>NC_091482.1:5442908-7842908 GCF_036971445.1 Narcine bancroftii
TCTCCACCTTATATGTTTGTAGTGTTTCATATTTTATTTTTTTATCCGCCAATTCTCTTCTTTTAGTTGTATCTTCCTTCATTGCTAATTCTTTTTCTATATTTACTATTTCCCTTTCCAACTGCTCTGTTTCCTGATTATAGTCCTTTTTCATCTTGGTTACATAACTTATTATTTGCCCTCTAATGAATGCTTTCATTGCATCCCATAGTATAAACTTATCTTTCACTGATTCCGTATTTATTTCAAAATACATTTTAATTTGTCTTTCAATAAATTCTCTAAAATCCTGCCTTTTAAGTAACATGGGGTTTAATCTCCATCTATACATTCTTGGAGGCATGTCCTCTAACTTTATTGTCAATATTAAGGGTGAATGGTCCGATAGTATTCTAGCTTTATATTCTGTTTTTCTTACTCTATCTTGCATACGAGCTGATAACAAAAATAGGTCTATTCTTGAGTATGTTTTATGTCTAGCCGAGTAATATGAATATTCCTTTTCCTTTGGGTGTTGTTTCCTCCATATATCCAAAAGTTGCATTTCTTCCATTGATTTAATTATAAATTTGGTTACTTTGTTCTTTCTGTTAATTTTTTTCCCAGTTTTGTCCATATTTGAATCCAAATTCAGGTTGAAATCCCCTCCTATTAATATGTTCCCTTGCGTATCTGCTATCTTCAAAAAGATATCTTGCATAAACTTTTGATCTTCTTCGTTAGGTGAATATACATTGAGTAGATTCCAAAACTCCGAATATATCTGACATTTTATCATTACATATCTCCCTGCTGGATCTATTATTTCCCCTTCTATTTTAAATGGCACATTTTTACTAATTAATATAGCTACTCCTCTTGCTTTTGAATTATACGACGCTGCTGTTACGTGTCCTACCCAATCTCTCTTTAATTTCTTGTGCTCCAATTCAGTTAAATGTGTTTCTTGCACAAATGCTATATCAATTTTTTCTTTTTTCAGTAAATTTAGCAGTTTCTTCCTTTTAATTTGGTTATGTATTCCATTAATATTTAAAGTCATATAGTTCAACGTAGCCATTTTATACTTTGTTTATCTTCCCTTTCTGTATCTCCATCATTATCTTTCCTTCTTATCCATTTCTGTTTTCTTGTTTTGAACCCTTTATAAGACAACATTCCTAAAACATCAAACATTTTCCTTATTCTCCTATTTAAAACTTCTTTAACCCCATTCTCCCCTCCCCCTCCTGAGTTGCCCTTTATCCCTTGTCGGACAACCACATCTCCCCTCTCCATTTGGATTTGCGAATTCACTCGCAAGCGTCAGCTGATTTTGCAGTGACCGTAACTCCTCCCCACCCAGTCCCCCCCAGAAAAGATTTCACTTTTCATATGTAACGAAGGACACTCTTTTAATTCCCTCCTTATTCCCTCTATTCAATTTCCTTCCCTTATTAATACTTGTCTATACTCTCTATATTTTCCTCTAAATACGGATACATTCATGTATTCTTCTTTGGCTTGGCTTCGCGGACGAAGATTTATGGAGGGGGTAAAAAGTCCACGTCAGCTGCAGGCTCGTTTGTGGCTGACAAGTCCGATGCGGGACAGGCAGACACGACTGCAGCGGTTGCAGGGGAAAATTGGTTGGTTGGGGTTGGGTGTTGGGTTTTTCCTCCTTTGCCTTTTGTCAGTGAGGTGGGCTCTGCGGTCTTCTTCAAAGGAGGCTGCTGCCCGCCAAACTGTGAGGCGCCAAGATGCACGGTTTGAGGCGTTATCAGCCCACTGGCGGTGGTCAATGTGGCAGGCACCAAGAGATTTCTTTAGGCAGTCCTTGTACCTTTTCTTTGGTGCACCTCTGTCACGGTGGCCAGTGGAGAGCTCGCCATATAACACGATCTTGGGAAGGCGATGGTCCTCCATTCTGGAGACGTGACCCATCCAGCGCAGCTGGATCTTCAGCAGCGTGGACTCGATGCTGTCGACCTCTGCCATCTCGAGTACTTCGACGTTAGGGATGTAAGCGCTCCAATGGATGTTGAGGATGGAGCGGAGACAACGCTGGTGGAAGTGTTCTAGGAGCCGTAGGTGGTGCAGGTAGAGGACCCATGATTCAGAGTCGAACAGGAGTGTGGGTATGACAACGGCTCTGTATACGCTATACATATACACACATATACTTCTTTCCCACATACATATAAATCGTGGTCATTTTTACTCTTATTACATATCTTCATCTCTCTGCTTGTTTCTGCAAATTTCCTTGCTTCCTCTGGATCCGAGAATAGTTTTTTTTCCATAAGATCGTTTTCGCTGATGGTTGAGAATCACTGTATTGAACTCCTTCCTCTTCTTCAGGAGTTCAAAACTTATGTGTCTTTTTAGTTCTCGTTACACGTCTTCATCTCTCAGTCTATTTTGTAATTGTTCTGCAAATTTTCGTGCTTCCTCTGGATCCGAGAATAGTCTGTTTTGCTGTCCTGGAATAAATATTTTCAATACCGCTGAATACCGCTGGATGTTTTAGTATAAATTTATACCCTTTCTTCCATAAAATCGCCTTTGCTGTATTGAACTCCTTTCTCTTCTTTAGGAGTTCAAAACTTATATCTGGATAAATGAAGATTTTTCGCCCTTTGTACTCCAGTGGCTTGTTGTCCTCTCTTACTTTCTCCATTGTTTTCTCCAGTACCTTTTCTCTTGTAGTATATCTTAGGAATTTTACTAAAATAGATCTTGGCTTTTGTTGTGGTTGTGGTTTAAAGGCCAATGCTCTATGTGCCCTTTCTATTTCCATTTCTTGCTGTAGTTCTGGACATCCTAGGATCCTGGGGATCCAATCTTTTATAAACTCTCTCATATTCTTGCCTTCTTCATCTTCCTTAAGGCCCAGTATCTTTATGTTATTTCTTCTGTTATAATTTTCCATTATTTCTATTTTCTGAGCTAACAGCTCTTGTGTCTCTCTAACTTTTTTATTAGATTCCTCTAATTTCTTTTTTAAGTCCTCTACCTCCATTTCTACTGCTGCTTCTCGTTCTTCCACCTTGTCCATTCTTTTT
Source organism: Narcine bancroftii (assembly GCF_036971445.1). NCBI lineage: Eukaryota > Metazoa > Chordata > Chondrichthyes > Torpediniformes > Narcinidae > Narcine > Narcine bancroftii. The sequence continues at coordinate 5,445,953 of NC_091482.1, forward strand.
CCTATTTCTGATATGGTCATATCTATTTTATTCACTTTCTCTTCTGTATTGTTTATTCTTCTTCTTAAATCATTAAATTCTTGTGCTTGCCATTCTTTAAATGACTCCATGTATTCTTTAATAAGAGAAAGAATATCCTTTCTCTTGCCTCTCCCTTCTTCTTCCATTTCACTGTCCTCTTCCTCTTCCTCTTCTTCCTCTGGGTTGGCCATCTGTTGTTTCTTTGTTTTCTTTTTCTTCTCTTCTATCTTGTTTTCGTTGTCTTCTATGTTATCCTCTTGCTGCTGCTGTTCTGTAGCTGTCATTGCCGGCTGTGGAGATCGACTCCCCAGCTGGTCACCCCTCCCGTCGGTGTGTTTTTTTGCATGCGCGGTTGTGCACTTTTACTCGGCTCAGAGAGCCATTTTTGTAGTCCACTTTCTACCGACCTGAGGGAGCAGGTTTCTCTCTCCACCGCGGGCCTCTTCGAACAGGTAAGGCCTTCTTCTTCCGTTGTCTTTTCTTCCTCTCTTCTTACCGTTGGTTTTGATTTTTCTTTTTTCGTCGCCATCTTCTTTCCACCTTTATACTCACTTTACTTTAATTTTTATTTTTGTGCCTTTGTGTTTTCCTTTATTTTTTCCGACTTTTCTGGAGAGGGCTGGAGTTCACCGTCCGGCCACTACTCCATCACGTGACTCCTCCGACAAGAGCCTTCCTGAGCGGTAACCATTTACCTTTCAAGCACCAAAGCCTGGTGAACTTTATAAAAGTTCAATTCTGTGCACGGTATACCAATTGCCTGCAACCAGTGAACTTGGAGGAATGAGAAGTGAGATTGGACTGTGAACCAAATAACTTTTCTGAACTTACACACACATTACACACGTGCGCTTAGAATTAGAAGGGGCTTAAGTAAGTTAATATTGATAAAGTTTGATTCTGTTTTCATGTTTAAAGATAATTAAAACCATCTTTTGTTTAAGTAACCATTTATCTTGGTGAATATCTATTGCTGCTGGGTTTATAGGTCCTCTGGACTCGTAACAATCCAAACTGAGAAATTATACCAACTTTCCAGGATTACTTGGAAAAGTATAATCCAGGGATTTCTCAAAATCTTTGGTTTCCTACACAATTTTCAATTTTACAGCTAGAGATTGATTACAAAATTATTGCATTTTAGAACTCCTTTATAAAAAGATGTCAAGAAATCCTTGAAACCCAAGACATTTCTAAAATTCCAATTGCTTGTATTTTTTAAAAAGGAAATCATGGTCTTGATGGATGTGTGAGCCAGTCCATGGATGAAGTCAAAAACCTGTAGTCTCCAAGCCACTGGGACGATGGGTCTGACCTGACTGGTGGCCACATCACATAGGAGGGTGGTGTTACCTGTATCAATTGGGATGCCCTGGAGCTGCAGTCCCGATATGGCAGTCCTGTAATGGGGCATCTCCTCTTCTTTCTGTGCCTCCACCAGTGTCATGATATCCACTCCCCTTGACAGCATGTGGATACTTTGCCTGGACAGTGCCTTACATCTGTGGTGTTCTCCAAGATGCAAGACAGGTGTCGTTGCAAGCAGATCAACCAGGGGTACAAGATCTTAGCCAAGGTGAAAGTCAGGGGCTTGTGATCTGTGGAAGCCGTGAAGGACCTGCCCTCTCGGAAGTACCTGAAGTGGCAAATGGCTAAGTCAATGCCAGTAGCTCTCTGTCAAAAGCTCCAGAACTCCGCCAATCATCGTTCCTGAGGCATCCACTATCAGGGACATTGGGAGTGTCTGAGCTGGGGTGTGCCAGGAGAGTGGCACCTGTCAGGGCTTCTGCAACCTTCACAAAGGCTTCCGCTGATTCCTCATCTCAGGTGATGTCCTTTTTATTGCCTGCCATACAGACGAACAAGGGCTGCATGATCCGGGTAGCTGAGGGATGAACCTGTGATAGAAATTGATCATCCCTATAAATTCCTGTAGTCCCTTGGTCGTGTTGGGTCTGAGGAACTTCCGGATGGCCTCCACTTTACTGGGCAGTGGAGTGGCTCCTTCCCTGGTTATCCTGTGGCCCAAGAAGTTAATGGCCTCCAATACGAACTGATGTTTGGCTGGGTTGATCGTCAGGCCAAACTCACTCATTTGGGTGTAGAGGTTGCAGAGGTGTGCCATATGCTCCTGTTGGTTCCTGCTTGCCACCAGGATGTTGTCCAGGTACACGAACGTGCCGTTCACGTCTCAGCCCACCGTGTCCATGAGTCGCTAGAAGGTCTGTGGTGTGTTCTTTAGTCCAAATGGCATTCGGAGGAATTCAAAGAGGCGGAACAGGGTAATGATGGCAGTCTTGGGAATATCATCGGGATGTACCGGGATCTGATGATAACCCTGAACGAGGTCCACCTTGGAGAAAATCCTTTCCTCAAGCAGGTTAGCCGTGAAGTCCTGGATGTGCAGCACAGGGTATCAATCCAGTATTGTGGCCTCATTGAGCCAGCAGTAGTCACTGCATAGTCTCCAGCTCCCAGTTGCTTTGGGTACCATGTGCAGGCGAGAAACCCATGGGCTGTCCGACCACTATATGATGCTGAGCTCCCCCAGCTTCCTGAATTCCTCCTTTGCCAGCTGGAGCTTCTCTGGAGAAAGATGTCTTGCCCTTGCATGGAGCGGCAGGCAGTGGTGCTGTACTCCATGTTAGAGCATCCGAGTGGTGAAGTGGGAGGTGAGCAATGCAGGGAACTCGGCCAGGACCCTGGTGCACTCGTTATCCATCTCTGTATAGAGTCCAGGTGGATTGCTGGGAGCCTGGCATCTTTGAGGGAGAAGGTTTGAAAAGTATTGGCCTGGACGAATCTCATTCCCTCGAGATCCACTCGCAGGCTGTGGGCAAGGCAGGAAGTCTGCCCTGAGGAGCGGCTGTCCACTGCGGCCAGCATGAACACCCACTAGAAGAGGCTGCCTCCCAACTGAAGTTGGGCCTTGATGGTAACATAGGTCCGAATCATGTCATTGTTGGCAGCCCTCAGCGTGGGGCCAGACTGCCTGTTCCTGGTGTCCTGTCTCAACAGGGGCAAGACGCTGACCTCTGTTTCTGTGTCCACAAGGAAGTGGTCCCAAATGTACAGGAGGCTGTCTTGGTGGCCAGTCGTCATGGCCATTAGCAATGGCTGGCCCCGGCGTTTCCCTGGAATGTGCATGGTGGCCTGCACCGGTGCCCCATCTCCGGTGGTAGAAACACCACTGGTTGTCTGGATTACCTCCTCTGGGGCACTGCTGTTCTCTCAGAGACTCTGCATGGGTCTGGCTGCGGTGTTTAGTGACAAGTCCCACAGACGCCAAACACTATCTCTTCTGTTTCCACAGAACGTCCACTTGTACTGCAACTTTCCGGGGTTGGGGGTGGTGGAAGGTCACTGAAATCTGCATTAGCCAGGAGCAGTTGGATGCCCTCAGGCAGTTGCTCCAGGAATGCCTGCTCAAACATTATGCAGGGCTCTTGTTTGCTCAGGAGGGTCAGCATCTCTTTCATGAGGGCTGATGAGGGCTTGTCCCCTCGCCCATCCAGGTGGAGCAGACATGGTCTTCTCTCACACCATGAAAGCCCGAAGGTCTCCATCAGAAAGTCCTTGAAGGCGGAAGTACACACCTTTCGATCGGGGCTCCTGGATGAAGTTGGCCACCCGGGCTGCTGTGTCCTGGTCAAGGGCGCTCACCCCATTGTAGTACGGCGTGGATTCTACAGTGATCTGTCAGATTTGGAACTGTGCCTCAGCCTGAAAAACTACATGCTTGGTTGATTTGTCCAGAAGGTCAGCAGCTTGAGAGCGACCACATTGACTGCTGCCTGTTCGCTCATTGTTGGGTTTAGATGCCGTCTAAACTGTCAGGGTCACCAAATGTAGCCGCCCGCTACTCGAAAGACACACACACACAAGTTTGTAGTCAGGTTAAGCTCAGGCCCCGACTTTTATACTTGCACTATTCCCATCCTGGCCCTCCCTTGGCTGACCTCACAAAATACATGACAAAAGCAGCTTTCCCGCGTGTGGGTTCTTTCTGCGTAACAACGCCCTTCTTCCCTACATGCTGTCCCTGTCTTTCGGCTGTGCAGCAAGGCCAGTGCCATTTTGGGGACGCTGGCCTTTAAGCTCCCCTCCCACTGGTTTGCTTGTTGGGGCCAGTGCCGTTGTGTGGGCTCCTGGCTTTTATTTGCGCTCACCGCCCAGAGCACTAGCTCGATCACCACGGCAGTGGGCTGCCACAATCAAAACATTTGCAAAAATCAAATAACCATCTCAGTTTCTACTTCAGCACATTATTCTCTCAATGTACCCAAAGAGCCTTCAGACAAAAGCTAGTTTCACAATGAATACCAGAAAATGATAACTGAGACCAACTGAAAAAAAATTAACCAGCTGATAAGTTACCATTATTAAAAATAAAAGAATAAAACCTTCTTGTCAAAAATTACATTTCTAGAAACTGGGGATATTCAATATTCATTGTGTTTCGTCGAAAATTTGACAGCAAACTAGGTTCTAAAGGTTGTTCATGTGCAAGCAAATATAATACAAAGAACATGATGTATTTCATGTTTCATTATTTTCCTCATCTTGCTAATGCAATATAACTGTGATGATACCAAGGTGCATCAGGTGTGTGGCCATAGCAAGATGCAAAGAGGGCAAATTCACTCTTATTTATAACACCACTATTAAAGTAATCCCTAGACAACCGATGTACAGAGTTGTTCTAAACCTCAATCATCAATGTAGCTTCAATGAGGGACAAAGTGCCTTACAGTAGACAAAAAAAATTAAAGAATTTCAAGTATATTACATTCTAAATGTAATATTAAATGACAATGGAACCATTACCACCCAAATATTACAACTATCCATGAAAAATTACCATCCAATTATGCCAGAAAATCTTTAGTCAGATTTGAGATTTGTCAGAGCACATACATGATGTCAGAGATTCTTTTTTCCTGGCAGAATTACCTCTCATCAGCAATGCAAAAACCAAACTGTACACCATGTACACATGTAAACAAACTGATTTTTAAAAATTCTCTCTGCATTACACAATAAAGTGCAAAAGTAAGAGTCCTTAAATGAGTCTCTGAGTTTGTCCTTGAAGAGTATGATGGTGAAGGGGTAGCAGCTGTTCCTGAACTTAGCAGTGGATTCTTGGGACACCTATACCACTTTCCTGATGGTAGCAGCAAGAATACAGTGTGTGCTGCGTGATGTGGATCCTTGATGACTGCTGCCGCTCCCCGACGGTAGCATTCCCTATAGATGTTCTTGATGGTGGGGAAAGTTTTACCTGTGATGTCCTGGGATGCATCCACTACCTTCTGCAGGGCTTTACACTGTTGGCTCCATGATGCAGTCAGTCAGCACACTTTCCACCACACATCTGTACAAATTTACCAGGGTTTCAGATGTCATAGCAAACCTCCACAAACTCCAAAACCATGGCAATGTTGGCATGGATGATTTTAGATACATCTAAATCTAGTCAAAGATTGGTAAAATTGAAGTGGGGATCTGTGTTTTTCTGAATTATAACTTAGAAGAAAATGTAATGAGCTGATTTCGAGAGCAAATAAACCATGACTAGAGGTGAAACTACTAAGCCTAGGCCAGCGATTCTCAACCTTTCTTCCCCCCCACTCATACCACCTCAAGTAATCGCTTACTAACCACAGAGCACCTATGGCATAGGATGCCTTTGGTGCTCTGTGATAAGTAAGGGATTACTTACAGTGGGATTTGAGTGGAAAGAAAAAGGTTGAGAACCACTGGGTTAGGGACTGACCACATAAAGGATCAGGATGGCATCAATGGTTGTCCTGAAACCAGATGTCATGTAGTTGATCAAATGCAAGGACGTTTAATTACAAGCAGTATGGCAATCTTGCAAAGTGTACATCAAGACTTATTGTACTCACTCACGTTGCCATAAGCAGACAAGTGGAGCCCAAACAGTTCTCCATGGGTAGAGGAAATTTGAGTCTTTGTCATTGGAGGCCAGTACATTGCCAGAAGCATTCAATCAGGAAAGTGGAGTACAGCCATTTTCATAAAGGACTAAATCTAAACTACAAAGCAGATTGTATAGGTTTTTAAACAGATGAATAATGGATCATCAGTTCCAGAATCATATGAACCATCTATATTGTGATTTCATTGAGGTCTTTTTTGGGGTCAATTATGCTAATTAAATTAGAAAATGAGATTTACCATAATGGCACCTTGGATAAGGGATTTACATTTAGTGGAAAACACAATAAAATGAGGCTGGAGTAGACTGTTCTGTCCCTTGTTTCTCCCCGTCATTCAATGTGATCATGTACCAACCATTTTTCTACTCTAACAACAACCATAGACCCACATAATATCCTATTCATCTTCTCTTTCATGCAGATGCAGTCAAGTACAATTTAGTAGAAAAGTTCAAATAGAACACTTTTTAATGACCATTAAACAATCCACATTTTCAAAAAAAGGAAACTCATAACAAAAGTCAAATACTTTGATTGTTTCCACATTTCATCAACCAAAATTTCAGTAGTTTTAGTAATCCACAGGCTTTTAACCAAGTTTGTTTCCTTTCCTGTCACTTCATAATACCAGAGGTGAGACTGTCCTGACTTTATTTATCTGGATCAGCTCACTGGATTTTCTTCTAACTGGAATTCAGCAACACAGAACTCCATTTCAATGGTATCAATCCTAGACTTAAGATTTATTATTGACACATCTACCGTTATAGTGAAAAACTATCTTTAAAAGTGTTAGCAAAAACTATGTAGTACATTTAAAAAGAAAATCACCTAAACATGTGGAATGAACTTAAATTTAGCTTCCTGTTTAAATTGCTATTAAAAATGGGCAACTTCTAAATATTTTCATTTATTTGTATTTGAGATTTCCTGCATCCATCTTTAGTAATCAGCTTTTTTCAGTACAAAATTAGTATTTTGAAGAGCATTATTTTGTGCTTTTACTTTGAATGCTTGAAAATAATATGCAATTTCACAGAAGTGTTTTCATTTTAATGTTTGATCACATAAAATAACATCAATATTAACCATTCAAAAACAAATGCATAAATGGAAATTAAGGACTAGAATGTTTAATATTACATTTATTTATATTGCCATGAAACTTTGAAATGGTTTAGGGCTTGGGTTACATTTAATATTTTTAATTTTTTTCTTATTTTCATTTCCCCCCCCATCAATAATGTTGTACAAGGTTATTTTTTTTTAATGTTATTGAGTTTGCTTACTTTGTTATAGCTGAAGACATGCAAATACTGGAGAAACTCAGCAGGTCAAACTGCCTTTATGTAGCAAAGGTATTATAATGGAGTAGATAAGTTGGGAGAATTTGGTAAAATTAGAGTAGGTTACATACATATACACATTTTAAAACAGATCTTATTTGAAAGGCTGAAGAATTCATATTCAGAAATATTGCAAAAACTATTGAGAATGCTATGCACATTTCACAAGTAGGTGCTAAATGAAATGACTAGACCATCATCTTGGAGGCGACACACTGGCTGTTTGCCAGTACCTACAGAGTGCTCATAGAAAGGTCACTCCTTAGTTTTGTTTATTTAAGACAACAGATGGGAGCTGAGGGATAACTCCTGTTGTTTGCTAAAGAAGGTGGGGTTTTTTTTGCAAGTGAGAGTCACATGGGCTTCCTGGCAGTTGAAGAGAGAGAGAGGTCAAGCTCAACAAGCTCTCTCAGCCAATGTGTGTGTGACACTGAAAGCAGCTGAACAGTGCAAGCAAGGAAGCTGGTTGAAACAGAAAGCACCAGAGCAGTGAATGGCTGGAAGTGCTATCTGTCTGATGTTTCTCTTGGAATAAGTGGAACAGGAAAGAACTCTGTGTTAGCCTGAAAGAAAGAGGTTATCTTCTGGAGAACCCTGATGGGGACAGTTTCATCAGCGTGACATTGAGGTGACTAATGGTGGTACCTCAGTTGTGGAAATCCTGGAACAACAAATAGCTCTCTCTGCAAACCCTACAATGACCTTTTGAGCACCAAAGCCTGGTGAACTTTATACATGTTAAATTCTGCGCACAGTATAAGAATTGCCTGCAACCAGGGAACTTGGAGGAGTGAGATTGAACTGTGAACCAAAGAACTTTTCTTAAATTTACACACACAGCATACACGTGCGCTGAGAATGAGAAGGGGGGGGGGGTTAATTTGGGTTAGTTAAGTATAGCGAAAAGTTAAAGTTTGATTCTCTTTTCATGTTTAAATATAATTAAAAGCAACTTTTGTTTAAGTAACTCCTTATCTTGGTGAATGCCTATTGCTGCTGGGTTTTGGGGTCCTTTGGGCTTGTAACAGGATAGCTGAAGTGTTGTGCATCAATCTTTTTTTCTGTTTTATTATTATGATCTAAAAGTTAATAATATTGAAAGAGAACCGATTAATGCAACAAATGAATGCAGGAAATCACTAATAAACTGAGGAAAATATCCAGGAGACCTGCCCTGCCCTTGCTGCGCAACTTATTGTTGCCGCCCCAGACCGGCCGCCGCGGGCCGAGGGGAGCCGGGGCCTGTGGGCGCCGCTCTCCCGTCCCGTTCCCCCGCCCCCGCCCCCACCGCCCTTCACCTTCGACACAACGCCGGCTCCTCATGGGCCTCGCCGCCTTCCCCCCTCGTGCGGACTCGTCCTCCCCTCCCGGGTGCAGAAGCACGTTTACGGGTCCGCGGGTCGAGACAACGTGAGACTCGCGAGCACCTTCATCGCCCCGCCCCCCCTTCAAATCCGCAACCGGCCGTTGGTCTCCCAGGGCTACAGCCAATCAGGGTGGGGGGGAGCGCGGCGGCTCGCGCCCGCCCAGAACGACCACGTGGGAGAAGGGCGGGCGAGCTAGCGGAAGAACCAATGGAATGCGAGAATGAGTCTTCGACGTCACCGATGGTGACATGAGCCCAAGTGCTGGGTTTCGTCTTCCTCGCCGACCACCAATGCGCTCTCCACCACCCGCCCGCCCCACCCCCCCACGCCCCGCCCCCTCCCAGCAACTGGGATAGCGCGTTATCGGGATGAGAAAGATTTAAACCTTCCGCCATTGATGTGGTCTCTGCAAAGGAGAAACTGGGCGCAGCGGAGAGACTGGGCGCAGCGGAGAGACTGGGCGCAGACTGGGCGCAGCGGAGAGACTGGGCGCAGACTGGGCGCAGCGGAGAGACTGGGCGCAGACTGGGCGCAGCGGAGAGACTGGGCGCAGACTGGGCGCAGCGGAGAGACTGGGCGCAGACTGGGCGCAGCGGAGAGACTGGGCGCAGACTGGGCGCAGCGGAGAGACTGGGCGCAGAGGAGAGACTGGGCGCAGCGGAGAGACTGGGCGCAGCGGAGAGACTGGGCGCAGCGGAGAGACTGGGCACGGACTGGGCGCAGCGGGGAGACTGGGCGCAGACTGGGAGATCGCTTGGTTGAGTACCTTGGCCCCCCCCCCGCTTCCACGTGCAACAAGGACAGGATTTTTTTAGTCTGGACTCCTCCCACAGCCAGCACAGCCTCTATTCTAAAATATCCTGTTTATTGCTTGTTCCTTGAACAACGGTTCAGCCCTAAAATGTTAGTAATATATCTTTATCTCCTAAGGACACTGTCAGTCCAGCTGAGTTCCTCCGGCATTTCTGTGTTTTTATACTCCCAGTGGCCACCCATTTTCAATTCTCCGCCCCACTCCCTTGCTGACAAGTCAGACTGAGACCATCTGCAAATTGGATGCACAACACCTCATCTTCCATCTGGGCACCCTCCAACTGGATGGCATTAACCTCGATTTCTCCGGTTTCCATTAAATCCTCCCTTCTTCCCCCTGTCGTCTTTCCCCCAGCTCTGTGTGTGTTTCTCTTCCCTTTTCCCTCAGTCTCCTTTCACAGAGCCAAAACAATTCTCACTTTTCCTCTTATCATATCCAACCAACATATTTTGTTGGCCTGGACTCTCCCCCCCACCCATTCTTCAGTCTTTATTCTGACACCTTCCTGTTCTTTGCTTATACCTTGAAGTGCTCAGGACCGAAACTTCGGTAATATATCTTTACCTCACATGGAAGCTGTGAGACCGGCTGAGTTCCTCCAGCATTTCTATATGGCTTTTAGTACAATCACAGCATCCGTGGAATTTTAAATTACCAAGTCCAATTTCTGGTTGCAAGGTCTAATTGCACAACTACACCCCTTAAATTACAAAGAGGGGGTACATTTTCAGCAGATTCAATCAAAAATCAGAATTAGAATTTATTGTCATGAACATGTCACTAAATTCATTGTTTTGTGGCAGTGTCACAGTGCAAACATTCATATAAACCACATTACAAAATAAATAAAAAATAGTGCAAGATAAAGAAAAAGACACACAAGGCAGAGTGTGATTCATTATTCATTCAGAAATTCAGACAGAGGGGAAGAAGCTGTCCTCGTGCCGCTAAATTCTCGTCTTTGGGATCCTTGTGGAGGAAGCGTGGCCTCCCTGCCCATCTGGAATGTGTGTATTGCAGATGGTCATGAGTCCTCCCAGTCTGAAACTTATTTGGAAGCCATATCACCTGTCATTCTGGCCCACCTATTTAAATTTAAATCACCTAGGATCATTACTGGCTTTACACCCAGCTCAGAACTGTATAAAACATCAAGGCATAACACATTTTTTTCTCTCTGCCTCATGCTACAAGCCCCGGACATCGCTTCATGCCAGGTTGCTACTGTGGACATTGCTGGAAGAATCGCACTACATTAAAGCTGAACCATAGTATTGCGATAGATCAGTACTTGAAGTAAGCCATACCCCTCCCCCCCACCCAATCTTTGGTCAGGGTCCGCGGGTCGAGACAACGTGAGACTCGCGAGGGGTGTGTGTGTGTAAAAGTCCGTGTTTGTAGTGTGTGGAGTCAAATGTGTGAGCATGTCAAGTATAGGTTCACTATTGTCAGTGTCCATGACACTCCTGTACCTTTCTTCGCAATGGTAGCAGGCTGCAGTGGGCATGGCCTGGGTGGTGAGGGTCCTTGAGGATAGAGCTGCTTTCTTAAGACCAACTCTTGTAGATGTCCTCGATGAAGTGTCGCAGGCTGAATTAACAACCCGAGTTTTTTTTTTCCTGTCCAGAGCCAAACAGCAAAGAGTGTTCAGTAACATGAGGCAGGTCATTCTCCCAGCACCACCTTCATGTAAGAATCCATATCTGTTGATTCATTTACTATCTATCAATTTCTTGCATGAATATATTCTAGTCTCCATAATTCCAAAGATCATCTTATAGCTGAAGAAATTTCTTCCAATCTCTTTCTTGAATGGCTGATGCCTGAATCCAGACAACCCCACCCAAGGAAAACATCTCAACTATTTTTAATAAGAACTGTGATTGATTTTTACATTTGAACAATTGTCAATAAATTATCAGTGCTTGTGCTACCTGGAGTCCTCACCACTTAAGAAAGCAATCTCCAACCAATTCAATTCTCTCCAAGTGACCAGCTGAGGGCACTGGGCATAGCAAAAGATTGCGTGGGACTAAACAACATCCTGTCTTAATTTTGACAGTGCTTTCGGGTCTAAATGCACCTGCAAACAAACATTTCCTGTACAGTGTACATTTATAACATTGGCAACTACTGGGCTCTGGCGAAGCAGTGCTGGGCACCAGAGTGAGAGAACCTACACCCTTCACATTGAGAAGGCGCGAGGGAGATCACGGTAGTGGATCAGCGAAGGGCTCAGAAGCTGAAGAACCCACATAGGCTGCTAGTGGCTGAAGGACTCACGGGCTACGGGCTGCTGGAGTCTGGCTTGTGGGTACAAGGTATTAAGGGGGTGCTGAGGGCAAAAAGGGCTCCCGAATGGACCTCAGACGCTGAAAGCTTCCTGATTATTGGAGGTTCGGATCTGGGACCTCGGATTGCCAACAGATCAAAAAGGAGGCTGACACTGCAGAGGCTGCGGGGGCACTGGAGGCTAATTCATGGACACCTAGTGTGACATTTGCTTCTCTTTCCCTTAATGTTGGAGGTGCCAGGTAATGCTAGTGGCACCTCCATGTGTTTGTTGAATCTTGTGTACATGACAATAGAGGAATCTTGATACTGGAATTTGGAGGAAAAGAAAAACAAACTGCAGGAGGAACTCAGCAGGTCAGACAGCATCTATAGAGGGAAATGAACACCACTGGTTGCAAACAAACTTGCTTCTCTTCGTTTACTCCACACTAATCCCAACAAAGTTTTTTCACAATAAATTATTTACAAAAAAACTGTTCAAAGTCTCTTCCCCCTTAGTTTTGTATCCATACTGTACATTTACATCTCTGTGCATTGTTTCATTAATTTCAATTTAGCAGGCATTCCCACCACTGTGGCTCCTTGTCTTTACTCCTGCCTGTTGTTTGAGGGACTTCCCCTTGCTCTCAGCCTCTCAATGCCCAGTAAAAGAAGGACTCATCAAACCTGCAGATAAGGGTGAAGCAATTGTCATCTGGCTCTACATTGTAGAGGTCAGACTGCAACTCTTGAATGCCTCACACTTATCCTTGGACCATCACCTACCAACAAAGCCCACTGTCTCCCTTGATTAATTTTAACGGCATTCAGTCAATCACAAATGCAGACTACCTTTGTAAGGAGGAATAAATCCATATACAGTATTCCAAATACTATATCACCAGGCCTCTGTATAATTGGAGCACAGTGTCTAAATCCTCTTGGATTTCAAGAAAAGGCAAACCTATCATTCTAATTGCTTTCAGTCATTTGTGCATCTGTCGGCCATGTTGTCCGACGAGGTCGTGTAAAACCATTGAGGACCACTTCCACTCTGCTCACAGCATCTTTCAGCTGCTCACGTCAGAGAAGAGATACAGGAATAGCAGGCTGAGGAACTGGGAGTAAGAATGTTGAACGACCAAAGGAACTGCTCTCATTTGTACAGAACAATAGTTATCTATTTATAGAAATAAAATAGTTGTCCTGCATATGTATTGTTTGTCTGTATGTGTGTTATGTCTGGATATGTGTCTGTGTGTTTTACACCGAGGACCAGAGAAATTTTCCCACATTATATTCCTTCCTACGTGGCAATCCATGTATCATAATACACAAAAGTGCTGGAAGAACTCAGCAGGCCACACTGCATTAGGCAATGACATTTAGGGCCTGAGCCCTTCTTAAAGTGTGCCTAAAATTAGGCAAACACCCAACTATGAAGGTGGGAGGGAGGGGAGGGGAAGGAACACAGGCTTACAGGGATAAGCGATAGAGGTGGGAGGGGGAAGAAGGGAAAGGAGCTGAGGGGGCAGCGGGCTGAGACATCCAGCAATGGTAACAGGCCCTTTCAGCCCACGTGCCCTGCCACCCAATTGACCTACAACCCTCGGCACGTTTTGAGTGGTGGAAGGTCATACACCAACAATAATGTCAAAAGATTGGAGTAACAGGATGACAGGTTTTTAATACCATAAGACTTGGACTGTGCTCCCATTCTTACCTGATCCCAGGACTCGTACTGATGGAGGGACTTGGCTTAACTGCTTTCAGTAGGGGATTCCAAGGGAAGGCAGGCCAGCCATACATATACATGTACACAGTGTCAGTAACCAAGTAACAGTATACAGTGGTGTATCACCACAGGAGGAAACCGGAGCCCCTGGGGAAAACCCATGCATACACGGGAAGAACATATAAGCTCCTCAGAGACAGCGCTGGTCGCTGAAGCTGAAACAGCATTGCACTAAACATGCTGTCCTTTTGAAAGACTGCAGACCCTGGAAATATTTTAAAAACCAGAAAATTCTGGAAACACACAACAGGTCAGGCAACATTGTTACAAAGTTACCCTTTCAGTTTAATTTTAAATTTTATTTACATTATGGTAGAAGCCAATTCCAGCCATTTAAACCCGTACTGCCCAATTAAACCTGCAAGCCCATACATTATGGAGGGTGGGAAGAAACCCACGCAGACCTGGGGAGAACTGACAAACTCCTTACAGACAGCCCGGAATTCGAACCTGGGTCGCAGGCACTGTAACTGCCGCTCTTTGTCAGAAGTTAGCCAATTCTGTTGGTTCACCAACCCTCTAACCATATTAATGTCAATACCCATGAGCTCTCTGGTTCTGTGGTCTTATAAACAGAATATGATTGAAGATCTGCAGAACACCGGTCTTGATGCTACTGCCTATTTCCAGCATTATCTGTTTTAATTGATCTCATTAGGTATGGCCTCAGGACATATTTATAGCACTGTGTTGCCAGATCTATTTGCTTCCAGAAACTGTGGGCCTTAGAAGCCTCCAGATGGTAACACAAATCAATTTTCAAAATCATAATTACAGGTAGAACCTTTATGTAACATTCTCAGAATGTTCTAACGTGTTTCATAGCCAGTGCAACCCTCCCCCCTTATAAATTACAACTCTGTAATACCAGAAAAAATACTGTGGCATCTGCTTTACTAAAAAATGCATATATATGTTTATAAGGACAGATGACAGCAGGATTTGACAGAAAGCTTCCCCGCTGTGCGTTGGTCTGGGTCAGTAACTCCATGTAGTTCAATTCAGGTGTGGCCTGAAACATCAGAAATATTTTTACCTCTGATGGACGCTGCGAGACCGGCTGAGTTCCTCCAGCATTTCTGTGTTTTTACTACAATCACAGTGTCTGCAGAGAAGAGGCGGAAAAATCGCCTGGTATGGTGTGAGTTTAACAACCTGAGTCTCAACGTGGACAAGACAAAGAAGATAATTGTCGACTTCAGAAAGGACCAGGATCGACCACTCTCCATTACACATCAATAAATCTGCAGTGGAGGGAAAGGAGAGCAGAAAGTTCCTTGGAATTCACTTAACTAATGACGTCTCATGGACATACAACATCTCCTCACTTGTCAGGAAGGCACAACAGCGACTGAACTTACTGAGAAGACTGAAGCAGGCAAAGCTACCTGTCACCATCATGTGAACCTTCTATAGGAGCTCTTTCGAGAGCGTCCTGGCTGGCTGCATCACAATGTGGTACGGTTGCTGCAGAGAAATGGATCAGAGGTCAATCCACAGGACCATAAGAGTAGCAGAGAGGGTCACTGGAGTCTCCCACCTCCCCATTAATGTGATAAACTAAGATCATTGTCTGAAGAGGCATGCAAAATCATTGAGGACCCCTACACAGCATCTTTCAGCTAGTCATGTCAAGGAAGAGATCCAGGAGGATCAGAGCCAGCCCCACCAGGCTTAGGAACAGCTTCTTCCCACAGGCAGTGAGAATGTTGAACGACCAAAGGAACTGCTCACACTAACCATCCAAGCCTCTCATATTTATGAAATATTTATTTGAATATATGTCCTGTATATGTATGGTTTATCTGTATGTGTGTTATGTCTGGCTATGTGTTTTGCACTAAGGACCGGAGACCGTTGTCATCAGGTTATACTTACGCAATCGGATGACTTGACTATTTCAATTCAGGTTCTGTGCTAAGTTAGCTATTCTCTGTTCAGGAGACAGTGGAGGTGTTACCACTGTCCTCTACGATTATTGCCTACAAAGGATAGTTATTCCTCTGAGATAGCAAGGGGTCTGATGTGCCTGGGTAATCTATCATTGTCAGATTGTCAGCAGCTTCAGAAAACTGCTGAAGACAGGAATACTGAAGAAATAAGTACCTCCTGATGCCATATTCAATGGTTGTTCAGCTTAACCAAGGATTTTACAAAATATTCACAAGCCGAGATAACTAATTATTCCTTTTGTTTTACTGTCAATGTTAATTGCACGGGGAAAACACAAAATGAAGCGCAGCATCACTTTGGGATCTTTTTTAACCATTATAACTATTCAGTGGCCCCCATTTGGACTGTGGTCGAACTCCATACATCAACATTCAAGCAGTTCCAATATTTCCTGATTTTATTTGTTTTTATGGTTAACAGAAGTCTTCTAAATTTCAAATTAACAACGGCTGTCACCTTTAATGCTATTTGTGAAAGAGAGTTCAAAGGGTGGCATGATTGGTATTGTAGTTCGCGCAAGGCCTTTACAGCGCCAACGATTGGGACCGGACCAGAGTTCGAGTCCTGCGCTGTCTGTAAGGAGTTAGTATGTTCTCCCCGTGTCTGCGTGGGTTTTCTCCGGGGGCTCCAGTTTCCTCCCACCCTTCAGATGTAGGCTGGTGGGGTATAAATTGGGTGCCATGGACTCATAGGGTCGAATTGGCCCGTGATATTGCTGTATGTCTAAATTTTCCTTCATATGATGGGCAGAAATACCACCAAATTTCACTCCTAAAAGAATGAGCTCTCATTTCACACTCCTAGTTCTGGAATCCCCAAGCAGCAGAAATAATTTTCTGTTATCTTTTCAGTTTCCCCTATTAATTTGAAAACTTTGATCAAACCTGCCCTTAACCTTACAAACCACAATGTGTGAAATTACAGTTCGTAATTTAATTTCTGGAGCTCAATGGAGAACGTACTACTATTAACCCTTATACTGAACCATGTCCTTAAGTTAAAGGTTCTTGAAATTGAGTTTGATGGTAAACCCCAATGAAAGGTCAAGCTCTGTTCTAGAAAGCAAGGCAGATTATTTAGGCATACAGAAAAGTACTGAAGGAACTTAGTGGGTCAGGCAACATCCATGGAAAACAACAGACAGTCAACTTTTCAGGCCAAAACCCCTTCATCAGGAACAGCAAGGACCTGACCTGTTTACCAGCATCTGTAGACTTCTTGTTTACTGTATGTAATAGTTGAGTTTTGGAGACCAAATTTTTCAGTTCAAATTTGGGGGAGTAGAATTTAACACGGAAAGTACCTGCGTCGTTCAAGGCATCGAGAGTTTTTGTGGCTGGTCACGCAGGGTGTATGGACCGCACCAGGTGACACACCAAAATGACTCAATAAAATTTTTGGGCAGAAACTTATTATTTTTTATAAAAATATCCATGTTGTTAGTTATAACAACAAAAACATTTTCTGTAATCCAAACTTATACGTATCAATAGATCTTTAAGGCTAAAACTCAATGCTCATTTACTTTTTGAACCTTTTAATGTGCTCTGGTCAGAACTGTTGTAATTACCCAATTCTTCTTTGGCTTGGCTTCACGGACGAAGATTTAAGGAGGGGGGTAAATGTCCACGTCAGCTGCAGGCCCGATTGTGGCTGACAAGTCCAATGCGGGACAGGCAGACACGGTTGCAGGGGAAAATTGGTTGGTTGGGGTTGGGTGTTGGGTTTTTCCTCTTTTGTCTCTTCAAATCACATGGTTTCATCTGCACGCACTACAAGCATGCGCTGTTGTTTTCATTGCTGCTGGTGGGTTTTTTTAAAATTTTCTGGTGTTTTAGCTACAATATTGTGGTAATTACTATTTGTGATTTAAAAGTAACATCAATACAAAAAAATTACTAAGGATTCTGTATAGTCTGGTATGGGAGGAGGTCTATGGGGGGGGGGGGTGGTGACACCATGAGTTACTGCACCAGATGTCACCCACCCTAGTGATGCCACTGGACGGGACCAGGTGGTAAGTCTGGATTCGGGCCGTCAAGAGCTCGGATGGAGGGACGGTTGAGACAAGGATTCGCGGTTGGAGCTCAGACAGGCAAGTGGCTGAAGTGAAGGTGCGCGGTCAGGACATTAGCACCTTGGATGGTTGGGTGGCCAAGGCGAGGGTTCACGGTCCGGGCATCAGGGTCTTGGATGGGTGTATGGTCAGGGTGTTGGGAACTCCGGTGAGCAGCAGCCGGGGTTAGAGTTGGGGCATTGGGAGCTCAGATGAGTGGGCGGTTGGAACCAAAAATAGGGGAGTCAACTTTTACACGGGATATATGGGAAATAGGTGATTTTTAAGCCAAAAAGGACTATTACATGTATATAAGGTACCTCTTATTTTGGCTTACATTCATTTTTCTAGTTTGAGTGAGTATGCATTCATGTTACTGTGTCTCTGGAACAAAGTCTTAAACCAGGATCCTTCTGTTCTCTTACAAGACACGTGTTCTCCTGGCCTCAATCTATGAAATTTAACAGAATCAGAATTTGTCATGAACACATCACAAAATTCATGGTTTTGCCGCAGCGTCACAGTGCAAACATTTACAAAATATATAGAAATTAATGCACAAAAAGGTCAAAGTGAGGCGGCGTCTTTGGTTCATTGATCATTCAAGAGCCTGAGGAAGAAGCTGTCCTTGTGGCACTGAGTGCTCGTCTTCAGGCTCCTAAACCTTTTTCCCCAATGGTAGCAGAGTGAAGATCTTCATCTGTAATTTAATGTAGTTACGTTTTTAATGCATTTCATAAAGCACTTTATTACATTTGTCTTGCAGTGCCTGATTAACCCTAATTAAATGTCCCAACTCAAAAAAAGCATCATATGTTAATGTTATCCCACCAGTGCTTTAGAGCAGTCTGGTTGTTAAGACAAAAGGTTATGGGTTGAAAATTTACTAAGGAAGCTCAGGGCCAAAAAATTAAACAGCTATTTCCAATGAAGTACTGAAGCAATGGTCAAATGTGAAAATACTGTTGTTCAAATGAGATGTTAAACTGTCCGCCCGCTCAGATGAAATGGGAGTTATTGCTAGTCTATGGGTCACCATCACCAAAGCAGATGCTGCTTTTTCTGCAATACAAAAGTGACTAATTGCAACAGCGTGGAAAATTTGGAATCAGTTATGTTGTTAAAGATGTTTTATACCTTTAACAGAATAGTTAATACTAATAATGTGCAAGCCAATGGATTAGAGTTGAGGCAGTGCATATGGAGCATATAACCCTAAAGCTCAGTAAAACAGCAATTCTTCCAGAAAGTTACAATGAGTAAAGAACGGTAACATATTAATTTCATGCATACAATATAAAGGCGTGTAATGGTTGAATTCTGTGGACCAACTTTTAGGGTAAAATTTAGGGGGTCGACTATTACACGCATATCACTTTGAATTGCAGTAAGTGCCTGCGTGGTTTGAGATGTCGCGAGCTTGGATGGGTGTACAGGCGGCTGGGGCTGGGTGGTGAGACTCCGGTCGGGCCATCAGGAGCTCGGATGGGTGGACAGCTGGGGCATCGGGAGCTTGGATGGGGTCGAGGTGAGAGTCTGCAGCCAGGACATCAGGAGCTTGGACGGAAAGGCAGTCAGGTCCTAGGCGAAGGTCCGCAGTTGGGTCATCGGGAGCTCTTAAGGGCAGGTGGCCATGGCTAAAAATATGGGGGGGGGGGATGACTTTCACACAGTATCAACTATTACACACATATAAATGATATATCAATCTTAATCACTTCCAACAGTGTGGCAAACAAATCCGAATGACAGGGAAATTAGCTAATCATCTCCACGAGCTAATTATAGTCCTATTGCCATATTCAGCTTTCTTTTACAGAGCCCCTTTCACAAAGTAAATTCTGAATGCATCTACCACAAATCAGATGCAACGTTGCTACAATTCAATTATATGCCTCTGTTTATTCAAAACAGTAATTCCACACTGGCAGGTCAACTTGTTTGACTAAAGAAAGCAGTCAGATCTGAACAAAGATAAGAAACACAAGTTGACTGGACAATGGTTGATGAGCTGTTCCAAATGACCAAATTACTCAGTTTTTAGAAATCAACCCCAATAACTTTAGAAATGAGCTCGGATCCTGACTGTAGAAATAAATGGAGGCTGAAATTACACCAATAAATTCTAATGAACAATAATTGTGAGGCTGCCACAAAACAACAAATTTTGTGACCTGTTCATGACAATAAATTCTGACTCTTGATATTTTAATGGCCCTGCTGAGTATTTCCAGTATTTCTGCCGTTTAGATTTCTATAAAACACCTTTTCTGTGCCCTTGGAGAATCTGGGTAGATGCTCTAAGTCCTGCTTCTGTTCATTACAGGTTAGCCATTGTGTGGAAACAGCATTTCCGATTTCACTTGATGACTGGGGATTTACAATGGTACATTGAACTCACAGTGAGGAAGATACACCAGTTATTCTGTGTAAATCATTCCATGAGTAGAAAATTATCACTCCATACATGCCCGTACATAAAGACCAATCACTCAAGAAGTTTCCATTTTGGGCTTAATTAGCATAATTTATTTCATTTAATCAATATTCATACACTGTAATTTGAGCTTTATGAAAATAGGTTACTTAAATTATAGTTATAAAGAAAGTCTGTTTTCTAATTAACTCCATATGTAACATTGAGGCCAGTATAATGTGTTTCAGTTTATCACAGGAGGATTAGAGAATTATTAATGAAGTTATGAATGTAATTCCCTTCCCACGTGCAGGATCAGACAGGACACAAAGGTGAAGATCCAACCCTGAGCTGCAGGTAAGAAGGTTCAATTTATATTCATACTGTGCCTTTCACACTAACTTATCTCCATGCTCTTAAGGCCACTGAGATTCTGCTGAAGTATAGTAAAGATTCTAATTAAGGGAAATTAAAGCACAAGATACAGAAGCAACGATGAAGCAAATGACCATGTGCAAAAGAGATAAAAATTGACCACGACAGCTCTTCTTTGGAATGTGAAGTGAAATCCCTCTCTCATCTTCCCCCCACTGGTTGATGGTCAATAGGCTGACAGGCCTGTTTCTGTGCCACATCTCTCTACAACTATAACACCAACTTGGCTCACAGTGTTAAGGTTCAGAATCAAAATCTATTGTCGTGAACAAGCGTCATGAAATTTGTTGTTTTGCAGCAACAATACAGGAGCAGAAATTGCTATAAAATATTTTTTAAAATAAATAACTAAATGCAAAAGATGAGAAAAAGTGAGGCATTGTCTGAGGTTTGGTGTGAAATCAGAAACTGGCAAATTTCTACCGAGATGTGGTGGAAAATGTGCTGACTGGCTGCATCATGCTCTGGTATGGGGACACCAATGTCCCCTGAACGCAAAGTCCTGCAAAAGGTAATGGACACAACCCAGGATATCACCGGCAAAACCCTCCTCACCATCGAGAACATCTATGGGGAACACTGCTGTTGGACAGCAGCAGCGATCATCAAGGATCCACATCACCCAGCACGCGCAGGTTTAGGAACAGCTGCTACCCTTCCACCATCAGACGCCTCCTCAACAACAAACTCAATCAGGACTCTTAATTTTGCACTTTATTGATTTTTCTTATTCTCTCTGTATTGCATATTTATTTTGTTATCTAGGTATAGGTTTACATACACATAAAAAAATGTAAACAACCTGACTATCCATTGCAGAGAAAAAAAATCAAAAAAGTTCAAAAGAGTCCTTAGACGAATCCGATTGAGTTTGTCATTGAGGGATCTGATGGTGGAGGAGTAGCAGTGGTTCCTGAAGCAGGTGGTGTGAGTCTTGTGGCACCTGTACCTCTTTCCTGAGGGCAGCAGTGAGAATTGACCATTTGCTGGGTGATGTGGGTCCTTGATGACTGCTGCTGCTCTTCGTTGGTAGCATTCCCCGTGGATGTTCTCAATGATGGGGAGAGTTTTGCCTGTGATGTCCTGGGCTGTGTCCACGACCTGTTGCAGGGCTTTTCATGGGGGGGGGGGGGGGAGGTATTGGTGTCCCCATACCAGATCTTTCCACTGTTATACTAAATTTCTGCAAACTCCTGAGGAAGTAGAGATACTGACATCCTTTCTTCACAATGCCATTAGTGTTGGGTCCAGGAAAGATCCTCTGAGATCATGGCTCCCAGGAACTTAAATTTGCTCTCCCTCTGCACTCTGATCCCCCAATGACCATTGACCTCTGGTTTTCCCTTCCTGAAGGCAACAATCAGCTCCTTGCAGACCTAGTTCTCAGGTTCTTTGGCTCACAGGCACTGAGACCTTGAAAGGCTCGGGTTTGAGGGCAGACAAGAGTTCAGGTGGAGACCTTCACCTGAATTTAAATTTAAATCTTATTTACTGCTTGGTAGAAGCTGGTTCTGGCCATTGAAACCCAAACCACCCAAATTAAATTGATGATTGAGTTTGGATCCACGTGCCTGAGTTTTGTGCATATATGCTGCCATGTTTGGGTGCACATATGCTCCTGTGTTTGGGTGGATATGTGCCCCAGGTCAAAGTGCACACACTTGCCTGATTTTGACTGCACAACACATTTAGGTTTGTGTGTTCAAGCACGTTGGAGTATGGGCTTACACACAGTACCTTCTTTTGACAGATATCCTATCACCAAAGCTGCTCTGCAAAAACTGTCATTGTGTTCAAATTTAACACCTGCACCAAAGCTGACAGCAGATGTGCTCCTCATTCATGTTAAAGTTGGACAAATAGAAATCTTGGTTCTTGATTATAGCAGGGTAAATCCCACTCTGAACATCTCTTACCAGGTCAGCAGGTAACGAATAAATGATGCATGGAAAAGACGGCAAAAGAAACATGAGCGAGTTGTAGTACTCAAGTAATTTGCAGTTTTGACTTCCCTTTTGTTGCATTAAGAAGCCATTATGTTATTTCTACAACTGTCAGGATGTCATAATTTTACCAAAGCACAGCTCAGCAGTAGACATCTAATTGGAGCTTTTGGGAGAGAAAATGATTTTGACACTTTAAAATAAAATGATGCACTACTCAGATGACTAACATCACGAGGCACTCTCTCAAATAATCAGTCACTCCACGGGATCCTCCAATTTCTTGCAGGGGTTGACAGCATTTTGTACAGTGCAGTGGTGCTTAGTGACACCATGCACCAGCATTGTAAAGGGAACTAACGTGTTATTCCATTGCATTGGTATCAGAGGGGAGAAAGATTTGCATTTCTATGCTGCCTTTCATGCTGAGGTGCAGTCACTGTTGTAAACTCAGATCCACCTTGCAAACATCAAGAGGCCATGTGGATGATAATAACCTGTTTTACTGAGGATACCTAAAGGACAGGTTTAAAGTACTGTTTTCTTTTTTGAATGGACATGCGGAATATTTTATTCTTGGCTGAAAAATAAAATGGAGTTTCAGTGCATACAGTGCCCTCTGTAATATTTGGGACAAAGACACATTTTTTTCCCTCTTTATTTGCCCGTGCTCCATATTTTCGCCTCGGTATTTCTGTTCATGAAGTCTTCTGCGAAGAGTCATCAACACATCAACGAGAGTGTTTCTGATCTGTCGGACATGTGTTTGGGGATTTTTATTCATTATGGTGAGAATTCTTCGGTCATCAGCAGTGGAGGTCTTCCTTGGAACACCAGTCCCTTTGCCATTACTGAGCTCACCAGTACTCTCTTCCTAATGATGTTCCAAACTTGATTTTGGTCCTCCTAAGGTTTGGGTGATGTTTTATCCTTGTTTTTCCAGCCTCATAATGACTTCTTTTACTTTCATTTTCACCCAAACCTTAGGAGGACCAAAATCAACTCTAGTCTTCATGTTGAAAAATGGCAACTCCAGACTCCAAAGGTGATTAGAAGTTTAGAAGCAAGCCCAGCTCTCTTATACCTGCACCATTGAAGCAATTAAACATACCTGAGTAATCACAAACACCGTGAAGCCAAATGTCCCAAACATTATGGTGCCCTGAATGAGGGGACGATGTATAAAAAGTGCTGTAATTTCTACATAGTTATAACTTTGAATATATTCTGGAATGTGCACTTTAATCACATGTACATTGTTTGATTACAAATTTAAAACTGTAAAGAAAAATATATCCTTGTCCCAAACATTATGGAGTACACTGTATGTTCAGATATTAAAATGAATATTCATTGAAAGACAATATTGTCAATGGGAAGAGGAGCACTGCAAGAACAGCAACTATGGCTTGTCCTTTAAATTCTCCTAGAGAATGTGGTGGTGAGTCACCATCATGAACCACTGCAATGCTTCTGGTCAAGATTCCCTTTCATCGTAGTTAAACAAGTCGTTCCAGAGGTGAGAAAGGCACGTATTTTCACTTTGGGAAAGCTGTGTGACTCAAAGGGGAACCTGTTGGCAATGGTGAAGCCTACATGTCTGGGTCAGAACCTTGGGAAAATTGCGGTGCAGTGGTAGAGTACATGTTGGATGCCAGTTAAGTGGCTTGCTTTGGTCCTGAAAGGTGCCGAGATTCAAGTTTAAGTTTATTATATCACCAAACAATTGTGAAGTACAACTGGGCAAAACGGCGTTCTTCGTTCCTCGGTGTAAATATATGCAAACACATATATAGACCTAGCACACAGGATTAAGCGATTTATATGCAGTACATATTGTATATAAAATATTGTTAAATAATAGTAGAATTTCAGTGGGATTGTATGAGCAGTTCATCAGTCATTCATCATTCTCAGTGCCCGTGGGAAGAAGCTGATCCTCATCCTGGTGGTGCTGGCTCTGATCCTCCTGTATCTCTTCCCCAACGGGAGCAGCTGAAAGATACTGTGTGTGGGGTGGAAAGGGTCCTCAATGATTTTGCGCGCCCTTTCAGACAGCGATCCCGGTAGATCACACCAGTGATCTCTCTGCCACTCTTATGGACCTGTGCATTGACCTCCGATCCATTTCTCTGCAACAACTACACCACACTGTGATGCAGCCGGCCAGGACACTCTCGATAGAGCTACTGTAGAAGGATGGCATAATGATAGAGCTCCGACACAAGTTGTGGAATCGGCTGACAGAGGATCAGTATTGATACCTCATCCAGGTTCTGGGGTTAGATCTCAATCAGCAGTCTACTCTCCTGAGGAACGAAGGACCGCATTTCTCTTCTTCAGCCAATTTGTGGAAGGTCCATCATCTCCGCTGAGGATCAAGGAGCTCTCCGAACATACAAATGCATAGGTTTATATTCTTTCTTTGGCTTGGCTTCGCAGACGAAGATTTATGGAGGGGGTAAATGTCCACGTCAGTGCAGGCTCGTTTGTGGCTGACAAGTCCGATGCGGGACAGGCAGACACGGTTGCAGCGGTGGCAGGGGAAAATTGGTGGGTTGGGGTTGGGTGTTGGGTTTTTCCTCCTTTGCCTTTTGTCAGTGAGGTGGGCTCTGCGGTCTTCTTCAAAGGAGGTTGCTGCCCGCCGAACTGTGAGGCGCCAAGATGCACGGTTTGAGGCGAGATCAGCCCATTGGCGGTGTTCAATGGGGCAGCACCAAGAGATTTCTTTAGGCAGTCCTTGTACCTTTTCTTTGGTGCACCTCTGTCACGGTGGCCAGTGGAGAGCTCGCCATATAACACGATCTTGGGAAGGCGATGGTCCTCCATTCTGGAGACGTGACCCACCCAGCGCAGCTGGATCTTCAGCAGCGTGGACTCGATGTTGTCGACCTCTGCCATCTCGAGTATTTCGACGTTAGGGATGAAAGCGCTCCAATGAATGTTGAGGATGGAGCGGAGACAACGCTGGTGGAAGCATTCTCGGAGCCGTAGGTGATGCCGGTAGAGGACCCATGATTCGGAGCCGAACAGGAGTGTGGGTATGACAACGGCTTTGTAGACGCTAATCTTTGTGAGGTTTTTCAGTTGGTTGTTTTTTTCCCAGACTCTTGTGTAGTCTTCCAAAGGCGCTATTTGCCTTGGCGAGTCTGTTGTCTATCTCGTTGTCGATCCTTGCATCTGATGAAATGGTGCAGCCGAGATAGGTAAACTGGTTGACCGCTTTGAGTTTTGTGTGCCCGATGGAGATGTGGGGGGGCTGGTAGTCATGGTGGGGAGCTGGCTGATGGAGGACCTCAGTTTTCTTCAGGCTAACTTCCAGGCCAAACATTTTGGCAGTTTCCGCAAAACAGGACGTCAAGCGCTGAAGACCTGGCTCTGAATGGACAACTAAAGCGGCATCGTCTGCAAAGAGTAGTTCACGGACAAGTTGCTCTTGTGTCTTGGTGTGAGCTTGCAGGCGCCTCAGATTGAAGGGACTGCCATCCGTGCGGTACCGGATGTAAACAGCATCTTCATTGTTGAGGTCTTTCATGGCTTGGTTCAGCATCATGCTGAAGAAGATTGAAAAGAGGGTTGGTGCGAGAAGCCTTGCTTCACACCATTGTTAATGGAGAAGGGTTCAGAGAGCTCATTGCTGTATCTGACCCGACCTTGTTGTTTTACGTGCAGTTGGATAACCATGTTGAGGAACATGGGTTTATATGCTCCAATGCTATCTGACCAATCACAAACAGTCTTCTTATGCAGTAAACATTATATCAAGTCAAGTTTATTGTCATCTGATTGTACAAGTACAACCTAATGAAAGTGTTCTCCGAACCTCAGTGCAAAATACGCAGACACACAACCAGACGTAACACACATACAGACAAATAGTACCCAGGCAGGACAAGTATTAGTTCTATAAAAATAAATAAATAAAATTTGTTTAATATTTGTAAATAAATATTATTTTATCCCATCAGCATTAAGCTACACAATGTACATCTACATGTTACATCCTATTATGAACCAATCACAGAGACGTGTTCCCCCTCCCTTCAGGTTCCCCTAATTCTTGTAAGTCATGCGATTTTGGATAAATTAGGGTGAGTGGAGCTTCATCAGCCAGGATGTTGTTGCCAGGCAACACATTAGGGGGCCCCCTCCAGTCCTTAGGTAACTGCAACTATCTCAGCACTCCTCCATGTAAGGATTAACCAGCATCAGGTCTAAACGAGACAGGCCCTTACTTTCATACAGCATTATGACATCAACCAGATTAAAAAGAATCTCAGGGTTGTATCTGTCAAATATAATTTGTTTTCTGCATGATTTGTTTCGGTATAAATGTCATCCAAGATGTAGGGAGAACTAACTTTCCATCTCATGGGTTCTTTCAGGGCAACATAGTTAGCACAATGTGATCGGGGCCTGGGTTCGAATCCCACAAGGAGGGTTTTCCCTGGGGGCTCCAGTTTCCTCCCACCTTTTAAAATGTACCACATATTGTAGGTCAACTGGGTGGCATGGGCTCGTGGGCCGAAATGGCCTGTTACTATGCTTCATGTCCAAATTTAAAATAAAATTCACATACTAAAAATCGGTTTTGGCATCTTAACACATTTGACACTGAAGCCCTTCTTTGGGACTGCATTTGAGGTTTGGGTCAGAGTTCTGAGCTCATCTCATGAGTGAAGCACTCTCCCAACAGATTTGTGAATTGACACCACCCCATCTCAATCTTTACTCAGTGACAAATCCCAGCTTCTTCATATCAATGTGCTTCATTTCTGAAGGTGATGTGGCTAAACGTGATGTGTTTACATTTGTTATCTGTTTACAATTCTTTATTTGTTTACATGTATACGCTGTGTTTTTGCACTACCAGTAAGTGGTAATTCTGCCTCGCCCGCAGGAAAAGGGACCTCAGGGTTGTATGTGAAGTCATGTATGTACTCTGACAGGTTATGTCCAACATTCATTCACCCATGTAAAGAGCACAAGAGTCTAAGATTGCAATGACAAAGAAAGACCAATTAGCACCAAGCAAAGGCCACATGATAACAATGTTATGGGGATCATTCAGGAGCCTGATGGCTGCAGGGCAGAAACTGTCTTTCAGTTCATTGGTCCACACTTTCCCACTCTTAAGCCTTCTCCCCAGTGGGAGGAGGGAGAAGAGAGTGTGATTGGGGATGGAGCTCCCTGATGGAGGAGTGGGAATCTGAAAAGTCACAGACAATTGGCTGCCACCTTGCAACACCTTCAGGCATTTTACACCCCAACTTGGATGGTGCAGCTAGTGGGGCCACTGCCTCTCAGCATCAGAGACCCATATCTGATCCTGACCTCTGTCACTGTCTGTGTGGAGTTTGCAAGTTCGCCTAGTGATTGTGTAGGCTTCTTACAGATGCTCCCATTTCCTCCCACATGCCAAAGACATGTCATTTGGTAGGTTATTTGTCTACTGTAAATAGCCCCTAATATATAGGGGAGTTGTAGAAATCAGAAGGGTTAATTAGAATGGGTTAACAGCCCCTAATATGTAGGTTAATAAGGGTTAACAGCCCCTAATATGTAGGTTAATAAGGGTTAACAGCCCCTAATATGTAGGTTAATAAGGGTTAACAGCCCCTAATATGTAGGTTAATAAGGGTTAACAGCCCCTAATATGTAGGTTAATAAGGGTTAACAGCCCCTAATATGTAGGACAGATGTAGAAATCAGAAGGGTTAATGAGAATGTGGGAAAATAAAAAAAGGGATTAATAAACAAATTCCATTGATAGAAAAATAAGATTAGTGTAATTATCAGTGTGGACTCGAAGGCCCTGGTTCTGTGCTGATTCTCTCAATAGCTGTATGTCCACCCTTGCACAGCAGGTGGAGACAGTTTAGAAGGAATCATGGAATTCAATTTATTCAAGTGTACGAGTTCTGTTACTGGATTTATTAAAGCATGAGTTTTTTGGTGCTTTAAAAAATATTTTGGTAATATTATACTGCCAGGCCATCTCTTTTTATTTCTTCATTCTGGTGAGGAGTGAATATAAAAGTTTCACAAGGGTTACAAAAAGAGAAAGTGAGCAGTACATCACAACCAGAGCAAAAAGCTGAGTCAAAATTAGTTCACGTTTCCACGTGGTTCTGTCCCACCATCACTTTTACAGAGGTCTTTGTCATCTTATGATATATATGAGGGAGTCAGGGGAACATGACCCAGTCCTCATCAAGGGCTCAGTAGTGGAGAGGGTCAAGAACTTTAAATTCCTGGGTGTCAACATCTCTGAGGATCTGTCCTGGAGCCTCCCTGTCGATGCAGTCATGAAGAAGGCTCACCAACGGCTACACTTTGTGAGGAGTTTGAGGAGATTCATGAAGACTCTTGTAAACATCTACAGGTAGACCATGGAGAGCTGGTTGCATCACTGTCTAGTATGGAGGGGCCAACTCTCAAGACAAGAAAAACCTCCGGAGGGTTGTTAATTCAGCCTGCGACATCTCAGGCACAACTTCACTCCATCGAGGACGTCTACAAGAGGTGGTGTCTTAAAAAAGCAGCCTCCATCTTCAATAACTCTCAACACCCAGGCCATGCCCTCTTCACTCTGCTACCATCGGGGAAAAGGTACAGGAGCCCAATGACGAGCACTCAGTGGCCCAAGGACAGCTTCTTCCCCGCTGCCATCAGATTCCTGAAGGAGCAATGAACCATAAACACGGCCTGACTTTTCGAGCACGATTACTTTTATTTTTTATAGTAATGTTGTAAGATGGTTATATGAACATTTGCATTATTGCTACTGCCACAAAACATCAAATTCCATGACAATGAATTGATTCTGATTTGCAAATATAGCATATTATATACACACAGTTATGCCATATATGCTATCTATATAGGCTACATATGCTATTTATCTGCACACACTATTTATTTATATTTCTTTGGCTTGGCTTCACAGACGAAGATTTATGGAGGGGTAATGTCCATGTCAGCTACAGGCTCGTTTGTAGCTGACAGGTCCGATGCGGGACAGGCAGACATGGTTGCAGCGGTTGCAAGGGAAAATTGGTTGGCTGAGGTTGGGTGTTGGGTTTTTCCTCCTTTGTCTTTTGTCAGTGAGGTGGGCTCTGCGGTCTTCTTCAAAGGAGGTTGCTGCCCGCCGAACTGTGAGGCGCCAAGATGCACGGTTTGAGGCGAGATCAGCCCACTGGTGGTGGTCAAAGTGGCAGGCACCAAAAGATTTCTTTAGGCAGTCCTTGCACCTCTTATTTGGTGCACCTCTGTCTCGGAGGCCAGTGGAGAGCTCGCCATATAACATGATCTTGGGAAGGCAATGGTCCTCCATTCTGGAGACATGACCTACCCAGCGCAGTTGGATCTTCAGCAGCGTGGATTCGATGCTGTAGGCCTCTGCCATCTCGAGTACTTCAATGTTGGAGATGAAGTCGCTCCAAAGAATGTTGAGGATGGAGCGGAGACAACGCTGGTGGAAGCATTCTAGGAGCCGTAGGTGATGCCGGTAGAGGACCCATGATTCGGAGCCGAACAGGAGTGTGGGTATGACAATGGCTTTGTAGACGCTAATCTTTGTGAGGTTTTTCAGTTGGTTGTTTTTTTCCCAGACTCTTTTGTGTAGTCTTCCAAAGGCGCTATTTGCCTTGGCTAGTCTGTCTATCTCGTTGTCGATCCTTGCATTCGATGAAATGGTGCAGCCGAGATAGGTAAACTGGTTGACCGTTTTGAGTTTTGTGTGCTCGATGGAGATGTGGATCTTCGCTAGGATTCTCCTAAATAGAATAATACCTAGTGTCGCCGAAAATATTCTCCCAGAATCACAGTGTGGCTTTCGCGCAAACAGAGGAACTACTGACTTTGCCCTCAGACAGCTCCAAGAAAAGTGCAGAGAACAAAACAAAGGACTCTACATCATCTTTGTTGACCTCACCAAAGCCTTCAACACCGTGAGTAGGAAAGGGCTTTGGCAAATACTAGAGCACCTCGGATGCCCCCCAAAGTTCCTCAACATGGTTATCCAACTGCACGAAAACCAACAAGGTCGGGTCAGATACAGCAATGAGCTCTCTGAACCCTTCTCTATTAACAATGGCGTGAAGCAAGGCTGCGTTCTCGCACCAACCCTCTTTTCAATCTTCTTCAGCATGATGCTGAAACAAGCCATGAAAGACCTCAACAATGAAGACGCTGTTTACATCCGGTACCGTACGGATGGCAGTCTCTTCAATCTGAGGCGCCTGCAAGCTCACACCAAGACACAAGAGCAACTTGTCCGTGAACTACTCTTTGCAGACGATGCCGCTTTAGTTGCCCATTCAGAGCCAGCTCTTCAGCGCTTGACGTCCTGCTTTGCGGAAACTGCCAAAATGTTTGGCCTGGATGTCAGCCTGAAGAAAACTGAGGTCCTCCATCAGCCAGCTCCCCACCATGACTACCATTTATTTATATATATATATATATATATATATATATATATATATATATATATATTACATATATATGTACATATGTGATTATTATGTTCTGTATTGTATGTATGCGTGTGCACAGAGGTCTGGAGAAACGCTGTTTTGTTGGGTTTTATATGTACAGTCAGATGATAATAAACAAACTAATCAAGAAGATACCAAACTCTGCCTTAAATCTACCCAATAACTTTGCCTCTACAGCCATCTGTGGCAACGAATTCCACAGATCCACCTCCCCTCCTGGCTGAAGAGATGTCTCATCTGTTCTAAAGGGATAGCTTTTTATTCTGAGGTTGTGCCCTCTGGTCCTTGGCTCCCCCACTAATGCAAGTTATTTTCAGGGAGGGATGAGAATTGACCGGGTCTCAATGTTAACAAGGAACTACAGCTGAGAGTACATTCTCTATGGAGGAAGTGAACAGGCCCAGTCACCTGATGCCTTCGAGGTCAGATAGCATTAGCAGCGCAGATAGATTGGGGTGATCTGCAGGCTTCAACTAAAGTGTGAAGCAATTGCAATTAATGCCACCCTCCCTCAAGGACCTTGAACAATGCTGGATGAGGAAAGAGTCAATAGAAATATCAGAGGCCGATAGTGGCCTTGTGAAACACTATTACAGCGCCAGCGACCAGGGTTGGAGTACCTCGCTGTCAGCGTGGGTTTCCTCCCTCTGTTCAAAATGTACAAGGCTTGGAGGTCAATTGGGTGTAATTGGGCAGCATGGGCTCGTGGTTAGAAAGGCCTGTTATGTATGTCCAAATTTAAATTTTTTAAAGAAGTTGAGCAAATGAAAATCAAGTATCAGGTTGCCACGGGCTATCTGAGTGGATGATAGAACAGGAGTGAGGGATAGAATGAGCAATATCTGATTATCGTCATGTTAACAGAGACAGTCCTCTGATTCCACGCTGACCATCAAGCGCCCATTCACGCTAATCCTGCACGTCGCTGAATTCCCATCAACTCTCCCAATGCCTCCCATGGTCTTGATGCAGGGTCTCGACCCAAAATGTTGGCACTTCCTTCTCACCCCCACGGATGCTGCTGGGTCCTTCAGTGGTTTGTTTTTCTGCTCTAGATTGAGTAACTGTCGTCTCTCGCGTCTCCACCCACTCCCCCCATTGTTGAGTGACAGGGTAGTACCACCAGAGAAAAAGAAGGTGCAAATGTCACACATGGGTGGCACGGCTAATGCCATGCTGTTACAGTGCCAGTGACCAGAGTTCCAATCCTGCACTGTCTGTTAGGAGTCTGCACGTTTCCCAGTGTCTACGTGGATTTCCTCTGGGTGCTTTGGTTTTCTCCTACTGCTTAAAACCTAACGGGGGTTGTAGGTCAATTGGGTGAATTGAGCACGTAGGCAGAAAGGGCCTGTTACCATGCTGTATGCATGACCCATCATGCCAATGTTCACACAGTCAGTCCCCAAGCTGCCTTCCAAGGTGAGTACTGCCAGCATCATGTACCCCAACCTGGGCATCAGTCTATACTGTCCAGCATTGGCAATGTTTTCTGCTTTTTTGGTTTAAGTACAGGTATACCCCACTTAACGAATAATCACTTTACGCAAATTTGCTTTTACGAAGAAACCGGTATTCGTTTTTATGAAAGGATTTTTGCTTTTTCAAAAGCAGCGAGCCAAAATAGAGGCTGCGCGCAAATCCCAAGGAGCTCCTTCCCTGGGAACTACAATGAGATGTCAATAGATAGATGACCCTCTTTTCTCTCTCTCTCTCTCCGACATCCCAGTCTTCTGTACCTCCCATCCAGTGGGTAAATGAAATGTATAAACTTCACTAGGGTTGGTTTAACCCCCCCACTATGGACTGAAGAAACAGGTGTGTGTTCCTCATATGTCCGGGGCGGCACTGAGCCGGGGGGAGGGCGGGCAGGGTCTCTGACCGGAGAATACTAGAAGGTTCAAAAATTAAATTTCTACTTTATTGGCTGTGTATTTTTCATATCATTCCTGCTTTTAATAAATACCTGTATTAGTGTTATTTGAGGTTTTGTGTGTTATTTGCTGGGGTTTTTTTGGGGTCTGGGAACGCTCAAAAATTTTGCCCATAGAAATCGATGGTCATCACTTCTTCACGACACCTGAGGAACACTCCAGTTTCGGTAAGCGGGGTATACCTGTACCCTCTTCCTTCTGACACCAACCTAGTCCTCTTCGATTCCAGGATGATGGATTCGTTTGAGAAAGGAAGATGACAAATAGTAAGCAGAGACCCCCCCCCAGGGAAGATGCTGCCAACAACTTCATAACAGATGGCTTGATATATTGAACAATAATTTGACATAAAATCAAGTGTAACCTATTGGAGATTCAGCACCTCATGAGATAATACAAAACCCCAGTAGAAGCAAAGTTGCTCTATGCAAAAAAAAAATGCAAACTTCTTTGGATTCACCCCAACACCTCAGTGACGAACAGCACTGGCTCATGCTGAGGTTCTCATTGCAGGCAGACTGCAAGTTGTGACCGAAAAGTCGCAAGTATTGATGGTCCTTTATATTTCTACGAGACGTACAAATAGACCATTCTGCCCATTGAATCAGTGTTAGTCCTCATTAAACGGCAAAGAGTTTAATGATTCATGAGGATATTACTGGAGGGCTTGTGTCACGAGGAGAAGCTGGGGCGTTTTCCCCTGGGGCACAGGAGGCCAAGGGGTGACCTGATAGAGGTATATTAAATCATGAATATGGTGGATGATCACAGTCCTTTTCCCAGAGTAGGGGACTCTAAAAGAGAGAGGGTAAACTTTTTCACACAGAGGCTGGTGGGTACATGAAATGAGCGGCCAGAGGAAGCTGTAGAGGTGGTTACCAGTTATGATGTTTAAAAGATATTTAGACAGGTACAGTAAAATCTCCATTATCTGGAATTCAAGCAACCAGCAAAAAAATAAGTAAACAAATACTAAAGTTTAATATTGGCGCACCTCGCAGTCAGTTCACCAATCTCGCAACACACAATCTCAAGCAACCAGCAAATTCACTTATCCGATATCCACCAATCCCCATAGGTACCGGATAACTTTTTTAATGGTATATGGATAAGAAAGGTTTAGAGGGAATATGAGCATATGGGACTAGCTTAGGAAGGCAATGTGGTCAACAAAGAACCTTCTTCCATCCTGTATAACTCTATCCTATTCCCCTACTTATCTCCCTGTAAACTATTCATTCTCATATGCCCACGATCATCCCACCCCGCCCCCCCCAACTCCATTCCATTCTACTCACAACAGGGGTCATTCACTGTGGTAAATTAACCAACCAGCACATCTTTAGGATGCAGGAGGGAACTGGAGTACCCGGAAGAAATCCAGAGAGAACAGGTCAACTCCTTGCACAGAATTCCAAAGAATCACAATTCTTTTTTAAAAAACGGTGTTAAATGTTCAATCATTTACCTTGACTCTTTCCCTTCATTCTGAACTCTTCAGCTGAGGCAAGAACCTCTTGCTATCCTGTCTGTTCAAAATCCATCATCCAGATTATCTTCCAAGCTCCAGATCATTGGCCCATTTTTTATCCAAATCTCTCTTCATGCGACAGCTCCTCATCGCAGGAACCAAAACTGAATTTCATTTAAATCAGTCGTTCTCAACCTTTTTCTTTCTACTCACATACAACTTTAAATATTCCCTATGCCATCGGTGCTCTGTGATTAGTGAGGGATTGCTTAAGGTGGGATGTGGGTGGAAAGAAAAAGTTTGAAAACCACTGTTTTAATCATACCTCATTGACTCATTATGTGCATGGTTGCATAACTCCACAAGAAATGGGCCAACGACAATTTTTCTCAAGCAAAATATTTCAGTAACAATTGGGTCGAGAGCAGTGGTTCTCAACCTTCCCTTCCCACTCACATCCCACCTTAAGCGATTCCCTACTCACAGAGGACCGATGACAATAGGGATGAAAAAGTGATATGCGAGTGGAAAGAAAACAGTTGAGAACCACTGCTTTAAATATACCCTTCCTCATGCAGGGTATTCCAGGTAGGATCTTTCCCCCTTTCCTCATTTAACCCGATTTTTCTATTCTTTCCCCACTCCTGCTAATATGGATTCCCTCTAAATTCATCTCTGCTGTTCAGTTCAGTTCATTGTGGCAAGTTCCTTACTCTCAAAACTCCCTGGATAAAGAATTCAATTTTACTGGTCGCCAGCATATTTATTTGCAAGATTCATCTACAAGTGAAAACTTTTATGCACGCTTTTAAAAGTTTAAAAGCTGTGAGAAGGAATGTGGGGAGAATAAATTGGGGTTAGTGTAGGATAGCGGTTCTCAACCTTTTTTCCCTGCTTGCATACAAAGTTAAGTAATCCCTTACTAACCAGAGCACCTAGTAGGGATTATTTAACTTTGTATGTGAGTGGGGAAAAAAGGTTCAGAATCACTGGTGAAGGATGTATGGGTTTGTGCGAGCTGGGACTTGGTGGGTTGAATGCCCTGTATCTAGGTGCACTGCGACATCCCTAATCTTCTCCTTTCTTGAGAAGGACCAGTGTTAAATTAAGACGGTGCTGGAGACGGGGTTATGGCTCGTACTTTCCCTCCTTTCTGATTTCTCATGCCACACATCGCTTTCAATTGGAGAGGTTGGGGCAAATAATCCAATCTTAGCTCTTTGCTGAAATCAAGGTCACGTGGGACCACTCTTCCTCCATGTGGAAGTGCACAGCTAACCTTCATCCAATCATTCTGTGGGCTCTGCTCAGACTGGGGAGTGGCTGACGTTCAGGACCTGATCTACTTGGAGCACAAGATGATTCGACAGAACTGACTAGAAGCATGAATGGCGCTGATGAGTAAATAAGACAAATGACTACATCCCATGCTCAGAACCCAGAGAACACACTTATGGTGATTAACACAGGAACCAAAAGCCACACAGGCTTTTTGTTAAATGCATGCAAGATGTTGTGCTAATTGGTTAGGCCAACAATGACAGAGAGAGAGCGAGAGATCAATAGTTTTACAATTACAAACACACACGGTTTAAGATCATACAATGGGCTAAAACCACACAGAAATGCTGGAGGAACTCAACAGCTTTCATAGGAGGTAAAGATAAATTACTAACATTTTGGGCCTGAGCCCTTCTTCAAGGAATAGTCAAAGAAATGGAAGGCGTCAGAATAAAGACTGAAGATTGGTCAGGGAGGGACCCAGACCAACAAAAGGGTTAATTGGATATGATAAGAGGAGAGGTGAGAGGGTGCGCAAATTTAAGTTTTTGGCAGTTACTATATCAGAAGATCTTTCATGGACCCAACACACCAAAGGCATCTTGAAGAGAGCACGTCAGTTCCTCTACTTTGTAGAGGTTTGGTATGACACGAGAAACCCTGGGAAATTTCTGCGGAGGTGTGCTGACCAGCTGCATCACACTCTGGTATGGGGATGAGCAGAAAACTCTCCAAAAAGGTAGTGGATGCAGCCCAGGACATCACAGGCAAAACAACCTCCCCACTATCGAGAACATCTGCAGGGAATGTTGCCGTCAGAGAGCAGCAGCAATCATCAAAGCCCCACACCACCCAGCACACCCTCTGTTCTCACTGCTGCCATCAGGAAGGAAGTATAAGGGCCACAAGACTTGTACCACCAGGTTCAGGAACAGCTGCTATTCCTCCACCATCAGACTCCTCAACAACAAACTCAATCATGAACTCATTTTGGACTCTTACTTGTGCACTTTATTAGATTTTTAAAAAATTCTCTCTGCATTGCCCAGTTTGCTTACATTTGTTTTCTGTTTACAGTTCTTTATATGTTTACGCTGTGCAGCTTTTTTGCCGCGCCTGCAGGTAAAAGAATCTTAGGGTTGTATGAGATGACAAGTCTGTACTCTGACAATAAATCGAAATTGATTTTGGCTCTGTGAAATGGGCTAATGGGCTAAATCCTCACATTGCCCCAGGGGTCCCAAACAGTTTTTCTCCGTTCCTCAATCCCAAAGGGTCCATATTTTCCAACCGCTGGAAATATGTAACAGTAAAGTGGTCAATCTGTAAACACACTGGAACTCAACCCTTCCCTTGCCCAGGGAGTGAGTGAGTGGACTCAACAGTAACGGTTGTTACCAAGCCATCAGCTCAAGGAAATGGTTCATCCCATGAAATGGAATTAGAGGTAGATAATGCTTGTAAGAAGTTCTGAAGGTCATGGGATGGTTTAAGCCACTCCCAATGGAACTCTGGGACAGGCTGGAGACCAAGGACCTACAATGCATCTTCTCAAATGTGCATTCCCAATTGTGCTAGAGGGGCTGGTGAGAAGTCAAGGGGTGAGTTAATAACTCAGGACACTGAGGGTTTGGAATTAACCAGGTTAAATTTAACCTCCTAGAGGAGAGAGAAATTAGGTAGGTGGACCCAGATCAAGATGGAAATCGAGCTGGTACGTGTAATAGGCAGGACAGTTAGTTCCTTTGATAAGTTTGAATGGAACAGCATAGAAGTGCAGGAGGTAGAGCCTCTGCCTTTCAGCTCCAATGACCTGTGTTCAGTTCACACGCGTGGTGCTGTCTACAGGATATCTGCAGGTTCTTCTGAGTCTGTGTGGGTCTTCACCAAGTGCACTTGTTTGCTCCCTCACCCCAGTGATGTTAATGGGCTACCATAAAACTGTCCATCAAGTGGGTGGGTGTCAGAATACTGGAGAAGCTAACAGGAAAGTGGGGAGAAGTGACTGCAAAAAGATGTTCGATGGGTGGCATGAATTCGATGGTCACTTCTCCATGGTGTGCCTGGGGGTGGGAAATAAGAGGAGGAATAAATCAACTCCCTTGACTGCTCTGTAACTGCAACAGGATGTGCTCTGGAACAAATGATTTCTACAGAAGGGGAGTTGGCCTCCTGACATTTACTGGAATCAAGGTGAAGAAAAACAAGTTGTTTTGAGACCTGAGTGACATCTACAGGAAGCTTAATATTGTAAGTACTGAACAAGAAAAAAAGTTAGTCGAGACTAATGGATCTCAGTGGGTGTTGTGGACTGGAACGCTTTCTAATCACTCACACGAAAGAAGTAAAATACTAAAGTCTGCAGACACTGTGGTTGAAGTAAAAAACATAAACTCTGGAGAAACTCAGCAGGTCAAAGATCAGTGAACCGGTGCAGACTCGAAAGGCCAACATGGCCTGCTTCTGCTCCGTAAATGGTTATATGGTTATGGTTATAAGGTCCTTTATGTAGCGCTTAAGTACTGAAGAAGGGCTCAAACCCTACAAGGAATGTCCAGTAAGAATGTGTTAATAGCGCAAACAATTGCAGCCTTGGCTATTACTTCTGAAATTTCTCCAGGAATTCAAAGTAAACTTGTTTCTGAGGGGCCGAGGCCGGGACGAAATGCCCTCCTGGGTGCGTGAGGACCACAGGGTTCACGAAGGACGTGGAGAGCTGCTGGCTCAGCTCCCCAGGAATGACCCGGTCTGTTTCACCAAACACATGCAGAGAAGGAAGAGCAATGGGCTCTTCGTAGAAGTGGCCATGCAGCCTGCACCTGCTCCTGAAGCCAGCGACAAGGATGGCAAAATTAAACTGGAATCTGGGGTCTCCCTGCTGCCTGAGGGCACAGATCATAGATACCAGAGCTGCCCCTTGGCTGAAACCCATGATACCGTCGAATGGGCCCAACTCAATCATGGCTTTGGCAATGGTCTCCAGCGATTCTTCCAGTCCTCTGCAGGACTCCACATGGTCCAAAGCATTAAAACTCTCCTCCTCTGGGTTTGAGAACCACCAACCTCGACTATCTCCCTCGCTATCCACCGCTTGAGCTCCTAAGAGAATGAGACAGAACACATTCTCAATGCGAGTCAAAGTATTTCCACCAAACTACAATTTTTTAATTTGAGATACTTGCTTCTAGGGTGCAGGTGGGACCATCAAGGCAATAATTACTGTGATTCTCAAGGCCTCTCCAAGGCTGTAGTATGAAATGTTTAAAGCAGGGGTGAGGGTGCAAATTCAGAGGTGATAGGATAGGTGCTGTTCTTCATCCAGAGTGATAAAAACCTGAAATGCACTGCTTGAGAGAGTGTCTGAACTGGGACACAGAGCATTCAAGATAAGTCTAGACCATTCATTTTCTATGACTCTCCCCTTCCTCCAACCCCCAGGGTCCACAGCACATTTAAGTATAAACCTTATTTTTCTCTTTAGTGCTTTTTTTTGCAATCTGTAGAAGTGAGGAAGAAACCAAAACTTGACCGTTTCACGGGGAAGGGGGCCTGTGAAGCTTTGAGCAGAATCCCAGGGTGGGGGTCATAACTGAAATATGATTGAGAATGGCTGGTCTTGACTAACACTTGGGCTATGGACCGTGCGCTGGGTGATGTGATTAACGTGGACTTTGGGCTGAATGGCCTGCTTCCTCAAGGCACCATTCTATGAATCGTCAGATTGATACTAGGGCTAAAAGAGCTGCACAGATTGGATCCATAATCTCTTAAATATAAATTCAGTCTCCAAGAAGAGTGTTAAAGATATTTAAAGAGCCTATAATTGAAAACATTTCCTCAGGCAGCACAAGGTGGCAAAACAATAAATTGAGAGCTAGACTTTCCTATAAAACTGTATTCAAGTAAAAAAAGTGTGGGGGAATTAATAAACAATTAATAAACAATTAATTGGCGCTCAACGTCATACAAGACGTACAAGTATGGGTGGCATGGTTAGCGCAAAGCTGTAACAGCGCCAATGATCCGGGTTCAAATCCGGCGCTGTCTGTAAGGAGTTTGTACATTCTTCCTGTGTCTGCGTGGGTTTCCTCTGGAGCTCCAGTTTCCTCCAAGTAGATTTGGAAAAGAGTTGAAGATTAACTGGGGTATTTGGGCAGCATTGGGTTGTAGGCTGAAAGAGCCCGTTACCGTGCTGTAAGTCTACATTTAAATTTAAAAAAAAGACATCTTCCTGAAGTTTAGCTAACAAACAGCGACCATCTAACAGAAATGGCGAATTGGCTACCTTCTCTTCCTTGTTTCCGAATCCCTCTCATGCATGACAAACTCTTCCAGCTGTTCACTCTCTGAGATCTCCGCACTCCTCCAATTCTCATCTGGTAGTGCCCCAGTTTCGTTCAGTCCACAACAGGTGCTTTCAGCTCCAGAATTCCCTCCTTCGCCCTCTTCCCTTTTCTGTAAGATGCCCCTTAGAATCTCATCCTTCTGATAATTCTTTCAATCATATCTTCATGCAGCTCAGTGTTAAAACTCCTGTGAAGTATCCTGGAACAGTTTTATTAGTGGAGGTAGTGGGTCTTGCTGTCAAGTTCAGTTATCAGTGTGTGTTCCATGCTGGACAGTTGCAGGCAGAAGGGACACTTATGGGGGTCCCAGTGTCAGACAGGACTGCAGAATCTTTTCAACAGGTCGGTCAATGTTTCTGGTTGGACAGCCATAAAATGTGACTGCATGGAGTTCGGGGCAGTAGATTTGGGAAATGGGTGAGGAGGAACTGCTACTCTCAGAGAGCAATGAATCTGTGGAATTATCTGACCAAGGAAACAGTAGAGGCTGCTTTACAGAAAATTTCAGTACAGGCCCTTCAGCTGTCTTTGTTGTGCCAACCTATAAAAATCTACTCAAACTGAACCTTCCCAACCTCACATCCATAATTCTCTATTTTTAACTACAGTCTAAGAGTCTTTTAAATACCCCCATTGTACCAGCTTCCACCACCACCTCCAGCAATACATTCCAGGCATCCACTACACTGTATAAAAAATCTTACCCCTGACATCTTCCCTAAACTTTCCTCCCCTTCATCCGATACAGATATTCTCTGGTGTTTGCTGCTCTCGTCCCAGGAAAAAGATACTGACTCTCCACCCTATTCTCCAATCTTAAACACCTGTTAAGTCATCTCTCATCCTTCTTTGCTACAACGAGAAAAGCTCTGTTAACCTTGCCCCATAAGACACCTTATCCAATCCGGGCAACATCCTGGTAAATAATCTCTGTGCCCTCTCCACAACTTCCACATCCTTCCTATAATGAGGTGACCAGAACTGAATACAATATTCGAAGTGTGGTGTAACCAGAAATTTATAGAGCTGCAATATTACATCACGAACCCATAACCATTGAATGAGATCATTTAAAATACAGCTAGATAGGTTTTTACATAGTTGAGGAATTCAGAGTTACAGGGAAAAGGCAGGTTGGTTGAGTCCACAGCCAGATCAGCCATGATCTTGCTGAAGGGTGAGAAGGATTGACTGGATTGATGGCCAACAGTCCTGAAACAAAGACGTTCCATTCCTCCCCAAAGATGCTGCCTCGGCCTGCTGAGTCCCTCATGATCTTCAGCACTACCGTCCAGGGTCGGCCTCAACGTGAAGGGACAAAAAGCTTCTTTGTGATCCAATGAAAGTACTTAAACCCTGCCCATTCCTGGGACCCCCTACCCCCTCTCGTCTTGGGACTCTCTGCCCCTTTCTCCCCCTCCCCCGGGACCCCAGCCCCCCCCCCCCGGACTTCCTTCCACTCCCTCCCCGGACCCCCCGCCCCTCCTCTCCCCCCCCCCCCGGACTTCCTTCCACTCCCTCCCCGGACCCCCTGCCCCTCCTCTCCCCCCCCCCCCCCCGCCCTCACTTACCGTCCCCGGCAGCAGCCAGCGGCTGAGGCGGGACTCTGAGCGGCGCTGACACGTAGAAGAGCTCGGCCCGTTTCCTCAGCAGCTTCCGCAGGGAACCGGTCCGCTCCCGAAAACTCCTCTCGTTCTGCCGGTAGCCGTGCACGCAAACGATCCGCAGCAACGGAGCCATTACCCGAACGACAGCAACGGCTGGGCGAGGCGGCCGGCCAATCCTGTCCGGCTGGGCGCCCAGAGTTGGGGTAAAGGTTCCGGGTCCTTCCTTCACCGACACCAATTCAGTCTCTTCAATCCGATCATTCAGAATGATACTTCCTAATTTTTTTGGTCTCTCTGCAAGGATAAAGAATTAAGCATTTGACAGATTTACATCACACTGAGCAATATCTCCTCTTCCCAAGAGCACTGAGAGTTCCTGAGGTTGGATATTTCCACAGAAGGAATTGAACACTAAAAGCTCATCTGATGATTTATTGTGACTTTAGAAATTCTCTCCATCTTTAAACAGGTTCGTCTGAGATGGTTTGAATCACATTCCCTTCCTTCGTGTACATTTATGTTAATTTTCGTGCCTTGTATTGTGGATTTGCTCTCTCATTATTGTACTACCAATCAACCATGATCAGACTGAGAGTGGTGATTAATAGGCTTTAACTGCCTTAAAGTGTCAGCACAGCTGTAGCGGTATAGCGGTACGCTTGGAGGGAGTGGGCAGAACCAGTGCTAACAGCTCTCGTCTTGTGATAGCAACTAGTTATTACAGCCACATTGAAACATAGAAGATAGGAGCAGGAGTAGGTCATTCGGCCCTTCGAGCCTGCTCCGCCATTCAATGAGATCATGGCTGATCTTAAAGTTCAGTACCCCGTCCCTGCCTTCTCTCCGTAACCCCTAATTCCCTTATACTGAAGAAATAGATCTTATTCCCTCTTAAATATATTCAGTGAACCTGCCTCTACTGCTCTCTGTGGCAATGAATTCCACAGATTCACCACCCTCTGGTTAAAGAAATTCCTCCTCATCTCAGTTCTAAATGGTTTGCCTATTATCCTCGAACCACGGCCCCGTGTTCTGGACTCCCCCACCATTGGAAACATCCCTTCCGCATCCATTCTGTCCAGTCCTGCCAGAATTTAATAGGTCTCTATGAGATTCCCCTCTCAATCTTCTAAACTCCAGCGAGTACAATCCCAAATTGCGCAATCTTTCCTCATAAGTTATTCCTGCCATTCCAGGGATCAGCCTGGTGAATCGCCTCTGCACTCCCTCCATTGCAAGAACATCCTTCCTCAGATAAGGTGACCAAAACTGCACACAATACTCCAGGTGAGGTCTCACCAAGGCTCTGTACAGCTGCAGTAAGGTATTCTTATTCCTATACTCAAACCCTCTTGATATGAAGGCCAACATACCATTTGCCTTTTTAACCGCCTGCTGTACCTGCATGCTCGCCTTCAGTGACTGGTGCACAAGAACCCCTAGGTCTCTCTGCATTTATGCCATGAGGCATAATGATTCAACAGAACTTGGGCCTACTGAGAAGCCCTGGCCTCCTCAATGTACCTACATCATGAGGTCATTCACACTTCAGATGTCATGATGCCAGGTCATATATTAAGCCTGATAGCACGTCAATAAATGCTTCTATTCTTCTCTGGCTGACAACTTCAGGTGAGGTCTTGTTATTCCTAACTCTTCAACATGATGACGTATGAGCACAAACATCATCCATCACACTGGCTCAGTTCCAAGGCACATACTGAGTGGGGTGTTTGGGCATAACAGTCTTTATGGGCATATCTGGAGGGAGGAGTCACAGGTTCAGGAGGGTGGGCCCAGCCCATACATCTATATACATAAAGGTAGCACCCCAATCACACTCATACACACTCTCTCTCTCTCAGTAAATACAACAGCCAATTCCCACACAGCAACCTGACGCCATTAATGACCACTTTGCAGTGATGTTTAATGAAGGATACTGACTGTTAACACGATGTTAGGGACATAATGCCATCCTGTACCTTTTACATCTACTTCATAGTTGAAGGGGTATTGGTTTAACATCAGATTCAAAAGATGGCATATCAAGAATGCAACATCCCCTCAGGAACTGCATGGAAATGTCAGCCAAGTTCAAGTCATATAATTTTATTTACAACACAGGGGAAGCTGATTCTGACCATTTAAACCTGTACCATCCAATTTGTGATGTTTCTTTTATTGCAATAAAGAAACTCAGGCTCTTTTAAAACAAAAGAGACTCGAGACTTTATAGACTCAAGACCATGTGGAGGCATCCATCTTTTTTTAAATAA
Source organism: Narcine bancroftii (assembly GCF_036971445.1). NCBI lineage: Eukaryota > Metazoa > Chordata > Chondrichthyes > Torpediniformes > Narcinidae > Narcine > Narcine bancroftii. The sequence continues at coordinate 5,489,749 of NC_091482.1, forward strand.
TTTTTTTTTCACTGTGAACCATATCAAGCAAAATATATAGAAACGCTTCTCATTGAATATAAACAGTGGCATTTTCTCCTTTTTTCCCCCCCCTACCCTCCCTCCCCCCTTGCCACCCCCCTCCAAAACCAATAAATATTCAACATACACAATACAATAAAACCATAAAACAATATCTTCACACAATGAAAAATAAACAAGAAAAATGTGTCATCTACTTTTACACACTGAATCAAGTTGTTTTGTCTTCTTATCATTTTAGAGGGTGGAGGTCTGAGGCAAGCCCTCTCTGTTATGTTCCATGTATGGTTCCCAAATTTGTTCAAATAATATGACTTTTTAAAAATTATATGTTATTTTTTCCAATGGAATACATTTATTCATTTCTATGTACCATTGGGGTATTCTCAGGCTCTCTTCCATTTTCCAAGTTGACATTGTACAATTTTTTGCTACTGCTAAGGCTATCATAATAAATCTTTTTTGCACTTTATCCAATTTGACGCCTAATTCATTACTTCTTATGTAACTTAGAAGAAAGATCTCTGGATTTTTTGGTATGTTTTTTTTTGTGATTTTATTTAATATCTGATTTAGATCTTCCCAAAAAATTTTCACTTTCGTACATGCCCAAATTGCATGTACTGTTGTTCCCATTACCTTCTTAAAGTGAAAACATCTATCTGATTACGTTGGATCCCATTCTTTTAACTTTTGAGGCGTGATATATAACCTGTGTAACCAATTATACTGTATCATGCGTAACCTTGTGTTTATTGTATTCTTCATAGTTCCAGAACATAACTTTTCCCATGCTTCATTTTTTATCTTTATGTTTAAATCCTTTTCCCACTTTTGTTTAGGTTTATAGCTTATTTCATCATTTTCCTTCTCTTGCAGCTTAATGTACATGTTCGTTATAAATCTTTTAATTATCATGGTGTCTGTAATCACATATTCAAAGTTGCTTCCTTCTGGTAATCTCAGTCTGTTTCCCAATTTATCCTTTAATAAGCTTTCAGTTGATGATATGCAAACATTGTACCATGAGTTATTCCATATTTGTACTTCAACTGTTCAAATGTTAATAAATTATTTCCCAAAAAACAATTTTCTATTCTTTTGATTCCTTTTCTCTCCCATTCTCTAAAGGAAAGGTTATCTATTGTAAAAGGGATTAGTGGGTTTTGTGTCAATAACAATTTTGGTATTTGATCATTCGGTTTTTTTTTCCTTTCTATGTGGATCTTCTTCTATATATTAAGTAAATGATGCAACACTGGTGAGTTTTTATATTGCACCAGCTTTTCATCCCACCTATAAAGTATATGTTCCGGTACCTTCTCCCCTATTTTACCTAGTTCCATCTTAGTCCAGTCTGGTTTTTCCCTTGTCTGGTAAAAATCTGATAAATACCTTAATTGTGCGGCTCTATAATAATTTTTAAAGTTTGGTAACTGCAAACCACCTTGGTTATACCTCTCTGTTAATTTATCTAACACTACCCTCGGTTTCCCCCCTTTCCATAAAAATTTCCTTATTATTCTCTTTAGTTCATTAAAGAATTTGTCTGTTAAGGGAATTGGCAACAATTGAAATAAGTATTGTATTCTTGGCAAAACATTCATTTTAATGCAATTTACCCTCCTTGGTAATTCTTTCCAATGTTCTAAGTCTTCCTGCAATTTCTTTATTAGTGGCTGATAATTTAGTTTGTACAAGTGGCTTAAGTTATTATCTAACCTGATCCCTAGGTATCGGATTACTTGTGCTTGCCATTTAAATGGTGATTCTTTTTAAAATTCTGTATAGTCTGTGTTACTCATTGGCATCACTTCACTTTTATTTGCATTGATCTTGTACCCCGATATTTCTCCATATTCCTTCAATTTCTTATATAATTCTTTTATTGATATCTCTGGTTCTGTTAGGTATACTATGATGTCATCTGCAAATAAGCTGATTTTATACTCCTTCTCCTTTATTTTTATCCCTTTTATTTTATTTTCAGTTCTTATCAGTTCTGCCAATGTTTCTATTGCTAAGGTGAACAATGAGGGGGATAATGGACATCCATGTCTAGTTGACCTACTTAATTTAAATTGGCTCGATACATATCCATTTACTGTTACCTTTGACAATGGTCCATTATACAATGCTTTAATCCAATTAATATATTTTTCTGGTAGATTGAACCTCTGTAATACTTTAAATAAATAGTTCCACTCTACTCTGTCAAAGGCCTTTTCTGCATCTAATGCCACAGCCACTGTTGGCTTCTTATTTCCTTGAACTACATGAATTAGATTAATAAGTTTACAGACATTATCCAATGTTCATCTTTTCTTTATAAATCCAGTTTGATCTTGTTTTACTATTTTTGGTACACAATCGGCCAATCTGTTTGCTAATAATTTCCCTATTATCTTATAATCTGAGTTGAGATATTGATCCATATGATGCTGGTGTTAATGGACCCTTCCCCATCTTTGGTATTACTGTAATTATAGCTGTCTTACATATTCGAGATGGCAGAGGCCGACAGCATCGAATCCACACTGCTGAAGATCCAACTGCGCTGGGTAGGTCACGTCTCCAGAATGGAGGACCATCGCCTTCCCAAGATCGTGTTATATGGCGAGCTCTCCACTGGCCACCGAGACAGAGATGCACCAAAGAAGAGGTACAAGGACTGCCTAAAGAAATCTTTTGGTGCCTGCCACATTGACCACCGCCAGTGGGCTGATATCGCCTCAAACCGTGCATCTTGGCGCCTCACAGTTTGGCGGGCAGCAACCTCCTTTGAAGAAGACCGCAGAGCCCACCTCACTGACAAAAGACAAAGGAGGAAAAACCCAACACCCAACCCCAACCAACCAATTTTCCCTTGCAACCGCTGCAACCGTGTCTGCCTGTCCCGCATCGGACTTGTCAGCCACAAACGAGCCTGCAGCTGACGTGGACATTACCCTTCCATTAATCTTCATCCGCGAAGCCAAGCCAAAGAAAGAACATGAATCTGGCAAGTTTTGTGTTTCTTCTCTCTGGTTCATTACTTCCAGGAGAGGAGGAGTTAATAACTCTTTAAATGTTTTATAAAATTCTTTTAGAAATCCGTCCTCTCCTGGTGTTTTATTGTTTGGCAGCTTTTTAAATATATCCTGTACTTCCTCTATTTCAAATGGTTTTATCAGTTTGTTTTGTTCCTCTTCTTACAATTTCGGCAGTTCAATTTTAGCTAAAAACTCTTCTATTTTGTCATCTTTCCCTTTGTTCTGTTTGGTATAATTGTTCATAAAATTCCTTAAAGTTTTCATTAATCTCTGTTGGGTTATATGTAATTTGTTTGTCCTTTTTCCTTGATGCCAATACAGTTCTTTTAGCTTGCTCTGCTTTAAGTTGCCAGGTTAATATTTTATGTGTTTTTTCTCCCAGTTCATAATACTTTTGCTTTGTTTTCATAATGTTCTTCTCCACCTTGAATGTTTGCTATGTTTTGTATTCCACCAATTCTCTCTTTTTCTTTATATCATCCCTTTTTACTAGTTCCTTTTCTGTACTTACTATCTTCATTTCCAACTGTTCTATTTCCCGATTGTAGTCCTTTTTCATCTTAGTTACATAACTTATTATCTGCCCTCTAATGAAGACTTTCATTGCATCCCATAATATAAATTTGTCTTTCACTGATTCCATGTTTATTTCAAAATATGTTTTAATTTGGCGTTCAATAAACTCTCTAAATAAACTCATGCCTTTTAAGTAGCATGGAATTTAACTTCCATCTATATGTTCCATCTATATGGTGGGATGTCCTCCAGTTCTATTGCTTATAACAGAGTCTAGCTTTATACTCAGTTTTCCTAACTCTCCCTTGAATATGGGCTGACAACAAAAACTTGTCAATCCTTGAGTATGTTTTATCCCTACTCGAATAATACAAATATTCCTTCTCTCCTGGGTGCTGCCTCCTCCATATATCCATAAGTTTAATTTCCTGCATTGATTTAACCATAAATTTGGCTACTTTATTCTTTTTGCCTTTCTTTTGTCCAGTTTTATCCAACATTGGATCCAAATTAAGGTTAAAATCCTCTCCTATCAATATATTTCATTGTGTATCTACAATCTTCAAAAAGATATCCTGCATAAACTTTTGATCCTCCTCGTTAGGTGCATATATATTGAGCAAATTCCAAAATTCTGAGTATATCTGACACTTTATCATTACATAACTCCCTGCCGGATCTATTATTTCCTCCTTATTTTGATTGGTACATTTTTTATTAATTAATATGGCTACATCTCTAGCTTTTGAATTATAGGATGCTGCTGCTACGTGTCCTACCCAGTCTCTCTTTAATTTATGTTCCACTTCAGTTAGATGCGTTTCCTGCACAAATGATATATCTACTTTTTCTTTTTTCAGTAAATTTAATAGCCCCTTCCTTTTAATTTGGTTATGTATTCCATATAGTTCAATGTGGCCATCTCATATCTTGCTTACACCTCTTTTCCGCTTACTCACCACCACTATCCACCTTTTCCCCATTTTCATCTCTCAGTTTTCTCTTTTTAAATTCAATGTATGACAACACATTTAAAACAAAAAATACTCCAACAATTCCCACTCCCAATATTACCTTAACCCCAAATCCCCCCCCCCTCTCTGAGTTGCCCTTATCCCTTGCTGGGCACCACAACTCCTCTTTCCATTTGGATTGCAATCTTGTCTGCAAGCATCAAATTATTTTGCAGTGACGGTTATTCTATCCCCCCCAACCCCCCGAGAAAACACTTATTTTTACACATATTACAAAGCTCTCCTTTTTCCCCCTTACTTCCTTCCTTCCCTTCTCTTTTCCCTCTTTAGTTCTTTACATATACATTGTTCTTACATCTTTATATATACTTTATCACCGTTCCTCATTCTTATTACATCTCTTCATCTCTCCTTCTGTCCTGCAAACATTCTGTGAATTCTTGTGCTTCCTCCAGATCCGAGAACAGTCTGTTTTGCTCCTGGGTATAAATATTTTAAGCACAGCTGGATGTCTTAACATGAATTTATAACCTTTTTTCCATAGGATCGATTTTGCTGTATTAAACTCCTTCCTCTTCTTTAAGAGTTCAAAACTTGTGTCTGGGTAAAAAAAATATTTTTTGTCCCTTGTATTCCAATGGTTTATTCTCTTCTCTAATTTTATTCCTTCATCCGCTCCAATATATTTTCTCTTGTTGTATATCTCAAAAATGTTACTAAGATGGATCTTGGTTTTTGATGTATCTGTGATTTCAGAGCTAATGCTCTGTGTGCCCTTTCTATTTCCATTTCTTCCAGCATTTCTGTTCCCAGGACCTTCGGGATCCATCCTTTTATAAATTCCTTCATGTCTGTGCCTTCTTCACCCTCCTTCAGGCCCATTATTTTTATGTTGTTTCGCCTACTATAATTTTCCAACATATCAATTTTCTGAGATAACAACTCTGTGTCTCTTTAACTTTTTTGACACTTTCTTCTAATTTTCCTCATAAGTCGTTTACTTCCATTTCTACAGCCGTTTCCCATTCTTCCACATTCTCTACTCTTTTCCCTATTTCTGTCATGACCAGTTCTAAACTTTGCATTTTATCTTCTGTTCTTTTCATTTAATTGTACTAAATTCTAATGACAACCATTCTTTTAATGCTCTCATTTGTTCTTGAAAAAAAGCTTTATCTATATTCTATCCATCTGTTTTACGTTCTATTTCTCTGTGAAGATCTTGGTCTTCTTCTTCCTCTTCTGTGTCTGTACCTGTGTTTGTGTCTTCTTCTCTTCTCTGTATCTGTATCTCTTCTGATTTTCCTGATGAGTTGCTTGTATCACTTTGTCGGGCCTCTTCTTGCTGGGCATCTTGCTGTTGGTCCTCCCCTTCCGGTCTGCTCATCTGTCAGGCCTCCTGCTGCTGCTCCTCTTGCCGTTCACCCTGTTGACTTTCTTTCTTACCTGGTACCTCACTCCCTCTCCTGCCACCTTCCTCATCTTCCAGCTGAGAGCCCTGGTGTCGGGTGTCCCTCAGCTGGTCGCTCCTCGGCTGAGCCCCCCTCCTGTCAGTGCTTTCTTTTACCTTTGATTGCGCATTTGCACACTTTTGTTTGGCTCAGAGAGCCATTATTGCAGTCCACTGGTGGGGGGGGGGGGGGGGGTTGCGACTCCGCAGGGCCGGCACCAACCTCAGAGAATGGACATTCTTTGCCTCCTGGCTTCCTGTTCCTTAGTTCAGGTAAGGCCTTCTTCTTTCTTTTCTGGTGACTTTTCTTTTTTTCCCATTGTTTTTACTTTTTCCTTCTTGGGTGCCATCTTCTTTTTTTTCTCTGCAACTTCATCTTCTAGTTCTTATATTTTATATTTGTTGAACTTTGTCTTTTTTTCTGGAGAGGGCTGGTTTTACCGTACTGTCACTACTCCATTATGTGACTCCTGGAGGCATCCATCTTGAATCCAAATGAAGCTGGAACAAACTAGTCTCTCATTCTCTCTAGTGGTCAGGAGAATACTAGCACCCTATTGCTGCACCTGAATTAACCTACAATTCCACCCCGTAGATTTTCTAAGGGTGGGAGGAAACTCTAGGAGGAGCACCCGGAGGAAACCTACACAAACATGAGGAGAATGTGCAAACTCTGTACAGACTGTGTGGGATTCAAATCCTGGTCGCTGTTGCTGTAACAACTTTGTATTAACCGCACTGCCCCACTTTATTGTCTGACTGTACATATACAACCCGATGAAACATCATTTCTCTGGACTCGGTGCACACAGACAACATACAGAGTATATAATAATTTTAAATCACACATAGCATATAAAAATGTTATTTATATTTATATATATCTATATATAGATATCTATAGATCTATAGATATCTATATATAGATATCTATAGATATATATGTTTATATGTATATACACAGACACACACATAAAGATATAATTTTAAAATAAACATATTTTGAGGTGATTTACTTGGTTTTTGGATACTGCTCATCATTCTCGCAGCCTGCGTGAAGAAGCCATTTCCCAGTCCAGCCGTCCTGATTTTGATGCCTCCTTCGTGATGGTTGTGGGTCAAAGATCCTGTGGGCTGGCTGGAAAGGTCTCCTCAGCTCTCTGGAGCAGCCATTCTCAATGGGGGCCACTACACATTTAAAGGAGAGCCAAGGACTGATATATTTTGATAAATGTTTTGTGTTTTTATATATAGTCAGTAGGAGAGAAGTACTGAAGAAACTAACTAAACGATGGCTTCACAGGGATGGGCACCCATAAACTTTCAGCAGTCTCCTAACAGGGCCATAGTAAAAAAAAAGATTGAGCATGGCAGGTCTGGGACTCGAACTAACAACTTTCCAGGACAACTGGAAAATAAAAGACTCTCCATTATCAATTGGGTCTTGAGCAGGATATTCTTTTCCACCTCTTGTAATTATTAGTTATCAGTTGCAGCATCAGTGACTGGAAGATTTATGATGAACTGCAGGAGAGGACAGTCCTTTTGGAAGGCAGCAAGCATTAAAGACTCTGACCTTCAGCACTTGTGGAACAGGAAATCCACTGAGGCATAAACCAAGAGTAAAAATGATTCAAACACAGGCCGATTCCCCTGAAAGAATTTCAGTACTTGGGTGGTGATGGGCACAAAAGTCAATAAACAGTCTGCATCGTAAATAATCAGATTAGAGGATGAGAAGAAAATGCCTTGAAGAACTGTTCATGACAGGTCAGTGTCCACGAAGTGATGCTCCACTGAGTCTGAGAGAAAACAAACTGAGGCTGTCTCTGTGATGATCATACCACACGATTTTCTGCGAGCATTCACTTTCCTAGTTTCGCAATGGGAAAAGGACACTGTGTTTTGTTCAAAGTTCAGATTTATTGTCACATCACATACAACCCTAGATTCTTTTTCCTGCAGGCCAGGCAGAATGTCTACTAACTGCTCATGCAAAAATCTGTATTCAAGAAAAGATGCATATGCAAAAGAGAGAAATGTAAATGAAGAAAGAAATGGTAACTGAGCAATACAGAAAAAAAAATATTCAGTAATAAATAATGTGCAAGAGTCTCCAATTGAGTCTGTCGTTGAGGAGTCTGATGGTAGCAGTTCTATCTGAACCTGGTGGTGTGAATCTTGTGGCCCCTGTACCTCTTACCTGATGGCAGCAGCGAAAACAGAACATGTGCTGGGTGATGTGGATCCTTGAGGATTGATGCTGCTCTCTGACAGCTGGGTTCCCGTAGATTTTCTCTATTGTTATGGACCATAGACTGACTTTTTGGATTGTGGACTGTCATTACAAAAGATGAATTTCTGCTAAGAACTGTGTAACATGGTGGTACAGTTTAGTGCTGACTCGCCAAGGTGAAGCCATGCAGAGAGAGAAATGTATTAATTCCTTGGAACTTTTGAGAATGAGGATTAATCCAGCTGTGAAGCAGAGTTCGGTTTAGAGCAGCTAAGAACAGACACCTCATGCTCTGTGCTTGAGAATAGTTCTGGCTGACCCACTTCTCAGGGGAAAGGCTGAATTAGAGTATGACTAAAAAGGTCACTGTGAATCTGTCTTGTCATAGAGATTTTGAAGAGCTGTGTGAAATGCACATGCCTCATAAGTGAGGTGGTTAAAAACCACACTTTGAAAACCGAGAGAAGTCCATCTGAGGAAACCGGCAAAAGGATTTGTAAGTTTACTGCAAGACAACATCAGCCATTTCGCTCTCCAATGTTCAATACGGCATCCTCTGTTATCAGGTTAAAGAACTGAACTTGGACATTGAACTTTGAGATTGAATTCTGTGGAACTAACTTGCTTGACCTGTGTTTTGGGGACATTTTTCCTATTTTGAGTATTGGGCACAGACTGTAATGGTCTGAGATGTAACACTATGGTAAGGAGAGTTGTGCCTGTGGTGTGCTGGGCTGTGTCCATTACCTTTTGAAGGCTTTCTGCTCAGAAATATTGGTTCCTCCATGCCAGGCCACGATGCAGCTGGTCAGTACACATCTGTAGAAGTTTGCCCATGTTTTCGATGTCATACCAGACCTCCACAAACTCCTGAGGAAGTAACGTTTCCTTTTATTAAAGGCAGATTCAGATTTTTCAGATTCGGATTTATTGTGCATATATGACATCAAATATGACCCTGAGATTCCTTTTTCCTGCAGGCCAGGCAGAAAAACTATGCTCAATGGTCACACAAATAAATAAATGTAAACAAATTAACTGTGCAATACCAAAGTAAGAGTCCTCAAATGAGTTCCTGATTGAATTTGTTGTTGAGGAGCCTGATGGTGGAGGGATAGCAGCTGTTCTTGTACCTGGTGGTGTGAGTCTTGCGGCATCGATACCTCTTTTCTGATGGCAGCAGCGAGAACAGAGCATGTGTCAATACTCTCTGATGGCAATGGTCCTTGTTGATGTTGTCGATGGTGGGGAGGGTCTCCTTATCATGGAGGGGGTATAAAGGAATGAATGAGATCTGTCCATTTATTCTCACAAGCCCTGTGGCTGCCATAGTGTAGTTGCTAGTGCTCTCACCTCTCAGTGGATCACCAAAGGATTGCTTCTTTGCCTGTGTTTGGAAGAAGTAATTAGACCGAATCTCCATTATGAATACAAACTATTCCATGACATTATTCAAGGAGAAACAAAGGTGTGTTCTCTCTGGTGAACTGACCATGATTATCCTCTCAGCAATGTCACATGATATAAAACTTGGCTTATTAGTGCACTGTTGGTGCTTTCTTGCACAAACTGACTGCGGTGTGTTCCACATACACCAGTTGCAGCACGCAACAAGCTCCAGAGTGTATTGGGAAGCCAAGAAAGGTGCTGTGTAAATGTATATTATTCCTTTACAGGGAATACAACCAGATGGAAACATGGCACAGGCTGTCAACCCCACCTATTAGCATTTAACGCAAGTTGATTGACTTGGTTCCACATTCTCACACTGTTCCCCCAGTAATTATTGGTTCCTAATTACCTTAAACTTTGATATCAGAGGGAAACTTCCAGTGACTCTGTCATCTCTCCACATCTTGCCCTCAGAATTACCTCAAGCACTTCACCAAATGCTTATGAAAGCTGAACTGCACTTGTGCCATCTCTCCCAGGCCCTTACTCCTCACAAACCATTTCCAAATGGTTGTCGTGCCTTGATTTCCCCACAGTTCCATCGTTAAGACAGTCCTCTCTTGATCTGTATAATGAATTGCAGACGTCCAAGCACTGATCCTTGTGAGAAGCCATGAATCAAAGCTGTCCACAAGAAATTTCCCATTAATGGTTACTTTCTGCTTCTTGGCCAGTATTCTGTCCAATTAACAATTACACCTCTGATTCCTTGAGGATTTGGTTTTATTTTATGGCAGCTCTTGTGAGGAACTTAAGTGCGATGCTTTCTGTAAGGTCACAGTTAATTCCCTTTGGTGATACCGACAGAAAATGGAAATCATCTTTGTGACCAGGGGAGATTGCCACATTAATTTCTCTCATTTCTCGGGAGCTTTGATTGCCAAGTCACTTGAAGGTTTCAAAGGACCCTTTCACCTTCTCCAGCAGGCAGGGCACCTTTGTACAAAATTGCACAGTTCCTGCACCTATGGAACCAATTTTCTCAGTGAACCAGGATATCATGACTTTATAATTAACATAGAGATACTATATATACTCGTGTAACGGTCAAACCTGTGTAAAAGTTGACCCCCCCTCATTTTTGGTTGCTTGCCCATCCGTGTTCCCAACACCCTGACCACCTGCCCACCTGAGCTCCTGACACCCCATGTGGATCCTCACCTCCACTGCCCACCCATTCGAGCTCCTGATGCCCCAACCATGGATCCTCACCTTGTCCTCCCACTCACCGGAGCTCCCAATACTCCGAGCACAGATTTACCACTCAGTCCTGCCTGTCTGGGCTCCTGTCGCCCTGACTGCGGATCCTCGACCTGGCTGCCTACCCACCATAGCTCCTGACGCCGCAGCCACAGACTCTCAGATTTATTTACCAGAGTGGTTGCATGGAATTTTCTTGGGCTCCTCCTGTCCGGTTACTGCAAACTCAGTAGAAGCGCAATTAATTATTTGGCTCATCCAGACATTCCACAAATCTTTTCTCAAATTAATTATGGAAAGGACAAGAAAATTCCTGAGGAAATTTTCAGTTATGATGACCGTTGATACTCCCCGTCCATCTCGTGGCCAATGTCTTGATTAAAATTCAGCCTTCGTGTCACAATTTACGAGTCAAACTCAAACCGTGTCACACTCCATGACTCACACTCAACTTCCTGTCACACTCCATGGTTCACTCTTAACTTCCTGTCACTCCATGATTCACACTCAAACTCCTGTGTTACACTCCATGACTCACACTCAACCTTCTGTCACACTCCATGACTCACTCTTCCTGTCACTCCATGACTCACACTCAAACTCCTGTCACACTCCATGACTCACACTCAACTTCCTGTCACTCCATGACTCACACTCAAACTGCTGTATCACACACCATAACTCACACTCAATTTCATCACACTCCATGACTCAAACTCAACTTCCTGTCACTCCATGACTCAAACTCAACTTCCTGTCACTCCATGACTCAAACTCAACTTCCTGTCACTCTATGACTCAAACTCAACTTCCTGTCACTCCATGACTCAAACGCAACTTCCTGTCATTCTATGACTCAAACTCAATTTCCTGTCACTCCATGACTCAAACTCAACTTCCTGTCACTCCATGACTCAAACTCAACTTCCTGTCACTCCATGACTCAAACTCAACTTCCTGTCACTCTATGACTCAAACTCAACTTCCCATCACACTCTATGACTCACACTCAACTTCCTGTCACTCTTCATATCTCACACACTCAACATAGTCCACAGAGAAGAGGTGGAAAATCTCTTGATATGGTGCAAGAGTAACAACCTGGGTCATAACATGGACAAGACGAAGGTGGTGAATGTGGACTTCAGGAGGACCAGGAATGACTACCCTCCACTACACATCAACAGCTTTGTATTAAAGAGAGTGGAGAGCACCAACAGTGACTACATCTCTTGAGAAGACTAAAGAAGGAAAGGCTATTGGCCACCATCATGTCAACCATCTACAAGATCTCTATCAAGAGTGTCCTGGCCAGCTGCATCATATGTGGTACATTTGCAGAGAAATGGATTGAAGGTTAATAGACAGGACCTTAAGAGAGGCAGAGAGGATCACTGGAGTCTCCGCCCCCCCCCACCTTGACATGATCTACTGGGATCGTTGTCTGAAGAGGGCGCGCAAAATCATTGAGGACCCCTTCCACCCTGCACACGGCATCTTTCAGCTGCTCCCGTTGGGGAAGAGATACAGGAGGATCAGAGCCAGCACCACCAGGCTGAAGAACAGCTTCTTCCCACGGGCAGTGAGAATGCTGAACGACCAAAGGAACAGCTCACACTAACTGTCCAAGACTCTCATAAGCACAAAGCAAAATTTATTTATTTATTTGTATATATGAATAACTTGTCCTGTACATGTATTGTTTGTCTGTACGTGTGTTATGTCTGGTTGTGTGTCTACATGTTTTACACCGAGGACTGGAGAACATTGTTTCGTCAGGTTGTACTTGTACAATCAGAGGACAATAAAGTTGACTTGACATAGCTGAAGATCTGCATTGGTTGTAAAACAGTTTGGGTTGGTCCTGACCATTTGAAACTACTGCTGAAGTGGTGTTTCCCGTTATTTAAAAAAAAGCACATCCTTCGCTTCATGTAAAAAACTGAAAGATTTGCGAATAGTTTAATTATGAACCGCGCTTCAGATGATATTTTCCCACCCACTTTGATGCGATGACCAAATAAACCCACTACTTCCTGAGAAGCCAAAGGAAATGCAGCACATCCCCGAGGTTGCTCATCAAGTTTTACAGATGCAGTACATAAAGTGTCCTGTCTGGGTGGATTGGGACAGGAAATGCACTGCCCAAGGCTGCAAGAAATCATGGAGAGCAGTGATCGCAGCTCAAACCAGCCTCCCCTCCCTCCGTCCACCCCTACTTATACTTCCTGCTGTCTTGGGAAGGCGGCCAACGTTGTAAATTCTGCTCACCCTCCTTTCTCCCCACGTCCACTGGTAAGAGGACACAGGAGTTTGCAGACACGCACCATAAAATCCGATGGCAGTTCCCTTCCCGTTGTTAGCGGACTCTTGAACAGACCTCTCTTTTGTCTAAAAGGTGATCTTTTTGTCTCCAAACACTGTGTTTTCGCCCTGATACTTGATTCTGTAGTTTTGTTTCATTTTGCTTACACTATTCGTTCCACTGAAGTCTCCGTTAACTTACCCGCTTTTCACTGTATTTTAATGTACATGACAATTAAAAATTTCAATTCAAATGCATCTGTGATCCTTAGAAATAAAAAAGTTGGATGTGAGGTTTTGGCAGAATATATTTCCTGTCTTTTCCCCTTATACTATAAAAGTAAACAGAGAACTTGAATTGGAAGGAAACTGGTTTTGCATTGCATCAATAAGATCTGCAATGACTGAAGGACAGAGAATTGGACTGTGCATTCATGTTGCACCCTGACCAATGGTTGTACTAACTGACGACCAACACCTCAGGAAATCTGAATGTGTGTGTTGCTATCTTCTTCTTTGGCTTGGCTTCGCGGACGAAGATTTATGGAGGGGGTAAATGTCCACGTCAGCTGCAGGCTCGTTTGTGGCTGACAAGTCCGATGCGGGACAGGCAGACACGGTTGCAGCGGTTGCAGGGGAAAATTGGTTGGTTGGGGTTGGGTGTTGGGTTTTTCCTCCTTTGCCTTTTGTCAGTGAGGTGGGCTCTGCGGTCTTCTTCAAAGGAGGTTGCTGCCCGCCAAACTGTGAGGCGCCAAGATGCACGGTTTGAGGCGATATCAGCCCACTGGCGGTGGTCAATGGGGCAGGCACCAAGAGATTTCTTTAGGCAGTCCTTGTACCTTTTCTTTGGTGCACCTCATTCACGGTGGCCAGTGGAGAGCTCGCCATATAACACAATCTTGGGAAGGCGATGGTCCTCCATTCTGGAGACGTGACCCACCCAGCGCAGCTGGATCTTCAGCAGCGTGGACTCGATGCTGTCGACCTCTGCCATCTCGAGTACTTCGACGTTAGGGATGAAAGCGCTCCAATGAATATTGAGGATGGAGCGGAGACAACGCTGGTGGAAGCGTTCTAGGAGCCGTAGGTGATGCCGGTAGAGGACCCATGATTCGGAGCCGAACAGGAGTGTGGGTATGACAACGGCTCTGTATACGCTTATCTTTGTGAGGTTTTTCAGTTGGTTGTTTTTCCAGACTCTTTTGTGTAGTCTTCCAAAGGCGCTATTTGCCTTGGCGAGTCTGTTGTCTATCTCGTTGTCGATCCTTGCATCTGATGAAATGGTGCAGCCAAGATAGGTAAACTGGTTGACTGTTTTGAGTTTTGTGTGCCCGATGGAGATGTGGGGGGGGCTGGTAGTCATGGTGGGGAGCTGGTAGTCATGGTGGGGAGCTGGTGATGGAGGACCTCAGTTTTCTTCAGGCTGACTTCCAGGCCAAACATTTTGGCAGTTTCCGCAAAACAGGACATCAAGCGCTGAAGAGCTGGCTCTGAATGGGCAACTAAAGCGGCATCGTGCCCTGACGATGTCCTGTTCTGTGTCACACACTAGATCGTATTCCCTTCTGCCAAAACCTGCACTCTTTAAGAATGCTACTGGAAAAAAAGTTTGTCACTGGCTCACTGGATCCCCATCCATCTAACTCTTTTTTCTGTTTCCCTATCTTCCCTGCCTGCCCCTCCCCTCCCACCCATCCCTTCTCACCTGTCTCCCTACTTTCCCTCTCACCCTCCCCTCTCCCAACCTCCCCACCCACCCTCTCCTCTCCCCTGACTCTCTACCTCCCCCATGCTCCCCTCCCCTGACCCTACCTCCCACCCATCCATCCCCTCTCCTGTGAACCTCCCCTCTCCCCTGACTCTCTACCTCCCCCATGCTCCCCTCCCCTGACCCTACCTCCCCACCCATCCATCCCCTCTCCTGTGAACCTCCCCTCTCCCCTGACTCTCTACCTCCCCCATGGTCCCCTCCCTTGACCCTACCTCCCCACCCATCCATCTCCTCTCCTGTACCTCCTTCCCGATGGTAGCAGAATGAAGAAAGTATGGCCTGGAATGTGGGTGTCCTTGAAGTGAGAGGCTGCTTTGTGAAGACAGTGCCTCGTGTAGATGTCCTCGATGGAGTGAAGTCTGGTGCCTGTGATGCCACAGGCTGAGTTAACAACTGTCTGGAGATTTTTCTTGTCCTGAGTGCTGGCACCTCCATACCAGACAGTAATGCAACCAGCCAGGATTCTCTACACCTGAAGAAATTTTCATGAGTCCTTGGTGACATATCGAATCTCCTCCTCATGAATAATAGCCACTGGCAAGGCTTCTTCATGTTTGCATTGACAAGGAGTCCCCAGGAGAGATTTTCAGAGATGTTGACACCTGGGAACGAAGTCCTTAACCCTTTCCATTGCTGAGCCCTGGATGAGAACTGGTTCATGTTCTCCTGATTTCCACAATCAGCTCTTTGGTTTTGCAAACATTGAGTGCAAGGTTGCACTACTCAACGAGCTGATCTATCTCTCTCCTGTATGCTTCCTCATTGCCGTCTGTGATCTTGTCGACAACTGTGGTGTTATTGGCAAATTTGTAATAGCATTGAAATTGTTCCTGGCCACAGAGTCATGGGTCTAGAGTGTAGAGCAGTGAGCTAAGCACATATCCTTGAGGTGCGCCTGCGTTGATAGTCTATGAGGAGGAGACGTTGTTTCCCATTCGTACTGTCTGTGGTCAATCAGTATGGGACCCCACCTATTTCTACCCATGGATGGCGCCTCCAGAAGCTCCTTGTTTTTCTCGAGGCTCCAGCACCTGCGGGCTTGGTGCTTCTCCTGCTCCACTGAGGTTTACTTCCTCCCATCCACTCTGCCTGCCTCAGGCCACTCTCTCCTTTCACCAGCTTGTGGCATCCTCACCGTCATGCCTGGACCTGGGTTTTGACCCTCGGCCCCTTCAGCACCGCCTCCTTTGTGGCTTCAACTCAATCTCTGCCTATTTACCACTGGCCCCACCCATCCCCAACCTTGTACCCCCTTGGCTGAAGTTCCATCCTTCACTCGCTTTAAACCCCAGCTTTTCATCAGTGCCCCTGCCCATTTCCTGTCTCCCAGTCCCCCACCCATCAGGTCCCATTTCCAAGTGCTCTTTGCCTTTGTGCTTTCACCCTTTCCTGCCTCCCCATCCAAAATTCCGATGCTCTCCTCACTCCTCATTCTCTCAGCAACTGATTGCACCACTGAACACAGAGCCGTTGACTACCAGGGACGCCCACCATGAATCTTTCCCTTCAACCTCTTCTTCACTCCACATTCACCTGCTTTAAGATGCTCCTTAGTGCCCAGCTCTTTCACAAAGCCTTTGTTCTCTCAGTATCTTGGGTCACATGACACAAAGGTTGGCAGCAAAGAAGGCTTTCAAAGCCTGCAGAGAGATCTCGACCAGCTGGAAAAATGGGCTACAAAATGGCAGATGGAGTTTAATGCAGACAAGTGTCAGGCGTTGCATTTTGGAAGGACAAACCTCGGTAAATAGTAGGGCACTGTGGAATGCGGTAGAACAGAGGGATCCAGAAATACCCTGAATGTGGTGTTCCTGGTAGTTAGGATCAGAACGAGACCTTTTGGCACATTGACCTCCATAAATAAAAGTACTGAGTATCGGAGTTGGGATAACATAGTAAAGTTGTGTAGATTTCAGTGAGGCCAGATATGGAGTATTGTGTGCAGTTTTAACATAACAATAATAACATAACATAACAATTACAGCACAGAAACAGGCCATTAGGCCCTTCTAGTCCGCACCGAACCAAACACCCCTTTCTAGTCCCACCTCCCTGCACAATGCCCATAACCCTCCATCTTCTTCTCATCCATATACCTGTCCAACCTTTTCTTAAATAATACAATTGACTCCGCCGCCACTATTTCTCCCGGAAGATCATTCCACACAGCTACCACTCTCTGAGTAAAGAAGTTCCCCCTCATGTTACCTCTAAACCTCTGCCCCTTAATTCTTAACTCATGTCCTCTTGTTTTAATCTTTCCTCCTCTTAACGGAAATAGTCTATCCACATCCATTCTGTCTATCCCTTTCATAATCTTAAATGCTTCTATCAAATCCCCTCTCAACCTTCTACGCTCCAAAGAATAAAGACCCAATCTGTCCAATCTCTCCCCATACTCCAGATGGTTAAACCCAGGCAACATTCTGGTAAACCTTCTCTGCACTCTCTCCACTCTGTTTATATCCTTCCTATAATTAGGCGACCAGAACTGCACACAGAACTCCAAATTAGGCCGCACCAACGTCTTATACAATCTCAACATCACCTCCCAACCTGGTCACCTAACTACAAGAAAGATATCAATAAGTTTTAAAGAGTGCCAGGATGTTGCTAGGACTTGAGGAACTGAGTTACAGGGAAGGGTTAAACAGATTATTCCCTGGAGAGTAGAAGAATAAGGGGAGATTTGATTGAGTTATTAAAAAATATGAGGGGTGTAGACAGAGTAAATGCAAGTCGACATTTTTCACTGAGGTTAGGGGAGATACAGAGAGTGGTGGGAGTGTGGAACAAGCTGCCAGCTGAAGTGGTGAATGCGGGCTCAATTTTATTATTTAAGAAAAATTAGGACAGGTAGTTGGATGGGAGGGGTATGGAATGGGTGCAGGTCAGTGGGACGAGGCAGAATAATAGATCAGCACAGAGTCTAAGAGTAAAGGGCTTATTTCTGTGCTGTAGTGTTCACTGTTGATAAACTATCTTTGGTTTAAACAGATCCTTCAGAAAGTCTGTGTGAATCAGACCTGCTGCAATGTGTGAATGGCCCTGATGCCTTTGCTTTTAATTACCTTGTGGTGCCATCTTCACTTACAGAATCAGGTTGCGTGCTGCTGCCGGCATCTGTAGAATATTGCCTTTAAAAATAACAAATGATTTGAGTACAAGAAGCTGGGGAGCCAGGCCGGAGACTTGGCTTCACCATTCAGAAAAGCTTCCTCCTCCTTTGTGATATCTTCCTTTTCTCAGTGAGTTCAGCAACATTTCTTGGCTTGAATGGTGTGGAGTCCTTTCATTCAGCCAGTTTAACCTCCTCACCCAACTTCCCCATTCTTTCGTTAACCTCTGCAACAATAAATATGCAAATGTGAACATGCACATCTCTGGGTCACGCTTCTAGTCATTTGCAGGATGACTGTATATTTGCTGTATTAAATCATGCTGGCAGAAAGGCTTAGTATTTTGGAAGAAGCTGGTGAGCTCAGAGACAGCGAGGCAAGTGTTAACATGACTTCTTAGATGAGTCTGAGAGAAGCCCACTTCATTTTTCATGGCTGTGTTTGAAGTGTAACATGCTTTTAAGCAAGAATGTTTAATATTTAACAAGATAATAGATAATGAATTTAGCCTTGACTCCCAGTTGTCAATCTCCCTTCCTTGTAAGGAGTTGATCAGGCTGAATGAAGTAAGGTCCCACCGATGTTGCAGTTCCATTCAGTACTTGATCACAGCCCCTTGAGTGGTTCCTCACCCACCCTGGATCTCCCTCCATTTATTACAGCTGCCATACGATCTTCCCTGTATTTATCCATTTGGCCCATGATCAGTTCTCACTCCAGTAATATTCAGTGGCAGTCTTGGTTTGGAAACTCACTCACTCTCCCCCCCCCCATCCCAACCAGAGCATCAAATCTTGACAGACACTCTGAGTGAGCCCTTCAGCAGTGCTGTAAAACACACACCAAAATGCTGCAGGAACTCAGCTGGTCTTGCAGCATCCAAAGGAGGTAAAGATACATTTCAGCCCTGAGCCCGTCTTCAAGGAATAAACAAAAAGACTGTGCTGGCTGGGGGAGGAGTCCAGGCCAACAAAAGGTGTTAATTGGATATGATAAGAGGAGAGATTCTGGTTCTGTGAAAGGAGACAGAGGGAAAAGGGAGAGAGGACTGTCCAAGGCTTTCCATTCAATGCAGCTGTCTAAATGTCCTTTGAAACTGACCCCACCCCCCCCAACCACCTCTACCACTTCCTCTGGCAGCTTGTCCATGTCCCCCTTTCTGTGTGAACAAGTCCAGGTCCTTTTGAAGCCCACCCTAACCCAAGACCAGCCACACCTGAACCTCCCATACAACCAAAACGGGAACCCCACACAAGCCCTCATACCCCATAGCGGACCCAGACAGTGGGCAAGACAGACTCCCAAGGGTAGGATACAATCACAGATCACAAAGGCATTCTTACACAAAATCAGCCTTAAAGGGTCCCACCAAATAACCCAATATTAGTCCCACGTGGGTCTGAAGTCCATCTGGCTTACTCTGCCAGGTAAGGACCAAGACTGACCCCCATGAAGGCAGCCTAACCCAAACTTAACCTTAACCTAAAAAAAAACCCAACTAACCAAATCTAACAGGGACACTAAGGCATTACAAAAAGCTACACCAGACACTGCTTAAGGCAGACTCCCCAGTCTAGGACAGAATCACAGATCACAGGAGCATTTTTACCCAGATTAAACCCAATGATAACCACCCAAATAACCAAAAATTAATTCCACATGGGCCTTAAGTCCATTCAGCTAAACCTGCCAGGCACTGCTTAGGGCAGGGTCCCTAGACTGGGACACAACCAGACGGCATAAATGCACCTTTACCCAGACTTAACCCTAACCCCCCAAACAACCCAGAATTAATCCCACATGGGCCCTAAGTCCATTCAGCTAACTCTGCCAGGCACTGTTTAGGACAGACCCCTCATGCCAGGACACAATCAGGAATCACAGAGGCAACCTTACCCAGACTTCACCTTATCCTAAACACCCAACAACCCCAAGTCAATCCCACAAGGGCCTACTAGGCCTGACAGCAAACTCCAACAGGCACTGCCTGATATAGACTCTCTAAGCCAGGACACAACCAGAGAGAATAAAGACACCCTTACCCAGACTCAACCCCATTTAAAGGCAACACAAATAGAAGCCCCACAACAACACCAATTCCCACAACAGATTCCCTGGGCCAGCACACTTATGACAAATTACAGGAACACTCTAACATAGACCCAAGCTTACAACCTAACCCTAACCCTAACTCTAATGTGGCAGTGCAAAGTGACACAGAACTCCAGAGAGGGGAAACAAGTGAACACATGGGGGATGATGATCCCGCTGTCCACATATTAGCACCCTAACCCTAACCCTTACCCAGACTCAACCCTTTTCAAAGACAACCCAAATAGAAGCCCCACAACAACAGCAATCTCCACAACAGACTCCATGGGCCAGCACACTTATGACAAATTACAAGGACACCTTAACACAGACCCGAGCTTACCAAGAAACACCCCCAATAACCCCAACACTAACACCATACAAATTGTAAAAACTTTTTAATGAATGATACAGAAACCTACCGGGGAAGATACGAGGCCAACAGAGGCTAGAAACAGACACAGTGTAATGAAAACATGGGCCAGCACAAAGTGGCAGTTCAGAACCCCAGAGAGGGGAAACATGTGAACACAAGGGGGGTGATTATCCCGCTGCCCACATATTGACAACCTCATATGCGAGAGAATGGTGAGGGCGCTTAATGGTGTTGGAGGTTCGGATCTGGAGCTCAGGTTGCCGATGATTTGGGACTGAAATCTGTGAGGCTACGGGAGAGCTGGAGGTGAATTCAAGGAAACTTGGTGACTTTGGGGGTAGGTGGGGGGGGGGGACTCTCTTTCTCTGACTGTAAGGGGTACTTGGCAATTCGTGTAATATTTACTGTTTTTATTACATGACAATGAAGGATTCTTGAATCCTGACCACCTTGAGGTTTGCTGACTCAGCAAAGACTGGCTCTTAGTCCTGAATCTTGATGATCTGTATACCTAGGTCCAATTACTCATTGAGAACATCTCATTGAACATCGGGGGAACTATATTTAAATGTCGTTTTGTTGGCTTTGATGTTGGCAGCTGCAGAAGGCTTCCTGTTAATTAGAAGACATTTCTACTTCCCTGACTTTTAAATGTTACAAAATGATTCATATGTTCCATGGCCGTTGATATAAAATCCTGTCATGAAGAAGAGGTGCTGGGGAACTCTCGCATGTCCTGGGGGGGGGGTCCCGCTGTTTATTCCCAGATCAACTGAACAAAAGCAAGATTGTTGGGCCATTACCCCATCACTGTTCCTGGGAACTTGCTGTGCTGTGATTGGCTTCCCCGTTTCCTTAGTAACTATACTTCAAAAATACTTTAGTGGCAGTGAAATGCTTTGGAACGTCCTGTAGTCGGAGAAGGTGCAATGTAAATAATAAGTCTTGCTTTATTCCTCATTACCAGTATCCATGGGCAACGAGGTACCACCTCACTGTTGTTTCTGGAACTGACTTCTTTAACATTAGTGGTCCCAATAAACCACAGAGATAGATACTTAGACAAGCACTGTGACAACTAATGAAAATAAACTATTCCTGGGACAGCCCGGGGCTATGAAAACATTAGAAAATTAATTTCAGTCCACAGACCCAAATATGCTATGCAAATTGAATTTTGACTTGCCTTTACCCTGTAGGCACAGGTTCAGATATGGATCCTGCTGTGGTACAATATTTATGCACATGTCCCTGACCCCAAAACAGATGTTAACAGCTGGTCAGGTTGGTGAGACATGGAGGCTTCTTGCAACTAAGTTGTTCCCAAGAAACATTTTAATTCTGAAGTAGAGATCTGGTGCAGCGTGGGAGATGCAGCAGCTGAAACGTGCGCAAAACAAGATTCCAACACCAGTGAGGTCCAGGTGAAAGTGCTTCAGTGACATAGAACTGTCTACGCCTATTTTGTCTCCCCCGCCACCCCCACCCTTGCAGGGGAGACGACTGTAGACCTGGAGGGCACAGGTTTAAATTGAAAGGGGAGATGGAAAAGTGACCTGAGAGGTAAACTATTCCACTCTGCATCGGAACAAAATGCCAGAGGAAACAGGTACAATTACCACATTCAAAAGACACCTGGAGAGATGAGTGGATCAGAAGGGTTTTGGATTTGGGCCAAACATAGGCAGACAGGACCATCCCAGAGTGCCATGGACAAGTTGGGAGAAAGGGCCTGTTCTGTGTTGTATACGTCTATAATGATGGGGGACAAATATTGGCTGTGGAACTGAACACAACTAATCCACAGTTAAATAAGTGATAATTATGCCTCGCTTGCAGAAAAAAGAATCTCAGGGTTGTATGTGATGGCATGTATGTACTCGGACAATAAATATGAAATCGTAATCTGTTTAGTATAGAGATAGGGCTTCTTTTACAACTCCCGAAAGAGTTGAATGAGCCTTCTTTAAGGCACCTTGGTCAGAGCAGCACTCCCTCTGTGGTATGGTGGAATGTACAGATCATGTGCTCAACTCCCTGATGCCACCACCAATATCAATTGCACGCTGTCAGTTTTTTGGGATGCTTTAACGGTTTTTTTTTTGCATGGGGTTTGACTTCTTCAAAAGCCAATTTGCTAATTACTGCTTAAGTTTTATTTCTCTCATTAGTGCCTCTGTAGGAGTTCTTGGAGACAGCATTTTTCGGTGGGATGATCAGCTGGGGGTAGGTCAGATTAGTGCTGCTCCATCACAAGGGCTGGCACACCCTCGAGAAAGAACATACCCACTAGATCTGCCATTTCCTCTGGAACAGTCGCAGTGGAAATGACACCCGTTTTACCCACGCACGCGCACACACACTCATTTATAGACACACAGACACACATATGTACACACACATGTACACAAACACACATGCACATTTGCACACACATTTGTACATGCATACAGAGACGCACACATTTGTACACACCCACAAACACACTGCACACAAACACATACTTGAATACACACACATCTGTACTCAGACACACTAGAAGTTACACATCTATTGGTACTCAGTGATATATGACACATATTGGACACACACACAAAACAGATGTGGTCTGCTGAAAACTATGAATTTACTGCCATGCCCTCTACCTTGAACATCCTTGGCTAATATTTATCGTTCGGTCACCATTATCACACGAGGCCCATGGGAGCGTCTGTGTTTAAATTGTCTGCTCCACTTCCTATATTTCAGCTTCAAAATCTGTACTTCCTTGGCTTTGGGACATTCTGAGGCAGGGAAGAGCTAATGGAAAAGGACATTTTCCCGACTCTTGGGGGCAATGACTTGTTCAATGGTCACCCTGTGGAGTGGTGATCAGAAGAAAATAAGCCCTCAAGCCTGTGAGCTCAATAAAATATTCATTGGGTATTTGCAAGTGAACAGAGGCTCCCTTGTGATTGGCAAATCTGGTAACGAATCAACAGCAAAATGACCCGGGGAAACGAGCCAGAGCTTCATTAAAGGACTTGGCTGTAAATCCTGCACTCCCATGAGTTGCCTGTCCCTGATGCAGGGTGGAATCTTCCCTGCACCATTGTCAGTCAGCGATGATCTCACACAAGCTGCTCACTTATGGCCCTGTTTTCAAACCTTGTCATTAACCGAGTAATTGTTTGCCTCATCATTGGACTGAAGTGCCAACAGCCGCTGCGGGTGATTGTTCAGCAGCTCTTGGTGTTAGCAGGCAGTGGGCTCAGTCCTGTACATTTTAGCCCGGCCCCCAGGGATTGCTCTTTCTATATCGTCTGTTAATTGCTTTACATTGGCTGTCCTGGTTCAGATAACGATACAGCCACCACAAAGAGCCCAGCATCGTCTTCACCTTCTGTCCAACCTACAGGAGTTATTGCCACTACTCCTCTCTCTAACAAAGTGATTTTATTTTTTACATCCTGTGATGATTTGGACCTTTTCAATATGCTGTCTCTGTCCCTGTGGGTAATGTATCAGCAGTGATTTCATGCTGAGTTCGACCCCAACGGCTTCTTGGGTTCAGGGTGGCACGATTGGCATAGAGGTTAGCGCCTTTACAACGCCAAAGATTGGGATCAGATTGGGTTTTGAATCCTGCACTGTGTGTATGTTCTCCCTGTGTCTGCGTGTGTTTTCTCCGGGGGGGGGGGGGGCATTGGTTTCCTTTCACCATTCAAAATATATCAGGGGTGTAGCATAATGGGTTGTAAATTGGACAGCACGGACTCACGGGCCAAAATGCCCTGTTACCGTGCTGAATGTCTAAATTAAAAAATTCAAGCCCCACTGTGTGAACTCTACCCTGAGGAAGAGCTGCACTGCTGGGGTGTTGTTACACTTGCTATGGCTAAAGCCATAGAGGCTGCTTTTTTTAAGACACCGCCTTATGTAGATGTCCTCGATGGAGTGAAGTCTGGTGACTGTGATGCTGCAGGCCGAGTTAACTGCTCTCTGGAATTTATTCTTGTCCTGAGCGTTGGCACCTCTATACCAGACAGTGATGCAACCAGCCAGAATGCTCTCCATGGTCCACCTGGAGAGGTTTTTGAGACTCTTTGGTGACGTACCGAATCTCCTCAAACTCCTGACAAAGTATAGCAGCTGGCAGGCCTTCTTCATGATTGCATCAACATGGAGGCTCCAGGACAGATCCTCAGAGATGATGACAATTTGAAGTTCTCGACACTCTCCACTGCTGATCCCTTGATGAGGACTGGGTTGTGTTGTCCTGACTTCCTCCTGAAGTCCACAATCATCTCCTTGGTTTTGCTGATGTTAAGTGCAAGGTTGTTGTTGTGACATCGCTCAACAAGCTGATCTATCTCTCTTCTGTTCACTTCCTCATTGCTGTCTGTGATTCTGCCGACAACTGTGGTATCATCCGCAGACTTGTAGATGGCATTTGAATTGTGCCTGGCCACACGGTCATAGGTATAGAGAGAGTAGAGCAGAGGGCTAAGGAATGAAGTAATGGAATAAGTGACCAAAATTAATCAGAAAGGAAGATTTGAAGGAACACCTTGATGAATGAGAGGGTTGGAGAGGCAGAGACTTTTAGAGGTGCTGTTCTGGAGCTCAGAGACTTGGCAGTTGAGGGCAGAGGTGCTGATCGGAGATGCACGAGAGATCTGAAGATCTTCTTGCCATCAGCACCCTCTCGAATCCTGGTTGACCTCAGTTCCTGATGTCACTGTCTTGTCATGCTGGGCTTTATCCCCAGATTCCCAGGGTCAGAGGGCATTGACAGCTCACTGTTGGCTGCGGGCGGGATAGCGAACATGACCGGTTTACGTAATGTGTAATATTGTCACATGAAGCTTGAGCCTGCATTACGTCACCCTGCTGTCCGCAACCATGCTGACGAGCAAGTCTTCCCCAGAGTCCTCAAGAGGTTTTATATAACTGCACCTTGTGACAATTTGCCATATACATAATTGGCTTCTGGGTTTCCTATGTTACAACAGAGTAAACACTTGAAAGTAGTTAATTTGATTACCTCAAGGTGTTGATGTATTACTGACTTCAATTCAAAGCCAAATTTTATCTTTTACATCATTAATAGCCAGACATGCAATTTTGATTAAATGAAAAGATAATTCTCCACCTACACATGCACCATGGCTAAGAGATATTATGTCTTGTTTAACTCAAGAAAAAAATTAGATATATCACGAAGGATTCAAATGTTAAGTTCCAAAAGACATGGGGCCTATTCATGGACGATAATCACACTCTCAAGATTTAAGATTGTTCTGGAATGTTGCTGCTGTTTAGGTCCCTCTCCCAGTTGTCACTTGATTTCAACGTGTCAATGTTCAACCTTGCTTCGAGGACGGGGTTTTGAAATTTTTCTTTATGTTATTAAATCTTATTTTATTGTTATGGTGGTGCTCTGTGCACTGGATTTCCTTATTATGAGAATATTGTATAAGGTTTAACCTTTTTTTTCCCTTTTTTCTAAATCTTGTAGCATGTTACATAATTGTTCAACCATTTATATTGTAAAACATCAATAAAAAGAAAAGAAATTACTATATATTTTGGCACATAGGTCGATCGGTGTATAAGTCAACCCCCACCTAATTTTTTGGGCTGTCCGAGCCTCCCAGCAACAACCCAAAATTTTTTACAACACCCCCTACCACCAAGTAACAAAGCTGTAAATTAAGCAAGTAAGTTAAAACAAAACCCTTAACTTCTGGCTGGGTCCAAGTCTTCAGCATCGGCTGCATCCAGAGTCGGCGGAAGTGATGATCTCAGGCTTTACAAACAAATGTAAAAGGTCTGGGTGGGTTATGGCAGTGCCAGGCGGTGGGATGTTGCTGGGGAGTGGTGGCGCTGGCGGCATGGAGGTGTTGGGGAGCGGCAGCGCTGGCAGTGGGGAGGTGCTTCCAGCGTCGTCTTATACGAATTGACATCAATCTGGTTTTATCATTGAATTTAAGGTCTCAAGTGTATAAGTTGGTTTCACGACTTGACTTATACATTGAAATATATGGTAGTTAATTAGTCATAAAGCAGTCCTAAGTCCTATCAATGCAAGTTATTCTTTACTCTGAGGAAGGTGGGAACAGATAAAAGATGGCAAGTTGACAGTAAAGAGTATATAGGTGTGTGTGCACTCAAAGCCACTGCACAGTAGATGACTGCTCACTGTTCACAGTGCCTGGCTTGTTTCCTCTGGAGGTGAGAGGAGATAAGCAGAAAGTAACAATGGAGAATTGGTTGACTGACCTTGGAGAAATCATCCTAAGCAGCTGGATGTTCTGTCCAAGAACTATCATGGAGAAAGGATGAAATGAGTGCTGCTGAGATAAAGGTTAGGCCCGACGAACTGTCGGAATGGAAAACATGCTCAAGTTGGCTGGCGCCAACCCAAGGGAGACAAACCGACAAAATCACAACTATTTCATTAGGTGGAACCACGCACAATATCTGGAGAGGTTGCGGGAGGATAGGAACCTTTGGATCGCTCATAATAAAAATGATTACCTCTCAGTTCATAAGTCAGAACATTTGTATTCTGCTGGAGAACAGAATTCTGCTGCTGAAGAGTAAGAATACAATGCTTCCAACTGTATGTCAATCTCTCTCTCTCTTTTTCTCTTTCCTCTCTTCTCTCTCTCTTTTTCTCTCTCCTCTCTCTCTTTCTCCCATTCTCAATGTGTTTCTAGTCAGTGAGCGGCTTTAAACCACTGTGAATCTGTGAAAAGGCAGTCATTTACGTTACTATTGAAATCATACAGATTAATGTCCTTACCTTTCTTTCAACCATGTAATTTTGCAGAGGTGGACAAAATAAGCATGAAATGCAGTGTAATTATACAGTATACATATATAAAAAGGGGACTCCTTGCATCTGTTTGCTCTTTGTTCATAGATGAGATGCAGAGAGACTCAATTTTCATAGAAGGTATATTTGTGTTGGAAAGGTCTCGTGGTGAGTGATGCTACGTCAAGGCATATGGGAAGAGGGTGTCCCTGGAGATGGACATTATTATCTTGGTTTAAAGTCTATGTGGCTCCGGAGTTCATGAAAGGAAGCCTAGTTATAAATCAAGTGCAATTTTTCCTCTCCTAACGAGGTGACAGCTTTACTAAACCGTGACAGTTCTGTCTCCACATATTCAATAGAGAGGGAGAGAGCATCATGGGAGTTCACGTTCTGTTACTGTCTGTTTACAATTTCCATTGCAGCTTCTTAATTAAGTTAAGAAACCCAGCAGACAATTCCCCTGTACGTCCACTTTCATAGGAGTGTAAGGCAAATATAGGAGAAATTACCAATTATACCTCAGAATTGAAATTGAAATTTTAAAATCAAATTAAGTTTTAAAAATGTAGATATACAAGACAGTAACAAGCCCGTGCCACCCAATTACACTCAATTAACCTACAACCTATGGTACATTTAGAAATATGGGAGGAAACCGGAATCCCCAGGGAAAACCCACACAGACACGGGGAGAATGTACAAAAGACAGCAGTAGGATTCGAACCCTGGTCCCAGCCACTGGCGCTGTAACAGCGTTGCGCTAACCGATACATCAACTGTGCCACCCCAGAGGGATGAAAGTTTAATTGTTTCTTTTGATCATTGCCCTTGGTGTCGAAGCTCTTCTCCCCCTCCCCTCCTTCCCTCCCCCAGCACCATCCCTGCATCTAAGGGCAGAGCGCCTCATCCAGATCCTCACCCGCCAGAGAAGTCAGCATTGGTCAAGGTCAAGTGGAATCTCGGAGCTAGTTATTCTCCAAAAAGATGCAGAGTGTCAGATGAGGAGCTCCTCGCTATTCACAGTCAGAATTATAAAGCCAGTCACCACAGCTCGTATTCAAGACTGTCAGCCCTCCGGGGAACAATCTCCGGGGTGGGCTGAGAGCGACTCAGAGAAACTGTAAAGGAACCCAAAGAGAACTACATGTTGTTTTAGCTTTCTGGGAGTTAAACAAGGAATTCTGCAGATGCTGGGGTCAAGTGCAATACCCAAATGTGCTGGAGAAATTCAGCAGGTCACCAACGTTTCAGGCCTGGGCCCTTTGCCAAGGTAAAAACAAAACTAAGCAGGTGCCTGAAAAGAAAAGGTGGGGGGGGGGGGGGTGGGGGAAAGGAGAGGAGGGAGGAAGGGCCAGGGGTAAGAGAACAGGGTAATAGGTAAGAGGTCACAGGTGGGAGGATAGAAGAGAAAAAAAACGGTTCTGTGATGGGGAGAGGGTAGATTTGATAGGAGAAGGAAGGGGGGAAGTGGGGAAAGAGAAGGTTTCGGAAAGAGAAAGACATGGGGAGGGGGTTAAGGGAAATTGGAGGTCGACGTTAATGCTGCCTGGTTGGAGAGTGCCCAGACAGAGTATAAGGTGTTGTTCCTCCAATGTGGGGGTGGCCAATTTTCCTGGACTACCTTTGCTGATTCCATTGGAGAAAGAGGCTTGACCAGATCAGGCAGTTGGAGGTGCATCGTCAAGAGCTGCGAGCTCGAAGAAATAGACATAGATTTATTTATAATTGTCACATGCACTGAGACACAGTGAAAACCTTCTGTGATCCCTTCAATGAGTGACAAAATAACAGAGAAAGGGAGGGAGAAGGAAAGAGACGGGCCTTTAGCAGAGAGAGAGAGAAATAGAGAGAGAGAGAGAGAGCGAGAGAGAGAGAGAGAGAGAGAGAGAGAGAGAGAGAGAACGAGTTTCACTGGCAACTCCTCCAATGCAGTGGTTTCCGTAGCAGGTAGCTTCATGTCCCAGTTCCCATGTGCCCAGGGACCATGCTGAGCCTAAGCCCCGATATCGTCTGTTCACTCTCCATTGCAGCCCCTTATATCCTGGTCCAAATTCTCAGATGGCTGCCGTCTACTGATTCAGACTTGAACATCCAGTTCTGCCACACCAATCACAAGGACACTTTATTGCTATGCTGGGTGTCTCCACTAATTGTGTGTTCCCTTATTGCTACTCTGGCTGAGATGAATTGATTTCCCCAGAGATGATAGTGTGCAGCCAAGGGCCTCTTGATGGACACCCCAATGTTCAGCAGTCTAGCCAATCACAGGGCCACACCCACTTTCTCCCACTCACTCCTGTGTGATTGATGAACAGTGACAGGAGCCTCAGGTCCACCTTCCTACCAGCCTGTCAAACATCTCCTCCCCCACCTGTGGCAAACTCCCAAATTCTCACAACTAAGAGTGCAAATGCAGTACATTTCTTTCGTTGTTTGCATTTATCTCCTTTTTGTACATATCTTTTCTTGAGCACAGTTTTTTTCGCACTACCAATAAGTGGAAATTCTGCCTGGCCTGCAGGAAAAAGAATCTCAGGGTTGTATGTGACTTCATGAATGTACTCTGAACTTGATCCTGAGGGACTGCCAGAGAAATACTGCAAGCAACGAAAAAGTCCAGTATCCAACAACAAATAAAAGGTGAATAAATTCAAAGGTTGGAAAACTATTGGCCAATTTATTTCAGTTTCAGGCAAAAATTGCCCAAATCAGTGTCACCCCCCTGCCAAGGCTTTAGCTGATCACAACCTGAGATCTGGACCTGCACCAACAGCAGTTGTGCGCCAATCTGATTTTACATTTTGAATCAAATGACCAGAATTACCCAATTTTGTGCATTTGCCACAGCGCGGAACATCAGGTCAGGCTTGAATAGGCCTGGGGTCGATCGGTGATGCAGGATTCTTTTGTTCCTTGAATCCATTCCTCCTGTTGCCTCAATTGCCCTGGAGTCGCCTTGTTGCTCAGGCTCATCCTTTCGGAGGGGGAGGGAGCTCCTCTGATTGGTCTTTGACTGACTCCTCTCGCTGGCACTTGGAATCTGCACACACACCTCTCAAGGCTGCTGGTGGCTTGGCCTGAGTGGAAACAAATCAAATCAGGCCACGTCCAATATAATGGTCCCCAACATCAGTGCTGGCACCCTTACACGAGGTTTAGGGTGGGTTCAAGCACACAACCTCCGCCTCCCCGTTGCAGTAACATGCAGAGATAATGAATCAAGTACTTGTACACCATTACAGATGACACAAAAGAGATGTCAGTCAGTGAATGCTGTCACCTGGAGCATTCCAGGCATACCCACAAAGGGACACACTGAAGCTTAGAGCAATCAACGTCATGGTTTTCTGAGGGCACATCACAATCTATGTTCCTGCTGCCTTGTCCTTTGTAAAAGCTTCGCTCGACGACGTTGCTCCAAGTGGCCACACGAATAGCATTGAAGGTTGCGATGAGTACAGAGTACAAGTGCACCAAAAATCTTACTTCCTGCAGCCGCGTGGGTACAGACACCAATTACTTCGGCATAAACTAAGTTACAACAATAAGCCAAGATGTCAAAAGAGAGGGCTGTAAAGTTAGTATAGTGGTTTGCGCAATGCTCTTACAGCGACCTGGGTTCAAATCTGTCGCTGCCTGTAACAAGTCTGTACGTCTCCCCGTATCCGCGTGGGTTTTCTACAGTTTCCTCCTACCCTTCAAAACATATGGGGTTTGTAGGTTAGTTGGTGTATTTGGGTGGTACGGGCTCGTGGGCCGGAAAGGCCTGTGACTGTGGTGTTTAAATGTAATTTTGCAAAAAAAAAAATCAAACATTTACATAATCAATCTAAGTGAATAGCTAAATAAATATTCTCATTTGCAGTTTGTGCCACAAAAGAAGTGCAGACTGATCTTTTTGGTGGTCCCGGTGTAGCTTATGGTTAGGATCAGGGTAGTACGGGGTGGTTCAAGTGGCTGATAGCTGGTGGAAAAATACTGTTCTTGAACCTGGAGGTGCTGGTCTTCAGGCTTCTGTACTTGCTGCCTGAAGGGAGCAGTGAGAAGAGGTTGTGACCGGTACATAATTTGTTGACACTACAAATGTACACATTTGACAATGCTATGGATGTATAGATTGGATGGAACTATGAATATTAAGAAGTCCATGCACTGTATGTCTTGAATATATTTTTATGGAGAAAGTTTATTTTTGAAATGTATAAGGGGCAACCTTTTCACTCAGAGGATAGTTCATTTGTGGAAAGTCACCAGAAGCAGGTGCAATTTTGACATTCAACAGACATCTTGATGGTATGTGAAAAGAGGTTTGGAGAACTGCAGGCAAATGGGACTAGAATAGATGGGAAACATGGTCAGCATGAATGTGATGGACTGAAGGGCCTTCTTGTCTGCCGAACAGCTTTTTAAACCTATGTAAGTGGTGCAGAGGGAACCAAATACTTTGAACTTTAGAGAAAAGCTGTCTAGACCTAGGATTAATGCATGTTCTCCCCTACCCCAAATAAATAACATTATATAGTAAAACTCCTGGTATCCAGCACCTACGGGATTGGTAGATGCTGGATAAGCGTATTTTCAAGTTGCTTGAACCATACACTGCCTCATGATCTACTACATTTACATCTGCCTGGTTGTTTTTCTTTTAGCATTGGGGGGGGGGGGGGTGGAATTTGTCCAAAATGAGGTCCTGTGAAACAGAATCTCCTGTTTGTTTACGTTGGTCACAAGGTGGGAACTGGTTTCAGGTGTCGCCTGGTTGCACGGTAGATTAATGAACTAATGGCGGGGCGCACCAATTAGGTTTTCTATTTTACCTATTATTTATTTTAATTTTAATTTATTTTCCTCTTTTTTTCTGCTGGTTGCTTGAATTCCAGATACTGTAGTTGGATGCCTTTCTCACCTGACCTCCTGTTATCAGCCTGCTTTCTCTCTCTCCCCGACCTTACCTACTTGTACCTGTGCTGCAGATTACACACTATGAAATGCTCCAGATGTTTCGCAGGAGCGTTAACCCACCAAATGCAATGCCAAGCCACATCAGCAAAGTCTGAAGTTTCAAGGAGCACCCAAGGAGAGGCGGAGGGGTTTAAGGGGAGAAATTCCAGTGGCCAGGAAGTTGGAAGTCAGGCTGCCAAGGGGAGAAGAATGAGAGTCGGGAGAGTGCTAAACAGGATTGAAAAAGGACAGAGACCTTGGAAGGCGTGAGAGCTGGGAGGAAGTTTCATAGGTGGGGAGGTGTGAGGGCAGGAATCAGTTTGAAAAGAGCTGTGTAAGCTTTAAAGTGCAGTGTAGCTTTGATGGAAGTGAATGTAGGTCAGTAAATACAGCAAATGAAAATTGCATGGACTGCAGATACTGGAAACAGAATTAATATCTCACTGTGATGGCTGGGCGCACCAGCAGCCTCATCCATCTCTTTACCTCTGCAGATACAGTCTGACCCACTGAGTTCTTCCAGCATCGGCATTCTCTTTCTATCTTTATAAAAGGGTTTGATGGGTGGATCTGGGGGTGATATTTCCACTGCGTACGAAACACAGGAGAATCGCCTTCACCAAGGAAAATGGATCCTCTTTCCTCTCCCCTCTCTCAAATACAGTAGAGGTCCTACAATTTGGACTGCTTGGGGATTGGGTCGGTCCAGATTTTCCAGATGCTCGGACAGTACTTTTAAAATTTGAACTTAACGATGGTAAAGAAGAGATGAACTGGTAAATTTTAATAGTTTTTTAATGGAACTTTTTTGTATCAAATACAAAGTACAAAAAAGACCCAAATATTTATTTATTCATTTCCGTGACCTCTGTGGCACTTCTGCATGTATGCATGCACACAAGAGAGTGCTAAATTAAAAAAGATTGAGAGTTTTCAAGAATTCCAGATTCTCGGGTGGCCCAGATTTCGGGCATCCGGGTTTTTGGACTTTTGCTACACCTTCTCCCTCTCTCCTGTTTGCTCCTGGGGCTGTTTTACAATAGAACAGTTTCTATCTAAATGCAAGTGATTCTGGTATCGTGAGGCACTGGTGACCAAACTGGCCAATGCAATCATTTCAACCAGAGCCTATCTCCTCCTCGCAAGCAAGCAATGAGACGGCTCAGGGGCTTTGTTCTGTCTCAGCGAGTCAGTCAATTCCACAGGAGGGGAGTGAACCGGGAAGGGGATCAGAATCCGCCATGATTCCTCTCATCAATCTCTTCCGCAATTTACCTGGAGTTGGCTATGAACGCTCAACCTGAACTGATTCACTTAACGCATCCGATCCTTTGCCCAACTTGCCTGTGATGAGTATGCTGCTGGAAAAGGCATCATCCAACATGCTGCCTTGGACAGATAATGGAGAAAATGACACACTGTGAGATTACACTGAGAGCCGGCTTCAGTGATCATCCACTTCGAAATATTATCAGTTCCTTTACTGCACGGAGCATTAGAATGGGAATTTCATCATGGAACAGGGTAAAAGAGCCTCTGGGCAAAATGCCCCACTTGTTGCAGAATTTCAATCAGTCTAGATATTACTTAAATTTCTAACAATAACAGAGGACCATTGAGGTTCAAATCAGATCAGATTCTACTTATTGTCATGTGATAAAACTGAAATGTCATTTTACACAAAATTGCCTTTAGTCTGCCATACGGGAGACCAAAGTTCACCATTAGTATCACCCAGCGCCATTTACAGTTAGAGAAAGAGAAACAAAAGAGAGTCCCTTCAAGGTCACTGGGTGTCCGTGGATTCACCTCCAGCGCTCCCGCAGCCTCTGCAGCCACACAGACTCCTGTTCGATTCATTGGCAACCCGAGCTCCAGATCCAAACCTCCGACACGATGAGGAAGCCTTCAGTGCCTGAGGCCCTTCGGGAGCCCTTCTTGCTCTCAGCGCCCTCTCAGATCCCGGTTCCAATACCTCATTCCCATGAGGTCTGGTACAGCCTGCTACTTTGCCCCGCGAAGATGCTGACAACATATATTATCTTTTAAAACTAAAGACTTTTGTTCCCCCTCCAGAACATCACAAAATGCTTCCAACAAAGTGACAGTGTGAGAAAAGTTGAGGAGCACGGTGGGAAAAGAGCCGTGAGGACGTCACAAATATCGGGCAATCAGGTCAGGCAAAGATCCGATGGTTTGATATCCAAAGAGAGTAGTTTAACAGTCATGGCATGTTCTCCTGGCTGAGGTTTGAAAAAGCCATCTTCACCAATAAAATCCACAAGAAGGCAGCCAACCTCATAGGAAGTACAGAAGCTTGAAGACCAGCTCCTCTAGGTTCAAGAACAGTTTCTTTCCAACAGCTCTTGAATCTTCCCTTGTTACCCTGATCATAAATCACTAAAAAAACACCAGAAAAAGGCCCGTCTGCACCATTGTAATGGCACTTTTCTTGTATTCTGGTAACTGTGAATAATAATTATTCATCTATATTTTGTATTTATGATCCCTTCGTAATTTAATTTAATGTATAGTTGCTTTTTTAAATAATAAATACTTTTTTTTCAAACGAAGTACCTGTTTGGCTGCAGCAAGTAAGAATTTTGGTGCATGTGTACATCGTACAATGTGTATGGCTATAAACGTTCTCGTTACTTCACTCTATTTGGCGTTCAAGACCAATGTGTAAAGCTTTTTAATTTATCGCCTCAACACAGTAGAATCCATTGAAACCCGTGTTGTCCGATTCAACCCAATTAACTGACAACCCCGTATTTTTTTTGGAGGGTGGGAGGAAACTGGAGAACCCGGGGGGAAACCCACACAGGTCACAGGGAGAAGGTACAAACTCTTTACAGACAGGAGGGGATTTGAACCCAGCCTAATAGTTGTGCGCTAACCGTGCTGCCCATCTGCAAGGCTAGACTAATTTTCAGTTTAAAAAAATTAATTTGTGAGTAATGAAATACTGTGTCCCGTTTTCTACGTAATTCATTGGGAAAGCGTCAACTGAAAATGGAAGCTGCATGTTTCAGATTTATGAAATGTGAAACCCAATTTGTACATAGGAACAGCAACAAAACAAATCATCTCACCTCGAGTTGGAGGTTGAGGGTTAAATATTGATCACGACGAGCGAGAACTGAACTATTTCTTCTTCAAAACAATCATTCACCTGAGAGGGCAGGACTGGGGTTTGACACCTCATTTGAAGGACAAGAACCCCAGTCATTCAGTTACTCTTTTCTTAGATGTGGGACAAGATTTAACAATGATCTGAATCCAAAGCAATACTTTGAACCAAGCCATTGAGTCAACAAGGCCCTCCCAATCTTGCTGTCCACTTCAGTTAGTCCCATATTCCTGCGTTTGGAGCATCTTCTCTGGAATGGGAGAAGACAGAGGGTGGTAGTGGATGATGGCTTCTCAGACTGAAGGCCTGTGATTAGTGGTGTGGCTCAGTGATTGGTGCTGGGACCATTGTAGTTTGTCGTTTATATCGATGATAACCGTAACCATATAAACCATATAACCATTTACGATCTGGATGATAATGTGGGAAATTGGATCAACAAGTTTGCTGATGACACTAAGATTGGAGGCGTCGTGGACAGCGAGGAAGGCTTTCAAAGCTTGCAGAGAGATCTGGACTAACTGGAAAAATGGGCCAGGAAATGGCAGATTGAATTTAATGAAGACGAGTGTGAGGTGTTGCATTTTGGAAAAACAAACCAAGGTAAGACATGGACAGTGAATGGTAGAGCACCAAGGAGTGTGGAGGAGCAAAGGGATCTGGGAAATCAGATACAAAATTCCTGAAAGGGGTGTCACAGACAGACAGGGTTGTAAAGAAAGCTTTTGGCATCTTGGCCTTTATAAATTAAAGTATTGAGTATGCAGCTGGGATGTTAGGGTGAGGATGCACAAGACATTAGGGAGGTCAAATATGGAGTATTGTGTGCTGTTTTGGTTGTCAAACTACAGGAAGAATATCAGTAAGATTGAAAGAGTGCAGAGAAGATTTACTAGGATGTTGCCGGGTCTTCAGGAGTTGAGTTACAGGGAAAGATTAAACAGGTTGGGACTTCATTCCTTAGAACGTAGAAGAATGAGGGGAGATTTGATAGAAGTTTACAAAATAATGAGGGGAATAGAAAGAGTAAATGCGAGTAGGCTCTTTCCACTTAGATTGGGAGAGAGTGGCCATAAAGGCTTATGTTTTGGGGTTAGGTTTATTGAGGTAATGCTATTATTGTTAATTTGTTAATAAATTTTGTGTTAAACTTAACCCTACTGCTTACGCACCTCTCAATTACTGCTGGCGAGGTGTAACACAGTCACCTGTTTGATTCTCATAACCCTTAATTCAGATTCCATTAATTGTCATGTACACATAAATTAAATTTAGACATATAGCTCAGTAACAGGCCACCCAGTAATACCCAATTGACCTACAACCCCCAGAACGTTTTGAAAGGTGGGAGGAAACCGGAGCCCCCAGGGAAAACCCACACAGACATGGGGAGAACGTACAAACTCCTTACAGACAGTGCAGGATTTGAACCCAGATCGCTGGCGCTGTGACAGTGTCGCGCTAACTGCTACACTAACCACGCCGTTTTCCTTTAGCCCAGCACTCCTAACGAGATGTGAATTCCCCAATTATTCTAAAACCTATCTGTCCCTTGAATATATTTAATGAGGCAGCCTTTCTCATTGGGCAGAGAATTCAGAGCAGCGCGGTTAGTGCAATGCTATTAAAGCGGTTGATCCGCTGCTGTCTGATTGTACGTTCTCCCCGCAACCGCGAGGTTTTCCTCAGGGTGTTCTAGTTTGCTCCCATGTTCCAAAACCTTTGGGTTGGTGGGCTGATTGATCACATGGATGTGATTGGGAAGCGTGGGCTCATGGGCTGGAAGGTCCAACTGCTGTTCTGTATCTCCAAATGTAAAAAAAAATTAAAAATTAGAATTCCACAGATTTTTTTATCCCCTGGGAAAAGCAGTTCCTTCTCATCTCAGACTTAAACATTCTAATAGTACCTGCTTCTGCAGCGTTTTCTAAAGCTGGAGAATTTGATACTGAATGCAGATGGTGGCTACTTGCCACGACAGAGATGAGGTGTTGTTCCTTGAGCTTGCATTGAATCTTTATGTCACAGGGCAGGAGACCACAATCACAGGGACCAGAGTGAGATTGGGACTGTGTAATGTGTTTAGTATCATATACACTGCGTGAGTACAATATATAGTTGGTGTAACTGTCAGCGTAACGAGCCAATGACCTGGGTTCAAATCCAGCGCTGTCTGTAAGGAGTTTGTACATTCTCTCCGTGCCTGCGTGGGTTTCCTCCGGGTGCTCTGGATTTCTCACACCATTCAAAAAACATACAGGGGTTTTAGGTTAATTTGGGTATTTGGGCAGTACAGGTTCGAGGGCCGGAAAGGCCTGTTACTGAGCTGTACGTCTACATTAAAAAAAAAATTTTAAAAATAAAATGTACAACTGCTCCAAAATTCTGACTTGGTGCAGCCAAACAGGCACTTTGATAAAAAAATAAACAACTCCAATAATATATATTAAATTGCCCCAGAACAGAAAGAGATAAGAAACACCACTAATAGATACAGAATAACATGTACAATTATAGTTAGTGCAAGAAAGAAACGGAGGCCTGTCAATAGTGCAGACAGGCCTTTTTGTGCTGTTGGGGGAGTTTACGATGCGAGTCGTAAGAGGAGGTTCAAAGGTGTGATAGCCCTGGGAGCCAGGTTTCGGAACTGGGATTCAAGAGGGTGCTGAGGGCAAGAAGACCTCCCGAAGGGCCTTGGATGCTGAAGGCTTCCTGATCGTGTTGGAGGTTTGGAGCTGGATCTTAGGCTGCCGATGGATCAACCATGAGTCTCTGTGACTGCGGGAGTGCGGGAGGCGAATCCACGGACACTCTTTTGATCTCTTTCTCCCATTGTTAGGGGTGCCGGGCAATGCTCATGGTGACTCTTTGTTTGCCTTGAGGCAGGTGAAAGTTGAAGTACATCATGTATATTAGATTTTTATGTGTCAATAAAAGGAACCTGTGAAAAACACTGTTCTTGAACATGAAGGTGATTCAAAGTGCCTGAACACCGTTCCCTTTTAGTGTCTGGAGGCTCCAACGAAGAGGGGGCCATACTGGGTGCACGAAATGCGGTCCCATAAATTGGGAGGTGCATCAATGCCTTTGTGTTTGTGGGTTCAAAGGAGGCTGGTTGAAATACCAGCAGGTGTCTATGGATGGCGCCATCTGCCTTGCCTTGAACAGATCCTGGGCAGAGCAGGAGTGCTGGTAGCAATCTGCAGTCGAGCCAATTTGGGATATATTTCATTGCAATTAACAATAAAGCAAACACTCCTCAAACCCCGAATAAATCCTTAAATGCCAGCAATTCTCCCACACAACAGCTGCAAAAATGTGAAAAAAATAAATAAAAATCTCACAAAATATGGAGAGAAACGGCACAGAAGATAAAGCCAGGGTTTCATTATCTTTGTGTTTTGCTCAATGCTGTTCAGGTAGGTTGAGAGTATCTGATGTTCTGATGTCAATTGGCTGCTGTCCCTTCCCCCATTCCAGCCTGATCTTGCTGCCTTCACTTGCCTCAATGTCACACCTACTTTAAAATATTTAAAAATACATTTGTTTCTGCAGTTTTTAAAATGAAAATTCACTTCACAGATGCCAACCTGTTTCCAACCTGTGTCTCTCATGCATTTTACTTGCCAAGGTTATCGAGTGCCTCAGCCCAGCGGGGCAGGGAGAAAAATAAAGGAAATCTTTTGGGTTGGGAAAAGAGGGAGAGGGAGGGGATAAATGGGATATTGAGATATGGAGAGAGAAAGGCAGAGAATGATGGAGAGGGAGAGAAAGTGACAGAGAGTACAGATGGAGTGATGAAACAAGCAAAAGAGAGAGTGAGAGCAAAAGAATCAATTGAGAGAAAAAGGAGGGCAAGGAAAGGGAGAATTTAGTTCTTACTAAATGGCAGAGCACGATCTTATTTCTTATTAGACAGTGGAGGATGGTGAAAGGGAGTCGGAAAGTGAGTGAGTGAGAGCAAGGAAGAGGTGATTGAAACAGTGGACAATAAGAATAAGAGACATTAAATTGAGATGAAGAGGCAGCGTTTTTAAAAAAATCATTTCAACAATACTATATGGTAGAAGCCAATTCCAGTCATTGAGACCTGTGACGCCCAATGACACCTAAGTAACCTTCCAACCCCGGTTCGTTTTGGAAGGGTGCGAGGAAACCAATGGAAACCCATGCGGACAGGGGAGAATGACCAAACTCCTTACAGACGGTGGTGGATTCGAACCCGGATGCCCGGGCACTAACCACGAGGCTAACTGTGGTGCCAGTTTCATGCAGTTGGTGCATTGGGAAGTGAGGAAGTGGTGGGGACAGAGAGCCTGAGTTGAGATTAGTGGGTACAGAATGGGTTTTGATCATGTCCAAAACATGACTTCCTGCCTCTAACCACTGGCCCACGGGCGCTCTTGGAAAATGATCCAAAATGGTGATAATGATCATAAATTTATCGTCATACACATTGTTCAGTCCTATTTCAATTGCTACCTCTTATGCCATTTTATCAAAGGTTACCTGGAAATTCATTGCATTTACTAGATCTGCTACTTATATCTTGACAGTCTAATTGATTTATTAGCCATGATATTCCTTTCATAAATATTTTCTGACCTGCCCAATGAGATTTCTATTTTTGCCACTACTTCCTCAATAACAGATTCTAACATTGTCCCAACCACTGATCTCAGGACAACAAATCGACAGCTTCTCATTTTCATTCTCTCCCTTCTTTCTTAAATCGTGGATTGCATTTGTAATCTTCTGATCTAGAATCTATAGAATGCTGGAAAATGACAACCAGTGTTTTTACCGTTCTCATGACAACCTCTCTCACGTCAGGTGCTGGTGATTGATTTTCAGCCCCATTATTTTCACCTATTTTTCTTTCAACCAAAATACTCATTTCTTTCAGCTCCTTATTTATTCTCGACCAGTTGATTTCCCCGATTGGCATGAGGTTTCCTGTGTCTTCTGTGAAGACCGATACAAAATATTTGTTTAAATTCTCTGCCATTTTCTCAATTCCCAATTTCACTCCTCCCTCACCACCATTTGGGACCTTAAATATTTATTCCAAATGAAGCAACATTTTTCACTTGTGAATCTGCAGGGGTCGTCTACGGCATCCGGCACTCCCGCTGTGGCCTCCTCTCCATTGGAGGGACTGGATGAAGACTGGGACACTTCATTGAGCACCTCGGCTCTATCTGCCGCAATACCAGGGATCTCCCAGAGGCCATCCATTCCAATTCCCTGCCCCATTCCTTTGCCAACATGTCTGTCCATGATCTCATGCACCGCCAGACTGAGACCAGATGGCATTGAGGACAACTTCTCCAGTTTCTGCCACCTATTTGCCTGAATATGCCTGGGATTGTCTGATCTCAGAAGCTAAGCAGGCTCAGGCCTGGTCAGTACTTGGAAGAGAGACCGCCTCGGCATACCAGGTGCAGTAGGTTTCTGTGAGGGGCGCTGAAGTTAAAGAATTTTATATATGTTACATTTTAAATGTAGTATTACGTGACAAAAATGGAATCTTTACCTTTTATTCCTTCGGTTTCCATTAGTCACCCTCCCCCATCTATCCCTATGCCTCCTCTCCTCTAGCTCTGCCTCTCTCTCTTTCCCCTAGCTCTGTATTCACAGAGCAAACCTCCTGTCCCCCCCATCAATTCTCACCTTTCCTCCAAAATGCCTTTTGTCTGTTGGTCTGCACTCCTCCCCCTGCTCTCTCTTCCCTTCTCCCCCAGTCTTTTAATTCAGACGCCCGCCTGCCTGCTTTTCACTCGTTCTTTGAGGAGGGACTCAGGCCTGAAACGCTGGTAATATATTGTTACCTCCTATGGACCCTGCGGGACCTGCTGAGTTCCTCCAGAGATTCTGTGGTTTTACTGCAATCACGGTGTCTGCAGACTTTCGTGTTTCACCTCAGTCTCCAAGCGGCTCATTCTAATTTAAAAATGTTTAACGAAGGAAGTTTTTACAGTCAGTTGTTCTCTTTCTTACTGAGCTATCATTTAATTCTACATTTCCTTTCCATATAATTTTTCTTTTTTTGTTGAAATTTAAAATGTTTCCAATCTTCCATCTTTTGGAAACCTTACGAAGCTTCGCCCTTCATTGAATTATCTTCAACTCCACTTGTTAGCTATGGATGTGCCAGCTATTTTGTTATTTATTTTGTGCCCTAAAGGAATACATAGCGGCTACAAATGATGCCGATGTTAGCCATTGCTCATTTGCTGTTACACCTTTCAATGCACTTTCCCAATCTATCATATTACATCTCAAGCCTTGTTAGGTTGCATTGTATGGAATTAAAATTCTTGTAAAAAATTGAACTGAATGGCTTTCAATCTAAATTTCTATCATACACTGTTCACTCTTTCCTCAAGGGTGCTCAACAATAAATTAACCTACAACTCCCCCCTTCCCCTCCATATGTTCGAAAACATACGGGGGGAGGGGGGGGTTGTAGGTCAATTGGGGTATTTGGGCAGTATGTGCTTTTGGGCCGAAATGTGGTGCATATCTAAATTTTAAAATGTTAACCATTCCAATATCAGATGTGAACTATATTATTCTCCTGTTGGCTCTGACAACAATCTC
Organism: Narcine bancroftii; assembly: GCF_036971445.1. Lineage (NCBI taxonomy): Eukaryota > Metazoa > Chordata > Chondrichthyes > Torpediniformes > Narcinidae > Narcine > Narcine bancroftii. The sequence continues at coordinate 5,531,773 of NC_091482.1, forward strand.
CCCTTCCTGGATCTCTCTGTCTCTGTCTAGGGATACAAGCTTTCCACCAGCATATATTACAAACCCAATAACTCCCACAACTACATCGACTACACTTCCTTGCATCCTGTCCCCTGTAAGGATTCCACCCCCTTCTCTCAATTTCTCCATCTCCGACCCATCTCCTCCCAAGATGAAGTCTTCCAGTCCAGATCTTCTAAGATGTCCACCGTCCTCCACAAACGTGGCTCCCCTCCACCACCATCAACTCAGCCTGCACCTGCATCTCCTCCATTTCCTACTCATCTGCCCTGGCTCCCTCTGCCCCCAGACGCAACAAACACAAAATACCCCTTGTCCTCACCTACCATCCCATCAGCCTCTGCATCCAACACATTATCCTCCGGAATTTCTGACCCTTACAACAGGATCCTACCACCGGACACATCTTGCCCTCTCCTCCCCTCTCTGCCTTCTTCAAGGTCCACTTTCTACATGACTCCCTTGCGTACTCATCCCTCCCTACCAATCGCCCGCACCCCCGGCACCTTCCCCTGTGACCACTGGAGATGCCACATTTGCGTCCACACCTAGTCCCTCACCACAGTCCGGGGCCCCAAACATATATTTACAGGACTGATTTACTGCATCCGGTGCTCCCTTTGTGGTCTTCTCTACATCGGAGAGACTGGGTGCAGACTGGGAGATCACTTCGCTGAGCACCTTCGCTCCTTCTACACTAGTGATAGAGACCTCGGAGTAGCCAACCACTTCAGTTCTGTGTCACACCCCCACACTCACATGTCTGTTCATGGCCTTACGCACTATCCTACCAAATTGGAGGAACAACACTTGATTTTCTGTCCGGGGGAACTCTCCAGTCAGATAGAATTAACATCGACACTTCTGGTTTCTGCTAACCTGTTCTCTCCTCCCCTTTCCAGTTCTCCTCCTTCCCTTCCCCCTCCACTCAGCCAGCCATCCCTCCTCCCGCTGATCGCTGCTGTCCCCTCCCTCCCTTCTCCACCTATCACCACCCCCCCACTCTTTTGTTCGGATGCCTGCCAACATTTTCCCATGCCTTGACAAAGGGCTCAAGCCCGAAACACCGGTTATGTTTTTTTTTTACCTTTGCTACATAAAGGACACTGCTTCACCTTCTAAGTTTCTCCAGCAGCGCTGGCTCTAGTTATTTGATTTGCTGTCAATTCTGCCCTCCAGCCTGAAGCCCTTCCCAGTAGCTCAGTTCCCTTCTTCCCCAGTACTGGTGCCATTGGCCCATAAAGTGAAAGTTGCTTGCCCCATGTATTTCACTTCCAGATCTCACTGGCAATATGCACGTCACGCCAAGTTTATTGTCATCTATTAAGTACAACCCGACAAAAGAGTTTGCCAGTCCTCGGCGCAAAACATGATGGTTAATGTGAGCAGATCCTTTGGTCGTTCAGCATTCTCACTGCCCGTGGGAAGAAGCTGTTCCTCAGCCTGGTCGTGCTGGTTCTGATACTCCTGTATCTCTTCCCCGAAGGAAGCAACTGTAAGATGCTGTGTGCGAAGTGGGAGGGGTCCTCAATGATTTTGCACGCCCTCATCAGACAACGATCCTGCTAGATTATGTCAATGGGGGGGGTGGTGGTGGGGGGGAAAGGGAGACCCCAATGATCCTCTCCGCCACTTTAATGTTTCTGTGGATTGATCTCCAATCCATTTCTCTGAAGCAACCGTACCGCACTATAATGCAGCCAGGCCAGGACACTCTTGATAGAACTCCTGTAGAAAGTTGACATTATGGTGGCCAATAGCCTTGCCCGCTTCAGTCTTCTCAGGAAGTGCAATCACTGTTGTGCCTTCCTGACAAGTGAGGAGATGTTGAGTGTCTACGGTAGGCCATTAGTTAAGTGAACTCCAAGGAACTTGGTGCTGAAGTATTCAATGGAGTGATCTCCTGGTCTGCACCCAGTCTCTCTGATGAGAGGGGTTGGTAGGTTAACTGGGTGTAATTGGGGAGAATGAGTTTCAATGGTCGGAGTCGGTTTCTGCCATGTTGAAAATAAATTTAAATTTTCCCCCGCTCTCTTTAAACTTGCCGGGTTCAATGCAAAATCTATTATAACACCATATGACACTTTGTAAAAAGAGAATTAAAAGTGTTTCAGGAAAGGGAGGGGGAACATTAATATTAATATCCAATAGTCTGGAAAAACTCCCAGTCCAGCATCACCTGAGGAGGCCAGATTATTGGAATGTAGTTGTACCGAGGATATCATCCTTTGTGAGAGATGCCTCATGACTGTCTTCCCCCTGTTAAAGGCCCAGCAACAGTTCTGAAGAACTGAAGAATACATCCCAACTTCCAGGCCTGTTTTTAACTCCCTGACTGACACCACTGAAAATATATTTGGTTATTACCTCCATGGGGTAATTAGGAATTGGCTGCCGGAACACTCCCTCCTACGTTTCCCGCAGTAGAACGGCCACCTTAGTTCAAAATTTTTTTTTCTCCCTAAAATAGACTTTATTCACAATAAATTATTTACAAGAAAGAAATCCTCTCACACCCTTAGTGTTAATCATATGTACACAATCCCATCAATGTACATCGGTACATTTGTTCTCTAAGTACCCCATGACTGCCCCAATGGCAAGTTGTCGCTTCTCTCCCCCCCCCCCACCCCCACCGCCCGTTGTTTGGGCGGCTCCCCTTTGGTCTAAGCCCCTCAATGCCTGGCCATGGGAGGGCTCCAGACTGTGGCCCTTCCCCATGGGGCCCTTGCGTTGGGTGCGCCAAGCTTCACTGTGCCCCTCAGCACGTACTCCTGCAGCCTGGAATGTGTCAGTCAGCAACGTTACCTCCCCAACATCTCCGCACGCTGAAAGACGGTTTCGGGAAGATACAAGTGCATCTTTCACAGACTTGATACAGCTCTAGATGTCTATCTCTGTGTACGTCCCTGGGAACAGCCCATAGATCAGAGCCACCTCAGTTCCCAAAGTAACCTGGTGTCTCAGCCCCCCCCGATATCAGCAGAGGGTGAGTTTAAACATCAGTGCCTGCTCTCTTTCAAAGCAGAACATATTTTGATCAGGACTCCTGGGGAGGAGGAAATATTCAAGATCAATTTTGCTGAAATTTTGCATCAAGACAAGACCAGAGTGAATCAACATGTTAAGAAATGTGTGGCTCTTGGTTTTTAGATTACAGCTACTCCAGGGATCCTGCACCTGCAAGGTTGGATATCTGATTTTCTGCAATTACATCGAGTAATGAGTTTGGGTTCTGTACACGCACCATCAGTCATCCATTAATATCTCATATATTGATTTTCAATGAAAACTATCCTGTGTCAAAACAAACTGATACGTTCCCACCAGTGCCACAACTCTCAGCACCAACACCATGTTTCTCCCTAAAATTAATTCACAGAAGGTGGGGGTAGAGTCAGAGAGTGAGGGGGTCAGAGAGGGAGAGTGTAAGAGAGAATCAGAGTCAGAGAGTGACAGAGAGAGGGGAAGTCAGAGGATCATAGAGGGGGAGGGAGAGAGAGAATCAGAGAGGGAGGGAGAGAGAGACAGAGAAAGAAAGAGAGAGGGAGGGAGAGAGAGAGACAGAGAAAGAGAGAGGGAGGGAGGGAGAGAGACAGAGAAAGAAAGAAGAGTCAGAGGGTCAGAGAGGGAAAGAGAGAGTCAGAGAGGGAGGGAGGGAGGGAGAGACAGAGAAAGAGGGAGAGTCAGAGGGTCAGAGAGGGAGGGAGAGAGAGGAAGGAAGGAAGGGGAGAGATAAATAGAGAGTTAGAGAGGGAGTGAGAGAGGAATGGGGAAAGAGTCAGAGAGGGAGGGGGAGAGAGAGTCAGATGGGAAGAGATAGAGCAGAAGAAAGAGAATGAGAGAGAGGGAAGGAGAGAGAGAGAGAGAGAGACAGAGGCAGAGAAAGAATAAAAGAGAGAAAGAGAGTCAGAGAGGGAGAGAGTGTCAGAAGGAGGGAGGGAGGGGAGGGGGAAGAAAGAGACCTGATCCCACTGTTGGTTCTACCACATCACCTGACTGGAGCAATGTGGGGAATGGAATCACCAGAACCCTTAAATCAGCAAACAGGAGCCAAATTAATTTCCTTGTTACTGGAAAAGCAAAACTAATGATGGTCCCTGAGATATTTACTGGCTCTGGACCTTTCGCCAGCTGCAAATCTTTTCTGCTGAATAGTTGTCAACCCTTGTAGAGATGGCTGTGTTTAAACACTGGCGATAAATGAAAGCTGACAGTGATGGACAGTGGCCGTAGGAGAGGTGCTCTCTGTGATTGGACAGTCTCAGGGCCAGAGGGAAGAGTGATTTACGGGGAGCTTTGTGTTTAAAAAGCACTCATGCTCAACAGAAGCAATGAAGGGTCTTGAATAGCTGAAGGATATTGATTACTTTGAATCATGCTCCTTGCATCATTTGCTGTAAAATCGGAGAGATTCTGAAAGGCACTCAATTCCTACTAATCAGGGAGATGAGGTCGAGCCTCCCCACAAAACTTTTATTAGGTGAACAGTTTGGGGATGTGGCTCAATCTGTCAATCACTTGGTACCAGGAAATGATGCACTGGACAATTAAGATTTTGCTTCCTGAACACTTATGGGTATATTTGATGGATTTTGGGCTGTTGATCAGAAAAATCGCTTTAAAATTTTCCTTTCACGTACCATTTTTTAAATATAACTTATTTTTGTGATTTCCTGTCATATTTTAAGTCTACTTCAAGCAGACAAAACCATGAGGTGCAATATGTCATTGAAAATTCATTCTCTGCATTTGCACTTGGACGTCTTCCCTGCTGATCTTGGTGCTATCAGTGACGAACACGGTGAAAGGTTTCACCAGGACATTGCGACCACGGAAGAGTGATATCAGGGCAACTGGAATCCATCAACAGTGGCTGAGAGGCATCAGATGCTGAGTACAAACGAAAATCAGCGGCAAAACATTTTTAGGTCGGTCGAACTAACGCAATGTGTCAGGATCATTATGTGATTAACCATGTTAAATTCAATAAAAGATAATGTTTCTCCAACTTCCTATGTGACACCTTTTGAAAAATTTGTTGACCAGTGAAATCAGCACACATACATCATATGACATTATCTCTCACTACTTAAAATGCCCATACTTAAACTGGTCGATTATGTTGGACACTGTTGCCCAGTGAATGTGTGGGGACAACACAGTGGTGCAGCAGGTGTCACAGAGATGCACACAGCCCACCGAGTGTGGCCCGGCCCAAGTTTTATACAGCTGCAACACAACCTCCTTACTCTTACACCAATGCCCCATCCAATGTAGGCATGCGTGCCATATGCCTTCTGCACCATCTTATCTATCTTGTGTGGCCGCTCAGTTATGGTCCAAGTCAGGGAGATTTCACTCGTGTAGAATATAGAGTAACTGGGACTGTTCAATTTGGAGCAGGTTGGGTTAAGACAAAAGCTGAGACAGGAGTTTCAGATCCCAAAAGTCTTTAACTGCGTAAACAAGAGAAAAAAAACTGGCAGCCAAGTTGGTACCTATAGATTCACGATAATTGACAAAAGGACCAAAGGGGAGATGGGGAGTATTTATTTTAACACAATGGCTCGATATCTGCAACCTATTGCCTGCAGGCACAGGAAGCAGATTCAAGAAGAACTGTCAAAAAAGAAATGGATAACACATTGCAGAAGAGGAGGCGCAGGCCTTAAAGCACTTAAAGATGGATAAATGTTCGAGGCCTGGCCAAGTGTAGCCTCGGATGTTGTGGGAAATTGCTGGGAGGGACCCTGGCAGAGGTGTTCGTAACACCGTTAGCTAAGGGTAAGGTACCAGAAGACAAGAGAGAGGCCAACATGGTGCTTTACTTTAGAAGGACAAAGGGAGGGAATTGGAGACCGGAGAGCTTAATATCAGCAGTGGGAAAGTTACTAGGAGGGTATTTGGGGAGACAAGATCTAACAACATTTGGAAAGGCAAGGACTGGTTAAGGATAGATTTTTGGCAGACATTGTCCCCATGGATTTTCACAAGGCCTTTGACAAAGTCCGGAATAGTAGGCTGGTCAGATGGGATCTAGTGTGAGCTGGCTAATTGGATATAGAATTGGTCTGATGGTAAGACTCAAGGGTAGTGGAAGCCATTTGTCTGATTGGACACTTTTCACCTATAGTGTGCCACAGGGATCAATGCTGGGTCCTTTTGTTTGTCATCTGTATTAACAACTGGATGAACATAGCACAGTACAAGCCCTTCAGCCCGTGATGTTGCACAGACCTATACAATATATTCCTACCAAAAAATACTAAACTCTTCCTACCTCATAGCCCTTTATGTTTCTTTCATCCATGTGCCTGTCTCAGAGATTGTTTCAGCCTCCAACACCATCCCTGGTAAAGCATTCCAGGCACCTGCAACTTTCTGTGTAAAAAATATACCTCTGATGTCACCCCCTAAACTCTCCTCCCCTTCACTTTGTACAGATGTGCTCTGGTGTTTGCTACTCCTGCAAATATCCAATGAGTTATGCAGTTGTCATTGTTAGTAAGTTTGCGAGTGGCATCAGCATCACAGGTATAGTGGACAGTGAAAATGATTGCCGAAGATTACAGTAGGATCTTGATCCACTGGGTAAGTGGGCTAAGAAGTGACAGATAGAATTAACATGGAAAAGTGCAGAGTGTTTCATTTAGTTAAGCCAAAGCAGGGCAGGATCTGCATTGCAAAGGGCAGGGCCCTGGAGAGTGTTGTCCAACAGAGAGATCTTGGGGTACAACAGATCGTTCCCCGGCAACAAAGCTAGACAGGGCTTGTCTAGTCTTCATTGGTCAGGGCATTGAGTACAGGAGTTGGGATGGTGTGTTACAATTGACACAGGTGAGACTGAACATGGACCATTGTGTGCAGTCTGGTCCTCCAGCTAGTGGAAGGATGTTGGTAAGCTGGGAAGAGTGCAGAAAAGATCCACAAAGATGTTACCAGGACTGGAGAGGCTTGGTTTATAATGTTGGATGGTCTGGGACTGGATAGCTTGGGTCTTTTCTCCCTGGAGCATAGGGGGTGACCTTACAGAGGTTTGTAAAACCAGAGATTTCCCACATAACATTCAGTCCACCTGGATGAGTTAGGGATAGGATGGGATTCCATCAATGGGTGGGGATCCAAAAGGAATTCCGATGCACTCAATGTAATCAGGTACTGTTCAGGCCAGCCTCTGGTCCACTGATTTATTCCATTGAATACACTCATTCAGTTGTTTATGCTGCTTAATTAGGACAAATTTGTAAAACCTCATGCTAACGGAGCGGCTGGTGGAAGTGGAGAAGTTGTATAGAGATGAGAAGTTTTTTTCAGACATACAGCACAGTAACAGGCCCTTCCAGACCACGATCCTGTGCCACCCAATTACATCCAATTGGCCTACAGCCCCGGTATGTTTTGAAGAGTGGGAGGAAACCAGAGTTCCAGGAGGAAACCCACGCAGACAAGGGGAGAACGTAGAAACTCCTTACAGACGGTACAGGGTTCGAATCTTGGTCCTGATTGCTTGTGCTGTAGCACCGCTGTGTTAACAGCCACGCTAACTGTGTCTCCCGGTATTGTTATACACATAAGTATAATTTAATTGCTACAGTTTCACACTAAGAAATAATAAGTATAAATTAAAATACCACATCATCCCAAAGATTTTTAGTTGGATTGTTTATGTGATCATTATGTACTGTGTATTGTGTGTGTAGTGCGGGCACCATGGTCTGGAGAGACTCTGTTTCATCGGGTTGTGTATGTATAATCAGATGATATTAAACTTGATCTTGAACTCAAGAGAAAAAATAAATATAAGGGGATAGAGAAATACAGTTTCAGTTCAAGTAAGAAACCCAGAAACACTACAAAATTGTAGACAGCCCATTGGTGGACCTGGACCATACAGGGAGGTTCAAGAAAGAAAGTGTTCTTGAACCTAGAGCTGCGGGACATCAGGCTTCTGAACCGTCTCCCTTTTTGGTGGCGGAGGGGATTAAATTGGTTATCTCGCCCAGAACCTTCGTTGAGGACCCCTCCCATTCCACACACAGCGTATTTCAGCTGCTCCTGTCAGGGAAGAGATACAAGAGGATCAGAGCCAGTACCACCAGGCTGAGGAACAGCTTGTTCCCGCGGGTAGTGAGAATGCTGAACAACCAAAGAAATTGCCCACACTAACTACCTGAGATGTTCATAGTTCTGAAAACAATATTTATTTATAAAAATCTATACTTGTCCTGCACGTGTATCATTTGTCTTTATGTGAGTTATGTCTGGTTGTATGTCCGTATGTTTTGAACCAAGGACTGGACAACACTGTTTCATCGGGTGCAGTCAGATGACAATATGGCTTGACTTCATAAAAGCTTGCCGAGCCTTTGATGTTTAGAAGTGGTTACCCGCCCTCAGAGCTTCATCACTGAGTACCTGCTAAGAGGGTGGGAAAAGGTGAGGAAGTTCTCAGTTTAGTGTGAGGACACATTTACTGACCACTAGAGTTGAAACACTAAGTAGGATAAAACAGAAAGCCTTGCCCCTTATTGCGATGCACTCTAGAGACAGAGACATCGCCAGTCCTTTCGGATCAAGTCTGACTGTGCTTGTGCGAGATGGGGTTCCACAATCGAATTTAGTGGCCTGAGTTGTCAAGCTCGATCACTGTCATGTGAACCTTGCTGGAATGTGTTACTGTGCAGGACTGGGTTTGTTCAAAGTGAAGCCGCAGAAGTTCTCTGCTGTTTATTTTGTACTTTAACAACAGTTACCACATGGCTCTTAATGCATCCTGAAGTTCAGAAAGGCCTTGTGCACTAAAACCCCCAGTATCTGGCACCTATGGGGAACGGTAGAGGCTGGATCAGTGAATTTCCTGGTTGTTTTGATTGCATGTTGCTTGATTGGTGAAAATAACTGCTTGGGGGCGCCAATTTTAAACCTTTTTACCAGTTTATTTTCCACGATTTGTTTTTTGCTGTTTGCTTGAATTCCGGATAACAAGGATTTTATAGTAGAAAGGTGCAAAGCTGTGGAATTACACCCGAGAGAAGGGAAAGTGGAAGGTATCTTAAAGACCATCATCTTGACAACAGCAGTCTTTTGTGAAAATGGTCTCATTTAGGCCATATCAGCACACAGCTGTCAGAAAACCATTTTTAACAGGAGGTTGTGAAAATCTGGAACTTTTATCCTCACAAGATTCTGAAAGGAATTTATTTTTCTTACATGGCCGAGGTGGATATATTTTCAGAGAAATGAAGCTTCAAGTTGTGGTCATTTTCATTTGTTCTGTCGTTGATACATCTTGCGTCCCTTTTCTCTGCAGCATGTAAAAATTTCTGTGTATCCGTGCTTCGTACTCAGTGTTATATCAGTAAACATGCTTACAATATAGATCAGTCTCGAGTCAAGAGGCTAAATAGCCTGTTCCTAATGAACAACAGCATGCACAAAGTCTTCAGAGGCATATAAATATCAGTCCGGTCCTCCCACTCTCTCAGCTCCTGATCCAATTTGCCCCCAAACCCAATCAGTGCAGTAACTGAGGCTGTTGATAAATTGCCACTAAGTGTGGCAAGCATAATCGGAGTACAGCATCGTCAGCTCATCTGACGCTAAATAAAATATTTGAAAATGATTTCTGAATAGTTCATTTAATTCCAAACTGCTTTCTGTGATAATATAACAGCTAAATAATGCGGTAACAATGTCATGGATAACAGGATGATGGAGGCCCATCCCTCATCCCAAATCTAATGAATCACGGTCGGCGCCAAGGTGGTGGGGGGAGGGTATTCGTGGCATTACTCCCTCCTTGCGAGGTGGTGTGTCCCCCAAACGCTCACGGCCATCACCCCCACCTGCGTCCAGCTTGATGCACGCTAGTGACTCTCCACGCAATAAAAGCAGCGCTTTTGGCTGCTACGTCAGAGGGAAGGAGGAGGTTTACATCTGCTCGACAGGTAGGCCACCTCCCCATGCTGAGTGGGTTTACGACTGTCAGACTATGCCCCACATGGGCAGGGAGGCTGCTGCCAGCACCCCCCATGCCCCCCTCAACTGAGTAGGTTTACGACCTAATGCCCTCCTCTAACACTTGTTCTGGCGCCAAGCCTGTAATGAATGATAATGGCTTATTCATAGAAGTCCTCTGGACTGCAGATCTGTGACTCAAGAGCAGTGCATTATTTCATCCAATGACGATCAATTGGCCCGATCTATGGTAAATGTCACAGTGTATGTGAGCACAAAATTGGCAAAGGAATATAGCGGGTCAGGCAGCGTCCGCAGAGAGCGACAGAGAGTCGGCGACTTCGGACCAAAGACCCTTCATCAGAAATGGGAAGAACAAGGGTGGAAGGCTGGGATGGGAGGGTGGGAGAGGAGAGGATTACGAGCTAGCAGGCAGCAGGAAGGTGCGTGGGGGACGGCGGGTGTTGGAAGAAATGCTATGGTGTAAGAAGCTAAGATTATTATTTTTTGTCTTTTTATTCCTTTTTTTAGATGAATGGATTATATACAGGTTTAATTAGGTTTGTCCTAGATAATAGTATCACATTAAACAGATATTACTTTGTGTTATGACCAACAGTTTCTATATTGTAACTCATTTGGTTTCTATCCAGAATTATTTTTTTTAAGAAATAATGTTTAATCAACAATTAGGGATGGATTTGAATTACATTTATATTAATTTGTAATATTTATATGATATGAAATGGTTTTTTTGCTACATTAGTAGACTATATGTAAGATTAATATGTTAAACTCAATAAAATTATTTTAACAGGAAAGAAGCTGGGAGGTGATTGGAAGAAATGGCAAGATACACTCTGACAGCGGAGGACAGCGGATCATGGAAAGAAGGAAGTGGAGCTTTCAACAATGTGTACATCGTCCTGGTTATCTCCAGCCAGATGGCATCTCCTATTTCCAGCACCTCCTTCTTGTTTTCTAAACCCCCCCACTCAATTTCCCTGATCCATCTGTAAATTTAAATTTAGACAAACAGCACAGGTTCTTCCAGCCATGAGCCCATGCCACCCAATTAACCTACTAACCCTGTACGTCTTTGGAACGTGGGAGGAAACCAGAGCGCCCGGAGGAAACCCACGCTGACACGGGGAAAAGGCACAAAGTCCTTGCAGACAGTGCTGGATTCAAACCTGGGCCACTGTTGCTGTAACAACGCTGCACGTACCGTGTCGCCCTCTTCTCCCTTTTCCTTCCCCTCCCCGGCCTCTCGATGGGCCCATCATCCTCAACTTCCTTTCTTTAGCTCCCCAGCCTCTTTAGCTAGACGGGATAAGGGGTTTTGGCTCAAACCGTTGGCCGCTTATTCTCTCTGACTGATGCCTCTTGACCTGCTGAGTTTCCCCAGCAGATCATGTGTCACATTGTGAATGCAGGTTGTGTGGTGAGTCAGAGCCTGCAGCTGAGGAGTTTGTGTCGACAGGTGATAGGCCCTCTCTAGAAGCTCTGACTCAGCATGCTCATGAACCCAGAGGTAACTCACGCAGACACAGGGGAGGACGAGCAAACTCCACACAATCAGCACCCAGGGGTGGGGCCTAAACCTGGTCTCTGCCAGTGCAAGGCTGTAGTCGACTGTCTGCGTCACGGGGCTGCCCACTGTGGTGCTATAGAAATGCAAGGCACCCAGAATGTGCAAACTCCACACAGACAGCACCGGAGGTCAGGATTGGACCTAGGATGATGGTGCTGAGGCCCTGGGTCTAACAGGGGTATCACCACACCCACCCTGACCCTCAACCCCAGAGAGGCAGAAGATCCGCTATGCAAGTCAGATCCTTGTCACATGGGGTCATATCTGTGTCACACCTGGAGTTAAGTCTGTGTCACACTCAGTGAAATGACTGTGCCACACCCACGCGCACGTCTGTTCCACACTCATGGTCATGCTGCCCTGACCTGAGGAATACCGGATCCTTAGCTCCCTTCCAGGCACACCTGTCTCACATCAGGCCTCCCCACAGCTACTCAACCCGACCATCAGATACCCCAACTCACCTCTGCAGTTTTACTTTCCCTCCTCGGGGGCTTGTGGTTCTCGTGGTTCACGGTCCACGGCCCCAGCGAGTGGCTGGCGTAGAAATCCATTGGGTAACGCTGTTGCCACTCCACCTTCTTCAGTGCTACAGTCGCCTATTATAGAGGGTGGACAACAAGATGTGGTGGGCCGGCAATAACAGGGGATGCATCAGGTCAAAGAAACCATACCACCCACTCACCACTTCGATGGCCTATCCCCCTGTATTATCCCCATCCCCAATCTGCCTGCTCCAGGACTCCACTGGCCACCTCTTCATGGGCTTCAATTATTTCCCGGGTGTCCTTGGGCCAACCCAAGAGGTGGAAACAGAGAGCACAAAGTGCCTGCTTCGTGGCGGAGTGAGGGGTGAAGGGGAGCAGGTGGGTTGGCCAAGCCACCGCCAGAGCTCCATCATGGGGCCGCTCCAGGCACCTCATGGGACGGCTCCGGCACCTCCTCGTCACCGTTTATGGTGAGCTCCAGCACCTAAAATATTAGCACTGCACCCCTGGGCCAGACCAGCCATGATCTCGTAGAATAACGGAGCAGGCTTGACAAGCCAGAGAGCATTAAACCAACCGACGCTAGATTCAAAGCTGTACTCCAAAGTGCTGGAGAAACTCAGCAGGCCATGCTGCTTCCACAGGAAGTAAAAGGCCATGGGGCATTTAGAACATAGAACACTGTACAGGCCCTTCAGCCCACAATGATGTGCTGACCCAAGAAAAAAACAAAACCCTCATACACCTCTATTTTTCTTCCATCCATGTGCCTGTCTGAGTCTCCTAAATGCCCAGCCTCCACCACCACCCCAGCAATGCATTCCAGGTACCCACAACTCACTGTCTCCCCTAAATTTTCCTCCCCTCACTTTGTACAGATGTCCTCTGGTGTTTGCTATTCCTTCCCTGGGAAAAAAAAGATGCTGCCTGTCTACCTTATCTATGCCTCTCATAATCTTGTCGACCTCAATAGAATTTTGGGCCTGAGCCCTTTGTCAGAAAAACAGGTAATGGCCTGAATAAAAAGGATAAAGGGGGGGCGGTGGAAGGAGGAGGAGAGGGAGTCAGGGGAAGGGGAAGGAGCATTGGCTGAGAGGTGATACAGGTGGGAGGGTAGAAAGTGAGAGGGAGAGTACACCCGATAACCTGCTCCTGCTCCCATTTTCTACATTCCATTCTTGTGCTGAGTATACTGACTCAAGACTCAAATGGCGACCCAGACCTCTGGCCCAGCAAGACCATGGTTTTGGGTGTCTGCTGCAGGCTTAAGCTCAGCGGAAGGATCGTTGGCCCTTGTGTGTCATGAGAAGCGACGTGAGCTCGGTGTCAGTATCAAGGATTTATGATCCTGATCTGAGTGGATCAGGACTTCCTGTTTGACCTTTAATTTTAAACAGCGCAGGCAATAGATATAATGAATGACCTGAATTCCTGTCGGGGACCTTTTACAGATAGCCTCAACCTGAAAAATGATATATATCATCTTTTTATTTTGTTTCCTCTATGTGTGTGTTTAAAGTTTAATTATCAATTGTTTGTTATAAATTACAATTGTATTTTTTCTCCCCCCCCCCCACATTATTTAACAATCAATCCCCTTGTTTGCTCATTAAGATCATGAAACTCAATGGAATTTGATCTTTCTTTAGCCGTCGCTTGCTTCGAAGTGAATTTTTAAAAAATAAAACATATATGTCTTTCCTTCTCTTGGTATCCCGGTGGAACACATTTGCTCCTGCATCACTGAGTGCCAGAGGCCTGCATTGGTTACTGTAATAACGCTGGAGTGCACAGGCTTCGTGGGGCCTAAGAACTGGGCCTCGGAACAAGAATTGCTCTGAAGGCTTCAGGAATTTTAGATTAAGCTCCAGGATAGTGCAGCAAAATCACAAGCCCAATTAAAAAAATGCTTTTAAGAAATAATTCTTTTACAATTATTTTACTCTTTTCTTCATGCAGGGAAAATAAAGGGCAACTTGACCAACAGGCAAGAATCATTCAATCACAAAACGCAGCACGTGCTTGCATTCCAACTGGCTGGCAACCACGACGAACGCATGAGGTGGTCAATGAACGAGGGAGGGCTTGATGGGTTTCTCCAGCACTTTTGCAATAGAAGGGCTCGGGCCCAAATCGTTGACTGCCTTTTACTTCCTATGGTTACTTCGTGACCTGCCGAGTTTCTCCGGCAATCTTGTGCACTACACCAGATCCCAGCATCTGTCCAGAGTTTTATTTTAACTTGGGCACTGAGTTCAGAACAGACACGTGTGGAGGTGGTGGGGGGGGGGGGGGGGGGGGGAAGGACCTGTTCCTGTACTGTACCATTCTATGATCCTATCCCTCGATTCTAATACTTTTGTAATAAAAGAAACATAACATTTACTTTCCTAATTACTTGTTGCAGCTATATATTAGTGTAGCAGTTAACGCAACGCGACTGGGGTTCAATCCCAGCACTGCCTGTCAAGAGTTTGTACACCCTCCCTGTGTCTGCGTGGGTTTTCCCTGGGACTCTGGTTTCCTCCCACCCTCCAAAACGTAATGGGGGTGCAATTTTACGACACGGGCTTGTGGGCCAGAAGGACCTGTTACCATGCTGTATGTCTAAATTTTAAATGTTGGCTTTTACTAGGTAATGAGCACATAATAACAATAAATCTTTCATTTAAGAATCTCTTGCTTTCTATTTTGACATATCGAGAAGGAGGACTGCTTAATGATTCATCTCGTGGTTCGTCTTCATCCCCCTAAAAGCCTCTGAATACCCTCCACTGTTGTTACACTCCCTCTTAATTTATATAGCAATAAACGTGCACATGTCACACCCGGTTCACCAGAGCTCATCGTTGATTGGGGTTACTAATAGCTGTGGGGTGAAAGCAATGAACCTGAATCTGACTTGAAATGAATCCTTCCAGGGATAAGCAGCCTCTACTGATCGATTATCTGCCTCTTGTCAGCTTCAAAACCCTGTTGGAAACACTGAGCCTACACTGGAAGACCCTGTTGTTCTTTTTCACTTTTCGGATGGTAACGTGGTGGACGTCTGAGTACCTTCACTAGGGTCCATGACAGGATCTTCTGGTACACCACCTTGCAACCTCAGTCGTGGTAGGGGATTCTAGGACAAGAGGCCACAACTTCAGGATAAAAGGGCGTCAATTTAAAACAGAGATGCTGAGAAATTTCTTTAGCCAGAGGGTCATGAGGCTGTGGGAGTGAGGTCGTTGGGTGAGATTGACAGGTATTTGCTCAGTCAGGGCCTTGGGTTATGGGAAGAAAGCCGAGGAGTGGGGCTGAGTGAGAGGATGGATCAGCTCATGATCAGATGGCGGAGCACACTCGATAGGCCGATGCCCCTACTTCTGCTCCTTTATCGTGAATTTGTGAACCTGCGACATCCCAAAATGAAACACAACAGCACAGAAACAGGCCCTTCTGGTCTGTGCCAAACTATTTCCTGCCTAGTCCCAGTGACCTGTACTCGGACCAGAGCTCTCCACACCCCTTCCTGTCAAAATTTCTCGTGGATGCCAAGATGGAGCTTCACCCTGCAGCTCGATCTCCAACCACTCTCTGTGTGAACAAGCTCTCTGAATTTTTTTTTAGACATCCAACACAGTAACAGGCTTTTTCGGCTCACAAGCCCATGCCACCCAATTACACCCAAATGAACTACAACCCTCCGGTCCGTTTTGAAGGGTGGGAAAAACCGGGTATTTGGAGGAGACCCATGCAGACACGGGGAGAACGTACAAGCTCCTTATGGACAGTGCTGAATTTGAACCCAGGTCAATGATGCTATATCAGTGTCACACTAATCACGTCATCCTGATGTCACCTTTAACCCATGCCCTTCAGTTCTTATCTGATTTGGAACAGTTAGGGGGTGACAGTTGTCCCATTGAATCTGCGTGGGATCCATTCATTGCCTGGTTCTCCATGGCAACCATGGCCACTCAAGCACCCATCTTCTTCACCCCTGACTGTTTCCATCGCCCCAAAGGTTGCGCGTTCCTGTTTGGCAGCTGAGCACCTACCTCAAAGGGGGTGAGCAGGGGTTTGGAAAAAGCCGTCCCCCAGTCGATGGAAAGTCTCGGACAGGCAACCTGGACCCACCTAGAAGAAGGACACAACCCCACATTGAATAATGCCTTGTCAGCAAAGCTCTGATATATTCCCACAGCCAACAACAGCTAACATTCAAGCGGTGCCTGTGGCTCAGTGAAACATTCCAACGCAATCTAATAAGACAGGGGCCTTTATTAACAGTAACAAATTAAATCGCAACTCCAATAACAATCTACGTTTATGAAGGGGCTTTAATGTTGCAAAATGTCTCAAGACGTTTGCATTTTAATCAACTAAAATTTGACACCAAGGAGGAATTAGGATCAATGTACAAATATTTCCTTCAGGTTGTGCGTAATGTGTTCAGTGATGAGGAGCTTGGGAGCTGAAGGCTCCTTGATGGTGGGTGCATGGAGTTGGAGAAGTGCAAGGGGTCAAGTGCAGTACATGACATCACATACAACCATGAGATTCATTTTCCTGCAGGCGAGGCAGAATTACCTCTTATTAGTCGTGATAAACTGTACACAATTAAACAAATAAAGAAATGTAAACAAACTGACTGTGCAATACAGAGAGAGAAAAAAAATCAATGAAGTGTAAATGTAAGAGTCCTTAAATAGTTTGTTGTTGAGGAGTCTGATGGTGGAGGGGGAGCAGCTGTTCCTGAACCTGGTGGTGTGAGTTTTGTGGCACCTAGACCTCTTTCCTGATGGCAGCAGTGAGAACAGAGCATGTGCTGGGTGGTGTGGATCCTTGATGATTGCTGCTGCTCTCCGACAGCTACGTTCCCTATAGATGTTTCCATTCAACCTTTCAAGTCTATGCCAGCTCGCTGAGCAATGCCCTCATACTAATGCTCCCTACATCCTCTTCTCCTTCCATCTCTGCCAACTGCTCCCAGATTCCACCACTCACCGATACACCGAGGACAATCGACAGTGGCCAATGAACCTTGGTGATGTGGGTGGAAGCCGGAGCACCCCAGGAAGCTCACGGGGTCACAGGAAGAACGTGCATGGGCCGCACCGGCAGTCAGGATTGAACTTGGATCGGTGGAGATGTGAGGCAGTGTCTCTGCCAGCTGGGCTACCCTGGTGCCTAGACAAAGCCCATCTCTTCCACGTTCCAAAGTGAAACAGGAAAGTCTGCAGACCCCGTGGTTGAAGTAAAAACACAAAGCTGGAGAAACTCAGCAGGTCAAACAGAGATAAAGATACATAACCAACGTTTTGGGCTTGTGACCTTATGAGCAAAATGTAGGCAGGCCCCCGAAGGATTTGACACAGACTGGGATATTGCTTCACTGAGCACTTTACATCAGTCTCAGGTATCTCCCAGTGGACAACCATTTCAACTCTGTGCCCCACGCCTATGCCGAAATGTCTGACCATGGCCTCAGACACTGCCAAACCAAGGCCACATATAAATTGAAGGAGAAACACCTTATTTTCCATCTGCACACTCTCCAAGTGAATGTCATTAATGTTGATTTCTCCAGATTCTTCTAGCCTACCCATTCTCCATCTCTTCCTCATCCCTCTGCCTCCTTTCCTCCAGGTCTCCACCCCCTTCTCTCTCCATTCACAGATCCATCCCCCCTTCCCCAAGCTCAAAATGTTGGTGATGTATCTTTATCTTTGCTACATGAAGTCCACTGTTTGACCTGCTGAGTTTCTCCAGCATTGGGTTTTATTTTTCTTCCACATTCCTGGCTTCTACTTACTTTCCGTGACCCAGAATTCCAGAAAGTTTGACCCTGTACCTTCCATCTCCCCATCTCATCCTTTTAGCCTTCATTCAGATTGTTATAAGCTCTGTCAAATCTAGCCCAGGTTGAGCTCCAGAGAAGTCCATTTACAAAATTAAGGTCACTACCTGACCTTGTTATCTGTTGCAGAAGCCACTTTCAATCCCACAATGTCCTTTCCCGACTGATTAATAAAGAATATGCTTGTCTCCGCTTCAGCAATGGGTCAAAGGAGTCCATCTTGTTCCTTTCAGCCTTTTGCATTGCTTTCAGAATGTTTTATTCTATTCAGGTCACTCCTTTTTCCTTCCCATTAATTAGACTGCTCGTGTGTAGCACCATGGACAGCAGCCCTGCTGCAGCTTCGGAGACAAGTCTCATTCAGAACAGCAGAGGCAGCACATTCCAGAATGTCTGAGTGTCCAACCCTTTGTCCATCCTTCCAGATACTACATGTTCATGATGCTCAGGACTGAAATGATTGGGGGACAGTGGGGGAGAGGGGAGAGGCCGTGAGGGGAGAGGAGGGAGGGAGGAGAGAAATGGGCAAGGAGGGAGAGGAGAGGGGAGAGAGGGAAGAGAAGGGGAGGAAAATGTGTAAAAGGGGCAGGGGGAGAGAGGAAAGGGAGTAGGAGAAAGGGAGAGGGGAAAGAGGTAGGAAGGGAGAGGGGTGAAAGGGGAAAAAAGGGAGTGGAGAGGTGTTGAAGGAAAAAGAGAGGAGAGAAGGGGAGAGGGAAAGAGAGGAAGAGAGGGAGAAATAGAGGTGTTCAAGAAGAAGTTGGAGAAGCAGAGGGAGAGGGGGAGAGAGGTGGAATCAGAATGAGAGGGATATCTCAGACCTTGGTTCGATCTCTGCCCAGTGGCACTTGTGGCAAAGTAGACATTAGTTGATTAGGAGTGAAGAAACGATTGATAAATGAATCAATTGCTTGGATTCACTTCAGTGCTGCTCCCTGAGCATGTGCAATGTCAGGGTCAAATGGCAGTACATGGCTGGAAACTGACTTAGTGTGCACCCTATGTCAGTGAGTTTCTACACACGTTTGAGCACCAGTGATCTTAATTCAATGACGCAGCTCATTGCAACTGTGCACACATCAGACTCTGTCACACTGTCTGGGAGTAAACCACAAAAGTCTGCAGATACTGTGATTGTAGTAAAAACACCAAAATGCTGGAGGAACTCAGGAAGTCTCGCAGCGTCCATAGGAGGAAAATATATATTACTGAGCCCTTAAGTGATCAGGCCCGAAACATTAGTAATAAATCTTGACCTGATATGGACGCTGCAAGACCTGGTAAGTTCCTCCAGTATTTCTGTGTTTTTACAGAGTATCTTTTTGGATCTAGGTAATTTCAGAACACAGGTCATTGCAGGCAGCACAGGTACCTGGTTAAAGCGGTCTCTCCAAGCACCAAGAAACAATGGATGAGCTGGCAATTGGATAAATGACAAGACAGCCAGGAGAGGACACAGCATTTGGGCAGACTATGGGAGAACAGATGTCCTGGCACTGGGTGACAAACGAATGGTCAACATTTCAGGTCAGACCCATTCATTAAGACCATAAGACCAAGGAACAAAAATAGGCTATTCAGCCCATCATGACCTGATCTATTTTCCCACTCAGCCCCACTGCCCGGCCTTCTCCCCATAACCTCTGATGCCCTGGCTAATCAAGAACCCATTAAACTCTGTCTTAAATACACCCAATGACTTGGCCTCCACAACCACCTGCGGCAGCAAATTCCACAGATTCACCTCCCTCTGACTGAAGAATTTCCTCCGCATCTCTGTTCTAAGCGAAAGCCCTTCAATCCTGAAGTTGTTCTCTCTTGTCCCAGACTCTCCCTCCACAGCAAACAACCTTTCTACATCCACTCTGTCCATGCCATTCAACATTCAAAATGTTTCAGTGAGATCCCCCCTCGTTCTCCTAAATTCCAACAAACTCAGGCCAAGAGCTTTCAAACTCTCCTCATTTCTGGAATTAAATCTCAATGAGCATTCTATTTCTCCCACGGACGCAGTTTGGCCTGCTGACCTTGTCCAGCACACGATCCGCTGCTTCACTTTTCAATGTCTGCCGTCTTTCGTCTCTCACTGAGACATGACGAATGTCTGGGCGCGCGACAGCCCAGGACAGGCATACCCTGCGTCTGAGTAGCTGGCCTTGACACATTGCCTGGACACCAGGTTAGGACTGACTGGCCAAGAACCAGGTTGCACCTGACTGCCCAGAGGCCAAGACTAAATTGCTGAGATTTACAGAGATCAATAAGCAATACAAACATTTGTCTAACGTTCTTCTAAGTCAGTGCTGTCAGAAGCTTGTACCTTGGATGGCTTCAGAATGTGAAACAATCTGACAGTGGCAAATAGATCTGTTCGAGCACTCTGAACTATCAGGTTGGGGAGGGTTGAGTGAAAGGGCTGACCGAATATTGATTGAAACTGTGCTGTTAATTAACAGAAAGCATGAGTTCTCTATTCAGGTTACACAAAATAATTGAACAAAACAAAAAGCTGCAAGTGTCACACACTGATGACATGGAGTCATGTTCGCCTTGTTCCTGTGTGATTTAACCATCATCCAGAGTAATCAAAAGTGAAGTACAGTTACACACGAACCATGCACTGCCTAAACAGCCCATCTCCTTGTTTGGTTGACACCATCAATGGCATTCAGCCAGGGGTTCAGACCTCACAGCGGGTTTGAGATATCAGTCGAGGTTTCAGCATCATGTGAACACATTAAAAAGAAAGAGCAAACAAAGAATCGCTGGAGGAACTCAGCAGGTCAGAGTAGAAATGGTCAGTTGACATTTCGGGGAGATTATTCAAAATTTGGAAGGTGCAAAGGGACTTGGGAGTCCTTGTGCAGGATAAAGGTCAAACTCCAGGTTGAGTTGGTGGTGAAAAAGGTGAATACAATGTTGATATTTATATCTAGAGGACCAGGAGGTAACAGCAGGGATGTGATGTTGAGGCTTTATAAGGCACTGGTGAGGCCTCACTTGGAGTAGTTTTGGGCTTATTTAAGAAGGATGTGCTGGCATTGGAGAGGCTTCAGAGAAGATTCACAAGAATGAGTCCTGGAATGAATGGATTTGCATGAGGAATGTTTGACGGCTCTTGGACTGTACTCCTTGGAGTTCAAAAGAATGAGGGGACCCTCATAGACATGAGCATTTTGAGTAGATGAAGCATGGTAGAAATGTCAAGGACATGACGGTAAAACTTCAGGATGAAAGGCGCCCAAGAGATGTGGAAGAATTTCTTTAGCCAGGGAGTGGAATTTGCTACCATGGGCGGCTGTGGAGGTCAAGTCATTGGGTGTATTTAAGGAAGTGATTGCAAGGTATCTAAATAGTAGGGGTATCAAAAATTATGGGGAGAAGGTAGGGGAATGGGGCTAAGTGGGAGAATGGTGGAATGTATTCAAAGGGGCGAAAGGCCTCCTTCTGCTCCTATATCTTTATCCAGAAGAATAAAGATTAGGTGAAATTACATATATGATCTGACAGTTCTAGTGAGGTGAATTACTGTTGCAAAATAAATAACACGGCATCCATTCTCTGTATTTCAGAATCCACAAAAATGAAAATACAATCATATAATCTGCTTTTCTTACATGATAATTGTTCTGGAATAAATAAAAACACAATGCTGGAGAAATTCAGCGGGTCAAACTGTTTATGTAGCAAAGAAACATAACCAGTGTTTCGGGCCTGAACAAAATGGTGGTGGTGGGGTTGGGGGGAAGGGTAGCGGGAGAAGCACAGTCCCACAGACATGGCTTCTCTAAAATGGAAAAACACAATGCTGGAGAAACTCAACAGGTTATATTCCAAAGGTACATCGACTATTCGGGTGCCTGTCTACATTTTGCTCATACCTTGCCCAAAATGTTGGTTATGTATCTTTGTTACATAAAGTCCACTGTTTGACCTGCTGAATTTCTCCGGCATTGTGTCTTTAGTTCAACCATAGTATTTGCAGACTTTCGTGTTTTACTCCATTGTTCTGGGATAAACAATGTCGTGGAGGGTCAGCCTGGTATCAGAGACAGAAGACAGTGGTTTTAAATCCCAAAGTCACATAATCTGGGCTAATACTCTCACAGTTTGTGTGAGGGAGAAGCTGCAGTTTGAATGTGAGACTAATCCAAGGTCCAAAACATCTTGGAGCGACCATATCATATCCTCCAACAGAGTTAGCAGGTAAGGAACTCTGACGTCCAATCATTGTGCAATCGCTAATACCAATAAACAGATTCAAGGATCTGTATCATAGACCACAGAACAGTACAGGCCCTTTCAACCCTTGAAGTTGTGCCAACCTATATATTCCTACTAAAAAAAATGTAAACCCTCCTGACCTTTAACCCTCGATTTTTATTTCATCCATATGCCTGTCTTTCTTTCTTTGGCTTGGCTTCGCGGACGAAGATTAATGGAGGGGTAATATCCACGTCAGCTGCGGGCTTGTTTGTGGCTGACAAGTCTGATGCGGGACAGGCAGACACGGTTGCAGTGGTTGCAAGGGAAAATTGCTTGGTTGGGGTTGGGTGTTGGGTTTTTCCTCCTTTGTCTTTTGTCAATGAGGTGGGCTCTGAGTCTCATAACTGCCCCTATTGTTCCACCACCACCCCCTGGCAATGCATTCCAGGCACCCACCTCTCTCATGTCTCCCCCAGACTTTCCTCCCTTCACTTTGTATAGATGTCCTCTGGTGTTTGCTACTCCTGTCCTGGGAAAAAGACACTGGCTCTCTTCCTTACCTATGCCTCTCAGAATTTTGTAGGCCACTTTGAAGTCACCTCTCACCCTTCTTCGCTCCAAAGAGAAAAGTCCTAGATTGTTACTGATTTTGGTCAACTTTTCATTCGGATCCAAAACGAGTGTGGTGAGTTTTTGTGAGTTCCTGCATGGCACACCAAACAAGACTTTTCACTGTACCTCTGTGCACATGGCAATCAACAATTCAATTATCGCACAAGTATTTGACAACATTCACTGGGAGTGTCGCTTAAATGGGGCTCCAAGAATTACCATCCATTGCACAAGATCTTGGACCACTATCATCAAGAAGGAGGTACACGATAATCAAAATCAGGACTGCTGGGCTTAGAACTAGCTTCTTCCCATGCTGGAAAATTGATGAACAGTATCCTGCGACCTCTTGAAAATCACTTATAAATGAAATGAGTGAATTATTCCAAAATATTTATTTTATATTTTATCTTTATGTATACAGTAAAAACTCAAGCAACCAGCAAAAATTGTGGAAAAGAAATAGGTTAAAAAAAATGGAGGTTTAAAGTTGGCGCACCTCACCGTTTGTTTTCCAATCCATGCAAAGCACAATCTCACACAACCGGAAAATTCACTTATCCAGCAACTACCAATCCCTATAGGTGCCGGATAGCAGGGGTTTTGCTGTATTCGTGATTATTATCTGCTGTGTGCATGCATTGTAATTCAGGGAAACTCTTTTGTCTGGTTGTATAGATACAGTGAGATGATGATAAACTTTTTAAAAAATATTTTAGTTTTGATTTTCCAAGACTCACACAAATCCAAAACAGTACAATCTTTTTCAACATGATATATTACATTCAGAGTCCATTTTTCCCCACCACCCCTCTCCTTTCCCCCCCATACCCTAATACCATAAGGAAAAGATTATGTAAATTAAATAAACATAAAGATCCAAAAATCTAGAGTCACTGACCTTTAAAGAAACCAAATATAAACCCAGAGTGAACAAAACCACATCATCTGCGCCACGACCCACTTATCTCACTCATTCCACTATTAGTACGGATTTTTACCTTTCTTCTATTTAGCACTAATGTGCTCCAGATAAGGCTGCCACACCCTAACAAATGAGCCATATTTCCTCCTTAAATTGTACGTGATTTTCTCCAGGGAAATGCAAACTCTGTATCTCTGTATTCCATTGTGTAATATTTGGAGTTGCCACATGACAAGGCGACCTTCATAAACTGAATTTGGTATTTGGACAGTTTAAAACTTATGTCCATAATGTTTCCCAAAAGATACAATTCCGGATCCTGTGGAAAATCCACCTTTGTAATTTTTTTCAGAAGGTCCCCCAGGTCCTCCCAGAAAGATCTCACCTTTGTACAGAGACAGGCCGAGTGGATAAAGGTTCCAATCTCCACATCACACTCAGAGCACATTTCTGAGATTCTGGTTCGGATTGATGCAATCTTGGTGGAGTGAGATGATAATCATCTTGAACTTGACCTGACTGGTTTTCTGGTGCTTTACTTGCTGCTATGATTCTTCAATTGTGATCATGATGAGGCTTCGAGAGTTAATGCTTGGCTAGAAGAAAACTTAGGGACTCTTGAAGTTGTGAGAGGTGCTGTGTAAATGCAGGCTGTTCATTTTTTTCATTCAAGTTACAACAGGAAACAGAGCACAAGTTATCATAAGGAGAGCCTGCATCCACAAATGGGGTAGCAGTCTGGGAGAAGGTGCCTGTACTCAGGGAGTTAAAGGCCCAAGCAGCTGTTTGCAGTTTGACATCTAATAGCTTGCCAGTGCCTTCAACAAGAAACCAGAAGATGTATTGAAGTTAGCTGATGGATATTACTTGACGTGCTTGCCAGTCGCAACTTGTGAGTGGAGAGAAATTGCTTTTATGTCAGGTAGAACTGCGGGAGAACATCATAGCTGACATTTGGTCCAAATAAAGCACGTCTGTGTAATTCTGGGAAACCATGCAGGCCAGAAGGAGAGCTAGGTGGCCCACATCCTTTACTGGAGCAAACCTAAATTAATCCCACCAGCCTTCGCCTGCTTCGAAGCACAGAATCATACTCACCTCCCTTACTTCCCTTATTCTTCTCCAAGGGCCACTGCTTACCCTTGGTGATGGGTTTAGACCACTAGTCCTTGCATCATTAACTGAGTTGTCACTATATTAAACCCCAACGGCTTTTTTTGAAAAGAAAATTGAGAAACAAAGATTGCGCGAATGAGAGGGTGAACTGAAGTAAAATGAGGGGAAATCGGACGCAGAACATTAATTTAACAGTCGCAGAGACTCGATGGCTCAAGCTCCTGCAATTCCATGTCAAGTCTCAAGTGCAGTCCTTTGAGAGTGGGCCATGCCAGCCCTGTGCCTTGCCACGGGTTCAATGTCTGATCCATTCTCAGCCTTTTTTTCTGGCTATGCCCCACACACCCAGGATTCTGCTCAAAGTTTATGGGCCCCCTTCCCTGTGAAGCAGTCAAGTTTCAGTTTCTTCCATACTTCTACCGACTACATCAAAACATATTTATGCTACACGAGATGAAAAGAAAACAAGGCATTTTCTAAAATGTGTTGTGGCCTCCAGGGTGGCCTTAAGGGCCCCATTGAGAATGGCTGGACGAGACAACCATGAGCTATTTTATATCAGCCCCTTTATGCCCAGTTAAACAGCACAATCAGACACCAAGTTATTTGTTGCATGTCATTAACTTGTACAAGTGTCACCATTGTTATGAGCTTGTGCATGAGACTCTGTGTGTGTGTGAGAGAGAGAGAGAGTGCATGAATATGAATGGATAAGCATGTGTGTGACTGGATTATTCTATGATTACATGTTCTTGGGTACAAGAGTTGTTTGACTTGCATCAAAAAGTCCTGTAATCGTCAACACTTATCGATCTGCCAGATACAAAGGTTACTGGCAAAAACACCTGACAAAGATTGATCTGTGATGGGAATTGGAGGGTTGTCATCTGGGTGGGGAGGGGGAGGAAGGATCTAAATGGTTCCAAGTGAGTGGGTGGAGGAATGACCTTTGTCGGAATGAACAACAATTTGTTCAGACCCGTGAGTGATTTGTGAAATACACAGTGTGATAGTTTCAAAAACAAGAGCATAATTCACTCAGCAACAAATTCAGGCAAAGCAATTTTGTTCATTACAGGGACCTCTCATTGGACTGGATAAATATCGTCTTCAAGTATTGACTAATCTTGACAACATTCATGATTTCATAATAACTGCCTGTATATTCCAGTTAAGTGGATTGTTTTTTTTTAAAGTGTAAGGTGTCTCTTATTCATTTACACTGTTGTAAGACTGAACTTGATTTCACTCAGTGTTAATTATTCCACCATGTTCTCAAGCTGTGCCAAATCTTTCAAGGCTCCTTTATATTGAATACAGTGTCAAATGCACAATGAACAACATCACTGAGAACTGTAAAAGTCTGGAGAACAGAAGAGCAGACGTCTTCCCGTTCTCTTATTATCATCTAAAGTACCATTTCATCAGACAGGGACAGCTGGGCCCCTATGGACGCATGGACACACGGAAATATAAACGAGAGGACATCTGTACAAAGTGAAGGGAGGATGGTTTTAGGGAAGATATCAGGGGGTCAGAGAGTTGTGGGTGCCTGGAATACATTGCTAGGGGTGGTGATGGAGGGAATTTAAGAGACAGGCATATAGATGAAAGAATAATAGAGGATTATGAGGTCGGGAGAGTTTCGTTTTTTTTTGTTGGTAGGTATATATGGGTCAGTACAACATCATGGGCTGAAGGGCCTATACTGTACTCTAAGGTTCTATGTTCTATGGAGCCGATCGCAGGATTTCCACACAGTGAATCCTGCTCTCTCACCCCATTTCTCTTGTAGGTGTTAATTTTGGGCTTCGCTTCCCAACATTCAATGCAGATCCCCGTGCAGACGTAGCCCCTTCCAACAGAAGGAAATATGGGATTGAGCAAAAATAGGCTTGCTGTATTGGCTTTACATCACTGAATAGAGTAAATATAACCCCGAGATTCTTTTCCCTGCAGGCGAGGCAAAATGACCACTTATTGGTGGCACACAAAAAAAAACTGTACACAATGTGCACTGATGGCACCAAGATCAGGAGGGAAAAAGTCCAAGTATGAATGCAGAAAATGAATTTTCAATGAAATGTTGAATTTCATGGTTTTGAATGCTTGAAGTAGACTTAAACTATGACAGGAAATCACAAAATAGGCAATATCTAAAAAGTGGTGTGTGATAAGAAAATTTCAAGGTGATTTTTGTGATCAGCAGCCCAAATTCTAAAAAATAAACCCAAAAATGTTCAGGATCTTTGTTCTCCAGTGCAGAAGCTGACAACACAGAGGAGCTCCTTCAGCCCATTAACTGGCCACAACCCATGGGTGTGTTGTTATCACATCACTGCTTCCAACCCAAGCAATAAAAACAAAAGACAACTATTAAATTAATTTGCTTCCTCTTTAAGCCACTGTTTTTTTTTTAACAAATTTCAATATCTGGCTCATTTAATTGGGTAATTTATTAGAGACTCTGGTAAAAAAAAATCAATGGCAATTCCAATAGGATGAACTTATTAGTGAATGGTGATGAAGGGAATGAAGCATGAGGAATCCCTCAGGATGGATGTGGTCTGGAAGCATTCCACATGTAGTTAACGCTTTCCACTCTGTTACCCGACGTTACTTATCCAGGCAACCACTCTCCAAATGGTGATTGCTTGCGTGACGATTCAGTTCTAACGCCATTACATTTATGCACAGAAATGCTGGAGGAACTCAGCCGGTCTCGCAGCGTCCATAGGAGGTAAAGATCTATCACCCACGTTTCAGGCCTGTGAGTTTTTACTACAATCACAATGTCTGCAGACCTTCAAGTTTCATTGCGTTCTGTGCAATTCTGGCTGCCCTGTTACAGGAAGGATGTCGGGGCTTCGGATAGGGTGCAGAGGAGAATGCTAATTAAAACACAGAAATGCTGAAGGAACTCAGGATATAAGGTAAAGATACATAACCCAGCGCTGCAGACCTGAGTCCTTCTTCAAGGTACGAGGAGTGGGGCTCAGGCCTGAAACTCCGGTTATATCTATTTACCTCCGATGGGCGCTGCAAGACCTGCTGAGTTCCTCCAGAATTTCTTTCCTTTTTAATATTTTTATGATTTTCACAAATAAGCATGAATATACAAAACAGTTATGAAATGCATAATAATAATGACAAATTAAATAACTCAACAAACTGTAAAACACAAAGATAATACAAAAATACACCAAAAAGAAAAAAAAAATTATCACATAAAGTGTGGCTCTAAACCCCATCCCCTCACCCACATTGTATGACTAAAGAAAGAAAGCACTTCGTTGCTGAAGCAAGTATTAAAATTCGGAAATAATATGTCTCGAGGTTATGAAAATAATTCAGAAATGGTCCCCACAATATTTGAACCCTTATACTTGAATTATTAATTGAGTCACGGATCTTTTCTACATTTAAACAGGACATAATGTCCCTCGGCCATTGAGGATGAGTGGGTGGGGCAACATCCTTCCATCTAAACAAGATCGCTTGCCTGGCCAAAATACAGAATTCAACATTTAATTAAAAGAATATCATCCTCTCCGGTTGTAGCAAAAAGAGCAACCAAAGGATTGGTCCTAAATTTACATTAATGATGAAAGATAAAAGTTTGAAACACATCCCTCCAGTATTTTTCAAGGCTACGGAACATCCAGAACATATGAATTAAAGAAGCCTCTCCTCTCTTACATTTATCAGAACAAGAATTTACATCTGAATAGATATGAGGTAATTTGACTTTTGACAGTTCAACTTTAAATTGTAACAAGCAATGATGGGGACATAAGGATGTAGTATTAACTAGCTTAAGAATTAGATCCCAGACTTTGTCCGTTAATGAGAGGTTTAAATCCTGTTCCCAGGCATTTTTAATTTTAGCTCAAGGGGTTTGTCTTAAACCCACCAACTTATCATAAATAATCGATATTAAACCTTTGTGAGGATGTTGTAGACTGAATAAATACATCAACAATGTTCGCATCAGGTGCCCGAGGAAAATCTATACCTGAGACCTCCAGCACTCCTGTGTTTTTACGACAATCTGAATAGAGTGTCTGCAGACACTCGTGTTTCACTCAATTGCTAACGTGCTGCCTGGATGAGAGGGTATGAGCTATAAGGAGAGGTTGGACAAACCTGGGTTGTTTTCTCTGGAAAATCAAAGGCTGAGGGAGTGACCTGATGGAGGTTTATACAGGGGTGCAGTGCTGCTGGAGGTCTCCAGAGCGCCGCTCCAGCACCTCTGTAAAAAAGGGCAAAATAAATAAGCAGGGAATTTTAACTAGTGGGGTATATAACAGCAGTCGCATATTAAATACAGGCAGGGTTGGCGTCATCCCCCCTGCTCAGCACTATTCTGAACATACAAGGAACCTGGTTCTTCCACGCCCCGTACACTCGTCCTCTTTCCTCGTCCTACCACTAGCTCAGAATTATACGACGCCAAATACAATATGGCGGCCACCAAGGCCAGGTCTCACGAGACCTCCTTGTCACTGTTTATTGTGACACTTTGGCCACCCTTGCCATAGGCGATATTTTTGCGTAGAAATAAACGGCGATAAGGAGGTATTGATCGCTGGTGCTGTAAAAGTGTTGTGCTGTAACTGCTCTGCTAACCATGACGCCCTGTATCTCGAACATAAACCTTAAACCTAAAGAGTTTGGGGGATTTGTTTTAGATAACACAAATAGGGAAGGGCATGCTGTCCGTTTCCTTTAGGGAGCATTGCCTTCTCTGTTGAACCTCGACACTATGACCAATGGTTCTTTCTTTCCTTTGGCTCCAAAGGAACATCGGAAATCCCAAAGGTTTTTTGCTTATTTTTATAGAGGCACCATAGAGGAATCTGCTCGGTTCCATCACAGCTTGGGATGGAAACTGCTTTGCACCAGATCACAGAAAGGTTTTTTGGTAATTTAACATTTTTTATAATTTAGCTATAACAGCACGGTTATAGGCCCTTCTGGTCCATGAGTCTGTGCCACCCAAATACCCCAGAAACCTACAAACCCTGTGCATTTTGAAGAATGGGAGGAAACCGGAGTACCCAGGGGAAACACACGCAGACACAGGGAGGACATTACAAACTCCTTACAGACAGTGCGGGATTCGAACATCGCTGGCACTGTGTTAACTGCTCTGCTAACTGTGCTGCCCTGGAGGGATTGTTTGTCTGCGTGACAGCCTCAACCTCCCCTCCATCAACTAAACGTACAGAAAGCTACCAACATAAAGGATCCCTTCCCACCCCCAGCCACTCTCTTCTCAAAGGTCCTTCTCCAACACCAGCATGAGTTGAACCTCCAGTTTCAAGGACTGTTTCCTTCCTGCTGTTATCAGGCTCTTAAATGAACCTCTCATCTGTAAAAGATGATGCCCCTGCATTGTTAAACTGTACTTTTCTCTAAATCATGCCCTTTTCCTGATTAACACTATGCCCTGCATTTTTGTTAGATTATTATACTACCTGTTACACTTGAGTAAGAGTTGACTTGCCTGTATAGCACGCAAAAGAGAACTGTCCACTGTACTTTGATGCACAAGACAATAAGCAATTCTGTAGATCAATTGGGTGTAACTGGGCCGCACGGGCTCATGGACCAAAATAGCCTGTTAGCAAGCTGTATGTCTAAATTTAAATAAATTTAAAAAAGAGCAAGTAATATAGTCAGTCTGATTACTGAGACGGCTATTAAGTGACTAAGGGGTGCGTAGAGTATACAGTGTGGATACGCTAGACAAAGGGATGATTCACATATCAGGTGGACGGTGCAAGATTTTATCACGCTACTCAGAACGCCACGTAATTTAAAACTTATGAATTGTTTATTTCCGGAACTTTCCATTTCATAATTTCGGTCCGTGGTTGACTGTGGGTAATTTAAATCATGGAAAGAAAATCTGCAGTTAAGTAGGGACCACTGTACCTAGTTAGGAATGAGGAGAATGGTTAAAGAGCAGGGATGCTGTGGGCAGGAATGTTGGAATGTGGGTGGGATTTAGGGAAAGATGAGACCTGCGGAAGTGAGAAGATCACTCTATCTTGCTGGAACCAACATTGTCAGATGGAGGTTTGCTGCTGCCATTTGGAAAGGTTCAAATCACTTGGTAGGGATTAGGATATCACAGAGCAAAAGGGGGCTGGGGGGGGGGGCGGGAGGCATTCAAGGAGTGACTATTCAGCCAAAACATGACAGATGGCTGACACTCCCCCATGGATCTATTGGCTGTGGCTGCAGTGGGATGGTCGGGACCCCCGATGCGTTGCAGAACAGATGTAAAGGTCCTGTCCTCTCTCACTCCTCATCCAGCTCCAGGCCAGCTTCAGCTCCATGAGGCACTGAGCTGAGGGACCTGATCTCCTTCGGATCTGGCCCCTCAGCTTTATCCTAACTCTTTCTTTGGCTTGGCTTCGCGGACGAAGATTTATGGAGGGGGTAAAAGTCCACGTCAGCTGCAGGCTCGTTTGTGGCTGACAAGTCCGATGCGGGACAGGCAGACACGGTTGCAGCGGTTGCAGGGGAAAATTGGTTGGTTGGGGTTGGGTGTTGGGTTTTTCCTCCTTTGCCTTTTGTCAGTGAGGTGGGCTCTGCGATCTTCTTCAAAGGAGGTTGCTGCCCGCCAAACTGTGAGGCGCCAAGATGCACGGTTTGAGGCGTTATCAGCCCACTGGCGGTGGTCAATGTGGCAGGCACCAAGAGATTTCTTTAGGCAGTCCTTGTACCTTTTCTTTGGTGCACCTCTGTCACGGTGGCCAGTGGAGAGCTCGCCATATAACACGATCTTGGGAAGGCGATGGTCCTCCATTCTGGAGACGTGACCCACCCAGCGCAGCTGGATCTTCAGCAGCGTGGACTCGATGCTGTCGACCTCTGCCATCTCGAGTACTTCGACGTTAGGGATGAAAGCGCTCCAATGGATGTTGAGGATGGAGCGGAGACAACGCTGGTGGAAGCATTCTAGGAGCCGTAGGTGATGCCGGTAGAGGACCCATGATTCGGAGCCGAACAGGAGTGTGGGTATGACAATGGCTCTGTATACGCTTATCTTTGTGAGGTTTTTCATCTGGTTGTTTTTCCAGACTCTTTTGTGTAGTCTTCCAAAGGCACTATTTGCCTTGGCGAGTCTGTTGTCTATCTCATTGTCGATCCTTGCATCTGATGAAATGGTGCAGCCGAGATAGGTAAACTGGTTGACCGTTTTGAGTTTTGTGTGCCCGACGGAGATGTGGGGGGGCTGGTAGTCATAGTGGGGAGCTGGCTGATGGAGGACCTCAGTTTTCTTCAGGCTGACTTCCAGGCCAAACATTTTGGCAGTTTCCGCAAAGCAGGACGTCAAGCGCTGAAGAGCTGGCTCTGAATGGGCAACTAAAGCGGTATCGTCTGCAAAGAGTAGTTCACGGACAAGTTTCTCTTGTGTCTTGGTAACTATGGCTGGTGCAAATCAGCTGGCCCAATCATTTGAACGGAGTCATTGAAGCTTCACGACAAAAAAATGTTATTTTTTCCAAAACTTTAATTCAGTACTGTGAAACACATTAACACAATCGTCCATCCACTTATATGCACATTAAATTAAACAAGAAAGTCTGTAGACGCTGTGATTGTAGTAAAAGCAGAGAAATGCTGGAGGAACTCAGCATGTCTCGCAGCGTCCATAGAGGGTAAAGATATATTACTGACGTTTCGGGCCTGAGCCATTCTTCAGGGTCTGAGCTAAAAAAAAAACGCTGCCTGCATTTTGCTCATATCTTGATGAAGGGCTCAGCCCCAAAACATTCCATGGACAATCTCCAGCATGTCTATTTTTTTCTTTAATTAATATTAATGCTTTTATTTAATTTTCATGTTAGCTGCCATTTTAAATGATCTTTCCATTGTTATATTCTAATTAAAATTACTTTCTCATTATCTAAAGGTTTTTCAGCTAAATTTTCTGATCATTGAAATGCTTGGTGGGGAAGGTGCTTTGAGAGAGCGAGGTGCAAAGAGACCGTTCGGGCATCCCAAGGGTATGGCTTCAGCAACCACTCACCAACACACACTCGCCACTGGTGGCCCACGGCCGGAGCAGCCCCAAAGCTGGCCCACGCTCATTGGGCGGGCCAGTGGGTACTCAACTGCCCGAAGCATTGGTTAGGCCAAACGTGGAGTATTGTGTGCAGTTCAGTTCATTCAGCTAGAGGCAGGACATCCATAAGTTGGAAAGGGTGCAGAGGACATTCACTAGGATGTTGCCGGCATTGGAAGGGTTGAGTTCAAAGGGGAGGTTAGATACTCTGAAACTTTAATCCCAAGAGCGGTGAGGGCAGAGGGATGGCGTTGTAGAGGTTTACAAAATTATTTAGACATACAGCAAGGTAACACGCCATTTCGGCCCACGCGTCCTTGCCACCCAATTTATACTCCATTAACCTACACCCCCGTGGAAAACCCTGACACGGGGAGAAGGCACAAACTCCTTACAACGTGGGATTCAAACCCCGGTCCCGATTACTGGCGCTGTAAAAGCATTGCGCTAACCTGCTACGCCAACTGTGCCGCCCTGGACATTACGACTGACATTAGTGAAAACAGGATCAATGTCAAGGTTACCTTGATGAAGGGCTCAGGCCCGAAACATTGGCTATATATCTTTCCCTCCTGTGGATGATACGGGACCTGCCAAGTTCCTCCAGCGTTTCTGTGCATTTCCTACAGTCATAGTGTCTGCAGATTTTCATGTTTTACTTAACGTGAATGTGGTGGAGGGATGACTGTGTGTGTGCACTCACTAACTGAAGGCCTATTTCAGGGGATTGGCTCTCCATGCCTTTATGATCTGTTTTCTTGTGCAATAACAAGGGGCCACAATTTTAAAGTCACCGAGGAAGACTTTTTCATCCAAAGTGTTTGATGTGAGGGGGGCAGGGTTGGTGGTTGAACTCATTGTCTAAAAAGCCTTCAGAACATTGACAAGTATTTGATATTAATAATATACAAGTTTGGGATTTTAATCAAAATAGAGAATGCAGATCGGGCATGATGTGTGGAGAGAGAAGAAGAATTAATGACTTGCTGTGAAGGATTTTGGCTTTGCTAGATTGTGTTTTTTGTTGTTGATTTGACCAGCAAGGCCATGAGGGGCCGAATGGCCTTCTACTGAACTGTCAATTTATATGGTTCTGTTATCCCATTGAAATTCTATCTGAGTTTAACCAGAAGGATGGACAGGAGTATCTGACTTGACTGACTACAGGGTTTCAGTAGGAGTTCAGTGAAGGCCAGGGTTGTTTTGTTTTTGTAGTTATTAATTTTTCTCGCCCTGGGCATGTCTGGTAAGGCCAGCATTTATTGCCCATTGCCAATCACCCTCGAGAAGATGGTGGTGAGAAATGCCCTCAGGGTGCGGAAAGTTCGACGCATCCCTTAACTGCAGGGCTTGCCTTCCCCCTCCCTCTGAGACCACGATTCATTAAATAATAAAAAAAGGACAAATAAACAAACAAAATTGCAAGAAAAGATGTTGCAGAGATATTACAAGGCACCATGCCAGGCAGCCACCGAGGGATTTACAGTGCCAGTCCGATCTCGAGCAGATACTTAAAGTTTTATAGCCATTGAGCGAACATCCAGGAGATTGGATGTTTTATGAAAAAGCATCAGTCCGTCAGCTGTAAACTAGAATATAAAGCAATCGCCTGTAAGGCCTCCAATATCATGGAGCTGCAGGGGTTCTTGGCTGTGCAGAGTAAGTCTATAGCTTTCAAAAGGACTATATTTAGAAATGCA
Source organism: Narcine bancroftii (assembly GCF_036971445.1). NCBI lineage: Eukaryota > Metazoa > Chordata > Chondrichthyes > Torpediniformes > Narcinidae > Narcine > Narcine bancroftii. The sequence continues at coordinate 5,566,320 of NC_091482.1, forward strand.
CTCTCAGTGTGAAAGATCTCCTGTTGCTTTCCAATAATGGAGAACGTGTTTCTGATCACTTAAAGAAACTCAGTGCTTTCATGAAGAAGTCTGAAGCCACAACTGTAAGCACATCACATCTTTAAAACAAAGGGAAAAAGCTCCCCTCTAGGTTTCCAGCATCGGGCAATGAGAGCTACATCTCTCTTGGGGATGAAATCAAGGATTTGTGCGCATCCACTGAGGATTGGATTCTCACAATCAGGATCCACCCCCCCCACCTTTACTCCAGCAGGAATGATAGATCACCATGTCTCGAACTTTGAGGTTGAGGTGGGAAATTTCAAATGACACTAAAAAGGGTAAAGTGGGGTGGAGTGCAGGGTAAAACACAATGCTGTAGAGAAACTCAACAAGTCAAGTAGTGTCCTTTATAGAGCAAAAGAAAAAATACATAACCAACGTTTTGGGGTTGAGCCCTTTATCAAGGTATGGACTAAATGCCAATAGGCATCCAAACAAAAGAGTTGGGGGAGGGGGGGAGTGCAGTGCGCAGGACATGGGTTGTGTGTTACATCATACACCAACAACCATATTTATTAATAACTATTAATAATATAACAACTTATTTCAACCTAAACTAACCCCAACTATGTGCAAATGTGCATGTGTATGGATTACCCAAACGATTACAGCTTAGGTACAGTTCTGAAAAGTCAATTCAAACTTCAGTCTTAGAAATCCTGTGTTGAGACTCATGTTCAGAAACTGATGTTCAGAAGTAATTATGAAGTAGGTGAGACACTGAGTCATCAAACTTCTCAAAACTCGTGAATCCTTGTTGAGTTGCTTCCAGAGAAATATTCTTTCATATAAATGATGATACAGCTCCCCTTTTCCTTGCATAGGGGAAATGAAACCTGTGACTTCCACGATGGTGCCAAAAACCCAGTCAAGGATTGTGACCATCAGAATGGCCACAATCTAAATACAGGAATGATCCTGTTTCCTTTAATCAGATATGGGTAAATCAAAAATGACCATTACAATGGTCATAGTAGGTCACTGTTTTCCCCTGACAAGGAGAAACAACAGAAGTGTCCATCTCACACAAGGTTACTTCATTTCTGTCTTGCAGATCTCTGGTTACTTATTAAATCAATCTTGCTCCTTCCAGAGCCTCAATCACGTCTTGCTTGATCAAAAGTGAAATCTGATTTTTGTTTTAATTTCCCAAAAACATGCGCCATAATCATGTGACCTGTAAAAGTCCCATCTGGTCTTCCTCACGACTCTCTTTAAGTGTCCTGGAATAGCAGCCATTGTTCTCCCAAAACATTAACTTAGTGGATAATTTGGATTTGATGATGCCATGATGCCTGAGAGCACAAGCTGTGGATGGTTTTGCTGTAAAAAGGTTTGGTCATGAAAGGTTTTTATCCCGTGTTAACTCTTAAAGTGTAATTACTAAATAAAATGTGAGCTTATAACATGTGGTATTCAATGCCGGGTGCAGCTCAAGACATGGGGATGAGAAATGTGGAGCGAAATTCAGGCAGAAGTTGGAGATATTCCAGCCTTTGAAACTTGCACCACCCATTTACATTCAATTAACCTATAGAGCAGGGATAGCCAACCTTTTAATTTTTAATTTAGAATTGGGCACCATGGACATATAGGCCAAAATGGCCTGTTACTATATGTCTAAATTAAAAATGTAAAATTAAAAGGTTGACCACCCCTGCTATAGAGCAATATGGAAGGGTTCAGGTCAGTGGGACCAAGCAGAATAATAGTTTGGCACAGACTAGAAGGGCTGAAGGGCCTGTTTCTGTACTGTAGTATTTTATGGCCCTATGATAATGAATATGTTAAAGAACTGAATATAATGTACAGGTTTAAATGTGGGATATGGGTAGAGCATGAGCTTTGGGATTGTATATGATATGTGGTTGAATAGGGAAAGTGAGGTTTTATTTGGAAATACAATGTGCAAGATATGGGGCAGTGCATGAAATATGGATCGGACATGAGATACAGGCCACATGTAAGATACAGGATTGAGGCAAGAATGAGACAGCTGTAAGATATTGGACAAATTGTGGGATCTGAGACAAGGAATGGGTAGAGAACAGTCTGTGATGCATATCAGCTGAAGTGTTAGTGAGATTCAGATTGGGGAAGAGGACGAGATATATAAGAATGTGAACAATGTGGGACTGAATGCAGGGTTGCTGTTAGATATCCCCTCAAGCTCTGTGCAACCTTGTTTCAAGAAGCCAGTGTGGACCCTCTGTTCTTTTTTTTCTTTGGCTTGGCTTCGCGGACGAAGATTTATGGAGGGGGTAAATGCCCACGTCAGCTGCAGGCTCGTTTGTGGCTGACAAGTCCGATGCGGGACAGGCAGACACGGTTGCAGCGGTTGCAGGGGAAAACTGGTTGGTTGGGGTTGGGTGTTGGGTTTTTCCTCCTTTGCCTTTTGTCAGTGAGGTGGGCTCTGCGGTCTTCTTCAAAGGAGGTTGCTGCCCGCCAAACTGTGAGGCGCCAAGATGCACGGTTTGAGGCGTTATCAGCCCACTGGCGGTGGTCAATGTGGCAGGCACCAAGAGATTTCTTTAGGCAGTCCTTGTACCTTTTCTTTGGTGCACCTCTGTCACGGTGGCCAGTGGAGAGCTCGCCATAGAATACGATCTTGGGAAGGCGATGGTCCTCCATTCTGGAGACGTGACCCATCCAGCGCAGCTGGATCTTCAGCAGCGTGGACTCGATGCTGTCGACCTCTGCCATCTCGAGTACTTCGACGTTAAGGATGAAAGCGCTCCAATGGATGTTGAGGATGGAGCGGAGACAATGCTGGTGGAAGTGTTCTAGGAGCCGTAGGTGATGCCGGTAGAGCACCCATGATTCGGAGTGTGGGTATGACAACGGCTCTGTATACGCTTATCTTTGTGAGGTTTTTCAGTTGGTTGTTTTTCCAGACTCTTTTGTGTAGTCTTCCAAAGGCGCTATTTGCCTTGGCGAGTCTGTTGTCTATCTCGTTGTTGATCCTTGCATCTGATGAAATGGTGCAGCCGAGATAGGTAAACTGGTTGACCCTCTGTGATCATACAGTAAAACCCCTGGCATCTATAGGGATTGGTAGAAGAAGGATCAGTGAATTTGCTGGTTGCTTGAGTTACATGTGGCGCGATTGCAGAGCTAATGGTGAGATTCGTCAATTTAAAAATTTTGTGGGTTTTTTTTTTCTTGTTTATTTTCAGCAATTGTTTTTTGCCAGTTGCTTGAATTCCAGGTTACAGTGATTTGACTAAATATTGTAATTGTCCAGTGATTTCAACTACTTGATTTACAATATCATGGAGCCCTGAAATATCCTCAATGCAGTCTGCAGGAACCTACTACATAGTGTGTTTATTGATTTACTTTTAATATGATTTTTATCTTGGCCAGTGGTATCAAAGTGTGGACTTAGATGCATTTTCATAGATTACAAAATGTTAATTTTATTATATTATGCCATTAAATTTAAATGCTATTAGCCAACAAACCGAGAAAATTAAACAGAATTCTTAGCAGAAGCAAGCCATACTTCCTGCTAATCATTTTCCAATTCAAGTTGATGTGCCATAAATCTGGTCCCCACTTGAGGAAAGATGAACTGGCTTTGGAGGTGGTGCAGAGGAGGTTCACCAGGTTGATTCCAGGGATGAGGGGGTTAGCCTATGAAGAGAGATTGAGTCATCTGGGACTGTACTCACTTGAATTTAGAAGATAACATAGAGGTAGGTAAATTGTTTCTATTGGTAGGGGTGACTAGAACTAAGGGACATAGACTCAAGATCCAGGATAGCAGATTTAGGATGGAAATGAGGAGGAACTGCTTTTCCCAGAAGGTGGTGAATCTATGGATTCACTGCTCATTGAAGAGTGGAGGCACTTCAATGAATATATTTAAGACAAGGTTGGATAGATTTTTACAAGTGAATTAAGGGATCTGGGGAAGGACAGGAAGGTGGAGGTGAACCTCTCATCAGAGCAGCCATGATCACATTGAATGGCAGAGCAGGCTTGACGGGGAGGATGGCCGACTCCTGCTCCTATTTCTGAGAAGATAAACTTTCTCTGTGGACATGTCACATTGTGATTCTCTCCTCCAGCCAGCGATGGTGCTGTCGGAACTTAGCTTTTGTCTCTCAACCTTGCCTGCATCTCTGTTTCTGGAATTGCCAAGGAACGTAAATGAGAGAAAAAAATGCAAATCAAAATGAAACGCTGAGTAATTCTGGTCCTGCACAACACCAAAAGGGATTGTTAACATTCTTAGTCATCAAAGAAATGCTCAGGTGTTAAGAGAAGATCAAATTATCTGCATTTTGGAACAGTGGTGTCTTAAGCTTTTAAGGAACATTTATTTGATCAAATTAAGAGCTTCATGGTATCTAAATGATGTCCAAGTTGTGTCTTAAATACATAACATTTTGCACTGACAATAATGAAGTTAATTTTAAAATGATTTATCACACAGTCATTTAATTGCAAGTTACATCAAGAGAACTTACTGCAGGTTTTTTAATAACGTTAAGGGAGGCATATTAAAATCATTGCCAAAGGGTTTAAAGTCTAGCCAGTTGGATTCCAAATTTATTACAATGCAACCAACCTATCTAATGTGTGCCTTTCTCATTAGCGTCCAGCGAAGGAATTAGAAACAGTTGCATTTTTTTGAAATAGCAAAGGAATGAGTGACTGAAGTTCGCAGAAGAGAAATATGAAAGAATGCTGTGTGACTTGCTGAGTTTCTCCATTGCTTTTGTGCATTAAAACATAAAAGAAGGATTTGGGTGAAATTTTAAATGCAGATTGAATGGGGTTTTAAATGAGCAGCTCTTGAATGGAACCTTGTTCCAACTTGCGAGATGTTTACCAGTTGAAGTCAGAGACAATCCAAATCCACATCTCCATGTCATCTCTGAGCAGAGATGGTGTTTGTCCCTGGAGACTGAAATTAATTGATTTGAAAATTCAGATCAGATCACTTTACTATTTATTGTCATGTAATAAAACAGAGATGCGATATTACACGAAATTAGCTATAAGGCGGACAAAGGTTTGCCATGAGCATTGTCCAGCGTCCCCTGCAGTCAAAGAAAGAGAAGCAAAAGAGAATCCCTTCAAAGACACTGAGTGCCCGTGATTTCACCTCCAGCGCCCCCACAGCCTCTGCAGCCGCAAAGACTCCTGTCCAATTCATCATCAACCCGACCCCAGATCCAAACCTCTGAAGCAGGAAGCCTTCGGGAGCCCTTCTTCCCTCAGCACCCTCAAACACTGGTTCCAATGCCTGGTTCCTGTCAGCCAGTGTGCAGCTCTGTGTGAGTCTTTGAACTCAATTCACCAGAGAACATGGGGATGTTATCCCCATTTCAGGTGCCCTGCGCCGGTCTGCTGCTTCGGCAGAGTCTGCAACCCCTTGTGGCTGTCACTGAACACAGGTGCCACCATCTTGGGCCCAGACCCTGCAGTCAAAGAATTTTTAAATAAAATACCATTGGTTCCTTTAACAGGCCACTTAAAGCCTGTACAGAGCCGTTGGAATTAGGACCCCACGGGGGAGCACTGTATCTCCGTTCTCCCCTCGTCCGTTGTTAATTTCTCCTGCAGCAGTCCAGAGGAATTTCATTGGAACATCACTGTGAGCAGGTTGGGGGTGGGCCGTTGTGCCAGTTACGTTGTCACACACAATTGGATGGAAGCATGGGCTGACATGCCTGGGTAACATGCAGAAGAAAGCATCTCACTGTGACAATAGACAATTCAGTTCAATTCAAAATAAGTCTGAGGCATTAAGGTGCACTGGCAATTCCTTCATTAGCCACACAAGTAGCTAGAGTGGTAAACAAAGCTCATGGTATGCCAGCCTTCGTTGAGAAAGGAAGCCATACCAGAGCTAGGTAAAACTTACACACTTTGAGTACTATGTGTAATTCTGATCACGCTCATTGCAGGAGGGATGTGGAGGCTTTGGAGAGGATACAATAAAGGTCTATCCACCGCAATAATGAGCCTCTCCCATTCTCATGCCCATGGTCTCGTGTACAACTGCCCCAATAAGAGTATTTGCTAATGACTGGGAATATCGGTTTTCTCACTGATGTTACTTAAGGGACTATTACAGCTGAGGACACAAGGCAGAGGACCCCTTGGAAATAAAAGATCTCCCAAAGGGTGGAGAAAGCCCCAATGGGTGCAGCGATGAAGAGTAGCCAGATGTATGTGTAGCTGTTATCTAGGTGGAGAGCCAGTGATAGTAACGTGAGGGTTTTGAGAAGAAGAGACAGAGCCAAGCTTGCAAGACTTCTTAGAGCAGTGGTTCCCAACCTTTTCGGTCTGAGGCCCACCTGGCTCAGGACTATCATGGCATGGCCCACTCGTGGCAATGACTGAGAAAAAGTTTCAAGTTAGAAGCAGCACTGTGAGAAACACATCTCATTTAAAGTGTTTTATTTAACATTTTTAAAGACCTGCATGTCAACATGCTGTGGCCCATGCTATGGCCCACTGGTTGAGGACCCCTGGTCTAGGGTCAATAGGACTTACATCATGGAGATGAGACCATGGGCCCTGGTTGTGCAGAAGAACGATGGGAGATTGGACAGAGGATACAAAATTAGGATGGGTATAGATAAACACAGGTAGGCTTTTTCCACAGAGGTTAGGTGAGATAAAAACTAGGACATTGGTTAAGGGTGAAAGGGAAAATTTAGGGGAACTTCTTCACGCAGAGAGTGGTCGGAATGTGGAATGACCTGCCAGAGGATTAACATTTTGACATTTAAGAAAAATTTGGAAGGGAGGGGTGGTTTATATGGACTGGGTGCAGGTCATTGGGACTAGGCAGAAAAATAGTTTGGTACAGATTAGAAGGGCTGAAGGGCTTGTTGTTGTCTTGTATGGTTCTAATGTCCATGCCGAACAAGGTGCCCTCCTACTTTAGTCCTACTTGCTCGCGTTAGGTCCAGATCCCTTCAATCCCCACCCATCCATGTAATTATCGTGGTCTCTAAAGGAAGCTAATGTACCTGCCACCACAACTTTGTTTGGCAGCTCGTTCCATGTGCCCACCATCCTCTGAGTGTAGAAACATCCCTTCGAAATCCTTCTACCCTCTTGTCCAATGTACCCACAGGAACACTCGACTTAGAACTCCAAACAAACACGGGCCCCAAGGCAGGCCCAGGGATATAATATTAACCACAATCTTTAAAGTGGCTTTTGTTTTGTCATATGCTCTCACATCCATTATGGGAAAAATTATGTACTTTTCCTGGTCTTATTGGCGGAGTGGAATTGACCAATCATTGTCTCTCCCAGATTTGGGGTGTGCTTTGAATTGTGAGTCAGTGCTCTGTCTGTACACCTGGTTAATATGTGTGCTGTCAGCTTTGGCACTTTCAAGCTGCAAGCAGCCTCTGAGCAAATTACAGAGGGATGTTGTTGCCTTGTCTTTAATCAGTTCTGCGGCTACTGGAGGCTGCGTGGGAACAAACGTGAACCAGAGACCAGATACAGTCACTCAAAGATCCAGGTAGAAATCCAGGAGGAGATACTTCATAGCAGAGTGGTTTGAACATGGAGCTTGTTGTGATAAGAAGTGATTGAGGAAGGGAGCAGACTTTCTCTTTAAGGAGAGGTTAGAGAAACAAAGTCTGAGAATGATTACCACACAGATGTCACTAAGCCCACTCCGTCAGTTAAACTGCCGCTCTTTCTCTCTAAACCTGCACATTATTATCACTGGCTCTCCAGCTCGACCACAGCAATACATACATCTAGCGACTCTCCATCGCTGTGTCCATTGTGGCCTTCTCTTCATCAGAGAGACTGGACACAGACTGGTAGATCGCTTCGCTGAGCACCTCAGTTCTGTCCACTCCTGCAGTGACATACCTGTCCATGGCCTCATGCACTGTCAAACCAAGACCACCCATAAATTGGAGGATCAATGCCTAAATTTCTGCCTGGGCTCTCTCCAACCAGATGGTGTTAACATCGGCTTCTCTGGTTTCTGCTCGCCCACTCCCCATTCTCCCCCATCCCTCTGTCTGCTCTCCACTACTTCCATTCAGAGCCACCCCTTCCTCCCCATCTTTTCTTGTGTCCTCACTCCCTTCTGACTTTTCGAATTTTTTCCTTGAAGAAGGGCTCAGGCCCAAAACTTGAGCATTTGTCTCCTATAGACGCTGAAAAAAACCAGCTGAGTTCCTCCAGCATTTCAGTGGGTTTACTACAACCATAGTGTCTACAGCCTATCGTGTTTCACCCTAACTAGACTTTAGGAACAGGGTAGGGGAGAAAATTGATCCTCCTGTTTCTGGTAGCACAAGGGAGAAAGGTTTGAGCTTTGAACTAGTTCAGGAAGAATAAAGAATAGGGCAGAATTGGTCTTGATCTGCATCAACTGATCAAATCTCAGAGCATGTTTCATGTGACCCATTGATGTGCACTCACACTTCCAGGCGAGCCTGTGAAAATCATTAGACCCAGTTCATCAAATAGACATAACAATGATTAAAGGCAAAGGAAACTGGAGGGGAGGACGCGTCGTCCTTGGCCCGTCCTGTGGAGAAGATGGTTTCAGAACATAAGTCACTGTCCACATGAAATCAATACAAGTGGAAACTAAACTGAAACGGGAGAGGGAGAGGACAGCACCGAGAGAGGGATGGGCAGTGAGATGGGAGAGAGGGCGATGGAAAAGAGAGGTGGATATGAAAGAGGGGGAGATGGGAGAGAGAGATGGATGGATGGGAAAGAGAGAGAGGGGAAATGGGAAAGAAATGGGTAAAAGATGGGAGAGAGAAAGAGGGATGGGAGAGGAGAGAAATAGGATAGGGAGAAAAAGAGGGTAAATGAGAGAGTATGCCTTTTGTTCCATGACCACTGCCTCACCTCCAATGGTTATAGAGTCTCTCCCTCATCCCACCCTTCCCAGACTTTCCCTTTCACTTCCCCCCACATCCCACCATCTCTGCTTCTTTAAACAGGATACTCAGGAGGACTCTTCCCTCTAAGTTGCACACACATTTTGGAGCCAGGGCACAAAGGAAGTTAATGTGCGCACAATAGGCTATTTACCTAAAATAATGGAGTCATTAATAATTCCACTTCTTGAATGCAATCATACTTGTTTTATAAGAAAACATGCCAATACAGTTTTATTGTCCACGAGAGATAGGCTGTGCCAAAATTATCCTGAGACAATTTCAGGTTTACATTTGCATGGGTGATCAACACACATGTACTTTTGTCACAGGAAAAAAAATGGGCACAACATAAGATTTTTGCGCACACTGGTAAGGAGGTACCCAGTGAGACGGTCTACGGAGAGAGAGTTAATGTTTCAGCCTAATGACCATCTATTAGAACCACCAACCTTTGCATCTTAAAAGTGGCTTCACATTTCCCAGCTGTGATTAAGGAGTGTCAGGTTGAAACATGAACCTCTCCACAGATGCTGCGGAGTATTTCCAGTCGTTTCTGCTTCATTCGCTACCTATCGGTCCAATTGAGAAAGTGATACTATTCTGTACAAATAAGAGGTATGATGAGAACCTTCAAGGCATTAAAGAGAACTGGTGGATGATGCATCAAAAGACCTGACTGCACTATTGGAATCTCACTTGCACTAACTGCAATATTTATTCTTCTATATTTTTGATCTCTGTCTCATGGCACATTGTAGTGATTGCAATTTGTGTCACGGTTGTTGGCGTACCTTAGTATCTCTGTGGCTGCAGCAAGTAGGAATTTTGGTGCCTCTGTATGTTACGTTCAAGTTTATTTATCATCCGATTGTATCAGTACAAACCTGATGAAATTGCGTTCTCTGGTCCACAGTGCAAAACAGTGCAAACACACATACAGACAAAACACATATATAGTCAAACAGATCCTGTATATAGTAAGATCCCCATTATCCGGCCCTCAATGAACTGGAAACTCAAACAACCAGCAAAAAAAAGGAGGAAACAAAAATATAAATAAAATTTAAATAAAAGTTCAGATAAAAGCTTTAAATTGTGAAAGTAAATGTTCTCCAAAGCAACACACAACCTCTTGGGAGCAAACATTCAGCCAGTGGAGCGCCTCGGTCATGACCTGCCCACAGCAGACGTTTCAATAAAGTTGCGTTTGAATAAAATGATGGCGCCCAGAATGAGGAGCTCGCCGCTGAGGCAACTCTCCTAAAGTATCTCCCTATCCCTGCATGGTAAGAATCTTTGTTTTTTATTAGTATATTATGAAGATTATTGGTAAGGCTTTATCTGTAGACCTGTTGGGGGGGTGGGGGGGGTTAATTATGATGGCGGCACGGTTAGTATAGCAGCTAGCGCAATGATCTTATGGTGCTCACAAATGGGGGTTGAATTTGCGTGGAGGTGAGTTGGGTGTCAGCACAAGGAAGGTGTGCCAAGGGCCTGACCTGGACACTTGAGTGGAGGTGAGCCGGATTGTGCTGAGGGCCTGACCGGGACACCAGGATGAAGAGCCAGTCGATGCAGCTCGCCACAGGGGTGACCCTCCCAAAGTGTCACCCTGTCATTGTCTAGTAAGAGTTTATATCTTTATTAATATTAAGTATATTAGTAAGGCTTTATCTATTAACTTAGGGGAGGAGGAGTTAATTATGACAGTTAGCAGTTAACGCCATGCTATTATAGTAATTTCTGTTTGGCCCCCCCTCCCCCATCTATCCCCATGTGTCCTTTCCTCCAGCTCTGTCTCTCTTTTCCCTTTTCTCTCTGTCTCCTTTCACAAAGCCAAAAACAAGCCTCCTCCCTCCCCCAATCAATTATCACCTTTCCTCTCTCCTGTCCTCTTACCAGATCCAATGAACTCCTTTTGTCTGTTGGTCTGCACTCCTCCCCTCCCATTCTTGCCTTTGGGGTAGGAAGGGCTCAGGCCCGAAATGTCAGCTACATATTTTTATCTCCTGTGGACGATGTGAGACTGGCTGAGTTTTGTCCAGTGTTCCTGTGTATTTACTGCAATCACAATGTCTGTGGACTTCTGTGTTTCACAGCCTCCTGCCGGTTTCAGTCTCAGCACATCTGGATTCGTGTGCTGAGACGAGAGAGGAGCACCCAATACCCGTTGGATGAATCTCCCACCAATTGCCGGTGTGTCTGAGCCACTGCTCAAAGCTGCCTGACTTGGCACCATTTCCATTCTGAAGCTCTCAGCCATTCTGTCGATCTATCCCTTATTGCTATTGTACGTCAGAGCCCAAAAGACTGCAATACAACAATTAATGTCAAACTGCATGTAACAGACAGAAGTAGATGTTTAAAAATATAACAAGGTCTTCTTTTACCAGAATTCTTCCAATTTATTATTGGCTAATCTGCAATCACTAACACTCTCAACATTGAGGCTGAACACACTGAAATCAAGTCCTACTCTGGAGACTTCAGCATGTCATCTGGGCTGACATTCCCAGTGCACAACTGAGCAAATGCTGCACTGACAGAGATACAGCATTTCCTTTTGGATGTCAAAGCAACGCTTGCAGATTCATGAGGAAGATCCCAGGGCATTAGGAGGAAAGGAAGAGAACTCCACTGTGAAATGTCCAGTGTTTAGTCCTTAATCAATGTCATGAATGCAGACCAAATGGCTACCTCCTGTTTGTCAAAACTTGCTGTGCACAAATTGTCCGATACATTTCCTTGCAACAGAGTCTATATTTCTAAAGAATTTCACTGTTTGCTATGAGTTGTTGAAAGGCATCTAAATATTTGTTCTCATTCTTCTCATGACCTCAAAGGCACACTGATCATGAACACCAGGGAACGTCTGGTTTGCTGGCATGATGTAACAATAAAGGAGATGTTGATTAACTCCAGGAATCATCCTCCATCAATAAGGCTGCAACTGTTCCAGGCATAAGATAGGAAGTCCCCAGTGCTGGAAATATTTAAAAACAAGTGGAGGACTAAAACCATCTGTCCCCTCCTGCAACACTCCACCTATCACACGTGATGCTTTGCAATTATTCAGGTACTACAAACTACATTTTCCTGAAAGAAATCGATTTCACTTGTATTTGAATAGAAAATTCAGTCTCTATTACAGACATATATATTTAATCAGCTCTCTGGGTTTGGGAGTGCAGGTGGGGGTGGGGGTGCATTTGGGATGGGATTGCAGGAGAGTTTCAGTGGAAGATAGAGAGGGAGAGAGAAAGGGGAGTAAAGGAGTGGGAGAGTGGACAAGGGGGAGAGGGTGAGAGAGGGAAGAGAGTGGGAGACGGTGAGAGAGTGGAAGAGGGAGTGGGACAGAGAGAGAGTGGGAGAGGAAAAAGTGGGAGAGGGAGGGAATGGGAGAGAGTGTGGGAGAGGGTGAGAGAGGGAGTGGGGGAGAATGGGAGAGGGTGGGAGAGGGAGAGGGAGAGACGCAGTGATGGGAGGCCCGGTGCAGAGCAGCAACTGTCTGTAAACGAGAGAAATGTTGGTCCACATCTGTATACTGATCCATTCACCTCCCAGTGTTTGCTGAGAAATAATGACTGACAGCTGAGGGTTGGTACAGGTGACATATGTTGGATGAGAAAGAGCTAACACCATTTGTCAGAACTGGGAAGGTGCAAAAGCAAGTTTGAATCCATTTTCAGCATGGGATGTATCAGGGAAAGGAAGTATCTCTGATAGGGTGAAACCACGATTGTCCCTGAGAGAAACTATAAATCTGGTCCACTCATTCATTTCTAGAAAAAGAGGAGAGAGTCCTTTGTTCATAAAAGCTAAGAGAGAAAGTAGAGGGTCTTCCCGAGGGTCTTGAAAGCATGCCAATGGCTCTACCTTCTGAGAAGATGAAGGAAGTTTGGCATTGTTGCCCTGTTCCTCAATAACTTCTACAGGTTCACCATTTCCTTGCTAAATTTGCCACAGTGAGGGATAGGAGCACTGTGCAAGCGTAAAAGGTTGTGGGGTGACTTTAGAGTTACAACAAATCATGGAGGCATGGATAAAGTGAAGGGTAAATGATTCTAGAACTGGAGGACATGGATTTGAGGGAAGAAATTGAAAACAAACCTGAGAGGCAGCTCTTTCCTTCAGAAGGTAGACCTTATCAGGATCAAACTGCCACGATAGACTATCAAAGGGGTATGTTTACAATGTTCATGTCCTTGGGTTAGACTTGTGGGTGGAATGGGTTTCTTTTTTTAAAAAATTCAGACATACAGCATGGTAACAGGCCCTATTGGCCCACGAGCCCGTGCCGCCCAATTAACCTACATTCCCAGTATGTTTTGATGGTGGGAGGAAACCCACGCAGACATGGGGAGAACGTACAAACTCCTTAAAGACAGTGCCAGATTGAAACCCGGGTCCCAAACGTGGGTGCTGTAACAGCATCGCGCTAACCACTACGTCAAATGTTTTGGAGGATATAGACCAAATGTGGTCAAATGGGACAGGCCCAAAAAGCTAGCATAAACAAGATGGGCTAAAGGGCCTGTTCCATGCTGCATAACCCTATCCTGTTTTTGTTTTTAATCAGCTGCTGAGCAGGGTTCTTTGACGTAAGAAGCGTTGGAAAGGCACGTGAATGCAAGCTGGACTTCCAAACCTCTCAGTGGCACGGAATCAAGGAGAAAACAATGCAACTCGTGGTTCTGCTTGATGTGGTCACTGTGAATGCAGTGTACTTACGCTTCTACCTCCTGGAAAAGCCGGAGCTTGTCTGGGAAGATTTCGGACAGCAAGACACTGATGTACGGCACATTGAGGGCTTGAAGCTGGGTCTCCAAGTGCTGAAAAAGAGGGATAGAACAACAGTCAGGAGAATCTGGCAGGAAACTTTTACTGAAGATCAATGGTAATGTTACTGAACCAGGAGTTCCAGAGGCCCAACTGAGTTTGTTGTTAATTGATATAAACCCAAAAGCTCAAGTTCAAGTTTATCATCATCCAATTGCACATGTACAACCTGATAAAACAATGTTCTCCAGTCATCGGTAGAAAACATGGAGACATACAACCAGACATAGAACATATGCAGACAAACAATATATACGCATATAAATATTTAAGAATAAATAAATATAAATATATAAGAATAGTGTTTAGTAAATATGAGAGTCTCGGATGGTTCAGGTGAGCAGTTCCTTTGGTCGTTCAGCACCCTCACTGGCCGTGGGAAGTAGCTGTTCCTCAGCCTCAGCTCTGATACTCCTGCATCTCTTCCCCGACAGAAGCTGCTAAAAATTGGTGTGTGCGGAGAGGAAGAGGTCCTTAACGATGTTTCATACCCTCTTCAGGCAACAATTCTGGTAGATCATGATGATTTGGGGGGGTGGGGGAGGGAGACTACAGTGATCCTCTCTGCCACTCTGATGGTCCTGTGGTTCTGTGGATTGACCTCCAATTAAATTCTCTGCCGCAACTGTATCACAGCTGGCAAGGACACTCTCGATAGAGCTCCTATAGAAGGTTGACAGAATGGCAGCCAAAAGTTTAAAAAAGTGGGCGTCGATGGAGGGGAGGGGGATATGTATAATGGAGTGTAGGTGCATCCCTCACACCTGCTTGTGTGTGTGTGTGTGATCCACCTCTGCAGTTTCTTGCAGTCTTGAAGGGAGCAGTTCCCATCCCATGCAGTGATGCACCCTGACTCTCAATGGTGTACTCTGGAGACAGGGATGCAGATCACAAGATATAGGAGCAGAAGTAAGTCAATCGGCCCGTCGAGTCTGCTTCGCCATTCTATTATGAGCTGATCCATCCTCTCACTCAGCCCCACTCCCCAGCCTTCTCCCCGTAACTCTTGATGCCCTGACTAATTAAATACACCCAATAACCTTGCTTATGCAGCTACCATTGGCAGCAAGTTCTACAGACTCATGACCCTCTGACTAAAGAAATTTCTCAGCATCTCTGTTGTAAATTGATGCCCTTTTATCCTGAAGGTGCCCTCTTGACCTAGACGTTATTGTACAGGAACTTGTACGAGACTCCCCCACCATGGGAAACAACCTTGCCACATCTACTCTGTCCAGGCCTTACAGCATTCAAAATTTCTCTTTGAGGCCCCTCCCCCAATCCTTCTGTAACTCCAACGAGTGCAGTCCAAGAGCTGACAAACACTCCTCATGTGCTAACTCTTTAATTCCTGGTATCATTCTAGTAAATCTTCTATGAACCCTCTCTAACGCCAGCACATCTTTTCTCAAATAAGGTGCCCAATCCTGTCTCACCAGTGCAGTTACCACCTTAAGTAAGCCCTATGCCATAGGTGCTGTGATTAGTAAGGGATTACTTAAGGTGGTCTGTGAATAGGAAGGGAAGGTTGAGAATCACTGCTCTAGACCCAACTGTTATGGAAATATTTTGCTTGAGAAAAATTGTCATTGGCCCATTTCCTTTGAAGTTATGAAACTGCACACATAACGAGTCAATGAGGCACAATTAAAACAGTGGTTTTCAAACTTTTTCTTTCCACCCACAGACCACCTGAAGCAATCCCTCACTAATTACAGAGCACCTATGGCATAGGGATTACTTAAAGTGGTCTGTGAATGGAAAGAAAAAAGTTTGAAAACCACTGGACCAGTGCTTTATAGAGTCTCAACATTACATTCCCGCTCTTGTAAGTTATTCCTTTAGAAATGAATGCCAACATTGCGTTCCCCTTCTTCACCACCAACTCAACCTGGAGGTTAACCTTTAGGGTACCCAGCTCAAGGACCCCAAGTCCCTTTGCACGTCCAACAGTGACAGGGCAGCATCTTGCTGTCTCCAGGCCCACCCAAAGCCCTGCTGCCACGTGGGGACGTGCAGCTGTGCCGGGAGGGTGGCGAAGAGTGCAGAGCAGAGAGAATAGTGGGAGAAAAGCACAAACAACCTGAAAGAAGCAAAGTAAATCAAGAATTTAATGGAAACAAGACACAGGACAACCTCCTCGCTCTATCGAAACTGACAGTTAATCGTCAGTCATCTATCTGCAGCAAGCAATTTCAATTAAGCCCTGTCACCAGTACTGCTCACAGGTCAGTGAGCAAGGCCTGTCGGACTGTTTTACTGTTAATTTTATTTTATTCTTTAATTAGATGGGCTATTTACATTTCCTGATTTATGCCTATGATTTATATTGTTTAAAAAACATTCAGTTCCAATTCTCTCTGTGGAAAATGCAGGGAACCAAAGACTCTGCCTTACTTCGACTTTTCGTGCACTTTATTTATTTATTTATTTATACGTTCGTTTATCTGAATGTTTGCACTGTGATGCTGCCACAAAACAACGAATTTCGTGACACGTTCGAGGCAGTAAGTTCTGATTCTGCCATTCAGCCCCACAAGTGTTTACACTCCGCATACACATTCCCTCATTGTAAATCATCTTGAGCTATTAGCATTTGCTCTATTCCTGCCTCCCTTGTGCATCTATGTCACCTTGGAAGGTACCAATTACTCAGGGAAGCGATCTGTTAGGTGCCAGTGGGACAGATCTGTGGCTTATTGGAGCAGCTACGTGAAGATGCTTATGTCACCTCCCTGAGAGAGAAGTAAATTATGGGAAGCTTATTGAAAACTGTGAGGGGAATGGATAATGGGAGGTTTGGCAAAATCTATATTTATAGAGAGAACCTGACAGCATAAATCCAATCAGAGATGATGTAAGAGAGACAGCTAACAGGGTGAAGCCTGGAGGGATTCAGACATGTGGAATTAGCAACTGCAGAACAGTCGGATAGACGAAGGTACATGACTTGCCCAGCTGACAGGAACTGAGCGGAGGCCAGTGCAGCAATCTCCAAGCCCATGGAGATGAAGGCGGATCAGTGCCAGAAGGGGCAATGGAGGTGGACAGACAGGAGGCAAGGAGGCAGGAGTCTTGCTCTCTGAGGCAATGACACGGGTATAACCTGGAAGGAATTGAAGTTAGTTCGTGTAAGTAAGAGAGATTCGAAGCACATGGTCATTTGAGGAAAGGGAAGTATCACAGATGATGCTCTGTACACTTTGTAACCGCTGTCAAAAGCTGAGGGGGTGGGGCACAGGTCGGGGGGGGGGTTGGGACAGAGGCAGTGGGCAGAGGGATCAGGGGGTGGAGCAGATTGGTCAGGTGGTGGGAAGAGGGGCGGTGTGCGACAGAGGGGTCAGGGGTGGGGCACGGTTCAGGTGGTGGGACAGAGGCATCAGGCAGAGAAGTCATGAGTGGAACAGAGGGGGTCATACAGTGGGATAAAGGGGTCGGACAGTGGGGTAGAGGGGCCAGGGGAGGAGCAGAGGGGTCAGGGGTGGGGAAGAATAGTCAGGGTGGGGCAGAGGAGTCAGGTGGTGAGACAGAGGGGTCAGGAGTGGGGCAGAGGGGTTGGGGGTGGGACCGAGGGGGTCAGACAGTGGGGCAGAGGGGTTGGGGAGGGGCAGAGGAGTCAGGTGGTGCGACAGAAGGGTCAGGGGTGGAGCAGAGGGGTCAGTCAGGGTGTGGGGCAGGGGAGATCAGGGTGTGACGGAGATAGGCCAGAGCGTGAAGGAGACGGGTCAGATGGTGGGACAATGCAATGAATTATGGGCACAATGAATTAAAAGAAATGCTGTGGTTGTTGGTGGAGTGTGTTGAAAGGAATGGGGAAGGGAGAAAACCTTGCAGAATTCCTGCCACAGTCCACTGCCCAGAGCGGGGATGTCTGCTCTTGTCAAATAGCACTCTGCACACCACCCACTGCACCAAACTGAATCGTTGTGCAGTCTCATGTACTGAAATACAGTCAAAAGCTTGGTATCAAAGCAAGTCAACTCACACACCAACTGAATGAATCAGATGCACAGGAGACTGCAGATGCAGCAACATGAAGCTAAGTATAATCTGCTGGAGGAACCCAGCAGGTCGAGCAGCATTAGTGGAAAAAAACAGAAAATGGTGGAAATCTGAAAGATAAGAATATAAGAAATAGGAGCAGGAGTTGGCCATTCGACCCATTGAGCACACTCTACCATTCATGGAGATTATGCTTCATCTCCACCAACCTGGCTTTTCTCCAGATCCCTTTATTCCCCTACTATGTAAAAGTCTCTCCAACCTTGTCTTAAATAGATTTATAGAGGTCGCCGCCTCTGCTTCAATGGGCAGCAAATTCCACAGATTCATCCCCTGCTGGAAAAGCAGTTCCTCCTCATCTCCGTCCTAAATCTACTACCCTGAATCTTGAGGCTACATCCCCTAGATCTAGTCTCCCCCATCAATGGAAACAGCATCCTTACCTCTATTTTATCTATGCCTTTCATAATTTTACACATTTCTGTAAGATCATCTCTAAATTATTCTAAATTCCAGTGAGTACAGTCCCAGATTACTCCTCACAGGCTAACCCCCTCATCTCTGGAATCAACCTGGTGAACCTCCTCGGCACCATGTCCAAAGCCAGTCCATCCTTCTTCAAGTCAGGAGACCAGAACTGCACGCAGTTCTCCAGATGCGGCCTCACCAGTACCTTGTTCAGTTGCAGCATAACCTCCCTTTTCCTAAATTCAATCCCTCTAGCAATGAAGGAAGGTTTAGTCTTCTGCCTCTGTCTGTCATATTTCACCTCTGCCTGGTTCACCCATCGCATCTTGCCCCTCCCACCCTTTCCCCTCTACACTGGCTAACATGCTAACTTCCCTCAGTCCTATTGAAATGTTTCAGAATGAAACATTGACCATTCTTTCTCTCCCCCCAACCCCTCCAATGATGTTGCTTGAGCCTCTGAGATCTTGCAGCAGATTGTAGGGAGTGTAGGGAGCAATGTTCCAAATAGTGCAAGGTGCAGAGAAAAGTATAAATGCCATGCAAGGGGATAGAAAAAAGTTGTTACAAAAGACAGTACAGGGGCATCACCATACGACCATAAGTCACTGGAGCACAAGTCTGCTCCGCCATCCCATCATGAGCTGATCCATTCCCCCACTCAGACCCATTCCCCTGCCTTCTTCCCATAACTTTGATAACATGACTATTCAGATACCTATCAAATTTACATCCACCCAATGACCTTGCCTCCACAGCCACCCACGGCAGCAAATTCCAGAGGTTCACCACTCACTGGCGAAAGAAATCCCTCCAGTTCTCTGTTTTAAATGGGCGCCCTTCAATCCTAAATTTGTGCCCTCCTGTCCTAGACACCCCGACTATAGGAAATAACTTTGCCACATCTACTCTGACCAGGCCTTTCAACATTTGAAATGCTTCTATGAGGTCTTCCCTCATTCTTCTAAACTCCAAGGAGTACATCCAAGAGCCAGTAAAATAATTTGCCTGTAAAAAATCCATTCAAGAGTCTGATAACGGCAGGAAACTATCCTTGAGCTGGGAGGTTTGCGTTCTCAAGCAAATGTATCTTCAACCCCAGTCATTCTCAACAGGTGCCATACAGCACCCCCAACCCCCATCCCCCAACCGGGGGCCACAGCACATTTTCACAAGCTGATGCCGAGCCTTTCCCCAAGGAGCAGGAGTTCTATGCACAGTCTCCTTCTACTTGCAGGTGTTCAGGGGCCAAGATTGGAGGGGGAGCCACCTTGGGGAGGAGAGCCACATTAGTGGCAATGGTGTTCTAAAGGGTTAATGCTGTAATATACAATAACAGAACATACAAACAAATCTGACACTAAGAATACAAAATCCTTGATGGTATCGATATTTGCATTTATTTGTGGAGATATAACTACAGTACGTTTCCAACTATCAAAAATGCTTGGGACCAGACCTGAATCGGTTATCTGGATTTTTCGGATAACAGAAATGGTAGCCCAGTAGCATCAGCAGAATACTTGTATCAGTGGTTAAAGAACAACAAAAAACAGTGGAAGGCTTTTCAAGCATGAAATAATGTTTAAATTTTACCAAAAAACAACATATACACACACACACACACACACACACACACACACACACATACATACACACACACACACACAGAGATATAAAATTTTTAAAAATTCAGATAACTGAGATTTTCAGTTAAGGGGTTTTCGGATAATCGGAAATGTACTGTATGTGATAATGTTGAAAGGAGAGATAACGTAGGGAAGCGTGAAGGAGAATGAAAAGGAAGAGGACAAAGTTAGAGAGAGGGAAACAGGAGGGTCAGAGAAAACAGAAAGATCAAAAGCATTTATGCCAGCAAGAGTTTTATAGACTCTTTCAGGAAGCTTTTTTAAAATAGAAAAACAGCAAGCCTAAAGACGAATGCCTGAAAGAAATATTAGAACATATCATGTGCTAATGCATAAACAAATGTTTTGAGAAAGCTGAATACCTTTAGTCTGGAAAGAAAGGTTCAGTTTTGAAGCCAAATTAAGCAGCTGTTCAAATTAAAGTAGATCTCAAACCTGAACTAATTTAAATTGTTATTAAAATTATGCTAATGGAAAATAACCTTCATCATAGAGACAGATGCAAACACACACTCACACACACAGCCACAAAAAATATACACACACACGCACGCACACACAAAACACACAAAACATACAGAAACACATACGCGCGCGCGCACACACACACACACACAAAAGCAGTCTCGATGAATTAGTCGCCATATACAGTATTTGGTGGGTAAGGGCCATCTTCAATTAAAGACAGTCTAACCTCCTCTTGACATCCAAAGTCATTATCATTATGCAGCTTCCATTCACAACACCCTGCAGTTTAATACAATTTCAGCCACACTAATAACCATGCAAAAGCACGTCAAAGAGGTCCTGCAGCAAGTGCCCTGCCCCTTATTACCCAAATGCACGTGCTACAACAGTAGCTAATCAAGGAGAGTTAACAAGGCTTTACGAGGGAGAAATCCTGCGTCGCTCATTTAATTAATTTTATTTTTGAGGAGGTAGCCAAGAAGACCGATGAAGGCAAGGCGGCAGATGTTGCTGATATGTGTGTGTGTGTGTGTGTGTGTGTGTGTGTGTGTGTGTGTGTGTGTGTGTGTGTGTGTGTGTGTGTGTGTGTGTGTGTGTGTGTGTGTGTGTGAGTGTGTGTGTGTGTGTGTGTGTGAGTGTGATAAAGTTCGCGTGGTATGCTGGTGCATAGCATTCAAGCACGTGGGATCCAGGGTGAGATGGCTAATTGAATTCAAAACTGGTTTGATGATAGGAGGCAGAGGGCAGTAGTTGAAGAATGGCTTTCTCATTGAATGATGAGCTGCGGGGATTGGAGCTGAGACCCTTAATGTTTGTGGCATGCTTTATTTATTTATTTTTCAGAGACAACATTGACATGGTTCATTTAAGAGGTACCTCTGTTGCAAGTTGTTTGGAACAGGATATGGAACTGTGACAATGGGTATATAATTGTTGAGGAACCATTGAGCCAAGTTGAACAGAAACAAATATGTAAGCTTTAAAATGCTGAACACTGCTAGAATAGTAGGCCAGAATATATCTTGATCAAGGCTGCTAAAGAGATATGTATATGACTGAATTAACAAATTAACATTTATTAAGAAATGTTTAAAGCACAATTGTACAGACTTCCTCACACTGCAGTAAAACAACGTAAAATATTATTTCTGAGAATCAATATTTTCTCAGTCCCATTCATGGTTTGGCAAAGCTGCAGGTTTGATTGGAACAGGACACTTACTGGAGCTTGTTAATTGCTAGATGAGCATGAATTTCAAATGAAAAGAAATTGCCCCATTGGAGTCAGATCTCCCACAGCAAGAATAAAGAACTGGGGAGATAACCATTAGGAAGTTTTGGATATAAACTGCCCTGTGGCATGTTCATGAAAGATCTCAATTCTGGATCACCCATACATTTTTAAACTGTCTGTGACTTGATTAACAAATAGGATGCAAATGTCGGAGGTATAACTGGCAGGTTTGCATGTGACAGATGGGATAGTGGTGTTGTGGACAGCGAGAAAGATTGTCTGAAGCTTTCCGACGGAAAGTTGGATGCGGCAACAACAGATGAAATTTAATCCCGAGAAGCGCCAGAAGACGCATTTTGGGAATTCAAATAGGGATGGGACATTGGGAATTCAAATAGGGATGGGACATTGCTTTTACCATAACCCTAGAACAATGCCAACAACCCAATTTGAATCCAGCGCCGTCTCTTAGGAGTTTGTTCATTCTCCCTTTGCCCTATTAGGGTTTCCCCTCCTTCTGCTGCTCAATTCAGCACCCAGGTGCCCTTCTCACCCTCAGCACTCTCTCAAATCCCGCTTGTGACATCTGGTTCTCATGAGTCATCCTCCAGCAGCCCCTGGTCTGGTGTGAGTCCTTGACCTCATCGCCAACAGCTCGCTGCCCGTGTGGATTCCTCATCTGCAAGTCGCCAACAGCTCGCTGCCTGTGTGTGCTCTTCAGCTGCAGAGCCCCTCTCAGGCCAGATGATATTTGTGATATTGGTTAATTCTGAGTAGATGCAAATTGCCTAATATTTCTCTATTCTTCTTTGGATCACTGGACAAAATGTTATTTCGGACAAAGAGAGCAAAAAGAGTCCTGATGTCATGTTTTATCTGACAAAAGAATGGTCCAACAGACAGACATACCCTGGCCACTACATGTGGACACGTTAGCCCACGTTTCTGCACTCAAGTCTCTAACGTGCTGGAATTAAAAAAAAAAAGTTTGGAGATACCACTAGCCAGCACTACACCCGTATGACCAATTAACCTACCAATCCCTGTGTCTTTGAAACATAGGAGGAAACCCACGGGGACACAGAGAGAATGTACACACTCTTACAAGATAGCGGCAGATTCAAACCCAGGTTGCTGGCGTTGTAATGGCGACGCGCTAACCGCTTTGCTAACCATGCCGCCCCTGTGGGACACGATTCATAGGCAGGAGTGCACTGAATTATGGTGCTCTCAGACTATGGAGAACTGACTGAAAGTCGGTATGGTCTCGGTGGTTAATTTGCGGAATTTTTTTGTCACAGGTGGTTGTGGAGGCCAGGACACTGGGTGTATTTAAAGCAGAGATTGATTAACCAGGGCATCAAAGTTTATGGGGAGAAGGCCGGGCTGAGTGGGAAATGGATCAGCTCGTGATTAAATGGTGAGGCTGAACAGCCTATTTTTGCTCCTAAGGTATTAAGGACTGGAGGCCGTTTCTGTGTTGTATTTATGAGAAACTGCAGGACCTTAGAAATTAGCAGGGAAATAAATAATCAATGCAAGCATGTAGCTAATCTGAAGTGTTTGTAAATTCAACCTGAAGTTAAAATAGTTGAACATGTTCTAATTATGCAGTGTTATGCACGATAATCATGGTGCCTGACAGACTCTACCTGTTAAATACGTACTCTGCAAGCCAACAGAATGTGATTAATTATAGATCCAGCAAGGGTTTTACAGTAATGTAGCGTTTTACATGAACTGGCTGTATCTTACACACCCTCCCTCCCTCCACCACCCAAACTCTTCCCAAGGAGAATTAACTTCATCAGAAATTCTGTAGGAATATTCTGTTTGGTGGGGGGAACAGACTCTCAGGAAAAGAATGTGGCCTTTCATGGAGAATATAATGGTCCAATAATTCAAGTTAATTGTCACAAGTACAACCAGTGACAAAGGGCAGCACAGTTGGCGTCGCAGATAGCGCAACACCGTTACTGCGTCAGCGACTGGGACCGAACCTAGGTAGAATCCCACGCTGTCTGTAAGGGGTTTGTACACTCTCCCCGTGTCTGCATGAGTTTTCTCTGGGGGCTCCAGTTTCCTCCCACCCTTCAAAAATATACAGGGGTGTAGGTTAATGGGGTGTAAAATGGGCAGCATGAATTGGCCTTTTACAGTGCTGGATGTCTAATTTAATTTAAAAAATCAGAACAGCATTCTCTGGTCCTCGGTGCAAAACACACAGACACACATGAGACATAGCACACATACAAACAGTCACATACCATATGCAAGGTATGGTGTAATTGGTATAATTACCATTCCGTGATAATTCTGTCTCGTCTGCAGGAAAAAGAATCTCAGGGTTGTATGTGATGTAATGCATGCACTCTGACCATAAATCTGAAATCTGATCTTTACCTTGATGAAGGGCTCAAGCCCAAAACGTTAGTTATGTCTTTTTATCTTTGCTACATAAAGTACACTGTTTATCCTGCTAATTTTCTCCAGTATTTATGTTTTTACCGACAAATACAGGCAAGTTTATGCACATTGTTACACCTTACACACACATCATAGATAAACACAAGCAAATTTAAATACACAGATAGCTTTTTCATCCTAAGGCATTTGGACTGGCACACGGAAAAGAAACATTTGTAGGGATATGAATTGTGCACAGGAAAATAGGACCAACTTAAATAGGCATCTTGGTCAGCATAGACGAGTTGGACCGAAGGACTTGTTTCCATTGTGTATGAATCTGACATGCACCAACAGACCTTAAAAACACACACACACACACACACACACACGCGCGCGCACGCACGCGCACGCACGCATGTATTCTTAACTCCCCCACCCCCACTCATGTACAACTGGAACTGACACATCCTCTTGGCATTTATTATTTTGCTTCTTTCTAACCATACGTAGAGGAGTGGGCAGCTGGTTAACAAAAGCTTTCCGCATCTTCTGCTGCACAGTGCAAACTTCATTATATTTCGTTAATTGAAAAAATGGAAAATGCAGAAAAAGGTTAAACATTCGCATCTCACACTCAAGAAGGAAATGGAACAAGGAGCAGATCAAATTGATTTCTGGCTGTGGAGGACCTTAACCATTGACTTGCCGGAGAGGACATGTCCTTCACAGCAAGCGCTAGACACAGCAAGTGGTTCACCCTCTCTTCAAGACGCTTTTGGTCGGACTTATCCACTGAATGCTAGTTTGTGCTTTCAGTATGTGTTCATCTTCCTGCTGTCTCCAAAATAAATTCCTGCTTCTTATCTTGTAGCCGAGAATCCAACTTACCCTGTCCACTATACTTTTGAAACAGTAGTCAAAGGTGAATTTAAAAACAAAACAGAAAATGGTAGAAATCTGAAATGAAAAGAACACAAGAAATAGGAGCAGGAGTCAGCCATCCAGCCCGTCAAGCCTGCTCCATCATTCAATGAGATCATGGCTGATCTGATGATCAGCTCATCTCCACCTTTCAGCCTTTTCCCCAGATCCCCTATTATGTCAAAATCTATCCAACCTTGTCTTAAATATATTTACTGAGGTCGCCTCCACTGCTTCAATGGGCACCGAATTCCACAGATTAACCCACCTCTGGGAAAAGCAGTTCCTCCTCATCTCTGTCCTAAATCTACTCCCCAAGTCTTAAGGCTACGACCTCTAATTCTGGTCTCCCCCACCAATGGAAACAGCTTCCCTATCTCTATCTTATCCATGCCTTTCATAATTTTATACATTTCCATAAGATCCCTTCTCATTCTTTTAAATTCTAATGAGTACAGTCCCAGACGACTCAATCTCTCCTCATAGGCCAACCCTCCCATCCCTAGTATCAACCTGGTGAATCTCCTCTGGACCACCTCCAATGCTAGTTCATTCTTCCTCAAGTAAGGAGGCTAGAACTGCATGTAGTACTCCAGATGTTCCAGTGTGTACAAAAAAATTATGATTTACCTAGCAAATCAGCAACATCTGTGGAGACAGAAATAATATGGTAACGCTATGGATCAATGAAATAGAAAAATGAGAAAATAAGGGTAGTTCAAGTTGCAGAGAGAGGGAGTAGTGGAACGGACAAAGTGGGTGATTGGAACATAGCGGTGACAAAGCCTGTATTTTTCATATTTCTCCTCAGTTTTAGAATGGGATCCCATTGACTATGAGGACATTTGCTACACATTCGTCTGACAACAGAGATGAACATTACATTTCTAGGTAATAAATTAGTAATTTAACTATTTACTCTACTGGCTAAATATCTCAACATTTGCAATCTAACTGAGGCAGACTTTCCCTCCAAACAAATGTTATTTTCGTTACTTAAATTTTTCCATGACTCATTTCTCTTGATCTGAATATATAACTCAAATACAGAAAACCCCCTGGTATTTGGCACCTATCGGGATTGGTAGATGCTGGGTAAGTGAATTTTCCGGTTGCTTGAGATTATATGCTGCCTGATTGGCAAACTGACCATGGGAGGCACCAATGTTAAATTTCTGCATTTTTTACCTATTCCACAATTCTTCTGCCGGATGCTTGAGGCTGCCAGTTGCTTGAATTCTGAACAACGATATTGTATAGAGTTAGCAACATGGGTGTTGTATGTTGGCATCTTTAGGTTTTAAGGGAAATGAGGTCAGTTAAATGCTGTTGATTTTCATAAGTGGACTGACATTTGCTTGGGGATTTTCTGAATGTTGCACGTAGCTGGTGTTGGGCTTGGATGTCCTGCTGAAGGGTCGCGGATGGAGCTAAACAGAGTGGCTGCTAGGGACAGCTGTAGGAAAGGTTAATGTGTCATGGGAGATTATTGTCATATATGTGAGTGTAATGCACAAACGCACAGAAATTCTCACTTGCTTCAGCCAGAGATGCACGATGCACCAACTACAGGAGTAAAAATGTAAATTGCTACGATCTGCCAAGACAGAAATACTGTAATTAATATTAAAGAATAAGTAAATAGATGAATATTCACAACTGCAGTTAGTGCAAGAAAAAAAAAGTGAGATTTCAGTTTTGCAAACAAATCTTTTGGTGGTCCTGGACTAGTTTCTGGTTTGGGTGGTAAGGGGAGATTTAATAGAGAATGTGTGTGTGTGTATGTTTTGTGTGTCTGTCTGTCTATGTGTGTTGTGTGTGTGTGTATGTGTTGTGTGTGTGTCTGTGTGTGTGTTGTGTTTGTGTGTCTGTGTGTGGGTGTGTGTGTTGTGTGGGTGTGGGTGTGTGTTTTGTATGTGTGTGTGTTTTGTGTGGGTGTGTTTTGTGTGTGTGTGTTGTGTGGGTGTCTGTGTGTGTGTTATGTTTGTGTGTCTGTGTGTGGGTGTGTGTGTTGTGTGGGTGTGTGTTTTGTATGTGTGTGTGTGTTATGTTTGTGTGTCTGTGTGTGGGTGTGTGTTGTGTGGGTGTGTGTTTTGTATGTGTGTGTGTTTTGTGTGGGTGTGTGTTGTGTGTGTGTCTGTGTGTGTGTTGTGTTTGTGTGTCTGTGTGTGGGTGTGTGTGGGTGTGTGTGTTGTGTGGGTGTGGGTGTGGGAGTGAGTTTTGTATGTGTGTGTGTTTTGTATGTGTGTGTGTGTGTGTGTGTGTGTGTGCTGCTTCGTCAGGTTGTACTAACATAAGCAGATGATGATAAACTTCAAATTAAGAGACTAATAGGTGTTTATTGCCTCCTTCTTTGAGGGAGGTGGTACCCCCACCTGGACACAAATTGGACTACACACAGTAGGAGAAAAGATAGCAGGAGATTTAATATATAAGTGGGACACTAAATTGATATTGAAGAAAACAGATAATCCCATATTAAAACATGTAATTCAGACACAGCAAAAAATTAAATCAATGTATTGGAATAAAGGTGGGGATATCTCCTAAAGTGCCCTTAACCAGAACAAATTAACACCCACGGCTCTTGATAATAAGATCCTGGACACCTGCTGCTAGAAGGGGATCAGGTGTATCAAGGAGTGTTATGACCAAGGACAGTTTATGTCATTTGAACAGCTAGGAATAAATGTGATTTGTCTAATAAAACTTTCTTCTGCTATCTTCAGCTAAGATCTTTCTTAAGGGATAATTTGGGACCATCTATAGCCTTGCCCATGTGTAGTTATATGGAGATTCTAATTAGAAAGAGGAATACGAAGTTAATCTCCATGATGTATCTCCCATTCCAAAGTGGAGGCCCTAAGCTGGGCTGACACAAGTTGAGGGAAAGGTGGGAGTCAGTCTTGGACACAACAGTCCACAAGCGGTGCTGGTCAAATCGGTGTCTGGACAGCATGGCAGCTGTTATTAATACCAGGTTGGTGCAATACAATTTCCTGCATCAACTGTACCTCACACCACAAAAATTACATAAATCCAAACCAGAAATCTCGGAAAGGTGCATTAGATGTGGTGTGAGATACAGTTGATGCAGGAAATTGTATTGCACCAACCTTTATCCATTCAACCTGGCTGTGTACAAAGGTGAGATCCTTCTGTAAGGACCTGAGGGACATTCTGAAAAAAATCACAAAGGTGGATTTTCCACACGATACAGAATTGGGAAATATTATTGGCATGTGTTTTAAACTGTCCAGATACCAAACTCAGTTTGTGAAGGTCGCCTTGATAGTAGCCAGGAAGTGTACAGGGGTCAGTGGAAGTCCGACTCCCAACTAAATATTACTCGATGGAATACGGAGATGTAGAGTTGCATTCCCCTGGAGAAAATCACGTACAATTTAAGGAGGAAATATGATACATTGGTTAGGTGTGACACCCCTACCTGCAGCTCATTGATACGCAGATATAATTCTACCCCTTCTACATAAAGGAAATGCAACAATCTGCATCAGTAGTGAGATGATTGGGATCAATGGGTGGTGGCGCAGATGACGGGCTCTTGGATTCTTTTTCTTATCTTTTTTATTTTAGGTTTGTTTGGGTTTTTCTTAAGTTTCCTTAAGGGTTTGTGATATTCCCGATATTTGGTTCTTTGCATTTGTTTAATTTACATAATTTTTTCTTTGTAGTATTAGGGTAGGGGAGGGAGGGGAGGGAGTAGGTGAATAAATAAATGTTATATACTATTGTTGAAAGAGATTGGGTTGTTGTGATTTGTGTGTCTTTGAAAATCAAAAATAAAATATTCCAAAAAAAGAGGTTGATAGGTGTTGGATTAAACATTCTTGAACCTAGGGGTTGCCTTGGGAAAAGAGTAGGACTGATTCCTGATGCAAAGTGTGACATGTCCAGGTTCAGGATTAAAGACCCTTCTGCTTCACAGTCAGCCACACAGCTCAGTCACTGTATCTCGGCTTCACCGTTACAGGAGCCTGTTCCCACTGAGTTTAATGACTGCTTCATGTCCCAGATCTTTTCCATGTGATTTTTTTTCTCCCTTCTTTTCTTGTCGCCTTCTGTGGCCTTTTCATTTTCTCCATCCATCTCTTTCTATCCATTGTTTTTCTTGTCCTCTATAAATGTTTAGCGCAGAATATTGGCTCATAAAAAAGTAATAAGTATTTCTCTTTGGTTTATGATCCAAGGTCCTTTAATAGGTTCAAAATTACAGGTATAGTAGCAATAAAGCTTTCCTTCTGTGGACTCATTGCCGAATTCACAATGTTGTTATTTTCTCTACTCCTGTAACCAATAAAACAGCAAAAACAAAATCTTCTATCTGCAGGCCGCAAGATTCAACTGGTAATCTCACCCAGAGGGGCAAATAAAAAATCCAATACATGGACAGTAAGGGTGGTACTCGGAAAGGGGATCTGAGACACTTGACTAGAGTCTGGGGAGCTTTTCCTCTACATGGCCAAGGAAATTTATTGATTTTTGTCAGACTACAGAACAGTGCAGCACAGTACAGGCTTTTCGATCCTCAAAGTTTTGCTGACTTATGTATGCCTATCTCAACTTCAATCTAACCCTTCCCTCCCTCACAGCCCATAATCCTCTATTTTCCTCAGCGTCCTTTAAATGTCCCTATTGTACCAGCCTCCAGCTCCATCTCCAATAAATCATTCCAGGCAACCATCACTTTCTGCATAAGAATATTACCTCAGATTTCTCCCCTAAATCTTCCTCCACTCAGTGAACAAATGTCCTAAATCTTCCTCCACTCAGTGAACAAATGTCCATTGCTGGCCTGGGAAAAAGATGCTGACTGTCCAACCCTCATAATCTGAAGTGACTTCTATTAAGTCACCTCCCATCGTCTGTTGCTTTAAAGAGAAATGGCCTATCCTCGGTCAACTTTTCTTCACAAGGAGTTCTCCAATCCAGACAACATCCAGGTAAATCTCCTCTGCACCCTCTCTAAAGCTTCCTACAAAGAAATGACCAGATCTGAACACAATACTCCATGTGCAGTCCCTAAACAGATGTTTATAGACTGCAAAATGACCTTGCTGCACCTGAACTCAATCCTCTGACTAATGAAGGCCAGCACACCAGCTATTTTCTTGACCATCCTATCAACTTGCACAACAACCTTGAGGGAGCCATGGACTTTGACCCCAAGGTCCCTCTGCTCCTCCACACTGTTGAACCTGCCATTAGCTACTGATTTTGCCTTCAAGTTCGACCTTCTAAAATGCATCAAATCACACTTCCTAATTGAACTTCATCTCCCACTTCTGTGCCCAACCTCAGACAACCTTCTACACTATCCACAATGCCTCCTACCTTTAGGTAGAAACTCTGAGAAGGAAAAGGAGTAGACCACTTGGAGCAGTGGTTCTCAACCTTTTCCTTTCCACTCACATCCCACTTTAAGTAATCCCTATGCCATAGGTGCTCTGTGATTAGTAAAGGATTGCTTAAGGTGAGATGTGGGTAGAAAGAAAAAGTTTGAAAACCACTGTTTTAATCATACCTAATTGACTTGTTATGTGCATGGTTGCATAACTCCAAAGGAAATGGGCCAATGACAATCTTTCTCAAGCAAAATATTTCAGTAATGATTGGGTCTAGAGCAGTGATTCTCAACCTTCCCTACCCACTTAAGCAATCCATTACAAATCACATAGTACCAATGGCATAAGGATTTCTTAAAGTGGCGTATGAGTGGAAAGAATAAGGTTGAGAACCACTGGGTTAGAGTTCTGGATCAGAGAAGATGCAAGGTTGGGCCTTATATTTAAATTTACATCGTCACAATGTTTCCTGTAAACGTTTCACTTCCTCTCAAAGAACTTAAAAGTAATCGAGGAGAAAGTCCGTCAGGGAGATCAGTTTCAGGAATGAATTAAGTGAAAGCATGGAAATGCTGGAGGAACTCAGCAAGTCTTGCAACGCCCATAGCTCAAGTTCATTTATCATCCGAGTGCACAAGTACAAACCAATGAAACAGCCTTCTCCAGTCCTCAGTGCAAAACATGCAGACACACATCTGGACAAAACACACATATAGACAAGCAATACATCTCTTTGGCTTGGCTTCGCGGACGAAGATTTATGGAGGGGGTAAAAAGTCCACGTCAGCTGCAGGCTCGTTTGTGGCTGACAAGTCCGATGCGGGACAGGCAGACACGATTGCAGCGGTTGCAAGGGAAAATTGGTTGGTTGGGGTTGGGTGTTGGGTTTTTCCTCCTTTGCCTTTTGTCAGTGAGGTGGGCTCTGCGGTCTTCTTCAAAGGAGGTTGCTGCCCGCCAAACTGTGAGGCGCCAAGATGCATGGTTTGAGGCGTTATCAGCCCACTGGCGGTGGTCAATGTGGCAGGCACCAAGAGATTTCTTTAGGCAGTCCTTGTACCTTTTCTTTGGTGCACCTCTGTCACGGTGGCCAGTGGAGAGCTCGCCATATAACACGATCTTGGGAAGGCGATGGTCCTCCATTCTGGAGACGTGACCCATCCAGCGCAGCTGGATCTTCAGCAGCGTGGACTCGATGCTGTCGACCTCTGCCATCTCGAGTACCTCGACGTTAGGGGTGTGAGCGCTCCAATGGATGTTGAGGATGGAGCGGAGACAACGCTGGTGGAAGCGTTCTAGGAGTCGTAGGTGGTGCCGGTAGATGACCTATGATTCGGAGCCGAACAGGAGTGTGGGTATGACAACGGCTCTGTATACGCTTATCTTTGTGAGGTTTTTCAGTTGGTTGTTTTTCCAGACTCTTTTGTGTAGTCTTCCAAAGGCGCTATTTGCCTTGGCGAGTCTGTTGTCTATCTCATTGTCGATCCTTGCATCTGATGAAATGGTGCAGCCGAGATAGGTAAACTGGTTGACCGTTTTGAGTTTTGTGTGCCCGATGGAGATGTGGGGGGGCTGGTAGTCATGGTGGGGAGCTGGCTGATGGAGGACCTCAGTTTTCTTCAGGCTGACTTCCAGGCCAAACATTTTGGCAGTTACATATACTGGACAAATATGCATATATAAATAAATATTGTTTAATAACTAGTCTCAGAGGGTTATTATGAACAGATAATTTCAATTTAAATTTAGACATATATCATGGTAACAGGCCCTTTTGGCCCACGAGCCTGTGCACTACAAGTTACACCTGATTAACTTACAACTCCATAATGTTTTGAACAGCAGGAGGAAACTAGAGCACCCAGAGGAAAACCACGCAGATACGAGGAGAACATGCAAACTCCTTACAGACAGAGCCAGATTTGAACCGCGATCGATGGTGCTGTAGCGCTGACCTCTACAATAACCACGCCGCCCACTATGCCATCCGTGCTGCCCAGCATTTAGTTGTTCAGCAGTATCACTGCCCATGGGAAGAAGCTGTTCCTCAGCCTTGTGGTGCTGGCTCTGATCCTCCTGCATCTCTCTCTCCCATTGGGAGCAGCTAGAAGATGCTGTGTTTGGGGTGGAAGGGGTCTTCAAAGAGAGATAAAGATATAACCAACATTTTGGGCCTGAGCCCATCTTCAAGGCATGAGTAAAAAGCAGGCAAAAGTAAAAGGCTGGGAAGGAGGAAAGAAAGGGCAGGGGGGAAGGTAGAGCTTAAGCCTCTTACACTTACAAGTATGTCCATGAGAGAGGGTGCAGAGAAAAGTACGGAGGCTATGGCCAGTATTTGTCTCAGGTGATTAGAAACAAATCTCTAAGGTGAAGGGAGTATAAACATGGGAGAAGAATTCAACTCAGTGCTGGAAAGTCGTATAATTGACCCCCTTCACCATGTTGGAGACCCTTTCACAATGTTGGAGACTCATTCACCACATTGTAGACCCTTTTCACCACGTTACAGAGACCCCCTTCACCACATTTGAGACCCCTTCACAATGTTGGTGACTCATTCACAATGTTGGAGACCCCTTCACCACGTTGGAGACCCCTTCACAATGTTGGAGACTCATTCACCACATTGTAGACCCTTTTCATCACGTTACAGAGACCTCCTTCACCACATTGGAGACCCCTTCACAATGTTGGTGACTCATTCACAATGTTGGAGACCCCTTCACCACGTTGGAGACCCCTTCACCACCTTGGAGACTCATTCACCACGTTGGAGACCCTTTCACCACGTTACAGAGACCCCTTCACCACATTGGAGACCCCTTCACCACGTTGGTGACTCATTCACAATGTTGGAGACCCCTTCACCACGTTGGAGACCCCTTCACCACCTTGGAGACTCATTCACCACATTGGAGACCCCTTCACCACATTGGTGACTCATTCACAATGTTGGAGACCCTTTCACCACATTTGAGACCCCTTCACCACATTGGCGACTCATTCACAATGTTGGAGACTCCTTCACCACGTTGGAAACCTCTTCACTACATTGGAGACCTCCATCAGGTTCCTCAAAGCTTTGGTAAAGAGCACATTTTAAACAGTTAATGTGAAGGAATTATCTTCAGGATGTCTGTAAAATGCTGGACAGACTCAGCAGGGTAGGGAGTATCATTTCCCCTCTGTCCCACTTCTGACAGAGGGCCTTCCTTAAAGGAAGGCTTTCACTTAAAGAGTTAACAAGACAAATGCCCTTCACTTAAAGGGTTAACTCTGTTCCACTTACGCCGTACATGCTGTTTTCAGTTTTATTTTTGTGCCAGGTATCTGATCATTTGCTTTTTCCATTGCTGAAACACCAGGGTCTCTGCTTTAACGACAAACTCACTGGTCCTGATGCATGAGCGAAACATCCTGAGGCACCTGCGGCTGAGTGGGTTTCACTCTTGCCTGGGGATTCAGGCCCCACTGCAAAACCTCGCTGACACTTCAGCACAAAGGCGTCAGTTTTAAAATGACCCATCTCTCCTCACAAGTCTAATTGAGGAATCCTGGTTCAGAGAGGTGCAGGGATGTTCCCTCTGGTGCAACAGATCAAGGACAAAGGATGATCTGGCCATTATGCCATTTCTCTTTGTGGGACCTTATCCTGCCCTAATTGGCTGTCTCATTGCCCATGTTACATCTTTGGCAATTCTTCAAAGGAACTTAATTGGCTGTAAAGCACTTCAGGACATCCTGAGGTCAGGCAAGCCTTTCCTTCCAAAATATTGCTAGTTTGTCCTTTAATATGGCTGCTTCTTGTTAAAGTGTCTTCAATTCATCAGACGTGTCCTCCTGAGATTCTCTTGGTCTTTGTCAAACTTTCGAAGCAGCAATAATCAAAGCAGAGAAAGTGTCCTTGCAGTGTGGATGGGGAACAGGAATAAGAGGACCAGTCTCATCCTGACTGTTTGCTTTATACTCTGTATTGAGAGAGAGAGAGAGAGAGAGAAAGGAGAAGGGGGAGAGTAGGGGGTAGCGAGAGAGGGAAAGAGAGAGGGAGAGAGAAAAGGGGGTAGAGATATAGAAAGAGAGGGGATAAAGAGAGGGAGAGAGATATATCGAGAGAAAGAGGAAGAGAGAAGGAGAGAGAAAGAGGGAGAGAGGAAAGGGAAGGAGGAGAGATAGAGAGGGAGATAGGAAGGGGAGAGAGAGGGGGCAATGAGAAAGTGTGAGAGAAAGAGAGAAAAAGAAATACAGCAAAATGATGGATACAGGCAACAGGAGAGACTTTGAAGAGGTCACTTCAATGCACTTTGCCTCATAAATAATAAGGAAAAAAATTAATTGCAGAATTAACAAAGCAACATTGTGAAATGAAAGGCATCTCTCCACTGAGCTGTTTTAATGAGCAATGAGCACACTGATTTTCATCCTCCCCACTTTCCCCCTCAAAAGGGGGTTTTGAATTGAAGCATTTATGCTCTGACTAATTGTTTGGCTGTTTCCAGCTCTTGGGTGAGTGGCTAAATGAAACCTGAAATGAATGGGCGTGCAGACACGCACAGACTAGTCATTAAGTCTAGTCAGGCAGAATGTAGCTGGAATTAAAAAAAAAGACATATCAATTCCATTAAAGCTCCGCAAGCCTATATCCTAACTAATGAATGGGTTTTAAAATGTGTCCCCTGGGGAGGGCGGGGAAAATCACATTTCATAACAGAAATAAGAGATTAGGAAAGTGATTATTTCCATTTCATAAATAGCTATTGTGCAGCTAAACTGCATTGTGTGGTTTATCATAATATGAGAATTGAAGAATTAAGATAGATCTTGGATCTGGAGCACAATTTAGGTCATATGATAAAGGTTATCCAAATTTTAAAGTAATGCATCTTGTTTGGTGACAGAAGCAGGGTCCGTTCCCATGAGGCTTCATGAAGCATCCATATTGTATAGAAAGGGGGGGGGGGGCATTTGGCCCATCATGTCCATGTTGGCTCTTTGAAGGAGCCATCTAATTAGTCCCAACCCTTCTTCCAATCGTCCAATTCCCCATTAATCCATTCAGTTCAAGTTAGTTTCACACATGCAATACTAATTTTTTCCAATTACAAACAAAACTTTGTAATCTCCAAGAGGAAGCAGAGAAAAGGTCAGTTCTGTGGTCAGGTTTCCCTTGGGCAATGAGGACGCTGAACGAGCAAAGGAACTACTGACACGAACCATCCAAGACTCTCATATTCATGAAACAATATTTATTTCTTTATTTGGGCAGATGAAATACTTGCATTGTTTGTCTGTATGTGTGTTATATATCTGCGTTTATTTGTACCGAGGACCAGGTTATACTTATATAATCAGATGACAATAAACTTGATGAGGTACTTTCCTCCCTTCTCACTTTCTCTACTTGTCCATTAGCCACTTACTCTGTCCTCCTCCACTGTTCCAAGTGGCCACCATTTCGTCGTTGTATGGTTCCACTGATCTCCCTTCCTCAGCTGTTTCCATCCTCATCCACCTCTCCAACCATTCTGGCTCCCACCTGCCTCTTCCCCCCTTCATTTGCTTCCACATACTACTCTCCCTTCCTCTGCCTCCCAGTGACATCCCTCCTGCTTGTCCACCTGGCTCCATCTATCCTTCCTAAGTCCACCTCTCACCTCATGATCTCTTCCCCTCTCCTTGTTAATACCAGATTCAGATCAGATTTAAATTTATGGAGTACACACATAACATCACATACAACCCTGAGGTTCTTTTTTCCTGCAGGTCAAACAGAATTATCACTTATTGGGGTGGCAAGGTTAGCATAACTGTTAGCGCAACACTGTTACAGCGAAAGCAATCGGGACCGAGGTTCGAATCTCACACAATCTGTAAGGAGTTTGTACATTCTCTCCTTGTCTGTGTAGGTTTCCTCTGGATTTCCTCCCATGTTCCTAAATTGTAATGGGTTGGTATGTTAATTGGCCACATGGCAGCTCGGGCCCATGGGCAGGAAGGCCCTGTTACAATGCTTTGTCTCTACATAAAATAAAATCTCAGATTATTGAAACCATTCCAGGAGATCATACCAATAATCCTATGTAACATACGATTTATTCTGTTAATCATACGTGTTATCAAGGAAAATATGACACCGAGCCATAGGACAGGTGAATAAAAATATTTGCCAAACTTTAATGGAATATGTTAAAGGATGGGAGGGCAGAACTGAGGTTGAGTTCCATGGGATGGGGTTTTAGCTCTCAATGTTGGGGAGCAGTCAAGAGACCAGAATTGGGGAAATGAAGCAGTCAGGGGCTGTTGTAGGCCTGGAGAAGGTTTCGGAGATGGGGGAGGGAGGGAGCAAGACCATAGTGGAATGTAGAGGCAAGAAATTGTGCTGGTGTACTAGGGAATATGATGCAGCTGGTTTGGACGGACAAGTTAAAGTTTATCATCATCTGATTGTACACATACAACCTGACAAAACAGTGTATCTCCAGTAATGCACATGAGTGGTGTTGAAAAAGCCAAGACTTGAATGAATACCCCTTGGCTCTGCTAAAGCATGCGGCAGGATAAACGTGGTTTCAGATTGTAGCTCCATCAACATGTAGTTACAACAGATGCTGCAGATGGCCCAGAATCTCTCCTGGTGTTACACCCTGAAGGCAAAACCTGGTGGACTTCACATATTGGCAAGAGAACAAAGGCAAACCGAGGGAGGTGAGATCTCCTTGGTGTTAGCTGACCTTTGCAATAAATCCCAGTGTACCACAGGCGATAACCAGAAAATCAACCCGCCTCCTGAAAGGTGAGGTGCGTAACAGGGCTATTAATATACTCCTTTCCCCTGTTTCTCCAGTTCTCAGGCAGAAAAGCCAAATCCCAATATTTCTGTTCTCTTGCATGCATTCTATTGTACGGAGAATTTGGAACCTGTACCTGGAATGGGCATGCTGGGAGCTTTCTGCCTCTGCCAAGACTCAAACTGACATCCAGAGAGTGTGAAACGAGAACTGGAGCCCAGCTGTTGTGATGTACTTCTGAGCATCTCCAAAAATAAAACCTCCGTGCTCCTGATGGTGGGAGTAAGGGTCTCTGGAGGACTTGACGACTGATGAGCCACAGGAGGGGCTCCTCTTCATGCCTCGCTGCATGGTGGGATCCCCATTGCGCAGTCATTGATGGGAGGGGTGGGAAGGAGGGAATTAATGACCCCCTGTAGGCCTCGGTCTAATTCAGATCATGCGGCAAGAACAGAGGTTCAAAGATAAAAGAACATGGACTTGCTCTCTGCAGAAGACTGCATACTTACAGAAGCAATTACAGATTCAGTTCAGGAACATATTGAATTGTTATTGAGGAAATTGGCCTTCTTTCTAATTTTTAATCATTTCTCAGTGAAACGTGAACAATTCTTTACAATTTCTAACTTGCCATTTAATTTTAATGGAAGACTATTTGAAATCTGCTCTATGTCGTAAGGACAACAGCTCCTGGTTGCCTTGAAGGGACAGACATTGCTCTCTCTTAACAGTTCCTAGTAATATGCCATAAAAATTCAGCAGTTACCTTTGATCCTTGGATCTTGGGATGATCACTGAGTGGGAATAGTATTTTCTGCACGAGGTTTGTGGCCAACATGCTGCGCAGACCTGCAACTATTTTTCAGATGGCAGGGGCTGGCAGCCATTCAGCCCCTTCAGATTATCCCACCACTCAATGAGATCGCTTTTTTAAACCAGATTTATTCTCCATTTAATAACTTTTTCCAGCAAAAATCTTTCAAACTCAGATATGATCTATCACATGAACATCATTTGCTTATTTCCCTGGAGAGGGTTCCATATTTAAGACACAGATACATGCATTTTTAAATGGAAGATAAGGGAACAGGTGGGTGAGTGAAGCTGAGTTCACGGCCAGATCAGCCATGATCCTATAGAACGGCAGAGAAGGCAGATCGCGCCAGGTGTCCGACTCCTGCTCCTGCCAAGACTCAAACTGACATCCAGAGAGTGTGAACGAGAACTGGAGCCCAACTGTTGTGATGTACTTCTGAGCATCTCCAAAAATAAAACCTCTGTGCTCCTGATGGTGGGAATAAGGGTCTCTGGAGGACTTGACGACTGATGAGCCACAGGAGGGGCTCCTCTTCATGCCTTGCTGCATGGTGGGATCCCCAACTTATTTCTATTATCCTTTTAATGAGGAAGTTTCCAAAGTTCACCCATAAGTAATTAACTCCTGGAGGACACGTGTTAAAGTTGAGAGGGGGAAAGTTTAAGGAGATAATGGGGGGTGGAGTTTTGAACACAGAGAGTGGTGGGTGCCTGGGACGGGCTGACGGTGATTGTAGTGTTTAAGAGGTTTCTAGATATCCACATGAAAATGGAAGGGCCAGAGTGATATATATCAGGTGCAAGCAGCAGAGATTTACTAATTGACTAATTGTCAATTTTTTTGAACCAATTTTTCGGATCAAATTTGAAAGGGTCAACTTTTACATAGCTCAAACTTTTGACCACGGAAACTACCTGCGTCATTCAAGGTGCTGAGAGCTAGGATGCTTAGGGCTAGGTACTAAGTCCACAGTCAGGGTGTTGGGTGTTCAAATGCGTGAGTAGCTGGGGCCTAGGAGAGAATCCGCAATGGGGTGTCAGGAGCTTGAATTGAGCTTGGATGGGGCAAAGGTCTGTGGTCATTGGGATGGGCAGCTGGGGAGAGGATCTCCAGCTGGGGCATCAGAAATTCTGGTGGATGTCAGGAGCTTGGGGTGGCCAGGGCTTTGGGAGCTCGGATAAATGGGTGATCAGGGCATTGGGAGCTGGGAGCTCGATGGGCAGGCGGCCGGAGCCATAAAAGGTGGGGGGGGGGGGGGGGGCTCGACTATTAAATGGGTCATATGAAAACAAGATTTTTGGC
The DNA here is from genome assembly GCF_036971445.1 of Narcine bancroftii. Taxonomy (NCBI): domain Eukaryota; kingdom Metazoa; phylum Chordata; class Chondrichthyes; order Torpediniformes; family Narcinidae; genus Narcine; species Narcine bancroftii. The sequence continues at coordinate 5,605,540 of NC_091482.1, forward strand.
CCAAAAAAGGTTGAGAGAGTCAACTATTACACAATAATGACAATTTTATGAATATATATGGTAGTTTAATTTGGTATCATTTTCAGCACAGACGCAATGGGCCAAAGGGCCTGTTTCTGTACTGGTTGTACTACCAGATGTTCCATGAGGAGCTGAACTCTGGTTCAAGGATTCTGTTCCCTTGGCCTGATTCTCCTATTAATGTGAAAGGTTTCTGTCTTTTTGATTGTCAATTCCTTTTAAAATGCTAAAAAGACTCCAACGAAGTCAGCCCCTCGATCTTCTAGATTCTACCCAATAGAAGTCCCATTCACAATAATCCCAACCTGAAGACCTTGAGACTCGTCAGCAAGCTCAATGCTCTGGCAGCTTTGCAAAGGCGTGAGGACAACAGATGGTTAAACAAATCTTTCGATTCCACCACCGTGCTCCCGTAATGCACGTCAATTCTTCCTACCTCCATGATCTTGGGAGAACCCTGCCGTCCAAGGGTGCCAAGGATTAGACCCCACATCTTTGCTTTTCCTGCCACTGCTATTGCCTCCTTTCTGATTTCCTGCATCGCCCCGTGATTGTAGTACTCTCGGGAGAGGACTTTGCTGTAAGGATCGTATCTGCAACATCACAGAACATACAATTGAATTAATAGACAATAAATTTAAAAGATAATATAGAGAATAAATATTCACAGTTCTCCTTATGCAGAGGTTCTCAACCTTTTTGGGTCTAAGGCCCACCTGGCTTCCAGCCTAACAAACCATGGGCCACTAGTGGTAATGACTGAGCAATACTTTCAAGTCAAAGAAATACATTTGATCTAATGTACAGTATTTTATTTAATATTTTTAAAGACCCACAGCGTGGCTCACTGGTTGGGAACCGATGTGTTAGTGCGAAAATTTAAGCGACTTCGCAATTGAGCAGACAGTCCTTTTGTTGTGTTGGAGCAGACCCTGATTAGTGCAACAAGGGGAGGTTTAAGAGCCCGGCAGCTGTTGGACAGAAACTGTTCTTAAACCGAGAGGTGCCGGACTTCAGGTTTTTGCACTTTCTGCCTGAAATTAGCAGTGAGAAAAGATTGTGAGCAGGGTGATGGGGGTCCTTCATGATGCTGGCTGCCTTCTTGAGGCAACGCCTCACATAGATATCTGCAATGCATGGGAGGTCGGAGCCTGTGATGGATGTACGTTTACCACCCTCTGCAGCCTGCTGCATTCCTGGACACTCGAATGACCAAATCAGGGTGCGATACAACCTGCTAACATACTTTCCACAGAGCACCTGTCGAAGTTTGACAGAGTATCCGACGAGATGCCAAATCACCTGACTCCTTAGAAAGTAGAGGTGCTGATGTCAGTGTATACCACCTCTTCTTCCAATCAATATCAGTAAAAATCAGACATTCTCGCCTGCTTGGACACTGCTGCTAGTGAGACCATGCTGTGCAAAGTTTGATGTTGCATTACTTATAATGTGGATTCAATTTCTATAAAATCATCTTAGCAGTTGGAATTCCTAAAGGCACACGTGTCATAAACATATGCACACACGCACACAACAACCCCCCCTCCCCCCAAACCCTCACACACACACACAATCACTTTCTATTACACAGTCAGCCACTTAGAGAGATTAGAGGAATTTTTATTTTTAACATTCTGCCCAGAAAGAATTAATTTTCCTCTGACACAACCGCACGGAACCCCCCCCCCCACTCTCCATCCCCAGCAGAGCCTCGTATTTATGCAGTTAATTCCCATTCATAAACTCCCGAACGTTCACGATCTCTGCGGGAAATACAGATGGATTAGTTTAAGACAGTGATTTTCAAACTTTTTCTTCCCATTCTCATACCACCTTCAACAATCCCTTACTAATCACAGAGCACCGAAGGCATAGGGATTACTGAAGGTGGTATGTGAGTGGAAAGAAGTAGTTTGAAAACCACTGGTTTACGACCTAGCTCATCTCCCTTAGTTCCACTCATAATGTCCACACGGACCCTTGATCTCACCCTAATTCCTCACTGCTCTGAATAGAATCTCTTATCTGCCAAGGATGTCCTCTTTTTACCTCCTACATTCTTTTTTAAGTGTACTCCTGCATTTCTGATGCTTCTGCAGAAAATAATGCTTTAACAAACTGCAAAATCAATGCTGCTTTTAAAAACTATTATTCTAAATGGCTAAATGACATTTACACCTTTCAAGACAACCCTACATCACTAATCAGGAAGTACCACTTCAGTAATAGGCTCAATGCATTAAAACCATAGGGACATTCAGAGTGAGGCATATCCTTCAAGAGGATATATATCCGGTCCTTCCATTCCACACTTGCAGTTTTGAATGCACTGAAAGCAATTAATGTACTGTTAATAGCACACAGCCTCTTCCTTGTTCAGTCTCTCTCTTTCTCTCTTACCTATTATTTTTCTCCCATTGTCCCCACCTCTAGTTCTTTCCAGGTTTATTTCTCACTGAGTTACCTTTGTGTCTCTCAACATTGGATTCCTCACTCTGCATTCCACTTTTCAAAGTCCCTCACCCATTTTCTCGCTCCGTGCCTACATTCAACAACCTCGTGTGTGCAATCATTCTCTCTGAACACCCGTCTTCAATAGTCTCTCCTGCACCCTCAGACCCTCTCTGGTCAGCCCTCTATTTATTATCCTTTCCCCACTGGGCAATTTAATGTACCGTGTACACTCGTGTAATCATTGATACTGTGTAAAAGATGACCCTTCCCCGTTTTGACCTCGACCGTCTGCCTCCAAGCTCCCAATGCCCTGGCTGCGGATCCTCACCCCAGCCGTCCACCTACCGGAGCTCCCGAGGCCCTGACCATGGATCCTTACCCCAATTGCCCCCCTACCAGAGCTCCCGACGCCTTGATCGACACAGGTACTTATCACTGTCAAAGGTATGATCTGTGTAAAAGTTGACACCCCCATCCCCAAATTTGGCCCTGAAAAATTGGTCCCAAAAATTTGACGATTACCCGTATATATGGTACACTTTTGTGATTGGTGGGTCCGATGTTTGGCTGCAGCAATAAAGAAACATATCCTTTGTAATTATGTACATGACAGTAAACCCATCACCATTCTTTATCTGTTCTTCTTTGAGAGGATGAAGACAATTTTTTTCTCTCCCATTCTCTCCACTTGCACATGCCTTTAGTTCCAAATACTTGGGAGATAGCCCTCTCTGAACCAGAAAGTGATGCCTTCAATTACTCTCCCATTGGGCACAGATATTTGCCTGATATTCCCAGTCCAGTGCTGAGGGACTGCAACACTCTTGTAGGAACCACCTCATACTGGTTTGGTGAAGTTCAGATCCATTTCAAAGAACAGCACATCTCCAAGGTGTCCTGTATTATTTATCCCTCATCCAACAACAGGATGCACCCGTGGGATGGAATAATCTGAATCCGTCCTCCAAATACTTGATTAAAACACAATGCCGAAGAAACTCAGCAGGTCAAACAGTGCCCTTTATAAAGGCACATAACCAATGTTTCGGGCTTGAGCCCTTCATCAAGACATGAGCACAATGCAGACAGTTGCCCGAACAAAATGGTGTGGGGAGAGGGGCAAGAGCATGGCCCCAAAGGCAGGAGATAATCAGTGGATAAGGGAGGGAAGGCACAGCAGCAAATGGGGAAGGGGGATAGGAATGTAAATGCAGAGGGAAGGGGGTGGAGAGCTGGAGGAAAGGGGACAGAGGAACGAAGAAGGGAGGGAGAATGGGAGTAGAAACTGGAGAAGTAGATGTTAACGCCGTCTGGGTAGAGAGGGCCCAGAGGGAAAATTGGGTGTTGCTCCTCCAATTTACGACTGGTCTTGCACGGGAGTAGGGCTCAAAATTGAAAGGGTTGGCCACCGGGAGATCCCTGTCACTGATGCAGACAGAGCGAAGATGCTCAGTGAAATGCTCTCCCAATCTGCCCAGTCTCTCCGAGGTAGAGAAGGCCACAGTAGGGGCACCCAGATGCAGTAGATGTCTCCTGCTGATACACAAGTGAAGTGCTGCTTCTCTTGGAAGGCTTGTTTGGGGCCCCGAGTAGTAGTGAGGGAGGAGCTGAGGGCGCAAGTGTGGCCCATTAATCACCCCCTTGGCAGCTTCCCTTGTGGCCGCAGGAAGTGCCACACGTGCCCACACCTCCTCCCTCCCTCACCACTGCTCGGAAAAGAGAGAAATGTACACAAAGTGCAAACAAACTGACTGTAACACAGAAGATAATAATAAATAAAGTGCAATGTAAGATCTTTAAATGAGTCTCTGATTGAATTTGTAATGGAGGAGTCTGATGGTGGAGTGGGGGGGGGGCAGCTCTTCCTAAACTGGTGGGATGAGTCTTGTAGCCCCTCTATCTCTGTCCTGAAGGCAGCAGCGAGAACAAAGTGTGTGCTGAGCGGGGTGGATCCTTGACGATCATTGCTAATGATGATCCTTAATGAAGTCTCGATGGTGCGGAGGGTTTTGCCTGTGATGTCCTGGGTTGTGTCCACTACCTTTTGCAAGGCTTTCAGGCAGAAGGGACAGAGAAGCCTGAAGCCCAGCATGCTGGTTCATCTACCAAGCCAATTGATTTGAAAGTACAATCAGGGTGGCGTTTCTCCATTGGTTTAGAATGAATAGACATTTAGACAGGCACGTGGATTGGAAAGGAAGGGATACAAGCAAATGCAGGCAAGTGGGACGAGCTTGGTCAGAATGGATAGGCTGTGCTGAAGGGCCTGTTAAAGCCCAATGAGAGTATTTATAACAGGTTATCCCACTAGGGGGTGACACCAAATTGACTGTCTATAAAATTTTTGGGCAGTGTTTCGGCAGAAATTTATTATAAAAATATATGTGTAGATAGTTAAAACAACAAAAACATTTTTCATAAGCCCAGCTTACATGTATCAATATCCCTACCAGGCTAAAACTCGAGGCTCATTTACTTTTTGAACCTTCCAATGTGCTCCGGTCAGAGCGGCTGTTATTACCCAATTACAATGATGCTTTGAATCACGTGGTTTCATCTGCACGACTACCAGCACACGCTGCTGTTTTCATTGCTGCTAATGTTTTTATAGTCGTTGGTTTTGTCAAATTTTCTAATGTTTTAGCTAGAATATTGCCTATTTGTGAACCGAGATCAACAGCTTTTTTTTGAGAACTAAGTAGTAATTGAAGGAAACCAAGGAGAAAAATTTAAAAAAAAAGACATCATGGAGGAGTTGGGGTGGGGTGACACCACGAGTTACTCTAGTAGAGTTGCATGATTTTCCACTGGAGGATAAGACTGTGTTTTGATTCTGTGACCTTCAGTATCAGGTCTTGTCACACTGCAATGACTGTGCGTTCGTGCACTTCACTTTGCTCTGCTGCATTGTCCTGTTTTGTATATTTTAGCTGTTCAGTACTGTCAAGCACTACAGCACTGCCCTCAAATGGACTGCGCTCTACTGTGCTGCCCTGCATTGCACTGTGCTGTGCTTGGTTGTGGCCCAGAGCAGCCAATCTCAACAGGGGTTACAAGGTTTCCCTGAGGCCGCAGCACATATAAGGGGGTGGGGGAAGGATGAAAGCATGTTTTTTTTTCTCTCTTTGAATATTTTTATTGCGTTTTAGCAGTAGATGATACATAGATAATAACAATAATAAATATCCAACGCAATAACTACAAAAAACCTATGACACATAACCAGAAAATACATTGTATGAATAATAACCCCACCCTTATGAAGGTGTTGGTTGAACATACAATCTCCATTACTGTAAAAATGTAATCAGCCAAATCACTAAAATGGGATCCAAGTAGCTTGATAAATTATGAAAATAATTAAGAAAAGGATCCCATAAACTTACAAAGTTAAGATACATTTCAGTAGTAGAACATCTTATTTTTTTTCCAAAGTCAGACATGCCATCACATCAGATGGCCACTGGGTATGTGTCGGAGGGACAGCATATTTCCATCTCATCAATGTAGCTCTTCCAGCAATGAGAAAAACGCTTTTTATGTAGTCGGTAGGAGAGAAGTATGGAAGAAACTGACTGCAATTGTCTGTTTCATGGCAATGGGGGCCCATAAACTTTGTGCAGAGTCCTAAGGGGGCCATAACTGAAAACAGATTGAGAATGGCTGATGTGGAGCAGTGTTCAGTCTGGTGGTTTGTTGCCCATTCATATTATACTGCTCTATCACACTGTGCAATATGACACAACACTGTGCTGTGTTCTATGACACTGTGCTGTGGTCTAGGACACCCTGCTACTTTCTACAACACTGCTACATTTCTTGGACTCTGTATTGTGTTCTACAATACTCTGTTATATTCTATGGCACTGTGCTATGTTCTTAGACACTGTACTGTGTTCTGCGACACTACTATATGCTTCGGCATTGCTGTGTTCTACCACACTGTGCTGCATTCCTCCATTTTGTTTTTAATTTTTCGATGCAAGTACAATAAATCTACCATACTACATCAAATCACTGAAAAATGTGACAGCATCTATATTAAAATATTCCCATCCTTGTCCAGGATGCAATGTATCCTTGAGCTGACAACACTCCCAAAACACCTCCTGGGTTCCCATGGAGATTGCCTGCTCGTTTTCTGAGACATTCCCCCAGAAAATGACCAGTCAATCCAGGTGGAGCACCCAAAGGCTCGCTTCTTGGATGAACGGATAACGCGTTTCGCCGTGCCCAGGAGCAAGGATTGTTCTGCTGTGGTCAACAGCACCACTGTACCATGCTGTACTGCAGTCCGCTGCCCTCGACAGCCATGTTGCTTCATTCTCTGCTCTATTTTGCTCTGGCCCGTATTGCATGGCAGCACATGATCAACGGTTCCCTTTATCGTCATGTAATCATGCATTAAAAATGTCCCAATATACTTCAACGATTGTCTGCTCTAAAGCAAACAGAGTCACTGTGACCATTGCTCAGCATCCCTAACAATAGGAGAAAGAGAAGCAAAAGAGAGTCCTTTCAAACGAGCGCTCTGCTCTGTGCCACAGCTTTGTTTCCTGTAGTGGAAATGTTTGCACCACGAATTACTTTCCTGCATTGCCGCATTGCGCTGGACTGCCCTCTATTCCGTTGCGCCATATTATTTCTTTGGCTTGGCTTCGCAGACGAAGATTTATGGAGGGGTAATGTCCACGTCAGCTGCAGGCTCGTTTGTGGCTGACAAGTCCGATGAGGGACAGGCAGACACGGTTGGAGCGGTTGCAAGGGATAATTGGTTGGTTGGGGTTGGGTGTTGGGTTTTTCCTCCTTTGTCTTTTGTCAGTGAGGTGGGCTCTGCGGTCTTCTTCAAAGGAGGTTGCTGCCCGCCGAACTGTGAGGCGCCAAGATGGCGGTGGTCAATGTGGCAGGCACCAAGAGATTTCTTTAGGCAGTCCTTGTACCTCTTCTTTGGTGCACCTCTGTCTCGGTGGCCAATGGAGAGCTCGCCATATAACAAAACACACATCGGTACAGCAATGGAATAGGCCCCTTTGGCCCAGTACCTCTGCTGAACATCACGCCCATGTTAAACTCCGCTGCCTGCCATCATTCATATCCCCCTATCCACTGCGTATTCATCTGTCCATCTAGAAACTTGTTAAAAGCTACTGTTGTATCTGCTTCCACCACTGCTCTGGCCACCTGTTCCAAGTATCAACCAACCTCTATATAAAAAGCGTACACCACACATTTAAATTTAATTTTAAATTTAGGCATACAGCAAGGCAACAGGCCATTTCGGCCCATGAGTCCATGCTACCCTATTTGCACTCCTTTAACCTACACCCACGGTAAGTTTTGAACGGTGGGAGGAAATTATAGCCCCCCCCCAGAGAAAACCCATGCCGACATGCGGGATACAAACCTTGGATCAGTCCCTATTGCTGGCGCTGTAAAGGCGTTGCGCTAACCGTTATGCCAACTGTGCCACGCCCCCCAATAAACTGCCCCCTCCACCCCACCATTAAATGCATGGACAATACAGCTGCTCCCCCTCCACCATCAGACTCCTCAACAATAAACTCAATCAGGGACTCATTTAAGGACCCTTACTTTTGCACTTTATTGACTTTTTTTTCTCTAGTATTGCACAGTTTGTTTAAATTTCTTTGTTTGTTTACCTGTGTACATTGTGTATGTTTTTTTGCACTGCCAAGAAGTAGTAAATTCTGTCTGGCCCACAGGAAAAAGAACCTCAGGGTTGTATGTGATGTCATGTATGTACCCCGACAATAAATCTGAAATCTGACTATTTGGCCTACGATGTCTGGCTGGAACATAAGGCTGAATTAATCAAAATCTCTAATGATTGAATCTCTGTGTCCTTCCATCTTTGCACGCTCACTCACGTGTTTACCTAGAAATGCTACCATCATGTCAGATTGCACCACTACCCCAGCAATGCTGCAGAAACTTTGCCCACACATCTCCTTGCCTCGTTCCCCTCCATCACTCAAAGCACATCCTACAGCATTTGACATTAAATATGCCTGAATGTGCCTCTCTGCGCTCTTATTCCCCCATCTGATCGAAACAAAGAACATTTAAAGAAGTTCTATTACAGTAAAACATTAACACTGACGGGAGTCATTAAAACACCAGGAAAATGATGAACTGATGTTCCTTTTATTCTAATTAACTCCACACTAATGACTTTTCGAGGGAAACTCATTTTCTTTAATGTATAAAAATGTCACTCCTCTTTGATTTGTATAATTTACCAAAATAATCTGGACAATTCAGTCAACGGGTAGCACTGACTGAACCACATCCCTTCCCCTGTCACCATTAGCTCATGCCTTGGACCAGTGATTCTAAACTGGGTATGTCTGGTGAAGTTCAACTGTCGCAGCATTTTTCGTGTGTGTATGTGTGGGCATGCGTGCCTTTATGTTTGTGTATATGTGCATGTTTGAGTGTGTACGTGTTTATGCATGTGTGTGAGTGTGTGCATAAGTATGTGTTTGTGTGTGTGTGTCTGTGTGTATGAATGTTTGCATGTGAGTGCGTGTGCATGAATGTGTGCATGTGTGACTGTGTGTGTGTGTGTGTGTGTGTGTAAGTGTGAGTGTGTTTCCATGTAGGTCAAACAGGTCAGCAGGTCAAACAGTGCACTTTATGTAGCAAAGATAAAGATACAGAACCAACGTTTCGGGCTTGAGCCCTCCATCAAGGTCATTTTTCAGGTTGCCTTAAATCAACTGTGGTGTGTTGTTTGTCTAAATACTTACTGTATAAATGAACACATCCTTTACATTAAATTGCGGGTTGTAATGGTTAACTTACTTGGCTGGTAATGGGGACCTCTGACCTCACTGTCTGAAATGCCAACCTCGTCAGAGGTTTTGGAGAATTTAAATTCAGTCAATAAAATTTAAAAATCTAGAAGAGTGACCTTTTGATTTAATTTAGAGAAACAGCGAGGTAACAGGCCATTCCAGCCCACGAGGCCATGCCATCCATTTACACCCAACTTACCGAAAATGCCGGTAAGTTTTGAAGGGTGAGAGGGAACCGGAGCAGCCGGAGGAAACCCACGCAGACACAGGGAGAACGTACAAACTCCTTACAGACCGTGCTGGATTGCTGGCACTGTAATAGCATTGTGCTAACAGCTACGCTAACTGCACCCACCTTGAAAGCGGCCTTGTTTGAAAATGTCCTCTCACCTCGTTCTCATGCCTCTTTTTCCTCTCTTGCTCCAGTTTATTGTTGACTCCACTTTCCCTGCTACGAGACTATTTACTTTGCCCCACTTCATAGCCACATTATTTCAAAATGTCAAGATTTAGGACATGTTCGTGACATGACCTAGATAGCAGTGGAAGCCAGCATTTCAGCTTAGAAATACAGGAGAGAGGAAATTGGATCCATGCTGGTTGGCAAAGAGCTGACCACCCCGATCCCACCTTTCAGCACAAGGTCGCTGGTCTGCAAGTCCGTATTTGAGCACTGGTGAATGGCGGTGACAATTTCTGCATCTCCATCCTTTCAAACTGCAAATTCCAGGCCCTCTCCATTCTTCGGATGAAAGAAAAGTTCCAGATTTCCCTCCAATTCAACTACTAATGGTAGATCGGGGTAGAACGGTTAGCACCACACTCTTACAGCAATTGGGACTTAGGTTCGATTCCCACACTATCTGTAAGAAGTTTGTTCGATCCCCCTGTATCTGAGTGGTTTTTATCCTCTGGTTTCCTCCCACTGTTCAAAAAACTTTCCGAGGGTTGTAGGTCAATTGGGTGCAATTGGGCAGCACAGGATCATGGGCCAGAAGGGCCTGTTAACGTGCTGCATATATAAATTTAAATTTAAAATTTATGACTTAAAATCTATGGATTTGAAATGCATTCCCCTCTCAAAAACACCAAGTAGACTCTAACTTTTCATTCCTGAGCTAAGTCTAGATCCAATTTTCCATTCTTTCTTTTACTTTTTTAACCACTGTGCCATTTGGACTGAGATAAAATCCATGTCGACTGTGTCAAAAGCAGTGCCTTTATCAGAATTCATGTTACCTCCTCAAAAACTTCAGTCAAGTTCGTCAGACTGCCCCTGACTAACCTATGTTTTTTCTAAATTAAGTCCCATATGGATTCTTATTATTGAATTTAATAAACCTCCCACTGTTGATGTTAAACCAATAATTAAAAATAATTAAACTAATAAGTCCTCGTACTTTGCAACCACTCTATACCTAGAGTGTTGTTAAAGCCACTGCAATTTCCTCCCTTGCTTCTTCTAACAGCTTGGGATGGATTTCATCTGGGTCTGGAAACTTATCTGTTTAGAATTTTAAATTTAGAAATACAGCATGGTAACAGTCCCTTATAGCTCACAAGTCCAATTACACCCAGTCGACCCACAAACTTGGTATGTTTCCCATGAGCCAGGCTCCAGTGGCCCACAGCCCATGCAAGTCTCGCCCCCATCTGTAAGTCACCTGTAGGCTGTGTGGGTCACTCAGCTGATGAGCCCCTCACTGGTCCACCGTTGTGATCATAGGGTCGTTTCCTCTGCTTCTCCTGCTCAACAAGTGGTGCTCTCCCCATTTCGGGTGCCCCACGCCGGGTCCGCTGTGCTTTGGAATCTGCCATCCACCGTGGCAGATACCGAGCACGGGTGCCGCCATCTTGGGCACAGACTCCGCAGTTGCAGATTTTACTTTCAAAACACCATCTGCTTCTTTAACAGGTCGTTTCACACCCGTACAGAGCTGCCAGCATTAGGACTGGGCAGCTGAACCATTAGGACTGGGCAGCTGAACCATTCGGAGCAGCGCTGTGTCTCTGCCTCCCATTCTTCTGGGTCCACACCAGCTGCAGCACCGCCGTTACAGCAGCCCTGGCAGTGCCGCCATTTTTTTTGTGACTTGCCAATAATTTCCCAAGCCCTCTCTTCCTTTCCCTAATTTCCCATTGAATTTCACTCCCAGACTCTCGATACTCTTCTCGGTTTTCTGCTGTATTAAACTGCCCATCTTACCTAAGCTTTGTCTTTGCCTTATCCTCTCTGTACCTTGAAGCTGCTTCCAATGGCCCTTCTTCAAAGGTTATTTACCAATGCTTTGCCTCCTCTGCAGTTCATAGTTTAGGACAGAGAAGGCTTTAATAGATGAGAGAAACTGCATTAAATGTGAACTGCCATAAATTATAAGAACTGCAAGTTGCTTTTACATTGCCAGCTGAAGAATAAGTTTCTAATAATAATAATTAACATTTATAATAAACTGTGCTAAGTGCTAAGACACATAAAGGACAAAAAATGAGTGAACCACTGGAGAAGTGGTCTATAGCTCCTCTGTGTGGAGGATGACAATCTGAAAGACTTTCATATGAATGCAAAAGTCCCGGATTAATCTGAGAATCCAACTGTACAATGCTGTTGGGCTCCCCACTGTGTCCAGCAGCACAGTACAGGTTGCCAGAAAACATCAAACATTATGGCCTACAATGTTGTGGTGACCTACTCCACAACAATCTAACTCTTCCCTACCTCATTTATTTCTCTTACATCCACTTGCTGGTCTGAGAGTTGTTAAATATTCCTATTGTACCAGCCTACACCACCATCCCAGGCACCCATCTATCTCTCTGCAAAGAAGCTAACCTCTAATGTCTCCCCTGAATGTTTCTCCAGTCGCCTTAAGCAGGTGATATTGTCGGCCCAAGTAAAAATGTGTTGGCTGTCCATCTTATCTAAGCCCCTCATAATTTTATCTTTCTTTGTCTTTGGCTTGGCTTCGCGGACGAAGATTTATGGAGGGGGTAAAAAGTCCACGTCAGCTGCAGGCTCGTTTGTGGCTGACCAGTCCGATGCGGGACAGGCAGACACGATTGCAGCGGTTGCAAGGGAAAATTGGTTGGTTGGGGTTGGGTGTTGGGTTTTTCCTCCTTTGCCTTTTGTCAGTGAGGTGGGCTCTGCGGTCTTCTTCAAAGGAGGCTGCTGCCCGCCAAACTGTGTGGCGCCAAGATGCACGGTTTGAGGCGTTATCAGCCCACTGGCGGTGGTCAATGTGGCAGGCACCAAGAGATTTCTTTAGGCAGTCCTTGTACCTTTTCTTTGGTGCACCTCTGTCACGGTGGCCAGTGGAGAGCTCGCCATATAATACGATCTTGGGAAGGCGATGGTCCTCCATTCTGGAGACGTGACCCATCCAGCGCAGCTGGATCTTCAGCAGCGTGGACTCGATGCTGTCGACCTCTGCCATCTCGAGTACCTCGACGTTAGGGGTGTGAGCGCTCCAATGGATGTTGAGGATGGAGCGGAGACAACGCTGGTGGAAGCGTTCTAGGAGCCGTAGGTGGTGCCGGTAGAGGACCCATGATTTGGAGCCGAACAGGAGTGTGGGTATGACAACGGCTCTGTATACGCTTATCTTTGTGAGGTTTTTCAGTTGGTTGTTTTTCCAGACTCTTTATACCTCTACTAAATCACCTCTCATCCTTTGTCATTCCAAAGAGAAAATCCTTACCTCTGTTAACCAACCTCACTTCATAAAACATGTTCTCCAATCCTGGTAAATCTCTTCTGGGTGGCATGGTTGGTGTAGCGGTTAGCACAACACCGTAACAGCACCAGTGATCAGGACCGGGTTCGAATCCTGCACTGTCTGTAAGGAGTTTGTATGTTCTCCCCGTGTCTGTGTGGGTTTTCTCTGGGGGCTCCGGTTTGCTCCCACCATTCAAAATGTGCCGGGGGTTCTAGGTTAATTGGGTGTAAATTGGGTGGCACGGGCTCGTGGGCCTGCTACTGTGCTGTATGTCTATTTTTAATTTCTCTAAAGCTTCTACATCCTTCCTGTAATGAGGCCACCAGAAATGAACACAATATTTCAAGTGTGGTCTAACCAGTTTTATAGAGCTGCCACATTACTTAATGGTGCTTGAACTCAGTCCCCAAACTAATGAAAGCCAACACACCATACATCTTCTTAACCACCCCATCAAATTGTGCGACAACCTTGGACGTGAACCCCATGATCCCTTTTTTACTCCACACTGTTAAGAATCCTGCCTTTAACCAAGTACCCCACCTTTGTTCAACCTTTCAAAGTGCATTATTAAACAAACTTATCCTGATTGAACTCCATCTGCCACTTCTCCACCCAACTCTGCATTTTGTCTGTATTCTGTTGTATAATGAAAACCTTCTACCCTAATTATCCACAACAGTTTCAACTTTTTGGATCACTTGCAAACTTCCTGAACCACCCTTCTATTTCTTTGTCCAAGTCCTTTATAAAAATCACAAAGAGCAGAGGTTCAAAACTGATCCCTGAGGAATGTCAGTCACCACTAACCTCCAGACAGAATACGTTCCATCCACTACCACCTTGCAGGCACGCCAATTCCAAATCCATGCAACAAAGGTTCCATGGATTCCATACCTCATGACCTTCTGAATGAGCCTACCATGGGTGACTTTGTCAAATGTCTTTCAACAATCCATGTACTCCACATCCATCGCCCTAACTTAACCTCCAGCTCATACGCCTGTTCTACACTGACCAAGATTCCTCTCTCTGGTGAAACTGAAGCAAAGTATTCATTTAGGGCCTTCCCTACCTCCTCTTCATCCAGGCACATTCCTCCCCCCCCTCCACCTTTTATCGCTAAACAGCACTACCCTCATTTCAGTCATCCTTATGTCAATTCTCCCAGTGGCCAACCATTTCAATTCTGCTCCCTGCTCCTGCGTCAACCGGCATGTGCGTCCATGGCCTCATGCACTGCCAAACCAAGGCCACCTGTAATTGGAGGAACCACACCTAATATTCTGCCTGGGCACTCTGCAACCGGATGGTGTTAACATCGACTTCTCTGGTTTCTCCCTCCCTCATCCCTCCATCTCCTTTCCTCTAGCTCTCCACCATCTTCATTCACAGAGTCATTCCCCCACCATCTGCTGCTGTGCCCTCCCTCCCTTATCTACCATTAGGAACTGTGGGACTGTGCTCCTCCCCCCTACCCCTCCTCTCCACCATTTTGTTCAGGCACCTGCCTACATTTTGCTTATCCCCTAATGAAGGGCACAAGCTGGAAATGTCGATTATCTTTGCAACAGAAAGTAACTGTTTGACCTGCTGAATTTCTCCAGCATTGTGTTTTACTCTTGTCATCCATGACTAGTTCTGTTCTCATCATCTTTTCCGAGCACTTAAGCTGGGGAATTTGCCTACAGCTGCTACCCTGGGTTCAGTCTGATGTAGGATCAGTGACTTAATTCTGGACACTGAGGGCAAGAGGTAAGTTTCAGCAAATGCAAATTTTTTTCAGTTAAATAAGCTAATTTACATTAAATCCCCTGGAATCTGTCACCTATAGGGATTGGTTGATGCCGGATAAGTGAATTTTCAGGTTTCTTGAGGTTATGTGTGCATGGATTGGCGAACTAATGGCGAGAAGTGCCAATGTTAAACTTCCATATTTTTTACCTATTTAATTTCCGCAATTTTTTTATGTTGGTTGCTTGAATTCCAGACAACAGGATTTTAATGTAGATATTTTCAGTTGTTAATCTAAAAGTAAGTATTTAAATTGATTTTGTGATTTCTTGTACTTCCAACTGTTTAAATTAATTTTTATAAGATGTACATCTCGGAATTGCCTGTAATTGGGATTGGTTATAGATTGGTACACCATTGGCCAGTATGGACCTGGTGCTCTGGGATTACTTAAGGTGGTATTTGAGTAGAAAGAAAAAGGTTGAGAACCACTGCTTTAAACTAACTGCCCCACGAAGGGTTCAGAAAAGTTAGAAACAGTGCAAAGGTGTCAGCTTTTGTCAGCGGGAGATCCACCCAAGAGTCTGATAGAGATCTCCCCTCAGCACTCTCAGTCTTGATGAAGATTGAAACACTGCCCATTCCTTTTCTCCCATGGATGTTGCACGATCTGCTGAGATCCTCCAGCATATCATCTGGTACTGAGGCAAGAAAATGGCCTTGAACCTGGAGCCTCATGTTTTCAAGTTCCTGTACCTCCTGCTCGTCGGATGTTGTGGGGGGGGGGGGGGGAGTGTTGTAAAGGGAGTGTGATCGGGGTGGGCCGGGTTCGTTAATACGTTGTTAACCAAAAAAAAAAGCTGGAGACACTGGGGTTGAGTGCAATGCACAAAAGTGCTGGAGAAACTCAGCAGGTCACTCAGTATCTATGGGAAGTACAGGGTAACCAAAGTTTTGGGCCCAACGATTCAAGATTCAATTTATTGTCGTGTAATAAAGAATGCAATATTACATGAAATTTGTTTTCGTCTGCCATAACCCAGATTCTCCATCATCAGAAATTGCCTGAAGCGCCTTTACAGTCAGAGAAGGAGAAGCAAACTAAAGTTCCCCCAGAGTCACCGAGTGTCTGTGGCTTCACCTCCAGCACTTCCACAGCCTCTGCAACCGCACAGAGTCCAGTCCAAACCATCAGCAGCTGAGCTCCAGATCCGAACATCTGACATTATCAGGAATCCTTCAGTGCCCACAGCACCCTCTCGCACCCCAGTTCCAACATTTGGTGCTTTGTAACTATCAACAATTGTAGTTAGGAAGTACTCTTCGGCTCAGGGAGATATTGTTTAGTTGGTAAAATAGGCAGAGCAGTGGCAGATGAATTTAATCCTGAGAAGTGCAAAGTGATGCACTGGGTTGGGGCGGGGGGGGGGGGGGCGGTGGAAAGAGGGTGTGGGGAAAATTGGTGGGAATAGATCAGAGGGGAAATGGGATACTTCTGAGCTAGCACAGACTCAATGGGCCAAAAGAAGAGGTAGTGTGGAATCATGTGACTTATCCATGGACGGTAAAGAGGACCAAAGGGAGATGAGTGCTTGCAGATGTGGCACGAGACATTCACTAATTTACTCTGTCATAGTTAGGAGACTAACTCCTGAAAGATATTGAGACAGAGCTGTCTTGGGCCAACATATTTCTGATTAATGGAAGTTGAGTTTGCTTTTCACTCCATTTCTCAAACAGGATGTTTCTGGATGACCTGCTGCACAATTTATCGTGACTGGATTCACTGACTTGGATGCCATTAAGGCTGAACCCTGTTCATAAAGCAAAGTTAAGCACTTCATCAAGAAAGGATGACGCAGTCTTCCTCCTGAAGCAATGCTTAGCACCGACAGTTCTGCCTTCCAATAGCTCCCACAAAGAGCATCGAGACGACAGCCAGTGAACTGCAGTGCTGGAACCAGAATGCAAATCATGTTTGTGTGGAATTAGTGGTCTCTGGTCTGAGGGCCTTGTGGAAGCATCGGGACAGAAGAATTAAAGCCCAAAACGTCCACTGCCTTTTACTTCCTATGGATGCTGCATGACCTGCTGAGTTACTCCACTGTGATACAGGAGTTACGTGGACTCAGGAGTGATTGGTAAGAGGATCAGAGATGATCCTCAGTTGTGTCCATCATGCAACCTGTTTAATGATGTAGATTGAGGATGAAATATTGGCCTGAGAGGAACATGGTATCATATCCACAGGGGAGCCTCGGGTAACCATAAGATCATACGACTACGAGAAGAAATAGGCTATTCAGCCCATCACATCCGCCCCATCATTCAATCATGAGCTGATCCATTTTTCCACTCAGCTCCCTTTGATGCCTTGGTTAAACAAGAACCTATCAATCTCTGCCTTAAATACATCCAATGACCTGGTCTCGAAACCGCCTATGGCAACAAATTCCACAGATTCTCCACTCTCTGGCTGAAGAAATTCCTCCGCATCTCTGTTTTAAGTGGGTGTCTTTTAATCCTGAGTTGTGCCTGCTTGTCCTCGACTCTCCCACTCTGGAAAACAACTTTCTACATCAATCTGACAATGCCTTTCAACATTCAGAATGTTTCAATGAGATCCCCCATCTCATTCTCCAAAATTCCAAAGAATACAGGCCAAGAGCTGTCAAAATGTTCCTCGTATGATCACCATTTCATTTATTGGAATCATCCTGGTGAACCTCCTTCGTTCCCTCTCCAATGTCAGCACATCCTTACTTAAATGAGGAGCCCAAAATTGCTCACAATGCTCCATGTGAGGTCTCACCACTGCCCTATAAAGCTTCAACATCACATCCCATCAGTGGCAAAGAAGCACTCCCTCCAGGTGCTGGCAGTGTTTGAGGGATGAAGTGCTAACTATAGACTTCCAGACTCATGAAGGAACCATGATGAACACAACTAAAGCTCAGTCCTGACCCTCTTACCGAAAGGCCCATTCTTGTGCTGTGCCGTTTGATTTTTATAATCTCCTGACTCCTTTCTCTGTTAAACGTGGCCATTCCTTCAGCTGCCTGTTTCAGATGCTCAAGAATTCTCACCCTAAAGCCATCCTTCTCCCCACCTTCATTTCTCCTCCCTACGGCCATCCATTTGGCCTTGGGTTGCGTTCATTAATTGGTGTCAAACCTTTGTGACAGACCCTCTTTCAGCACGTGAATAGATTCATTATTGGGTCATTGGATGGATGTTCTGCAACCAATCAAATGACAGTCCTCCATCTTAAATTTTCTGCTTTGGTACTATTACTGATTTTTAAACCATAAGCAAAAGAGAAAATGGAAAAAAAAAGCCCAACGATTTCTACTGAGATAACCCCCCCACCCCGATCTGGTTCCACTGTTTTCATCTGTCTTTTCTCAACCCCATCCCCCTCTCTTTGTGTTCTCCTCCCCTCCCTGTCTCTCCACCTCTCCCACCTTTGTTTGTCCAGTGTCCTATCACCTCTTAGCCCCCCGGCCCAGCTCCCCCCTCCCCCCTTCACTTCCCATTTTAGTTTCAGTAAAGGGTTCCAACCCAAAACGTTGAATATCCACTTCGCTTCACGGATGTCACTCGACCTGTTGAGCCCCTCCATCTCTATCCCGTGCTGTCTGTAAGGAGTTTGTACATTCTCCCCATGACTGGGTTTCCTATAGGTTCCTAACGGTTTCCTCCCACCGTTCAAAATAAAAATGTTCTGGGGGTTTTAGGTCAATTGGGTCTAATTGGACGGCAAAGGTTCATGGGCCGAAAGGGCCATTCCCATACTGTATGTCTAAATTTTTTACTTAAAAAAAAAATCTAATATTTAGAGATTTAAAGAAGCAGCACAGTAACAGGCCCTTCCGGCCCACAATCCCGCGATGCCCAAATGCACCTATGTGACCAACGAACCAACTAATCCCCATGCGTCTTTGAGAACATGGGAGCGCACCGGAGCCCCTGGAGAAAACCCACACAGACACGGGGAGACTCCTTACTGACAATGCAGGATTCAAACCCGGATCCCTGGCACTGTAACGGCATTACTAGAAGCGCTACGCTAACTGTGCCAGCAGTTCTTGTGCTTCTCCTTTTTCCAACAATTTATCCATCCCTATGCTCTCAGGCAGGGCCTGATGATTGAACCCAGAGACCCCAGGATCATCCTGACCTTCTCTATCCCAGATGGGCTCCCCCATCAATGCCCCATGATTTTCCCAATATCTGCTTCTATCTGAGCCTCTGAGAAATGCCCATGGGACCTCACTTTTCCATTAAAGATGCTCTATAAATGGCAAGTAGTTGCCGCAAGAATTTTCCTTTGCAGCACCAGCGACTGTGGGATGAAGCTGTTTATTATTAACACATTTTCTGACTGTGGCTTCCAACGGGAGGTTAAAAGCATTAACAAAAGTAAAGATTTCAATTTCCTTCCAATATTGAATGCCTCTCTCTAGGTGCCTGATATAATTTGTGGCACTGTATTGATGGAAATTATTTTTTACACAAGGTGACAATGTGTGCAGTATTTGCATAAAATACAGAGAGACAATGTGCTGTCAGATTCCAATCCTGAATCAGGATAATTGCTGTGGATTCTGGGATGCATAGAAGATCACTGTCAACTGGCCTCTCCCCTATTGTAGTTCCCCAATGCTAAGCAAATAATTGAAAAAACACTAAAGCCGCTTTCAGGTGCAATCGCTCCGAGAATGAGCCTGCGGGTGTGTTCGAATCGATGTTCAGGTGGTAGCGCTGAAGGCGCTGTTCAGGCACCTGAAAGGGCCGACTGCAGGAGAGGCGCCTCGGAGCAAACGCTGGCTCGTGTCGACTGTGGTCGTAGTCCCGTCCACTATTGTGATGTCATTTGCAGCGCGTCAAGGCTGAAGCGGAAAGGAACACAGGATCATGGCGGGGCCCGGAGCAGAGAAGAGAAATGCCTCTAACGTACCGAAAAATGTGACTGTACTGGTAATGCCAAGCCTGCACACTCTCCAGTTTTTCAAAAATCGTGCCAAAGCATCTCAGGCTGATGATGTCACGGCAATGTCACCATGACGCCCCGTAGCAGCCGCTGCTGCTTTCAGGTGCCTCGGGGGACTGCTCGGAAGCAGAGAATATCCCTCCCTGAGGAGGGTTGGGTGAGTACTCCCTCCTCAGGGCCGGGTTTTCCGCTTTCAGGTGGCTTCCCGACAGTTGCATTCAGGTAGAATAGGCAGCTTTACATCTGGGTATTCTGGCCACCTGAAAGCGGCTTAAGAGACTTCCATCAGAGCAGAAAGAAGCTTCTCGAATCTCTATCACCCAGACAAACAACGTGGCTGCTTTATCTGGGATGAGATGGTTGCTGGAAATGTCGGCACTATTTAGAGCAACTGTTCCATGTACTGGTAAAATTTTGTCTTCCAGTTTTTTCCCCATGTCCATCAGCCATGGCCCAGCCTCTTCCCAGGTAATGATCATGAGTTTATTTACAATGCACATCTGCACTGAAATTCTTCCCTGCTGCTGAGGAATTGTGTAAAAGAGCAGGAAGGATTGGGATATGCTTAAACTTGTTCACAACCTTGAATTACCTATTAGCAGTTCATGAACTTTATGATGTACATAATGG
This sequence comes from Narcine bancroftii, assembly GCF_036971445.1. Taxonomy (NCBI): domain Eukaryota; kingdom Metazoa; phylum Chordata; class Chondrichthyes; order Torpediniformes; family Narcinidae; genus Narcine; species Narcine bancroftii. The sequence continues at coordinate 5,625,906 of NC_091482.1, forward strand.
TTGTGACTTGCATGAACAATGGCTGAAGAGGAACTGACTTAAAGTACCTGTTAAACGTGCACACCGGTCATGAATTTTGCAGACAATGGCTGCAGAGGAATTGACAGCACTGGCTGAGGTGCTCAAGACCAAGACAGGACATGCCTGCAGTATGAGGTGGCCATGCACCCCTAATCAATGGTGTCTGGCTTCAATATGCAAGTGTACCTGAAAACTGATGTATTAGAAGCAGTCTTGAACCTTGTTCGAGGCTCACTTGGTGACAGATATCTAAGCTTTATGAGTGAGACCCTGTATATCAATTAAGCAATGCAAGCTTACTCATAAAGGGTGCTTGGTTTGTAGTTCAATGGGTCTGAAGTTACTCCCTTGATCTGAAACAAGAAAAGGACAAAGCTGCACAATGCAGCTAAACAGGTAGGGGCAAAGAAAATCTATAATAGTAACCTTTTTACTCTGAGAGTGACGGGTGCTTGGAATGCATTGCCAGGGGTGGTGGTGGAGACTGGTACAATAAGGATATTCAGAAGACTGTAAGATAGGCACGTGGATGCAAGAAAACTAGAGGGTTATAGGTGTGAAGGAGGGAAAAACTGGATTGTCATGAAGTAAGTTTATATAGGTTGGCACAACATCAGACTGAAGAGCCTGTACTAAGCTGTAATGTTCCAAATTGTATTAAATTAAAAGAGACAATGAATACATGATAGATAATAAATAGCCACAATCATACAAGGGGAGGTTCAAGAGTCTGATAGCTGTTGGAAAGAAACTGTTCTTGAACCTAAAAGTGCTGGTCTTCAGGTTTCTGTACCTTCTGCGCAGAGAGAGCAGTGAGAAAAGGTTGTGACCAGGGTGATGGGCATCCTTCTTGATGTTGGCTACCTTCTTGAGGCAGTGCCTCACATAGATGTCTTCAGTGGTTGGGAGGTCAGAACTTGTGATGGACCTGGATAAGGTTTCGTACCTCCTGCGTTCCCGGACACTCGAATTATCGAACCAGGGTGTGATGCTCCCGGTCAGTATTTTTCACAGAGAACCTGTTGAAGTTTGATAGAGTGCCCAACGACATGCCAAATCTTCCCAGATTGCTTTGAAAGGCACTGGCGTACCTCAGTATTTGGCCACTCACCCATGGCCCTCCAACTTTGCCTGATCTATTTTCCACGTGTGAGGGCAGAGAGGGAACATCAGGGAAGCAGCAATAGGAGCAATAACTAGAAAAAAGCCCCATACCATTGAAGAACAGAGGTTTTGCTATCCATCAGTGCCCAATTATAATTAATTTTAGCTGTGCTATTTTACAGGTTGCTCCACTTATAAACTTGCCATTATAAAAATAATCCAGTCACCATGATTTTACTTGCTGAGAGAGCAGCAACGATAGTGAGATTAATCTTGACAAGAGCAGTTCGGGTTAAAAGCAAGCTTGATGTTACAAATTGGAAAATTATGCTCTTTCAGAGCATTTCATGCATGATATACCACTTCTGCATCGGGCTTTGCAAATTTACGTTAACTCATACAACAACAAGGCTCTATAATTGTTACTTGGCTGAGAAGTAGTCTGTTGCCCCCCCCCCCCCCCCCACCACCACCAGTGCAGGGAGCAGCGAGGTATGTGAATTGGGAGAAAGGCATTTCATTTTCTGTTGGCCCCTCGTTACTTTCCAAAGCAAATCATAACGGCCAGTTGGGTAGCTTGCTTCACTGAGAGGGTACCGAACTTGTGGAAATGTCAACCATTAGAAAGGTGTGGAGCCCAAATCAGTGGATATGCTGAAGGCGGAGACATTCTTGAAGCAGAAAGCCTTGAGGGGTATGTGAGAGAGTGGGAAAGTGGTACTTGAGGCATGGAATATGGAGATATCAGACTCAAAGGGTTGAATGGCCTATTGCTTTTGACCTATGTTGGTTCTGAATGTGGGCATTGTTGTAATGTAGAAAGGATGATCCCAGCAGGTTCTCACAATCAGTCATGTGACAGTGACATTAATCTGTTTTATTGATGATGGCTGAGGAATAAATATTGCGCGGGACCTTATTTTTTGAGGTTCAGCACAGTAACAGACCCTATTAATCCATGAGCCTAAATACACCAATTAATGTAGTGGTTAGCATAACTCTGTTCCAGTGCCAGCGATCGGGACCGGACCAAGGTTCAAATCCGGCGCTGTCTGTAAAGAGTTTGTACCTTCTTCCCGTGTCTGCATGGATTTTCCCTGGGCTCCCACCCTACAAAATGTACCAGGGGCTGTAGGTCAAATGGGTGTAATTGGATGGCATGAGCTTGTGGGCCGAAAGGGCTTGTTACTGGCCTATATGTCTATATTCAAAAAAATTAAAATTTATAATTTAAACTACCAACACCCGCACATTTTTGGAGGGTGGGGCGAAACCGAAGCACCTGCAGGAAACTCAAGCAGTCACAGGGAGAGCATACAAACTCCTTACAGACAGCGGCAGATTCAATCCCGGGTTGCTGTCACAGAAGTAGCATTGCGCCGACCCACACTGCCCTTTGCTGGGAACCCCCTTGCTCTTCTTGGAAGCAGGGGCTGAGAGGTCCCCCATCACCCTGCAGAGTGTTCAGCATCTGATCCGATGAGGGCAGGCATTGGCGGAGTCCTCGGAGCCTCTGGCGTTCCACACCAAGCCCAAGGGTGGCTCCGAAACGAGGCCCACCAAGGTTTAACAAGGACTGCCAGGCAACCCAAAAAGAGAAATTACCGCAGATTCAGATAAAATGCAAGGGAAGTAAAAATCAAAATCACAAAGCACCAGAAAGAAAGATAATATAACCAGAGACCCATTAATCCTACAGTTACTCTCAGTGTCATCAGAGACATGGGTTCAGTTTATTATTTTTTGACTCTGCATCACATTTATCAAGATGATCATGGTTTCTATTTATCATTTGATGCTATGGCGAAGGTGTATTATCATGGGATTTACATACTGTGGTAATCAAGTGCAAGGTCTCAGTCAGTTAGGTATCTTTAAAGTCATTGTTTGCCTAGACATCAATTCATTCTGCCAGGGAAATAAGGAAAAGTAATGGATTTTAAGAACGGTTTGTGCTAAAAGCCCTTCCTTTCTTGGATCGATTGAATGTCAAAGGCAGATCTGACTTTTTCCAGGATTAACAGATCTAATTACTCAGGAAGGAGGAATCATCAACTTTGTGCGCACCCCAGCAAAGCAGAACAGATGTTTGGTTTGATCAAAAACAATTCTTTTCATTTACTCATCTTTTCATTTCGTCCCTGAGAGGAGACTAAGGCAGGAAGGGAGAGAGCAGGAGGAAAGGGAGATTGAAGAAAATAGAAGAGAAGGTACAGGGAGCAAATTGGGAGATGAGAGCGATGGGCAGGAGGAGCGAAAGAAAAGAACAGGGAGGGTAAAGAGGAGAGATGAGAGAATAGGGTGGCACGGTTGGTGTAGCAGTTAACGCAATGCCTTTAAAACAACAGCAATGGAGACCGACCGGGGTCTCTGGTTTCCTCTCACCCTTCGGAATATTAGGTGGCAAGGACTTGTGGGCTGAAATGACCTGTTGTCTAAATTTAAATTAGAGGAATGAGGAGATGGGAGGGAAAAGATGTGAGGAGGTATGGAACAAGGGTAAAAGGGAGATGTTGAATGTGAACACACAGAGAAGGATGGGCACTCTTTGAGCTGTGGGCTGCCACTGCAGCAGTCCAGATCTGACTGTGAACACTGCAGTTGGACAATGTACAAACGCATCCCCATCATAGACCTGGGCACATGGCCAACATCACCCCTCAAATAAAAAAAATTAAATCCTGGGAATACTCAGCCAGTCAGGCAGTGATGGTGGAGAAACAGTGATAACTTTCCAAATCAACTACCTTTGGTGAGAGATTGGAATCAGTTTTAAGCAGGCAGAGAAAAGTAGGAGGGAGGAGAGAGTGAGAGGGGAGGAAAAAAAAAACCAGGCTGGAGAAACTCACCAGGTCAAACAGTGGATTTTATGTGGCAAAGATAAAGACACATAAACAGCGTTTCGGGCTTGAGCCCTTCAGTAAGGTGTGAACAAAAAGAGAGGAAGTTCTGTGATGGGGAAGGCAGAGGAGATTCAATGACCCAAGGGGTGACAGCCCAGGGTGAAAGAAAGCAGCAATAACACAAGGAAGGAGGGAAGAAAGGTGGTGTAAAATGGGGAGGTGGTGGAGCAGGAAAGGGTTCAAGAAATTAGGGAGATCAAAAAAGTAGGTAGGGGTGCAAGAGACGTACGGCCTGCTTGCCTTTATTGGATGGGGGGTGGGGCACTGAGTGTAAAAGTAAGGAGGTAATTGTGCAGATGTATTAACGTTGGTTACACCAAACTGAGTATTGTGTCCAATTCTGGTCGCCCTATTGCAGGAAGGATGTGGAGGCTTTGGAAAAGGCACAGAAGGGCGGCACAGTTGACGGAACGTTTAGTGCATTGGCTTTACAGGGCCAGGCATCAGGACCAGGCCATGGTTCGAGTCCCGCGCTGTCTGTAAGGAGTTTGGATGTTCTCCCCGTGTCTGCGTGGGTTTTCCTTCGGGGCTCCAGTTTTCTCCCACCTTTCAAAATGTACCAGGGGTGTAGGTTAATTGGGTGTAAATTGGGCGGCATGGACTCGTGGACCGAAATGGTCTATTGCCGTGCTGTATATCCAAATATTAAAAAAATTAAAAATAAATTTAAAAAGGAACATATACATTCACCTTCTCTTTGTGCTAGACATTCCTTATTACAATTTAAAATAGTCCATAGGGCCCACTACTCCAAAGTTCAATGAGCTATATTTTATCCCAATAGATCCTCTAAATGTGATAAATGCACCATTCAGGAAGGTATTTTATATCCTATGTTCTGGCTATGTCCCTCTCTCAGTAACTACTGATAGCTCTAATAGCTTGGTGATTGGAGCACTGGCCCTGTAAAACAGGGCTTGTGAGTTCGTTCCTCGCTGGGGCCTCATTTCTGTGAGGGGTGCTGGACAAAGTGGCGACTCTCTGTCTGCCTTAAGGTAGACAAAAGTTAAAGAATTTCATGTATGTAACATTCTAAATGTAGGACTATAATGGAACCTTTTCCTATTGGAAAGAGATATTTAGTAGTCTATCTTTAATTCTTGATATTACTCTGACTCCGAGTCTTTTTATTGCTATTTTTGGAGTGAGAGGACCACTAGTCTTAATTCGGACACCATCTCAATCTCATGTAGTCGCTTTTGTTTGCGAGGAGGCTCATTCTGCTGAGGTGGAAAGATTTTGTCCTTCCCACGCATACACAATAGTTCTTGGATTTGATGGCATCTCTCTCTCTAGGTGTTCAACTACCTCAACGAGTATTATTTTCTTCTCTTTGGAGTTCTTATTTCAACTATTTTCAAAATTTATATTATTATTTCAATTATTTTTCGTCCTTATTATTTTTTTTCCTTTCCCTTTTTGTTTTGAACCTATTAGTATCAAAATTAGTAGTTGACGCCAGACTTTGCAGAAATCGTTCAGGTTAGGGTTAGAAATTAGATTAGCAATAGATAGGCTTTTTCCTTCCTTTTTTTCATCAGTAATATGGATCCATGTGTATCTTGTTTACCATTGTTTATCATTTGTAATTCTATTTTATCTTGACCTGAACATTATATCATGTGTATCTATGAAACCTGATATTTTTTGTTCAAAAAACCATTAAAAAAGATTGAAAAAGAAAAAAAAACTTTTAAAACATTAAATTTAAGTGGTTTACAGGCCAGACTGGAGGGTATGAGTTGGACAAACTTGAACTTTTCTCTCTGAAGGGATAAAGGCTGATAGAAATTGATGTGAGGCATTGATAGGGTAGGCGGTCTCAATCTTATTCCGTGGGCAAAAGCATCACACCCTAGAGCAGTCATTTTTGATGGGGGCCCCATGGGGGTCACAGCACATTTAAATAAAAGCATTTATTCTTTTCACCTCAAGTAACATAAACATTTTTTGTGTTCTTTAATATAGTTGGTAGGATTGTATGTCCAGATTGGGCAACAGTTTTTCCCCCCCAGGCCATTAGACTCTTGAATTCCCAGAACATATGTGGATAGAGTACCTTGGTACTGGGGGCTCTTACAGTAAACATCTTAATATTTAATATTTTATGTGTTTAACTTGTATCTTAACATTTTTACGTAAACATGTTCCGTTGTCCTGGAGAAACGCTATCTCATCTTTACCATGTGAGCATGGTATGAACGATAAATAAAGGTGTCTTGACTTGAGAAGTACAGAAAAAAAACAAAACCTGACTGCTTCATAGGAAAGCGGGCCCATAAACTTTGAGCAGAGTCCTGAGGGGTACATAGCTGGAAAAAAGGTTGAGAATGGTTGGTCTAGAGGACATTCTTTTAAGGTGAGAGGTTGAGGGTGCCCGTCAAGTTTATTTCCATAGAATGCGGTGGAAGTCTGGGACGGGCTCTCAGGAGTAGTGGTGGAAGCAGATACAACGTGGTAGTGTTTAAGAAGCTTGCAGGTAGACACATGAAGATGAAGGGGATGGAGATAGACTATCAGGTGCAAGCAGCAGCACTGGAGTTGGATTTGGGCATCGTGTTGGGCACAGACACTTGAGCCCAATGGCTGTTCCTATGTTGTGTTGTTCTATGTTCAAAGTGGAAAAATGCTGGAAATGTTTATTAGTAAAATACAGAAGTGATAATTGCACAATGGTCAATTCCATTCAGAACCTCTACGAAAATGCAATAGCCCACACCTGCAAACAGCAAGACCCAGACAACAGTCAGGCATGGGCTGATGCAGGGAGAAGGAGAAGCAGAGGAGATAACCTGACAGGACGGTGACCACGCAGGAAGACTAACAAGGGGCTCAGTGGCTGAGGGATCCATGCAGGCTGCAGGTGACTTACAGTCGGGGGACCCACACGGGCTGCATGAAACTGGCTCAAAGGAACCAGGTATTGGAGCCAGAATTTGAAGGGGCGCTGAGGGCAAGAAGGTCCCAAAGGGCCTTGGGCCCTGATTGTGTTGAGGGGATTTGGATCTGGTGCTCAGGTTGCTGATAGATTGAACAGGGTCTGTGCAGCTGCGGGATGCTGGTGTGAATCCATGGGCACTCAGTGTCTCTGAAGGGACTCTCTTTTTCTGTTTCTCTCGTACTGTAAATGACGCCGGACAACACTAATGGTGACTCTTTGTCTGCCTTATGGCAGATAGAAGCCAATTTTGTGTAATATTATACATTCTGTTCTATTATATGACAATAAAAAAATCTTGAAACTTGAAGTAACAGTCACAAAAACGACAGACGATGAATGTGGCAAAGACTGGGTCTCACCACTTACTTTTGGCATTCACTCCACCATCAACAACTGGTGATGAACTGAAACTATGAAGGGCGGTCTGAGACTAGGTAGCCTGTAGTGCTACCTCTTCTCACTGCTGCCTTCAGCCTGCAGTCCTGCTCCTCTAGCTTCAAGAAGAGTTCAAGAACAACTTTTCTCCAACAGCTATCAGCCTCTTGAACCTACCCTAAACCAAGTTCAGGGCCATCTAAATAGCTGTCTGCACCACTCTTTTTCAAATTTCAAAAGTTGATCTACTGCAACTGTGAACATCTATCTGATATTTATTAGCTGTTTTCCTGTCTTGATATACTGTGGTAATTCACTATATACGATTGTAGCAGCGATCCCAAAACCTTTCCACTGTCTACAAGGCTCTGTCCAAGAGGGTCAGCGAGAATGTGAGTCCACACCTTTGGGTGAAGAGAAGGGAGAATGGGACATACAACTCCCTGACGTAGAGCATCAAAGATCATTGACCATCTGACTCCCTTTCTTTTGCCACAGCTTATTTTTCACATTTAAGTCATAGAGTACAGAACAGGTCCAACTTGGCCATGCCTTTGGGACCACTGTAATCCCACTTGCATGCATTTGGTCCGTATCTTTTAAACCCTACCTATCCATATATCTGCTCAAAGGTGTTTTGAATGTCATAAATGTAGCGGCTTCCATAGCTTCCTTGGCATTTTAAGGTTCCTTTATTGCCTGTAAAGGCATCAAAAGAGGCATCAGGGTTGGCCGCCCCCACCAAGAAGAGAGAGAGAGGGAGAAGCAAAAGGGAGTCCCTTCAGAGACATTGAATGACTATGGATCCCGCCATCTCCTCCAATGCCGTCGCCTCCTGTGCTCCCGTAACCTCCGTCACTGCACAGCCTCTTGTCTGGTGTGGCAGTGGACTCGAGCTCCAGGCATCCGAGTCACCCTTCTCGTCCCCTGGTTCCCAACCCCTGATACCTTCAGGTTTGCTGCTTATATTTCAGATTTTAAGCGTTTAGTTTTTAGCATTCGGCTTAGTGTGGATTGAGAATTTGGTCCTCCTAACCCAGTCCCTTAGAGGAGAGAGAAAGGGAAACACGGTCAGAGGAATGCTGTTACAGTGAAGGGTTCAAATCTGGCACTGTCTGTTCTCCCCGTGACCTCCATAGGATTCCTCCAGTTTCTTCCCTCCCTTTAAAAGCGTATGGGGGTTGTAGGTTAATGGGGTAATTTGGCTGGAAGGGCCAGATATCGTGCTGTACGACTGCATTTTTAAAAGAAATTAAGAACAGTGAGAAGAGAGAGAGAGAGAGAGAGAGAAAGGGACAGATAGGGGAGGAAGGGAGAGAGAGAAAGGAAATGGAGAAGGAGTGATAAAGAGGAATGAAAAGGAAAAGCAAAAGAAAAAATGCGAAAGAGGGAGTGGGAGAGAGAGAGAAAGATAGAAAACAAAGGGAAGAGTGAGAGGAGGAGAGGAAGAGCTGGCAGGAGAGGAGGGAGAGATGAGAAGATTGGGTCAACAAAACAAATTTATTTTTCAGGAAAATGATTTTCTTGTGAATAGAGCTTTGCACAGATTATTCAGCATTGATGTTGATAGTAAATCATTGGAGTTGAGTGATTTTAATTGTGGTCCATAAATGCCTGTTTTGCAGAACAGTGAGGGACAGGTCATCTCCACTGCTGATGGAACACAGACAGCAGCATTTGAAGAAGTTGCTATCATGTTTGCTGAAAACTGATTAAAGGGTTTTTTTTAAACGTTGCCACGGTAACAGAACCATGCTGTCACGCTGACATGCTGCAACGTGGGTTTTGCAAGTGCAGGGAATCAGTTGAGAACAGCACTAAGGAAATTACCTGTCCAGTTTGGATAACATCCCAACAATGAGAAGGAGCAACGGGAATGCGTAAACAGCAGCCAGGGGGCTTTTGCTTCCAAGAGAGCCGAAGGCTACTCTAGTGTCTTCAAACTCCCATCAATGTCCATCTATCTGTCTTTCTATCTATCTACCTATCAGAGATGTAGCACAGTAACAGGCCCTTCTGGCCCATGCTGCCCAAATACACCCGTATGATCAATGAACCTACTAACTCTGCGCGTCTTTGGAAGGTGGGAGGAAACTGGAGCATCTGGTGGGAGCACGTACAAACTCCTTCCAGACAGCAGCGGAATTGGACGCCAGTCGCCGGTGCTGCAATTGTGCTGCGCTGACCAAGCGGCCTGATATGCCTCTGTTAGGTCACCCATTAGCTTCCTGCACAGCAGGAAGTAATAAAGTTCCAGCCGATCCATCTAGAAATCACCTTTCAATTCAGAAACAGGAACTAAGTTATCCTGGATCTGGGTGGGGTGGGGGGGGGGTGGTCTAAGAAGGAGTTCACAAATGGGCATAGTGCTTTATCACCACATTGCTTTGAATGAGGACAGTTCATTGCAGTGGGCTATGATTTGGACTCCTCTCAGGTTCTGTTACACCATGAATGGCTAAACAGCTTTTTACATTGAACATTGCAGGCAGTACAGGCCTTTCAGCCCACGATGTTGTGCTGACCTATAAAAACATTCAAAATCCTAAACCTTTTATCCTGGATATTATGAATGAACATAGCATCTTGTTCTGGGCTACCAAAAGGTTTGTAAAATTATGATGGGGTAAATTGTCAGCAAAGAAGGGGAGCTGAATACTGTAGATTTAAGATGAGAGGCAAAAGGTTAAAAGGGGTGCCTAGAGGCAGATTTTTCCACACAGAGGCTGGTGGGTTTACAGAATAAGAGGTATGGACAATTACAATGCTTGAAAGACATTTGGACAGATACATGGATAGGAAAAGTTTAAGTGGATATGGGCCAAAAACAGACAGGTGGGATTAGAATTAGAATCAGAATTTATTGGCATGATCAAGTCACAGGATTTGTTGTTTTGCGGCAGTGTCACATAGTGCAAAACATATACCACGTTACAATAAAAATAGTGGACGAGAAGGCAAAGTAAGACAGAGTCTTGGGTTCATTGATTATTCAGAAATCTGATGGCAGAGGGGAAGAAGCCGTCCTTGTGATGCTTCAGGCTCCTGTATCGTTTCCCCGATGGTAGCAGAGTGAAGAGGGTGTGGCTCTTAGGTGGTGGGGGTCATTGAGGATAGAGGCTGTTTTCTTAAGACCCCGCCTCTTGTAGATGACCTTGATGTAGTGAAGACTGGAGCTTGTGATATTGCAGGCCAAGTTAACAACCTGTGGAGTTTTTTTCTGTCCTGAGCTTTGGCACCTCTGTATCAGACAGTGATGCAACCAGCCAGAATACTCTCCATGATCTACCTGGAGAAGTTTTTGAGAGTCTTCTGTGACATACCGAATCTCTTCAAATAAGGTTTAACCACTGGCAAGCCTTCTTCATGATTGCATCAACATGGAGACTCCGGGGCAGATCCTCAGAGATGTTGACACCCAGGACCTTGAAAGTTTCTACGCAAACAGTTCCCTGCCTTGGCTATGAACTGGAGCAGTGCTTGCCCCAGATACTATCAATTAAAACAGTCACCTGAGGAAAATTGGATGGAACAGTTAGTGAAACGATTAGCTGTTACAGCGCCAGCGACCTGGGTTTGAATTTAACAGTCTGTAAGGAGTTTGTACGTTCTCCCCATGTCTGCATGGGTTTTCTCCAGGTGCTCTGGTTTCCTCCCAGCTTTCAATAACATGTGGGGTATTCAGGTTAATTGAGAGGCATGGGTTTGTGGGTCGGAAGGGCCTGTAACTGTGATTTATGTCTTAAAGTAGCGATAAAGAAGAAATCTGCAGATGCTGGGGCTCTATATCAGTACACAGAAGTGCCGGAGGACCTCAGCACATCACACAGCATCCAAGGAAGGCATTCGATGTAGCCCAGGCCCGAAAAGTCAACTGCCTTTGGCTTTTGATGGATGCTGCGTGGCCTGCTGTTTTCTCCACCTCTCCCATGTACCGCAGGAGGAAATTAGCCCTCTTCCTCAGCACCGAGTAACCCAGCTGGGCACGGAGGGCTTTCTGAGCAGCCACAAGTGAGGGAGAATTGCAAAAGTGGGACGTGCCCATTCAATGCCCTTTGCTTACTTGTTCCTGGCTTTTCCCCATTCCAAGATGGAGCTAAGGTGAAGAGCGAAATTAGAAAGTGTAGTCATAGCGCTGGACAGGTGCATCTTTAATTAACGGCTATCAAATCTGTTCCCCTGGTGACTGGAGCACTAGAGGCTTGTGACATGACTGGCTAAGGTTTACACCCCCTGCCATTTCTGATGTTTAACTCTTTGGAGGAAATAATTTCACACATGAGTAGAGCGCTGTATCACGAGCAATTCATCTCTCAGACTTGCTGAGAGGAAGATAACAGAGACTATTACCGGAATGGAAATCAAGGTGAGCTCCAGACCTCAATTACTGCAACAACATGCAATTAAGGAGAGCCTTTAGTGCATTAAAACACCGCAAGGGCGTCCTAGAAGTGGAAATAGAGAGCTTGAATTGAAAGAGGCATGATGAAAGTTGACCAAACAGCTCAGCCAAAGAAAAAGTAAATAAAAAGAGAAGATAAGTTTAACTAGATTCATGGAAATGTTACTGGGACTGGCGGGCTTGAATTATAGGCTGGGATTTTCCGTCCTGGAACATAGGGGGGTGGGGGGGGGGCACTTTGAGGTTTATAAAATCACGAGGGGCATAGATAAGGTAAATAGTCATGGTCTTTTTTCCCAAGGTAGGGGAGTCTAAAAACTAGATTTAAGATGAGAGAGGACAGATTTTAAAGAGAACTATGGGGCATTTTCTTCACACAGAAGGTGGTGACGATAAGGAACAAGCTACCAGAGGAAATGGTAGAAGCAGGGAGAATTTTCATCTTCAAAGACCATTTCTGTTTTATTACATGACCATAAATAGTATCTGATATAGGCAATTTCATGGATAAGAAAGGTTCAGAGGGATACTGGCCAAACACATGCAAATAGAACTACAGCTGGAAAGCATCTTGGTCAGCATGAACAAGTTGGGCTGAAGAGCCATTTCCATGCTGTAAAATGCTATGGAGAGAAGTTACATTCAATTGGTTGCAAATTAATTTTGGACATTCTGAGTTATAAGATTGCAACTCAATTCATTCATGCAGCTCTTTGTATAAGAGTCCAGTTTAAAAATCCAAGGATGCATTTAAAATTTATTTCTGAAATGAAAACCTGCTGTAACATCACTCAGGACAGTATTACCAATGTTTAGATTTGCCTGATTTGCGGCTATACTTTGGGAGGAGTTTGAGGAGATTGGCCACGTCACTAAAGACTACATGTGTGCCGTGGAGAGCATTCTGTCTGGTTGCTTCACAGCCTGGTATGGAGGAGCCAATGCACCGGACAGGAAAAGGCTACAGAGGGTTGTGAACTCAGCCAGCGCAATCAAATCATCAATCTTCACCCCATTAAGAACATTGACAAGAACCATTCTCTATCCTCAAGGAACCCCACCACCCAGGCCATGTCCTCTTCTCACTGCTACCATCAGGAAGGAGGTACAGGAGCCTGAAGACAGACACCCAACTTTACAAAAGCAGCTTCTTCCCCTCCTCCATCAGATTTCTGAATGGATAATAAACCTACAGACACAGCCTCACTTTTTTCTTCTTTTGCATTAATTTATTTGTTTTTTGAAAAATTTAATTTATAGCAATTTTGCACCTGTAATGTTGCCACAAAACAACGAATTTTGTGCATATGTTCATGACAATAAATTCTGAGTGATGTTGGTTATTTGCCAAACAATTTCAGTATGTAACATTTGAAGCTGAAATATTCATCCCAGTATCTCCGATACAACATTTTTAAAACCAAAAATAGAATTTATTCACCATAAATTATTTACAAAAGGAAAATCGTTCCAAGTCTCTTCCTATCTTTAGTTTCGTATCCATACATTTCCATCACTGTACATTGTTTGTTAACATTTATTTCTATTTACACCATTACGGCTCTGATAGCTTAGTGGTTAGAGCTCTGGTCTTGTAAATCAGGGGTCACGAGTTTGTCCCTCGCTGGGGCCTCATTACTAAATGTAGTATGACATGACAATAATGGAACCTTTACCTTGACCATCCCCTTGGTCTCATCCCCTCAGTAATGGGAGGACTCTTAACTGTGGTCCTTCCCCAGAGTGCCCTCGCGTTGGCTGCACATGTACTCCTGCAGCTAGTCGGCAGCATTACCTCACTGATGACTCCGCGTTCTGAAAGACCAAATGTGTCTTTCACTGAGTTGATGGTCTTCCAGCAGTTCTGGATGTCTGACTCTGTGGGCGTCCCCAGGAACAGCCTATAGATTAGTGAGTCCTCTGTCACGCTGCTGCTGGGGACCCTTCTATCCTTCTCCCCACACTCTGAGCGAATCTGCATTCTTCAGCAAAGTGGGCGACTGTCTCCACTCCACTGCAGTCATCTCGGGGACAACAGGTTGAGGGTGATATTCCAGACATACAGGAAGGGCTCCTCTCACCGCCAGCAAGGCCAAGCCCTGGTGCATGTTTGCGAGCACTGGCGATGAAGCATTCCGCCAGATGACCTGAACGATCTGCTGAGGGAACCATGTCAATTGGGCCATTGAGTCTTTGTCTCTCAGGACTGCAGGACTTTCTACTAACCACTGTCTCTTGGCCTTGTGGTCAAAGACGTTTGTCTGGAAAATCTTTTCCACTTAGGATAGGTGGTGTGGCCAAGCCCAGCTGACTGGGACATTACGTGGCAACGGAGCCAGGCCCATCCTTTCCCACACCTGGGACAGGTAGAACCTCAGAACATCGCGGCACTTGATGCCCTCGTACTTTGGTTCCACACACAGCTTGATGCAGCCACACACGAAGGGGGTCATCAGGATGGGGACCATGTTGAATATGCCCTTCCCCCTGTTGTCTGGCAACTTGTACATGGTGACCCTTTGGACCTCCTGTACATCATAATATGGAAATGCGGTACTGATGGCCATTCACAATAAAACTGTGTCTCTGTGCACGTGTTCCTCCACTGAGTTCAATGCCATTAACTATAATGAGATGAGTTTATGCTATGGCTGATAGTTCCGCACCATTTACACAATAGCCGGCGTGGTTAGTGGAGCATTAGTGTGACACTATTACACTGCCAGTGACCCAGGTTTGAATCCAGCATTGTCTTTAAGGAGTTTGTACGTTCTCCCCGTGTCTGTGTGGGTTTCCTCTGGGTGCTCCAGTTTTCTCCCACCCTTCAAAATATACGGAGGTTGAGGGTCAATAGTGGGGCATGGGCTCGTGGACCGAAAAGGTCTGTTACTGTGCTGTATGTTTAAATTTAGATTTAAATTTAAAATTTAGTGCTAAGATCATTTCCTTCAACTGTTGAGTCATTGGAGTGACTTTATGTTGCATCAGGAAGGGGAACTCAGATTAAAAAGTCAAAAGGTGTCACCTTGTATGTCACCAAAGCCTACCCTGAGGTGACTCAAAGGCAAATTAGCAAATCAAAAAGCAAGAAAGAGACTATTTCTGATCAGTGCCTCTGCATTAAAAGTTGAAAACACTCTGAAAGAAAAGAAAGGTCTATTTGCTCAAATTCTTTCTTGGTTGCCAAGTGTTGATTTGCTAGGTTCAAACAATTTATGCTTGCTAATTTTGATTCTGTGAGACAGGAGACTGTAGATTCTAGCAGGTGCCTCCTTTTCGGAAAGATGTCAAAGGCAAAGAGTTGAACGTTGTATCTGGGGCTGGTAAAGATGCCAAAACTGCTCTGTGGTCAGTAAGGTGGTATGTGAGTTGAAAAAAAAGGTTGAGAACCACTGATCTAAGGTTATCTACCAAAGCTACCTGTGCTTGGCCCATGTTCCTGTAAGCCCTTCCTATCCATATACCTGTCAAAAGGACTCTTAAACGTTGTACCGTACCTGTGCTTATTACTTCTACGGCAGCCAGTTCCATGTACCTACCACCCACCCTTGTCAGGTCCCTTTTAAATTTTTCTCCTCTTGCCTTAAACCTGTGCCTTCTCATTTTAGACTCCCCTAACCTTCGGGAAGAGACTGCGACTATTTACCTTCTCGAAGTCTCTCACGATTTTACAAACCTCTGTCAGGTCACCCCTCAGTCAAAAGCCCTCCAGTCCCAGCAATACTCTTGCAAATCTTTCCAGGGTCCTCACTTTACGCCTGACCATGCGGCAACAACCCTCATTGAACAAAATTCTCTAACTAAGGCAAGAACTTGTGTTTCATAGAAGTTCAGCGCGACCTTGCTCTTCATATTCTCGGCCCAGAATTGCATGTGCTTTATTGATGGATTTTAAAACAGTAGCTTTAATTTTACGTGGCTTCTTTTAGTTCTTCATATCAATGTTCACAGTTCAAATTCATTGACAGTAAACATACATGACATCACATTCCTTTTTCCTGCAGACCAGGCAGAATTTCTACTTATCGGCAACAGGTTCACCACTGTGGTCACTTCTGCTTCTTCTTCTCAAAAGGGGTTGGGTTGGGGGGGGGTCTCCCTATTTTCTTGTGCCCTGTGCCAGTCCTCTGCACCCCCCCCGGAGTCTGCAACCCCTCGTGGCTGCTGCTGATCATAGGCGCCACCAGACCCCGCAGTTGCGAGATTTTAGAATAATGTACTGTTGGCTCCTTTGACGGGCTGTTTAAAGCATATACAGAGCTGACGGCAGAAGGACTAAGCAGATGGGCCACATGGATGAGCGTTGTGACTTTGCTCCTTGCTGGCAGCGCTGCCCTTACAGTAGCTCCAGCTGTGCCGCCATTTTCTTTACATAGCTGGTACAGTGAGAAGGACTGTTGTGCAGGCAGCCTAACAGGTTATCTTTAACATGCATACAGATGTACGAAACACATAATAATGTTGAACAGGAAAGCCTGCAGATGCTGGGGTCAAGTGCAATACGCAAATGTGCTGCAGAAACTCAGCAGGTCATGCAACTTCCACGGGGAGTAAAGGGTAACCAATGTTTCAGGCCTGGGCCCTTTGTCAGGTAGAAGCAAAAGCAGGCAGGCGTCTGAATAAAAAGGTGGGTGGAGGGGTGGATTGCGGGGGAGGAGGGAGGAAGGGGGAGCAGCTCACAGGTGGGAGGGTAGAAGAGAAAGAAGCTGAGAAGTGATGGGGAGAGAGGGCAGAGGGTGGCTCTGTTCAGAGAAGGAAGGGAAGGGAGCGGGGAGCTGGAGGAAGGGAGACAGAGGGATGAGGGGAAAGAGATGGGGAAGGTTAATTTACTATGCCTGGGAGCTTTCTCTGAGTGAATTGATTTTCATTTCTTTCACCTAACAGAAGTAGGTTTCAGAAGTACATCATCTGCTTTAAAGTGCTTTGATCAGCCAGAGGTTGTGAAGGAAGTTATAGAAATCAAGATTTCTTTAATCTTTCACCCAGACACCTTGCAATCTTTATTGCTTTAAACTCCATGACAGAAAAATCCATTTCCCCTTCTGCTGAAATCTCCCAGGCCCTGCAAAATCATTGAGGACTCCTTCCACCCTACACTTAGCATCCTTCAACTGCTCCCATTGGGAAAGAGATACTGAAATATCAGAGCCAGCTCCACCAGGCTGAGGAACAGCTTCTTCCCATTGGCAACGAGGATGTTGAACGACCAAAGGAACTGCTCCCAATAACCATTGGAGACTCTCATATTTACAAAACAAAATCTGTTTATTTACTTGTATCTATGAATACTTGTCCAGCATATGTCTGTATGTGTGTTCTGTCTGGTTGTGGGTCTGCGTGTTTTGCACTGAGGACCGGAGAACGCTGATCCGTCGGATTGTACTTGTGCCATCGGATTACAATAAACTTGACTTGAACTTTCATCTTCTCCCACACGTCCACTCCATTTGGTAACATTTAAAAATCTGCAGAACAATTTAATCATTCTTCCTTCCATTATTTCCACGTGGCACTTGGCAAGGCCACCGTGATCCCCCTCTCCCACCCCACCTGCTATTTCCATTGCCAAATCAGTTTTCAATCCAGTTAACTAATTTCTCATTAATTCCGCATTCTTTAATCTTCTTTGAAAGCTTCAATGCTGACCTTTATCAAATTGCTTCTGAAAATCCAAGTAAATTACTTTCATTGGATAGCTCTCATGTGCTAATTGAATTACCTCCTCAAAGAACTCCGCAGATGCACAAGGCATGACCCTATTTCCAGTAAAACTACAAAGTCTATCACTTCTACTCTTTCAATACACATTGTCTGTAAAATATTTTTCAATCCAAAATTCAGGGACTGATTATCCTATGTCTTGTTCATTACCCTGAATTGCAGGATAATGTACTTTACCTGGCCTACACCCTCTGTATTTTTCATTTAAAAAAAAGCCAAACAGGGCCACAGCTATTTCTTAAATATACATCTGCTATTCCTTTCTTGATGCTTACATCTTCCAGGTATTATCACTATGTCACAAGAGAAGAAAAAGACTCATGATAAAACCAATGAGACACAACAAACTTCCTCATTCATAAGTGATAGAAACGATTTGTATCCAACCTAGAACCATTCCCCAATATTTCAAGACATTCAAAGGTGAATCATGGGCAAATAGGAATTGGGGAAATGTCGTTGATGGTTGGCCGGACTTCATGGTTCGAAGACCTCTTTCCATGGTGTATGACTCTATTATTCCATGGTAGCCATTCTCAACTAGGACCTTATGTTTCCCTTCCCCTTGGATCCACGGTATATTTAAGTTTTCTTTTCACCTCATGTATCATTGGTATTTTTAATGTTCTTTTTATGTTGTGAGTAGGAGAGAAGTACAGAAGAAGGGCGGCATGGATAGCATATTATAGCACCAGTGACCAGGGGTCGAATCTGGCGCTGTCTGTAAGGAGTTTGTACGTTCTCTCCATGTCTGTGTGGGTTTCCTCCATTGCTCCAGATTCCTCCCACCATTCAAAGACATACCGAGGGTTGTAGGTCAATTGGATGCAATTGGGTGGCATGGGCTCGTGGGACAGAAGGGCCTGTTTCCGTGCTGTATGTCTAAATTTAAAAAAAATTAAATTAAAATTAAAACAGTGGCAGCGATCTGGGTTCAAATCCGGCACTGTCTGTAAGGTGTTTATATGTTCTCCTCATGACTGTGTGGGTTTCCTTTGGGTGCTCTGGTTTCCTCCCATCTTTCAAAAACATACTAGGGATTGTAGGCCAATCGGATGTAATTGGGTGGCATGGGGTCGTGGGCCGAATGGGCCTGTTACCGTGCAGTACATCTCAATTTCACATTTCAAAATTTCACACCAAAACTTGACTGTTTCACAGGGAAGGGGGCCCATAAACTTTGATCGGAGTCCTGGGATGGCCACAGCCAAACAAAAGTTGAGAATGGCTCACAGCCACAGGGAGAAGGTAACCTGTCAAGGGAGAGAACCCATTTGATCAGTTCAGTTCCCTAGGAGCAAGGTCTTGGCAAGAGTTCATGAGTTTATTGTCATATGCATGAGTACAATGTATAGATGCAATGAAATTCTTATTTTCTGCAGCCACTCAGGTATGTAAGATTCACCCATTTATATATAGAACATTGAACGTTACAGCACAGACCAGGCCTTTCGCCCCACAATGTTGTGCCGACCTGTAGAAATCTACTGAAAAATGAATCTGTCCCTATCTCATAACCCTCTATTTTCTTACATCCATGTGCCTGTTAAATGTTCCCATTGTGACAGCTTCCACCACCATCCTTGGCAAGGCATTCCAAGCACCTGCCACTCTATAGTATAAATTAAATGATTACAATGCAACATGAGACGAATGAAAGATAATAAAATATAAAATGGATAAATAAACATTAACTTTTTGCAATCAGGGCTAAAAAAAGATATGTTTCAATTGAGCAGACAGATCTTTTAAATTTTACATTTATTTATTTAAGTTTAAAGATTTTTAGACCCACAGCACGGTAACAGGCCATTTCGGCCCACGAGCCTGTACCGCCCAATTTACAACTGGAGCCCTTGGGGAAAACCCAAGCAGACATGGGGAGAATGTACAAATTCCTTACAGACAGCACAGGATTCAAACCCCAGTCCCGATTGCTGGCATTGTAACAGCATTGTGCTATCCACTACGCTCCATTTGGTGGTTCATGAGTTCAGATAGTCTTCATGAACGGTTCCAGGCTGAAATGTCAACCATTCTTTTTCTCCCACTGACGCTACATCTATGGCCCACATATTGAAGTTTATCCAGCAGAGGGACAGAGAGAGAGGACAGACCCACTCCGTACCATCTTAGAGCACACAAGAGTTGCTCACAGCTCATCTCAGTTCCTCGCTCCCCATTCTTCCCTTCTCCCCAGCCTTTTAGTTCAGGCGCCTGCCTGCTTTTTATTCAGACCTTGAAGAAGGGCTCAGGCCCGAAACGTTGATTATACAGTAAAATCCCCAGTGTCCAGATTTTAGCAACCAGCAAAAAAGGAAAGAAAGAAATTAAAGATAAATAAAAATTTAAATAAAAGTTTAAAATTGTAAAAGTAAGTGTTCTCCGAAGCAATACACAACCCCTTGGGAGCAAACGTTCAGCCAGCAGAGTGTCCCAGTCGTGCCCTGCCCGCAGCAGCTGTTTGAATAAAGTTTCAATAAAGTTGTGTTTGAATAAAAAGGCAGTGCACAAATGAAGAGCTGGCTGATGCCGCTTGCCACTGGGGTGACTTTCCCAAAGTGACTCCCTATCCCTGCCTGGTAAGAGTCTTTATCTTTATTAGTACTAGGTATATTAGTAAGGCTTTATAGGTAAACTTGGGGGAGGGCCGGTTAATTATGACGGCGGCACAGTTAGTGTAGTAGCTAGTGTAATGCTGTTACAGGGCCAGCAACCGGGGTTCGAATTTAAATTTAATAAGTTCTGGGAATTGCCTGATTAGAGTGATCTTTACATAATCGAGGACTATAATAATGATTTTTTTTTAATTACTTCACATTTTGTGCTATCTTTTGTCCTTTAAACTATTCATTCTTAATGCAGGTGTATTAGTTAAGCATTGCAGGAGTGAGTCTCAGGCAACCGGAAACTTGCATATCCGGCATCCACAATCCCCATAGGTGCCGGATACCTGTAATTTTACTGTATATCTTTACTTCCAATGGACGCTGCGAAACCGGCCGATTTCCTCCAGCATTTCTGTGTGTTTTACTACAATTACAGCGTCTGCATACTTCCGTGTTTCACTGCATTCTCCCCTCAAAACATCTGGGGTCTGGCATCTGAATTACGAGACCAATGACTTGACACAGGGTCCACACAGAATTGTGTCTCACAGTTAATATCCCAGACTACTTTCAACAGCAAGGGAGTTCTGTAAATCCTCAACATTGTCTCCAGATCCTGTGAGGTCTCCCGGCAGAAGGTCAGGCATGGGCAGAGTCCATTAATTGACAGTTAAGTGCTCACAGGACAAAGCACATGTACCAAAGGTTTTGCTATCGATTACATCACGTTCAATTCCATCAGCCACGGAAGCATGCAACAGTCACCTGCCCATGTCTAAACGTCTTTTAAACACTGCAAATAGACTCCGCTGTACCACTTCCAGAGCAGCTCACTCCACTTATACCAAACTCTTCTGTATGAAAAAAGTTCAAGTTCATTTATTATCTTCTGATTGCACGAGTAAAACCTGTTGAAACAGCGTTCTCTGGTCCTCGATGAAAAACACACAGACACTCCTCCAGGCATAACACACATATGCAGGACAAGTATAAATAAATAATGATTACAGCAGTGGTTTTCAACCTTTTCTTTCCCCCATTCACATACCACCTTAAGTAATCCCTTGTTAACCACAGAGCACCTATGGCAGTCTGTGCTGGCTCTGATCCTCCTGGATCTCTTCCCCGATGAGAGCAACTGAAAGATGCTGTGTGTGGGGTGGAAGGGGTCCTCAATGATTTTGTGCGCCCTCTTCAGACACCGATCCCAGAAGATCACATCAATGAGTTCCTCAAGTTCTCCTTCAATTCCTTTTTAAGTTGTATCCCTCTCCCCTCAAACCTAAGCTCACTCGTTTTAGACTTCCCAATCCTGGGAAACAGATGACTATCATCCGTATCAGTGGATAAACCTCCATCAGGCCATCCCTCAGCCTTCTACACTTCAAGGGGAAAAATCTCAGGCTATGCAGTCTCTCTTCACACCCTTCGGTCTTGGTAACATCCTTGTGGATCTTTACCCCACCTTTTCTACCTGAACAACAGCCTTCCTGTCTCTGGATGACCAGAACTGATTGATTTATACACTACCTTTAGGCTGTGATGGCAATAATTATGTGGTGACCTAAATCTTCGGTTCAAGTTTATCTATCATCCGATTGTACCAGTAGAACCCAACAAAACAGCATTCTCCGGTCCACAGTGCAAACTACATACATAA
The DNA here is from genome assembly GCF_036971445.1 of Narcine bancroftii. NCBI lineage: Eukaryota > Metazoa > Chordata > Chondrichthyes > Torpediniformes > Narcinidae > Narcine > Narcine bancroftii. Next base: position 5,647,642 of record NC_091482.1, read on the forward strand.
CACACACACACAAACGATACATAAACACTGTACATATTAAAATAAATATTCAGAATCAGAATATATTGTCATGAACAGGTCATGAAGTTTGTTGTTTCGTGGCAGCACCACAGTGCAAACGCTCACATAAACCACCTTACAAAAATAGATTTTGAAAAAGTGCATGAAAAAGTATTCTTAGCAAATAGTAGTCATGGAGAGTTGTTTTTACAGTCTCACTGCCTGTGGGAATAAGATCTCTAGCTCAGAGAACTGGGGGTGCTCAGTCCTTGCACAGACTCTGGAATGGGATAATTAGTTTTTGAGCACTCCAGGAATGCAGGGTTTATGGGGCTGGGGCGGAATGTAGAGGGTGGGGGGAGAGGAGTTGGGGGGGGGGTGGGGTTGAAATCAACCACAGACAGTTAGGGCCACATCATTTGCTTCAATTTCTTTCTTTTGGACTAAGATCATTTGGGGGAAAATGCTTTCCGCTGGTGTGAACGGACTCTTGCTGCACACTGCCTTATCCTATTGGGTCCCAATGCCCCAAATTAACTGCAGCCTGTGGAAATGCTGCAGAAACAGACTCATTCTTGTGACTGCACTCTTGGCCGAGGCTGCCATGCCAAGTGCTGAGGGAATGACTGCCAGACTGAGAGATTGGCAGCAACTGCCGAATCTAAAACAGGCACTGTGCCATGCTGGTGCCTAGGTGGAAAGCAAGAATGGCAGAGGCAGAGATGGAGGAGAAAACAGTTCAGTTGGAGAGAAACCATCGAGAAAGATAAAGGGAGAAAAGGACAAAAGAGAATGGGGGAATGATGGGAGAATGAGAAAGTGAGGAACAGGATAAGAAATAAAGATGAAAGGCAGGTGAACCACAGTGAGCAGAGACAGTGGTCAGTGAATGAGGTTTGCTCAGTAGTGATTGGTGTATTTGTATGCAGGAACTCTGCCAATGTTGGAGTAGACCAGTGAATGAGAAAGCTCGTGACTGACCCGGGCTGGTTTCCAAACTACCAATGCCTGTCCTCCTTGTTTAATTCCTTGATTCCTCCTGATTTCGTGATCTTACACCCTGTTCAAAAGCATAGGTCAATCAGGTGTAATTGGGTGGCACATGGGCCAAAATGGCTGGTTACTATACTCCATGTCCAAATTTAAATTTATAATTTAAAAGATTAAAAAATTTATTGAATGACGGAGCAGGCTCGATGGGTCGGATACCCTACTCCTGCTTCTAGTTGTTATGTACCCATGATTTCTATTTCTACTTTCGACCTCTGTCCTTTCAACTCTGTGCAAGACATCACAACTCACTTCAATTCCTTTGATCCCACTATCTTCTCCACAATAAAAGCAGGTGAGAAATATTCATTTAATCTCACCCGTCTCCTGTGGCTCCACTCCCTGCTGATCTTAAAGGGGACCAATTCTCACCCTGACACCCTTTTATTCTTCACTTTTATTACGGGATTTTCCTTCACTCAACTTGCCAAATGCATCTCAAATCCATATTTTCCCCTGTGATTTCCCTCTTAAGTGTCCTCCTAAACTTCTTACATGAACTGAAGAGCTTAGTTGATCTGGAGGGGTCTAAATTTGAAGTTTGCCTCCTTTTTTAAGTCCAGGGCCTCACTATCCCTCATTAACCGGGGTTGCCTACACTTGCCAGCCTTGGCCTTCACTCTCACAGGTCCTCGAACCTTTGCCATCCTGCTTTTAAAAGCTTCCCAGACGCACCCTTACATGCAAACAGCTCATCATTTAATGGCAGGGAAGGCTCGATGGGCTGAATAACCTATTTCTTCAGGTCAATAGGATAGTTAGGAATGCATATGGTATGTTGGGCTTCATCATTTGTGGTATTGAGTTATGGAGTTGTGAAGTGATGTTGCAGTCTATAAATATTGTGTTTGGTTCTGGTCACCTCATTACAATAAAGATGTTAAAGCTATTGAGAGGGTGCAGAGGAGATTTACCAGGATGTTGCCTGGATTGGAAAATATGTCTCATGAGGCAAGTTTAACAGAGCAAGAGTGTTTCCCTTTGGAGCGTAGATGGATGAGAAGTGACTTAATAGAGGTCTACAAGATTCTGAGAGGCATAGATAGGATGGACAGCCAGTGCCTTTTCCCTAGGGTGGGAGTAGCAAATACCATAGGACATCTGTACAAAATGAAAGGAGGAAAGTTTAGGGGAGACATCAAGGGTAAGGTTTTTTTACACAAAGTTGTGAGTGCCTTTTTTTAATAACTTTTTTATTTTTCACACTGTGAACCATATCAACCAAAATATGTACAAATGTTTCTCATTAAATATACACAGTGGCATTTTCTCCCTTTTTTCCCCCTTTCCCTCCCTCCCCTCTTCCCACCCCCCCTCCAAAACCTGTAAATATTCAATATATACAATATATATAACCATAAAACACTATCTTCACACAGAGGAAAATAAACAAGAAAAATGCGTCATCTATTTTTACACACTGAATCAAGTTGTTTTGTCTTCTTATCATTTTAGGGGATGGAGGTCCGGGGCAAGCTCTCTCATGTATGGTTCCCAAATTTGTTCAAACAATGTGACTTTATCTTTTAAATTATATGTTATTTTTTCAAATAGAATACATTTATTCATTTCCATGTACCATTGCTGTATTCTCAGGCTCTCTTCCATTTTCCAAGTTGACATTATACATTTTTTTGCTACTGCTAAGGCTATCATAATAAATCTTTTTTGCGCTTTATCCAATTTGAGGCCTAATTCATTACTTCTTATTTTACTTAAAAGAAAGATCTCTGGATTTTTTGGTATGTTATTTTTTTGTGATTTTATTTAATATCTGATTTAGATCTTCCCAAAACATTTTCACTTTCGTACATGCCCAAATTGCATGTACAGTTGTTCCCATTACCTTTTTAAAGTGAAAACATCTATCTGATAATGTTGGATCCCATTCTTTTCACTTTTGAGGCGTGATATATAACTTGTGTAACCAATTATACTGTATCATGCGTAACCTTGTGTTTATTGTATTCTTCATAGTTCCAGAACATAACTTTTCCCATGCTTCATTTTTTATCTTTATGTTTAAATCCTTTTCCCACTTTTGTTTAGGTTTATAGCTTATTTCATCATTTTCCTTCTCTTGCAGCTTAATGTACATGTTTGTTATAAATCTTTTAATTATCATTGTGTCTGTAATCACATATTCAAAGCTGCTTCCTTCTGGTAATCTCAGTCTGTTTCCCAATTTATCCTTTAAATCAGCTTTCAGTTGATGATATGCAAACATTGTACCATGAGTTGTTCCATATTTGTACTTCAACTTTTCAAAATTTAATCAATTATTTCCCAAAAAACAATTTTCTATTCTTTTGATTCCTTTTCTCTCCCATTCTCTAAAGGAAAGGTTATCTACTGTAAAAGGGATTGTGGATTTTGCGTCAATAATAATTTTGGTATTTGGTAATTCATTTTTTTCTTTCTATGTGGATCTTCTTCCATGTATTAAGTAAATGATGCAACACTGGTGAGCTTTTATATTGCACCAACTTTTCATCCCACTTATAAAGTATATGTTCCGGTACCTTCTCCCCTATTTTATCTAGTTCTATCTTAGTCCAGTCTGGTTTTTCCACTGTCTGGTAAAAATCTGATAAATACCTTAATTGTGTGGCTCTATAATAATTTCTAAAGTTTGGTAACTGCAAACCACCTTGGTTATTCCGCTCTGTTAATTTATCTTACGCTAACCTCGGTTTCCTCCCTTTCAAAAAGAACTTCCTTATTATTCTCTTTAGTTCATTACCAATTCCTTTAAAAGAGAAATTCTTTAATGTTTGAAATAAATATTGGATCCTTGGGAACACATTCAATTTAATGCAGTTTACCCTCCCTATCAACGTTAGCGGTAATTCTTTCCAATGTTCTAAGTCTTCCTGCAATTTCTTTATTAGTGGCTGATAATTTAGTTTGTACAAGTGGCTTAACTTATTATCTAACCTGATACCTAAGTATTGGATTGCATGAGCTTGCCATTTAAATGGTGATTCTTTTTAAAATTCTGTATTATCCGCATTACTCATTGGCATCACTTCACTTTTCTTTGCATTGATCTTGTACCCCGATATTTCTCCATATTCCTTCTATTTCTTATGTAATTCTTTTATTAATATCTTTGGTTCTGTTAGGAATACTATGATGTCATCTGTAAATAAGCTGATTTGATACTCCTCCTTTATTTTTATCCCTTTTATTTTATTTTCTATTCTTATCAGTTCTTCTAATGGTTCTATTGCTAAGGTGAACAATGAGGGGAATAATGGATATCCCTGTCTAGTTGACCTACTTAATTTAAATTGATTTGATACATATCCATTTATTGCTACCTTCGCCAACAGTCCATTATACAATACTTTAATCCAATTCATATATTTTTCTGATAGATTGAACTTCTGTAATACTTTAAATAAGTAGTTCCACTCTACTCTGTCAAAGGCTTTTCCTGCGTCTAAAGCAACAGCCACTGTTGGTTTCTTATTTCCTTGAACTGCATGAATTAGATTAGTAAGTTTACAGACATTATCCGCTGTTCGTCTTTTCTTAATAAATCCAGTTTGATCTTGTTTTACTATTTTTGGTACACAATCGGCCAATCTGTTTGCTAATAATTTCCCTATTATCTTATAATCTGAAATAAGTAGAGATATTGGTCTATATGATGTTGGTGTTAATGGATCCTTCCCCATCTTTGGTATTACTGTAATTATTGCTTTCTTACATGAATCTGGCAAGTTTTGTGTTTCTTCTACCTGGCTCATCACTTCAAGGAGAGGAAGATTAATAACTCTAAATGTTTTATAAAATTCTATTGGAAATCCATCCTCTCCTGGTGTTTTATTGTTTGGCAGCTTTTTTTAATATATCCTGTACTTCCTCTATTTCAAATGTTTTTATTAGTTTGTTTTGTTCCTCTTCTTGCAATTTCAGCAGTTCAATTTTAGCCAAAAACTCTTCTATTTTATCATCTTTCCCCTTGTTCTCAGTTTGGTATAATTGTTCATAAAATTCCTTAAAGTTTTCATTAATCTCTGTTGGGTTATATGTAATTTGTTTGTCCTTTTTCCTTGATGCCAATACAGTTCTTTTAGCTTGTTCTGTTTTAAGTTGCCAGGCTAATACTTTATGTGTTTTTTTCTCCCAGTTCGAAATACTTTTGCTTTGTTTTCATAATGTTCTTCTCCACCTTATACGTTTGTAATGTTTCATATTTTATTTTTTTGTCCGCCAATTCTCTCTTTTTCGTTATATCATCCCTTTTTACTAGTTCCATAAGTTTCATTTCCTGCATTGATTTAACCATAACTTTGGCTACTTTATTCTTTTTGCTTGTCTTTTGTCCAGTTTTATCCAACATTGGATCCAAATTAAGGTTAAAATCCCCTCCTATCAATATATTTCCTTGCTTATCTGCAATCTTCAAAAAAATATCCTGCATAAACTTTTGATCCTCCTCGTTAGGTGTGTATATATTGAGCAAATTCCAAGATTCTGAGTATATCTGACACTTTATCATTACATACCTCCCTGCTGGATCTATTATTTCCTCCTCTACTTTGACTGGTACATTTTTGTTAACTAATATGGCTACACCTCTCGCTTTTGAATTATATGATGCTGCCGCTACATGTCCTACTCAGTTTCTCTTTAATTTATGTTCCACTTCAGTTAGATGCGTTTCCTGCACAAATGCTATATCTATTTTTTCTTTTTTCAGTAAATTTAGTAGCCTCTTCCTTTTAATTTGGTTATGTATTCCATTAATGTTTATAGTCATATAGTTCAACGTGGCCATCTTATATCTTGCTTACACCTCTTTTATGCTTCCTTGCCACCTCTATCACCTTTTCCCATTTTCATCTTAGTTTTCCTTTTTTAAACTCAATGTATGACAACACATTTAACACATAAAATACTCCAACAATTCCCACACCCAATAATACCTTAATCCCCAAATGCTCCCCCCCTCTCTGAGTTGCCCTTTATCTCTTGCCACGCAACCACAACTCCCCTTTCCATCTGGATTGCGATCTTGCTTGCAAGCATCAACTGATTTTGCAGTGGCGGTTATTCTCTCCCCCCAGCACCCCCCAGAAAATACTTCTTTTAACACATAACAAAGCTCTCTTTTTCCCCCTTACTTCCTTCCTTCCTTCTCTTCTCTTTTCCCTCTTTAGTTCTTTACATATACATTGTTTTTACATCTTTATATATATACTTTATCGCCGTTCTTCATTCTTGTTACATCTCTTCATCTCTCCTTCTGTCCTGCAAACATTCTGCGAATTCTTGTGCCTCCTCCAGATCCGAGAACAGTCTGTTTTGCTCCCCGGTTATAAATATTTTAAGGATGGCTGGATGTCTTAACATGAAATTATAACCTTTTTTCCATAGAATCGATTTTGCTGTATTAAACTCTTTCCTCTTCTTTAAGAGTTCAAAACTTATGTCTGGGTAAAAAAATATATTTTGACCCTTATATTCCAATGGCTTATTCTCTTTAACTTTATTCCTTGCCCGCTCCAGTATATTTTCTCTTGTCGTATATCTTAAAAATTTTACTAAAGTGAATCTTGGTTTTTGATGTGTCTGTGGTTTCGGAGCTAATGCTCTGTGTGCCCTTTCTATTTCCATTCCTTCCTGCATTTCTGTCGTTCCCAGGACCTTCGGGATCCATCCTTTTAAAAATTCCTTCATATCTGTGCCTTTTTCATCTTCCTTTAGGCCCACTATTTTTATGTTGTTTCGCCTACTATAATTTTCCAACATATCAATTTTCTGAGATAACAACTCTTGTGTCTCTTTAATTTTTTTAAATCACTTTCTTCCAATTTTTCTCAAGTCATTTACTTCAATTTCTCCAGCCATTTCCTGCTCTTCCACATTCTCTACTCTTTTCCCTATTTCTGACAAGACCAGTTCTAAACTTTGCATTTTATCATCTGCTCTTTTCATTTTTCTTTTAATTGCACTAAATTCTAATGACAACCATTCTTTTAATAATCTCATTTGTTCTTCAAAAAGGCTTTATCTCTATTCTGTCCATCTGTTTTACCTTCTATTTCTCTGTGAAGATATTGGTCTTCTTCTTCTGTGTCTGCACCTGTGTTTGTGTCTTCTTCTCTTCTTTGTGTCTCTTCTGTTTTTCCTGATGAGTTGCTTCTATCTCTTTGTCAGGCCTCCTCTTGCTGGGCCTCCTGCTGTTGTTCCTCTTGTCAGTCACCCCGCCCGTCTTTCTCCCTCCCCTGCCGCCCTCCTCATCCTCCAGCTGAGCGCCCTGCTGTCGGGCATCCCTCAGCTAGTCGAACTGTGGCTGCCCGCTCATTGGCTGAGCCACCACCCCCCCCCCCCCCCCCCGTTGGTATTTTCTTTTTCCTTTGATTGCGCACTGCACACTTCTGTTTGGCTCCGAGAGCCATTTTTGAAGTCCACTGGTTGGGAGGTCGCGACTCCGCAGGGCAGGCACCAACCTTGGGGATTGGGCGCTCTTCGCCACCACAGCTCCCTGTTCCTTTGTGCAGGTAAGGCCTTCTTCTTTCTTCTGCGGTGACTTTTCTTTTTTTCCGGTTGTTTTTACTCTCTCCTTCTTGGGTGCCAACTTCTTTCTCTTCTCTGTAACTTTATCTTCTATTTCTTGTATTTAAAAATTTGTTGATCTTTCCTGACTTTTTTTCTGGAGAGGGCTGGCTTTACCCGACCGGCCACTACTCCATCACGTGACTCCTTGAAAGTTGTGAGTGCCTTGAAAGACTTGCTGGGGATGGTGGTGGAGGCTGGAACAATAGGGGCATTTAAGAGACTTAGACAGGCACACGAATGAAAAGGAAAATGGAGGGTCACGAGGTAGGGAGAGATTTATTTTTTGAGGTATATACAGTATAGGCCAGCACAATATCGTGGGCCGCAGGGCCTGTGGTGTGCTGTAATGTTCTATGTTCCTTTGTCTCATGGTCCAAGTTCACCCCCTTCCCTCTGGTCTGGGTAACAGGACCAGATCTGAAACATTGACTGACCATTTCTACCCATGGATACTCTCTGACCTGCTGATCCCTCCAGAAATTATCTACTCAAACTTCTAATCATTATTCGTCTGGCCGCCCACAACAAAGAAAACAAAGGAGAAGGACATCAATGGCTTCACAGGCCCTGTGGTTCCTTGTTCTTTGCACTGGGGGACTGAGATGAACTGTCAATGATCTAATCAATGTCCCCCTGGCCTTTAACAAACTGACTGCACTGTCTTATTTTTTTAATGACCTACTTAAAAGAAGAGGTTTAACAGCAGCTCCCTCCTCTCCAACAGATATGAGGTCAATTAGTGCAAGAGAAAGAATTAAAATCCAGATATGAACTGTCAGTTATGGGAACAGTTCACTGAGAATGAAAATCTGCACATCGGTGACACCAGCTCAAAGCATCAATTGAAACATTCAATGTAACTGTGGACACCCTGCTCCCTGAGTCCGAAACATAATACTGTCGAAGGTGGAAGGCCGGACCAACGGCAAGAAAGATATGATATTGCCGAAGGCTTCCTGTACGTATTGGAGGTTTGGATCTGGAGCTTGGGTTGCCCGTGGATAGAGCTGGAGTCTGTGAGGCTCCAGGAGGGCTGGAGGAAAATACATGGACACTCAGTGACTCTGAAGGGTCACTCTTGCTTCTCCTTCTCTTAGTGTATAGGGCACCCATGGCGACCCTTTGCCTTACGGCAGACTGAAGAAGGTTTGGAGTGATATTATGTTTTCTGTTTTATTACAGGACAATAAAAGAATCTTGAATATCACAAGGAACACCAGAAAGAGGACACAAGGCAAATCCAAGTTACACAGTTCAGGGGCATTTCGTGGTGTTTATGGTTAGGATGGTGTGGGGTGGTTCAAAAGTCTGATAACTGAAGGGAAAAAAAAAACTGGCTCCAAATGAATGAGGAGACTGAAGATGCAGGAATCTGAAGCTACATAATCGCTGGAAGAACTCAACAGGTGGAGACCAGCTTCAGCAGGAGAGTCTCGGTGAAGAGTTTCCACTCAAAACATTGACCTCATTTTTTTCCTTACACTGGTGGTGCCTGATGGCATGGTTAGCACCACTCTATTACAGTCCCGGCAATCCGGTTTTGAATCCAGCCCTGTCTGCAAGGAGTTTACACGTTTTCCCCATGACCAGGCGCTCTGTTTTTCTCCCATATTTCAAAATGTATGGAGGTTGTATGTATATGGGGGGCATGAGCTTGTGGGCTAGAAAGGCCTGTTACCATGCGGTATGTCTAAATTTGATCCATTAATTTCCTCCAGCAGGTCGTGTTTGGCTACCAGAGAGGACTTCCCCATAACTTTGAAATAACTCTCGAGATCTTGTACATTCACTGAGAGAGTAAGTGGAAGATTGTGAAAGGCCTCACTTTTCCTCCTTTCTTCACTGTGTCCTTGTTTCACTCATCTGGACTCTCAAAGGTTCATGGTTCCTTTTTATTGTCACGTAACAACTCATTAAAAATGTCAAATACATGATCTACTTTGTCTGCCTGAAGGCAACAGAGTCGCCATGAACATTGCCCAGCACCCCCTAACAATAGGAGAAAGAGAAGCAAAAGAGAGTCCCTTCAGAGTCACTGGGTGTCCGTGGATTCACCTCCAGCATTCCCGCAGCCTCTGCAGCTGCACAGACTCCAGTTCATAGGCAACCCAAGCTCCACACCCAAGCCTTCGATACAATCTCTCTCTAACTGGCAGCATTACAAGGCAAGTGAAGAACAGTGAGAGAACCAGAAGGGAAATGGCAGGACAACTGAAGGCGCTCAAGACAAAGTTACATACATTCAGACATACAGCACGGTAACAGGCCCTTCTGGCCCACGATCCTGTGCTGCCCAATTGCACCCAATTGACCTACAACCTCCGGTGCATTTTAGAACAGTGGGAGGAAACCAGAGCCCCCAGAGGAAACTCACACAGACAAGGGGAGAATGTACAAACTCATTACAGACAGCGCGGGATTTGAACTCGGGTCACTGTGGTGTAACAGCATTTGCTAACCACTACGTTAACTACGCCACCCTAAAGTGTAAAGACGGCACAAGGAACACTAAACACCTCAGATTCATGTTTACATTGCCCCCTAGCAGGCTATAGGTCTAAATTAAATAGGCCATTAAAGCGGAGAGGCAAATGCTTAAATAGCTGTTAGCAACTTGCGGTAGTCTGTTAACAGGCTCTGCTTCTTCTTTAAAATTCACATCAGCAGGTTAATAGCATGAACTGTACCGGTTAATGAGTACAGCATACTCAATGGCAATCATTACAATCAATAACTTGCCAATGGCATATTTTCAGCAGGCAGCCACACTTGTTAGTGGTCTATTTATACATTCACCACCCATGAGCTCATCACACAGTTAATGGACTCGTCATGATCAGACCTTGAGAAGAAGTGTGGCTGACAGCAGTCTCGCGCCAGATGCTGGAACCTTGAGCAGACTCGTTATCCCAACCTGACATGTTGACTGACCACTTCTACCCAGAGGTGCTATACAAACTCCAGTGTCTCATTCCTCATTAAGATCCAATTAAGTTTCAATTAAGTTCAAGTTTATCTATCATCCAATTGTACAAGTACAACCAGAGAAAACAGCGTTCTCTAGTCCTCAGTGCGACACACACATACAGATACATATGCACAGTACATTGTTATACAAATATTAAAATGAATATATATTCTTGTTACATCGAGTTGAGTGGTATATCTCTGTCTGCAACTCAGGAGAAAGTTTTAGCCTTTACCACGCTGATAGCCAGACGAGCAATTCTTTTTGAAACGGAAAGATGACTCTTGATGTAACGTCCTATTTAATCATGGAGTAAATGAGATACAACACGAAAGATAGAAAGTTTCAATTTGTAAAGATGTGGGGCCCATTCATAGAATACCATCACGATTGGCAGATTTTTTTGAATGTTCTGAAGATTCTCTGCCTGATATCTGGAGATCGCTATCCAATCCACAATTTCTCTTTTCATTTTCAAAGGTAACATTGATTAGAGGGAGGGGGTCGATTATATTTTGTTTTTAGGGGTTTTTTTTGTTTGTTTTCTTTTTTTTCTCTTTTTATCAATTTTTATTTGATTAATTTGGCAAATACGGGTTTCAACATGGTTATCATAGATTAATTCAATTACTTGTTTCTAATGTGGATTAAGAAACCGACTAATGTAGTTTCATCCATTTTTGTTTGTACTTGCATGTAATATGAGAAGACTTGTTATGTTTTTTCCTTAACATTTTGTATGTAAGTTTATATGTTAAACTCAATAAAAATATTTCAAGAGAAAGAAATATAGTTGAGGGTTTGTTGAGCAGTTCATCAGTCATTCAGCGTTCTCGTTGCCTGTGGGAAGAAGCTGGTTCTGGCTGATACTCCTCTATCTCTTTCCTGACAGGAGATTTCAGATACATAATATCACCTACAACCCTGAGATTCTTTCTACTGCAGGCCAGGCAGAATTACCACCAATTGGCAGGGCAAACAAACTGTATATAACTGTATATATACATGAACACAAATAAAGAACTGTAAACAGATAATGAATGTAAACAAGCTGACTGTGCAAGACACAAAAAAACAAAAAAGAAAAACAATGAAGTGCACAAGTAAGAGTCCTGAAATGAGTCCCTGATTGAGTTCGTCGTTGAGGATTCTGATGGTGGAGGGGGAGCTGGTGTGAGTCTTGTGGCACCTGTACTTTTTTCCTGATGGCAGCAGTGAGTACAGAGCATGTGCTGGGGGGTGTGGGTCTTTGATGATTGCTGCTGCTCTCTGACAACAACGTACCCTCTAGGCGTACTCAACAGTGGGGAGGGTTTTACTCTCAGGGGTATTGGTGTCCCCATATCAGACCATGATGTGGCCGGTCAGCACATTTTTCACCACACCTCTGTAGAAATTTGCCAGGGTTTACAATGTCATACCAAACCTCCGCAAACTCCTGAGGAAGTAGAGGGGTTGATGTGCTTTCTTCACGATGCCATTGGGTCCAGGAAAGATCCTCTGAGATAGTGACTCCCAAGAACATAAATTTGCTCACCCTCTCTACTTCTGATCTCCAATGATCACTGGATTGTGTACCTCTGGCTTAGCTGGAAGATGTGGTGTGCGGGATAGTAGGGGTCTCTCCCTAATTATGCAAGCCATCTTCAAACAACAAGTTTCATGCCAATTCACTGTTGTGTGATTTCTGAGATTGGGTTATTTATTACTGTGGACCAAGGGCATGTTGCTCAAACAGAAAACAAATGCAACAACGTTCAGTGATGAAAATGTACAGATATAACATGAAGGATGTGAAACAGCTTTGAACAATTTTTCCTTTGTAAATAATTTATTGTCCTCCTTGGTAAAAATCCTCAAAACGTCTGCACAAATATTTCTGAGGAACCTGAATTCTTGGATTAATTTTCTTACTTATTGGTAATAAATGCAAAGATTAATTGGAGAAATTCACACCAACTTCCCTCCCCTCTACACTAGAACATTGCACCCATTTCCCTCTTGTATGCAGAACTCCAACTTACCCTGGAAGCACTCACTTCTCCCTCCTCCCTTTGGGCAGAAAGATCAAAAGTATGAAATTGGGCATCAGTGGGTTTAGAGAGTGTTTATTCTCGCAGCCATCGTGCTCCCGAATGAACCCCACCACAGTGCTCTCACGCTCCCCTTGCTTTGTCCCAACTGATCTTTCTTTTAATGCTCTGTAATTGTGCTCTTGTCTTGTTCTTCTACTTTATATAGTTGTATCAATGCTAGGTAACTAGTAAGACTGCTCACAGAAGAATTTTTCCCACTCCACCAGATATAATATGATAAAGTAAATCAAACCGTTATTCCATGAATGATCCCTTTATATCTCTTTGCATTTCTCTAATGGCTCTGTGCTCTTTTAATAATATAGCAAATGGAACTATAGAGCATGCTTCTCTCTGCAAATGGATCATTGACTCCTCATCGGAAGACCATAGTCAGTGCAGGTTGGCAACAATGCCTCCTCATCACTAATAATCAACACAGTCTCATCCCCAAGGATGCCTACACCCATGACTGTGTGGCCAGGCATAATTCAACTGCCATCTACAAATTTGCTGATGACTCTACGATGGTCGGCAGAATCACTGAAAGCAATGAGGAAGCGTACAGGAGGGAGACAGATCAGCTCATTGGGTGGTGTCACAACAACCTTACATTCAGTGTTATCAAAATTAAGTAACTGATTGTGGACTTCAGGAAGGGAAAACCAGGAGAACATGAACCAGTCCTCACTGAGGGGTCAGCAGAGGAGAGGGTAAAGAACTTCAAATTCCTGGGTGTCAACATCCTGGGCCCACCATGTCAATGAAGAAAGTTTGCCAGTGGCAAAATTTCATGAGGAGTTTGAGGAGATTCTTGCAAGTTTCTACAGCTGTATCGGGGAGAGCATTCGGACTGGTGGATCACAGTCTGGTACAGAGGAACTGATGCACAGGACAGGAAAAGGCTACAGAGGACTGTGGACTCAGCCAGCGCCATCACGGGCACGAGTCTTCACTCCATTAAGGACATTAACAAGAGACGGTGTCCTAAGAAAGCAGCCTCACCATCCAGGCTATGCCCTCTTCTCCTAGCTACCATCCATCAGGAAGGAGGTACAGGAGCCTGAAAATGCGCAACCAACTTTACAAGAACAGCTTCTTCCCCTCTGCCATCAGATTTCTGAACGGACAATGAACCTATAGACACTACGTCACTTTTTTCCTCTTTTTTATATTGTATTTATGGAAATGTAATTTATAGCAATTTTTATACCTGTAATGCACCATTCTTCTGTCAAAAAAACAACAAATTTTGTGACAATTCTGCTTCACGTGGACCCTTAACCAATTTAATACATCTTCACTTCTTTCCAGTTCTACCACTCTACAAATAAACCCTTGTGCTTGGCTTGCTCAGTCGTCTCATAATGTCAAAATAATGGTGTGCACTGTGAAAAGTACACTGAATGATTGTAACACAACCTGGTTTGGAAATGCGAGGTATCCAGGAACACACAAGGCTGCAGAGAGGAGCAAACCTAGTTCAGTCGATCCTGGGATCTGATGTCCCATCTATGTGAGCCCAAAGAGAGTCGTCAAGAACCCCCATCACTTTGGTCACGACCTCTTCTCACTGCCACCTTCAGGCATAAGGTACAGAAACCTGATGTCAGCACCTCTCGGTTCAAGACCACCATTTACCTCAAAGCAGACAGACTCTTGAACCTCTTTGTACTACTTTAGCCCAAAACAATATGGGAGATGATCCTACAGGGAAGGTGACCACAAGAGCAGACCAGTGAGGGGCTCAGAAACTGAAGAGGCTGGAAGAGGTTGGTGAATTGAAGTCGATGGACCCACATAGGCTGTGGGCTGTTGGCGACATGAGGTCAGAGGACCCACTTGGCGACTGGCTCATGGGAACCAGGATTCAAGAGGGCGCTGAGGGGCTCCCAAAGAGCCTTGGGCGCTGAAGACATCCTAATCATATCAGAGGTTTGGGCTTGGACCTCGGGCTGCCAATGGTTTGGACAGGAGCCTGTGTGCAGAAGCTGCAAGAGCGATGGAGGCACGTCCGCAGACCTCCAGTGACTCCGAAGGGATTCCCCTTTGCTCCTCATTCTCTTGTTGCTAGGGACACCGGGCAATCCTCATGGTGATTCTCTGTTTGCCTTGCGGCAGACAAATGTTGATGTATATCGTGTATCTTACATTTTTAATGTATTATTACATGACCATAAAAGGAACATAGAATAAAGGATCCTTACCACAATCTACCTCAGGACTTGAGCAATTGGATGATAAATAAACTTCAACTTGAAGATCTGTCCACACGACTGAAATGTGACTTTTTTTTTCCTGGCACTAACTGCAACTATGTACAACTTTGAGATTTATTATGTATTTTTCTGTCTTGCATTTGTGGTAATTTTTTTTTAACCAATGTAATTGGTGTGTCTTAATTACCCGCCTGGCCGCAGCAAGCAAGAAAGTTGGTGCGTCTGTACATTGTACTTATGCATCTGACAATAAACTCACATGGAAGTTTAGGTGAAGCTCCATTGAATTGGTGTTGAGGTGGGTGAGCCAGGCCATCTTTGATGGAGAGATCCACTGGGCTCAGGTTGTTCTGCTGCTAACTTACCCTGGGTGCTGACCTGCCTCACTGGTTACTTGGGGTTCAGCCAGATAAAGGAAGCGTGCATTTTCTGGGCCAGTGGCTGAAAAGCTGGTCCACGTGCCCTGGTTTGACAGATGACGACAATCGTGTCCTGCAGTGCCTGTCAGCCGCGTAAACTCAGTGGCACCTATGGTAGTGTGGCCTGCAGTTCCAAGTTCTAAACAAGAGGCGAATTATCCCTTCTTCAGCCAAGGTAACATCTGCTGCATGTGGGCTTTGCTCTGAGCAGTAAATTGGTGACACTCATAGAAACACTGGAAAAAGAGCAAAAAAAAAAGGTCTCCTTGTGACTTGACTTCTTTCAACCATGACCACCAAAAACGGGCTATCCAAGATATAGAGTTTGATTTTACTGTTCATCCTGTAGGCGAACTTCGTAACAAGTGCCGATGAAAACAATTCGTGGTTGTGCTCCACAGATAAATGACTGCAGAGGCTGGAAACCCGCAATAAACAGCAGGAAACACTCAAGACGTAAGGGAGTGTCTACTGAGAGAGAAAAACAGATTTTACATTTCAAGATCATTTTATTGTCATGCAATATAACAGAAAATGTGACATTACATTAGATTTCCATTAGTCTACCATAAGGCAGACAAAGATTCGCTAACAGCACAAAATGTCCAGCACCCACCCCTTCCAGTCAGAGAAGGAGAAGCAAAAGAGAGACACCAGAGTCCTTAAATGCTCATGGCTTTTCCTCCAGCATTCCTGCAAGCCTCTGCAGCCACACAGCCTTCAGTCCAAACCATCAGCAACCCGAGCACACCTCTGACATGATCAGGAAGCCTCCAGCGTTCTGGTTCGATACCTGGTATCCCTTCAGCTAGTTTCGAACCAGTTGCCAGCAGCCCACAGCCTGTGTGAATTCCTTGCCTTGAGTCACCAACAGCTGAAGCCTGTGTGCTCTTCAGCCATAGGTGGGGCGGTACAGTTAACGTAATATTTTGTGCAACACTGTTACAGTGCCAGTGATTGAGACCAGGGTTTGAATCCCACGCTGTATTTAAGGAGTATGTTCATTCTCCCTGTGTCTTCATGGCCTCTGGTTTCCTCCCACTGTTTGAAATGTACCAGGGGTTGTAGGTTAATTGGGTGTGACTGGGTGGCATTGGTTCATGGGCAGAAAGGGGCTGTTACCATGCTGTATGTTTAAATTTAAAGTTTAAGAGCCCCTCACTGGTCTGCCACTGTGGTCACCGTCCCATAGGGGGTGGTCTCCTCTGCTGTTTCTTCTCAGATGGGCAGAGGGTGGTCTCCCCATGCCGGTCGTCTATTTCCCTGGAGTCTGCAACCCCCTCGTGGTCTCTGACAATCACAGGTGCCATCATCTTGGCACCAGTCCCCGCGGTCACAGAATTTTAAAATAAACCACCATCGGGCTTCTTTAATTGGTCGTTTGAAGCCTGTACCAAGCCGATGGCAGTTGGACCGAGTGGTTGGACCGAGTGGTTGGACCCCAGGGGCAAGCGCTGTGTCGCCGCTCCACGCAGGTCCACTGCCGAGGCAGCAGGTCCAGCAGCACTGATATTTCAACTTGGTTTCATCAGGAGGAAATGTTATGTCTGTCTTCCTCTCCACAAATGCTGCACAATTGTTGAGAGTTTCCAGTCTTTTTTTGTTTTCATTTCACAGAAGCTCTTTTACCTTAAATCATTTCAATTCCAATAAAGCAACACATAAAGGCAAATTGCTCTTTTAGTCTCTCTTGGCTCCAGTTGGCGTATGTACCAGCCACAAGGGAAAAAAATCAAGGCTGCCTGACTTCAAATTTAGAAGCAAAATCTGCACCACAGGATAAAGTATAAAATGCGAACTGTAAAAAGTACATCCTCTTTAAACAGCCTGCAAGTCAGTGGAACATTACCATCACAGCACTGCATCTTCCTGAGTGACACTCCACGGCATATTGACTGATGATTGAAACACTGACTTCTAACTGTGGGAGCAGTGGGTTAAAACTGGAAAACTCATTCACTTCATTCAAAGCCCACCTACTCACTATAGGCATCCCTCATGTATTCAGACACAAGCCTTGATGGGATTGTTGGCTTTGTTCGCTTACCAGCAGGTTAATAACCTGCAAAGACATCATTAGCCTGGCAAAGAGGCAGCAGCTTTATCAGAACAGCCATTTCGGAGCTGGTGTGCCCAGTGCTCGACTCTTTCACCTCTTCTATCAAAGCAACAACTGCAATAATGGCAAAAGCAGGACCTCAGGTCCGTTGGCCTTTTGGGAAACAGACTCAACTTTCTTTCCCACGTGTTTATAGAAGAATAAAAAAAAAATACCCAAAATCACAGGGAACGTAAAGGTCCGGCCAGTTAACGCTGCCACAGTCTGCCTCTTTCCATCGCTGCTTGTCAGTCTTTATCGACTGAACCTTCTCTTTCCTGCTCCTTCATGTTTAACCAGCCTCCACTCAAGTGCGCCCATTCTACAACCTCAGCCAGGTTCCATGGAAGCTAACTCTATATTCTCCATTCAATTTTTGGTTAAGTATCTTAATTTGGCAACCATTTGGGTACATCTGTGACCTTAACAAGCCTTTGTGGTTTTTTTTAAGTCAATCCAATATTTCTAAAGTGTAATCCTGACAAAAATCTACATTTATTTTTCTAAAACAATACCTCAGGCATGAGAAAACTGTACATTCGAATGCTATGTTGGCATAAAGAATAAAAAGCAAATCAATCAATTCATGCTGGTTTAAGCTTCAGCAGACTCACCTTTTAGTTAGATGACTGGCTTCAAAGCCTTATTCATTGACTTGAATGGAAAGTCCAGGCTGATGTTTCATGTGCAGTGCTGAGGGAATGTTGCACTGTATGCAGTGGCATTTGTCTCTGATAAAAGGTCAACTCGAGATAATGGTATGCTTTTTCAGATGGATTCAAGACATCCCATTTTATTACCTCAAAGAGGGTCTCCGGAGTTATCACCAGAGTCCTGGCAAGTGTTTCTTCAACTGAATCTCAAATTAATTGACAGACCGGGAGATCGCTTTGTAAGCATCTCGGCTCTGTTCGCCGCTAAGCCATGGATCTCCCAGTGGCCATTCATTTCAATTCCCCATCCCATTCCCTTGCTGACGTCTGTCCATCATCTCATGCACTGCCAGACTGAGACCTGCAAATTGGAGGAAAAACCACCTCATATTCTATCTGGGCGCCTTCCAACCAGATGACATTACAATTGATTCTCATTTCCATTAAAAACATCCCCCTTCTTTCCCATATTCTTCCCTCCGTCTCCTTTCACAGAGCCAAAATCAATTCTTACCTCTCCTCTTATCATATCCAATTAACACCCTTTTTGACTGTTGGTCTGGATTCCTCCCCCTCCCATTCTTCCCCCTTAATCTCTCGTCTTTAATTAAGACACTTCCCTGCTTTTTGCTTATCCTTGAAGAAGGGCTCAGGCCTGAAACGTCAATGATACATCTTTACCTCCTATGGACGCTGTGAGACCAGCTGAGTTCCTCCAGTAACTTTGTGTGTTTTTACTACTACCTCAACATCTGCAGACCTTGGTGTTTCACTCTGGCCATTTATTCATTAAGGGAGTCTGCTGATGGAGAACAAACATTTCCTTACATAACAACTGCACCACACTTTCAAAGAACATCTTGGAGTGAAGCACTCTGGGATAACTTCAGGCCACAATAGGCTAAGTATGCCACAAAGATCTCTATAAGAGGCAGTATGATACCTCTAAGGTCAGGTAAAGCAAGTACATGAGGATGAAGGGAAAAGAACGAGTTGTTGAAGCTGGGACAATTGCAGTGTCTAAGAAGTGTCCAGATGGAGCCTTGAATCATTTAGGAGGAGCAAGCTACAAACAAATGCTGGGTGAATGAGTGAAGCCAAGTGGCCTGTTTCCACAGTGTACAACTCTATTACTCTATCCTTAATTCTACAGAAAGTATTGGTGATGGGATTAGACAAAGGAGGGAGAGTGGGTATTGTATGCAACAAAAGAGTAATTGATCCGAACGGATCTTTCTCTACTGCAAAGTTAAAGTAACGTGACAGGAGTCAGGCTTTTAAAGGAAGCCACTTTTCCCAACAGCTTATTTCCAGCATACACTCAGGTTAATTGATTTATTTCTTAAAGAGTTGAGGATCAGCATGTTCCACAAAAGGCAAAAGTGGTGACTTGAGGGAATGTTGAAACACAAAGCATATTGAATGCGGATCAGGAAACAAAAGGGAACATATTGTCTGGGTATAGGCAACAGGGATCCAGAAGGTAGAGGCAGTTCCATGAAATTGGCAACAAAGGTAGACTGTGCGGTGAAGAATGCATTCGGTACTCTTGCCTTCATCGGTCAGGATACTGAATACAGGAGCAGGAAAGTCATGGGACACCTGCACAGCATGGACAAGTTGGGCCAAAGGGCCTGTTTCCATTGAAGAATCCTTTATTGTCATGTAAAAGTACACAACATGAATTATCACATGAAATTACTTTATGCCTGCCATAAGGCAGGCAAAGAGTCACCGTTAGTGTCGCCCAGCTCCCTTTACAGTAAGAGAGAAATAGAAGCAAAAGAGAGACCCTTCAGAGTTGCAGAGTGTCTGTGGTTTCGCCCCAAGCCCTGCTGCAGCCTCTGCAGCTGCACTGACTCCCCTTCGATCCATTGGCCACCCAAGCTCCAGATGCAAACCTCCAACAAGAAGCCTTCAGTGCCGAGGCCCTTTGGGAGCCCTTCTGGCCCTCAGCACCCTCGAATCCCGCTCCGATACCTGGTTTCCATGAACCAGTCTCCAGCAGCCCATGGAAGTTTCTGTCTCAATCTATGACTTGTCAATAATGCCCAAGGCCCAAAAATAGAAAGACAAACCAATTAGCTGTCTACAAAGTGTTGGAGGCACTTTTGTTTCAGTCCGAAGTGTTTGGCATATCCTGATGCTTCCCACAATTTTGCCTGCGGACTGAACTGGACTCAACGCAATTAAAACATTTGGTAAATTCCCAGCAAGAATGAAATCTCCAAAATCCAGCGCAAATCAAGGCTGCATCCTGATTCTCCTTTAGAGAGAAAGAGTTAACATAAATCCTATGACAAATCAATGAGCTTCTTTTGGGGAAAAAAAAACATATTTAGCCAAACATTTATCTCCTCATCCTTCCAATTCTCCTCGCGCCCCCTTGCTCCCATTAGCTTTAAGCACTTGACTCAGGGATGCCTTTGCTTACCTGTATGTTGGGGTGCCAGGGTTCGCTATCATGATGGATTCCAGGTGGAAGCGGCCGTCACCAAGGTAACTGCAACGAGAAGAGAAGGCACATGCTGAATTAGTATTGGAGTGTGCCTTCGATCTACTGCACAGACACGCACATTAATCACTGATGCTGTTGCTTGGCAAGTTTGTCAAGAAAAGCAGGTCAGCCTTGCAAACTGCTCCGCAGGCACCGAACTGGGGCCTCACTGAGAGACCAGCAGGGGGCAGGGAGTGGATTCATTACACTCATACGGATTAATGTTCTGTGCCTTTACTTGTCTCTTCCTTCGAACTTAAAATGTGTTATAAATCGACAGCACCCCTGTACTCAGTGGGATGGAGTTCCCTGTGGTGAGCTGTTGAACCATGCAAAACAAGGACATCTCCAGTATAGGATGGGATAGGTACTCGGGGGGGGGGTTAGTTATCATGTCATACGGCCCAATATTCTATGCCGACCAAGTTGGCAGCTTGGTGCCTATCCTTCAAACTCTTCATGAATCTCTCCAAATTCCTTCCAAGTGAACAATTGTTCCCATATCTAGTTTCCTCTGGGAATTCGTTCCAGATATGGACCACCCTCTATGAAAAAGTCACCCTCTCTATTACACAATCGACAATAGACAATAGACAATAGGAGTTGGAGTAGGCCCTTCGGCCCGTCGAGCCAGCACCGCCATTTTACAGATCATGGCTGATCACTACCATAGTACCCCTTTCCAGCCTTATTCCCATAACCCTTAACTCCTTTGCCCACTAGAGTCTTATCTAACTCTCTTTTGAACATAATCAGCGAATCTGCCTCTACCACCCTCTGTGGCAGAGCATTCCACAGATTCACACTTCTCTAGGTAAAAAAATGTTTTCTCATCTCCGTCCTAAAGGGCCTACCCTGTATTCTTAAACTATGCCCTCTAGTCCTCGTCTCCCCCATCATTGGGAACAAGTAATCCGACTTCACCCTGTCTATCCCCCTGATGATTTTGTATACCTCAATCATGTCCCCCCTCATCCTTCTAAACTCCATTGGATACAAGTCCAGTTTTTCTAGCCTTTCAGCATATGTCAACCCCGCCATCCCTGGAACTAACCTTGTAAATCTGCGCTGCACACCCTCTATAGCTAGTATGTCCTTCCTCAAAATTGGAGACCAGAACTGGACGCAATACTCCAGGTGGGGTCTCACCAGGGCCCAGTACAACTGCAGAAGGGCGTCTCTGTTCCTATACTCCAATCCCCTCTTTATGAAAGCCAACATGCCATTAGCCTTCTTCACAGCTTTCTGAACCTGCATGCTAGCCTTCAGTGACCGGTGAACAAGTACTCCCAGATCCATTTGCTCCTCCCCACTCCCTAGCTTGTCTCCATTTAAATAATACTCAGCTTTCCTATTATTGCCCCCAAAATGGATAACCTCACATTTGCTTACATTGAACGTCATCTTCCATTCAGCAGCCCACTCCCCCAACCTGTCCAAGTCCCTCTGCATTTTCCTGACATCCTCCTCACACCCCACACCTCCACCCAGTTTCGTGTCATCTGCAAATTTGCTCAAGTTATTAATAATCCCCTCATCCAAATCATTTACATAAATTACAAACAACTGAGGACCCAATTCCGATCCCTGCGGCACTCCACTCGTCACATCCTGCCATCCTGAAAAAGACCCGCTTACCCCAACCCTTTGTTTCCTATTTCTTAACCAATTTCCTATCCATGTCAGCACCTTACCTCCAATACCATGCTCCCTGATCTTGCCCACTAGTCTCCCATGCGGTACCTTATCAAAGGCCTTCTGGAAGTCCAAATACACCACATCCACTGGCTCTCCCAAGTCCACCCTCTTTGTCACATCCTATTCCCTAATAAATCTCTCCCCTCTAGTTTGAGAATCATCTGAGAAATAGTTTGGGGCAGCACAGTTAGCGTAGCGGTCAGTTAGCGTAGCGGTCAGCGCAACGCCGTTACAGCGCCACCCACTGAGGTTCAAATCCGGAGCCGTCTGTAAGGAGTTTATACGTTCTCCCCATGTCTGTGTGGGTTTCCTGCAGTTGCTCCGGTTTCCTCCTGCCCTTCAAAATGTATCGGTGGGGGGGGGGGGGGGGGTGTGTGTGTGTGTGTGTAGGTTAAGTGGGTGTAATTGGGCGGCATGGGCTTATGGGCCAAAAGAACCTGTTACCGTGTTGTATGTTGAAATTTAAAATTTAAATTTAGTTTGTGAGCATTCACTTTATCCCTGCCTCTCATGGAGGTATGCACCTCTGTAAAGTCACCCCTGGGCCTCTTAGGCTCCAGGGAATAAAGACCACCTTATTTAACCTCTCCCTATAACTCAATCATTCCGGTCCTGGCAACATCGTGGTGAACGTCCTCCACACCCCTTCCATCTTATTGATGTTTTCCCCAGCTGGGCAACAGGACCTGATTGGGGTGGGGGGGGGGGGGGAAGGGATGGAAAAAGACCTTGTTACTCCTGGAGACTGGAGGACCCAGAACTGCAGCAGTCACTGACAGGTCCAAGAACGTTAACAGGAGCATAGGTTCCTGGAGTAGGACTGGGAGGTCATGGCCGGGAATGAGCTTGAGCTTGTCTTCCACTGTAGCAGCTAGGGAATTCACGTCATTGACTATCAAACTGCCAGTCGTCAGTTGAGAGGCTGTCAGTTGACAATAAAGAAGTTTTAGAGCAGTTCCATGCGCTCAGTATTACAGACCTTCCTTGTCTCCCTTAACATACTGAGTTCTCTGATGCACCTCTGTGGATTTGTAAGATTACACAGTTCCTTGGCTTGAATCAATACATTATAGATTTCATTACATCTCTATCTTGCATCATTAGAGCTCCCTGACGTGTATCATTACAGAATTTCCTTACACATTGTCTCAGAGCTCCCTGGCTTGCATCAATACAAGCTCCCTGGATTATACCATTACAAAACTCCTTGGCTTGCATATTAGAGATCCTCGCCTTGTATTACTGAACCCCCTGATGTATATCATTACAGAACACCCTAATGCAGGGGTGTCAAACTCAAATTCACAGAGGGCCAAAATTAAAAACTTGGACTAAGTCGTGGGCCAAACTAAATATTTATTGAAATTTTCAACAACATCTGCATGTTTTCTCTTCTTTCAACATGTGTAATGTTAAACTTTTTCTTATTAAAATAAATGTTTAATAATAGTTTTGGTTAAACTCTTTCCAGAAGAAGCATTAACAAATGAGAAATAAAATATTCAATAAATAATATTTCTCTATAGCCTTTAAGCTCCTTTTAAATGTATTTTTTCACAAGCCAACTAGTCAAAAAAATCACAACTTGCTTCAATGACAAACAGGTTTGTCTTTTAAAATGATGAACATATAGTCTGCCTCCCACCTGTCTTGAAAGGTCCTGTTTTCTGTCTTTCGTTTGGCCATTTTTCGTAAGGGGTTTATTACGTGTGAGTTGGGTGACAGGTCGCAGATGCTAATGAAAGTAAAGAGAGGAGGTGGGGGGGCGATTAGCGGGCTGACGCCAATGCATTTGCAAAGCATTCTGGGATTTGTCGTATTAGCTGTGCATGTGCTATACTGGCACGGCAGGCCAGCTCTAATACATATTTGGTATGATCTTGCGGGCCAAATATAATTATATCATGGGCCAAATTTGGCCCGCGGGCCTGAGTTTGACATGTGTGCCCTAACGTATCATTACAGAACTCCCTGACATACAGACATACAATACGGTAGCAGGCTCTTTCAGCCCGCAAGCCCATGTCGCCCAATTACACTCAATTTACCTACAACCCCTGGTACGTTTTGATCGGTGGAAGGAAACCCATGCAGTCACAGGAGAGAACATATAAACTCTTTACAGACAGAGCCAGATTCGATCCCCAGTCCCAATCATTGGTGCTGTAACAGCATTGCTCTAACTGTTATGCTAACCATGCCACCTGGCATATCATTACAGAACCCCCTGACAAATCATTACAAACTCCACGTCATGTCTCATTACAGAACTCCCTGACTTGTATAATTTTACATTGGTGAAAATGTATAAAACTGCAGTTGCTGGAAATCTTAAATAAAACAGAGAATGCCTGAAATACTCAGCTGCCTCCATGGAAGAAAAAAAGTTAAAAGTTTCAGGTCAGAGACCCTTGGAATCTTTTTATCATTATGCAGTTCCAAGCAGCACCATGTCTTCCAATGTTACACAGCTCTTCGGTAACTCCCACAATGTATCATTAAGAAGTTCCTAAATGCAACACCATGGTTTGTAGCGCTGCAAAGTCTCTGGACATATCGCCATGCTGTGCAGGCAAGGTTCCATCCAGTCTGCGTGCAGGCAGCCTGTTATCACCCAATCTCAGGCAAACGATATCATCAACTGGCACAATAATGATGCGGTGATGTGGACCTTTTCACTTGTAACAATGATTTATCTGATCGAAATATTTATTAAGTAACCACTAGCTGCTGGTAATCAATTTGCTAAATACACCAGCGACATTGTCTGATCAATAGCAGTTGCTCAATGCCAGGTTAATCCTTTTTTTCCCATTATTTTATTGACAGGGTGTTCAGTCTGAGCACCTTTGATCTTGACTGCCCATCTAATTAGGAGAATTGTATCTTTTGTTTGCCATTGAAAGTCATTTTGTTAGCCCCGTTTACTGAGAATGTTAAGGTGGGTACAAGACAAGTTCAGGATGGTTTTGGCTTTCTCCAGGCGATAGATTTGAGCCCAGATCAAGGGGCGTGGGGATAGAAACTATATTAGCCTGATCACTGGCACCTTGCCCCAGGAATTGACGGCCAATTTAATGGTTAAGGGTCCAGTGGGAAAGTGAATCAATCGGCACGCCAGCGTCAAATCACACCTCGACCCCTAATCACATCCCCGGCACCAGCTGCCGCTGGTGTGCCGATTAACCCAGTGTGCAAAGGACAAGTCACACAGGACGCTTCTGGTTGAAGGTAGACTCAACCTTCCCGGGGATGACATAGTCAGTGTGTGAAAGCAGGTAATGTCCTGCTTAAAAGTGGCCCAGTGAGAACAGTAAAAATGGCTTCTTCAACCAGGACACAGCACGGCTAATTAGCTGAGATGCCCGTGAAGAAAGGGCTATTGACAGAGATACTTCCAGATGTGGCAAAAGCTTATTTGTAGCCCCTCTCTCTCCATCCTGCCCAGTCAGCACACATGTGAGTTAATAAAAGTGCTTTGTTTTAGATTTATTTTAAATTTAGACAGACACTACAGTAACAGACCTCTCTGGGTCAAAAGCAATTTTAGCTTTTACCCCATTTAAAAAAAAAATTTCTTGGGCTGACTCCTGGGGACCACCATCTCTGATTGGTTGCCATCCTGAAATTTTCCTCACATGACCTCCTCTCTTGAACCACCATGTTGCCTTGTGCTGGCCTTCTGCACCTCGATCCTCTTGCAATCCGGCTGGAATAGTATAATCTTTGGCACCTCAACCTTTTTCCACCATTCCTGTGATCTCATTTAAAGAAAATTCGTGAAAAATAAACCCCCCTCCACCCCAAAAAATGTACTGAATGGTTTTGCCCTTGTGTCCTTTCTGCAGGAATACTCTCAGGAGTACCCTGGATATTAATTAATATCTTCAGTAAAATCCCCGGTATCTGGCACCTATGGGCATTCGTAGATGCCGGATAAGTGAATTTGCTGGTTGCTTGAGATAGAGCAGTCGTTTTCAAACTACTTCTTTCCACTCATATATCACCTTGAGTAAGCCCTATGCCATCGGTGCTCTGAGATAAGTAAGGGATTGCTTCAGGTGGGATGTGAATGGAAAGGGCAGGTTGAGAATCACTGCTCTAGACCCAATTGTTACTGAAATATTTTGCTTGAGAAAAATTGTCAATGGCCCATTTCCTTTGGAGTGATGAAACTGCGCTCATAACGAGTCAATGAGGGACGATTAAACAGCGGTTTCAAACTTTTTCTTTCCACTCACATCCCACTTTAAGTAATCCCTTACTAATCATAGAGCACTGACGGCATAGGGATTACTTTAGGTGGAAACCACTGAGAAGGAATGTTGCATGGATTGGTGAACTGACCGCTGAGGGAGTCACTTTTAAACTTACGTATTTATTAATAAACTTTACCTATTTATTTTCTACGATTTTTATTTTGCTGGCTGCTTGAACAGGGATTTTAACTGTGCTTGCTGGAGTCCCTGGGGTAATTGTAAAGGGTAATTAAACCTCCCCCCTGCAGCTTTCCCTTCATATATCCACGCAGCTTTTTCAGTGTAGGTAGTTTGTTAACCTCATTCAGGTCTGCAGCCCATACGACTTCCTGCAAATTTGACTACCTGCAGGAGGAATCAATGAGACATGGATACGGGCTCTTTAACGGTAAAGATCGCAGGTTGCTCCTTTATTTACAAGGCACAGCTTCTATTATAACATTTCACGGGTTTTCTTTTATAAACCAGGTGTACAGCTTTGCATGGGGACAAACAATTAAAAGATGAAGCCATTTACCTAAATACAGACAGATACATTGCAGGTTTATTGTATTTATCTGCAGGAGGCAGTCTGCCCACTGTAATTCATCTTTATCTCCACTGCCTTTTCAAACTGCACCAAGTCGCGCGAGGAGCTGCAAGAGTTGAGCTGAGTGCTTTAAATAATTGAATGACTTCAAAATAGGAAGGGTCAGATAGTGTAGAAGCAGCAGCAGTTCATTATTCTCCCAAGGATTCTGACCCACGAAATGAGCTCAACCATCCACCTTGGTCTGCAGATTCTCTTGCTTAATTTACTCTTTTACCAATTCCGGGTGAAATTACGAAAAATGTAATTTCTCTCGCCAACAGCAGAAGCGTCTTGCAAACTCCACCGCTCAGGGATTAGAAAGGAACCTCTGATACCAGCACACACGTTAAAAAGAGCAAACGGATGTTAAATTATAAATGTGCTTGCACTTCACAATCGATAGGCTCTTCCTGCTGATTGGTTATGGTATTGTTGAGACAAACAACATGGAAACAGGCCTCCAATCCGTGCTCACCATTAAACACCCATGTGTGCTGATCTAATTTTATTCTCCACATTTTTCCCATCAATTCTCCCCCAAGATTCTATCGCTCACCTACACACCAGAGGTGATTTTACCACAGCTAGTTAACTAAAGGATGATCTCATTTCTGGGACGAGAATCCAGAGAGAGAGAGACAAACAGAAGTGGAAAATCTCGCAAAATGGTGCGAGAGGAACAACCTGACTCTCAATGTGAACAAGACGAAGGAGATGATTGTGGACTTCAGGAGAATCAAGAACAACCATCCTCCACTACACATCAACAACTCTGTAGTGGAGAGAGTGGAGAGCACCAAGTTCCTTGGAGTTCTCTTAACTTGTGACCTATTGTGGACATTCAACATCTCCTCACTTGTCGCTGCATCACAGTGTGGTTATGGTTGCAGCAGAGTGTAATGGATCGAAGATTAATCCACTGAAGCATAAGAATGGCAAAGAGGATCATTGAAGTCTCCCTCCCCACCATCGACGTGATCTACCAGGATCGCTGTCTGAAGAGGGTACGCAAAATCATTGAGGACCCCTCCCACCCTGCTCCCATCTCAGAGCCAGTACCACCAGGCTGAGGAACAGCTTCTTCCCACGGCAGTGAGAATGCTGAACGACTAAAGGGACTGCTCACACTGACCCTCCGAGACTCTGCTATTCATGAAGCAACGTCTATTTATTTATTTCTATATATGAATACTAGTCCTGCATATGTATTGTTTGTCTGTATGTGTGTTATGTCTGGTTGTGTGCCTGTGTGTTTTGAACCGAGGACCAGAGAACGCTGCTTCGTTGGGTTGAACTTGTGCAATCAGATGACAATAAACTTAACTTGAGAATCCTACACAGTCACCGGGAGAACAAATCAACTCCAGAAAAAGGTCAGGATTGAACCCAAGGCAGTGGAGGTGTGAGGAGGAAGTACTACTAGCTGCTGCCTTGTGGACTAGATAACAGTTTGATCAGGTCAAAAATGACCCTTGGGTTTGTATGAGTTTGTATTTTGATGGGCTGAGTAGATGAAACCTGATCCAAACCCAAATGCTAGGAGATGTGTGTGATGGTCAAAGGTGCGGACATGGGAAGAGTGGCTGGAGGGCTAGCTCCATTATATGTTGAGGTCACTTATACTGAGGTATAGTGAAAGGATTGTTTTGTATGCAAGTCCACATTAGGTACAGCAAAATAGAATGCAGTACAATGACAGATCAGTTCAAACAGAGCCAGGGAAACATTATTTCACCAGTGTGAGTGGTTGGTTTGTCATGGGAAGGAAACTGTCCTTGAATCTAACGGCGCATGATCTTGCCCTCTCAAATCTTCTCAACGGGAGGAGGGAGAAGGGAGTGTGGCCGGGGTGGGATGAACCCTTTAGAGTGTTGCTGAGGCACGGGAAAGTGAGGACGGATTTCATTGAGGTGCGTGGGATGGTCGGAGGTGTGTTCACAGTTCTCTGCAGTTTCTTGCAGTCTTGGGCAGAGAAGGTCCTGTACCACGCAGACAGGACAGGACACTCGTGATGTTGTTGAGGGATGCTCAGGACATGCCAAATTTTCATAAAATAAAAATATAATGCATTCAAACAGAGTTGAAAAAGTGTGTGGGAGTCGTCTTGATCATTAATTTAATCCATTTCTAAATCATAAATTAATGATGTGTAATAGGGCCAAATTAAAGAGAAGCAGCAACAAGAAGAACGAGTAATCAGATTTTTTTCCATTTAAAACTTTTTTTCAAATCTTGTTAGAGATCACAGACAATAATAAAAGTCTTTAGTTAGTTATGAGGAGCATGGAAGGCACAAATGGATCCCACAAACTCAGTATTCCCAGAAAACCAAGCTTCCGCCTGTCAAAAGGTGACCTTTCTGGAGAGAAAGGAATGATTTTATTTCTTTACAAATGGGGATGTCCCTGGCCATACACGACCAGTCGCTACCCATTTCTAACATCCTCGAGCTAAAAGGATTGGTGAACCGAGGGTCAACTACATTGGTGGGTCTGGAGTCACAAATGGAGGCTGGATAAGGGATGGCAGATATCCTTCCTTATAGGGCATTAGTGACATAGATAGACTTTAACATGATCTCCATCACAGACAGCAGTTGTTAACTACATATTTAATGGAATATTAAATTCACAGCTGCCGTAGTAGAATTTGAACTTGTTCAGGCTTCAGCCACTATTCTAGGCCTCAAGATTTATCAGTCCAGTCACATGACCCCTTTACTACCATCAATTTTATTGTCATAATTCCAACAAATAAAAGCAATGGGAAATGGCCACTGCTTGCACCCAGCACACAAAAAAAAATTTAGTTCAAAATTAACATGTAAAGAAATACATTTAAATAAGCAGTAGCTTCATGGCCATCCTGAAAACAGCTTGAGAAAGTGTTGATTAGTCACCTACTTGAACGGCTGGAGTCTGCGTGCCCAAATATTCCCACCACAGGAAGCTCTGGGAATGGGATCTTGTGGTGGTGAAGGGACAGGCAATGCATTTCCACATCAGGATAATGATTCATGGCTCATTCCAACCTCACTTCTTTATTGCAACATTTCTTCCTGGGATATCAGTTGCTTTCAGCTCATCTGCAATTTTCCAGAATGGCTGTTTCTAAGAGAAATTCTGGGCCTCAGAAACTCCAGACAACAACGATAAAAATGGTCTTTGTCACACTGATTACTGGGCAAACAAGTTTCATGTCCATATTTGTGTGGTCAGCATGGTTAACATTTAAGAAAAATTTGGACAGGTACATGGATGGGAAAGGTATGGAGAGCTATGACTGGGTGCAAGTCAGTGGGACTAGGCAATAAAAATGGTTCAGCACAGACTAGAATGGCCTGCTTCTGTGCTGTAATGTTCTATGTATAAACTCCACAGAGGCGATACCCGAGGTTAGGATTCAACCCAGGCCCTGATGCTGCGAAGCAACCCAGCAATTCAAGATCCATTTATTGTCATGGAAAATACAGGTGCAATATTACACAGAATTGCCTTTAGCTGGCAAAGATCAGTCATGAGCAGAAATTGCCTGCTGCCCCGTACAGAGAAAGAGAAGCAAAAGAGTGTCCCTTCACGGTCACTGAGTGTCCATGGATTTGCTTCTGGCACTTCCGAGGCCTACACAGCCACATAGACAATCACTGGCCAGTGAAAGAAGTGCAGAAGTGCCCTTGCAGCTTGTCATGATTGTATAGTGGATAGTACTCCAAGGTGTGCCGCAGCAACCTTGGTTCAAATCCAAGTCATGGCATTGCGGGTTAACAATGATACAGCAATGGTCTTAACTGGACGGAGCGGTTAACGCAATTCTATTATAACGCTAGTGACCGGGGTTTGAATACACTGCTATCTATAAGGAGTTTGTACATTCTGCCCGTGTCTGCATGAGTTTCCTTCGGGTTGTCCAGTTTCCTCCCACCTTTCAAAAAGTATGGAGTTGTAGGTTAATTGGGCTATTTAGCCAGGAGGACCTGTTACTGTGCTGTATGTCTAAATTTAAAATAGAAATGAAGAATCAAAAAGCCCGAGACTTGTTAGTGAAATGACCGGTTTTTATATAATTACAGGGTGATGTTGGGGAAGGAGATAGATAGGCCATTGATGATGGAGCATGGAGCATTGGGATCAACCCAATGTATTGTAAGCCTCAATGCTGCTTGTGTAACCCCAGGAGGCCAAGACTTTAGCATCTCCACTCCACTCGCTGTAACATAGAATTCTTGGAGCCAAAAAACAATCTGCTGGAGGAACTCAGCAAGTCCAGCAGCATCAGTTGGAGAAAAAGAATGGTGAATATTTTGGGATGAAGGGTTCCAGTCTGATACGTCGAATGTTCTACTTCTCCCAGTGAGGCTGCTCGACCTGATGGTTTCCCCCAGCAGATTGTTTCTTGGCTCAGAATTCCAGCATCTGCAGTCTCCTGTGTTTCCGCATCTTGGAGACAATTGTTTTCACGCTGACAGTGGCGAGTGTATGAAACAAACTGCCAGTGGAAGAGGTAGAGGTGGGCACAATTAAAGACATTTGGACAGGTCTGTGGATAGAAAAGGTTTTGAAGGATTTGGGCAGACAACATGGTTGAGTTGGGCTGAAGGGCTTGTTTCCGTGCTGTAAAACTCCAGGATGGCGGTTCTTAACCAGTGGGCCATGGCGTGTATCCATGTGGGTCTTTAAAAATGTTAAATAAAATACTTTAAATTAGATAAAGGTGTGTTTCGTACAGAGCTGCCTTTGATTTGAAATTATTGCTCAGTCATTGCCACTAGTGGGCCATGGCATGTTAGGCCAGAAACCAGGTGGGCCTTGACCGATAAAGGTTGAGAACCTTTCAAGGCAATTGTCGATTGCAGGCTCCAATCTGCAGGGAGCTTAATTCAGAGAAGCACAGATGGTTAAGGTACAATTGGAATCTTTAACCTTGACTGAAGTGATAAGGGAATTGCATCTTAAAGAATTTATTTTCTGTTATTGATTGCTTTATTTCTACTTCATTTTCTCCTCTATTTATCCAATGGACAGTTATTCACATTGTTTTTAGTGTCTAACACTCGAATTGGAGCAAGTTTTTTATTTGGTTTTCAATTGCTTTGTGCTCGTCATGGTGAAGAATGGGTCAACACCTTAGATTGGATCAGTTAAACCAGGCTGTGTTGTAACGAGCAAGGCAGTTGCTGCCAGACACCTTGAAGAGGGCTCATTCCGGAAACGTCGGTTATATATCTTTACCTCTTATGGACACTGTGAGACCTGCTGAGTTCCTCCAGCACTTTTGTGTTTTTACTACGATCACAGTGTCTGCAGACTTTCGTGTTTCATTCCATTCAGTTGCTCCACTGCAAAATCTCTTCAAGGGATGCCTACCCTGAATAAGTTCTCCTCCTCTCTTCGAAGGGAGCTCCATAAGAATCTTTCTCACTGCTCCACCTCTGCATTCCCTGTTGCACTCAAGCTCTACGATATACCTTCTGGCCCGAAACATTGGTTATATATCTTTACATTCTATGGATGCTGCGAGATCTGCTGAGTTCCTCTAGTGTTTTTACTACCTTCTCTCAAAAGCAATCAAAGAGAAGCTCAAGGAACTCAGCAGGTCAGGCAGTGTCCATGGAGAGAAACGGTCAATCAACGTTTTGAGTCGGGACACTTATTTTGGGTAGATGTAAAACACGGAAGTCTGCAGACACCATGGTTGAAGTTTAAACACACAGCTGGAGAAACTCAGCAGGTCAGACAGTAACGTGAGTTAGTACTGACATTAGTATTGTCAGTACTGTCTGACCTGCTGAGTTTCTCCAGCTTTGTGATTTTACCCTTATTTTGGGCACCTTCTTTCAAACGGGACATTTGATTGAGGAGCTGCCCACATTCTCAAGTGAACATAAAGTAGCTCTTGATGTGACGTCAAATGACTGCAGGAGACTCCTCCTCAGAAGTTCGCAGTCCACATCACTAAAGCAGTAAATCAGATCATGCCCACTCTGCTTCATGTGAAATCTTACTGTACACTTACTGATACCACAATTCTGACATTCAAAGGGTGGCCAAATTCTAACGTGTTTCATTGTTTACCACATGATAGCCCAAAAATGTGTAACAGGAATGTCGGAGATGCAACAGAAACGGCCCCTTCACACTCAACGTGATTATCAAGGACCTGTGGGAAGCATTAGAACATTACAGCACAGTACAGGCCCTTTGGCCCATAATGTTGTGCCAACCCATATACCTGTAACCCTCTAGTTTTCTTTCATCCTTATGCCTGTCTAAGAGTTTCTTAAATGCCCCTATTGTTCTACCTCTACCCCTGGCAATGCATTCCAGGCACTCACAACTCTCTGTGTAAAAAAAGTCTCCCCTAAACTTTCCTCCCTTCATTTTGTACAAATGTCTTCTGCTGTTTGCTCCTCCCACCCTGGGAAAAAGGTGCTGACTGCCTTATCTACGCCTCTCAGAATCTTGTCAACCTCTATTAAGTCACCTCTCATCAACTGAAGTGTTGCCTATCTGCCCAATCGGCCTAAAGAGGAGGGAACCCATGAAAATCATCAGTGGAAGATAAAGCGGCAAGGAAGCATGACCATTAGGTGCCACTAGTTTGATGAGGAGAGTGTACAAGAGTACACAACAAAATCAGTTTACAAAAACAAATGTTTATGGAGCTGTAATGCACAGTTTGTACAGAAAATTTAAAAAAAAACTGCCTCCTATGTCTTTCACAATCTCAACATTACTCAGTATTTGAATTAAATATAAAATCCATTATATTTGTGAGTGCTTTCTACAATGGCAATCTACAAACACTGACATTGGTTTTGAGGCCAGAGGTTGTTAGACTGTATTTATGGCTCAGTGATATCAAATACTTTCAAATGTATGGTGCAACGCACTCTTCCATCTTCCGGAGATTGGATTGCCTGTTTCTTTGTGGAGGAGGTACATAAAATTGTGAAGGGGTGCCGAGACAGTGAATAGGAGGATATTTCTCCCATTGCAGCTGTATCTAAAAGTGGAGTGCATTGGTTCATGGTCAGGGGTAAAAGGTTCAGAGGGGATCTAAGGGAAAACTTTTTCCATTCAGAGCAGTATTTTATAAACCGTGATCCATGGATTCGTTGTAGGAGGCAGAGAGTTAAAATTATAATTAAAATTTTAATTTAGACATACAGCACAGTAACAGGTCATTTCAGCCCATGGGTCCGTGTCACCCAATTACACCCAATTAACCTACACCCCCAATATGTTTCAAATGATGGGAGGAAACTGAAGCCCCCAGGGAAAATCCATGCAGACACGGGGAGAACTTACAAACTCCTTACAGACAGTGCGGGATTCGAATTCTCGTCCCGATCGCTGGCGCTGTAAAGGCGTTGCACTAACCGCTACCATCTGTGCTGCCAACTGTTCACTTCTAATAAGAATTGAAATATAAAACAAGGCTGTAAATTTGGCCAAAAAAAATCTCAAGACTGTTTCTCCACCAAAACAGAGCAAAAATTCCAAAATGCTAGCAAATGGGTTGGGTCAGCATGGGTATAGTGGGGCAAATGGCCTGTTCCTGTGATGTTTGATCTATGGTCCCCATTGCACATTAATGGTTATCAAGTTCTGGACTCACACAAAATGGAAACATGTTGTTAAACAAGAATGTTTGCAGATGCTGGGCTCAAACGCCATACACAAACGTGCTGGAGAAACTCAGCAGGTCACGCAGCATCCAGAGGAAGTAAAGGGCAGCCAATGTTCCAGGCATGGACCCTTCATCAGGTATAAACAAAATCAGACAGGTGCCAACCAAACTCCAATACATGAACCCACCGCGCATGTACCTACTGTATGCGCACAGGAATCAAGCTAGCTGCACCCAGCCTACGGACCCCGGGATTCCGACTAACAAGGTAAGTATGCAATTCCAACATACATCCATTTCAAGATACGACTAGTCATCCAAAACAGAATATGGATGTATGTCAGCGAGTACCTGTACAGAAAAAAAGTTCCGTACTAAATGGTGTACAAGGGTCCTTAAATGAGTCCATGATTGAATTTGTTGTTGAGGAGTCTAATGGTGGAGAGGGAGCAGCTGTTCCTGAACCTGGTGGTGCGAGTCTTGTTGCACCGAGACCTCTTTCCTGATGGTGGCAGTGAAAACAGAGCGTATGCTGGGTGATGTGGATCCTCGATCATTGCTGCTGCTCTCTGACGACAGCATTCCAAGTACTGTCCATTCTCTTGATGGTGGGGAGAGAGAGGTTGGCCTGTGATGTACAAATCTATGATGTACAAATAAACAAACTACAAATCTCTGGTGAGACCACAGTTAGAGTATTGTATTCAATTATTGGAAGGATTTGGAAGCTATGGAGAGGGTGCAGATGAGATTTACCAGGATGTTGCCTGGATTGGAAAATGAGTCTTATGACACAAGGTTAGCAGAGCTGGAACTTTTCTCTTTGGAGCGATGAGAGGAGACTTAATATAGAGGTCATGAGATAAGAGAGGCATGGATAAGGTGGACAGGGCAGGACATCTGCACAAAGTTAAAGGAGGGAAGTTTAGGGGAGACATCAGGGGTAAATTTTTTTTAAACACAGAGTTGTGTGTGCCTGGAAGGTGGCGATAGAGGCTGAAACAGAGGTATTTAAGAGGCTCTTAGACAAGCACATGAACAAAAGAAAAATAGAGGTAGGAAGGGTTTAGTATTTCTTTGGTTGGATTATATAGGTTGGCACAATATTGAGAGCCAAAGGGCCTGTACTGTGCTATAATGTTTTCTGTACCGGGCTATGTCTACTACATTCTGCAGGGCTTTCAGCTCAGAGATATTGGTGCCCCCATACCTCATTCTTCTTCGCAACCCTGCAAGTGGCTGCTAGCTGAGCTCACCCAGGAGGGCTGCTTGTACCACACTGAGAGACTCCCTGTCCAACAACGCGGCACTCTTTCAGCACTCTGCTGCAAACATCAGCTTGGATAATATGCTCAAGTCTCCGGAGTGATGGGTGAAGCCACATATGTCTGACTCAGAGGTGAGAGCACCACACTGTACTGCTAATCTCACACTCAGCACCCATCATGTCGAATTCCTCCGTCTCCACCTTCTCACAACTATTCCCCTTTCCTCCCATTACATAAAACACATTTGCTTTCTAACTTCAGATGAAAGATCATCAACTTGAACCATTAACTTTGTTTCCCTCTCCACAGGAGCTGACTGACCTGCTGACTACTTCTACTTGATGATAGGACTATTAACATCAAGGCTGTCAGTGTTGCTTGGCGACTACAGAAGGAAGACTCCATCACATTATGCAAATCTGAGCCATTGGGATCAAAATAAATGACCGAGTCGTTTTATAGAATTTTGACCAATTTGTATTATTTACTACAGGGAAGCTGAATCCATCAGCTGGGTCAAAAAGACACGAATGACAATGTCACTCAGTGTGATCACGGCGGGCTAATGGATCAATGTGGACTTTTGAGTTGTCATTTTGTTCCACGCATGTCAGGTGGACTGTCATTGAAATCCAGAGTCACGCCGCAAAAACCGCAGAGGAACCCTCTTCACAAATCTGTGGAATCAGATGCAAGGAGGTGAGGTGGCAAGAGGTATTATACTCAGGCAGATAGGGGAAGGGCAAGAATGCTTTCTCCCTGAAAGGTGTGAACTGGTCTGAGGACAAGTGGAATCAAATCCACTGTCCAGAACATTGATACATCCATTTGAAATAAATCAGAACTTTAAAATTTTTTAGACATTCAGCATGGTAACAGGACCTTTTGGCCCACGAACCCATGCCGCCTAATGACACCCAAATGGCCTACAACCTTCCCGTACATTTTGAACAGTGGGAGGAAACCAGAGCCCCAGCGGAAAACATACAAACTCCTTACAGACAGTGACGAATTAAAACCCTGATCCCAATTGCTGGTGCTGTAACAGCTTGCACTAACCAAAATGCTAAATCTATTACCAGTCATACTCACACAATTTCTGATTTCCATTTGTTAGAACTGACTTTGCAAAGCTCACGACCTGCAACCTTCAAAATCAGAATCAGAATTTATTGTTCTGAACATGTGTCATGAAATTTGTTATTTTGCGACAGCATTACGATGCAAAAGTTGCTCCAGATTACCGTATATTTTGGAGTATAAGTTAAGTTTTTAAATGCTCAAAAAGCATTTAAAATCAGGGATACAAAAATTAGACCTTAAATTCAATTTTATAAACTGATTTGGTGTACACCACGACCCCAAACACCAACAAAAAACCCAACCAACATACTTTCGTTGTTTTGCTGAGGCTCCATGATAACAACCACCTTCTGGCAACACCCAACAGCTCAGTCAACGCGATTTTTTGGGGGGGAGAATCAAATGATAACGCCTGGTATAAATGATAAAATCATGAAAATGAGGACTTGACTTACCTGCCAAAATATATGTTACATTTTAATAAAATAAATTAATGAAAAATAAGAGAAAAAGTAAAGTTAGTGTCTGTGGTTCATTGTCCGTTCAGAAATCGGATGGTTGAGGGGAAGAAGCCGTCCTTGAGCCGCT
This sequence comes from Narcine bancroftii, assembly GCF_036971445.1. Classification (NCBI taxonomy): domain Eukaryota; kingdom Metazoa; phylum Chordata; class Chondrichthyes; order Torpediniformes; family Narcinidae; genus Narcine; species Narcine bancroftii. Next base: position 5,685,290 of record NC_091482.1, read on the forward strand.
GGGTGTTCGTCTTCAGGCTCCTGTAGCTCCTTCCTGATGGTAGCAGTGTGAAGAGGGTACGACCTGGGTGGTGAGGGTCTTTGGGGATAGAGGCTGCTTTCTTCAGACACTGCCTATATAGATGTCCTTGATGGAATGAAGACAAATGTCTGTGATGGCGCTGGCCACCTCACAACCCTCTAGAGCAGACGCGTCAAACTCAAATTCACAGAGGGCCAAAATTAAAAACTTGGACTAAGTCGTGGGCCAAACTAAATATTTATTGAAATTTTCAACAACATCTGCGTGTTTTCTCTTCTTTCAACATATGTAATGTTAAACTTTTTCTTATTAAAATAAATGTTTAATAATAGTTTTGGTTAACCTCTTTCCAGAAGAAGCATTAACAAATGAGAAATAAAATATTCAATAAATGATATTTCTCTCTAGCCTTTAAGCTCCTTTTAAATGTATTTTTTCACAAGCCAACTAGTCAAAAAAATAACAACTTGTTTCAATGACAAACAGGTTTGTCTTTTAAAATGATGAACATATAGTCTGCCTCCCACCTGTCTTGAAAGGTCCTGTTTTCTGTCTTTCGTTTGGCCATTTTTCGTAAGGGGTTTATTACGTGTGAGTTGGGCGACAGGTCGCAGATGCTAATGAAAGTAAAGAGAGGAGGTGGGGGGGCGATTAGCGGGCTGACGCCAATGCATTTGCAAAGCATTCTGGGATTTGTCGTATTAGCTGTGCATGTGCTATACTGGCACGGCAGGCCAGCTCTAATACATATTTGGTATGATCTTGCGGGCCAAATATAATTATATCACGGGCCAAATTTGCCCACGGGCCTGAGTTTGACATGTGTGCTCTAGAGCCTTTTCCTGTCCTATGCATCGACACCTCCTTAACAGACAGGGATACAACCAGTCAGAATGCTCTCCATGGAACACCTGTAGAGACTTCGGTGACATACGAAATCTCCTCAAAATCCTCACGAAGTATCGTCACTGGTGAGCCTTCCTCATGATTGTATCGACATGGAGGATACATCTTCAGAGATGCTGACACCCAGGGATGTGATGTTCTTTATTCTCTCCACTGCTGATCCCCTCAATGAGGATTGGATTGTGTTCTCCTGGTTTCCCCCCTCCTGAAGTCCACAATCAGTTCCTTAAAGTTTGCTAACATTGAGTGCAAGGTAGTTGTTGTGACACTACTTAACAAGCTGATCTATCTCACTGAAAGGTTTGAACTGGACTGAGGACAAATGGAATCAAATCTATTTCTCCCTATTGCCACCTGTGATTCTGCCGACGACCATAGTGTCAATTTAATTTGTCACCAAATACCTTGATGCTATTACACAATCTCCTCCCTGGGCACTCCACTTCAGGCAGTGCACACAAACATTATCTGGTAGAGCACAGAAGAAACAGCACCGTGGAGTCAGAACAACCACCTTGCTTTCAACGTTGGCAAAACTAAAGAACTGGTTGTGGTCTTCAGGAGGGGAAAATCAGAAGAACACAAACCAGTCCTCATTGAGGGGACAGCAGTGGAGATGATAAAGGGTTTCAAATTCCAGGGTGTCAACATCTCTGAGAATCTGACCTGGCACATCCATGTTGATGCAGTCACGAAGAAGGCTCACCAGTGGCTATACTTGGTGAGGAGTTTGAGGAGATTTGGTATGTCATCAAAAACTTGCACAAATTTTGACAGGTGGACCATGGAGAGCATTCTGACTGGTTGCATCACTGCCTTGTAAGGAGGTGCCAATGCATAGGATAGGAAAAGGCTGCACAGAGTTTTGAATTTGGCCAGCGCCATCATGGGCACCAGTCCTCACTCCTTCGAGGACATCCAAAAGAGGTGGCGTCTCAAGAAAGCAGTCTCTCTCCTCAAGGACCTCCACCACCCAGGTTATACCCTCTTCAGTCTGCTTCCATCAGGAAGGACGCACTGCAGCCTGAAGATGAACACCCAATGGTACAAGGACAACTTCTTCCCCTGCTATCAGATTTCTGAATGGGCAATGAACCACAGACATTAGCTCGCTCTCTCTTCTTTTGCATTATTTTAAAAATGTAATTATAGCAATTTTGCACCTGTGATGCTGCCATAAAACAATGAATTTTGTGACAATAAATCCTGATTCAATGGCCTATTTCTATGTTGTTATCCACTCGAGCCTCCACCTCATTGGTTCACTGTGGAGACTTTCACTGAAACAAACACGTAATATCAGTGGGACAAAGGGTCTCCACCATCTGGTTTCATGGCACACCAATGACGTCTATCCCCGAGCTACCCCAGACCCCACCCCACGACCTGGAAACTGTCAACTATGAAATTCACAACCACTTTCAATGCACCAACCCAACCTTTGGTTGGTGAAGGGACAAGGCTTGCAAAATCAGGGAGGACCCCTTCCACCCCGCACGCAGCATCTTCCAGCTACTCCCTTCGAGAAAGAAATACAGGAGTATCAGAGCCAGAACCACCAGGATGAGGAACAGCTTCTTCCCACAGGCGGTGAGAATGCTGAACAACTGACTTCTCTGTGACTACTATTTATGAATAATACTTATTTTAATGCATGTAAAAATGTACAGTGAATATGTATTGTTTGTCTGTACATGAGCTATGTCTGTACATGTTTTGCACTGTTCTGCACCGTGGACCGGAGAATGCTGTTTTGTTGGGTTGATTCAGAATCAGGATTTATTGTCATGAACAAGTCATAAATTCAGTGTTTTGCAGCAGCGTCACGGAGTGAACATTCATATTATAACCATCTTACAACATTACTGTTAAAAAAATAAAAATAATAGAGCATGAAAAGTAAAGAAGTGTCTTTGGGTCATTGATTATTTGGGAATCTGATGGCAGAGGGGAAGAAGCTGTCCATGTGCCACTGAGTGCTCATCTTCTGGCTCTTGGACCTTTTCCCCGATGGTAGCAGAGTGAAGAGGGCATGGCCTGGGTGGTGGGGCCCTTGAGGATAGAGGCTGCTTTTTTAAGATGTCCTCGATGGAGTAAAGTCTGATGCCTGTGATGTCACAGGCTGAGTTTACTACCCTCTTAACAATCAGTACAATTGGATGACAAATAAACATGAACTTGATTTCTGGTTGAAGATCAAAATGTCTACAAGACAAAGGCAACTCATGTCCTCCAAAATTCTTCTGAGACCTGGATTACCCACTGTGGACATGCTAAGGTACAGAGAAGATCCACCTTAAGATGTTTGGAAGGATAAGCAAACCAAAGTTAATGCCCTCTCCCAGCCAAGATGCCCAGCATTGAGGCCTGAGCTCTCTCTGTCACGATGCCTACAACACCAATGCCCCAACACATCTCTGTTCTGAGCCTTGTCATCAGAAGGAGTTACCAGATGGAGAGTGCTCAGAGACTCCTTGAATCATTGCAATATCCTCACTGTCTCCTGGGTCTCACAGAAAGAACAGTATTTGGGATGGCATTGAGAATCTCAATTCTGTGCAATTGACAGCACACAGCGGTCCTGTATCAGTGGCAGAAGGAACACATAAAGTCCCTCACAATGAACTCACATATCCTGTCGACCAAGGACCACCTTGCCTCTGTTCCCACAGCGGGATCATCACAAAATTGGAGTAGAAGTCAGGTACCCACTGGGAAAGAGAGGAAAGAGCTCTCCCTCTGTAGCCTGGGAGGATGTTAAGAGTTGGTGCAGTCTCCAAAGAGGGATGTAAACCCACAATCTTTTGATTCAGAGGTGAGATAGCTACCCAGGGAGCGGCAGCCCTGCCATTTCACTAATAGGTGGTTAGCAGATGTAGTCAGAATGAATGAAACCATGGAGTTTATCAAACAGGAGAGCCAGGATGTCTGAGGTGTAAGCTGACTTCACGCTAAAAACACTCTGCAGAAGTGGCACCTAGAGGTTAACGAGACATGCTGATCAACTCTTCACCATATGTGGTGAGCACAGAGCTTGTCTGCTCAGGAAAGCATGGTAGCAATCAGCTTCCACACGCTTCCTGAAGCAATGTGCTCATCGGCTCATTGATAGTGAGATGATGTTGGCAGGTTGGGGAGGGGTGAGAGAGGTGGAGAGGGGAGATGATGAAATGGGGGAATTTAATCTGCATCTGCAAGATAGAGACCTGCAGAACACAATAAGGTTCAGGAGAAGAGTAGTTGCCACTGGGAGAAAGAAAACATGGACAAGGTGTAGTACTATCAGGAAATTAGGGTGGTCAATAAAGGCTGTGAAGATCCCTTTCCTCTATTGCTTCAGTAGGGCTCAAAGAATTAATGTGGACCCCAACCATCCAGCACACAGTATCTTTGACCCATTACCATCAGAAAGGAGGGACAGGAACATCAAAATCAGGTCTGAGAGACTGTGAGACTGATGAACAGTATCTTGTAACCTTGAGCCTCTATAAATGAAATGAGTAAATTATTCTGAAATATTTATACATTTTGATTTTATATTATATTTTTTATGTATATACTGTATGTGATAATAATGTGCTGTATGTGTGTGGAGATGCGCTGTTTTGTCTGGTTGTATACGTAGTCAGATGATAATAAACTTGAACTTGAGTGAAGAGTTTGGGTTGGACTGATGTGCACTGGTCGACAGAAGAGAATGTGAGGGGGCAGGATTAAAATGTAGAAGATTATAAGAAACAGGAGCAGGGGTCAGCCACTGGCCCGTGGAGCCTGATGCACCATTCAATAAGATCAAGGCTGATCTGGCCGTGGACTTAGGTCCACTCACCAGCCCGTTCTCTATTTCCTAATTCCATTATTATTCAAAAATCTATCTATCTGTGTCGTAAATGAGGCAGCATCTACTGCTTCATTAAGCAGAGAATTCCACAGATTCACTACTCTGGGAGAAGCAGTTTCTCCTCATCTCTGTCTTAAATTTAATCCACTGAATCTTGATGCTCTGTCCTCGAGTTCTTGTCTCACACACTTCTATCTTATCTTTTCCTGTCATAATTTTATGTTTAATGAAATGCCCCCTCATCCTTTTAAACTCCAGCAAATACAGTCCCAAACTATTTTCAATCTCTCCTCATCGGCTAATCCCTTCATCTTTGGAATCCCTGACTACCCTTTGCACCATCTCCAAAGCCAGTATATTCTTTCTCAAGTAATGAGATCAGAACTGCCTGCACCCAGTCCCCTGTAGAGTTGCAGCAGAACCTCCCTGCTCTTAAATTCAGTCCCTCTAGCAATGATGCCAGCATTCCTCCCCTGTCACTCACTGCCCCTCCTCATCGTCTCTTAAATTCCCAGTAAATTCCCATTTCCATACTCTCGCCACTCAGTCCTGTACCTCTCTTCATCACTCCCCCCCCCCCCCCCCACCGCCAACCCCGCAGGCAAGCATCACTGCCTCTTTTCCCTTAGTCGGTCTTCATTGCCCCTCTGCACAACTGACTCCTCCAAGCGGCCATGCCTCTCTGCTACTCTCACCTCCCTCCTTGCTGACTCTGTGTACCTGACACCTCTGGTATGGAAGTGCCAATGCTCAAGACAAGGAAAAAATTCAGAGGATTGTTAACTCGTCCTGCGACATCACGGGCACCAGACTTCACTCCATCGAGGACATCAACAAGAAGCGTTGCCTTAAGAGAGCAGTCTCTATCCTCAAAAACCCCCACCACCCAGGCCATGTACAGAACACTCAGCGGCACAAGGACAGCTTCTTCCTTTGTGCCATCAGAATCCTGAATGAACAATTAACCATAGGCACTGCCTCACTTTGATTTTTTTCTTGCTCTATTTTTTATTTACTTTGTAAAGTGGGTTTTTAAAATATTTCCACTGTGATGCCGCAAAACAATGAATTTGGTGATTTGTTCATGTCAATAAATTCTGATTCGGACCCCTGGAAAACCCCCTTTCCTGTTTTCCTCTCGACCATGACGAACCGGAATTGTTTCAACCATTAGAAAAGGGGGCTCGTTTACTTCCACTTGTGTGATCCCGCAGAATTATACGTTGACATTTAAATGTTGTAGATGAGACACAAAGACTGCAGTCCAACCATGAAGTGGACTTATCTGTGTGATTAAATGTGGTAGATGGGCTGAGGGTGAAAGGCTGACGATTGAGTGATGACAAGGGAGAGAGATGCCACAGTTTCTGTAGACATTGCAATATAAAATGACGGATCAGTGTTCCAGACACTGCTTCTGTGGAGATACATGAAGCACGCACCCACTGGATTATTCTATCTTTGAAACCAATCAGACTGCTTAATCCTCACTGCCTGCAGCCTCTTTTTGCATGATATCGGCTCAAAGCAGCCACATCCTTGTCCTTTGTTGCTTCATTGAAAGCCTTGCTTGCTCCTGAGTCGGTAGTTTGTGCATTCACTAGGTCCCTGGACACAAAATCTATTCTGACACTCCAGTGAAGTAATGAAGCAAATATTGCAGCTCCTGGGAGTTCCTTGCATGTTAATTGGGAGTTACATTGCAAGTCAAATTAAACATCAATTTTTGTGAAATTCCTTGAATGTGCTAAGGAATGTAAGATTTTCATTTTTCACCTTGAACGATATTCAAGATTTCTTTACTGTCATGTAATATCACACGAAATTGCCTTCTGCCTGCTGTAAGGCAGTCACCATTTGTTACCCCTCACAGTATGAGAGAAAGAGAAGCAAATTAAAGTCCCTTCAGTGTCATTGAGTGTCCGTGATTCACCTCCAGTGCCCCCACAGTCTCTGCAGCCACACAGCTGCTTGTTTGATCCACCAGTGACCCGAACTCCAGATTCAAACCTCCGTCACAATCGGGAAGGCTTCAGCACCCTCTCGAATCTCGGCTGATATCTGGTTCCCATGAGCCAGACTCCAGCAGCCCCACAACCTGGTGCAGGTGGCTCGACCACACGGCGCTGACAGCCTGCAGCCTCAGCTGCTGAGCCCCTCACTGGCCTGCTGCCAGGGTCACTGTCCTGTAGGATCATATCCTCTGTTTCTCCTTCTCAAACGGGGAGGGGGGGGGAATGATGCTGGGGGAGTTGTCCCTGTTTCTGGTGCCCTGTCAGTCCGCTGCTCCCTCGGAGTCTGCAACCCCTTATGGCCACTGCCGAGCAAAAGCACTGCCATCTTGGGCGCAAACCTCTGTTGCCAGATTTTAGTTTAAAAGCACTGTCGACTCCTCTAACAGACCATTTAATGTCTGTAATGAAACCAGCAGCATTAAGACCAAGCGGATGAGCCCTTCAGAGCAGCGCTGTGTCTCCGCTCTCCCGGTCCGCACCAGCGGTAGCGCTGCCATTTTTTTTCCTTCTTACAGATGAATTAGTCACTGCCATTTTCAGGATATTTCTGCACACCACCATGCCTTTACAACCGGAAAATAATTAATCATCTGTCAAGCTTTTGGCATATTCCTGCAATATGCAATTGGATATTGATCAACATTAAATCCCTGATGCTTTCCTGACTTGTACAAAGGTACTGATAGTCCATAAATTGAGCAAAATGGCAGAAATTCCACCCTTCAAAACGTACAGATGTTGTAGGTTGATTGGGTGTAATTGGACAGTGTGGGCTTGTGGACTGAAAGGGCCTGTACCATGCTGCATGACCAAATTTAAAATTAAAATTTAAAATTTGGAGAGTTCAGTTGAGATACAGTCATGATTATGTAATTTAGAGATAAATTACCCAAGAGGCCAAATATACCCCCGTGACCAAGTAACCTACCACATCTTTGGAGGGTGGGAGGAAGCTGGAGCCCCTGGAGGAACCCAGGCAGGTCTCAGGGAGAACGTACAAACTCCTTGAGAACAGTGCTGGATTCAAACCTGGGGTTATTGGTGCTGGTATAATGATGCACTAACCCAAAGGTTCATTGTTCAGTTTTCTCAAATAAAACCATAAAATATGTACTTGTGCAGTAAGTTATAAAATGGAGTTCTTCCAGTGTCTTTTGGCCCTTAATTTTGTCCAAATTATTCCCTTAAGTCCTTTAGTCCGCAGACACGGTGGTTGAAATCAAAACACAATGCTGGAGAAACTCAGAAGGTCAAACAGTGTACAGTGTAAATGCAACCATACTACGAATATCTTTTGGGAAAAGAATCCTGCCTCTGTCTGTCTTCGGAACCATGTTAATCTGCTTCACACTGAACTGCCTTCTGAAATCTCCTGGCAAGTGGCTCAGTTGTATCAACCATGGCTGAGCAAGATACTGGCCTCACCAAGTTCAAGTTTATTATCAACCGATTCAACCAATTGTATATGTACAACTGGACAATAAGGTGCTCTTTGGAACCTCGGTGCATAAACATGCAAACATGGATGCAGACACAACACACATACAATCGATTCGTATGCCGTACATATATACATACATAAATATAAGTAAATATTGTTAAATAATAGTAGATTCTCGGAGGGATTGTATGAGCAGTTCATCAGTCGTTCAGCAGTCTCATTGCCCGTGGGAAGATGTTCCTCAGCCTGGTGGTTCTATCGCATCCCCAACAGGACGAGGGGCACCCACGTCCAAAAAAAAAATCAAATAAAAAATATATAAATAAAGCAGAGCAGAGGAACGGACAGGTGCTGCTTTATAAACCAATCTGCTGCCTGAACTGGAGTTAAACAAGGAAGTCTGCAGATGCTGGGGTACACTGTAATGCACAAGTGTTCTTGGAGGAACTCTGGGCCCTTCATCTGAAAAGTTGGTTCCCCATTACTTCCTCTGGATGCTGTGTGACCTGCTGAGTTTCTCCAGTGCGTTTGTGCATGGCCGCTGGAAATAAGCAGCAAGACTAATTCTAAAAATGGAAAGGACATTGAAGCTGGTGGATTAGTTGTGTTTGATCGTACAGCGTAAATGTTGTTGTATAGGATAATCCTTGAAACTTATGTACGTCACCTTAAAATCAGGGTTGTCCTATGCAATGGGTCTAAAATTCTTACCTTGTTTGTGAAGTCTCATCAAGGCCACCTCCGATGCAATCTCGTACATGCACAGATAGTTATTTGCAAAGTTTCAGTGCTACTCCGTGGGGTCCATCCACACGCTGTCAGCTCCGAACAGGCTTTAAAAGGCCTGTTACAGGATATGACAGTGGTTTATTTTAAAATATCCAAACAAAATTTAAACTTTTAAATGATAATTTGCTATTAAAATATTGTGATTTGCGTTTTAATAGTATCCATTGGTCAGCAGTAAGTGCCAGATTTGGGGGGCGGGCAGATGGGGCTGTATTGCTCAAAACCAACATTTTAGGAGGAAACTCTGGGGTCGTCCTATACATAAATCGTATATTTATTTTGAGCTCCTGTTCCACTGGTACCCAGAGAACCTCCTTACTGTGACTGTGATGAGCTCTCTCCCATTAATTTTCATTGCATTCTGGTATTGATTCAATTTATTTATTGTTTATTGTCATGTAATAAAGACAGTGCAATATTACACAAAATTTGTTTTTGGGCAGATGGATTCATTATCGACAGAAATTGCCTGAAGCGCCTCTTACAGTCAGAGAAGGACAAGCAAAAGAGAGTCCCCTCAGAGTCACCGAGTGTCCGTGGATTTGCCTCTAGCGCTTACCCAGCCCCTGCAGCCACACAGAGTCCAGTCCATCAGCAGCCCGAGCTCCAGATCTGAACTTCCCACACGATCAGGAACCCTTCAGCGCCCTCAACATCTTCTCATCCCTGTTCCAATACCTGGTACCCCTTCATATTGGGGTATGACTTGTAGTACCCCTTCAGTCAGTCTCCATATTTGGTGTGTGACATACAGGACACCAAACAGGGCATGAAAGCTGGAAGCCGGCAGCTGGAACTCTGCCATCCTGCCTGTGAGTGGCTCATCAGGTGAGATTAGAGAACCACAATCTGAAGCCCAGGTTGAATCAGAAGGTCAGCCTCCCACCCCCCAGCATCAGTGTCATGGACCAAGGGACACACAAGGCACTGCAGATGCTGTGCAGTGTAATTAATACTCTACTAGAGGATCTCAGCTGGTCGAGCAGCATCAGTGGGAGCGAAACACGAACGTCTGCAGATGCTGTGATTGGTGTAAAAGCACAGAATCGTTGGAGGAACTCAGCCGGCCTCGCAGAGTCCATAGAAGGTAAAGATTATAACCAATGTTTTGGCATGAGCCTTGAAGGGCTCAGGCCTGGAACGTTGGTTATGTATCTTTTCCTCCAACGGATGCTGCAAGACCTGCTGAGTTCCTCCAACGTTTCTATATGAGTATCACAGGGTGAACCATTGACCCACTCAGAGGGCAGGTTGAGGGGTGGTGTGGGACCGTGGTTGGAGGTAATGGATAAACTCACTCGTCAGGCTTATCCACGAAGCAGGAGCATTTGTATGAGTTTTCCAAGGGTGACAGGAAACCTACCGGAGCACAAGGCCGTTGAGTTAGGAACAAAAGGGAGGCTGTGGAGCAGAGAGGAGGGAAGCCTGTTGTCCCATAGCTCGTGACATTGTCTGTGGAGACTCTGCCATGGTTGGTAGATTAATTGATCTGTGTAGATTGCCGCTAGAGTGTGGGAAGAACAAAGTGGGCACCTGAAGGTGTGGACTTGGTGGGGTAAAGGGTCCAGTTTCCATGCTGTGGGACTTGATTTATAACTGAGAGAAGGTAAAAGAATAGGGAAAGGGGAGGTGAGGGGAGAAGGAAAGGCAGAATGAAGGGGGAAGGAAGAGGACAATGGGAGGGCAGTGGAGAGCGTGGGGATGGTGAGGAGGGATGGGAAAGGGTTGAAGGAAAGGATGGTAAGAGTGCAGGGAGAGGGGGCACCAGGAGGGATGAAGGGGAGGACATCATCAGTAAAAAGGGAGAAAGGAAAAGAAATGTGTGAAATTCATTCCTATTTGTATTGCTGAAATTGATTTACTGACCATCTCTTTTCTAAATCATCACCAGTGATTCTGAATTTGTGAAATTGACCTGAAACTTACGAGTAAATCATTGGAAATTGGCTTTTGTAGTTCTGTCACATCCCAACATAGTGCCCTGAGGAATTCTGCTCAGTATCAGAAGCAAGAGTAACACTAGGATACTTTATAAATATGTCAAATCCACTCATCTGCAATTTAAATAAAAAGGCAATGTGTTTATATTAAAGACGCTGCGCTTTTTTTTGCCTGTGTTTTTAAGATTTATTCTCCATCTTTCCATTCTCATCTTTTTAGGAAATGCATTCTTCCCAGTCCCTTGAGATACTGCCATCTCTTAGGCAAATGTGGATAAGGCTGTCAGCCATGGCGCAGTGAGAAACACTCTCTCAAGTGAAGCGGAGGGTTCTGGTTTCAGCCCCACTCTAAATACACTCCAGTCACACAGCACGGAACAGGCCCCTCACCCTTTGTGTTCTGGCCTAGTCCCAGTTGACTGCATTTGGTTCATATGCCTCCAAATTCTTTTTGATCCATAAATCTGCCCAAATTTCTTTTGAACGATGTAATTATGCCCACTTCTAAAGTTTCCTCTGGTAGCTCATCCAGATATGGACCACCCTCTGAGTGAAAAAGAGGCCCCCTCTTAATTTCCATGCCCTCTGGTTAGAACCATAGAATCTTACAGCACAGAAAACAGGCCATTTGACCCTTCTAGGCTGTGCCAACCATTATTTCGCTAGTCCCATTGGCCTGCTCCCATTCATGTATCTATCCAATTTATTCTTAAGAACAAGCCTGTATTCACCATATCAGATGGCAGCTCATTCCACACTCCCCCATTCTCTGAGAGAAGAACTTTCCCCTAATGGTCCCCCTAAATTTGTTCCTTTCAGCTTAAAACTATGACCTCTTGTATTTATCTCCCCCAATCTATGAAAAAAGCCTATTCACATCCATCCTGTCTAAACCTCTGATAATCTTGTAAACCTCAATTAAATCTCCCCTCATTCATCCTTCTTCTCTCCTAACCTGTTTAATCTTTCCCTGTAAATAACTCCTGAAGACCCAGCAACATCCAACATTGATATCCTTCCTGTAGTTAGGTGACCAGAATTCCACACAATATTCCAAATTTGGCCTCACCAATGTCTTACACAACTTCAACATAACATCCCAACTCCTATACTCAATACTTCAATTTATAAAGGCTAAGATCCCAAAAGCTTTCTTTACAACCCTGTCCACCTGTGACTCTACAAAGAACAATGTATCTGTATTGCCAGATCCCCTTGCTACTCTGCACTCCTCAATTGCCCTACCATTTTACCGTGTATGACCTACCTTGATTTGCCCTTCCAAAATACATAACCTCACACTTGTCTGCATTAAACTCCATCTGCCATTTTTTGGCCCATTCTCCCAGTTGGTCCAGATCCCTCTGCAAGCTTTGAAAATCTTCCTCACTGTCCACAACACCTCCGATCTTTATGTCATCAGGAACTTGCTGATCCAATTCACCACATTATCATCCAAATCATAAAATACAACAAACAACAATGGTCCCAAAACAGATCCCTGGTTCTAGAATCATCTACCACGGGGAAAAGATTCACTTTATCCATGGCTCTCATGATTTTATAAACCTCAATAAATTCACCATGAACATTCCGGGGAATAAAGGCTCATCCTATTTAACCTCTCCCTATAACTTAAGCCCACTACTCCTGGAAACATCCTGTGCATCCTCTGCATTCCTTCCAATTTATTGATGTCCTTCCTATAGCTGGAAAACCAGAACTGTCCACAGTACTCAAAGCGTGGTCTCACCAACGCCTTGTTCAGCTGAATCGTGAGTTCCCAGCTTTTGTTCTCTATACCTCATCCAAGGAATGACAGCAGGCCAAATGCATTCTCTCCCCCCCCACCCTCCACCCACCATCTACGTGAGTCACCATTTTCAGGGAATTCTGCACTTGTACCCTTCAGTCTCTCCATTCGAGCCCCACCATTTAACTATGTGAGCCCCACCCTAGTTTGACTTAACAAAGAGCAACACCTCACATGTGTCAGAGTTAAATTGCATTTGCCACTCCTTGGCCCATCTTCCCAGCTGATCTGGATCCTTTCCTCACTGTCCACTGCACCACCCAATGTTGGTGTCTTCTGCAAATTTACTATATACTGGTAAATGTACTAATCTCTCACCAAAACACAGAAATGCTGGAACTTAGCAACCATAGGAGGTAAAGATATATCACTGACATTTTGGGCCTGAGTCCTTCTTCAAGGTATGAGTAAAAAGCACCTGCATTGGCTGGGGGAGGAGCACAGAGCTGGAGGAAAGGAGACAGAGGGGAAAGGGGGGGGGGGGGGGGAGAGAGAGAGAGAGACAGACAGAGCTAGAGTACAGGAGATGTAGGATTAGATGGGTGGGGTGCCAATGGAAATTGGAGAAGTTGATGTTAATGCCTAATCACTAGTACTAGTACACATCCAGACTGTCTGGAGATTTATTTGGGCATAAGATTAAAATTCAGTTCATTTACAGTTAATCCAAGTCTGCAGACAACATTATAGACCCACCAGATCTAGTCAGGTCACGTCAGGTAGTCAGGCTCCTAAGTCAATAGACCAGAGTCGGTACTTTAACTTATGTGTTACTGAAATAAAAATCCAAAATAGAAACCTACTGCCAACAGCAATGAATACTCATCAACGATTTTCTCTTTCCCCTGATGCCACCTCATTCAGTGAGCAGGAACAGCACTTCCTGTCTTTATTTCAAGATTTCTGTATTGTCATGTAATATAACATGAAACATTCTTTTTCTTGCCGTCAGGCAGTCAAAAAGTCACCATTAGCATTGCCCGGCATTCCTTACAGTACAAGGGAAAGAGAAGCAAAAGAGAGTCCCTTCAGAGACACTGAGTGTCCGTGGATTCGCCTCCAGCCCTCCCGCAGCCTCTGCAGCTGCACAGACTCCTGTTCGGTCCATCATCAGCTTGAGCTCGAGATCTATAACTCCGGTGCGATTGGGAAGTTTTCAATGCCCGAGGCCCTCTGGGGGCCATTCTTACCCTCAGCACACTCTCGAATCCCAGATCCGATACCTGGTTCCCCACGAGCCAGTCTAGAGCAGCCTGCAGCCTGTGTGGGTCCTTTAGCTGCTAAACCCCCTTGCTGGTTCGGTGTCGTGGTCACCTCTCCCATAGGGTCGTCTCCTATGCTTCTCTGTCTCAACGGGTGGGGGGGAAGGGGGTGTTTCTCCCTTTTCTGGTGCTTTCCACATCATTTTACTTATATTGTATTTATATGAAGAATGAGCACAGGTACTCTGGGTAACAAGATCCTAGACACCTGGTGCTGGAAGGGATCAGGAGTATTGAGAATTGTTATGTGCAAGGACAGCTTTTGTCATTCGATCAGCAAAGAAATAGATATGATTTGTCGAATAAAAACTTCTTCTGCTATCTCCAGCTAAAATCTTTATTAAGGGAATAATTTAGGACCATCTATGGCCCTGCCTATGTGTAGTGATATGGAGATTCTAATTCGAAAGGGGAATACTAAGTTCATCTCTATGATGTATCTCCGATTCCAAAATGAGGACCCGAAGCAGGGTTGACACAAGTTGAGGGAAAGGTGGGAGTTGGACTTGGGCACAACAGTCCATGAGGGGTGCTGGTCAGATCTGGGTCTGGACAGCATGACAGCTGTTTTTAATACCATGTATAGGTTGGTGCAATACAATTTCCTGCATCAACTGTACCTCACACCACAAAAATTACATAAATCTAAACCAGAAATCTCGGGAATGTGCATTAGATGTGGCATGGGGATTGGAACCCTTATCCATTAAGGGTTAAGGGTGGGAGGAAACCGGAGCCCCTGGGGACCTGAGGGACTTTCTGAAAAAAATCACAAAGGTGGACTTTCCACAGGATCTGGAACTGTACCTCTGGGAAACATTATGGGCATGTGTTTTAAACTGTCCAGATACCAAATTCAGTTTGTGAAGATCGCCTCGTCAGTAGCCAGGAAGTGTATAGGGGTCAGTGGAAGTCCGACTCCCAACTAAATATTACACGATGGAATACGGAGATGCAGAGTTGCATTCCCCTGGAGAAAATCACATACAATTTAAGGAGGAAATATGACACATTGGTTAGGTGTGACACCCCTACCTGCAGGACACTGATATGCAGATATAATTCTACCCCTTCAGCATAAAGGAAATGCAACAATCTGCGTCAGTAGTGAGATGATTGGGATCAATGAAGTGGATCGTGGCGCAGATGACGGGCTCTTGGATTCTGTTTCTTATCTTTTTTTTTAGGTTTGTTTGGGTTTTTCTTAAGTTCCCTTAAGGGTTTGTGACTTTGGCGATATTTGGTTCTTTGCATTTGTTTAATTTATATAATCTTTTCTTTGTTGTATTAGGGTAGGGGAGGAAGGGGAGGGGGTAGAGAATAAATAGATTGTATGTCATATTCTATTGTTGAAAAAGATTGGGTTGTTTGTTTGGACTTGTGTGAGTCTTTGAAAATCAAAAATAAAATATTCAAAAAAAAAATAGAATGAGCACAGATGAGTGGATTTATAGTAAATCAATATGACAATGGTGAAGTTTAAAAAGGCCCAGTGGCATCTGTACAACAGAGCAATTCAATAAACTCTGATCATCTGGTAAGATCAGGCCATTGGTGGTATCAGACCAACAGATTTTCTGGATTAATTTTAATTTAGGGATACAGCACAGTAACTGTCCCATGAGTCCGTGCTGTCCAATTTACACCCCATTAACATACAACCCCCCTGAAATGTTTTGAAGGGTGGGAGGAAACCGGAGCCCCTGGGGAAAACTCATGCAGACACAGGGAGAATGTACAAACTCCTTACAGATCACTGATCACTGGCACTGTAACAGCATTGTGCTAACTACAACACCAACCGTTCCGCCAAAATTATTGGCTATTATTCCTACTGACACACTAACGTACCTTTAATTTACTGTTTTTGACACCACACAGTATTATCATGAATTTTCTAGTGAACCCAGTAGGTGTGGTAACAAATCTCTTTGTTACGGCAAATCAACAGACACTCGGGGCTCTCTTTTACTTCACTTTCTCTCATACGTAGCAGTTAGTGCAAGGCTGTCACAGCACCAGTGATCATTCCCCCTGTGTCTGCGTGGGTTTCCTCTCATCCTTCAAAATGTACCAGGCTCATAGGTCAATTGGGTGTAATTGGGCAGAATGGGCTGGTGGCCGAATGGGCCTGTTACCGTGCTGCATGTATATTCCAAGTGAGTGGGGTTTGAGCTCCCCAGTAAGTTCCAGGGGAGTGGGGACTGGGGACCAAGTGAGTTCCAGGGGAGTGTGAGGTCTGGGGTCCCCAGTGGGTTCCAGGAGAGTGTGGGGTCTGGGGTCTCAGTGAGTTCCAAGGGAGTGAGACTGGGGTATTCAGTAGGCTCCAAGGGAGTGAGCACTGGAGTCCCCAGTCAGCTCCAGGGGAATGTGAGGACTGGAGTCCCCAGTGGATCCTGGGTGTGTGTGAGGACTGGGGTCCCCAGTGGGTTCCAGGGAGTGTGAGGACTGTGAACCAGAGTGAGGACTGGGAGTCCCAGTGGGTTTCTGGGAGGTTTGAGAACTGGGGATCCAGTGTGTTCCAGGGGAATTGTAGGAACTGGAAGCAGGAATGTTTGACCAGTGAAGAGGACAACTTTATGGCAAGAGCCAACATCAAACTTGAGTCCAACCTTACCTCACTGACACTCAACGGCATTTCTGTTAGTGAACCCCTCTTCCTGGGAGCACCATTAACTGGAAGCTTCATGCCTCAACCACATACAAGCAAATCAAATAATTCAACCTCCTGGATTCACAAAGCATTTCTACTGTCCTTAGGGTGCAAGTGAGCCACTTCCATTTGTGTCCTGGCATATAAGGAGACTGGTGCTGCTCATTTGAAAAATGCAATGAATGGGACGGTCACTAGTCTTGACAACAGGACTGAGGAAACTGAATCAATGATGACAGATTCAGCCATTAACCAAGCTGCCACGTTATTCCAGTTTTACTTGCACTGCTTTAATGCTTCAAGAAAACTGAATACAAAACCTCTTCCTAACCATTCTCCATCCCTCTCCTCAACCATCAACACTCAAATGGCTGGACTAAATCAGCCATTAAAAGCAATTGCAATAATCCCAAGGTTTCATTTTTCACAACATGTTGATGGCAGGCTTTGCTCTTCAACAGATGCTACACACACAGTAATTACACTTCACAATATTATTGGAACACATTATTATTACAAAGGCACTTACGTGGCATAAATACAGAGGACACAGCAAACATGTTATCCAGTTAACAGGTTTCCAGCTACCTTATGATGATGGCTAGTAGCTCTTTTCAGTTTCCTATGTTGATATGTCATTTATAGAAGAGAACAACCCAGGCCCTTTGGCCCATGAAGTCTGTGCGGAAATCCCTTACGTCGCCACGAGCTTACTTTAGCTGCCGCTTCAGGCACTGAGGGGGGAAGGCTCCATATCCTCTGGGAAGATGCAGGGAGGAGCAGTACCTCCTTGGGGGAAGGCTTTGTAAACTAAGATGAGGAGATTTACGAACAGCCAGCTGGGACATGATGCCAAGACCATGAGCAGAAATAGGTGATTCAGCCCATCAAGTCTGGCCCACCATTCAATCATGAGCTGATCCATGTTCCCATTCAGCCCCACTGCCCTGCCTTCTCCCCATAATCTCAGTGGCTAAACAAAAACTGATCAATCTCTGCCTTAAATACACTCAATGACCTGGACCACACAAGTGCCTATGGCAACAAACTCCACTGATTCACCATCCTCTGGCTGAAGAAATTCCTCTCCATCTCTGTTCAAGTGGACACCCTTCAATCCTGATCTTGTGCCCTCTTGTCCTAGACTCTCCCACTGTGGGAAACAACCTTTCTGCATCACTCTGTCCACGCCTTTCAACATCTGAAATGTTTCAATGAGATGCCCCCCCCCCCCCCCCCGCCTCCCCCCATTCTCCTAAATTCCAATGAATGAAGGCCAAGAGCTGTCAAACGCTCCTCATACGATAACCCTTTCATTCCCGGAATTGTCCTAATGAATTACCTTTGAACCTTTTCCTATTACTGCATATCCTTTCTTAAATGAGGAGTCCAAAACTGCTCACAATGCTCCAAGTGAGAGCTCATCGGTATCTTATTGAGGTTGAACTCTTGAGGTGAATTTAGAATCACAGAAAAGTAACAGGCCTGTCTGGCCCACGAGACTGTGCCCCCTAAATATACCTAATTAACCTACAAACCCCAAAACATTTTTGGAGGGTGGGAGGAAACCAGAGCACCAGGAGGAAACCCATGCAGACACGTGGAGAATGTACAAATTCCTTACAGAACCCGGATCGCTAGTGCTGTAATAATGTTGCGCTAACTGCTATGCTAACTGTGGTTTGATGAAATGCGGGGAGAGGTTTAGGAGAAGGAAGAGTGGGGGTGGGAGAGGGAGACCAAGGTGGGCAAGTGAAGCTTCACCCTTCCCCTGGTAGACCACTCCAGGCCTGGTCGGCCCAGACGTGGGTGGGACGTCATCCCACCCTCTTAACCAAGCAATCAGATTCAGATTTATTGTCAGAGTACATACATGACATCAAATGTAACCCTGAGGCAGCATTACCACATATTGGTAGTGTGAGAAAAAAAATGACTCAACGTATACTCAACTGACTCAAAAAAAGAAATGTCAACAAACTGTGCAATACAGAGAAAATCCTTAATTTCCCGACTGTTCAAAATTCTGTGTCTTAAATATATTGAATGAGGCAGTCTCTATTGGTTTCTTGGGCAGAGAATTCACAGATTCAAATCTCCCCTCATGAGCTAGCCGCCCACTTCCGAAACCACCTTGGTGAACCTCCTCTTCCCTGCCTCGAAAGTAAGAAAGATGTGATTATATGGCGCCTTTCACAAGCACAAGATGACACAAAACACGTGACCCTTTTATTCTCAGTCGATAGTTCATGTACGGTAAGAGCTAAAAGAGGCAGATTTAGATTTATTTATTTATTGTCACATGAAGTGAGATACAGTGCAAAGCCACTTATCGGGTCGCGAAGAGTTGCCACACTCTGACGTCCATTTTGCAAACTGATAGCAATTGGAAAATCTGCTTATCTGTTGTTATTTGAGGAATAAATTTGACCAAGGGACTTGAGGAAATCTCCTCTGCACTTCTTCCAAATAGAACCATAATGCTACAGCACAGAAAATAGGCCATGTGGCCCTTCTAGTCTATGCTGACCAGCATCTCCCTAGTCCCACTGACCTGCTCCCATTCCATAACTCTCCAAACCTCACCCATCCATGTACCTACCCAATGTATTCTTAAAACACACGATTGAGCCTGCTTTCACCACTCCCACCACTCTCTGAGTGAAGAACTTCCCCCTAATGTTCCCCCTAAACCTTTCACCCTTCAGCTTAAAACTATGACCTCTTGTATTTATCTCCCCCCCCACCAATCTAAGTGGAAAAAGCTTATTCACATCCACTTTGTCTAAACCTCTCAAAATCTTGTAAACCTCAATTAAATCTCGCCTCACTCTTCCTTATCTCCAAGGAATAAAGTCCTAACCTGTTTAATCTTTCCCTGTAAATAACTGCTGAAGACCCAGCAACATCCTAGTAAATCTTCTTTGCACTTTTTCAATCTTATTGACATCTTTCGTGTAGTTAGGCCACCAGACTCCACACAATATTTCAAATTTGGCCTCACCAATGTCTTAAACAACTTCAACATAACATCCCAACTCTATAATCAATACTTTGATTTATAAAGGCTAAGATGCCAAAAGCTTTCTTTACAACCCTGTCCACCTGCGACGCCATCTTCAAGGACTAATGTATCTGTATTGCCAGATTTCTCTGCTCCTCCGCACTCCTCAGTGCCCTACCATTTTACTGTGTATCTCCTACCTTGGTTTGCCCTTCCAAAATGCATCACCTCACTTGTCTGCATTAAACTCCATCTGCCACTTCCCAGCCTATTCTCCCAGTTGGTCCAGATCTCTCTGCAAGCTTTGAAAATATTCCTGGCTGTCACAGCGCCTCCTATCTTTGTGTCATCAGCAAACTTGCTGATTCAATTCACCAGATCATTAATATAGACAACAAACAACAATGGTCTCAACACAGAATCCCTGAGGTACACCACTAGACACAGGCCTCCAATCTGAGAAGCAACCATCAACCACCACCTTCTGTCTTCTCCCACACGGCCAATTTCGAATCCAGTTTACAACCTCTCCTTGAATACCCAGTGTCTGAACCTTCTGAACTAACTTCCCATGTGGAACCTTGTCAAAGATTTTACAAAACTTCATGCACACAACATCCACAGCCCTTCCCTCATCTACCTTCCTGATAACCTCCTCACAAAACTCTACAAGATTCATTAAACATGGTCCACCACGCACAAAGCTTTGCTGACTATCCTTAATCAGCACTTAACTGTCCAAATACCTATATATCCTGCCTCTCAGAACTCCCTCCAATAATTTACCCACCACTGACGTCAGGCTCACCAGCCCATAATTACCTGGTTTATTTTTGGCACCATTTTTTAAACAACAGGACAACACGAACTACCCTCCAATCCTTCAGCACCTCACCTGTGGCCAAGGACATTTTGAATATATCAGGCGCAGCCTCTGAAATTTCTACATTAGTCTCCCTCAAGGTCTGAGGGAATATCATATCCAGCCCAGGTGATTTGTCTACCTTAATTTGCTGTAAGGAGCATGCACCTCTTCATCCAAAATCTCCATCTGTTCCATGACACTTCTGTTTGTTTCCCTTTCTTCCTTATGGACCAAACCAGTTTCCTGAGTAAATACTAATGCAATAAAAACCTTTTAAGATCTCCCCATCTCGTGAGGCTCCACACATAGTTGACCACTCTGATTCTCTCGGGGACCAATTTCGTCCCTTCTATCCTTTTACTCTTAATATACTTGTAGAACCCCTTCATGTTTACCTTCACATTATCTACCAGAGCAACCTCATGTCTTCTTTTTGCCTCCCTGATTTCTTTCTTGAGCATTTTCTTGCTTTTATTGTTCTCTTCAAGTACTTCATTAGCTCCTTGTTGCCTATATTTGCTATACATCTCCTTTTTTTCTTAACCAGATCGCCAATATCCCTTGAAAACCAGGGTTACCCAAGTCTGATAACTTTGCCTTTAATCCTATCTGGAATATGCAAAACTCTGCACTCTAAAGATTTCTCCCTTAAGATATGTAACATCCACCTGAGAGGGAAGATAGAACTGGTGCAACGTCCTGGTCAGAATCCTGCACTCGTGTCAGACAGGACTTCTCTAATACTGCACAAGAGGACTGTCAACTGTTTTGAGCTCATCCCTGGGGTAGGGTTTACAGTGGCCTCCATAATGTTTCAGACAAAGACACTATTTTCCTTTATTTGCCTCTGCCACTCCAGTTTTAAATTTGTAATCAAACAATCCATGTGATTAAAGTGCACATTCCAGATTTTATTCAAGGTTATTTGTAAACATTTTGGTTTGACCATGTGGAAATTACAGCACTTTTTATACATAATCCCCTCATTTTATGGGACTATAATATCTGGGAGATATGGTTTGTATATTAAAGTCATCATGCTTAGTACTTTGTTGCATATCCCTTACATGCAGAGACATCACCAGGTGCTGAGTATCTTCTCTGGTGATGCTCTGCCAGGCCTCTACTGCAGCCATCTTCAGCTCATGCTTGCTTTAGGGGCTTGTCCCCTCAGGTTTTGTCTTCAGCACATGGAAGACATCCTCAATTGGATTTAGATCAGGTGACTGACTTAGTCATTCGAGAATTTTCCAGTTTTTAGCTTTGAAAAATCTCCTTGGATCACTGTCCTGCTGTAGGATAAGTTTGGAGACATTTTCTCGAACTTGGCCGGATAAGATGCTTCTATGCAGCTCAGAGTTCATTTTGTTCCTGCCAACGGCAGTTACATCATCAATGAAGATCAGTGCGCCAGTACCTGTGGCAGCCGTACATGTCCAGGCCATGACACCCCCACCACCACGTTTCAGAGATGAGGAGGTATGCTTTGGATCTTGGGCAGTTCCTTTATACCTCCACACTTGCCATCCCTCTGATACAGGTTAATCTTAGTCTCATCTGTCCACAAGACCTTTTTCCAGAGTTCTGCAAGCTCTTTTAAATACTTCTTGGAAAACTGAAATCTGTCATTCTGTTTCTGTGACCAACTAGCAGTTTGCCACTGTATTGAGGCCACACTATGATGTAGTCCCTGTATTTCTGTTCATGAAGTCTTCTGCGGACAGTCAGTCATTGACACATCAATGAGAGTGTTTCTGATCTGTCGAACAGGGATTTGGGATTTTTCTTCATTATGGTGAGAATTCTTCGGTCATCAGCAGTGGAGATCTTCCCTGGAACACCTGTCCCTTTGCAATTACTGAGCTCACCAGTACTCTCTTCTTAATGATGTTCCAAACGGTTGATTTTGGTCATCCAAAGGTTTGGGCAATGTCTCTTACCGTTTTATTCTTGTTTTTTAGTCTCATAATGGCTTCTTTGACATTCATTGGCACAACTCTGGTCCTCGTGTTGAAAAATGGCAACTACAAATGTAATTAAAAGCTTAGAAGCAAGCCCAGCTCTCTTATGCCTGCACCAATGAACCAATTATACATTCCTGAGTCCTTACAAACAAAAGTGAAGCCAAATATCCCAAACATTATGGTGCCCTGGAATAAGGGGCCTATATCTATATATAGAAAGTGCTTTAATTTCTACATGGCCAAACCAAAATGTATACAAATATACAAATAATCTTGAATAAAATCTGGATTGTGGACTTTAATCACGTGAATTGTTTGATTACAACTTTAAAATTGTGGAGCTCTGTGGCAAATAAAGGAAAATGTCTTTGTCCCAAACATTATGCAGGGCACTGTATGCGCTGACTCAGGAGGAAAGTGCCCTGCGTCATGGCTTACATCTGAAGTAAACGTGTGAGAGAGTAGGGAAAGAAGGGGAAAAGGTGCGAGATAATCAAATGACGCAAAACCTGAAGAAGGAACTCAAGAGACAAATTTAGGACTCATTTATTCAATCAGATGCTACATTGAGCATCTGGTATATTTAGAGTATAAATTGCATCAGGCAGCAAAGGAGTCAGAAGGAATATGAGCTGTTGAAATATTCTATCACAAAGACCATCAATTTAAACAGAACTAAAGAGATAGGGATTTAAAAAATTACTGAAAATGCTCGCAGGGCTGTTGTGCATCCTATCGTTTATCCCCCACTTTCCCCCTTCACCCTTTTTGTTGCTTTTTTATGCTCCAGTAAAATACAAAACTCTCATCTAAATTGGATCCTATTATAAAATATTCAATATGTAATTTGTTTTGCTGGTAGCTTGGAGATTTATTGCATTTGAACAACATCACCTTTTCTTGCCGCAGATATGAATTAATGTGCTATTGACCAGTGCAGTGGTTTGTGACAGAGGGCGGCGAGAGGGGTGAAGCTCTCAGGGTTTGTCTCCGGGAGACATGCACAAGGTCACCGGCGGCGGCTCTGTCAGTGGACTCAGCTCGATCACACACTCGGGCTCTCTCCCACTTCAAAGGAAGTAAAACTCACAACCGGAGGGGCTACATTACAGTTTAATATTTTCCATCAGAAGCCATTAGCCGCTGGAAGACTCACCTAAATTGGATATTGCACTTTGTTTGAAAATGGCACAGTTCACAAGGTGTCAGAGGCAGACGCAACAATGGTTTTAATGACCTGAACTGGAATGGATTGCGAGAAGTGGATAAAAATTCTCTGAATTGATCTTTTACTGTTAGAGAATTTCAAAAGCATTCTTGCCAAATTTATTCTGATTCAATTTGTGTCTCATAAACCAGAACTATCTCGTGGGTCTGAATCGATTCCTCCATCTTGGTGGAACAAATCCATGGAAAATATAATGTAGTCCTTTTCCTTTATCTTGTCAATGAGAAAGAGAATTACATAGTAAGGAAATTCAGGGATATGGGGAAAAGGCAGGTAGGTGGAGATGAGCCTCTCATCAGATCAGCCATGATCTCATTGAATGGCAGAGCAGGCTCGATGGGCTGGATGGCCGACTCCTGCTCCTATTTCTTATGTTCTTAAAATGTATCATAGCACAGGTTCAGTGACTGGGGCTCTACTTTCTTAGTTGATGAAGGAAGTTCAGTGTGCTCTCCTTGTCCCCCAACAACTTTTACAGATGCACCATCGAAAGCAGACTTGCAGGATGCATCCCGGCGAGGAACGCGAGCTGATCTGTTCCAGAAACTGCAGCTGAGAACACCCTGCAAACTCCCCTCCCAACCATGGACTCCAGCCAAAATACTGAAGTCCCATCCTATCCTAGACACTCACTTCTTTTCTCTCTCTTCCCATCAGGGCCAAGAATATGAAAACGAACGCACACCACCAGACTTAAAGACAATTTCTTGCCCACAGTTTCAGGCTCCTGAATGGACCCCACAGCCGTGTTCTCATGCTTTGAGCTAAATGATCTTTTTTTTTCCCATTGCAACCCTATATTTTGGTGCCCTTTCGTTTTTAACTTTATGCAGCATGTATGTGAGAGTTGAACTGTTAGATTGCTTGCAGAAGAACGCTTCTCATTGTATATGGTAATGGCCATTTAACTGGGACAGGTATTCAGGATACAATGGATGGGTAAGTATGCAGGGTTAGGTATGGGCTGGATGCAGGCAAATAGGACCAGTATGGGTATACAACTGGGTTGGCATGGACAAATTGTGTCCAACTGTATTGTAACGGTTAGTGTAGGGGTTAGCGCAATGCTATTACAGCGCCTGCCATCTGGGTTAGAATCCGGCGGCGTCTGCAAGGAGTTCTCCCCGTGTGGTTCCTCCAGTTTCCTCCCACCCTTCCAAACATTCAGAGTGCAGGGAAGGGGGTTGTAGGTTGGAGTAAAACACGAAAATGCAAATACTGGAGAAACTCAGTAGGTCGAACAGTGGACTTTTCGTTGCAAAGATAAAGATACATCACCAGCATTTTGGGCTTGAGCCCTTGTGGGGAGTGGGGGTTGTAGGTTAATTGGGGCACAGGCTCACGGGTCTGAAGGGCTTGTTACCGTGCTGTATGTTTAAAATTAATTTCTTTTTTAAACTCAAAAAAAAACTCCAGTTGCAGTCTAACCAAGATGTACAGAATTGTAGCAAGACCCCTTTCCTCATGTTCAATTCTCCTTGCAATAAAGGCCTTTGGGCATCCAAACTACCTGCTGCATTTTTATGTCTCCTGTGGTGTCATGTCCATCCCCCAATATTTTGCCACAGGAAATACTCAGTGCCTCACATTGTATTCCATCTATTTTGTTTATGCCCTTTGAATATTCTCCGCATGTTTACCACTGCTCACGTTTCCACTTTATGTACTTTATGTGTCAAAAATAAGTGGGGATACGAGTTGCAAGGAAGCGATTTCCTCTTCAAATCTGGGAACTGAGTGCGGCGGGAATGACAGAGAAGCTTGCAGATCATACATAAATTATCCCCATGCTTGGCAGCGAAGAAGAGAGCTTCAGAATCAGGAAGGTTAAGAAAGAATGGTCCAGTGAGGAGAAAAGTGCCAAGTGGAATTTAATCGGGAATTATTTTAAAAATAATTCGAGGAGAGGTTGGGCATGGAGGAGGGTTGTCTTCTCTAGAGTGTCAGAGGCCATGGGATTCCTGAGAGAATTTGACGAAAGTATGAGAATCAATGATAGGCTAGAGAGTCAGATTTAATTCCCCCAGTGTTTAAGTGTCACACGAAGAGCAGAGGCGTTTAAGGGGGGAAAGTTTAAAGGAGCTGGGCCACACAGCATCCATAGGAAGTAAAAGGTAGTCAATGTTTCGGGCCTGAGCCCTTTGTCAAGCATGAGAATAAAACAGGAGAGAGGAGGGGGCAGGGTTGGAGCACAGGGTAACAGGTCATAGGTAGATACAGGATTGAGGGTCGAAGAGAAAAAATGCTGAGAGGTGATGGGAGAGGGTGTAGCTCTCTGATCAGAGAGGGAAGGGAAGGGATGTGGAGCTGGAGGACAGATAACGGAAGGTTGGGGAAAAAGAAAGACTTGGGGGAGAGGTTTTGTGAAAGAATGTTTAACGAATATGCTGACAAAAGGTTAATAGATTAAGTGAGAAAATACAGTAGCTGCCTGTAAATTGGTGGGAATTACTAAACATGACCTTCTCTGTGCTGCTGTGAGATTGTAGCTAACTCCACAAAAATGCCCATATATCTTGAATGATCTTTCTAGACACCACAGGGTAACATGTTATTTCAAACACAAAATTGCCAGGTGGATGAAACTCATGTGAAACTAGTAAGGGTCCATCTCAGTCTCCTGCCCAAAGTTCGGTGAACACTTGATGCTTTGAGTGAGGCTCAGTGTAAAGAATGAGTTACTAAACTCTTTCCTTATGTCTTCACTCCTGCTAAATGTTTTGGTTCAAGAATATTCTTTCTCCAATGGACAAAATCAGTGAACCGGTGTGGACTCGAAAGGCCAACATGGCCTGTTTCCGCTCCGTAAATGGTGATATGGTTCTATGGCTATAAAGAAACTTGTACGCTTAATTGGTTCTGCTGTTTTCTGCTGTTTGATTTATTACAATGTGGGCTGACTTTCACAGTTTAACAGAAATTGGAGGCCGATGATAATGCCTTCTGGTTGGACAGTGCCCAGTCAGAATGTACTGTAAGATGTTGCTCCTCCAATTTACCGGTAGCCTTGGTTTGGCAGTGCATGAGGCATGAATAGACATGTCAGTGTGGGAATGGTGAGTAGAATTAAAATGGCTGTTCATTGGGAGATCCTTGTCTTTGCTGTGGACAGAGCTAAAGTGCTCAATGAAGCGATCTCCCAGTCTGTGCCCAGTTTCTCTGATGTAGGGATGGCCCATTACAGCCCATTAAAATATACCCCCGGTATCTTTCGAACAGTGGGAGGAAATCGGAGCCCCCGGGGAAAACCCATACAGGGAGAAAGTACAAACTACTTACAGACAGCGCGGGATTAAACCCTGGTCCCGATCTCTAGCGCTGTAAAGGTGTTGTGCTAACCGCTACTCAAACAGTGCTGTCCCAGCTGGTGTGAGCAGTTCCTTTGGTCGATCAGCATTCTCGTTGCCCATGGGAAGAAGCTACTCTTCAGCCTGGTGGTGCTGGTTCTGATACTCCTGTATCTCTTCCCTGATGGGAGCAGCTGAAAGATGTTGTGAAGAGGTCCTCAATAATTTTGCGTGCCCTCTTCAGACAACGATCCCAGTAGATGACGTTGATGGGGAGGTGGTGGAGGGGATAGAGAAAAATGACCCCACAATTCCCTCTTAACTCTTTCCCCTCTCACTTTAAATCTACACCCTCTGGTTGTCGAGTTACCTACCCTGGGGATAAAAGACTGGAATTTATTGGTTTGCTCTTTCCAACAGCTAACACAGGTACAATGGGCCAAATGGCTTTAGTCTGTGGTGTTGATGCAACGCTGAGCATATTTTCTCGCCTACTTTCTTCCCTGCTCTCATGAATTAACCAACTGTTGCTGTGATACCAGTTCCATTGGCACCAACTGCTCTTCACCTAATTGTGTGAGGCACGACTGGCAACATGACAAGGGTTGGAATAATCAAACGCAATCATTACAGGCTTCACAACTGAAAACTGATGCACTTTCCAGTTGGGAATACTCCCTGGGGAACTTTAGCTTGACACTCTACATCTTAAAGGAAAGAAAATGGGCATCTTATGGTCTGTCCGCACCTTTGCTGCGCAGCTCAGCTGACTGAGGCAAATTTCTCCCCACTGGCTCCAGATGCAGTCATTGCTTTCATCTGATGAGTGTGTGGTTCTTCAGTTATTTAAAGGCTGATTCCTATGACCCTGTGCCTCGCTGCAGGTCACCAAACATCAACAGCTACATCAGAGCACCATGGAACTCAGAAAGAACATTCAACCACCTGTGTCCAACCGCTGCTCCATCTCAATCTGGGTTTGCAGATGTATGTCTCATTGAGGTGTTGTGCATGCAAACTCTTCACGTGTTGTTAAGCTCTCTGACTGACCTCTCACCCTGCCAGGTGGCTGTCGCTGGGAAGTTGGAAAGCAATTGGAACAGAGCTGTTCTCACAATTCCCTCACAACCTGCCATGAGCCGAGCTCCAGAGCAGGCAGTGACTGAAGCAGCCCACATGAAACCCACAACTCCAAGGAATGCTTTTCTTGCAAGAGCAACAAGATCATCGGCCAGCCCTGAGGTTGGGAGTGAGCATACACAAGCTAGAACTATATTTAAGTTTCTTTAAATGGTTTAAATTGCTTTGAAATTATTAATGTGCATGTGTGTGTGGGTAAGAGAGAGAGAGGGGGAGGGAGAGAGAGAGATAAAGATGTAGTTAAACAAAAAAGTCTGCAGATGCTAGGGTCAAGTGCAATACACAAACATGCTGGAGAAACTCACCAGGTCACGCAGCATCTGTAGAAATAAAGGGTAGCCAATGTTTCAGGCCTGAGCCCCTTGTCAGGTATAAGCAAATACTGGAGGTGCCGGAATAAAAGGGTAGGTGGAGGGGGGATTGGAGAGAAGGGAGGAAGGGGTAGATGAAAGAGCATAGGCTAATAAGTAAGTGGTCATAGGTGGATGCAGGTGGGAGAGTAGAAGAGAAAAAAGCTAAGAAGTGATAGGGAGAGGTCAAAGGTGGCTCTGATCGGAGAGGGAAAGGGAGGGGGAGGGGAACTGGAGGAAAGGAGACAGAGGGATAGACTTGGGGGAAAGGGTTAGAGAGAGATATGCTCTGACTGTGTGTGTGTTTACGGATGTGTGTGTGTGTGTGTGTGTGTGTGTCTGTGTCTAGAGACGTATCTGTGTGTGTGCGTTTGTATGTGAATGTATATGCACATGTGTGTGTGTGTGTTGATGTGCGTGTGTGCGTGTGTGTTTATGGATGTGTGTCTGTGTCTATGGATGTATATGCAAGTGTGTGCATGTGTGTTTATGGAAGTGTGTTTGTGTCTGCACGAACCCTTCTCCCACAACCCATGTCCCCATCCACATGTGTGTCCCATCTCCGCGGACTTGCATCAAGAAAGGCTCCAACCCTGTTCTCACTCCAGTACTTCACTTTGACTCATCTCCAACAAATATTCTGCTGGAGCAGAGCTAATCTACATAACGAATGGGAATGACCCTCTACTCCAGAACTAAAATTGCCCAAAGCTCTGTTACCGAGGCATAGTATGCATGCAAGGTTTGCATATGTGCACACATTAGAAGGTGAGCTTTCAATACTGAAGATTATTTTATTGTCATGTAATAAAACAGAAAATGATACAGGTATATCCTGTTTTACGAATACTCGCTTTACAAAAATTCACTTTTACAAAGAAATCCGTGGATTTGCCTCCAGCGCTCCCGCAGACACACAGAGTCCAGTCCAAACCATCAGCGACCTGAGCTCCAGATGCACACCTCTGACACGATCATAAAGCCTCCAATTATCGAAAGTCAGAGTGATTTATTTAAATGGTGAGATTCAGAGATTGAAAGGTGGCATTCAGAGGGACCTGTGTATCACAGAACGTTAACATGGAGATACAGCAGGCCGTTAGGAAGGTAATGACATTTTGTTCCAGTTATATTGTGCCCCAGTGAGGCAGTACCTACTATATCGTGTAGGTCTGGTCTGCCTACATAAAGCAGGCATATTCGCAACAGTAATGAAAATTCACCAGCTTGATTCCAGGATGACGGGTTTGTCCTTTGAGGAGAGATTAAGCAGACTGAACCTATACTCTCCATGGAGTTTATGAGAATGAGGGATGATCTCACTGAAACATATGATTTCTTACAGGCCTGACAGAGTAGTTTCCAGATTGGCTTCATCCGTCACCTTGGAATACACAGAACTGCAAAGGAAGTGACTCCTCTTTCATCCCACAGGATAGCATTGGCTGAGAGGGGGATACATGTTGTGCAGTTGTGAACGTGAATGTCAATGCTCACCTTCAATTTTCTGCAAAGCCTCCCAGTGCAAATAACCTTCTCAAGCCCCAGTCTCGTTCATGTGATGGGTATAGATAGAGTAAATGCAAGCAGGCTTTTTCCACTGAGGTGAGATTTAAAAAAACTCAAGGACATGGATAAAGGTGTTTTGATGTTATGCTAAAGTTGTACAAGACATTCATGAGGCCAAATTTGGAGTACTGTGTGCAGTTTAGGTCACCTAACTACAGGAAAGAGATCAATAAGATGGAAAGAGTGCAGAGAAGATTTACTAAGATGTGGACTGACTTCAGGAACTGAGTTACAGGAAAAGGTTAAACAGGTTAGGAGTTTATTCCCTGGAGTGTAGAAAAATGAGGGGAGATTTGATAGAGATTTGATGAGGGGTATAGATGGAGTAAACGCAAGTAGGCTTTTTCCACTGAGGTTGGGTGTGATACAAACCGGAGGACATGGGTTCGGGGTGAAAGGGGAAACATTTAAAGGCAACATTGGGGGAATTTCACGTAGAGATTAGTGTGAATGTGGTACAAGTTGCCAGCTTAAATTGGTAAATGCAGGCTCAATATTGACATTTAAGAAAAATTTGACAGGTGCATGGATGGGAGGGGTGAGGAATATGGTCCACATGCAAGTCATGGGACAAGGCAGCATAATAGTTTGGTACAGGTTAGAAGGGCCAAAGGGCCTATTTCTGTGCTTTTGTGTTCTCTGGTTCTAAGTGGCTTCCTGGTTACTTAATGCACATGCAGTGTAAGTGGAGAAGAGAAAGCTTCTGTCTTTTCTAACCTCCTGCCTCCTTCCATCTATTATCTCTTACCTTTTAGTCTGTGCTCGTCTTTCCTCTTCATCTCCCAATCCCCACTCCCCCATGTTTTTATGCAAGCGCCTGCCAGCTTCTTCACATTTCCGACATAGGACTCAGGCCTGAAACATTGACTAACTTTTACTTCCCAGAGATGCTGCATGATTTGCTGAGTTTCTCCTGCACCTTTGTGTACTGCACTGTGAGGAGATGCCCACAGGAAAAGAGAACCTCAGGGTTTGACTTTGAACAGTGGCATATGTGATGCTGGGTGGTGATAATTCAGCAGATGCGAAATGGGGAGAACCTCTTGAGAAGGAGAAACAGAGGAGATGTTCCTGCAGGACAGTGACCACGAAGGCAGATCAGCGAAGGGCTCAATGGCTGAGGGACCCACACAGGCCGCGGACAATTTATGGTCGGAGGACCCCACATGAGCTGCTGGAGACTGGTGCATGGGTACCAGGTATTAGGGCTGAGATTCAAGAGAGCGTTGAGGGCAAGAAGGGGTCCCAAAGGGCCTTGGGTGCTGAAGTCTTCCTGATCATGTTGGAGCTTTGGATCTGGAGCTCAGGTTACTGATGAATCGAACAGGAGTCTGTGAAGCTGCAGGAGCACTGGAGAAGACTTCACGGACACTCAGTGACTCCCTTTTGCTTCTCTTTCTTCTATTGTTAGGGGCACCGATTAATGCTCATGCGACTCTTACAGCAGGCAAAAGTTAAAAGGTGTCATGTATGTTAGAATCAGAATTTATTGTCATGAACAAGTCACGAATTTCGGTGTTTTGTGGCAGCATCACAGAGTAAACATTCATATAAACCACCTTACAACAATAAATTAAAAAAAACAAAATAGTGGATGAAAAGTAAGGCAGTGTCTTTGCTTCATTGATCATTCAGGAAGCTGATGGCAGCGGGGAAAAAGCTGTCCCTGTGCTGCTGTCAAAATACATTAATATGTGACAATAAAAGGAACCTTGAACCTGGAGGTAATCACCTAAGAAACCAAATTACACTTCAAAAATAATTCGCTGACTGAGTTATGCTTTAGGATGTCCTGGTTAATTATTTTTTCAACTGTCTATAATTGATCAAATTTTCCCTTTTTGGAAAGTTAAAGGAATCGGTTTTTTTTTAAGATTTGTTTTTAGATGGTAGTTTAACGCCTTTTGAACAATTATCCAATAAATATAATATACCTAATTCAAATGTCGCCGCCCCTGCTCCGTGGCAAATTGCTGTCTGGTAGGTTGAGGTATTTTTTTTTAACTTTGTTACTTGCGATTGGGGTATTAAAAACATTTTGGGTTGTTCCTAGAAGTCCTGGACAGCCCAAAAAATGGAGGTCAACTTATATGCCGGATATACCATAAAACCCCAAAAATTAGGTTAAAAATGGGGGTCGACTTATACACCGAAATATACGGTATGTCATGTTTAAGTTTAGGGAAAATTAGAAGTCATATATTTGATACCTGAAGAGACTTGGTGACCTTTTATAAATAATTTCCACAAGATTTGGTTAGTATAATTAATTTCCCTTCCAGACTATATTTAATTTTATTTCCTTTTATCTTTGATGGTGAAAACCAGACGATTAATTTTTAATTAATAAATTCTCAGGATAGGCTGCCAGTCTTATTATTATCTTTTTCTTAGATTAGGTGGGGTTTTATATAATAACATTTTTCTTTTCATTGAAGATTTCAGTTTGAGGAGACGAGAACCTATCCGTTAACTGTGGTGTAATGCAATAGGTTATATCATATGATATTGTCTAGTGATTATTTTTTTCCTTTTTGATGATGTCCTCCTATTCTCCTCATGTATTGTTTACCTAAAATATGATTAATAAAAAGATTGAAAAGGAAAGAATGTCCTCGGGATGAGAGAGGCATTGTCAAGGTGTGTGTAAAGTGTGCTCAGGATACATTGCCTTCAATGCATTAAGAAATATCACCTGCAGAGCTGGTGAAAGGTAAAACATAAAAGGGAATAACCAATAACTAAAATAAGAAATCGCGTTTGGCAATTGCTTTTCCCAACAGCCAGCCATGGGACCCTCATCACTAAGTAGAAGCAGGTACACAGGAAACTCTTCTGGGATCGTAGTGCTGGGGAAACTCAGTGAGTCGTGCAGCTTCTGCCTGAGATTTGAGGAAATTACAAAGATTAACGCCTCAACCACAACAGACATTAATCCAAGGAGATCTTTCAAAGGCACAACAAATGCACGATTGACTAAATAAGCTTTTTCCTGATCATTCATGATCTCATACTGTTGCAGCTTGTTATCCTTAGGTACTGAGAATCTTTGTGAAAGATTAATTTCAGGAATTTATTCGACCTAAAAGAGGGAGTCTCAATGGAAAACTGTACACCTCTTTCGACACAGGATAGTGCAACGCTACTACAACGCCTGCAGCCTAAGTTCGAATCCGGCGCTCTCTGTGAGGAGTGTGTACCTCCTCCTGGCGTCCTGCGTGGGTTTGTTCTGGGCGCTTCGATTTCCTCTCATCTTCCAAAAACATATGGGGTTTGTAGGTTAATTTGTGCAGCCTGAGTTGGAAGGGCCTGCCTGTAACGTGCTAAATCTTAAAATGACCCTCTGATTAATGTGGAGCCTCACATCTTCCTTTCTGACATTCCCTCCTCATAATCCCAATTGCTTCAACTTCAGAGCTATTTTTAACGAGCTACTCTTTGCTATCCTACCCACTTTTACATTGTCGGTTAAAGGAGGCAAACAATGCCACAAAATATATTGCACTCATCAATCACAAAACCTTTGCACATGAAAACAATGTGAGAAAGTGACTGAGAGGGATAGAAACACCAATCTACTGGAATTAGAGGTTAATGCTATCCCACAGGCACTTTGCACAAACCTATTCATAACATAGCTGTCACCAGCGAAACACCAAATTCCACAGATTAACCTGAGGATAATTAATTCTGCATGCTGTGGGCACAGCATTGCAATCTACAAGGAGCCACGGGACTAGGTAAATCGTTCAATCCCCAGCCTGTGCTAACTTCTCCTTGAACTTCATTGCGACAGGAGTTTTCTGGAAGTTAAGAAGTGGCATTGGCTCTTGGGTGTCCGGTTGCCCTGTTAAAGCCCCTTTGGGGGGGAGCCCTCATAAACCTGCTATATAAATGCAGGCTGTTGTTGGCTGTAATAAAGTGGCACGTAGGGAAAGTTAAGACAAAATCATAACAGAAAGTCAAGAGAGTGAGCAGGTGTCCACATGCACGTGAGATACATTAGGAGACACTGATGTTGGTCCAGGATCCTGTATCCTGGGCAGTTACTGACCAATGCTGGCCATCTCTACACAGGCAAAATATGACTATTGATCTTTCACTCACACACCAATGCAAACTGTCGTTGCTTGAAGAGTCGAAACGATGACAAATTATTTCTTTCTTTGGCTTGGCTTCGCGGACGAAGATTTATGGAGGGGGTAAATGTCCACGTCAGCTGCAGGCTCGTTTGTGGCTGACAAGTCCGATGCGGGACAGGCAGACACGGTTGCAGGGGAAAATTGGTTGGTTGGGGTTGGGTGTTGGGTTTTTCCTCCTTTGCCTTTTGTCAGTGAGGTGGGCTCTGCGGTCTTCTTCAAAGGAGGTTGCTGCTATATTAAATGGCCAGCACTGGCAATAACAGAGGATATCTGTTTAAGGTAGGGGAGATGCCAGAGATAGGTTTTTTTTTTACACAGAGTGGTGGGTGCCTGGAATGTATTGCCAGGGATGGTGGTGGAGGCTAGTATGATAGCTCATTAGATAGAGCACTGGTCTTGTAAACCAGGGGTCATGAGTTCGTACCTTGCTAGGACTTCATTTCTGTGAGGGGCATTGGACAAAGTGGCGGCCGGTCGGGTGACTGCCTACATTTTGCTCGTACATTGATGAAGGGCTCAAGCCTGAAACGTTAGTTATACATCTTTATCTGTGCTATGTAGGTGCTCCTCAACTTACAATGGGGTTGTGTTCCAACAAACCCATCATAAGTCGAACAACTGTAAGTTGAAAAAGAATACCACTCCTGCCATTTTGTATAATTAAATTATGAATACCTTTATTCTGCACTGGATAAGACCACTAATGTACACAGCTGAAAGCTCACAGGGCATGAAGAATGTTTGAAGCATTGAACTAAAATTAACTGCTGGATGGTGGATGGTGAGGACCTTAAAGCGACAGGCTCATCAATTTCACTCTCATATCCGCATATCGCAAGCACAGGAACAGATCAGGCTTCGAAATTGAAAGTACGGATTCAAACCATAAGAATTGTAAGTTGGACCATCGTAAGTAGGGGAGCATCTGTCACTTTGAAGGTGGAATACTTATCCCATTAGTCCATTCGACACACAAGAATAAGGCAACAATAATAAGCCACACTTCACTTGTGTCTCCTCAGGATGGATCCAGTGCTCCTGCTGTGGTCCTCTCTACATTGGAGAGAGTGTACACAGACTAGGAGATTGCTTCGCTGAGCACCTTCGCCCTGTTTGCATCAATGAGATGGATCTCCCAGTAGCCAACCATTTCAATTCCGCCTCCACTCTCTTGCCATCATGTCTGTCCATGGCCTCATGCATTGCCAAATGGAGGCCACCTGTAAATTGGAGGTGTAACACCTAATATTCCATCTCCACCCAGATGGCATTGATATTAATCTCTCCAGTTTCTGCTCGACCACTCCCCATTCTCCCTCTCTTTCCCATCTCTCTGTCTTCTTTCCTCCAGCTTTCTACCTCCTACCCTCTCTATTCACAGACACTCCCCCGATCCTATTTGCTAGTGTGCCCTCCCTCCCTTATCCATCTATTAACTCCTGCCTATGCTCCTCCCCTATCCCTCCTCCACACCATTTTGTTTGGGCGCCTGCCTACATTTTGCTCATACTTTGATGAAGGGTGCAAGCCAGAAATGTTGGTTGTGTATCTTTATCTTTGCTATATAAAGGACACTGTTTGACCTGCTGAGTCTCTCCAGCATTGTGTTTTCCCTTCATACAATGCGCCTGCACACTTTCGTTTTACTCCACAATAAGGCCTATTCTTAGATGAGACACATGGTTGACTGCAGATGCTGGAATCCAGAGCAACAAACAATCTGCTGGAGGAACTCAGCCTCAGTGGGAGAGAAAGAATGGTCAATGCTGTGGCTGGAACCCTTCACCAGGGCTAAATGAGGTGCGGGATGGTGGGTTGGAAGGGCCTATTACCGTGCTGTATCTCGAAATTAAGATTAAGAATTAAACACTGCAGGGAGACAGGTCCTATGGTCCACCAAACAACCTTTTTCCATTTTATCCTCTGCGCAATACCCAAATGTGTTGGAAAAAAACTCAGCAGGCCACGCAGTATCCATCAGAAGTAAAGGGTAACCTGGACCTTACCTGACAAAAGGCCCAGGCCTGAAAACCCTGCTGCGTGACCTGCTGAGTTTCTCCAGCACATTTGAGTACTGCCTTCGACCCCAGCATCTGCATACTTTCTTCTTTAACTCCTCGTTGATTCCTGTCAGATCCCGTCCTCTGGGGTCTACTTCACCTAAGTTCTTGGGCTGCAGGTACAACCCAGGAGTACCCGGTGCAGCCACACGGAAAAGGTGAATTGAATCCTTCGCACATTGGTTGCGGAGCTGCGAGGCAGTAGATCTACCAGTTGCCCTGCCTTTGGTGCAGTAGGACCAAGCTGTCTCCATGCACCGGGGTTACTTCAGGCAACCTCTGGCCTGTTGATTTCACAAGGCATAGGCAGCTGCTGAGAACTTAAGCGAAAGAGACTACCAATGAATATTAAAAGCTGCCGCTCAATTCGTTACAGTGCATCCACTTCAGAGGAGTTCCCTTCCCTTCTCCAGCTACATTCATAGCAAAGGGAGAAGGCCACCTTGACCCATGAGCCTGGTCAACGTGTTTATGAGTGAAGCCATTCATGATTTCCTGGCTTAATTCTCATCTAGTTCTAAAATTTGCTACCCAATATAATGGTATGTCAGGGACAAGAACAGCAGAACATTAAATAAATTGTTCAGCTCCTTAAGTTGCTGTGACACATCCAGAGCAGCGAGTCAGTGGACTCTCTGATTTATGGGCTGTTCCTGGGGACGCGTACAGAGCCGGACGTCTAGAGCTGTCTAGCGGCCACCATTACGTCAACCTTATGCAGGATCTTTATCAAGAACGTCCTGGCCAGCTGTATCACAGTGTGGTGCAGAGGTTGCAGAGAAATGGATCAGAGGTCACTCTACAGGACCATAAGAGAGGCAAAGAGGATCACTGGAGTCTCCACTCACACTCCTCCCCCCACCAAACATGATCATTGTCTGAAGAGGGCACACAAAATCAATTGAGGACCCCTTCTACCCTGTACATAGCATCTTTCAGCTACTCCCGTCAGGAAAGAGATACAGGCTGAGGAACAGCTTCTTCCCACGAGGATGCTGAACGACTATCCAAGAATGTCATGTACTCAAAACTACAATTATTTATTTATTTGTATTATGAATACTAGTCATGCATATGTATTATTTGTCTGTGTGTGATTTTGTGTTTGTTCATTTTGCACTGAGGACCTGTTTTGTTGGGTTGTACTTCTGCAATCAGAGGACAATAAATTTGACTTTACTTGACAGAGCTGCTGGAAGACCATCAACTCAGTGAAAGACGCACTTGTCTGCCCAAAACCTGTTGGTCTTTCAGCTCACAGAGGTATCGGTGCAGGAAAGCACATTCTCGCATTCCTGGAGTTCGTGCTGAGGGACCCACCATCCATCGTGAGGGTGATGTGGGGAAGGACCACAATCAAGATCCCTTCCTTTCCTTACCGGGCATTGAGGGGCTGAGACCGAGGAGAAGCTCCTCAAACAACAGAGGGAGTAGAAGCGACAAGATGCTACAGTGGCAATAATGATGTAAACAGAAATGAATGTAACAATGTAGAGTGATGGAAATTTATGGTTATGAGACTAAAGTCCCTTTTCCACTGGCATCCCAGTTAATTGGCCATGCAGTGTCCCAAGACAGGAAGCCCTTTGTGCTGTTTCCACTGGGCTACCTTTAACTGGGACACTATTTGCTTTTCCACTAAAAACAACTCATCCCCAGGGATTGGAGTGTTCTACCTTCAACCTGAAACGACTTTCTGCTGTCCCTTTTTCCACTGGTTTTATCAGCAAACGCCGGGGATATGAGTAGGGGGGTAGAGGTGGTTAATTTTCCCACTCAGGTGAGGTGGTTAAACCCCGGCGTGAAATGATGCCATTTGATGCCGGCGTTTGGACAATGTTCCTTTTCCACTGGACCCCGTCCCAGTTAGTTCCTGGGACAGGGTACCAGTGGAAAAGGGGCGAATCGGTGGGAAGAGACTTTGAACAGTTTTCCTTTTGTAATAATTTATTGTGAATAAAGTCTTATTTTTGGTGAAAAGAAATTTGCATGTGGGCTCAATCTACTCAGAGTATTAAGGTGGAAATCGGTTCTGGCCCCACTCATCCATGCCACTCAACATGACAACATTTGGCCCAAATTCCCCTTAAATCTTTTCCTCTTTGCTCATTTACTGTCATTCTTTTTATTCTTCCCACATTCTCATCAATTTTCACCCAATTCTCCACTGTACCCCATGCATTGGAGGCATTTTAACAGAACATATAACACTCCAGCTCAGTGCAGGCCTATCAGCCCACAATTTTGTGCTGACCCATGTAAACCTACTCCAAAGCAATCTAACCCTTCACTCCCTCACACCCAGAACCCTCCATTTTTCATACAACTAAGAGTCTTTTAAAAGTCCCTATTGTACCAGCCTCCACCTCCACCCCCGGCAATGCACTCCAACCACTCTGTGTAAAAAAAAAACTACCTCTGATGTCTGTGTAAAAATTCACTACAAATGTTCTGCTATGTGGAATGATGTTTTAATGAAAGTTAAGTCAGAATTATGGCCAAACAGATTCTCCAGCATTGAAAGATTCATGTTATATGTATGGAGTCTAATGCTATCAGAACTGTGGGGCGCCACGGTTGGCGCAATACTGTTACAGCGCCAGCGACAGGGGTTCGAATCTGGCGCTGTCTGTAAAGAGTTTGTATGTTCCCCTCGCACGTGTGTGAGTTGCTTCCAGTATTCAAAACGTACGGGGGTTGGAGATCAATTAGGCTCGTGGGCCAGAAGGGCCTGTTACCATGCTGAATGTCTAAATTTTAAAATTTAAATGTATGTCAAAATTCCAAGGTTGACAGAGATAAAATCATTGCTTCGTTATTTGTTTTTTTAAAAAGATTGTATATAATGTTTTGGCTTCCACTTTAAGCTGTTTTGTGTCAGCTTATATTGAGATCAGGGCACAATGTTTAAAAGATTATAAAAATTGCTTTTTTTTACTTCCTGCTTTGTTGTTGCATGGAAGGTTTCTTCAGTCTGACTCACTGCCTCGCCTGCCTGCCAACACCTCCGTTGCTAGGCGCACAGTCCCCACAGCAGTGACTTGATGTCGGAGAAAAAGTGAAATCTGTGCCAGAGAGCTGGCTGAAACTTTTGGCAAAGGTTTCATCAGCGTCGGCGGCACAGTCTGGGGAGCCCTGGCCGATACAGTTACACCAAGTTATCAAATCCACTTGCAAATGCACAGGCCATGAATTCTTCTATAAAGCTGCAAGCAGTAAAATGAATGAGAATTATGCAGCAGAGCAGAAACCATTCGGCCCATTGATCTTGGGTTGGCTCTTTGGAAACACAATCCAATTAGTCTCACTCCTGTGCGCCAAAATGATTTTATTCCTTAAAGCTGGTAATTGTTATTTTAATCCTCTTCTCAACAAGAGATGTAGCTTACTCAGTCAATGTGTGGGATAGGATAAAGGTAATAATGATTTTAAAACTGTATTTTCTTTTATGGAACTAATAGAGAAATTAAGTTTGTTACAAACTAATTAGATCTCCCAGGTCAATTTTCCAAGTATGATTCGAATTAATATAACATAATCTTTCAAGGAACAAAAGCTCAGTTCAATGACAAGTCTCATTTATTCACATCAAGGTTTCCTAACCAAAAATTCTCAAAAGTTGACAGTACAGCCTCGTGTCTGTCAGAGCAACACAGGGCAAATGTTGATCTCGAGCTATGATTCATAAAGAAAAAAAACCTAGCAAAATTGGAGGAGTAGACCACCAGGCGCTTAAAGTCTGCCCTATCATTCACCATGGCTGATCATGAGGCATTAATAGAATCTGTTGAGCCAGGGCATCAAAGGCTTTGGGGAGAAGGCTGGGTGGTGGGACTGAGTGGGGAAATGAATCAACTCATGATTGAATGGTGGGACAGACTCAATGGGCTGAATAGCCTATTTCTGTTCCTATTTTGATGGTCTTATCAATGGACTCAACTCCTCTTCTGCATCAATTTTCTGTAACCTTCAGTTCCTAGAGCTTTCAAATATTTACACATTGCCATGCTCCAGACTTCGCCACAGTCAGGAGTAGAGAATTTCAGAAATTCACCGCCCTCACAGAAATGTACCATGTACCTCAGTTTCAAGTGACCAACTCCTTATTTTACAGAAATCTCTTCTTGTTTGTGAAAACATCTCAACATCGATCATGCCAAGCCCCCTTCGAACCATGTATGTTTAAATACAGTCTAGACGTCAAACTATACGGACCCAATCTGTTAACCCTATCCTGGTGAATCTCCCAATGTTACTACATCCATTTTTAGGTAAGGAGACCAAGACAGCACAGGATTTCAGGTACAGAGCACCTCAGCATTTCAATTCCCTGCCCCCATTCCCTTGCTGACTTGTCTATCCACGGTCTCAGACCACCTGCAAATTGGAGGAACAATACCTCATCTTCTGTCTGTGCACCCTCTAATTAACATTGACTTCTCCAGTTTCAGTTAAACCCACTCC
Source organism: Narcine bancroftii (assembly GCF_036971445.1). Lineage (NCBI taxonomy): Eukaryota > Metazoa > Chordata > Chondrichthyes > Torpediniformes > Narcinidae > Narcine > Narcine bancroftii. The sequence continues at coordinate 5,726,044 of NC_091482.1, forward strand.
CCACCTCCTTCTTCCTCTGTCGTCTTTCCCCCCCAGCTCTGTCCCTCTCACTCTCTCTCTTCCCTTTTCCCTCTGTCTCCTTTCACGGAGCCAAAATCAATTCTCACCTTTCCTCTTATCATATCCAAATAACACCTTGTGTCATTTGGTCTGGACTCCTCCCCCCTTTTCCTTCAGTTTTTATTCAGATGCCTCTGATTTTTTTTTGCTTATACCTTGAAGAAGGGTTCAGGCCCGAAGCGTCGGTAATATATCTTTACCTCTTGTGAACTCTGCAAGACGGGCTGAGTTCCTCCAGAATTTCTGTGCGTTTTTACTACCATCACAGCATCTGCAACTTCCGTGTTTCATTCCAGGTAGGGCCTCACCAGCACCCTGTACAACCACTATCTCCCTATTCCTAAAGCCCAGCCTGAGGACAATAACAACCAATGAGCCCTTTACCCTTCTTCACGATTTGCCTGCACCTGCCAGCTCGTGTTTTGTGCACTAGAACACTTGGACTCCTCTAAATTTCACGCAGTCTCTCTCTCTCTCCCCCGAAATATTAATCTCCCCCGAACGCTACGCGACCCCACAATAAATTCCATTTATCGGTTTCCACCCCAAAACGCCATCAGTTCATATCCCATCACACAATCACGATGGTTCATCACAACATGCTCTTGTATTATTGGAAAACTTGGAAATGACTCATTTTGTTTCTTCTTCCAGCTTAGTAAAGCCATTCAGAGCCAAGAACTAATTTCTGGGGGGACACCACGAGTTACAGCCTGAAAAGTATCTATTTATTCCCACTCTTCCTTTTCTACATCAACAACAGGAATTCAAACAATGCTAATACTTCCTCAACTACCTTGAGTTCTTAAACTCTTAAGTGGGAGCTTATCAGATGCCTTCTGGACTATCTAAATATACTACATCAACAGGTTCTCCTCTATCAACCCTCTCTGCTGCATTATCAAAGAATTTGAACAAATTTGTTAAATCATAAAACGTGTTGATTCGGTTTAATTATACTCAGCTTTTCTAAATGATTGGTTACTTTCTCTTTGATCATTGACTCTGTTATGAGCAGGATTCCAAATACCAGCAGCAACAGAAATTCACCAAGACAATGGTTACTTAAACAAAAATGTTCTTCAAACATGATGGATAATAAGATCAATCTTTAACTTATTACTATTAAATAACCCCCTTCTAATTCTAAGCGCATGTGTATGTAATGTGTATGCATTCAGGAAAGTTCTTTGTTTCACTGTTCAATCATTCACTTTTCACTTCTCCAAGTTCACTGGGATCAGGCAATTTCCATACTGTGCTCAAAATGTAACATTTATGATCTTCAACAGCCTCTGGTGATTTAATTTAAATTGTTACTTCAAAGGAAGGTTTTTGTTGGTTTCATAGAGATATTCTTTGTTAATTGGACACACACAAACTGATCTCCTTCAGTCAGCCACTTTAGTGTCTTGCTGAAGAAACTTGTCCCCTCTCGGTTTTCCGAAAGATAACCTCTTCTTCCAGATTACCACAGAGAGTTCTTCTTTCTCCCCTATTCCAGGAGAAACACATTAACCAGCCTCTTCCTCGTGTAATTGTCTACAAGGGTTGAGAATAGGCTGAACTCAGAACTCAAAACCCGTCTTCAAAATGGGGACTCATAGCAGGAGTGCAAAGTTTCCAGCCTCCAACACCATCTCCTGTTGTAAAACGGACTCTCTCTCTCCCTAAAGAATCACATTTTATCCCCCTCTGTTTGCAAAACCACATGACCCTTCTTATAATAACAACCTTTGACTATCAATTTAAACTTCCAGCACCAGTCTTAATAGTACAAGATTTTCAATTCTTGAGCCTAGGTACTATTTAAACAGGGTGATTTATTAGGCACTTTCAAGCAGGGAAAACATCCATCTGTAAGGGTGGAGGTTCTTATCCCTTATGGCTAAAGACATACCTCTCTGAATGCACCGTGGCTGGCTCCGAGGCACTAATTCCAACCTTTCTCGGGGAAGGATAATCGGTGGAGCGCTGCTCTCCGCTGCCTGACCTGAATGTACAGCCGCTACAAGTGGCTGGTTATGGGTGGGCTGATGATGCCATCTGCCTGTGACCCATTTCCCCACTCACCCCTCTCCCTCTATGACCCACTCTAAGCAGGGGCGGTGGCTGGGAGCCGTCAGGTCAGTGGGAGCTTGCGGGCCGCTCCGGCATTCAGGGCCACTCTCTGCAGTTCAAAGTGTGGCAGAGCAATGGCTGCCTTTCCTCCCCATAATTCCCCATGCAACTGGAACTGTTCTGGGAACCACAGAGCAGTTCCAGCTGCGAGGGGGATTATGGGTAGGGGAGACGGCCATTACTCATAAATATGTGGCAGACTAATGGCCATCTCCCCTACCCATAATCCCCCTCGCCTGACATGAAATGGCCAATAAACACCTACTTGTAAAACTGTCACAATTAAATTCACTGTAGACTTGTAACCTCCAACTAGGCATAGCTCTTGCATTTTAAATGAGATGTCTTTTATGAAATGTTAATGTCTGTTTGTGATGTGTACCTAAAGTACTTTGCTGTTATGCACTATGTAATATAAGGAGGTCACATATAATGTTAAAATGAAAAGAAGGGTATATAAAGCAGCAAGAGTTGGTGATAGGAGAGGGGGCGAGGATGTTTTTAGGATCCTCCAGCAAAACACTAAAAAAAGTTCTTAAGTAAGAAAATAGAACTTGAGACAAAACTTCTGCATCATATCAAAACTCACAGTCAGAGTCTCTATGGATATATCAATGTGAAGAAGTGGCTAAGGAGGGTGTGGGGCCTTGAGGGATAAAGATGCTGAATTCATAACAAGAGACACAAAACCATGAAGGACAGTGTAAACGTCCACAAGATAACAAAAGGATTCATTTCAAGTAAGATGGAGGAAATTGCAAAAAATCCTCAGCATGAAGAATAAAGTATTGGAAAACCAAGGGCTGAAGATGGGCAAATCATTGGGGCCAGATGCCGCTCCCAGAGGTTTTGAAAGGAAGAGGCAGCAGAAACAGTGGGTGGGAAAGTTTCAAAATTTGCCGACTTCTGGGAGGGGAACAGCAGATTGGAAAAGTATCCAATGTGACTCCCTTGTTCAAAAACAAGACAAGACAGGAGACAGGGGACTGTAGGCCAGTTGATTTAACATCTAGTTCAAGGTCAACTTTATTATCCAATTGTACAAGCGCAACCCAACGAAACAGGGATCTCCAGTCCACGGTGAAAAACAGTGCATACACATGTACAGTTATAACACACGTACAGACAAACAATACATATACCCAGAAACTATATATATATGTATTAAAATAAATATTCTTAATAAATAGTAGAGTCCTAGGGAGTTGTTTTGACAGTTTAACAGTTATTCAGCCGTCTCTCTGCCTGTGAGAAAACCCTTCAGCCCTCAATGTTGAGCCAACCTATATTACTCTTCCTAACTTGTAACCTTCTATTTTTCTTTCATCCATGTGCCTGCCTAAGAGTCTCTTAAATATCCCTATGTACCACCCTCCAGCATCACCCCTAGCAAGGCCTTCTAGGCACCCAACACTCTCTGTGTTAAAAAACTTACTCCTGATGTCTCTCCTAAACTTTCCTCCCTTCACTTTGTACAGAAAGTGTGCCCCTTTCTCATGGAACCCCTCTTTCTAAGTGGGATAAATTCACACTGAGAATTAAGGAGCAGTTTTTAGCCTTGACAAAGGGTCTCGACTCAAAACATTGACTGACCATTTCTAACCTCCAGCAGCTCATTGCTTGCTCAAGACTCCAGCATCTGTAGTTTTTGTGTTTCTCTATTCTTTGTTATTGCAGATGAGCTGTCTAAATATCTGCCTCTATTCATTTGAAGACCTGTTCCTTGGCTCATGTTCTCTGTCTATGCTCCCAGTCTACCTCAGGTAACCTCACCTTTGTTCCATTATAATTTCCCCTATTTAAGCTGAAGACGGTAGTTTTTGTCCTGAAGTGCTCCTCTTCAAACTGCATTGGGAATTCAAGTCTATTGTGGGCAAAATGTCCTTGGGGATCTGCAACCACAAGACCCCTTATGTATGGATAGGATAGATGTAGGAAGGTTTTTGAGCTGGCCGGGGAAACTAAAACGAGAGGACACAGACTCAAGATTCGGGGGAGTAGATTTAGGACAGAGATGAGGAAAAATAGTTTTTCCCAGAGAGTAGTGAATGTTTGGAATTCTCTAACCAGGGAAGTGGTTGAGGCTGCCTCATTAAACATATTTAAAATTCGGTTAGATAAATTTTTATATGATAGAGGAATTAGGGGATATGGGGAGAAGGCAGGTAGGTGGAGTTAGGTCATAAATTAGATCAGCCATGATCGTATTGAATGGCGGAGCAGGTTCGATGGGCCCTTTTTGGCCTACTCCTGTTCCTACTTCCTATGTTCCTATGTTCCTAATCCTTCCTCAATACCCATGACCAAACCTGTATGTGTGTAGATTCTGCAACATACTGTTCTAAGAGTCAGTACCTGACACATCCACAAATTCTTCTTCCACAATACCCTCATCTTCATCTGGCCATCCTCCAACATTAACATCGACTTCTCCGCTTTTCAGAGGTCCCCTCCCATCTCTCTGCTTCCCCCATCCCCATTCCTCCTTTCCTCTAGCTCTTTCACTTATGTTTTTTACATAGAAATTACGTTTTTTTCCATTCAAATTTTTTTCCTACCTTCCTGAGTGGTCATTAACACATGAACAACCAAAACTCAAAATCTCCGTTCCCTTACGCGATTTTACATTGAACTTGCAAATACGTGCGCTATTCATTAACCCATTGTTGTGGCCCGCCTGCAGTTCAGTTCAGTTCAGTTGCAGGTGGGCCGCAAAACTGTCTCGGGATGCTGCAGGAAACATTTCGGAACAGGAATGAGTCATTCGTTTCCTTTCCAAACGTTTTACAGAGCGGTTGTGTAAAAATCATATCTGTCTCATTCCCTATCCTTGTCTCCTTTCCCCCAGATCTGCATTCACAGAACACCACTGCCCCTTCCCCCACTCAATTCTCACCTTTCCTCTCCTTTCCAAATATGGCCTTTTGCCTGTTGCCCTGTGCTCTTCCCCCCTTGTCCCTTCCTTCCCTCTTCCCCTAGCCTTTTTATTCAGATATCTGCCTGCATTATGCTTGTACCTTGAAGGGCTCAAGCCAAAAATGTTATTTATATATCTTTACCTTGTCTGGTAAAACAGAGATGTGGAGGAATTTCTTCATCCAGAGGGTGGTAAATCCGTGGAATTTGTTGCCCTGGGTCATTGGGTGTATTTAAGACAGAGATTGATAGGTTCTTGTTTAGCCAGGGCATCAAAGGTAATGGAGAGAAGGCCGGGCAGTGGGGGGTGAGTGGCAAATTGGATCAGCTCATGATTGAATGGGAGGGTAAACTCAACGGGCTGAAAAGCCTATTTCAACTCCTATATCTTATGGACGCTGTGAGACAGGCAGAGCCCCTCCTGCATTTTTGTGTTTTTACTTTCTCCTTGACTGCTTGGTTTATGCAATCACTATGCAAATTATAATCTCCACTGACAACTGCAGTTCCCTTCAAGGAAAGCCTTTCAAACATATACAGACAGCTCCGGAGTCAGAATCGAATCAGGGTTTATGGATCTAAGAGGCAGTGGCTCTATTTGCTGCATCACCTCGCTTTTGGCTGAATAATTTTTTTCCCAACTCCTGACTCCACCACACTGCCACCCATTGCTGCATTGGCTTGACGCCATCCTGTCCCCCCCACCTCCACCTGTCCTCTGATGGGCTCTGCCACTTGCCTCCCCTCAGATCTGCTCTCACACCCACAAAGCAATCAGCCCAAAGAACAAGTAATCTCCAGCAACCTGGCACAGGGCCAAGAGATGCTGGTGACCTCGGGCTTGTATAGAACATGATTCCCGTTGCCCATTGTCAACACAGACACCCCGCGGCCTTTCACTCAACATTAGCAAAACCAAGCAGCTGACTGTGGACTTCAGGAAGGGGAAATCAGGAGGACATGACCCAGTCCTCATCGAGGGGTCAGCTTTGGAAAGGGTTAAGAACTTCAAGTTCCTGAGTGTCAACATCTCTGTAGCTCTGTCCTGGGCCCTCCATGTCGATGCAATCATGAAGAAGGCTCGCCAGTGGCTATACTTCGTTAAGAGTTGGAGGAGATTTGAAATGCTACCAAAGACTCTTGCAAATATCTACAGGTGTACCGTGGAGAGCATTCTGACTGATGGCATCACAGACTGGCATGAAGGTGCCAATGCAGAGAACAGGAAAAAAAAGCTTGAAGAAGTCCTCAGGCCCAAAACATCAACAATATATCTTTATCTCCTATGGATGCTACGAGACTGGCCAAGATTCTCCAGCATTTCAGTGCATTTTTACTACAATCACAGTGTCTGCATGCAGGACAGGAAGAGACTACAGAGAGTTTTGAACTCGGCCAGCGCCATCACGTGCATTAGATTTCACTCCATTAAGGACAACTACAAGATGTCTCAAGAAAGCAGCCTGTATCCACAAGAACCACTTCGCACTGGTACCATCAAGAAAGTGCCTGAAATGGTACAAAAACACAATGCTGGAGAAACTCAGCAGGTCAAACAGTGTACCTTATGTAGCAAAGATACATAACCAAGGTTTCAGGCTTGTCCTTCATCAAGGTATGAGCAAAATGTGGCCAGGCGCCTGAACATAATGGTGAGGGGGGGGGGGGGGGGGGAGAGAGGGAAATTAACCACAAATACTACATCACTTTCTCTTATTTTGTTAAAGTGTAATTTATGGCAATATTTTCCCCTTTATAATGCTGCTGCAAAACACTGAATTCGTATCGTTCATGGCAATAAATCCTGATCACATTTCAAAAATCTGTCCATTAGACAAGGTAGCTCTTGGTCCATCAGTTGGTTCTCCAAAATCCATTCAGCTTTACTTCCCAGCTCATCCTTACTGCATGGAATTCTTTTACTCCTCTGGTTTTCCTTTGAATTAGAAGAGGAGAGGAGGTGGTAATGTGGGGTGATGGAGGGAGGAATCATGTTGGAATCAGGAACATTGATGCTCTCCCTTCTGCTGTGGGTTGAGGAGGTAAGAACATGGGAAACAGGCGTAGGAGTCGGACGTCCAGCCCATTCAGTAAAGATCTGGCCGTGGACTCAGCTCCACTCACCTGCACATTCCCCATAACCCTCATTTCCCCAACTGTTCCAAAAACCATCTGTGTCTTAAAAATATTTACTATGCTGCCTATTCAATGGGCAGAGAATCCCACACATTCACAACGCCTTGGGAGATGCAGTTCGAGGACAATGATAACTTCCCTGTTGCTTCCACAGTTTAAATTCTGCACACACCAGGGGACACGGGATTACTCTGTTGAACATAATTACCATCGATTGGGGGAAATCCCAAAGATACATCTTTAAAAATTTTATTTACAACCTGGTAGAAGCCAATTCCTCCCAATTCCATCCAACCCCCAACATTTTGGAGGGTAGGAGGAAACCAGGGAAAACCCACGCAGGCAACGGAGAAAATGTAGACGTTGCTGGGTTCGACCCCCGGCTCACCAGCACTGTAATTTTGTTGCACTAACAGCTAAGCTAACCATGCTACCCTAAGTGAGAGATGGAGAGGAATAAAATACATCTCCACTACAGAACCATACAAAACAGAGGGAGGCCAATCTGAATGCCAATGCAAATTAGTCCATTTGCTTCACTGAGCACCTACGTTCTGTCCGCCACAATAGCGTGGATCCAATTTCAATCTCCATCCCATTCCCTTGCTGACATGTCTGTCCCTGGTCTCATGCACTGCCAGACTGAGGTCGCCCGCAAATTGGAGGAACAACACCTCATCTTCCATCTTATCTGGGCATCCTCCAACCGGACAGCATTAACATTGATTTCTCCGGTTTCTGTCAACACCACCCCCCCCCCCCCCCAGCTTTCTTCTTCTCCATCTCCTTCCCTCTATCTCACTCTCTCTTCCCTTTTCCCTCTGTCTACTCTCACAAAGCCTAAATCAATTCTCGCGTTTCTTCTTATCATATCCAATTAACATCTTTTGTTGGTCTGGACTCCTCCCCCCATCCTTCTTTCTCTCTAGCCATTAATTAAGGTGCCTGCCTGCTCTTGGCTTATACCTTGAAGGGCTCAGGCCCAAACGGTCAGCAATATATTTAACACTTCCTATTGATGCTGAAAGATCTGGTAAAGGTTTCATTATTGTCACGTGATACTACATTTAGAATGTAACATACATGAAATTCTTTAACCTTGTCTATCATAAGGAAGACAGAGTTTCCACTTTGTCCAGAAATGAGCCCCCCAGCGAGGAACAAACTTACATCCCCTGGTTTACAGGACCAGTGCTCGAACTACTGAGCTTTCGGAGCCCCCTCTGCCGAGTTCCTCCAGCATTTACTGTGCGTTTTTACTATAATCTCAGCATCTGCAGACTTTTGTGTTTCACTCAAATTAGCCCATCCCCCTAAGCTTCATAGCTCTGAAAATTATGCCTGTTCAAGCTTTTATCCATCTCATTTGAAAGTTATTATGGAATCTCCTTCTACCACCGTTTCACAGTCAGTGATCCAGATTATGACAATTTGTTGAATAACAGTTTTCTTTCTTCAGTCTCTTCTGGTTTTATGTGCCAAATATCTTAGATTGGCATTACCTACTTCACAGAAAACCCTGCTAGTGGAAACAGATCCTTCCCATTTGCATTATTTTCTAAATTCTTTCCAGACATGGCTGTATCTGTTTATTAAATTTTGCATTCGTGCTGCAAAAAACCCCTTAAATTTGCCACTTCAACTTGCAAGCAGTTAACGGATTTTCAATTTATTTCACATACGATACAGGATTAGTCTCCTGCTTCAATGGCGCAGTTTAATAAAGCTTTATTGTCAGAAGCGAGAAACTTTGTAAAGTGTGCACACTGAGCTCTCAAATGAGGAGGTGAATGAACAGCCATGCACAGAATTGAGAAGCTATTGAGCAACTGTTTTTGACTCTGCTTCATGCCGCACAACATTCAGCTCAATATCCCAGGGATCGTCCTAGGAGCAGGGTCTTTTCTAAAAGAGAGGCACAAGAGACTGCAGATGCGAGAATCTGCCTAAATGCAAAAAATGTGAGCCACTGGGGGAACCTAGGTTGGGGGCGGAGTGGAGAAGAGCAGGAGTGTCAGGTAGCATTTGTGGATGGAAAATGGATATTTGACTTTTCGTATCGCAACCCTTCATCTCGACAGAATGAGGGAATTTAGCCATGATAAAGAGGTGAAGGGTGGAAACAGAGCAAGAACTGGCAGACAATAGGCAGATTCGGGTGAGGAGGGGTTGATTGACAGGTAGTGAGATGGGGTGAGAAGGGTGGATGTAGCGGAGTCTTGTGCAGCTGCAGAGGCTGCGGGAGCATTGGAGGTGAATCCACGGACACTCAGTGGCTCTCTTTTGCTTCTCTTTCGCTGACTGAAGAGTCACGGGGCAATGCTCTTGGTGAATCTTTGTCTGCCTTATGGCAGAGTGAAGGCAATTTAATCTAATATTGCATTTCCTTTTCATTACATGTCAATAAACAGTATCTGATCTGATTTGGTCTTGTTGGGGGGGATGATAAGTGGAGGCACTAAAAAGCTGCAGCTGAGGAATCAGTAAAGTTAAAAAGGAAAAGAGGCAAAGTTTATTTTTCATATTATAGTGACCAGGGTTCTTCTGTGAGCACTCAATAAGCCATACAGTTACAATGAAAACAGGATCAATTAATAGAGAGCAAGAGCATCATGAGAGCACTGTTGTGGGGTTCATTCAGGAGCCTGATGGCTGTGGGGAAGAAACTGTCTTTAAGCCTGCTGGTGCATACTTTCATTCTCTTGAACCTTTTCCCCGATGGGAGGAGGGAAAAAGCCGTGTGCCCGGGGTGTGATGGGTCCTTGCCTTTCCTAGGCAGTGGGTGATGAGGATGGAGCTCATCGAGAGGATGGGGTGTGTGGGATTTGACAATGATACTGTATATATGCACCAAAATAGAAAACCCTATAAAAGCAGCTGATAAACAGACAGTAGAATATTTAATTGCATTAAAAAGAGAGACAGTAAATCCAAAAAATAGTTAATAATTCATCATAATCCTAGAGCAAGAAAAATAGTGATTTGCAGTAGAGCAGACAGTCCTTCTGTGGTGTTGCAGTAGTCCTTGATTAGTGTAACAAGGGACAGAGAGCTGTTGGAAAGAAATTGTTCTCAAACCGAGAGGTGCTGGTCTTCAGGCTTCTGTACCTTCTGCATGAAGGTAGCAGTGAGAAGAGGCTGTGACCAGGGTGACGGGAGGATGTTGGCTGCCTCCTTGAGGCTGTGCCTCAACAATGGGAGGACACCCTAACCCTCCTCGAGGCTGTGTCTGCAATGCATGGGAGGCCAGAGTCTGCGATGAATGTGGGTAAGTTTGCTACCTTCTGCAGCCATCTGTGTTCCTGGACACATGAATTACCAAACTAGGCTGTGATGCAACCAGTCAGTAAACTTTCCCCAGTGCACCTGCATAGTATTGGATAACATGTTAGGCTCCTTATGGCTTTCATCCAAGATCTCCAAATGGACAGCGTTTAAGTGCTCAACAAAAAGAGTATGGTAAGAGCAAAGGGATGGGTACTATAAACTGCACAGGTGAACTTTTCTGTTCAGTCAGTAAGTGCCTGCAGTCCATGCAGTGCTGATCAAGGGACATGCAGTCCAGTGGTTATGTTTCTGGACCAGTAATCTGAAGCAATAATCTGGAGATACGAATTAAAACCCAACATCTTACCCAGATAATTTCATTTCAGCGGATGAAATATCCTGGAACTATTACATTTTAAATTAAAAAAAAAATTTAGACAGGGATTCGAACTCTGGTCCCAGTCGCTGGTGCTGTAATAGCGCTTCACTAACCGTGCTGCCCCTGGCGGCATCAAATATTGGATTGCTGTTCACACTAACAAATATATGATTCTTTCTTGCTGTTATCAGCCTCTTGAGTGAACTTTTCCTTGGTAAAGGATGATGTGATTGTACTATTTAACAGTATTTTTCTCTGTCTCCTGCACCTCACCCCACTAATTCGATACCATGCAGTTTTTGACTTATTGTTGCACCACATCCTTCACTATCTGCTGCACTAAAATATGAATTGACATGCTTTGATAGTGTGCAAAACGAAGCTTTTCTCTGTATCTTGGTGCATGCGGTAATAAGCCAATTCAAGGAATTGTAAGGAACTCTGCCACTTTGATCCAGTATGCAACTCTAGAAACAGCAGTGGCTGTTCACCTTTCCTTACCATAGAACCAGAGAACATTGTATCACAGAAAAAGGACCTTTGGCCCTTCTAGTCTGTGCCAAACTATTATTCTGTCTATTTCCACTGACCTACACCTAGTCCATGTCCCTCTATATGCCTCCCATCCATGGATCTGTCCAAATTTTTCTTAAATGCCAAAATTGAGCCCATATTCACCACCTCAGCTGGCAGCTCATTCCACACTCCCACCACTCTCTGTGAAGAAGTTTCCTCTCATGTTCTCCCAAAACTTTTCCTTTTTCACCCTTAACCCATATCCTCTGGTTTGTATCTTCCCTACCCTCAGTGGAAAAAGCCTGCTGACATTAACCCTGTCTATACTTCTCATAATTTTGTAAACCTCTATCAAATCTCTCCTCATTCTTCCACACTCCAGGAAATAAAGTCCTCACCTGTTTAACCTTTCCCTGTAACTCAATTCCTGAAGTCACGGCAACAATCCTAATGTTACAGAGTTCTGTGTTGTGTATTGGTCTATGTGTTGTGTGGTTTTATGTTGAAAAATGAGTTTGCCTTTAAGAGCCAAGGTGAAGGTGGACTGCTGAGAGAGTGGGAGACGGACTGAGCACATGCAGAAAATGATCTAACAATTTCTGAACTTGGATGATAAACCAATGGTGCTGTGTGTGGAAGGCGGCCCAGAGCATGAGTCATGGTCTGGAGGACAGTTTAGAATGTTGGGATTTCAAAAAGAATGAACATTCTGAAGGCAGCCAGAAGGATCAGGACCAAGCCAGTGGTTCCTCTCTCTGCAAGCAACACAAGACTTTCGAATTTTGTGCTCTCTCTCTCTTTCTCTCAAAGATCTTTTGGCTTCAGTTTATCAAACAAATTGAATTTTGTTTATGATCTTTGCTTCAGTTGAGATCGAAGTTTTGTGAGTTGTGTGTTTGTGTTTCTTTTGTGTCTAAGTTTTTCTGTGGGCTGGTTGGAAATATAACTTAGACTTTAATTACATATGTTATATTTAGGCTGGGGAATTTATTAGTTTTACACTGTTATAGAAATTTGCATAGTAACCAGTGGGCATTGTTATAAAAAGGGGGATAAAGTTTGATGGTGAATTTTTGTTAATAAAGTAATTGCTCATCTTTATCCCTGTGAGATATGCCTTCTTTGTGATTTGATATTGTAACACTAGTAAATCAGAAATGAATTACCCCTCAGAAATGGCCAAAGCCATGGGATTTAGGGAAAGACATGAAATGTGGACCATGCAGTCAACTTCTCACATTCAACAAAAGAAGCAAAATAAACATCAGTCCACCGAGTGTGTTCAGAAGGACAGGGGAGTCAAGACCTATCAAAATGTCCCTCAAGTTGCAGGAAGAATGGATTAACCACTCCGTATAATTACTGTGTGAACATTGGAATTGATGGATGAGATAAGACCAGTGTTAGTTGTAAGGGAATCGTTGGTACCACTTTGTCCACAAGATTAATATGTTTCCTCTCGGTAGGTTGCAAAAACCCAAACTAAAGGTAAGTGGATATGTGAGAAATTCAGGCGCAACTGTTTTGCTTTGAGAATGGTAACAATGTGGAGATCACTACCAAAGGGAGTGGGTCAGACATGCAGCATTCCAAGAGAAATACATGGAAGAGAAAAAAAGAATATCCCTGGAACTACCTGGTTCCACTGACTAATTCTAGTCTAAAGTTCTTCCCGCCCAGCTCTCTCCCTCTTCCTGTCTCTCCACCTCTCCCACCTTCCATCCAATACCCCATCATCTCCTAGCCCCTCCCCTTCTTGATATCGTTCACATCCCCTCCCGTTTCCACTTCAGTCTTGATAAATGGCCCCGGTCCGAAACGTTGACCGACCGATTCTGCCTGTGGATGCTAAGTTGCTCTGCGAGCTCATTGTTGCTTTTCTCCCCTGAAAGGATGCAAACTATTTAGCACACAATTGACTCTAAAATGTGGTTATTTTGAAGGAAGTAGGTGTAGTGGTGTAACTACGTGTGCACAGAATTTCTAATCACCAACTTGGACCAACCCTGTGATGTTCCCATGCCCCTCAACAACCTCTAATATATGCACCACTGAAAACATACTTGCTGGATGCATTACAGCGTGGTATGGGAACTGCTCTGCTTGAGGTCAGAACTGGTGAATACAGCTCAAAACATCACACAATATAAACCCCCTCCCCCACCAACGCTCCATGGACTCCATCTACAAAGGCTGAAGGACCCATTATATTCCAGACATATTCTCTTCTTCCTTCTCTTATTGGGGAGAAAGATAGAGCGTGTGAAATCACATAATGCCAGGCTTAAGACAGTTTCTTCCCTGCAACCATCAGGCTCCTGAATGAACCTCACACAGTACCCTCAGGCTACCCTACTTTGAACTAATAATGTTTTTTTCCCTTTCCAACTCTGTACTCAGTAATTGTGCTCTTGTTCTACTTGAGGCAGCTGTATGAATGCTAGAGCTCCCCTGTAAGACCATACATGGAAGAACTCTGCTCACTGTACCAGGTATGACAAATTTTGTATAATGGGGCGGCAAGGTTACATCATCAGGGATGTGGATTTGAGTCCAGCGTTGTCTGTAAAGAGGTTGTGCGTTCTCCCTGTCTGTTTGGTTTTCCTCCCATTGTTTAAAACGTACAGAGGTTTAATTAAAAATTTAAAATATTAACATTAATGATCAGAAACTGTCTAAAAACTCCAAATTATTTTTTGAACTATTCATCTATCTGATGAACATCAAAATAAACCTATCCATCCTTGCAAATACACTTCCACATCAGAGAGACCCACAAGATTGTAGATGCTGGAATCTGAAGCAAAATCCCGGACGCAACTCAGCAGGCCAGACAGCGTCTGAGGAGGGAGATGGACAGTCGACGTTTTGGGTTCAAATCTTTGCTTTGGCCTGAAATGCCGACCCTCCATTTTCCATTTCCCTCCACAGATGTCGCCTGAGTTCCTCTTGCAGATTGTACTGTTGGACTTGTACATTTGTCCAGTTGACAGGTAAGTGGGGATGAACAATTGAAAAGTTATTGTTCAACTGTCCCTTGATGACACTAAATTCTTCTGCCTGCTGAATCAACAGGATTTGAATCGAGTTTAAAAAAAAAGAGCCCTAGAGCAGGGGTGTCAAACTCAAATTCACGGAGGGCCAAAATTAAAAACTTGGACTAAGTCGAGGGCCGAACTAAATATTTATTGAAAATTTTCAACAACATCTGCATGTTTTCTTTTCTTTCAACATATGTAATGTTAAACCTTTTCTTATTAAAATAAATGTTTAATAATACTTTTGGATAAACTCTTTCCAGAAGCATTAACAAATGAGAAATAAAATATTCAATAAATAATATTTCTCTATTGAGGATTTGTCAAATGTTGCTAGTGTGCTGTCGAATAGTAAAATCTGAGGGCTATTGAGAATGTGGGAGAATAACATGATTCCTGAAAGAATCAAATGGGCGACTGATTGTGGGCATGAACTCTAGCAGGGTTATTTGCTATGCCCTTTTTCCATTGGTACAGATAACCTTTGATTTACACACTTTTCAAGTTTGATGCCTAATGAGCTTGTATCCAGGTGCAGGACCATTTTTAACCAGGAATATATTTATCACTGCGACATGAAACTATTGGAAGATCGTTTTATCCTGAGATTAAAGTTCATAATACTTACTCAGGCCTGTGTGCGGGAGGGCAGGGTTTGCGGGTGATCGGGTTGGACAACGACAGTGCGGGGGCATCGGCTCTCGCTGCAGGGCGGCATCTCGGCGGATCGGCGGCCCCGTCACCGTGAGTCGCGGGTCGGCCTGCGGCAGGGAGGGGGAGTGGGCAATGGTCCTGGCGAGGTCAGGCCCGAGGCCTCCGGTTCCGGGCGCTGGGAAGCAGCCTTGGCTTCCCCTGACACCGGCCAGGCCCCAAAACCAGAGTCCACGGTGAGACCCTGCAACGTAAACAGAGGAGGTGGGGGCGATTAGCGGGCTGACGCCAATGCATTCTGGGATTTATAGTATTAGCTGTGCATGCGCTATACTGGCGCGGCGGCCAGCGGGCCACCTCTAATACATTTTTGAAATGATCTTGCGGGCCAAATATAATTATATCGCAGGCCAAATTTGGCACGCGGGCCAGAGTTTGAAATGTGTGCCCTAGAGTGTCAGACGGAGAAATGTGGGTGAAGCTTTGCAGCAGACGTGTTGCATGTCTTAATTCCAGACAAGCATCACTGGTGTTCACTATTAAACTCCAATGACAACGATAAGCAAAGTCAAAGCTGAGAACAGAAAATTGAGGCCATTGTAAGCACTGTAATTGCTGATACATAACTGGGTAAGAATCATCTTCCCCGCATGTGTGATGGTACTGCTTCTCAGTACAAGATATGTATCATATCAGCCAAGAGATTCTACACTGCAGTGTATTTACATATCAGTTCAGTAAATGGAAAATCAACAGCATCTGAATAAAAGGGAAGACCATAAAATATAGTAGAAGTAGGCCATTTGGCCCATCGAGTCAGCTCTGCCATTCCACCATGAGCTAATCCATTCTTTCACTCAGCTCCACTCCCCGGCCTTCTCCCCTAAACTTTGATGCCCTGACTATTCAGATACCTATCAATCTCTGTCTTAGATACACCCAAACAACTGGCCTGCCCATGGTAGCAAATTGCCAGGCTCACCACTCTCTGGCAAAATAAATTCCTCAGCATCTCTCGTTTTAAACGGGTGCCTTCAATCCTGAGGGTGAGCCCTCTAGTGTTTGACTCCTCTACTAGTGGAAAAAATTTTGCCACATCTGCTCTCTCCGGGCCTTTCAACATTCAAAATGCTTCAATGAAGTCCCAGCTCATTCTTCTGAACTCCATGGAGAACAGTCCAAGAGCCCTTCATTCCAGGAATCTACTCTGAACTCTCTAGCACATTTTTATTAAAATAAGGACTTGACTGCCTTCAAATGTGGGCTCTCATTCCCAAAGATAAAATGAGTTCCTTTAATAGGTGATTATCAATATATAAGATTTGATTAAGCATGTGATGTAGACTGGCACCCATAGAGCAGAAAGCAGAGAGGGCAGCACTGTCTGGAGATAGCCCTGAAGGATTTAAGAATCATAGAATGCTACAGCACAGAAAAAAGCCATCAGATTAGTGGTGACCATCATCTCCCTAGTCCCACGGACTGCTTCCATAGCATAACCCTCCAGTCCTCTCCCATCCATCAATCTATCCAATTTATTCTGAATACTTAAGATCGAGTCCACATTCACATCTGAAGGCAGCTCATTCCACACTCCCACTATCCTCTGAGTGAAGAACTTCCCCCTAATGTTCCCCCTAAACCTTTCCCCCTTCAGTTTAAAACAATGACCGCTCGTATTTATCTCCTCCAATCTCAGTGGAAAAAGCCAACTTGCACCCACTCTGTCTATACCTGTCATAATCTTGCAAACCGCTATCAAATCTCCCCTCATTCTTCTTCTTCCAAGGAATAAAGTCCTAACCTGTTTAATCTTTCCCTGTAACTTAACTCCTAAAGACCCAGCAACATCCTAGTAAATCTTCTCTGCTCTTTTTCAATCTTATTGATATCCTTCCTGTAGTTAGGCAACCAGAACTATATTTGAAATTTGGCCTCACCAATGTTTTAAACAACTTCAACATAACATCCCAACTCCTCTACTCAATACTTTGGTCTATAAAGGCTAAGATGCCAAAAGCTTTCTTTACAACCTTGTCCATCTGCGATGCCACCTTAAATTAATAATGTATCCGCACTCCTAGATCCCGCTGCTCCTCCGCACTCCTCAGAGCCTTATCATTTACTGAATATCTCCTACCTTGGTTTGCCTTTCCAAAATGCATCACCTCACTTGTCTACATTAAACTCCATCTGCCACTTTCCGGGTCATTCTCCTTGCTGGTCCAGATCCCTCTGCAAGCTTTGATTACCCTCCTCGCTGTCCACAATGCCTCCTATCTTTTTGTCATCAGCAGACTTTGGAATAGATATGACATGAGAGTTTGTCATACACACTTTGGTACAAATGCACCAAAATTCTTACTCACTGTAGCCACTCAGGTACGTAAGTTACACCAACAACAAGAGTATAAATTAAATTACCGCAACATGCCAAGATAGAAAAAAGGTAATAAATATTAAAGGATAGAAATATAAATCTTCACAGTTGCAATTAGTGCAAGAGAAAAGGAATATTTCAAAAGTACTGACATCTTTTGATGGCTAGGGTTAGGAGAAGTTCAAGAGGTGATATCCATTGGAAAAGAGTTGCTCTTGAACTTGGAGGTGCTGAACCTACTGCCTGAAGGATGCAGTGAGAAAGGTGGAATGCTATTCCACCACCTGCATTTCAAATCTGGGGCTGTCTGTAAGGAGTTTGTATATTCTCCCCGTGTCTGTGTGGGTTTTATTCCACCCATTACATAAGATACGGGGGTTGTAGGTTAATTGGTGTATTTGGGGGCATGGGCTCATGTTACCATGCTGTATGCCTAAAAAAGAGATGGGATCTTAATGTCAGAAGAACTCCATTTAAATTTGAAATTAAAATTTTTAAATTAGACATACAGCATGGTAACAGGTCCTTTCGGTCCACGAGTCCGTGCCGCCCAATTACACCCAATTAACCAACACCCTCGGTATGTTTTGAATGGTGGGAGGAAATTGGAGCCTCTGGAGAAAACCCATGCAGACACGGGGAGAATGTACAAACTCCTTACAGACAGCATGGGATCTGAATGCTGGTGCTGTAACATCGTTGCGCTAACTGCTACGCTAACATTGCTGACAAGATTGCTTTCTGCACTTTGTGAGAGTGTGTGAGTGAGTGTGACTCCCTGCGGTGAATTTCCCTCATGGGCAAATAATGACTGTTATCACATACGAACTGTGCCAAGACATATTTCTCTACGGGTCCGTCTTATTTGTTCCTCACGTAACAAGTGAAGAGAGTGCGGCTGGTGTGGGATGAGTCTTATAATGTGCAGACAGAGGCAGTTATGGATGGAGGTGTTGGAGGTAGGAAAGTCTGAACCACCTCCATCCTAAACCTCTGCAGCTTCTTGTGATCTTGTTAGAGCAGATCCCGCACAGACACAGTCGCATGCTATGAAACTTCGCAGGAAATAACAAATCGATTTACTGGGGTAAAATATGGAAAGGTTGGTTACAGACCAACTACCCACGCTGGCTCAGTGCTGAGATTGTTTTGGACGGCCATGAAGTGATATAATTTAAGATGTTGTGGGTGCTACGTATTATAAATCCCACAGCACTAATTGACGCAGAGGAAGAATGTCTTCAGGTGTCTTGGTCAACAATTAAACAAACTGGCAAAAACATCTCAGCGATGTTTCTGGGCCACTTCTAGCTCAGAGGAGTTGCTGCAATTGCTTTCAAAACGACGTTCATACTTTGGGACGTTTCAACAATATGAATTTCTGAATGTAGAAGATTTCTGAACGGCAAAGCACTATCCATTCAAGGAGTCCCTTGTTGCACTATTTTACATTATACTGCAATGCCTGAGATAGGAGGCAAATTTTCAAGATAATTCCACATTCTTTAGATCAAATCAGGCCATGCAGATAATTTAGATATTCATGTATAATATATACTCAAAATGAACAATTTATTAAGATTAATTATTGATGATAGAGTCCTCTCCTCCACAGGGTAAAGCAGAAGACACCAAATCCTGCTGAGCTTCTCCAGCATTTTGTATTTTTACCAAATCCAATCAGGTGCTTTCAAAGTCACAAGCGTTTTATATGCAAATAGGCCAACTTGAACCCAGCAAGATCCCACGTATAGCACTGGGATCGAAGAGGGTGACCGGTACCTGATGCCATTGACTGAGGGATAGAACTCCACAAGAATATCCACACTTTAGGTAGTGCTGTGGGATTATTTAGATGAACAGGGATGTTTGATGTAAAACATGAAAATCTGCAGACGCCGTGATTGAAGTAAAAGTACTTTGCAGGAGAAACTCAGCAGATCAAACAGTGCATTTTATATAGCAAAGAAAAAGATATATAACCAATGTTTCAGGCTTAAGCCCTTCATCAACGCATGAGCAAGATGTAGGCCTGAATAAAATGGTGGTTGGGGGGTGGGGTGGGGTTAAGGGCAGGCGTGTTGGAGACAGAATATTAGGTGTTGCTCCTCCAATTATGGGTGGCCTTGGTCCAGTGCACGAGGCCATGAGCAGAAATGTCAGTGTGGGAGTGGGGCGCAGAATTTAAAAGGCTATTTCAATTAAATAAAAAAAACAATGAGTTAGTTTGCTGACTTGTTAGTTTTGCTTCCAGTAGAATGCAGCACTCCCTCAAGTAAAGTACCAAGGTGTCAGATGATGGGGTCAGGCTCAGGGAGGGTGTTAAATCCTCAACTCACTGACTCGCACTGGGGAAGGACTGGACCCAGGAGATGGGGATGGAATGTAATCAAATGATCCCAAACAACGCATCCTGAACAGAGAAACATTGGATGGTGAATGAACTTCATTAAAAATAGCACATCCGTCAATATAAGCTCCGGATATGGGCAGAGATATGGCAGATGGAGTTCAAGCCTGACGAGTTTGAGCTGTTTGGGAGGTCAAATTTAAATTTTTTAATTTAAAATACGGTAGAAGCTGATTCTGGCCATTTAAACCTGCCTGGACTATTTACATCAAAATTAACCTCCAATTCCCTTTCATTTGGGAGGGTGGGAGGAAACTGGAGCACCAGGGGAAACCCAAACAGACATGTGGAGAATGTACAAACACCTTACAGTCAGTGTCGGATTTGAACCTGGTTTGCTGGCGCTGTATCAGTGTTGCGCTAACTGCTACGCTAACCGTGTCACCCACCTAAGGAGAATGAATAGTTATTGACAAGTCTCCTAAAAGCACTGATGTGCAGAGGGATCTGGGAGTCAATGTCCTTAGCTCATTGAAAGGCCATGCAAGTAGATAGGGTGGTAAAGAAGGCAAATCGCTTGCTTGTCTTCATTGGGCAGAGCACTGAGTACAAAAACAAGGAGGTCATGTTGCAGTTTGGTTAGGCCGCACTTGGGAGTATGGTGTTGCCCCATTATAGGAAGGATGTGGAGGCTTTCGAGAGAGTACAGAAAAGATTTACCAGGATGGGGCCTGGATTAGAAGGTATGGGTTATGAGGAGAGGTTGGACAAATTTGGGTTATTTTCTCTGGAGTGTTGGGAGGCTGAGAGAGATTTGTAAAATCATGAGATGGATACAGTAGGCAGTAGGATTTTCTTTCCCCAGGGCAAAAAGTTTCACATATTCAAGGACATTTTAAAAAAAAGAGACGTACAATACAGCAACAGGTCCATGAGTCTATGCCGCCCAATTTACACCCCATTAACCTACAATCCCTGGTACGTTTTGGAATGGTGGGAGTAAACTGGAGCCCCCGGAGAAAACCCACACAGATACGGGGAGAACATAAAACTCCTTAAAGGCAGCATGGGATTCGAATCCCGGTCTGGTCCCAATCGCTGGCCTTGTAAAGGCATTGCGCTAATCGCTATGCCAACCGTGCCGCAACATGTGCTTAAGGTAAGGGGGGATGAAGTTTAAGGGAGGTGAGGTAGAGCAAATATTTTACACATCGAGTGGTGGGTGTCTGGAAAGGGCTGCCAGGAGTAGCGGTGCAAGCAGATGCAATAGTCGCATTTAAGAAGCTTCCAGATAGATATGTGGATATGAAATGGATGGAGGGATGTGCAAGCAGTAGAGGTTTAGTTTGGTTTGGACACTGTGACCAGCACAGACACGAGGGCAGAAGGGCCTGTTCCTGTGTTAAACTGTTCAACGTTGTAAATTTTCTGTCTGCACCATAACGTGAAACAAAAATATCTGCTCGGTGCTCCCTTCACACCACAGAATGCCCAGTTCCAACACACATCATGACCTGCGGTGCCCTCAGGTGCACCTCCCCACTGATAACATCACCATCCTCTTCAATGAAGGAGGTTCTGCCAACTTGGGGTCTCTCACTAAACTTACTGCACAACGGAGATTGTCATATTTGAACTGCGCTCTAAACGTAGGAGAGTCTAAATCAAGGGTAAATAACCTGTTTTCTAAAAACTCACATTCCATCTTAAGTAATCCCTATGCCATAAGTGTTCTGCGATTGGTTAAGGTGGGATGTGGGTGGGAAGAGAAGATTGAGAACCACCGCTCTAGATCCAATTGTTACTGAAATATTTTGCTTGAGAAAAATTGCTATTGGTCCATTTCCTTTGGAGTTATGAAACCTTGCACATAACAAGTCAATCAGGTACAATTAAAATAGTGGTTCTCAACCTTTTTCTTTCACTCACGTCCCATCTTAAGCAATCCCTTACTAATCACAGAGCACCTGTGGCATACGGAATACTTAAAGTGGAATCTGAGTTTAAAAAAAAGGTTGCCCACCCCTGGTTTAAATTAAAAGCACATCATTGCACATAATGAGAGATTCACAAAAGAGGCTGGTAATGGGCAATAAAATAAACGATGCGATGGATCAACCATCTGCAGTGTAGTGAGCAGTGGCCTGAATAAGTAATTTGATTATGTTTGCACTTGCTGTTTTTGCCCAAAATTAGCCTTCCAGCAGCAAAAGGGTTATGGTGTTATTGTATTCAGCTTCTCTCCAATGGAACAGGAATTCACTGGTCGGGATTTAATTGAATGGTTGCAAATGATAAAATAAAGTGTCCTGCTGGAGATTCTGAAGAGTTTCAGTCGAGGAGATATGGAGAGGGTATTTCACTTTACATCGGAAAGTCCAAAAACACGGTAAAAACACAGAAATGCTGGTGGAACTCAGCAATTTATAGGAGGTAAAGATATATTACCCAAGTTTTGGGCCTGAACCCTTCTTCATTGAATGAGTAAAAACCAGGCATTTTCATCTTATGCCCAAATAAATCTTGAGACGTCACAGTGAAAACACAACGCTAGAGAAACTCAGCCGGTCAACAAAAATATGTAACTGACGTTTTAGGCTTCAGCCCGAAAGCTATATAGAGGACACAGTTTGACTGGCTGAGTTTCTCCAGTTTTGTGTTTTTACTTCAACCATGGCATCTGCAGACTTTCGTGTTTTACTTTTTAAATCTTGAGACAGCTTGAACTAGTACTAGTTATTGGGCATTCACATCGTTTTCTCTCGTTTTCATTAGCGCCCTCACCCCCCCCATCCCCCCAATTTATCCCTTTGTTTCCTTTCCTCTAGCTCTGTCTCTCTTTCATTTTCCCTGTCTCCTTTCCTTCATCTCTGCATTCACAGAATGCATCAATTCTCACTTTTCCTCTCAAGTCAAGTCACCTTTATTGTCATTCATACCAGGTATTGCACGGTGAAGACGAGTTATCGTTTCTCCAGGGCCATGGAGCAGATTTACATTGATAGAAGTTAAAATATTAAGACGTATACAGTAAAAGTCCCCAGTACACTATCCACATATGTTTTGGGAATTCAGGAGCCTGATGGCTTTGGGGGGAAAAAAAACTTGCCCAATCTGGACGTAATGACCTGAGTGCTACAGTACCTCCTACCAGATGGCAAAAGGGAGAACAGTTTATGTGAGGGGTGTGTGGAGTCCTTCACAATGTTTATTGCCTGTTGGCTGCATCGAGGGTTGTAGATGTCCTTCCTGGTAGGAAGAGAGCCCCCAATGATCTTCTCCGCTGCTTTACTGTCCTCTGCAGGGTCTTGTGATCTGAGAAGGAACAGCTTCCAAACCAGATGGTGATGCAGTTGCACAGGTTGCTCTTGATGCATCCTCTGTAGAAGGAAGTTAGGATGGAGGGTGGGAGATGGACAGACATGCCAGCAAAGGAATGCAATGGGAAATTGAAATGGGTGGCCATTGGGAGATAGACGCTATTGCAGCAGACAGAACCAAGGTGTTCAACAAACCAACTCTCAATCTGCATCCAGTCTCTCCGATGTAGAAGTGACCACAAGGGGAGCACTGAATGCAGTAGATGACCCCTGCAGATTCACACGAAATGTTGCTTCACTTGGAAGGACTGGGTGGGGCCCAAAAGGTGATGATGGATGAAGTGGAGCACCTCCTGCGTTCACAGGGATAGGTGCCAAGGGGACAAATGGTGGGGAGAGAGGAGTGGACAAGGGAGTTATGGAGGGTAGAGAAGGGAATATGTGTCTAGTTGTGGGATGATGTAGTAGGCGATGGAAATGGTGGGGAGGATATGTTGGATACAGAGGCTGATGGGGTGGTGGGTGAGGACAAGGGAAATCCTGTTCTTGTGTGCGTGGGTGTGGAGGGGGCCAGGCAGATGTGCGGGTAATGGACGATATGCGAATGAGGGCCGAGTTGATGGTGGTAGAGGCAAAATCACACTGTTTGAAGAAGGAACGCATCTATATTATGGACGCGAGTCCGAGGTCGTCCAAACACCGAATTCAATTGGTGAAGGTGATCTTGGCGGTGGCCAAGAAATGCATAATGGTTACCTGGAAATCTGACTTCCAGCTAAGCACAACATAATGGAATACAGAGATGAAGAGCTATGTTCCACTGGAGAAAATTACTTACAACTTAAGAGGGAGATATGATACATTTCTTAAGGTGTGGCAGCCATATCTGTGGCACATTGAAGCGCAGGTGTGATCAACCTTCCCAGGGCCTTTCTCAATAGGAATATAGTGAACAACAAGATCACACAAGTCCTCAGAGGTAGAGAATGAATGAGGAGACAATTGGAGGTCCGGCCTTTCTCTCCCCCCCACCTTTTACCCCATTATTTTTGTACTGTTACTTTTAATAATTGATTTTCATGTCTTTATTGATGTTGAAGCGGGAGGGAGGGTGAAAGATGGGGGGAAGGTGGGGGGGGGGGAGAGAGAACTCAACTAAGAATTACATGTATAAGGAGAGGAGTGTTCCCCAACAATGCTTATATAAAACGAGTCTGTAAATCTATAAATAAAATTTTCAAAAAGTAAAAGGAGGACATCTCCGATGACCTGGCGTGGAAGTCCTCATCATGGGAGCAGATGTGATGGAGACAGAACAGGAGTCAATGGACCATTTAGTTTCAATAGCTTTATGGCCATATTTTGAGTATAATATAAATGATGTTAAATTATTTTATGCATGCAAATACCAAACAATGCATGAAGGCTGTGAACCATCTTAAAGTGGTTAAAAACTTCACTGGAACTTTTCTTTCAACCAAGAAACATTACAAAGTGCCTCAATAAATACCCAAAGCTACTCTGTAATCCACTAAATACGGTTTCTATCGATTACAGAGTTGGCACAGTTAGTGTAGTGGTTAGCGCAATGCTGCTACAGCACCAGCGATCGGGTCCAGGGTTCCAATCCAGCAATATCTGTAAGGGGTTTGTACGTGTCTGTGAGCTTTCCCTGGGGGCTCCAGATTCCTCCCACCCTTTGAAATGTACCAGGAGTTATAGGTCAATTGGGTGTCATTGGGTGGCAATGGGCTCGTGGTCTGAAAGGGCCTGTTACCGTGCTGTACGTTACATCTAAATTTAAAAATTTATAACTGGATCATTTTAGACCTGTTGTACCTTTGGAAGTAATATCAAAATCATAAGACATAGGGGTAGAAATCGGTAATTCAGCCCATCGAGTCTGCCCCACCATTCAATCATGAGGTGATCCATTTTCCCACACAGCCCCACTGCCCGCCCTTTTCCTCGTAACCTTCGATGCCCTGGCTACTCAAGAACCTTATCTTCTGTCTGGATGGCATTGACATTGACTTCACCTACATCTGTTAAAATTTCCCCCGTCCAATAAATTCACTGCGGTTTGTAATCAACTTTTGTTTCGTAATTCTACCCCCATCCCAGCCCCTTCTTGAAGATACCCGATGAAGAGTTCATGCTCCAAACGTTGCTTACTCTTTACTGCCCATGGATACTGCGTGACCTGCTGAGTTTCTCCAATGCGTTTGTGTATTGCCCTCGATCCCAGCATCTGCAGGCTTTCTTGTTTAATTCGAAGATCGTAAGGATGCTTTCTTTAAATTAAATTTAGATATACAGCACAGTAACAGGACCTACTGGCCCACAAGCCCTTGCTGCCCAATTACACCCAAGGGTGGGATGAAACGGGAGCACCTGGAGGAAAGCCAACGCAGACATGGGGAGAACATACAAACTCCTTACAGACAGCGCGGGATTCGAACCCAATTTGTTGGCTCTGTAATAACTTTGCGCTAACCGTTACGCTAATCATTCAGCCCTGAATTTCACATCGGGTCATTTAAACTGGTCATGGGATTCTGATTGGTACTTTCCGACAGCATTTATTAGTTTTCAAGCTCTGTTAAATCATCCCCTAGTTAATCCTTCCAAGCTGAAAAAATATTGTCCAATACTTTCTTTCTAATTAGATGAAGTGTTTTTAAAAAGCTACTTTATCAATGTCATGAATTCCATTCTATTATAGCAACTCAGCAAGAACACCACTCCCATGTCCAACCAAGTCACTAATTCCAGCACTCCATATTCCTCAGCCGGAACTCCTAAGTTATTTTTCTGAACTAAACACAACTTAGTACCTCTGGAATCCAAAGACCCCACGTCTGACTTTTGGGAGAGTTTCTAAAACCTTGAACCTGCGCACAAAGGACAAAATGTCAGAAATAGGCCTTGAACTGTGGAGAGCATTCCGACTGGTTGCATCACTGTCTGGTTTGGAGGTGCCAATGCACAGCTCAAGAAAATACTCCAGAGGATTGTTAACTCAGCCAGCGACATCATGGGCATCAGTTTCTCTCCATTGAGGACATCTACAAGAGGCGGTGTCTTAAGAAAGCAGCCTATGTTATCGGGAAGGAGGTACAGGAGCCTGAAGATGAGCATCCAGGGGCACAAGGACAGCTTCTTCCCCACCACCATCGGATTCCTGAATTGTCAATGAACAACTATCTCACTTTCTCATATTTTTTGCACTCTTTATTTATTATGAACTGTAATTTACAGGAATATTTGCGCTGTGTTGCTGTCACATAAAAAAAAATTCTGTGGCATGTTCATGACAATAAATTCTGATTCTGAACTTAGCTGTACAAGATGTTGGAGGATGTGTTCTGGAGCCAGCATGCTGAGAAAGCCATGAAGAATGGTCACCAATGCCTCTGTTTTTTAAGAAGTCAAGGGAGATTTAACACTCAAAGTTCTACTCGTATACTGTGGAAAGTGTACCGATTGGCTGCATCAGTGCCTGGTTTGGAAACTCAAGTGTCCAGAAATGTGGAGGGCAACAGAAAGTGCAAAACCTAGCCCAGTCCATCACGTCCGCTGACCTCCCATCTGTTGAAGACATCTATGTGAAGGCAGCCAACGTAAAGGATTGCCACCACACTATCTTCTTCGTACTACCTTCAGGCAGAAGGTACAGCGCCTAAAGTTCTCAAGACTCAAGAACAGTTTTTTTTTTCCGCCCAACACATCCTTGAACCTCATACTCCCCTAACCATAAACTACTCTGGGACCACCAGAAGACTTTTTTTTTTAACTGTGAACCGTTACCTGGAATTCAAGCAACCGGCAGCTCTCTATATTGCACAGTGAGTTTGTTCATATTTCTTTGTTTGTTTACGTGTGTACATTGTGTACAACTTTTGTTTGCACTAGCAATAAGTGGTAATTCTGCCTCGCCACAGGAAAAAGAATCTGAGGGATGTATGTGATGTCATGTATGTACCCTGGCAATAAATTTGAAATCTGACATCTGTTTGGATCCTGTTTGAGGGGAAAGGTATGCAAACAAGGTTGGTTGGTTCATTGTCATGCAGCAAGATTTAGAGAACTTAACAAAGAGAAATCAAAAGAAAATACGCTAGTATTGTTAATTAATAATGCTCCTAAACCTATCCAAATACTTTTTACAGCAGGGCCAGAAACTGTAAGATGCCAATGTCCAATTAATATCTGCACATAATACCATTGGTGCCTGATATTAATCCTCAGAGACCAACAGCAGAAATAAGAGTCAAACCCGCTGAATATCAGGTAATTAATCAAATGAAATAGCAAAGCTTGCAATGTTCAAATTCTGTAATGTAGTACAAGAACCTCTGCGGTTATCATTGGAGAGGCGAACACCGTGTAATATTATGCTAACTGACAGCAAGATTAATTATTGTATACTGTATCATTTAATGATCCTCATTTTACTGAGCAGAATACAACAGCAATCACACTGTCTGTCCACACCAGCACATGGACCAGTTTAACCGTTCCCCTCGGGAAACCAAGTGGCCAAAGTTTTTTGTGAGATACTCTATAGTGTTTTACAGAACTGAAAAAAAAATTCCTAGACTTTACCTACAAGACTAATTAAACGCTTGACTTGACATTTGGAAGCCTTAGACAAAAAAAAATCCCAGTTGAAAGAACTATATTGTAGCAGGATTGCTGGCCTTTTTCTAACCTGTTTCATTCTATATCTCCAGGCAGTGGTGATCAGCAAGGTCCACAAGTGGTCAGTGAACCACAGGTCATGAGGAACTGGCTTGGTGTATATTAGTGAGAGAGAAAAACGTTACCCTTCAGGTCTTTGATCCGTCACGTGAAGAGGTAACTCCGTTTCCGTATCCACAGAAAAGGTGACCTATGGAAAACTTCCAGCATTTTCAATTTGAAATTTTCACCTAGAACGCACTGTCTGGCATTCTGAGACTGTGATGTCTTCACTGAGCACATTCCTGTTACTTTGTTCAATCCTCCAATGCAAACCTCTTATTATTTAGACATACAGCACTGTTACAAGTCCGCACCATCCAATTTATACCCCATTAACCTACACCCTGATATGTTTTTGAATGTGGGAGGAAACCGGAGCCCCCAGATAAAACCCACGAAGACATGGGGAGAACGAATAAACTTCTTATAGATAGTGTGGAACTCGAACCCCAGTCCAGTCCTGATCGTTGTTGCTGTAAAGGTGTTGTGCTAACTGCTATCCTAACTATGCTTCTCCTCATCTAATCCCAATGAAAAGGAAATCTTGCTGGATGGTGAAAATTTCAAATTGAAAATGCTGGAAGTTTTCCATAGGTCACCTTTTCTGTGGATACGGAAACGGAGTTAACTCTTCAGGTGACGGATCAAAGACCTGAAGGGTAATGATTTTCTCTCTCACTAATATGCACCAAGCCAGTTCCTCATGACCTGTGGTCCACTGACCACTTGTGGACCCTTAGTTATAGTGGTCTGTAATTTAGTTATGGGTGATCCACTGATTATATCTCTTTTAAGTCACCTCTCATCCTTCTTCACTCCAAAGAGAAAAGTCCGAGCTCTGATAACCTTGCCTCATAAGACTTATTTTCCCAATCGAGGCAACATCCTGGGAAATCTCTGCACCCTCTCCATAGCTTCCACATCCTTCCTATAATGAGGTGACCAGAACGGAACACAACACTCCCATATGGTCTCACCAGAGATTTGTGGAGTTTCAACATGACCTCTCGACTCTTGAACCCAATTCCCCTATTAATGAACCCCAAAATCCTAGAGGCCCTTTTAACTATCCTATCCACCTTCACAGTTATCTTGAGGGATGAATGGATTTGGGCCCCAAGATCTCTCTGTTCCTCCTAGTGTTAAGTATCCGACCATTAACCCTGTACTCAGCCTTCTGGTTTGACCTTCCAAAATGCATCATCTCACACTTATCTGGATTGAACTCCATCTGCCACTCTTCCTCCCAACTCTGTATCCTGTCTGGAACCTATGACAACCTTCAGCTCCATCTACAACTCCCCCAACCTTCGATTCATCCACAAACTTAATGACCCATCCTTCCGCCTCTTCATCCAGGTCATTTATAAAAATCACAAAGAGCGGGGTCCCAGAACAGGTCCCTGTGGCACTCCACTAGTCCAGGTGGACTTCCAGGCAAAATACTTTCCATCTACTACTACTACTCTCTGCTTTCTACATGCAAGCCAATTTTTAATCCACACAGTGAACGTGCCTCATGACTTTCCGAACGATTCTCGTGGGGGATCGTGTCAAATGCCTTACTAACATCCGTGGGTGGTCTGCGAGTTAGTTATGGGTGGTCCACAAATTAGTTATAGGTGATCCATGAGTTAGTTATGGGTGTCCCACCTTAGTTACGTGCAGTTCAGTTTAATTACAGGTGGTCTGCGGATTAGTTGTGGATGGTCCCTGGGTTATTTATGGGTGATCCGCGGATGAGTTGTGAATGGTCCCTGGGTTAGTTACAGGTGGTCCGTGGATTAGTTATGGATGATCCCTGGGTTAGTTATGGGTGGTCCAAGAGTCACTAATGGGTGCTCCACGGGGTAGTTTTATTTTTTTTCTCTCTGTGGTGTCTTAAAATGCCAGTGTGCCTTAGGTACTCAGTGTGGCTGCACATTACATTGCATTTGTACATTGTACTTATGTGTATGACAATATTCATTCATTCATTCACAATTCTCCAGGGGGTCATCCTCCAGATCTGAAAGCTCACTACCCCTTTGAGCTTTTGCCACAGTAGAGGTGAACAAAACCTTTCAGATGGTGGGTGTATGAAGGGAGGGAATATCCTGTCACAATTCAGAAAGGCAATGATTTTCCCAACTCCTTGAGCAGTGTTCACGAAGCAAATTTGATCTTCCCCTTTGCTGGCACTGCAAAATCAAGACCTAGCAGGAATCACGAGACGGGCACCAGCAGGTTCTGGAGCAGCTTCTCCCCATCCACCATCAGGCTCGGCAACAGCACACTCAATCAGGGACTCATTCAAGGACTGTACTCTGCACGTGATTTATCGCTGAATATTTATTTTCAGTATTGCACAGTTGGTTTGTTTGTGTTTCTTCATCCGAGTACAGTTTTTTGCCCTTCCGGTAAGTAGAAATTCAGCCTGGTCCGCAGGAAAAAGAATCTCAGGGCTGGATGAGAGATTTATTGTCCTCTGTCAATAAATCTGAATCTGTGTGTTCGCTATTTCCCAGGTTCTGCCCACTGCACCTAAGTGACTCAAAGGAAGAATATAAAACGAAAAGGGAGGGCTGTTGAAGTTGGGGTTGGGGGGGGGGGGAGATTGAATGAAATCATGTTTGACAAAGGGATCCTTACAGCATAAAAGAAGGCTGTCTGGCCTCTGTGTCTCAATAAAAGGGTCCTGACTGCCCATCTCTCTCCAGCCTGACCTGCTGAGTTCATCCATCTTCCCACTGATCTACAAACAACCAATCCAATTCATCCAAGTTCATAGGACTACAAATGTTCCTTTCCCTGCATTTATCCAACTTCCTTCTGAATATTACTATTAAATCTCTTTCCACTGCCCATACAACTCCGCAAAACCATTGGCCCTCGTCCACTTTTCTGATCGTTTTGAATGTTGAAGTCAGTTTCGTCTCGACTATTCTAAAGCCCCACACTGCTGATACAGAGTACTTATTGACAAAGTCGACTTGTAGAGAAGAGATAACCAAAATTAAAGTAATTTCGCCCAGTAAAAGCAGGGTAATTGCTTTGAAAAATTCAATGAGCAGAGGGTATAATTACAAATAAATTATGTGCAGAAAATCAATCTCAGTCACTGAAAGCATTGTGGTAGCAAGCTTGATGGATGGGGCTATTACCCAATCATCTCCATTCTACCTGCTTGTGGTATAGTCACTATGCACGACCTCATGTTAACCAGCTGTAAAATCTCCTTCTTACCTGGATCCATCTGTTATCTGGAGGATTATCCAACAGGTCAGACAGGAGATCTGGTCCGAACAAAGGAATTTCCATGTGCCTGCTCCTGGAGGTCATTTCCCCATGTCAATGAAGGTTAGATCCACCTCCAGGTGAGGGTGCCATGCAATTGGTTCTTGTAGGTCACATAAGTGGACCTGGGCTGGCCCTTCTAGCCGGTTGCAGTAAAAAACCCCCTTGGTTTCCATGAGACATCCCTGAGCTCCACTCCAGGTTGTGGGCTACGGATGACGCAGGAAGACCGACTGTGAGGAGTCCAGTCCAGGTTATGGGCAACATTTGAGAACCAATTGTGTGGTGCATGCCAGTATGGGATTGGGGCTATAGTGCCATACACCCGTTCTAGTTGTAATTAGATTGCTGTACTCTATCAATAAGTGCACCATGCTTGCATATTGTAGAGCAGTGGTGGGTATTATTGCATAACCCTGGCATACTATCAGGAGTTGCGAGTACCTTTATCTACCTAGCATCCGATGCATATGATTCCCTGTTGTGAATGTAAAGATAACTGTTTTATACATGTGTGTGCAGGACTTGTTAATCTTTGAACCCATCAAACCTATTTTCACCATCACACCATCTAGCACATGCCAACTCATGCCCCACCCCTCCCCCTCTCGTTTACACTGACTTTCTCCCCTTTACCATTCAGTACCATGAAGGGCCTCCACCTGAAACGTCGTCTGTCCATTTCCTTCCACAGATGCTGCCTGACCTGTTGGGTTCTTCCAACAGTTTGTTTTCCCCTCCCTATGCCTGCACCTATTTCACTCAGAGGGTGGTCAGAATCTGAAAAGAGTTACCAAGGGAAGCTGTAGAAGCGGGCTCAATTTCCATGTTCAAAAGACATATGGACAGGAATGTTTTAGATTAAATAGAGGCAAATGGGACTGGCTTGGTTGGCACGGACAAGTTGGGCTGAGGGGCCTGTTCCATGCTGTGTGATTATAACACTCCGCATAAGCCAGAGGGCTGTGAATCTGTTGCTAGAGACGGCCCAAGTCATTGGGCAGATTTCAAATGGAGGTTGATAGGTTCTTGATTAGTAAGAGTGTCAAAGGTTATGGGAAGAAGAACAGGGTTGAGAGGAAAAATCTATCAGCCATGATTCAAACAGCAGAGTATACACAATGGGCTGAATGGCCTCATTCTGGTCCTACGTCTTGTTCTTTATGCTTGCATGCGGACACAGATGCTTTTCTTTATATGTTTATGTAACAATTTATCGTACAAAATTTCCTGGATAAAAGAACACTTATCTATGACAGAGAAAACATGTGATGACAATTCTCTCCAGAGACATCTCCCGACAGCTCACCTGAGAGCTCATTCACCCTCATCTCTCCAACTAGAGAGGGGGGAAAGTACAGGTGAACGAGGCCTCAGATGAGGTGTGATAATTTACACAACACAACTGGGGCTGCTTCAAAGCTGGAAACATCTTGTATGAGACCAATCAAGACAGTACTCACATGATGGCATCCAATGACTTTTCAATGCATGGTGAGGTGCAACCCAGAATTTCACCCGGTGACAGGGGTTTGCACTGTGGGATGTAGATGTCAAATTCTGATCGCAATTCCTGGCTGGTGGACTGGACAAAGAGAGGAGGGAGAGAAAGACAGAAGGGAATAGTACTTCAGAACTATTGAAAATTAGCCAGAGAGACAGTCACAAGTTACAGTCAAAGCTCATTAGCTATTTCCCACTGGGAGCAGCTGAAAATGGGCCATCAGTGCCAATCCCCATAACACCCAGTGACTGGTTCCAGCATCACTTGAGCTAGTCCCTAAATTTTACAGCCAATTAGATAGTAATCCTTTACCATCACCCTTCAGTAAAGCCTTCCTTAATGATTATTAAAGTGGGAGTTCTTTTTCCTTAATAATCCTGCTGTTGATTGCAACACAGAGAACCCGCTCTGTATTTAAGAAGCTCTAAAAATAGAAGATCCAGCTGAGCTTTTACTTGACTTTAGGAAATGAGAGCTAGACCTTTCCCTTCCATCATTTTGACCAAGAATCAGACAAGGACAGAATGGTTAACGTAGGGCAGGCACGATTAGTGTAGGGGGTGTTATATGTGGTCTGTGGAGGAACATGTGGCCTCCCTGCCTGTCTGGGACGTTGTGGATTGCAGATGGTCACGTGTCCTCCCTGTCTGAAACTTATTCAGAAGTCGCATCACCTGCAATCATGGTTGGACTCCAGCCACTTATTAGTGTGCACCTTTGCCATTGGCTCATTTAGATTATTTAGGGTGATCATTGACTAGTCAACCAGCTCAAACACATAGCACATTTCTTGCTCTCTACCTTGTGGTCCAGGCTCCGGACACTGTTCGACAACAGGTCGCTACTGTGGACATCACTGGAAGAGCCGCGGGTAAGGTGCGCACTACACTTAAGCTGAGCGTAGTACTGCGATAGACCAGTACTTGCAGAGAGCCACACCCGCACTGGTACAGGGAACTGGGAGTGTGTTTGAAAGACCTTGTCTGTGAAGCGTGTAGAAGATAGGCGGCAACTGGTATCAGAGCCTGACCTGGTGTCTATATAGTTTAGTAGTAGAGTAATTAGGTATCATTTGGGACCTTCTCCCATTTGCCTCCTGTGGGTTCAATAAAGTTACCTTTGATTGAAACACTGGGGTCCAGAATCATCCCTCTGTGAACCCACCAAACCTGACACTTTTCAAACACAACAGGGTCAGCACGGTTAGCGTAGCAGTTAGCGCAACCTAATTACAGTGCCAACAACCAGGGTTCAAATCCGGTGCTGTCTGTGAGAAGTTTGTGCGTTCTCCTCTTGTCTGCGTGGGTTTCCTCTGGATGCTCCGGTTTCTTCAAAAATGTACCGGGGGTAGGCTAATTGGGGTATTTGACCAGCATAGGCTCATGGGCCGGAAGGGTCTGTTACCATGCTGGAAGTTAAAATTAAAATTAAGGGTGCACTCTGTGTGTCTCCTGCATGTTTGGTTCGACAAGAGGCCAATACTGGCTGGAGAAATTCTGGTGAAAATCTACTCGTTTCCATCAGAATGCCAGCAAGTCAATTGTGGCATCTTGCCTACCTGAGCTGTCGAGTAGAACATCAAATAGTAGAGCAGAGGGACAAGCCCTTCACCCTACTTGTCTGTGCTGAACATGATGCCCAAATCAAACTGAAATGGAATCTACAAGTATACATAAATGTGATCCAGTTGCAACATTTTAGGCTGAATGTGACAACCTCCTGAAGCTGCTGCCTGGGATATTCCCAGACTTAACGAGATCCAATGCTTAGCATAGCCCTTAGCGCAACACTGTTACAGCACCAGCGACTGGGGTTCAAATCCTGTGCTGTCTGAAAGGAGTTTGTCTGCGTGAGTTTCTTCTGGGTGCTTCAGTTTCCATCCACCTTTCAAAAAAGAATAGAGGGTGTAGGTCACTTGGGTATAATTCGGCGTCACAGTCTCGTGGGTTGGAAGGCCTGTTACCATGCTGTATGTCTAAATTTAAATTCAAAGCACTGAAATTTTGGTTGAGGTGGTGGCAATAGATTGAACGAGTCTTCAAAATGCACAGGTGTCAGCACAGGACTAAGTGCAGGTCTCTTGTCTAGGAACCAGGTGATGGTGGGTTAAATTCTCGCACCAGAAAAAAAAATGACAAAGGTAGATTTTCCACAGGATCTGGAGTTGTACCTTCTGAAGGTTGGGAAAGGACAGTTTAGACTGTCTAAACACCAAATTCAGTTTGTGAAGGGCGCCTTGTCAGTCGCCAGGACATGTCTAGCAGTCACGTGGAAGTCTGACTCCCAGCTAAATATGGCACGATGGAATATGGAAATACAGGGTTGCATTCCCTTGGAGAAAATCACCTATAATTTACGGAAGGGATATGACACATTTGTTGAAGTGTGGGAACTGTATCTGAGGCACTAGGTGTGCAAATGTAATTTACAAACCCCCTCCCCCCCCCACCCCGAATAGGAGAAAAGAAACAATCAGTCCCAGCAGGTAAAGGATTAAGAATGTGAAATGAGCAATGTGGCGCAGAAAAAACATGTTTTTGCCCCGACCGGTTTTAATTTAATATCTGAGGTTTTCGAGTTTCAAAGAGGATCGTTGTCTTTCTTGGTATTTAGGTGGTTTTTATATGTCTGTATTTTTGTATTTTGGTATTTGTATAATTTAAGGGACAGGGAGGGGAGGGTGTAAGGAAGGGGAAATAAGGACTCTGTAAATCAAATTACATGGAGAGAGAATGTAATATTTTATTTATCGTATTTGCATGAGTCTTTGGAAAATCAAAAATAAAATATTCAAAAAAAAATTTCTCGCACTGGAGATTTCATGATGGGAGTCCAGACTGATTCCATTAATCCAGCAGTTGGGGAATCTGCCTTTCACGTGAAATCTTAAACCGACAAATACTTGTCATCTGTGTTGGGCGGAGAAGAAGTACAGAGTCATCCCCAGGGCTCGTGAGAAACATAAATCACTCAACCAAAGTCGATGAAAACCCTTCCTTCTGTTTTCACGGATATTTATGACATCTTGCTGTGTACAAGTTGACAGCCATATTTCCAACAAAACAGTGACTCTGCTTCAGCCACACTTCATTGGCATAATGCCTTTGAGAATGCCACATTTCCTGAAAGCTTTCTCCTCCTGCAATGAGTGAAGAATCGAATAGCGGGTTGCCAACGTTGCTGCTCCCAACAGTCAAAGTGTGGTTGTGAACATCAACCGCGGTCATGTGACGTTCTGCAGGAGGGTCGCTGACCCGAGCTGTCTCCCTTCCCCTCTTCTGAGACTTTCCAGCAAGCCTGCCCCTCTGTTTCACACATGCAGTGACTGCAAACATTTCAATCATGCTCCAGCTTTTGATCAAAATGCCTTTTGCCATTCAAAATAAAGGAACAAGAACGAAAATTAAAAAAAGCCAGAGCAAAATGAGAGGGAGAGGAAAGTAGCCACTCCCAGGGAAGAGGCTGGGAGCATTCATCCAGAGTAGCAAAACCAAGAGAATTCTCAGCTCATCAGCTGCTGGCCTTCCTGTCACCTGAAGCTCATTGTGAACAATGACACCTGGGAGAGGGAAAAGAACAAGATGATTCCTTCCCTTTCGCATGGCAACTGAGGCAGGTAAGGTTTACAAAAATGAAGCATCATTTGATGGGGATGGAGATGGTTGGTCATGGTACAGAATTAAAACCTCTCTGACAGCTACAACTACAGTGCTGGCTGATAAACCGGAGCCTTGTCTTAATCAGCGGGATATCCTCCAAATTATCACCTGTCAAATGAAGCATACGAATAATGGACTTCATCAAGATAAAAGCAGACAGCTGATAAATGCCCAACATCACCAGCAGAATTCTCAGAAACATTCATTCATCTCTCCTAGTTCCCATTCAATAAGATCAGTTTAAACTCATCCAGGCAATCTATCAGTGTCATTCCGTGATGTGCTGGATGGTTGGGGTGCTGGCATTCAAGGAAGGAGAGGCGTGAGACCAGACTCCTCTCCCCTGCCGCTGTTCAGCAGTGGAGCACTGGAGAAAATTGAAGGAGAATTCATCATAGTCATTGCATACAGTCACCCTGCTTTCTTACTGCTGAATGTGAAGGCAGAGACCCCTAAAACAAGCAGCAGGCTGCTGAGTTTGTCTACTATTCAGCTCACCTCCAACATATCCAGAGGGTAAGCACCTCAGTTATACTCCAGCATAGCCCCTTCAGGACTTCAAAAGGGACATTAATGTAAAGGGGCAAAAACAGAGAGAGAAGAACGCAGCTAATGCCAGGGGACAGGCGGAGCTGCCTTCATGTGCTAATTACACAGATACATTGTGCCTTCTTGACCCTCCATTGAGAAGGAGAAGCTCAGGACATGCCCCTACAAGATGGTGATCACGGCTCCAGTCCAGTGAGGGGTTCAGCGGCTGAAGGACCCACACAAGCTGTTGGCGGTCGACTTGCAGTCAAAGGACTCACACGAGGTGCGGGCTGCTGGGTACTGGCTCATGGGAACCAGATACCGAAACCAGGATAGGAGATGGTGCTGAGGGCAAGAAGGTTCCTGATGGACCTTGGGCGCTGAAGGCTTTCTAATTGTATTGGAGGTTTGGATCTGGAGCTCGTGTTGCCGATGGATCAAACAGAAGTCTGTGCGGCTGCAGAGGCTATGGGAGTGCTGGAGGGAATCCACGGACACTCAGTGACTCTGAAGGATCTCTCTTTTGCTTCTCTTCCTCCTATATATAGGGGCACTGGGCAATGCTCATAGCTACTCTTTGTTTGCTTTATGGCAGGCAAAAGTTGATGTCCAGTAAAACCCCTGGTATCCGGCACCTATGGGGTTCGGTAGATGATGGATAATTGAATTTCTGGTTGCTTGAGATTGAATGTTGCGTGATTGGCAAACTAACAGCAAGGTGCATCAACTTTAAACTCTCGCATTTTTTACTTATTTATTTTCCGTGATTTATTTACCGGTTGCTTGAATTCCAGATTACGGGGGTTCACCGTGCTTCATGAACAAACATCGTTAATGTTTTATTTTGTGACAATAAAAGGGACCTTTGACCTTCCCTGCTCAGAAGGCAAAGAAGACACATGTATGTTTATACTTGCAGTCATAACAAGAGGATGACCAGGGTGAGGATAGGACCACTCAAGGAATTTGTGCCAGGAGGCAGGTGAGCATTTTTAAGGGGTATTCACCAAGGAGTAGGAAAGTAGTGGTGGGAACCGGTGTAGAGAATGGAATTGCATTAAGGCATTTTGAAATTAAGGAGGAGAGGGTCCTGAGTCTTTAGAAGAGCTTTAGGTGGTTAAGTCCCCAGAGCCTGATAGAATATATCCCAGGTGATTGAACGAGGTGCTTACTGGGGCCAATAATCCCCACTATTAACATGTGAGATCCTGGAGGAAGGGAGAGCAGCCAGTGTTGTACTTCTGTTCAAGAATGGAAAAGCCTCACGTATTTGGTAGGGAAACTACCGGAGAGGATTCCAGGGGATACGAACTGAGCACAGTTAGAAGGTGATGGTCAGGTTAGGGACAGTCAGCAAGGCTTTGTGCTGGGCAGGACAGGACTTACAAATTTGATTGAGATTTTTGAGGAGGCGATGAAGGTGGTTGGGCAAAGGTTGTGTAGTAAATGCTGTCTTCATGGACTTTCGTAAGTCATTTGACAAGGTTTCTAATAATAGGCTATCCAGAAGGCATACTTACTTGGAATCCACTGTTGTTATATGTGAATTGTGGAGAAACATGTGGCCTCCCTGTCTGAAACTTATTTGGGAGTCACATCACTTGTCATTCAAGGTTGGACATCTTGCTGTTGACTTGTTTAAATTACCCAGGGTCATTATTGGCTAGGCACATCGATGCATAGCACATTTCTTCCTCTCTGCCTCGTGGCCCAAGCCCTGGACATTGCTCCAGGCCAGCTTGCTACTGTGGACAGTGCTGGAAGTGTCCAGGAAAGGTGTGCACTACAAAGAAGCTGAGCCGTAGTACTATGATAGATCAGGACTTGCAGAGAGCTGCACCCCCAATGGAACAGGGAACCAGATGTGTGTGTGAAAGTCCCTGTCTAAAGAGTGTGTACTCAAGTGTATGAGCGTGTACAGTACAGGTGGCCACTGGTATAGAAGTCCAACCTAGGCCCGATGTGAATGTCTATATTGCTGTTTAATGTAGTAATCGAGTACTGTTTGATGTTCTCCTGTGTGTTATTTAAAGTTACGTGTGATTATAACACGTGACCAGACTCATCTCTCTGTGAACCCACTGAACCTGACACTTCCCATCGTGACAACCGTGAAATGATAGTTTGGATTTGGAATTGGCTGGGTCAAGGAAGACAGAATGGAGGGAGTTATTTTGGTTGGTAACCAATGGTGTTCCACAAGAATCACTGATGGGAATGTGATGTCAATAAACGACTTGGATAAAAAAGTAGGTGGGTTGGTTTGTAAGTTTGCAGATGATACTAAAATTGGTGGAGTTGTGGACAATGTAGAGGATTACGAAAGAATACAAAATGATATACATAAAGGAGCGGCAAGGCTAGTGTAACAGCGCAACGTTGCTACAGCGTCAGCGACGTGGTTTTGAATTCACTGCTCTCTGTAAGGAGTTTGTACGTTCTCCCCATTTCTGCGTGGGCTTCCTCCAGGTGCTTCTGTTTCCTCCCAGGTCAATTGGGTGCAACTGGGTGGCATGGGCTCGTAGGCTGAAAGGTCCTGTTACTGTGTTGTATGTCTAAAACAAAATTACATATATAGGCAGAGAAATGGCAGTCCGAGCTTAATCCAGAAAAGTATGAAGTGTTGTAAATATAAGGGGAAGTGGAAAGTGTACAGCCAGAGGGAGGTGAATCTGTGGAATTTGTTGCCACAGGCGGTTGTGGAGGCCAGGTCATTAGATGTAATTAAGGCAGAGATTGATAGGTTCTTGATGGAAATGGGGATGCCAGGCAATGGGGCTGAGTGGGAAAATGGATCAGCTCATGAGCAAATGGCAGGGCAGACTCGATGGACTGAATGGCCTATTTCTGCTCCAATATCTTATGGCTTTATGGTTTATATACAACTTTGGTTAGGCTGCACTTGGAGTACTGAGTGCTATTTTGGTTGTTCCATTACAGGAAGGATGTAGAGACTTTGAAGAGGGCGCAGGAGATTTGCCAAGATGAAGCCTGGCAGAGAAGGCATGAGTTATGGGTTGAGATTGGACAAACTTGGGTTATATTCCTCTGGAACGTCAGAGACTGAGGGGAGACCTGATGCAAGATTATAACATTAGGAAGATAATCAGAATGTTTTCCCCTCACATACTTGAGATCATGATTTAAGGTGAGGGGGTGGAAGAGGTTTAAAAGAAATATGTGGGGTATTTGGTTTTGACCCAGAGATCGGTGGGTGGCTGGAAGAGGCTGCCAGAAGTAGTGGTGGAAGCAGATACAACAGTAGTGTTTAAGAAGCTTCCAGATAAACACATGAATACACTGGGAAGAGATATCCATTAAAAACTAGCAGCAGAGTCTTAGTTTAACTTGGATAACATGTTTAGTACAGGCAGAAGAACCTGTTCCTGTTACATGACCCTTCACTTACAGAGAGGTTTGATATGGAGATATTCCTGCCTACAAGGCAGACAAACACCAGTATTAAATGGCCATTAATAAATCTGTTTGTAAATTTGGGAGAAATATAACATGCGGTGAGTGGTGAGAGTGCGGCACTCCCTCTCGTGAGAGCTGATCTTGGGAGGCGCTGGATAAACACATTGAAGATAGGTGAAATGTAGTGAACAGAATGGAAGGAAGCTCATTGGACCTTCAACCAATTTTGGGATGGACTGTCTGATTCCGCTTTGTAAAATTCTGTATAAATATTTATTTCTGCTCTCTGAAAAGCATCATCAGGCAACAGCCTGGCCTCCCACTGACTTCTAATCAGAATCCATCAAAAGCCGAGACAACGTCTGCAAGACTCCCTCACCTGCTCCATTCTCAGAAGACTTTAAAATTTAATTTTTACAAAATATATTATGCAGCACTCCGCAACAAAAATAACCTGCTGGTCAGACAAAGCATCCCCAGGCACCTCTCAGAGACAAAATCAGAGAAAAAAGGGATACCAAGGATTGTGGAGATGAGCAGAGGGGGCGGGGGGGTGGGGGGTGGGGGGAAGGGAGTTGAAGCAGAGGGTGAGAGGAGGAGGAGAAGTGGTGCTGGGGGTTTTCAGAAGGCTGAAAACGTTACCACTGACAGATGCATGAGAAATCCACAAGAGCCTGATGAATAAAGGGGAAATAAGGAACATATATGGGGGTTTAGGGGAGATGGTTAAGACCATAAAACACTGGAGGAGAAATACGTTATTCAGCCCATCGAGTCTGCCCCACCATTCAATCATGAGCTGATCCATTTCCCCACTCAGCCCCACTACCTGGCCTTCTCCCTATATCCTTTGATGCCCTGGCCAATCAACAACCTATCAACCTCTGCCTTCAATAAGCCCAATGACCTGACCTCTACAACCTTGGCAACAAAATTCCACAGATTTACCACCCTCTGGCTTAAGAAATTCCTCCACATCTCTTTTTAAACGGACATCCTTCAATCCTGAACTTGTGCCCTCTTGTCCTAGACTCTCCCACCAGGGCAAACAATCTTTCTACATATACTCTGTCCACACCTTTCAACATTCAATGGATGCCCCCTCATTCTCCTAATTTTTTTTTAAATGAGTAAAGCCCAAGTGCTGTCAAATGCCCCTCAAATGATAACACTTTTATTCCCAGAATCATCTTCATTAACCTCTCCTTGTGAACCTCCAATGTCAGTACATCCTTTCCTAAATGAGGAGTCTAGAACTGCTCACAATGCTCCAAGTGAGGTCTCACCATTGCATTATAAAGGCTCAACATCACATCCCTGCTCTTTTATTCTATTCCTCTTGAAATGAATTCCAGCATTGTATTGGCCGCCATCTCCACTGACTCAACTTGCTATCCTGCACGAGGACTCCAAGGTTGTAGGCCCAGACGATGTTACATAGGTAAGAAGGGGATGAGAGACCAGGATTCTGTGCAGGTCAGCTGATGGGTTAACAGGAGAATAAGAGCAGACGAGTTTCCATATTTCGAGGCATTGTAAAATTTGGGGACATTCAGCCCCCAAAGCTAATCCATTTTCGAGTCATTCCTTCCAACTATTTACGTCTGAAAAACCTATTCTCTTCTACGTGCCCTATTAAATCCGTTGTGATTCTCCTGGCACCCACATACACAAGATAATTAACAGAAGCCCATAACCTTTGAGCCAGTGTGGCTTTAGGAAGTGGGAAACACCAGAGAATCCTTGGAAAATTCCACACATTCTCAGGGAAAACTACCCTCCTGGGTCCCTGGATCTCTGAGCCATGCAAGTTAATGCATGGGAAGGTGTCGAACAGGTTTATGTCAGCTTAAAGATGGGGTGGTGGAACAGCTGAGAATGGAAGCGAGGAATATTTGAATATGGATTTCAACGGCAGATTCCCACACGCAGAGGAAGTTGCTGGTACAGAGGTGGTCACAGGCAGTGGAAGTGGTGCCAAGGATTTCAGATTTATTGTCGGAGTACAAACATACAACCCTGAGATTCTTTCTTCTGTGGGCAAGGCAGAATAACCACTTATTGGTAGTGCAAAAATCTGTACTCAAGAAGATCTGTATATAAAGAACCTGACTGTGCAATACAGAGAGAAATAAAATAAATACAATTCACAAGTAGGAGTCCTTAAATGAGTCCCTGATTGAGTTTGTCATCAAGGAGTCTGATGGTGGAGGGGGAGCAGCTGTTTTTGAACCTGGTGGTGCAAGTCTTGT
Source organism: Narcine bancroftii (assembly GCF_036971445.1). Lineage (NCBI taxonomy): Eukaryota > Metazoa > Chordata > Chondrichthyes > Torpediniformes > Narcinidae > Narcine > Narcine bancroftii. The sequence goes on from NC_091482.1 coordinate 5,768,563, forward strand.
GCCACTGATACCTCTTTCCCGATGGCAGCAGTGAGAACAGGGCGTGTGCAGGGTGGTGGGGATCCTTGATGATCGCTGCTACTCTCTGACGGCAGGGTTCCCTGGAGATGTTCTCGATGGTGGGGAGGGTTTTGCCCATGTCCTGGGCTGTGTCCACTACCTTTTGCAAGGCTTTATGCTCAGGAGCCTTGGTGGCCCCAAACCAGACTGCGATGCAGCCGGCCAGCACGCTTTCCATCACACAACTGTAGAAATTTGCCAGGGTTTCTGATTTGAGCTCCAGACTGAAAGTATCGCTCAGGTAGATGGGAATTCAATCCTGTCAGGGAGCGAGGGGGAAGCTCAGTCCTTTGTCAATGAGGATGGGAGAGTGAAGTCAATGACATTGGTCTTCCCAAAGCTCAAATGGAGGACTTCCTCTGCAACTGGAGACATGGAAGGCTGATTCAGACAGCGGAGGGTCACCGCCGAGAGGCAGGGAGAAGTGGAGCAAGTCTGGCCAGCACCCTTGTGTCAGCAGACACAACGATCCACTTTGACAACCAATTTAAATTGAACTGAGAAACAGAGCAGTTGGCTAGCTTGTCCTTTTAACTTCAACTTACTCACCATTACTATTGTTTACTTCCGGTTGCCCCATTTATAGGAAGGATGTGGAAACTCTAGAGAAGATGCAGAGGAGATTTACCCAGATGCTGGTCGGATTGGAGACCATGTCTTATGAGGAAAGGTTGAACACGCTACGCTTTTCTCTTTGGATTAAATGAGGACGACGTGATTTAATAGAGGTGTATAAGATTACGACGGGCATAGATAGGGTAGACAGCCAATACTTTGTTACCAGGCAGCAACGACCAATACCCAGAGAACATCCCTGGAGTGTAGGAGGCAGAGAGGTGACCTTATAGAGGCGTACAAAATCATGAGGGGCTAGGATAAGCTTTTTCCACCAGGGTAAAGGAGTTAAGTTGAGAGGGCATAGGTTTAGGGCAGTGGTTTTCAAACATTTTCTTTCAACTCTCATACCACCTTAAGTAATCCCTATGCCATAGGAGCTCTGTGATTAGTAAGGGATTACGAGATAGACAACAGACTCGCCAAGGCAAATAGCGCCTTTGGAAGACTACACAAAAGAGTCTGGAAAAACAACCAACTGAAAAACCTCACAAAGATAAGCGTATACAGAGCCGTTGTCATACCCACAGTCCTGTTCGGCTCCGAATCATGGGTCCTCTACCAGCATCGCCTACGGTTCCTAGAACGCTTCCACCAGCGTTGTCTCCGCTCCATCCTCAACATTCATTGGAGTGCTTTCATCCCTAACGTCGAAGTACTCGAGATGGCAGAGGTCGACAGCATCGAGTCCACGCTGCTGAAGATCCAGGTGCGCTGGGTGGGTCACGTCTCCAGAATGGAGGACCATCGCCTTCCCAAGATCGTGTTATATGGCGAGCTCTCCACTGGCCACCGTGACAGAGGTGCACCAAAGAAAAGGTACAAGGACTGCCTAAAGAAATCTCTTGGTGCCTGCCACATTGACCACCGCCAGTGGGCTGATATCGCCTCAAACCGTGCATCTTGGCGCCTCACAGTTCGGCGGGCAGCAACCTCCTTTGAAGAAGACCGCAGAGCCCACCTCACTGACAAAAGGCAAAGGAGGAAAAACCCAACACCCAACCCCAACCAACCAATTTTCCCCTGCAACCGCTGCAACCGTGTCTGCCTGTCCCGCATCGGACTTGTCAGCCACCAACGAGCCTGCAGCTGACGTGGACATTTTACCCCCTCCATAAATCTTCGTCCGCGAAGCCAAGCCAAAGAAGAGACTTAAGGTGGTATGTAAGTGGGGACAAAGAAAGGTTGAGAAACACTGCCTTTGAGAACCACTTTAGAGTGATATGAGCCAAATGAAAGTAGGTCAGTTAGACATTGAACTAGGGTGGTTCTCTTGCTGCGTGAGCCAGGTATTCTGATCCTCTTGTGTAACCCAATCACTTCTCCAGCACATAAAATGTCTAGCTTCACATTTCTGCCTCTTTAACAAATTAATATGCTTCTGAACAGCAGCACTTGTGCATGGGATTAGTCTTGTCACCTTGGTATTGACAGAAATCAGCTCAGCTCCTCAAACCCAGTGACTCATCTCACAGGGCTGCGAGGGTGGGGGAGGTGGGGGTGGGGTGCTGGGGGGGGGGGGGGTGTTGTTCAGAGCAAGCTGACGGATGGGCGGGGTTGGATTGGAACAAATTTTTCATGTTGGTCATCAGTTATTGAAACAATTGATCAAACGCTGTGACACAGCAGACCTTTTTTTAATGCTTCAGACAGAGATGCCCCAAGTACACAGCTTCAACCAGCCTCTGTTCACATTTTTATACTTAACACAAAAGGTGTCGGGTTGCCAGCTCATACATAAAACAGATTTTATGTTTGTTTTTACTGACAACAAACACATCATTTGTTTGACTGCAGGAAGATGGATAGGATGGCAGGTTGGTGGGATTGTAGCACGTGGAGCTTTGCCTGCCTGCACTGTGATTGGTGCTCTCGAGGGGCAAGGAGATGTACAGGCCCATGAGGGTGCTGAGAACAGAATGCCATTGAACAATAAAGTTTGCAGTTGCTGGGGTTGAGTGCAATCCACAAACGTGCTGGGGAAACTCTGCATGTCACTCAGCATCCGCAGGGAGTAAAGGGTAACCAATGTTTTGGGCCTGGACCCTTTGTCAAGTATGCCTATACACCTGATGAAGGGCCCAGCCTTGAATCGTTGGTTCCACTCACAAATTGGAGGAACAATGCCTCATCTTCCGTCTGGGTACTCTCTAACCGGATGGCATTAACGTTGACTTCTCTGGTTTCCATTAAACCCACTGCCCACCCACTTCTTCTTTTTCCTGTCATCTTTCCCCCAACTCTGTCTCTCTCTCTCTCTCTCTCTCTCTCTCTCTTTCTTCCCTTTTCCCTCTGTCTCCTTCCTCAGAGTCAAAATCAATTCTCACCTCTCCTTTTATCATATGCAATTAACACCTTTTGTTGGTCTGGACAGCTCCTCTGGCCACTTTTCAATCTTAATTCTTTTGCCTTCCTGTTCTTTGCTTATTCCTTGAACAAGGGCTCAGGCCTGAAATGTTGGCAATGTATCTTTACTTCCTATGGGCGCTGCAAGTTCCTCCAGCATTTCTGTGTGTTTTTACAACAATTACACAACCAACCCCAACCAACCAATTTTCCCCTGCAGCCGCTGCAACCGTGTCTGCCTGTCCCGCATCGGACTTGTCAGCCACAAACGAGCCTGCAGCTGACGTAGACTTTTACCCCCTCCATGAATCTTCGTCCGCGAAGCCAAGCCAAAGAAGAAGTGTCTGCAGACTTTTGTGTTTCACACCGAGTCGTTAGTTCCTCTTTACTTCCTATGGATACTGCATGACCCGCCAAGTTTATCCAGCACATTTGAGATTGCTATCTTATGACCTTCACAGATAATGGTCACCAGATCATGTGCTGTGACGCAAATGTGCAGTGAACATCCTAGCTCATTCACATGCACTGGACTTCCCTCCTGATAGATGCAGTTTAGGAATAGTCAAGGTTTCCAGAGGCAGGTGGGTGATTACCGTGATTATCCCATGGAAACAAGAAGGTAAAGTGTGATGCTGAGGTTACATTGGAATCACAGGCTCGCTTTACTGAGTTTCTGAGTGAATGAAGGAGTCACAGTGGGGTAATTCTTTTTAAAAATACAGCACGGTAACAGGCCATTTCAGCGCACGAGCCCGCGCCGCTCGATTAACCAACAACCCCCAGCACGTTTCCCCTGGAGAAGAGCCACACAGACACAGGGAGCAAGTACAAACTCCTCACAGACAACCCAGTCCCGATCACTGGTGCTGTAACAGCATTGCGCTCATCACTAAGCTAAATACTGATTCTACACTGGGGTTTCACAGCTACTGCGAGTCATGCTGGAGTTGGTGGAGGGGAAGATTTAGTTATCCTCAACACTGGAAGAACAAGCAAGCCAACATTAGTGTCCTCTTCCAGACCAATGCAGCAAAACACTTAAAGAAACACAAAAAAATGCAGATGCTGCAACCTTAAAGAAATGAGAAGTTGGCTTCTCAATGGCACCGTTGAGAAATGACCAGTCAACGTTTCAGCATCTTGGTTGAGGGTCCTGAACCATACCGTTCACTGAACATTTCTCCCCATGGATGTTGCCTGACCTGCTTGAGTCCCTCCCCCTTTCCTTTGCTTGCTCTAGTTACACTCAGTTGGCCACGTTGGGTAGGCTACATCATTCAGCCAACTCCCAGATCTGACCACTCTGAGCTCTGTTGGACGGATGGGGATGACGGGGGGCGGGGCAAGGAGAGATTCGAGGAAATGCAACATCCCTACTAAATTATGGGGATCTCTGACCCACACCAGCTCAAAATAGAGATGGAGTAGCATTGCAGTAGTGGCCAGTTTCGATGGATACTGTTGAGTACAGCGAGGTCATGTATTGGGTGTATGTAAAGGCTCTGTGGAAATGTAGTGCACTCCCCACCCAGACCCATCAGTGCAAGAGTCTGCTGTTCCCAAATGGGTCTCCGTTGCCATCCATGAGCCTACTGAGTTTGTCAGTCACCCACAGTGCCAAGGGTCCCTGCCCCAAGGGAAAGTGTGGAGTAACAGAGAAGAGCTGCTGGTGTTCACTTTTACATTTAAATTTAAAATGCATTTACATTTAAATTAAATCTTTAAATTTAAATATACAGTATGGTAACTAATAGCTTAGTGAGGCTCCAGTAGCTCAGTGGTTAGAGCACTGGCCTTATAAACCAGGGGTTATGAGTTTGTTCCTTGCTGAGGCCTCATTTCTGTGAGGGGATCTGGACAAAGAGGCAACTCTGTGTCTTCCTTATGGTATGTGACAATAATGGAACCTTTACCTTTTACAGACCATTTCAGCTCACAGGCCCGTGCCACCCAATTGAACTACAACCATGGTACGTTTTGAGCAGTCGGATGGAAACCGGAGCCCCTGTGGAAAACCCAAGCAGATGGGGAGAACGTACAAACTCCTTACATTCAGAGCGGGATTTGAATCCCGGTCCCGATTGCTGGTGCCGTAACCGTGCCGTTGTTTACCTGCAATGTTGCCACAAACTGGATGGTGCTGACGAGACCCAGTGCTGAGCCCCGAGGGAAGTTGAAGCGAACAGAGTCAACAAAGTGTGTGCTGTCGATTTTGATATCCACAAACACGTAGAGCATCTTGATCCCGGCAGTGGCATCAATTGGAACTGAAAGGAAGAACATGAGAACAAACATAAGAAATGGTAGCAGGAGTCGGTAAAGGGTTGTAAAGTGAGCTTTTTTTAATACTGGCCTTCATAAATCAAAGTATTGAGTATAAGAGCTAGGTAAAGTTATGGTAAAGTTGTATAAGACATTGGTGAGGCCAAATTTAGAGTATTGTGTGCAGTTTTGGTCACCTAATGACAGTAAAGATATCAATAAGATAGAAAGAGTGGAGAGAATATTTACTAGGATATTGCTGGACTTCAGGAACTGAGTTACAGGGAAAAGTTAAACAGGTTAGGACTTTATTTCCTGGAGTACAGAAGAATGAGGGGAGATTTGATAGATGGAGACAAAATTATGAGGGACAGAGATAGAGTCGATGTAGGTCAGCGTTTTCCACTGAGGTTGGGTGAGATACAAACGAGAGGACATTGGTTAAGGGTGAAAGGTGAACATGAGGAGGAACTTGTTCACACAGAAGAAAAGCCAGGTCCATAAGTCCTTTTACACAATAAGTTAGCTTCACGAAGCAAAAGAGGTGGGACGTGTAGTACAGCAGCATGACAACACGACGCAGTCTTTTAGACTGGTCTCACATTAATAAGCACCACTTCTGATATTACCTACTTTGGTGGATCAAAGTTGGTAAAGTTTAGACCACCCCCCCCTCCCCAAATCCACCTTCGATGTGTTCATTCAGTGCTCAGAAGGCGAATAATACCTGGCTTTCAAGCGCTGTGTAAAAGGGATAAGAGTGTGGAACGAGCTGCCAGCTGAGGTGGTGATTGTGGGGTCAATTTTAACATTTAAGAAAAATTTGAATAGGTAAATAGATGGAAGGGGTATGGAAGGCTATGGACTGGGTGCAGATTGAGCCTGCTCCACCATTGATCATGGATGATCTAGCGCTGGCCTCAGTACGACCTGCCTGTCTCTTCTACATAACCCTACTATGCAAAAATATATCAAACTTTGTCTTGGATATATTTCATGAGGCAGTCTTCCCAGAATCAGAATGTGTTGTCATTGAACACATCACAAAATGTGTTGTTTTATGGCAGTGTCACTGTGCAAATGCTCTTACAAAAAAAAAATAGTGCAGGAAAAGTCAAAGTGAGGCAGTGTCTTTGGTTCATTGATCATTCAGGAATCTGATGGCAGCAGGGAAAAAGCTTCTTCCTACTTCCTTAGGCAGAGAATTCCACAGATAGAACAATGTAAGTCAGCCCACTGACCAGAGGGCCAATGGTGGGATGGAGCACGATTGCAAGGCTCACTCTCGCCCTCCGTCAACAAGTCTCCGCCCGCTTTTCAGTAGCTGAGGCAATTCACTTCTGTGTCATTGGTTGAAGACAGAGGCTCATCTCTGCACCACTGACCCATCTACTGTCCAGTAGCCTATTGCTAGCGGAACTACTTGGGTGAAGTTTTCCTGGACTGCTGAGCAGAATACATTCAGGTTCAAGTTTATTGTCACATGTACTGAAGTAGAGCGAGAAATGCTGTTGTGTGAGCAGTTCAGCTAATCAACTCATGCATAGCACAGCAGCATAAACACAGCACAGTATGTAGAGTTATAGTTAATATTAATGACAGCGCAACACTGTAACAGCCAGCAACTGGGACCGGGTTCGATTCTAGCGTTGTCTCTAAGGAGTTTGTGCATTCTCCCTGTGTCTGTGGGGGTTTCTTCCACCTGCTCAGTTTCCTTTCACCGTTCAAAATGTTCCGGGGGGGTGGGGGGGGGGGAAGATGTAGGTTAACTGGGCATAATTGGGCAGCATGGGCTCAGTGGGCTGAAAGGGCCTGTTACCGTGCTAAATAAAATAAATAAAAGGAAAATAAAAAATAAAATAAATAAAGGGCTCAGGTGGGGACCATTGGTTATGTATCCTTATCTCTGCTAGAACAGGAATGCTGCATGACTTGCTGAGTTTCTCCAGCATCTTTGTGTAAATTATTTTACTAGGGGCCTGATAACAGTGCAAATGAAACAGTGGGTGCAGCTGTCAAGGCCAGTACTGAATTCCCACCCAGCTGCCCTTGGAATAGTGGTGAAGATAATTCTGTAGTGTCATTAAGGAGGGCACTTCAGGAAATTGACTTGGTGGTGATGAAGGAATGCAATGTATTTCCAAATCTGAATAGTGTGTGACTTACCAGAGGGGAACTGTCCACATGGTCATGCCTTTGCTGCTTGAGCAGATTAAAATTAAAAAGAAATTTAGACATACAGCATGGTAACAACAGGTCCTTTTGGTCCATAAGCCTGTGTTGCTCCTTTACATCCAATTGACCTACGACCCCTGGTATGTTTTGAAGGGTGGGGGAATCAGGAGCACCCGGAAGAAACACACGTAGGCACAGGAAGAATGTACAAACTCATTACAGACAGTGTGGGATTTGGACCCCGGTCCTGATTGCTGGTGCTATAACGGCATTGGGCAAACCGCTACACTAACCATGCTGGTGGTAGAGGTGGTGGTTTGGGAGAAAGTTGTCAAATAAACCTTGGTGAGTTGCTGTGGTGCGTTTTGTCGATGGAATGTTCTGCAGCCATGGTGTGTAAGAGATGGATGAAGGAAGGTTCAGGTTGCTGGATTGGGTGCCATCAAACAATGGAAGGACTTTGATCAATCAGGAGATGCATCAGTGAAGAAAAAAGCCAGCAGTAGGTGCCCTGAACCTTTTGAAGCCCACGGGGAAGAGTAAACACCTCTGGGGAGAAGGGTGAAGGGGTGGTAGGCACTGAAATAAAGACAGCAGGGTTGACCGTCTGAGGCCAGGCCCCCAGGACGAGCACTAGGCAGTATTTTGATTTCCAGCACGGACCTGACCTTCTGCAGATTTAATCACATTCACAGTTGTGGCAGTCCAACAAATCATTTCTGATTCAACATAAAAAATATCAGTTGTGTGTCCATCGGATGAAAGGGCACAAAATGAGAGACAATCCTCAGAGAATTATACTGTACATCAACACACACACACACACACACACACACACACACACCCACACACAGATGCACAAGCACAATGCATGCGCGCGCACACACAGAGGCATGGAAACATACACGTGCATAGACCCACAGATGCATGAAAAGACACATGCACAGACACACACGTGTATATGCCCACATGCACATGTGCACATACACACACGTGCACACACACGCGCGCATACACACACGCCTTGACCACAGGGAGTGGAATAATGGATGTTTATGATCTCCATCATAAGCTTCTGGAAATCTCCACACTCCTCTGCTTCTAGCATATGTAACATCACTGATGCCAGTGATATGGGTGGATATATAACCTGCCAGTCAACACCTCCCAGTTACCACCCAAAGAAACTGAAAGAAAAGGGCAGGGAGAGAGGGAATGAGATGGTAGGGAGGGGTCGAGAAAAAGAGAGAGAAAGGGAAAATGAAAAACTTTCACTTTTGCCGTGTGAAGACAAAGGAGACCTGCCAATGCTGGAACAGAAGGCAGAATGCTGGAAGACCTTGGCAGGCCAAGCAGCATTTGTGGAGGCCAAAGGTGTACGTCACCATGCATCAGGTCCTCATACAAGTCGCGACCCAAACCATCGACTTGCACCTTTGGACTGACTTCTCCCAGAGTTAATACAATTGTGAAAGTAATAGGTAGAAGCAGGGAGGTTGTTTCCACTGACAGGTGAGCCATGAACTTGGGGACATAGCCTCAAGATTCAAGGGAGCAGATTTAGGACGGAGATGAGGAGGAGCTGCTTCTCTCAGAGAGTAGTGAATCTGTGGAATTCGCTACGCAAGTAAGCCTCTTCATTGAGTATATTAAAGTCACAATTAGATAATTATTGAATAATTGGTGAATTAAGGGAAATGTGGGACAGGCTGGTGTGTGACAGGAGGTGAATCAAAGGCCAGATCAACCATGACGTCACTGAAGGCTGAAGCAAGGCTAAAATCCTTTCCTTGGTCATTTATAGCCTGGTCACCCTTACATATTTTGGATAAGGCGTTAAACTAGAAAGTTTTTTTTATATATATGATGATCTTTTTCTCTCCCTCTCTATCTATCCATCTATCTATCATAAAATATCTGTTATCCATAATTCAAACAACTGGCAAAAAAAAATCATGGAAAATAAATGGTAGGTTAAAAAAAATGAACATTTCAAATTGGTGCCCCCTAGTGGTGGTTCACCAATCACATAACATGCAGTCTCAAGCAACTGGAACATTCACTTATCCAGTATCTGCCAATCCCCATAGGTGCCAGATGCTGAGGGTTTTAGTCTGTTTCTCTATCTATTCCAATTTATTGTCAGAGTACATACATGACATCACATTACAACCCTGAAATTCTTTTTTCTTTGCATGGTGGTTTTGAGGAGAGTTATTTAACAATTGAGAGCTGATGAGAGGTTGTAGAGATGGGGGAAAGACTGCTTGGCCAGGGAGGTAGGTTTAAGCTGCAGAAAGTTGTGGAGAGAATGAAGGTCAGCTGACTAGCTTGTGAGCATATTTTGTTCAGGTCCCTCTGAAAAGAGAAAGCACGGTGGGTGGGCTGAGCAGGAAGGTACTGGATTTCTGGATGTGAAACCTGAGGTCATGGTGGTGAGACAATGAGCCTTTCCTGATTTGTTGGAACCAGCAGGAGCTCCCTGGATTGATTCTTCCTGAGACCAGCTCATTCATCACGGTTCACAAGAATGGAGGAAAGGGGGTGATGCAGTCCCACAGCGGTGTGCTCTGTGAAAAACTTGAGCATTTACTGAGAACCTGTTGTGTCATAAAAAAACCAGGCTGGACATTGATCAACCCTTGGTTACAGGAGGCCACAGTGCGGGAGGGCAGTAAAGCAAATCAGCCTTGCTCCAACTCTTTGAGTTTAACATGACAGAGTTCACAGTCCTGTGAAGCTCCTTAAACCTCCTGCAGGGGATTTAATGGAATGGCTAATCAATACTTTGAATGTCAAGGGCCCCATTATCTCCTCATTACAGCATTAGCACGTTAGTGGGGGGGGGGGGGGGGCAGTGATTGAATAGGAACCTTTTTTCACACAGGGGGTAGTGGGTGTATGGAACGGGCTGCTGGAGAAGGAGGATAAAGCAGCTTCTTCTTTGGCTTGGCTTTGCGGACAAAAATTTATGGAGGGGTAAAAGTCCACGCCAGCTGCAGGCTCGTTTGTGGCTGACAAGTCCGATGCGGGACAGGCAGACACGGTTGCAGCGGTTGCAGGGGAAAATTGGTTGGTTGGGGTTGGGTGTTGGGTTTTTCCTCCTTTGTCTTTTGTCAGTGAGGTGGGCTCTGCGGTCTTCTTCAAAGGAGGTTGCTGCCCACCGAACTGTGAGGCGCCAAGATGCACGGTATAAGGCAGCTACTATTGCAACTTTTAAGAAATGTTTGGATGAATACATGGATAGGATGGGTTTGGAGGAATGTGGGAAAAACGCAGGAAGGTGGACGAGTGTGGGTGGGCCATTTCGGCCCCAGTTTCTTCCGACCAACTTCTAAGGTTGCCATTAGGTCACTCCCCATTCTCCCTCTCTTCTCCATTCCTCTGTCTCCTTTCCTCCAGCTCTCCACTCCATTTACAGAGACACTGCCCTCTCCCCCTATCACCACAGCATTTTTTCTCTTTTGTCCTCCCACCCATATCCACTGATGACCTCATATAAAAACATAATACTGGCACCTGAACAAAAATGCCCACATTTTACTCATACCTTGATGAAGGGCTCAAGCCCAAAATGTTATTCATTCATCTTTATCTTTGCTCTGTAAAAGACACTGACCTGCTGAGTTTCTCCAGCATTATGTTTTTACTTCAATCACAGTGTCTGCAGATATTCAAGTTTTACTTCACCTATGAAGGGTGGGAGGAAACTGGAGCCCCGGGGGAAAACCCACGCAGATACGGGGAGAACGTACAAACTCCTTACAGATAGCATGGGATTTGAACACAGTCTCGATCACTGGCGCTGTAAAGGCATTTGGCTAGCCGCTATTTTTTTTTGTTTAAAATTTTGTTTAGAGAAGTACAGAGCACCAAACTGCATCCAGGTGATTGACAAACATGCTGCAAGCAAACAAAACCATGAAGTGCAACATGTCATTGAAAATTAATTTTCTGCATTCTCACTTGGACATCTTCCCTGCTGATTTTGGTGCAGTCGGTGACGAACGTGGTGAAAGGTTTCACCAGGACATTGTGACCATGGAAAAGCGGTATCAGGGCAACTGGAATCCATCAATGCTGGCTGACTATTGTTGGACACTGACATGAGAGGCATCAGATGCTGAGTACAAATGAAACTCAGCGGCAAAACATTTTTAGATCAGTTGAACTAATGCAATGTATCAACATCATTATGCAATTAAACATGCTAAATTCAATAAAAGTTAATTAATGTTTCTCCAACTTCCTATGTGATACAGCAAATCTAAAATTATCCTTGTGTTCAACTTGAAGTTGTCTATCAAAATCCCCAATTTATTTTCCAGGTACCCACCTTCTGAAAAAATATCTATTGTCCAGCTGTTCACTCTCTTCACCAGCACCTCCCAACTGACAAAGTCTATGCCAAAAAAAGGCAAAGAAAGCAGGGGCAGGCAAGCATCACCACCTCTAAAGCCCCTTCCGTGATAATTTGACTTCAAGGTTTAAGATTCCTTTTATTTACATGTAATAATAGCAGAATCGAAATTTATTGCCATGAAATTTGATGTTTTGCGGCAGCATCATAGTGTAAACGTTCACTTTATAACCATCTTACAACATTAATATAAAAAATAAAAATAATAGAGCACAAAAAGTAAGGCCGTGTCTTTGGTTCATTGATTATTCAGGATTCTGATGGTAGCGGGGAAGAAGCTGTCCTTGTGGCACTGAGTGCTCATCTTTTGCCTCCTGTACCTTTTTCCCCGATGGTAGCAGAGTGAAGGGGGCATGGCTGGGTGCTGGGGGTCCTTGAGGATAGAGGCTGCTTTTTTAAGACACACCTCAAATAGATTTCTTCAATGGAGTGAAGTCTGGTGCCTGTGATGTCGCAGGCCTAGTTAACAACCCTGAGAATTGGTGCCTCCATACCAGGCAGTAATGCAACCAGCCAGAATGCTCTCCATGGTACACATGTAGAAGCTTACGAGAGCCTTTGGTGCCATGCCGAATCACCTCAGACACCTCACCAACTATAGCCGCTGGCGAGCCTTCTTTTTGATTGTATCAACGTGAAGGCTTCAGGGCAGATCCTCGGAGATGTTGACCCCATGAAATTGAATTTCTTGACCCTCTTCACTACTGAGCCCTCAATGAGGACTGGGTCATGTCCCCTTGACTTCCTCCTGAAGTCCACAATTATCTCCTTGGTTTTGTGGGCATTACACCATTCAACAAGCTGATCTATCTCCCTTCTGTACACTTCCTCATTGCCATTAGTGATTCTGCCAACAACTGTGGTGTCATCGGCAAACTTGTAGATGGCATTCGAATTATGCCTGGCCACCCAGTCATGGGTGTGTGATGAGTACAGCAGTGGGGTAAGTATGCATCCTTGGGGTGCGCCTGTGTTGATAATCAATCAATGAGGAGGAGAAGTTTCCAATTTGTACTGACTGTGGTCTTCCAATGAGAAAGTCGGGGGGGGGGGGTGCGGGGAGGGGTATAAAGGCCTAGGAGTTTGTAGCCTAGGAGACATCTGTAGTTTATATAAAACTGTTTGCAGACACTGTGGTTGAAGGGAAAACACAACTCTGGAGAAACTCAGGAGGTCAAACCGTGTACTTTATATCTTCTTGGCTTGGCTTCGCGGACGAAGATTTATGGAGGGTATACATAACCAATGATTCGGGCTTGAGCCCTTCATCAAGATACACTTTAACTTTTGATTGCCATAAGGCAAAGAAAGAGCTCTGCCCGGTGCCCCTAACAATAGGAGAAAGAGAAGAAAAAGAGAGTCCCTTTAGAGATACTGAGTGTCCGAGTATTCGCCTCCAACGCTCCCGTAGTCTCTGCGGCCGCACAGACTCCTGTTCGATCCATCAGCGACCCTAGCTCCAGATCCAAACCTCCATCATGATCAGAAAGCCTTCAGTGCCTGAGGCCCCTTCAGGACTTGGAATGACATCAGCAGCTCCCTCACCTTTAGTGAATCGAATCCCCGGAACCACCTGCCCCAATCATTTAGGACTGCAGTAACTCAGGGGCAGGCAGGAAAGGGCAAACAATTGCCAGCTGACAATTACATTTCAAAGAAAATCATTCATCAAAAGGTTGCTGGTAATTTGTCATAGTCCTACTTTTTTGGGATCGTCCTCTGCATAATCGGCCAGCTGTGCTTACTCCATTATCAACACTGATGACACACAAACATTGGCTGTAAACATCGGGGAAATGAAAGGCACTACTGAAATGCAATTTCTACCTCTGCCGTGGCTGATGTTGGAGAACCGTGACTCGACGCAACCTTCCTGTCCCCCTTCACATCCAACACAACAGCCTGACATTTTCATGCGCGCCTTGAGGTCCTCCCAGGAGACAAATGCAGAAATTAGTGTCAGGTTTGAGGGCAGTGTCTGCGCCTCTGGGAAATACTCTGAAGCTGCCGCGTCGCATTTCACTTAGGAAGCTCAGGAGCTGTCAGGAGACAAGAATCCACAATCCCTCTCCTCGGCCAGTGCTGAATGTGAAACTATGATGGCAGAAGTCATTGAAAGTTGCTTTACAGCATCCCACCACCCCCCACCCCCCCACCTAATGTACATATACAGGAAAGACTCTTCTGATTGGTGCGTTAGCAACATAGTTCAAGAACACAGACGTATGGGGTCAGTCAGCTTCACACAGAACCAGCTGGCTACCTCTGCTTGCCTGCCATTTGCATTCAATGAAACCTCATAAAGAGCTGTCTGCGCTTAAGGGGTGATTGGTGAAGGGCAGGGCGGACAGCCCAACCAACTCCTCAAGCTTCCCCCCCTCCCTCTCACTCCTCCCACCTGTTTCACTCCACCTTGCCAATTATATGACCTTCCAGTTTACAGCAGGAATTAGAACAGATTTCTTGATGTACAAATTCTGCTGTGGAAGTATATGCAAATGGCCAACTGAAAGTATTGCTTTCAAAGTGTTCTCTCTCCCAAAGTTACCCAAATCCTATTCTATCCCAAATACTGATAATTTTAAATACAATTATCATGTCTGCTTGAGCATCCACCAAACAACAAGGTTTTGCATTCTTTTGTGCAGTAAAATAAGAAAGGACAACAAACTTTTGAAAAAGGATTGCCTCCTGAAAAACAATGGAAATTATGATCGATAACTTCAAGCTGAACACAAAGATAATTTCAGATTTGCTGTATCACGTAGGAATCTGGAGAAACATTAAATTAACTTTTATTGAATTAAGCACGTTTAATCGCATAATGCTGACACATTGTATTAGTTCAACTGATCTAAAAATGTTTTGCCGCTGATTTTCGTTTGTTCTCAGCATCTGATACCTCTCATGTCCAACAATAGTCGGCCGGCATTGATGGATTCCAGTTGCCCTGATACCGCTTTTCCATGATTGCAATGTCCTGATGAAACCTTTCACTGTGTTCGTCACCGACTGCACCAAGATCAGCCGGGAAGAAGTTCAAGAATGAAGGCAGAAAATGAATTTTTCAATGACATGTGGCACTTCACAGTTTTGTATGCTTGAAGGAAACTTAAAATGTGACAGGAAATCACAAGAAAAACATTAAGTGATGGGAACATTTCAAGGGGATTTTGGAAATCAGCAGCCCAAAATCCATAAAATACACTTAAAAATTTTCAGGAAGTGAAATCTTCATTGTCCAGTATTATCCATCCTTGATAATAAGTTTATTGTCGTACACATTGTACAATGTACTTATGAACCAAAATTATTACTTGCTGCAATTGAACAGGGACTACAGAAAAAAAAACCAACTACAATAGTCCACGTTAAATTAAGAAGAGCCTATGAAGGGTGTAGATGGAGTAAATGCATGCAAGCTTTTTCCACTGAGGTTAGGTGAGACAAGATCTAGAGGACATGGGTTTAAGGTGAAAGCTGAGATGTTTCAAGGGAACTTTATGGGGAAACTTCACACAAAATGTGGTGAGAGCATGGAACGAGCTGCCAGCTGAATTGGTGAATGCAGGCTCAATTTTGACTTTGAAGAAACATTTGGACAGGTACATAGGAACATAGGAAGTAGGAACAGGAGTAGGCCAAAAATGGCCCATCGAGCCTGCTCCGCCATTCAATACGATCATGGCTGATCTAATTTATGACCTAACTCCACCTACCTGCCTTCTCCCCATATCCCCTAATTCCTCTATCATGTAAAAATTGATCTAACCGAATTTTAAATATGTTTAATGAGGCAGCCTCAACCACTTCCCTGGTTAGAGAATTCCAAACATTCACTACTCTCTGGGAAAAACTATTTTTCCTCATCTCTGTCCTAAAACTACTCCCCCGAATCTTGAGACTGTGTCCTCTCGTTTTAGTTTCCCCGGCCAGCTCAAAAAACCTTCCTACATCTATCCTATCCATACCCTTCATAATCCTATATGTTTCTATAAGATCTCCTCTCATTCTTCTGAACTCGAGCGAATACAATCCTAGACGATTTAATCTTTCATCATAAGTCAACCCCTTCATCCCAGGGATCAACCTAGTAAACCTCCTCTGGACCATCTCCAAAGCCAGTATATCCTTCCTCAAATATGGAGACCAGAACTGGACACAGTACTCCAGGTGCGATCTCACCAGTACCTTATACAGTTGCAACATTACCTCCCTACTCCTGAATTCAATTCCTCTAGCGATAAAGTCCAACATTCCATTTGCCTTCTTAATAACCTGCTGCACCTGCAACCTAACTTTTTGCGATTCATGCACAAGCAATCCCAAGTCCCTCTGCACAACAGCATGCTATAGTTTTTCACCCTTTAATAATATTTAGCTCTTTTATTTTTCTTGCCAAAGTGGATAACCTCACACTTACTAACATTGTACTCCATCTGCCAGACCTTTGCCCACTTATCCAGCTTAACTATATCCCTCTGCAGACTCCCCACATCCTCATTACAATTTGCTCTTCCACTCAATTTGGTGTCATCCGCAAACTTGGCTATACCACATTTGTCCCCTCCTCCAAGTCATCAATGTAAATGATGAACAGTTGTGGGCCTAACACTGACCCCTGCGGCATCCCACTTACCATTCTCTGCCAACCTGAAAAACTCCCATTTATCCCGACTCTCTGCCTGCTGTCAGACAACCAATTTTCAATCCAGGCCAAAATACTTACCCGGACTCCACTTTCCTGTAACTTACCGAGAAACGCTTTCTGGAAATCTAAATATACAACATCAACCTGTTCCCCTCTATCCACCGCACCCATTATAACCTCAAAGAATCCTAACAAGTTTGTCAAACAAGATCTTCCCTTTCTAAAACCATGCTGCGTCTGCCTGATTGAACCCTTACGTTCCAAAAGTTTCACTATTTCATCTTTAATGAAACATTTTTCCAACTACAGACGTCAAGCTAATTGGCTGATAATTTCCATTCTTCTGCCTACATCCCTTCTTAAAAAGTGGCGTGACATTTGCTGTCTTCCAGTCTGCCGGGACCTGCCCAGAATCAAAGGAATTTTGGTATATGACCACCAATGCATCAACTATAACTTCGGCCATTTCCTTCAGAACCCCTGCATGCATATCATCAGGACCAGGTGATTTGTCTGGCTTTAGTCCCATTAGTTTCTCCATCACTACTTCCTTTGTAACATTCGCATCCTTAACTCTGCACTTGGGCATGCTGTACGTGTCTTCCACTGTGAAGAGTGACACAAAATATTTGTTTAATGCCTCGGCCATTTCCTCATTTTTTGCTACCAGTTTTCCTTTCTCATCCTCAAAGGGTCCTATGTTAACTCTGGCTACCCTCTTCCGTTTTATATATTTATAAAATTTTTTGCTTTCTGTTTTTATATTTTGTGCCAATTTACTTTCATAATCCTTTTTCCCATTTCTTATTACCCGCTTTGTAACCCCTTGTTGTCTCTTAAAGTTTTCCCAATCTTCCAGTTTCCCACTGCTCTTTGCAGCTTTGTACACCTGCGCCTTCAATGTTATACTCTCCTTTATTTCCTTTGTTAACCACGGTTGATTTTTCCCTCTTTTGCTGCCCTTTTTCCTGACCGGAATATATTTTTGTTGAGCATTACAAAATATTTCTTCTACTGTTCCTCAACTGTTTCATCAATTAGCCTGTGTTCCCAGTCCACACTGCCCAATTCCTCCCTCATCCTATGGTAGTCACCCCTGTTTAAGCATAATATATTAGCTTTAGATCTAACTATTTCCCCTTCCATCTGAATGAGAAATTCAATCATACTATGATCGCTATTTCCCAGATGGTCTCTAACTCTTTTTTTCTTTGGCTTGGCTTCGCGGACGAAGATTTATGGAGGGGGTAAAAAGTCCACGTCAGCTGCAGGCTCGTTTGTGGCTGACAAGTCCGATGCGGGACAGGCAGACACGATTGCAGCGGTTGCAAGGGAAAATTGGTTGGTTGGGGTTGGGTGTTGGGTTTTTCCTCCTTTGCCTTTTGTCAGTGAGGTGGGCTCTGCGGTCTTCTTCAAAGGAGGTTGCTGCCCGCCAAACTGTGAGGCGCCAAGATGCACGGTTTGAGGCGTTATCAGCCCACTGGCGGTGGTCAATGTGGCAGGCACCAAGAGATTTCTTTAGGCAGTCCTTGTACCTTTTCTTTGGTGCACCTCTGTCACGGTGGCCAGTGGAGAGCTCGCCATATAACACGATCTTGGGAAGGCGATGGTCCTCCATTCTGGAGACGTGACCCATCCAGCGCAGCTGGATCTTCAGCAGCGTGGACTCGATGCTGTCGACCTCTGCCATCTCGAGTACTTCGACGTTAGGGGTGTAAGCGCTCCAATGGATGTTGAGGATGGAGCGGAGACAACGCTGGTGGAAGCGTTCTAGGAGCCGTAGGTGGTGCTGGTAGAGGACCCATGATTCGGAGCCGAACAGGAGTGTGGGTATGACAACGGCTCTGTATACGCTTATCTTTGTGAGGTTTTTCAGTTGGTTGTTTTTCCAGACTCTTTTGTGTAGTCTTCCAAAGGCGCTATTTGCCTTGGCGAGTCTGTTGTCTATCTCATTGTCGATCCTTGCATCTGATGAAATGGTGCAGCCGAGATAGGTAAACTGGTTGACCGTTTTGAGTTTTGTGTGCCCGATGGAGATGTGGGGGGGCTGGTAGTCATGGTGGGGAGCTGGTAGTCATGGTGGGGAGCTGGCTGATGGAGGACCTCAGTTTTCTTCAGGCTGACTTCCAGGCCAAACATTTTGGCAGTTTCCGCAAAGCAGGACGTCAAGCGCTGAAGAGCTGGCTCTGAATGGGCAACTAAAGCGGCATCATCTGCAAAGAGTAGTTCACGGACAAGTTTCTCTTGTGTCTTGGTGTGAGCTTGCAGGCGCCTCAGATTGAAGAGACTGCCATCCGTGCGGTACCGGATGTAAACAGCGTCTTCATTGTTGGGGTCTTTCATGGCTTGGTTCAGCATCATGCTGAAGAAGATTGAAAAGAGGGTTGGTGCGAGAACACAGCCTTGCTTCACGCCATTGTTAATGGAGAAGGGTTCAGAGAGCTCATTGCTGTATCTGACCCGACCTTGTTGGTTTTCGTGCAGTTGGATAATCATGTTGAGGAACTTTGGGGGACATCCGATGCGCTCTAGTATTTGCCAAAGCCCTTTCCTGCTCACGGTGTCGAAGGCTTTGGTGAGGTCAACAAAGGTGATGTAGAGTCCTTTGTTTTGTTCTCTGCACTTTTCTTGGAGCTGTCTGAGGGCAAAGACCATGTCAGTGGTTCCTCTGTTTGCGCGAAAGCCGCACTGTGATTCTGGGAGAATATTCTCGGCGACACTAGGTATTATTCTATTTAGTAGAATCCTAGCGAAGATTTTGCCTGCAATGGAGAGCAACGTGATTCCCCTGTAGTTTGAGCAGTCTGATTTCTCGCCTTTGTTTTTGTACAGGGTGATGATGGTGGCATCACGAAGATCCTGAGGCAGTTTACCTTGGTCCCAACAAAGCTTGAAAGCCAGATGGTCTCTAACTATTACATCATTTACTCTACCTATCTCATTGCACAACACTAGATCCAGGAGAGCATTTTCTCTTGTGGGTTCCTTAACATGCTGCTCAAGAAAGCTATCGCGGATGCATTCTATGAAGTCCTCTTCCAGACTCCCACGACCAACTTGATTTTCCCAATCTATGTGGAAGTTAAAGTCCCCCATGACTACTGCTATATCATTATTACATGCCTCACTTATCTCTCTATTTATTTCCTGTGCCACTAAACTATTGTTATTTGGTGGGCAATAGATAACACCCACCAATAATTTTTTCCCTTTGTTATTCTTTATCTCTACCCAAATGGACTCAACATTATGCTCTTTAGATCTTATATCATTCCTCACTACTGCCTGGAGCTCATCTTTGATTAAGAGTGCAACTCCACCTCCCTTACCATCCTGTCTATCTCTTTGCACCACCTGATACCCTTGAAAGTTTAATTCCCATTTAGGGTCACCTTGTAGCCATGTTTCCGTGATGGCTACCCAATCATAGGCATGGGTACCGATTTGCACCTCAAGTTCACTAACCTTATTTCTAATTCTGCGGGCATTCAGATAAAGTGCCCTCATGCTCTTTGTCCTTTTAATATCTAGTGACTTCTGTAACCTTTTCTTTTGATTTTTCTGCCCACTATTTACAGCAGAAATTAGAACAAATTAGAACACTATGGATGGGAGTGGTATGGAAGGCAATGATCTGGGTGCAGGTCAGTGGGACTAGGCAGAATAATAATTTAGCACAGACTATAGAACCATATACATATATTTTTTTTGGAAGAAAGTCTCAGGCTCAATTTTGACATTGAAGAAACATTTGGATAGGTACATGAATGGGAGGGGTGTAGAAGGTGATGATCTGAGAGCAGGTCAGTGGAACTAGGCAATATATATTTGTCTCCTATGGACACTGAAAGACCGCCTGAGTTCCTCCAGTATTTCAGTGTGTTTTTACTACAACCACAGTGCCTGCAGACTTTTGTGTTTCACATAGAATGCTACAACAGATAGACCAGCCCTTTGGACGGAAGGGTTATGGAGGGATATGGTCAGGCGAAAATCAGTGGGACTCGACAAGAAAATAGTTCGCCACAGACTAGAAGGGCAGAAGGGCCTGTTTCAGTGTTGTAGTATTCTATAATTCTTTGGACCTTCTAGTCTCGATGGGCCTAAGTTTCATTTCAAAAGATAGACAGACAATAAATACAGTTACCATTGTGCAAGAAAAAGCAGTATAGTGCAACAAGGGGAGATTCAAGAGTCTGATAGCCATTGGATAGAAACATCTCTTAAACTGGAGGTGCTGGTCTTCAGTACCTCCCGCCCACAACTATGTCAGGCATGGGTGGCGTAGCGGATAGCACACCGCCTTTACAGTGCTAGCAATCGGGACTGGGGTTCGAATCCTGCACTGTATGTAAGGAGCTTGTACATTCTCCTCGTGTCTACATGTGTTTTCCCCGAGGACTCTGGTTTCCTTCCACTGTTCGAAACATACCAGGGATGTATGTTAATTGGGTGTAAACTGGGCAGCACGGGCTTGTGGGCCGAAATCGCCTATCACCGTATTGCATGTCTAAATTTAAAAAATAAATTTAAAATAGCTAAAAATTCAGTGAACCGCAATTTTCTACCTGTTATGCTGCCACAAATCAGCCAATTTTGTGGCACGTCATGACAATAAATTCTGATTCAGCAATGAATAAACAGAACAAGGGCATGGTCACTGAGTGAGGTTTTAATTTGATTTATAGATGACAGAGTTAAATCCCAAGCTTTATGAATGAGAGAGTTTTAATTGCCTAAAGCCCAAGCTTCGGAATTCTCTCTCCACAGGGAATTCCAAAGCTTGGGGCTTAGTCTATTAAAGGTATTGTGGTCAATGGAGATGAAGGGGAGGTCAGAATCAGGGCAAATAGTTGGAGGAATGGAGGAGATTGCAGAGAAGAGGAGCAGAGGGATTGTAAGACCATAAGACATTCAGAAGAAGCTAAAATAAATGGGACTTTTGTTAGGTCTGCTTTGTTCATGAATGAGTGAGACAAACACCAGGCTGAGTCGAAATCAGGGTTCTTTGTTCTTTATTACCGGATTGTAACACTTGCGACTAACCATGTTAGTCGGAGAATGCATTCTGCCGTTATCAGCAAAATGGTGATTTTTTATACCCTTGGATATGTGCTTAGAACATCATCATATCATTACTTGTCCAATGACTAAAACTGTTGCTATCCTTTCCCTGCTAGCTTCCTGCCTCTCAATCCATCAATGTCTCTCTTATCTTGTAAGTACAAGGATGCATTCACATCTTGTTACAGCCCTGTACATTCCCATCTCATGATGTTTTACCTAACAGGAGTACAAGGACACCTCCCCTTCTTGTTACAGCCCTGTACAGGGTAACTCCCTACACATTCCCATCTCATGATGTTTTACCTTACACTTTACAGAACTGTCCTGGACCCCACCATTTATAAGTGCTTTCCCGGTTTGACTTACCCAAAGGCACTTGTCAAATTCAATTTTATCTATCATTCTTTGGCCCATGTTCCCAGATGATCTAGGACCTGTTGTAATTAGAAAAATGGCAGGGGGAAGAGTCCAGACCAGCAAAAGGTGTTAATTGAATATGATAAGAGAAAAGGTGAGATTAGATTTTGGCTCTGTCAAAGGAGATGGAGAGAAAAATGGAGAGAGAGAGAGAGAGCTGGGGGAAAGGCAACGGGGGAGGATGATTGGGGGTGGGTTGATTTTAACGGAAATTGGAGATTCGATGTTAATGCCATACGGTTGGAGGGTGCCCAGACAGAATATGAGGTGTTGTTCCTCCAATTTGCATCTGGTCTCAGTCTGGCAGTGCATGAAACCTTGGACAGACAAGTTGGCAAGGGAATGGGATGGGGATTTGAAATGGGTGGCCACTGGGAGATCCACACTATTGCAGCGGACAGTGTCGAGACACTCAACCAGATTGGCCTGACTTGTCAGAGGCGTAGTTGAAGTCACCTCTTCAAAATAAAACTCACTCAAATTCATGAGACCCAATTTCCCACACACAAAGCCATGGTGTCAATCTCTAATCAGACCTGGCCTTTCCAAATACAGATTGCAAAGTGCACCTCCTGTACTTTGGTGCAGACTCTGCTTTGCGTTTATTTAAAACCAGATTTTCTTTTCCACTTCCAACACATTGAACAGTTGAAAATCATTCCTGCGCCCACAGATATTCAAAATTTGATTTAAAAAATTGTTCCTTATTAAAAATACATTTCTAGTGAGTGCATTTTCATGCATCTCTCCCAATAGGGTGCCATATTACTAATGCAACCTTCCCACCTCAATATGGCATCTTAGGAATTCAATAATTGCTTGAGAAAAGTTGCCTACATTGGCTGGGGGAGTATTAAGGCAGAAACAGCTCATCAAATGCCATGACAATACTGCTTTATCTATCTTATATCGAGTCTTTAAGGGAAAAGAATCACCCGCCATTGTGGTCAACAGAGCCATCTCCTGTGCTTCCTCCATTTCTTGGAGTTCTGCTCAGATTGCGCCCTCCCCTCTAAGAAGATCGGAGAGACGGTTCCTCAGGTCTGTATCTTCCACCCCACTGACCTCCACTTTCAGCTCATCCAACATCTGCAGCCTCAGATATAATATTTTTAAAATTTATACATACAGCACAGCAACAGGGCCTTTTGGTCTATGAGCCCGTGACGCCCAATTAAACCCAAATGACATACAACCACTGGTACGTTTTGAAGGCTGGGATTAAACTGGAACCCCTGGGGAAATCTCACGCAGACACGGGCAGAAGGTAAAAACTCCTCATTTATTGTCAGCGTACATACATGACATCACATGCAACCCTGAGAATCTTTTTTCATGCAGGAGAGGCAGAATTATCACTTATTGGTAATGGAATAAACTATGCTCGATGTACAGAAATGTAAAAACCCTAATGTGCAATGCAGAGAGTAAAAAAATCAATAAAGTGCAAAAGAAAGAGTCCTTAAATGATTCCCTGATTGAGTTTGTTGTAGAGGAGTCTGATGGTGAGGGGGAGCAGCTGTTCCTGAACCTGGTGTTGTGAGTCCTGTGGCACCTACACCCCTTTCCTGATGGCAGCAGTGAGAACAGAGTTTGTGCTGGGTGGTGTGGATCTTTGATGATTGCTGCTTCCCTCCGATGGAAGTGTTCCCTTCACATGTTCTCAATGGTGTGGAGAGTTTTGCCTGTGAAGTTCTGGCCTGTGTCCGTTAGCTTTTGGAGGACTTTATGCTCAGGGATATTGGTGTCCCCATACCAGTGTGTCTCCTGTGTGTCTCACGAAAATTCTGTGGATTTCAATTCCTAGACGGGGAGTGGGATAGGTATAGGCTGGAAGTGTGGAGCTTGAGAGCCATCAACCAAAGGCAAGGGAGCCGGTGGAAAAAGATAATTACAGAGAGGAAAGAACTATTTTTTAATTACATGCAAGATGAGTCTACAAGATTCTGAGAGGCATAGATAAGGTAGATAGCCAGTGCCTTTTTCCCCAGTGTGAGAGTAACAGACATCAGAGGGGATCAGTACAAAGTGAAGGGAGGAAAGTTGAGGGGAGATATCAGGAGTAAGTCTTTTTACACAGTGAGTTGTGGGGGGCCTGCAATGCATTGCCAGGGGTGCTGGTGGAGGCTGAAACATTAGGGGCATTTAAGAGACCCCTATGGATGGAGGAAGAATAGAGGGTTAAAAAGTAGGGAGGGTTTAGCTTTTTTATTCTGGTAGGAATTTATTTCTAGGTCGGCACAACATCGAGGGCCAATGGGCCAACTTATACTGTGTTGTGGTGGTGTTCCACGATGCTAATGATGAGGAACGACAGTGGAAGTAGATTCAATAATTGGGTTGACTACAATTGGATAACATTTTGAGAACCATAGAACACCACAGCACAGTTCTTTGGCCCATCTAGTTCATGCTGAACTGTATATTCGGCCTAGTTCCATTGACTTGCATCCAGACCATACTCCTCCCTTCCAACCTTCTCTGAAATGTCACAATCAAACTTGCATGCTCTACGTCCACTGACAGCTCGTTCCATCCTCTCAACACCCAATGAGTGAAGGCGTTTCTCTTTAACCTTTCACCATCCACCCTTCACACACGTCCACTAGCTCTTTTTGATCGAATTTCAGCGGAAATTTTCCAGACTGGCAGAGACATGATGGACAGAAAGGCCTTCCCCTGAGCTGCAAGGTCTTGGACATCAAAGCAGAAGCATATGAATGCAGATACATAATTTCCTGAAAGTGGCATCACAGGTAGATAGGGAGCTTTTGGCATATTGGCCTTCATAAATCAAAGTACTGAGTATGGAAATTGGGATGTTATGGTAAAGTTGTATAAGACGTTGGTAAAGCCAAATTTGGAGTACTGTGTACAGTTCTGGTCACCTAAGTACAGGAAAGATATCAATAAGATAGAAAGAGTGGAGAGAAGATTTACTAGGATGTTGCCCAGACTTCAGGAACTGAGTTACAGTAAAAGGTTAAACAGGTTAGGACTTTATTGCCTTGAGCGTACAAGAATGAAAGGAGATTTGATAGAGGTATTTAAAATTATGAGGATATAGACAGAGTAAATGTAGGTCGGCTTTTTCCATTGAGGGTAGGTGAGATACAAACCAGAGGACATGGGTTAAGGATGAAAAGGAAAAAGTTTAGGGGGAACTTGTCACACAGAGAGTAGTGGGAGTGTGGAACGAGCTGCCAGCTGAAGTGGTGAATGCAGGGCTCAATTTTAAATATTTAAGAGGAATTTGGACAGGTACATGGATGAGAGAGATATGGAGGGCGATGGACTAAGTGAGGTCAGTGGAACGAGGCAAAAAAATAGTTTGGCACAGACTAGAAGGGCTAAAGGGGCTTGTTTCTGTGCTGTAATGTTGTATGGTTCTAAAAGCTGGATGGGGTCTGACAGATACAAAACAAATGCAAAATAAAACCCGCAGGAAATGACAGATTTGTGTTCAGCCTCGAGGTTAAAACAAGCAAGGAATAAAAAAATAAAATTATCAAAAAAAAACATTTTGCTTTGTCACTGGCAGTTGAGGAATAATTAAGATTGAGGAGGCCACTGACTATGGATTGGTAATTTCTTACCAGCTAAATATTCTTTCCTTTTTCACCTCTCAGCAGTCAGGTACAGGGCTGCTCTGATTCACGTGTAAAGGGCAAAAGTATTTTGACTATCAAGCAAGCTGTCATTGCACGGAATTTTGCAGAAATTACCAGCTACATCAAACTGCATCAGTAATTCCACTCTCAGTTGTCAAAGTCATGGGCAAATAATGAAACTCCTGATGTGCAGTGTCTGAAGAATGAAAACTCTTGTCTACTGGATTATCTTTAAAACAGTGGGGTTTTTTTAACCTTTTTCCATCCCCTTTATGAGTATGTAATAATGCTCCGCACAAACAGTCAGAACAATCTCCCAAAGACTGTCAACACTCCAGGATTGAGCCCGAGTCTGCGGAATTGAAGGCTAATCTCTGAGTTGCTGCCACGTACAAATCCAGGTCACAGAATAAAAACCACAAGGGCAAGGAAAAAAAATTGGAGACTGGCATTTTAAATTTCAGACGTGTGGATTCAAAATAGGGATCGTTTGACTGACAGCCTAAAATCAATCGATCTCAAAATTTACCAAGAAATTGCCTGGATTGGAGAACATGTCATATGAAGACGGAGTGAGGGCTTTTCTCTTTGGAGCCACGAAAGATGACTTAATCAAGGTGTATAAGATTAAGAGGGGCAAGACAGGGTGGACAGCCAGTACCTCTCTTCCTGGGGCAACAACAGCAAATATCAGAGGACATTGGTTGAAGGTGAGGAGAGAAAAGTTTAGGGAGATGTCAGAGGGAAGGTTTTTTTTTTAAAAAACACTAGAATGGTAGGTGCCCGGAATGCATTGCCAGGAGTAGTGGTGGAGGTTGGTATAAGAGGGACATTCAAAAGACTCTTGGACAGGTACATGTATGGGTCATGGGTGTAAAGTGAGAAAAATTTAGATTGTTGTTGAGTAGGTTTACATGGGTCAGCACTATGTCATGGGCTGAAGGGTCTGTACTGTGTGAACTATGTTCTAAAATCACCTGGTGCACTCATGAAATATAGGCATCACTGACAATGGTGGGATCTGTTGCCCATCTCTAACTGTTCCTGATCTCAGAGGGCAGCCAAGAGTCAACCACATTGGTGGCCTGAAGTTCCATGTTGCAGGAGGGGCATCACTGAACCATGAATAAGTGAATTGTTTTATTGTTAAGTGCAATGAATTGCTCCAGTAAGCTTAATTTTGCATGCCATCCAGGCAATCCAACTTGGGTCGTCCAGTAACAAGAAATAAGCAAATAGAAAGTAGTTGTAGAGAAAAATAAACTAATTAGTTGTAAACGTCCTACTCACTACTGCATGTACTGTGTGGAACTCCAGTCAAAAAGTACCATCTCCCTCGACTGCTGAGTTGAAGTGAATTAATACCACCGTGTCACAAGATCTCTATTGGCCAATCAGCTTGCTGCTGATCTGAGCTTTTCAAATCCAACTGCCTGAATCACCTGACTCCAATTGCCAGGTGCGGCCTTCAGATAAAACCCCTGTTGAAGTCTGCTACATTGTGTTAGAATCGTTAAGTTATGCAGGGTACAGAGAAAAGTACAAAAAAGACCATAAGACAATGAGCTGATCCATTTTCCCACTCGGCCCCACTGCCTGATCTTCTCCCCACATCCTTTGATGCGCTGGCCAATCAAGAACCTATCAATCTCTGCCTTATCTACACCCAATGATCTGGGCTTCACAATCACCTGGTGCAACAAATTCCACAGATTTACCACCCTCTGGCTGAAGAAATTCCTCCGCATCTCTGTTCTAAGATGACGCCCTTCAATCCTGAAGTTGTGCCCTCTTGTCCTAGACCAGTGGTCTTCAAACAATTTCTTTCTACTCACATACCACCTTAAGTAATCCCTCACTAATCACAAAGCACCTCTGCACTGCAACTCTGCAGTGTCCACAGCCGAGTGCACAATACAGGAAGTGAGCCAATGCAAAGCTGCCTCCTGCGCCAAGGCGAAGTGATGGGGCCCACAGCTCTGCTCCTGCCTTTCCCACCCTCTGCTCCCCTTTTTCCAGTCGCTGGTGGGATGGGATGAGCGGCTGCTGGGAGGCTGGGGTATGGACTGATCTAATCTCTGCGCTGCCTGGTGCTGTCTCTCCATCTGGTGGGGCCAGGACTTGCTCGTGGCCGC
Source organism: Narcine bancroftii (assembly GCF_036971445.1). Classification (NCBI taxonomy): domain Eukaryota; kingdom Metazoa; phylum Chordata; class Chondrichthyes; order Torpediniformes; family Narcinidae; genus Narcine; species Narcine bancroftii. The sequence continues at coordinate 5,796,325 of NC_091482.1, forward strand.
TGACAGGATCCTCGCTGCTGCTGCCAGCTCCTTGATGAGGTCCTCATTGGGAACCCCGTCCAGCCTCTCCTCCCTGTCTCTGTCATCTTGCTTCCCCTCTGCCAGGGAGGCCTGTTTTGGACACTCAGTCTCTAGGGTAGGCCACGCCTCATCAGAGCACTCCTGGCCCAGCCCCAGCATCCCAACCTCTGCGGCCATTCCCTGCAGAGGACCTTCAGCTTTGCCCGGCAGCGCTCTGCCGTGGTGTGTCCCAGCCTGAGCGAGGAGAACCCGACCCTGGCCTCGCTCTACTCCTCTGCAGGGGCTCTTCCTCCACACCCACCCACTCCCTCTTCCCTCTCTTTGTCACGCAACCTGGGCTGTGACTGTCCTGGGACCACCTTGTATGGCTGGAGGGATTCCGAGTATCTGGGAAGCTTTGGATGCGCTGGTATCTTTCCACAAGCCACATATTACATGTCAAAGAGCTGTGTGAGGCTCACGAGCCGCAGTTTAGCCACCCCTATCATAGACACGAACAATGCACTTATTCACCAACGTTCTTACTGCTGAAGCCTGAAAGTTTAAAAAAACTCCAATAATACTAACAGGAAAGAAACTCTCCTTGAATCTGAAGGTTTGTGCTCTTAAGCACCAGATGGTCAGGAGCTGAAAACTTCTCCTTGTCATGAGAGACAAGGCCTAGACACAAGGCTTATCGAGTTTTTGGTCTCTTTCTGTTCGGTCAGGGTATCGATAAGCTGTAACACAGGACACTGAAGGCTGTGTGTCCATCCCATTTGTCCCCCAGTTTCACTCTCAGAAGGGTCACCAACCTAAGTTACAAGACATCGCTAAGGAGGTGACTTTCTATGCCATTTCAGAGTGTTCTGAAAGTGAAGCCGAACCGGTAAGTTTGGTTTGGTCAAAATCATTCTGAGGTGCAATAAACAAAGGGCATGTACAAGAGCAAACATGGATACAACACAATCAAGATACTTGGGGACAGGTTGGTGTGGAAATCAGCCAATAACAGTCAGAGAGGCAATGTGAAGCAATGTTGGAATTGACCAATCATGGTCAGTGCAGCAGTCAGCGCAACGCTATTACAGTGGCAGCAACTGGGGTTTGAACCCGCCACTGTGTGCAAGGATTTTTTTTCATTCTCCCCGTGTCTGCGTGGGTTTCCTCAGGGGGCTCTGATTTCCTATTTCCTATTCCTGTTCAGAAAAACGTACAGGGGTTGTAGGTCAATTGGGTGTAATTGGGCAGCATGAGCTTGTGGGCCAGAAGGGCCTGTTACCATGCTGCATGTCTAAATTTAAAATTTAAAAATATTTAGAGATCACAAACAATTCCCACCTCCCCACACCTGTGAGGTCAGTGTTAACTGCGAGGCATCCCTTGTGAAACATTTTAAATTTAAATTTTTAGTTTTTTTTACACCATGCTAGAAGTCAATTCCAGCCATTTAAACCTGTGCTGCCCAATTAACCCTCAACTTCCTATGTTTTTGAAGGATGAGAGGAAACTGGAGCACCTAGGAAAAACCCACGCAGACACAGGGAGAACGTATAAACACCTTACGGACAGCGCGGGATTCGAATCAGCGTCGGTGGCACTGTCACAGTGCTGTAGCCCATCGCTAACCACAACGCTGATTGTACTGCCCAAGCTCATCTGCAAATCCTCCCATTTCTCAAACCAGAGTGGCCAGCTAAACTCCATGTACTGTTTCGAATTAGATCACACATTCTCTTCCTTTGGTTTCGAACCATAATAAATTCGATAAAGAATTAAATAAAATGTTGTAGATTTTATGTAATTAGCTAGTAGAAAAGAGAACTGCTATTTATGTCAGAGCAAAAGAAATAGAAGTCGGCCACAGAGCCCCGAGAGCTTACTTCATCGTCGGTCAGATCATGCAACTCTTTTCTGCTTGATCCCTAAATGCATAGATTCTCGTACAAAAGCATAATCTGTTAATCTCCATCTGGAGAAAACTGCGATCTATGTGAGAGGCTACCTCAAGAAGGCAGCTGACATCATGAAGGACGCCCGCCACCCTGGTCACAACCTCTCTCACTCCCGCCTTCAGGCAGAAGGTACAGAAGCCTGAAGTCCAGAACCCCAAGGTTCAAGAGTTTTTATTCACCAGCGATCGGGTCCTTGAACTTCCACATGCTACCCTAACCATAAACTACCCCAGGACCACCATAAGATCTGTGTGCACGACTAGAAATTCACTTTTTTCTCTGGCTCTAATTGCAACTAAGAATATTTATTTATCCATCCCTTGATATTTATCATCACTTTTTGTGTCTTGGGATGGAGGAGTGAGAGAGAGGTGGAGGGGGAGGGAGGAAGGGAGAGAGAGGGGGGGGCTAGATTGGAGAGAGGGAAGAGGGAGGAGCGAGAGGAGAGAGTGGATTTGGAAAGGGGATTTGGAGAGATGGAGAGAGGAGGAGAAGGGAGAGGGCAGTGCCGGATTTAGGCATAAGCTAAACAAGTTACAGGTTAGAGCCTCACAATCTACAAGGGCATCAAAAATATACTAATGTATGTTAAAACTATCTAAAAAATTACATTTAAGTATTGATTTAAGGCTAAACTATATGATACTCTATGATAGAGATAGAGCCAACCAAGTGATAAATATGTAATCAGTAAATGCATTCATCTGAAAATAATTTGTATTGTAATTTTTTAACAAGGGGACTCCAAGCTTTTTTGAGCTTAGGGCCTCACCGTCTAAATCCAGCACTGGGAGAGGGGAGAGGAGGTAGAGGGGAGAAGGGGAGAGAGAGAGAGAGAAGAATGGGAGAGGGGAAAGAGGGGGGACAGGGAGTGAAGGGGAGGGGGGGTTAAGAGGGAAGAGAGGAGAGGAAGGAAAGAGGAATGGGGAAGGGGGATGGGGAGGGAGAGGGGGTGACAGTGGGGTGATTGGGGACGGGGAGGGGGGAGAGGACAGGGAGGGAGGGGGCAGAGGGGGAAAGGGGAGAGAGAAGAGAGAGGAGAGGGAGGGGGAGAGACTATGCCAGGCATGACCAATACCACTTATGGATGTGTTAACATTCCACTGAAGGAAGAGGTTGCTGCTGAATCACACCACACATGAAGAGTCCGATCAGCCTCACTAAAAACAGAGGCAGGACAGCCAAACCCAATGAATTATTGAAGCTGTAATGGTGTTATAATTGTGATGGAGTACAGTGTCCAAGCTGAGACAACGAGATCATCTGTTTCTGTCATCCAGCAGGTAATCATGAAGTATGAAGCACTGTGACCACACAAAGTGGATGGTGAACAGAAATCTCAGTTTAGGAACCTCTCATTTGATACATCTACATACACCAGTAGTTCCCAACCTTTTTTCTCTCACCCACATACCACCTTAAGTTATCCCTTACGATCCACAGACCACCTATGGCACACTGTTCAGTGGTCTGCTGTGTGGAGGGCCGAGATCTGTATGGCCCCATTGTTCTGCGATCAGCTGTGTGGAGGGCAGGGACGGTGTGGCCTCACTGTCCTGCAATCCATTGTGTGGAGAGCAGAGGTGGTGTGGTCTCACTGCTCTGAGTTCTGCTCAATGCTACAGGCAATCTCTGCATGCTGCCTGGGTGCTCCACTCGACATCAGCCAGGGGATAGTGAGTTACCCTTTCACTGCAGGGGCACAGTGCCAGTAGAAAGACAAGATCCTGGCAATAATGCCACTAATTCATCTCTCTCCATATGATATGCTCCAATGACCCTCTCTAACAGGCAAATGGGACCAGCTCAGGCAGGTGAGCACGTCTCCCCTTCCCTGTCACCCATACCTTCCTTTCTTCAGCTCCGCACTCCTTCCCTTCCTTCTACCCATCACATCTTTCTCAGCCCTCTGCCCCCTCCCAGCTGCTTCCCTTTCTCCCAACATGCTCCTCCCTCTTCCCCCAAGGACCCGCCCCCCCCCGACTTTCTCATTGGGTGGTTTCCTAATCTTTGGCATCTCTGACGAAGGGCTTGCCCCAACTTTGGACCTCAACTTGTGAACCATAATTGTATTAGTACTAACAGAGTTTTGGTCACTAGTCCCAAAGAAGAGGTCCAATGTTGTATCCTCTTGAGTAATCTACTGCTTTAAGAAGCTTTCTTGGACACAACGAATAACTGAGCTCTCTGCATAATGGTGACCCAGTCAACAGTAAGGAAGTTAAAGCCTACCAGTAGTACTCCCCTCCTACCTTTACAGCCATTCCATAGACACACAATGTCTCTTTTGCTTATTTTTCTTTCTTACTGTAAGGGGCACTGGGCAACAAAAACCATCTCACCATATCCGGCACGGAACAGGCCAGTTTGGCCCTACGAGTCCATACCGGAACAAATCCCCACCCTCCTCGTCCCACTGACCAGCACCTGGTCCATACCCCTCCAATCCGCTCCCCTCCATGTAATTATCCAGCCTTTCCTTAAATGTAAATAACTTCAACCACCTCCGCCGGAAGCTTATTCCACAGCCCCACCACCCTTTGCGTGAAGAAATTTCCCCTCATGTTCCCCCCTGCAATCTCAAACCATGGCCTCTGGTTTGAATATCCCCCCACTCTTAATTGAAAAAGCCTCTCTCTGTCCCTTTTAAAATCTTGAACAGCTCCATCAAATCCCCCCTCAATCTTCTACGCTCCAGAGAAAAAAACCCCAGGCTGCTCAACCTTTCTCTGTAACTCAAACCCTGACATCCTGTCAACATTCTCGTGAACCTTCTCTGCACTCTCTATTTTGTTTATATCCTTCCTATAATTCGGTGACCAAAACTGTACACAGTACTCCAAACTTGGCCTCACCAATGCCTTGTACAATTTCATCAGAACCTCCCTACTCTTGAATTCAACTCTAATGGTTATTCTTTGCCTTACTTGAACCTTGAAGTTATGATCTCCCTACACATCTGCTCCTCCCATTCCCCTTGACTTTTGGAGGGACCTAGAATCAAAGTGATAAATTCCTCCTTCTTTCTAAGTTCTACGCATTAGGTTTTTACTGAATTAGAATTTATGGTCATGAACATGTGACAAAATTTTTTGTTTTGCTGCAGCATCAGTGCAAACATTAGAATTGCATGTAAAAATAAATGATGAGTACACAAATAAGAGCAAGTAAGACAGTATCTGTGGTTCATTGTCCATTCAGAAATCTGATGGCAGAGGGGAAGAAGCTGTCCTTGTGCCGCTGAGTGCTCGTCTTTAGGCTCCTGTACCTTTTTCCCTGATGGTAGCAGAGTGAAGAAGGAGGTGTGGGTCCTTGAGGATAGAGGCTGCTTTTTTTAAGACACTGCCTCTTGTCGATGTCCTTGATGGAGTGGAGACAGATGCCCGTGATGGCGCAGGCCCAGTTTGCAATTCTCTGGATCCTTTTCCTGTCCTGTGCTTTGGCGCCTCCATACCAGACAGATAGACAGAATGCTCTCCATGGTACACTTGTTGAAATTTGCAAGGGTTTGGATGATTCCCAACAATATATTCTCGAAGCACTACTGTAATGCCCCTTTCATCAAAATAGCAACCCCCTCACCCCCTCCTCTTACCTTACCTGAAGATCAATCACACCTGAAGCATCCACATCCTTGGCGATATTAAATCCACCAGAAACCAAGGAGGATCTTCATTGGCTGGGGTTATAACTATGCCTCCTGTTACAGAATATTTTGCATGGGGAACAGTATCTTACTCTGCCAACACCACCCCCACAATTTTGAACAGCTCTTGAAATCCTCCTGAAAAATCTGTTTTTTAACCTCTACATGCAAATAAAATCTCCATGACACTGGGCATAGAAAAGTGGATGTAGAAAGGTTGTTTCATGTGGTGTGAGAGTCTCGGATTAGAGGGAACAATTTGAGGACTGAAGGGCTTCCGCTTAGAACAGAGAGGTGGAAAAATTTCTTCAGCCAGATGGTGGTGAATCTGTGGAATTTGTTGCATTATGCAGTTGTGATGCCAGGTCATTGGGTGTATTTAAGGCAGACATTAATGAGTTCTTGATTAGCCAGGGCATCACAGGTTATGGGGAGAAGGCCAGGCACTTGGGATGAGTGGGAAAATGGATCAGCTCATGATTAAATGGCAGGGCAGACTCATTGGGCTGAATGGCCTATTACTATCCTATGTCATCTCCATGGAGCATTGGACACATCAATGCAAGGTCCTAGGGCAGCATGGTTGGTATAGCGGTTAGTGCAATGCCTTTACAGCACCAGGGATCGGGACTGGGGTTCAAATCATGTTGCATGTTCCACGTGTGACTGCGTGGATTTTCCCCAACACCTCTGGATTCCTCACACCATTCCAAATGTACTGGGGTGTAGGTTAATTCGGTGTAGGTTAATTTGGTGTAGGTTAATTGGGCAGCAGGTAGCTCTGCGCAACAGGGTACATGACAATCTGCATTTTGATCAGGACACCTCTGAGAACTCGTCCACTCCGCTACGAAACAGTGGCAGGAGATTTTTTTAATGTCCACCTGAAGGGGACAGAACTGTTCCTGCCAAACGATGGTGGATGCTCAGTAACGTGCAGGTGGAAGGCAGTCACAGATTAATGGACTAAAATTTCTTCTCCTAGTTTCAGACCACCAACACTGGGCCTTTTACTCAGCTATGTCAGGGTGACAATACCAGTGCCAGCAAGGAACTTCCTTCAGGCGTTTGCAGGGATGGCACGTTTATCAATATATTTTATGAAACTAGAGCACTCCTATGAAATGTTTTATAAGCTGAAATAGTGTAAATTCGGCACATTTGTAGAGTGAGGAGAGAAGCCCTGGAAATCCCAGGTGCAGAGACCATGTGACCAGCAAATTGAAGAAACAGTACACAACTTTGCTCAGGGGGCCATTTTAAGGAGACAGCAAAGGAGCAAACAGCTGGATTGGCTTCATATGTGGTTATAGGCAATCTGTCTGATTTTCTCCCGTTTGTTATAGAGGTATGAGAAGATCATTTGTTGGGGTCTTTCATGGCTTGGTTCAGCATCATGCTGAAGAAGATTGAAAAGAGGGTTGGTGCGAGAACACAGCCTTGCTTCACGCCATTGTTAATGGAGAAGGGTTCAGAGAGCTCATTTCTGTATCTGACCCGACCTTGTTGGTTTTCGTGCAGTTGGATAATCATGTTGAGGAACTTTGGGGGACATCCGATGCGCTCTAGTATTTGCCAAAGCCCTTTCCTGCTCACGGTGTCGAAGGCTTTGGTGAGGTCAACAAAGGTGATGTAGAGTCCTTTGTTTTGTTCTCTGCACTTTTCTTGGAGCTGTCTGAGGGCAAAGACCATGTCAGTAGTTCCTCTGTTTGTGCGAAAGCCGCACTGTGATTCTGGGAGAATATTCTCGGCGACACTAGGTATTATTCTATTTAGTAGAATCCTAGCGAAGATTTTGCCTGCAATGGAGAGCAGCGTGATTCCCCTGTAGTTTGAGCAGTCTGATTTCTCGCCTTTGTTTTTGTACAGGGTGATGATGGCGGCATCACAAAGGTCCTGAGGCAGTTTTCCTTGGTCCCAACAAAGCTTGAAGAACTCATGCAGTTTGGCAGGCAGAGTTTTGCCGCCAGCCTTCCAGACCTCTGGGGGGATTCCATCCATACCTACTGCTTTGCCACTTTTCAGTTGTTCGATTGCCTTATATGTCTCCTCCTGGGTGAGGACCTCATCCAGCTCTAGCCTTAGGGGCTGTTGAGGGAGCTGGAGCAGGGCGGAATCTTGGACTGAGCGGTTGGCACTGAAAAGAGATTGGAAGTGTTCTGACCATCCGGTAACGCACGGATGGCAGTCTCTTCAATCTGAGGCGCCTGCAAGCTCACACCAAGACACAAGAGAAACTTGTCCGTGAACTACTCTTTGCAGACGATGCCGCTTTAGTTGCCCATTCAGAGCCAGCTCTTCAGCGCTTGTCGTCCTGCTTTGCGGAAACTGCCAAAATGTTTGGCCTGAAAGTCAGCCTGAAGAAAACTGAGGTCCTCCATCAGCCAGCTCCCCACCATGACTACCAGCCCCCCAACATCTCCATCGGGCACACAAAACTCAAAACGGTCAACCAGTTTACCTATCTTGGCTGCACCATTTCATCAGATGCAAGGATCGACAATGAGATAGACAACAGACTCGCCAAGGCAAATAGCGCCTTTGGAAGACTACACAAAAGAGTCTGGAAAAACAACCAACTGAAAAACCTCACAAAGATAAGCGTATACAGAGCCGTTGTCATACCCACACTCCTGTTCGGCTCCGAATCATGGGTCCTATACCGGCATCACCTACGGCTCCTAGAACGCTTCCACCAGCGTTGTCTCCGCTCCATCCTCAACATCCATTGGAGTGCTTTCATCCCTAACGTCGAAGTACTCGAGATGGCAGAGGTCGACAGCATCGAGTCCACGCTGCTGAAGATCCAGCTGCGCTGGATGGGTCACGTCTCCAGAATGGAGGACCATCGCCTTCCCAAGATCGTGTTATATGGCGAGCTCTCCACTGGCCACCGTGACAGAGGTGCACCAAAGAAAAGGTACAAGGACTGCCTAAAGAAATCTCTTGGTGCCTGCCACATTGACCACCGCCAGTGGGCTGATATCGCCTCAACCGTGCATCTTGGCGCCACACAGTTTGGCGGGCAGCAACCTCCTTTGAAGAAGACCGCAGAGCCCACCTCACTGACAAAAGGCAAAGGAGGAAAAACCCAACACCCAACCCTAACCAACCAATTTTCCCCTGCAGCCACTGCAACCGTGTCTGCCTGTCCCGCATCGGACTTGTCAGCCACAAACGAGCCTGCAGCAGACGTGGACTTTTACCCCCTCCATAAATCTTCGTCCGCAAAGCCAAGCCAAAGAAGAAGATGAGAAGATCAAAAGAGTGAAGTTCACTTTTGTTCGACTGACCCACAGGAAGGATTCTACTTGCAGAAGAAATACTGCGCTTGGATAGAAACCAGAGTGAGAATCACGAGTTCAGCTGACCCATGAAAATGGTTCTGCAAGTTTTGTGAGCATCACTTGCTTCGTGTCTCCTACACCAAAGAAGAGGGGAATTTTGGATGGCAATCGTCCAAAAAGGACATTTCGTTGGAAGCACCTCAACAAGGGATTATGAGGGGGAGTCACGTGATGGAGTAGTGGCCGGACGGTGAACTCCAGCCCTCTCCAGAAAAGTCGGAAAAAACAAAGGAAAACACAAAGGCACAGAAATAAAAGTTAAAGAAAAGTGAGTATAAAGGTGGAAAGAAGATGGCGACAAAAAAAGAAAAATCGAAATCAACGGTAAGAAGAGAGGAAGAGAAGACAACGGAGGAAGAAGGAGAAGGCCTTACCTGTTCGAAGAGGTCCGCGGTGGAGAGAGAAACCCGCTCCCTCAGGTCGGTAGAAATTGGACTACAAAAATGGCTCGCTGAGCCGAGTAAAAGTGCGCAACCGCGCATGAAAAAAAACACACCGACGGGAGGGGTGACCAGCTGGGGAGTCGATCTCCACAGCCGGCAACGACAGCTGCAGAGCACCTGCAGCAAGAAGAGACCACAGAAGACAATGAAAACAAGAAAGAAGAGAAGAAAAGGGCAACAAAGAAACAACAGATGGCCAACCCAGAGGAAGAAGAAGAGGAAGAGGAAGAGTACAGTGAAATAGAAGAAGAAGGGAAAGGCAAGATAAAGGATATACTTTCTCTTATTAAAGAATACATGGAGTCATTTAAAGAATGCAAACACAGGAATTTAATGATTTAAGAAGAAGAATAAACAACACAGAAGAGAAAATGAATAAAATAGATATGACCTTAACAGAAATGGGAAAGAAAATGGACAAGATGGAAGAGCAGGAAGCAGCAGCAGAAATGGAGGTAGAGGACTTAAAAAAGAAATTAGAGGAATCTAATAAAAAAGTTAGAGAGACACAAGAACTGTTAGCTCAGAAAATAGATATAATGGAAAACTATAACAGAAGAAATAACATAAAGATAGTGGGCCTTAAGGAAGATGAAGAAGGCAAGAATATGAGAGAGTTTATAAAAGATTGGATCCCTAGGATCCTAGGATGTCCAGAACTACAGCAAAAAATGGAAATAGAAAGGGCACATAGAGCATTGGCCTTTAAACCACAACCACAACAAAAACCAAGATCTATTTTAGTAAAATTCCTAAGATATACTACAAGAGAAAAGGTACTGGAGAAGACAATGGAAAAAGTAAGAGAGGGCAACAAGCCACTGGAGTACAAAGGGCAAAAAATCTTCATTTATCCAGATATAAGTTTTGAACTCCTAAAGAAGAGAAAGGAGTTCAATACAGCAAAGGCGATTTTATGGAAGAAAGGGTATAAATTTATACTAAAGCATCCAGCGGTATTGAAAATATTTATTCCAGGTCAACAAAACAGACTATTCTCGGATCCAGAAGAAGCACGAAAATTTGCAGAACAATTACAAAATAGACTGAGGGATGAAGACGTGTAATGAGAGTAAAAATGACCACGATTTATATGTATGTGGGTAAAGAGGTATAAGAGTGTATATGTATAATGTGCATACGTGAATGTATCCGTATTTAGAGGAAAATATAGATAGTATAGACAAGAATTAATAAGGGAAGGAAATGGAATAGAGGGAATAAGGAGGGAACTAAAAGAGTGACCTTTGTTACATATGAAAAGTGAAATCTTTTCTGGGGGGGGCTGGGTGGGGAGGAGTTGCGGTCACTGCAAAATCAGCTGACGCTTGCGAGTGAATTCGCAAACCCAAATGGAGAGGGGAGATGTGGTTGTCCGACAAGGGATAAAGGACAACTCAGGAGGGGAAGGGGAGATTGGGGCTAAAGAAGTTTTAAATAGGAGAATAAGGAAAATGTTTGATGTTTTAGGAATGTTGTCTTATAAAGGGTTTAAAATAAGAAAACAGAAATGGAAAAGGAGGAAAGGTAATGATGGAAAAACGGAAAGGGAAGATAAACAAAGTATAAAATGGCTACGTTGAACTATATGACTTTAAATATTAATGGAATACATAACCAAATTAAAAGGAAGAAACTGCTAAATTTACTGAAAAAAGAAAAAATTGATATAGCATTTGTGCAAGAAACACACTTAACTGAATTGGAGCACAAGAAATTAAAGAGAGATTGGGTAGGCCATGTAACAGCAGCATCGTATAATTCAAAGGCAAGAGGAGTGGCTATATTAATTAGTAAAAATGTGCCATTTAAAATAGAAGAGGAAATAATAGATCCAACAGGGAGATATGTAATGATAAAATGTCAGATATATTCGGAGTTTTGGAATCTACTCAATGTATATTCACCTAACGAAGAAGATCAAAAGTTTATGCAAGATATCTTTTTGAAGGTAGCTAATACGCAAGGGAACATATTAATAGGAAGGGATTTCAACCTGAATTTGGATTCAAATATGGATAAAACTGGGAAAAAAATTAACAGAAAGAACAAAGTAACCAAATTTATAATTAAATCAATGGAAGAAATGCAACTTTTGGATATATGGAGGAAACAACACCCAAAAAAAAAGGAATATTCATATTACTCGGCTAGACAAAAACATACTCAAGAATAGACCTACTTTTGTTATCAGCTAGTATGCAAGATAGAGTAAGAAAAACAGAATATAAAGCTAGAATACTATCGGACCATTCACCCTTAATATTGACAGTAAAGCTAGAGGACGTCCCTCCAAGAATGTATAGATGGAGATTAAACCCCATGTTAATTAAAAGGCAGGATTTTAGAGAATTTATTGAAAAACAAATAAAAATGTATTTTGAAATAAATACGGAATCAGTGGAAGATAAGTTTATACTATGGGATGCAATGAAAGCATTCATTAGAGGGCAAATAATAAGTTATGTAACCAAGATGAAGAAGGACTATAATCAGGAAACAGAGCAGTTGGAAAGGGAAATAGTAAATATAGAAAAAAAATTAGCAATGAAGGAAGATACAACTAAAAGAGGAGAATTGGCAGATAAAAAAATAAAATATGAAACATTACAAACATATAAGGTGGAGAAGAATATAATGAAGACAAAACAGAAATATTATGAACTAGGGGAAAAAACGCACAAAATCCTAGCATGGCAGCTTAAGACAGAACAAGCTAAGAAAATGGTATTGGCATCAAGGAAAAAAGACAAACAAATTGCATATAATCCAAAAGAAATTAAGGAAAACTTTAGAGAATTCTATGAACAATTATACCGAACTGAAAACGAAGGGAAAGAAGGGAAAATAGATGAATTTCTGACTAAAATTGAACTACCAAAACTACAAATAGAGGAACAAAATAAATTAACCGAACCATTTGGAATAGTAGAAATACAAGAGATAATAAAAAAATTACCAAATAATAAGACACCAGGAGAGGATGGATTCCCAATAGAATTCTACAAAACATTTAAAGATTTATTAATTCCGCCCCTCCTAGATGTAATCTACCAGATTGATGAAACACAAAGCTTACCAGATTCATGTAAAACAGCAATAATTACAGTAATACTAAAGCAAGGGAAAGATCCACTCTCACCAGCGTCATATAGACCAATATCTTTACTAAACACAGATTATAAGATAATAGCTAAACTATTAGCAAACAGATTAGCAGAACAGGTACCGAAAATGGTAAATTTAGACCAAACTGGATTTATCAAAAAAAGACGCACAACAGACAATATTTGTAAATTTATTAACTTAATTCATGCAGTAGAAGGAAATAAAGCACCTACAGTAGCAGTTGCTTTAGATGCAGAGAAGGCCTTCGACAGAGTAGAATGGAATTACTTATTCAAGGTATTGCAAAAATTCAGTTTACCGGAGAAGTATATTAATTGGATTAAAGCATTATATAAGGGACCGTTAGCGAAAGTGACAGTAAATGGACATGTATCAAAGCAATTTAACTTAAGCAGGTCAACGCGGCAGGGATGCCCACTATCACCTTTATTGTTTGCGTTAGGTATAGAACCACTAGCAGAATTGATAAGAATAGATAATAATATAAAAGGAATAAAAATAAAAGACAAGGAATATAAAATCAGTCTATCTGCGGATGATGTTTTAGTGTACTTAACAGAACCAGAACTATCAATAAAAGAATTATATAAGAAATTGAAGGAATATGGAGAAGTGTCGGGTTACAAGATAAACGTAAATAAAAGTGAAGCAATGCCTATGAATAATGCGGATTTCTCAAAATTTAAGAAGGAATCTCCATTTAGATGGCAAATGCAGGCAATAAGATACCTAGGTGTACAAATAAACAAAAATCTCGGCCAACTATATAAACTCAATTATTATCCACTAATGAAAAAATTACAGGACGATTTAGAGCATTGGAAAGATTTACCACTAACACTAATAGGAAGGATAAACTGTATTAAAATGAACATTTTTCCAAGGATATTATACTTATTTCAGGCATTGCCAATACAACTGACAGAAAAATTCTTCAAGGAGTTAAAGAAAATAATAAGGAAATTTTTATGGAGAGGGGGGAAACCGAGGATAGCACTAGATAAATTAACAGAATGGTATAAACAAGGAGGCTTACAACTGCCAAACTTTAAAAATTATTATAGAGCCGCACAATTAAGATACCTATCAGATTTTTATCAAACAAGGGAAAAACCAGACTGGACGAGATTAGAATTAGATAAAATAGGGGAAAAGATACCTGAACACATATTATATAAATGGGATGAAAAATTGATACAACGTAGAAGTTCTCCAGTATTACATCATCTCCTCAATATTTGGAAGAAGATTCATGTAGAAAGAAATAAAACAAATTATTAATTACCAAAACTAATATTGACGCAAAACAAGTTACTCCCTTTTACAATAGATAACCTTTCCTTTAGAGAATGGGAAAAAAAAGGGATTAAAAGAATAGAAAATTGTTTTTCAGGAAATAGATTCTTATCCTTTGAACAAATGAGAGATAAGTACAATATAACTGGAGATACAGCGCTGGCATATTACCAATTGAGATCCTATTTGAAGGATAAATTAGGAAGCAGTTTGAGTTTGCCAGAGCAAGTAACCTTGAATATGTGATTACAGATACAATGTTAATCAAAAGATTTATAACAAATATGTATATTAAACTGCAAGAAAAGGAGAATGAGGAAACAAATGGTAAAACTAAACAAAAATGGGAACAAGATTTAAATATAAAGATAAAAAAGGAAACATGGGAGAAATTATGTTCTGGAACGATGAGAAATACAATAAATACGAGGCTACGTATGATACAATATAACTGGATACACAGACTATACATTACACCTCAAAAGTTAAATAAATGGGACCCAACAGTATCTGATAGATGTTTTCGATATAAAAAAGAAATGGGAACAACAATTCTTGCAATCTGGACATGTGAGAAAGTAGAAAAATTTTGGGAAGATCTCAATCAGATATTAAATAAAATAACAGAAAACAATATACCAAAGAATCCAGAGATCTTTCTCCTAAGTAACATAAAAAACAAAGAATTTGGAATTGATTTGGAGGATGCACAAAAAAGATTTGTTAAGATAGCTCTAGCCGTAGCAAAAAAATGTATTATGTCAACCTGGAAATTGGAAGATAATCTGAAAATACAACAATGGTATATAGAAATGAATAAATGTATTCCATTAGAAAAAATAACATATAGTTTAAGAAATAATATTGAAATATTCGAACAAATATGGGAGCCTTACATTAAATACAATAGCGAAAACCTACCGGGGACAATCATTACCTAAGTTGATGGAAGGAGAAGGAAAGAAAAGAATTGACTCAGTAGAATTTCTGGTGTATTTTTGTTGAGTGACAACATTGTCTGACTGGTTTAATGTATCCTAGATTGTATACCTTAAATGGATGGGGGGGGTGGGGGGGGGGGTGGGTTGGGAGGAGGGAGGTGGGGGGAGAGAAAATGTCACTGTATATGTGTGAAAAGGAAAAAGTGTGTATCATGGCTAATGTGATTTATGGTGTGAAAAATAAAAAATTTAAAAAAAACAAGGGATTATGAGTTAATCAACATTCTGTCACCCTGGTCTCTTCCACCCATTTCATGAACTGCCCATTTCATCTAAAGCCCATGGTCTCATCCATTTGACGCCTGCATGTCGCATCAATTGCAAGCCTACGTGTCATCACTGAATTTCTAAAACTGAACTTTGGACTTTGAACTGCCTTTCGAGAATTGTGCCTTGAGCTGTGGAAGCTTTGGGTATTCCACACACATGCCAGTATATTTACTCATAGTTGGGAGTTTAGTTAGATTTAGATAAGTGTAAATAAATTAGATGAGGTGTTATATCATTGTTAATTAATAATTTAAAAATATTATTTTAAATATAACACCGTCTGGGCTAATTTCTATTGCTGTTGTCTGGTACTCTAAGACTTAACACAAACTGTAGAGTATAGAAACTGGCCTTTCGTCCCATCTCACCCATGCCGAACGCGATGCATGTATTTGCAAATTGCCTTTGCCTGCATTTGTCCTGTATCCTTCAATTCCTTTCTCTTGCAAGTACCTGGCTGAATGCCTTTCAAATGGAATTGTATCAGGAGACACAAAATGCTGGAGGAACTCGGCTGGCCAGGCAGCATCCATGGAAGTGAAAAGAGAGTTGACGTTTTGGGCCGAAGCCCTTCCATGGAGGCTGTACCTAACCCTCTGAGATCCTCCAGCACGTGGTTGTCCAGTTTTCCAGCATCTGCAATCTCTCCTTGTGATTGTATCTGCCTCTACCAACTTCTCTGCAATGCACAAACATGCTGGAGAAACTCCGCAGGTCACACCGCATACATTGAAAGTAAAGGGTGACCAAAGTTTCTGACACTGAATAAATGGCTCAGGCCCAAAACATCGGTTACCCTTTACTCCCTATGGATGCTGCGTGACCTACTGAGTTTCTCCAGCAGGTTTGTGCATTGCCCTTGAGCTCAGCTTCTGCAGACTTTTTTGTTTAACTGCCACCTCCTCTGGCAACTCGTTCCATGTCATCAAAACCCTCTGGATGAAAAGTTACCTCTCAGAACTCCATTTAAAGCTGTGCCCGCGAGTTCAAATTTACCTTGTGAGGGTCAGGTGTCAAACTATGTCCAATAACACTTGAACGACATTTTATCATGCATTCTTGCCACCACTTCAAAAACATCCGAGAGCATTAGATCTGACACTGGACAGCAAAACTTTTCAAAAGGTTTTCTTCCTGACAGAAAATTGGGGATTACACTTCAAGCTGAACATAAAGAAAATTTCAGATTTGCTGTATCACGTAGGAAATAGGAGAAACATTAAATTAATTTTTATTGAATTTAGTATGTTTAATCGCATAATGATGCTGACACATTGTGTTAGTTCAACTAACCTAAAAATGTTGATTTTTGTTTGTACTCAGCATCTGATGCCTATTTTGTCAGTGTCCAACAATAGTCGGCCAGCATTGATATTGCTTTTCTGTGGTCGCCATGTCCTGGTGAAACCTTTCACCATGTTCGTCACTGACTGCACCGAGATCAGCCAGAAAAAAGCCCAAGTGCGAATGCAGAAAATGAATTTTCAACGACCTGTTGCACTTTATGCTTTCGTAGGCTTGAAGCAGACTTAAAATATGACAGGAAATCACAAAAATGGGTTATATTTATTTAATAAAAGGTACCTGCTAGGAAATATTTTAAGGTGATATTCATGATCAGCTGCCCAAAATCCATAAAATGCACCCAAAAGTGTTCCGGAAGCAAAATCTTCATTGTCCAGTGCTATTAAATACTACAAGAGGGGTTAGTGAGAGAATGCGACAGAGGCAATCATATGAACGTATCTCTGCAGGGCATGATTCAGATTGGTTTCTTCCTTACTAAAAGAAATTACCATACCGATAAAACACCATTCAAGTGACTCATGCTTGTAATCAACCTTGCTCTCCCTTCAGTGATTCTATTGAATACTTCAGCATCCACGCAAACCCCTCATTACCGATAATTAACGACTGCACTGATGAAATGGTGCACAGAGGCGATGGATATTTGGAAAGCTGCCAATTACCGGGAGCCTGGGGAATGGTGAAATGCTGCCCTGCTGGATTTTCCACCAGTTGATCCGTATCACTCAGGAAGATTAACACAGAGGAAGAGCTTTAAGTAACCAGGTGCGGTGTCGGCAGGCACAGAGTAATGAGTTTGACCTGCAACCCATCAAGAATTTATTCCTTTCGCCTCATTAAGTAGCCTTTCCCTGAGGTAGGCTGGGGAGAAGCACAGTTATTTTCACTTCCTCCCTATCCTCTCGCACCCTTTAAAAGCCTGATGGGATAGGGTCCAGAAACTGGGGCAGCACCTGAAAGTTCCTGGGTGCCAGACCCAGAAGGTATTGACCGACTTCTTGGATTTCTGTTACCCCACCTACTTACCCGTATTGCCTTTCCCCCAGCTCTCTCTCTCTCTCTCTCTTTCTCTCTCTCCCCTTTTCCCTCTGTCACATTTCACAGAGCCAAAATTAATTCTCACCTCTGGATGTGGAGAGGGAGGGGAGGATGAAGGTAGACTTGGAGGGGAGGGTGAAGGTGGAGACGGAAGGGAGGGTGAAGGTGGAGGTGGAGACAGAGGGGAGGGTGAAGGTGGAGATGGAAGAGGTGAAGGTGGAGGCGGAGGGGGGGTGGATGTGGAGATGGTGGGGAGGGTGGATGTGGAGGCAGAGGGGAGGGTGAAGGTGGAGACGGAAGAGGTGAAGGTGGAGGTGAAGGGGAAGGTGGTTGTTGAATCGGAGGGGGGGGTGGATGTGGAGATGGCGGGGAGGGTGAAGGTAGAGGGAAGGGTGGATGTGGAGACAGAGGGGAGTGTGTAGGTAGAGACAGAGGGGAGGGTGAAGGTGGAGACAGAGGGGCAGGGAAAGATGCTGAAGGAAAGAGATAGGTGGGACAGCGTGAGGGAGGAATAATGACCAGAAAAGAACAGCAGAGGAGAGGAGATAGTGAGAAAGGTGTGCACAAGTCTGCTCAGAGTGAGACAACACCCCACAATCCTCATCAATTCAGTAATGCATCAACATAAATTTCCAGATGTGGTGAATCTGTACACATGCTGAACAAGAATTATACACTTTGGTAAATGGTTATTTACTAGTTCATTAAAAAAAAAACCCTTTAACCAAATTTTAATGGAATTAAAAAATGCATTTGTCCACAATATTTCAGCCATCTTAACATTGGTCAGCAAACTATTATTTTAAAGATTAATTGGTCTTTCTCATCACAATAAAATCTTTGGAATATCTGGAGACTGTGAGAGAGGTGAAATAATTGTGCGTTCTTTCTTTGAGAATTTGTTAAAACTATTCCCATGGATCAGTCAGAGGCTGCCATATCAAGTGGCCTCTTAACATCTGTGTCAGCCAGCTGCTTTGTATCACTGAAGAGTTTTATCTTCAGCAGATTAAAATATTCAGGGGTAGCTGCAGCTGTGAGATCATTGAACGTGTTATTCTCCAGCAGTGACATTCAACGGGAGCAATGTTTTGAATACATTAAGACAATTTAGTTGTGCCGAGCCCATCATTGGTTTGATGAGGAGATGCAAATACTCATTGGCGACTGGCTGACTGGAGGGACGAGAGAAGCAGCGGGCCAGGACAGAGCAGCAGGAGGCCATCAGCTGACTGCGAGAGTATTGCTTTGATTGAGCCAGGATCCCTCGGTGTAGTGTAATGAAGAGCATTAGCATATTGTGCCAATTATACAGCTCACCCCTCCCTCTATCAATAATGTATCAGCACTGGCCTAATTATTATCATATCGTGGCACAATGGCACTTGCTGTTTCACAATTAAGATCCGCCTGTTGGTTGGTTGAGATTTCCTAAATGCTGCAATTATGGACAATTTCACATTGCCACTTTTAAAAGCCTAGTTCCTTAAAACTGCGGGCCATACAGTGAGGTTTGCAGAATGATGATTATCTATTATCATTTCTGTTAGAAAAGGGGATGCAGAGAGTTGACGATGAAACTATTTTTGACAAACAATATCTTGGATCATTATTACACAAACAACATATTCAAAAAGAGCGATGCAGCAACGGGAGGGTGAGGGAAACCCAGATCAAAATCCCAGCCTCATATACACATGAATATTGGATCCTTGCTCTGGGAAGGAAAGGATGAGCATTTGGGCACAACGGAGGCCAATAGCAAGGAAGCCAGTGGGCAAAGAAGGTGTCTCTCAGTTTCAAACACTAGGTCTCCCTTGGTAACTACCTCACCTGCTCACCGGGGAGCAACAAAGATGCAGAGATTTATCACATGGAAAGTCTGGAGAATGGAATGAACATGGAGAAATGGAAGAGCGTGTGTATGACAGTAGGACAGGCAAATGGATTGGAAGGGGATGGCTGGATATAAGCAATGGGCAGGCAAATAGCACGAGCTCAGATGAGCAACTTGGTTCGCGTACAAGTTGGGCTGAAGGACCTATTTCTGAGCTGTATAGTTCTGTGACCAGAAAGCCACATTTTCTTCCAAACGTTTGTATTGAATTATATTGTATCATGCATAACCTCGTGTTTATTGTATTTCTCATAGTTCTGGAGCATAGCTTTTCCCATCGTTATTGAATGAAGATCTACCGGGACCAATGCCTGAAGAGGGCGCACAAAATCTGTGAACCGGTGCGGACTCGAAAGGGCAACATGGCCTGTTTCCGCTCCGTAAATGGTTATATGTGCGTGCGCTATATCTATATTACACACACATTGTATGTGTATATAAATATATATATATATATATATATATATATATTTATATATATATGTATATGTTATACACACACATTTATAAATACATGTGGAAATGGAGACCTTTGTTTATAAATATATATGACCTCAGGACATCCCAAGGCATTTCACTAATTAAGCAGATTTTTTTGAAGTGTCATCACTTGGAATGTAAGAAATACAATGATGAATTTGCACACGCCACTTAGTATAGAATCCCAGCACCAGACAGCACTCTCTCCTCCCCTCTTGGCCATCTGCAGGGATTGCTCCCTCCGTGACTCTATCGTGGACTCATCCCTCCCTATCAATTGCCACCCCCCCCCCAACCTGGGCGCCTTCCCCTGTGGCTGCAGAAGGTGCCACACTTGCACCTACACCTCCACCCTCACCATGGTCCGGACCTCAAACAGGCCATTGAAGTGAAGCAACAGTTCACTTGTGTATCTTGCAGGACTGATTTACTGCATCCGGTGCTTCCTTTGTGGCCTTCTCTACATTGGAGAGACTGGTCACAAATTGGGAGATCGCTTTGCTGAACACCTCCGCTCCCTCTATTACAGTAACAAAGACTTCCCAGTGGCCAACCATTTCAATGCTGAGTCATACACCCATACTCACATTTGTCTGTGGCCTTATGTACTACCCCACCAAGACCACCTGCAGATTGGAGGAACAACACCTTATTTTCCGTCTGGGCATACTCCAGCCAGTCGGCATTAACATTGACTTCTCTGCTTTGTGCTAAACTGTTCGCCCTTTTTTTCCTCCCCCTTTTCTGCTTTTCCAAAATTTGGGTTATGTATTTTTACCTTTACTACATACAGGACACCGTTTGACCAGCTGAGTTTCTCCAGCATTTTGTGATTTTACCATGTGGAGCTCGCTACATTTCAGCAAGGATACATTTGAGTGACAGTGAACCAAAACAACATGTTGATTGGCTGAGGTGAGTGGAGGGGTGTGGCCTGCAGCATCCAGGCAGGAAGTGTGCCAAGGCCATAACAAGATACACTCCCTTGGCTTTCACCCTGACTGCCTCATATATCAGGTCCTAATTGTTGCCCCCTCCCCATCACCCACCACACAATTACAAGAGCAGCTTGAGCTGAATAAAAAATGAACTCCAAGTCACCTGATCTCAGCAGCTCTGTGTGGCTGCTTCGCTTCAGGAGACCCATCACACACAGTGGTGCACACATGAAAGATTCATGGACTCAGACGCTCTGATCTCTACCCAGAGGGCACCTACCCTAAAGGTCTCCATGAAATTTTAACAGGTGCCCCTTTTACACAGAGATTCCAGTAAATTGGCATGTCAACGACCTGTACTTAAAGCCAGGTCAGGTCAGATCGGGTTGTTCACACTGAACCATGAAAAGCCGGTTCAGTGTGAACTTTTACATCCCAGTGCAGAGGAGGCGGGACCTTCATTACAGCTTTGGCATCCTGGGAAGGCAGGTAAGCTGATGCAAAATGCATGGCTCTGATACTACCTACCTTGGCGGGTAACTACCAGGGTGAAAGTGAACCCCCCCCATCCCATATTCATCATGTTCACACAGGTAAGTGAAGCAGTAAAAAGGCGGTTAATTACCGTCTTTCGAGGGAAGTGTAAAAGGGCCTCGGGTCTTACTGAGCAATAGAGAGGGGTGGTTGGGAAGGAGTGGGTGAAATGTAAAAGTCAGACCTTTAAACACAGCAACCTGCAAATAACCTGTCGCAAATGCCAGCACTTTCAAACGTATTGTATTCTTCAGCAAGTTGATGAAAAAGATGAACGATTCTCGCAAATGATCAGAAATGTGTCATCTGCTACTCGTTCAAGGACAATTGGCTCAAGTTTGCAGGTGGAGACCGTGCGCTGGAACAGAGATCCATGGTGGCAGGGGAGGGTTCAGATGGGAGGATTAAAATGAACCCTGATGTGGGTGAGAGACCGAGGAGGGAGGGCAGATGTGTGTGGGTGTAAGAATGAACTGGGAGTGATCTCAAGTGTGTGGGTGAGAGTGAGCCCAGATGTGTGGGTGAGAGTGACGGAGAAGTGAGCCCAAGTGTGGGAGTGAATGAGGACTCGGTGAGCCCAGGTGTGTGGGTAAGAGAGAGCCAGGAAGGTGTGGATGTGAATGAGGGCAGAGGGAGCTCAGGTGTAGGTGTGAATGAGGACTCAGTGAGCCCAAGTGTGTAGGTGAAAGTGTGAGTGAGGATCAGGACAGAGTGAACCCAGACCAACTGCAGCAACACTTTGTACACATGAGGAGTGTGAACACATTGTGTTTGTTATGCCCCAGCATGAGGATCAGAATCTTCCTTATGAGATGATTGTCTGGTCCCTTCCTCGAGTTGCGGTCTTCATTCCCACTCAACCTTGTGACAATGAGAGTTGTGAATTTGGATAATTCACATCATTTGGACAAAGCTCACATCAAGCGCCCTTCTGGATAAGGATATGTTTCTTCAACCACCTGAGAGGGGTATAAGAAGAATCTCAGTAGTTCCCTGGTTGCCTATCCTAAGACGGATGAGGCAAGTGACAGGATCCATCAAGCTGTCATTTTCCATCATCTTAATGCGGGGCGAACATTGGACTTCCAATGCTCATCAATGTGATTAGTTTGCAGTTAAATTAACCCTCATTGATTTTAATTGATAGAGAATTTTAATTGAACAGAGCTGGGCATGGGAATTCTCTTTCAGAGACACTTTAATATTTTGTTGCCTGGATACACACTTTCAAGGCTCAGATGGGTGCTGGGGGGGGATCTCCTCATCACACCTCTGCGAGCGACGAAAAGCTTTGCAAACAGAGGCCCAAATTTGTGTGTTCCTTCCAAATGTGCCGAAGGGAACAAGTTGGCTGTGATATGCCGTTTAACCAGGATGTTGCTTGGATTGGAAAATATGTCTCATGAGGCAAGGTTAGCAGAGCTCGGGCTTTTCTCTTTGGAGTGAAGAAGGATGAGAGATGACTTATTCGAGGTCTACAAGATTCTGACGGACACAAATAAGGTAGACAACCAGCATCCCAGGGTGGGCGTTGCAAACACCAGAGGACAGTTGTATGTGATAGAGGGAGGAAAGTTTAGGGGAGACATCAGGGGTATATTTTTTTTTACACTGAGAGTTGTGGGTGTTTGGAATGCAGTGACAAGGGTAGTGGTGGAGGTTAGAACAATAGGGGCATTTCAGAGACTTTTAGACAAATGCATAGACGAAAGAAATATAGAGTTACGAGGAAGTGAGGGTTTAGTTTTTCTGGGGGGTATTTATAGGTCGGCACAACCTCTTGGGCCAAAGGGCTTATAACTGTGCCATAATTTTGTGTGTTTTTACATCAAGACTAGAAGAAGAAATGTTTCTGGCTTTCACCTCACTGTTGTTGGAGGCCTGCATTTCACAGAACATCCCTCGCGTTTTTATCTCACACCCTCCCAATTAATCTCAGCCACTAAGCTCCACTTGATTACCTGTCAGTCTGAATGATGAAGACATATTTTAAGTGGGGGAGGACTGATGTGTATCTTGATAAGCAGACCACAAATAGCAGACACAAAGAAACAATAGACGTATCTCTGTAATGCCCTTCACAAACATGGAACATCTCAATACTCTTTATAGTCAATGAAGCAGCCTCAAAAGTATAACTATTGATGCAAAGTTGGAAGCAGTACAACTAATTTAAAAAAAACAGATTATGCATCTCATCATCCATTGTTTGAAAGATAATCCAGCACTGAGCAGGATTACCTATCCATCTTCACAACAGTGCAATGATATCTTTAACATTTATTTTAAAGGGCAAAAGGATCTTGGGCTTAACACCTCTTCTGAGTGATAGCACATTTAACAGGCAGCGCTCCCTCAGTACGCCATTCAGGGAGTCAGACCCAGGGAAAGTGGTTCGGAGGGGGAACACGAACCAAAAGTTCTGAGTCAGGGCAACCCATCAGAACGCAATTGACGGCTTTCATCAATCTAAGCAGATTGCTATCGAGTCCTCTGGCAGAGGAAATGTACTGTCAAGAACTAGTTCTTTGATTAACCTTGAACTCACACAACATCCCAGTCTAAATGCCATGTGCCATGTAGCTATCTAGCTCTTGTAGGTAGAAGCTTATGCACCGCACTGTTTATAAAGGAAAAGCACTGAATAATTTAAGGAGAATTGCAACAGTCCTCTTGAGATAGCTGTACTGATTCCATTATGTATCTGCCAAGTATGAATAATATGCAAAAAAGCCAAGCGGATACAAAATTGACTAATAAATAGAAAGGAGTGAGTGGCAATAAATGGATGCCTTTAGACAGTAGTGAAGTATTCAGTGATTTTCCCCCCGGGGGGCTGGTCTACGAACGTTGTTGTTTTTCCCAAAATATTGTTCATGACATAGTGTGGCCCATCAAGACTGTGGCTGTTCTCAGAGCACCTGCATTCCTCCAACCATTCCCCAGTAACCATCAGGAAAGAGGTGTAGGGGCCACAGAACTTGCACCACCCGGTTCAGGAACAGCTGCTCCCCTTCCATCATCATACTCCTCAACAACAAACTCCATCAGGGACTCATTCTTTGCACTTATTTATTACTGAATACAGTAAACTCCTGGAATTCAAGCAATTGACTGCCTCAAGCAACTGGGGGAAAAAAACTGCCGAAAATAAATAGGTAAAAAACACTAAGGTTTAAAATTGGCGCCCCCTAGCGGTTGGTTCACCAATCACACAACACACAATCTCAAGTAACTGGAAAATTTACTTATGTGGCATCTAGTGATCCCCATAGGTGCCAGATATCGGGGATTTTACTGTATTTATTTTCTGTATTGCAGAGTCAGTTTGTTTACATTTCTCTCTTTTGTCTTCATATCTTTTCTTGAGTACAGTTTTTTTGCATGACCGATAAGTAGAAATTCTACCTCGCTTGTAAGACAAAGGATCTCAGGGCTGGATATGATGTCGGGTATGAACTCTGCCCATCAAGTCCACCTTGAGGTTTCTGCCATTGACCCACACTGGGAGTAATTCCCAGCGGCCAATTGACCTTGTGACCAACACATCGTTAGGGGAGGAAGAAACCCTTGAGGCCACAGGGCATAAGTGTGAACTTTACTCAGACAGAGTATTGCGTTCAGTTCTGGTCACCTCATTATAGGGGTAGATGCTTTGGATAGAGTGCAGAGGAGATTCAGCTGTTACAGCGACAGCAACCGGATTTCGCTTCCCACGCTATCTGTAAAGGATATGCACGTCCTCCCTGTGTTTCCGTGGGTTTCCTCCAGGTGCTCCAGTTTCTTCCCACTGTTCAAAATATACCGGGGTTGTAGGTCAATTGGGTGTAATTGGATGGCATGGGCTTGTGGGCCATGTTACTGTGATTTATGTCTAAATTAAAAGTAAAAAGCATTTAAAAAAATAAATTAAATTAAAGTCAAGCTTCATTGGGTAAAATTAAAAAGACATGGAAGCAGAATCTCCATATTTCAATTCCTGAAGATTCTTGGAACTTTATCTGGAAATTGGTTAACAGGGGTATATTTTGGGGCCTTTTAATGTTGTACATTAATGATTTGGATTATGAAATTAATGGCTTTGTGGTCAAGTTGCAGCTGAGGGCTGAGTTGATAGTGGTGGAGGGGAAGCCATGTTTGTGGAAGATCTGGACTGGAAGACCTCATCAGAAGATATGGACTGGAAGACCTCATTGGAAAATCTGGACTGGAAGGCCTCTTTGGAAGATCTGGACTGGAAGGCCTCATTGGAAGATCTGGACTGGAAGACCTCATTGGAAAATCTGGAGTAGAAGACCTCATCAGAAGATCTGGACTGGAAGACCTCATTGGAAGATCTGGTTTGGAAGACCTCATCATGGGAACAAATGCAGAGAGATGGAGAAATTGAGAGAAAGGGATGGAATCCTTGCAGGGGACAGGGTGTGAGGAAGAGTAGTTCAGGTAGTTGTGTGGGAGTTGGTGGGTTTGTACCAGACCGTGATGTAGCCGCCAGCACACTTTCCATCACACCTCTGTCCTCCAGCATTTCGGTTGTTTTTAATTCAATCATAGTATCTGCAACCTATTGTGTTTCACTCAGGGTGAATCAGTGAGCTGCAGTGGGAGTGAAGTTGGATTGTGCCAGCTGTGGATTTGAGGCAAACGATTTTCAAGGCAGGGCTCGATGCTAAGTTTACTGAGATGCTAGTGTGAGCTTTGGAGAGATGGGAAAACCAGACATTCATCTGAATGGCTGCTCACTTTGTCACAAGCCTATTCTCAAGGTTCAGGGTTCCTTTTATTGTCACGTAATAATATATAAAAAATGTAATATACATGATACACAAAGAGTCACCATGAGCCCCTTACTGCAGGACAAAGAGAAGCAAAAGAGAGCCCCTTCAGAGTCACTGAGTGTCTGTAGATTCGCCTCCAGCACCCAGTCTCTGCAGTAATGCAGAGTTCTATTTAACCCATCGGTGATCCAAGCTCCAGTTCCAAACTTCTGGCATGACCAGGAAGCCTTCGGGAACCCATATCAGGACCTCCTCTTTGGGGCTCAGCCTATTTGTTTGTCCCAAGTCATTTCCACTACTTGCACTTCCACTGTTCGCGAATCAACACACACTGAATGCTCGGATGTGGAAGGACTAAGGTGAACAGTATTTTTTGTGAAAAACTTGTTATTAAAAAAAACCGAGCAGGGACATCACCTTTTGCCTGTGAGGGGTTCATTCAAGAGCCTGATAACAGCAGGAAAGAGACTATTCTTGAACCTGGTGGTGCGGGAGCGACTCATTTATTCATTGCACTCGTCCCCAGCAGACTTTCTTGTTTAACTCTTAAACCTGGAGATCCATTTTCTGCCTGAAGGACGGGGGTGGGGGAGAGAGGGTGGTGACTCAGGTGGGATGGATCCTTGAATATTTTAGCCGCTCCCCCTAGTCAGTGAGAGGTATGATCGCTATCTCTATACACTATCTATTGACACCAATGAAGGGAGGTTAGTTTTCTCAATGGTCTGAGCTGCCTTTACCAAGTTTTACATCAGTGCAAAATTCTTGAGTGAGGTTTTTTAAAATCATCTCTTTTTGTTTTGCTTTTTTGGCGTACTTGATGTTGCTCAGGGATCTTCTTGGCTTATGTTACCTTTGGATTATTTCTGTGACCTGTTTGTACCCATTATTATTCTGTTGTGTTTTATTTTCTTTTGTAACTAGCATGTGTTTGCTGATTTATCATTTTGGGGTGGGGGGGGCTGAGGGGTGAGGGGAGTGGCTGAGGAGTGAGGGGAGGGGGTAGAAAGACTCGGTATAATACACTCTGTAAAAGGGGTCAAATGTTCTCCTGTGTTGTTTGAAATGCATGAGTCTGAAAATTCAAAAATAAAATATTCAGAAAAAAATTCCTGAGTGGGCTCTTTTACAAAGATGGTTCCCTGTTCACTTTGCACTCACTGAGTCTTTCACGAATATTATGCTCTATGTAAGATGGAGATTTTTCAGTTAAGTGAGACTTTTTTTTTTAGTAATTTCTTCTTCTCCGAACATGGACATCATTATTAATTGCCTCTGAAGTGAGAATCTACTATATTGAGAGTCTGATCACAGGTCAGCCATGCTTAACAAGCAAGAATGGCAGATTTTCTTCCCTGAAGGAGAATAGTGAAGTTGATGATGTTTTACACCAATCTGGTAGATTCCCATCATTCTGCCCTGACAGTGATTGTGATCAGCAATATTCTTCCAACCAGCCAACCAACCAAAGAAATTCAATTACTTGAAACTAAAATCCCCAGATGCCGTGTTCATTTCTCCAGATCAATAGTCCTGGCCTTTAGATGTTTGTCTAGTAATGTAACTACTATGTGACCACACTCTTGTAGATAACATATTGAGATGATCCGTATCATAGCACCTTGCATTTAAGTATTATAATTCAACCATTTAGAAAGCTGGGCTGATCCTTGGCCATCGGCATAATCTATACTCTCTTCATAGCTGCATCACTTCAAGGTGCAGATTTACTGTCAGAGTATACGCATGACGTCACGTACAACCCTGAGATTCTTTTTCCTGCGGGCCAGGCAGAATTTATACTTATTAGTAGTGCAAACTATACTCAAGAAAAAGATACATATACAAAAGAGAGAAATGGAAACAAAGAAAGAAATGGAAACAAATTGAC
Source organism: Narcine bancroftii (assembly GCF_036971445.1). Taxonomy (NCBI): domain Eukaryota; kingdom Metazoa; phylum Chordata; class Chondrichthyes; order Torpediniformes; family Narcinidae; genus Narcine; species Narcine bancroftii. The sequence goes on from NC_091482.1 coordinate 5,824,276, forward strand.
TGTGAAAATACAGAAAAATATTCAGTAAGACATAATGTGCAAAGTAAAAGTCCATAAATGAGTCTCTGATTGAGTTTGTTGTTGAGGAGGCTGATGGAAGAGTAGCAACTGTTCCTGAACCTGGTGGTACAAGTCTTGAGACACCTATACCTCTTTCCTCTACTCACTCTACTCTGCTCAACACATTATACACCACCTGACTGTGTGGCCAGGCACAATTCCAATGCTATCTACAAATTTGTCAATTATACCATGGTTGTCAGCAGAATCACAAATGGCAATGAGGAAGTGTCCAGGAGGGAGATCAGCTTGCTAAGTGGTGTCACACCAACAACTTTGCACTCAACATTAGAAACACCAAGGAGATGATTGTGGACTTCAGGAGGAAGTCAGGAGAATACAAATCAGTCCTCATTGAGGGGTCAGTAGTGGAGAGGGTCAAGAACTTCAAATTCTTGGGTGTCAACATCCCTGAGGATCTGTCCTGGAGCCTCCTCGTTGATGAAATCATGAAGAAGCTCGCCAGTGGCTATACTTTGTGAAGAGATTTGGTATGTCACTGAAGACTCTTGAAAACTTCTCCAGGTGTACTGTGGAGACCATTCTGGCTGATTGCATCATTGTCTGGCTCAGAGGTGCTCCCACTTAGCCAGTGACATCACGTACACCAGACTTCATTCCATCGAGGACATCTGCAAGATGCGGTGTCCTTAGAAAGCAGCCTCTATCTTCACCCTCTTCATTCTCCTACCATTGGGAAAAAGGAGCCTGAAGATGAGCACTCAGCGGCACAAGGCCAGCTTCTCTTCCTCTGCCATCAGATTCCAAAATGATCAATGAACCAGAGACACGGCTTGACTTTGACTTTTTATTCCACTATTTTTATTTATTATAAATATTTGCACTGTGATGCTGTCGTGACATGTTCATTACAATAAATTCTGATTCTGATTCCTGATGGCAGCAGTAGGTATTGGAGCATGTCCTGGGTGGTGTGAATCCTTGACGATTGCAGCTGCTCTCCGACGGCAGTGATCCATATAAATTTTTTCCTTCATATTGATGTACTTCACATTGCTGTTAATGCCAAATTTAACTACTCTGTGTAGCTGGGGCTCTGTAGCTGAAAACCAACCACTGATGAAAGGACGGGAGGCCTGTCACTTCTGATGAAGGAGCCTAGTCAGAGGCCACCTGCATCTCATTGCTGGTTGTTGCTTGGCTGACCACAGTTGCTGATGACCTTGAACTTCAGCCATCCTCCATGTAACTGGCAGAAAACCAACAATGACTGATTTTGTGGAAGCATGCCAACCTGAATCAATCCGAGCTCGGAGTGTTTCTGCGTGCAGTGAAAAGGAATGTAAGGAAAGATCCTTTTCCCTTTTATTTTATCCTTTCTTTGGCAAGGACTAAATAGTCCACATCTGGTGTGGGCAGAGGCTGCTATTAATAGATGCACAAACAGCTTGGGATAGCTTGCCTTCCTTTCTGATGCAACAACCAGGCATCAAATGAGTTGGAATCACTGAGGACCACTTACAGCAAGGCATTGAGCCACATCACTGGCCAAGGTCAAGAGCTCCCTCATTTCAGGCTCGATGGTGAGACAGAAGAGAACAACATATGGTAGCCAATCTCTTCTGCCCCTCTTTGGATGAAAAAAATGAAAGGATTACTGGATCAGTCATGATCTAATTGAATGGTAGTGAGGAGTTAAGGTCTGGTTTTATGTCAGGTTCTGAGGTAACATGTGCATATACCACTCTCTCTTTCTCTTCCTGGAGCCTTTTTAAAATATTCTTTAAATTTTTCACACTATGAACCATATCAACCAAAATATGTACAAACATTTCTCATTACATTTACACAGTGGTCTTTTCTCCCTTTTTTTCCCCCTTTCCCTCCCTCCCCCTACCCACCCCCTCCAAAACCCATAAATATTCAACATATACAATACAATAAAACCATAAAACAATATCTTCACACAAAGGAAAATAAACAAGAAAAATACGTCATCTATTCATTACACACTGAATCTGGTCGTTTTGTCTTCTTATCATTTCAATTCTCATTTTAGCAATGGTGGTTGTAGGCAAGGTCTCTCTGATATTTTCCATGTATGGCTCCCAAATTTGTTCAAACATTGTGACTTTATTTTTTAAATTATATGCTATTTTTTCCAATGGAATACATTTATTCATTTCTATGTACCATTGCTGTACTCTCAGGCTCTCTTCCATTTTCCAAGTTGACATTATACATTTTTTTGCTACTGCTAAGGCTATCATAATGAATCTTTTTTGCACTTTATCCAATTTGAGGCCTAATTCTTTACTTCTTATGTTACTTAAAAGAAATATCTCTGGTTTTTTTGGTATGTTATTTTTTGAAATTTTATTTAGTATCTGATTTAGTTCTTCCCAAAACGTATTCACTTTCGTACATGCCCAAGTTGCATGTAATGTTGTTCCCATTTCCTTCTTACAGCGAAAATATCTATCCGATAATGTTGGACCCCATTTTTAAAATTTTTGAGGTGTAATATATACCCTGTGTAACCAATTATACTGTATCATGCGTAACCTTGTGTTTATTGTATCCTTCATAGTTCCAGAACATAACTTTTCCCATATTTCATTTTTTATCTTTATATGTAGATCCTTTTTCCATTTCTGCTTAGGTTTATAGTTTATTTCATCATTTTCCTTCTCTTGCAGCTTAATGTACATGTTTGTTATAAATCTTTTAATTATCATTTTGTCACATATTCAAAGCTGTTTCCTTCAGGTAATCTCAGTCTGTTTCCCAATTTATCCTTTAAATAAGCTTTCAGTTGATGATATGCAAACATTGTACCATGAGTTATTCCATATTTATACTTCAACTGTTCAAATGTTAATAAATTATTTCCCAAAAAAACAATTTTCTATTCTTTTGATTCCTTTTCTCTCCCATTCTCTAAAGGAATGGGATTAGTGGATTTTGCGTCAATAGTAATTTTGGTATTTGGTCATTCGTTTTTTTTCCTTTCTAAGTGGATCTTCTTCCATGTATTAAGTAAATGATGCAGTACTGGTGAGTTTTTATATTGCACCAGCTTTTCATCCCATTTCTAAAGTATGTGTTCCGGTACCTTCTCCCCTATTTTATCTAGTTCTATCTTAGTCCAGTCTGGATTTTCCCTTGTCTGGTAAAAATCTGATAAATAGCTTAATTGTGCGACTCTACAATAATTACTAAAATTTGGTAACTGCAAAACACATTGATTATACCTCTCTGCTAATTTATATAACGCTACCCCTAGTTTTCTCCCTTTCCACAAGAATTTCCTTATTATTCTCTTTAGTTCAATAAAGAATTTTTCTGTTAAAGGAATTGGTAACGTTTGAAATAAGAATTGTATCCTTGGGAACACGTTCATTTTAATGTAGTTTACCCTCCCTATTAATGTTAGCGGTAATTCTTTCCAATGTTCTAAGTCTTCCTGCAATTTCTTTATTAGTGGCTGATAATTTAGTTTGTACAAGTGGCTTAAGTTATTATCTAACCTGATCCCTAGATATCAAATTGCTTGTGTTTGCCATTTAAATGGTGATTTTTTTTTAAAATTCTGTATAGTCTGCGTAACTCATTGGCATAATTTCACTTTTATTTGCGTTGATCTTGTACCCTGATATTTTTCTTTTTTTTTAAACTTTATTTATTCGTTCAAAAAACAAATAATATATGACATATGCAGCAGTTAAACATGAACATGAACGTTTTTTTTTATATACAAAAAAAAAGAAAAGAAAAGATCCCCCCCTTCAGCCAACTCTCCTAAGGAGAGCCATAAAAAAAGAAAAAAGAAAGAATATTAAAGAAAAAGTTAAATATACATATTGTAATCTAGTCAATATAAATTGAAATGTAAATATTCCGAGTATAACAACCACTTATTAATAAAAAAATTATAATTATCATGCAAAACATACGTAATTTTTCCATTATTAAACAATATTTCATCTCATTATGCCATCTATTAATATCAATCATATTTGTATCTTTCCACGTACTAGCAATACATTTTTTCGCTACGGATAAAGCTAAATATACAAAAGCAAGCTGGAACTTATCTAATCCCAAACCTTTCAAAGGTTGCAAATTACCCAATAAAAATACTGTTGGATCTAAAACTATTTTAATCTTATACAGATATTCTAAAAACGATTGAATTTTCCTCCAAAAAGATTATATATGTGTACATAACCAAACAGCATGAAAAAAAGTTCCAACCGTATCACCACATCTAAAACACAAATCTGATTCATTAAAACCATATTTTTTTAATTTTTCAGGTGTCAAATATAATTGATGTAAAAAATTGTAATTAATCATTGCATAATGTGCATTTATCAATCTAGTTACACTATCATAACAGATATCTAACCAATCGTCTACAGAAAAAATAAAACCAACATCCGCTTCCCATTAAATTTTAGATCTATCCCAACCTTTTTATCCATACCATCCTGTAACATTTGATACATAGATGAAATATAACCTTTTTCTGGTACCTTCATAAGGAAAGTCTCAAATTTAGTCATTTTAGGTAAAATCATATCTCTACCCTGATATTTTTCCATATTCCTTCAGTTTCTTATGTAATTCTTTTATTGATATCTCTGGTTCTGTTAGGTATACTATGATGTCATCTGCAAATAAGCTGATTTTATACTCCTTCTTTATTTTTATCCTTTTTATTTTATATTCTTATCAGTTCTGCCTAGGGTTCTCTTCCTGGAGCCTTGACTCCAAAGAGTCATGGAATAAGCCATACCCCCTGGGAAAGTCTGCAGATGGGGGTGGGGTGGGGGAGGTTGATGGGAATTCAGTGAGGATGACAGATTCTTGATTCCAAGCTTCATTTATCCCATCACGATACCCTAACACTGTTGCATTTAAACAGATACAAATGAAGAGAATATATTACCCGCATCCCTTATTCACAGATAGAAGTTCAGGCATTAATCACTGTAATATTGCTCAAATATTAAATTAATAGAACACACATACACATATTTTATGACTGAGAGAGGGCACAAAGGAAACTGGATCAACGGGTCAGCTGACATCAATTGACAGCAATATGCTGGAAGGCTTGTCAAGGATCTTACAACAGGACATCAAAAATAATGATAATTCGCAATACTCAATATGGTTTTTGACAACGATATATCAAAGAGAGTTTGTTTGAGGTAACCACCAGAGTACATAAGGGGAACTAGACTTTGTTGTACATGTGACGTTTGATAAGTCTCACTCAAAGAACTGCTATACATAAAACAGCACAGCACAGGAATAGGCTCAATCATATAAACCACATCTAACCATTTACAGCACAGGAACAGGCCAGCTTGGCCCTACAAGTCCATGCCGAACATCATCTCCCACCTAGTCCCACTGACCCGCATTTTGCCCATAACCTGCACACCGCTCCCATCCATGTACCTATCCAACTTTTTCTTGAATATTAACATCGATCTCGCTTCTACCACCTTTGCCGGAAGTTCATTCCATACCCCCACCACCCTCTGCGTGAAGAAATGTCCCCTCATGTTTCCCTTAGACTTTCCCCCTTTTACTCTCAATCCATACATACCCTCTTGTTTGAATCTCCCCCATTCTCAGTGGAAAAAGTCTATCCACATTGTCTCTGTCCCCCTTATAATTTTGAACACCTCTATCAAATCACCCCTCTTCACTCCAGAAAATAAAGTCCCAGCCTGCTCAACTGTTCCCCTATAACTCAAACCCTGAAACCCCAGCAACATTCTCGTAAATCTCCTCTGCACTCTCTCTATACTATTTATATCCTTCCTGTAATTCAGTGACCAAAATTGCACACTATATTCCAAATTTGGCCTCACGAATGCCTTATACAGTTTCAACAGAACATCCCAACTCCTGTATTCAGTACTCTGATTTATGAAAGCCAACATACTAAATGCCTTCTTCACCTCCCTGTCCACATGTGATTCAACTTTCAGAGAATTATGTACCATGACTCCTAAATACTTTTGTTCCACTGCATTCCTCCATTGTCTACCATTTAACGTGTATGTCCTATTTTGATTAGTCCTACCAAAATGTAGCACCTCACAATTATCAGTATTAAACTCCATCTGCCATCTTTCAGCCACTCTTCTAACTGTCCAATATCACCATGTAAGCTTTGATAATCTTCCTCACTGGCCACAAACATGTCTGCACCAACAATTATGCCAATGTAAACTAATCCCATCTAATAGCACTTGGAATTCATCCCTCTGACAGTTACTGACCTGTTCATGTATAAATAAGGGCTCATGGTGTTGGGAGGAGTATATCAGCATTGAAAGTGGGTATGTTGATAGGCAGAACTCAAAGATGAAGAAAAGATTGGCCACCTTCAGATAGCCATCTATATCTGGGGCAGCAAGGCTAGTGCAGCAATTAATGTGATGCTATTACAGCCCAAGCGACCGGTATCCGAATCCCACACTGTCTGAAAAGAGTTTGTACGCTCTCCCTGTGTCTGTGTGGGTTTCCTCCAGGTTCTCCAGTTTCCTCCCACCCTTCAAAACGTTGTAGGTTAATTGGTGTATTTGAGCGGCACGGGTTTAAATGGCCGGAATTAGCTTCCACCATGTTGTAAATTTAAAAAAAATATGGAGAGTACTGCAGGGATCTGTTTTTAAATTCCACTATTTATAAACGATATCATTTAAATAAATGTGACTTAGCCAATGTCTATGGGAATGTGCAGGTGGAATACAATATAGGTAAAAGCACAGAAATGCTAGACGAACTCAACAGGTCTCACAGCGTCCATAAGAGGTAAAGAAATAAAACCAATATTTTGGCCCTGGGCCCTTCCTTAAGGTCCATCTTCAAGAAGAGGTCAGGCCCAAAACTTCGTAACATATTTGTGCTGCGAAACTGGCCGAGTTCCTCCAGCATCTCTGTATTTTTACTGCCATCACAGCGTCTACAGTATGGGTAAATTCACTTTGTTCAGAAGAATAGAGAAACAGGCACTGTCAAATGTGGGCACACAGGGAGACATGAGTGGGCTGACTCATAAAACACAGAATGGCAACATGCAGTTACAACAAGCAGTTAAGAAGGCAAGTGGTATGTTGCCCTTTATATAAAGTGAGGTGGAGGTTCAAGGTTAGGAGATCGGGCTGGAATTAAACTTGGCTTTCGTGAATCCACATTTAGTGCATTTTATGTTTTGGTTTCCTACCCAAGACAGATCAAATGGAGTTGGGAGGTGGTGGGAGGCAGGTTCGCTTGTCTGCTTTGTGAGATGAGAGTAGAAATGTACCAAGAAGGAGGATTGGCCTTTATTTACTGAAGCTTAGAGAGATGATATGATTAAAAGATACAATATTTCTGAGAGGGATTGATGGTGTGGATGATGGGTGCTGGAAAGACTAGACATTATCTCAGGATCAGAAGCCAGTTATTCCAGTTAAATGGGGAGAAACTTCACCCCCTTTCTCTTCCTGGAGCCTTGAACATAAAGAGGAGTGGAACTCAGTGGCACGTCTCCTGAAAGGATGAGCATGGTGGACATGAAGTGAGACTGGCAGACCTTTGTTAAGAAAGAATATGAAAGGATTTGAAACAGGAGCAGAAACACGGAGTTCAGATTCCAATCAACCATGACTACATCGAGGGGAGAAGTAGCATCACTAGTTGATTAGTTCCATCTTGACCCCTTGCTTTCTCCTTCTCCCACCTGGACAATAATTAAAAGGTTAACCACTTTTCCCTGTAATTCTCACAATTCTCAACGAGTGATTCAAGACTGATACAACTGATTGAAAGGGATATGGGCTTAGCGCAGTAAAAATGTGTAAAAATAATGCTGTGAACTTACCAAATGCAATCAAAACCTAGAAATGCTGGAGGAACTCAACTGGTCTTGCAGCATTCATTGGAGGGAAAGGTATGAGCATGACGTTTCGGGCCTGAGCCCTTTTAAAGGTTGGTAATATATCTTTAACTCTAATGGACACTGCGAGACTGGCCAGGTTCCTCCACCATTTCTGTGTTTTTTTACTACAATCTCAGTGTCTGCAGACTTTCGTGTTTCACTTCTTACCTAATGGAGAAAAAGGCACGAGGTTGAATAGATTAGCCCTGTTTTTAATACCTTACAATATTCCATTCCAACACCAAGGCATACTCCCTCCGCATGTTTACCTGCTCATATGGAGTAAAAGAAATTTAAATTTTATAAATTTAGACATACAGCACAGTAGCAGGCTATTTCAGCCCGTGAGCCCCTGCCACCCAATTAACCTTCAAATGGTGAGTGGAAACCGGAGCCCCCGGGGAAAACTCAAGCAGACACAGGGAGAACATACAAACTTCCTACAGACAGCGTGGGATTCAAACGCTGATCCCAATCGCTGGCACTGTAACAGCAGTGCGCTAACCACTACAACAACCGTATCACCCTACACTATTCAGAGAATTTTTCTGAATGACTTCTTCAGGCATGCCACTTACATGTCCTCATGTAACAGTGATGGCTTGATTTGCCAAAGGATGCTTTGCCTGTCCCTGTCAGGTACATCAGCTGCCAGGCACCTAAGGTTAATCATGGACTATCAGAAAAAAATCCCAGCCTCTTTACGATCACTGTAAACCTTTGTGCTTTCCAGAAAGGATTCATCAATTTGTATATTACTCCTTCTAAAATATTTATTTACCTACCCCTCTCCCCTCTCCGAGGACATTTACTGGCTGCTGGAATATATTAGCAGGGAGGTACTGAAAGCTGAGAGACAACGTTAATATTGGAAAGCTTTTTAGCAGATGAATATTTAATTCATTGATAGGATAATTCCTTGTGCTATGTCTTAAGGCAAATGCTCTGTCATGAACTTGTAGTTTTATACACTTGTATCTAATTGTGTTAAGTGCTGCCTATGACAATCCTTGGGATTCAACTCTAGATTCACACTTTCAATGGATCAGCAAGGTACCTTGCAATCAGGTTCCTGACCTTGGCTTTAACCCATACTCTTGCACAAGGTCCCCCTCTACCTTTCAACAGGTGTAAGATTCCAACTTCAGAGTAAGAATCAGGATTTATTGTCATAAACAAGTCATGAAATTCGGGGTTTTGGGGCAGCGTCACAGTGCAAACATTCATATTATAACCATCTTTCAACATTACTATAAATAAAAAAATTAAAATAAAACAAAATAGTGCATGAAAAGTAAGGCATTGATTATTCAGGAATCTGATGGCAGAGGGGAAGAAGCTGGCCTTGTGCCGCTGAGTGCTCGTCTTCAGGCTCCTGCACCTTTTACCTGATGGTAGCAGAGTGAAGAGGACATGGCTGGGTGGTGGGGGTCTTCGAGGATAGAGGCTGCTTTTTTAAGGCACCGTCTCATGTAGACGTCCTCGATGAAGTGAAGTCTTGTGATGTTGCAGGCCGAGTTAACAACTCTCTGGAATTTATTCTTATTCTGAGAGTTAGCGCCTTCATACCAGCCCGTATGTATGTGAATGAGGGATACAGGACCAAGACTCCATGTTGATGCAATCAAAAGAAAGCTTGCCGGAGGCTATAGTCTGTGAGGAATTTGAGGAAATTCGGTATTTCACTGAAGACTCTTGAAAACTTCAACAAGTGTACCATGGAGAGCTTTCTGGATGGTTGCATCACTGTCTTTTATAGAGGCACAAACTATTATGTTTTGCACCGAGGACATCAGGTGGTACTTGTAATCAGATGACAATAAACTTGACTTGACTTAGTACCTGGGAGGCTTAACTCCTAATTTCCTAAATTTCGGAAAGTGCGTTCGCTGCTACAAAGTTGACCAGTCAAGTCCCAGTGTCATTTGGGTAAACCTGAAATGCATTCCCCACAAGATTAATATATCCTTTCAAAGGTACTGCTCATGTTATTCCTGCCTGATCTAACTGTAGTTTTTATAGCCCAACCATTACACTATGAGCTTCAGTTATTGTGAAACAATTTTAATTCAATGTAGACATCCAGCATAGTAACAAGCCCTTCCAGCCCACAAACCCACACTGGTCAGTACAGCCCCCATACATCTTAGAAGGGTGGAAGGAAGCCGGAGCACCTGGAGGAAACCCGTGCAGACACGGGGAGATCGAAGAAACTCCTCACAGACTGCACCAGAGGGGAACCTGGGTTGCTGGAGCTGTAACAGCATTGAGCTGACCACTACACTTACTGTGCTACCCAAAGGCCAGGAGTCCATGGGTTTCTTTGGTCATCTGCCCATAAAACAATTTCTGTTCTTTTGGCTCTTCAGTACTCACTCTTTTTCAATTAATCCTTTGCAGCTCAAAAAGCAAATGACCTCAAAGTTCTCCATGCAGAAGCTAAAGCCAGTTCTGAATCAATTCAAATCTCTTTATAATTTAATGCCTCCATCTACCTGTATCGTCTTTCCGTTTCTTGGCTGTGTAGATTTTTATCCCATCATCTTCGCTGTCAATAGTCATACACCAAACAAGTCCTTCAGTCTCAACGACAGCAAAACCAAGGAGATGATTGTGGACTCAGGAGGAACTCAGACGAACACAAACCAGTCCTCATCAAAGGGTCAGTAGGGAAAAGGGGCAAGACCTTCAAATTCTGAGGATCTGTCCTCCATGACAATGCAATTATGAAGAAGGCTCACCTTTGGCTAAACTTTGAGAGAAGTTTGAGGAGATTTGGCATGTCACCGAAGACTTTCGAAAATTTTCTACAGGAGTACTGTGAAGAGCATTTTGTCCGGTGCTGTCTGGTATGGTGGTACCAAAGCTCAGGACAGGAAAAAAAAACTCCATAGGGTTGTTATCTCGGCCTGCGACATCACAGGCACCAGTCTTCACTCCACTGAGGACATTGTCAAGAGGCGGTGTCTTAAGAAAGCAGCCTCGATCCTCAAGGACCCCCACCACCCAGGCCATGCCCTCATCATTCTGCTACCATCGTGGAAAAAGGTACAGGAGCCTGAAGACAAGCACTCAGTGACACAAGGTCTCTGACATCAGATTCCTGAATGAACAGTGAACCACAGAGACTACTTCACTTTGTCTTTTTCTTGCACTGTTTTATTTATTTTGTGACATGTTAAGGACAATAAATTCTGATTCTGAAGTTCGGACCTACCTATTTGACTGCATGCGTATATGAGTTAAGATTACTAGCAGCTTTAACTAGGCTGGAAAAGATTTACTAACCATTGCTACCTCTATCTGTTGCAGAGATCTTCTGAAATGTACTAAGGCAGTGGTATAACACTGACATGCACACAACAACAATGGAGCCTTTTAGAGGAAACTCTTTGTGAATAGCACTGGTGGGATCATCAAATATTCCCACTTAGAACTACTACAGCCCAAGGCCACAGTCGCAGAAACCAACACACCTAAGAATGTTGCATGAAGTGCGTTGTGAAACTCAGTGATCAACAGGAACGGCAAACTCCGGTGGACCACAGGTGATTCAGGTCGCCGACGCACAGGCCCTTTAAGGCTGATCTGACCACACTTGCGCACAGGCTCAATGAAAACACCTGGCCCTGGGGCCTCCACTCCCTACCATCTTCCTGGCGCGTTTACCTGTTCATATGGAGCAAAATAAATTGATAAATTTAAACAGTCTGATAACAGGCTATTTTGGCCCATGAGCCCATGCTGCCCAATTACATCCAATTAACCTACACACCTGGTACTTTTCTACAGTGGGAGGAAACCGGAGCCCCCAGGAAAAACCCACACAGACACGGGGAGAACATACAAACTCCTTACAGACAGTGTGGGTTTCGAACTCTGATCGCTGGTGCTGAAAAGGCATTGCACTAACCACTATGCCAATAGCGCCGCCCTTCAAATTCCTGAGTGTCAACACATCTGAAGTTCTATCCTGGGGTCATCGTGTCAATGCAATCATGAAGAAAGCTCACCAGCGGCTATACTTTATGAGGAGTTTGAGGTGATTTGGTATGTCAACAAAGATTCTTGCAAATTTCTACAGGTGTACTGTGGAGAGCATTCCAACTGCTTGCGTCACGGCCTGGTAAGGAGGCGTCAATGCACAGGTGAGGAAAAGGTTCTTGAGGGTTGTAAACTCAGCTAGCATCATATGGGCATCAGTCTCCAAACCATTAAGAACATCTCCAAGAGGTGGTGTCTCAAGAAAGAAGTGTCTATCATCAAGGACCCCCACCCCACCCCCCCCACCACCACCCAGGCCATACCCTCTTCACTCTGCCACCATCAGGAAGGAGGTACAGGAGCCTGAAGATTCACATTCAACGTTATAAGAACAGCTTCTTCCTCTCCGCCATCAGATTTATGAACAATGAACCTACAGACACTGCCTTACTTTTTTCCCTCTTTTTGCTCTAATTATTTTCAAATATTGTATTTACAGAACTGTAATTTATAGCAATTTTTCATCTCTAATCCATAATCCTGCTGCTGGATTTTGTGACATGCTCATGACAGTAAATCTGATTCTGATATTGCCGATGAGCATTGTCCATGGTTATTCACTTTCATTTTAGCCTTAGGGCAAGGACACTCATTCCACCCATGCTTAGAGGGCTCAGCCCTTTCTGCAAACAACCGACAATATCTTTTCCGCAATCATGTCAATCATGTGCCCTGCTGAAGAGCTGCTGGTCACCTCGAAAAGCATCGCACAGTTAGAGACTGAGTTTCTTGGTTTTGACTGATTATAATCACACAGGGCTACTTGCAAACTGATTCTCCTTGTACACTGATGAAACCCTGCATTTTCAAAGTATTTTATTCCATGCATTTTCCTTTCAGGAGGAGGCTACAGTGTACAGATTACACTATTCCCATCATTGATGAAAACCTAATAGAATGCACGAGTTTGTGATGTCTTTGGAGCAACTTGGAGGCAAAAGAGGACAGGAAATGGCAAATTGCAAATTGCAACAAGTCCAAAAATCCGGATGCCATTGACCTGCACCTTGTCCATTTCCCTCCATACCCCTCCCATCCATGTACCTGTCCAAATTATTAACCTCATTCCACACCCCCACCACTCTGTGTGAAGAGGGTCCCCCTTATATTCCCCCTAAACTTTTCCCCTTCCACCCTTAGCCCATGTTCTCTGGTTTGTATCTCACATACCTTCAGTGGAAAATGCCTACCTCCACTTACGTCTATACCCCTCGTCTAAGTGCTACTGGTACCATGTAATCCAGTACTATCTGTTGCATGGTCAGGTGGTTGGTGAATAAACCGATTCCTCCACCAGGCTTGCCTGGTGTGGAGGGTGACTAGACACCCTGCAGGATGAAAAACAAGACCTGTTAAAGGGCGGAAAAATCCTCTCGCAGGGTTAACGACCATCTAACAAACACGAGCCGTGAAGCGCAGATCTTGCGTCGATGCTTGGTCTGGTCATTCACTGCACAGATCTTCCCCCAGCCCTCTTGGTCCTCACCATGCCACTGGATCCAGGAGGGGATGTCGAGAGGATGGGTCTGGACCTGTGCAACCCCCGCTCACATAAATCCATTCATACACACGTTGTTCCTTTCTGAAGAGTGGGGTATCCTCATATCAAACCCCACAAACTGATTGAAAGGAACCATCGTCATCCAGTGGGATGGATAGCCAGAAGTAGATACCCCTCATAATTTTAAATACCTTGATCAAATCTCACCTCATTATATTTTAATTTAGACTTACAGCATGGTAACAGGCCAATTTGGCCCTTGAGTCTGTGCCACCCAATTTACATCCCATTAACCTACTTTCTTGGTACGTTTCAAATGGTGGGAGGAAACCAGAGACCCTGGGGAAAACCCATGCAGACACAGGGAGAACCTACAAACTCCTTACAGACAGCTCAGGATTCGAACCTGTCCCGATCACTGGCGCTGTAAAGGGATTGTACTAACCACTGCCCCTTTCTTTCTTCTACGCTCCAGGGAATAAAATCCTAACCTGTTTAACCTTTCCCTGTACTCAGTTCCTGAAGTCCAGGCAGCATCCTATTAAATCTTCTCTGCACTCTTTCAATCTTATTGATATCTTTCCTGTAGTTATGCGACCCAAACTGCACACAATACTCCAAACCCCTGAAATGAACCAAAAATAAAACTCATAAAATTCAAACATTCAGCAAAATAAAAGATCCCAAGGTACTTCACTGGTCAGTGATCAAACACACCTTGGCATGAAGCCATACAGGTAGGTTTCTGAATATAATTAAATTCTTGATCAAGGGAAGTGTTTCCAGAATCCTTTAAAAGAACAAAAAGAGGTTGTACGAAGGAACTCCAGTCTTTCCCTGGGCCCATCAATGTTTACAAAAATTGGAGCAAAGCTGAGATGGGGCTAGAGGAAGCTAGATGGTGAGAGTTTATTGTCATATATATAAGTACAATGTGCAGATATTCAGAAATTCTTACTTGCTGCAGCCACACAGGTATGTAAGATGCACCAACAGCAATAGTATCATCAACTCTGTAGTAGTGGAGAGAATGGAGAACACCAAATCCTTGGAGTTCACTTAACTAATGACCTATCGTGGACACTCAACATTTTGTCATTTGCTAGGAAAGCACGACAGCGACTGCACTTCCTGAGAAGACCGAAGCGGGCAAGGCTACCAGTCGCCATCATGTTAATCTTCTGCAGGAGCTCTATCAAGAGTATCATGACCAGCTGCATCACAGTGTGGTACAGTTTTTGCAGAGAAATGGATCAGAGGTCAATCCACAGGACCATAAGAGAGGCAGAGAGGATCAATGGAGTCTCCCTCCCTGCCCATTGATGTGATCTACTCGGATTGTTATCTGAAGAGGGTGCATAAAATCATTGAGGTCCCCCTCCACTCAGCACACAGCATCTTTCAGCTGCTCCCATCGGGGAAGAGATGCAGGAGTCTCAGAGCCAGTACTATTAGGCTGAGGAACAGTCTCTTCCCATGGGCTCTGAGAATACTGAACAATCAAAGGAACTGCTCAATCGAACCAGAAGTGATTCATGCACAAAGCAATATCTATTTATTTATTTATTTAGATGAAATACTTGTCCTGTCCATGTATTGTTTGTCTGTATGTGTGTTATGTCTGGTTGTGCGTCTGCATGTTTTGCACCAAGGACCAGAGAGCACTGCTTCATCAGGTTGTACTAGAACAATCAGATGCCAATATATAACTTGCAAATACCACAATATGCCAAGACAAAAAAATAGATCATAAATAGAAAAGGATTGATACATAAACATTCCCAGTGGCTACAGGCCACTGTGAGTTATTTGTTCCACTGTAAAATGCAGCGCATTACCTGTGACACTGCAGCCTCTGTAAGTAATGCATGTAACCCGTGGAACCGAGAACCTCGTAAAACTCTTCGCAAGTTACCCGTGGTGCTGTAGTGACTCTGTAAAATTCCATACAACGACGAGCCGATGGCAAATCAGCGAGAATCGAAAATCCAAAACAGAATTTAACAAAAGCAGCATCAGCACCTCCGGAAACGGTTTCTATTTTACGGTGGAGTGACGGCATTCATTTCAGGCTGGAACCTACTCAGCCAATCACTGCTCAACTCACATCTGTTCATACTTCACCTCTGCACATCAGAGTGGGACGACGATTTATTAACTTTTGAATTATTTCCTGAGACTTCTGATCAAAGGCTGTTTTGAATCGATTTGAGGAGCAAGAACAGGCTCGTTATTCTCCATTCCTTTCTAAGGAGACAGAACTAGTGCATTCATGTCAATCTTCTGCCATAAATTTTAAATCACAGCTTTTAAACAAACTCAACACAAAATATCCCATCAGCACAGTAAGACTAACAACAAGATGACAAAAGTGTTCAGTCCAAAGGAAGGTACCTTTGGAAGTACTGTATATTATCATTCCTTGAGCAATTCACAAAGAATACATTTTATTTCTGATTTGGGCTGTTTTCAATCATTTTCACCTCAATGTAGCCTGGAATAAGAGATAAAGACTTGCAGGAAAGAAAGGGAGAGAGCTGTATGCACAGGCATACAGAAGGAGAATTAGCGAAGGTAAAGGCCCTGGGCAACGAGGATTTCAGAATATTTTAGTTGAGGGCAATTTCTTGGCAGAAGTACAATTTTCTCTGGTTCTACTTGTATTCTGGATTAATATGCCTTGTTTACAACAAATTGAACAATTTAAAGATGCCAAGCTAATTGATGAATGTCTTCAAAGTTGTATGGATGCCTTTAATTTATCTGTGGTGGCTGTTTTCACTCGCGTGGGAATTAAAATTTTGCCATACAGCACAGTAACAGATCATTTTAGCCCACGAGTCGGTGCCGCCCAATTTACACCCATTTACCTACATCCCAGGTACATTTCAAACGGTGGGAGGAAACTGGAGCCCCTAGGGAAAACCCACGCAGACATGGGGAGAACGAACAAACACTTTACAGACAGCGGGAATTCAAACCCCGGTCAAGGCACAGTTGGCGTAGTGGTTAGCGCAACGCCTTTACAGGAGGGACCGCGGGTTTTGAATTCTGCGCTGTCTGTAAGAAATTTGTATTTTCTCCGTGTCTGCGTGGGTTTTCTCAGGGGGCTCCAGCTTCCTCCCACCGTTTGAAACGTACCAGGAGTGTAGGTTAATTGGACGTACATTGGGCAGCATGGATTTGTGGGCCGAAATGGGCTGATACCATGTTGTATGACTAATTTAATTTTAAAAAGGCATTGCACTAACCGCTATGTAAACCATGCCACCCCAAGCGGAATGGATCTTGTAGTACTTCCCTTTAGTGTTAATGGACCATGTGTGAAATGACAAATTGGCTGATAGTTAATAGAACAAGATTTTGAATGCTTTTCTGCTTTTGTTAGATTTACGGTAATAAAATATGTTGTTTAAAATTTCCATCCAATTCTTAGATAGAGATAGGATATCACCTTCGGAATAATGGGCCGAATGAGCAGAATTCTGAAATAGATGAGGTAGGTTTGGAAACAGCTTTGACCTAATTTATTCATAAATTCATTGGTTACACTGGACAATTAAGATTTTGCTTCCTGAGCACTTTGGGTATTTTATGGATTTTGGGCTGCTGATCACGAAAATCACCGTAACATTTTCCTATCACATATCATTTTTTAGATATTACCTATTTTGTAATTTCTTGTCATATTTCAAGTCTTCTTCAAGCAGACAAAACCATGAAGTTCCATGTCATTGAAAATTAATTTTCTGCATTCCTACTTGGACGTCTTCCCGGCTGATCTGGGTGCAATCGGTGACGAACATGGTGAAAGGTTTCACCAGGACATTGCGACCGCGGAAAAGTGGTATCAGGGCAACTGGAATCCATCAATGCCGGCCGACTATTGTTGGACACCGACACGAGAGGCATCAGTGTACAAATGAAAATCAGCGGCAAAACATATTTAGGTTAGTTGAATAAATGCAATGTGTCAGCGTCATTATGCTATTAAACAGGATAAATTCAATAAAAGGTAAATTTCTCCAATTTCCGATGTGATACAGCAAATCTGAAATTATCTTTGTGTTCGGGTTGAAGTTGTCATCATAATCCCCCATTTTTTTTCAGGAAGCAAACCTTTTAAAAAAATTGTTGTCCAGTGTAGTCAGCTAGATCATCTTTTCTCCTACATAGGGTCATAAAAAATGGGGATTTTTGAGGTCAGTATTTGACGGCATGGGACAGCACGGTTGGTGTAGCAGTTTGCACAACACCTTTACAGTGCCAGTGATCAGGACCAGAGTTTGAATCCCGTGCTGTCTGTAAGGAGTTGGTATGTGTCGGGGTGGGTTTTCCCTGGGAGGTCTGGTTTCCACCAGGAGTGTGTTAATTGGGCGTAAATTGGGTGGCACAGACTCGTGGGCCAAAAGGGCCTGTTACTGTGCTGGACGTATGTCTATGTCTAAATCCATTCTGCTTATAATCCTTTAGGCAATGAAACAGGCTTGGCTGTGTGCGGGAAGACTTAACACAGTTGCTGCAGAGCATTGGAACGGAGGTCATTTCACATGACCATAAGAGTGGCAGAGAGGATCACTGGAGTCTCCCACCCCCCCTCATTGACATGATCTACTGGAATCGTTGTCTGAAGGCACGCAAAATCATTGAGGACCCCTTCCACCCTGCGCAAAGCACCTTTCAGCTGCTCCCGTCGGGGAAGAGATCCAGGAGTCTCAGAGCCAGCACCACCAGGCTGAGGATCAGCTTCTTCCCACGCACAGTGAGAACGCTGAACGACCAAAGGAACCGCTCGCACTGACCACCTGGGAGCCTAATATTTATTTATTTTTATATTGTCCTGCATATATATAGTTTGTCGGTATGTGTGTATGTCTGATTGCGTGTTTGCACGGTTTGTCAGTATGTGTGTGTATGTCTGGTTGCGTGCTTGTACGGTTTGTCGGTATGTGTGTATGTCTGGTTGTGTGTTTGTACGGTTTGCACTGAAGAACTGGAGGTCACTGTTTCGTCAAAGTGTACTTGTGCAATCGGCTGATAATGAACTTGGAGAAAACATACAGCGATGAGTGGTGAGTGGCAAGTGACATCTGAACCACCCCATCAGCCATCTACAAGTCGGGAGGTGTGGAAGTGGAAACATGAGAACTGCAGATGCTCAAACATGAGCAAACAACGATGGGCTAGAGGAGATTAGTGGGTCAGGCTGCGTCCGAGGAGAGAAATGGTGAATCACCACTCCAGGTTGTTGGGGACCCTTTATCGAGATTCAATACAGTGATTGTTCATAATGTGATCTGACCCAAAACGTTGACTGGCCATTTCTCTCTACAGAGGCTGCCTGACCCACTGAGGTCATCTAGCTTCAGGTTTACTCTCCAATCTGCACCTTGAGATCTAAAAAATTACCTCAACTGTATCCTAGATTTCAGCCAGGCATGTGACAGAGCACCTCATAGATGCTTGACTGCAAAATTAGATGAGATTCAGGGTGTCCTGCCTCAATAAGTTCACTCCAACATTTTCACCATCTCCCCAGCACAAGGCAGATTCACGGTGGAACACCCTGCACTTGCCCAGATGAGAGTAGTTCCAATGATGCTCGTAACTAACACCATCCTGAGCACAGCATCCTGCTAATGTACGCGTCAGCCACCAGCCCGAACACCCACACCCTCCACAAAATTCATTCACAAATACTTCCTTGACAAGTCCACCGCAAATCTGTGACTATAAAGGAACATTCCGGGAATTTGGAACAAGGAACCCACATAATGTAGGTATCCAACAACAAACTGAATGTATATTATATGAGGTCATTAACAAAGTTAGATCCTAGTTTTTATTTTTCTTTAAAACACAGTTATTTCAATTTTTTTACGGCATTTGGTTTTCAGTTTTTTTGCATGCTCCTTTCTCTGCTTTAATTTACTTTAACAACTACTTGTGAAAAGGATATGTTTTAACTTTTAATTTTAATTTAATTTTGATACTGCATGGTAACACAACCAGAACACTTGGAGAAAACCCACAGGGAGATGGAAAAATACCTTGCAGACAGCGCTGGATTCGAACCTGCGTCACTGACGCTGTACAGTGCTACGCTATCTGTGAAGAGGAATAGGGCGTAAAAGGGTGTGCAAATGTAGCAATAACACTTGTGATTTAATATCAAATCATGACAGAAAGCTAAACCCTGGTACTTAAATAACAACTGTTTGAAATAAGGCTTTCATGTACAGTTAGCTTTTCCCTGAAAGATTAATGACATTTCTTCACAAACATGGTGAAAGCAGCAATAATAACTTCCCTTTCTTTGCCAGACGTTTTTCATAATCTCTGTACGTCCCAAAGTACAGCACATGTACTACCAGTGTAATATTCTTGAAGTGAAGCCACTATTGTAACAAATTAGCAGACTGTGGGATCCTAAAAACTGTAAGGAGATAATGAGGAGATAATCTATTTTTAATGTTGCTGATTGAAAGATAAAGATAGGGTTGGGACACCAGGGAGAAACCCCCTAATCTTCTTCAAAAGAGTGCTGGAGAAGGGCAGAGGTCTCTTTGGAACAGATTATCCTTCCTGGCTGAGTCCCCGCAGCTGGAATTGATCACTTGTCTACTGATGCAGATGGCTCTTTGCCAGGTATTTCCAGAATGCTCTGTTTTCTTCCCCCTAGCTTGCCAGTACTTTTAAAAAAAATACAGAGTCAGGAACTGCATATCGTCCGTTCGGGCAACGACTGACCGCAGATAGATCCACGGTCCCATAAAGTTATAATAGAGGTCAGAAATCCCGATCGGAGAACAGGATGCTGCAGGCGTAACCGGGCATAGCGAACTCAACAGCTTCCCGCACGCAACACGGGTATCTCATGTCTCTTGTACACAAGGTGATGGTGCTGCCAGGTGTATAATGGTACATGTATTATAAACATATACATATGCCTATAATAGGTTAGACATATGTATAACTTATAATACATACGTCTCGATCGTCATAATAAACGCCTATATTACTGGCTTATGTATGTAATGGACCGACTATCATTATTTTAATGTGAACCTTCCCTATTTACAAATAAAGCTTATAGTTTTAATCTACTTAACCCATCTATCACCTGGCCAGATACATGAGGTTTACAGTAACTGGGCTATATAGTCAATAAAGATACACTGCTGTATTCCATGTAGCTTTACTAAGTATATAATATAGTGTTCGCACAGCATCCACATCGCATAACGTCCAATTTCACAGAAGGTATTGTGGACATTTTTTATAGATATATGTATATATTCCATTACTTGTCTGTCTACTGTCTGAAACCAACTCTAATTCCCCTTCATTTTTGATTTGCTGTTTTGTGCTGCATCAAAGCAGCAGCTACTTGTCAGTGAAGTGGATGTAAATTCATGAGCAGTGGGGAGCACTTGGAAAACCTGAAGATGCAGACATATATGAAAATACAGGGAATTGTCAAGGCTCTTTACATAACTTCACTGATATAAAGATTACATTTCTCTGACAGTTCCCATGCTGTGGCTAATCAAGCTAGTGAAAAGCTCATTTGTTTCAGAGGTTAACTTGCCCATATGTGCAACAGCCAAAGACCTGACCATCTAATACAGTGTTGCACCGCCAAAGTAGTATATTTTCACCCAATAATTCCTGCCATTGTAACCACGTGGAATATAATTTTTAGAGATCATATACTACTCAGAGCAGCCGACAGCTGTCAGGGTAATTGAGGCTTACAAAAGAGCCCATTACTGAGGAAACACTCAGACTTACCCGTTCGGATATGAACTTTCATTTGTTCTCACTATACCTGATGTGACTCGTACATGTTAACAAACCCTGTGGTCTGCGGGCAACAGGAAGGCAATAAACCATTCAGCTTTCAGCTCATCCTGTCCGGCATCTTAATCCATGGCCCATAAATCTCAGAAGAGCCCCGCATCACAGCCTTCATCAAATGAGAGTTTCATATTGGCCAGATCCATGGAAGTACTCCCCAACAAATTCCCTGAATGAGAGCCGTCGTCTCTGTACATCAGGCATTCTCGACGGGGGGCCTTACAGCTCTCCCTTGGGGCCTCAGCAGATTTAAGGGTGGAGAGGCCACAGAATGAAATCATTTTTTAAATGTAGTCGATTGAAGAGACGTACAGAAGAAACCAACTAAACTTGACTGCTTCACAGGAAAGGAGGCCCAAAAACTTTAAGTCCTGGTCACGACCTCATCTCACTGCTACCTTCAGGCAGCGGTCAGGCTCCAAAACCTCCACGTATTACCTGGATCAACGCTTATTCCAGAACCACCAAAAGAATCCGTTGCCACTATTGAAACATCACTTCTTGCTACTGTGAATACAAGACCAGAACAAATAGCAGAAATAGGCCATTCTGCCCATTGAGTCTGCCCAACTATTCAATCATGAGCGGATCCGTTTTCAGCCCCACTGCCTGCCTCTCTCTTCACAACCTTTGATGATTTATCTGTCAATCCTTTCATATTTATTCTCTCATCTTCTGTCTTGTCATTTTGTGGCAATTTAATTTATACTCTTATAGTTAGTGTATCTTACGCTCCTATGTGACTTCAGAAAAGAAGAACTTGTGCATTGGACTGTATCTGACAATCGACTCTTTCCCTGACTGGAATGTACATAGAACATGACAGCACAGAACAGACCATCACTGGAATTTAGAAGAATTGAGAGGGGATCTTATAGAAACATATAAAATGATGGAAGGCATAGGTAGGTCAGTTGTTTCCATTGGTGGGGGAGACCAGAAGTAGGGGACATTGCCTCAAGATTCAGGGTAGGAGTCACATGATGGAGTAGTGGCCGGTCGGGGAACTCCAGCCCTCTCCAGAAAAGTTAAAAAAGATAGAGAAAAAGCAAAGACTATAACAAAGTGAAAGTGAAAGTGTGGAGAAAATGGCAGCGAAGAAAGAAAAACCAAAAACAACGGGAAGAAAAGAAGAAGGAAGGACATCGGAAGAAGAAGGGGAAGGCCTTACCGGTACGAGGAGAGAGAAGCCCACTCCCTGAGGTCAGTTGAAGCCCCGAACTCGGGACTACAAAAATGGCTCACGGAGCCAAACAAAAGTGCGCAACCGCGCATGCGCGATGCGCAAGACAAAAATAACACTGATGGGAGGGGGGACCAGCTGAGGAGTAGATCTCCACAGCTGAAACAGGCAACTACAACACAACAGCAAGAGGAAAACATAGAAAATAACGAGAACAAGAAGGAAGAGAATAAAAATAAGAAATCAAAGAAACAACAGATGACCAACCCAGAGGATGAAGACCAACACCAAGACACTTCTAGTAAAAATAAGAAGACCAAAAATACCCAACAAAATAAAACAAACAACCCAACAAGAAAACCAGAAGAGACAGAGGTAAAGGACACAGATCCTGGAGTGGAATCAGAAGAAGAGGAGGAAGAACACAGAGAAATGGAAGATGAAGGGAAGGACAAGTACATGGATATATTTTTTCTTAAAGAATAAATGGAAACAGTAAAAGAATGGCAATCACAAGAATTCAGTGAAATAAAAAGAAGATTAAAAAGTACAGAAGAAAAAGTGAATAGATTAGAGATGATCATGACAGATATAGGAAAAAGAGTAGACAAGGTGGAAGAACGAGAAACAGCCATAGAAATGGAAGTAGATGACTTAAAAAAGAAATTAGAAGAATCTGATAAAAAAGTTAAGGAGTCACAGGAGCTGTTAGCTCAGAAGATAGATATAATGGAAAATTATAATAGAAGAAACAATATAAAGATAGTGGGCCTTAAGGAAGATGAAGAAAGCAAAAATATGAAAGAATTTATAAAAGAATGGATCCCCTGGGTCCTAGGAAGACCAGAATTACAGGAAGAAATGGAAATAGAAAGGGCACATAGAACATTAGCCCCTAAACCACAACCACAAAAAAAACCAAGATCCATTCTAGTAAAATTCCTAACATATACAACAAGAGAAAATATGTTGGAGAAGGCAATGAAAAAAATAAGAGAAGACAAAAAACCAAATTTTTTTTCTATCCAGATATAAGTTTTGAACTCCTGAAGAAGAGAAAGGAGTTCAATGCAGCAAAAACGACCCTATGGAAAAAAGGTTATAAATTTATGTTAAAATACCCAACGGTACTTAAAATAGTTATTCTGGGGCAGCAAAACAAACTATTCTCGGATCCGGAAGAAGCAAGAAAATTTGCAGAACAACTACAAAACAGACAGAGAGATGAAGAGATGTAACAAGAACAAAAATGACAACAAACTATATGTATGTGTGTATGTTGGTATATATTTATATATATATATATATATATATATATGTATATGTGTCTATGTATATATATGTGTATATATAAAAAATAGAGTATAGGTAAGAACTAAGAAAGGAAAGAAAGGGAAGAAAGGAAGTAAGGAGAGAATTAAGAGATTGACCTTTGTTATATACGAAGATTAAAATCTTTTCTGGGGGGCTGGGTGGGGAAGAATTACAGTCACTGCGAAATCAGTTGACACTTGCGAGCGGATTCGCAAATCCAAATGGAGAGGGGAGATGTGGTTGCCCGACAAGGGACAAAGGGCAACTCAGAAAGGGGAGGGACTATTGGGGTTAAAGGAATTTTAGATATGAGAATAGTGGAAATATTTTATGTTTTAGAAATGTTGTCTTATAATGTGTTCAAAAAAGAAAGCAGAAATGGATAAGAAGGGAAGGTGGTGCTGAGGAAACAGAAAGGAAAGATAAACAAAGTATGAAATGGCTATGTTGAACTATATGACTTTAAATATTAACGGAATACATAACCAAATCAAAAGGAAGAAACTGTTAAATTTACTGAAAAAAGAAAAAATTGATATAGCATTCGTACAAGAAACACATCTAACTGAAGTGGAACACAAGAAATTAAAGAGAGATTGGATAGGACATGTAACAGCAGCATCATCTAATTCAAAAGCCAGAGGAGTAGCTATATTAATCAATAAAAATGTACCAATCAAAATAGAAGAGGAAATAATAGATCCAGCAGGGAGATATGTAATGATAAAATGTCAGATATATTCAGAATTTTGGAATTTACTCAATGTATATTCACCTAATGAAGAAGATCAAAAGTTTATGTAAGATATTTTTTTGAAGATAGCAGATACGCAAGGGAACATACTAATAGGAGGGGATTTTAACTTTAATTTGGACTCAAACATGGATAAAACTGGAAAAAAAACTAACAGAAAGAACAAAGTAACCAAATTTATAATTAAATCGATGCAAGAAATGCAACTTTTGGATATATGGAGGAAACAACACCCAAAGGAAAAGGAATATTCATACTATTCGGGTAGACATAAAACATACTCAAGAGTAGACCTATTCCTGTTATCAGCCCACATTCAAGGGAGAGTTAGGAAAACGGAATATAAAGCTAGACTATTATTGGACCACTCACCCCTGTTATTGGCAATAGAGCTAGAGGACATCCCACCAAGAATGTATAGATGGAGATTAAACTCCATGCTACTTAAAAGACAGGATTTTAGAGAATTCATTGAACGACAAATTAAAATGTACTTTGAAATAAATACGGAATCAGTGAAAGATAAGTTTATACTATGGGACGCAATGAAAGCGTTCATCAGAGGGCAAATAATAAGTTATGTAACTAAGATGAAGAAGGACTACAATCGGGAAACAGAACAGTTGGCAAGGGAAATAACAAATATAGAAAAAGAATTAGCAATAAAGGAAGATACAACTAAAAGAAGAGAATTGGTAGATAAAAAAATAAAATATGAAACACTACAAACATATAAGGTGGAGAAGAACATAATGAAGACAAAACAGAAATATTATGAGCTAGGAGAAAAAACGCACAAAATTCTAGCGTGGCAGCTTAAGACAGAACAAACTAAAAGAATGGTATTGGCATTAAGGAAAAAGGACAAACAAATTACATATAATCCAACGGAGATCAATGAAAACTTCAGGGAATTCTATGAGCAATTATACCAAACTGAAAACGAAGGGAAAGAAGACAAAATAGATGAATTTTTAACTAAAATTGAAAACTACCGAAATTACAAACAGAGGAGCAAAATAAATTAATAAAACCATTTGAAATAGAAGAATTACAGGAGATATTAAAAAAACTACCGAACAATAAAACACCAGGAGAGGAAGGATTCCCAATAGAATTCTAT
This sequence comes from Narcine bancroftii, assembly GCF_036971445.1. Taxonomy (NCBI): domain Eukaryota; kingdom Metazoa; phylum Chordata; class Chondrichthyes; order Torpediniformes; family Narcinidae; genus Narcine; species Narcine bancroftii. Next base: position 5,850,024 of record NC_091482.1, read on the forward strand.
AAAACATTTACAGACTTATTAATTCCCCCTCTTCTGGAAGTAATCAACCAGATTGATAAAACACAAAGCATACCAGATCCATGCAAAACAGCAATAATTACAGTAATACCAAAGACAGGGAAAGATCCACTTGCACCAGCGTAATATAGACCAATATCTTTACTTAACACAGATTATAAGATAATAGCTAAACTATTAGCAAACAGATTAGCCGACTATGTACCAAAAATAGTAAATCTAGACCAAACTGGATTTATTAAAAAAAGACGAACAACAGACAATATCTGCAAATTTATTAACTTAATTCATGCAGTAGAAGGAAATAAAACTCCAACAGTAGCGGTTGCTTTAGACGCAGAGAAGGCCTTTGACAGAGTAGAATGGAATTATTTATTCAAAGTACTACAAAAATTCAGCCTACCAGAGAAATATATTAATTGGATTAAAGCATTATATAAGGGGCCATTGGGGAAAGTGACAGTAAATGGATATATATTAAAACAATTTAACTTAAGCAGATCAACAAGGCAGGGATGTCCACTATCTCCCTCACTGTTCACATTAGCTATAGAACCACTAGCAGAACTGATAAGAACAGAAAATAAAATAAAAGGAATAAAAATAAAAGAGAAGGAATATAAAATCAGTCTATTTGCAGATGACGTTATAATATATTTTCTTCTTTGGCTTGGCTTCGCGGACGAAGATTTATGGAGGGGGTAAAAAGTCCACGTCAGCTGCAGGCTCGTTTGTGGCTGACAAGTCCGATGCGGGACAGGCAGACACGATTGCAGCGGTTGCAAGGGAAAATTGGTTGGTTGGGGTTGGGGGTTGGGTTTTTCCTCCTTTGCCTTTTGTCAGTGAGGTGGGCTCTGCGGTCTTCTTCAAAGGAGGTTGCTGCCCGCCAAACTGTGAGGCGCCAAGATGCATGGTTTGAGGCGTTATCAGCCCACTGGCGGTGGTCAATGTGGCAGGCACCAAGAGATTTCTTTAGGCAGTCCTTGTACCTTTTCTTTGGTGCACCTCTGTCACGGTGGCCAGTGGAGAGCTCGCCATATAACACGATCTTGGGAAGGCGATGGTCCTCCATTCTGGAGACGTGACCCATCCAGCGCAGCTGGATCTTCAGCAGCGTGGACTCGATGCTGTCGACCTCTGCCATCTCGAGTACTTCGACGTTAGGGGTGTAAGCGCTCCAATGGATGTTGAGGATGGAGCGGAGACAACGCTGGTGGAAGCGTTCTAGGAGCCGTAGGTGGTGCTGGTAGAGGACCCATGATTCGGAGCCGAACAGGAGTGTGGGTATGACAACGGCTCTGTATACGCTTATCTTTGTGAGGTTTTTCAGTTGGTTGTTTTTCCAGACTCTTTTGTGTAGTCTTCCAAAGGCGCTATTTGCCTTGGCGAGTCTGTTGTCTATCTCATTGTCGATCCTTGCATCTGATGAAATGGTGCAGCCGAGATAGGTAAACTGGTTGACCGTTTTGAGTTTTGTGTGCCCGATGGAGATGTGGGGGGGCTGGTAGTCATGGTGGGGAGCTGGCTGATGGAGGACCTCAGTTTTCTTCAGGCTGACTTCCAGGCCAAACATTTTGGCAGTTTCCGCAAAGCAGGACGTCAAGCGCTGAAGAGCTGGCTCTGAATGGGCAACTAAAGCGGCATCATCTGCAAAGAGTAGTTCACGGACAAGTTTCTCTTGTGTCTTGGTGTGAGCTTGCAGGCGCCTCAGATTGAAGAGACTGCCATCCGTGCGGTACCGGATGTAAACAGCGTCTTCATTGTTGGGGTCTTTCATGGCTTGGTTCAGCATCATGCTGAAGAAGATTGAAAAGAGGGTTGGTGCGAGAACACAGCCTTGCTTCACGCCATTGTTAATGGAGAAGGGTTCAGAGAGCTCATTGGTGTATCTGACCCGACCTTGTTGGTTTTCGTGCAGTTGGATAATCATGTTGAGGTACTTTGGGGGACATCCGATGCGCTCTAGTATTTGCCAAAGCCCTTTCCTGCTCACGGTGTCGAAGGCTTTGGTGAGGTCAACAAAGGTGATGTAGAGTCCTTTGTTTTGTTCTCTGCACTTTTCTTGGAGCTGTCTGAGGGCAAAGACCATGTCAGTGGTTCCTCTGTTTGCGCGAAAGCCGCACTGTGATTCTGGGAGAATATTCTCGGCGACACTAGGTATTATTCTATTTAGTAGAATCCTAGCGAAGATTTTGCCTGCAATGGAGAGCAACGTGATTCCCCTGTAGTTTGAGCAGTCTGATTTCTCGCCTTTGTTTTTGTACAGGGTGATGATGGTGGCATCACGAAGATCCTGAGGCAGTTTACCTTGGTCCCAACAAAGCTTGAAAAACTCATGCAGTTTGGCATGCAGAGTTTTGCCGCCAGCCTTCCAGACTTCTGGGGGGATTCCATCCATACCTGCTGCTTTGCCACTTTTCAGTTGTTCGATTGCCTTATATGTCTCATCCAGGGTGGGAACCTCATCCAGCTCTAGCCTTAGGGGCTGTTGAGGGAGCTGGAGCAGGGCGGAATCTTGGACTGAGCGGTTGGTACTGAAAAGAGATTGGAAGTGTTCTGACCATCGGTTGAGGATGGAGATCTTGTCGCTGAGGAGGACTTTGCCGTCTGAGCTGCGCAGCGAGCTTTGGACTTGGGGTGAGGGGCCGTACACAGCCTTTAGAGCCTCGTAGAAACCCCTGAAGTCGCCAATGTCCGTGCTGAGCTGGGTTCGTTTGGCGAGGCTAGTCCACCACTCATTTTGGATCTCCCGGAGTTTGCGCTGAAGATGGCTGCATGCGCGACGGAAGGCTTGTTTCTTCTCTGGACAGGACGGCTTTGTAAGGTGAGCCTGGTGGGCAGCTCGCTTCTTTGCCAGCAGCTCCTGGATTTCCTGGCTGTTTTCGTCAAACCAGTCCTTGTTTTTCCTGGAGGAGAAGCCCAGTACCTCTTCAGTGGATTGCAGTATGGTAGTCTTCAACTGATCCCAGAGGGTTTCAGGGGACGGGTCCGTGAGGCGGGTTGCAACGTCGAGCTTTGCTTTGAGGTTTGCCTGGAAGTTTCCTCTCGCTTCTTCTGACTGCAGGTTTCCAACATTGAACCTCTTTCTGGGGGCTTTATTGTTCCTGGGCTTTGGCTTAAAGTGAAGGTTGAGCTTGCAACGAACCAGCCGGTGGTCAGTGTGGCATTCCGCGCTAGGCATGACCCTGGTGTGGAGCACATCTTGTTTGTCACTTTCTCGCACCAGGATGTAGTCCAGGAGGTGCCAGTGTTTGGATCGGGGATGCATCCAGGTGGTCTTAAGGCTGTCCCTCTGCTGAAAAAGGGTGTTTGTAATGACAAGTCGCTGTTCTGCGCAGAGCTCCAACAGGAGGCGCCCATTGTCGTTGCACTTGCCGACGCCATGCTTGCCCAGGATTCCTGGCCAGGTTTCTGAGTCTTTGCCGACACGAGCGTTGAAGTCGCCCAGGATGACAACCTTGTCGGCTGTAGGGGTACGTTGGATGAGGTTGCGCAGGTTGGTGTAGAACTTGTTCTTTTCTGCTGGTTCCACCTGGAGGGTTGGAGCATAGACACTGATGAGGGTGATGTGACGCTTGTTTTGAAGTGGGAGTCGCATGGACATGATTCGGTCCGAGAGGCCTCTCGGATAATATATTTAACAGAACCAGAAATATCAATAAAAGAATTACATAAGAAATTGAAGGAATATGGAGAAGTATCGGGGTACAAGATCAACACAAATAAAAGTGAAGCAATGCCAATGAATAATGCGGATTTCACAAAGCTTAAGAAAGAATCGCCATTTAGATGGCAAACACAAGCAATGCGATACCTAGGTATACAACTAAATAAAAACCTCGGCCATCTATACAAACTCAGTTACCATCCATTAATGAAAAAATTACAAGACGACTTAGAGCATTGGAAAGACTTACCACTAACACTGATAGGAAGGATAAACTGTATTAAAATGAATATTTTCCCAAGGATACAATACCTATTTCAGTCATTACCAATACACCTAACAGAGAAATTCTTCAAGGAGTTAAAGAAAATAATAAGGAAATTCTTATGGAAAGGGGGGACACCGAGGATAGCACTAGATAAATTTTCAGAATGGTACAAACAAGGAAGCTTACAACTACCAAACTTTAAGAATTATTAAAGAACCGCACAATTAAGATACCTATCAGATTTTTATCAAACAAGGGAAAAACCAAATTGGGCCAGATTAGAACTAGATAAAATAGAGGAGAAGATACCTGAACATATACTATACAAATGGGATGAAAAATTGGTGCAACGTAGGAATTCACCGGTATTGCATCATCTGCTCAACATTTGGAAGAAGATTCATGTAGAAAGTAATAAAACAAATTACCAACTACCAAAACTAATATTGACGCAAAATCAGCTAATCCCTTTCACAATAGATAACCTTTCCTTTAGAGAATGGGAGAGAAAAGGGATCAAAAGAATAGAAAATTGTTTTTCGGGAAATAAATTATTATCCTTTGAACAAATGAAGGATAAATATAATATAACTCACGATACAATGTTTGCATACTACCAACTAAAAACCTACTTGAAGGACAAATTGGGAAACAGTCTGAGGTTACCAGAAGGAAGCAATTTTGAATATGTGATTACAGACACAATGATAATTTAAAAATTTATAACAAACATATACATCAAACTGCAAGAAAAGGAGAACAAGGAAACAAACAGTAAACCTAAACAAAAATGGGAACAAGATCTAAGCATAAAGATAAAGAATGAAACATGGGAGAAGCTATGCTCCGGAACTATGAGAAATACAATAAACACAAGGTTACTCATGATACAATATAACTGGATACATAGGCTATACATTACACCTCAAAAGTTAAATAAATGGGACCCAACAGTATCAGACAGATGTTTTCGCTGTAAAAAGGAAACGGGAACAACAATTCATGCAATTTGGACATGTGAGAAAGTGGAAAAATTTTGGGAAGATCTAAACCAGATATTAAATAAAATCACAAAAAGCAACATATCAAAAAACCCAGAGATCTTCCTCCTAAGTAATATAAGAAACAATGAATTTGGACTCGATTTGGATGGAGCACAAAAAGATTTGTTAGGATAGCCTTAGCTGTAGCAAAAAAATGTATTATGTCAACCTGGAAATTAGAAGACAACTTGAGAATACAACAATGATATATAGAAATGAATAAATGTATCCATTAGAAAAAATAACATATAATTTAAGAAATAACATTACAATATTTGAACAAATATGGGAGCCATACATGAAACACAATAGAGAAATCCTACCGTGGACATCTACCACCTAAAATGACAGAAGGAGAAGGGAATGAAAAGAACTGACTCAGTAAAATTTCTTGTTTATTTTTATTAAGTGACAACATTGTTTAACGGGTTTAATGTATCTTATAGATTGAACTTTAAATAAATGGGAAAGGGAGTGAGGGAGGCAGGGAAGGGAGGGGGGGAAAAGAGGGAGAAAACGACACTGTACATATTTAAGAAGAAAAATGTCTGTATGTATCTTGGTCAATATGGTTTATAGTGTGAAAAATAAAAAAATTTTAAAAAAAGATTCAGGGTAATAAGTTTAGGACAGAGGTGAAGAGGGTGGTGAATCTGTAGAATTTGCTGCCCATTGAAGTAATGGAGACGACCTCAGTAAAACTATTTCAGACAAGTATGGAGAGATTTTTACATAGTAGAGGAATTAAGGGATCTGGGGAAAAGGCAGGTAGGTGCAGATGAGCCTGTCATCAGATTAGCCATGATCAAGCTGAATGGTGGAGCAGCCTGGTTGGTCAACTCCTGCTCCTATTTCTAATGTTCTTCTGTTGTGCCGACCTACATATTCCTACTAAAAAACAAAGCCTTTCCTACCTCGTAACCCTCCATTCTTCTTTCATCCATGTGCCCTGTAATGTTCCAGCCCCAATCATCATCCAGGCAAGGCATTCCAGGCACTCACAATTCTCTGTGTAAAAAGACTTACCCCTGATGTCGCCCCTAAACTTCCCTCCCTTCACTTTGTGGTGTTTGCTACTCCCACCCTGGAAAAAAGGCGCCGACTGTCTTCCTTATCTATGCCTCTCAGAATCTTGTGTATCTCTGTGAAGTTCTTCTTCTCTCCAGAGAGAAAAGCCCCAGCTCTGCTAACCTTGCCTTACAAGACATATTTTCCAATCCAGGCAACACCCTGGAAAATATTTTTTGTACCCTCTCCACATCCTTCCTATAATGAGGGGACCAGAACTGAACACAATATTTTAAGTGTGGTCTCACCAGAGATTTGTAGAGCTGCAACATGACCTCTCAAATATAGTTTTAATACATCAGGTGCACAGGGACATTAATAGCCATATTCCTTACAAAATTGTCTAATATATATCTCCTGCCTTTCTTTGTAATCTTTAATGATATTTTCTCCCTCGTATATTTTGCCTAATTTATCTTTAAATCCTGTGATTGAATTGCCTTCAGAAGATACAAAACCAGCAGAAGGCCCATTATATACATGAAATGCCCATCCACTTAGTCTCAATCTGCCCTTTGCTTGTGACCTTTCAGCTTTCTCATCTTAAAACCTTTTATAGATTTTGCTTCCAGCGGCTTTTCGTAGGTCACTCCATGTTCTGACAATCCTTGCGTTTCAAACTTGTTGCTAACCATTTTAGGCTTCTTCCCTGGATCAAGCCTCGTGGCTGCAGGTAGTGTCTAGACTATCCCGAGTAGGAAAGATCACCAAGGCTTAGGCTGGGCACGGGCAGCAGGTGACCTCCTGTGGCAAGGCACCAGTGACCTCACTGTGTTCGTGAAATTCGAAGAAACTCTTTTATTCTATGGAAGAAAGTCAACCCTGGATACCTGGCCTCCTCTCCATATTTAACTAACACCTTTTGTCTGTTGGTCTGTACTCCTCCCCCTGCTCCTCCTTTTAATTCAGACACCTGTCTGCTTTTTACTCATATCTTGAAGAAGGGTTCAAGCTCAAAATGTCAGTTACAGGTGCTCTTCAACTCACAATGGGGCTGTGTTCTGGCAAACCCAGCGTAGGTCGAAAAAATCGTTAAGTCGAAAAAGAATCCTGCACCTACCATTTTTTATAATTAAGTTTTGAATACCTTTATTCCACGCATTAACGTTCACAGCTGAAACCTTGCTGGGCGAGAGAGTGTACAGTACAATACTCTTGCGTGATGCTGCCACTGCCCAGCATGACAAGAGAGTAGCGTACTGCATATGGCAAGCATGGGAACAGATTGGAATTCGAAATTGAAAGTACGGATTCGAACCACTGTAACTTTAAGAAATCGTAAGTTGGATCATTGTAAGTAGGGGAGCACCTGTAGACATCTTTACCTCCTGTGGACGCTGCGAGACCTGCTGAGTTCCTCCAGCATTTCTGTGTTTTTACTAAATCACAGTGTCTGCAGACTTTCTTGTTTCACTACAAACCTTGTCCGGCCTGTGCATTCTTTTGCTAACTTAAATTTTTGAGATTTATGTTCTAATAATTATTTCAATAAAACAATTCTTTTCTACCTTCCTTTAGGCTTTAAGTAATTATAGATTCTCAGAGCACTGGGGAGGAGACCAGTTGGCCCTTCATACCTCGGCTAACATTTGGAAAGAGTTGCCCATTTCGCCTGATGCCCATTTCGCCTGTCCTCCATTCCTATTTCTGATACCATGTGGTAGGTGAACTTTCAAGGAAGGATGAGAAGGATGAGAGAGGAGTCGAGGGGAATTTTATTTTTGCGGAGATGGGGAACTCAGGAATTAGGAGGCTGTTCGAGGCAGAAATCTTTTTCCCATTTACAAAGTCCCTGGACATCCGACTGATGTGCCATGAACCCACAAAATGACTTCTGAGAGGTGGCGTCAGATGTTCCCTGACCAAGGTGTGAAGGGCCTGAACTGTCTCTGATGCCTGAAAAGGACGTGCAAAATCATTGAGGACCCCTTCCACCCTGCACACAGCATTAGGCATGGAACAGGACTCGCTCCACACCAAAGCCACCCCCTGTCAACTCGGCAGGGTGGCAAGGGCAGTAAACTGAAGGCCAGCTGAAGGGCCTAACCACAACCCATCTCGCTCCCGTGGGAATTGCTGCATGTAACACGCGTTCCAATTAGTTTGATAAATAAATTATGAAATAGCCTGAAGGCAAAGCTCTAAATTGGCTGTTTCAGTCGAGGTGATTGAATTCTTGACCAAATCGAACGTTTCCCTGGAACAAACAGCTGTGCGCCAATTGTAAATCACACTCACTGACATCCTGAGGCATTTTTGGCCACGTACTCCTTCCAATTGAAATATCGATTGGTACCAAGGCACCAATGTGCCTTCTACAACTAATATATAAAAATGTATTTGTAGAATAGATATATGTATGACAACCACTGGGTGGTCAAAAGCTGTTTTTTTAAATGCTGTCATATCAGTATGTGACAGTCAAACACCACAAAGAAAATACTCAGACTGACATATACAGACTTGCATGCTTACTTGTTCTCACCACACCTGTTGGCATTTGCACATGTAAACATGTGCGGATAACAGGAAGGCAATAAACCATTCAGCTTTCAACCATTCTGTCCCGTATCTTCATCCATGTCCCCTCCCCCCCACCCCCCCACCAAGCACCCCCCCTGTGGCCACAGGAAGTGCCACATTTGAGCCCTCATTACCATTTGGAGCCCCAAACAGTCTTTTCAAGTGAACCAACACTTCACTTGTGTATCTGCAGGAGTTATCGACTGCCTCCGGTGCTCCAGTTGTGGCCTTCTCTACATCGGAGAGACTGGGTGCAGACTGGGAGATCACTTCGCTGGGCATTTTCACTTGGTCCACATTAGTGACAGGGATCTCCAAGTGGCCAACCACTTCAATTCTGGGCCCCACTCCTGTGCTGATATATCCCACCGAGACCACTCGTAAATTGGAGAAACAACACTTGATTTTCTGTCTAGGCCCTCTCCAACCAGCTGGCATTAACACTGACTTCTCCAGTTTCTGCTAACCTTCTCTCCGTCCTCCCTCCTTTCCCTTCCCTCTGTCTCCTTTCCTCCAGTTCTCCACCCCCCCTTCCCTCTCCATTCACAGATCCATCCCCCATCCCCTGGTTTATTGATGTGCCCTCCCTCCTGCCTGTGGGACCATGCTCCTCCCCCCCCCACCATTTTGTTTAGACGCCTGCCAAAATTCTTCCACACCTTGATGAAGGGCTCAAACTCGAAACGTTGGTTATGTATCTTTGTGTTTGCCACATAAACTCCACTGTTTGACCTGCACTTGATGTCATAAATCTCACAAGGAATCCCCATCACAACCTGTATCAGCTGAGAGTTTCATATTGGCCAGTTCTGTGGAAGTTCTCCCCGACAAACTCCCTTAATAAATGGTGTTGATACTGAACATCAGACATTCTCAATGGAGGCCACAGCACATTTAAGTGGGAGGGGGGGCTAAGGACCAAAATCATAATTTTTTTTATATGTAGTTGTAATGAGAGAAGTATAGAAGAAACCAACTAAACTTGACTGCTTCACAGGGAAGGGGGCCCATAAACTTTGAGCAAGGTCCTAAGGGTGGGGGGGGGGGGGGGGGGGGGGAGTCCAAAGAGTAACAGTCGAGTATGGCTGCTGTTCACCAATCACGTCAGCAGCCATGCCATTGTGACCTCAGATGTAAGCCGAAGTTAGGTGCTCAAAAGCATGAGTTGGGGCTTGATCTCCTGATCTTTGGACTCTCAGAGCCAAGCTTTTTAATCTGCGCTATTATTTGATGGATAAATAAAGGTCATGAAGAAGAATCAGCTTATTGACCAAATTAGGTGAACAGATTTCAGGGGCGATATAGGAAATGTATGGTTAGCACAACGCTATTACAGCACCAGCGACACAGATTTGAATCTGGTATTGTCTGTACAGACTTTGTTCGCTCTCTCTGTGTCTGCCTGGGTTTCCTCTGGCTGCTCCGGTTTCCTTTCACGCTCAAAAATGAGCAAGGTTGTGGGTTAATTGGGCGGCAAGGGTTTAAATGACCAGAATTGGCTTCTATTGTGTTGTAAATTAAAAAAATAAAATAAAATAAAATTCCCACTGTTCACACAATCCTCACAGACACTTGACCAAGGCTCTGTGTGCACAATCCTCACAGACACTTGACCAAGGCTCTGTGTGCACAATCCTCACAGACACTTGACCAAGGCTCTGTTCACACAATCCTCACAGACACTTGACCAAGGCGCTGTGTGCTCAATCCTCACAGATACTTGACCAAGGCGCTGTGTGCACAATCCTCACAGACACTTGACCAAAGCTTTGTGTGCACAATCCTCACAGACACTTGACCAAGGCTCTGTGTGCACAATCCTCACATGCACTTGACCAAGGATCTGTGTGCACACCACCCTGCTCTCTCCTGCCCGTCTGTAAATCCACCTCTGCTTTTCACCTGACATGAATTTATCCAAAAACACATTGCTTTTTGACTACATTTCTCCCAAATCCTGCACTGGATGGAATCAGATTTATGATTTGAACCTTCAGAAGGGGAAACAGCTTATGTCACCTTTCTTGGGGAAAAACAAACACTGGAATGGTTCACCAAAGATAGGCTGAAGAAGTTGGTGTATTATGAAAATGCTGACTTTAACATCTGATTTACGCGAACTAGAAGAAGCCAACATGAGCAACAAAGTCTTGACTAAATAAAAGCGTTGTAGAGTTTTTTAAAATTTAAATTTAGACATACAGCACAGTAACAGGCCTAATTGACCTGCAACACCGGTACATTTTTGAAGGGTGGGAGGAGGAAACTGGAGCCCCTGAGGAAACCCATGCAGGCATGGGGAGAACGTACAAACTCCTTCCAGACAGCACCGGATTCGAATCCCAGCCCTGAATGCTGGTGCTGTAATAACATTGCGCTAAACGCTATGCTAACTGCGCCACCCCCAGTTTTACTGAGAAGAAACAAATTCTTCGGCCCAACTTGTCCCTGTTAGTCCCTTTTTCCTACATTCTGCTTTTTTGAATGTTACAATTGTAGCTGCCTCTCAGCTTCCCCTGGCACTTGGTTCCATGTACCCACCACCCACTGTGTAAAGAAGATGCCAATCAGTCTTCTTTTAAATGTCTGCCTCTCACCTTAAATCTAATTTCAGATTCACCTACCCTTCAACATTAAAAATCAAGCATTACAGTACAGGCCCTTCATCAAACATTACAGTACAGAACAGGCCCTTCAGTCCACAACATTGTGCCAACCTGTACAAATGTACTCCACAACAATCTAACCCTCCCCTACCTCACACCCATGTTCTTGTGCCTGTCTAAGAGTCTTTTAAATGTCTCTATTGTACATCCTCCACCACCACCCTGGCAATGCATTCTAGGCACCCTCCACATTCTGTGCAAAAAACCTACCACTGATATCTCCCCTAAACTTTCCTCCACTCGCCTTAAACAGATGTCCTCTGAAGCTTGCTACTGTTGTCCATGTAAAGGATATCGACAATTTACCTGATCCATGCCCCCAATGATACTGTAAAGCTCTATGAGATACCTTCTCACCATCCTAAACTCCAGGATGAAAAGTCCCAGCCTATTGAAATTCTGCTTGTAAATCAAGCCCACCAGTCTGGATAATATTCTTGTGAATCCTAATATTTTCTCCCTGTCCTGATAACGCAACAACCTTATCAGGACAGAATTCAGTCTCTGCCCGGGACCTGGCCTTGGGAAAAGGGATCTATGTGCCCTTTCTATCTCAATCTTTTCTCCCAGTATACCCTTGTCCAGCACCTTGGGGTCCCAGGTCTGAAGAAAACTTACTGGCTTTTGCCCTTCAATCCCTTCCCTCAGCCCCATTATTTTAATGTTATTTCACCTGCTGTAGTTCTCAAGGGCCTCGAATTTCCTCCAGATATTCTCTCTTTCATTCAGAGCATCTCCACTTTATTGCCCATATCAGATATGGTGTCCTCATTTTTACCCACCCTACTCATCAACTCAGATAGGGTACTCTGGACCTTGTCTAGTTTCTCTCCCATGTCTTGTCGACAGCCTGGAAGAGCCTGCCTTCCATCTGGCCCAGCAATCGAAGTTTGAGTGAGTCGTCTTGTTTTATATGTGGGGGGAGGGGGTTTGGCTTGTATATATAGTCATAAGGAGAATGAATATATGTATATTGGAATGTGAATTGCCATCGTTAGCATAACTGTACAAGTTGGTGTGAAAAGCTAAATAAAATATTCAAAAATCCATTCTTGTGAATCTTTCCTGCACCCTTTCCACCTTAAGATTATCTTTTCTTTAGCCAGGTGGCCAGAATAACGATCTTGTTCCATAAGATGATAAGATTCAGTAGTGGTAGGCCATTCGGCCTAGTGAGACTGCCCCGCTATTCCATCAGGAGCAGATCAATCCTCCCCCTCAGCCCCACTGCCCTGCCTTCTCCCCATAACCCTTAATGACCTGACTATTCAGAGAGCAATCAATCCCTAAATACACAGAGATGCGAAGACAGGCAGCTGTGGGAGTGAGGTCGTTGGGTGTATTTAAGGCAGAGATTGACAGGTATTTGACTGTCAGGGCATCGAGGGGTTTGGGGAGAGGGGCTGAGTGGGAGGATGGATCAGCTCATTTACACCAGGAACAATACTCCCCCCATTGAATCTGAATTGGAACCACACAGGTAGAAGAAAGAGATACAGACCGAGGCAGCTGTGGCCGTAATGAACCATAAAGTCAGCTCCGAGGGCCCGAGCTGTGAAGTCATCCACGCAGCAGGCTCCGTATGTGACGTCCCCCATGATCAACGTGTCTGCTCCTGTGAATCTGCAAGACAGGCACAAGCATAAGGGATCAGCTTCACCCCTCCCTGAACGAGTTTCAACAGTACAGGCAACCCCCCCTCCCCCCCACCCCGGTTACAAATGACCTGACTTAACAGAAATTCATACAGATTTAAAGCATTTTTCAAGCTGGTAATAATAAAATGCTTCAGGGTCTTCATTAAGGATGAGATACAGTACAAATGCCATTAGTTTAATGAGGGTGGCTATTGAATGGAATGAAAGAAAGATAGCAAGTGTGTGTGTGTGTGTGTGTGTGTGTGTGTGTGTGTGTGTGTGTGTGTGTGTGTGTGTGTGTGTGTGTGTGTGTGTGTGTGTGTGTGTGTGGAGCAGCATGATGTGGATTCTTCTAACAAGTAGAGATTCAACTGTGACCAGCTCTCAGAGAACATTCTGCTCGAGGAACTAGGCGGCTTGAGCAACGTCAGTGGGACAGAAAGAACGGTCAACACTTTTTCTCCCATTGATGCTGCTCGACCACTGAGTTCTTTTGGCAGATTGGCTTTGGTTTCTTTGCTCCAGAATCCTGCATGTGTGATCTCAAGGGTCTCAGGGATGCAAGGCTGATGTAACCCATGTTATCATGTGTTGGCCAGGCTGAGTGATGGAGATGTTCTTCCATAAAAGACGATGGCGATCTGAATGGGTTTTAACGATTTGCTTTGTTACAAACACAACTTATTTTTTTTATCCCAGATGTGCTAAATAGGTGAACATATATTGTGTTGGAATTAAACTTGCTCGTCTCGATCAGCCATTCTCAACTGGAGGCAACAGCACAATGAAGTAAGCCTTGTTTTCTTTTCACCTCATGTAACACAAATATTTTTGATGTTTTTTTATGTAGTTGGGAGAAGGAAAGTATGGAAGAAACCAAAACTTGACTGGTTCCCAGGGAAGCAGGGTCATAAACTTTCAGCAGAATTCTAAGTGGGGGGCATAGCCATAAAAAGGTTGAGAATGGCTGATCTAGATGTAGATCACTGGATTCCTAGCCAACAACCCGCTGGCTTTATTGTGGTCATTTTTTTTGGTCAGGATCCTGGCCTCTTGCAGCATCCATCGGAGATAAAAGATACATAACTGATGTTTCTGGCCTGAGGTACAAGTAAAAAGCAGATAGGCACCTGAATTAAAAGGATGGGGGAGAAGGAAGGAAAGGGCAGGGGAAGAGTACAAGCCAATAGGCAAAAGGTGGTAATTGGATATGGATGGTAGGGCAGGAGAGGAAAGGTGAGAATTGATTGGGAGGGTGGTTTTGTAAGTGCAAAACTGGGGGAAAGGAGAGAGGGGAAAGGGAAGGAGAGAGACAGAGAGTTTCTCCGGCATTTGTGTTTTGACTGCAATCACAGCGTTCGCAGATTTTTGTGTTTCTCCACAATACCACCTCAGAACGGCTGCAGCTAAATGCAGAAGAAACCCTCTCAAAATGCTGTAACCTTGAGTTAAACAAGGTCTGCAGATGCTGGGGTCAAGTAGTGGAGAAACTCAGCAGGTCACACAGCATCCAGAGAAATAAAAGGTGACTAAGGTTTTGGGCCTGATCCCCTCGTCAGGAATTTGGAACTGTGCCGCAGTTGTGTACTGCAATACTGCAACGTGTCTGAGTCACAGTATGAGTGCAGCAGCCCCTCAGGCCCCATACTGGACAATACAGGTCATTTACTGCATCTGGTGCTCCTGTTGACAGAGGAGAAACATGGATAGATGAGGCGGTGTGGCTAACAGAAATTGGAGACGTTGATGTTAATGCCATCCGATTGGACAGTGCCCAGGCAAAAGGTGAGGTGTTGTTCCTCCAATTTGCGGGCAGTCTCAGCCTGGCAATGCATGAGACCAGGGACAGACATGCTAGTAAGGGAATGCGATGGTGGGGAATTGAAATGAGCGGCTATTTCAGCAGACAGAGACAAGGTGCTCAATTAAGTGATCTCTCTATCTGCGCCCAAGTCTCTCCGATGAATAAGAGACCACACAGGAGCACCAGACACAGTAAATGATCCCTGCAGATTCACAAGCGAGGCATAGGCCCAACTAGAAGGGCTGCCCGGAGCCCAAAATGATGGTGAGGGAGGAAGTGTGAATGCAAGTGCAGCACAGAAGGAACAAGGCATGAGGACATAAGATCTGGAACTGGGGCAAGAAGAAGGTAGAGGCTGTTGAGATGGGATGCTTCAGGGTAGAATATGGGCTTGAATGTACTAGGATGATAACACTGGACTACAAATTTTTTCAAAAGGTTTGCTTTCAGTAAAAAATTATTGGGGTTATGATAATCAACTTCAAGCTGAACGCAAAGATAATTTCAGATTTGCTGAATCACGTAGGAAGTTGGAGAAGCATTAAATTAATTTTTATTGAACTTAACATGTTTAATTGCATTATGTACCTCTGAACCAAGCTCTCAGGTTGACGGCAGATGTTGCTTAACAAATGTGAGGAGCCCAGGGTTTGTCTTGGTCACCAATTTTACAACCAAAGTAGAGCTCATAGGGTTTCTTAACAAGAGCAGCCATGCTGCGTCTTTGAGCCTTAAACGTATACTCGGCACAAATGTAACAGAATGTATCGCAGCTGTTGTGACATTTCTGCCGCATTAGATCTTCCTGGAGACAATATATGCAATTGTTAAGTCCACTCACTCTGCTATTGCCTGAAGAACATGTGGACCAATATGCATTCAATCTATATCAATGTAATGCACAGCATCTGTATATGTGAGCTGCTTCTATAGGTCGTCTGCATCTATCTTGATTAAGTATACCCAGTCCGAAGACAACATTTGCATAGCCCCTACACTGAGTGCATGCCAGGCATGCTTGCACTAAACAAAATAGCTTGCTTTGTGGACAATATACTAGTATACAAAATATGTCAGGAAATCACAAAAATAGATTATATCTATAAAACGCTAATTGATAGAAAAATATTAAGGTATTTTCCTGACCAGCAGCCCAAAGTCCATAAAAATACATCCAAAAGTGTTCAGGAAGCAAAATCTTTGTTGTCTAGCATCTGAATTAAAGGCTGGGGAAAGAAAGAGGGGAAAAGAATGGCTGGGGGAGGAGTCCAGACCAACAAAAGGTGTTAATTGGATATTAGATGAAAGGTTAGAATTGATTTTGGCTCTGTGAAAGGAGACAGGGGAAGAAGATGCAGTGGGGTGGGGGGAACAGAAACCAGAGAAGTCGATGTTAAGGCCATTGGTTGGAGGATCCCAGACTAAAGAAGAGGTGTTGTTCCTCCAATTTGCAGGTGGTCTCAGTCCAGCAGTTGCCGAGCCCATGGACAGACATGACTGCAAGATCTCCAGAATGTCCCAGAATTTAAATCTCAAAGACTGCCATCCTGCTAAAAATGCAGAACATTCTGACTAGAGTTACAGTTTCTGGCAACTTGTAGTAATCTCTCCAAAGGCTTTCCTTTGCATTTCAAGCCCAGTGAAGTGTTGATTATATATATGACCGAAAGTTGAAAGAGCGCAAAAATGTCAACACAGCAATGTTCTTTCAAGATTTTGACTTCAAAGGCATGGAGGGTGAAAGACAACGTCACCCTGAACTATTATTCAATTCTCATTAGAATAAAGGGAAAAAAATAATCATCTATATTTACACAGTTTGGAGGACACGATCTTTATTATGCTAATTAAGTCTAGCCAAATATGCTAAGCATAATTTACATATGGAAATCAAGCTAATTAGCTGAACTTTGCCCTAAATTTAAATTAGATAAGGGTTGCATTGATTGTCTGCATGTGTGAAGGGAAATTTTGTGCTGGAGTACATGACAAACATCGGTAATATGGCTATGGATGCTGCGAGACCGATTGAGTTTCTCCGGCATTTGTGTTTTGACTGCAATCACAGCGCTTGCAGATTTTTGTGTTTCTCCACAACACCACCTCAGAACGGCTGCAGCTAAATGTGGAAGAAACCCTCTCAAAATGCTGTAACCTTGAGTTAAACAAGGTCTGCAGATGCTGGGGTCAAGTAGTGGAGAAACTCAGCAGGTCACACAGCATCCAGAGAAATAAAAGGTGACTAAGGTTTTGGGCCTGATCCCCTCGTCAGGAATTTGGAACTGTGCCGCAGTTGTGTACTGCAATACTGCAATGTGTCTGAGCCACAGTATGAGTGCAGCAGCCCCTCAGGCCCCATACTGGACAATACAGGTCATTTACTGCATCTGGTGCTCCTGATGTGGCCTCCTCTACATCGGGGAGACTGGACCCAGAGTTGAAGATCCCTTCATTGAGCACCTTTGCTCTGTCAACCAGAACCTCCCAGTGGCCAACCACTTCAATTTTGCGCCCCAATGTTCAACTTACATCTGACTACATCTTTACATACTACCAAGTTGAGGCCACCCACAAATTGGAAAGACAACACCTGAAACAGCTTGGCAGTCTCCAACTGGACAGCATCAATATCGACCAGCAATTTCTGTGATCTCCTCCCTTCCTCCAGCTCCCCACTGTACCCTTCCTTCTCCCTCTCCTCCTATCACTTCTCAGCCTCTTCTCTTCTGTACCCACCTATTGCCTCTTCCTGGTAGTCTTTTTGTTCGGGTATTGGTCTGATGTTCAGCACTCTTGTCAAAGAGCCCGATACATCGACTGCTGTTTGCTTCCCTGTGGATGCTGCGTGGCCTGCTGAATTTCTCTAGTATTTTTCAGTGTAACCTTGGCTTTGTGGTTAATAAATTGGCTTGGAGGAAGAAAGCAGAGAGTAGTTGTGGAAGGAAAGTATTCTTCCTGGAGGTCGGTGACTAATGGAGTGCTACAGAGATCTGTTCTGGGGTCCCTGCTCTTTGTGATTTTTATAAATGATCTGGAAGTGGAAGGAAGGGTCAGTAAGTTTTTGAGTAGCACAAAAGTTAGAGGAGTTGTGGTTGTCGAAAGTTACAAGAGGATATAGAAAGGATGCAGAGATGGGCAGAAAAGTGACAGATGGATTTCAATCTGGATAAGTGTGAGGTGATGCATTTTGGAAGGACTAACCAGAAGGCTGAGTACAGGGTTAATGGTTGGTTGCTTCAGAATGTGGATGAACAGAGGGGCCTAGGGGTGCAAATCCATATATCCCTCAAGGTCGGTAATAGTTAAGAAAGCCTATTGTATGTTGGTATAGGGGATTGATTTCAGGAGTAGAGAGGTCATGTAAGACTACACTTAGAGTATTGTGTTCTGTACTGGTTGCCTCATTATAGGAAGGGTGTGGAAGCCATGGAGAGGCTGCACAGGAAATTTACCAGGATGTAGTAAACAAGTCTTATGAGGCAAGGTTAGCAAAGCTGGGACTTTTTTCTTTGGAGCGTAGATGGATGAGGGGAGATTTGATAGAGCTACAATATTCTAAGAGGCATAGGGTGGATGGCCAGCACCTGTTTCCTAGGGCAGGATCATCAAACACCAGACGATATATGTACAAGGTTTAGGGGAGACATCATGGGTAAGTTTTATACACAGAGAATTGTGAATGCCTGGAACACCTTACCAGGGATGGTGGTGAAGACTGAAATATTGGGGGCATTTAAGAGACTCTTGGACAGGCACATGGATGAAATAAAAACAGCGTTATGGGGTAGGGAGGGTTTAGTACTTTTTATTAGGAAGTAATATATGGGTCGGCACAACATCAAGGGCCGAAGGGCCTGTACTGTGCTGTATTATTCTATGTTTGAGTGCTGCATCTCATCACTGTGACACTGTCCCATGATGGCCTCAACAGCCCTTGACAAACTTTGGGTGAAGCTTCCTCTGTCAAAGTCAGTCAGCTTGGTCAAAGTTTTTTAATGTCTCTAACACACAGTGACATTCAAAAACTATTAAAACTGCTTTAAATAATTCATAAAATTTTACACACAAAATATTATGCAAATTTTTAAAGCAGCAATAAATAATTAAGAATTTGAAACAAAATACGCAATGTACTTATCTCTGTGAGGCTCAGTACAACAACAACACCATCTACAAATATGTCGACAATACCATGGTTGTGGGTTTTATAAAGGAAGGATATGAGTCAGCGAACGGGCTGGAGATTAAAAACTTGGCTGAATGGTGCACCAACAACAACCTTGTCACCAAAACTAAGGAGCTGATTGTTGACTTCAGGAAAGGAAAGCCAAAGGTACACAATCCAGTGATCACTGGGGGAATCAGAAGTGGAGAAGGTGAGCAAATTTAATTCTTGGGAACCATTATCTCAGAGGATCTTTCCTGGACCCAACACACAAATGGCATTGTAAAGAAAGCACGTCAGCGCCTCTACTTCCTCAGGAGTTTGCGGATGTTTTGTATGACATCGGAAACCCACATAAATTACTGCAGATTTGTGGTCTGGTATGGTGACATCAATACCCCTGATTGTCAAGTCCTCCAAAAGGGAGTGAACACAACCCAGGACATCATAGGAAAAACCCTCCCCACCATCGAGAACATCTACAGGAAACATTGCATCAGAGAGCAGATCATCAAAGATCGAAACCACACAGCACACACTCTGTTCTCACTGCTGCCATCAAGAAAGAGGTGTAGGTGCCACAAGACTTGCACCACCAGGATTAGGAACAATTGCTACCCCTCCACCATCAGACTCCTCAACAACAAACTCAATCAGGGACTCATTTAATTTTTCTCTCTCTCTGTATTGCACATTCAGTTTGTTTACATTTCTTTATTTGTTTACATGTGTATGTTGAGAACAGATTTTTTTTGCACTACCAATAAGAGGTCACAGGTCTGCTTGGCCCACAGAAAAAAGAACCTTAGGGATGTATGTGACAATAAATCTGAAATCTCTCTAATTTCCTGAATGTCAATTCTTATTAAAACGAACGGGGACTCTACCCACAGGTCTGGTTGCAATCCTAGTGTGACTGGCCTCTGGCACAGCAAGCAATAGGGCAACCTATGTGCTGAGACATGTCAATCAGCTTGTACTGGTCCTGAGGAGGAGCTGGGCTGTTCGTAACTGCAAGCGGTTGAGCATCTGTTGCTCTTGGTTCTGAGATTCACAATCTAGAAATAATATTCTGCTTCCCGATGAAAGTGAGCGACCTCTCCTTTCCCCATGTCACTCTCCATTTGTCATCTTCATTTTGTACTGTCCACATCACCTCTTGCCTTCTCCTCTGACAACTTTCTCTTCTATCAATCTTTTGTTTCAGCTTCCAAACTCTTCAACTCTGGAATACCCTCAGTTTTCAATGCTTTGATCACAGTAAACTGGCCTTTGAATCCGGTGCTGGCTGTAAGGAGTTTGGACTTTCTCCCCGTGTCTGTGTGAGTTTCCTCTGGGTGCTCCTGTTTCCTCCCACCCTCCAAAAACATAAGGTCGGGGGGGGGGGGGAAGTGGCAGGAGGCATTTGAAGGGTAATGGATGTATTTGGGTGGCACAGGGTCATGGGCCGGAAGGGCCTGTTACTGTGTTGTACATCTAAATAAAAACATAATTTAAAAAAAACTTCTTCACCCTCTTGGCATCTCTCACCACCTGCCATTCATTCCTTAAAATGTTTTCTTTGATCCATATTTTGCCCATCTTGACTAATTGTTGACAATCCAATGCTATGGGATGTTCTACCACTTAAAAGCCTTTTAATGTGGCAAGTTGATGGCACTGGTCATGCACAGATCCCCAATCTCAAAAATCTCCAGCCCTAAGCCCTTATTTGTGTTTGATAATGGGCACTAAGGGCAATGGGATGCAGTCAGATTGATAGAGCACTTCATCAATTAACTGATGACAGAGGAGTAAAGGTTATTGGAGATTACCACAAGATCTAGATCAAATGGGAAAGTGGGACAGGTATGACACTTGGGATTTGAAGTGCAGATCATCACAGAGAGTTAACTTAGGGCAGGATCTACACAGTAAATGGCAGGAACCTGAAGAAGGTTGTAGAACAGAGAGACCTGGCAGTGCATGTGCACAGTTCCCTGTATATGATGTTTGGCTCTCCTGGCTTCATTATCAGGGATTCGAGTGCAGGAGTTGGGCCATCAAGTTACAATTGTACAAAATGGTGGTGAGGCTGCACTTGGAGCATGGTGCATGCAGTTTTGGTCACCCAGCTGCCAGAAGGATGTCATTACACTGGAAAAAGTGCAACAGATATTCACCAGGATGATCTTAGGAGCGGAGGGCTTGTGTTATAAATGTGTTATAAAGGAGTGAAACAAGAAAGTCTGCAGGTACTGTGATTGCAGAAGAAACACAGAAATGCTGCAGGAGCTCACCCGGTCTCGCAGCGTCCAGAAGAGGTAAAAATATATTACTGATGGTTCAGGCCTGAGCCCTTCTTTAAGCAAAAAGCAGGTAGGCGTCTGACATATGCTTGGAAAAGCCTTCAGATACTTGCCTTGAAGAAGGGGTCAGGCCTGAAACATTGGTTATATATCTTTATCTCCTCTGGATGCTGTGAGATCTGCTTGTGTTATAAGGCTGTACACGATGGGACTATTTTCCTTGGGACCTAGGAGGCTGAGAGGTGGATCTATGGAGGGACATAAAATCATGAGGAATATAGAATGATCACAGTCTTTCTTCCAGGGTAAGAACTCTATCCCCAGAGGGCAAGAACGGGGAAAGATTTAACAAGGAGCTGAGGCGTAACTTTTTTTTTTTTACACAGAGTGCAGTGGGCATGTGGAATGAGCTGCTGGGGGTGGAGATGGGCACAATTACATTGTTTAAAAGACATTTAGACAGGCACATGGAGGGCAAAAGGTTTAGAGACCAGCCATTCACAGCCTTTTACCAGCTATGGCCCCCCTCCCCTGTAATTCCCCTGTTCCTTTCCTCATCCTGCCACAATCTCATTTTCTTTGACTCCACTTGTCAAAAGTTTATGGGCCCCCCCCTTCCCTGTCAACCAGTCAAGTTTTGGTTTCTTCTGTACTTTTCTCCTACCCACTGCATTAAAAAAAATTATGTTACGGGAGGTGAAAAGAAAACAGGGCTGTGACTTGAATGTGCCGCTGCCTCAGAGAAGCTGTGGGGCCACAGTTGAGAAGGGCTGGGTTAGAAAGATGAGGCCCAAACGCATGCAAATGGAACTAGCTCATGTAGGGGCGCTGGGAGGCGGGGATGAGCTGTTCTGTGCTTTGTAGCCCCATGACTCTCAGTGGTGCTATACGACTTGCAACAAACCAAAATGGCGATAACCACCCTGCCTCACTGCGGTCATCCAACTCTCGCCTCTCAACACAATGACATGAGTTGAAATCTCACAAAACTCACCTACAGAGCCCAATTTCAGATGCATTTAATACTCTGTGATGCCTGTCAGGCCCCAGATCCTTCATTTCAATGTAAATTTTTCATGTTTAATTGAGTAGCAGTCTTGTTCTTCACTGCTAAGCACTGATTACAAAGCCCTGTCACAATTCCTAAAACAAACTAGTTTGACCTTGAGTTCAATGTATTTACCAAAATGCAGAATCTTTGCAGTTTAAATACATACAGTGCAAACAAGACAACGTTTGCCAGTTTCTGTCCGCTTGTGCCTCGAATGACAGCTCGTCTCCAATTATCCAAGCGCCTGCAGGGACTTTCCACTCCATTAATGCTGGCCCAAAACAGACAGACTAAATGCTCATATTTCTGTTTCATGAGTGCCTCAAAGCAATGCCAAACTCCAAGAGATCCAGCAAGACAGAGGTGGAATGGAGATAATGACAGGGAGAGGTAAAAATAAAGGAGGAGAGGGAGGGAGTGAGAGAGAGAGAGAGAGAGAGAGAGAGAGGAAGTGGAGAGAGGGAGAGAGAGCAAAGAGGGGGAAGGAGAGAGTGATGGAGAGAGGGAGAGAGGAAGAGTGAGGAAGGGAAGAGAAGGAGAGGAAGACAGTGAAGAAGAGAGAGAGGTAAGGAGGGAGAGATTGAGGGAGGGTGGGAGAGAGGGGGGGAGGAAGAGAGAGTGAGAGAAAGAATGAAAGACATGTGAGAGAAAATGAGACCGTGACAGGAGGAGGAAAGGAAAAGGGGAATTACAGAGAGTCAAACAATAAGGGAATAAGAGAGTTTGA
The DNA here is from genome assembly GCF_036971445.1 of Narcine bancroftii. Taxonomy (NCBI): domain Eukaryota; kingdom Metazoa; phylum Chordata; class Chondrichthyes; order Torpediniformes; family Narcinidae; genus Narcine; species Narcine bancroftii. The sequence continues at coordinate 5,872,949 of NC_091482.1, forward strand.
ACAATGAGGGAAGAGGGAGAGAGTGGAAGAAAAAGAGAGTGGAGGGAAAAAAATGACGGGAAGAGACAGCGCCTGCAGGGAAGTCTGCAAAGAGAGAGACAAGGGAGAACTGAGAGATGGAGAATATAACAGATACAAGGCAAGAGAGAAGCCAGAGAGAGACAGTGAGCAGAAAAGAAAGTATGAAGAGACATGAGGGATGGGAACAAACAATATCAACAGTAATAAGACTATAGAATAAACAAAATCTAAGGAAGTTGGAGAAAAGGGGTGTGGAGGGGAGGAGAGGAGGGTGGTGGGGATGTGGAGGAGGGTGGAGCAATAAAGTAAGAGTGGGAAGGGGAGGGAACAATGAGATGAAAGGACAGGGGAGAGAATGTGGAGAGAGAAAGGAAGTGAGAGGGTGTGAGTGAGAGGAAGAGTGAGTGGCAGAGGGAGCTTTTGTGAGAAGGACAGTGAAAGGGACTGAGGGAGAAAGCTGGGTTAGGGAAAGCAGGTGGGGAATGAAGGAAGGGAGGCAAGTGGGGCATGACAGTTAGGGAGGCAGGTGGAGCATGCTGGGAAGGGAGAGCAGTTGGGGCATGATGGGAAGGGAGAGCAGGTGGAGCATGCTGTGAAGGGAGAGCAGGTGGAGCATGCTGTGAAGGGAGAGCAGGTGGAGCATGCTGGGAAGGGAGAGCAGGTGGAATATGCTGTGAAGGGAGAGCAGGTGGGGCATGCTGGGAAGGGAGAGCAGGTGGAACATGCTGTGCAGGGAGAGCAGGTGGAGCATGACAATTAGGGAGGCAGGTGGGGCATGCTGGGAAAAGAGAGCAGGTGGGGGTACTAGAGGAAGACGAGGTGGACTGGTGGGTTGGGGAAGAAGTGAATGGGGAGTCAGACAGAGAGAATGACACATGAAAACAAAACAGGTAAGCTATAGAAACAAAGATAAAACAGACTAATTTATAGATAGACAGGAAAAAGAGTGTAGAGTGTAAAAAGAGAGGCAGCAAAACACAATCAGAAACGTCCCCGTGTGCTCTCCGGCACAGAATGCTGGGGGTATCATAGCCTCTGTAAAGGTTAATGGGAGAACACCTTCATCCACCCCACCCCCACTCCATGCCCTCCCTTCCCCATTTCCTACCCCGTTCCTTGTTACCGTGATGTTGCAAGAAATTAGTAGGCAACTTGCTGAGGGCAGGTCATAATTATTTGCTGACATCTCCTGACTCTTGAGAAGAGTGGAGTGTGGCCCCACACTGATAACGACACTGCTGGAGACATCCAGAACAACCATGCATAATGGAGCTTGAATTTGATTCACCTCTGGCTTCTGATTCACCTTCCAATCTCTTCTGGTTATCACAGTTCAGCACCACTTCAGGGCAGTGGAAGATAAAATTAATGTTGGGGGTGATGTGATCTCCTGGCTACGGAATAGGGAAGCATTGTCTGCGAACTATTTAATATTGATTGGGTGCTCTGGAGAAATTACATGTAGAATGTTTTTTCATAACTGTCCCCAGCACTATTTCCAATAAATTTATACTCCATCCTTCTGTGGCACTGAACAAAATGCTTGTAGGTTTAAATACTTCAATTGCTGACATCTAAAAGACTGATAGAACACGCATCGGCAAATTTCAATGGAAAATTACAGCAGAAAACTTGCAGAATATTTACGGGGATGTGGGGGGGAGGGGGGGAATGTAATTATAGGAGACTTCCAGCAGATGATCAAACAAAGATCTCTGATGAACTGACGACTCCAAGGGGGTTGTCAAGCAGGGAGGGAGGTCGGTCAGGCGACTCTGGGCAAGGGAGAGCGTGGAAGCAGCCAAGGACACCACAGGCGCCCAAATGTCAAGAAGGTTTACGTGGAATGCAGCAGCAATCATCTGTTCTCGCTACCATTAGGGAAGAGGTATAGGGGCCAGAAGACCCGCACCAGCAGGTTCAGGAATAGCTGCTACTCCTCCACCATCAGACTCCTCAACAACAAACTCAGTCAGGGACTCTTTAGCCCCTTTTCCACTGGAATTGACAACCAATTAACTGGTTAAGGGCCCAGTGGAAAAGGGAAACAATCAGCACGCTGGCGTCAAATGATGTGAAATTATGCTGGGGATTGACGGCCTTGACCCCCACTCACATCCCCCACATCAGCTGACGCCAGTGTGCCGATTAAACCAATGTAAAAAGGACAAGTTGCATCCCTGGGGACTATTGTTGAAGGTTGACTCTCCTATCCCTGGGGATGACCTGTGTTCAGTGGGAAAGCTGTTTGTGTCCTGGTTAAAAGTGGCCCAGTGGAAACAGCAAAAATGGCTTCTTCAACACTGCACGGCCAATTAACTGGGATGCCAGTGAATAAAGGGTTTTTAAGGACACTTACTTTGCACATTATTTATTATTGAATATTTATTTTCTGTATTTGTAGTCAGTTTGCATCCATTTCTTCTTGAGTGCAGTTTACAGTTATTGGTAATTAGAAATTCTGCCTCACCTGCAGAGAAAAGAATCTCAGGGTTGTATGTGATGTAATTTATGAACTCTGACAATAAATTTGAATTTTGAATGGGTTGGATAGGGTGGGTGTGGAGATGTCTCCAGTGATGGGAGAGTCTGGGCCAGAGGGCACATGAGGGAGAAAAAAGGACGTCCCTTTAGAACAGAGATAAGGAGCTTCTTCAGCTGCGGGAGGGGTGGGGGGGGAGACACGTAGGGGGGGTGAATCTGTGGAATTCGTAGTAACAGACAGTGGTGGAGGCTAATTCATAGGTACATTTAAAGCGGAGGTTGATAGGTTCTTGATTAGTCGGGGTGTCAAAGGTTATGAAGAGAAGGCAGGAAAATGAGGTGGAAAGGGAAAATCTATCAGGCATGATTTCAATGGCAGAGAAGGCTCGATGGGCCAAATGGTCTACTTCTCCTCCTATCTCTGAACAGGAGGTCAACAAGGAGTGATGTCAGTTGGTGTGCAGCGAGTTATTATTGACTCAGGCTGCATGGCCTAGAAGATAAGAGGCCTTGATTTTCATCTGTACTCGTTACCATGACAGGTTCCCCCAAAGTCTCACTCTCTCACCCTCAAGGTATCTTCTTCAAACACAGATAACCATCAGTAAAAATTTTCCAATAATCTTTGTCATCAGAACTATTTAAAATTCATACCATGTATTAATGAACAACAAAATCAGCGATTTTAATCATGTTAGTTGGACTGAACAAGAACATAGAGAGACAGAGGGTGTGGAATTTATAAAAAATCATCTCATGTTCCAAAACACAATCAAAGTGGAGAGATAGAGAGAGCAAGAGAAAGCTCATGTGTGTGTATGTGTGTGTGTGTGTGCAAGAGAGACAGAGATAGACAGAGAAACAGTGAGAGAGACAGAGAAGCAGAGAGAGACAGAGAAGCAGTGAGAGACAGAGAGAGTGAGTGTGAGAGGGAGAAAGGGGGTGAGGGGGAGGATGGAATGAATGAGAGTGGGAGAGGGAGAGTAAAGCAGAGAGAGTAGCAGGGAAAGAGGGAGGCGAAGAGAGTGAAAAGCAGTATGAGTCAGAAAAACTGTGGGGAGAGAGAGAAAGGTAGACGTACACAGAAAAAAGGGAGGGAGGAAACAGAGAGAAGAGAGAGGGTGTCAGAATGGAGGAGAAAAAGAATGATGGATAAATAGGGACAAAGGCTGGATGAAGGGAGAGAGAGAGAGAGAGAGAGAGAGAGAGAGAGTGAGATGGAGGCAGATACAAACAAATATTTGGCTCCAGGTTGCCAACATGAAGACAAAGACAGATACAGGTACTACCATATTGCAAAAGATACTGACAAATGTAAAGATGGAGGGAGACACATGTCAAGTGAGAGTTTACTGCCGGTCCTTAAACTGAACCTGCCAAAATCGGCTCCAAACCAGGGTGGAAGGGATGCATGGAGCATAGTAAAAGAGTGGGTTCCCAAGAGGGGGGAGGTGAGGGTGGGGAACACCTGAGGGGTGAGGGTGAGGATGAGACAAGGCTGAAGACCTAGGTTGAGATATAAATACATTGGGAAGCACACTGAATTTACAACAAAAAGAACTTCAGCGAGATCTCATCGATCAGCCTGGTCCTTTGTACAGTGACATTCAACATAACACTGGACAACAATATTTTCCAAAAGGTTTTCTTCCTGAAAATGGGGGATGATGATAGACAGCTTCAAACTGAACACAAAGATAATTTCAGATTTGCTGTATCATGTAGGAAGTTGGAGAAACATTACCATAACTTTTATTGAATTTAGCATGTTTAATTGCATAATGCTACTGAGCCAAGCTCTCAGGTTGACAGCACATGTTGACAACAAATGTGAGGAGACCAGGGTTTGTCTTGGTCACCAATTTTACAACTGAAGTAGAGCTCATAGGATTTCTTAATAAGAGCAGCCACGCTGTGTCTTTAAGCCTGAAGCATATACTTGCCACAAATGTAACAGAATGTATCGCAGCTGTTTTGACATTGACGGGACATTTCTGCTGCATTAGATCTTCCTGAAGACAATAAATGCTATTGTTAAGTACACTCACTGTGCTATTGCCTGAAGAACATGTGCATCAACATGAGTTCAATCTACATCAATGTAATGCACATCATCTGTATATGTGAGCTGCTTTTATAGCCTGTCTGCATTTATTCTGATGAAGCATGCCAAGGCCTAAGACCATATTTGTATAGCCCAGGCATTGCGTGGACTGACCAAAGCAGCTTGCTTACTAGTAGACGTGAGATATAACAGGAAATCACAAAAATAGGCAATATCTTAAAAATGGTACGTGATAGGAAACTTTTAAGGCTATTTCTTGTGATCAGCAGCCCAAAATCCATAAAATACACCCAAAGTTGTTCTGGAAGCAAAATCTTCATTGTCCAATGGAATTATTGTGGACTGGAGAAGCTTAAAATTTACACGATATTTTACAAACTAACAACATCATATCCCTCTTAATCCTTTGAGGCTTCTGTCGGATGATTTGCAAACAAAATAAAATTAAGAAATCTGGAGTGTGTTACATTCAGTAATCCATGTTAGAAGAAAACCTTTCTAATATCAGGCAAAATCCTTCAGTCAGAGGATGGGCACCATGAGCTGATTCAATTTACACTGGTTTTAATACACCACAGCATCCTGGACATAGTTGTTGCAATCAAATTAATCAGAGTTAATCACATGTAATACAAGGATTGAAGATCAAACCTTGCACCTGATGCTACTTGGCATTACAGGCTGGGGAGGGGGAAACAATTGCCCATGTCTAAATGTGGAATGGGACCTACTGATTGAACCAATAAAAAAATATGGCTGCGCTGCAGGAGCTGGTGTAGAAGAGGCCCTGCTGCTGTTGTGCACCCAGGGAGAGCAAGGAGCGGAGACACAGCACTTCCCTGTAGGGTCCTACTGCCCAGACAGCGCCATACAGGTTTTAAACACCCTGTTAAAGGAGTCAACGGTGTTTTATTTTAAAATCTTGCAACTGCAGGGTCTGAGCCCATGCATGTACCTATCCAAATTTGTCTTAAATGTTAAAATTGAGCCCACATTCCCCACTTCAGCTGGCAGCTTGTTCCACACTCCCATCACTCTCTGTGTGTGAAGAAGTTCACCCTCATGTTCCCCCTAAACCTTTCCCTTTTTGCCCTTAACCCATGTCCTTTGGTTTGTATCTCACCTACCTTCAGTGGAAAAAGCCGACCAACAGTTACTCTATCTCCCTCATAATTTTAAATACCTCCATCAAATCTCATCTCATTTTTCTATACTCCAGGGAATGAAGTCCTAACCTGTAATTCAGTTCTTGAAATTCGGGGAACATCTGAGTAAATCTTCTCTGCACTCTGATATCTTTCCTGTAGTTAGGTGACCAAAACTACACACAATACTCCAAATCTGGCCTCACCAATGTTTTATCCAATGTTAACATAACATCCCAACTCCTGTACTTAATTCTTTGATTTATGAAGGCCAATGTGGCATAAGCTTTATCATTTCTGTTTCATTACATGACAAATAATAGTATCTGTAACAAAGGTAGCACCCATCTTCCTCAACCACACCAACTTTCTCCTCTTTAAATTAAACAGTATCTCAGTAATCTCCACTCCCAATCATTTCCCAGAGCATGGGTTGTACTCTGGATTTTAATCAGATTAATTCTGACCATTCAGATGTGCATTGTTATGACTTGCCCTCCACCGCCTGAGAGGGTTTGGAGGAGTGAAATGGGTGTGGTGGGAAGGTCAGTGGGGAAAGGAGGGGAGGAGGGAGAAGAAGCAGGGAACTCCTCCAGTGAACTAATGCAGACAACGCTCTCCCACGGTGATAAGAAAGATCATCAATGTCTCTATTTGTTCAGAAGCCTGAGAAGACTTGGTGTGCCACAATGTCTCTCACCAATTTTTATAGATGCAGCTCAGAAGGTATTTGTTCAGAAGCCTGAGGAGGCTTGATGTGCCCCAATGTCTCTCACCAATTTTTATAGATGCACCTCAGAGGTATTTGTTCAGAAGCCTGAGGAGGCTTGGTGTGCCCCAATGTCTCTCACCAATTTTTATAGATGCACCTCAGAGGTATTTATTCAGAAGCCTGAGGAGGCTTGGTGTGCCCCAATGTCTCTCACCAATTTTTATAGATGCACCTCAGAAGGTATTTGTTCAGAAGCCTGAGGAGGCTTGGTGTGCCCCAATGTCTCTCACCAATTTTTATAGATGCACCTCAGAAGGTATTCTACTGGATGCATCACAGCTTAGTACGGGAACTGCTTTGCCCAACATTGCAAGAAACTGCCTGCTGTTCTCAGACTCTTAACAAAACTCTGATTGGTAAAAAAGATAACTGTCTAACTATACTTTTCTGAATATCCTGCACTTGGTATCATTAACACTACTCTCAATACTCTTTGATTTACTGTAACACTGCACCCTGCTGTACTCAAGAATAGGTTGGCTTTCCTTGGTAGCATGTAAAACCACACTGCATCTTGGTACTCGTGAACATCTTCAGACCATCGTGCAAACCAATTTCCCCTTCATTAACTCTGTCTTCATCTCCTGCTGCCTTGGGGAAGCTGTCAATATTTGACAGATCCCAACTCACCCTGATTACACTTTCCTCTCCCCCCCCCCCCCCACCCAATGGGCAGAAGATGGAACCATAGAAACATGGAGGGCTATGGTCTGGGTGCAGGTCATTGAGACTAGGCAAAATAATAGTTTGCCACAGACTAGATGGGCTGAAGGGCCTGTTTATGTTCTATGGTTCTACGACTCGTTCCACTCTTTCCCTCCCATTGGGATGCCATGTTACAGCTGTATGAAGCATTGGTTAGACTGCATTTGGACAACTGTGTGTTGTTCTGATCACCACACTTTGAGAGAGTGTAGAAGAGACTCCATCAGGACGCTGCTTTGGATGGAGGCCTGCGATTGTAAGGAAAGGCTACGTTAATTCTCACTGGAATCTGGGCTGCTGAGGGGTGACCGTATAAAATTAGGAGGGGTGTAGGTAGTCAGGGTCTTTTTCACTGAGAATGTACAAGTAAAGAGTAGGTTAAACATGAGAAGGGGAAGGGGTAAAATTTTCACATAGAAGGTGGTAATTATCAGGGGCGAATTTCAGAAGAGAAACAGGAGGATCAGACCAGCACCACCAGGCTGAGAAACAGCTTCTCCCACGTGCAGTGAGAATACTGAATGACCAAAGGAACTGTTCACACTGACCATCTGAGATTCTCATTCACACAAAGCAATATTTATTTATTATAGCTGTAATACTTATCTTGCAGATGTATTATTTGTCTGTCTGTGTGTTATGTCTGGTTGTGTGTCTGCAGGTTTTGCACTGAGGATCAGAGAACATTGTGTCATCGGGTTGTACTTGTGAAATCAGATGGCAATGAACTTGACTTAACTGAGATACTATCAAAGGCATTTGGACCAGCAGCGTCACTAAGGTTGGGACACCCGGTGCGGTAATTCACTGTGTCACTTCCACATTCCCCACCCCCCCCCCCCCCCCCCAACGCCATGAACCGACAGTACAAATGTACAAAGCGTAGAAGAAACAGGTGTGTGTTCCTTGTATGTCTGGGGTGGCGGTGCTGAGCTGGGAGTGGGGGTATATTGATACATGTATGCTGGGCTTTCAAAAAATGTTTTTGTTCTTATAACTAACTAACGGCACAGATATTTTTATAAAAAATACATTTCTGCCAAAACACTGCACAAAAATTTTATGGATAGTCATTATGGAGTTACCCTCTCTGATGGTGTCACCCGGTATGGTCTGCACCACACCACCCCACCCACCCCCCCCTTAGGCAGAGAGGGATACGGCCCATGCAGGGAAATCGGATCAGTGCCGTGGACAGGGTGGGTTGTAAGGGCCTGTTTCTGTGCTGCACAACTCCATGATTCTATGAGTGGCTTATTTCAGAGATCGATGATAATGTGGGTGAGAGCAAGTCCAATGGAATTGTTGCTTCAACAATAGCCTTTGAGCAAAAACATTCTTGTGTAACTTATATGGCTTCTTGTGCACTTTGAAAAGAGAAATACACACACGCACATTTTTCTCTTTCAAAGCTATGCTTGATAATGATTTATATGTGGATATTTGGTATGTCCTCAGATGCTCTATTGAACTTCTAAAAGTGCCCTGTGGAAGGTACACTGACTGGCTGCATCACCACCTGATTTGGAAACTCAAGCGCCCAGGAACACAGAAAGCTTGCAGAGGGTGGCAAACCTCGCCAAATTCGTCACTGACCAACGAAGATGTGTTCTGTCCATTGAAGACATGACAGCATCATAAAAGGTTGCCCCCATCAGCCTGGCCACACACTCTTCTCACTGCTGCCTTTAAGCAAAAGATACAGAAGCCTGAAGTTTGGCGTCTCCAGGTTCAAGAACAGTTTCCACTGCCCCCCTCCCCCCCACCCAACCACCACCCCAAAGGCACTTGAACCTTCCTGCACTAGCCTAACCCGAACCATAAACTCTGGGACCACTAAAAAGAATGATCTGCAAATGTGGCCGTTTTTTGGATTCACCACGATTGTGAACATTTATCTATCTATCCTTTCAGATTCAGAGTACGTACATGACATCACTTACACCTCTAAGATGCTTTTTCCTTCAGATGAGGCACTTATTGGCAGTGCAAAAAATAAGAGTCCTTAAATAAGTCCCTGATTGAGCTTGTTGTTTATACTCGAATGTTGAAAGGCATGGAAAGAGAAGATGTGACAAGGTTGTTTCTCATGGTGGGGGGGTAGTCAAAGACAAGAAGGCACAACTTCAGGATTGAAGGGCATCCATTTAACACAGAGATGCAGAAATATTTCTTTAGTCAAGGAGTCATGAGTCTGTGGCATTTATTGCAACAGGCGGTTGTGGAAGTGAGGTTGATGGGAATATTTAAAGCAGAGATTGACAGGTATTTGATTAGTCAGGGCATCAAGGGTTACAGGGAAAAGCCGGGGAGTGGAGCTGAGTGGAAGGATGGATCAGTTCATGATTTTAATGGCAGAGCAGACTCGATGAGTCGATTGGCCTACTCTGCTCCTATATCTTGTTATCTTATTTCCATCTCATGGCAGAATGTGGCAGTTTACTTTATACTATTGCTGTTGGTGTAACTTCTGTACCTGTGTGGCTGCAGCAAGTAAGAATTTCAGTGCATCTGTACTCTGTGGATTAAAATGTATTTCAAGCAAACAAATTCTGTTTGTGGCTTTCAAACAATTGTTTACATTTTCTTTGAGGGTCTCCTAGCGACATCTTCGAGCCAAGGTTTTAAGGCTTGTTAAAGAGATTACATGTTAGTTTTTGTTACTTTGTTCTACGAAATGATAAAGAATTAGAAAGTCAGACAATTTTTATTGACCGTCTAACAAAGTTTTAGCCCCATCTAACAGTGTTTAATGGCTTGTAACAATATATAGCAACTGAAAAAAAAGTTAAAAATGTTTAATAAACTCTGTAAAACTCAACTCAACTTTTAGTATGGAGTGGTTTGAACGAGTCATAGACAATCACAACATTCTTATATTCTCCAAGCAATTCTGATGGAAAATAGTTGTTACATATACATTGTACTTATGTGTATGACAATAAACCCTTGTACGCAGGGAGGAAGAGAACGAGAAAGAAAGAGGCCCCTAGAGAGGAGATACAATTATCTACATCTTTGGAGAAACATTCCAAGTGTCTCCCTCTGCTACCCTTGCAATGGATTCTATTTTATGTGCAGTTTAAGTTAACCTTTCAACACATAACTGAAGCTAGAGATGGGTTTATCTCCTCAATTCCACTGCCGATGACAGGGAGCCGACAAGATTTATTACTCAGCCAACAAAGGCAAAACGCCTTCTGAACTCTCTCTCTGATAAAGCTGCCTCACCTGCCTGCTTGTAATTTATGATACTTGGATGAGCAGACAGCTTCAAAGAGAGTGAGTGAGCTGTCACAGAGCGGGGGAGGTAAAGAGTGGGCTCACAGGCAAGCTATTTATCAGGATAGGTGAGAGTGTGATGAAGACCACTGAAGGTCAGTGCATGGAAGTGGCAATTAAATATCAGAGCTAGTGGAAGAGGGCCCAGTTTAACCCTGGCTTCGGGTGCTCTCTGTGTGGAGTTTTCATGCTCTCCCCATGGGTTTCCTCTCACACCCAAAAATCGTGTGGGTTAGTGGTAGAATCTGATTAGAATATGGGAAGAACAAGTTACAGGGAAAAATTCGTATGACCATGGGATAGCTCTATGAGCTGCACAGACCCGATGGACTGCAGCAGTCTTCCTTGTATAGCAAAAGGAACCATAGAACAGACACACTAGCGTATCGGTTAACGCACGGTTGTTATAGCGCCAACAAGGTGGTTTCAAATCCGGCACTGACTGTGAAGAGTTTGTATGTTCTCTCTGTGTCTGCATCAGTTTTCCATGGGTGCTCCAGTTTCCTCCCACCCTCCAAAACATACAGAGCTGTCGGTTCATTGGGTGTAATTGGGTGGCACGGATTTAAATGGCTGGAATCGGCTTCTACCGTGCTGTAAATAAAAAAAGGATGATGTAGGGACATATTCTCTTCCACCTATCCTACTATCTCCCCTCTTCAGAATAACTCTGGGGATCATTAAGCCTTGAAATCAATTTGCCACCCTCAAATCAAAAGGCAATGGATTTTACAGTGAAGGAAAACTCAAAGGATATGCTGCAAGGTCACAGATGCCATCGGCCCTCTCAGGTAGATGTGAATTAGCTTGAAACTACCCTCACAGAGCGGGGGAGCTCCAGTTGACCTTTATCCTCAATATCATTTTTTGCACTGCTGTTAAGTAGAAATTCTGCCTGGCTCACAGGAAAAAAGAATCTCAGGGTTGTATGTCATGTCAAATATGTATTTAAATAAATTTTAAATTTCAACATACAGCGTAATAATAGGCCATTTTGGCCCACGAGCCCGTGCCGCCAAATTACATCCAATTAACCTACAACCCTCACTGTGTTTCGAACAGTGGGAGGAGACCAGACCCCCCCCCATCCAGGAAACCCCATGCAGACACAAGTAAAACGTACAAACTCCTTATAGGCAGCGTGGGATTTGAACCACGTTCCTGATCGCTGGCGCTGTAACAGTATTGCACTAAACACTAACGCCAACCAGGCCACCCTCAACATTGTACTCTGACAATAAATCTGAAAAATAAACGAGTTGGTCTTTACCGGTTTACTTCCCGTAGGACCCTGCTTATACACAAATTAACATTCTCTCTCCTTCAGTCATAGGTTCATACCACACATCCTTCGGCCCATCCAACCAATGCCAGCCATCAGGTACCCATTACTATTTGTTCTATATTGATCCCATTTTTTATTTTCTCCCAAAATGTCAGCACTGCCCCATTTGCTTGGAACGTTTTACAGCAGCTGATTAACCGACCAAACAGCACGTCTTTGGGATGTCAGAGGAAACTGAGCGTCCAGGGCTGGGGGGTGGGGGGAGGGGTGGGAGGAGTGCACAGTCACAAGAAGAACATGGAAACTCCACACACACAGTTCCCATGGTCAGGATTGAACCTGGTCCTCTGCAGCTGGTAGACAGCAGCTTGATCTGCCACGCCGCCAAACTGTCTTTCAGCATAATGAGATTTTACCTCCCTCCCGGTGCCCTCCCTTCACTGAGTCCATTCGGTTGATTCTGGGTGGGTGAGGAGAGAGCTGACACGCTCCTCATGGCAATGCCCCAGGACTGGGGAGAAAGGGGAGATGAAAAATACCCACAAGAGACCAACCAAAGAGGAATCAAAAGAGCATGAAATCCGACAAAGTGGAAATTTTAATGAAGACCGTCACTCTTTCATGAGATTATAAATAGCTGGATGCAGGCTTCTCTGTTCTGCAAAACCCAAAATCACAATGAACCCTACCCAAGCCTTGCGGTAGCCAGCCATAATATAGTTGGCCTACGCCCGCCCTCTCAGCCTCCCAATGCCTAGCAAAGAGCAGGTCCCTGTGCAAAATCCAGGCTGATGTCGCTCTGTCGGGGTGGAGGGAGGTCAATAAGCATCTTTCAGAGGGGGAAATCCAAAACTAGAGGGCATAGGTTGAAGGCAGTGGTTCCATCCAGTGGGTATGGCCCTCTGACGGGCCACAGCACTCTCCCGTGTAGGGCCATCGAGACCTCCTGACCCACTGAGGTGCGGGTGGGCTGTATGGCCACATATCTTTGTGAATCAGGCTTTTCAACATGGCTGCAGTTGAAAACAAAGACACGAAACCGCATTGAAATGGAGGCAGGTCTCAGGTATGCATTATCGACAGTAGAACCAAGGATGTGGAAACTGGTGACGAAACTTCAGGAACAGGGGTCTCATTAAAGTGGATTGAGCTTTGATTTTGCGTAGGCAATTTTATGTTCAGTGTAGGCTTGCGGTGTTTTTTTGTTTTTTAAAAATGTGAAATAAAAATACTTTAAATGAGGTAAAGATGTATTTCGTACAGAGCTGCCTTTGACTTGAAAATATTGCTCAGTCATTGCCACTAGTGGGCCATGGCTTGTTGGGCCAGAAGCCAGGTGGGCCTTAGACCCAAAAAGGTTGAAGACCACTGGTTTAAGGTGAGAGGGGAAATATTTAAAAGGGACCTGAGAGCAACTTTATCACTCAGACGGCGGTGGGTTTGTGGAAAGAGCTCAAGCTCAAGTTCCTTTATTAGTTGAACTTATCTTTACCTTCAACCGACGCTCGGAGACCTTCCATCATTTCTGAGTTTTCGCTCAAGTTTGCACCTATAAAACGCGACAAAACTGCACATCTCCAGACCAAAACACACAATACACAGTACATAAAGATTGGGGATAATTGTGACATTTCGAAGATATTTAGATGGGTAGACATGGAGAGGAAAAGGTTGAGGGGCCAAAAACAGGCAAATGGGACTAGCTGGGGTAGGCAATCAGGTCAGCATGGACAAGTTGGGCCAAAGGGCTAGTTTCCATGCTGTAAAACCCACTGACTATAGCTCCAGAGGTCGTGCCTGCTCTCTCAGGTCGATGTACAAGATCCTCTCCATTTTAGCGTAGAGGGAATACTCTCGGGCAAATTACACCTGTTGCTGAAATTTTGGAGGATTTGAAGTTAAATTTCTTTAATTTGAGATGTCCAATTTTCCACAACTGATGACTCGCAATTACTGCCTGGAGTAGATTCCAAGACAAATGCATCAGAGGGATGAGATTGACACACACATACAGAGTCTACTGCAATAAAAGAAACCATTCCCAGGAACTGAGCAAACAAGGAATTGCTGGGAACACATGGAGAAATGTCCAAGAAATACTGTGCCTGCTGAAGATTCCGGCACCTGGACCTTTTGTGTTTCTCCAACCCTGGCAACTGTATTGCTGATGGTTTTAATCAGCCCTTGGAATGTTCGATGTTTATTGAAATCGCACACCTAAAAACATTTCCAGCCAGTGCCGTCGTCAGCACCATCCCTGGGATGTGGAGCTGGCCAGCAGGACTGGCATTTGTTGCCCATATCCAGCTGCTCTGAAGCAGTGGCCCCACTGCCACAGCTCAGCAACTTGCTCAGAAGGTGCTGGGCTGGAGTCATTCAGGTAAGAATGCCTCGAAAGAAAACCGACCGGTTAATCTTCCATTGCCATTTGTGCCAAGTTCACTTAATTTTTTAAATTTAAATTTAGACATACAGCACAGTAACAGGCCTTCCAGCCCCCGAGCATGTGCCGCCCAATGACACCAAATTAACGAACAACCCCTGTATATTTTGAAGAGTGGGTGAAACTGCACACAGACTCAAGGAGAACGTACAAACTGCTGACTTATAGTGCCGGATTCGAACCGGGTAATTGGCACTGTAACAGCGTTGTGCTAACCGCTACGCTAACCATTTTCGCATTTTCATCTTTTAAATTAGCAAAACAAATTCTCCACTTCCATGGGTGGGGGGTTTGAACTCAATGTCTGAAGATAATTGTGCAGTATTTTTTTAATGAAGATTAGATGCTGCAAACTAGCTATTGTGTGGGTTGACAAAGTGGAGTCTTGGTCCAATGGCAAAAGAGTCCAAGATGAGTGGAAACCAATTTCTGCTGTACAGCGCGCCCACGCATGCATGCACACACACACGCACCACTTTCAGCTGCCTAACCCCTTCGATAGTCACCAAATTACAACTCCATTGCACAAGAGGACCTTGATCTCCTGGAAGCATTAGTCCCTTTTCCATTGGCATCTTGTCCCAGGAATTAATGGGGAATTAACCAGTTAAGGGTTCAGTAGAAAAGGAAAACAATCAGCATGCCGGCATCAAATAACACCAGGGATTGACGGCCTCGACCCCTACTCATATCTCCGATGTCAGCTGACGCTGTCATGCTGATTAAACTAGTGGAAAAAGGAAAACTTCTATCCATCCCATTCGAAGAAGACTCTCTAATCTGGGGGATGAGTTGTGTTCAATGGAAAAGGAGTCAGTGTCCCAGTATAAACAGCTTCCTATCCCGGGACGTTGCACAGACAATTAACTGGGATGCCAGTGGCAAAAGGGCTACTGTTTCTGTCAACAACATCAGTACAACTTGACTGAAACCTTTATTTCATGGTGTAACTAACATCAGCTGTGAAATCACAGGACCAATGAGACAGGAGGAAGCCAGAGAAACTCAAGAACTGCCGATGCTACAATCATAAACAACAATGAAAAGCTGGAGGGGCTCAGCAGGTCAGGCAGCATCCGTGGAGAGACATGGACATAGGGTGGATAGTGGAGGGTCACGTGACCTCTCCGCCTAGACCTATTTGGAAGTCGCATCACCTGCCAATTAAGGTTGACTCTGCCCACCCGTTGGTGCACACCTGACCTTTGGCCCATTTAATTACCCAGTGATTACCTTGGCCAAACTCTCCATCTTACTGTACTATAAAGTCCGCCATGTGGACTTTTGCTCTTTTGCTCTTCGGCCCTGAGACGAACCCTGCTTCACTCCAGGTCACGAACTATGGACAATGCTGGAAGAGTTGTGGGTAAAGTGTGCACTACACAGGGATTGGGGCTGTTAGGTAGCATTGGAGCCATTCCCACATTAGACAAGGAACGGCAGGAAAATTCTGGGTTGTTATAAATCTGTATACAGTTGCTAGTATCAGTAGTGTTAAGCCCCATGTGACTGATTATACTGCATTGTGTGATTGAGAGTCCTAGTGTGTGTTATCCCTGTTGCAATTCCCTTACGTGTGTTTTAATAAAGATCCTTCCTGTGTTCAGCCTGTGACCAGACTCGTTGCTCTGAACCCACCAAACGCTTCCCTTCCCATTCAAGTTACACTGGGTGTGAGCTGTTCTACCTCAACTCGACTGAATCTGATTTATGAAGTGCCCATGAAATCTCAGTCTGGAGATGGTCAAAGTTTGAATGTCCAAGCCTCCATTCAGAACGTTCACAGCCCTCTGGATGTGGTCTTTTTTCCTCTTTCCAGTCCTAATTATTGTGAAACTGTGGCGTCCCAGTCTCTGAGCTTCAACCCTTCTACTGTTGCAATAACTTCATTTCTTCTGTCTCACAGCAAAGAGAAACTTTCTCAAACTAATGCTCGGTTGTTTCAAGAAATTGGCTAGATGTGAAAATAAGTCATGAAAAATTAGGAATCTTCTCAATACACCCACGTAGATTTATAAATATGCCATAAACCATTGGATTTATGCAGTTTATTCCTAAATTCTTTGCCATTCAAAAAGTGCAGAGATACTCTGCAATTGCATAAAACATTGGAGCTAAAATTTCTTCACCTACTACTCAATATAATCCAATGTTGGTGGCTCTATGACACCCATTCTATTGTATATTACAAACTTTATTGCTCTTGTCCATTTTCATAATCTTCGGATTTGGAATCGAAGGTGCGAAGGAGACTAGTCCGCCCATTGCTCCTGTGTTGCCCTTTTGAAAGGGAACATAGAACATGGAACTCTACAGCACGGTAGAGGCCCAGTTGAGCTCATCTAATAACCAATTCTAACAACGGCCTAGAATTTCTCTACTGCATAATCCTTTCAGTTCCATAGACCTATCTAATCACCTGCCTGCCTCCACCACTGTTGCTGGCAGTGCATTCCATACACCCACCACTCTCTGTGTGAAGAACCTACCTCTTACAGTCCCCCTGTACCTTAAAACAATGCCCCCCTGGTGTTAGCCATTTCAGCCGTGGGGGGTGAAGGGGGGAGAGGTGTGGGGAGCCTCTGGCCATTCACATGATCAATGCCTTTTATCCTCTTAGGTCATCCTCCGTCCCTCCATGGAGACATGCTCTCTGATCCAAGAGCTTCTCAAATTTTGTAAATCTGAATTCCTTTCTCGGAGTGTGACAACATTTTCCTTTTTTGAGCATGTATCCAATCCTCTTTCGAAAACTGTTGACAGGCAATGCAGCCACAGTCAATAATAACTCACTGCATAAAAAGCATTCCAATCTTGCATTCCGATAAATAACATAAATTTTCTGTCCATTGGTTACAGATTCTTCCCAACAGAAACGGATGCTCCCTATCCATTCTTATCAAAACCCGTCCATCTCCATCACCATTTAAAATACTGCATCTGCAAATCCAGCTTTTGTAATCTCTCCGTATAACTGATGTCTCCGTTGGCTCGCACCGTGTTAGTAGATCTTATCTGCACCTTCAATAAACCTTCAGGTTTCTTCCTCTAACTGGATGAGCAATTCAACTGGAGATCACCTCTTATTAAAAGAATAAAGTGTTCACAACAATACTGACATCAAGTTTCATTGCACAGGGCAGCTATAAAACAAAATTATTGTTTGCAGTAAGATAGCGGACTGTGGGCTACAGGGAAAAGCAGAATTAAGCTGGTTCTTTTCCTATACTACCGTCTTCATTCAATAGCATCCTCGTGTTCCCTCCGGCACTGCATGGCAGTACACCCTTATGTTTACACAGTTTTGAAAGCTCCCTCTAGACACAGGCCAATTCAGGAAAGACAAAGTCTATAAATTTTACTCCTGTTTATTTTTCAGCTTCCTCGTTGACACTTGAATGAAAATTTTATACATCCAGAATACGCACTTCATTGAAATCCCTGTAACAACATGGAGCTCTAATTAAAATGGTAATTAAGGCGATGCTCTTGTTTCACGCAGGGACGGGGCGGGGGGGGGGGGCGTGCAACACTGCAGGCTTCGCAGCGCGCTTTCAATGCGGATGAAAGGAAGGTCACCCTTGGAAGGGTCCTGTGCGGGCACAGGGGACCCATCCTCAACGCCAATCACAGCAAAGAGGGAACTGGGATCATAGCCCTAGAGCAGGAGGTGGGGATTGCGAGATCAGTGACGACGCTGCAGAGAGACTGGTGGTGGGTCTGATCTGTGCCCGGCGGGGAAGGAGCGACAAACTGGGATGCAAGGCATCAAAGTGGTTATGCATTTTAGACAACTTAGGTCTCATTAAAGCAACAGCTGGAAGCTCTCCTGGTATCTCCTGACTTCCTAAGGCACTGTTGAAAGCTTTGTGACTGATGACATTTCAGAATGATGGATGGAAGTAACCTATCCTGCACTGAATGTTGGTGCTAATTATCATCAGAGCTGAATGTTTTAAAGTCCTGACACCTTCCTCAGTGCATCCTCAACAACAACCTCAAGTTATTCCAGGTTCATTGTCACATGCCCCAAGATGCAGTCATAGTTTGTATTGTGAGCAATCCAGCTTAACATCACATTCATAGCACAGCATGCTGTCAGGAATGTGTATGTCTGCGTGGGTTTCCTCTGGTGGCTCCGGTTTCCTCCCACCATTCAAAACGTACGGGGGTTGTAGGTCAATTGGGTGCAATAGGGGAGCATGGGCTCATGAACTGAAAGGGCCTGTTACTGTGCTGTGTATCTACATTTAAAATAAATAAGACACAGCAAAGGCAATACAATTTTTACTATTTTGAGGTTCTTTCTGGAGACTGATAACTGCAGGAAGGAAACTGTCCTTGAATCAGGTGGTATGTGATCTCATACTGACAGTGTGTGGCAGGGATGAGATGAGTTTCTTAATACAATGGCTGCATTCCTAAGGATATTTCTACATGGAATTAGATTTCTAGAGGGCAAAAACCCTTCAAGTGATGGAAAACTGAAAACCTTTGATGTGATTTCAGATTGATTCAGGGTACATACATGACATCACATACAACCCTGAGATTCTTTTCCCTGCGGGCCAGGCAGTATTACCCCATATTGGCAGTGCAAAAAAACTGTACTTGGTGTAAACATGTAAATAAATAAAGAAATGTAAACAAATTGACTGCAATACAGGCAGGAAAAAAAATCAATTAAGACCAAAAGTCAGAGTCCTTAAATGAGTCCCTGATTGAGTTTGTCGTTGAGGAGTCTGATGGTGGAGGGGGAGCGGCTGTTCCTGAACATGGTGGTGAGAGTCTTGTGACCCCTAGAGAACAGAGCGTGTGCAGGGCGATGAGGATCCTTGATGATTGCTGCTGCTCTCCAACGGCAGTGTTACCTGCAGATGTTCTCGATGGTGGGGAGGGTCTTGCCTGTGATGTCCTGGGCTGTGTGAGACTGACCTTTGCTTCTGACTCCAGATGCTTGCAGGTTCACCTCCCACTTCAAAGACTTCAACAGAGGCCAACGTTTCATTGCCGTAATGTGAGAGGACAGCAACGTCAGGGGGGTCACTAACTTCGCGATGAAACATTAAACCAGGGTCTGGTCCATCTATTCAAATCGGCTGATTTGAAATTCTTCCCTCAATCAACTGCAGGTTTGTCTGCTTGTCCATTGCCTGCACCCCTATTTCATCCTCCACCATGTCCTCAGTCCCAATCCACAAACACAAAGGTGACATATCTCACTCAGCTCAACCTCTGCACCTACATTAGCTCCCCATCTCCCAGAAGAGAAATTAAATACACATCTCTAGCCGCGTGACCTTCAATCCTGTCATTCTCACTTTGTGCGGACCCACGTTAAAATTAGGATCAGAGGAAAATTCACCTTAAACTTCCTCTCTTAAGTCCCAATTGTACCCTCTCTATTTTCCTCACTGATTCAATCGCTATATACCTACGACTGTGGCTCAGTATCACCTACAAATTCGTTGATGATGAGTTAGCATACAGAAGAGAGATTGAAAACTTGGCTGAATGATCCACCAACAAGAACCTCACACTCAATGCCACCAAAACCAAGGAGCCGATCATTGACTTTAGAAGGTGCAGAGAGTGAGCAAATTTAAGCTCTTGGGAGTCACCATCTAGGAGGATCTTTTCTGGACCGAACACACAAATGGCATCGTGAAGAAAGCCCGTCAGCGTCTCAACTTCCTCAGGAGTTTGTGGGGGTTTGTTAAGACATTGGAAAGCCTCGCAAATTTCTACAGATGTGCAGTGGAAAGTGTGCTGTCCAGCTGCAACACCGTCTGGAATGGTGACACCAATACCCCTGAGCATAAAGCCCTGCAGAAGGTAGTGGCATACCCCAGGGCATCACGGGCAAAACCCTCCCCACCATCAAGTACATCTACAGGGAACGCTGTCATCGGAGAGTAGCAGCAAAAATCACCAAGGATCCGCATCACCCAGCGCACGTTCTGTTCTTGCTGCTGCCTTCAGGTGCCACAAGACCCGCCCCAACCAGGTTCAGGGACAGCTGCTACCTCTCCACCATCATACTCCTCAACAACAAACTATTTAAGGACTCTTACTTTTACTGAGTTTTTTTTCTCTCTGTATTGCAGTCAGTTTGTTTACATTTCTTTAGTTGTTTACATGTGTACATTGAGTCTGGGTTTTTTTGTACTACCAATTCGTGGTAATTCTGCCTGGCCCACAGGAAAAAAAAACCTCTGGGTTGTCATGATGTTAAGTATGTACTCTGACAATAATGTGAAATGTGAATCTGAATTTTCATTCTTTTTCTGTGCAAATCATTTTTCTTTCAGTAAGCACCCTTACAATATTTTCCTACACTCATGAATTTACAAGAACACTCAGACTACTGCTGATGTCAATGCCTGCATTTTCTGAGCATCTTTTCAAGGCTTTTAGGGGGCTGCAGTCATGTATCAATGCTGTCAAGAGCCCAGGAGGGTGTGAATATTTCCACGGGAGCCGAGAGCGTGCCAATAATTCCAGAGTCTCCCAGCTGCACAGCAAAGCTTTCAGAAGAGTGTCATTACGTGGATACACTGCAACATTAAATACCCTGCAGGCACCAATAACAGAGACGTTTGAAAGTCAAGTGTCGCAACCCCATTGTAGGTAGAAATTTGGCATGTGATAATCATTCAAGGCAGAGATCAAATAGTGAAAGGGGAGAAACAAATGAAATAAGACAGTCACATGAACACTCTCACAGTTGTAAGAAACAAAAAAACACACTATACCTATTCATTTTAAGTCTCCCCTGCTCTTAAGGGAGATGGTAAAGTGGAAGTAAAACACAATGCTGGAGAAACTCAAGTTAAACAGCGTCCTTTATATAGCAAAGATAAACGTTTCGGGCTTGAGCCCTTCATCATGGTACGGAAAAGTGTCATCCCGGGGTCCGATCAAAAAGGTGGGGGGGGGGGGGGGGCGGGGCACTGTCCCAAAGGCTGGAGGTCATTGATGGAAGAGGGAAGGGAGGGGGGGGCACATCAGCCGCAAGCAGGGAGAGGAGGGATGTCTCAGTGAATGGAGAGGGAAGGGGGTGGAGAGGTGAGGGAAAGAAGACAAGGGGAAAGGGAAGGGAGGGAGAGAAGAGAGCAGGCTAGCGGGTTAGAGAGTTCCCAGACAGAAAATCAGGTTTTGTTCCTCCAATTTACGGGTGGTCTTGGTGGGGATAGTTCACCAGGCCATGGACAGATATGTGAGTATGGGAGTAGGGCACAGAACTGAAATGGTTGGCCACTGGGAGGTCACTTTACAGTTTTACTTACTGATACATTGGAAGCAGGAATTTGCTTTAGTTTTAGCTCAGAGCCTCAGGAATATCAGTCACATAGCATTTTCCTCAAACTGAAAGACGACAGCTACAAAATATCGGTCAGAGAGGAAGAGATTTCACGTTCTGACCCCCTTCAAAGATCCCTCAGGTCTCGGACTAAACTGGAGATGGAGAGGAGGGGAGGGAAGGGGGTGGTGTGGGGAGTAACAGTAACTCTCTGCCTACTCAACAGGGGGCAGAATTACACCAGACTTCTGGTGGGGTTAGTTATCTCCGTGAGACGAGGCAAGCAACGACGCCGGCAACCTTAGTCCCGTTTGTTGTCTTCAGCGCGGCAACTGAACGAGGATCACCATGGCATCTTCACGATCTATCAGGTTATTTATCAGCAGGACGGCAGGTGTCAGGCAGGGAGGTGTGAGCAAACTACCAACGAATGACTGCCTTCATCATTAGGCATTCCCTGCACAGCGTGACCTAAATCAGTCTGATTTTTTTCAAAAGAGAAATTGGAACACTTCTATTTTTAAACAAGTTTCTGCAGCAGGTTCTGAGCAGCAGTGACCACTCCTATCTACACAGAACATTACAACATTGTACACACCCTTCATGCCATGATGTTGTGCCGACCTATATAAACCTACTCAACAATCTAAACCTTCCCCACCTCACTCCCATAACCCTCTATTTTTCTTGCATCCATGTGCCTGTCTAAAATTTCCCTATTGTACCAGTTTCCCCTGGCAATGCATTCCAGGCACCCACCACTCGCTGTGTAAAAAACCTACCCCTAACGTCTCCCTTAAACCTTCTTCCCCTCACTTTGTACAGATGTCCTCTGGTGTTTGCTATTCCTGCCCCAGAAAAAAGATGCTGGCTGTCCACCCTATCTATGCCTCTCATAATCTTGTAGACATCTATTAAGTCACCCCCCCCCCCCACTCCACAGAGAAAATCTCCCAGCTCTGTTAATCTTGCCTCCAATCCAGGCAACATCCTGGTAAATCTCCTCTGTACTCTTCCACATCCTTCCTGTAATGAGGCCACAGACATGAACAAAAGTGTGGCATAACCAGAGTTTTATCGAGTTGCAACATTACCTCATGACTCTCAAACTCAATCCCTGATGAATGAAGGCCAGCAAACCTTACGCCTTAACTGCCCCATCGACATGCGCGGCAACCTCGAGAGGTCCATGGATTTGAACCACAAGATCCCTCTGTTCTTCCATATCTGTAAGAACTCTACTCACAGACAGAACTTGCGTGCATGCTCAAAGTACTTGCAGCAAATGAAGCCCATTATCCAGTTGAAGGTGATGTTGTAATGTAGGGAGTATGGATGCCAAATACACATTGCAAGCTCCCATACACAGCACAATGAACAAACCAGTTATGTTGGTTAAAAGGGATAATTATTAGTTCGGGCACTGGTTTTCAGAATTCTGCCACAGAATCCTTTACGTTAACTTGAGAGGTCAGATGATTTGATCTCTTCCATGACAGAACACTCATGGCAAGGACTGAGGAAGCTGCTCTAACCTTCAGCTAAAACATCTCTCTGTGACTCTACCATTTATTAATAACATTTATTTTAATATATGTATATGTGTACTATGCATATATACGCATGTCTGTATGCATGTTACGTCTGCACGTCGGGTTGTACTGGTCCAATCTGATGATAAATTGGGTGAAGCCCGGGCCTGCGTCACCTGCTGGCATTTGGAATACAGCTACTTCAATCTGAGGGCAGCATCGTGAGCAATGTAGATAGAAGCGTCAAATTAAACAGAAATATTGCAAAAGAGACAAAACTGAAACAAATGGAATGAAAAAGGTGTCTCTTATGTGGGGGAAAAACTAGAAGAGACCATCCAAGGGACTTGGATAATCAAATACAGGGATACAGGGGTGGTTAAAATATCATGGACAAGTCCAGACACCAAAATAATTTTTACCGTAATTTTTTTTAAATGTTGACGTACCGCACGAAAACAGGCCATTCTGGCCCACGAGCCCATGCTGCCTAAATACCCCCATTGACCGGCACCCCCAAACACTTTGAAGGATGGGAATAAACCACAGCACCCAGGGAAAACCCACGCAGACACGGGGAGAGCATACAAACCCCTTAAAGACAGTGCAGGATTTGAACCCAAGTCACTGTAATAGCATCGCACTAACCGCTCACTAACTGTGCTGCCTGGAGAAACACAAAGACTGCCGATCCTGGAATCTTAAGCAAATGACAAGAGGGATTTGGAGGGTCAGGCACCATCCGTGGGGAGAAAAGGTCAGTTGACGATTCGGGCCAGGACCCTATATCATGACTAAAAGATTTGTGCCTTAATAAAGGGACCTGACTGATTATTTCTACCCATGATGTTGTCTGTCCCATTTCCTTCCCACAGCTCATTGTTTGCTCTTGATTAAAATGTTCTACTTCGCATCTAAAGGATGTATTACTACTATACGAGCTTCTGAAGTGTCGGGAAAAATTCTCAACACCACACGACATGGAACAGTACAACAATGGGACAGGCCCTTCACCCCACATTGTCGGTGAAGGCCATGATGCCAATTTAAACCAGGCCCATCAGTCTGCAGATGGTCTATATCCTTCCGCCCCCTCCATGTTCATGTGCCTGTCTACACTCCTCTTAAACAACACTGTCACATCTGCTTCAACTTTCCCCCGACCTCTGAGCAGCGCACTCCAACCTCTCTCTGCGTCAACATTAAACTTCCCCCTCTCACAAATCTGTACCCTCTGGTTCTTGACATTTCCAAATCAGGAAAATATCTACCATATCTACACCTCTCATAATTTTATAACCTTCTAATCATGCCTCCTCTCAGCCACCAATGCCCCACGGAAAACAACCTCATTTTGTTTAACCTCTCCTTTGAGCTAATACTCTCCAGTCCAGTCAACATGTTTGCTGAATCTCTTCTGCACCCTCTCTAAAGGCTCCATATCCTTTCTGCAATGTGATGACCAGAACTGTAGACAATACTGATGGAGCCCAACCAAAATGACCTCTTTCTCTCCCAAAGCACCACCCTAAGCCTGTTCCATACACTCAATAGAGTAAGATGGCCATCAGCTACCAGCTGCCATTTTGTTTTCATGGAACGTATTATTTGAAGAGTAAAACACGAATATATGCAGACACTGTGATGGAAGTAAAACACAAATGCTGGAGAAACCCAGCAAGTCAAACAGTGTACTTTACATCGCAAAGATAAAGATATATAACCAACGTTTCGGGCTTGAGCCCTTCATCAAAATGTGAGCTAAGTGTAGGCAGTCGCTTGAACAAAATGGCGGGGGGAGGAGGGGCAAGGGGAGGGGCACAGGCAGAAGGAAATAGGTGGTTAAGGGAGGGAGGGCACACAAACAAGGGGATAGCTCTGCGAATAGAGAGGGAAGGGGGTGGAGAGCTGGAGGAAAGAAGACAAGGGTCAGGGAAGAGAGGGAGAACAGAAAGTAGGCTGGCAGAAACTGGAGGTCGATGTTAAAGCCATTCAGTTGGAGGGGCCCAGAAGGAATTAGGTGTAGCTCCTCCAATTTATTTACAGGTAGTCTTAGTTTGACAGTGATGTGTGTGGGGGGGGGGGGGTATTGCTTCACAGATTATCCAGGACACATTGTGACTCACAGGACATCGGCCAAGACTGAAACTGCACAGCTCAGCTCGTTCTGCAGTAACTTCAGGTATCGGATGAGTTGCCCCACTTTTTAACGATGCTCCTGGCAATTATTGCCTGCCAGCAGCTGACTGAAACCCTGGCATTCCCACTAATGAGCAATTAGTGACATCTCATCAAGAGGAGCTGTCTGGCATGGGTGCCCCAGCCTATGAACTCTGCAAGCAGAAGCAGGAGTTTTCAAGTAGGTGACAAGATCTTCTGTATCACATGTAGCTGACAGACATTTATGAGAGAGTAAGCTTTTGGCATGGAATATTATCCCCAGCGCCAATCATCAAACTGGTGACAAGGGCCAAAGAACTGGGGAGAAGGTTGAGAGGAATTTCTTAAGGGAGGCAGAGAACTCGGGTGCATTGGGGACGGAGGGTGGACATGAACTGTGACTGGGGGGGGGGGGGGGTTGGGGAGTTTTTGGAAGAAGTCATGGCTGGGTGTGGAGTTGACGGTGTTGGTGAAGAGGGAGGAAGAGAAGGCAGCAATGGATTAGGGTGAGAAAGGGACAGTGTGGATGAGGTTGGAAAAGAGTGACGGAAGGTAGAGTAAGGGAAGGTCGAGTAAGGAAAGGCGAGAACGATGGAAGAAAGGAAGGCAGCCTTGGTCGGGCTATGCTCAGAGCAGCTGTTTGAACAAAGATGGTGTCGCCCAGGATGAAGACTTGGTCGATGCTGCTCGCCGTTGGGGTGACTCTCTTAAAAATGTCTCCTAATCCCTGCTTAGTAAGAGTCGCCCTGTAAACTTGTCGCGGGAGGGGTGTTGGGGTGTTAATTGTCTACAATGTTATGGTTCATCTACCGGGCAGCTCTGTGAAAGGGAAGGAACCTGCAGATCCAGCAACGGTTAAATGTTTTCAAAGAATGTGACTGAAAATAAAGTAAAATACTTTAAGGTTTATATATTCACGCAAGTGACGTTTGTTCAGTGTAAGTACAGTATGGTATTTTTTTCTTTTAAACTGTTTATTCTTAATGCAGATATATTTGCTATGCATTGTAAACGCAAGTTCAAGCAACCAGAATATATGCTTATCCGGCATCTACCAATCCCATGAAGGAGGGGCCAGCAATTTGTACATGGCCATTGCTGAAGGGGTAGGGGAAGGAAATGCTACTCCAGCCAACTACTTTTGTGCAATATCAATGGACAGTTACTGGGTGTTTAGTGAACTTGGAAGAATGACCCCAGGGGAATTTAATCATGGTCAGTTTCAGTAACAGTAGCAAAAAAGCCAAGCACTTTGGAGGGGAAATGAAGAGGTGCTCCTTTGTTCCATCCACCTTATCTCATACACGTGTGTTGTTATTGGGAGGAGCTTTTGGAAGAAGCGATGGCCGGGAGGGATAGCAGACGATGGGAAGGAAGCAATGGATTAGGGAGAGAATGAAGGGCAGTATGGATGAGGTTGGGAAAGATGAAAGGTAGCATGAAAAAAGAGAACGAAGGAAGGCAAAAAAAAATGGGACTAGGAAAAGAGGAAGGGCTGTGGAGTGGGATAAAATGAGGAGGGGACAAGTAAATGATGAGACAGAGATGTGGGGAAAGGGATGGGACAAAAGGAATGGCTGACCAAAGGGGATCAGCCCAAAATGCCAATGGTCAGCATAGTCAAGTTGGGCTGAAGAGCCTTGTTCTGTGCTCTATTGATCAGGTGATTGACTTTCAAATTTCCTATTCATGGCCAATTCATGATGGAAAAGAGATGCCAACATTTCCAGAGACAGTGCTCTAAATGACTCTTTCACCCATGGCCTTTAGATCCAGAGATGGAATGCAATGCCATTCTCAAGGAGGGGCCCTATGCCTATGCAACCACCCCGCCCTTTCCAGGGCCACAACACACTTAAGTAAAAGCCTTGTTTTCTTTTCACCTCACGTAACATAAACATTTTTTTGGTGTAGATGTAAGGAGAGAAGTACGGAAGAAACCAAAAATTGACTGCTTCACTTTGAGCATAGTCCTAAGGGGGCTGTAGCTGAAATAAAAGGCTGAGAATGGGCACTGCAATCCATAGGTAAGCCTCGAGCAAGCAGCTGTACACTTTGTCCAAGATTACAGGATGATTTCCAGGTTCAGCAATGTCTCAGGGAAGCATAGGCCGTGCACTTGAAGTATCTTTGACACGGATGGATGATGGAAAAATAATAAAATTCAATCCCCAAAACTTTTGAGAGATCTGATATAAAAGAAAAATTCCATCGGGACAATAAGAGCTGACATTTCAGGTTATTGAGAAATAAATCATCAAATTCATATTGTCTTCAGACAGTGAGAAATGACCTATTGCACAGGTAACTCAATAGGATGTTACAGCAATCCTTCATTGTTCCAGTCAATGTCATTCAAATGTCTCCCTCACTTAACCACTGCTTGGAGAAGAAAAAGATCCGGATTGGTGCAGCATTCCAAGGAAGAGGCTTTACCGGGATCTGCTGGAGAATTCCACGGCATCAATTCCAAACAGAGATGTGGAGACATTTCTTTAGCCAGAGGGCCGTGAGTCTGTGGGGCTTGCTGCCATCGGCAGCTGTGGAAGCCAGCCTGTTGGATGTATTTAAGGTTGAGGAGTGACAGGTATTTGATTAGTCAGGGCATCGAGGGCAGAGTGGGTAGATGGATCAGCTCATGATTAGAATGGCGGAGCAGACTCGATGGGCCAATGGGCTTACTTCTGCCCTTATATTTTGTGGAAAGCAAAAGCACAGCCCTCAAATCAGTTGGATTCTTTGTTCAGGAATTATATCAGACAATCACAATTCCCTAAGTATTTATATGGGTTAATCTTGTTTTTAAAAAAAAATGCATTTAAAATTTATGCAAATTCTCCAATTTGACTCTTTCAAACTAAACAGCAACCAAAAGCCCATGAGGTGCGAGAAATTTTCATCAAATGTATTTAGCTTCAGGAATGTAACAGCCGAAAGCAGTCAGGCTGGGGGCTGATTATACCAACAGACTCACTGTTTGACCACTATTCCTTACTCAACTGCAATTAGCCTTGATTTAATGGCAGTCTATGAACTGCTGCCCCTCTCACCTCAGAGAACAGCGCTCTCCCATTTCTCAGTTGCCAAGTTACAAAACTGAGCAAATTGCACACGAACTTTAATCAGTAATTTTAAAAAAACCCCATTCAGTCCACCATGTACTTCAACAACATCTAATTAAATACCAAGCAGGGTTTGATTAAATTCAGAGAATAGGTGTAGTGCTTGGCCAACTCAGGAGAAACAATAAAAGGTGCCTGAAATGAAGACTCCTTTGGCCAAGGTAAGTTTATTTGTTGCATTAAACTGTATAGTGGGAAAGGTTCTACTGTGAGCAATCCAACAGATTAACGCTAACATATATACAACCTTCTAAAGTCAAAGAGTAGAGGCACAATTACAGAGGGGAGTTACAATGAAAAAAATGAATCCTTAATAGACTCATTCTCTCACAGTAGAGAGGGTGATTAAACCTGCTGAGAAGATCACTGGGGTCTCCCTTTATCATCAGGGACCAGTGCTTAAAGAGGGCTTAGAGAATTATTGACGACCTTTACCATCCAGCCCACAGTATCCTTGAGACACTACCTTTGAGGAAAAGAGAAGGAACATAAAAACCAGGATGGTCAGGCTGGGAAGCAGCTTCTTCCCACAGGCGGTGAGACTGTTGAACAACCCGAGAAACCGAGAGCCGCAAGATAAGAAAAAAAATTACATACACATTTTTACTCTTACATGCACATTTTGTTATCAAAATTTTACATAAATATTACAAAATACATGTAATGTAATAATATAGATTCACATATGTCATTTTTAAACTGCTAATTTGCATTTGTTTCAATAATCAAAAAGTACACATACCATATAAATTTGAATTTCGAGGATTAAATTTTTGGGTAAAATTTAGGGGGTCAACTATTACAAGCAAACTACTTTTGACCGCGGTAACTACCTGAGTCGTTCAGGAGCTTGCATGGGCTGGCAGGCAACCGGGACTGGGTGGTAAAGTCTGCATACGAGGCATTAAGAGCTTGAATGGGCGGGCGGATGGTAAGTCCGATTCGATGCC
Organism: Narcine bancroftii; assembly: GCF_036971445.1. Taxonomy (NCBI): domain Eukaryota; kingdom Metazoa; phylum Chordata; class Chondrichthyes; order Torpediniformes; family Narcinidae; genus Narcine; species Narcine bancroftii. Next base: position 5,902,218 of record NC_091482.1, read on the forward strand.
TCGGGAGCTCAAATGAATGGGCGAGAGTCCGCAGACGGGGCATCGGCAGCTCGGATGAACAGGAGGCCGGGACCTGGGTGAGGGTCTGCAGTTGGAGCATCAGGGCCTGTGCAAGAATCCGCAGTTGGGGCATCATGAGCCCGATTGGAACGGCAGCTGGGATCAAAGATCATCTACGTTGGCTATTTTAGATTTTGGCTTACCCTTTTCATTTACTAAACTGACACATAATCCAATAATGAGAAATAGGTTGACCATCTTTTTCAGCCATATGTGTTCGGAATGATACAGATTAGGTATCAAAAAGGCAAATAGTTGAGCGAAATTGGATGGAGTTGTATGACAAACTCAATTAATGTAAGATACTGGTTTGATTGTAGCTGTCCTACATCATATCATCAACTTAGACAGATTTTACTGGGTATTTTGACCACGGCTTGGTATAATGTAACTCAATGGGTTTCTATCCAGAATTATTTTTAATAAATAATATTAAATCAACAATTATGGATGGATTTGTTTTTGAATTTCATTTATATTAATTTGCGATGGGCATATGATATGACATGCTTTTTGTCTTATTAGTAGACTTTGTATGTAGGATTATTACGTTCAATAAAAATATTTTAAAAAGAAAAATAAGGGGTATCTTTTATACACGTATATAGGGAATACATAGCAAAGAATTTTCAATAGCAAGTCACGCCCACTAACACTACCATTGTGAGCACCGGTTCATATGATTCCTGTCTCAGCCAACATATTTCCATGAGGTGCATGTGGCTTGCAAGCCACAGTTTGTCCACCCCTGGTGTAGGGTGCACTGTGTGCCTGTACATGTGCACTATGGTCTGGAGACAGGCTGTTTCATCGGGTTGTATATCTACATGTACAATCAACCAGATTGAATACAACATGGCAAATTTCTTCACACAGCAATATCACAAGCACAAAGAGGATTTTAATCAATTAAAATGCCAATAGCAGGCAGGGAACAGGCCCTTTGCTCCATACTGAGCAAAATGGCTTGACCTGAGTTCACAACTCTCGACAGTTTATTGCAGTCCTGGACAGACTTTTAAGTTCATCTGCCTGCCTGCTTTGTACTCGTGCCTTGAAGAAGGGCTCAGGCTCGAAACGTCAGTAACATTACTTTACCTCCTATGGACGCTGCCAGACCTGCTGAGTTCCTCCAGCATGCCTTTGTTTTGTTTTAAAGCAGTTCCTGTACTGAGCTGTTGCTCAACCTCGAGGCCAGTTGATGAGCTCCAAAGGTACGCAAATCTCGGTAAGCTCTGTGGAACACCCCAGAAGGAAAGAACACAGCAGACTCTCGATCTGAGGGAAGTGTTAACTAAGTTCTGACATTAGAGTGCGCCACTGACTGTTGAGGCCTTGGTGTCGAGTCACTGTTCATTTTGGGGCACCAATACTAAACAAATGCAGGAGCAGACATGGCTAAGATCCACAATGCACCACCCTGGATAGCGGTGTCACTAGGTTGGTATCACTTCCCACCCACCTCCTCTCGTCCAGACCATACAGAATCCTTAGTAATGTTACTTCTACTAATGTTACTAGTAAATCGCAATTCCTGTATAATCATTGAATGTAGCAGCAATAGTAGTGAGACAAACAACAGGCAACATTAAAATTACATCTTTAAATTACAATAGCATACTGCTTCATTCTCAAAGTTATTGATCTCGGTTCACAAACACGAATTACCACAATATTGTAGCCAAACACCAGAAAATTTGACAAAAGCAGTGACTATAAAAACACCTGCAGCATCGAAAACAACAGCGCGTGCTGATGAAACCACGTGATTCGAAGCTCATTGTAATTGGGTCATTATGACAGCTCTGACCGGAGCATAGTAGAAGGATCAAAAAGTAAATTAGCATCAAGTTTTAACTTTGTAGGGATATTGATACGTGGAAGCTAGGCTTATGAAAAATGTTTTTGTGGTTATAATTAACTACAAGGATATTTTTATTGAAAAAAATAATAAATTTCTGCTGAAACACTGCCCAAAGATTTTATAGACGGTCATTTTGGTGTCACCCCCTCTGATGGTGTTACCCAGTGCGGTCCACACCCCCCGAGTGACGCCAGTGGTCCTGCTGTGTGTCTGTGTGGCATTCCTTAAAAGCCAAGCTCAAAGCTAATCAGACAATAGGTTATTTATGGCGGAACACCAAGTCTTGCGCAAGTAATGATTTGAGTCGTTCGATAAACAAAAAATGTTTGGGATGAAAAATCATGTTTGGCCTCGAACATTTGGGAGTGTGGATTACTCAACACACTCTCCTCCCAAACCTACAAAAGGATTTTGCTGCCAAATGGTGCGCAGTGTCTGATAACAGGTTTTCTCATCTGGACCAACTCCCATTGCATGTTAACGATGTATATGCTCTGAACAACTCCTGTAATGCGCACGGAAGCCAGAACACGCATTAGTGCCGCACAGCCTCGTTGAATTTCAAAGTTTGCAGCCTATTGACAAGCTTCTGAAATGTAATCGCTGTTGGGATGGAGAAAATAATCTGCTTGTGAAGTGTCAAGCAAGTGTCAAGATGGGATCAATGTCTCTTCTGAAAGCTGTATCCTTGTCAGTGCAACATTTCCTTCCCTATCGTACTGGAGTGAATTAGATTCCCAACTCAAAACCTAAGGAGTGAAGCACGAAAGTCTGCAGACATAAAGACTGAAGTAAAATCGCAAATGTTGGAGAAACTCATCAGGTCAAAAGTGTACTTTATATAGCAAAGATAAAGACACATAACCAATGTTTCAGGCTTGAGCCTCTCATCAAGGCATGAGCAAAATGTGGGCAGGCACCTGAACAAAATAGTGGAAAGGAGGGGCAGGGAGAGGAGCACAGTCCCACAAGCGGGCGGCAATAGGTGGCTAAGGGAGGGAGGGAGGGCACACCAGCAGACAAGGGGAGTAGGGGGGATGGCTCTGTGAATAGAGCTGGAGGAAAACAGACATAGGGATGGGAAAGAGAGGGAGGACGGGGAGTGGGCCAGCAGAAACCAGAGAAGTAGATGTTAATGCTGTCCGGTTGTGGAGTGCCCAGACGGAAAATTAGGTGTTGCTCCTGCAATTTACAGGTGGACTTGGTTTGACAGTGCCTGAGTACATTTTGCTCATACCTTGATGAAGGGCTCAAGCCTGAATCACTGGTTCTATATCTTTAACTATGCTATTCTACAAATATGTTAATGGTAAGAGGAAAGCTAGAGACAAAATTGGTCCCTTAGAAAATCAGAGTGGAAAACTGTGTGTGGAGCCTAGAGAAATGGGGGAGATATTGAACAGTTTCTTTTCTTCGGTATTCACTAAGGAGAAGGATATTGGGAGATGTGGGATAAAAAAAGCAAATTGGGTAAATATGGGGAATATAGAGATTACAAAAGGTGTAGTTTTAAGGCTTTTGAAGAATATAAAGGTGGATAAGTCTCCGGGACCAGACGGGATCTTCCCCAGGACATTGAGAGAAGTTAAGGAGGAAATAGCAGAGGCTCTGGCGGTAATTTTCCAAATGTCATTAGATATGGGGATAGTGCCGGAGGATTGGCGCATTGCGCATGTGGTTCCGTTATTTAAAAAGGGTTCAAGGAGGAAGCCTGGCAACTATCGGCCTGTAAGTTTGACGTCTGTGGTAGGTAAATTAATGGAGAAAATTCTTAGAGATAGTACTTATAAACATCTGGATAGACAGGGTCTGATCAGGAGCACTCAACATGGATTTGTGGGAGGAAGGTCATGTTTGACCAATCTGATTGAATTTTTTGAAGAGGTGACTAGGAATGTGGATGAGGGTAGCGCAGTGGATGTTGTCTATATGGACTTCAGTAAGGCCTTCGATAAGGTACCACATGGAAGGTTAGTTAGGAAGGTGCAGTCTTTAGGTATAAATTTTAAGATAGTCAAATGGATTGAACATTGGCTGAAAGGGAGAGGCCAGAGAGTGGTAGTGGATAATTGTCTGTCAGGTTGGAGGCCGGTGACCAGTGGTGTGCCTCAAGGATCTGTATTGGGCCCATTGTTGTTCGTTATATACATTAATGATCTAGATGATGGGGTGGTGAATTGGATTAGTAAATATGCAGACGATACTAAGATAGGTGGAATAGTGGATAATGAAGAAGGTTTTCAAGGATTGCAGAGGGATTTGGGCTGCTTAGAAAAGTGGGCTGAAAAATGGCAGATGGAATTTAATGCTGATAAGTGTGAGGTGCTTCATTTTGGTAAGAAGAATCAGAATAGGACATATGTGGTAAATGGGAGAACATTGAGGAATACAGAAGAGCAGAAAGATTTAGGAGTAACGGTACATCGTTCCCTGAAGGTAGAAACTCACGTGAATAGGGTGGTGAAGAAGGCTTTTAGTATGCTGGCCTTTATCAATCATTGCATGGAATATAGGAGTTGGGAGGTGATGTTGAGATTGTATAAGACGTTGGTGCGGCCTAATTTGGAGTTCTGTGTGCAGTTCTGGTCGCCTAATAATAGGAAGGATATAAACAGAGTGGAGAGAGTGCAGAGAAGGTTTACTAGAATGTTGCCTGGGTTTAAGCATCTGGAGTATGGGGAGAGATTGGACAGATTGGGTCTTTATTCTTTGGAGCGTAGAAGGTTGAGAGGGGATTTGATAGAAGTATTTAAGATTATGAAAGGGATAGACAGAATGGATGTGGATAAACTATTTCCGTTAAGAGGAGGAAAGATTAAAACAAGAGGACATGAGTTAAGAATTAAGGGGCAGAGGTTTAGAGGTAACATGAGGGAGAACTTCTTTACTCAGAGAGTGGTAGCTGTGTGGAATCATCTTCCGGGAGAAATAGTGGCGGCGGAGTCAATTGTATTATTTAAGAAAAGGTTGGACAGGTATATGGATGAGAAGAAGATGGAGGGTTATGGGCATTGTGCAGGGAGGTGGGACTAGAAAGGGGTGTTTGGTTCGGTGCGGACTAGAAGGGCCTAATGGCCTGTTTCCGTGCTGTAATTGTTATGTTTATGTTATATAAACCAGGCTGTTAGACCTGCTGAGTTCCTCCAGCATTGTGGCTTTACTTTTGTTCCGTCCCTGTCTCACTGGAGTTGATAAGTCTTTGAAAGAAACACACAGATGCTGGAGAAACTCAGCAGGCCAGACAGTGCCTTTATATAGCAAAGGTGAAGATACATTGGGGCTTGAACTGATAAACTCTACGTGCTAAAGCGCTGCCTGCTGAGCCGTGAACAACACCCAATCAGTTCCTACTGGAATGTGAATGCCAGAGCCAGCAGCGTGTGATCATGTCGCGGGAAGTGCTGGTCTTGCTGACTGAAATGTGGATGCTGGCTCCACTGGATGGATATTGTAAAGGAAAGCATTTTGAGCTCTTTCCTCAACAGGCCTTGAGTGAGGAAAGCTCGAACCATTTTAAGTATCCGTGCAAAAATGACCGTCCCATTTCTTTTTCTATAGCCCTTTTTTTTTTAAATTATGAATAAAGACATAAGGGAATTATACAAAAAAAACACACACACACCCAATCTGACATAAATTAGTGGTCTCTGCCGCAAGCCTACAGCATGAATCTGAGTGCGTCTTCCAGGATGCACTGTGTGCCTGGCAGCAAAAGAAAAAGTACTGTATATACTCTCGTAAAAGTAAAATTTTCTCATTCAGTTTTAATGTTAAATTTAAAGGGTCGACTATCACATGCATACTACTATCACGCGAATGCATTTTGGCCAAATCGACCTAGCCGCTATCCATAGCTGTGTTTCCATCTACAAACGGTCAGCAGGTCAACATACCGTAATTTTAAGTTACAGCAGTACCCATTCACATAGTGAAGTACTGTAAATGCATATCCGCCTAGCTTCCTGTACATAAGGAATGTGGGTGTGATATACCCGAGACTGACTCAGTAATAGGGGAATATAATGTCAATGAATTTTGGCCTAGCTGTGTTCCAACTCATGACAGTTTACAACTGCGAACGGCAAGCAGTCAAAGTGTTGAGTTAAGGTTTTAGTAATTTTACAGTAGTAACGGTATTAAGTGTCCATTACAGGGATACAGTCATTAAATTTAAACATACAGCATGGTAACAGGCCATTTCAGCCCACGAGTCCAGCCCCCCAACTTATACCCCATTATCCTACACCACGGGAACTTTTTTGAACAGTGGGAGGAAACCGGAGCCCCCAGAGAAAACCCATGCAGACACAGGGAGAACATACAAACCCCTTACAGACAGTGCAGTTTTCAAACCCCAATCTGGTCCCCATCGCTGGTGCTGTAAAGGTGTTATGCTAACTGCTATGTCAACCCTGCCACCCAACCGCTACGCCAACCGTGCGAGAAAATTCTAGATTTTCTGGCCAAAAATAGGGGGTTAACTTTTACACGAGATCGACTTTCACACGAGTATATACGTAAATGTATTTACATACAAGATGTGATTCTGGGATATTTTATAATTGTGAAACATACCTTAATGAAGTTCTCAAGCCTGAAAAGTTGTTTATGTATCTTTATCTTGCAAGTACACTGTTTGACCTGCTGAGTTTCTCTGGTATTGTGTTTCTACCTCAAGCACAGAGTCTGCAGAACTTCGTGTTTTACTTATAATCGTGAGTTGCCTACTGTCTGGGGATCAGGAAAAACTTCATCAATATGGAATTTTACAACAGACAGGCATTGTATATGGAAAGAAAGTTATGTTTACTCAAGGACAGCTCAGTCGCACCTCGTGTGCTGTTGGATGTGTCAGTCACAGAGCTTGCTAAACATCCCAGTAACAATAGGTCATGGAGAAAAATTTTAGAAAAATCACACTTTATATTTAATGTTATATGGTGCACTTCCTGTGTGATCCCACCAAGGGGAAATTATAGTCATCAGTGCAGACTCTACATGTTGGTATCATTTCCTCAGAAGATGAGAAGATTGTTTGAAGAGGGCATGCAAAATCATTGAGGACCCCTTCCACCCCGCAACACAGCATCTTTCAGCTGCTCCCATCGGGGAAGAGATACAGGAGTATCAGAGCCAGCACCTCCAGGCTGAGGAACAGCTTCTTCCCACGAGCAGTGAGAATGCTGAACGATCAAAGGAACTGCTCACATTAACCATCCGAGACTCAACTATTTATTAAACAGTATTTATTTATTTTTATAGGTAGGTGTGTGTGTGTGTGTGTGTGTGTGTGTGTGTGTGTGTGTGTGTGTGTGTGTGTGTGTGTGTGTGTGTGTGTGTGTGTGTACTATATAAGTATTGCTTGACCGCATGTGTGTTTGCGTGATTTTGCACAGAGGACCGGAGAATGCTGTTTCAGTGTGTTGTACTTGGACGATAATAAACTTGAAGATTTGAGTGAAATATTTTAAGCCCTAATGGAGAAAGGCAAGTTTGCCTATTTGGAGGTGCCCTTGATATCAGTTAAGAGAATTTCCTTTATGCATGAATGGTCTGAGGTGGGCTCAAGGCAGAAACCACTGCACTTTTATGGAACTGAATGGTAGACATGTGATGTGGAGGATGATGAAAAGACATTGGGGCAATAGGTTGGTTTTGGATTGCTCCAGTAAAATAAAAGCTCAGCACGTAATGCTTCTAAGTAAGTTTATAACCTTCGATTGGCCCCACTTCATCTGCAGTTCTGTACTCATGGCGTTATAGTCTAAGTTTCAAGTGTTGGCACAGCGGTTAGCGCAACACCTTTACAGCGCAAGCGATCGAGACTGGACCTGGTTTGGAGCCCCGCGCTGTCTGTCTGTTCATTCTCCCCGTGTCTGTGTGGGTTTTCTCCAGAGGCTCCGATTCCTCCCACTGTTGAAAACGTACCGGGAGGTGTGTAGGTTAATGGGATGTAAAATGGACGGCACAGACACGTGGGCCGAAATGGCCTGTTACCGTGCTGTACGTATGTCTAAATTTTAAAATCCAGTTCAATTACTGGATCCATGGTGAGTTGACACCTTGGATTTGGAATTGGTTACATAGAGAAGAGGGTAGTAGTGCAGAGGAAAGGTGCTATTCTGGTTGGAAATCCGAACCAATATTATTCCGCAAGGATCACGTGCAAGCAGCAGAGTTTCAGTTTAATTTGGCCATCATGCCTGGCGCCACATTGTAAGACCATAAGACATAGGCCATTCAGCCCATCATGTCTGCCCCACTATTCAATCATGAGCTGATCCATTTTCCCACTCAGCCCCACTGCCCGGCCTTCTCCACATAACCTTTGATACCCTGGCTAATCATGAATCTATCAATCTCTGCCTTAAATACACCCAATGACCTGGCTTCCACAACTGCCTGTGACAAAAAAAATTCCAGAGATTTACCACCCTTTAGCTGAAGAAATTCCAATGCATCTCTGTTTGAAGTGGAAGCCCTTCAATCCTGAAGTCGTCCACCATGGGAAACAACCTTTATCCATCTACTCTGTCCATGCCTTTCAACATTCAAAATGTTTCAATGACATCTCCCCTCATTCTCCTAAATTCCAATGAATAAAGGTTAAGAGCTGTCAAACACTCCTCATATGATAACCCTTTCATTCCCCAAATCATCCTTGTGAATCACCTTTGAACCCTTATTCCTAGGCCTGTGCTGTGTTGCTTTAAAGGTAAAGGTTCCATTATTGTCACATAACACTACATTTAGAATGTAAAAGACATGAAATTCTTTAACTTTTGCCTACTGTAAGGAAGGCAGAGTTGCCACTTTGACCAGCGCCCCTCACAGAACCCACTGCACCTGGTGTTCCTAGTCAGTCTCCCCTTCAAGTACTGATCAGTCCAGAGACTGTTTAGCTCCGAGATCAGACAATCTCAGTTGTATTCAGACTGTTCTATGTTCTATCTGTGCTCCTCGAGCAGAACTCATGTTGAGCAGGTGATAAAAGTCTGAAAATGGCAAACAGCTCACAGAAACCTTACAGGCCACAGAGAGCGAATTGTTGCTCAGAACTGCCCGGGCAATAGCAGTGGAACACACAAACATGCTGGAGAAACTCAGCAGGTCACAGAGCATCCATAGGAAGGATGGGTAGTCATTCCCGATGAAAGGCCCAGGCCTGAAACATTGGCTACCCATGGATACTGTGTGACCTGCTGAGTTTCTCCAGCATGTTTGTGCATGGCACTTGACCCCAACATCTGCAGACTTTCTTGTTTAACTCGGCTTAGTGCAGTGCAGCCTGCCACAATCACCACCGCAGCAAAAGTTTATAAGCACGATGCTTGGTGGCCTATCACCTTCCTTGATGCGGGATTGTTGGGGAGGCAATGGAAAATTGCAGAAGATGCAAGAGATATAAAGTACAACTGCATCATTTGATCTAGCTGAAGCGGGGTGGGGGGGGGGGCATTTACCCCTTTTATGGACATTGCCAGGCCCGGTTATCATGGGATTGGGAGAAAGAGCAATAACAATATCAGTGAATGGTGGAATAAGCCTGAGAAAACACATGGCATCTCCCACCGCCCCGCCCACCAATTTCTTCCTTTGTCTTTGTTCCATTTCCTTGAAACTCATACCATTCAAATGCTATTCAAATGTTTTCTGTTTAAAGCTGTCTGATAATCTTCATAGAAGTATGAGAGCAAGGAGAGTTTCTTTCCTGCTGTTATCAGACTCCCAAAACACCCTAATTTACAAAGTCTCGGACTAGTTCTGCATCACGGTCTCAACTCTCCCTGGACGGCACAACTCATTTGCTACTTGTCATGTCCCCATACCTTCTCATGTGACTCAGATTCATGTTTTGGTTGTGTGAAGCCTCTTCCAGTCTGCTAGGATAAATAGAGGTTGGTAGGATTTGCCAATATAAATGGGTATGCACAGAGTCATGTGGCACAAAGCTGTGACAAAGTGATGAAAACAGGAAGTCAAATGGCAGAGAAGAGGCTGTGGGCACGAAAAATAATTCAGGGGAGGAAAGAAATGGAGACTAACGCAGGATGCTGGAAATCCATGATCAACACACAACCTTGAACTGTTTACTGTCACATGCGCCCAGAGACAGTGAAAAGCATGCTATCCAGGCAAGTCAATTCATACAAATGCAGCAGGAAATGCAATATTAAAATTAAATTGCAACATGTAGTGTTACAGTCGAGGAGGACAGAGAGTAGAGTTACAAACACCAATGAGGGATCTGTTTCAGAGTCTGGTAACACCAGGAAAGAATCTGTCCTTGAATCTGTGGGCTCATATTTTCAAGTTTAAGCATGCAATGCAAAGCATCGGCCGCCCCAGCCCCATAGTCCCGCACTGGCCGTTCCAGCCCCGTAGTCCCACACCGGGGGGCTGTCGGGGGCAGGGAGGGGGGCTGTTGGCAGCAGGGAGGGTAGCTGTCATCGGGTTGCTGCTAGACACCTGAAAGTCGCTAGCCTGCCTTGCTGCTTTCTGGTGCCTGGTGGGAGCGCTCCAAAGCGGAGAATATAGGGTTAGGTAAGTACTCCTCGGTGCCGGGTTCTCCACTTTCAGGTGGCCTCCCGACAGCCATATTCGGGTATTTTAGGCGGCTTTATCTTCGGGTATTCTGGCCACCTGAAAGCAGCTAAAGACCCAGAAACACCCAGCACATGCTCTGTTCTCACTGCTGCCATCAGGAAAGGGGTATAGGTGCCACAAGACTGGCACCCCCAGGGTCAGTAACAGCTGCTCCCCCTCCACCATCAGACTCCTCAATGACAAACTCAATCATTTAAAGACTCTTCATTGATTTTTTTTTTCTATCTCTCTATTAAACAGTCAGTTTACATTTTTTTATTTGTTTACATGGGTACACTGAGTCAGGCTTTTTTTGCATTGCCAGTAAGTGGTAACTCTGCCTGGACCGCAGGAGAAAGAATCTCAGGGTTGTGTATGCCCTCTGACAATAAACCTGAAATCTGGAGCACGTCACCCACAGCTATCAGCACATGGAGGCAATCAACACTGCCCAACACAGGCTGTCTGCAGTCACGTGAAGGACAGATTCCCAAGGATAGGGAATTGGTAGCTGCAGAACTCCGAGACTGTATCATAATCCAAGGCTCAGATCCCAACAAACACACACACAGACTGGGAAATAAGCAGCATGGCCCTGCATTCACACACCTAGCCAAATCATATCCAGTAGAACAAGCCTGTTGGCGTCAATCAAGCTCAGAGTCAGAGAAATATAGAATGAGAATGTTATGGTGCAAGATGAGGTAACACCTAATTTTCTGTCTAGGCCCTCTCCAACTGGGTGGCACGAACATCGACTTCTCTGCTTTCTTCTAGCCTACTCCTCGTTCCTCTCTTCCCCATCCCTCTATCTCCTTTCCTCCACCTCCTTCCCTCTCCATTCACAGAGCCATCCCCCTTGCCCCTGTTTGCTGCTGTGCCCTCCCTCCCTTACCCACTGATTACCACCTGCCTGCAGGACCTACTCGCACCATTTTGTTTGTACTTTGATGAAGGGCTCAAGCCCAAAATGTTGGTTCTGTATCTTTATCTTTTCTATATAAAGTCCACTGTTTGACCTGCTGAGTTTCTCCAGCACAGTTTTTACAAGGTTACTGCCTCATGCCGCAAACATCAATTGATGAAACAGATGGATTTTTACGACACTGACAAATCCACAGTCACTGTAACAACAAAGAGCTTTTTAATTCCAGATTTTATTTAATGAACTGGATTTCAATCGCCCAGCTTGTGCCAGAGGGTACAAACCTTCGAGCACCACATTGTTTTTGGATGTGATCTCACAGCCCTGGTTCACTTCCCAGTAACATCACGGTTGTGTTCCCTCACTTTGTGAGCTCTTAGTCACAACCTCACCTCATATCACACTCCACAGATTTGAACACAAAAGTCTCGACTTGCTGCTGAGAGAATGCCACGCTGACAGAGAGATGTTAAACCGAATCCCTGATTGCCTTCGGAGCTGGCCTTAAAAGATGGCCCAGCATTATTTCAAAGTAGTGTTGTCGAAGAGAGAGGCCCAGCAGTACAATTATCAAGTTCCCGGGCACTGAGTGCAACCGGTAGGACACCATGTAAGAGCTGTACCTGACATGCGAGAGACCACATTTGGTGTGCAGTTTTGGTCTCCATGCAATAGGAAGGATGTTATTATGTGAGAGAGGATGCAGAAAAGATTCCTAAGAATGTTGCCAGGATTGGAGGACTTGAGCTAGAAGAGAAGGGAGAGGCTGGGACTATTTTCCCAATGGCAATGAGTTGACTATTTTCCCGAGGCTGATGGGGTGAATTTGGTTCTTCCCCTGAGCCATCAGAAATCTGAACCTCTGGACACAACTTCACTTTTTTCTTTTTTTTTAGACACAACTTTTTAATAAATCTTGTCTTTACATAATTGTAATTTTATAGTAATGTTTGCACGTTGTTCTGCACCATACTGCTACCGCAACGCAACAAATGACACGTTCATGACCTTACAGAAGCTTATAAAATCATGAGGAGTGAAGTTATTGTTGCAGTATTTTTCCCACGCTAGCGAAGTCCAAAGCAAGAGTGAGAAGGGAAGGATTTGAAGGGGGCCTGAAGGGTGTTTCACCTGGAGGGTGGTGGAGAGGTCGAATAAGCTGGCAGAGGAAGTGGTAGAGCTGCGTACAATTACGTTGCTTAAGTGCCATCAGGATAGGTACATGGATAGGAGTCATTCTTAATGGGCACAGCTCATTTATGGGGGTGCCACAGACTTGAATGATTAATTTTTTTTTAAATTAGTCGGTAGGAGAGAAGTACAGAAGAAACCAAAACTTGACTGCTTCACAGGGAAGGGGACCCGTAAACCTTGAGCAGGATCCAAACCGGCTCATAGCTGATAAAAGGTTGAGAATAAGTGTGAAACACGAGAGTCTGCAGACTTCGTGACTGGAGTAAAAGCACAATGCTACGCAGGAAAATGGGTCACTTCAGGTAGGCACCTAGGATGAGTTGGGCCATAGGGCCTGTGTTTGTGCAGTGAAACTCCAACAGGGGAATCATCCCTAACATTCTGGATAATATTTATCTGATGAGCAACATTTCCCCCCCCCCCAAAAAAAATTGCTTCTCATTACTGTACTGTAGAAGCTTGATGGCACAAATTCCTTCTTGCATTACATGAGAACCCACAATTCTAAAGAATTCCAGTGCCTTTAAAATGCTTTGGGACATCGTTAGGGTGGTGTATGAATGCTTCTCCTTTTAAACACCCTCATGAACACTCACACACTACAAACACACTCACTCACACAACATATAGGCAGAGAAATGTGCTCATCTCTTCAACACGCTGTGACTGTGCGATCCCCCACTGATCCACCCACCACTTTGCCCGGTGGGGCAGAAGTGAGATGCTATCAACAGACGCGCGGATTCTGTTTGATGTTTAAGGCTTCTTTGCCTTGCTCTGCTTTGTACAAGTCACTCTCTCTAATGAGATGTGGTTTGAAGTGCAGTCGGCTACTGGATGGCAATTTTTCGCATCAGTTTTGTTCAGAGTATAAACACCCACTGCAAACAATTCCTGACAATATCAACGTATGCCTTTTTTCCGTCTGGTGTAAAATCAAGTCTCCTATGAAGCCTCCTCCTCTTCACCCCAACCCCATCAGGTCCCACTTTCTATCTATTTTTTTTACATACTCCTGTACTATTTTTTCCCTCTAACTTTTCTTTCCCCCTCCTCCGTTTCAAATGGTTTCTCCCAGTACCTGTCTCTCCAGCTCTTGAACCTCCCCTTGTTACACTAATCAGGGACTGCTCCAACACTCTGAACAAAAGGACCATTTAAACTACTGCGCATTTCTTACGCTCCGATGATCGTGAATAGTTATCGTCCATCTATCCTTTGTATTTATTGACTTTTTAAAATTAAATATACAATTGTGATTTTTTTTTGGAAGTACATATTTGGCTACAGCAAGTAAGAATTTCAGTGCATATGTACATTGTACAACGTGTATGACATTCTCATTATGGCAAATCTGCCCAACACATTAGCCAATGGCTACATGCCATTGATCAGGTACAGGACGATTCCCAGAGCATGTGAACTGGAACTCTGATCTTGCCTGTAAGGCAAAAACAAGGCCGCTCTGTGGCCGTACTTCTTGTCTGTAAGCCCCTCCAGTGCTATGGTCTAGTGAAGTCTCTGCGGCCCATCGTGATTTCATTCTGATACCAAATTCTTAGTTCTGCAATATCCCCCCATTTATCTGCCTTATTTCTCGTGTCCTTGAAGATGCTCCTTAAAACCTACATCTGTGACCAAGCATCCTGTCTTGCTTTGTGACTTGACAACAAATTTCACATTACTCTTTGGAGGATGAGTGCAATTTTAACAGGATGTGTGTGTGTGTGTGGGTGTGTGTGTGTGGGTGGGTGTGTGTGGGTGGGTGGGTGTGGGTGGGTGGGTGGGTGTGTGTGGGTGGGTGTGTGTGGGTGGGTGGGTGGGTGTGTGTGGGTGGGTGGGTGGGTGTGGGTGGGTGGGTGTGTGTGTGGGTGGGTGTGTGTGTGGGTGGGTGTGTATGTGTGTGTGTGTGTGTGTGTGTGGGTGGGTGTGGGTGGGTGTTTTTTGTATATACACATTTGAGAGTATGTGCACGTGCGTTTGAGTGTATACATTTTTGCATGTATATGCACGTTTGAGAGTGCGTGTTGTGTGTGACTATTATATATAAAATTGTCATTGCTGGTTACTGATTAGTAGTGAATATTAGTTCAACATGTTTTTCTGTATTATGTGTATGGAATTATTTAAAATTAGTACAGTGTTGCCATGGCAACAGCAGGCCGTAATTTCCATTGGACGAAAGAGCCATAGGGAGCAGAGTGAAAATTAAACAGGAGGGTTACTTCGCTAATTATTCGCTTAAACCCTTTCCAGAACAGTACCACTCTCCCTGTTTAAATTGGAGTGTATTTGTCACATTGCACTCGGATCATTGAGAAGAGTGATTAAGGTACAGCCTTCTGAATAAGCACAGGCTCTTGTACAACATTGGTCTCAGGTGCAGCGGACAGTGCTGCATCCACCTCACTGTTGTCACGAAGAGATTAGTCAGGACTGAGAGCGCAGGCCTTGAGGTGAGAATCAAGGATGCTCCCCACTGAGGCAGTATGACAGGGAGTATCCAGATAAAGAACCTGTCCATACCTTGAAATGAAGAATACAGAAGAGAACAGGGCAGGGACAGGCCCTTTGGCCCACAATGTCTGGGCCAAATTAAATCTCTCTTTTGCCTGCATATGATCCATATTCCCTCCATGTTCCTGTCTATGCCTCTTGAATGCTGCCTCCGTACCGTCTTCCACTATTTGACTGCCCTCTACACTGTCCGCAACACCACCAATCATGGTCTCATCTGCACACTTACTAACCCGTCCTCTGACTTTTTCATTCAAGTCATTTACTGTATGTTGATCACACATGACGGGGCAGAGATCATGGCCACTGCACTCCTCTTCCCAAGTAAGCCACCATAGAGATCTGAATGTATGGCGACTTTAAAATTTGCCTCCTGCATGTTTAAATTTAGACATACATCGCGGTAACAGGCCCTCTCGGCCCACGAGCCTGTGCTGCCCAATTACACTCAGTTGATCGACAACCCCCGGTATGTTTTTAAGGGTGGGAGGAAACCGGAGCACCTGGTGGAAACCCACGTAGACGTGGAGAGAACATACAAAGTCGTGTTAGACAGCTCTGCATTCGAACCCAGGTCGCTGGCGCTGTAACAGCGTTGCGCTAACTGCTACGCTAACTGTGCTGCCCTTGATGTTGTTATTTTCAATCATATTTTGTTTTCAATCAATCCCCCATCCTTGGTTCTGTGTTTCATCCCACCTGCGTTATTCTCGCGGAACCTGGAAAATGTGTTACTCACCAAAAAAAAATGACTGCAGCCGTTGTAAGGAATTGTAAGATCAGGCAGTTGGGGCACTGGTGGGTGGTTTTGGTACCTAATTGGTTATTTAAATATCTACTAAAATGATAAAGAAAGCATGCTGCAGAAGATATTAACATTCCACATTATCGCATAATATGTGGGAAGCCGAGTTAATGCTGAAAATCTCAAGTTATATTTCTGCTCCCTGTAGAATGATAAAGGAGAACAGAACAGAACCCTCCAGCCATTCCCTGCCACCTCCCAACAGTTTTCATTCACTCACTTCCCTCAACCCTTGCCCTTTATCCCAAACTTTTCACTTCTTGAAGACTGACCTCCCCTACATCTAGCCTACAATTCCCGCTGCCTCGGAAAAGTAGCCCGTTGTTAAAAAAAAGTCTCATTCCCACCCCAGATCTCGCTCTCTTCGTCTCCGTTCCTGAGTGCAGATTACACACACCACCAGATTCAAGGACACTTTCTTCCCCACTGTTATCAGTCCCCTGAGTGAATCTTTCATTAGTAAAAACCAAGGCCAGCCGTAAATTGGAGGGAAAACACCTAATATTCCGTCTGGGCACTCTCCAACCAGACGGCACTAACATTGACTTCTCTGGTTTCTGCTAACCGTTCTCCCTCTCTTCCCCAACCCTGACTTCTTTCCCCTTCCCTCTCCATTCACAAAGCTATCTCCCCCCCCCCCACTCCCAGGCCGGTTGCTGGTGTGCCTTCCCTCCCTTAACCACCTATTATCTCCCTCCAGTGGGACCAGATTCCTTCACCCCCCCCCTATCATTTTGTTAGGGCGTCTACCTACATTTTGCTCATTCCTTGATGTAGTACTCAAACCTGAAATGTTAATTATGTATCTTTATCTGTGCAATATAAAGAACACTGTTTAACCTGCTGAGTTTCCCCAGCACTGTGTTTTTACCTCAATCACGCTGTCTGCAGACTTTCGTGTTTTATTACAGTATAAATTAATTGGTCTTTATCCTTTTCCATCTGATCCCTCTCTCTTACATATGGCTCTATGTATGAGATGTCTAACCAGACTACTTGCAAAACAAACTTGATACATGTGCAACTCTGATAATCCAAAATCAGATTCTCCAAAATCTTTATTTATCTGAAAATTTAATAACATTTTTGGGATAAATGAGGATCTCCAAAACAAATCAGAAATCCTCAATTATCCAAATTTTTTTCAGAGCAGAACTGACCAGGGACTTAGTGGCAGCAGCGGGCCTCGAGATCCCAGCACTAGCGGGGCCTCGGTGGGGAGATGTTGGTGATTGCATGGCCAGCATTTTTTGGGGGTGAGAATTAAACATTATTTCATGCTTAAAAAGCCTTCCCTTGTTGTTTGAACACTGTTACAGGAGATTTGCTTTTGCTACTGGGCTGTTTTTCAAAAATGACCGGTTCTCCGAAAAACCTGTTTAACTGACGTGGGGCTGGTCCCAACCATTTCAGATAATCGGAGTTGTACTGTAATTAGCTCAAACTAACTTCCATCTTTCAGCAAACCTTTTCTCCCAGGCATTCCATAGCTCTGTCGTTTAAATACTCATGTCAAACTCTCATAACTTTCTCTGCGCTTCATTTACCAATGATAACACAGCAATATGAATGCAAGTTTCTTGTTCAGAATCTTCCTCCGATTCCAATCCTATTGTCACTGCACTTCACATTGTTCCAACAATAACTGCATGCATTACCCTTCCATTCTGCAATCTCTACTTCTGATTCTCCATGTCAATATATTTGGGAGAAAATAGCACATTTAGTATCGGTTAGCACTCTCGGAAGAGTTCATTTCTCGGACCACACGATGAGAACTGAATACCATGGGAACGACCACCAATCAAATGAAATGTTAAAATTCGGCACCGTTATCCCTCTTCAATGACCTTCCACTCAATGTCACCAAACCTAAGGAGCTGATTGTTGACTTCAGTCACGGAACGCCAGAGGTGCACAATCCAGTGATCATTGGGAGATCAGAGGTGGAGAGCAAAGTTAAGTTCTTGGGAGTCACTATCTTGGAGGACCTTTTCTGGACCCAACACAGAAACGGCATCATGAAGAAAGCACGTTAGCACCTCTACTTCCTCAGGAGTCTGTGGAGGTTTGGTATGACATGGGTCTGGTATGGGGACACCAATACCCCTGAGCGTAGAGCCCTTCAAAAGGTAGTAGATACAGCCCAGGACATCCCAGGCAAAACCAACCCCACTATCAAGAACGTCGACAGGGATCCATACCACCCAGCACATGCTCTATTACCATCAGGAAAAAAAGTATAGGGGTCACAAGACTTGCACCACCAGGTTCAGGAAGAGCTGCTTCCCCTCTACCATCTGACTCCAAAGCAATCAACTCAATCAGGGACACATTTAAGGACTCTGACTTGTGCACTTAATTGATTTTTTAAATTCCCTCTGTATTGCAGCTTGTTTACATTCATTATCTGTTTACAGTTCTTTATTTCTTGACATGAATATACTGTATATTTTTTTTGCACTACCAACAAGTGGTAATTCTGCCTGGCCCGCAGGAGAAAGAATCTCAGTGTTGTATGTGATGTCGTGTATGTACTCTGACCATAAATCTGAACTCTGAATGATGTAAAATATATTCATCACACAATGAACATATTTATTCCTCAACAGCTATCACTAAAAGTAGGTGAACTCATTATGATCTCATTGGTGCGTTTGGAACCTTTCTGGGCAGAATTAACTGCAGCACTGATCTTTTTTGAACTGTGATTGCACTTCATTAACTCAGTGAACTTTTTTCATTCTTTCTTCCTGCCAGCAGAAGTAGAAAATAAGAAAACTCAGCAGGTTCGGCAGCATCAGTGCGGAAAGGGAAACAGAAAGGTGCCTTGGAAAAGATGGGATGTCAATCTGGAAGTAATTCAGATTGTCAGGGGAGGAATGGTCCCCATGGAATGCTGGGAAGGGAGGACAGAAAGGTGGGGATTTTGGTGGAAGGGATGGATTTTCCATCAAACCTCATTCAGGGGTCCCTGCAATGTCAGTATTTAATTGCCCATTGCCATCGGTGGTCCTTCACGAAGCTCTGCAGACGCTGTGATTGCAGCAAAAGCACAGAAAGGCTGGGGACTTTCTGGATGCTGTGAGACCTGCCGACTTCCTCCAGCAATTTTGTGATTTTACTTCCAGGCAGGCTCACTAGTGAGTTGATTTCACTCGGTATACTGTCACGTGCCCAGAGATAAAGTTTTTTTCTGCTCTCTATCCAAGCAGAACACAAAACAGTCACTGTGCTCCAGCACCATTTTGAATGTAACCCTGGTGAAGCAAGTAACAGGTAAAAACACTAACCAAGGCATCTGGGTTTATGGTATTTTAACTGATAGGCAAAACAAAACCATATTCCCATTAAGAGCGGTATTGGTAACTGCCATAACCTTCCTGACTTCTGTTAGCCCGAGAAGCCATCTCCGGCTCTACTGGTCTCCGCCATCTTTGCCGTTCCTCTCGTTCTCCATTCTATTTACAACTCCTCTCAACCCAAATGCTGTTTCTTTTCCACTCGCTATAGTCCCCTCTCTCACCTCCTTTTATAATGTAACCTCCCCTGCCTTCCACTCCGTCGCTAACTTCCCCTTCCGCTCTCTCCGCCTTCCTCGCCCGACATCCCCAAACCTTTGCAACTCCCGTAAAAATTCACCGACCTTTAGACGCTACTCTGCTCTTTTCCCCGCGGTCACTGCATAATCTGCCCCTCACTGCTTCTATCCTTGATCCGTCCCTGTCGGTTTGAGTGGCCTGAAATATTCAAACCTTGGGTCAATGCACAAAAATAGATCTTACCCCAGAACCATGCCCTCAAGCACCAAGTTGCAATGCTGCTAAGCTTGATATGACTGCTAAATTCCAGCCTCTCGACAGTGAATGCGGTGGTTCTCTTGCTGGACACATAATCTGGAGGCCTGGACTAATGATGATCCAGAGATACAATACATACGAGTTCAAATCCCACCACAGCAGCTTGAGAATGTAAATTTGTTTATTTAAATAAAATGACCTTCAGGGAAGCAAATCTAGCATCTGTAGCTGGTGATGTTATCCAATCAGTGAACTCAAGTCCCCTATGAAAAAACCTAACAAGCCAATTAATTCAAGGGCAATTAGGGTAATTTTTTAAAAAATTCTAAAATATATTTTATTTATAACATATGCAGTAAATACTCAAAGCTCAATGTACCATCTATTCAACGCATTCTCTCACAATGTGACAATGCCACTCACGTCTCCTCATGTAGTGGAAAGGGTCAAGAACTTCAAATCAGCATCAGCATCTCCGAGAATCTGATCTGGAGCCTCTCCATGTTGATGCAATCACAAAGAAGGCTCATCAGCGGCTATACTTCGTGAGGTGTCTGACAAGATTCTGTATCTCACTGAAGACTCTCGTAAACTTCTACAGGTGTACTGGAGAGAACATTCTGGCTGGTTACATCACTGTCTGGTACAGAGGCGCCAACTCCCAGGACAAGAATAAACTCCAGAGTGTTGTTAACTCGGCCTGCGACATCATAGGCAGCAGACTTCACTCCATCGAGGACATCTACATGAGGCGGTGTCTTATAAAAACAGCCTCTATCCTCAAAGACCCCACCACCCAGGCCATGCCCCCTTCACTCTGCTACCAGAGGAAAAAAGGTACAAGAGCCTAAAGACGACCACCCAGCAATACAAGGACAGCTTCTTCCCCTCTCCCATCAGAATCTTGAATGATCAATAAACCAAAGAGACAGCCTCACTTTTCGTGCACAATTATTTTTACTTTTTTATATTAGTATTGTAAGATGGTTATAATTTGAACGTTTTCACTGTGACGCTGCCGCAAAACCCAGAATTTCATGCCTTGTTCATGACAATCAATTCTGATTCCTTAAAGTGCATGCCCGTGAAGCTACCGAGAGGTCATTGCTCAGAGCCAAGCCACCCTGTACCCGGGAGGGAGCAGGAACTTGCGACTGCAGCCCTACCCCGCTAGGTGTCTGCGGTGGCTGCGCCGAGCTTCGGGGGTTAATCAGGAAAGTCTGCAGACGCTGGGGCTGAGTGCATTACGCAAACGTACTGGAGAAACTTAGCACATCACACAGCGTCCAGAGAAAGTGAGGGGCAAACAAGGGAAGGAAAGGATTCCTGACAACGCAGGTGTCAGCGAAATTATCGGAATTGATTTGGAGACCTCGAGTATCGTTTCACTGACTTACTTCACGTGATATATAATGGAGAGTAGGTGGCAGTCTCCACTGCTTACCGACTCCAAAATCTACTTCTACAAGCATGAATACAGAGACAAACAAGCTGTTACAAAAAATAGGATTACATCATGGAATAAACCCATTGAAAACTATATCAAGACCTTGACTACAAATTTTGTATTAAAATCTTAGTTTTGTCTGATATGAAGGAGAAAGTGTTAATAATCACTGTTAATGTCAACAACCACTGCTAGCACCCTTGACAACTGTTAAGGATTAACTTCTAAATAATATCTTGCTGAATAGATGTTGCATTAAAACTGGCTGTTTGCCAATTACGTTAGTGTCAATGTCAAAGCTGCAGCACAAACTTTCTTTCACAGAGTGGCGGTGTCAATCTTCATAAAATTTCTTCCAGTTAGTTACCCTTTGCTTCCTCCAGATGCTGAGTGGCCTCCTGAGGTTGACCAGCACATTTGTGCTTTGCACCGAGTTCCAGTAAATTTACTCAGAGCATACTCCTTAGGTATGACCTTCCAGTAGCAGCTGACATTTGTTTCGCTGTGAGTCCCTGGGAACAGCTGGAAGATCGTCGAGTCCTCCCTCTGTTGTGTGGGTGCTCGGGCAGAACCTCAACAAGGACTGTCACATCCCTATCCACACCATCCAGGCACATCATGAGAAGTTGGTCAAATCCACATCACGGCCATCTCGATGGAAGTGTGCATGAAGAGTGAGACTCCGGGTGCACAGGAAGGATATGATGAGGTGTCAGAGTGAGTTTGTGGCGATTGAGCTGGCTTTGATGGTCAGATGGAGAACCAGTCCACAGAATCCATCATCTTTTTTCCCACCATGCCTTTAGGATATTCCATGCTGTGCACTACCTGATGGACTTGAGGTCAAAGGTGTACTCTTGCCAAAACCTTTCAACCAAAGAGCACCAGTGTAAACGAAATGCTGAGCAGTCAAGAGACCAGGCCCATCATTTGCAGCACTGGAGATAGGGAGAACCTCACCACCTTGATATCTATGTTTCACACATAGGGTAAGCCACAGGACTATGTGGGCTTTGCTTGTCCCTCCTTGCTCTAGAGACCTGGCCATTGGATGGTTGGCATAGCATTTAGAGCAACACCTTTACAACGCCAGTAATCGGAACTGGTGTTCGAATCACGTGCTGTCCGTAAGGAGTTTGTATGTTCTCCCTGTGTGTACACGGGTTTTCTCCAGGGGTCTCCGATTTCCTCTCACCATTCAAAATATACCGGGGGGGTCTACGTTAATTGGGTGTAAATTGAGCAGCACAGATTTGTGGGCCGGAATGGCCCATTGCCATGCAGTATATCTAAATAAACAAAAAAAGCCTTGTGAATGTACTCCATTCAAGATCTCCAAGGGAATCAGACAACTGCTAGGAGCAAGAGGAGGGTCTGGGCCACACCTCAGCCATGTTCAGCGATATCAAGAGCACCTCTACTCAATCACCAAACCTACCATCCCTGGAAACAAATTATTGAATCTTCACTGTTGACACCCTGTGCGTCTTTTTTTAATAAATCCAGTTTGGTCTAGATTTACCATTTTAGGTACATAATCTGCTAATCTGTTTGCTAATAGTTTAGCTATTATCTTATAATCTGTGTTAAGTAATGATATTGGTCTATATGACGCTGGTGCGAGTGGATCTTTCCCTTGCTTTGGTATTACTGTAATTATTGCTGTTTTACATGAATCTGGTAAGCTTTGTGTTTTATCAATCTGGTTGATTACTTCCAGGAGGGGAGGAATTAATAAATCTTTAAATGTTTTATAGAATTCTATTGGGAATCCATTCTCTCCTGGTGTTTTATTATTTGGTAGTTTTTTTTATTATCTCTTGTATTTCTACTATTTCAAATGGTTCTGTTAATTTATTTTGTTCCTCTATTTGTAATTTTGGTAGTTCAATTTTAGTTAAAAATTCATCTATTTTGCCTTCTTTCTCTTCGTTTTCAGTTTGGTATAATTGTTCATATAATTCTCTAAAGTTTTCCTTGATCTCCTTTGGATTATATGTGATTTATTTGTCTTTTTTCCTTGATGCCAATACCATTTTCTTAGCTTGTTCTGTCTTGAGCTGCCATGCTAGAATTTTGTGTGTTTTTTCCCCTAGTTCATAATATTTCTGTTTTGTCTTCATTATGTTCTTCTCCACCTTATATGTTTGTAGTGTTTCATATTTTATTTTTTTATCTGCCAATTCTCTTCTTTTAGTTGTATCTTCCTTCATTGCTAATTCTTTTTCTATATTTACTATTTCCCTTTCCAACTGCTCTGTTTCCTGATTATAGTCCTTCTTCATCTTGGTTACATAACTTATTATTTGCCCTCTAATGAACGCTTTCATTGCATCCCATAGTATAAACTTATCTTTCACTGATTCTGTATTTATTTCAAAGTACATTTTAATTTGTCTTTCAATGAATTCTCTAAAATCCTGCCTTTTAAGTAGCATGGAGTTTAATCTCCATCTATACATTCTTGGAGGGATGTCCTCTAACTCTATTGTCAATATCAAGGGTGAATGGTCCAATAATATTCTAGCTTTATATTCTGTTTTTCTTACTCTGTCTTGCATACGAGCTGATAACAGAAATAAGTCTATTCTTGAGTATGTTTTATGACTACCCGCATAATATGAATATTCCTTTTCCTTTGGGTGTTGTTTCCTCCATATATCCAAAAGTTGCATTTCTTCCATCGATTTAATTATAAATTTGGTTACTTTGTTCTTTCTGTTAATTTTTTTCCCAGTTTTATCCATATTTGAATCCAAATTCAGGTTGAAATCCCCTCCTATTAATATGTTCCCTTGCGTATCTGCTATCTTCAAAAAAATATCTTGCATAAACTTTTGATCTTCTTCGTTAGGTGAATATACATTGAGTAGATTCCAAAACTCCGAATATATCTGACATTTTATCATTACATATCTCCCTGCTAGATCTATTATTTCCTCTTCTATTTTAATTGGTACATTTTTACTGATTAATATAGCTACTCCTCTTGCTTTTGAATTATACGACGCTGCTGTTACATGTCCTACCCAATCTCTCTTTAATTTCTTGTGCTCCAATTCAGTTAAATGTGTTTCTTGGACAAATGCTATATCAATTTTTTCTTTTTTCAGTAAATTTAGCAGTTTCTTCCTTTTGATTTGGTTATGTATTCCATTAATATTTAAAGTCATATAGTTCAACGTAGCCATTTCATACTTTGTTTATCTTCCCTTTCCGTTTCTCCATCATCACCTTTCCTTCTTATCCATTTCTGCTTTCTTGTTTTGAACACTTTATAAGACAACATTTCTAAAACATCAAACATTTTCCTTATTCTCCTATTTAAAACTTCTTTAACCCCATTCTCCCCTCCCCCTCCTAAGTTGCCCTTTATCCCTTGTCGGGCAACCACATCTCCCCTCTGCATTTGGATTTGCGAATTCACTCGCAAATGTCAACTGATTTTGCAGTGACCGTAACTCCTCCCCACCCAGCCCCCCCCCCCGGAAAAGATTTCAATTTTCATATATAACAAAGGTCACTCTTTTAATTCCCTCCTTATTCCCTCTATTCCCTTTCATTCCCTTATTAATTCTTAGGTGTTGAACCCTCTTTAAGCACCTTTCCCTGTCACCAATTGAGGGAACGGAGACTTCAGTTTGAATCACCTTCTGTACTGACCTCTGATCTGATGCTTTGCAGCTGCCACACCACACTATGATGCAGCCAGCATTTACAGGAGGGGAGGAGACCCATTGTGGTCCCTTCGTGGTATTCAGCATGGTAACAGGCCATTTCAGCCCACGAGGCCGTCCCACCTGATTACACCTCATTGACCTGCAATCCCTGGTACATTTTGAATGGTGGAAGGAAACTGGAGCCCCCAGAAAAATCCACACAAACACGGAGAGAATGTACTAACTCCTTACAGACAGTGTGGGATTCGAACCACGGTCCCAATCACTGGCACTCTAACAGTGTTGCGCTAACCACCATGCCAACCACTTTAAATGGTTGCCCTCATATACTTCTCTCAATAGTCCCTTCTCTCACCTCCTTTTGTAATACAACCTGCTTTAATTATACAACTATGGCATAATATATAATGAATGTGACGCAAACTTTTTCCTTTAAAAATAAACCGTCTGAAGCAGGTGACTGAGAAGCATAGATAAGGTGGACAGCTAGCACCTTTTTCCCAGGGCAAGAGTAGCAAACAACAGAGGACATCTGTACAAAGTGAAGGGAGGAAAGTTTAGGGGAGATATCAGGGGTACTTTTTTTTATACAGAGAGTGGTGGGTGCCTGGAACGCCTTGCCAGGGATGGAGGCTGGAACATTTGGGGTATTTAAGAGACTCCTAGACCAGCACGTGGATGGAAGTAAAATAGAGGGTTATGAGGTAGGAGGTATTTAGTTTATTTTGGAAGGAAAATACAGGTTGGCACAACATCGAGGGCCGAAGGGCCTGTATTGTGCAGCAGTGTTCTATGTTCATCTTCCGTGACCTCTTGATGTTACAAGGTGCTTTACAAACAAGTGATGTCACTGATGTAAGGCAGGAAATGCAGTAAACAATCTTCACGCAGCAAACTCCCGTAAGAGCTGAATGCTGAGAGCCAGATGATCTATGACAGAGATGTGTTTGCGGGGTTAAGTACTTGTGACAGCTCTCTTCTGGGATTTTTGATGTTCATCTGAAGCAGCGGATATGGTCTGAGTTTCATACCTTCTCTACGTTTCTGATGGACTCCCTTCGGGATAGTCAAGCCTGGGATATGGTGCTCAAGGCTCCAAAGTGGGAGTTGGAGCCAGAAAAATAAACTACTGGAGGAAGTCAGCAGATCAAAAAGTATCTGGCAGCTCAATTAGCATAGCAGTTAGTGCAATGCTACAGCGTTAGCAACTAGGGCTCGAATCCGCCGTGTCTTAAGGAGTTTGTTCGTTCTCCCCATGGCCTACATGGATCTTTCCCAGGTGCTCCAGTTTCCTCCCATGTTCCAAAAACATACAGGATTTGTAAGTTAATTAATATTGGTCACGCAAGTGCAACAACCTGAGCCTCAACGTGGACAAGACAAAGAGATGATCGTGGACTTCAGGAGAACCAGGAACGACCAGCCTCCACTGCACATCAACAGCTCTGTCATGGTGAGAATGGAGAGCACCAATGTCCTTGGAGTTGACTTAACTAGTGACCTATCGTGAACACTCAACAACTGCTCACTTGTCAGGAAGGCACAACAGCAACTGCACTTCCTGAGGAGACTGAAGCGGGCAAGGCTACCAGCCACCATTATGTCAACCTTCTACAGGAGCTCTATCTGGCCGGCTGCATCACAGTGTGGTACAGTTGTTGCAGAGAAATGGATTGGAGGTCAATCCACAGGATCTTAAGAGTGGCAGAGAGGTTCATCAGAGTCTCCCTCCTCCCCCAAAATTGACGTGATCTACCACCATCATTGTATCAAGAGGGTGTGCAAAATCATTGAGGACTCCTTCCACCCTGCACACAGCATCTTACAGATACAGAGATACAAGAGGATCAGAGCCAGCACCACCAGGTTGAGAAACAGCTTCTTCCCACGGACAGTGAGAATGGTGAATGACTAAAAGAACTGCTCACACTAACCATCTGTGACACTCGTATTTCCAAAACATTTTTTTTTGTAAATATGAATGATGAATATGTATTGTTTTTTTGCATACAAGTTATGTCTGGTTGTGCGTCTGTGGGGTTTGCACCGAGGACCGGAGAACGTTGTTTTGTGGGGTTGTACTTGTGTAATCAGATGAAAAAAAATTTGACTTGGCTTGAGTGTATTTGGGCAATGATGGCTTGGGGTCTGGAAGGGCCCTGTTACCGTGCTGTGTCTCTAAATTTAAAAAATAAATTAAAATCACTTGGGGGGGGGAGATGAATTGTCGAGGCCCTGCATTGGGACTGAACTGAGAGGGAAGGCAGCTAGTATAAAGAGGAGATGGGGCCAGGAAGTGATGGGTGGACTGGAAAAGGATGATAATGGAAGGTGGGGGGGGGGGGGGGGGGTGGGGAGGATGAAATTGGGAGACATACGTAGGTAGGTAATAGATGAAAGGAGACAGGGGAACAAAGAGGTCAGGTGGAGGAGGCGAGAACAGGGGAAGGTGAAGGTGGAGGTTGATACAAAGGCTCCCACTGCTCTAATCCAATCAGGAAGGAAATGGACATTGGAAACCACAGAGGAAGAGATGCAGAGCAGATGGAATCAGAAAGGGAAGGGAACGCAGTGGCTAAAGGTCATAGGTGGAAGGAAGCAGGAGGGTGAGAGAGTCCAAGATGGCCGAAGCAAGGTCTGGGAAAGCAAACCGAACTGGGAGGGCTGAAAGGGGAGAGAGACAGGGAACACAGGAGGTAAGGGTGACTTGAAATTGCACCCACAATGTTCGGATTCAGGGATGAATGCATCATAGAATAAACCTGCAAATGTACACTCACATCGAGCAGAATTACCAAATGCAAATCAAAGGGAGAGGAGTGGAATGCTTTTTTAATATATATAATGTAATTGTCACTGCCTCAGTTGGTCCCAGTGGGTAATGCATTCCACACACAAAGACATTCTTCCTAACCTTTCTTATTGGCAATTTTAAATTAAAGACCCCCAAGTCACTGACTCCATTACATGAAATAATCTCCCTAACCCACTAGCACACTAATTTTCCTACTGAAGTCTTTCGCTTTAGTGCTCTCATTCAATCTGCAGAACTCCGTACCTTTTCATCACTCCCTCTGGGTACCACCCTGACAACTGAACCATGATCTTCAAAAACACAGGCACAATCAGGGGTCTGAACTACAGAAGCACCTGAAAATCTGTCTTGGGAACATATCTCAAGGAAGTTTATACGTTCTCCTTGTGTCTGCATGGGTTTCCTCCGGCTGCTCCGGTTCCCTTCCACACTCCAAAACTGCACGGGGTCTGAAGGTTAATTGGGGTATTTGGGCGGCATGGGCTCGTGGGCCGGAAGGGCCTTGTACTGTGCTGTCAGTCTAAAATTTAATAAAAGTCTAAATGAAATTTAAATGAAAGGAATAGGGAGAGAGAGAGAGACAGAGAGGGACATTGAAGCTTTGAGAGAGAGAGAGGAAGAAAAAAAGAAGCAAAGGAGGGGCACAGATAGAAAAGCTGAGGCCAAGAATGAGGGGGAGGAAACCAGGACACTAAAAGGACAAAAGAGACAAAGTAGGCCAACAAATAAGGAAAGATAGACAGACATTCTGTAACAGAGAGGTAGAGGGACAGTCAGAGATGCAGAAAGAATCAGAATCTGAATTTATTGTCATGAACATGTCTCAAAATTTGTTTTGTGGCAGCATTACATTTGCAGAATTGCTATAAATAGCTTCTGCACAGTTGTATCTTTTTCCCCACGGTAGCAGTGTGAAGAGGGCATGGCCTGGGTGGTGGGGGGTCTCTGAGGATAGACACCACATCTTAAGATGTCCTTAATCGAGGGAAGACTGATCCCCGTGATGGTCACTGGTCGAGTTAAAACTCCTCTGTAGTTTTTTTCTTGTCCTATGAATGGCACCTCCATTCCAGACAGCGATGCAACTGGTCAGAATGATTTCCACGGTGCCCCTGTAGAAATTTGCAAGAGCCTTTGGTGACATACCAAATCTTCTCAAACTCCTCACGAAGTATAGTCGCTGGCGAGCCTTCATGATTGCGTCGACACGGAAGCCTCAGGATCGATCTTGACACCCAGGAATTTGAAGTTTTTCACCCCCTCCTCTGCTGACCCCCTTGGTGAGAACTGGTTCGTGTTCTCCTGGTTTCCCCCTCTTGAAATCCACAATCAGAGGCAACTGGACAGAAGGAGGGGAAAGGGGACAGAAAAATAAAGTGCAGGGGGAGAGAGAGAGAGAGAGAGGTACAAAGGCATGGAGAATGATAGAGGAGGGAACAGAGAATTAATGGAAGCCAAATGAAAAAAATAATAGCTTTTAAAATAAAAAAGCAAACAAAATTGAAGTGCGGTGCCCCTAATGGTCCCTCTTCCTCTGGGATAAGAATGGAGATAACACAGAAAAGGCTGAAATGAAGTTTGAGTAAGCAGAGCTGATATAGAAACAGTTGTGTATCAAACTATCAAAAGAAATTTTTCCCTACTGAATAATCCACAACCTGTGGCATTAATAAAAGCAAGCAATTTTAAAAAGAAAAATAGATGTTTAGGACATTATTTTAAGAAAAGGGAAATCCATTTTCCAAGGCCATTACACAGCCATTTAATTGACTTGTTACAACTGACATTTAGACATTACCCGCAGCAGCTGGTACCAACCTGCTCTAATAATATTTATTAATAAAGTCAGCCTGCACTCTTGACCGTTGCGAAACAGAGATCAGAGAAATACAAAATATTCAGAAGCCTGGAGTGAAAATTGCGATCATCTCACATCACATGGGACAGTGTGATGGTGTCACGCCATGCACACGGTGCAGTAAAGCTGATCTTGCAGCACATGGCACCATTCTATAATGGCAGGCCATGTGGTGGGGTGAACTGACCTCACGCCACGCGGTGGAGTGAACTGCCCTCACGCCACGCGGTGGAGTGAACTGCCCTCGCGCCACACGGTGGGGTGAACTGATCTCGTGCCACGCGGTGGGGTGAACTGAACTCGTGCTACCCGGTGGGGTGATCTGACCTTACGCCACACCGTGGGGTGAACCGATTTCATACCACATGGCACCGTACAATTATGTCACATCATGCAGTCCGGTGCCAATCACCTACCTCCACCTCTCCATTTGTTCTTCATCCTTCACCCTACCCTCGCTTCCAATGTCCAATGGCCCTCGTCCAACCCTTCCCAATCTGTCCTCAGTGCATGGGCTCCCTCCCCTCCACCCTCTCAGTCTTGACGAAGGGCTCCGATCTGAATTGTTAGCCATTCATTACTTCCCTCCCTCTGATGTTGCTCAGCTCACTGAGTTCCCCCAGCAGATTGTTTTTTTGCTCCAGATTCCAACGCCTGCAGTCATACAAGTTAACCTCATGTTGCCAGTCCACCACTGGGCATAACCGATGTCACCTGAACTGCTTGCGTGAATTTCAGGTAATCCCTGACTTACAACCTATGTGACTTATGGCCATCTGTATATATGACCGGAATTTTAAAAAATAAAGAAAAATATATGTAAATATAAAATTACGCTCTTGGGGTGAAAGTAGGGGCCTATATATGGAAAATGGCATCTATAGCGAGAACTGGCCTTGGTGGCCGCCATGTTGCATTTGACGAACGATAAAATTGATAAGGTGAATTTCCGACTTATGTCCATTTCGAGATACGACAGATCAGTCAGACGGAATACGGTCGTAATTTGTGGACTATTTGCTGATTTGTTTATGGCCCTGAAGCTCAAAGGCCCATCCAAGCTGATGACAATCAAAAAAAAGTTTAATTCAAGAGATCAGCACATGCATCGCCAGGCAAACAGACGCAGCTTGTGAGTGGTAGAGGAGAAATTCAGATTCATACAGAAACAGAGTGTGACTGGGACACAAAACAACAGACGCACAGAATCACACATACTGTAGATGTGAGAACATGTAGGGTACACATTATTGGTTGTGAAGATGTGTTTCTTTAAGGCCTGAGGTTATGTCCTGTAACAAACCAGACTTTGGACGACATTCATAGAAAGATTCAGACAATGTGCTAAACAAGAACATCTGCAGATGCGAGGGCTGAGTGCAACATAGATGACAAAGGACCCAGGCCCGAAACATTGGTTACCCTTTACTTCCCGTAGATGCTACGTGACCTGCTCGATATCTCCAGCACATTTGTGCAAGGGATTGAGTAAGGCTTGAATAAAACACACGTTCTGCTTTGAGTTCCATGTGTCTCATGTGCATACCTGTGCGTTCCATGATGGCTGGCGTTAGGGCGCATACGTAGAGCACGAACGTCAAAGCAAGAAAGAGCCATCAGCGGGAGTGGGGTCCTGGAGGAATGTGGTTGCAGAAGAGGAACAGAGACAGAAATCGTCAAAGCATGCTTCTACACAGGGACAAACAAAGAAAGTCAAAGAAATCAAGTCAAAAGGTTGTACAGCACAAAAACAGGCCCTAATGCCCATCAAGTCCATCCTGTCCCACACAATAATCCCACTCCTTCATCCTTCTATGGAGTGAAACACCAAAGTCTGCAGTGGTGTAACCAAAAGCTTGCTGCAGGGCTTCCTGTATTGCAAAAGTGACAACATTTCCAAAATATTTTTCTTGCAAAACAACCAATTTACTGACATGCTCATAACAATAAAATATGATTCCAACTACAAAACCTTTAAATCATGAAAGATGCTTTGGAAAGGCGATTCCCCCTTTTGCTTCGCTCCACTGTTATCAATCTGGAGGCAATGTCCACCGAGGAGGACAACAGACTTTTATTGTGAAGAATATCAGTTCCTCTCACATGGCACAAAGTGAAATGCGCAGTGAACAACAGACACAATCTCATTTACCAGGACTCTTGCAGATACTGCAGCAAAGATCAGTTGTTTGCCAAAGAGTCAAGGATATCACACTCAGGGGCATCAAATGAAAGCATAAATAACAATCAAACCTTGCAAGCAAGAATACACTCCCAACGTTGTTTATAACATGCACCCCCAATGTGCCATCACATAATGACATTGCATTTCCCATGTCGGCAGTACCTCTGCTCCCTCCGATGGTGATAGCCAATTTAACATCAATTAGTGCCGAGTTATGAGCAATTTTGTGTTTCATACTCATGTCCATTAGGACTTGGATCGAGGAAACCCAAGCTTGTTTTGCGTAGGTGCCCTGCAGCTGCCAGCAATTCCATTGTTTTTTTTTACCCCTTCCACGTTGGCTAAGTTCAAATTCTTATCTGTGAGCAAAATAACAGAACTGCAAGTTTTATTATATGCATGCACTCATAAAGAACATAAGAAATAGGAGCAGGACGAGGCCACCCGGCCCATCAAGTCCTCTCCGCCATTCAATGAGATCATGGCTGATACGATGATAGACCCGAGGTTTTCAAACCTTTTCTTTCCACGCACAGACCACCTTAAGTCATCCCTATGCCATCGGTGCTCTGTGATTATTAAGGGATAACTTAAGGTGGCCTGTGAGTGGAAGGAAATGGGATGATGACAATTTTTCTAAAGCAAAATATTTCAGTAACAATTGGGTCTAAAATAGTGATTTTCAACCTTTCCTTCCCACTCACACCCCACCTTAAACAATCCCTTACTAATCACAGAGCACCGATGGCATAGGGATCACTTAAGGTGGGATGTGAGTGGAAAGAAAAAGGTTGGAATCCACTGTGATCAGCTCCTCTCCACCGACATCCCTTAATTCCACTACTATGTAACAAACCTATCTAAATGGCACTCTTTGTCCCCGCACTATTGGTGTGCAATTTTTGGGTGCCATTTTCCACTTAGATTGGGGGAGATAAATATGAGAGGTCATAGTTTTAAGCTGAAGGGGGAAACACTAGGGGCAAGTTCTTCACTCAGAAGGTAGTGGCAGTATGGAAGGAGCTGCCATCCGATGGGGTGAAAGCGGGCTCGGTGTTTTATCCATAAATTGGATAGATACATGGATGGGAGAGGCCTGGAGGGTTATGGAGCGGGAGCAGGTCAATGGGACGAGCGAGATGATGGTTGGCACAGACTAGAGGGGTCAAATAGTCTGTTTTCTGTCCTGTAGCGTTCTATGGTTCCATTCAGAAATCTGATGGCGGAGAGGAAGAAGCTGTTTTTTGGATGCTCGTCTTCAGGCTCTTGTACCTACTTCCTGTGCCTGGGTGGTGAGGGTCCTTGAGGTTAAAGGCTGCTTTCTTAAGATGTTGCCTTTTGTAGGTGTTCTCGATGGAGTGGAGACTGATGACCATGATGGCGCTAGCCAAGTTCACAACTCTTTGTAGTGTTTTCCTGTCCTGTGCATTGGTTCCTCCATACCAAGCAGTGATGCAACCAGACAGAATGCTCTCCATTATACACCTGTAAGAGTCTTTGGTGGTATCCAAATCTCTTCAAACTCCTCATGAAGTACAGCTGCTGACGAGCCTTCTTCGTGATTGCATCAACATGGAGGCCCCAGGTCAGTGCTGAAGGTTTGCTGATCGTGTGGGCGGTTCAGATCTGGAGCTCGGGTTGCTGATGGTTTGGATTGGACTCTGTGTGGCTGCAGGAGCTGCAGAAGCGAATCCACAAATGGTGACTCTGAGGGGACTTATTTTTGCTTCTCTTTCTCTGACTGTAAGAGGGGCTTCAAGCAATTTCTGCCAATGGCGAATCTGACCTGCTTTACGGCAAACAAAAACAAATGCCATGCAATATCGCACTGTCTTTAATGCATGACAATAAATTAAGTCTTGAATCTTGTGATGATGACACTCAGGAATTTAAAGTTCTTAACCCTTTTGATTGCTGACCCCTTGATGAGGACTTCAGATTAAAACTGTGGCAGAAGAAATGTGGCACACACTGATAAATGTTTAACCTTTAAACGTCTGCATCAAACAGATAGGATGAGCTGCCTCAGGATTACTGAGCTGATGTGGCATTTCCTTGCCTACAACGGTCATTTCAACTTGGACTAAAAGTTGTCCAAACTTCCCGACAAGACCCATGAGTCAGAGGGAAAGTTTCAGAGAGACATCAGGGGTAGGCTTTTTGACACAGGGTTGTGAGTGCCTGGAATGCATTGCTACAGCTGGTGGTGGGGGCTGAAACAATAGAGTAATTTAAGAGACTCTTAGACAGGCCAATGGATGGAAAAAAATAGAGGGTTACGAGGTAGGGAGGGCTCCGTTTATTTGGGAGGTTGGTATATAAAGGTCGGTACAATATCATGGGGCAAAGGGTCTGTACTGTGTTGTAATGCTTTGTTCTATGTTCTTCCTTTGTCCTTGTCCTTTGTCTGCTCCCGAGATATCCCTAGTTTTTAATGGATGTACAAAATAACTCGGGAGTTTCCTTAATTCTACTCACCAAGGGAATTTTATAGCTCATTCTGCTTCTCCTGTCTGCACCGATGTAACATCACAGTTTTTTTTAACACTCACCACAACCTCTGAATATTTATCTGTCCTTTTGTATTTATTATCTTTTGTTTCTCTCATGTGGTAACTTAATTTAGACTTATTGTTTGCCTGTGTATTTTACATATTTGTACCAAGCAAAAATGTCAATTGTTCCTCTGTGGAAAACAATAAACTCCCAACCAACATTGTCATCACATGCCTGTTCCTCTATCTGGTTATTGGCAGGCATCTCATTAAACATGACAGCACAAGACAGGTCCTACGGCCCATGATGATGTGCCGACCTACCGAAAAAACCTAAATCCTTCCTCCCTCGTAATCCTCTATTTTCCCTTCATTCATGTGCATGTCTGAGGGCCTCTTAAGTGCCCCTATTGTTCCAGCTTCCACCACCATCCCTGGGAATGAATTCCAGGCACCCACAACTCTCTGCGTAAAAAACAATTTACCCCTGATGTCTCCGCTAAACTTTTCTCCTTTCACCCTGTGCTGATGTCCTCTGGTATTTGCTACTCCTACCCTATGAAAAAAGTGAGGGCTGTCTGCCTTAATGATGCCTCCCATAATCTTGTAGTCCTCTACTAAATCACCTCTCATCCTTGTCATTCCACAGAGAAAAGCCCCAGCTCTGTTAATCTTGCCTAATGAGACATCTTCTCCAATCCAGGCAACATCTTGGTTCATCTCCGCAGCAGCCTCTCCACAACCTTCCTGAAAAGAGGTGGCCAGAACAGAACACTATATTCTAAGTTGGTTTCAGCAGGCATTTGTAAAACTACAACATGACCTCACGACTCCTGAACTCAATCCCTGATTAATGAAGCCCAGCATCCCAAAGGTGTTCTTAACTATCTTGTCAACCTGCACAACCTCCTTAAGAGATCTATGGATTTGAACCCAAAGGTCCTTCTGTTCGTCCACACTGTTAAGTATTCTACCATTAACCATGTACTCTGCCTTCAAGTTTGACCTTCCAAAATTTATCATCTCACAATTAGCTGGATGGAACCCCATTTGCCACTCCATCTCGTACACCTCATCTGCACCTTTCTTATTCTTGAGCTCCATCCACATGAGGTCACCAATATGTCTTGAGCTCCAGAAACCGGGTTCCAATCCAGTGCTGTCTGTAAGGAGTTTGTACATTCTCCCCATGACCCATGAGGGGTTTCCCTGGGTTCTCCAGTTTCCTCCCACCCTCCAAAACATGGGTTGGAAGTTAATTTGGATTTAATTGGGTGGCATGGGTTTAAACGGCTGGAATCAACTTCTACCTTGCTGATTCCCCCTCCCCCTCCCCCTCCTCTTTTACATCCCTTTCACTTCTGCAACATCGAAATCTTGGAGCATTGAACCTCCACTCCTACCACTTTCTCAACCATCCCCTTGTGGCCACAATATCATGTACTAACCCAGGCTCAAAGAACCAGGCCTTACCCATGATTCATTTCAGCCCACATGGCCCACTGTGTTCATTAACCTGGCCTGTACTGCTTATCAGGGTTACCTGGTCTAACCCCAACCTTCCCCTCAATCCTTCTACTTGGTATCTGAAGTTCTGGATCTCAGCCCCTGCCATGCTCATTTAACCCCTCCCAGGTGGTACTTGCAAGACTTCCTGCAAGGATACTGGTGCCCCTTCTTTCGGATCCTTTTTGCACGGGTCCCACTTACACTAGATCACTGGTCACACCTTCCTATATCTTGCTTTGCTAGCACATGGCATGGGGAGAAACCCTGAGTTTACAACCTAAAGGTACTATTCTTAAAGTTCCCAATTTCAATTTGCTGAACACCACCTCTTTTCCTACCTACGCCATGATTAACAATATGAACCACAACCTCTAGTTGGCTCATCTTCCCCTTATCTGAATGATAGGTTGCCGCTCCAGAACATCCTTGACCCTGGCAGCTGGGAAGCAACACGCCATGGAGTTTGCCTGCCAGAGCCTTGACTAGAGAGATCCCCCCCATCATTAAGACTTACCAACCCTGATGTACCAACTGAGCCAGTTGAGGGGTCATATTCCCCAGAAAAGCTGTCACAGCCCCCCCCCCCCACCACCTCCCGTCCCAACCCTCACAGTATCTAAAAAGGTAGAGAGTTAAACAAGAGCAGCATGGTTAGTTCAGCGCAGGGGTGGCCAAACGTGGCTCACGAGCCACATGCAGCTCAGGAAGATAACTTGGCTGAGACACGAATTGTATGAGCCATACATTATGTGTCAAACAGGTGCACGTGAACAGGGTCTCTCACTTAGGCCCCAGCCACCCTCTCGCCTAATGTCTCAGCATCCCGAATGCAGTCTTACCACCCAGTACCAGCCACCCACCTGCCCATCCAAGGTCCCGACGCCCAAAATGACGCAGGTACTTACCGTGGTCAAAAGTAGAATGCATGTAATAGTCGATCTCCTAAATTTTACCCTAAGAATTGGTCCACAAAATTTGACTATTACATTCAACACATGAAAATACTGTATGTGCACTTTTTGATTTTGAAACAAATACAAATTAGTAGTTTAATAACTATGTACATGAATAAATATTTATATAAAATTTTTCTAACAAAATGTGCAAGTAAGTAAAAACGTGTAGGTAATATTTTTTTCACATCTTGCGGCTCTCAAACATCTGAAGTTTATTGTATATGGCTGTTACATTAAGCAAATTTAGCTGCCCTGCTTTAGTGGTTAGTCCACCACTGTCAGAAAAGTGCCAGCGACTTGAGTTCGAATCCCACACTGTAAGGAGTTTGTATGTTCTCCCCATGTCTGCGTGGGGTTTCCTCCAGGGGCTCCGGTTTACTGGGGTCAATTGGGTGTAATTGGGTGGCGTGGGTCAAAAGGGCCTATTACCGTGCTGTATGTCTAAATTTAAATTTTTTTGAATCTGCAGATGCTGTGATTGTAGTTCATACAAAAAAATGCTGGAGAAACTCAGCAGGTCATGTAGCGTTCTTTAAAAATAAAGAGGCATAACCAACACTTCGGGCCTGAGCCCTTCATTTTACCAAGGTCTATCCTTGATGAAGGGCTCAGGCCCGAAATGTTGACTATGTCTCTTTATCTTTAAAGAACGCTGCGTGACCTGCTGAGTTTCTGCAGCATGTTTGTGTCAACTCCAAAACGGTGCAGCTGTTTGAGAGGAGGGACAGTCACGAGAGACACCTGCGCTACCTGCCTGCCCAGGAAGATCAAAAGGGGGAAAATAATGTATTCTAAAACAGGGATGCTGCAGGGGAAAATGGATTCAGCTGGCAATGCAAAATGGACAGTACGAAAAGCTGAGAAGGGTCACCTGGCACGTTTGGCAGCCATAGCCAACCTTCTTCCTAATTAAACCTGTAATTATTACGGGTCAGCTCTGGGATTAGTCACAGGGTTATTTTACATTTCAAAAGTAAATACAGACGGCTGCTGGGAAGAATGCCATTACTGAAAATCTTGTCCTAAAACCTTTCCTTTAATTTGAATTGAATTAGAAATACGATGTTACAGGGAGTAATGAGCGCTGAGTAAATGCCATCGAACAATTCAAATTTAATTCAGGCCATAACTTCTCCATTTTATGATGCTTTTTTTTTCCCTGCAGAGATGAGATTTGCAAACGTATGATGATGGTTTGACCTCGGGAGGCACTTTGCAGCCATTAAAGACACTGTGAAATTCCAACAACTGTTGAAGGTAGCATGGTTCTGTGAGCTCCCAAAAACAGCCTGCGAATCTGCTTCAGTGATACTGGCCCCTGGACAATCCGCCCAATGACCTCTCAGCAGTACAGGCAGATCAGTCGCTGCAACGCCTCAGTATGTCCATTATTGCACTCAGAGGATAATCAGGCCACAAAAAAAAAGGCTCAAAGTGGAAAGAATAAGAACTTGAACAAGTACTTTGCACATAAATCACCTTTGACATCCAGCCAGGAGACAACTATTCAGCCCAGCAAAACTTCCCAGGTCTAGGTCTTTTTTGCAGTATACAGTCAGAATCAGACTCCATTGCCATGAACAAGTAACAAAATTTGTTGTTTTGCAGCAGTGTTACACAGTGCAAATATTCACATGAACCACCTCACAAAAATAAATGTAAGACAGTTCATTGGTTATTCAGGAAATCTGATGGCAGAAGGGAAGAAACTGTCCTTGTGCCACTGAGTGCTTGTCTTCAGGCTCCTTGTACCTGTTTTCCCGATGGTAGCGGTGTGAAGACGGCACGGCCTGGGTAGTGGGGTCTTTGAGGATAGAGGCTGCTTTCTTAAGACACCACCTCATGTAAATCTCCCCAATGGAGTGGATTCTGGTGCCCGTGATGTCACAGGCTGAATTAACAACCCTCCAGGTGTTTTTCTTGTCCTGAGTGGAGGCACCTCTGTGTCAGGTAGTGATACAGATGCACCCCGAATGCTCTCCAAGGCACACCTGTAGAAGTTTACGAGAGTCTTCGGTGGCATACCGAAACTCTTCATACATCTCACTAAGTAGAGCCGCTGACGAGCCTTCTTCGTGATTGCTTCGACATGGAGGCTCCAGGACAGATCCTCAGAGATGTTTACACCCAGGAATTTGAAGTTCTAGGCCCACTTCACTGTTGAGGCCTCAGTGAGTCCATGGGAATTAAGAAAAACAGTATGGTGCTGACTCAATAACCAACTCCAACAACTGCCTAGAATTACCCAACTGCAATACCCTCCGTTTTTCTCAATTCAAGGTACCAATCTAATGGTCTCTTAAAAGATTCTATTGCACCTGTCTCCACCACCTAAGCTGGCAGTGCATTCTGCGCAGCTGCCACTCTCTGTGTGAAGAATTTCCCCCATACTTCGTCCCAAGCACTATGCCCAGTGGTGTTAGCCATTTCAGCCCTGGGGTAAAATCTTCTGGCTGTCCACATGGTCAATGCCTTTCATCATCTTGTACACCTCTATCCCTTCACCCTCCGTCGCTCTAAGGAGAAAAGACCAAGTTCACTCCACCTATCCTTTTAAGACATGCTCTTGAAACCATGCCATGTCCTTGTAAATCTCTTCTGCACCCTTTCTATAGCATCCACGTTCTTCCTGTAGTGAGGTGAGCAGAACTGAATGCAATATTCCAACGAACCATGGTCTTCTATAGCTGCAACATTACCCCATGGCTCTCATCCTCAATCCCACGGTTAATGAAGTCAACAGTATTGCTTTTTAAACTAAACACCTTCTGCTGGAGGAAGTCACCAGCATCAGTGGGAGAGAGAAAGGGTGGTCGAAGATTTGGACCTCGAGAATCAAGGTGTTAACCCCTCTCTCTCTCTGCCACGGATGCCGATTGACTGGCAGAGTCCCTCCAGCAGATTGCGTTCAGCTTCAGATTCCAGTCTCCATGTCAATGGTTTGTAATCACAGTCCAAAACTCTCTAACAACACTGAACAAATGCATGCCCAAAATACAAGTGCCACCATTTCTACGTCACCACCATAAACTCCATGTGGTATGGCCTTCTACTGTGGACAAAGTGCCACCTACTATCCCCTCCCAAATGGTTCCTGGCTCACTGGAAGAGTCTTTCTCTCCTCACAATCCTTTCCAATGCCACAGAACCATACGGATAATCTGCACCTCTGCACCTCATACCACTGTAGCACCATGTAACCCCAAAGGGAGGAACAACCATCTCATTTTCCATTTGGGCACCCTCCCACTGAATGGCATTACCATCGACGACTTCTGTTTCAACTAAACGCCCCCTTCTTTTTCCCCAGTCTCCTTTCCTCTAGTGCTGTCTATCTCTCCCCCCCACACTTTTCCGTCTCCTTTCACAGAGCCAAAATCAATTCTCACCTTTTCTCTTATCATACCTTTTGCCTGATCTCCTCCCCCTACCATTCTTCCCCCTCTCTCTCCCCAGTCTTTAATTCAGATGCCTGCCTGCTTTTTGCTTATTCCTTGAAGAAGAGAAGAAGAGCTCAAGACCGAAACATCAGTATTATATCTTTACCACCTGTGGATGCTGCGAGACCAGCTGAGTTTCTCCAGCATCTCTGTGTTTTTCTGCAGAAGTTCATGTTTCACCCAGTATACCCACACCCAGATGAATAAACCAGAAGTTGGATGCAGTGGGTCAGGCAGCATCCATGAAGAGGAATGGCCAGTCAGCATTTTGGGCCGGTACCCTTTGTCAAGACTAGTTAAAATCCTGACAGTCTTGATAAAGGGTCTTGACTCAACCATTTCTCTCCCTGGATTCTGTCTCACCCTCTGACTCCCTCTGGCCTCTTTATTCATTTGACATTCCAGCATCAGGTGTTTCTGCGTTTCTATAATCTGACCACACTCGATGCCTGGAAAGGAACTGTCCTGCACTGTTTGACAAAAACCATTCAAAAGCAGGGACTGTGGCTGATCTGAGTCCATCAGACTCCCAAACAACTGACTCATTTAAGGACTCCTACTTTGGACATTATTTTACTAAATTTTTATTTTTCCTGTATTTGCACAGTAAATTTGTTTACATTTCTTTCTTTCTTTACATTCCTCTTGCGGACTTATGGAGGATTAGGAATCACCAACCTCCACAACTCATTAATAACTTGGTACAAGGCCGAGTGAAGAGCACCAAGTTCCTCGGAGTCCACTTAACATGTGACCTCTCCTGGTCACATAACATCTCCTCACTTGTCAGGAAGGTGCAACAGTGACTGCACTTCCTGAGAAGACTGAGGCAGGCAAGGCTTCCAGCCACCATCCTGTCAACCTTCTACAGGAGATCTATTGAGAATGTCCTGGCCGGCTGCATCATGTTGTGTAGAGCATTGGATTGGACCATAAGAGAGGCAGAGAGAATCACTGGGGTCTCCCTTCTCTCCTTCAACATGATCTACCAGGGTCATTGTTTGAAGAGGGCATGCAAAATCACTGAGAACCCCTTCTCCTCTGCACACATTGGGAAAGCGATATAGAGCCTGCACCACTAGGCTGAGTTTCTTCCCACGGACAGTGAGGATGCTGAATAACTGAATGAATGTTTCATACTTACCCTCCACGACTCTACCACTTAATAAATCATATTTATTTATTTTTATATGTGTACATATGTATCCTTTATCTGTATGTGTATAATTGGATGACATTAAACTTAAACTTTTGTATATGGATCTTTTTCTTTTGCACTACCGATAAGTAGAAATTCTGTCCGACCCACAGGAAAAAAGGTATCTCAGACTTGTATATGATGTCACATGAGTATTCTGACAATAAATCTCAACTTGAAGAGCACTGAGGTGCCCAATTCTCTATCATAGCCAAGGCCACAGAATGGTCTCTTTGTGCCTCAGAACATCAAAGGATTAATTTGCAATCTCCTATATTAAAATGACACATCAGAGCTCCATTCACTCAAGTATTTCAAAGGAAATACTTGAATACTTTGGACGTGGAAGCAATGGAAAAGATTCAGAGGAGATGTTTCCTGGTTTGGAAGCCGTGTCTTATGAGGCAAAGTTAGCAGAAAAAAAGCGCAGAAGCACGAAAGGTGACTTAATAAAGGTCTACAAGATTAAGAGAGGCATAGATAAAGTAGACAATCAGCAAACACAAGAGGACATCTGTACAAAGTGAAGGCAGGAGGATTTAGGGGACACATCTGGGGTAATTTTTTTTACATGCCAGGGATAGTGAAGGAGACTGAAACAGTAGGACATTTAAGAGACTTTTTAGACAGACATTAAGAATTAAAGTAAAATAGAAGGTTAAGATGTAGTTTTTTGGGGGATAGGTCCATATAGGTCTGTACAATATCTGTACGGTGCTGCAAACAGAACTCTCTCAGTGTTAAACAGAGATTTATGCAATATTTCACAATCTTGGATTGTGTAGGCAATGAAGCACTTTCAAAGCCTGATCTTGCTCTAAATGGGCAGATGTATAATCAACTTGCTTCGAGATACGACAAATAATAACATAGCAATGATTAAACCATCTGATTGGAGGGTGCTGAATGAAGAATTAACTCCAACTATGTCAATGGGGATAAATCGCTTGAACATTGCTGAAGTGCCTTTAATCGGTTTGTTTGATGTTTGTCATGAACTAGATATATTTTTGTCTGCATCTCAAGAGAAAGTTTTAGCTTTTAGCACATTGATAGCCAGACGAGCAATTTTATTGAAACGGAAAGATGACTCTTCATCTACCCGTACACTGTGGTTACATGATGTAATGCCCTATTTAAGCTTGGAGAAAATTAGATACGACATTAAAGATAGAAAGCTTCAATTTTAAAAGATGTGGAGCCCATTCATAGAATACTATCAGGATTGGCAGATTTAAGTAATTTGG
Source organism: Narcine bancroftii (assembly GCF_036971445.1). NCBI lineage: Eukaryota > Metazoa > Chordata > Chondrichthyes > Torpediniformes > Narcinidae > Narcine > Narcine bancroftii. The sequence continues at coordinate 5,944,799 of NC_091482.1, forward strand.
ACGCTCTGGTGATTCTCTGTCTGGTTTCTGAAGAGCGTTATTCGATTCTTAGCTTGTTCTTTTCTGTGAAGTAACCTTGATTAGAGAGAGGGGTATAGTATGATCTGATTTTAAGTTTTGAGGATTGTCATGTAAAATGCATATATGGCAGAAAGCCTTGTTTTTCTTTTCACATCATGTAACAAATATTTTTTATGTAGTCAGTAGGAGAGAAGTACAGAAGAAACCTAAACTTGACTGCTTCACAGGGAAGGAGGTCTTAAGGAGGCCTTAACTGAAAAAAAAGGTTGAGAATGGCTGCTAGAGGACAGCAATGAGGAGAAATCTGTGGAATTCATTGCCACAGATGGCTGCGGAGGCCAAGTCATCGGATAGACTTAAAGTGCAATTTGACAGGTTCTTACGGGGAGAAGGCAGGAAAATGGGATTGAGGAAAAATAGCCATGATTTGAATGACAGGACAGACTTGTGGGCCAAGTGGCCTAATTCTGCTCTGATGTCTTATGGATTCCTTACGGACATGAACATCAGCCACAATTTAAAGGGAAAAACCAGGAAGGTAGAATTTAATAAATATAAGGTATCATCATCAATACTCCAAACAAGCATCAAAACATGATGAACTCTATTGCAAGAAATAACCTACATTTATCATACTTTTAACAAGCTAATGATGTCCCAAAGCACTTCACAACTAATTAAGTATTTGTTATTATGTACGAAATGTGACAGCCAATTTGCTCACAACCGGTTCTCACTACCAGAATGTCATGACGACCAGATAAATTGATTTTGCTTTCTTGATGGCTGACAGATTAATATTTCCCAGGAACTGAGCAAGTAAAATTGTCCAACATCATGACATACTCATCATCTGCCTAGGTACAATGGTATTGGAGCACAGCAGTTTGCTTGTCGGAGGGGGTTCAGGAGAACACTGCTTAACAAATGATTTGAATGTGTCAGGAGGTTTGGACCTGGAGCTTGTGTTGCCGATGGGTCGAACAGGAGTCTGTGCGGCTGCAGAGACTGTGGGAGCGCTGGAGGTGAATCCATGGACACTCAGTGACTCTGAGAGGACTCTCTTTTGCTTCTCTTTCTATTAATAGGGGCGGCATGCAATGCTCATGACGACTCTTTGCTTGCCTCAGGGCAGGCAGAAGTTCAAGTATAATCTTACGATTTTGATGCGTTATTCCATGACAATAAAAGGAATCTTGAACCTTTGAACTTGAATGTTTAAAGAATGATAAAGACAACCGTGTTCCTGAAGGTCAAGCCTCAGCTCACGACGTCAGAGCTCAAGAGCTCAGTGGCACTAAATCTGTGGTTGGATGCATAGATGGAGTCTGAAGGATTGATGCACTGTGCAGCCATTCTCTGTCACGATGCAGAGCCATAAACCACCCATAGCACGATAGAGAAACCACCAAGCTTGCTCACAATTCCACAGAGTGCAGGCCATTCAGCCTATCTGGTTTCACCTCACCTTCTCTCTTCTGCTTTCAGCAAAACCATTCATTCTTTTCTACTTTGCAGATTTAGCAGGCTCCCTTTTAACAAATGATTTGAATGTGTCTAACAGCAGCCATTCTCAACCATTTTTCAGCTATGGCCCCTCCCCCAGGACTCTGCTCAAAGTTTATGGGCCCTTTCGCAGTGAAACAGTCAAGTTTTGGTTTCTTCCATACTTCTCTCCAACTGACAACATAAAAAGACATCAAAAATATTTATGTTATTTGAGGTGAATAGGACAAGAGGGTACCCTATCAGGATTGATGGGCTCTGCTTGGAACAGAGCTGCATGGGAAATTCTTCAGCCAGAGGGTGGTGAATCTGTGGAATTTGTTGCCACAGGCAATTGTGGAAGCCAGGTCATTGGGTGCATTTAAGGCAGAGACTGATAGGTTCTTGATTAGCCAGGGCATCACAGGTTATGGGGGAAAAGTTGAATAGTGAGGTTGAGTGGGAAAATGTGTCAATTTATGATTGAATGGCAGGGCAGACTTGATGGGCTGAATAGCCTATTTCTGCTCCTACATCTTGTAATCTTAGAGGACCCCTTCCACCCTGCACACAGCATCTTTCAGCTGCTCCGTGGGAGAGACACAGGAGGATCAGAGCCAGCACCACCAGGCTGAGGAACAGCTTCTTCTCACAGGCAGAGAGAATGCTGAACGACCAAAGGAACTGCTCATACTAACCATCTGAGACTCTCAAATTTACGAAACAATATTTATTTATTTGTATATATGAATATTTCTCCTGCATATGCATTGTTTGTCTGTACGTTTATTACGACTGGTGGTGTGTCTGTGTGTTTTGCTCTAAGGACTGGAGAAAGCTGTTTTGTCGGGTTGTACTTGTGCAATCAGATGACAGTAAACTTGACTTGTCTGTGACTTAATGGAGATGAGTGGGAAGGTTGAGGGAGAGAGTTTTGTCCTTTTTGGGCTTGCAGCAGGAAGTGCCTAAGGGGATGGAAGTGTGTGTGGGGAGGGAAGAGCAGACCAGGAAACTACTTGCATTGAGGTTGAAAACCCACTAGATGTAAAACTAATGAAAATGCTGGAACACATTAAGACGTTGTGAGAGAGACAGAAATATGTTGCCTGAAGCAGTTTCAAAGTACATTTCAACAGGGAACGGGTCAAATATGTGAAGTGGAAGTATTTCCCCGGGGTGGGGTTAAACAGAAAGAGAAGGGTCCAATCATTATCTCTTTCAGGGAGTTAGAACAAGCACGATGGACTTTGTCTGTGCAGTATGAAGCATAAAATCCCAAAGTCAGCACAGTTCTACCTCATCACAAACATGTCAACTACGCAGATAATAAACAAAAGGAAATCACTCTCAGTTCAATAGTTTCAGTGCTATTGATTGCGTGTTGGGATTGCAAAGCTCACTGAAGTCACCACTTCATATCTTTACAAAATGAGGCAGGAGCAGCTGGTATACAGCTGGGTAACCAGGCCTTTTAACATTCCGATCGATAATGTTGATTGCTGCCAATCTAATGTCAGTGGCCCTACAGATTATGGTTAACCTCTCACAGCAGTATCGCTTCAATCCTTGTTGAAAGGAGCAAACAAGGGGAGCGAACCGTGGTTCAAAATTTTTGTCACTGAATTGAAATTTAAGAAAGGCTACAGAGACCCTCTCCCATCTATCAGTTGGGTATCAATGGATTTCTTGAAGCCAGCGACTGTTCCACTGAGGCAGACAAGGTAACCCATAGGTCTGCCAAGGGCATTGATGACGAAAATGCACACAAACTGCAGATGCTGCGATCTTGAGCAAACCATGGAGGGACTCAGCAGGTCGGGCAGCATCCATGGGGAGAAATTGTCAATGTTTTGGGTCAGGACCTTTTCTCTGAGTTCAAAGTAGAAAGTGGTGGTATCAAGTATATTGTGTCCCTCCCCCACCCCTATCCGATAGGTCGGCACAACACCATGGGCTGAAGGGCCTGCACTGTGCTGTAATATAGGCCCCAGCCTGCTTTTTGCTCATACCTTGTGGAAGGCCTCAAGCCCACAAAAAGTCAGTAATATATCTTTACTTCCTATGGACACTGCGAGACCAGCTGAGTTCCTCCAGAAATTCTGTGTGCTTTTACTGTAATGTTCTTTGTCCGCTACAGTCCGTCATGCTTAGAACAAGCACGATGGACTAAAGAGTCTTCTTCCCTGCAGTATGAAGTGTAACCTGTAAGCATCTTGCATGAACCATTCCTGATTCTTGACTTCCTGGAATTTTTTCCTCTCCCCCTACTGATTTACTCCATAATACCTCTTTAGTCACAAGAAAGGGTCTCGACCCAAAACAATGACTGACCATTTCTACCCACTGACAATGTCTAGCCTGCTGAGTTCCTCCGACCTTTCACCGTATGCATTGAGGAAGGAGATTATTTTCCAAAGCTGGTGGTTAAAACCATTGGGTTTAATTGGACATGGTGGTTGGGCTCGAGTCATGTCACCTGACTAAACAAAGTTCTCTGGTCCTCGGTACAAAACATGCAGACATACAACCAGATGTAGCACACGTACAGACAAACAATACATATGCAAGACAAGTATTTCATCTATACATATAAATCAATATATATTGTTCATTGAATATGAGAATCTCGGATGGTTAGTGTGAGCAGTTCCTTTGGTTGTTCATCTCCACAAAGCTGAGAGAGCGGACCCTCCTAGAGCCACACTGCCTATGATCCAGCTACATTTCGTCACACTCTCCCTGCTCCTTCCCAACACATTACTTTTTCCTTTTTAATATTTTTCCCCATTGCCACACCAGCAGCACTTGTCAGGACATCTGTCTGGTTTTCAGCCAGGAGCTGCTTCCTGGGGGAGATCTAAACACACAACATAAAATGGAAAGTCCACACTGAGAGAATCCTATTAACCCCAATTTTTAGTGCACAAAGCAACTCTTACACAATTCCTGAGCAAATAAATCAAAATTCACAGAGTGCACATCAGAACCATCAATAAGTTCTTCCACTTTTCTAACATGAACCATGACCTCACACTCCCAAAATGTCTTTTGAAGCTATATTTTATCTATTTGTTTTTGAAGTGATGTCACCATTGTAAAGCAGGCAACATAGCAATCAATCTCCATGCACCAAGATTGCACATAGAGCCCGTGATAATCGGCCAGATAATTTGTAATTTTAGTGATGTTCGTTGAAGGATAAATATTAGCCATCACAGCATGGAGAATGCCTCTGCTCTTCTTCTAAAAATGACCTTGGGTTTTTTTTTAAACACACACCTAACACAGCAGACGGGGATTCAGATAAACATAGAATCTAAAAGATAAATAGAATAAACCCGCTGGCATCATTCTCCCTTTTAATGGGAGTCTAATGCAACAATCACTGCTCTAAGTAAATTCACAAAGGACACATATATGAAATATCTAGCCTGAAAATTGGAATAAACAAACGAAGTTACAAATAACATTAAAACTAAATATAGGATTTACAGTTTCCTGTTATTGCACAGGAGACTGTTTGGCCCATCAAACTCCTGCTGGCTCTTCCAAATGCAACTCCATCAGTCCCATTCTTTCTTGTCCCTCTCCTTTCAAGAACCTCACACCTTTGTCAATATGGAGTCTTCTTCCACCGTGTTCCATAGCAGCAAATTCTGGTTGGGAGCTATCAGCTGCATGGGTTTACCTCACCATCGTGGGATGTTCTTCCAGTCATCTTAAAACTGCATTCTCTCATTCTCTTTCAGCTTAGCCCACCCACAAAATATAACCTCTGCATCTCCCCAATCTCAACCCTAACTCTCCTCTGCAGATTCCTGGTGTTCCTCATATCCTTCCCAAAACATGGCAACAAGAGCTGAAAGCAACACTCCAGTTGGTAAGTCCACAATGAAATAATCCCCATGTTTAGCTCGTGATATGTACTTGTTGAGAAAACAAATCATATTTACCAGAGCACACATTATATCCAGTGAAACACAAAAGTCTGGAGATGCTATATTGTAGTAAAAACACACAAAAATGCTCAAGGAGCATCCATTGGAGGTAAAGATATATTACCATCATTTCAGGCCTGAACCCTTCTTCAAGGAATTAGCAAAGAACAGGAAGGCGACTGAAACCTTGCCAGGGGGAGGAGTCCAGATCAACACAAGGTGTTAATAAGAGGAGAGGTGAGAATTGATTTTGGTTCTGTGAAAGGAGACAGAGGGAAAAGAGGAGAGAGAGAGAGAGAGAGAGCTGGGGAAAGGTGACAGAGAAGAAGGGAGGGGGCTTTAACTGAAACTGGTGAAGTCAATGTTAATGTCATCCAGTTCGATGACATTGCTCGGATGCAAGATGAGGTGTTGTTCCTCCAATTTGCGGGTGGTCTCGGTCAGGCAGTGTATAGGACCATGGACAGACATGTCAGCAAGGGAATGGGGTGGGGAATTGAAATAGGTGACCACTAGGTTTAACAAAACCAGTACTTCTCTCAGGGTAATAAGATAATAATGGGAGTTCATGGGAACGCTTCAAACTCGAGGACTGGGATCAGTTTAGAACGTAACAAAGGAGAATATAGAGTACAAAAGTAAGCTTGCATGAAACATAAAAACTGACATTACAAGCTTCAATACAGAAGGGACAAGAACAAAGGTTAGGCTGTGAGCTGCTGTGGAATGCCGGAGTGGAGACCGGCTCGAGTGGCTAAATGGGTACCAGGTATCAGAACCGGGATGCAAGAGCACTAAGGGCTTCCTGATCATGTCTGACATGTACATTTGGAGCTTGGCTTGCTGATGGTTTGGACTGAAGGCTGTGTGGCTGCAGAGGCTGTGGGAGCGCTGGAGGGAAAGCCACAGATACTCAATGACTCTGGGGGAAACTCTGTTTTGCTTCTCTTTCTCAGACTGTAAGGGGACGCCGGGCAATTTTTACTGACAGCGAATCTTTGTCAGCCTTATGGTACACGAAAGGAAATTTTATGTAATATTGCATTTTCTGCTTTATTTACATGACAATAAAATAATCTTGAATATACTGAGGATCTGACTTCACGGAGGAGGACACATGTTTGAGAACCTAGAGTCTAAAGAAAGGGAGAAATTAGTATTAGGAGAAAAATAGACTCAAGGAAATGGATGGAATTAAAGGCCAATAAATCCCCAGGGCCAAATAGTCTGCAAGCTATAAAGTGGCCGAGAAATAGAGGATGTATTGGTGGAGATTTTTCTGCATTTCTTGAACTGTGTACTGCAGCTGAGTGTTTTGGTGATACAGTCCTGCAACCGAGTGTTTTGGTGATACAGACCTGCAGCCAAGTGTTTTGGTGATACAGTCCTGCAGCCTAGTGTTTTGGTGATGCAGTCTTGCAGCCGAGTGCTTTGGTGATATAGTGCTTTGATGATACAGACCTGCAGCCGAGTGTTTTGGTGATACAGTCCTGCAGCCGAGTGTCTTGGTGATACAGTCCAGCAGCCAAGTGATTTGGTGATACAGTTCTGCAGCCGAGTGTTTTGGTGATGCAGCCCTGCAGCCGAGATTTTTTGATGATACAGTCCTGCAGCTGAGTGTTTTGGTGATACAGTCCTGCAGCCGAGTGTTTTGGTGATACAGTCCAGCAGCTGTGTGTTTTGGTGATACAGCCCTGCAGCTGAGTGTTTTGGTGATACAGCCCTGCAGCCGAGTGTTTTGGTGATATAGTCCAGCAGCCAATTGATTTGGTGATACAGTCCTGCAGCCGAGTGTTTTGGTGATGCAGTCCTGCAGCCAAGTGTTTTGGTGATACAGTCCTGCAGCCAAGTGTTTTGGTGATACAGTCCTGCAGACGAGTGTTTTGGTGATACAGTCCTGCAGCCGAGTGTTTTGTGATACAGCCCTGCAGTCGAGTGTTTTGGTGATACAGCCCTGCAGCCGAGTGTTTTGGTGATGCTGTCCTGCAGCCTAGTGTTTTGTGATACAGCCCTGCAGCCGAGTGTTTTGGTGATGCAGTCCTGCAGCTGAGTGTTTTGGTGATATAGCCTTGCAGCCGAGTGTTTTGGTCATGCAGCCCTGCAGCAGAGTGGTTTGGTGACACAGTCCTGCTATTTTCTTACATTCAGCTGCATTTTAGCCCTTCAAGATGTCATCCAAGAGATGAAGAGAAGTAGAAGATGGTGCTAGTGTTAATAAGCTTTCCCTTAGGGGTCAATTTCTGCTTTCTGGCATTTTCTGTGGTCTGACAATGCCTAGGTCCCAACATCATTGGATTAAAGAGGTACAACCTGTAATGGGACTGAATAGAAAATAAACGAAACAATGTCCAGTGATGGAAATGTATGGATACGAAACTAAGGGTGTGAAGAGACTTGAATGGCTTTCATTTTGTAAGTAATCTACAGGTAATAAAGTCTATTTTTGGTAAGAAAGAAAGTTTGGGCGAGGAACGACTGCAACATGCCTGCAGGACCTGATGCTCGTTGAATGAGGGGAGAATGAAGAGAACTGTTGTCTGAGGCTTTAATAGTACAGAGCATCTACAAATTCAACCAATCTCACTAAACAGCACTAATGGTGATAACTGTATTAGACCAAATTGAGCACATTAATGTGGACAAGCTATCCAAGCCACAGCGATCCCACTTTCAGACAGAGATGGTAACTTGAATTAATTAAAATTAAAACAACTCAGCCTTTAAATTGCCTGTTGCTGAGAGAATTGGATGCGTATTTTGCTGGTTACCGTAATATGATGAAATTAATTATCAGTTCATTACAGCTCTCATCTCATTTTCTTCATTTGTTTTTTTTTAAACAAAATTAATTTGCTGAGCACTTTTTACATTAATGGAAATCTCAACGATGTCTCAATTTGACTCCCTGGTATACCAGCAGCACCACCTGCATCCGAATCTGGGGTTGGGCAGGGACTGTGGAGAATGAAATTCCACTCTGGTAGATCTGATAATCTATGAAACAGCATTAAAAAAACCCACAAAAGCCACCTTAACGTATTGAACATTTTATTGTTTCCTAAATCTCTTCCAATTTTTTAGTGAATTTAACACATTCAGATAGTTCAACCCATTCTCATTGAAGACAATGAAGACCCAACTTGGCCTGTTATTCTATTCTCTTCCCCAAGGCATTTTTTTCACACCCGCCTCTCCCCTCTCTAACTTTACAGGGCTCACTGAATATTTTCGCAAGGGTTTTTTTTTAAATTTCCAAAGACCTAGCGTCTTTTTAAATCTCCTTGATCTCAGAATGCCAACGTAATGGGTATGGAGAATTTAGTTTTGATTTCCCAGACAAGCTGATGAACTGATTTCTTTATTGGAAAACAATTTACATTTGTCAGATTAACCAAATGTTGCCTCTATCCCTTCATTTAATCTGAAGAGAATATACTTTGCTTTGAAAGAAGCATATATTTAATATAACTGGATACACCTCAAAAGTTAAATAAATGGGACCCAACAGTATCTGACAGATGTTTTCGTTGTAAAAAGGAAACGGGAACAACAGTTCATGCAATCTGGACATGTGAGAAAGTGAAAAAATTTTGGAAAGATCTAAACCAGATATTAAATAAAATCACAAAAAGCAATATACCAAAAAACCCAGAGATCTTCCTCCGAAGTAATATAAAAAACAAAGAATTTGGACTTGATTTGGATGGAGCATAAAAAATATTTGTTAGGATAGCCTTAGCTGTAGCAAAAAAATGTATTATGTCAGCCTGGAAATTAGAAGATAACTTGAGAATACAACAATGGTATATAGAAATTAATAAATGTATTCCATTAGAAAAAATAACATATAATTTAAGAAATAATATTATAATATTTGAACAAATATGGGAGCCATAAATGAAACATAATAGAGAAAACCTACCGGGGACATCTACCACCTAAAATGACAGAAGGAGAAGAGAATGAAAAGAACTGACTCAGTGGAATTTCTTGTTTATTTTTATTGAGTGACAACATTGTTTGACGGGTTTAATGTATCTTAGATTCTGAACTTTAAATGAATGGGAGGGGAGGTAGGGAGGGTGGGATGGGAAGAGGGAGGGGGGGGAGAAAACGACACTGTATATATTTGAAAAGGAAAACGTATGTATCTTGATCAATGTGGTTTAGAGTGTGAAAAAAAAAATTTAAAAAAAAAAGAAAGAAGCATATATTTAAAGAGCAAATCTTACTTTGGCAATCTTTCAGTAAAATGACAGAAGAGTACACTTTCCCAGAGCAGGAGTAGCAAATACCAGGGGACATTTCTACAAAGTGAAAGGAGGAAAGTTTAGGGGAGACGTCAGGGGTAAGTTTTTTTTTACAGAGCATGTTGGGGTACCTGGAATGCCTTCCCAAGGGTGGTGGTGGAAGCTGAAAAACTAGGGGAATTTAAGAGACTTTTAGACAGGGACATGGATGAAAGGAAAATAGAGGTTTACAAGGCAGGAAGGATTTAGTACTTATATTTGGAAGGAATATATAGGTCAGCACAACATTGAGGGCGAAGGGCCTGTACTGTGCTGTAATCTTCTATGTTCTATGAATAGTGCCACAGTATAAATCTTGGGATGATCCAAGATTGTGGAAAAATACAGTATAAATTCAAGCTTCTCCTTGCATTCAAACAAAAGGTCTAAGATTATTTTATTCTAATGTAATTAAACAGAAAATGTGATATTACATAAAATTTCCTTGAGTCTACTGTAAGACAGACAAAGATTTGCTATCAACAGAAATTGCCTAGCACCCCTTACTAGCAGAAAAAGAGAAGTAAAATATAGTCCCATCAGAGTTAATGAACGTCTGTGGCTTCACCTCCAGCGTTCCCACAGCCACACAGCCTTCAGTCCAAACCAGCAGAAACCCGAACTCCAGATGGACACATCAGACACAATCAGGAAGCCCTTGGCACCCTCTCGAATCCCGGTTCCAATACCTGGTACCCCTTCAGCCAGTCTCCAGAAGTTTGCAACCTGGTGTGAACCTCCTGACCATAGTCGCCAGCAGCCTATGTGGGTTCTTCACCTCGAGTCACCAACAGCTCACCGCCTGTACATTCTTCAGCCACCTAGCCCGCTGCCAAAGTCTCTATCGTGGAAGGTCATCTCTTCTCCTTCTTATACGGGGGTGGGGATGGGATGAGTGGTCTCTTCATTTTCTGGTGCCCTCCTCTGCTTCCTTGGAGTCTGCAACCCCGTCAAGGCCACTGCCAATCACAGGGCCCAGACCCTGTCGTCACAGGATTTTAAAATAAACCACTCTTAGCTCCTTTACCGGACTATTTAAAGCCTGTACAGAACAGATGGCAGTCAGGCTGAGCAGTAGGACCCTATGGGGGACTTGTGCATTCCTGTTCTCTGCAGGTACGCACCAGCAGCAGTGTTGCTGTTACAGTAGCTCCGTAAGCGTCGCCATTTGAGTTGGGCTGCTGACAGTCCAACTCAACTCTTCGAGCCTGCCCCACCATTCAATACCATCATGGCTGATCAAAGCTTCAGGTTCCTATTCCTGCTTTCATTCTATTCCCCTTGATTCTGTCCTCCATGAAGGATACATCCAATTCCCTTTTGAATATATCTAATGAATTGTCCTTGACAACTTTCTATGACAGTGAGTTCCAGAAGTTCACACCACTCAGAGTGAAGAAATTTCTCCTAATCTTAGCCCAAAATGACAACCTTCCTTACCTTTAGACTGTAACCCCTGTTCAGCACTTCCCCAAAATCATCTTGTCCTGTCTGAATTTTACATGTTTCAATAAGATCCTCTTTCATTAAATTCCAAGAGAGTAATAACCCTGGTCTATTCATCATCAGTCCTGCCATCCCAGGGATCAGTCTGGTGACCTATAGCTGCACTCCCTCAATAGTAAGAATTCCCTACCTCAGATTACAAGACCAGAACTGTATACAATGCTCAAGGGATAGCCTCATCGAGGCCCTATACAAGTTCAGTCAGAGCTCTCTGCTTCTAAATTCAAGAACACTGGCTATGAAGGCCAACGCTATGAAAATATTCCTTCATTTTTCGGACCGGAGCTGTCAGTAATCATTTTCCTGTGCCCTTCTGGACTCGGACATTCCTGGAGATAGACCACCCAAAATCACGTTTCCATGCCACCCCTCAAATCGATGGGTCCCCCTCCCTTCCCACGGCTATGGGCTATGTCAGGATTAGAATCAACACCCAATGGTACATGAACAGCTTCTTCCCCTCTGCCATCAAATGGACAATGAACCACAGACACCTTTTCTCCTCTTGTGCACTAACTTTTTTTAAAAAAATGTAATTTACAGCAATTTTTGCACCTGTAATGCACAATAGTGCTGCCACATGCTCATGACTGGTTCGGATTCTGAAAGTGGGGATGCTGCCATTTTCTATTTCAGCGGGGGGGGGGGACTGATCCCACCACAGCTCAGCCGTGTTGGTCGAACGGGCCACTCAGTGAGTTGCCCATTGCTTTGCCATTGTCTTGAGCCAGTGCCATCTGGTCCTGAAGGAACTGTCACCCAAAATAGATATCTATATTTGTTTCATTACCCAGACAATGGCAGCAGTATTCTACTGCAAGAGTGCCTCATCGTGAGCACACTGTGCCCACACCAGTGGGTTGTTTGACGCTGTCATTCCTCAGTAATTTAATTTTCTGCTGATTAAAAAAAATTGCTGAACCCTTCTAATTGACTACATGCAGAACCAACGTCCACTGAAGCAAGTGGTATCAAGTCAAGTTTATTGTCGTCTGATTGTACAAATACAACCCGACGAAAGAGTGTTCTCTGGTCCTCGGTACAAAACACACAGACTCACAACCAGACAAAACCATGTACAAACTATACATATGCGGGACAAGTATTCATATAGACGAATAAACAAATATTGTTTCATGAATGTGAGAGTCTTGGTTGGTTCGGGTTAGCCGTTCCTTTGGTCGTTCAGCATTCTCATTGCCTGTGCGAAGAAGCTGTTCCTCAGCCTGGTGGCGCTGGCTCTGATACTCCTGTATCTCTTTCCTGATGGGAGCAGCTGAAAGATGTTGTGTGAGGGAGGAAAGGGTCCTCAATTTTTTTGTGCGTCCTCTTCAGACAACGATCCTGGTAGATCACAAGGTCGGGGAGGAGGGAGACACCACTGATCCTCTCTGCCACTCCTATGGTCCTGTGGATTGACCTCCAAACCATTTCACTGCAGCAACTGTACCATACTGTGATGCAGATGGCCAGGGCGCTCTCAATAGAGCTCCTGTTGGAAGCTGACATAATAGTGGCCAATCATAATGGTATGTCTGCAATTCAAGCAAAGGTCTCACGACATCTTAGCTGCTGAGGAGGAAATTTCCATCTCTTCACCCCTTCTCTCCTGCTGATGTTTATGGGGTGAGGTACAGAAACCTGAAGTCGAGCACCTCCAGGTTCAAGGACAGGTTTTAATCAACCAGCTATCAGGCTTTTGTACTACTCTAACCCTATTCATAAACTACACTTGGACCATCAAAAGATCTGTCTGCACAACTGAAACATCACTTGTTTTTCAATTCAAGATTCCTTTATTGTTACATAATAGACAGAACATGTAATATTTCATGAAATTGCCTTCCGCCTGCAACATACCCTCACTGCAGTGGAAAGCTAAGGCTTTCAATTTCAAGTGGGTTCCCATACAGATGTCTGGGTTTCCAATGAGTCCACCAAAAGTTCTTCAAACTTTTCCTTCTCACTTGCAAGAAAATTAATGGTTTTACTGGAGTCCTATTAAGGTGCATTAAAAGCAGTGGGAAAGTTTGATCAAACCAATTAAAGTATTTTGAATACTGTCTTCAAGCTATGAATAAGACAACCTTGAAGACAGTACGAAGTCTGAGACTTGGAGATGGATAGAAAAAATGAAACGCTATTGAAAGGCTCATCATTGTTAGAAGTTAGGAGATCATCTACTGAACAGGAACAAAAAAAACAGACAGTCCAGACAAAATAGCAATCTAAAGCTAATAGAATTAATTGATGGGTGAAAGTCTCGTCTTGATAAATCTCATATATAAATTTCCAAAGACTAAAAACAAACTAAGCATTGGAACTTATTTTGTCAATGAAATCAATATACTTTCAGGGAGAGACACGACAGTGGTCGTGTTCCAAGACAGATCATCCGTGATCCTGTTGGATGCTTCTCTTAACATGAAATCTGAATCTACTCATTCAGTTTGGCCCATATTCCTCTAAACCTATTCTAACCTCGCACATGTCTGTTTTTAAACTCTGCAAATGCACCTACATCTACTACTTTCTCTGGCAGCTTGTTCCACATACCCATTGCTCTCTATCCCCACTCACCTTAAATCTATGCCCTGTGGTCTTGGACTCCCCTACCCTGAGAAAAAAGGCTGCAACCATTCATCTTATGGTTTTATATACCTCTCTAAGCTCACCCTCAGCCTTTTACGTTGCAGGGATAAAAGTCTAAGCTTCTTCCTAAAACTGAGTCCCACCAGACCTGGTAACATCACTGCCTATTTTATTGTATGAATTCCATAAGACCATAAATAACTGGAGCAGAAGTAGGCCATTCGGCCCATCGGGTCCGCGTTGCCATTCCATCTTGAGCTGATCCAATCTCCCACTCAGCCCCACTCCCCATAACTTTTGATACCCTGACTCTATAGATACTTATCAATCTCCGCCTTAAATAGACCCGATGACCTGGCCTCCACAGCTGCCTGTGGTTGCAAATCCTAGATTCATCACTCACTGGCTAAAGAAATTCCTCTCTGTTTTAAATAGGCACATTTCAATCTTGAAGTTGTGCCCTGTTGCCCTAGACACCCCTACCACAGGAAATAACTTTGCTACATCAACACTATCTATGCCTTTCAACATTCAAAATGGTTCTCTGATGTCCCACCTCATTCAGAATCAGAATTTATTGTCATGAACAAGTCACGAAATTCGTTGCTTTGAGGAAGATTCACAGTGCAAACAATCATTTAAACCGCCTTATAAAAAATAAATAAAAATAGTGCATGCGAAGTGATTCATTGTTCATTCAGGAATCTGATGGCTGTGGGGAAGAAGCTTCTCCCTACTGTACAGTTCCTCGTTGCTTTTTGTGATTCTGCCGACAACTATGGAGTCATTGGCAAATTTGTGGATAGCATTGAGCATATTCAGAAGTCTTTGGAATTCTTCTGAACTACAAGACAAAGACATTCTTCATATGCCAATCCCTTCAATCCAGGAAGGGGAAATGTTTAGAGGGAACAGTATGGGGAACTTCTTCACACAGAGAGTGGTGAGAGTATGGAACGAGCTGCCAGCTGAAGAGCTCAATTTTAATTTTTAAGAAGAAATTGGAAAGATATGTGGATTGGAGGGATATGAAGGGCTATGGTTGGGGTGAAGGTCAATGGGACAAGGGAGAATAATAGTTCAGCACAGACTAGAAGGGCCAAAGGGCCTGCTTCTCTGTTGCAATGTTCTATGGTTCCCCTGAAAAATTTCTCTCCAAATGCTGTCTGACCTCATGAAGGTGTGTCAGTGACACGGAATCACCATGTTTGTAAGGGACTGCTGCCTTGTCATCTCATTGTGGGCTTTGATGAATACCAGACTTTAGCGAGGAGTAAGCGGCATTAATGAAAGATGATGGTCAGGGTTTTAGTTTTTACTACTTCCAAAGCTTGTCAAACATTTTCCTCACAGCTTTTATTCATGGCAGGTGAGCCCAGAACTATGCCACAATCCTCCTGCGCAATGTGGGAACTCAGGGATGTTGACAACGACGACGTGTGCAAGAAGTGTGTCCAGCCACAGCTCCTGACAGACTACAGGGTGGCACAGAAGCTGTGCATGCATTGACATTGGAGCAATGCTGAGAATGTGATGTATGCTTACCTTTTCTTGAGTACAGTTTGATTTAGCATGGTACAGGCCCTTTCGGTCCACGAGCCCCTGCTGCCTGATTACTCCCAATTAACCTACAACCTCCAGTACATCTTGAAGGGTGGGAGGAAACAAGAGCACCAGAGGAAACCCACGCAGACACAGGGAGAATGTACAAACTCCTTACAGACAGCATTGGATTTAAACTTGGGGCGCAGGCACTGTAATGGGGGTGGAGGGAGGTGGCGATTAATTGGGAGGGATAAGTAGTCAAGGAACTCATGGAAAGAGCAATCCCGACAAAAAGCAAATTTCAGGGAGTCGATCATCCACTTTGGAAGGAAAATTAGAAGATCAGATAAATAATTAAATTGTGAAAGATTGCACCATGCTGTTGGGAAGTGGGACTTGGGAGTGCTTGTTCGTGATTTACAAAAAAGTTGGTCTGCAGGTGTAACAGGTAATCATGAAGGTAAATAGAACATTGGCCATCATTGCTGGAGGGATTGAATTTTGGAGCAGCAAGGTTCTGTTTCAACTGTACAGTGTGCTGGTGAATCCACACCTGGAGTACTGCGTGCTCCTTACTTGAGAAAAGAAACACTGGCTTTGAAGATAGTACAGAGTGGGGTTATCAGGTTCATTCTGGAGATGAGGGGAGTTGGGAGAGATCAAGTAGCCTGGAACTATACTCACTGGAGCTCAAAACATACAAAATTACGTAAGGGGTAGGTAACACAGAGGCAGGAAAGTTGTTTCCACTGGTAGGTGAGTCTAGAACACGGTCCTATCAACTCAAGAGTCGGGAGTAGTCCCTGAGGACAGAGATGGCTGTGAGGTGCTTTACCCAGGGAGCAGTGAATCTGTGGAATTCTCTGCCCATGGAAGTGGTAGAAGCTGCCTTATTAAATATATTTAAGACACAGCTAGACAGCTGCTTGAGAATTGAATGTAGGGGGGGAAATGCAGATAGGAGAAGCAGAGTCCATGACCACGATCTGATTAAACAGTGAAGCAGGCTCGATAGGCCAGAGGATGACTCCTGTTCCTATTTCGATGTCCTTATGCACTCTTTTGAAGAACAAATCACCTGCAAAGTTACTGATCCCCAAACAACAATGCATTCACCTCATGGATGAACTATTTCAGGGTCTGAACATTTCTTTGTAGAATGGTGCTATGTGAATACAAGTGATTTTTAATCACCAAAGTTTCAAAAGCTATTCAAGAGGAAGTCCTTGAGTACAAAACATTGAGGGGCTGGTCTGATCAAGCTGTTCAAAATGATAAGAAACATTCCCTATACTACAAGAATCGAGATCAAAGCAACGGATCCTCAAAATCAGAGTTGGTGGTTTTGTAGAGAAATCAGAAACATTTTCTCTGCACAAAAGGCAGCAGAAAACCATTCTTCCAAAATGGTGCAGAGAATGGAATATTTGGGAGGTTTCCAAGTGGAGATCGACAGATTTTGGTTCAGAAAATGGTTGCTCATAATGTCAGAGCAAAACAGGTCACCACCAAAGGATTAATGGTCTTTCATAACTGAAGAATTTTATTTCATTGCAAATTGGAATATCTGTATTATTATCGGAAGGGTGGAAATCCCATCTGCCCCCTGCCCTGCTCCTTCCTCAGAGCCTTGTAAATGCTTCCTTCAAGTGTTGATCCAAATCCCTTCTGCTTTCCCTGATGGATTTACCTTTTTTTTTTAAAGACATGCGGCACGGTAAAAGGCCCTTCCCGCCCATGAACCCATTCTGCCCAAATACTCCAATACATCCCCTGTATGTTTTTGGAGGAAACTGGAGCACCCAGAGGAAGCCCACGCTGACAGGGAGAATGTATAAAATCCTTACAGACAGCATTGGATTTGAACCCGGGTCGCTGGTGCTGTAGTAGCGTTGCACTGACCGCTACGCCTACCCATATATATGATCATACTGGCTTTCTATTCCTTCACTATTTTTAGGCGAGGCTTTGCACCAAACACATTAACTACCAAGTTTGCAGTCAGGTCATGACAAAGCTCTGTCCGCACTACTGAAACGTCACTTTTTTCTCGCCCTAACTGCGATTGTGAATATTTATGTATCTATCGTCTGATATTTATTATCTCTTTTTCTGTCTTGCATTTGTAATCATTTAAATTGTTACTGTTGTAATTGGTATAACACGTAACTACGTGGCTGGAGCAAGGAAGAATTTTGGTACATCTGTGTGAGTGTACTTACGTATATGACAATGAACTCACAGTGAAACCCTGACAGATTTGCCAAACCAAACTGAACACCACCTAGATGACTCCCCCTCACCCCCACCACCACCCACCCAATTATGGATGTTTATGTAACAGAAAATTGGTCTTACAGAATTCACAAGTCACTACCCAAAACTCACTCACATGGAATTTCTGTGAAAGGACCTTGCCTGTGACACACATGCAGGTAATGTGGCATTCTCTGAATGCCGCCTCCTCTGACCTTCCCTTTTCCTCCAACCCCGTGATGAGGGGTCACCTGCTTTAACAATTAATGAGATCGGGACCCAAACTGTGGTTTCGATGTGTTCATCCACTTTGGAGTATTTATGGGAGTCGCACTTTGTACCAGCAATTGGGCCAATGAATCTGAGACGTCAAAATTCAGATTCCTTGTCAGAGTACATGCAATGACATCACATACAACCCTGAGATTCTTTTTTCTTATTCTACTTATTGGTGGAGCAAAAAATTGTGCTCAAGGAAAGATACGTATACAAAAGAGAAAAATGGAAACAAAGATACAGATAGATAGATTTTTGAATAGTAAAGAATTAAGAGTTATGAGAACAGGCAGGTGACTGGAGCTGAATCCATGGTCAGATCAGTCGCCCTCTTATTGATGGGTCAGATGGCCAACTGCTGCTCCTGTTTCTTATGTTCTTTAATTAATAAATGACACTATGAAAGAATTGGTCAGGACTCTCCTCTAAATACTGGCATAGTCACCTGACTATTATGTAACTTTGACGTGTGAGATATAGTTGATGTAAAAAATTGAAACCACCTGAGAGGTGGCTGCCCTTCTAACACTGAGGCCCACTCCGAGCATCAGAGGTGGGTCTTAAACCCTCAAACCTCTGACAGAATCAAGCAAAAGAGGTGTTACATTCTTATGGTTTTTCTGATAATCCCCCTCTGAGATCCCTAGTGATGCATACATGGTCCAGAGATAAGGGGGTTAGCCTATAAAGAGAGACTGGCATCTGGGACTGTACTCCCTGGAATTTAGAAGAATGAGAGTGGATCTTATGGAAACATATATAATTATGGAAAACACAGACAAGATAGAGGTTAACAAGTTGTTTCCATTGGTGGGGGAGACCAGAACTAGGAGATAGCCTCAAGATTCAGGGTAGTAGATTGAGGACAGAGATGAGGAGGAGCTGCTTTTCTCAGAGGGTGGTGAATCTGTGGAATTATGGGGAAAAGGCTGGTAGGTGGAGATGAGCCAATCAGATCAACCATGATCACAGTGAATGGCAGAGCAGGCTCAACAGGCCGGATGGCCGACTCCTGCTCCTATTTCTTATGCGTCTGTCAAAGGTCCTGAAGTGTGATGGACTCAACTCGTGCACAGGTTCTTGGCCAGCAGCCGAGACGGGGCCAGAGGATCAGCCGGCGATAAAGCTGGGAGCTCGGGGATAACAGATGGATAGAGAGGGACCTTCTTTGAAAGGCTTTGCAACAGTGGAATACAAATGAAAGCTGGGTTTGTAAATTCTTGGTGCTGAGCTGAATAAAACAAAAGACTGACATCGGCAGATGATAATTAAGTAAATCCCGAGGGAGTGCAGCTCTCCTGTATTGATATGAAGTAACAAGATGAGATGCGCTACATTATTTTCGTTTTTATTATCAAGTGCTTTATAACCTAATGCCAAGTTGACAGCAGCACCAACAGGAATGCCTTTTGTAATATTCCCGTCTTGAGGAAAATTAAAAGCAACATCAAAAGTTAAAATTTAAACAAACTCTGCAGTGCCGCTGAGCATGACATGTCCGTGCCACAGAAAAGCAACTGCAGATATAATGTCTTGCTTCAGCAAGTTGTGAGCTGTTGGTCTCAGTAGCACTGTGGCTGGGAGGAAGGGCAGGAAGAACACAGGCTGATCAGGAAAGGAGGGTTGCCTTGGGTATGTGGAGTGGAGGAGGGGGCCTGGTGGTAGGGAGGGGAGGTGGAGGGAAGGATCTAATTTATTTCCATGTCCAAGCTGCTGTTGGGTTCAAAGTTTTTTTGTTTTTTTTTAAATTTTTTATTTTTCACACCATAAACCACATTAACCATGATACATACTTTTTCCTTTTCAAATATATACAGTGCCATTTTCTCCCCCCCCCTCCTCCCATCCCAACCTCCCTACCTCACCCCATCCATCCATTTAAAGTACAAACAATGTTGTCATTCAATAAAAATAAACAAGAAATTCCACTGAGTCAATTCTTTTCATTTCCTTCTCCTTTCGTTAATTTAGGTAGTGAATGTCCCCGGTAGGTTTTCTCTATTGTGTTTCATGTAAGGCTCCCATATTTGTTCAAATATTTCAATATTATTTCTTAAACTATATGTTATTTTTTCTAATGGAATACATTTATTCATTTCTATATACCATGGTTGTATTTTCAAATTATCTTCCAATTTCCAGGTTGACATAATACATTTTTTTGCTACGGCTAGAGCTATCTTAACAAATCTTTTTTGTGCACCATCCAAATCAATTCCAAATTCTTTGTTTTTTATGTTACTTAGAAGGAAGATCTCTGGATTCTTTGGTATATTGTTTTCTGTTATTTTATTTAATATTTGGTTTAGATCTTCCCAAAATTTTTCTACTTTCTCACATGTCCAGATTGCATGAATTGTTGTTCCCATTTCTTTTTTACATCGAAAACATCTATCAGATACTGTTGGGTCCCATTTATTTAACTTTTGAGGTTTAATGTATAGCCTGTGTATCCAGTTATATTGGATCATACGTAACCTCGTATTTATTGTATTTCTCATCGTTCCAGAACATAACTTCTCCCATGTTTCCTTTTTTATCTTTATATTTAAATCTTGTTCCCATTTTTGTTTAGTTTTACCATTTGTTTCTTCATTCTCCTTTTCTTGCAGTTTAATATACATATTTGTT
Organism: Narcine bancroftii; assembly: GCF_036971445.1. Classification (NCBI taxonomy): domain Eukaryota; kingdom Metazoa; phylum Chordata; class Chondrichthyes; order Torpediniformes; family Narcinidae; genus Narcine; species Narcine bancroftii. The sequence continues at coordinate 5,965,338 of NC_091482.1, forward strand.
ATAAATCTTTTGATTATCATTGTATCTGTAATCACATATTCAAAGTTACTTCCCTCTGGTAAACTCAGACCGCTTCCTAATTTGTCCTTCAATTAGGATCTCAATTGGTAATATGCCAGCACTGTATCTTGAGTTATATTGTATTTATCTTTCATTTGTTCAAAAGATAATAATCTATTTCCTGAAAAACAATTTTCTATTCTTTTGATCCCTTTTTTCTCCCATTCTCTAAAGGAAAGGTTATCTATTGTAAAAGGGAGTAACTTATTTTGCGTCAATATTAGTTTTGGTAATTGATAATTTGTTTTATTCCTTTCTACATGAAACTTTTTCCAAATATTGAGTAGATGATGTAATACTGGCGAACTTCTATGTTCTACCAATTTTTCATCCCATTTATATAATATGTGTTCAGGTATCTTTTCCCCTATTTTGTCTAATTCTAATCTAGTCCAATCTGGCTTTTCCCTTGTTTGATAAAAATCTGATAGGTATCTTAATTGTGCGGCTCTATAATAATTTTTAAAGTTTGGCAGTTGTAAGCCTCCTTGTTTATACCATTCTGTTAATTTATCTAGTGCTATCCTCAGTTTCCCCCCCTTTCCATAAAAATTTCCTTATTATTTTCTTTAACTCCTTGAAGAATTTCTCTGTCAAGTGTATTGGCAATGCCTGAAATAGGTATAATATCCTTGGGAAAATGTTCATTTTAACACAGTTTATCCTTCCTATTAGTGTTAATGGTAAATCTTTCCAATGCTCTAAATCGTCCTGTAATTTTTTCATTAGTGGATAATAATTGAGTTTATATAGTTGGCCGAGATTTTTATTTATTTGTATACCTAGGTATCTTATTGCTTGCATTTGCCATCTGAATGGTGATTCCTTCTTAAATTTTGAGAAATCCGCATTATTCATTGGCATTGCTTCACTTTTATTTACGTTAATCTTGTAACCCGACACTTCTCCATATTCCTTCAATTTCTTATATAATTCTTTTATTGATAGTTCTGATTCTGTTAAGTATACTATAACATCATCCGCAAATAAACTGATTTTATATTCCTTGTCTTTTATTTTTTATGCCTTTTATTTTATTTTCTGTTCTTATCAATTCTGCTAGTGGTTCTATAGCTAACGCGAACAATAGGGGTGATAGTGGGCATCCCTGCCGTGTTGACCTGCTTAAGTTAAATTGCTTTGATATATATCCATTTACTGTTACTTTCGCCAATGGCCCCTTATATAATGCTTTAATCCAATTAATATACTTCTCTGGTAAACTGAATTTTTGCAATACTTTGAATAAATAATTCCATTCTACTCTGTCAAAGGCCTTCTCTGCGTCTAAAGCAATTGCTACTGTTGGCGTTTTACTCCCTTCTACTGGATGAATTAAGTTAATAAATTTACAAATATTGTCTGTTGTGCGTCTTTTTTTAATAAATCCAGTTTGGTCTAGATTTACCATTTTCGGTACATACTCTGCTAATCTGTTTGCTAATAGTTTAGCTATTATCTTATAATCTGTGTTAAGTAATGATATTGGTCTATATGACGCTGGTGTGAGTGGATCTTTCCCTTGCTTTAGTATTACTGTAATTATTGCTGTTTTACATGAATCTGGTAAGCTTTGTGTTTTATCAATCTGGTTGATTACTTCCAGGAGGGGAGGAATTAATAAATCTTTAAATGTTTTATAGAATTCTATTGGGAATCCATCCTCTCCTGGTGTTTTATTATTTGGTAATTTTTTTTATTATCTCTTGTATTTCTACTATTTCAAATGGTTCTGTTAATTTATTTTGTTCCTCTATTTGTAATTTTGGTAGTTCAATTTTAGTTAGAAATTCATCTATTTTCCCTTCTTTCCCTTCGTTTTCAGTTTGGTATAATTGTTCGAAAGTTTTCCTTGATCTCCTTTGGATTATATGTGATTTGTTTGTCTTTTTTCCTTGATGCCAATACCATTTTCTTAGCTTGTTCTGTCTTGAGCTGCCATGCTAGAATTTTGTGCATTTTTTCCCCTAGTTCATAATATTTCTGATTTGTCTTCATTATATTCTTCTCCACCTTATATGTTTGTAGTGTTTCATATTTTATTTTTTTATCTGCCAATTCTCTTCTTTTAGTTGTATCTTCCTTCATTGCTAATTCTTTTTCTATATTTATTATTTCCCTTTCCAACTGCTCTGTTTCCTGATTATAGTCCTTTTTCATCTTGGTTACATAACTTTTTATTTGCCCTCTAATGAACACTTTCATTGCATCCCATAGTATAAACTTATCTTTCACTGATTCCGTATTTATTTCAAAATACATTTTAATTTGTCTTTCAATTAATTCTCTAAAATCCTGCCTTTTGAGTAGCATGGAGTTTAATCTTCATCTATACAATCTTGGAGGGATGTCCTCTAACTTTATTGACAATATTAAGGGTGAATGGTCCAATAATATTCTAGCTTTATATTCTGTTTTTCTTACTCTATCTTGCATACGAGCTGATAACAAAAATAGGTCTATTCTTGAGTATGTTTTATGTCTAGCCGAGTAATATGAATATTCCTTTTCCTTTGGGTGTTGTTTCTTCCATATATCCAAAAGTTGCATTTCTTCCATCGATTTAATTATAAATTTGGTTACTTTGTTCTTTCTGTTAATTCTTTTCCCAGTTTTGTCCATATTTGAATCCAAATTCAGGTTGAAATCCCCTCCTATTAATATGTTCCCTTGCGTATCTGCTATCTTCAAAAAAATATCTTGCATAAACTTTTGATCTTCTTCGTTAGGTGAATATACATTGAGTAGATTCCAAAACTCCGAATATATCTGACATTTTATCATTACATATCTCCCTGCTGGATCTATTATTTCCTCTTCTATTTTAATTGGCACATTTTTACTAATTAATATAGCTACTCCTCTTGCTTTTGAATTATACGACGCTGCTGTTACGTGTCCTACCCAATCTCTCTTTAATTTCTTGTGCTCCAATTCAGTTAAATGTGTTTCTTGCACAAATGCTATATCAATTTTTTCCTTTTTCAGTAAATTTAGCAGTTTCTTCCTTTTAATTTGGTTTTGTATTCCGTTAATATTTAAAGTCATATAGTTCAGCGTAGCCATTTTATACTTTGTTTATCTTCCCTTTCCGTTTCTCCATCATCACCTTTCCTTCTTATCCATTTCTGCTTTCTTGTTTTGAACCCTTTATAAGACAACATTTCTAAAACATCAAACATTTTCCTTATTCTCCTATTTAAAACTTCTTTAACCCCATTCTCCCCTCCCCCTCCTGAGTTGTCCTTTATCCCTTGTCGGACAACCACATCTCCCCTCTCCATTTGGATTTGCGAATTCACTCGCAAACGTCAGCTGATTTTGCAGTGACTGTAACTCCTCTCCACCCAGCCCCCCCAGAAAAGATTTCAATTTTCATATGTAACAAGGGTCACTCTTTTAATTCCCTCCTTATTCCCTCTATTCCATTTCCTATATATGTGCACACATATACCCCTTTACACACGTACATATAGATCGTGATCATTTTTACTCTTATTACATGTCTTCATCTCTCTGCTTGTTTTGTAGTTGTTCTGCAAATTTCTTTGCTTCCTCTGGATCCGAGAATAGTCTGTTTTGTTGCCCTGGAATAACTATTTTAAGTACCGCTGGGTACCTTAACATAAACTTATATCCTTTTTTCCATAAGATTGTTTTCGCTGTATTGAACTCCTTCCTCTTCTTCAGGAGTTCAAAACTTATGTCTGGATAGAAAAAAATTTTTTGACCTTTATATTCCAGTGGCTTTTTGTCCTCTCTTACTTTCTTCATTGCTTTTTCCAATATATTTTCTCTTGTTGTATATCTTAAGAATTTTACTAAAATGGATCTTGGTTTTTGCTGTGGTTGTGGTTTCGGGGCTAAAGTTCTATGTGTCCTCTCTATTTCCATTTCTTCCTGTAATTCTGGTCTTCCCAGGACCCTGGGGATCCAATCTTTTATAAATTCTCTCATATTCTTGCCTTCTTCATCTTCCTTAAGGCCCACTATCTTTATATTATTTCTTCTATTATAGTTTTCTATTATATCTATCTTCTGAGTTAACAGCTCCTGTGTTTCTTTAACTTTTTTATTAGATTCTTCTAATTTCTCTTTTAAGTCTTCTACTTCCATTACTACAATTGTTTCTCATTTTTCCATATTTTCCACTCTTTTTCCTAACTCTGATATGGCCATTTCCATTTTATTCATTTTTTCTTCTGCATTCTTAATTCTTCTTTTTATCTCATTAAATTCTTGTAATTGCCATTTTTTCACTGATTCCATATATTCTTTAAAAAAAGATACATCCATTGTCTTGCCTTTCTCTTCTTCTTCCACTTCTTTTTGTTCTTCTTCTTCTTCTTCATCTGGATTGACCATCTGTTGTTTCCTTGTTTTCTTTTTACCCTCTTCTTTCTTGTTGTCATTATTGTCTGTGTTCTGCACCTGCTGCTGTGCTGCAGGTGTCTCTCTCAGCTGTGGAGATCGACTCCGCAGCTGTTCCCCCCTAGTCGCGAGCCCGGGACTTCCACTGACCTGTGGGAGTGGGCCTCTCTCTCCACGGTGGGCCTCTTCGGACAGGTAAGGCCTTCACCTTCTTCTTCCGACGTCTTTCCTTCTTCTTTTCTTCCCGTTGTTTTTGGTTTTTTTTTCTTCGCTGCCATTTCTCCACACTTTTACTTTCACTTTGTTTTGGTTTTTAAGTTTGTGCCTTTGCTTTTTCTCTATCTTTTTTTAACTTTTCTGGAGAGGGCTGGAGTTCCCCTACCGGCCACTACTCCATCACGTGACTCCCCCCCAGGTTCAAAGTTCAGATTTATTGTCAGAGTACGTGCACGACATCACATACAACCCTGAGATTCTTTCCGCTGCAGGCATGATAGAATTGGTAGTGCAAAAAATAATCTGCATACAACGTTTACAAATAAAAAAATGTAAACCAGTGACTGCAATAAGAGAGGAGATGAAACAAATGCCTAGACCTCTTTCCTGATGGTGGCAGTGAGAACAGAGCTGGGTGGTGTGGATCCTTGATGATTTTTTTCTGCTGCTCTCCAATGGCAGTGTTCCCTGTAGATGTTCTCAATGATGGGAGGGTTTTGCCTGTGATATTCTGGACTGCGACTTTTCGCTTGGGAAAATTGGTATCCCAATACCAGACCATGTTGCAGCCCGTCAGCATACTTTCTACACCTCTGTAGAAATTTTGCCAGGGTTTCTGGTGTTGCACTAAACCTCCGCAAACTCCTGAGGAAGTAAAGGTGCTGATGTGCTTTCTTCATGATGCTATTAGTGTGTTGGATCCAGGAAAAATCCGCCAAGATAGTGACTCCAAAGAACTTAAAATCGCTCACCTTCTCCACCTCAGACTTCCAATGATCACTGAATCATACACAGTGAATGACAGATGCCACTCAGGGCTTGACAGCTCGATCTTTCACCTCAGAGCCAGAGAACTTGATTTCAAATCTCAGAATTGAGCACAGAATCTAGAGCAGCCATTCTCAACCTTTATTTGGCTATGGTCCCTGAGTCCTCTGCTTAAAGTTTAAGGGGACCCGTTCACCATGAAGCAGTCAAGTTTAGTTGTAGAGATTCTTCTGTCCTACTGACTATATAAAAAACATGAAATATATTTAGGTTTTCAGTCCATGGCCCCAAGGGTGTGGACTGTATGGACGCTGTTGAGAATGGTTGATCTAGAACAACAATCCCAGTGCAGGTGCTCTCAAATACGAAGGCAGCCTATTTTGGATGAGCCCTCAAATGGCACGGGCTGCAAGGTTAGCATAGTGGTACAGCAACAGTGACTCGAGTTCAAATTTGGCATTGTCTGTAAGGAGTTTGTACATTCTCCCCGTAATCTGCATGTGTTTTCTCCAGGTGCTCCGGTTTCCTCCCATTTTCAAAACTCCTTTCAGCTGGATGCACAAGATGCCAAATCAGTTCACACAAGAAAAAGAGAACTCTTCCTAATGATGTTGAAAAGGACAGGTGGGAAATAGCTCAGTGTCAACCACCTATGAGCAGTGATCCCTGCAGTAGTGTCCATGCCAGTGACACCTTCCCCTCACAGAGCAGCCTTGCACGTGGACTTGGAAGGAGAAGTCTGGCACAAACAGGGATAAAATTAGTGTTTGAGAGCAGGATACTAGCATGGTGTTGATGGGTTGAGGATGGCTGACTCCAGGTACACCAGACCACAGTCATCCATCACAATGAAGTCTTGCTCACTGCAGGCAGCCTGGTGCCAGAAAACAAGCAGCAGCTGGTGGGCGGCCTGTGAGTCTTCCTGCCTCCTACATATGGCAGAGCTTCAATTCTGGGTGCACTGGGAAACCACTGCCTGAGGCACTAACTCTCATCTCACCATCAACAACAACTTCTGCTCGAGAGGCGCCAATTTCTTACTTTTTTTTGTTCAAAGCCAACTGCATCAACTCTAATTGAACAGAAAATGCTGGAAAGTTCTGCAAGTCAGGCAGTATCTGTTCAAGTCTTACCAAGCTTGTGCTTTTCTCATAAGACACCTCTCATCCTTCTTCGCTCCAAAGAGAAAAGCCCTGGCTCTGTTAACCTTGCCTCATAAGACACATTCTCCAACCCTCCTAAATCTCCTCTGCATCCTTGCCATAGCTTCCACATTCTTCCTATAATGAGGAGACTAGAACTGAACACAATATTCCAGCTGTGGTCTAACCAGAATTTTACAGAGTTGCATTATTACCTCACAACTCTCAAACTCAATCCCTCGACTAAAGACCAGCATGCCATAAGCCTTCTTAACTACCTTGCGTGGATAGTTTACCTCTGCCTCAGTCACAGTGACCACTGTTTACAGTGTTGATTGAGAGTTGCTTCCAAACTGTGATGGAATTCTGATTGGAGGATTTCAGGCAAAGAGATTTGGAGAAAGATGGGCTTGCATTTCGGAGGCCACAAGGGCCCTGGAGAGGTGTGGTTCGACATGGGGTGGAATAAGGGGAAAAAAATGTTCCTTTACCAAGTACTTCCTCAGGAGTTTGCGGAGGTTTGGTATAACACCATAAACCCTGGCAAATTTCTACAGAGGTGTGGTGGAAAGGGTGCTGACTTGCTGCATCATAGTCTGGTATGGGGACACCAATCCCTCTGCAAGAAAAGCCCTCCAAAAGGCAGTGGACACAGCCCAGGACAGTGCAGGCAAAACCCTCCCCACCATCGAGAACTTCGACAGGGAACGCTGCCGTCAGAGAGCAGCAGCGATCATCAAGGATTCACACCACCCAGCACACTGTTCTCATTGCTGCCATCAGGAAAGAGGTGTAGGAGCCACAAGACTCACCTCAACCAGGTTCAAGAACAGCTGCTACCCCTCCACCATCAAACTCCTCAACAACAAACTCAATCAGGGACTCATTTAAGGACTCTTACTTTTGCATTTCATTGATTTTCTTTTTTATTCTCTTTATTTGTTTACATGTACTTTTTTTTGCACTAACAATAAGTGGTAATTCTGCTGCGCCCTCAGGAAAAAGAATGTATGTGATGTCACGTATGTACTCTGCCAATAAATCTGAAATATTAGTCGTGAACATTGTTGTCGTGAAAGGGCCTGGGCCCCTCATCAGGCCCGAAACATTGAATTCCCCTCGACTTCCTATGGATGCTGCATGTCCTGCTGAGTTTCTCCAGCACGTTTGTGTATTTCATGCAAGACAGCCTTTTGATGCACAGGAACTTTGTCCTGGCAAGGGACTGAGGTAAAAGATTGGCCGCGACTTTACTGGAGAGAACAGGCAGAGGAACCGAGAGATTTACTCCAACTTCTATTTACCATGGTCGAACGAACAATTTGTCGTCAGCTCGAATGCAGATAAATGAGGAGCAACATTGTGGAGCACTGAATCTTCAAGTACATCAGTTTCTCAGTTAGCTACACATTATTGCTCTTTTATCCTTATTAAGTTATTGCAGGGCCTTTCTCCAACTCACACACTTTTGGATCAATTAGCTTAAATGTTTTGAGACTTTGTGCAAGGGTTTGTCTGGGAATGGCTGTCCTTGACAGAAGGGCACAGGGCAATGAGCAAGCTAAAAAAACCAAAAGAAAGAAAAAATTTTCCTTTCCTGGAGCTCCCTTCATGATATTGGAACATCAAGCTCAAGCAAGGTTTAAATTACTGATTCCATTTGAAATTACGGCATTTCACTATGAGCTGATCCATTCTCCCACTCAGCCCCACTCCCCTGCCTTCTCCCTATAACCTTTGATACCCTGACTATTCAGATACCTATCAATCTCTGCCTTAAATCACCCAACAATCTGGTCTCCCCAGCCACCCATTGCAGCAAGTTCCAGAGATTCACCACTCACTGGCTAAAGGGTCGTATGGGATGACATGTATATATTCTGAGGTTCACCACACTTTTGGTTGAATGGTGCACCAATAACAACCTTGCACTCACTGTCACCAAAACTAAGGAGCTGACTGTTGACTTCAGGAAAGGAAACCAGAGGTGTACAATCCAGAAATCATGGGGAGATCAGAGGTGGAGAGGGTGAGCAACTTTACATTCTTGGGAGTCACTATCTCGGAGGATCTTTCCTGGACCCAACACACCAATGCCATCGTGAAGAAAGCTTCCTCTAGATTTTGTGGAGGCTTGGTACGGCACGAGAAACCCAGACAAATTTCTTCAGAGATGTGGTGCAAAGTGTGCTGACCAGCTGCATCACAATCTGGTGTGGGAACACCAATACCCCTGATCTAAAGCCCTCCAAAAGGTAGAGGACATAGCTCAGGAGATCACAGGCAAAACCCTCCCACTATTGAGTACATCTACAGGGATGCCGTCAGAGGGCAGCAGAAATCATCAAAGACCCACACATACCCAGCACATGCTCTGATCTTACTGAATGCGATGTTATGTATGTACTCTGACAATAAATCTGAATCTAAAACTAAAGAAATTCTTCTGTGTCTCTAATCTAGACTCCCCTACTATGGGAAACAACTTTGCCACATCTACTCTGACAAGGCCTTTCAACATTTGCAAAGCTTCTATAAGCCACTCACTCATTCTTATGAACTCCAAGGAGTACATCCAAAAGCTGTCAAATGTTCCTCATATGTGCTGATCTCTTCATTCCAGGAATTATTCTTGTGAATCTTCTCTGAGCCCTCTCAAATGTCAGCACATTCTTCTTTAATTAAGGAGCCCAAAACTGTACCCCATACTCCAAGTGAGGCCTCACCAGTGCCTTATAAAGCCTCAACATCACATCCCTGTTCTTATATCCTAGTCCTCCAGATATGAATCCCAACACTGTATTCCCCTTCTTCACCACGGACTCAATCTGCAGCTTAACCTTTAGGGTATCCTGCACGAGAGCTCCCAAGTCCTTTTGCACCTCCAAATTTTGAATTTTCTCCCCATCCAAATAATAGTCTGCCCTTTTATTCCTTCTACCAAAGGGCATGACCGTACACTTTCCAACATTTGCAACTTCAGATTTCAGATTCATTGTCAGTGTACAGACATGACATCACACACAACCGAGATTCCTTTTTCCTGCGGGCGTGGCAGAATTCCCACTAATTGGTAGTGCAAGAAATAAATTGTACACAGAATAAAACATCTAAACAAAGAACTGCAAACAGATCATGAATGTAAATAAAACTGATTGTGCAATACAGAGAGAACAATAAGAAAATCAATAAAGCGCACAAGTGTCTGTAAATGAGTCCCTAATTGAGTTTGTTGTTGAGGAGTCTGATGGTGGAGGGATAGCAGCTGTTCCTGAACCTGGTGGTGCGAGTTTTGTTGCACCTACACCTCTTTCCTGATGGCAGTTGAGAGAATAGGGCGTGTGCTGGGTGGTGAGGATGCCTAATGATTGCTGCTGTCCTCCGACGGCAGCGTTCCCTGTAGATGTACTCATTAGTGGGGAGGGTTTTGCCTGTGATATTCTGGACTGTGTTCACTACCTTTTGGAGGGTTTACGCTCATAGGTATTAGTGTCCCCATGCCAGATCATGATGCAGGCAGTCAGCATACTTTCCACCTCGCCTCTGTAGAAAATTGCCAAGGTTTCTGATGTCAAACCTCCGGCAACTCCTGAGGAAGTAGAGGTGCTGAAGTGTTTTCTTCACAATGCCATTGATGTGTTAGGTCCAGGAAAGATCCACCGACATTCTTTGCCCATTCTCCTAATCCATCTAAGTCTCTCTGCAGCCTCTCCATTTCCTCCTTACTACCTGCCCCTCCACCTATCTTTGTATTATCTGTAAACTTGGCCACAAAGCCAGTTATTCCGCAATCCAAATCATTAACACACGGTTAGCATAGGGGCAGCACGGTTAGTGCAACGGCGCCAGTGACTTGGGTTTGAATCTGCCGCTGTCTGTAGGGAGTTTGTACGTTGTCCCCGTGTCTGCAAGGGTTTCCTCTGGGTGTGCTGGTTTCCTCCCACCGTTTAAAACATACATGGGTCAATTGGATGTAATTGGCCAGCTCGGGCTCGTGTACTGGAAGGGCCAGTTACTGCAATGGATGTCAAAAAATAACATGAAATGAAGTCTGACTCCTGCAGAACACCACTGATAACCAGTCTTCTTCTTTGGCTTGGCTTCGCGGACGAAGATTTATGGAGGGGGTAAAAAGTCCACGTCAGCTGCAGGCTCGTTTGTGGCTGACAAGTCCGATGCGGGACAGGCAGACACGGTTGCAGCGGCTGCAGGGGAAAATTGGTTGGTTGGGGTTGGTTTTTGGGTTTTTCCTCCTTTGCCTTTTGTCAGTGAGGTGGGCTCTGCGGTCTTCTTCAAAGGAGGTTGCTGCCCGCCAAACTGTGAGGCGCCAAGATGCACGGTTTGAGGCGATATCAGCCCACTGGCGGTGGTCAATGTGGCAGGCACCAAGAGATTTCTTTAGGCAGTCCTTGTACCTTTTCTTTGGTGCACCTCTGTCACGGTGGCCAGTGGAGAGCTCGCCATATAACACGATCTTGGGAAGGCGATGGTCCTCCATTCTGGAGACGTGACCCACCCAGCGCAGCTGGATCTTCAGCAGCGTGGACTCGATGTTGTCGACCTCTGCCATCTCAAGTACTTCGACGTTAGGGATGAAAGCGCTCCAATGGATGTTGAGGATGGAGCGGAGACAACGCTGGCGGAAGCGTTCTAGGAGCCGTAGGTGATTCCGTTAGAGGACCCATGATTCGGAGCCGAACAGGAGTGTGGGTATGACAACGGCTCTGTATACGCTTATCTTTGTGAGGTTTTTCAGTTGGTTGTTTTTCCAGACTCTTTTGTGTAGTCTTCCAAAGGCGCTATTTGCCTTGGTGAGTCTGTTGTCTATCTCATTGTCGATCCTTGCATCTGATGAAATGGTGCAGCCGAGATAGGTAAACTGGTTGAACGTTTTGAGTTTTGTGTGCCCAATGGAGATGTGGGGGGGCTGGTAGTCATGGTGGGGAGCTGGCTGATGGAGGACCTCAGTTTTCTTCAGGCTGACTTCCAGGCCAAACATTTTGGCAGTTTCCACAAAGCAGGACGTCAAGCGCTGAAGAGCTGGCTCTGAATGGGCAACTAAAGCAGCATCGTCTGCAAAGAGTAGTTCACGGACAAGTTTCTCTTGTGTCTTGGTGTGAGCTTGCAGGCGCCTCAAATTGAAGAGACTGCCATCCGTGCGGTACCGGATGTAAACAGCATCTTCATTGTTGAGGTCTTTCATGGCTTGGTTCAGCATCATGCTGAAGAAGATTGAAAAGAGGGTTGGTGCGAGAACACAGCCTTGCTTCACGCCATTGTTAATGGAGAAGGTTCAGAGAGCTCATTGCTGTATCTGACCCGACCTTGTTGGTTTTCATGCAGTTGGATAATCATGTTGAGGAACTTTGGGGGACATCCGATGCGCTCTAGTATTTGCCAAAGCCCTTTCCTGCTCACGGTGTCGAAGGCTTTGGTGAGGTCAACAAAGGTGATGTAGAGTCCTTTGTTTTGTTCTCTGCACTTTTCTTGGAGCTGTCTGAGGGCAAAGACCATGTCAGTAGTTCCTCTGTTTGCGCGAAAGCCGCACTGTGATTCTGGGAGAATATTCTCGGCGACACTAGGTATTATTCTATTTAGTAGAATCCTAGCGAAGATTTTGCCTGCAATGGAGAGCAGCGTGATTCCCCTGTAGTTTGAGCAGTCTGATTTCTCGCCTTTGTTTTTGTACAGGGTGATGATGGTGGCATCACGAAGGTCCTGAGGCAGTTTTCCTTGTAACCAGTAGCCAACCAGTAAAGGATGCATTTATTCCCACTCTCTGTTTTCTTCTGATCAGCCAATACAAATATCTTTCCTGTAATTCCATGGGCTCTCATTTTGTTTCTACACTTTATATCCTATGTAATCCAATATCCAATGTAAGACACAGCTGTTCTGGAGAGATGGAATCTACACTTAAACAAATATTAAAGGTGAAGCCAAAATGGATTAGTCCTTCTGCACAGGAATCACAACAAATTAGCAACACTTGGGAGTTAAAAAACTAGCCTCTGGCATCATCTTTAATACGGTGTTTCTTAGCTGTGTCCAACTCTTGATGTTATAGTTTGAATTTGCTGTTGCTAGAATTCCAATTTTCAATCCTTTATGCATCAAATCTAGCAGCGTGGTAAAATCTCAATCAATTCCCTGTCCAGACCTCGAAATAAGAAGGCCAATGCAGTCCTGCCTCATAAATGAACAAGTATTGAGAGCAATGAAAATGACTTCCCAGCAAAGGTAAGATTGTGCAAGATGATAGCTTATCTCTAAATTGAACAAACAAATTCAACTTTGAAATAATCTATCACAGATTCCCCATCTCCCAGTGGCCAACCATTTCAATTCCCTGCCCACGTCTGTCCATGCACTGCCAGACTGAGACCACCCACAAATGGGGAGGAACAACACCTCATCTTTTGACTGGGCACCCAAATGGCGTTACCATCGACTTCTCCGGTTTCCTCACCCTCTTCTTCCCCATCTCCTTCCCTCTAGTTCAGTCTCTCCCTCCCTCTCTTCCCTTTTCTCTCTGTCTCCTTTTACAGAGCCAAAATCAACTTCATCTTTCCTCTTATCATCTCCGATTAACACCTTTTGTTTGTTAGTCTGACTCCTTCCGCTGCTATTCTTTGCCCTTAATCTCTAGTCTTTAATTAAGATGCCTACCTGTTTTTTGCTTATACTTGAAGGGCTCAGCTCGATACATCGGTGATATATCTGTACCTTCCATGGATGCTGCAAACTCCTGTCCGAGTTCCTCCAACATTTTTTGGTACAATCTCAGCAGACTTTCGTGTTTCATTCTAATCTATCACATTATGGAGAGGGTCTAGAGGGAGGTTTGCCAGGATATTGCCTGGATTGGAAAACAAGTCTTATGAGGCAAGGTTAGAAGAGCTGGGACTTCCCTCTTTGGAGTGTAGAAGGATGAGAAGAGACTTGATAGAGGTTTACAAGATTATGAGAGGCATAGATAGGGTGGACAGCCAGCAGCTGCATCTCAGAACAAGATCAGCAAACACCAGGGGACATATGTACAAAGTGAAGGGAGGGAAGTTTAGAGGAGACATCAAGGGTGGTTTTTTTAACGCAGAGAGCTGTTGGGGCCTGGAATGCTTTGCTGGGGATGGTGGTGGAGGCTGAAACATTAGGGGCATTTAAGAGGCCCTTAGACAGACACATGGATGGAATAGAGGGATAAGGTGTAGGGAAGATTTAGTACTTTTATTTTGAAGGGAATATATGGGTCAACACAACATCGAGGGCCGAAGGGCCTTTACTGTGCTGGATGTTCCATGTTCTCCATTTAAACACATAGAACTTACTGTGCAGACATCAGACTTTAAGCCTAAATGCTACGCAACAGCCTCCTCCCACCTTTCATCTCATCCTTCTGCAAAATCTACTATTTTCACCCCTGTCTAGTCTCTACTTAAAAACTGTTTCAATAAGGTTCATCTACTTGCCACATGGTCATCACCTTGACTGACTGACAATATTTCTCTGAAACAGATGGCACCATGATTAGTGTCAGAGACCTGGGTTCCAATCTGGCGCTGTCTGTAAAGTGCTTGCACGTTCTACATGTGACCTGCGTGGGTTTTCTCCAGGTGCACCAGTTTCCTCCCACCCTCCAAAAGCGCATGGGGTTCGTAGGTTAATTGAGTCCAGAGAGTTGTGAACTCGGCCTGCAACATCAGGGGCACCAGTCTTCACTCCATCGAGGTCGTCAACAAGAGGCGGTGTCTTAAGAAATCAGCCTCTATCCTCAAGGACTTCCCACCACCCAGGCCATTGCCCTCTTCACTCTGCTCATCATTGGATTTCTGAATGGAGAAAGAACTTTATCCTATTTTCTTGCAATATTTATTTAGTTTTGAAATGTAATTTAGAACAATATTTCCACTGCGAAGCTGCCACAAAGCAATGAATTTGGTGATGTTCACGACAATAAATTCTGATTCTGTAATTAGATGCCACAGGTTTCACGGACTAGAAGGACCTTCTACTATACTGTGTATTTCAATTTTTAAAAATCTTTATGGTCTTTATTGGTGACAATACTTAGATTTACGGCCCTGGACCCATGGGGTCATTGACCTGGAATATTAACCTTGTTTCTATCTCCACAGATGCTGCTTGACTGACTCCACCAATATCTGTTCATCTTTCCCAACGTTCTTCACGGAAAACTGATGCAGAAAGATGAGATTATCAAAATGCCAAAGCACAGGAGTTCATTTGGCCATTTGCCATCCTTCATCCCTGCTCTTTTTTGAATAACCAACACATTTTTCTCTCTCAAATATTTATCCAATTTCCATTTTAAAGGTTACTATTGAAACAGGATCCACCAAACTCTGAGGCAACACATTTTAAATTCTAACTTCTCGGTCTGTGCTCTTTTGCTAATGAGTTTGAATCTAGGCCCTTTGCTTGCTGACAATTCACTGAGAAGACAAATGATAACAAAAGATGAGCCAAAGATGGAGATTTTTTAATGAGATCTCCAGCAGAAAGAGGTGGAGGCGATAACTGTGGTTATGGAAAACCTATCACTGGGTGAATCTGACCAATAATGTTGGTGTGGTGCATTCACTGAATGGAATTACACAAGCTTGAACAGCGATGTAGTTAACTAATGCAGTGGGTTAAACGCCGAGCTCAACAAACAGTTGAAATGCAGCACTTTATGGCGTCAGCTACCCTGATGCTGAACCTGAGAATATTTCAATCGTAAAAGTGTAAAACACAAAAATCTGCAGGTACCATAGTTGAAGTAAAAAGACAATGCTGGAGAAATTCAGCAGGCCAACAGTGTCATTTATACAGCAAAGATACATAACTGACGTTTCGGGCTTGAGCCCTTTATCAAGGTATGGAGAAATATCAGCAGGCATCCAAATAAAAAGGTAAGGGCGGAGGTGTGGGGAGAGGAGTGTGGATGCAAAGGCAGGAGGTAATAGGTGGAGAAGGGAGGATGGCTGGGTGAGTAGAGGAAAGGGGGTGAAGATAGAGGGAAGGGAAAAGGAAGGGGAAAGGAGAGCAGGTTAACAGAAACAGGAAGAGTCGATGTTAATGCCATCTGGCTAGAGAATGCATTTTTCAGAAACACAGACAGCTAAGAAAAATAGGCTCCCCATTTGCCACATTGGGTAAAATTTCCGAGATAGCTGGTGTAACTTCTCAGAGGCATCCTGCACAAACATCTCCTGAGACTGTGTCCCATCCGAACTGATGAGAAATCTTTGTGTGTTATCAGACTAAAAAAAAAATTTGCAAGGGCTCCGCTTTGGTGCCTGAAACCCTCGAACAGAAAAATCATGTGTTTGATCATTTTCTGCATTAGAGACTTTTTTTAAAAGACATACAGCACGGTAACAGGCCATTTTGACCCTCGAGTTCGTGCCACCCAATTTAAACCCCATTAACCTACACCCTGGTATGTTTTTGAAGAGTGGGAAGAAATTGGGCCCCCCCCAAGAGAAAATCTATGACACGGGGAGAACGTACAAACTCCTTACAGAGAGCATGGGATTCGAACAGCGGTCCTATTCCAATCGTTGGTGCTGTGAAGGTGTGGCGCTAATCACTATGCCAACCCTGCCACCCTGACTTCCATAAATTTGTGTCGATTCTCAGAAACTTATGGCTGGAACCTTCTTCAACATTCGCTGCCTTGGTTTATCTGGCTGATGGAATTAAGTTTGGGTGGGAGACTGGTCAAGGGACGGTAATTTTTTAAAATCCCCAGTGTACTTGCAACTTCTCTTTAAAAGAGCAATATGAAATTGTAGTTACTGCCAGAAACGTTTGCTGTGGTATTGCAGTGTTGTATGTGCAGTGACCAATCAGTCCACCAGAATTCAATGACAACCCACGTCCATCAAAAATGTAAGACGACCTTGCAGGAACAGAAGCAGAGGAGACGGCCCACGAGGCGGTGACCACGGCAGCAGACCCGCTCTGAGGCTCAAGAACACATAGGTGTCGGGCTGCTGATAGCTTGAGGCGAGGAACCCACACAGGCTGTGGGCAGCTGATGACTGCGGTCAAGGGACTCACACCAGGCTGCAGACTGCTGGAGACCAACTGGCTGAAGGAGTACCAGGCAATGGAACCGGGGATGTGAGAGGGTACCAAGAAACGCTGGAGGCTTCTTGCTTGTGTCAGAGGTTTGGATCTGCACTTCAGGTTGAACTGAAGGCTGTGTGGCTGCGTAGCCTGTGGGAGCACTGGAGGTGAATCCATGGACACTAAGTGACTTTGAGGGTTGGGGTGAATTTCTCTTTCGCTTCTATTTCTATTTCTATTGCCGCCGGGCAATTTCTGCTGATAGAGGATCCATGACTGCCTTACGGTAGACTAAAGGAAATTTTGTGTAATCACTTTATTGGTTTTGTTACATGATAATAAAGTAATCCTGGAACCACCAGTTCTTCACCTGTGTTGTTTTTATTTAGTTATTCGTGGACTGTAGCTGGATGGTCTTTGTCAGGTCTCTTTGCTTGAACCCCAATCCTCCTGGTGACAACGTTCCCACAATGCTGAACTTCACAATTTAGATCCATTATCAATGAACGAAGAGCAATACATCTCCAATCATAAAAGCGTGTGCCTGGAGACTTTGTCCGTTTAGATGTTAGAGATTGTAGATTTGGGAGGGGCTGTCAGAGTGACCGAGGTGAATGTGGTGGATGATACAAACAACAGTCATTGAGTTCCAGTGGGTGAAGGGAGTTCAGGATCCCGGATGGAGTGAGCTGGTTGATCCCAGATGGAGTGAGCTGGTGGATCCCGGATGGAGTGAGCTGGTTGATCCCAGATGGAGTGAGCTGGTTGATCCCGGATGGAGTGAGCTGGTTGATCTCAGATGGTGCTGAATTTGTAAAGGCAAGTGGAGAGCATTCAATCACACGCCTGATCGGTGACTTGTGATTGGTGGAAAGGCTTTGGATGTCTGGAAGTGAGTTATTAAATTTAATTTTAGATTTGGACACACAGCACAGCAATTGACCTCTTCGGCCCACGAACCTGTGCCGCCCAATTACACCCCTTGTACATTTTTGAACGGTGGGAGGAAACTGGAGCACCTGGAGGAAACCCACGCAGACACATACAAACTCCTTTCAGACAGCACTGGATTCGAACCCCGGTTGTTCAAGCTGTAACAATATTACGCTAACTACTACACTAACCTTGCCTTCCTATTCTCACTGGACAATCAGCATCTGACATGTTCCCATACGATGCCAATTCTATGGCTTGGCCAATGGAGCTCTGGCTAATAGTGATGCTGGGATGGGATTGGTGGGGAATACAGCAATATTAATGCCATTGAGTGTCAGGGGTAGGAGATTACATGCTCTCTTGTTGGAGATGGCCTTGTGGTGCACACATTGCTTGCCACTTAGCAATCCGTGCCTGAATGCTTCCCAGATCTTGCTGCAGCAGGCACAGACTGCTTTATTTGCTGATGACTTGTGAATAGAATTGAATATTCTGCAATGATCAGGAAAGATCTCCATTTCTGACCTTCTGTTGTGAGGAAGGTTGTTAATGAAGCAGCTGAAGGCATTTGGACTATGTTGCCCTGAGAAACCGCCTCCAGCAATATCTCAGGGATAGAACAATTGACCTCTAACAACCTTCAACTAAGGTACAATTCCGACCACTGGAAAGTCTTTCCTTTAATGCCCAGAACCTCAGGTTTACCGAGGATCTTTGATGCCACACTTGGCCAAATGCTGCTGGTCATTTTATTCACACCTCTCGAATCATCGCCTGTAGCGCAAGTTAGCACTGCAGATATGATTAGATGTAAATTTGAACAGGCTGTTGGGGAGCAACCACCGTATGGGCAGCACTTTTGACAATGTTTTCCATCACTTTGTTCATGACTTAAAGGAGGCTGATTAGCCAGCTTGGATTCATCCTGTGTTTTGTCAATAACATGCATCTGGGCAATGTTCCACTTTGCCAGACACAAAAGTGCTGGAGAAACTCACCAGTTCACGCAGCATCTATAAACTTTTGCGTATTCCACTCCAGTCACAGCATTTGCAATGTGTCTAACAATGCTCTACTTTGCTGGGGTGGTGCCAGTGTTGTGACTGCACTGGACTAGTAGCCCGTTCTGGAACACGCACTTCAGTACCACAGCCTCTGATCCCATGGCCTTGGCTGCATCCACTGCCGTCAGCCCTGTCTTGGCCCCACATGGGATGAGGCAAATGGACTGAAGACTGGCTTTTCTGGTGGAGGAGCCCCCAGGAGGAAGATAAGAGAGAGGATCCACAAAGTAGCTGGCTGAACACAACAATCGCTGGCTAATGATGGCATTATATACATTGACAGACATGTCTCCATGTGTGAACAGGGAGAAGCTGGGGGAACCCAGCAGGTCAGGCAGCAGCCACGGAGAGAAATGGTCAATCAAAGTGGTGCTGGGACTTTTTATCGAGACTGAAGAGGGGAGTTATCAGATACATAAAGAAAAGGGGAAAGGGGATAGGCTGGGGAGGGGCCCAGAGGTGACAGGGTACTGGACAACAGAAGAGAGACTGGCAGGAGAGGAGACCAATGGGAGTGAGGGAAGGTTAGAAATAAAAATGAGAAGGGGTATCAGGTAATGGAGAGAAAGAAACACGAGTTCTCGCCTGCACCCACATGTTCCCATTCATGATGATGGACCTGTGACATCTGCATACCAGCTATCAGCCTGCCCATGCGTGATTCTCATGTAATTATAAAAGACCACCTTGCCTTGTTTATAGAGCAGGGGAGCCTTCTTTCTTGCCAGTCCCTTAATCAACAGCTAGTTCATATTGGCCCTAATTACACAGCTGATTGCGGGAGTCCACTGTGCAGAATTGGCGGCTCCATCACACCGAGTACTAAAACACATTCCAGGTTTCCCTGAGCTTCTGTCACTGGAAATGTCTTCCCCTTGTTTGTTCCTCCATGCTACATTCCTCCATGATTTCTTACGCTCGTGAAGACTTTGTCACCTCCCTGAATGTCGCCTGCGCACAATTGCAAAGCCTCCAGGCATCCTTCCGAAGAGTGCCCAGAAATGAAATCAGCAATCTAGCTGAGGCCTAACCAGTGAATGAGCCAGAGAGAGGTAGCAACAGCCAGCTGAGATACTGGGCTTCTCATAAGAATGTTGGTCAACGTGATGGCCTGGCCAGTCAAGGGGGGAGGGGGGTCACATCTGAAATTTGGTTGGGGAAAGCCTAAAAATAATGGAAGATGTGAGGTTAAAACCCAATGCTGGAGAAATTCAGCAGGCCAAACTGTGTATTTTTTAATAGCAAAGATAAAAATACATATCCAACATTTCGGGCTTGAGTCCTTTGTCAGCCGGTTAAGTGCCTACATTTTGCTCATTCCTTGACCAAGGACTCAAGCCCAAAATGTTGGATATGTATTTTTATCTTTGCTATTACAAAAATACACTGTTTGGCCTGCTGAGCTTCTCCAGCATTGTGTTTTTAATTCAACCAGGGTGTCTGCAGACTTTCTTTGTATCCTTATGATGTCCCTGATTGAGTTTGTTGTTGAGGAGTCTGATAGTGGAGGGGGAGCAGCTGTTCCTGAACCTGGTGGTGCGAGTCTTGTGCACCTACACCTCTTTCCTGATGGCAGCAGCGATAACACAGCATGTGGATCCTTGATGATTGCTGCTGCTCTCCGACAGCAGCATTCTCCGAAGATGTTCTCGATGGTGGGGAGGATTTTGCCTGGGCTGTGTCCACTAACTTTTGCAGGACTTTACGCTCAGGGCCATTGGTGCCCCGATACCAGATTGTGATGGAGCCAGTCTGGAGATAGTGGACTCAAAATGTCTGGAGGCTTGTAGAACAGAAACAGGGTATAGGTATATTCGTCAGCAAGTATCCACTTAAAACCAGAAGCCTATTGAATATTATAAACTCATGGCAGATTGCACTTCAGTCTCCAGGTGAAATGGGAAGATACACTCATCACATTATTTAATTACCCACTGAACACAGAGAGAAAAAAAATCCACAAATGCATCAGACTCCAACTGGGAATTCCACGTTGACTTGTTGGACTTCTGCTCTCCACCAGTTCAGTGACTATCTAGAGCCTAACCCCACACGCAGCTCCCAGTGGGCAAAGCCGATGCAAGAGTCCCAGGCAATCTCAAGAGTTCTTAGTTAGGCCACATTTTGCCTGCCTTAATTGTTATTTTGGAAAGGACAGAACATCGGGTGGTAGGGAACGACTGCCGACTCACAAATGTTTGAGTAATTTACTTCCCAATTTGCAACATTACTCATTAAAATTTGCATCTGGGGAATACCAGGTTCTGAGTTCCTCTAATGAGCAAGGAAACAAGGAGCAGGGGCTGCATGAAAAATGCATGTGTTGCTCTTAACCATTATCTTCCATATGCAGTGGGGGGGGGGGGGGGGGGGAGGAGGTTGGGGGGGTTAGCTGCAGCAGCGATGCCAGGGTTCCCAAAGGAGGATTCCTTGGGATGCTTCCTTTTCATATTCGTGTGCACAAATGTGCCTGACAATATCCCAGAGATTGCGTGCTCCATTTCTTTGGAGGATTAAGGTTTTAGTTTGCAGAAAAAGAAACCTTTTTCCCCCTACCTCCTCTCCAACCTCCAGTCTCCACATCCCTTGGTGGCAGCAGAGGCTTTGCTTCCACTGGGAATCCTGTTCATTCTCTCTATCTTTCCAATTAATTGCTAAACACCAAAGCCCCCAAACGCCCTACACACCCCATAAAAGCCTCATTACAACAGCACGGTGACAGTTAGAAATCAAATGTAACTGCAGCACTGAGACAGGCATGGATCAGCTTTCCTGGAAGTGGTGTCTGCATTTTTGTTCCGTACACTTTCTCTTTATCTTTTCCTCAAATTTCTCATTCACCTCAAAAATAATGTCGCATAAAATGCAATCACTTTAAATAACAGAATTAGATAGTGCAACAAGTTAAATCTTCCTCAAAATATATATTTAGCCTTAATATTAAATACTGAGTTTGGACAGCGGACAGGAAAAAAATAGCTGTCTATAGGTTCTGTCAATATAATTATTTCCCCCATCCTTGCCCTCTTCTCATAAAATATTGGAATCCCTCATAGACCCACAGGTACAGGAATTGTGGGACAACACTATAGGGCTAGGATCAAACTGGACTCAGCCGTGCCTGATGACAAGTTCCTGTTACTCTCTGCTGAAGGGGCCTTGGAAATGGTCGTTCATTTACTAAAAGACCAACTCAGAGAACATCCTTTCCTCAGACCACCATTACACACACACACACACACACACACACACACACACACACACACACACACACACACACATCAGTCACCACATATACACATACGCGCGCGCGTGCGTGCTTTCCTCAGTCACCACCACATACATGCAGGCACTTTTTTCTAAATCCAAAAAACTTGCATTGTTATGCTACCTTTCAACAACCACAGAACATTTTGCAGCCCTTTATTTTACAGAAAAAAAACACAGCTGATATGAGATGTTCTTTCTGGTGCCTATAATACAATAATAACTGCACCTCTTACAAGATTTTACCATTCCCTGGGTGTCACCTTTAACCCATTCCAGCTATTCCTTGAAATCGATGTTAAGTGACACCACCCATACTGAGAGGGTCAGTTCAGGGATGTCACAAGTGTAATGCTCTGCTTTATCTGGGAGGCAAAACAAAAGTACAGAAGGGTAGTCTACATAACAATTTACAAAGCCAATCTCCCGAAGAATTAGCACGGACGTATACAAGATGTTAGCACAGGTGGCCAAGGGCAAGAATCATTATGCTACAGGAGGCCACCATTCTGCCCATCACTCCAAGCCATCTCTTCAATTCCACCTCTTGGCTCTTTCCCTAAAGCCCTGTAAATATTCTCCATGCTTGACCTGCTGAGTTTCTCCAACATTATGTTTTTACTTCTACCATGGTGTCTACAGATTTTCATGTTTTACCCCTTCTGAGTCTATCAGCCTCTCCTTTGAAAGTCCCAAATGATTCTGGTTCTGCCACACTTGTCATTTCAGATTATAATCATATTCTGCTGTAATGGTTAGCGCAACACTGTTACAGTGCCAGCGACCCGGGTTCAAATCCACTGCTGTCCGTAAGGAGGTTTGCATGTTCTCCCCGTGTGGGTTTCCTCCAGGTGCTCCTGTTACCTCCCACTCTCCAAAAACATACAACTAATTTGTGTATTTGGGTGGCACAGGCCTGTGGGCCGGTTACTGTGCGGAAAGTCTAAATTTAAAATTTAATTTAATTTAAAGTATGTTTCTTTACAGGCTTCTCAAACTTTTAACCAATGGATTTAATCTACAGTATGTCTCCTGGGTCTTCAACCATCAGACAATGAGATCAGCTCCTCTCCTGTTGCCTTTATCCTGATCTGCACACCTCAATCGAGTCTCCATACAACCTTGATTGCTCCAAAGACAGTAACTACACTCCTCCAGTCTAATCTCGAAACGACTCAGAATCTATTGTCACGAACATGTTACAAAATTAGTTGTTTTACGACTGCATTACAGGTGCAAATATTGCTATAAATTACAATTTTTTTTGAATTCCTGCAAAAGAAGAGAAAGTGAAATAGTGTCTGTGGTTCATTGTCCATTCAGAAATCCGATGACAGAGGGGAAGAAGCTGTTTGTCTGCAGACTCCTGCACCTCCCTCCTGATGGTAGCAATGTGAAGAGGACATTCTCTTCTGGTTCAAACTTTCCTACATCCATGTTCTGAAGATTCAGTGACAAAAATAAGATGTATTAGGAAGCATCTTAGAGGGAGGGAGGAGATCTGGAACAGCAAGTGAAAACCAGCTAAAGACGCAGCTACCAAGTGAACGTGAGGAGCTCCAACCAGAGAGAACGAGATGGTGACAACACAAGTGATGTTGGCAGAGGCAATAATGTGGTTTTAGAGTACTTCAATCGTCTGAGCTTGGAATTTGACGATGAGCACATATTCTTTTCAGATTAAACAGGACATCTATTATAAAGATAGTGGACAGTTATTGGTAATTTACGAGGTCATTCCAGTTAGGATTAACGACTTGGTCTTAAAATATTTACAAGATGCAGTTTGTGATCTAATAGCAAATCGTTTTGGAGCTTTTATCCAATCAAATTAACAAATGGCCAAGCAAAATTTAAGTGTTAGAATAAACAACGTGAAAGTAGTGGTTTTTTTCTATATTCACAAAGCAGCACTGTGCCTTTGAAATGGCATGACTGAAAATTATCTAGATTTTTACTTTTTAAAAAAAACATTTAATTTTTTAAATTTAATTTAGAAATACAGTACAGCAACAGGCCCCTCCGCCCAAATACACCAATTAACTCCCAAACCCTGCACGTTTTTTTAAAGGGTGTGAGGAAACTGGAGTGCCCGGAGAAAACCCACACAGACACGGGGAGAACATACAAACTCCTTTCAGACAGCACCGGATTCGAACCCGTCGCTGGTGCTG
The DNA here is from genome assembly GCF_036971445.1 of Narcine bancroftii. Classification (NCBI taxonomy): domain Eukaryota; kingdom Metazoa; phylum Chordata; class Chondrichthyes; order Torpediniformes; family Narcinidae; genus Narcine; species Narcine bancroftii. The sequence continues at coordinate 5,989,413 of NC_091482.1, forward strand.
GTCTAGTGTTGCACAAACTGTTCCATTCTTTGCCCACTTGTCTTACTCAGCCTGAGTGGCAAACTTCCCTGTAAACCAGCCCCAAAAATTCTAATTGTGCCCTTCCACAACAAAGAACTTGTCTGTTTGAAGTGCTTTGGATGGTCTCAGGTGCTCCAGAAGCACGTCACTGTCAATGAACATAAAAAAGTACCTTATTAAATGTGGTCTCCAACATAGATTCATGCTGTTACAGAGTTCTGTGTTGTGTATTGGCCTATGTGTTGTGTGGTTTTATGTTAAAAAGTGACACTTTGCCTTAAGAGCCAAGGTGAAAGTGGACTGCTGAGAGAGTGGGAGTCGGACTGAGCATGTGCAGAAAATGATCTAAAAATTTCTGGACTTGGACGATAAACCACCACTGGGAGGTGCTGTGGAGTGGAGTCATGGACTGGAGGACAGTTTAGAATGTTGGGATTTCACAAAGGATGAACATACCGAAGGCAGCCAGAAGGATCCGGACCAAGCCAGTGGTTCCTCTCTCTGCAAGCAACATAAGACAACTTTGAATTTTGTGCTCTCTCTCTCTCTCTAAGATCTTTTGGCTTCAGTTTACCAAACAAACTGAATTTTGTTTATGACCTTTGCTTCAGTTGAGATTGAAGTTTTGAGTCTTGTGTGTTTTGTTTCTAAATTTTTCTGTGGGCTGGTTGGAAATATAACTTAGACTTTAATTACATATGTTATATTTAGGCTGAGGTATTTATTAGTTTTACACTGTTATAGAAATTTGCATAGTAACCAGTGGGCATTGTTATAAAAGGGGGGATTTTGAATTAAAGTTTGAAGGTGAATTTTTTTGTTAATAAAGTAATTGTTCATCTTTACCCCTGTAAGATATGCCTTCTTTATGATTGCTGGTTTGATCTTGTAACAATGCCTAAACACAACGAGATGAACAGAGTAATTGCTTAAATTATCTTAGTTGACCAGGCCATCAAAAGATCCTCCCTTCTCTCCAGAGATCCTTTACATTCGCATAAGAGGACTGAATGGTTAATTGCAAATACAGCACCTCTCACACTGTTGGAGTTCTTGCAGGAAACCCCAATAATCCATCTAACAGAGAGTGCTCAAGACATGAGACGTCGGCATATGCTCTATTACGAGATGTCACGGGAGGAGAATTCCAGTGGACAGAGGAAAGATTCAAAGCCTTTTCTGAAAAATGCAAAATCCCCAAGCATTCAGGATGATAATGAAGACATCCAGACCATGTATTGAGAGCAAGAGTCGGATCGGAGGTCAATCCACAGGACTATAGGAGTGGCAGAGAGGTTGTCTAGAGTCTCCCTCCCCCACCTTCTACATGACCTACCAGGATTGTTGTCTGAAGAGGGCACACAAAAATCATTGAGGACTTCTTCCACCCTGCACACAGCATCTTCCAGCTGCTCCCATCAGGGAAGAGATACAGGAGGATCAGAGCCAGCACCACCAGGCTGAGGAACAGCTTCTTCCCATGGGCTGTGAGAATGTGAACGACCAAAGGAGCCGCTCACACTCACCATCTGAGACTCTCATATTGACGAAGCAACAATTATTTATTTATTTGTATATTTGAATACTTGTCCTACATTTTTACTGTTTGTCTGTATGTTTAGTTGTGTGCCTGCGTGTTTTGTATTGAGGACCGGAAAACGCTGTTTTCTCGGGTTGTATTTGTACAATCAGGTGATAACACAAGATAACAAATGTTTTCAAAAGGTTTATTTCGTGAAAAAAAATCAGGGATGATGACGACTTCAAACAAAACATAAAATAGTTTCAGATTTGCTGTATCATGTAGGAAGTTGGAGAAATATTAAATTAACTTTTATTGTATTTAGCATGTTTAATGCATAATGACGCTAAAACATTGCATTAGTTCAATTGACCTAAAAATGTTTTGCCGCTGATTTTCATTTGTACTCAGCACCTGATGCCTCTCATGTCAGTGCCCAACAATAGTCAGCGGCATTGTTGGATTCCAGTTGCCCTGATACTGCTTTTCCATGGTCACAATTTCCTGGTGAAACCTTTCACTGACAGCACCAAGATCAGCAGGGAAGACGTCCAAGTGCAAATGCAGAAAATGAATTTTCAATGACATGTTACACTTCATGGTTTTGTATATAGGTTACACAAAACACAGTGACTGATGGGAAACTTTTATGGTGATTTTCGCAATCAGCAGCCCAAAATCCATAAAATGCAAATGTTCAGGCAGCAAAATGCATGATAAACTTGACTTGACTTGAAGTCCACACAATTGAATTATTTATTGTCATGTGTACCATGATGCAGTTTTTGTGCGCTATCCAGCAAGTCAACCTCTTACACAGAACAGCAGGTAGTGTAAGAATACAAACACTGTGCTACAGTAACACCAAAGATCAAGATGGTGGCACTACTGGAGCTGCCCTGCCACTGGTGTGGATCCATGGAGAGTGGGGAGCAGAGACACAGTGTTCCCACAGGGTCCATCCATCCGACATTTTTAGGTCAATTGAACTAATGCAATGTTTTGGCGTCATTATGCATTTAACATGCTAATTCAATAAAAGTTAATTTAATATTTCTCCAACTTCCTACATTGGCTCTGTACAAGCATTAAGTGGCCTGAAAATGGAGCTGATGGTGGTTTCATTTAAAAATACTATGACCACGGGGTATGCGCCCAAGATGGCAGTACCTATGATCGGTAGCAGCCATCATGCAGGAAAGTGGGATGACTGGTGCAGGGCACCAGAAAATAGGGAGAACAGTCCCCCCCATTTGAGAAGGAGAAGCAGAGGAGTCAACCCACGGGACAGTGGTCACGGTGGCAGACCAGTAAGGGGTTCTGCAATTGGAGAAACACATAGGCAGCAGACGGTTGGGAGACTCGAGGCGACTGCAGCTGGTGGAGGATACCTGGAGACTGGCTGAAGGGATACCAGGTATCGGAACTGGGATGCGAGAGGGTCCAAAGGCGCTGAAGTGTTCCTGATCGTGTCGGAGGTTTGGATCTGGGTGGTTTGAACGGGACTCTGGGTTGCTGCAGGGGCTGTGGCAGTGCTAGAAGTGAATCCACGGACCCTCAGTGTCACTGAGGGGGTACTCTTTTGCTTCTCTTCCTTTGATTGTAAGAGGCACTTCAGGCAATTTCTGCTGATGGTGAATGTGTCTGTGTTTCAGCAGACAAAAGCGAATTTCGTGTAATATTGCCCTGTCTTTATTACATAACAATAAAGTGAATCTGGAATCCTGAATCTATATAGATCAAAGTAGTAAAAGCAATGCTACTTCACAAAATACCCAGTTCCACCTCATCTGTGAAAGAGGCTCCAATACCATCACACCGAACCAAGCAGAAAAACTTTGAAGACATTTTAATTGCAATTCCTACAGTCCATCAGAGTCCATCTATGTTCAGACCAGCTTATGGTATCACAACCATGGTCAAGCACACCTTGTGTGTAGAACTGTAGTGTGTAACTCCTGTGGCGTGACCTTGCATGTAAACACCATTGGAACAACACGTAGCAGAACCCTTTCTGAAATAGGATCACCTTATTAACCTCTTGGTGTACTATTAATAGTTCAATTCTAGCAAGCAATAAGTTTGTTTAAGAATTCATGCCGTTGTTCCTGGTGCTTAGGTGACAAATACGTTGAGGATCTCTGTGTTTTCTCCCTTTTATGGGTTACTCTCTTTTGTTCACTTTCAGTAAGCATAAATCTCCATTTTGGAGTGTGGTTCCAGGAAGGTTGAACATTATTCAAGATTCCTTTATGGTCTTGTAATAGTGGAGAACACATAATATTACACAAAATTACTTTCTGCCACAAAATTACTTTCTGCCTGCTATAAATCAGACAAAGAGTCACCCTTACAGTACAAGAGAAAGAGAAGCAAAAGAGAGTTCCTTCAGAGTCACTGAGTGTCTGTGGATTTGTCTCCAGCGCTCCTGCAGCTGCACAGACTCCTGTTCAATTCATGGTAACCCTAACCTCCGACACAATCAGGAAGCTTTCAGTGCCTGAGGCCCTTTGGAAGCCCTTCTTGCCTTCAGCACTCTCTCAAATCCCAGTTCTGATACCTGGTTCCCATGAACCAGTCTCCAGCAGCCTCTGCGGGTTCCCTGACTGCGTCGTCCGCACCCTGTGTGGATCCCTCACCCACTGAATCCCTCGCTGGTTAACTGCCGTTGTCACTGAGACGCAGTAAATAACTCGAGAGGCTGAGGCTGAGTCCCTGCTTTACAGGCTTTTATTCACAATGGACCGGGACCTCACCCTGTGCCGTGACCCGAGCTTTCTGGGGAAGGGTGAAGGTGTTAGAGGATTTATACAAGTTCAGAGGAGGAGGGGCCACAGGTACAGTCTCAGAACGGGGAGGAGTCAGGTAATCAGCAGTTAACCACAGTCCACCTTCACTACAGAATGTCTCCATTCTTCTCATTCTCAACAGGGGTGTTCTCCCCATTCCTGGCACCAGCCCGATCCTCACCAGAATCTACAACCTCTCGTGGCCGCTGCCGAACACAGGTGCCATCTTGGGCACTATCTCCCGTGGTTTCAGAATTTTACATTTAAACACTGTCGGCTCCTTTAGCAGGCCATTTATAGCCTATACTGAGCCACAGGCAGTAGGACCAGGTGGTTGAATCCTTTGGAGCAGTGCCATATCTCCTCTCTGCTCTTCTGGGTCCATACCAGTGACAGTGTTACTGTTACAGCAGTTCCTGCATCACTGCCACTTCAGGCTAAAGCTATTGAATGGAACTATTTCTTGTCATGTGTACCAACGACACTTTGTTTTGTGTGCTATTCAGGAAAGTCTACCCATTCTTAAGAACAGCAATGATAAATTAAAAGTGCAAGTAAGTCAAAGAGTGCGGTGTTCAGTGTTAAAAAGAGTCTATAGTGCAAGCCCATTATCTTTTACCAACCAGGGGTCCATTCAAGCAGGAAGGAAGTTGTCTCAAAATTGTTTGAGTGAAACTCTGGCAGTGCAAAGAGAAAGAGATAGAAACGTGCCTTGGATTTCCTTGCGGAGGAGACACGGTCTCTCTGTTGCAGACAATGCTGATGTAGGCGAGTGACAGACATTTGAATAACTAATCAATTTGTGCCTGCGGTGACTGGAAATGTGCAAGTTGGTCACTTACATCCTATTTCATTGACGAGTGCACAGACCAAGGCAGTTAACAAAAACAAACTCAGTAAGTTATTATTTGGTTCCTGATTTATTGGATGGGCAGCTGAGATTGCAGAGAAAGAAAATGTAATTGGATCATTTCACGTGGCATATAAAGACAAGATATGAGAATGTGGTTTTGCTGACGGCCAGGATAGAGGATACGCTGCTTTACCTCACGAGGATGGCAGGGACTTGAAATGACCGTGACTCTCGTGTCAAGAATCAGCCACTTTCCACAAAAAAATTACTATTTTTGACAAATATTTCTCTCAGCTTTGAGCACCGCAAACTGTGAATGTGGCCTGACAATCGAACAGCTCACTGTCGAACTTGCCTTTCCTTGTAAAAGGTAAAGGTTCCATTATTTTCGCATAAAACTACATATAGAATGTAACATGCATGAAATTCTTTAACTTCTGACTACTGTAAGGCAGAGAGTTGCCACTTTGTTCAGTGCCCCTCACAGAAACCCACAGCACCTGGTGTTCCTAAGCAGTCTCCCCTCCAAGCACTGACCAGTCCTGAGTCTGCTTAGCTTCCGAGGTCAGACAATCCCAGGTGTATTCAGCCTAGTACGTGTTCCCCAGCAAGTCCCAGTTCCGCCACTCTCTTTCCAAACCTAACACCGGTGCACGAACAAGTGGCTGGCTGAGTGAACACTGCAGAGAATGAGCCTCCCCTCGTTAATTTAATTTTAATGATACAGCATGGTAGAAGGCTCTTCACCGAATTAACCTATAAATCCCAAACATTTTTGGATGGTGGGAGGAATCTGGAGCACCCTGAGGAAATCCACGCAGGTTACGGGGAGAATGTACAAACTCCGTACAGGCAGCGCCAGACCTGTTGTAGGCTTAAGGAGCAGCAATCAGCTGTGGGTTGGTGAGACCAACCACCCAATTAGAAAGTGGACTTTGGATCACTGTACAATTCCAATGCCCTTTTGACATGACTAGCAGAAAGCAGCCATGAATTAAAGTACGCACTGATGAACATTTTGACCTGCAGAGTGCTGGGGTAAAGTACCACTATTATTTCCTGTGGCAATTGCTGGAATTTCACCATTCCTTTTGGCATCTTTAATACAATCTGGAAATTAACTTTAAACTAAATTGCAACAATTGGGACAAGGACCTGTAAGATCACAAGACATAGGGGCAGAAATAGTCTGCCCCACCATTTAATCATGAGTTGATCCTTTTACCAACTCAAACCATCCCCCACACCCTTCTCCCCATAACCTTTGAAGCCCTGGTTAATCAAAAGCCTGTCAATCTCTGTCTTAAATACACCCAATGACCTGGCCTCCACAACCACCTGCAGCAACAAGTTCCACAGATTTACCACCCTCTGGCTGAAGAAATTCCTCCGCATCTCTGTTTTAAACGGATGGTGTATCCAAAGTTAATAGCATTCACACAAAATTATAATCCATGCTAGGAGTAGTTTTGAAAGTTGGAAAGAGACGATAGAATTACTTAACAATTGGATGCCGCGACGATAAAAGACCGTGTGGATGGGTCCTTTGTTTAACACTTCATCTGAGAGAAAGCAATTGCACTGCAGTAGAATGGTATATAGTCTGGAGCTCAGGTCACTCTAGACTGGGACTTGGAACCAGAAACAGTCCTTCCAAGTGAAGCAACAGTTCATTTGTAAATCTGCAGGGGTCAGGTGCTCCTGTTGTGGCCACCTCTGCATCGAAGAGACTGGACGCAACTTCGCTCTGTCCACTGCAATAATCGGGATCTCCCAGAGGCCAACCATTTTAATTCCACACCCCATTCCCGTGCTGACATGCCTGTCCATAATCTCATGCACTGCCAAACCGAGGCCACACGCAAATTGGAGGAACAACATCTTGTATTCCGTTATGGCCTTCCTCTCAGCTCTCTCTCTCTCTTTATCTCTCAGTCTTCCAGCTCCCCACCCCCTACCCTCTCCATTTAGAGATCAACCCCATCCCCCCCCAATCCCAGGTTTTTTTCTTTTGTTCTCCCACCCAGATCTACCATGACCTCTTACCTGTGGGCCTGTGCACCTCCCTCTCTCCCTTCTGTCCCCTCCCCCAGCATTTTATTCAGACACTCACCTCCTTTCTGCTCATACAAAGGGATCAGGCCGAAAACATTGGTTAACTTCCTTTTGCTTCCTAAAGATGCTGTATGACCTGCTGAGTTTCTCCAGCACTTTTGTGTACTGCGCCACAAAAAGAGACAGGATTGCTAGACCACAGCTGACCACATCACTTGAAAAAAATGAATGCATAAAATGTATTCTCAAAAAGGAAATATAGATGCCAGAAATTGGGGGGGGGGGGGGGGGGGGGGGAGGGCTTTATCCACAAGCAGAAAGTCCATGGGGCCCAATGAAATACTGCAGTACCACACATCTGACACTAGAGGGGGAACTGCTCATTTTCTTTCCCTGTCTGATTGGCAGCAACGAGCATCTGAGGCCTTTTGGTGAAAACACAAGAGACTGTGGATGCTGGATTCTAGAGTGCGTTAAAAACAAACTGCTGGAGGACTCCGTGGGTTGAGTAGCATCCGCAGAAGGAGAGGAACTATCGACATGTTAAGTCGAGGCCCTTCATCAGAACCTGAGAGTCAGCAGGTCACGCAGTAAGACCAGTTTATTATCTGATTGAACACGTACAACCTGATGAAACAGTGTTCTCCGGTCCTCGGTGCAAAACATGCATACACTGATCCAAACCTCCGACACAATCAGGAAGCTTTCAGCACCCTTTGGGAGCCCTTCTTGCCCTCAGCACCCTCTCGAATCCCGGCCTCGATACTTGGTTATCTGATAACTTGACACTCAGGGACTCTCTTTTCCTTCTCATTCTCCTTAGGGGCGCTGGGCAATGCTCAAAAGCACTCTCTCAAAACAGGGACATGGAGTCTAAAGGGTTAATGTGCTGTGCGCCCTCCCCCAAGCGGGGGCCGTATGGTCCCTGTTGAGAAGGGTTACTCAAAGATGCCTACAGGAAACAGCAGCTTTGCCCTCATGTACTGTCCCACGAAGATGACCCGTAAATTGGAGGAATAACACATGATTTTCCATCTGAGCACTCTCTAACCAGATGGGATTAACATAGACTTCTCTGGTTTCTCCCAACCTACTCTCTATTTTTCCTTCCTTCCCTTTCCCCTTGTCTTCTTTCCTTTAGCTCCCCACCCCCTTTCCCCTCTACTCAGCAAGCCATCCTTCCTCCTCCAGTTTGATGTTGTGCCCTTCCTCCCTTATCCACCTATTACCACCTGCCAGTGGGACTGTGCTCCTCCCAAACCTTTTTATTCGGACCCCTGCTGACATTCTTCCACACTTTCATGAAGGGCTCAAGCCTGAAACGTTGATTAGGTATGTATATTTATCTTTGCTATGCAAAGTACCCTGTTTTGACTCGAGTTTCTCCAGAATCGTGTTTTTACCTCAACCACGGTGTCTGCAGATGTTTGTGTTTGACTTCCTGTCCTCAAAATGGAATGTGGAATTGCAATTTTGATGGACATTGTTTGAAGGAAGTTATTTATAACAATGGGCTGCCCTTTCCAGGTGAACATGACTCTAGAAAACTCACAGGTGTTGGGCAGCTGAATTCAGCAATCATGATTAACTTTGGTGACCCTAGCAGCACAATGGGGTAACAAATTGTCTGGGAGACTCACAGAGGAGAGAAGCATGGAACACAAACAAAGGTTTTGCTGCATTCCAGATGTCTGCTCATTAACTGGATTGGAGCTGGCTGATATCATCCATGACTGATGAAGTAGAAAATTAGAAACGTCACCTGCGTCCCTCAACAACTTCCACAATGGTCGGAGCAGTCCCTGATTTATGTAACCAGGGGAGGTTCTAGAGTCCGATAGCTGTTGGAAAGTGCTGCCCAGAGCTGCTGTAATGGTGTGGAGATGCAGCGCTGCTCCGAAGGGTTCAACTGCCCTGTCCTACTGCCGGTGGTTCTGCACAGGCTTTAAATGGCCTGTTAAAGGAGCTGACAGTGTTCATAAGTAAGATCCTATAACCGTGGAGGTCCATGCCCAAGATGGCAGTGCCTGTGCTCATCAGCGGCCACAAGGGGTTGCAGATTCCGGGGGAGCAGTGGACCGGCGCAGGGCACAAGTAACAGGAAGGTCATCTCCTATGGAGGAGAAGGGGATGAAGGTGGTGGCTAGCAAGCGGATGAGGGACCCACACTAGCTGCAGGCAGTTGGCAACTTGCAGTCGGGGGACCCGCACGGGCTGTGGGCTGCTGGAGACTGGCTCATTGGAACCAGTTATCAGAGCTGGGATTGGAGAGGGGTGCTGTGGGCTCCGATAGGGCCTTGGGCACTGAAGACCCTGATCGTGTGCAGGTTTGGATCTGGACCTCATGTTACCAATGAATCGAACAGGAGATTGTGGCTGCAGGTGCTCTGGAAGGGCTGGAGGCAAATCTGTGGACATTCAACAACTCCGAAAGGGCTCTCTTTTGCTTCTCTTTCTCACTTGCTGTCAGGGGGCGCTGGGCAACACTAATGGTGACTCCTTGTCTGCCTTAAGGCAGGCAGAAGGCAATATTGTGTAATACAGAGTATTACATCTTCTGAACTGTTGCACGACAATAAAGCAAATCTTCAACCTTGAAAGAAATCGTTCTTCAGTAGTTACATAGAATGAGAAGAAACAACCAGACTTAACTGGAAGACAACTAACTTCAATGAAGTGAAAAGGGATCATGTCCTGGTGAACTCATAGGCAAACATTGGGAGACCTCTTAATGTCAACTCGACTTGACACATTCCATAAGACTATAAGCATAAATTGGCCATTCGGCCCATCGAGTCTGCCTTGCCATTCAATCATGAGGTGATTCATTTGTCCACTCAGCCCCACTGCCTGGCCTTTTCCCCATAACCTTTGTTGCCCTGGTTAATCAAGAACCCGTGAATCTCTGCCTTAAATACCAGTACACCCAATGACCTGGCCTCCACAACTGCCCAAGGCAACAAATTCCACAGATTGATCACCCTCTGGCTAAAGAAATTCCTCCTGTTCTAAGCAGATGCCCTTCAATACTGAATTTGTGCCCTCTTGTCCTAGACTCTCCCACCATGGGAAACAACCCTTCTCCATCTACTCTGTCCATGCCTTTCAACATTCAAAATGTTTCAATGAGGGGCGGAGTAGCGCAACACCTTTACAGCACCAGCGGGACCAGGTTTCAAATCCTGAGCAGTCTGTAAGGAATTTGTGCGTTCTCCCTGTGTCTGCATGGGTTTTCCCCAGGGGCTCCAGTTTCCTCCCACATTCAAAATGTACCAGGGCTGCAGGTTAATTGGGTGCAAATTCGTGGCCCAAAAAAGCCTGTTACTTCGTTAATTTTTTAAAAATTAAAAATGTAAAAGATCCTCCCCCCCCCATTCTCCTAAATTCCAATGAATACAGACCAAGAGCTATCAAACGCTCCTCATATGATAACCTTTTAATTCCTGATCATCCTAATGAATCTCCTCTGAACCCCCTCCAACATCAGATAAGAAAGCATATCCAGAGCTCAAGATCACTGATGATTTAAAGTAAAATACGTGAAAACGTATGGCAATCGTAAGAGTTATAAACAGCCAAGAGCCAAGTGAAAAAGTACAGAGAAGTTCAAAAAGGTCAAAAGTAGGGGGCAGAGGGGAAAAAGAGAACTTGCGAATACATTACGATTGAAGTAAAATTGAAGCTATGTCTGTGTTTTTATGATCACGTGACTAGTACACAAGCTAATTACTGACGGCAATATTGATAATGTAGTGACAGAGGCCACGGCTGAGGTAAGAAATGTAAACTTTGCATCTCTGCACCGCTGAACAGGGTCCTGCTGAAACAGCAATAAAAAAAGCAGTGGTGGTGTAGATTAGGGTAAAAATAAAAAAGTCACACTGGGGGAATTTGGGCAGCGCAGGCTCATGGGGCAGAAGGGCCTGATACTGTGCTATATCTCTAAAATAAAATGTGCCGGCATCTTGCCAGGTGGGGTGGATGGTCCATCTCAGCATCTAATAGCCTGAATACACCTGGGATTGTCTGATCTCGGAAGCTAAGCAGGCTCAGGACTTGGAGGGGAGACCACCAGGGAACACCAGGTGCTGTAGGTTTCTGTGAGGGGCGCTGGAAAAAATGGCGACTCTGTCTGCTTTACGGTGGACAAAAGTTAAAGAATTTCATGTATGTTACATTCTAAATGTAGTATTACCGAGCAATAATGGAACCTTTACCTTTACATTAAGGATGTCAGATTTATTGTCAGAGTACATACAACCCTAAGAATCTTTTACTGAGGGTGAGGCAGAACTACTAATTATTGGTCGTGTCTTCCAGTTAGTGTACATGTAAACATATAAACAGATAATAAGTGTACACAAACTGACTGTGCAATACAGAGAGAATTTTTTTAAAAAAAATCAATGAAGTGCACAAGTAAGAGTCCTTAAATGAGACCCTGATTGAGTTTGTTGTTGAGGAGTCTGATGGTGGAGGGGGAGCAGCTGTTCCCAAACCTGGTGGTGTGAGTCTTGTGGCACCGTTACCTCTTTCCTGATGGTAGCTGAGAGAACAGAGTGCGTGGTGGTGTGGATCTTTGATTGCTGCTGCTCTCTGACGGCAGTGTTCCCTGTAGATGTTCTTGATAGTGGGGAGGGTTTTGTCTGTGATGTCCTGGGCTGTGTCCACTACATTTTGGAGAGTGTAAAGCTCAGCAGTGTACTGATGTACTGGTCATAGTTACCCAACCATTAAAGAATGCAGGCTGATCTGCTGAGTGTTTGCAGCAATTTGGGTCCAAATTTCACCTCTACAGTTTTTTAACCTGATGTCCATAATGTGCAGACAATAATCTGCAACAAAGATAACTGAGTTTTGGGTTTTTCACAGGATGTGGGCATCACTGTCTGTAACTCAGCCCCAGCTGTACATATGTGTCACAGTCAGGCATCTGTTGAAATGCTGCCAGCCTTAAGCTACCCCATCTTCTTGCACACGATCCATAATCCCTCTAAATGTCGACAAGCGTAAACTTCCATTAGAAATTCCCAACCAGATTTCCAAATCATTCTGTGGCCTCACATCTCCCCATCTCTTTGGCTTTCTCTGTCTCAGCCAGGTTTCCTCAGCTCACAGAAGTTAGCCCTCTCTCGTAGAGTTTGTACATTTCTCCCATCTCGGTCAAATCTTGCATTCTTGCACACAGCAGATCTGAATCACTCCATCACAGACAGCCATTCAATTAGCACCTGGAATTCCCTTCCACGTTGTTTCCGCCTCATTTGCCTCCTTTCAACCAGGTCTTTCCTTTTTGTTCTGTCCTCATTTCTTAATGGGAAAGGTTGAATAGGTTAGGACTCAGAAGTGTCAGAGAATGAGGGGAGATTTGATAGAGGTGTATAAAATTATGATGGGTAAATGCAAGCAATGTTTTTTCCAGTGTTTGGGTGAGACAAGAACTAGAGGGTAAAAGGTGAAATATTTAAGGGAGACAGACATTAGGGAGGACTTCTTTAATCAGAGAGTAGTGAGTGTATGGTGATTTTGACATTGGAGAGAAAGGTGGAAAGGTACATGAATGGGAGGTGTATGGATGGCTATGGTCCAGGTGGAATAATAGTTCAGCATGGAGGAGATGGGACAAAGGACCTGTTTTTATGTTGTAGTGTTCTGAGACTCTTTTTACACCAGAGTTCAATTCTGCTTGGTGACACTCTTGCGAAACAGCGCAGGATCCATCATAATGGTAGACCAGACCAAAGAACATGCTTCTCCTTCTAGGAACCTATTGGCTTCCTACGACAACCATCCCATGAATTGGATTAATTCCCTTCTTACCGATGTGCTACACTAGTGGCTAAAATAAACCAATGCATTGAAGAGTTTTGGAATGGAAGTTTATCTGACCCTGTGGAAACTAATACTGTACACCCACAGAGAATCCCATCTCTTGGGGATTTTCAATTTTTACTCTATAAGATTAAAACATTTTTTCTGATACATAATACCCACTGGTTGTAATCAGCTTCTTCAGAGGTGACTCGCTAATATCTAAAAAAACTGAGAAAAATATTTCTTGCTGGTAAAATTTAATTTTCTTTTTGCTATTTTGAGAGCTTTGCTTTGAAGAAAAATTTGATGGTGCAGTCAGCACCACTGAACGGATCTGCCCTCTCTTCATAATGGTTCATCTTTCCCCAGTTCTTCTGCTTGTTTGCTCCCATTTGAAGCTGCTAATTGATGTTTTTCTCTCTCTCTCTTTTCCATAGACATTGAAGAAAATACCATGTGTGAGAAAACAAAGAAAATGGAGGAACTCCCACTGACAGAAGGTCGAGCGCAATTTGTACTGTTGGTTGGATGGTGAGAATTTGCTGCCGATCTCTACCTGGCCTTTCAGGTGATGGGAAGAGCTATTCCTGACCCACTGTGTTGAATGTACTCTCCCTGAAGTCAAATGAGGTTGAAACTTCCAATTTTGGCTCAGAGGCCTTGAAGGGGCAGTCAATAAATGTCCAGGTCTGTTTCCACTGGACAACGAAGATTTTGAGTCCTGAACACTTTCAAGTGTATTTGATGGATTTTGGGCTGCTCAACACGTGCTTTTTTTTTAGATATAACCCTATGCTTCAAGCATAAATGCATCATGCTTTGGGCATCCAAAACCATGAAGTGCATCATGTCATTGAACATTCATTTTCTGCATTCACACTTGGATGTCTTCCCTGCTGATCCTGGTGCCGTCAGTGAAGGACACGGTGACATTGCAACCATGGAAATGCCGTATCAGGGTAACTGGAACCCATCAATGTTGGCCATCTATTGTTAAACTGACATCAGAGGCATCAGATTTCAGATTTATTGTCAGAGTACATATATGACATCACATGCAACCCTGAATTTTTTTTTCCTGTGGGCAAGGCAGAATTATACTACTTCTTAGCATATCACAAGCGCAGGAACAGATTGGAATTCAAAATTGAAAGTACGATTCGAACCATCGTAACTTTAAAAATTGTAAGTCAGATCATCTTAAGTTGGGGAGCACCTGTATGTCCTGGAATCTTAGTCTCCAGTACTCTCTGGCTTGTAGACCATGCATTCTGATATGGAAGTGACATTGCACAGGTCAGGAAAAGACTCCAGAGGGTTGTGAACTCAGAGTTCAGTTTCTACTCCATCAAGGACATCTACAAGAGATGGTGGCTTAAGAAAGCAGCCTCTATCCTCAAGGACCCTCACCACCCAAGCCATGCCCTCTTCACACTCCTACCATCAAGAATGAGGGGCAGGAGTCTGAAAACGACACTACAAAAACAACTTCTCCCCCTCCACCATCAGATTTCTGAACGGACAATGAACCACAGACACTACCTCAAGTTTCTCTTTTTTTTTTTGCACTAATTTATTTATTTAAAAAATACAATTTAGCGTGATATTTGCAACCTGTGATGCCTGCTGCAAAACAATGAATTCCATGACGATAAATTCTAATTCTGATTGTGAATCTAAGTCCACATACCAGAGATTAAGGGCAAAGTCCTTGGTTCACTCATTGGAACTTGATGGCAACAAACCTATGGAATACTTGTACAAGCCTGAAATTTGGAACAGGGAATTGCACAATGTAGCAAAAGGAATTAGCTGGGAAAATAGGTCATAAAAAGGATAACTTGGTTGTTTCTAAATCCTTCCATTGCCTTTTGTTGTCATGGTAACCTCTTTTGGCCCAGTAAACCTTTGACATTTCTCCAATTTTTAAAAAAGATTTAGCGATACATCACAGTAAGAAGCCCTTAACCTGCTAACCCTGTATATCTTTGGACAGAGGGAGAAAATTGGAATATAATCATGGGGAGAATGTACAAACTCCTTACAGACAGCGCCAGATTCAAGCCTGTGTAGCTGGCACTGTAACAGCATTGCGCTGACTGCGCTGCTTTCTGTCTTCTCCAATGCTGTCATCTTGCAGACATTTGACCTTTTGTGACCATGATTTGAACTCTTGAATTCTCACCCTAAAGTTCTCTGAAAACAATTTCACTTCCAAAATGTTCCACGGTGATTAACATTCTTGGCGTAACAGTCTCTCCTGTCTTTGGAACACCCCAAATGCTGCTAGAAACGCTTCAATCAAAGAATTGATTTGCACATGGGCAGCCCGTTTAAAAAAAGCCTTTTGCAAAGGGCAAACCTGTTATTCTCATATGGTATAAGACAATTCAGGCCATTGACCAACTCTGAGGCCACTCCCATCAAGTCCATCCCCTCCACTACATTTCCCAGCAATGTTCTCTCTCACATGTCCATCATCTCTCTACCTGATTTTCCTACTACCCACTTATGCCCATTTGCCGTAACCAATCCTAGACCAGTGGTTCTCAACCTTTTTCTTTCTACTTGCATAGCATCTTAAGTAATCCCTTACTAACCACAGAACACCTTTGGCCTAGGCACACTGTGTAAGGGAATAGTTAAGGTGCTATGCAAGTAGAAAGAAAAAGGTTGAGAACCACTGTCCTATACTTCCTCTCCCTCCTGCTTATTACATTCAAGCTTGTCATTTTGAACATAGACTACAGGACAGCACAGGCCCTTCACCCCTCAATGTTGTGCTGACTTTGTAACCCTCTACTTTTCTTCCATCCATGTGCCCAAGAATTTCTTAAATGCCCCTAATGCTTCAGCCTCCACCACCAAACCCAGCAAAGCATTCCAGGCCCCCAAAATTTTCTGTGTAAAAAAAACTTACCCCTGATGTCTCCCCTAAACTTACCTCCCTTCATTTTGTACAGATGTCCTCCAGTGTTTACTATTCCCACTCTGGGAGACAGGTGTTGGCTGCCCACCCTATCTATGCCTCTCATAATCCTGTAGACCTCTACTAAGTCTCCTCTCATCCTTCTATGCATCGAAAAGTCCCAGCTCTGCTAACCTTGCCTCAAAAGAAATTTTCTTTCCTCCATCATGCACATTTGCAATTCCCTTTTTGGAGGCGTGTGTTGAATGTGCTTTTCACTTCCTCCAAGTACTACGGACCGCTCACTGCACACAAAACGTGTCTTTTTCACCTCCACCGCTCCCTTTAAATCTATACCCTCTTGTTTATCGCCTCCCCGGCCAGTGGAAGCACGTTCTTTTTACTCACCCCATCTAAATCTTGCCACGATTTTAAGTGCCCTCATAAGAATTCCACAACCTAGCTTCGGTATGGGTGCAACATAATCTTTTTGGTTTACATGCACTAAATAGAAATTATCTCAAGTTGGTTAAATGCTCTCCACACTTGGGCTTCGAAAATCCACCATGGAAAGCAGGTTGCCTTCCCCGTCCAGATCCAAGTGAGACCATGACACTGAAGTTACTTTCTCCATTCAGGAGACTTTAATTAAATAGCCCAAGTCTGAGCACAGATTGTGCACTTCTGGTTGGAGAAAAAAAAAATACCATGACTCCCTTATTTTTGCTGATGTCCTGATTTTTGGGGGATTTTATGCTTGTATTACAGTTCCCTGGGAGCAAATGAAAGCAAATTGAGTCACTGCCAAAAGGACGAACACTTAAAATTAATGTGAAGAGAAAAGATCAACTCAACAGCTTCAGGCATTTGATTCCCTGCTTTGAATCCATTTGCAAATTTTGTTAAATAAACTATTGATTAAAAATAAATCCCCTCCCCCCAAAAAAAACCTCTCCCCTTGCAAAGGTCACCTCAACATCCCTTTTAAGATGTGTTAAATCTTTATCAATCATTGGTTGCTACTACCTTGGTGGAATTTTATCCCAATGGGGAACATGTTTCGGGAAAGGATGAGTTTCGGTTTTCCGGAGAGACTGGGATTGTTTTCTTAGGAATAGAGACAGTTCGGGGAAAATTTACTGAAGGAGATTTGAATTGTGAAAGATTGCAATTGAGAACATTTAGGAAAATAGACCCTGCAGCAGGAAGTCAAGTTGCCAGAAAACAACAGATTTAAAATAATTGCTAAAGAAAGCCAAGGAGTTAAGATTTTTTTCATTCAACATGTTATCTGGAATGAAGTAAAGTCGGCAGTAAATTTTGAAATGGAAAAGGGCATCTATTTGAAAATATTTCTGCTCTCCAGACAAGATGCAGCTTGGTGGAGAACCACCCTGCCATCAACCCCTTACCCCGACCACTCCGAGACCCTCACCCAGTTCCCCCAACCCCCGCCACTCTCCAACAGCAATTGAAACATCGGCAACTGCCTAAGCCAGCCATTCTCAATGGGAGCCCTATGGCCTTCCTGGAGCCCCAGCACGTTTAAAAGCCTTTTCTTTTCACCTCACGCAACATCAATATTTTTAATGTTTTTTACGTAGTCGGTAGGAGAGAAGCACAGAAAAAAGAACAACTAGAGTGCTACACAGGGAAGGGAGTCCATTGGTCAAAGTTCATCAGTGGGGCCATAGCCAAAAAAAGCTGAGAATGGGTGGAGGCCTCTGACCCCCAAATCCTTTTCAATCACCCACACTACCAACATTAACCTTTGCAATGTGGGCTCAACCTTCCACACCTTTAATGGCCAGCGGTCTAATCCACTTACAAAAGCAGAGACACTTCAGGTGCACAATCCTTCAATCCTTCTTCGGGTCCTGGACCTTAGAGGCTGGCTGACCCTCTTTCCACAGATGCCTTCTGACTCACAGAAAATTTCCAACATTTCTGTTTTTATCTCAGATTTCCAACATCTGCCATTTTATTCCATCATTTCTCTCCTAATATCCTTCTTTTTCTCATATTATCTCTTTTTTCAATTCTCTCTCTCTCTAAATCTCTCTCTTTCTCTAAATATCTATTTCTTTAAATTTTCTTTCTGGATTATTTGGGGTGGCACTATTAGGTATGACAATGCCAGCAATCGGGGTTAGAATTCAGAACTGTCTGTGAGGAGTTGGTACATCTTCCCCAAGTCTGTGTGGGTTCCTCTCCGCCCACCCTTCAAAATGTACCAGGGACTGTAGGTTAATTGGGTGGCACAGGTTCATGGGCAGAAAGGGCCTGTTACCATGTGGTTTTTCAAATTTAGACATCCAGCATGGCAACAGGCCCTTTTGGGCCTAGAATGTATGTCTAAATCTAAATATAAAATTTGTAACTGGTGAAAAGAGAATTTTATGTGAGGAGGGCATGTGGGAACATTCTTCAGATATAGGAAGTAATGGTCTCTTCCCATCGCACCTCCCTGGGCACAGGTGGGAGTGATTTGAAATGATTAGTACTGTGCAAGCAGCACATAGGTTGAAGAGAATCTCACAGCATATTGGTCCTAATGAAACAAAATTAGCCCAGCCACTGCAATAATTCTGTACTAAATTTAACTCAAGCGCAAGGGGTGACTGATGGTTCAGGCAAGGTTCAGACGGTGTCTCAGCATGACGTGCCAGGAGATAGTTCAAGGATTCACGCATCTCGCTGTCATCAGTGGGAGGAAGGCGAGTGATTGTCAGCCTTGGCACTCGCACAAACAGGCCATCTGGTCAGGGGGCGGACTCCATACGGGTTTTGCCACCGGAAAACTGTCACCATTGAAGTGGGGGGAACAGAAAATTTGAGGCTTTTCACAGAAATTTGGATGAACAGTCAGCCGTCAGACAGTTAACAATGACGTACCCTAGTTTGTAGCATGCCAGGTGGATGTGAATGCTGGGAGAAAGTTTCTGCTATAATTAGGGGAGCAGCTGCTCCCTGGTACTTGCACCAAATTCATGAGAAAGATCTCATCACAATACGAAAACTCTCCTCCCAGCTTTCGTTCTCTGCTCCTGGATTTTTTAAACCTTCACCCACTGTCAGAAAGCCACCCAACAGCAAGCAGAAGAAGTTGAAGGATTTCTTTAGTAAAACACTAAAGTCTGCAGACATTGTGGTTGAAATTAAAACACAATGCTGGAGAAACTCAGCAGGTCTAACAGCGTACTTTATATAGCAAAGATGAAGATACACTAACAACGTTATGGTCTTGAGCCCTTCATCAAGGTATCCTGTTAGACCAGCTGAATTTCTCCAGCATTGTGTTTTTACTGAAGGATTTCTTTGCTGCTGTCTTATGGACTATCCAGTCATCTGCCTCTGCTATATTCTTCATCCAAGCACGATGTCTCTCCGATCCCCAGGCCTGAAATTGAGCTTCCACTGCTCTCCTGAATTCCATCCTCAAGAGTCCCACTGCTTCACATTCCCACTTAAACAGCTCCATTTCAATCTTTCAAACAATTCCCCTCTTCAGATTCAGATTTATTGTCAAAGTACATACATGATACCACATACAATCCTGAGATTCTTTTTCCTGCGGGCTGAATTCCCACTGTACACAACGTAAACATATAAACAGATAAAGAAATGTAAACAAACTGACTGTGCAATACGGGGGGGGGGGGGGGGGGTAAGAGGATCAATAAATAAAGTGCAAAAGTAAGAGTCCTTAAATGAGTCCCTGATTGAGTTTGTTGTTGAGGTATCTGATGGTGGAGGAGAAGCAGCTGTTGCCAAACTTGGTGGCATGAATCTTGTGGCACCTATACCCATTTCCTGATAGTAGCGTTGAGAACAGAGCGTGCGCTGGGTGGTGTGGATCCTTGATGATCATTGCTGTTCTCTGTAGATGTTCTCAATGGTAGGGAGGATTTTGCCCATGATGTCCTCAGCTGTCTCCACTATCTTTTACAGGGCTTTACACCCAAGCACTTGGGAGAGAAAGTAGATGCTGACACAGGGGAATCAAAGATCTCCAGTTGTACCTCACATGAGGGTGGGTTTATGCCAGACAAATCACAAATTCTTCCTCAGAAATCAAGGGAAGAGAAACAACTAACTAAATATGATGGACTCTACTGTGGGCTCAGTGGCTAAAGGCCTTCTGCAAGACTACACGTGCGGACAGGAATTGGGACCAGGGAGTTGCGACGGAGAGCAGGCAACTGGTCATGGGGGCTCGAGCTCACCGTCTGGGGATTGCACTCTACGTCAGAGGAGGCAGCCTCATATTTGAGCTATCGCTGCCACGGAAGGCATTTCCTTTTTTGCTTTCCCTCTTCCGGAGCCAATCAGCGCTGGAGCGCAGCAACCCTCTGCCCATGAGAGAAAGCTTTCCACTCTACCCCTGCACGTGTGACAGTAAAAACAAAACTGATTGCCTGGAAACTGGCAGTTGTAACACGGCGGACGGAAGAGCAGGGTGAAGTCGATGAGCATTTCAACTGTTTAACGACATTCACAAGGACTGGTTCACTGGATGTGACAGCAATTTAATACTGCTACAGTGGGGAGCACAGGGTTAACTACATTCGGTACCCAAACTGACACATAGCAAGCTCATCACACTGGCTTGATTCTCAAATCTGCTTCACTCACTTGCAAGGATGCACTTAATTTTCACGGGTTAACAGTGAAGCTTTTTTGGGGCATCCTCCTTTTTCTGCCATGTTTTCTCCTTCTTGGTTTAGCCCTGCTTCATTTTCATCTGTGCCACACAGAAATAAGATTGTCAGAGAGGGCTGAATGGTCTCTTCCAGTCTTGTCAGATTATCTTATTATTCAATAAGACCATGACCATGTTGGATGAAGACTGAAAGATAGACTAGAAATGTGAACAGCGATGACCTTCTCAGGTCGTGAATCTATCTGCACCTGATGATGGTGGAGGCCAAACTATTTGGAAGTATTTAAGGTAGAGATAAATCAAAATTTGATGGATTGAGGCATAATGGGAAACCAGCACAGAGATGAGCCAAGCACAGATCAGCCAAGATCATTTTGAATGATGGGACAAGCTTGAGGAGTTGAGGGGCCTACTTCTGCATCTTGAGCGAACAGAGCCTTTCAAGAATTCCTGACTTATTACAACCAATTATGGAACACATGGTGGTTAGTGCAGTGGTATCACCGTGCCAGCGACCCGGGTTCAAATCCAGTGCTATCAGTATGGAGTTTATATGTTCTCTCCATGTCTACGTGGATTTTCTGCGGGTGCTCCGGTTTCCTCCCACCCTCCAAAACATACTGGGATTGTAGGTTAATTGGGGTATTTAGGAAGCACGGGCTCGTGGGCCAGAAGGGTTTGTTACCTTCCTGTATGTCTACATTTTTTTAAAAAGAACATTCCAAATCACAATTCAGGCCTTTCAGCCCATGATGTCATACTGAACTCTGCAGACCTACTCCTCAACATTTATCTCTACCTCACACCCATAACCCTCTATTTTTCTTACAGCTATGTGAATGTCTAAGAGTCTTAAACCTCCCTATTGCTTCAGCCTCCACCAGCACCCCCGGCAATGCATTCCAGGCACACAGAGGTGCTGCCATTTTTCTTGGACATAACGCACAGCAACAAATCTGTCAGAAACTCTGGCTGAATGTCTTTAAAGAATGGCAAAGCATAAAGGGGCTGGAAAGAATTACTCTGAACACTCAATCTAGAAGCGCCCCATACACAACTGGTTCATCATGGTTCTCTTGAACCTCCCATAATTAAACATCCATAATTAAACCTTTCCTGACACAGACCCCCTAAAGTGCAGTCATTACACATCCCAACCATTCCCTAAAGCAACATGTTCCACCTTCTTACCACTCTCTGTATTTTTTATTTATTGGGGTTCTCTCGTTTTGCTCTTCTTCACAACTGGAAGAACAAACTCCCTGTAACCATTTCATCAAAACCTTTCCGAATTCGAAAACTCTCCAATTGGTCCATCTCAGTTTGAAGACAAATTTATGAATCCTCTTGCCATTTTGGTACCAGCCCTGCAAATCCCTTTGATATGCTGAGCCCTGCCTCTATCTCCTTTTGATAATTTATCGGCCTGGACTGTATATGGCATTAGGAGAAGCATTTGCAGTGGTAATGTAATTATGTCCCAGTGATCAGATTGAGGTAACTCGAGTATGTTCTGATTTCCAGTGATCAGATTGAAAAACGCAAGACAATACTGAGTGCTGCCTGGCACACACTCCACTGTGTTTTGCAATGTGCATACAGAAACAGGAGCAGTAAACAAGAAAATGGGGTTCTCTAACCTCTTCAACATAGTTTACCTCATGCAGTTTAGTTTCAAAGCAAAGGCAAAGCTATCAAGCAAGTTATGAATGTACTTCCATCTGCCAACATACAAAAAAAATCTGGAGCTGAATGGGTGCTGATTCCGACGGAGCCCAGAGACATCGAAGTGAGGCGCTCCCTCAAAAAGGCAGTCAACATCATGGTGGACCCCAATCACCCGGGTCACAACCTCTTCTCACTGCTCCCTTCGCGTACAATGTACGGAAGCATAAAGTCCAGCACCTCTAGGTTCAAGAACAGTATTGATCCCAATAGCAATCAGGTTCTTGAAATTCCCCATATTACCCCAACCATAAACTACTCCGGAATGATCTAAAGATCTCTCATCCATTGGAACTTCACTTTTTTTTGTACTCACTGCAACTGAAAATTTATTCAGAATCAAAATTATTTCAAGAAATTAGTTGTTTTGCGGCATCTATTTTTTATCTATATTTATCTATCCTTTTATATTTATGATCGCTCTTTCTGTCCCATGGCAACCTGTGATCATTTAAATTTATACTATTGTTGATGGTGTATCTTACACACACTTGTGTGGCTCTGACAAGTAAGAATTTTGGTGCATGAGAACGTCATCGAAAAAATTAACTGGCAAGTTACAACATTGACCCTTTGTGGGTCTTTGCTGAGAACAATTGTTTCCACTCTCAGGATGAAGGATGGACATTGATAAACCTCCAGCTCCACAAAACCCTTCTGTCAGCTGCATTGTACAGAGGTAATGGAATACCGTCCATGTTCTGAGATGGATACAGCTCCAACAACATTCAAGTAGCTCAATATCTTCCAGGACAGGCCAACCTGCAAGATTGGCACTCTATCCCAAATAGTCAAATCAAGTTTATTGTCATCTGATTGTGCAAGTACAACCCGATGAAATAGCGCTCTCCAGTCCTTGATGTAAAACACACAAACACACAGCCAGACATAACACACATACAAGCAAACGTTCATTTACAGGACAAGTATTTCATCAATACAAATAAATAAATTTTGTTTTGTGAATATGAGAGTCTCGGAGGGTTAGTATGAGCAGTTCCTTTGGTCGTTCTCCATTCTCACTGCCCGTGGGAAGAAGCTGTTCCTCAGCCTGGTGGTGCTGGCTCTGATCCTCCTGGATCTCTTCGCCGACAGAAGTAACTAAAGTAACTGTGTACATGGTGGAAGGAGTCCTCAATGATTTTGCACGCCCTCTTCAGACAACAATCCTGGTAAATCACATGTTGATGGAGGGGGAGGAAGGCCCCACTGATACTCTCTACCATTCTTATGGTTCTGTGGATTGATCTCCGATCCACCTTTCTACTACCAGGACTCCAAGTCAATTGTGCATCATCTACAAAATGTATACAGCAAGGCTCACCAAGACTTCTTCCACGTGCTTCCAACATTTCTACCACCCAGGACAAGGGCATGCATAAACTACCAGTTTCAGAGTGCACCTCCAAGCCCTGCACCTTGGAAACATACCACACTTCCCTTCTGGTCACTGGCTCTAACCCATGGATTCTCCTCCCTTTCTTCACTGACGAACGCAGCATGACCTTTTCGCTAAGTCATCTCACTGCCAACTTCTCATGGATAATTGAGAATTATAAAATGGGGAGGATAAATGTATATTCTTAGTTAAAAGAAAAAATGTACTTCTCGAGAGCTTTCTGTCTGGACATTGTTAGTAAATTGCATGAGTACTCTGAGGCCAACCTTTGTTGTAATGTGGGGATTGCGATGCCAGTTTGTGGACTAAAAGCTCCACAAATAGTGGCAATGATAAGAGAGCTCATTATTTTAATGTCTTCTTTGTAATTGTTGGTCACTACTGCAGTGATGAATGGATCTTGCTCAACCGTGCAGGTGGCACAGTTGGCATAGTGGTAAATGCAACGCTGTTACAGCGCCAGCAATCAGGACCGGGGTTCAAATCCCGTGCTGTCTGTAAGGAGTTTGTATGTTCTCTCTGTGGCTGAGTGAGTTTTCTCCGGGGATCCAGTTTTCTTCCACCTGTCGTTAGGTTAGTTGGGTGTAATTGGGCGGCCCAGGCTCATGGGTCAAAAAGGCCCTTTGCTGTGCAGTATGTCTAAATTTATAAACAGGAGAGGGAATGTAAATCCAGAAACCTGGCTCAGGTGGGAGTACCCCATTCAGACAGACGGTTACCACCTGAAGTTTAGTCAACATTGTAACCATGTAACAAGGTTGGGACAACAATACACGATCCGCTGGGGGAACTCAACGGGTCAAGCAGCATCAGTGGGAGCAAGTGAATGGTCAACATTTTGAGCTGAAACTCTTCCTGGGACCATCCTGTGCAGTTTGCTACAGGCAGATCTGTTTTTAACACAGAGATGTGAGGGTGGTGTAGGAGCAAGGTTTTCATTGAAGCAGCTCTGACGTGTAGGCTGCGGGTTGGAAGCTCTTGCGTGCTGTACCATTGAGCAGGGAGGATGTGGCAGACAGCCCAAGCTCATCATTATGTAATTAATCTCAGTGTTAATCTCAAGGGATCGAGAGCTACCTGAGAAGGAAGTGAGTGGGCTCCCATGAAAACCACCTGCAAAGATATGCCATTCATAGTCATGCAGGGGAGGTCTCTTCGGTATTTTCCTTAACATTTACTTCTCATCCAAAACCATTTAGGACTGAGATGAAGAGGTGGTTTAACTCAGTGGGTAGTGTGACTTTTCAAATTCTCTATCTCTTGGCCATAGTGTCCATTCAAAAAAAAAGTAGATCTTTGAGATGTAAGGGAATCTGGGGATAGTACAGGAAAGGAATGCAGAGGTGGAAGATCAGCCATAATCCTGGTGATTGGCAGAGCGAGTTATTCCTGTTCCAAATTCTTATGTGGTAGGCATCTGTGAAATGATCAGCATGGCTGATCAACGCTTGCTGCTTCTCATGGGGGGTGGGTGGGAATGGAAGGAATCCACCATGAAGAAGAACAAGAGTGCATCCTTTCCCATCCCCTCGGAAGCTGCCATCATGGTGAGACATCCCTCAACTTTCCTGGGGGTGTAATACTGAAAATCCAACTTCGAGGAAAGGCAATGAAGAATGGATCATAAATGCTGCTCTTGTCGACAATGCCCATTTGAATTAAAAAGCCAGAACTTATTTTAGACATACAGCCCACAAGCTGGTGCTGCCCAAATACCCCAATTGACCTACAACCCCCGTACATTTTGTAGGGTGGGTGGAAACCAGAGCACCCGGAGGAAAGCCTCACAGACACGGGGAAAATGTTCAAACTCCTTACAGACAGGGCCGGATTGAAATCTAGGTCACTAGAGCTGTAATAGTGTTGCACTAAACTGTGCCGCAAAATACACCGATCCTGGCCTCATTGCACTTCCAACAGGAATAATAACACTTTCTCCTCACAGTGTCGGCCCTTTACAGCCAAGAAAGGTCTTTCTTTGAGACACTATTATAATTCGAATCACCAAGCTGATCTGTGTACTGCAGTCCCCCAAAAATAGCGGCTACGGAATGATTTAACTGTTTTATCAAGTTCTTGGTTGTGCTATTCTTAGAATGGATGGTCAAGGGAAGAAGCGTCCAACTCCATCTGCTTGCCCTATGGTTTAATGCGTGGCAGAGCCATTGTCATACCCACTCCTGTTCGGCTCCGAATCATGTGTCCTCTAACGGCATCACCTACGGCTCCTAGAATGCTTCCACCAGCGTTGTCTCCACTCCATCCTCAACATTCATTGGAGCAACTTCATCACCAACATCGAAGTACTCGAGATGGCAGAGGCCGACAGCATCGAATCCACACTGCTGAAGATCAAACTGTGCTTGGTAGGTCACGTCTCCAGAATGGAGGACCATCGCCTTCCCAAGATCGTGTTATATGGCGAGCTCTCCACTGGCCACCGAGACAGAGGTGCACCAAAGAAGAGGTACAAGGACTGCCTAAAGAAATCTCTTGGTGCCTGCCACATTGACCACCGCCAGTGGGCTATATCACCTCAAACCGTGCATCTTGGCCCCTCACAGTTCGGCGGGCAGCAACCTCCTTTGAAGAAGACCGCAGAGCCCAACTCACTGACAAAAGACAAAGGAGGAAAAACCCAACACCCAACCCCAACCAACCAATTTTCCCTTGCAACCGCTGCATCCGTGTCTGCCTGTCCTGCATCGGACTTGTCAGCCACAAACGAGCCTGCAGCTGACGTGGACATTACCCCTCCATAAATCTTCATCTGCGAAGCCAAGCCAAAGAAAAAAAGATATACTTGTGTAATTGTCAAATTTTTTGGACACTTTTTCAGGCCAAAAAAAATGGGGGGTGGAGGGGGTGTAGGTCATTTTTACAAGGGGCAAACTTTTGACTTAGTGAAGTATCTGGGTCATTCAGGCATCAGGAGCTCAGATGACCAGGACCAGGTGGTGAGTCCAAGGTTGGGGGCATCGGGCGTTCGGATGCACGGGCAGCTGGTGGGAGGATCTACGGTCAGAAGCTCAGCTGGGTGGGCGTGTCAGGAGCTCGGATGGGCATACAGCCAGTGGTAGGTTCTGCAGTCGGGAGCTCAGCAAAGTGGGCATGTTGGGAGTTTGGATGCGCAGTTGGCCGGGGCAAAAATCTGCGTCGGGAGCTCGGCTGGGCGGGCGGCCGGGGCCAAAAAAAGGGGGGGGGGGGTCAACTATTACACAAGTATGCACGGTAGACATTACATGATCATAAAGAATGGAGGATGATTTTGGAGAAAAGGTTCATTGAATTTCTTGAAGAACTTTCACCTGAAGCACGGTAACTGAGCCAACAATAAAATCAGTCCCATTCCCTGTCCAGGAGTCCAGGTCAGTAAAAATATAGCACAGCTAATTGGATGCACTGCCCACGCATTTCATTTTGGTGATTTTCCAAAGGAGACAGCATACTCAATGTTCTAAAGACAATCTCATCCAGGCGCCTCACAATTAATTGCAGTCAGCTCATTGATACCTCAACAAAAGAAGTTAAACTGTCAAACAGAGAAGGCAGGTGGAAGATGGACCCTTTTGGAATTCAAGGGGAGAGGCAAAGGTTTAATGAGATGCTGTCAAAACGCTGGAGAACAGCCATATCTTGCAGCACCTCCAGCACCTCTCTTGTAGCACTACGGGTTATTAAGATTGACCTAACAAACAAAACTTCTTTACTAAACCAAGGGGATTCAGTTGATTTTGAAAGAACATGAGCAAAACAAGCTTATCACTCTGGAATCGATGGAAGCCCTTACACTTGGTTGCACAAAACCAAGATCAGGCATCTCATGAATCTTGACGATCCTCCCTCTGTGACAAGTAAAGCTATTCTTGGCTGAGACCAAAATCACACTCACTGCTTTCGCCATGGCACTGTACAATTAGAATGATGCCATACTGTGACATGAAACACCAAAGTCTGCAGACGCTGTGATCGTAGTAAAAACTAAAAAAAAGCTGGAATTTTCCTGCCCCATTCCCATGCTGACATGTCTGTCTGTGGCCTCGTGCACTGCCAAACAAATTCGAGGAATAACACCTTGTATTTCATCTGGGCACCCTCCAACCAGACAGCATTGACTTCTATGGTTTCTATTAGAAAACCCCCTGCCCCCAACCCCCTTTCCCTTATCCCTACTTCTCCTTTCCTCTAGCTCTGTCTTTGTCTCCTTTCCACCAGCTCTGCATTCACAGAGCCACCCCCCACCCCAATCAATTCTCACCTTTCCCTTCCTGTCCACTTCCAATGACCACCTTTTGTCTGTTGAACTGTGCTCCTCCCCTTGCCCTTTCTTTCCTTCTCCCTAGCCTTTTTATTCCGATGCCTGCTTTTTACTCATACCTTGAAGAAAGGCTCAGGCTCAAAACATTAGTTACATATCTTTACCTCCTGTGGATGCTGTGAGACCTGCTGAATTCCTCCTGCGTTTTTGTGCATACATGACATCGTTATTTTTTAGTGTTCTGAAAAACTATGATAAATTGGATGAAAGTTTGTGCTTTTCTGCTTCCTGGTAATGGTGCATAAATTCTACTCAGCCACGCAGGTGATACCACAGACATCAATCAACCAGAAGACCACATTCAAGAACTCAAAGATCACCCCTAATGAATAAACCGTCGCTGTTTCTAACTTCATTCGTAAGTGCATTGAAGGTTGTGTAATTAAGTGGGCAATACAGGTATTCCCCGAACAGAAACCATGGATTAACTACAAAGTCAACTCACTAACGAAGATTGGGTTCGGGGCCATCAAGTCAGGACCTAGATATAAGAAATCCACATTGCTATCAGGAATGTCAAGAGACGGTACCGTGTTCGAGTCAAGCTCCATGAGATTGTCATGGACACCTTGCAATATGGCAGAGCATTCACGCTATTGTAGAGTACAAAGCAAAGCGGGGCAACAAAGCAAGACTTGCCAATGAGCTTCGTGCATTCTACACTCACTCTGAACAGGAAGACATCCACCACAACTGCTTCATGTCTTCCCAACCTGGAGCAACCATGTCAATGCCTTGGAAGCAGAAGAAAGATCGAGACATCCCTTAACAACTTCTACATCAACTTCATTTGTACTCCCTGCTGCATTGGATAGCAGCCAAAACAGTGAAGGACCCATCCCACTCCCAGACACTCTCTCCCCCCTCCTCACATTGGGGAGAGGTACAAGGGTGCGAAACCACACACCAACAAGCTCAAAGAAGACTTCATCCCCGCAGCCATCAGGCCCCTGAATGAACCTCACCACAGTGATCTCATGTTGTCCCTTGCTGTGGATATGAATTGATGTTTCACTGTAACACTACACACTGCTCTTGCACTTCTCCTACTCTCACCAAAAGATTCTTTTGGGGAGTTTTCTTCAAGGTCAATGCTGAATGCCATTAGTATCAGAGTTACAAAGCCCAGAAAAGCACGGCCAACTATTTGACAGCATAAAGGTGGTGACTCATCTGGGAATGTGGAGAATCACTCACAAATGGTCCCAGTGAAAATTCAGGGATTTACCCTTCTTGCAAAATTTCAAGGTCATCACTCATCTTTAAATCAAGCCCACCCCCACCCCCACCCCCAATCACAGCCGTAAAGGCAGCAGCAGGGCAAACAACTGCCATGAAGCTCAGTGACTTTCCTTCCCATTGATCTGAGAAGGGTAGCAAGGTTAGCGTAGCAGTTAGTGCAACGGTGTGACAGCGCCAGCAACCAGGGTTCAAATCCCATGCTGTCAATAAGGAGTTTGTACGTTCTCCCTGTGTCTGCATGGGTTTCCTTCAGGTGCTCCTGTTTCTTCCCACCGTTCAAAAACATACCAGGGTTGTAGGTTAATTGGGAGTAATTGGCCAGCACGGGCTCATGGGCCAAAAGTGCCTTTTACTATGCTGTACGTCTAAATTTGAATAAATTTAAAAGTGAAAGGGCAGAACCACAGAAGGAAGAAGCCACAAGGTGCTGCCAGATCTGGCACCATGCAGGTCGGTAGGTAACAGGTCGAAGGGCAAGCAGGAAATGCTGCAAGTTCAACAGCAGAATTTTGTTGCTGGTCTACTTACAGCCAAATTTTAATTATAAATGACACAGTAAACTCAACCCACCCACATCTTTGGCAGCTAGACAAAAAAAAACTAGCATGTTTTAGTGAGGCAAAATTTTTACACCATCTGAAAATTCAGCGGCAGCCACAGGGGATCTGGGGAACACACTTTCAAGAACTCAAAAAACAAGTTCTTCTGTGAATTGCAACAACAACCCATGTTTATGCTGCGCCTATGATATCAAAATATTTCTCAAGGCACCTCAAAGGCAAAAATTTGACACTGCCTTCATCAAGGGAAGGAAAAGCACATGACCTAAAGGAGGGTTGGAGAAGAGGTTGAAGAAGGGAACCCCGAAAGTGTCTCTGCGGCTGGAGACATGATTAAAATCGCGAATAACTAAGAGATCACACTTTCGGGACCACAGAGATCGCTGAATGCTTGAGGAGATTTCAGAGACTGGGAAGGGTAAGATCAAGTAAGGATTGGAAAACAAAAATGAGAATCTTAAAACTGAGACACTGCTTGAAAAGCACACTCCTAGATGCACAGTCACCTTTATGCTGACAAATAATTGGGCCGTACATTCTGTCAAAGGCAGGGAGCTTTGGGTAATGAGGAAATAAGGAGAGTGCAAACTGCAACAGGGGAACCCGTGCTTTGATTGAGATCAGATTTTTGGATTGGAGAATGAGGAAAAGCAGCCATAAGTCCAAAAGACAGAAAAAGATGCAGGCTATTCAGTCCAACGAGTCTTGCCCTGCCATTCAATCATGAGCTGATCGATTTTCCCATTCAGACTCACTGCCCAGCCTTCTCCCCATGACCTGGTTAAATAAGAACCTATCAATCAGCCCGTAGAATGGATAACTACAACCACCTTGCGCACAACATCAGCAAAATCAAGGAGATGATTGTGGACTTCAGGAGGAAGTCAGGAGAACATGACCCAGTCCTCATCAAGGGCTCAGTAGATGAGAGGGTCAAGGTCTTCAAATTCCTGTTGTCAACATCTCCAATGATTTGTCCTGGAGCCTCCATGTTGATGCAATCACAAACAAGACTCACCAGCAGCTATACTCTGTGGGGTGTGAGGAGATTCACTATGTCACCAAAGACTCTCGTAAACTTCTACAGACGTACTGTAGAGAGCATTCTGGCTGGTTGCCTAGTATGGAGGTATCAACTCTCAGGACAAGAATAAACTCCAGAGGGTTGTTAATTCGGCCTGCAACATCACAGGCACCAGACTTCACTCCATCGAGGACATCAACATGAGTTGGTGTCTTAAATATGCAGCCTCTATCCTCAAAGACCCCACCACCCAGTCCATGCCCTCTTCACTCTGCTACAATCATGGAAAAAGGTCTAGGAGCCTAAAGACGAGCACTCAGTGGCACAAGGACAGCTTCTTCCCCGCTGCCATCAGATTCCTGAATAATCAATAAACCAAAGACACGGCCTTATTTTCATGCACTATTATTTTTACTTTTTATAGGAATGTTGTAAGATGGTTATAAAATGAACGTTTACACTATGATGCTGCTCCAAAACACCAAATTTTATGATTTGTCCCTGACAATAAATTCTGATATCTGCCTTAAATGCATCCAATGACCTGGCCTCCACAACTGCCTGTAGCAACAAATTTCAAATTTACCACTCTCCAGCTTAAGAAATTCCTCCACATCTCTGTTCTAAGTGGACTCCCTTTAATCTTGAAGTTGTGCCTTCTTGTCCTAGACTCTCCCACCATGAGAAACGACCTTTCTACATCTACTCAGTCCATGTCTTTCAAAATTCGAAAAGTTTCAACGAGATCTCCCCTCATTCTCCTAAATTCAAATGCGTACAGGCCAAGAGCTCCTCATATGATAACCCTTTCATTCTCAGAATCATCCTGGTGAACCTCCTCCGAATCCTCTCCAACGCCAGCACATCCTTTCTTAAATGAAGAGCCCAAAACTGCTCACAATATTCCAAGTGAGGTCTCACTTAGGCAGGAATCTGGAATAAGCAAACTCACCAGTGAAGCAAGCAGGAATAGTCAAGGTGAGAGGAAACAGAAATAAGCATAGAGGCTTCAACAAAAGTAGGAAGCATTATGAAAAAAGAAATTGGGTGACTCATTGATCAGCGTTCATTCCTTTCCCGCTTTTGTGCCCTGTCCTACCACACAGCCTCCCCACCACCCTATCCGTTCTCATGTGCCTCCTTCTTTGGTTCCATTCTCTTCAACCCACATTTACCCAGGATTCTTCTCCCTCTTCCCCCACCCCAACCCACTTTGGATCCATCTACCCTCTCAGTGCACTACTATTGTCTCCTTCTCATTATCAGATTCCGGCACTGGCAACCCTACCCTTTATTCATCATCCAGTCCAACACGCATGATTCATCTTCCTCTACTGGACCCCTTTGGTCCCTTGTCTCGCACCTGCCAATCAACAGCCTCTGTCCGTCATCCTTCACACCATCCTGATTCGCCAATTCCCCCATTGGCCCCAGTCTAACCCCTCCTGCTCTGTCCTCACGATACTAGCTTTTCTCCCTTTTCTAACCCTGTACTTTCAATGTTGAAGAGTTACAGCCTGAAATGTCGACCTCCCACTGACATTGCCCGACCCACTGAGTTCTTCCAGGTTGTGTTTTGCTGGAGATTCCAGGATCTCCAATCATTTGTGTGTCCTCTGTGCTCAACATCATGTACCAGATATCTGGTCCAAAGGTTATCTCAGGATCAGATATAACACTAAGGTGATACAAACCTGGATCCATTTCAGACAGTTGCCAGGATGGACAGCCAGCACCTTTTTTTAGCCAATATGAGAGGACACATGTTTAAGGTGAGTGGAGGAAAACTTAGGGGAGATATCAGGGGTAAGTTATTTTTTACTCAGAGGGCGGTAGGTATTTAGAATGAATTGCTGGGAGTGGTGTTAGAGACTGGTACAATAGCGACATTCAAAAGAGAAAGAAACTCCATCGCAGAGTATGCAAATGTTTTTGTTCTATGTCAAAATATTCTTAGACAGGCACAAGTATGTAAGAAAAATAGAGCGTTAGGTGGTGTGAGGTTGTGAAGTAGGTTTACATTGGTCAGCACAACATCGTGGGCTGAAGGGCCTGTATTGTGCTGTAATGCTCTGTGTGATGTGACATGGGATAGATAGTGTGAGAACATAATGTTTGCAGCAGGTTGAAAGAAAATGTTCTTCCTAATTCTTAGCTGGAGCCAATTACTACCTCCTCACTCTGAATGTTGGAGAGGTCTTCTGATGAGACATGACCCTGAACCAAAGGTGGGTGAAATCAACATACAAGGAAATCAAGCACCTTCAGATGATGTTGTGCAGCACCAACATCAGCATATTTGCTCTTGGCCATGGTCTACTGCACATAATTACTACACAACTGTGTTCAAAGTAGTGTCTGGATACCAGCACAAGTGGTGAATGATCTGAGATTCAAACTGCTTCAAATTGAATCACTCCCCTCCTGCCATTTTATATGAGCCGTAGCCATCTTATTAAGCACCCTCCCACCTCCTCACCCTGTTGAACCGAGTCGCTTGAATAATCAGAACAAATCCCTGCTAGCATTCAACATCAATTCTTTTGCAGAAGATACACAAAAGCTACGGACGCCGAAACCTTGAGCAAACAGTGAGGAGCAGGAGGAACTCAGCGGGTCAGGCAGCGTCCGTGGGGAGAAATGGCCAGCTGACATTTCAGGTCGGGTCCCTTTATCTCATTGGGATGAAGGGTCCCGACCCGAAACAATGGCTGGCTATTTCTCCCCACGGACGCTGCCTAACCTGCTGAGTCCCTCCAGCTTCTCATTAGATTCGTTTGTACCCATGTTCTGTGAAAGATTTTGAGTTTATAAATCCAGCAGGAATGTGGAACTTGAGCTGGATTTCATCCCAGAGTTCAACTCCCTTCCATGAAGTTCCTCCAGTGACCTGGTGAAAGTCAAAGTGCAGATTCATTGTCAGAGTGCATACATGACATCATAAACAATCCTGAAATTCCTTTTCCTGTGGGCAAGGCAAAATTACCACTTATTGGTAGTGCAAAAAACTGTACTCAAGAAGATTTGTACACATGTAAACAAATAAAGAAAAGTAAACAAACTGACTGTGCAATACAGAAAGAAAAAAAAGCAATAAAGTGCAAAAGTAAGAATCCTTATATGAGTTCCTGATTGAGTTTGTTGTTGAGGAGTCTGATGGTGGAAGAGGAGCATCTGTTCCTGAACCTGCTGGTGCGAGTCTTGTGGCACCTAGACCTCTTTTCTAATGGTAGCAGCGAGATCAGAGCGTGGGCTGGGTGGTGTGGATCCTTCATGATTGCTGCTGCTCTCCGACGGCAGCGTTCCCAGTGGATGTTCTCAATGGTGGGGTGGGTTTTGCCTATGATGTCCTGAGCTGTGTCCACTATCTTCTGCAGGGTTTAATGCTGAGAGGTATTGGTGTCCCCATACCAAATTGTGATGCAGACAGTAAGCACACTTCCAATCACACATCTGTAGAAATTTGCCAGGGTTTCTGATGTCATACAAACCTCCACAAACTCCTGAGGAAGTAGAGGTGCTGACAATGGGGTCGACAATCTGAGCTATAAAGGAGCTGATTGGGCAAGCCTTCAGTCAATGCCCAAGGTGGCTGGCAGTGCAGCTAGTGGATCCTTGTCTCCAATGCTTCCAGGGCACAGTTTGCACCGTGATTACCTCCTTTTCCTCTAGATCCTCTCGATTCTTCTCATGTCCCGAGGATGTGCAAATTGGCAAGTGAAACAGCCATTGCAAATCTCCCCCTGGTGTGATGTGGGTGATGGAACTGACAGGAATGTGAGAGGATTATGTTATAGGCAACACTAGGTGGGTAAATGAGGTTGCTCTGTGAGGAAGCAGAGAAATCTCAATGAGCTGAATGTCTCCCTTCATGTTGCTCTTAAGTCAGGTCAAGTTTATTGTCATCCGATTGCACATGTACAACCCAATGAAACAGCGTTTTCTGGTCCTCGGTGTAAAGCTCGCAGACACACAACCAGACATAACACACATACAAATTATACATATGCAGGACAAGTATTTCATCTATACAAATAAATATTGTTCCATAAATATAAGTCTCAGATGATTGGTTTGAACAATTCCTTTGAGCATTCTTACTGCCCGTGGGAAGAAGCTGTTCCTCAGCCTGGTGGGGTGCTGGCCCTGATCCTCCTGTATCTCTTCCCTGATGGGAGCATCTGAAATATGTTGTGTGTGGGGTGGAGAGGGTGCTCAATAATTTTGTGCATCCTCTTCAGACAATGATCCCAGTTGATCAGGTCAATGGTGGGGAAGAGGGAGACTCCAGTGATCCTCTCTGCCACTCTAATGGTCGTGTGGATTGATCTCCGATCCATTTCTCTGCAGCAACCATAGCATACAGTGGTGCAACTGGGCCAGGACAATTTCAACAGAGATTATGTGGAAGGTTGTCATAATGGTGGCCGGTTGCCTTGCTCGCTTCAGTCTTCTCAGGAAGTTCAGTCACTGCTGAGCCTTTCTGACAAGTGAGGAGATGCTGTGAATCCACGATAGGTCACTGGTGAAATGAATTCTAAGGAACTGGCAGAAAGGAACAGGGACTTCACATGTTATCAGTGACCTCCAGTGACTCACCTCCCTCACCAACTCAGTCGAGGTTAGGGAGCAGGAGCGTGATTCAGAAGCTTGCTTCCTTTGAAGAAATTGCCAGTTCTCCACTTAGCCTCTCTTAGGGAACTACAGAGGCAACATTGAATGAATACAATAGAGAAAACATTGTCCTCATACCTTTAAGGTTCTTCAGACTGGCTAATAGATTCCACATGCATTGTTTTCTCCACAAATCTGATTTTTTTCCCCTCTCGCCAGTTTGTTTTTGGAAGTTCCTATTGAATTTGCTTCTACTATCCTTCTTGGCAGCACCATCTGGATCACAGCAACTCGCTGCATAAAAAAAATCCTCCTGTCGTCTCTGCTTCTTTTGCCAGTCACTTTTAATCTGTCCCTTCTGATTATTGACCCTTCTGCCAGGAGAACTAGTATTTTATTTATTCTAGTAAAATGAGCTTCAATATTCCTATCAAATGAAAAGACGAATTTTCTTTGTAGCTTCTCAGCTCTACTTCCAGTTTGTCCAGATAACTGAAGCTCTTCACCTGCAGCAATAGGTTCCTACTCCTCGAAGACACATCTCCAGTGATCTGGCCCGGTCCAACCATGCTGATGTGATGGCCAAGAAAATGCACCAGCGCCTGTACTTCCTCGGATCGCCTGACGAAACCTGGTAGGTCACCCGTGCCCCTCAGCAACTGTGCCGGGCGCCCTATGGAAAGTATCTTTCCAGGATGCATTGCTGCGTGGCATGTGGGCTGCTCCACCCAAGAAACCGCAGAGCGATGTAAGCTAGGCATAGATCATTAGACGAAGAGGTAAAGGTTCCACGAGACTCGCACCACCAGGTTCAGGAACAGCTACTACTCCTTCGCCATCAGACTCCTCAACAACAAACTCAATCAAGGACTCATTGAGGAATTCTTACTTTTGCATTTTATTGATTTTTTATATATCGCTGTAGTGCAAAGTCAGTTTGTTTACATTTCTTTATTTGTTTACATGTGTACATTGAGTCAGTTTTACTTTTTGCTCTGCCAGTAAGTGGTAATTCTGCCTGGTCCTTGGAAAAAAGAATCTCGGGGTTGTATGTGATGTCAAATATGTAACCTGACTGCAATTTGAGGAAGAGTGGGGCGCAGAATTGAAATGGTTGGCCACTGGGAGATCCCTGACACTTGTGAGCAGCAGTCAATGCTGTACAGGTACCTCAGATGGGGTAATGAAAATGGGAGTTGAGTTGCCGCTTCACTGCTACCATTCTTACACAGTCACACTTGTGAGCCATTCACAGACTTCTCAAGAGCCAAAGCAGACACAGGAGACACCTTTCCTCTCCTGTCCTCCTATCTAATTGTCACTATTTGTCTGTTGGTCCGTACTCCTCCCCCTTCCCTCTCTTCTCCTCAGCTTTGTAACTGAGGTGCTTGCCTGCTTTATAGTCATACAGGTACTCCCCAATTTACATCCGTGTTCCGTTCTGACCACCTGGTTGTATCTCAAAATGGACACAAGTCGGAAATCCATTCTAAACAGGTTATTGTTCATCAAATACAATATGGCAGCCACCAAGGCCAGCTCTCACAAGAGGTAGGCCATCTCTGCCAACCTCTCACGAGAAGCATTATTTTTTAAGATAGGCCCCGACTTGCACCATAAAAGCGTAAATTTTTTTTCAGTCGTATGTTTGGATGGCTGTAAGTCACATAGGTGTTAAGTCAGGGAATATCCATATTCCCAGATCCCTCTGTTCTACTGTGCTCCTCAGTGGCCTTCTATTTACTCTGTATGTCCTTTCTTGGTACACTGAAGAAGGGATCAGGCCTTAAATATCAGTTATATATCTTTCCCTCCTATGGACGCTGCCACACCTGCTGAGTTCCTCCAGCATTTCTGTGTTTTTAACCACATAAGACTCTTGTCACCCTGTAAATACAAGGGGTGAACATGCATTGTCACCATCAAATCCTCTCCTCTCCCTCCTTCAACCATCCACTGGCCACCACTGAAGTACCACATGACCTTGCCCACAATTCATTGGGGTTAAAAAGTGCAGCGGTTACAGTTACCAGGCTCATAATCCAGAATCCTGGACAAATAATCATAGAAACATAGACATAGAAGATAGGAGCAGGAGTAGGTCATTCGACCCTTCGAGCCTGCTCCGGCATTCAACGAGATCATGGCTGATCTTAAAGTTCAGTACCCCATCCCCGCCTTCTCTCCGTAACCTTTAATACCCTTATACTGAAGAAATAGATCTAATTCCCTCTTAAATAGATTTAATGAACCTGCCTCTACTGCCCTCTGTGGCAATGAATTCCACAGATTCACCACCCTCTGGGTCAAGAAATTCCTCCTCATCTCGGTCCTAAATGGTTTGCCTATTATCCTCAAACCATGGCCCGGGGTTCGAGATTTTCCCATCCTTGGAAACATCCCATCTGCATCCATTCTGTCCAGTCCTGCCAGAATTTTATAGGTCTCTATGAGATCCCCTCTCAATCTTCTAAACTCCAGCGAGTACAATCCCAATTGGCACAATCTTTCCTCATAAGTCATTCCTGCCATTCCAGGGATCAGCCTGGTGAATCGCCTTTGCACTCCCTCCATTGCAAGAACATCCTTCCTCAGATAAGGTGACCAAAACTGCACACAATACTCCAAGTGGGGTCTCACCAAGGCCCTGTATAGCTGCAGTAAGGTATTCTTGTTCCTAGACTCAAACCCTCTTGATATGAAGGCCAACATACCATTGCCTTTTTAACCACCTGCTGTACCTGCATGCTCGCCTTCAGAGACTGGTGTACAAGTACTCCTAGGTCTCTCTGCACTTCTCCATCTCTTAATCTATTGCCATTCAAATAGTAATCTGCCCTCCGGTTTGTATTACCAAAGTGGATAACCTCACATTCATCCACATTATAGTGCATTGCCATGTATCTGCCCAGTCCCTCAATTTATCCAAATCACACTGGAGCTTCCTGACCCCCTCTTCCGTGCACACAACCCCTCCTAGCTTAGTGTCATCTGCAAATTTGGAGATATTACATCCAATCCCTTCAACCAGATCATTAATGTAATCCAGAGATGTGCTCAAATCCTCCCATGACGCTGAGGGAATGCAGATTCAATAATGATGTAATTCTTGGAATAAAAAAACAATATTGACCGCAAAACTGTCAGAATGTCACAGATATCCACTTGATCAACTGAATTCGCTTTGGGAAGGAAATAGGCCATCTCTCCCCATTGTGGCCTGTACAGACTGGTAAGTGTCCTCTGCAATTGCTTATCAAACAATTCAAAGGCAACGAGAGATGGAAAATAAACAATAATGAGTTTCTCTGACTTACATACGGTTGACAAAAGTTAAAGAATTTCATGTATGTTACATTTTAAATGTAGTATTAAGTGGCAATAATGGAACCTTCACCCCTTTATTGTCATACATATTGTACAACGAACATTTGCATCATAATTCTTACTTGCTGCAGCCAAACAGGTACTTGTATAGAAACTACACATTAAATTGTAACTGTTAATACAAAAGACAGGCAGATCATAAATATTCACAGATGCTGTCCAAAATGCTGGCCTTTCCAGCAATGTATGAATAAAACAAATTGTTGGCCTTTACAAACATGGAATGTACAAATCATTGTGACTTTATCCACAGGCAACAGGAATGCACAAAACATATGCTAAGATTGGCTTCATTTAATTCAATCAGTTCGTCACGTAATACAAAATAATGAACATGCTATAATTCCTCAGATGAGTGGGTTGTCTCACTTGATTTAAACAAAATAACTCCTAACACACTCCTGTATGTTAAATGGATGATCCAAGACAAAGCAATCCCATGCAGATAGATATCTGGTTAATGATTTAATGCATTTTTTTTAAAATATGTGTCCAAAACCTGAAAAGGTAGTCAATCAGATACCAGGACACAAATTGCAGGGTCATTTACTGCATCCGGTGCTCCTGTTGTGGTCTCCTCTACATCGGAGACTGGACACAGACTGGGAGATCGTTTCATTGAGCACCTCGGCTCTAATGGCTGCAATAGTGCAGATCTCCATAAGAAGACAAAACGACTTGATCCAGGGTGTAAAAGTAGATGACACAATTTTCTTGTTTATTTTTCATTGTGTGATGACATTGTTTAATGGTTTTATTGTATTGTATATGGTTTTGGAGGGGGGAGGGAAGGTAGGGAAATAAAAGGGAGAAAATGCCACTGTGTATATTTAATGAGAAACATTTGTAATATTTTGGTTGATATGGTTCTCAGTGTGAAAAATAAAAAATTATTTAAAAAATAGTGCAGATCTCCCAGTGGCCACCCATTTCAATTCCCTGGCCCATTCCCTTGCTGATATGTCCGTCCATGGTCTCATGCACTGCCAGACTGAGACCACCTGCAAATTGAAGTAACAACACTTCATCTTTCATCTGGGCACCTTCCAACCGGACGGCATTAACGGACTTCTCTGTCAGCAACTACCCTTTCACATCTTCCCCAACCTCTTCTTTCCTCTCGCTCTCGGCCATTTTATGCCAGGCCTCTGCCAGGAGGCCAGCTACAAGAGCGGATCTAAAACTTAAAACTTACCTTTCAGACAGCAGTCCTAAAAGGCTGTTCCAGCGCCCCATTCATATCCAGAGGCACCTTATAGCATCCTCCGGAGCTGATGGAGGCTGAGCGACTGCTGCCGTGGCGTCACCCGTCATAAAAATGTGGTTCCCAGAACAGTTCCAGCCGCGTGGGGGATTATGGGTGGGGAAGACGGCCATTGCTCTGCCGCATTTTGAGCTGCAGAGAGCAGTCCCGGAGGCCGGTAGCATGGTATGGCTAACTCAGCCTGCACCGGCTGCCCCCGACAGCTCCCACTGCCCCGCTGACAGCTGCTGCTGCCCCAACAGCTCCCACCCACCTCCCTTGCCTTGGAGAAAGAGGGGTGAGTGGGGAGATGGGTCACAGGCTGACGGCATCATCAACCCTCCCCCAACAAGCCGCTTCCAGTGGCTGTACATTCTGGTCAGGCAGCGGAGCGCAGCGCTCCGCTGATTATCCTTCCCCGAGAAGGATTAGAATCGTGCCTCAGAGCTGGCCACGGCGTATTCAGAAAGGTGCGTCTTTAGCCTAAAGGGCAAAGAACCTCCGCCTTTACAGATGAATGTTTTCCCTGCTTGAAAATGCCTTCTGTCTCTCTCTCTCTTTTTTTTCCCTGTTTCCTTTCCCCAGCTTCTGCTTCCATAGAGCCAAAAACAACTCCCTCCCCCAGTCAATTCTCACCTTTCCTCTCACCTGTGTCCCCATCTATCTCCAATTAACACCTTTTATCTGTGGTATAACATAAAAATCTGTAGACACCATGGCTGAAGTAAAAACATAAAATGCTGAAGAAACTCAGCAGGTCGAACTGTCCTTTATGTAGCGAAGGCAAAGATACACAACCGATGTTTCGGTCTTGAGTCCTTCATCAAAGTACGAGAAAATGCGGTCGGGCATCCGAGCAAAACATTGGGAGAGGGGAGGGGTGGAAAGGGCAGCAGATGATAGATGGAGAAAGGAGGAAGGGGACAGCAGCAATGAAGGGGAAGAGGGATGGCTGTGTGGGTGAAAGAACTGGAAAGACAGGAAAATGGGGAGGGGAAAGAAAAGGTGACCAGGTTTAATGGGAAAGCAGTAAAGTCAATGTTAATGCCATCTGGCTGGAGGGTGCCCAGATGGAAAATAAGGTGTTGTTCCTCCAATCTGCGGGTGGTCTGGGTGGGATAGGACACAAGGCCATGGACCGCATATGAACACAGTAGTGTGACTCAGAATTGAAATGGTTGGCCGATAGGAAGTCGCTGTAGTTGTGAACGGAGCATTGTGCAGAGCGAAGCGATCTTCCAGTCTGCGACCAGTCTCTCCAATACAGAAAATGCCACAAAGGGTGCTCCGGATGCAGTAAGTCCTCTGGATGTACAGGTGAAGTGTTACTTCATGCGAAAGGCCAATTTGGGGCCCCGGATTGTGGTGAAGGAGGAGGTGTGGGCACTGCACCGCCTCCATTTGCCGCTCATCTGCCCTGGCGCCTTCTGCCTCCAGACACAACAAATATAGAATCCCCCTCATCCTCACCTATCACCCCACCAGCCTCCGCATCCAACACATTATCTGCCAAAATTTCTCGCATTTACTACAGGATCCATCACAAGATGCATTTTTCCTTCTCCTCCCCTCAGTCTTCCGCGATTCCCTCGTGCACTCATCCCTCCCCACCCATTGCACCTCCGATACCTTCCCCGAGGCCGCAAGTGGTGCAACGCTTGCGCCCACACCTCCAGAGTACCCAGCCAATCAGATCAGAACATGGCCAATTAACTCTTGGGTAAAATGCAAAAGTCAGCAGACTCTGTGATTGTAGTAAAAACACACAGAAATGCTGAAGGAACTCAGCAAGTCTTGCAGCGTCCATTGGAGGTAAAGATATATTACTGACAGTTCAGGCTTGAGCTCTTCCTCAAGCAAACAGGAAGGCGTGAGAATAAAGACTGAAGACTGGCCGGGGGAGCAGTCCAGACCAACAAAATTGATTTTGCTTATGTGAAAGGAGACAGAGGGAAAAGGGAAGAAAGAGTCAGAGCTTGGGGAAAGGTGATGGCGGGGTGGGGGGGGGTGGGGGTCAGTTTAATGGAGACTGGACACACAACATCTCCTCACTTGTCAGGAAAACGCAACAGTGCCTGTACTTCCATAGAAGGCCGAGGCTATTAGCCACCATTCTGTCAACTTTTTACAGGAGTTCTATGGATAGCATCCTTTGTGGCTGCATCACAGTGTGGTAAGGTTGCTGTAGACTAGAGCATTGGTTTGGAAGTCAATCCACAGGACCTTAAAAGAGGCAGGGTGGATTATTGGGGTCTCCCTTCCCCCCCCCCCAACCCCCCTCCCCCATCAATGTGACTTACCGGGAATGATTAAAGAGGACTCGCTAAATCAAGGAGGATCCCTACCAGCCCACAAGCAGCATCTTCCAGTTAATCCCAGCGGGGAAGAGATACAGGAGTATCTGAGCCAAGACCATCAGGATGAGAAACAGCTTCTTCCCTCAGGCAGAGCGAATGCT
Organism: Narcine bancroftii; assembly: GCF_036971445.1. Lineage (NCBI taxonomy): Eukaryota > Metazoa > Chordata > Chondrichthyes > Torpediniformes > Narcinidae > Narcine > Narcine bancroftii. The sequence continues at coordinate 6,032,008 of NC_091482.1, forward strand.
GAGGCCTCCAAGTCTCGACCATTTATTAAATAATATTTATTTATTTTTATATATGTACAGTATATATTTCCTGCATATGTGTTGTTTGTCTGCGTATGTGTTATATCTGGTTGGGTGCCTGCGTGTTTCGCACCGAGGACTGGAGAATGCCGTTTTGTTGAGTGATGATTGGGTGATGATAAACTTGAACTTTTGGAAAAATGTCCCATTTCACCCCAGCTCCTTTGCCATTTATCCTAGTTCATGATTCTCTTGTTGCTTGCCCTCATGTCACTGGAAACACTTTCTTTGGTTTTATTCCCATCAAAAACTCATAATGATGACACAATATCTACCAAATCTCACTTGAGCTCCCCTACTCAAGGGAGAATCATCCCAGCTTGTCAAATCTCTCCTCATAACTTGAGTATATCCTCCACTTAAACAGATGTCATCTGGCATTGGCCATTACCACCCTGGGAAAATGCCTTGTGGCAACATCAAACCAATTTGTTTTTGCACTTTCCAGTTCTTATGAAATGTCTTTGACTTGAAACTTTAACTGTTCCCCTTTCCAAGAAGGCTGTCTGAACTGCTAAATGCTTCCAGGAGTTTCTGGTTTATTTCAGCTTTCCAGCATCTGCAGTGATTTCATTGCAAACTATTTACCTGTTCAACCCTGGACCGACTTTTGATAAACTTCCTTCAACAGTGGCCGCCCGCCATCAGCACAAGGTCTCAGCCTCGCTATAGTGAAAACACAGAAATGCTGGAGGAACTCAATGGGTCTCGCAGCACCCACAGGAGGTAAAGATGTATAACTGATGTTTCGGGTCTCAGCCCTTCGTCAAGGTATAAGTAAAAAGCCTGAATTAAAAGGCTGGGGAGATGGAAAGAAAGAGCAGGGGGAGGAGCAGAGACCAACAGATAAAAGGTGATCATTGGACATGGATAGGACAGGAGAGGAAAGGTGAGAATTGATCAGGGGAGGGGGTGGCTCTGTGAATGCAGAGCTGGAGAAAAGGAGACAGAGAAAAAAGGAAAGAGAGAGACAGACAGAGTTAGAGGAAAGGAGACACAGGGTATAGAAGGGGGTTGGACGGCTAACAGAAACCAGAGAATCGGATGTTAATAGCATCTGGTTGGGGGGTGCCCACACGGAATTGTTCCTCCAATTTGCTTCACACACATTCTTTGCATTAGGTGCCCTTGACCGGACGCTGAAGGTTAGCTGTGCTCTTAAATCACTGCACACTGAGTGATGAAGTTGCTCCAATGGAGATGCAAGACCAGAGGAGCTCGGAGTTTGACCACACAACACTGAGGTAGCACCTAATATACTTCCAAGTCAGATGTCCCCTGCAGCATGGATTACAGGTGACCGCGTTAACACGTGCTCACTGTCATCATCCTTCTAAGCCACAGGGTCCTTTGGTGATGAACCTATCTCAAATTACCACACTACCTATTCTAGCGTGATTGATATGAGGTGAAGTGGAATGGAAATTCTGTCTGTAAATCAAAATGCAATAAACAAGTTGGCTGCATTCCCATGGTACAGTTTCCTGGATTACCATGCTTCTGATTCTTTGCTCCACTGTCTTGCCTGAGGGATCTGGGTCTTCAGTGGGCACAAGTAAAAGGTGCCCAGGGAAGCACGAATCAGTGGCATTGAAAAGAAGTCAATGGGGCAAGGCAACAGCCTCTGTACACATCAGTGTTCCTGAAGCCAAGTGGGATGTGGGTGCAGACAGGGTTACTCTCTGCCCCCAGAGTCTGTTCCATTACAGACACAAGCGGGATGACGGGTAGGCTACAACAGACAGGAGTGAAGGGAGGGAAGAGAAGCAAAGAAACGGAGCCACGTTGTGAGGCAAGAACAAAAAATTTTGGAAACCTTCAGCAGGTCAGAACCTCTGCAGAAAGAGAAGTGAGTGCAGAGAAAAAGTTTGAAAACCACTGTTTTAATCATACCTCATTGGCTTGTTATGCACAAGATTTCATAACTTCAAAGGAAATGGGCCAATGGCCATTTTTCTCAAGCAAAATATTTCAGGAACCATTGGGTCGAGAGCAGCGGTTCTCAACCTTCCCTTCCCACCCATGTCCCACCTGAAGCGATCCCTTACTAATCACAGAGGATCGATGGCCTAGGGATTGCTTAAAGTGGGATGTGAGTGGGAAGAAAAAGGTTGAGAACCACTGGGTTAGAGGAACATGAGCCAAGTGCAGAAAAATGGCTCCAGCTCAGATGGATAACTTGATTGGTATGGATGATTTGGGCCATAGGGCCTGTTTCCGTTCTGTATGAAAGCTCGATGACTGAATCAGCACCTCAAGAACACTAATCCCATGTTATCTAACACACCCACCCACATTAATTACACCTCTGGACCTCCTGTCCCTCATCTGCACGGAGGCAATTTCCAGTCGCCATTAACCCAGCCACTGGCACCTTCTTGGCACAAAGGATGAAGCAGGGAGAATCTGTACACTTCACACTCACAGCACCCAGAGTCAGGACGAAACTTGGGTCTCGTCGCTGAGAGGCAGCAGTGTTAATCGTTCCACCGCTGCGAAGAGCCAAATTGTGCAGCGGTACCACTGGAAATTTACTAATTTGTAATCATTGCCTCCCTCAAGAACAGAAATAAATTGCAGAATTAATCAGTGCACAGTAGGCAGGAAAGGAGGAAACAGCTGGAATTACAAAATACTCAAAAGAAGATTCAGCAAATGTGCTTGTATTCAGGCAATAACAAAACAAACCGCATTTTCAGCAATTTTCACCCATCCTTGACGAGCCATCTTCCATGCGCTTGGCTTCTACAGATCACTGGGAGGACTGCAGAATGCAGTTGATCTCTTCTCAAGATCCTTTTTTATTCAAGAAGCTTTTAATTGTCATGTAATAAAATAGATGTGATACAATACAAAATTGCATTTACTGTACTGTAAGGCTGACAAAAGGCCCTTTCATGCAGTGAAAAGGCCCGACTGTTTCGGCGGAGATTCTCCACCCTTGCGTTGGGAGACTTACCTCTATGAATGTGCCGTGGTCGGCTCCAAGGTGCCAACTGCAATCCTTCTCGGGGAAGGATCATGCCCCACAGAATGTAATGCGGCTGGCTAGGGGTGGGCTGATGACGCTGTCACGGTGATGCTGTCAGCCCATGACTCATCTCCCCCCCCCCCACTCTCCCACCCCTCTCCATCCATGACCCCCTCAAGGCAGGGGCCATCAAGTCAGGGATGGCCAGTGGGAGCTGTCAGGGTGGGAACTGTGAGGGCGGGGGCTGTTTCAGCCTCGCCAGCCACTCCAGCACCTTATCAGGCTGCTTCAGCCTTCGGGGCTGGTCATCAGCGGCTCAAATAACGGCACAGCAATGGCCGTTTTCCCTACCCATAATCCCCCATGTGGCTGGAACCGTTCTAGGAAACAGAGTGGTTCCAGCTGCTGTGGGGATTATGGGTAGGGAAGACGGCCATGGCTCTGCTGCGTATTTATGACGGGCGGTGCCACAGCACCAGTCACCCCGCCTCCACCAGCTCAGTGCTACAGAGTGCCACTCAACATGAATGCAACGCAAGAATAGGCTTTTAGGGCTTTTCAATGAAAGGTATTTATATTTTACTTTCCGCGCTTATAACTGGCCTCCAGGCGGAGGAATGACATGACAGGGCCTAAAGATTTGCCATCAACAGAAATTGCCCTGCACTCCTTATAGTCAGAGAAAGAAAAGAAAATCCCTTCAGAGACACTGAGTGTCCGTGGATTCGCCTCCAGCGCTTCTGCAGCCGCACAGAGTCCAGTCCAAACTATTGGCAACCCGAGCTCCAGATCCAAACTTCCAACACAATCAGCCTTCAGCCACTCGAGAGCCCCCTTGAGTCCCTGTTCAGATGCCTGGCACCCCTTCAGTCAGTCTCCAGCAGTCCACAGGTTGCCGCAGCCTGCATCCTGCGTGGGTTCCTCGCTTCGTCGCCAACAGCCTGCAGCCTGTGCTGCAGTGCCCCTCACTGGTCTGCCACCGTGGCCTGAATGGTTATCAGTTCATCCATTGACAGGATTGTCAGTCCTGATAACGTGTCGAGATAACTCAACGGCTGGAGAATAGTACGCTCTGAGCCATTATCAATAACCCTCCACTGAACCATGTCTCTGCAGATTACCGAGCCACCGGTCGCAGTCAAAAGTTGTTTGCTCTGAAATAAGTTTCAAAGTGCTAAGTTCTGAATTCCTGACAGCAAAAAGAATTGGTAATTAAAACTCTGATACAAATAAATGACAAAAAATAAATAAACTGGAAACACACAGGAGGCTGCGTATAGTGGAATCTGAACCTAAACACAATCTGTTGGCAGACATCAGCAAGTCGAGCAGCATTAGTGAGACAAAATAAATGGTCGAGGCTTCAAGCTGTAATGCTTTATCAAGATTGGGGAAATGTGGAAGAGAAGCTAGTGTAAGGAGGACAGGGTGGAATGCCCTACCCTCAGCTTGTCCCCTTTACACTGCTTTCTATCGATAAAGGGGTTTGGGCTCGAAACAGCGACCATTCTTTTACTCCCACTGATTCTGCTCGACCCACTGAGCATCAAAAACAGTTCCCCAATTCTCTTCTCCAAGAGTTGGACTACAATGGAAAATAAACACTGGGGTGGGGGGAATATAAGATCCAAGCAGCAGAATAATTAGGACAGACCAATCTCTTGGCTGCTGACTGATGTTGCATTAGCAGAGAGCTTGAAGCTACCCAAAGAATTTTCAGTCTTTCCAAAATCTCCTCTCAAGGTTAGCTTTTATTCCCTGGTTCCAGTGGCCCTTGAGAAACAAAAGGCAAGGAGGGCTGGTGCAAAGCACGGGGCAGACAAGGCTCAGCATGTTCACAACCCCAACCCCCCCCCCGTTTGGGTCTTGCTGCAGTAACAAAGGCTGAAAACTCTTGGGCAGTCCTGGGTGGCCCCTGTACTGTGAGAAGTGCAGTCATTTGGATGAGGTGATGAACTCAGGACTCTATTGCTCTTTCAGCTCGCCATAAAAATCCTATGGCACTATTTCAAAAGAGAGCAGAGGAGTTGGCAGCTTTGGGAGGAAGTATTTATCCCTCAGCAACATCATGGCAATTTGTAGGATAATGGCGGGTGCAAATTAGCTGCCATATTTCCTGTCCTGCAACTGTGATCACAATTCCTACATACCACCCTGACTGCAAAGCATTTTGGTGGCTTATAATGTGAGGGATGCTGCATAAAAGCTAGTCTCTTTCCTATCTCCATGCAGGGCAGGGGGCGAGGAAGCTCCAGGGTAAACAAAAGTGACAGCTGGAGTAGCATGCAAAATGCAGTAGGATCAAGCAGCATCCACGCAAGGCATGAGAAGGCAACAGTCAACGGTTCAGACCAAAACATTGACCATCTATGGCCTTCTCTGGATGCTGCCGGATGAGTTCCTCCACCATTTTGTGTGCTGCCCCAGGAGTACCAAATCAGATTTATTGTCAGAGTATATACATGACATCACAAACAACTCAGAGATGATTCTTCCTGCAGGTCACGCAGAATTTCCACTTATTGGTAGTGCAAAACAACTGTACAAGAAGCTATGTATTCAAGTCAACAAATAAAGGAATGCAAACAACCTGACATCTACAAGATACGGTGCCTTAAGAAAGCAGCCTCTATCCTCAAGGACCCCCACCTCCCAGTCCATGCCCTCTTCACTCCGCTACCATCAGAAAAAAGGTACAGGAGCCTAAAGACGAGCACTCAGTGGCACAAGGACAGCTTCTTCCCCACTGCCAGATTCCTGAATGAACAATGAACCAAAGACAGCGCCTCACTTTGACTTTTCGTGCACTATTTTTATTCATTTTTGTAAGGTGGTTTCTGAACGTTTGCACTGTGATGCTGCCGCAAAGCAACAAATTTTGTGACTTGCACATGACGATAAATTCTGATTCTGAGTCCTTAAATGAGTCCCCAACTGAGTTTGCTGTTGAGGAGTCAGATGGTGGAGGGGTGGCAGCTGTTCCTTAACCTAGTGGTGCAAATCCTGTGGCACCTATACCTCTTTTCTGATGGCAGCAATGAGAACAGAGTGTGTACTGGGTGGTGTGGATCCTTGATGATCGCTGCTGCTCTCCGATGGCAACATTCTCTGAAGAGGTTCTTGATGGTGGGAAGGGTTTTGTGTGTGATGTCCTGGGCTGTGTCCACTACCTTTTGCAGGGCTTTCCACTCATATGGATTTTAACCCAATGAAAAGCCCAAGACATGGTGGTATCCCCAAGCATCCTTCACCTTTGACCTTCCAGCTGGCAGGAATCACAATTTGCTGGTTTATTACTGTGTTTTCTGTCTTCACCTCTGTTTGATGGATCTGACTTCTAATTTTTGATTTTGTCAAAATAAAATTGTCCAATATAAAAGTTGAAAAGTTTAAAGGGAACATTGGAGGGAACTTCTTCACACAGAGAGTGGTGGGAGTGTGGAACGAGCTGCCAGCAGAAGTGGTGAATGTGAGAAATTTGGACAGCTACATAGATGGGAGAGGTATGGAGGGATATGAACTGTGACAGGACAGTGGGACTAGGCAGCATACTAGTTCAGCATAGACTAGAAGGGCCGAAGGGCTTGTTTCTGCGCCGCAGTGTTCTAAGGTTCGATAAACATTCTGATGAAGAATTACTTTTCACTTCAGGTGATCCTGTTGGAGCAAATCATGGCTCTGCATGCAGATGAACAAACATGAATAGTGTTCGGCTCTGTCCCCAAGCCAAAAGCTCAGGGACCCTCAGTAGCTGAACAAAAATGCAGGGTGGAACAGAGAGGGCAGACTTCAGCTCAAGGACAGAAGAAATCAATGAATTTAATGTTGCAACAGTGCACTTCATGATTCATGTCCCCAAACTGGTTAAAGCACGTCGACCAACAAGTGACAGTTCTGCAGCAGGTAGCTTGCCCATCTTTTCATTGATAAGATTGTGTCAAGAGCAGAAGCTCTGAAAAAAGAAACTTATTTTTCTTCACCCTCGCACAGATACAAGTGTACAGCTCATTAGCTATTTGGAAGGGAACAGATATTCCCTTCTAAAAATATTCTTGCAGCAAGATGTGCAAATGGAAAAGAGAAAAAAAATACTGCGGTGCTATGGAGAAAGAGCAGCTAAATGTGTGTGTGGGGGGGGGAAATTAGTTGACTCTTTCACTGAGATGGAACGGGAACAAAAGGCCAAATGGCCTCAGTCTGTACCACGCCATACCATCGGTTGACTCACGAGTGGCTGCAAAGCCTGACTTCATGGGAACATCTGCTGAAATGCGGCAATTTTCCGAGTTAACATGGGGAAGTGAGATTTTACCTGTAAGTGTGAAAAAGTGATTGTGATTTCATTGGCACATCAGACAGAGAGGGTGGGGGGAGCTGACTATTTCAACAGTGTCTCCATATGGAGTGGGAGCGTGCTATATCTAGGCAAAGTAACACTGAAGTCAGGGTTGCGTTCACACATTTCTCATCACTTTCCTGTTTATGGGGAAGGAGGGAGGTTGGAGAGAAAGGAGAAGGATTATCTAGTGTGGCAGTCACTTAATTGCATTATGTCCCCATGTCTCCTGCTAATTACTTGGAATACTTTTTTTAATGTCGCTTTATTGCTGTGGTGAAAGTGTACAGCACTCACTAATATCTAACCAATTTGGTTGCCATGGCATCATTCTCTGCTAATTATCTTCAGTTAAACGATGTAATTGTGGGTTTTGCTGTATGAGGGACTCAACTTTTAAATGACCATGACAATCTCAGACATACAACTCTGGCTCGTCATAATAATTACCCAGAGCTCTCAGCAGCCACTACAGTTCAAGTACAAGGGTAAAACATGAAAGTCTGCAGGCACCATGCTGAAGTAAAAAACAAACTCAGTGGGTCAAACCGTGCACTTGAGGTAACAAAGATAAAGATAAGTAACCAGTGTTTCAGCCTTGAGCTATTCATCAAGGTACCAAGTTCAATGTCACATTACACCCAGTTTAATGAGAAGGGTTCTCCTGACAGCAACCTAGCAAGTCAACTCTCACAAGCATATTGCTGTTTGGAAAGGCACAGGTTGAAGGATCTCAGGAAATACCGAGAGGGAGAACAAGACATTACTTTCAGAATATATGAAACAAAAACAATGGAATAGTTTTTCAAAAGACTGGGGACGGCAAGCAGTCAAGATGAAAGCAGGTGGTTACCCTAACAGCCAAAGGCAAAATAATATTGACTTTGTTGGATTGATTTTTAATCTTGATAGCATTTCCTTTACTTTAATCACTAAAACACAGCTTAAATGGAAATGGCATGCAAAACCATGCCCAGATAATTTGATGCAATGTTTCATGGATTGATGACCTTTAGTAAGGCTAAAATGCCCGAAAGCTCTTCACATGAGTACTGTTGGACCAAGGTCAAGTCAAAGGAAAAGATAGGAGTGAAACATGAAAGTCTGCAGACGCCATGATTGTAGTCAGAACACAGAAATTCTGGAGGAACTCAGCCAGTCTCGCAGCATCCATTAGATGCAAAGATGCATTTCAGGCCTGGGTCCATCCTCAAGATATCAAAGAAATACACAAAAGCCCTGGAGAAACTCAGCAGGTCACGCAGTGTCCATAGGTGGCAAAGGGATTCAACCAGCATTTCAGGCCTGGTCCCCTCTTCGAGGTATGAGCAAAAATCAGGCAGATGTCTAAATAAAAAAGGTGGGCAGAGGAGAGGAGGGAGGAAGGGGCAGGAACACCGACCAGTCAATAGGCAAGAGTCATAGATAGATCTGGTGGGAGGACAGAAGAGAAAAAAGCTGGGAAGCGATGAGGGAGGCAGGAAAGGATATACCATTTTTAAAGAGAGGAGGAAGAATGGTGGCCAGAGAAAAAAACACAAGAGGGAGCTGTGAACAGAAGTTAGATTTAGATTGCAGGAAGAGGCTTGAATGAAGCATGGACATGATCATTACTGGTTGGGCTAAATGGCTGGATTTTATGCTGTGTAGAATCGTAATTAATCCTTTCTAAGGAAGCAAGCCAGATTCAGTCATCACACTAATTTGAATATCCAGTGACTACTTTTGAACTGAGCTGGCAGTTAGTCAGATGCACATATGCCACTTTAAACAAGTACAGAGGATTGCGTATTCAAATCAGCTAATGACAGAACGAGGTGGGAAAATGTACAATGAAGAAGAGATCTCCAAAAGGAGAAGGCCAGGTTAATAAGAGTGCAGGCAAAATGAAACTGGGGTTATGCTTGGCTGGTAGACGGGGAAATAAAAAGAGAACCTTTGAAGATTTAAGATATGGTTAACGATGGAGCAACAGGATCTTATAAGTCTGCTGGCTGGTGAGATGGGAACGTTAACAGGCAGAGACAACAAGCAATTAAAAAGGTAAAATGTCACGGTGGTCTTTGTTAAAGAAAGGGCTGGAATTCAAGAGTAGGGAAGTCTTCTGCAAAATGTAGGGCTTTGGAGAAATAGTACCCAGGACCACACATTGGAATACACTCCAAAGAAAGAATATGCTTGCCTCCGAGGCAGTGCCACACAGATCGGCTAACGGGATGAAAAGCTTAGCCCGGTTCTACACTTAACAGTGGTTGAGTGGAACAAAAAGTAGACTGACTGAAGCAGGCAAAATTATGCAAGTGATTGATAGGGTAGATGCTTCCTCCCCCTGGAGACTAGGGGAAATGATCTCAGAACGTACTCGGCCACTTTCAACAGAGACAGGGGGAAATTTTACTCAGAGGTTAACTTTGGAAATCTTTATCACAAACCACTTTGGATGTTCAAACTCTTGAGTGTATTGAAGATCTGGGATAGATGAATAAGAGAATTAAAGTATATGGAGATTGGGTAGGTAAATGTTGTAGTTAAAGTGCTCAATTAATAAGCTGTTCTATGGTAATCAGCAAGATTGCACAACGATCATTTTGAAGGGATATCAAGGGATACAAGAAAAGAGTGAGAAGGTAAAACTCAGGTACAAGATCAACCATGATTTTGTTGAAAAGGAGGACTGGCTTGATGCCAACTCATTCTCCTATTTCTTCAGCTCCTAAACATCAATGCATCACAACATCATATTGTCATGAACAAAAAAAAAGGACAGAAATCAAATTTGGACTATTTTCTAAACGACCTTCAGCTACCAAACAAGATAGTCCATTCAACAGTCCCCTGCCTTCTTCGAGTTTCTACTTTTCATTCACACAGCAACAATAGTTACTGCCTGCTCCCAAAATGTTGCCGAGAAGAAATGGTGAGTCACCTCCCTCAACACTACAGGTAGTGTGTATGGTGAATATACTCAGTGTATAAAGATGTGAAAGATTAAAGCCTGATGAGAAAATCGGTGCCAAGTATTGCTTAGATCTTTTAAATTGTGAACAAGTGTAGCCTTTCACTACTTGTGCCAAAGCTTGACACAAGGTGAAGTGTACAATCGCTCCACAGTAAGTGCAAATGCTCAAACATCACTATTAACTCACCTGCTCATTTGTTGGTCAATAATTATTGGAAAAGAGGTCCATTTGAATGGCAGAACTGTGCAAAGACTGAAGGAAACTTTAAAGCAAGGGTTTTCTGAAGGCACCCTTAAATCACAGGAAGAAGGCAGGGGACTGTTGAGAATACCAAGACTCCAGGAGCTCAACCAAAAACCACTGGAAGAACAACATTCAGAATTTATTGTCATGAACATGTCACGAAATTCGTTGTTTTGTGGCAGCCTCACAGTGAAAATATTACTAGAAATCACATTTTAAAAAATAAATAAATTAGTGCAAAAAGAAGAGAAAGTGAGGTAGAGTCTGTGGTTCAGTGTCCATTCAGAAATCTGAAAGCGGAGGGCAAGAATCTATTTCTGTACCGTTGGGTGTCTGTCTGCAGGCTCCTGTACCTCCTTCCTGATGGTAGTATAGTGAAGAGGGCATGGCCTGGGTGATGAGAGTCCTTGATATAGAGGCTGCTTTCTCGAGATACCGCCTCTTGTAGATGACCTTAACGGAGTGAAGGCTGATGTCCATGACGGCGATGGCTGAGTTCATAACCCTCTGTAGCCTTTTCCTGTCCTGTGCTTTGGCATCTCTGCACCAGACGCTGATGCAACCAGTCAGAACGCTCTCCATGGTATCTCCGTAGGAACTCAGTGGGTCAGGCAATATCTGTGGAGGGATGCTTTTGGATTAAGACCCTTCATCTAGCCATGTAAAAGGTCTCAAGTAACACGGTCCATAGGAGGCAGCAATGAACTCGGGTCAGAGAAATGGAGACTTCCCTTTCCACATTGTCCGTCTTAAATCGTGGCAAACTATAGCTCTGATCGGAGAAATAAGCAATGCCTAAATTCAACATCGATTACGGTAATCCGAAGCAATCACGTCACGAAAATGATCTTACTCTGCATGTTGAGGCCACATTCAAAATTGCAATGATTCCTGTGAGTACCTGGAATGCATTTCCAGGGATGGTGGTGGAGGCTGAAACATTAGGGGCATGTAAGAGACTCTTAGACAAGCACATGGATAAAAGAAAAGTAGAAGGTTACAAGGTAGGGATGGTTTAGTTTTTTTTGATAGGAATATGTAGGTTAGCACAACATCAAGGGCCAAGGGCCTGCACAGTGCAGTAGTGTTCTATAAAGGACAGAGGAAAAGGGAAAGAGAAAATCCTGGAGAAGGCGTCTGTATCAAGCTCCAATTTTCGTTAACCCCTTTCCCTGGTCTCCCTATTTCCCTTATCCCTCTGACTTCCTTCCTCCTTCCCTTCTTTCTCCAGTCAGAACTATCTTTCTTAGCTCTCTACACTCTCCCCTTAGCTTCTTCTCCCTCCCCACATCTGCATCCACCTGCTCACCTGTGCTCCTCCTCTCCCCTCCCTCCCCACTCCCCACCTTTTCTGTTCGGGTGTCTGCCTGACTTTTGGCACCCTTGAAGAAGGGCCCAGGCCCGAGACACTGACTGCCCTGCGCTTTCTGTGGACACGGGGTTTCTCCGGCACTTTTGTGTACAGTACTGCACTTTGCCCCAGCATCTGCAGCTTTTCTTGTTCATTTCCAATGAACCGAGCTTTTAATTGGAAATATCATCAGCCACACGCTAAAAATGTGGCAAATTAAACTTTTGACATAACAAGTGTGCCTATTCCCAATGTACAACAAGACATTTATGTAATAGTTGCAAGCACACTTCTGTATAGATGAAAAATTACCATATAGCTGCAAATGGCCAGTAATTCCAATATTAAAAGCAATTTATCATGTTCCACGCAGAACATTAAATTGTACGGTATGAATACAAACTTTATTGATGATAACACAACAGAAAAAGCAAATGCAAATTACCGACTGGCTTCACGTTGAGAGAGTCCCCGGTTTACCAACGTCTGACTTACGGACAACTTGTACTTATGAACAAATTATGCCCCCAAATCGTGCACGCGCATAATGTCACCTCATGAATGCCTCTTCCGGGATGCAAGGCATCAATGGAACTAAAATTTTCACTTTTAATCGTGATCTTTTTTCTCTTTTTCCATCTAAACTGTTTTAAGAACTGTTTATTTTTATTTACAGTACAGACAAGCATTTGACTAACTGACACCAAATAAAGAACAATATATCCCTGTTCTGACTTATCTACAAATCTGTCATAAAAACACATGTAGGAACAGATCTTGTTCATAACCCTGTTGTGAGTAAAATGATTAACAAAAGTGCTTCAGCAAAGGACAGCACAGGCCAGTGGATATGAAGCAGGTCCTTCGATAACAATGAAGAATGGTGACGTGATTCCACTGCCTACTTGTTACGAAAGGAACAAGTTCAACAGGTCAGAGAAGTTCAACGGTCTAGACACAGATTAGTTGTAATTTGCCCGTGAGGGCAAGATGCATGCAGCAATTGCATCGGACGCAACTAGACATGTAATAACTACAAACTGTGCTAAATATATATATTCAAGATTCAATTTTTTGTCATGTAATAAAAACAATGCAATATTACACATAATTTGTTTCCATCTGCCGTAAGGCAGACAGATTCGCCATCGGCAGAAATTGCCTGAAGCACTCATTACAGTCATAGAAAGAAAAGCAAGACTGTAAAGGAAAGACGCAACAACAGTACCCACCCCCCCCGACCCGATGCAAGTAAGGCCCTAAGATTCATTAAGAAGAAACACGGTAAAACGATGGTTTGTTAGTGGGCATCACAAAAGTCCCGTACCTGTTACTGGCACACACCTTGATATCGATTCTCCAGTATCGGCTTTGGCTTGTGACCTGGAGTGGAGCTTGGGTTTGCTCCTCGGGGGAAACCCCGTTGCTCCATGTGTTGGGCTTTATACCCCCTACGAGTCAGTGGGGACAGCCCAAGTGTGTGTTTTTTTTGAAAAGGCCAAATACAGACTTTGCTGTTAACTTTTCACAGAATGATGCAGCACAAAAAATAACCACTGAAGAATTTTTAAAAAATTACACCTTCAGGTAAAGCATGTAACTCAATGGAAACACTCAGCAGGTCCAGACACAGCATAAACGGTTCAGGGAATACATACAGATAGTAATTTGAAGAATTTATATAAATTGAATTATTTATCTTTTCTTAAAAAGATTGAGGAAGATTTGAAAAAATGGAAAAATTTACCAATAACTTTAGTGGAAGAGTGAATTGCATAAAGATGAATATAGTTCCAAGAATACAATATTTTCTCCAGATGTTACCAATTTGAATACCTCAGAAACTTTTTCAAGAATTAAATAAACATGTAAGGAAATTTCTTCGGAAAGGTAAAATGGCAAGAATTTCAATAGAGAAGCTAACATGGAAATATGAAATGGGAGGTTTACAGCTTCCTAATTTTAGAAATTATTAGAGCACAGATGAGATTTCTCACTTCTTTTTTTGAAAATAAAAGAAATCGGCATGAGTTAATATAGAACTGAATAAAATAGGAGAGAGGAAAGCAGAATTTGTATACAAGTAGGAATCGAAATTCCTGGTTGCTGATAAAGAGACACCATTATTGAATCATTTGCTTAATGTTTGGAATAAATCATGCTTTTGGTGGAAGGTCTGTGTCACCCCTCTCTTAACTTTTTCATGAGATAATCAGTTCTTGAATCTATGGTTTCGTATAGGGATTGTTAAATGTTGAAGATTGTTATGAAAGAGGTTAAATTAATATCATTTGAGCAATTGAAAAACAAATCTGCTATACCACATAAATACTCTCTTTTTGTTATTTTCAATTAAGAGCATATTTGAGGATTAGGCTTGGACCAACAATGTTTCTGAAGTAGAACTTCTTATTAGGAGTGGGATTGTTAAAAAATTAACTTCTTTGATATATTCATTATTACAAGCAGGAACTTTTAAATTAGGATTACATAGATCTAGGCAGAGATGGGAAACAGACTTGAATATTATAATTGAACAACAGCCGTGGTAAAAATTTACATAGGGATTGTCTGACTAATACTATTTTAATGTCAAGATATAGATTAGTTCAATATAATTTTTTACACCAATTCTATCTTACACCACAGAAGTTGAAGACCAATGTTTTAAATGTGGTGAAGATGTAGGATCTTTCATACATTCAATGTGGTCTTGTCCCAATGTGAGACCTTTTTGGATGGCTTTATGTAACTTTTTGGAACAAGTTACAGAAATTGCTTTTCTGTGAAGTCCTAATTTATTTTTATTAGGAAATATCAAAGGTACAAATCTTAAATTGAAACTATCAATTTATCAACTGGAATTTGTTACATTAGTATTAGTGATAGCAAGGAAATGTATTGCAATTACTTGGAAATCGGATACATCTTTGACTCTGCCGAGGTGACATGCTGAAATTCAAAGTTGTATTCCTTCAGAAAAAAAATTCTTATAATTTAAGAAATAAATATCCGATGTTTTTACAAATTTGGCGCCTGAACACCCAAATAAATTTGTAATTATATCCTTCTTATCCCTCGAGATCTGCGGGATTCTCCTCTGTATTTTAGATCTGATGATTTATGCTTGTTATTTTCTTTCTCTTTTTTATACCTATAAAGTTTTATTTTTTTCAGTTTGCATATTGTTTCCTTGAGGGGGGTGGTTGGGAGGGAGGGAGCAGCTTTTAGGGTGGGGCAAAAACCATCAATTTGTTTTTTTTATATATATGCAGTATTATAATAACTATAGTTAGAACATAAGAAATAGGAGTATCTGGTCCGTCGAGCCTGTCATTCAATGGCTGATCTGATCATTAACTCAACTCCACTTACCTGCCTTTTCCCAATATCCCTTAATTCCTTTCTTATGTAAAAATCTATCTAACTGAACCTTAAATATGTTTAATGAAGTCACCTCAACTGCTTCCCTGGGCAGAGAATTCTGCAGATTCACTACTCTCTGGGAATAACAGTTTTTCCTCATCTCTGTCTTAAATCTACTCCCCTGAATCTTGAGGCTGTGTCCCCTAGTTCTGGTCTCACCTACCAGTAACGATTTTCCTGCCTCTATCTTATCTATTCCTTTCACAATTTTATATGTTTCTATAAAATATCTCCTCTCATTCTTCTGAATTTGAGTGTATATAATCCCAGGCAAGTTAGTGTCTCCTCATAGGTCAACTCCCTCATCTCCGGGATCAACCTGATGAACCTCCTCTGACTGTCTCCAAGCCCAGTATATCCTTCCTCAAGTATGGAGACCGGAACTGCACTCAGTACTCCAGGAGCAGCCTCACCAGTACTGCATGTATGGAATGTTTCAATAAATATTCATAAAAGAAAGTAAAGAGTTCAGAAAGAAGACAACCAAATGGACAAACCTGCCCATGCAAGACAAAAATTAAAGCTTGTTTTTCAAGTTTAAATTTATTGTCATCTGATTGCACAAGTACAACCCAATGAAACAGCATTCTCCGGTCCTTGGTGCAAAACACGCAGGCACACAACCAGAAATAACAGACAAAGGAAACATATGTAACACGCACATACACATATAAAAATAACTAAATATTGTTGAAAAAATAGTAGAGCTACGCATAGTGAGATAACTGTGAATGGTTACATCATGATTCAAATTTAGGACATTCTGAATAGAAGATTGATCTATATATATTACAAACACACAGACACACACTTTATATGTCATTCCTTGACATGATGTGTAAATACACAACAAATCAAGTTAAGTCATTTTATTTGTCATTCACACCAAGCTCACATGGTAAAGACGAGATAGCGTTTCTCCAAGACCACAGAGCAGATTTACATAAATATAAAATAGATGTTAAACATACAAAATATTAAATATTAAGACATTTACTGTAAGAGTCCATGATGGCCTGGGGGGTGGGGAGGGGGACCGTTGCCCAATCTGGACGCAAGGGCCTTAGTGCTCTGGCACCTCCAACCAGATGGCAGAAGGGAGAACTGTTTCCTCAAGGGGTGTGTGGAGTCCTTCACAATGTTTATTGCCTTTCACCTGCATTGGATGTTGTAAATGTCCTTCATGGTAGGAAGAGAGCCCCCAATTATCTTTTCCACTGACTTCACCATCCTCTGCAGGGTCTTGTGATCCGAGAAGGTTCAGCTTCCAAACCAGGCAGTGATGCAGTTGCACACGATGCTCTCGATACATCCTCTGTAGAATGTAGTGAGGATGAAGGGTGGAAGATGAACATTCCTCAGCCTTTGCAGGAAGTAGAGGCGCTGCTGGGCTTTCTTGGCTATAGAGTTGGTGTTAAGGGACCATGTGAGGTTCTCTGCCAAGTGTACACCAAGGAAATTCATACTATTGACAACCTCAATGGTGAAGCTATCAATGGTCACTGGACGAAGGTCCTCCTGGGCCCTCCTGAAGTCAATAACCATCTCTTTTGGGTTTTTTTAACATTCAGATACAGCTTGTTGCTCTGCACCAGTTTGTTAGCAACTGCACCTCATCTCTGGACACTGACTCTTCATATAATATACAAAATATAATAATGATTAATATTATGTAATGTGGCGGAGATTTTTGTCAAATGAAAACGCAAATTATTATTCATTGGGAAACATACATCACGCATTCATCTAAAATTTCACAGCAATACAACAGCAAATTTAAAAAAAATCCCACCCAGGCAGATAGCAAACAGATTAAGAAGATCAATTAGAAACTGGCAAATTGGATACTTCAAAAAAGAACAAAAGAATGAAGGCAATGTGCACCCAGAGAGAGAAAAATGTGGATGTATCAATGAAATTGTTTTAAGTGCAAATAATTCTTTTTAAATCTGCCTCTTGCTTTCTTCCTTAAATTGAGGAATTATTGCTGGAAACGAGCCTCGGGAAATAATAGACTCAAACTGCAATGTCTATAAAATGAGTAACTCACAACATCTCCCAGAGGATAGCATGTAGACATATACATGACTTTAGCTCTGGGTCCCTCCACACCACAACCTACAATTAGATAACATCTAGGACATTGTAAAGGACCTCAAAGTGCTTCAGAGCAACTTTTGGAATATAGCTAGATAATGAACCATTGAAAAAGGTCGATTTTAAGCAGGTTTAAGGGAGAAATTCCATAGTTTATGGTCCAGGCATCTAAAGGTACAAACACTGGTGGAGCCAGAAATATCTGACACTGAACATACACGTGAATAAACGTACAAATTCTAAGCATCAGGAAGCTTCTTCAGTGAAACACGAAAGTCGGCAAATGCTGTGATGGTCATAAAAACTCAGAAATACTGGAGGAACTATACAGGTCGCGCTGTGTCCATTGTGGGTAAAGATAGATAACTGATGTTTAGGGACTGAGTCCTTCAAGGTAAAAGAAGAGCTCAGGCCCGAAACATTAGCCATATATCTTTACTTCCCTTGGATGTTGCGTGTCCTCCTGGTTCCTCCAGCATTTCTGTGCTTTTACTGTAAGCTTCTTGATCCTGTTTTGCAAATTAATAAAATAATGGCTGATCTGATTGCATCTCCAACTACTGGTGGCAATCCAGTATCTAACTTTGCCATAAAAATATTCCAAGACTCTGCTTCCATCACCCCTTTGAGCAAGGCAGTTCCAAAGACTCACAACATTCTGACAAAACAAACATCCCTTTGAAATGTACTACCTGTTCAGTTTAAGCAGAGATCCTTAGTTCTGGATAATCACACAAGAGGAAATGTTCTTTCCCTGCCCCCTCTGCCAAGATCTCTAAAGATCTTGTGTTTGAATAGACCCCCCTCTCACACTTCTAAATTCCAGTGGATACAAGTCTACCTTGTTTAACTTTTCCATGAGGTAATCAACAACTACAAATCTCTGGTGAGATCACACTGAGAGTATTGTGTTCAGTTCTGGTCACCTCATTATAGGGAGGATGTGGAAGCTATGGAGAGGGTGAGGAGGAGATTTACCAGGATGTTGCCTGAATTGAAAAATGTTATGAGGCAAAGGACTTTTTTGGAGCATAGAAGGTTGAGAGGAGACTTTTATAGAGGTTTACAAGATTATGAGAGGCATAAATAGGGTGGCAGAAATGGCAAACATCAGAGAAGATATGTACAAAGTGAAGGGAGAGAAGTTTAAAGGAGACGTCATTGGTAAGTTGTTTTTTTTTTACACAGAGAGTTGTGAGTGACTGGAATACCTTGCGATGGGATGGTGGTGGAGGCTAAAACATTGGGAGCATTTAAGAGACTCTTAGACGTTTGGATGGAAGAAAAATAGAGGGTTTTAAGGTAGGGAGGGTTTAGTACCTTATTTTTAAGGGGAATAAATGGGCTGGCCCAACATCAAAGGCCGAAGTAGTGTTCTATGTTCTGTGACCTGTTCCTGGTATTAAATTTTTTTAATTTTAAGAATGAAAGAAGTGGATTCCTGCCATTTAAACCCATGCCACCCAATTACACCTAAATTAACCGACAACCACGCATGTTTTGGAGGGTGGGAGGAAACTGGAATACCCAGGAAAACCCATGCAAACAAGAAGAGAGAACGAACAAACTTCTTACGGATAGCGCAGGATTTGAATCCGGGTCACAGGCGTTGTAAAAGACAAAAAGTAAGGAAATATGCCCTTCGGCCCACTGCGTTGGTGCAGCGCCCATCTCGACCTTTCCAGGTCCCGCCCTCCTTCCTGCTCGAGGTGGCCCAGTCAACACAGCAGTGAGTGCAATGTTGTCACAGCACCAGCAAACCCTGATTTGAATCCACCAATGTCTGCAAGGAGTTTGTACGTTCTCCCTCTGCATGTGGATTCCCCCCACATTCCAAAGACAATCAGGGTTAGTAGTGGCACTGGCTCGAGGGCCAGAAGGGCCTATAACCGTGCTGCATCTCGAACTCCTTCCCACATCTGCACTATGGGCCGTTTACAGTCGCCACAGAAGCCGATTAATCTCCCAACATTTTTGGATTGTCGTAGGGGCCCAGAGGAGCCAAGATCGAGCCGGGTCTCTGGAGCTGTAGAGCAGCAGTGCCAACCACTGCAGCACTGTCCTGTTAGTATGGTCGTCCTCTCCTGAACTGCTTCCAATGCATTACTCATCTCTCTTAAATAAGGAGGCCAAATAGTGCACACAGTAGCTCAGTAATAGGTTACAAAACTTTTTATCAATATCTCTATATTCTGTCCCCTTATCAATAAATAATATAATTTTAATTTTCCTAATTACATGTTGAAACTAGTTTTTTGTACATTAAGCACCCAGAAAAAAAGATGGCGGCGCTGTCAGAGCTGATATAGTGCAGCGCTTGAGGATCTGCAGCGATGCAGCGCTCCCGCAAAGTCCAGCCACTCAGTCGACTGCCGTTGGTTCAACATGGGCTTTGAGTGGCTTGTTGAGAGAGCCGACGGAGATTTATTTGAAATCCCATGACCGTGGGTCTGCGCCCAAGATGGCAGCACCTATAATCGGCAGCAGCCACAAGGGGCTGCAGACCCTGGGCAGGCGGAGGACTGGAGCAGGGCACCAGAGGACGGTATTATCACCCTCCCCCATCCGAGAAGGAAAA
Organism: Narcine bancroftii; assembly: GCF_036971445.1. Lineage (NCBI taxonomy): Eukaryota > Metazoa > Chordata > Chondrichthyes > Torpediniformes > Narcinidae > Narcine > Narcine bancroftii. The sequence continues at coordinate 6,052,030 of NC_091482.1, forward strand.
GCGGAGGAGACGACCCGCGGGGATGGTGACCATGGCGGCGGGTCAGTGAGGGGGCTCTGCGGCTGAGGGACCAGTATGTGCGGCGGGGCTGCTGGCGACTCGAGGCGAGGAACCCGCGGAAGCTGTGGGCTGCTGGAGACTGCAGTCGGAAGGCTGGCGTCGGCCTGCAGACTGCCGGAGACTGGCTCGCACTGGCTGGAGGGGTACCAGGTATCGGAACCGGGATGTGAGGAGGTGCCGAGGGGGCTGAAGGGTCCCTGACCGTATCTGAGGTTCAGATCTGGAGCTCAGGTCACCAACGGTTTGGACTGGACTCTGTGTGGCTGCAGAAATGCTGGAGGCGAATCTACGGACACTCAGTGACTCTGGGGGCTCTCTCTTGTGCTTCTCTCTCTCCCTCTCCGACTGTAAGTCAGACTGTAAGAGGTGCTTAGGCAATTCCTTCCGGTGGCAAATCTGTCCTCCTTGCAGCAGGCAAAAAAAAATTTAATGTAATACGACACTGCTTTATTACTATGATAATAAATTGAATCTTGAAGACTGCCGGACACCTCTGCATCTCAAGAGGTCCCAGCACTTGGATTAAAATTTTGATGGACATCAGATGGGGAGACGGGGAAAGGAAAGGGGTTGGGCAAAATGTCATATGAATATGAGAGTTTATTGCCGTGTACATAAGTACATTGTACAGATGCAGTGAAGTTCTTACTCGCTGCAGCGACACAGATACATAAGATACACCAACACAGAGTAAAAATTAAATTACTACGAGTCGAGACTGAAAAAGAAATGATAAATATAATAGGATAGATATGGAGTTAATGGAAAACATTTTCAGTCGTGCAAACAGATCTCTCGTGGTCCTGTAAGAGGTTAGAGTTAGTATAGTGCAGAGAGGTCAAGATCATAAGACATAGGAGCAGAAATAGGCTATTCAGCCCATCGCCTGCCCTGTCATTTAATCATGATCTGATCCTTTTTCCCCACTCAACCTCACTGCCTGGCCTTCTCCCCATATCCTTTGATGTCCTGGCTAATCAAGAACTTGCATCTAACGACCTGACCTTCACAACCGCCTGTGGGAATAAATTCCACATATTTACTACCCTCTGGCTAAATAAATTCCTCTGCATCTCTGTTCTAAGCATACACTCTTCGATCCTGAAGTTTGTCCTAGAGGTATCTATCATGGGAAACAACATCTACTCTGTCTATGTCTTTCAACATTCGAAATGTTTCAATAAGATCGCCCCTCATTCTCCTAAATTCAAATGAGTACTGGCCAAGAGCTGTCAAACACTGCTCACATGTTAATCTGATAGTTGTTGGAAAAACTGTTCACGAACCTAGAGGTGCCATCTTCAGGCTTCTGTACCTTCTGCCCAAAGGTAGCAGTGAGAAGAGATCGTGATGGGGATCATTTAAGACGTTGGCTGGCTTTTTGAGGCAACACCTCATGAAGATGCCTTCAATGGATGGGAGGTTGGTGCCTGTGATGGACTGGGTAAGGTTTGCCCTTTCTGCAACCTTGTGTGATTCTGGGGGCTCAAGTTTCCAAACCAGGCTGTGATGCAACAAGCTACTCCATAGTACACCTATCAAATTTAGACAGAGTATTTGATGACAAATCTTCTCACACTTCAAGGCAGTTGGGGATGGGAGGGAACAGATGCATCACCTCCCAATAAGAAACTTCACTTCCTCCAATTAAACCATTCAAAGACAAGGATCAAGTAGGCTGCCATTACCAACCACCTCACCCCTCCATTCCATGACTTTGCCTTATTACACCGAGGACTTTAATTAACAGAACACTACAGCACAGTACAGGCCCTTCAGCCTTCAACTGCATGCCAACCTATATATTCCTACCAAAATAAAAAACTAAACCCTTCCCACCTCATAACCCTCTATTTTTCTTTCATGCATGTGCCTGTCTAAGAGACTTTTATACACCCCCAGTATTCCAGCCTCCACTGCCACCCTTGGCAAGGCATTCCAGGCACCCACCATTCTCTGCATAAAAAACCTACCCCTGATGTCTCCCCTTCACCTTTCCTCTCCCTTCACTTTGTACAGATGCCCTCTAGTGTTTTCTGTTCCCGCCCTGGGAGAAAGGTACTGACTGTCTGCCTTATCTACGCTTCTCATTATCTTGTATACTTTGGAGAACCCTTAAGTGCCTTAATTACTGGGCACCTCCCTTGCCCCAAGAGTTTCGACCACACCAGGAACAACCTGGCTTCTTGATGCATCTACAGTAATGGCTCTTTTGTCACAAGCATCACTGTCCATCATTGATAACAGACCTCAAAGACAATCACTGAAAGTGGTGACAGATACTAATGATGTGAAGACGAGCCTCAAACTTAAATTATAGGGAAAAGAATGCAGCTAGGCCAGCGGGGACTGTGTGGTAATAATCTAATCTCCAAGTGCAGGGCACGCAAAGGCTATTGCAAACCACTGGGGCTTTGCCTGCACGGGTTAGAATGTCATCTGTACCCTCTCGACAATGTATGTGTTAACTCCCTGTAATTCACTGAAGATTGAATTCCAGCAATCTTGTAACGATTACATCACAAATTGAATCCTTCTAGTCTACATGCATCAATTGAACGCAATGCCCTGGTGACATGTTCAGCGTCTGCTGGCTGAGAATTGGGGAGGTGAAATTGCCTTCCAGCCAGCACTCGGTAACAAGGAGTCAGGTTTAATTGTTATAAATGATACTGGTGCGGATATAGATCTATTATATACAAAAATAATGGGTGGCCGTGAAAGATCACAGTGAAAATAATCTCATCTGAGTGTTCGCGGAACAATAAACCACTTGAGCTTTTCTTTCAGTCCAGACAGGAGAAGGATTACTGGGCAAAGCACTTGACTTTCAGTAAGTTCCACTAAGAGAAGTGGGGCAGCTCTATTGCATTACCATGGCAACAGAGAATTCCTGGTTTCTTGCCAATACACTTGGGGAGAGGCGAGGAGGCTTGAGAGCAACTTGCAAACAAAAGCAAGGAGGTGATTTTTAAAAAAATGTTCTAATGTAATAGTTTATCTTGGTATCACTTAACCATTCAGATTAAATTTATCCTCTGTACTTGCAGAAACCAACCTCTGCTGAAGCCTGGCCTGTCAACAGATGTACATATTTAATAAAGAGGAGAGCAAGATCCAGAGGGAGATAAAGGATATAAAATGGAATGGGTTGGACTAACTGCTCCACCAGGAAGTCTCAAGGTGGAGCAAACAGGGACGGCAAGACAAACGAGAACCAGTGTCACCTCATGCAAGCCCAAGAGCTAAACACTCCGTACGAGAGTTTACTGTCATATACACAAGTGCAACATACAATGCAATGATATTTTTACTTGCTGCAGCCACAAAGATACACCAGCTACAATAGTACAGTAAAATCCATTATCCGGAATTAAAGCAACAGGCAAAACAAAATCAAAGGGAATAAATAGGTTAAAAAAAAATAGGAGTTTGAAATTGGCGCCCCCTTGCGGTCAGTTCACCAATCACACAACACACGATCTCAAGCAACCGGCAAATACAGTTATCCGGCATCTACCAATGCCCTATAGGTGCCAGATACTGGGGGTTTTACTGAAAAAATTAAATTACCACAATATGGCACAAAGCAGAGATAATGGGCATAAAATAATAGATCAATATATATATTTAGTGCAAAAAAAAAAGTGGTGGTCCCAGGGTAATTTCTGCTGAGAGCAATTACAGGGAAGTTCAAGAGCCTGATAACTGTTGGAGAAAAACTGCTCATGAACCTTGCGATGCTGTAATTCGGGCTCTGTACCTTCTCCCAGTTGCAGCCAGAATCTTCAACATAAATACATAAAGGAAATAGAACGATAAATGTAAAAGAATTGAATAGAATTGATATTTGAATTGAATTATTTAGTCATGCTTCATGCAGTAAAGAACTTTGTTTTAAGTGCCATCCAGTCAAGTCAACTGCCATGTAGCATAGAAGTGCTACACACATAAGAACCATGTTACAATAAGACAAAAGAGCAGTATGACATTAAAGACAATAGTACAGTGAAACACTGTAAGGCATCATCATACACTAATGGGAGGTCCATTGTATGAAAGAACCTGAAGACATGCATTTTTAAAAACATGTATCTTCTGCTCTGAAAGATTGAAGACCCCAAATGTAAGGGAGTTCCTCTGCACTTTCATCAGGTTTATTTTACAAGGACTGCCCTGCAAAAAATGGTATTTCCATGGTTACGGTTACTGCTTCTCACCAAGTTCCCAGCAGGAGGCACCGTTTCAGAGGCGCAAGATGTACACCAGCATTTCCTCCATGCCATCCATACAGAATATTGGCTTTTCATCACCTGCTTGGCAGCCAAGTGAAGAAGCCACACAACTGGCTGCTTACTTGGCGTCGCCAAGCTGAATATCCGAACCCACCCATTCCTCCTCCTCTCTTCTCACACGCCCACCCGAAAACACACACATTAGAACTCAACTGGTCACAAGGCTGAGCCATTCATCATTTCAGAGGAATGACTGCAAGGTCACTGGTAAGCAACAATCCCAAGACTATTTATGCACCATAGCCATTAAACACTGCATGATGAGGTCCTCCAGCAGACTCGTCCTTGATCGCTCACCTGAAGAGTAGCCAATTAAAAATAAATTGCCGACAGCACATCTCCTGGTCAAATGACCACTTCAAAGCAAAATCCGCAGCCTCCAGTGGTTTCAACGACTGGGAAAATAATAACCAATAGGTCCTTGACTCTTGAATAAACAAACAGAACAAACCTCAATACCTAGGTCGCACAATTAGGTCCTTCAAACGTTATTGTGTAATGGAATTTATGCATGAGAATTTTGCACTAATTATGCTTTCTGAACCAATTTACCTTCAGCTAACATATTTTAGCCAGTATATTTTAAATCACTTAAAAACAATGCACGAGAATATTTTAAATGTTGTTAATTAGAGAATCTATTTCTGAGCACCAGGGCTCACTCCCAAAACTGGGTGAGATATAACAAGCCTTCAATGAAGTACTTGTACTTTTCACAAGAGATATTTTTAAAATGTAAAACATGGTTTTAAAAAAACCATCGTAGAATAGTATACCAAATAAATAAAGCAAGAGATACTCAGCAGGTCAGGCAACATCTATGGCAACCACTCTCAACTGTTTTTTTTTTGGCTAAGGCCTTCCTGGGACCAAAGCAGTTCAGCTTTGGTTTCTTCCGAACATCTCTCCTACTGACTATAATTTTTTTTTAAATTATGTGATGTGAAACAAAAAGAAAACAGGGCTTTAACTTAAATGTGCTGTAGCCACAGGGTGGGGGGGGGGGGGGCGTAGGGGCCTCGTTGAGAATGGCCGCTCTATGGACACAGAGAGAGTAAATGTTTCAGGTCAATGGGCAGCCATTGACCGCTACGCCAACCGGGTGGCACAGTTGGCGTAGTGGTTAGCATAACGCCTTTACTGCGCCAGCGATCGGGACTGGGGTTCAAATCCCACACTGTCTGTAAGGAGTTTGTATGTTCTCCTCATGCATGCGTGGGTTTTCCCCAGAGGGCTCTGTTTTCCTCCCACCCTTCAAAACGTACCGGGTGGGGAGTAGGTTAATTGGGTGTAAGCTGGGCAACACGGACTCATATCAAAGGACGAGGACCACAGGTAGAGCAGCAGAGTCGGTGAGGCGTCTGGGTGCGACCAGGAGCTGCAGAGTCGTGCCTGATTTGAAGGACTCAGAGACACTCTACCCAGTCCTTGTGGTGACAATCGAGGTCTGGAGGCTGCTTTGTTTGGGGTCTTGTGGACTTTATAACATCTAGTCCATGGGGAGTCGCTGAACCTCACATGGGATGGCAGCACATGTAATCCGCAACAGCCTCGGAGATTAGGGAAAGTGTTCTTCTCCATCTGAATGGTGGACATTTTAACATCTTGTTGCAACCTGACTTACTGTACTATGTCTAAACTCTAGTAACTAATTGTGCCATGAAAGACCCCAACAATGAAGACGCTGTTTACATCCGGTACCGCACGGATGGCAGTCTCTTCAATCTGAGGCGCCTGCAAGCTCACACCAAGACACAAGAGAAACTTGTCCGTGAACTACTCTTTGCAGATGATGCCGCTTTAGTTGCCCATTCAGAGCCAGCTCTTCAGCGCTTGACGTCCTGCTTTGCGGAAACTGCCAAAATGTTTGGCCTGGAAGTCAGCCTGAAGAAAACTGAGGTCCTCCATCAGCCAGCTCCCCACCATGACTACCAGCCCCCCCACATCTCCATCGGGCACACAAAACTCAAAACGGTCAACCAGTTTACCTATCTCGGCTGCACCATTTCATCAGATGCAAGGATCGACAATGAGATAGACAACAGACTCGCCAAGGCAAATAGCGCCTTTGGAAGACTACACAAAAGAGTCTGGAAAAACAACCAACTGAAAAACCTCACAAAGATAAGCGTATACAGAGCCGTTGTCATACCCACACTCCTGTTCGGCTCCGAATCATGGGTCCTCTACCGGCACCACCTACGGCTCCTAGAACGCTTCCACCAGCGTTGTCTCCGCTCCATCCTCAACATCCATTGGAGCGCTCACACCCCTAACGTCGAGGTACTCGAGATGGCAGAGGTCGACAGCATCGAGTCCACGCTGCTGAAGATCCAGCTGCGCTGGATGGGTCACGTCTCCAGAATGGAGGACCATCGCCTTCCCAAGATCGTATTATATGGCGAGCTCTCCACTGTCCACCGTGACAGAGGTGCACCAAAGAAAAGGTACAAGGACTGCCTAAAGAAATCTCTTGGTGCCTGCCACATTGACCACCGCCAGTGGGCTGATAACGCCTCAAACCGTGCATCTTGGCGCCTCACAGTTTGGCGGGCAGCAGCCTCCTTTGAAGAAGACCGCAGAGCCCACCTCACTGACAAAAGGCAAAGGAGGAAAAACCCAACACCCAACCCCAACCAACCAATTTTCCCTTGCAACCGCTGCAATCGTGTCTGCCTGTCCCGCATCGGACTGGTCAGCCACAAACAAGCCTGCAGCTGACGTGGACTTTTTACCCCCTCCATAAATCTTCGTCCGCGAAGCCAAGCCAAAGAAAGAATTGTGTAATACTGCATTGTTAGGCAGCTTTTGTAACTGTACACTGAGATTTTGTGTGTTTCGTGGTATAGTTTTACAAGACAATGACAATAAAGTGAATTGTCGTCATGGCCTGTTACTGTGCTGTATGTCTATATTTAAATTAAAAATATTAATTTAAATTTAAAACATTACCCAATTTTTTTTATACCCTCAGATGCTACCTGAACTACTCAGGATTTTGTGTTTTTATTTCAGATTTTCAACAACTGCATTTTCTTTGCATAGGAGTATCTCACTGGAGGCCATTTGGCCCACTGAGTACATACTACCTTTCAAAGAGCAATCTAGTTCATTCCGCCTTCTTTGCCCATAGCCCTGCAACATCCCCTGCCCCCACCTTTTATTTATTTGACCAAGTTGGTGATTCATCTGTTAGCCAGTCCCCCGTCGGTGCTTTCCAAAATCCTAACAAGTCAGACGTCAGGAATTTAACGCTGTGGTCCAGGGTATCTGCCCCCGTGCCTCTGCCAGCATCAGTGTCAACCCCTCAGCAGCCAAGCATTTCTTCACAACCACACGGCAACAGGGACTTGTGCCGAAAGGAGCAGGAGGTTTTCCCAACGAGGAACATCCTTGTAAACAACACGGTCTGTTTTTGTTACATTTCTAATGAACAGCTGTGCATAAGAAATTTCACTAATTATGTTTTCTGCATCAATTTAACTCTAGCTCCTAGGGGAGTCGGCATAGCGGTGATTCAACTTGTTTAATGCTACTATTTAGATTCATAGCATTCTACGGCAAGGAAACAGGTTCTTCAGCCCAGCTTGGCCTTGCAGAGCAAGATGCAATATCAAAGCTAAACCCATTTGCTGAGGTTTGACCCACATCCCTCAAAATCTTTCCTGGCCACACACCTGCCAGATGTCAGAATTTATTGTCACAAACATGTCATGAAATTTGTTGTTTTGCAGCATCAGAGGGGCAAACGTTGCCATAAATTACATTTTAAAATACTGTAAACAAAAAAAAAAAGATAGTGAGCTCACATCAGTGGTTCATTCATTCAGGGCTCTGATGGCAGGGGGGAAGAAGCTGTCCTTGTGCCGCTGAATGCTCGTCTTCAGGATCCTGTAGCTCATACCTGAAGAGGACGAGGCCTGGGTGGTGAGGGTCCTCGAGGATAGACACTGCCTCTTGTAGATGGCCGGATTCACAACTCTCTGTCGTCATTTCTTGTCCTGTGCATTGGCACCTCCGTACCAGACAGTGATGCAACAGGTCAGAATGCTCTCCACGGTACACCTGTAGAAATGTCTTTCAAATGTTGCCTCTGTATGGAAGCTCATTCAGTACCCACCACAATTTATGTGAAAATATTATCACTTCAGATCCAATTTAGATCTTTCACCTTAAACCATACCCTCTCGCTTTAGTCACTTCTCCCTTGAGAAAGGACAGTGACTATCTACCTTGTACATCCTAATTTTATATGGTCACTCCTCAGCTTCCAACATGCCAGGGAGAAAAGTCTCACCCCATCTAATCTCTGCTTATAACTCAAGCCTTCTAGTTCAGGTGACATCTTTTCTGCACTCTCTCCTGCTTTATTAAATCCTTCCTCTAGCATGGCAATGAGACCTGAACACAATACTCTGTGTAATCTAACCATCGATCTGTACAACTCCTGTTCTCAATCGCATGGCCAATTTAACACCATACACCTTCCTCACCACCCTCTCCACTTTCAGGGAACTAGGTACTTGTAGCTCCATGTCTCTTTGCTCAACAACCATCCCCAGTTCCTTATATGTACTGCATGTCCTGCCCTGATTTAACTTCCCAAAATGCATCAATTGCCAATGAGCGTAGCAGTTAAAGGGTAGCTATTACAGCACCAGCGACCCAGGTTCACTGTCTGTAAGGAGTTTGTATATTCTTCCAGTGTCTACGTGAGTTTCCTCCAGATGATCCAATTTCCTCCCACCTTTCAAAGCATACGGGAGTTGTAGATTAATTTGCCTTATGGGTCGGAAGGGCTTTTTACCGTGCTGTATGTCTAAATTTAAAAATTAAAACAATAATAATTTAAATTCCTCCTTAGAATCATCAATTTCCCTTTACAATATACCTTATTCAAGTGCAACACGTGCCTCACTTCCCCTGCCATAAGGGAAAGGAGTGCGTGACGAGGCCAAGCATCAATCGATCATTTCGAAACTGAAAGTGGAAAGGATTTCATCAAGCCAGGACATTGAAACTCCAGCATCTAACTTTCAGCTTTCCTTGAACTTCCATGGCCAATTTCATGTGCAGGAATCTGGGATGTGCTGAGCCACAAAGTATAGGCAGCCAGAAATTCCCTGTGAAACTGTTGGCTGATCACCTCTGTGTGGACCAGTAAAAACAATTGCATCAATTCCATCTTATCTTTAGATTCTTTTAAAATCCATGAATCTATTGATCTCAGCTCCACTGAACATTCAAAGTACATCAAGTCAATAGTTCCAAAAATTCATAATCCCCAATGAAGGAATTTCTCACCTCAGTACTAATGGTCTTCCCATTTTCCTCAGTTTAACCCATTCTAGGCTCTCCAACCACAGGAATCAGCCTCTCCACTTTTATATCAACAAGCCTTAAGAATTCTGTACTTTTCAATGAATCACCCTTTTCCCATAACACAACACACAAAAAATCTACTCAAATTATTCCTCAGAGATCTGCTCTCCCAACCAAGCAATCGATGAATCAAGCTAATGAACTTATCTGGAAAGTCCCTGGGTGGGACAGGAAGGATGTCAAAGGCTGGAATCATTAAAAATTGAGGTGCTTGGGAGATGGCAGAATTAACCATATGTTTGAATGAGAGTCCTGATGGTGGAGATTTTTTTAAAAATTCATTGCTCTGATTTAAATTTCTAACATCCTCCCTGGATATAATGATTGAGGAGAATCATGTACTTCTGCTGTTTGCCTCCGAATGCCGCCACTGTCCAAATGAGGGCGCAGGTAGCCAATGCTTAGTGCTGGTTATTGAAGCTAGTGTTATTGCTCATGAGAGGGGGGCTAAGCCCACAGGTCATCTATTCTTTATTTTATTCTTTCCCTATCCACAACATTCCATCTCTGATCTCCGCCAAATTCATGTTGTCAACAAGGTCTAATGCAACCTCAATCAACAGAATCTCCTCTTCTAAATTCACGGACGGCACGGTTAGTGCAATACTGTAACTGCGCGAGCGACCAGGGTTCAAATCCGGTGCTGTCGGTGAGGAGCTTGTACATTCTGCCAGTGTCTGCATGGGTTTCCTCCCACCTTCAAAAACATACAGGGGTTGTGGGTGGAAGTAGGGAGGTGGGAGAAAGAGAGAGAGGTATGGAGGGTGGAGAAAGGAGAGATTCAGGAGGTACCAAAGAGGTATTCTTTTCCACTCACATCTAGAACAAGCTGCATGAGGTGGGTTCAATTCTGACATCCAAAAGAGATCTGGATAGAGAAATGGATAGGAAGGGTTTAGAGTTGTGGTTGTCGACTATTTTTTCCCCATAGGTATGCTATAGGTGCTCTGTGGTTTGTAAGGGATTACTTAAGGTGGTATGTGAGTGGAAAAAGGTTGAGAATCACTGGTTTAGAGGATATGGACCAAATGCAGGTAAATAGGACTTGCCCAGAACACCAACTTGGTTGGCATGGACAAGTTTGGCTAAAGGCCCTGTTCCATGCCATGAGACTCAATGACTCTATATTGATCTGCTAACCTAAATCAGATGACAGAACATTATCATATTGCTGTTTGTGTGTGAGTGCTGGTCACCTCTTGTCAGACACACTTCCTACATTATTCATCCTCAATGCCTTCACACTGTGGTATATTCTGAACAAGACGTGAAAGGTGCTTTACAAATACCATCCTGTGCTTCTTCCTCCCCTCAGCCAGAAGACTAGGCAGCTTTTCTTAAGTCAGCCGAGGCTCTGCGCTCGATGGAACTGACAATCTTTTGACTCTCGCAGTACTATTATGAGCAGAGCCAAGTCGAATAACAATCAGAATCAGAGGGGAGAAGAGAGGAAATAAAGCATCTTACACTGGAAACCGATAAAAATTGCTTAACTTCTTGTAACCTGTCAAATTACAAGATGGTAATGACATTGCAATTCCCACAGGAATAATCGGGAGCATCATCCGGCCGAACGTATCAAGTGTCAGCACTTAAACCTTGGCAGCAGCAGATATTGTCAAATTATGACTTATATTCCATTAAATTCCATTACCATCTTTGTCAGCCTATTGTATTATATACAATAAACCTGTAAAGCAAGGCTTCCATGGATCCTGCACACTGCGGTGCAGTTTGTCAGATGATACTTAAGACTGAGACACCTCGTGCCCTTTTAGATAGCCAAAAATTGCCCAGCATTACTTTTGAGGAGCTAGGGATTTCTCCCAGTGTTTTATCATCCACTCTGATCAATGATTCAGTAAGATTTAGCCATCATCCTCTTATTGCTTGTAGGTATTTGTTCTTTACAAATGAACTGCTGTAATTCTTCCATCTCAACAGTGCATGCACCATAAAACAACTTCACTTACACTTTTTGTGGCCATGGAAAAGTGATTAACAAAGTCAAGTTTGGATTTCTCTTCAAATGTACCTCACACCACAAAACAATTACATAAATCCAAACCAGAAATCTTGGAAATGTGCTTTAGATGTGGTGTGGAGATTGGAATCTTTATCCATTCAACCTGACTGTGTACAAAGGTGAGATCCTTCTGCGTGGACCTGTGGGGCATTATGGAAAAATAACCCCACAAAGGTGGATTTTCCACAGGATAAAGAATTGTACCTTCGGGGAAACATTATGGGCATGTGTTTTAAATTGTCCTGATACCAAATTCAGTTTGTGAAGATCACCTCGTCGGTAGCCAGGAAGTGTATAGGGGTCAGTGGAAGTCCGACTCCCAACTAAATATTACACAATGGAATCAGTTGCATTCCCCTGGAGAAAATCACGTACAATTTAAGGAGGAAATATGATACATTGGTTAGGGTGTGGCACCCCTACCTGCAGCACATTGATATGCAGATATCTGCAAAGTGTAATTGGTTCTAGGGAGATTCAGCATCAAGGAAATGCAACAATCTGCGTCAGTCGTGAGATGATTGGGTTCAATGGGTGGTGGCGCAGATGACGGGCTCTTGGATTCTGTTTCTTATCTTTTTTATTTTATTTTTTATTTTAGGTTTCTTTGGGTTTTTCTTAAGTTTCCTTAAGGTTTTGTGACTTTACCGATATTTGGTTCTTTCCATTTGTTTAATTTACATAATCTTTTCTTTGTTGCATTAGGGTAGGGGAGGGAGGGGATGGGGTAGATAATAAAATAGACTCTGTATGTTATATACTATTTTTTGTTTGGATTTGTGAATTTTTGAACATCAAAAATGAAATATTTTTTAAAAAGTTTGGATTCCTCCAACATTCAGAGATGTGCGGTTAGCACAATGCTACTACAGCACCCACCAACCTAGCTTCCAATCCAGCCAGGCTTCCAATCAAGCCAGTCCTGTCTGTAAGGAGTTTATATGTTCTCCCCATGCCTAATGGGTTTCCTCCCACCTTTCAAAAACGTACTGGGGGTTTGTAGGTTAATTGGGGTATTTGGGTGAGACGGGTTCATGAGCTGGAAGAGCCTGTTATCGTGCAGTATATCTAAATTTAAAATTAAAAAAAAAATAAACTTTTAAAACTCAGGGGGAAATCGTATAATTATCATAAAGCAGGTCTTTCCATCTCACTTAAAAATGATGAAAAGGAATGAAGTTTGCAATTATTATCCGTCTTCAAAGAGAAGACATAACTACTTCATTATACATAGACCAATCTCCTGTGGTAGAATCAGCACCAAATGTAGTATTCCAGTAAAGAGGTTAGAGGACAAAGTGTAATTGGTTCCAGGGAGATTCAGCATCCTTGGATCAGCATTAACAGAAAGGAGTAAAGAACCTATAGTTAGGGTTAGTCAGGTTGAACAAAAGTAGCAAGAAAGAATATCCTGGTCTAAAATGATATTCTAGGTTTAGTCAGGAGAAGAAAAAATGTGTGGGCTTCAGGAGACTGAAATCAGACCAGGCTCTTGAGGAATATAAAGGAAGCATTGGACTTTCCCCTCCATTTTAAATCTGTGCCCTTTAGTATTTGATATTGCCACCCTGGGAGAAAAAGCCTCCTCCTACTCTAAAAACACAGCAGGTCACACAGCGTCTATCGGAGGTAAAGATATACAACCAATGTTTCTGCCCTGAGCACTCCTTCAAGGTTCTCTAGATGACAGGGAGTTCAGGGAGGGATATGGAGATGTTCTTGGTTATGTCAATATTAATGGAGGAGGTGCTGGATGTCTTTGGCGGATGACTCCCCAGCGATATACAAATACAGGTTCCCCTCCCTCTTTCAGTATCAACCAAGTACAATGTGAGCTGATCAATGTGCCAGGAGACAGTGTTGGTGAGAGATTAAGAGGTTGACTTCAGTGATGGGAGCAACTGATGCTCCATGGTCCAAGAATCTTTCTGTAAATTTATTCCAAGTATAAATTGATACCAACTTCAAATGCTAGTGTGTTAGAGGACCAGCAAGGGACTCTGTAGCTTAAGAGCTACAGAGACTGTTGGTGACTAGTGGGCGAGGAACCCACACAGTCTGCTGGAAACTTGAGGTCAAAGGACTCACACTAGACTGTGGACTGCTGGAGACTGGATCATCGGAATTCAGATTCCAGAGGGTATGAGTACAAGGAGGACTTGCAAATGACCCTGGGTGCTGAAGGCTTCCTTGTTATGTCAGAGATTTGGATCTGGACTCAGGTTCATCAACAGTTTGAACCAAACTGGAATCTGGTGTGGCTCCGGGAGCACTGAAGGTGTATTCAAAGACCCTCAGTGACTGGGGGAGATGACTTGCTTTTGCTTCTCCTTCTCTGACTGTAAGGGGCACTGGGTGATACTAATGGCGAATGTTCATCTGCCTTATGGTACACTAAAGGCAATTTTGTGTAATATGACATTTCTAGTTTTATTACATGACAATAAATAGGTGTTAAAACATGGCAGGTTGGGGGAAAAATATCAGATGATTACTTCTTTATTTTTCCAAGTCTCTGGGCTCAACCCTGCTTTTATCTTCCCTCTTCAATCACTATTTAGAAAGCAGAGAAAAGAACACAGCAGGTTTTCCAAGTCGTTTCATGTGCTGGAGTAAATCCTGCTTCATTCCATCATAGCCCTTCGATCTAGTCAATTCCTTTGATTGCTCGTTTCGTTTCTCCTGACTTTTCATGGGGATTCTGTGAGATTACAGAAACAAAGTCAAAAGGCTCAGGCGGCATTGTGGAATCCTGCTTGCTGAGATAGTGAGCACGGAGATAGGAGCTCCGTCACCCTTTGATCAGGCATTACTCGTCCCTCAGTGCCAGGCTTTTACTGCCTTCGCATCTGTGAAATCAATTTTTGTGTAAAAAAAAAAAATCCGAGACCAAACACAGCATCGTAAGAGCCTGGTTTGGTGGCAGGGGGTACAGGGGCTCTGTGATTACACTAATAGTCTACACAAGGCCTTGAGTAATAATCTCAAGAACGTGAGATACCAGGATATTTTGACCCAGAGGACGACATCCTTTCTTCTTGTTCTTTTCCTTGGCAAGCACAAGGGCCCATATTCATATTCATATCCTTGCTCCTCGCACTTCCTGATTTCACATCTTTTTACTCCACTCTCAGACCATAAAACATAGGAGGAGAGAAAGGCCATTCAGCCCATCAAGTCTGCCCCGCCATTCAATCATGAGCTGATCCGTTTTTCCACAGCCCCACTGCCCGGCCTTCTCCCCAAGGCCCTTCCCATACAATGCTAAAATTAATGTCTGACACAATACAAATAAAAAAGATATTGCATAAACCAAGAGCAGTTGGCATGGCGATAAGAATTAATTGTCATACACATCAGGACAATGTACAAATACACTGTAATTCTTGCTTGCTACAGTGATACATGTGCATAAAAATACATTCACAAAGAATAAGTGTAAAAAATTACCACACAAGAGAATAAATATGAAAGAATAGATAAATATTCAGTTAATGCAAAAAAAAAGAAATTAGTTTATAATACAGACATATGTAAGTGGCCCTGGAGTAGAGTTATGGATAAGGTAGAACAAGAGGAATCAAAAGCCTGATTGCTAATGAGAAAAAATAAACTGTTCTTGAACCTTGAAGCCCTGGGCTGGGTTTTGTATTGATTCCATCTCTTTGATTAAAAAAAATAACTGTTCAATCTGGTCTTTCACTGATCTAATTTTCCTTCTCAAGTGTAACTTGAGTCAAGTGGTGGCACAGTTAGCAAAACGCTGTTGCAGCGCCAGCAACCAGGGCTCAGATCTGGCGCTGTCTGTCAGGTGTTTGTACGTTCTCCCCATGACTGCATGGGTTTCCTCCGGGTGCTTCAGTTTCTTTCCAAAAAAAACACACTGGGGGCATGGACTTGAGAGCTGAAGGACCAGTTACCATGATATATGCCTAAATTAAAAAAAAATTAATTTAACTCACTGCAGTAAGTTAGGGAGAATAGACTGCCCCCCACCTCCCCCCAATCTATTCATCGTCCTCCACTCTTCTCTAGTTCTCCAATCACCTCCTGGCTGATGTTCAAGCCTTCCCACCCTGTCCTGTTTTTACTGGCCATCTCCCTTCTGCACCCGATGAAGGGTTCCAACCTGAAAAGCCAACCGTTCTTTTCCTTTATCTCACACTGGACGCTGCTCGATCTGCCAAGTTCCTCCAGCAGATTGGAGACACAGAGGGGGACCTGCAGAGGCTGGAATCTGGAGCAGCAAACAATATGCTGGTGGAACTCACCGAGTGGAGTGGTGTCAGTGGGAGAATGGTCAACGCCTCTGACCTGGAACCTCTCATCACGACAAAAACAATAACCATTCTTTTTTCTCCACTGCCGGTGCTAGACCCGCTGAGCTCCTCCAGCAGGTTGCTTTCGTTTCCCACTCAGGAGAATAAAATGGCGCTGGCTACAATTAACAGGTGTAATAGAACACAGGGTAATTTGGTAGACTATCAGGAAATGCACGGAGTGCCAGCTTGAGAGATGGAGAGTGACTCCGATGCTTGCTCATTTATTTCAGTTAGGAGATGCAATGGGAGTAGGAACCAAGACTTGACCAATGTGGCTGGTGATAAAATAAAGCGTTCAGATTCAAGTTGGCAATGTACTTGACTGTTCAAACTTCATCATAAAATTTAGGCTGATGGTTTAGTGCAGGTTGAGTGAGTGCTGCAACAATAGACTGAGAACAGGCCTGCCTACTGAAGTGGATACACACCAATCCAAGGCACCTTTTCCAGGGGGTGGGGAATGGGGGGGGGTTGCAACAGTACCAGATATGGTTGCATGTTGCATTGCTGCCTGCGAGATTATTGCTGGCTCGTTGTCACCAGCACAAGTCACCAAAACTCAAGTCAAGTTGTCAAGTTTATTGTCATCTGATTTCTACAAGTACAACCTGATGAAACAGCATTCTCTGGTTCTCAGTGAAAAACAGACAGACACACAGCCAGACAAAACCCACATACAGGCAAACAATTCATTTGCAGGACAAGTATTTCATCTTTACAAATAAATAAATAAAGATAATGTTTTGCACACAAGAGAGTCTCTAATGGTGAGTGTGAGCAGATCGTTTGGTTGTTCACATTCTCGCTGCAATTGGGAAGAAGCTGTTCCTCAGCCTGGTGACGCTGGCTCTGATCCTCCTGTATCTCTTCCCCAATGGGAGCAGCTGGAAGATGCTATGTGCGGGGTAGAAGGAGTCCTCATTGATTTTGCATGCCCTCTTCAGACAACAATCCCAGTAGATCATGTCAATTGGGGGTGCGGGGTGGTGGGAGGGGGAGGGATCACTGCGTTTGAAGAAGATGCTGTACATAAGGATCCAGGTCAGGAGGACAGAATTAAATTATACATCAAGGTGCCACACTAAGGAGATTTTGAAGGGAGAACAGAGAAGATCCACTAGATCACACATGTCAAACTCTGGCCCGCGGGCCAAATTTGGCCTGCGATATAATTATATTTGGCCCGCAAGATCATTTCAAAAATGTATTAGAGGTGGCCTGCCCTGCAGCAAGAGCCGATGCTGTTTTTTGGTAATGTCACTCCCACCATCCTCCCCCTTCATTGCACATCCTTCCACATTGTAACACGAGAAATTATAACACGAGAAGTCTGCCGATGTCATCAGCCGGCAAGCCAGTTGGAAGGGTCCCCGCACAACCAGTCACTTCTCCCACCTGTCGAGCGGCGCAGCGGATTGGCGAGCGCCTGTGATTTCCTGTCGGCGCGACGGGCATGGCAGGCTGCGCACGGCCCCCAGGCAGCGCGAGCCCCACGCGACTGGCACCGGACAGCCCTTCCACAGCGCGAGCGCAGTTCTCCCGGTCGCCACGGCCTTCAGTGCTTGCACCTGCGCGGACCCCAGGGACGGCTGGTTCGGCCCTGCACGTGAACAGAGAGATGGTGGCTGTCCGCAAAGGCTGATCGGCAGCGTGCTGGGCCTGAGTGGGTGAGTAAGCAGGAGTGGGCAGAGGATGTAGGTGAGGAGTAATGGGCAGGGGAAGTTATGGTGGTGCGAGGGGCAGTTAGAGGGAGGGATGAGTAGAAGGAGGGGTGGATAGGGAAAAGGTAAAAGGGGAGGGGCAGGGTGAATAGGGGAGGGGCAGGGTGAGTAGGGGAGGGTTGATTAGAGGGTGAGAGACGAGTAGAGGGAGGAACAGGTTGAGGGGAGAGGCAGTAGAGGGGCGTGTATAGGATGGGGTGGGTAGAGGCAGAGCGAGTGGAGTGAGGGGTGAGTAGAGGTTGGATAAAGGACTGGTCAGGTAGAGGGATGGTGGGTCGAGGGTGAATAGAGGCCTAGAGCCTGAGGAGTGAGCAGGAAATGCTGAGTCCTGATGCAGGCCAAAATGGACACAGCCTGTGAATGCTGACTACATCTCCACAGGGACCAAATATGTTTCCCTCAGGTCAAGCAAAGGGTGAACTTGAGCTACCTACTCCTGACCATTATCCTCCATTATCCTCCTAAAGTTATATCCTAAAGTTTAACATTACATATGTTGAAAGAAGAGAAAACATGCAGATGTTGTTGAAAATTTTCAATAAATATTTAGTTCGGCCCTCGACTTAGTCCAAGTTTTTAATTTTGGCCCTCCGTGAATTTGAGTTTGACACCCCTGCACTAAATCAACATGGAATGAACAAAATCAGGCCTGCTTCAGAGTGTGGCACTCCTGCCTAAGGTTTAGGAGGTCACTCTCTGTCAATAAAAAAACAATGCTGGAGAAACTCAGCAGGTTAAGCAGTGGACTTTATGTAGCAAAGGTAAAGTTACATTAAAAAAGTTTCAGGCTTGAGCCCTTCATCAAGATACGAGAAAAATGTAGGCAGGTGCCTGAACAAAATGGCAGTGGGGAGGAGCACAGGCCCACAGGCAAGAGCAAAGGTGGATGAGGGAGGGAGGGCACACCAGCAAACAGGGGGAAGTGGGAATGTCTTTGTTGACCAAGACCATATGTAAATTGGAGAACAACACCTAATTTTCTGTCTCGGATGGTATTAACATAGACTAGCCCACTGCCCATTCTCCCTCTTGTCTCCATCCCTCTGTCTTCCTTCCTCCAGCTCTCCACCTCCTTTCCTCTCAATTCACAGATCCATCCCCCCGCCCTTGTCTGCTGGTGTGCCCTCCCTCCCCTATCCACCTATTACCTCCTGCCTGTGGGACCGTGCTCTTCCCCACCCCCATCATTTTGTCCAGATACCTGCCCACATTTTTGTCCATACCTTGATGAAGGGCTCAAGCCCAATACGTTGGTTACGTATTTTCATCTTTGCTACATAAAGTACATGGTTTGACCTGCTGAGTTTCTCCAGAGTTGTGTTTTTACTTCAACTACAGTGTCTGCAGACTTCCATGTGTTAAGGAGGTAACCCAGGTAGAATGGGAATAATGGCCTCCTCTTCTCTAACATTTCATGATTTAGAAAAAAATGGTCTGAAAATTAAATTTGCTTCCACCACCCTAATCCGCATTCCCAATGTGTGACTTGTTTTCTTCCTTGTATCACCTCCAGTTCTTTTGCCAACCACATTTTATATATTATGCTTCAGTTCCTGGTAAATTCCACTACTGAAACAATTTCTCCTTATTTATTCTCTTAAATAGGTTTGTAATTTTGTGTTCTTTCATCCTTAACCTTCTGTGATATAAAGAGAATAATTTCTCCACAATCCTTGATGCAGGATTCAAAGACTCACAATGACCACTCCCCAGCATCAATCCCAAAAATTTTGGCCTTCAATGAACACTGGGAAAATTCCCACATCGAGATAAAGGACAGAGCAAGAAAAGCAGAACAAAATCGCAACTCACCTTCTGTTATATTTTACACATCAAGTCCCCTCCGAATGAACGAAAGTAACAGCCCTGTCTCCAGGGTTCAAGTCTGACAAATATAGCCCAGTCAAAACGTCCCTCTTGCAGTTTATGACACTGAACATGTAGCCCATTATCTTTAATTCCTTCAGCTAATTAGGAACCAAATTGAGTCATTGACAAAGCTGTGAATTGTAACATCTTGACCTGCGACTGCTCTGCAAATTTGATGGGGGGGAATAAAATCACCATCCAACCAAATGCAGCATCCCGAATGAGCAAACGCAAGCAACGGATGTCCTACATTCGCCAGGAGGGCTACATCTATTCAGATCTCCCTTAATTACTTACAAGTCCAAAGTGGCCCTCTGGGCTCGGTGCTTGAAGCTGCAAATTTAATGAGTTGCTGTCTTACCTTTCTATGATATCAGCAATTGCGCAGGCAAACATCTGGAGTCCTTCCGGCATTTGCAAGGCAACTAAACAAACAGAGAGAGTTATTTTTTTTAAACTGGATAGTTTTCTTTGGTATTTTGTTATCAATTGCAGTGTTACGGTTTGAAAAAGTTCGATTCCTCTTGCCCACATCCTCGCTGTCTGATTCAAGCTGACATCTTCCCCACAGCTCAGAACTGCACGTTCCTTATGTACCTCAGGAGAGCAGCTCCAGAGGTTGGGGTGGTGATACAAGCCAACCATTTAATTTCCACTGCCTGGGAAAGGGTATCCAGCATACCATTCTCCAATCCCTCCCCCCATTAGGGAGAAGTGCGTGAAAGCACACACCAACAGGCCTAAAGACATGTTTGTCCCCTATTCAGCAGCTATCAGGCTCTCGAACGAACCCCACAGCTGCTATCTTGCTGCCCTTGCTTGGAACTCACTGATCTTTCTTTTCATCGCAACTCTACACTGCATAAATTCTGTTCTTTACACAGCTAAATGAGCATTAGAGATAACCTGTTAGGCTGCTCACAGAAGCACCCTTTTTAACGTATTAGGTATAACATGACAAATAACAAGATTTTTTTTTAAAGCAGTTAGTGCAATGCTTTCATTGTTCAGCAACCCGAGTTTGTACGTTCTCCCCATATCTGCATGGGTTTCCTCCGGGTGCTCCTCTTTCTTTCCACCTTTCAAAAAACATTCAGGGGTGTTGTAAGTTAATTGGGTAATTGGGCAGCACGGGCTTGTTGACCTGAAAGGCCTGCTACCGTGCTGCATGTCTAAAATAAAAATCTCAAGCGTCACCTGAAGCATTTGATCCTTCCATCGCTGGTATAAGGAGGATGCAGTCTTAAGCATTTACGTAATTGATCCTGCTAAATTCTCCGAGGCTTATTTGCCAGAAGCTGCCAAATGCCACCCCACAAGAAGGAAATGGGCAACAGATACAAGGGAAGTCAAGATCTACAAAGTTCCCTCCAAACCACCCACAAATTGATCACCAGAGCCACAAGGTACTGCAGAGTTCCCACCTAAAACGGTGATCATTCTTTTTCTCCTGCTAATGCTGCTCGATCCTCGAGCAGACTGTGGTTTGCTACAAATATCTCAGCATTGCTTTATTCCTACAGAACTTCCTATCTTGGGAAGGCATTCCCTGTTTGGATGTCCACCCAAGTGCATCAGAAGGAGGAGCTGGTCAGCTATTCTGTAAAATCATGGCCAATCCTGTGCCCTACCATCACTGCAACAATAGGGAGACCATTCAGCCCCTTGAGGCTGTTCTACCATCCAACAAGATCATGGCTGATGTTCTTCCACATCCTGCTTATCCTAAGCCTTTATTCACAGTATCTAAAATCAATGCCTTTTTGAATGAACTCAGCCATTCCAATCTTTCAGGGGTGAGAATTCTAAAGTTTCACCATCGATGAAGAAATCTCTCCCCATCTTATTCCCCAATAGCCCATCCAATGTTGACACTTGAACTCCAAGTTCAAGATTCCTGAGATGGAGAAAACTCTTCCCATATCAAGCCTGTCAAGTCCTCAAAATTTTGTATATTTCATTCTTGTAAAGTTAATATAGGCCTAAACTATTCAATTTCTCATTGAGAAGATTTGTCATCATAAATAAAAGCCCAGTGAATAGATGAGGTATTCTCTGAGGAACAAGTCTTATTTTGTTTTGTAGGAAAGACTAATATTCAAGAGTAATGACACCATATAATTGCCATTAGATATCTTTACTTGTAGTCAAATTCTCTTGTGCTGGGCAGCAGCCTCGAGGGGTTTGTGGAACAATGGATTGGTGCAGGGTACCAGATACGGGGAGAACACCCCCCCCCAATTGAGAAGAAGTATGGGAGGTGACCCAACAACACAGTGGCCACAGCAGCAGACCAGCATGGGGTTCAGCAGCTGAGGGACCAGCAAAGTCTGCGGGCGACTTGCAGTCGAGGGGGCTGTATTGGTTGTGGGGCTGCTGGACGTTGGCTCATGGGAACCAAGTATCAGAGCTGGGATTCAAGATGGTGCTGAGGGCAAGAATGGCTCCCGAAGGGTCTCGAGTGCTGAAGGCTTCCTGATGGTGTCAGAGGTTTGGATCTGGAACTTGAGTCTGTGTGGCTGCAGAAGATCTGGAGGAGAATCCACGGACACTCAGTTTCACACTCTCTCTCTCTTGCACTGTAAGGGGTGCCAGTCAATGCTCATAGTGACTCTTTGTCTGCATTACGGCAGGCAGAAGGCAATGTTGTGTAATATTACATGTCTGTAGTATTATATCACAATAAAGGAAATTAATACTTGAATTCCCATGGGTTCATGTCATCAATAAGTTTGGAAATATTACATTTAGTCCCTGCAAGCTTGTCATTGATATGCGAAGGGTTTGGGTCCAAGCACTGAAACCCACAGTACCCCGCTAACCTGCCAACCTCAAGGTGATCCAGAAGACAGAGACAGGCCCTTCATCCCACCATATCCATGCTATCAAGGTCCAATCTATATTTAATTTTTTTTAAATTTAAATTTAGACATGCAGCGCAGTAACAGGCCATTTTGACCCACGTGTCCATGCTGCCCAATTTACACTCCATTAACCTAGACCCACCCCCGGTACACTTTGAACGATGGGAGGAAACTGGAGCTCCCGGGAAAAACCCACAGAGACACAGGGAGAAGGTACAAACTCCTTACTGACAGCCCAGTCCAGTCCTGATCGCTGGTGCTGTAAAGCTGTTGCGCTCACCGTTACACCAACCACGCCACCCAAATTCATCCCACTTACCAGCACTTGACCTCATCCTGATGCTTGCATGTTGTGAGAATAGCTCCCTCCCACACCTCCTCAGCCAACAAGCACCAGATTCCAACCATACTCCTGGTAAAAAAAAAACCTCCTCAAAATCCCACGAGAACCCCTGCTCCATATCCACGCCCTCTGGTTTCAGATTCTCCACTATGGGGGAAAGCTTCTGAATTCTGACCCAATCCATGTTCTTCAGGGTTCTGAATGCCTTTGTCAGATTCCCTCTCCTCTGCTCCAAAAAGAACAAACCAGCTGAGCATGTCTCTCCTCATAACTCCACCCTAGGCCATATCCTGGTGAATGCACCTTCCCCAGTGCAATCGTGCCTGTCCTGTCGGGTGGTGACCAGAACCACATACAGTACTCTAGCTACGGCCAAAACAAAAATTTAGAACATTTCTGCTGTTGTATTCTATCCCCTGGTATGGCTTCTTCCCCATCACATCTACCTGTCCTTGCACCTTTAGGAATCCTCTCTGCTCCTCTGGGGCCCATGGTGTGTGTCTCACTTTGATTAATATTCCCAAACTACATCAGATCACATGTATCAGGAAATAAAGTCTGCAATTGTTCAGCTTGAATGGTAAGGAGAAGTTAATTGGGCAGGGACTTACTCCCCTGAACATTGGAGGCTAAGGGGAAACCTAAAAGAGATTTATAAACTCATGAAGGGCACAGGTGAGGTAAACAATCAAAGCTATTTTCCCCCAGAGTAGGTCAATCTAAAGCTAAAGGGTGCAGATTTAAGGTAAGAGGAGAAATATTTAGAAGAGTTAAACAAGAAAGTCTGCAGACTCTGTGGTTGTAGTTCGATGCACAAAAGTGCTGTTGGGAGACACTCAGCAGTCATGCAGTATTCTACATACAGAAAAGATAGATAACCAACGTTTCAGGTCTGAGCCCTTCGTCAAAATGTAAGCAAAAAGCAGGTAGGCGCCTGAATAAAATGGTGGGGGGAAGGGGCAGGGGGAGGTCCAAAGGTCCACAGGCAGGTGGTCATAGGTGGATATGGGTGGGAGGAAGAGAAAAAGGCTGAGAAGTGACAGGGGATAGCTCTCTGAATGAAGGAGGCAGGAAGCTGGAAGAAAGGAGACAGAGGGATAGGGAATGAGACAGAGACAGGCAAGGGGCCCAACAGAAACCAGAGAACTCAATGCTAATACCCAGATGGATTATTAAGTGTGGCTCCTCCAATTTGCAGGTGGTTTCAGTCTGGTAGTGCATGAGGCCAGTTCAGCATTGGGGTAGGGCACAAAATTGAAGTGGTTGGCCACTGGGAGATCCCCACTACTACAGAGGACCAAACAAGGGCGCTCAGCGAAACAATCTCCCAGTCTACATCCAGTCTCTCCGATGCAAAGGACGCCACAACAGGAGCACTGGATGCAGTAGATTTAAAACAGTAGCAACTTTTCACACAGAGGGTGCTGGGTATATGGAACAAAAGCCGTAAGTGGTAGAAGTAGGACCAATTATGATGTATAAAAGACATTTAGACAGGAAAGGTTGAGAGGGATATGGGCAGAATGCAGGCAGATGGGAGTAGCATGGGCACAATGGGCCAAAGGGCCTGTTGCCATGTTGTAGAACTCTATGAGTCTGCCCACCGGATGCACTGATCAATACAATCCTGTTTCTGTGACTAACAACATTCAACCAATTCTCATGTTGTCCACAAGCTAAACAATCATACCTTCTACCTTTTGTAAACTGGCCATTCTCATCTTTTATTTTGGCTATGGTCCCCTGAGGACCCTATTCAAAGTTTATGGGCCCCCTTGCCAATGAAGCAGTCATGTTTAGCTGGCTTCTTCCATACTTCTCTCCTTCTGACTACATAAAAAAACATTTTATGATTTCAGTTCCCCCCCCCCCATTTAAATATGCTGTGGCCCCCAGGGATGTCATATGATCCCCATTGAGAATGGCTGCACCAAATGTAAATCCACACTAGCATATCACCACAAATTCTGTGTGTCCTCATCTTGTTCACCAATCTCCCATGTGGCACCTTACTAAAAGCTTTCTGAAAATACTATGCATCACATCCACTGTTGCCCCCCACATCTATTTTTTACCAGATACACCCTCAAGGAATTGAAACAGACTAATCACATGAGATTTCCCTTTCATAAATTCACATGGAGACTGCGGTATAATTTTCTAAGTGTCTTGGAATTACTTCTATCCTGCCTGATCCCCATTTCCTCTCTCTTATTGCTTAAAATGTCAAATCTAGCTGATGACATCCACACAGAATCCAAAAAAGTTTAAATCTTTTGATAAATAAATAAAGCTATTTATTTATTTATTTTTAATTCTCCTGAAGAACTTGACCACTCTTCCTGGTTCTGTGTTGCATATTTATAGACTCACCTGTTTAGAGAGTCTCTCAGCACCAACCCTGGCAAGTCTGCAAAGCTCCTGAAAGCCTCAATGATATCAAATCATGTTCATCTGAACACCATTTTTATGTGGAGACCAATCTTACACATTCTCCCCTCGAAGGATAACGTCTTCATCCCTCCCCAACCCTCCCACCCCGAAAATTAATCAGTATTTCAAGACAAATGCTCATTGACCTCTCAAGGGCAAAGGCAGTTTTACCTCAGCAAACATTGCTGCATTATTCATTAAATGGAATCACAATTTCAAGTTCAATTCATTCTCTTGTACAATGAACATATTCAGAAAGTGTGACAGTGTAATGATGAACCATATGCAGTTTGATCAACGCTGTTGCAAAATGTCTTGCTTAAGAAATAAGCCACTGCTTTTATCCTGGTTTTGATCTAGTCAGCTTGCTGAAAATGCTGCTCTCAATAACCAAATAATCTTTCTAATTCCATTCAGATTTTTATCAATACAGCAAAACCCCTGTTATCCAAAATTCAAGCAACCGACACCTCCAGCAACCGGCAAAAAACATGGAAAATAAATATGTAAAAAATATGAAAGTTTAAAATTAGCACGCCTCACTGATCGCTCAACATGCAATCTCAAGCAACCAGAAAATTCACTTACTGGCATCTACCAATGCCTGGATACCAGGGGTTTTACTGTAAATGTTGACCTTCTTAAGGACTCAGATTGTGAATAAAAATTCCTTCCTCCCAGGCCTCCTTCAGATGTCCACTCGTGCCAATGGACCGTTCACAAAGGCTTGTTACAGCTACCTCTTGCCAAATTTGACCAGAGCTAATGAAACTGATTGCAGAGAAAGGATCTGTCATTCATTTTGAAATCACACTTTATGATAATAGGGAAGACAAAGATTTGCCACCCTGTATGTAACATTTACAAAGTGCAACACAGATAATAATGCACGCCGATAAAATGCCAACCCTCGTTTGTTTGTCAATCTTTAAAAGGTTTAATTGTATAGATGCAATTCTTCACTCTTTCCAGCCCCCATAATAACCTGTATTAATGCAGCATATTTTATACTGAACATTGCAAAAGCTTTTCTTCAGATACACATTCTAAGCCTAAGGAGGAAAAAAATAATCTGGAGGCTAAAATCAAGAAAGAATCAACTTTATGTGACCTAAAGAGGTACAGATTACACTGGACGATGAAGATTTTGCTTCCTAAACACTTTGGGGAGCATTTCATGGATTTTGGGTTGATGATCCTGAATATCACCTTAAAATAATTCCATCACTTTTTTTTTTAAGATTTCACCTATTTTTGTGATTTCCTGTCATATTTAAGTCGACTTCAAGCATTAAAAAAACCACAAAGTGCATCATGTTGTTGAAAATTCATTTTCTGCATTCGCACTTGGACGTCTTCCCTGCTGATCTTGGTGCAGTCAGTGTCTTCCCGGCTGATCTTGGTGCAGTCAGTGTCTTCCCGGCTGATCTTGGTGCAATCAGGGTCTTCCCGGCTGATCTTGGTGCAGTCAGTGACAAACATGGTGAAAGGTTTCACCAGGACATTGTGATGGTGGAAAAGCAGTATCAGGGCAACTAGGGACCATCAACGCTGGCTGACTATTGTTGGTTACTGACATAAACGGCATCAGATGCTGAGTACAAACAAAAATCAGCGGCAAAATATTTTTAGGGCAGTTAAACTAATGCAATATGTCAGCGTCATTAGTAAAAGTTAATTTAATGCTTCTCTAATTTCCTACGTTACCAAGCAAATCTGAAACTATCTTTGGGCTCACCTTAAAGTTGTCTGTCATAATCCCCAATTTTTTTTTAGGGAGCAAATCTTTTGAAAAAAATTGATATTAATGCCTTCAGGATCATAGAGATTCTGCTGCAAGGAACCAGGCTCTTTGGTACATGCTGACCAAGCTCGTTCCCAACAAATCTTTCCAATCCATCCATGCAGAATAGTTTTCATTGCAATCAGTGGCACAGGAGAGATACAGTATAAACCCTGGTATCTGGCACCTATGGGGATTGTTAGGATAAGTGAATTTTACTGTTGCTTGAGACTGCGTTGTGTGATTGAGGAACTAATGGCGAGGCATGCCAATTTTAAACTTCCATATTTTTTTAACCTATTTATTTTATCCAATTTTTATGCCGTTTACTTGAGGCTGCCAAATGACAAGGGTTTGAACTAAGGGCCAATACAGAAACAAAATACTTGTGTTGACCCCCTTTTTTTGGCCCAAAAATCTCATGTTTTGCATGACACACGTACGAGTCAACCTCCTTATTTTTGGCTCTGACCTCCCACCCATCCGAGTTTCCGACGCCTTGACAGCTCACCCATCCGAGCGCCTGACACCCCGACAGTGGAGCTTCGCCCCAGCTGTCCACTCAGAGGAGCTCCCGACACCCTGGCAGCCCACCCATCCAAGCTCCCACCTGCAGATCCTCACCCTGGACATCCTAGCTGTTCATCCATCCAAACCCGCAATGTCTCAGCTGCCCAGCCTACCGAACTCCCGACCGCGGATCCTCACCCCAACCTACCATCCATTCAAGTTCACGATGCCAACACCACAGACTGACCACCCAGTTCTGGCCATCTGAGCTCCTGATGCCTGAAAGACACAGGTACTTCATAAGGTCAAAAATTTGACCTGTGTAGAAGATGACCTGCCCTTTCCTATTTTGGCCCAAGAAAGAGGTCCAAAAAATTTAAATGATTACACAGTAAATACTGCAGAGTTTGAGTTGCCTCAGCAGGATGACAGGAAGACAACAATCAGGAATGATCGAGGCTCAGAGCTTCAGAAAGAGATGAAGAAAAGCATTGGAGAGAGAAGACAAGTGGGAGCACTTAAGAGCCTCCCTAACAGTGCCTACATCATTATAAAGAGCTTTAATCAAGTAGTAACAAGAAAACAAATTATTTCAATAATTGTGGGAGACTCATTTTCATAAATCAAGTTGGCAGGGTTAGTCCAGAAGGAGAGTTCATAGCATACATTCAGAACATATTCCTGGGGCAATACATAACCATGGAACAGGCTATTTTAGATTTTGCTTTGCATAATGGATTGTGTATTTGTGATCTACAACAGAGATGGTTGAATTGGCATAACATGGGTCCCATATAGAGGGTTACAGAGCGGGTGCAAGTCAGTGGGACTAGCAGAATGATGTTTTGGCACAGACTAGAAGGGCTGAATAGCTTATTTTCTGTGCTGTAGTGTTCTATAATGAAACAGACATAATTTGTAATCTCCTGGTAAAGAATACTCTGGAGAAGCATGAACAAAACATCATAGAATTTCACACCAAGTTCAATGGTGATATTCTGGAGTCCAAATATTTTCTTAAATTTAAAATAAACCCAATTATGCAAGTGAAATGTAGATGAGGAGGAGGTATTGGTTGGGTGTAGGTGCACCCACATTTGAAGCTCCATGTACACTTCTGGTTTTCTTATTATTGGCAGAATGCATGGGCATGGACAGTTGGGAAATTAGATTAAAAGGTATTTAGACCGATGAGCTGTACACATTTAAAGGAATGTTTGAAAATGTCTAACAGTTACATCCTGTTGAGATTTAAATGGTCCACAGGAAAAGTATTCCATCAAGGCTAACTAAACCAAAAAATGATGCTAATTGGCTTTATCCCAAGATCGTAAAAATACTGGATGGGGAGACAGTTAATGAGCAGGTTTTAATTTTTGCGACATTCTTTTGATTTGTAGCAGGTTCCTATTCAAAAAGGGAGACAGAAAAAAGGAAATTACAGGCCTGTTAGTTTAACATCTATCAGGATCAGAATTTATTGTCATGAACAAGTCATGACATTCGATGTCATGCAGCAGCGTCACAGAGCAAACCTTCATATTATAACCATCTTACGTGACTAGAAAAAAATTTAAATAATACTACACGAAAAGTAAAGCAGTGCTTTTGGTTCTTTGATTTTTCAGGAATCTGATGGCAATGGGGAAGAAGCCGCTGAATGCTCGTCTTTAGGCTCCTGTACCCTTTTCCCGATAGTAGCAGAGCGAAGAGGGCATGACCTGGGTGGTGGGGGGGGGGTCTTTGAGGATAGAGGCTGCTTTTTTAAAGACACCGCCTCATGTAGATGTCCTTGATGGAGTGGTCTGGTGCCTGTGATGTCACAGACCGGGTTAACAACCCTCTGGAGTTTATTCTTGTCCTGAATTTATTCTTGTTATATAGAAAACTAGAATCTATTATTAAAGGCATTATTGTATGGTATTTTAATCAGGTAAAGTCAACATGATTTTGCGAAAGGGAAAAAAATGCTTGATAAATTCAATAAAGTTGCGTGTTGATGATAAGAGGGGAACCAGTGAATGTTTTATACTTAGAAATTACCATTTTAAAAAGTGCTACACCAAAGGTTGTTGCAGAAAAAATAAAATCATGGCATACAAGGTAACGTTTTGATATGCAGAAAAGTTTAGCTGACTGACAGGAAACACAGAATAGGCATGCACAAACAAGGGCTGGAGAAACTCAGCAGGTCACACAGCATCCAGAGGAAGTAAAAGACAATCAACATTTCTGTCCTGAGCCCTTCGTTGAGAATGCACTGGATCCCAGCATCTGCAGATTTCCTTGTTTAACAGAACAGGCGTAAATTTATTTTTCTGATTGGTGAGATATAACTGGCAATAGGCCACATTGATTAGTGCATCAACTTTTTCGATTTATATAAATTACTTGGTGAGGGGTTGCTAAATTTGCTGGGTACAGAGATAGGTCAGAAATTAAGGATGTTGGACCGGTCGAGGAAGCAAAGATCTGGCATCTGGAGCAGAATGAGGGAAAGGATTTGGCAGGAAAAATAAAACATTATCTGAATGGTTGGGGATTATAGAGCATTGAGATGAAGATGGAGCCAAGTGTTCTGGTGCATGATTTGCATTTGGATTCAATGCAGATACAGTGTAGGATTTGGTGAAGAAATTCAACAGAAAAGTAGGGAAGGGAATTCTCAGATATATGGGGCATTGTGAGACCACTCCTGCAGTATTGTATAGTATAAGCATCCTGATTTAATAAAGACATAAATATATTGGAAGCAGTTCAGAGGTTTACCTCACTGATATCTGGAATACCTTATGAGAAATTGCCGGACACAGTGAACTTGAATCTGCCGGAGTTTGGAAGAGGGATAGGTGACTTCACTGAAACACAAGATTCTGCAGGGTCGGATAGCATATTTCCTCTGGTATAAGAATCTAAAACACTGACTGACTGTCTGAAAATAAGGGTGTGCCTACTCAGAGAAGATGGGAAACATTTTCTCTGACATGTTTACAAGTTTTTGGTGTCCTTATTCTCAAAGAACAGTGGAAGCAGAATCTTTGAATATTTTTCTAAGCCAGAGATCGATCAATATCAGCACAGACTAGAAGGGCCTGTTTTCTGTGCTCCAGTGTTCTATGGGTCTAACCATGATAAGCAAAGGGATAGAAGGTTATCAGGGATTGTTGGGAATATGGAGTTAAGCTTAGCCATGATTCTATTGAATAGTGGAGCAGATTAATGAACCTAGTTCACTCCTGTCCCTAATTTGTATATTTGATCATCGGAGATGCAGTTTTGCAAGTCTGATAGTTTTCTAAAGCATAAAATATATTTTAAAAAATTGATCAAAATGGAAGTAGATAAAGTGTTTTTTTTTAATTTAAACATACAACCTTAAAGGTTACCACAGGAACAATTATGATGGGGCAAAATAAAAATGGCCAAGCTGTTAAAACAAATATTTTATGTGTCTTCACAGCAGAAGAGAAAAACAGCATTCCAGATGAAGCAAGAGACCACCAAGGGACGAAGTGTCAAGTAATGTGGCATTCATCAGGCAAAACCCTCCCCACTATTAAGCACATCTCCAGGGAATAGTGCCATCGGAGAGCAGCAGCAATCATCAAGGATCCACTCCTCCCAGCACACGCTCTATTCTCACTGCTACCATCGGGAAAGCGGCATCGATGCCACAAGACTCACACCACCAGGTCCAGGAGCAGCTGCTCCCCCTCCACCATCAGACTCCACAATGACAAACTCAATCAGGACTCATTCAAAGACTCTTTTACACTTTATTGATTTTATTTTTTATTCTCTCTGTATTGCAGTTAGTTTACTTACATTAGTTATCTGCTTATACAGTTCTTTATTTATTTAAATGTGTACATTGTGTAGTTTTTTTTCCACTACCAATAAGTGGTAATTCTGCCTGGCCTGTAGGAAGAAGAATCTCCAGGTCGTATGTGATGTTATATATACTTACTTTGACAATAAATCTGAAATTTGAATCTGAATCATTCATTTATTTTATTGTAGGAGTAACCAGCATCTTTATTTAATAATTTGTTCACAGAATGTGAACCTTAACTGTCACTCATAGCTCTTGAACTGAGGTGGAACTTAAAAATCAAGGACATTAATATCACATATTTAGTAACACTGACATCATGTGGATTACTTTGTGAAGAATGACAGAACATCTCAAAATGCTGCCGGAGGTACACGCATAGAACGATAGAACACTGCAACACAGAAGCATGCCCTTCGGCCCTTCTGGTCTGTCCCAAATAGTCTTTCTGCCTCGTCCCACTGACCTGCTCCTGGACCATATCCAGCCATGCCCCTCCCATCTATGTACCTGTCTACAAATTCCTTAAATGAGCCTGCATTTACCAATTCAGCTGGCAGCTTGTTCCACACTCCCTCCACTCTCTTCATGAAAATCAGATTTATTGTCAGAGTTCATACTTGCCATCACATACAACCCTGAGATTCTTTTCCTTCGAGCGAGGCTGAATTACCACTAATGCAAAAAACTCTACACAACGTATACATGTAAACAAATAAAGAAATGTAAACAAATTGTACAATACAAAGAGAAAATAATATAGGGCAAAAGGGTCCTTAAATGAGTCCCGGATTAGAGTTTGTTGTTGAGGAGTCAGATGGTGGAGAGGTAGCAGCTGTTCCTGAACCTGGAGGTACAAGTCTTGTGGCCCTTATACCTCTTTCCTGATGGCAGCAGAAAGAACAGAGCGTGGGCTGGGTGGTGTGGGTCCTTGACGATTACCACTGCCCTTCGGTGGCAGCGTTCCCTGTAGATGCTCTTGATGGTGGGGAGGGTTTTGCCTGTCCACTACCTTTTGTGGGGCTTTTTGCTCAGGGGCATTGATGCCCCCATAACAGACCATTATGCAGCCAGCATACACTTTCCACTGTAAATCTGATAATTGGTTCCCCCCTAATGTTCCCTTAAAACTTTTCCATTTTCACCCTTCAACCATGCCATCTAGCTTTTCTCTCTCCTAAACTTATCTCAAGAAGACTGTTTCATTACACTCACGATGTGCACTTTGTAGATGGTGAAGTGGTTTAAGGGAGCCAGGTGCCAAGTCATTTACCTCTGACCTGCAGCCTTAGTATTGATATTGCTGCTTCACTTCTATTTCTGGTGAACGAACACCCTCCAGCGTATTGATGGTGAGGGGATTCAGCACAGTAGTGCCAGTGAATGTCAACGAGAAATGGTTCTTGGAGAGTGTTATTGCACGGCTTTCACGTGGCAGAATGTTACTTGCTATTTATCAGCCCGTGTCCAAAGTCTTGTTTTACAAGACATGAATGCTTCATTTTCTGAAGAGCCGCAAATGCAAATGAATATTTTGATATCAGTGAACATCCCCGCTCTGACTATCCTTCTGTGGGATGAAGAAGCCGAAGATTCTTAAGCCAAGAGAGATGCCCTCAGGAATATGGAGCTAAGATGATTGGTCTCCAGCAACCTTCGTCCTGCAGCCAGAGAAATGATTCCCATGGGTTGACTTTTACAACGCCTCCTTCATGCCACACTCAATCAGCATCAAGAAAAAGGCTGGAATACATCATTAGGGAAATGATAAGGAACTTCAAAAAGAACATCATGATTCAGCAGTCAACATAACAGAAAAGTGTTGACTAATTTTATTTAAAGGAGGGCAATAAAATGGTGAATGTAGAATATTTGTCAAGACGTGGTTGTCCTGAGGTCTTAACTTTGCTCTGCAGGATCTTATATATATTTAGAACTATAGAACATTACACCACTAGAAGACCCTTCTAGTCTGTGCCGAACTATTATCCTGCCCAGTCTCACTGACCTGCACCTAGTCTATGTCCCCTCGATACCACTCCCATCCAGTACCTGTCCAAATTCTTCTTAAATTTTAAGATGGAGCCCACCCTCACTACTTCAGCTGGTAGATCGTTCCACACTCCCACTGCTCTCTGTGAAGAAGTTCCCCTTAAAAGTTTCCCCTTTCACCCTTAACCTATGTCCTCCTGTTTACATCTCACCTATCCTGAGTGAAAGAGGTTATTTCAAAAAAGTTTGTTTGAAATTTTAAAAAAATTGAATTCCTCCAATTTAAACCTTTTGCACACTCCTAATTTCCAACATCTTTCCTTTGAGAGACATCATTTCCATACCCCTTCTTCTTTGCCCCCCTCATGATCTGTTGCTTTGTGACCCAGAGTCAAATACTGCCTCACATTCATAAGACATAGGAGCAAAAATAGGCTGTTCAGCCCATCAAGTCTGCCCTGCCATTCAATCATGAGCTAATGCATTTCCCCACTCCCCACTGTCCGGCTTTCTCCCCATAACCTTTGATGCCTTTCAAAAAACCATCAATCTCTGCCTTAAATACGCTCAGTGACCTGGCCTCCACAACCACCGTGGCAACTAATTTCACAAATTCTCCTTCGCTCTTCTGAAACGTATGAAATGTTGGCAAGGAGGACAAGGGCTTTCAAGATGAACACTGAATTTTAGACTTGCCAATAACATTCAACTATCACAAATATAAAAATATGATTTTTTAAAAATCAGTCTGCTGCCCATTATTCTTGAAGTAATATTTGTTCAGTCAATATTAGTAAGATGAGTTTATGCTATGGTCACACATCCCTTGTGCAAAGAGATGTAAACTATGACATTAACTCCAGTACTGGCATCAACCTCTGTAAAAGGCTTAAATTAAATGTCTCCAGGGAAGAGCAAGCCCATATTTAGGCTTTTCACCATCACTTGCCATCTTTGTTCGATCACTGAAACCTCACATCGGGACCAGAATGTAATTCTCTTTTCAAACATGGCAATTGTCATCCAAAGGTCGAGGGCTGGCAAATGTTAGATCTGAGCTGTGAGGAGATGGGAACATTGCACTGCACATGAGCTGAGAACTGGGAGCATCAGGAGCATGGTAGTGCTGGCCACAGGATGGGCATGAAGTCCGGCCACGCGAAAGTGCGCACAATGTCTTGAAATACTACATTGGAGCAAGGAGAAATGACGCATTCACTACCTGTAGTACAGCGCAAAAGTATGCAGTGAGGTGCATGTATAGATGAAACATCTCAGGTGGATGCAGGTATAAAGAGTAATGTGGGAGGATAGAGTCAGGAAAGAAGTAACATAAGGATACAAATAGTCATAGGGAGCCCCAATTGTAGGATGAGAATGGGTAGGAGAGCTTATTGGAGATGCTGTAATGGCAACGCTGATGCTCATGCATTCCCAGAAGAACGGAGAGCTGAGCCATAGTACTGCTCCACAAGGTTCAACCGCATGGTCCTAATGCTGATGGCTCAGTACAGATTTTAAACAGCTTGTTCAAGGAGCCGACGCTGTTTTATGTTAAATTCCTCAACTGCGGAGGTCTGCGCCCAAAATGGTAGCATGTGTCCGGCAGCAGCCACGAAGGTTGCATTCTCTGGGGGAAGCAGTGGACCAGCACATGGCACCAGAAATGTTAAGAAGTGGAGGGGTTTACCCTACAGGATGGTGACCATGACAGCATACCAGCGAGGGGCTCAGCAGCTGAGGTACCACGCACAGGCTGCAGGCGACTTGCGGTCGGGGGACCCGCATGGGCTGCGGGCTGTTGGCGACTGGCTCATGGGAACCAGGTATTGGAGCCTGGATTCAAGAGGGTGCTGAGGTCAAGAAGGGGTCCCAAAGGGGCCTCAGATACTGCAGGTTTGGATCTGGAGCTCGGGTTGCCGATGAATCAAAAAGGGGTCTGCGCGGCTGCAGGAGCACTGGAGACGAATCCACGGATACTCAGTGACTCTGAAGGGACTCTTTTGCTTTTCTTTCTCTCGTACTGTAAGGGGTGCTGGGTGACACTAATGGCAAGCAGAAGGCAATTTCATGTAACATTCTGTAAAGGCATCTTTAATAAATTCACGAACAGCATACAAATGCACCAAAATTCTTACTTGCTTCAGCCTCATAAGTATGTAAGATACACCAACAACAATAACATATATTAAATTATCATAATATGTCATGAGAAAGATAGTAAACATAAATGGACAGGTAAATAAATACTTACAGTTGACATGAATTTGGTATGCTGTTTCAAAATGACATGGAATAGGAGAACAGAAAGCAAATATATTAAGATGTTAGCACAGCACTGTTACATCGCCAGTGACTGGGGTTCAAATACAGCAATTCTGTAAGGAGATTTTACGTTATCCCCGTGTCTGCGTGAGTTTCCACTGGGTGCTCCGGTTTCCTCCCACTGCTCAAAATCTATGTGGGTTGTAGGTCAGTTGGGTGCAATTGGTGGGCCAGAAGGGCTGGTTACCAAGCTGTACGTCTAAATTTTTTAAAAAAAATAAATTTAAATTATATGAAAGTATGGATACAGGAGGTGCAAGGAAATATTGAACAGTAAGATGGAGGGGTACAAGTACATAGATCCGTGAAAGTGGCTACACAGGGAGATGGAGTAGTGAAGGCATGTGGTTCTGATTCTGCCTTGGCCAAGCCATGAGCTTCTGTTGCAGTTGTGTAAATCATTGGTTAGATTGCACACAGAAAGTTTCAGAAGGATATGGAGTAAACGCAGGCTAATGCGATGAGCACAGATAGGTATCGAAGTCAGCACGGACCAGTTGGGCCAAAGGGCCTGTTTCCCTGTTGATAACTGTGAATCTATGGGATTCACCATTAGAGGATAATGGTGCAGAGTGCTTGCAATGTAAAGTACAAATACAGGAAGGGTATCATAGAAAGATATGGAAAGGGTATTGAATCAAAGCACCAATGCAGAGGAGGGAATAATATGGAAGTTCAGATGCAAAGAACAAATGATATGGATAGTTTAATATGGGTACATGGACAGAGGTTAAGATAGAAGAGTGTGCTTACACGGAGTGTATAACATGGAAGTACAGAGGAACTACTGACATGGTCTTTGCCCTCAGACAGCTCCAAGAAAAGTGCAGAGAACAAAACAAAGGACTCTACATCACCTTTGTTGACCTCACCAAAGCCTTCGACACCGTGAGCAGGAAAGGGCTTTGGCAAATACTAGAGCGCATCGGATGTCCCCCAAAGTTCCTCAACATGATTATCCAACTGCACGAAAACCAACAAGGTCGGGTCAGATACAGCAATGAGCTCTCTGAACCCTTCTCCATTAACAATGGCGTGAAGCAAGGCTGTGTTCTCGCACCAACCCTCTTTTCAATCTTCTTCAGCATGATGCTGAACCAAGCCATGAAAGACCCCAACAATGAATACGCTGTTTACATCCGGTACCGCACGGATGGCAGTCTCTTCAATCTGAGGCGCCTGCAAGCTCACACCAAGACACAAGAGAAACTTGTCCGTGAACTACTCTTTGCAGACGATGCCGCTTTAGTTGCCCATTCAGAGCCAGCTCTTCAGCGCTTGACGTCCTGCTTTGCGGAAACTGCCAAAATGTTTGGCCTGGAAGTCAGCCTGAAGAAAACTGAGGTCCTCCATCAGCCAGCTCCCCACCATGATTACCAACCCCCCCACATCTCCATCGGGCACACAAAACTCAAAACGGTCAACCAGTTTACCTATCTCGGCTGCACCATTTCATCAGATGCAAGGATCGACAATGAGATAGACAACAGACTCGCCAAGGCAAATAGCGCCTTTGGAAGACTACACAAAAGAGTCTGGAAAAACAACCAACTGAAAAACCTCACAAAGATAAGCGTATACAGAGCCGTTGTCATACCCACACTCCTGTTCGGCTCCGAATCATGGGTCCTCTACCGGCACCACCTACGGCTCCTAGAACGCTTCCACCAGCGTTGTCTCCGCTCCATCCTCAACATCCATTGGAGCGCTTACATCCCTAACGTCGAAGTACTCGAGATAGCAGAGGTCGACAGCATCGAGTCCACGCTGCTGAAGATCCAGCTGCGCTGGATGGGTCACGTCTCCAGAATGGAGGACCATCGCCTTCCCAAGATCGTGTTATATGGCGAGCTCTCCACTGGCCACCGTGACAGAGGTGCACCAAAGAAAAGGTACAAGGACTGCCTAAAGAAATCTCTTGGTGCCTGCCACATTGACCACCGCCAGTGGGCTGATAACGCCTCAAACCGTGCATCTTGGCGCCTCACAGTTTGGCGGGCAGCAACCTCCTTTGAAGAAGACCGCAGAGCCCACCTCACTGACAAAAGGCAAAGGAGGAAAAACCCAACACCCAACCCCAACCAACCAATTTTCCCCTGCAACCGCTGCAATCGTGTCTGCCTGTCCCGCATCGGACTTGTCAGCCACAAACGAGCCTGCAGCTGACGTGGACTTTTTACGCCCTCCATAAATCTTCGTCCGCGAAGCCAAGCCAAAGAAGAAGCAGAGAGGGGAGAGAATATAAGTTCTGCCCCAGGCAGGATAGGATAAAGGCAATAAAACACTGGCCTTTGCGTTTTGTCTTTGAGGACCTCAGTCTCAACCAAGCCACTGTTGCTACAGTGATAAAGTCCTTTTTATCCCCAGGGGATGCAAGAAGGGTGATCATCTGGTTTACTTTTGTATCACAGTTTGGGAATGGGCTCACTGATATTCATGGTCCGAGCTCAAATAACAAATTGCTTTAATATCATGCCTTGATTGCAGTAAAACATCCCAAGACACGCCACTGGAGCATAATCACATAAAATACCAAGTCATGGACTAAAATACGAAAATCTGCACACACTGTGGTTGAAGCCTTCTCTACATTGGAGAGATGGGCACAGACTGGGAGACTGCTTCGCTGAGCGCCTTCGTTCTGTCTGCACCAGTGACATGGACCTCCCAGTGGCTGACCACTTCAATTCTGCGTCCCACTCACATGGACTAATGTGCTATCCCCACCAAGACAGCCAGTTCGCCAACCTCAAGCAACCGGCGGATACACTTATCCAGCATCCACCAATCTCCATTGGTGCAACATAGCAGACATTTTACTGTATTTATGCTTAACTAGGTGGATGTTGGGATGAGTTGGCCCAAGCTGAAGTGTCTAAAATCAGGAATCATTCCCTCAAAATAATTCTGGGTCATTTATAACAGGGTTAGGAAGAAATTTCTCCACCCATAGTGAATATTTGGAATTCACTGCCCAAGAGAGTTGAACATATGGGTACATCAGGATGAGGTTGAATCAATTGTTGGACATTTAGGGTATCACGGATTATGTGGTTAATTTTTTTTTATTTAATTTAGACATTCAGCACGGTAACAGGCCCTTCCAATTCACGAGCCTGTGCCGCCCAAATACACCAATTAATCTACAATCCTGTATGTTTTTGAAAGGTGGGAGGAAACTGGAGCATCTGGATAAAACCCACACAGACAAGGGGAGAATGTAAACAAATTCCTTACAGACTACGCCAGATTCAAGCTCAGATCTGATCAGGAAAATGGCGTCAGGGTCCAAGATCAATCATGAAATGCGAGGACCTAATGTTGCTTTTATATCTAATAGCTTCTGTGACAGTCAAAGGAACCCTTTTTCTCCTCTTAGGCAGATACAAAAGATCCCACAGTACTACAACCGATGGGAAT
Source organism: Narcine bancroftii (assembly GCF_036971445.1). NCBI lineage: Eukaryota > Metazoa > Chordata > Chondrichthyes > Torpediniformes > Narcinidae > Narcine > Narcine bancroftii. The sequence goes on from NC_091482.1 coordinate 6,091,207, forward strand.
TCTCCTTTGCTTCTTGACCAATCAATGACTCAAACGAATGTGCTTTATGGGAGCTTGCAGTGCACATATTGGCTGGTGTATTTTCTACACTGCAACAGTAAGGATGGATTAGAAGTGATTTATTTGGTGTGAAGTGCTTTGTGATCTAGCAAGATCATAAAATACACCACTAGGTCTCCATGCAAGTAGTCGCAAGTAAGAGTTTCCAGAGAAGGCTTGAATTCATTGAATGCTTGATTCAATTAGTCAGTATTAGAAGGAGTGTATGTGTCAGTATGGGATCATGATCCAGGTTTGGGAATGGGACCAACATTCCTGAGGGTGGAATTAATTTAACTGTTGTGGTACATTGGATGCAGGCTCTTCAGTTCACTGCAGTTTATTCTCTCAGTGATCAAGGAATTCCAGTCACCTCTCCTCAATCCATTTCCTCATTTAATCCTTGATAACTGTTGGGAGTTTTATGCCAGAACTTTTCACTCAGAATCAAAATTTATTGTCATGTACAAGTCACGAAATTTGTTGTTTTAAGGAAGGATCACAGTGCAAACGTTCATGTTACACCTTACAAAAATATATATGAAAATAGTGCACAAAAAGTCAAGGTAAGACAGTGTCTTGGGTTCATCAATCATTCAGGAAAATGATGGCAGAGGGGAAGAAACTGTCCTTGTTCTGCTGAGTGTTCGTCTTCAGGCTCCTGTCCTCGATGGAGTGAAGTCTGGTGCCCGTGATGTCGCAGGCAGGGTTAATAACCCTCTGGAGTTTTTTTCTTGTCCTGAGCGTTGGCACCTCTGCACCAAACAGTGATGCAACTAGCCAGAATACTCTCCATGGTACATCTGTAAAAATTTTTGAGAATCTTCGGATTCATACCGAATCTTCTCAATCACCTCACAAAGTAGAGACGCTGGCAAGCCTTCTTCTTGATTGCATCAACATGGAGGGTCTAGGACAAATCCTCAGAGATGTTGACACCCATGAATTTGAAGTTCTTGATCCTTTCTACAACTGAGCCATCGATGAGGAATGGATCATGTTCCCCTGACTTCCTTCCGAAGTCCACAATCATCTCCTTGGTTTTGATAGCATTGAGTGCAAGGCTGTTGGTATGACACCATTCAATGAGCTGATCCATCTCCCTCCTGTACGCTTCCTCATTGCCATTTGTGATTCTGCCGACAACCTTCGGCAAATTTGTAGATGGCACTGGAATTGTGCTTGGCCACACAGTCATGGGTGTATAGTGAGTAGAGCAGTGGGCTAAGCACGCATCCTTGAGGCACTCCTGTGTTGATAGTCAGTGAGGAGGAGATGTTGTTTCCAATTCGTACGGACTGTGGTTTTTGGGTGAGGAAGTCAAGGATCCAGTTGCAGAGGCCCAGGGTTTGGAGGTTCTTGACCAGCACAGAGGGAATAATTAATGTTAAAAGCTGAGCTGTAGTCTATGAAGAGCAGCAGCAGTTTCGAGGTGATCCAGAGATATTGCATCTGCTGTGGAGTGATTATGACGATAGGCCAATTGCAGTGGGTCCAAACCTCTGCTTAGGTATGTGTTAATTCTGACCAGCTCTGTTAGTGACCTGAAAATATCTTTTTTTCTGATGCTGCCTCTTAATCTGACAAGTATCCAATGCGCATGGTGCATTATCGATTTGGAGATGGCCTGTTGAAACATGATTCAAGATTCCTTTATTGTCATGTAATAGTACAGAACATACACTATCATTAGAAATTGCCTTCTGCCTGTCATAAGGAAGACAAAGAATCACCATTACTGATGCCCCTTACAGTATGAGAAGGAAAAGAGAATCTCTTCAGAAACAGAGTTTTCGTGGATTCACCTCCAGCCCTCCCACAGCCTCTGCAGCCACACAGACTCCTGTTCAATCCATTGGCGACCCAAGCTCCAGATCCAAACCTCTGACACGATCAGGAAGCCTTCAGTGCCAGAGTCCCTTAGAGAGCTCTTCATGCTCCCAGCACCCTCTTATATCCTGGTTCCTCCGATCACATTGCCCATATCCTGTGTGGGTCCCTCAGCCGCTGAGTCCCTCTCTGGTCCATGCCCATCTCAACAGAGGGTGGTCTCCCCAATTTCTGGTGCCCTGTACTGGTCCACTGCTTCCTGGAGTCTGCAACCTCTCATGGCGGCTGCCGAGCACAGGATCCGCCATCTTGGGCAAGACCAGTGGTTGCAGGATTTTAGTTTGGCTCCTCTAAAAGGCCATTTAATGCCTATACAGAGCTATTGGCATTAGGACTAAGCTGTTGAATTCTTCAGAGCAGTGCCCTGTCTGCATTCCCCGCTCTTCCGTCCATGGTAGCACTGCCATTTTGTTTTCTCTGTGCAATGCTATGCAACTTCCAGTCAATTAAATGACAATGGAATCAAAACATAGCATCGGCAATCTCACATTCTGAAAACATCGCAACGTCCCCAAGAAACATCAGCCTTGTCAGAGACTCCCACATGCTCAGAATGAACATGAAGAATAATTGAAACCCATTTCAATTTCCCAATGGAGGTCCAAATCAACAAAAAGTAAGAAACCAGTCCAAACCATCAACACTTCAGTTTCAATTATTCCTCTAACCCAGAGGCAGAGGCAAGACCACCACTGCAGTCTGATAAAGGCACTCATCTCAACAGGATCTGGGAAGCAAACATAACCTCCTCGCTTTATGATGATGAGTTTATTGTCGTACACATTGTACGACGTCCATATGCCCCTGAAATTCACTACTGTGCAACTGAAAAGGCACTTTTCAAAAATCAACAGCAGAACAACTACCCAGTAAACATTTGATTGACTTTAAAAAGCAATAAATGTACAAAAAAAAATATTCACGGTTATCAGAGTTCAAAAAAAGTTACTTGGCAACAGTATAGACTGTCCTTGTGTGGCATTAGAGCAGTCCCTGATTAGTGTAATGGATCACAGGTACGAAGAGCATATCGGAGACCACTTCCAACTTGCAAGAGTACTGTCAAACTACGCCATTACAGTGCCAGTGACCTGGTTTGGAATCTGGTGCTGTGTGTAAGGAGTTTGTACGTTCTCCCCGTTACCCGAGTGGGTTTTCCCCGGGTGCTCCAGTTTCTTCCCACCCTTCAAAATGTGCGAGATTGTAGGTTAATTGGGTGAAATTGGTCAGCACAGATATCAATGGCCAGAATCGGCTTTTACCCGGGTTGTAAATAAAATGTATTTCCTAAATTCTGGCACTGAGCCATGGAGAGAGGAATCAGTGCAGGTGAACAAAAGCTTAGGATAAGAGCTGGGTCTCAGCAACATCGTAGAGGGAAGGATGTGGAGAAAGTGGAGTCAGTGCTGGTGAACTCTCAATCCAAGGACGTGGAGGAGGTCAAAATTCAAAGGGCTTGGGAAGGAGTTGAAGTGGGTCGAGGTTTGGCAGTGAGGGAAAGACACTGTTGCTGGTGGAGCCAGTGGGGGAAAGAAGGCCTCTGGCAAGTTAAAGCATACAGCAGCAATGGTGGATTGGGAGTCTCTCCAGGAGAGAATTGGAACATTCACATCTTCACATTTCCTGTGTTTATAAACAGCACCATTTGGAGAAGAGAAACCATTATTACCTCTCTTAGCTTCTGCTTGCTTTATTCTCCACACAGTCTTATAAATCTCAAAGTTATAATTACAGGGCAGCACCCGGATAGCCTTCTGTAATTCTTTGTCGTTCAGTATTTCTTCAGGAATCTGATGAGCCACTCGTCGATGGGGACCTTTTATCCAAAAGAAAAGGGAAAAATTAAATAGTTGCTGCTACTTTTTAATTCAACTGACCTGAATCAGCTCCAAATGTTTAACAAACAACATTGTTCTATGTTGACATAATGAGGGTCGGTCGGTAGATATGGTCGACATAGATTTTAGTCAGGAATTTGACAAGATCCCTCATCAGAAACTCAATCAGAAAGTCATGAGGCATGGGATCCATGGAACCTTGGCTGTGTAGATAAAAAAAAATTGGCTTGCATGTAGAAAACAGTAGTGGATGGAAAGTATTCTGCATGGAGGTCAATGACTAGTGGAGTTCCACAGGGATCTGTTCTAGGACTCCTGCTCTTTGTAATTTTTTTAATATAAATAATTTAGATGAAGAGGCGGAAGGATGGGTCAGTAAGGTGGGAGGAGTTGTAGATGGAGATGAAGGTTATCGTGTTATAAAAGGATATAGACAGGATACTGAGTTGGGCAGAGAAGTGGCAGATGGAGTTCAATCCAGATAAGTGCGAGGTGATGCATTTTGGAAGGTCAAACCAGAAGGATTAATGGTCGGATACTTAAGAGCATGGATGAACAGAGGGACTTTTGGTCCAAATCCATACATCCCTCAAGGTCGCCGTGCACGTTGATAGGATAGTTAAGAAGGCCTATGGAATGTCGGGCTTCATTAATAGGGGGATTCAGTTCAAGTGTCAAGAGGTCATGCTGCAACTCAACAAATAAATGGTAAGACTAAACCTGGAATATTGTGTTCAGTTCTGGTCACCTCATTATAAGGATGTGGAAGCTATGGAGAGGGTGCAGAGGAGATTTACCAGGATGATGCTTGATTGGAAAATAGGGTTAGCAGAGTTTCTCTTTGGAGTGAAGAAAGATAAGAGGAGAATTAATAGAGGTCTACAAGATTATAAGAGGCCTACAAGATTATAAGAGGCATAGATAGGGTGGACAGCCACTGCCTTTTCCTCAGGACAGGAATAGCAAACACCAGAAGACATCTGTACAAAATGAAGGGAGGGAAGTTTCGGGTGTTACAAGATCAAACCAGCAACCACAAAGAAGGCATATCACACAGGGGTAAAGATGAACAATTATTTTAATAACAAAATATTCACCTTCAAACTAATTCAAAATCTCCCCCTTTTATAACAATGCCCACTGGTTACTATGCAAATTTCTATAACAGTGTAAAACTAATAAATTCCCCTGCCTAAATAATAACATATGTAATTAAAGTCTAAGTTATATTTTCAACCAGCCCACAGAAAAACTTAGACACAAAACAAACACAACTCACAAAACTTCGATCTCAACTGAAGCAAAGATCATAAACAAATTTCAGTTTGTTTGGTAAACTGAAGCCAAAAGATCTTTAAGAGAGAGAGAGAGAGAGAGAGAGAGAGAGAGAGAGAGAGAGAGCACAAAATTTGAAGTTGTCTTGTGTTGTTTGCAAAGAGAGGAACCACTGACTTGGTCCGGATCCTTCCAGCTGCCTTCGGAATGTTCATCCTTTTTGAAATCTCAACATTCTAAACTGTCCTCCAGACCCTGACTCGTGCTCTGGGCCGCCTTCCACTCCACAGCACCACCCAGTGGTGTTTTATCGTCCAACTCCAGAAATTGTTAGATCATTTTCTGCACGTGCTCAGTCCGTCTCCCACTCTCTCAGCAGTCCACCTTCACCTTGGCTCTTAAAGGCAAACTGTCACTTATTAAAATAAAACCACACAACACATAGGCTGCACAGAACTCTTTAACAAGGTGAGACATCTGGGTAAGGTTTTTTTTAAAAAATGCAGAGAGTTGTGGGTGCCTGGAATGCCTTGCGCCAAGGATGGTGGGGATGCTGGAACATTAGAAGCATTTAAGAAACTCTTAGACAGACACAGGGATGGAATAAAAATAGAGGGTTATGAGGCAGGAAGAATTTAGTTTTGGGTGTTTTTTGGTAGGAATATATGGGTCAGCACAACATCAAGGACTGAAGGGCCTGAACGGTGCGGTAGTGTTCTATGAGAGACAGATCAATAGAGAAAGAAAAAATCCAGGGGAATTAATCTGTATCAACCCACACAGACACGGGGAGCATGTACAAACTCCTTACAGCAGCATTGGAATTCAAACCTTCGTCGAACAGCATTACACTAACCATTCTGTACGTCCAAGTTTAAGTATATGACTCAGTAAGCTAGTTGGCATGTGCAGATGAAAAAACAAGGCTCTATTACAGAACAGTGATCTTTGACACAATTGAAAAAGTTAAAAGGTGCAACAAAGTTGGGGAGAGGAGGAACCAAAAAAAAGGAAGTTCTGTCACAGGGTGAAATGATAACGAAGATGTTAATTGAAAGGGGAATGATGGTCCAAGGTTAGTGGTCAAGACAGCATGACAGTCTGAGAACCTCCCCTTTTCTTCTTTGACCAATTTCACATTGACTCTGAATTTTCACTCATCTTGTTTCTAATATTTTCAAGCACGGTGGAGCTCATCAACTTGAAATTATTCCTGATTTGCCGATTGTTTCCAGGACTTTGTATAATTTTTTTATATCTCTCTTTGGGGTTGTTCACGCCTTCCACCACCTGAGAGGTTGGCAAAGCTCCTACACAGAGACCTCTCAACTTTACACCATCATTATATAATAATCATCCTTATATCTCAGCACAGCTACCACCCAGCAACATGGCAGGGAATATCTGTGCCATAAGCACATAAGAAATAGGACCATGAGTAGGCCATTCAGCCCAACGAGCCATTTCCGCCATTCACTGAGATCATGGCTGATCTGATAAAAGGCTCATCTCCACCTACCTGCCCTTTCCCCCATATACCTTAATTCTCCTACTATGTAAAAATCTATCCAACCTTGTTTTAAATAGATTTACTGAGATAACCTCCACTGCTTCAATGGCAGCGAATTCCACAGGGAAAAGGAGTTCCTCCTCATCTCCATTCTAAAACTATTGCCCTGAATCTTAAGGCTACATCTCCTAGTTTTGGTCTCAACCACCAATGGAAACAACCCTTTCATAATTTTATGTTTCCATGAGATCCACTTTCATTCTTCTAAATTTCAGCGAGTACAGTCCCAGACGACTCAATCTCCCCTCATCTCTGGAAGCAATCTGGTGAACCTCCTCTGTACTACTTCCAAAGCCAGTACATCCTTCCTCAAGTAAGGAGGTCAGAACTGCATGCAGTTCTCCAGATGCAGCCTCACCAGTAACTCGTACAGTTGCACCATAACCTCCTTGTTCTTAAATTCAATCCCTCTAGCAATGAAGGGTAACATTGCATTAGCCTTCTTGATGTCCTACTGCATCTGCAAGTCAACCTTTTGCAACTCATGCACAAGCACTCCCAAATCCTTCTGCATGGCAGCATGCTGTAATTGCTTGCTATTTAAATAGTATTCTGATCTTCCATTTTTCCTTCCAAAGTGGAAAACCTTACATTTGCTAACATTATACTCCATCTGTCAGACTCTTGCCCTCTCACAGCCTATCAATCTCTCTCTGCAGGCCTTCACATCCTCTGCACAATTTGCTTTTCCACTCAATTTAGTGTCATCAGCAAACATAAGATGCACAATACTCTGTCCACTCTTCCAGATCGTTTATGTATATTGTAAACAGTTCTAGGCCCAGCACCAAAGCTTTAGCATATCACTCTTTACCGATTGCCAACCAGAAAAATACCTCTGTACCCCAACACTCAGCTTTCTATTGGTTAACCAATTCTCTGTCCATGCTCATACATTCCACCCCCCCACCCCCCCAACTCCGTGCACTCTGATCTTCTGTAAAAGCCTTTTATGCAACATCTTATCGAACGCCTTCTTGAAATCCAGGTGAACAACGTCCATCTGCTCCCCTGTATCTACCACGCTCGTTTATATCCTCAAAGAACCTCAGTATACTTGAAGGACCTGCTATTTCTTCTTTAATGATAACTTCAAGCATTTTCCCAACAAAAGATAACATAACATAACAATTTACAGCACGGAAACAGGCCATTAGGCCCTTCTAGTCCGCACCGAACCAAACACCCCTCTCTAGTCCCACCTCCCTGCACAATGCCCATAACCCTCCATCTTCTTCTCATCCATATATCTGTCCAACCTTTTCTTAAATAATACAATTGACTCCGCCGCCACTATTTCTCCCGGAAGCTCATTCCACACGTCTACCACTCTCTGAGTAAAGAAGTTCCCCCTCATGTTACCTCTAAACCTCTGCCCCTTAATTCTTAACTCATGTCCTCTTGTTTTAATCTTTCCTCCTCTTAACGGAAATAGTTTATCCACATCCATTCTGTCTATCCCTTTCATAATCTTAAATACTTCTATCAAATCCCCTCTCAACCTTCTACGCTCCAAAGAATAAAGACCCAATCTGTCCAATCTCTCCCCATACTCCAGATGCTTAAACCCAGGCAACATACTGGTAAACCTTCTCTGCACTCTCTCCACTCTGTTTATATCCTTCCTATTATTAGGCGACCAGAACTGCACACAGAACTCCAAATTAGGCCGCACCAACGTCTTATACAGTCTCAACATCACCTCCCAACTCCTATATTCCATGCAATGATTGATAAAGGCCAGCATACTAAAAGCCTTCTTCACCACCCTATTCACGTGAGTTTCTACCTTCAGGGAACGATGTACCGTTACTCCTAAATCTTTCTGCTCTTCTGTATTCATCAATGCTCTCCCATTTACCACGTATGTCCTGTTCTGATTCTTCTTGCCAAAATGAAGCACCTCACACTTATCAGCATTAAATTCCATTTGCCATTTTTCAGCCCACTTTTCTAAGCAGCCCAAATCCCTCTGCAATCCTTGAAAACCTTCTTCATTATCCACTATTCCACCTATCTTAGTATCGTCTGCATATTTACTAATCCAATTTACCACCCCATCATCTAGATCATTAATGTATATAACGAACAACAATGGGCCCAATACAGATACTTGAGGCACACCACTGGTCACCGGCCTCCAACCTGACAGACAATTATCCACTACCACTCTCTGGCCTCTCCCTTTCAGCCAATGTTCAATCCATTTGACTATCTCAAAATTTATACCTAAAGACTGCACCTTCTTAACTAACCTTCCATGTGGTACCTTATCGAAGGCCTTACTGAAGTCCATATAGACAACATCCATTGCGCTACCCTCATCCACATTCCTAGTCACCTCTTCAAAAAATTCAATCAGATTGGTCAAACATGACCTTCCTCCCACAAATCCATGTTGAGTGCTCCTGATCAGACCCTGTCTATCCAGATGTTTATAAGTACTATCCCTAAGAATTTTCTCCATTAATTTACCTACCACAGACGTCAAACTTACAGGCCGATAGTTGCCAGGCTTCCTCCTTGAACCCTTTTTAAATAACGGAACCACATGCGCAATGCGCCAATCCTCCGGCACTAACCCCATATCTAATGACATTTGGAAAATTACCGCCAGAGCCTCTGCTATTTCCTCCTTCACTTCTCTCAATGTCCTGGGGAAGATCCCGTCTGGTCCCGGAGACTTATCCACCTTTATATTCTTCAAAAGCCCTAAAACTACATCTTTTGTAATCTCTATATTCCCCATATTTACCCAATTTGCTTTTTTTTATCTCACATCTCCCAATATCCTTCTCCTTAGTGAATACCGAAGAAAAGAAACTGTTCAATATCTCCCCCATTTCTCCAGGCTCCACACACAGCTTTCCGCTCTGATTCTCTAAGGGACCAATTTTGTCTCTAGCTTTCCTTTTACCATTAACATATTTGTAGAACTCTTTTGGATTAGTTTTCACCCTGCTTGCCATAGTTTCCTCGTACCTTCTTTTAGCTTTCCTAATTCCTCTCTTAAGATTCCTCTTACATTCAATGTATCTTTCAAACATCCCCTTAACTCCATGCTTCTTATATCTAATGTATGCCTCCCTTTTTCTTCGAACCAAGTTTCCAATATTCCTTGAAAACCACGGCTCTCTCAAACCTTTTGCCCCTCCTTTTAACCTAACAGGAACATAAAGCTTTTGCACTCTCAAAAGAGTGCTAAACAGATGCTAAACTAACTGGCCTATAGTTAGTTCCTTGACTTTTTCCTACATCCTTGTTTGAATAGTGGTGTGACATTCCCATCTTCCAATCCACCGGGACCTGGCCAAAGTCCAGAGAATTTTAGTAAATTATCACCAAAGCCTCGACTATAACTTCTGCCATTTCTTTCAGTAACCTGGGATACATTCCATCAGGATCCAGGGATTTAGCTATCTTTAGACCTCAAGTTTTCTGAGTATGACCCCTCTGGTGATAGCTATTACATCCAGGTCCTCACCTCCCATCAAATCCGTAACACCTCTCTTTGGAATGATCGATGAGTCCTCCACTGTGAAGACTGACACAAAATAGTCATCGTTATGAGATATCTCTACCCCACAGAGAGCTACTCTACAGCCGTAGTTGCACCACAACACAGCACATTGATCCACCTGAGCCAGCAGCTGTGCTCTGCTTCCATTCACAGCCTGTCCACTACTGAATGTCAATCACCTGATTAACACCCTGCACAAAGCAAGCTCCATCACTTGGACAAGCCATATGTAACTCTTTTTCCATTCTACAACCTTTTTCTTTCCCATTTTACTACCACTCTGAAACCATTACTTGTGTAAACTGACCTCTCATCAGCACAAGATTAAGTTCAAGTTTATTACCATCTGACTGCACAAAGATGAACTCTTGATCTTAAACCCTATCTCATCACGCCCTTTCCATGTTTATAACTGTACTTCTTTCGGTAACTCTGCACTCTGGCACTTCTGCTTTATTTTTGCACAAGCTGCTACACATTTTTTAAATTTATTTTAATAAAAAATCATTTTAGAGATACTGTACAATATGGTAACAGGCCCTTCTGGCCCATGATCTGCCCAAATTAACCTTCTAACTCTGTAAGTATGGATTAACTTGCCTGGATAGCGCACAAAATAAAACTTTTCACTGTTCCGAGGCATACAATAAACAATGCACGTGAAAATTGAATGAGCTGAAAGTGGGAAGAAGTTCTAGCCAGGTCACTTGAGGACTGGCCATTCTTCGTTGACTATTGCAAATGATTGTCATATAACACACATTCTTACACATCAATTATTTCCGTTAGAAGTTACACCCTCTGGTGGCATCACAGCCAGGTTTGACAATTCAAGCGCCCATGAACACAAAAGACCACAGAAGGTAGCAAACACAGCCAGGTCCATCAGAGGCTCTAATCTCCCATCCACCGCAGACCTCTATGTGAGGTGCTGCCTCAAGAAGGCAGCCAACATCAAGAAGGACACCCTAGTCACAATCTCTTCTCACTGCAACCTTCAGGCAGTACTTCAAGGTTCAAGAACAGTTTCTTTCCAATAGTTTCTTGATCCTCCCCTTGTAACCAGGAACTACTCCGATACCACAAGAGCACTGTCTACATTATTGAAAGTCACTTGTTTTGCACTGGGATGACTGTAAATACTTATTATCTATCTTGTACATATATATTTTCTCTTAATTTAATTCAATTAGTTTACTTTTATAGCTTTTCTTTACCAGTGGAAGACCTTCAAAGGTGAAATGTTGAGAGTACAGAGTTTGTATGTTCCTGTCAGGATCAAAGGCAAGGTTAGAAGGCATAGGGAACCTTGGTTTTCAAAGGATATTGGGGATCTGGTTTGGAACAGGTATAGGCAACATGGAGCAAATGAGGTACTTGAGGAGTATTAAAAAATGCAAAAAAAACTTCAAGAAATAAATTAGGAAGACTAAAAGAAGACATGAGGTTGCATTGACAGACAATGTGAAAGCAAATCTTGAAGATCAGAGAGGTCGGCTTTGTATGGAGCCAAAAGAGGAGGGAGAGGTCTTAAATGTTTTATTTTCCATCAGTATTCACTCAAGAAAAAGGGCATAGAATCATGGGAAGTAAGGAAAACAGGCAACGAGGTCATGTAACCTATACAGATTAAAGAGGAGGATGTGCTTGCTGATTTAAAACAAATAAGGGTGGATAAATCCCCTGGGCCTGACAAGATATTCACTCACTTGAGTGAGGCTAGTGTAGAAATTGCAGGGGCTCTGGCAGAAATATTTAAAAAGTCCTGAGCCACCAGTGTGATGCCAGAGGATTTGACAGTAGCTCTCGTTGTTCCATTGTTTAAAAAAGGCTCCAAAAGTAACTCTGGAAATTATAGACCAATACGCTTGGCATCAGTAGTAGGTAAATTATTGGAAGGTGTTTGAAGAGATCAGATATACAATTATTTGGATAGCCATGGACTGTTCAGGATAGTCAACATGGCTTTGTGCGTGGTAGATCATGTTTAATCAATCTTAGCAAGTTTATCAAGGAGGTTACCAGGAAACCTGATGAAGGAAAGGCTGTGGATGTTAACTACATGGACTTCAGTAAGGCCTTTAACAAGGTCTTGCATGGGAGGTTAGTTAGGAAGGTTGAGATGCTAGGTATTCATGGTGAAGTAGTGAACTGGATTCAACAATGGGTGAACAGGAGAAGACAGAGGTTGACTGCTTCTTAGACTGGAGGCCTGTGACTAGTGTGTGCCTCAGGAATCGGTGCTGGGACCATTGTTGCTTGTCATCTAAATGATAATGTGGTAAATTTAATCAGCAAGTTTGGAGATGACACTAAGGTTGGAGGTGCTGTGGACAGTGAAGAAGGTTTTCAGAGCTTCCAGAGGGATCTGGACCAGCTGGAAAAATGGGCTGAAAAATGGCAGATGGAATTTAATGCAGACAAGTGTGAGGCATTACATTTTGGAAGGACAAACCAAGAGAGGAACTTGGACAGGTACATGGATGGGAGAGGTATGGAGGGTTATGGACTGGGTGCAGGTCAGTGCGACTAGGCAAAAAATTAGTTCTGCGTAGACTAGAAGGGCCGAAGATGCCTGTTTCTGTGTTGTAATGTTCCATGGTTCTAGTATGGGTTTGACTGCAACAGGTAAGAATTTTGGTGCATATATAACGTTGTATAATGTGTATGTCAATAAACTCCTAATGTGCTGTACTCAGTCATGCTGCTAATGGGCAGCGATGAGTAAAAGGGTTCTGATCCAGCTCGTGAGGTTCAAGCACCAAATCCAGGTGAATACCATCACGGAGGGACTGCTATTGGGGATGGCATTTATTGGCTGAAAGGCCAATCCAAGTCTGCCCTCACCAACACTCCACTGTCTTGTGAAATGACCCAAAGTCGAGAGATCTTTCCAACATATGGCCAACAAAAAACATCCTACCCCTGACCTCTGTATGTTTGGAAGGGTGGGAGGAAACCCACTCAGACACAGGGAGAACATATAAACTCCTTACTGACAGCACTAGATTCGAACCCTAGCTGTTGATGCTGTAACAGCAATGTGCTAATTGCTACGTTGACCGTCACCCTTCATTTAATTGAATTATGGGAGATTGCTGTACACAATTTAGCACTGCAGCATCACTGAACACATATGTTACATATATATAAATGATTTAGAGGAACAAGTAGACGGGTGAGTTAATAAGTTTGCACATGGCACAGATTAGTGGAGCTGCGGACATGTACAGGGCTATCAAAGCATGCAACAGGTAATGTTAGTTACGGATACGGGGAGGGAGATGGCAGATTATGTTTAATCTGGACAAGTGTGGTGTGCTGCAGCTGCACCTTGGTATGTCAAATATCAGGGTATACAGTGAATGACGGGATTCTGCAAACCAATAACATTTAGAGAGATTTTAGGGGGATGTCCAGGTCTACAGAACCTTCAAAGTCTCCATGACAGTTGATAGGGAGCTAAAACCAAAAGGTGTGCTTCTCTTTATAGGCACCGAGTATAAAAATAAGGAGTTCATGTGGCAGCAACGTAAAACTTCAGTAAGACACTTCTCGGGTATTGTGTTCAATTCAGGTCATCCCATTACAGAAAGGAATATAGAGGCTTTGCAAAGGATACAGAAGAGATTTACTGGGATGTTGCCTGAATTAGAGGGTGCGAGTTATCAGGATAGGTTAGGTTGAACAAACTTTGGCTGTTTTATGGAGCATCAAAGGCTGAGGGAAGACCCAACAGAGGTTTATAAAATTATGAGAAGCACTAATAGGGTAGACAGTCGGAATCATTTTCCTAGAGTACAAGAACTGTTAAATACCAAAGAACATGCATTTAAAGTAAGGTTGGGGTGGCAGGATATCATAAAAGAGGTGCATGGACATTTTTTTTTAAACAGTGGTAGGTACCGAGCTTGCTGCCAGGAGTAGTGGTGCAAGTAGATGAAAAGCGGAATTTAAGAGGCTTCTCCATGGACACATGAATGTGAAGGAAACAGAGGGACATCCTTCATGTGTGAGCAGCAGAGATTTAGTTTGATTTGGGCATCACGATCAGTGCAGACATCCTGGGCCAAAGGCCCAGTTCCTGTGTTGTACTGTCCTAACCAGTTAGCATTGAGACTTCACTGTCTATAAAGTGCTTTGAGACTTAAAGTGCAAGTACCAGTACATTTTTCTTCTCATTCCTCTGTACTATGATATACAGAAAACTACATGGCAGCATGGCCAGCGCAACGCTGACCGGCGCTGTCTGTAAGGAGTTTGTAGGTACTCACCACTTCTGCGTGGGTTTCTTTCAGTTGCCTCCCACCCTCCAAAAGTGTATGGGTTTGTAGGGTAATTGGGTGTAATTGGGTGGCACAGGCTCATGGGCTGTATCTCAAAATTTAAATATGCAAAAAAAGAAATCAATTTATATTCAGGAATTGGATAAATGGTGGTGGGGAGAAGTAAGTGTTGGTCAGGGCACAGAGATTTAGCCATTGCTCACTGTGGGATCTCCAACATCACCCCAAAGTAGTGAGGCAGAGCCTTAGTTCAAAGTCTGACTCAGAGGTGACTGTATGGCCAGCTGAGCCAAGCCTAGCTCCAGCTCCACGGCAGCATGAACTCGGCTCCCTACTCGCACCCCTGTGGAAACAGATTGCTGTCTGTCCCTTGGTGCGGAAATAAATGCAATGAGATTCACAGACCAAGGCTTACAGATCATACAAGAATAGTTTCCCAGTCGTTCAAAGTGGATATCAGCAATGCAGTCACTCCCTGGTAATCACTGCCCTCAAATGTGCATCGAAATTCCCCAGTCATTTGCATTGAATGATAAAATTGCGAAAAACTTTGTAAGATCAAATCATTTGCATTGCAAGTGTGTGTGTGTGTGTGTGTGTGTGTGTGTGTGTGTGTGTGTGTGTGTGTATGTGTATATATATATATATATTTATATAAGAAATATAAGAAGAAAACTGAGGTCCTCCATCAGCCAGCTCCCCACCATGACTACCAGCCCCCCCACATCTCCATCGGGCACACAAAACTCAAAACGGTCAACCAGTTTACCTATCTCGGCTGCACCATTTCATCAGATGCAAGGATCGACAATGAGATAGACAACAGACTCGCCAAGGCAAATAGCGCCTTTGGAAGACTACACAAAAGAGTCTGCAAAAACAACCAACTGAAAAACCTCACAAAGATAAGCGTATACAGAGCCGTTGTCATACCCACACTCCTGTTCGGCTCCGAATCATGGGTCCTCTACCGGCATCACCTACGGCTCCTAGAACGCTTCCACCAGCGTTGTCTCCGCTCCATCCTCAACATCCATTGGAGCGCTTTCATCCCTAACGTCGAAGTACTCGAGATGGCAGAGGTCGACAGCATCGAGTCCACGCTGCTGAAGATCCAGCTGCGCTGGATGGGTCACGTCTCCAGAATGGAGGACCATCGCCTTCCCAAGATCGTGTTATATGGCGAGCTCTCCACTGGCCACCGTGACAGAGGTGCACCAAAGAAAAGGTACAAGGACTGCCTAAAGAAATCTCTTGGTGCCTGCCCCAATGACCACCGCCAGTGGGCTGATATCGCCTCAAACCGTGCATCTTGGCGCCTCACAGTTTGGCGGGCAGCAACCTCCTTTGAAGAAGACCGCAGAGCCCACCTCACTGACAAAAGGCAAAGGAGGAAAAACCCAACACCCAACCCCAACCAACCAATTTTCCCCTGCAACCGCTGCAACCGTGTCTGCCTGTCCCGCATCGGACTTGTCAGCCACAAACGAGCTTGCAGCTGACGTGGACTTTTACCCCCTCCATAAATCTTCGTCCGCGAAGCCAAGCCAAAGAAAAAAAAAAAAAATATATATATATATATATATATATATATACACGTATGCTTGGCTGTCTCTCGTTACATCTCTCTCTGTGAATTCCTGTCTCGCTCGGCGCCCCTCACTCTCGCTCTCGCTCGGCGCCCCTCACTCTCGCTCTCGCTCGGCGCCCCTCACTCTCGCTCTCGCTCGGCGCCCCTCACTCTCGCTCTCGCTCGGCGCCCCTCACTCTCGCTCGGCGCCCCTCACTCTCGCTCGGCGCCCCTCACTCTCGCTCTCGCTCGGCGCCCCTCACTCTCGCTCTCGCTCGGCGCCCCTCACTCTCGCTCTCGCTCGGCGCCCCTCACTCTCGCTCTCGCTCGGCGCCCCTCACTCTCGCTCTCGCTCGGCGCCCCTCACTCTCGCTCTCGCTCGGCGCCCCTCACTCTCGCTCTCGCTCGGCGCCCCTCACTCTCGCTCTCGCTCGGCGCCCCTCACTCTCGCTCTCGCTCGGCGCCCCTCACTCTCGCTCTCGCTCGGCGCCCCTCACTCTCGCTCTCGCTCGGCGCCCCTCACTCTCGCTCTCGCTCGGCGCCCCTCACTCTCGCTCTCTCGGCGCCCCTCACTCTTGCTCTCTCTCGACGCCCCTGACTCTCGCTCTGCACCCATCTCTCCCCGTTTCTCCGCATCTCTCTTTCAGTGTGCCTGTGTATTACGTCAATACACAGTGCCTTCACTTCCTTTTCAGTTTTTGCACCTCATGCACACAACAGACTATCAGCCGTCAGATTTTTATCCCCTCCTAACTGTGCACATTCATCTTTACAAATCCTGTCATTGTTGATCTCAACACATCAATTTAACACCTTAGCTGTCAAGAGACAGCTAAGAGATTCTGCACAACCTCCAATCCAAAGTATTATAAATAAAACAGTGTTCTTTTCAAATCATTTGTTTTTCAGAAGTTTTTTCTGAAATGAAAGTTGAGGAAAGGGCCTAGCACACAACTGGAAAATGGTTCAGTTGTTTTCAATAAGATGTTCTGAAGTGGGAGAGGAGTGGAACAAAGTACACATAGCTTTTTCAGTGGAGGCATGCTGTGCCAAATTCTACAGGGGTACCCTCACCAAGTGTGAACAGTGCTCGCACATTGAAAATCGTATTTACAATATTTCTTTCCCATCATAAATAGAAATCCTCCACCATTGGAATTCATCATCACTCGGTTGCCTGTCAACTTGTACTGAAGAAAACTCGACAGGCAACAAAAGTGACAAATGGCTTTCTTTGCCTTCCCCATCCCCCTTTGGGCAAGAGAGCTCAACACCTCACACCTTCAAATAGTGCCATGCAATCCTTCGTACCGACCTGAAGAGAAAGGCAAAGTCTTTAACATAATACCTCACCCATCTCCAGCATCACAACTTCATTCAGGGTTCAAGATGATATGCTTGGGCATTGCAGTCAAACCTGAATCAACATCCTTCGAGCTCAGTCTATGGCTTCAGATTCAGATTTATTGTCAGAGGACATACACGCTATCACATCGAACCCTGAGATTTATTTTCCTGCGGGCCAGGCAGAATTACCACTTACTGACAGTGCAAAAAACACAACTGACTCAACGTATACATGTCAACAAACACTGTGCAATACAGAGATTTAAAAAAAAAACAATCAAGTGCACAAGTAAGAGTACTTTAAATGAGTCCCTGATTGAGTTGGTTGTTGAGGAGTCTGATGGTGGAGGGGGAGCAGCTGTTCCTGAACCTGCTGGTGCGAGTCTTGTGACCCCTAGAGAACAGAGCGTGTGCTAGATGGTGTGGGTCCTTGTTGGTTGTTGCTGCTCTGACAGCAGCGTTCCTTATAGATGTTCTCGATGGTGGGGAGGGTTTTATCTGTGAGGTCCTAGACCACTGCTCAGTCAAACTAAGCTACGAAGGAAATTAATGAAGAAGCCACGCAAAAAAAAAATGTACAACAGAGTTCAATTCTAAAGGAAATGAAAAGCAACATTCAATGTATAAAATCTTGGTCAGGCTACAAGAGTACCAAAAATAGATCCAGCCTCATTAAAAAAAGGATATAAAAGCGTTGGCAAGGATGCAAACCAAGTGTAATACAAAAAAGAGAAAATGCTGGAGACACCGAGCACCAACATTTTCAAGTTGTTTGATCTTTCAGTAAATCAAGAATGATGAATGGTTGCTGCAAAAGAGAAAGCAGAGGATAGCGGGATAGAAAGCTTCATCCATGAGGACAAGTTGTAAATATTAAGTTAGTCACTAATTTTTGATGTCAGTCCTTTATTTTCCCTAATTTTTTATAGGGCAAGAAGGGCTTCCGAAGAGCTTGGTTTACTGAAGGTTTCCCAGTTACATTGGGAGGTTTGAATCTGAAGTTCTGGTCGCCGATGGATTGAACAAGATCTATGCAGATGCAGAGGCTGTGGGAGCACTGGAGGCAAATCCATGGACACCCAGTGTCTCTGAAGGGAATCTCCTTTTCTTGTACCGTAAGGGGGGTATCAGGCATTACTCACGGAGACTCTTTGTCTGCCTTACCGCAGGGAGAGGTTAATCATGTATGCGACATTCTTAATAAAGTATATTATTACATTACAATAGAATTCCAGGATAAAGATTACTTTCTGGTAATACTGGTTTTCTAGCTTCTTCAGTGAATGAGATCAACGATGGATTTTCCAACTCTGCCTTCGGTGGGGCAAAAGGTGCTTGGCTGGGCAGGTGGATGGGTAGTGGGGAAAGTAGTTCACCCCCTCCACCAGATATGCAAGTTGTGTTCCCACAAATTGGTGGTAACATTATGCTTTCTCCAAAGAGTCATTGAAAACATTCCTGAGGTTATTTAGTTTGTCTACTTAGAAACCTCCTGCTATGGTGTGTCTGGACTCAAGTCCAAAAACAATATGGTCTGCTCCCCAGAACCATCCAATCAACCACCATAAACCTACATTCCCACCACCTGCCACTTGCATACCACGCCTGCAGAGCATACTGCCTACAAAATGCAAAGCAATAACCCATCTGGTTACAGTAACAATGCATCCTAAACCCTTTCCTCTATTGATGACATTTACTGGGAGCATTGCCTAAATGGGGCTCAAAGGACTTTTAAATCCAACACACAGGATCTTTGACCCACTATGGAAGGAGCATCTAAATCAGGACTGGTAGGCTGGGGAATAGCTTCTTCCCACAGGCTGCAAGATTGGTGAACAGCATTTTGTATCTGAGTAAATCATCCCAAAGTCTCTGTGTGTGTATGTGTGTGTGTGTGTGTGTGTGTGTGTGTGTGTGTGTGTGTGTGTGTGTTTGTGTGTGTGTGTGTGTGTGTGCACTCTCAAAAACTTCAACACGTGACTGTGGAAAGGATTTGTGACATTATTGAAAATAAATTCTGAATTGTTATGTGCCATGTATTGTACAGGCATGTGTCTGCACTGTGGTCCGGTGAAACCATTGTTATGTAGTTAGATGATGATAAATTGAAATTGAACTTGAACCCCCATACCACCAGGATAAGCAGGGGCATCATGTCACTGCCTGCTGGGTCCTTTGCAAACTCCTTCCCCACCCCACCCCAACCCAGGGCACCGCACTGCATCCATTGCATGGTCCAAATCCTGGAACTCGCATCAAACAGCCCCGTGAGAGTACCTATACCAGGACTGCAGATGATTGAGAAGGCAACTCACCACCACCTTCTCGAGGCCAAAATGAAATAACCTTGACAGTGGCATCCAAAAATGAATAAGAAACAGATTGCAATTGGGGCCTCCATGTTGGGGATGTTATCCTGGGAGAGGACAAGGGTGTTGATTCATTTACCCTTTCATGCATCTTTCCAATGCATAAGGCGTTTGCAATGGTAGACCACAACTCAGGAGTGTTGAGGAGAGTAGGGATCAATAGTGTTCAGTAGACCAGGAGCAATGTATTAGATATGACATCCAACAGAAAACCAGCGAGGTTTAGATCAGATGGAATGTGCCCAGAAGGCCCAAAGACACAATGACAATGATGGCACATGTGAATTTTTCAAAGGTGTCAAACCCACCTACCCTTTCCCTTCCATTAATTCCATCCTTTCACTGCCTTAGAAAAGCAGCCAACATGTAAAGACTCATCCCACTCTGGCCACACTTTCTTCATCCCTTTTCTCCCCCCCCACACAGTGTCGGGAAAGTTTCATGAGTGTGAGATCACACACCACCAGTTTCTTTCCTGCCATTATCAGGCCCTTGAATAAACCTCACACTTGTCAAATTATGTTGTCTTTGCTCTGACCTGTCTCTGTACTTTTGTACTGTTCCTTTCTTGCAGTGCCAAGCACAAAATATCCAGCACAATTGCTCACGAAACAACCTTATATAATTGCTCCATGGTATGACATCGAAAACCATGGCAAACGTCTATAGGTGTGTTGCAATAAGGGTGCTGATCAGCTGTATCACGGCCTGTTATGGTGGGGGGGGGGGGTTCCAATACCTCTGAACGGAATGCCCTGCAAAAGGTAATGGACACAACTCAGGCAAAATTCTTCCCACCATCAAGTAAAAATCTACACACAACGCTGTTGTCAGAAGGCAGCACCAATCATCAAGGATCCACACGCTCTGTTCTCGCTGCTACCATCAGGAAAAAGGTCTCGGTGCCTCAAGACTCGCACCACCAGGTTCAGGAACAGCTGCTCTCCCTCCACCAACAGACTCCTCAACCACAAACTCAATCAGGGACTTATTTAAGGATTCTTTACTTTGCACATTATTTATTACTGAATATTTATTGTGTCAGTTTGCTGGCATTTCTTTCTTTATTTCCATTTCTCTCTTTTGTATGTGCATCTATCGAGAGTACAATATTTTTTTGCACTATCAATAAGTAGAAATTCAGCTTGGCCCACAGAAAAATGAATCTCAGGGTTGTATGTGATGTCATAAATGAAATCTGACAATAAATCTGAACTTTGAACTACATGTGATAATAAACTTAAACTTGACTGGAGATGTCAAGATCATTTCTTGGCACCGTGCACACATCTTGCTGAGAGTCAAGAGTGGAGGCAAACTTTTCAAAGCAAGTCAGTCAGGAGCACTTCAACTAACCCTTCAACCACACATCTATCCTTAACATGAGTACTCGTGATTCCATTCCATTAAAGACTCCCCCATCCAGTCTCACTGCCACACCTAGAGAGAAGGCTAAATGCCAACTGAAAAACAAGGTCTCCAAAACAGATGGCATCACTATTTAGGTTTCACACCTCAGCTGAGAAAAAACTTGAGTCACTAATAAATCCAGCAGGAAACTCAGAGAAATGTCCTTACCCAAAAAGTGAGGAGAATGTGGAACTCATTAGCACGTTAAGAGGATGAGGGAAGTACCACAGATATATTTTCAGAAAAACTAAACATGCACGAGTGAGAAAGAAATGAGAGAAATTTTAGCCAGGGTTATTAGATGAAGATGGGTAGGAGGATTCTTGCTTCAGTATTGACCCAATTAAAGTCAGACTGCAAAGATAATGGCCAGTATTTTGCAAGGAAATGTTTGCCTATCACTGTCAACCTTTCCTTGAATAACACACCAGGTTTGAAGCCACAGTGAGCTGTGTCTTTGGGACTTGTGTGCTATTCAGAGAAAGAACAGACAACATTCCTAACCATATTCCAATACTCATATATTACCAATTCTCAATCACACATGGTTTTTGTTAAATCTTACAATTTTAACTTTAATTGTCGTTTGTCATACTACACTCTGGATATTACTACTGATGGAAATATTTCAAGCTGTTGACAACAGATCATGTTGCTACACAGATTACACTGGACAATGAAGATTTTGCTTCCTGAACAATTTTGGGTGAATTTTGGACTGCTGATCATGAAATTTGCCTTAAAATTTTCTTATCTCAGACTGTTTTTTTAGATATAACCTATTTTTTGTAATTTCCTGTCATATTTTAAGTCTACCTCAAGCAGACAAAACCACGAAGTGCAACGTGTTATTGGAAATTTAATTTCTACTTTTGCACTTGGACGTCTTCCCTGCTGATCTTGGTGCAGTCAGTGATGAATACGATGAAAGGTTGCGACCATGGAAAAGCGGTATCAGGGCAATTGGAATCCATCGATGCTGGCCGACTATTGTCGGACACTGACATGAGAGGTATCAGATGCTGAGTACAAACAAAAATCAGCGGCAAAATGGGTTTAGGTCAGTTGAACTAACACAATGTGTCACATTAAATATGCTAATTGAATAAAACAATTTAATGTTTTTCCATCTTCCGATGTAATACAGCAAGTCTGCAAATTATCTTTCTGTTCAGCTTCATTCACATCAAAGCCGTAAATACTGAATCATCATAAACAATAAAGGTTCCAGTACTCCAATGGTCACATCTTTCCACCGCTGCCCTGCATATCCCATCCCAGAGCCCAATTTTTGATCCAATTAACCAATTTGCCTTGGATTCAGTGTGGCCTCCTCGACATCTGGGAGACTGAACTCAGATTGAGGGAAATCATATTGTTGAGCACCTTGGCTCCATCAACCGCAAAGGACCCAGCAATGTCCAGGATCTGCCAGTGGCCAGCTAGTTTCATTCCATTCCCCATAACCATGCTGATATGTCACACTATCAATCAATGAATTGAAAAAAAAGCTATGTGAGGGTTCCTCAGCTCTAATGCACCTTCCCTGGTTTGTCCCTGTCATACATTGACCCCCAAATCCATACAGTAACACACTATCAGCCCCAATTTCTGAGGGGCTGCTGTGACAGTCCCCAAGCTGTTTGTACAGATTCTATTTGCCTTCATCCACCAACACCAGTAGTTCTTAACCTTCCTCTTCCCATTCACCTACCACTTTAAGTAATCCCTATGCCATAGGTGCTCTGTGTTTGCTTAAGGTGGTAGGTGAGTGGGAAGGTTGAGAACCACTGCTCTTTACCCAATTGTTACTGAAATATTTTGCTTGAGAAAAATTGTCAATGGCCCATTTCCTTTCGAGTTATGAAACCTTGCACATAACGAATCAATCAGGTACGATTAAAACAGTGGTTCTCCACCTTTTTCTTCCCACCCACA
This sequence comes from Narcine bancroftii, assembly GCF_036971445.1. Taxonomy (NCBI): domain Eukaryota; kingdom Metazoa; phylum Chordata; class Chondrichthyes; order Torpediniformes; family Narcinidae; genus Narcine; species Narcine bancroftii. The sequence continues at coordinate 6,114,262 of NC_091482.1, forward strand.
TCCCACCTTAAGCAATCCCTTACTAATTACAGAGCATTATCACATAGGGAATACTTAAAGTGGTACGTGAATGGAAAAGGTGGAGAACCACTGACCTACACCTTTTCCACCTTGCTTGTAAATGCCTTTTAAACTTTGCATACATTTAAACATTGTGCAGTTAACTCAGGGAGACACAGTTGGCAAAGTGGTCAGCACAAAGCTATTACAGTGCCAGTGACCAGGCTCGAATCTCCCGCTGCCTGTGAGGAGTTTGTACATTCTCCCTGTGACCGCGTGTGATTCCTCTGGGTATTCAGGTTTCCTCCCATGTTCCAAAGATGTGCAGGGTCAGTGGGTTAATTGGTCACATGGGTATAAATGTGCAGGCTCATGTCTCTTTAAATTGAATTAAAATTTTAAAAATTGTAATTGTACCTTCCTCCACCACCTGCTCTTGGAGTTCTTTCCAGATACAGTAAAAACCCTGGTATCCAGCACCTATGGGGATTGTGAGATGCCAGATAAATTAATTTTCTGGTTGCTTGATATTGCATGGATTGGTGAACTTTTATATATTTTACCTGTATGTTTTCTGCAATTTTTTTCCCCGTTGCTTGAATACTGGATAACAGGGGTTTCACTGTATTTTAAATTTTATTTTCAGAGCACAAGAAGCCAATTCCAGCCATTTAAACCCAGGCCTCCCAACATCCTTCCTGTCATGCAGTGACTCGAACTGTAATAATCCAAGTGCAATCTAACCAACATTTTGTACCCCTCCCCCATGATGTCTCATCTCTTATACTCAATGCCTTGGCTTGTAAAGGGAAGCATACAAAAAGCCTTCTTATCCACCCTCTCCACCTGTGTCACCACTCTCAGCCAGATATGGATTTATAATCCAAGGTCTTCCTGTTAACATTGCTGCCAGTTACTCCATTTTACCATGACACAACTTCCCAAAGTACACTAGGTCACAACAGTATTCATGTTCTGAAGCTGCAGTAACACAATACTAGCCCCTTTCACACTGCCAACCCTCCTAGGAAGCAGGTAAACTTACTGGGCATCCTGCACTTGGGAGCCTTCCCCACTGCACTATGCTTTACCTGGTTAATTGGCAACCCGCCATTTTAAAGGAGGAGTGACGAGGCGAGAGCAGGTTGTGCTTTCACACAGCCAAAAGGCAATTAGTGAGTTAACTTGGCCGGGCTCTGACACTTGACCCCACCAAGAGTCAGAGCCCGGTTGAATTAAACTCGCCCTACCAGGTTGGATGGTTTCATAACCGCACAATTACTGGGTATGGACCCCCTAAATTACCTGGTTCAATCCAGATGCAATCAGCAGTGTGAAAGGGGCACTGTCTCCTGTATCCAAGAAGCTGTCGCCAATATCTGAAGAACTGCTCTAACAGTGTTCCAAGCCTACTTTCAGTAAGAATTAGGACAGGTACATGAATGGGAGGGTAAGCAGGGTTATAGTCCAGGTGCAGATCAGTGGGACTTTGGGAGACTAATAGTTCAGCATAGACGAGACGCTGTAATGTTCTATGAGAGGTTGTCCCCAACTGCTGGGCTGCACTCTCCCCAGGTTGTTACCATAGGAAGGGCTGTTACCTGCAGTATCCAAGGTGCTGTCATGTTTTCCCCAGTACCCTGGGGTCTGCATTCACACCTTGATTCTAAATTGTCCCCAGCATATGACAAGCTACTCAAACTACTTCACAGGTTAAAGGAACACAGAGACCCCAACCTCCTGTCTCAGGTCTCCTCTGCACAACATATAGTAGTCACCTGCTGAACCCAGCCAGGGTATCCGAGGGGTTTCGATCACCCCACTACCCCAGGTCAGTCCCAGTCTGAGGGGATCCTGTCACTGCCCCCCCTCCCCCTCCCCCTCCCAAATCCAGGTCCGCTCCAGTGTCTGTGGGTCAGTCCCAGTACCAGAGGATCTCTGCACCTCCCCCACCCAGTACCAGGTCATTCCAGTGTCCAAGGTGGCACCTGTCAACTCCTGTCCCAGGACAACCCCCCCCCCCCCCCCCCGCCCGGGTCCGACACACCCCCCTACCACGGCCCGGGTCCGACACCCCCCCCCCCATCACTGTCCCGGGTCCGACACACACCCCCCTCACCGTCCCGGGTCCGACACCCCCCCCCCCACCGTCCCGGGTCCGACACCCCCCCCCCCCCACCGTCCCGGGTCCGGGTCTGGATCCGGGTCTGGGTCCGACACACCCCCCTACCACGGCCCGGGTCCGACACCCCTCCCTCACCGTCCCGGGTCCGACACCCCCCCCTCACCGTCCCGGGTCCGACACCCCCCCCCCTCACCGTCCCGGGTCCGACACCCCCCCCCCTCACCGTCCCGGGTCCGACACCCCCCCCCCTCACCGTCCCGGGTCCGACACCACCCCCCCCCCACCGTCCCGGGTCCGACACCCCCCCCCCCCCCCACCGTCCCGGGTCCGGGTCTGGATCCGGGTCTGGGTCCGACACACCCCCCTACCACGGCCCGGGTCCGACACCCCTCCCTCACCGTCCCGGGTCCGACACCCCCCCCCCTCACCGTCCCGGGTCCGACACCCCCCCCCTCACCGTCCCGGGTCCGACACCCCCCCCCCTCACCGTCCCGGGTCCGACACCCCTCCCTCACCGTCCCGGGTCCGACACCCCCCCCCTCACCGTCCCGGGTCCGACACCCCCCCCTCACCGTCCCGGGTCCGACACCCCCCCCCCTCACCGTCCCGGGTCCGACACCCCCCCCCCTCACCGTCCCGGGTCCGACACCCCCCCCCCCTCACCGTCCCGGGTCCGACACCACCCCCCCCCCACCGTCCCGGGTCCGACACCCCCCCCCCCCCACCGTCCCGGGTCCGGGTCTGGATCCGGGTCTGGGTCCGACACACCCCCCTACCACGGCCCGGGTCCGACACCCCTCCCTCACCGTCCCGGGTCCGACACCCCCCCCCCTCACCGTCCCGGGTCCGACACCCCCCCCCTCACCGTCCCGGGTCCGACACCCCCCCCCCTCACCGTCCCGGGTCCGACACCCCCCCCTCCGTCCCGGGTCCGGGTCCGGGTCTGGGTCGGGGTCCGACACACCCACACCCCCCACCCCCCGTTCTCAGTCCGACAACCCCCGCCCCACCGTCCTGGTATCCGGGCCCGTTGCCTCCGCCGCCCGATTCCCGGGGCCCCCCCGCACACACCTGCCATTCTGGGCCTGCGACTGTCCGTGGAGCCGGGGGGCAGAGCCACCTGCATGCCGAGACCGGGGCCTGAAGGCCGGCACCTCCGCGCTCCCCCCTCCGCCATCCCTCACGTGGGTCGCTTGAAGGCGGCACCAATCGCACCTGAGCGGCTCGATGTTGCCCGGCAACCGCTGCAGGGCGGGCAGTCGCTCGGCTGATCGATCGATCGATGGATGAAGGGTGATGAAGAGAGTGAGGGGGCAGGGGTAGGGAGTGAGAGTAAGGGGTGGGGAGTGATGGGGTAAGGGTGAGGGGTGGGGAGTGATGGGGTAAGGGTGAGGGGGTAGGGGATGGGTAGTTAGGGTGTGTGGAGTGAGGGGGTAGAGGGGGTGGGGGTAGGGACTGATGGGGAAGGGGTGAGGGGGTAGAGGATGGGGAGTGATGGGGTAGGGGTGAGGGGTAAGGGATGGGGAGTGAGAGGGTAGGAGATGGAGAGTGAGGGGGTAGGGGCTGGGGAGTGAGGGGATAGGAGTGAGGGGTAGGCAGTGGGGTGAGGGGAGTAAGTAGTGGGTGGGTAGTGAGGGAGTAGGGATGAGGTGGTACGGGGTGGGGAGTGAGGGGGTTGGGGCTGAGAGTGATTGGGTATGAGGGGGCAGGGGATGGGTAGTGAGGGGCGGGGAGTGAGGAGGTAGGGGTGAGGGGGTGGGAAGTGATGGGGTAGGGGATGGGGTGTGAGGGAGTAGGGGGTAGGGGTGGGGAGTGAGGCAATATGGAGTGGGGTGAGGGGGTAAGGGATGAGGAGTAGGGATGAGGAGTTAGGGGTAGGGAATGAGAGGGTAGGAGTGGGGGTAGGGGTGGGGAGTGGGGGTAGGGGCTGGAGTGTGAGGGGATAGGAGTGAGGGGTAGGTGGTGGGGTGAGGGGGTAGTGGGTGGGGTGAGGGGGTAGTGGGTGGGGTGAGGGGGTAGTGGGTGGGGTGAGGGGGTAGTGGGTGGGGTGAGGGGAGGTGGTAGGGATGAGAGGGTAGGGGTAGGGGTGGGGAGTGAGAGGGTAAGGGTGAGGGGGTAAGGTCTGGGGAGTGAGGGAGTAGGCAGTGGGTGAGGGGGTAGTGGGTGGGGAGGGCATGGGGTGATGGGAGAGGAGTGAGGGTGTAGGGTTGATGGGGTGGGGAGTGAGGGGGTTGGGGATGGAGGAGGGGGTAGGGAGTGAGGTAGGAGAGAGGTTTGGTCATACCAAATATACCAATATTTCTATATTCAAAATCTCTTGCAATAAAGGTCAACATACAACTTGCTTTCTTCAATACCCTCTGTACCTGCATTTCCTTGGTATGCAGGTTCTAATTTGTCACTATTTGGATCTCAAGCTGCCTGCCTATTATTGTTACCTGTAAGGTAAGATGGTGGAAAGCTGATAATGTGCTTTTGCGTCCAATTTTCTTCCATTCCCAGTCCTAAATTGACTATATCTCCCGGGTGCGTTGCTGAAAGAGGGCTTAAAAGTATTATTTAGGGCCCATTCCATCCAGCGCACAGTATCTTTGACCCACGACAGGAAGTACAGGAGCATCAAAATCAGGACTCCAAGGCTGAGAAATTGTTTGTTCCTGCAGCCTATGAGATTGATGAACAGTATCCTGTAAACTGAGTAAATCATCCCAAAATATTTATACGTATATATTTATTTAAATAATATATTTATGTGATTATTGTGTATGTGTGTGTGTACTGTGGTCTGGGCAAATGCTCAGGTTGTATATGTAAAGTCAGATAATAATGAACATGAACTCTGAACATCCTTAAACTTACAATAGTTCAAAGGAAAACATTTGTAATTTTTTATCTTATACCAATGTAAAATTGGCCCCTGAAATTTCCACATTGCAGAGCTACCTAATTGGCTGACGAAACTTCAGTGCTGGTGAAGTGCTCTGGGACTTCCAAAGCATGTCAAGCTCTCTATAAATGGAAACTCAGCTCTTTTACTCCATATCTCACTGGCAGTTTGTTTTTGTAATTCACATTGCAAGATGTTGCTCTTTGTCACGAGCCTCCTTGTTCAAAAGAATCATTGGATTGTTGGAAAACCCTTTGGGAAGAACAGTTCCGAAATTTCAGAGACAAAACGAGATTGTATGGAGGTCTCAGAATAATTTTTTTAATATTCTTGACGAACAGGAAAGCCATTGTGTCTCCTCAGAAATTAACCTTATTGCATGCCTGAAGCAGGAAGATTCATCATGTCGGACAGCATCTGGGAGAGGTAAACGGCATTAACATTTCAAGTCCCTTTGTCAGAACTGGGAAAAAAAAGTAACTGACTGATAATGTTGTATATAGTCCTCGAAGTACAAAATAAAATGGTGGTGTTTCCAGAGCTTCTGTAATGACAGTCCTGTTGCTGAGGAGAAGGGGGACCAGAGACGCACACTCCCCCAACTGGTCCAACCGCCCAGTCCTACTGCTGACAGCTCCATACAGGCTTTAAATGGCCTGTTAAAGGAACAGACAGTGTTTTGTTTAAAATCCTGCGTCCATGTGGTCTGAGCCATGAGGGGTTGCGGATTCCAGGGCAGCAATGGACTTGTGCAGGGCACCAGTAATGGGGAGAGCACCGCCACCCACCAATGAGAAGGAGAAGCAGAAGAGACGACCCCAAGGACTGTGACCACGGCGGTGGGCCAGCGAGGGGCTCTGTGGCTGAAGTATACATGCAGACAGTGAGCTGTTACTGACTTGGAGGTCAAAGGACTCACAGCAGGCTGCGGGCTGCTGGAGTCTGGCTCATATGAACCATGTATCGGAACCAGGAATCGTGAGGGCTCTGAGCACAAGCAGAATCAGGATTTATTGTCATGAACTTCGGGGTTTGCAGCAGCATCAGAGAGAGTATTACAACCATCTTACAACATTACTATAAAAAAATTAAATGACAGTGCACGAAAAGTGAGGCAGTGTCTTTGGTTCATTGATCATTCAAGAATCTGATGGCAGCGGGGAAGAAGCTGCCCTTGTGCCGTTGAGGGCTCGTCTTTAGGTTCCTGTACCTTTTCCCCAATGGTAGCAGAGTGAAGAGGGCGAGGCCTGGGTGGTGGGGGTCCTTGAGGATAGAGGCTGCTTTCTTAAGCCACCACAATAAACATTGTGAAGGACTCCACGCACCCCTCATGTAAACTGTTCTGCCATCTGGTAGGATGTACCATAGTACTCTGGTCCCTTACATCCAGATTGGGCAAGATTTTCCCCCCCCCCAAAGCCATCAGGCTCCTGAATTCCCAGAACATATGTGGATAGTGTACTGGGGACTTTTACTGCATACGTCTTAATATTTTAACTTCTATTTATGTAAATCTGTGAGGTCCTGGAGAAACGATATCTTGTTATCACCATGCAAAACCTGGTATGAACAAGAAATAAATTGATTTACCTTTAATAAAACATCTATGCGTTTAACATCTATGACTAGCTCATAAATCCCTGAAAGTTTACATTTTGTTTAGAACCATGTTTCTTTGGTGTAAATTAAATTTTATAATTTAGATATACAGCATGGTCACAGGCCCCCAAATACCTCAATTCACCTACAAACCTCATCATGATCACATTACTGGAGAGAGAAACAGAGATAACAAGTCAGGTCAATGCTGTGTTTTTAGATTTCCAGAAGACATTAAATTAAGGGACACACAAATAATTGTTTCTCAAAAGCTCACAGAGTTGAGGATGATCGATTAGAATGAGAAAAGGATAATTAAGAGAGAATATGCACAGATAGATAATTTCAGTAGACTCTAACTTATTGGACATCTAAAGAATTGGTACTTGGGTTGAAGCCACTTACTCAATGAAGAGACCAAGTGTAATATTGTGAGAAGTTTGAGGAGATTGAATATGTCACTAAAGACTCTTGCAAATTTCTACAGGTGTACCGTAGAGGGATTTCTGTCTGGTTGCATCACTGTCTGGTATGGAGGTGCCAAAGCACAGGACAGGAAAAGACTACAGAGAATTGTGAACTCGGCCAGCACCATCACAGGCATCAGTCTCCACTCCATCAAGGACATCGACAAGAGGTGGTGTCTTAAGAAAGCAGGGGCCATCACCACCAGCACATGACCTCTTCACACTGCTGCCATTGGGAAGGAGGTACAGGAGGCTGAGGACGAGCACTCAGCGGCACAAAGACCTTTGCCTTCAGATTTCTGAACAGACAATGAACCACAGGCACTGCCTCACTTTCTCTTCTTTTTGCACTAATTTATTTATTTATTTATTTTTAAAATGTAATTTCTAACAATATTTGAGCAGGCTATAGAAGGTTGTAAACTCAGCCAACACCATCATGGGCATCAGTCTTCACTCCATTAAGAAGATCTTTAAGAGGCGATGCCTCAAGAAACCAGCTTTGATCCTCAAGGGCCCTCACCACCCAGGCCATGTCCTTTTCTCACTGCTGCCATTAGGAAGCAGGGACAGGGGCCTGAAGACGAACACCACATAAAACAGCTTCTTCCCCTCCACCATTAGATTTTTGTGGACACTATTTCAAGGTTTCCCTTTTTTTGCACTTGTTATTTATTCTTTAAAATCTTGTCTTTACGGAATTGTAATTTAGGAATTTTGCCCCTTGTCGCAAATACAACAAATTGAATGAAACATGTTCAAGATTCTGATTCAGAGTAATTAAAGTTTGGAAATGGGATGGTAAAACAATCTTGAAGTGCCATATCATCCATTTCTAGAGTCATAAAGTGATCACCTCAGAAACAAGTAAAAACACAATGCTGGAGAAACTCAGCAAGTCAAGCAGTGGACTTTATAGAGCAAAGGTAAAGACACATAACCAGCGTTTCGGGCTCGAGCCCTTCATCAAGGTATGGAAAAATGCTGGCAGGTGTCCGAACAAAAGAGTAGGGGAGGGATGGTCGCAAAGGCAGGAGATGACAGGCAGAGATGGCAGGACTGGACAGAATGGATGCAGATGGAATGTTTCCAATGATGGGAAAATCCAGAACCCGGGGCCATGGTTTGAGGATAATAGGCAAACCATTTAGGACCGAGATGAGGAGGAATTTCTTGACCCAGAGGGTGGTGAATCTGTGGAATTCATTGCCACAGAGGGCAGTAGAGGCAGGTTCATTAAATCTATTTAAGAGGGAATTAGATCTATTTCTTCAGTATAAGGGTATTAAAGGTTACGGAGAGAAGGCGGGGATGGGGTACTGAACTTTAAGATCAGCCATGGTCTTGTTGAATGGTGGAGCAGGCTCGAAGGGTCAAATGACCTACTCCTACTCCTATCTTCTATGTTTCTAAGGGCTCAAGCTTGAAATGCCGATTATGTACTTTTACAGTTGCTCTATAAAGGACACTGCTTGACCTGCTGAGTTTCTCCAGCAGCGTGTTTTTACTTCAACCACAGTGTCTGCAGATTTTCATGTTTTACTTCGTACCTTTCAGGAACAAGTGTTCATCTCACCCAGTGAACACCAGCACTCACTTATTTTACATTAGTCCTGCCCTTACCCATTTTATTCCATTTCCCCAGATTAGTGAACACAGGTCAGGTTATCATGCAAATGAAACCCCCACCCCCACCATTGACTCTGCCTATACTGTATCTCCTGCTGAATCGGCAAAGCTGCCAACATGTTAAAGGAACTACTCCATGCTAGTCACACTCTTGTCTCCTGGTGTCCATCAGGCTGAACATACACAAGCTTGAAAAGTCAAAATTTGAGATTCACGGTCTGCTTTTTTCCTGCTGTTATCAGTCTCTTGAATGAGCCCCCTATTAGATTATGCCCTTACACTGTTGAACTGTTCAGATTCTACCACTCATCTACACACCAGGAGCAGTTCACATTTCCCAATTAATTGGAATCATAAATTATTGTCATGAACAAGCCTCCTGTTCACACTACTGACCCTCGACTGCATCACCTGATGCAGTTCCAACAGTGTCATCAAGTTTGCAGATAACACAACAGTCGTCGGCCTCATCAGCAACAACGACGAGTTGCAGTTGCACTGCAGAGAAGAGGTGGAGAATCTCATGAAATGGTGTGAGAGGAACAACCTGATACAAGATGATTGTGAACTTCAGGAGAACCAAGAACGACCACCCTCCACTACACATCAATTACTCTGTAACAGAGAGAGTGGAGAGCACCAAGTTCCTTGGAGTTCACTTAACTCGTGACCTGTTGTGGACACTCAACATCTCCTCACTTGTCAGGTGGGCACAGCAGCAAATGCACTTCCTGAGAAGACTGAAGCGGGCAAGGCTACTGGCCATCATCATGTCAACCTTCTACAGGAGCTCAACTGAAAGCATCCTAGCCAACTGCATCACAGTGTGGTATGTTTAATGCAGAGAAATGGATTGTAGGTCAATCCACAGGACCATAAGAGTGGGAGAGTGGATCACTGGAGTCTCCCTTCCCCCCCCCCCCCACCCCTATCGACATGATCTACCCAGATCGTTGTCTGAAGAGGGCGCACAAAATCGATGAGGACCCCTTCCACCCTGCTCACACCATCTTTCGGCTGCTCCCATCGGGGAAGAGATACAGGAGTCTCAGAACCAGCACCACCAGGCTGAGGAACAGCTTCTTCCCACGCGCAGTGAGAATGTAAACGACACCTACCGAGACTCACATTTATACAAAACTACATCTATTTGAAATACTTGACTTACATATGAATACTAGTCCTGCTTATGTATTATTTCTATATGTGTGTTATGCCTGGTTGTGTGTCTGCCTGTTTTGCACCAAGGACCAGAGAACACTGTTTCATCGGATTGTACATGAATAAACAGATGACAATAAACTTGACTTGAAATATAGTTTGAGATTTTGGCATAAACTGGAGCACCTATACCATCACTTCAGTTGAAGTTCAAGTTTATTTGCCCTCTGATTGTACCAGTAAACCCGACGAAACAGTGTCCTCCGGTCCACGGTGCAAAATATGGATACAAACAAAACACACGTATGGACCAACCACGTACATACACTCTACATAGAGTAAAATACATATTATTAATAAATAAGTCATGGACAGTTGTTTAATCAGTCATTCAGTGGTCTAACTGCCCATAGGAAGAAGCTGTTCCCCAACCTGTTTGTACTAGCTCTGATACTTCTTTATCTAGAGCTATGAGATATTTAATAGAATTCACCTGAGCAAGAAGATTAAAACTTTAAAAAATACAAACTGAAAATAATTTGCCTCAGAATAGGTGTTGAGTCACCGTGATGTGTCATCTCTATAAATGATTTAGATGACAATCTAGTTGGCATCATTAGCAAGGTTCCCAATGACCCCAAAATTGGTGGAAGTTTATCAAAGATTACAACAGGGTCTCGATCAAGTGGGAAAGTGAGACATGGAATGGCAGATGGAAATTAACTTGGAAAAGTGTTAAGTGTTGGATTTTGAGAAGTTAAATCAGTGTTGGGCTTGCACAGTAAATGAGAAGGCCCTGGAAAGTGTTGTGGAATAGAGGGTCTGAGGAGGGTCTGAAGCGAGGAACCCACATAGGCTGCAGCCGACTGTGGTCAAGGGTCTCAGCCCAGGTTGCTGACTGCTGGAGACTGGCTAAAGAGGTACCAGGGATCAGAACCAGGATGTGGGAGGGCACTGGAGGCTTCTTGACCGTAACTGACGTGGGCATCTGAAGCTCGGGTTACTGATGGTTTGGACTGAAGGCTGTGTGGCTGCGGAGGCTGCGGGAGCGCAGGAGGGAAAGCCACAGACACTCAGTGACTCTGGTGGAAACTCTGTTTTGCTTCTCTTTCTCTGGCTGTAAAGGGCGCCGGGCAATGTTTCCTAATGGTGAATCTTTGTCTGCCTTATGCTAGACTAAAGGAAATTTTGTGTAATATCACATTTTCTGTTTTATTACCACGACAATAAGATAATCTTGAATCTTGAACATAGTTCCTGGAAAGCGGCCACACAGGTTGACAGGGTGGGTAAAGGAAAATATTGAGCACAGCAACTGGACATCATGTTATAACTGTTGAAGCATTGGTGAGATTACGCATGGGGTAACCTGTGCAATTCCGGTTGTTTGCCTTTCAGAAGGACATCATGAAAGCTGGTATGGGTGTAAGATTCATGAGGATGTTACAGGGTTTGAATTATATCGAATGGCTGGAGAAGCTGGGGGTTTTATTCCTGGACCTTAGGGGTGACCTTATCAGATTTCAGATTTATTGTCAGACATACGTAGCATCACATGCAACCGTGAGATCCCTTTTTTCTGCGGGCCAGGCAGAATTACCACTAACTGGTAGTGCAAAAAAATAAACATGTAAACAACTAAAGAACTGTTAACAGTTAATGGATGTAAACAAACTGTGCAATTCAGAGAGAACAAAAGAAAATTAATAAAGTGCACAAGTAAGAGTCCTTCTCAATGAGTCTCTAAATGAGTTTATTGTTCAGGAGTCTGATCGAGGTGTATCAAATCATGAGGAAACATCAATAAATCACAATCATTTTCCTAGGGTAGGAGATTTTAAAATTAGAGAGCATATGTTTAATGTGAGAGAGGAAATATTTAGAGGGGTGCTGCAGAACAATTTATTTTCACAGAAAGTGCAATGGGCGAATGGAACAACCTGTCAGAGGAAGCAGGTATAATTACAGCATGTGAAGGACATTTAGAGAGGGACGTGGATAGGAAAGGAATATGGGCCAAGCAAATTGGTATTGGGACGATCTTAGGTAGACAATTTAATCAGCATGGAAGGGCCTGTTTGCCTGCTGTAAAACATGATGACTCCGTAATTGGCAGGTTGTTGTGACTTAGAACACAATGCTGAAGGAAGAGTAGAGGGAGACTCATTACCAACATTCAAAAGGGTAAAAATCACAGCACTGGAGAAACTCAGCAGGTCAGCAGCAAACTTTATGTAGCAAAGATAAAGATACATAGCCAACATTTCGGGCTTTAGCCTTTTGCTTCATCAAGCCCTTCATGAGCAAAGTGTAGGTAGACATCATTTTATTGTATTCATTTTGTTCGGGTGCCTGTCTACATTTTGCACATACCACAAACATTGGTTATATGTCTTTACCTTTGCTCTGTAACTTGTCCGTGAACTACTCTTTGCAGATGATGCCGCTTTAGTTGCCCATTCAGAGCCAGCTCTTCAGCGCTTGACGTCCTGCTTTGCGGAAACTGCCAAAATGTTTGGCCTGGAAGTCAGCCTGAAGAAAACTGAGGTCCTCCATCAGCCAGCTCCCCACCATGACTACCAGCCCCCCCACATCTCCATCGGGCACACAAAACTCAAAACGGTCAACCAGTTTACCTATCTCGGCTGCACCATTTCATCAGATGCAAGGATCGACAATGAGATAGACAACAGACTCGCCAAGGCAAATAGCGCCTTTGGAAGACTACACAAAAGAGTCTGGAAAAACAACCAACTGAAAAACCTCACAAAGATAAGCGTATACAGAGCCGTTGTCATACCCACACTCCTGTTCGGCTCCGAATCATGGGTCCTCTACCGGCACCACCTACGGCTCCTAGAACGCTTCCACCAGCGTTGTCTCCGCTCCATCCTCAACATCCATTGGAGCGCTCACACCCCTAACGTCGAGGTACTCGAGATGGCAGAGGTCGACAGCATCGAGTCCACGCTGCTGAAGATCCAGCTGCGCTGGATGGGTCACGTCTCCAGAATGGAGGACCATCGCCTTCCCAAGATCGTATTATATGGCGAGCTCTCCACTGGCCACCGTGACAGAGGTGCACCAAAGAAAAGGTACAAGGACTGCCTAAAGAAATCTCTTGGTGCCTGCCACATTGACCACCGCCAGTGGGCTGATAACGCCTCAAACCGTGCATCTTGGCGCCTCACAGTTTGGCGGGCAGCAGCCTCCTTTGAAGAAGACCGCAGAGCCCACCTCACTGACAAAAGGCAAAGGAGGAAAAACCCAACACCCAACCCCAACCAACCAATTTTCCCTTGCAACCGCTGCAATCGTGTCTGCCTGTCCCGCATCGGACTGGTCAGCCACAAACAAGCCTGCAGCTGACGTGGACTTTTTACCCCCTCCATAAATCTTCGTCCGCGAAGCCAAGCCAAAGAAAAAAAAAAAAAAAAAAAAGTACATTGTTTGACCTGCTGAGTTTCTCCAGCATTTGTGTTTTTACTTCAATCATGGCATCTGCAGACGTTCATGTTTTCCAACATTCAAAAGGAAATTGATTTATAAATATAAAGGATGCTTTTTTTAGAGCAATGGGCAAAGAGATCAGGAGAAAGCCAAATCTATTTGGCGAGCCCTTTCATTGAATTGGAACAGGCACATTGTGGGCTGGATGGTCTCGTTCTGTGGATGATTGTGATATCACATAGATTCTCCTCCACTCTTAAGTAAAGGAGTTGCATTGGCTAGCCTCCAGTTCCACAGGACCATTTGCATTTTAAGGCTGTTTGAAATAACGTTGGCTGTTTTCGTGTTCACTTTGGTGCCTTTCCACTGCCTTGAGATCTGCTCTTAATATTTAGAACAACTTTTTTTTTCCCAACAGTTAATTTCCAACAGTCATTCCATATCTTCCACCAATACTCTTCCATTTCCTCAATACTTTGAAAAGAAATCTAAAAATTAATTTATCTCTGCTACGCTCTTCAGTAAGACTCTTAATTCAGCCCAGTGCTCCACAGCTATCAGATCAGTTCAGTTCTGATCTTATTGAATGGCGGAGTAAGCTTGAGGGGCTGTGTAGTCTATTCCTGTTCTTAGTTCATATTTCTTTAATTAGACTGTCACTTATTAATATTTAATGTGTAAAATATCTTAATTATTTTATAAACCAGGGTCACAATCGTAAACATGGAGACATTTTGTTTAAAATTTTATTCTGTCTATATTCCCAAGGGGAGCCTAAAACAAGAGGGTGTGCATTGGAGGTGAGAGAGGGAAGGCGTAAAAGAGATCGGAGGGGGGGCGGCTTTTTGAGTCTGAGGGTGGTGAGTGTGTGGAATGAGCAGCCAGAGGAAAGGTAGAGGCAGCGTCAATGATAAAAGATGTTTAGTCAGGGCCTTGGAATGCAGGCAACTGGGGGCCTGTTGGCCAGCATGGATGTTGAGCTGAAGGGCCTATTTCTATGCTCTAGGACTCTATGACTGTTACTTTCTATCAGGAAAAGTCCTGGCTGGTTTCAGTAGAACTGGCCATCAGATGCTTGTAAAATCTCACGTGATTAAAATTTAGACATAGACATTTAGACTTACAGCACGGTAACAGGCCCTTCCAGCCCACGAGCCTGAGCCACACAATTACACTCAATTAATATACAACCCACAAACTTTTTTTGAAGTCTGGGAGGAAACCATGGCATCCGGAGGAAACCCACGCAGACACGGTGAGAACATACAAACTCCTTACAGGCAACACCGGATTCGAACTCAGGTCGCTGGCCCTGTAACAGCATCGCCCTAACCAATATGCTAACTGTGCTATCCATGGGAACTGTTGAGATCCTTTATTGAAACAAACCTTCTAGTCTTACCTGGTAACCCTAATCCCAACAGAGCAGATAACTAGCTACCCACCAAGCCATAGAGTTGTACTATAATACTGAGGAGCAGAATTAGGCCATTTGGTCAGTCGAGTCTGTCCATCGTTCAAATCATGGTTGATGTATTTTTTATTTCAACTCCATTCTCTTGCCTTCTCCCCATAATCTTTGACACCCTTACAAATCAAGAATCTATCAACCTCTGTTTTAAATCCAATGACTTGCCATCCACAGTCACCTGTGGCAACGAGTTCCCTCTCACTGAAGAAATTTCTCTTCATCTCTGTTCTAATGGGACGGGCATTGCACCCCCCCCAAATGAGGTATTATGACCCTCCACCCATGCTAGGGTGGCCAGATGTCTGGTTTTAGGCCAGACAGCCCGGATGTCCTCCATTTGTGACTTCCCGGGATGCATAGGCCATGCACAGCCATGTTTCTTCTTGCGCACGAGCTAGTGCTGGTTGGCGCATTGGCACTGGATTGGAGTACTGGGGCCTAGCATCACTTCACCCTCCCTCCAACGAAGTGACGCTAGTGGCCCCAGTACTCCAATCCATTACAAATGTAATGACACAAAAAGAAACATGGCCGTGCATGGCCTACGGATCCAGGATGCCGCATTTAACATGCCCCTCCACACCATTGAGTGAGTTTTCGAGCAGCAAATTATGCCCCCCCCCCCCTCCGGTTACCCTAAAGCCCCCTGGTAAGATTTGTTCTGGCGCTGACCCTATGACATCCTTTTATTCTGAGGTTGTGCCCTCTGTTTCCAGACTCTCCCACTACTGAAAACATCCTCTCCATGTCCACTCTATCTGGCTCTTTCAATGTTTGTTATGTTTAGATGAGATTTCCCCCTTATCCTTCTGAACTCAAGCGAGTACAGAACCAGAGCCATAAAATGCTTCACATACATTAACCTTCCCAGCCGCAGAATCATTAGTAACACTTGCAAAAAAGGGCTGAAGTTCCCTCCTCACTGTAGCTCGGAATGGGCAAGGATACTGACCAGGCCAACAGAGCCCACAACTGAGGAAAGATCACTCTCCCATTCAGCCCAGTGTGGACATTCTCCGTTGCTTCCCTGGGCACTGTGGATTAGTGCTTTGCCCTCTGAGTGCTTGGGCCCCGCAGTTTCCTTGTGATTCACCCCAAAGACCAAATTGCTTGCTACTCCCTGTGTGTCTCTGTTCACTGTGTTTATGGCAGCCCCACAAGCTCTGGTGGCATACAACGGATGCCCTCTCTTCCTTATCCACTTATTACTTCCTGCCTTTGGGAGCATGCTCCTCCCCCTCCTTCTCACCATTTTGTTCGGGTGGATACTGACATTTCTCCACACCTTGATAAAGGGCTCAACCCTGAAACATTGATGATGTATCTTTATTTATATAAAGTCCACTATTTGACCTGCTGAGTTTTCCAGCATCACGTTTTAACTCTGCGCAGCCAGTGTCATGCAACTTAGTGTGTCTGGTCCACAGATGCCCCCTCCCTCACCTTCTCCTCCTCTGCTTCTGTCTTCATCTCTCACTCACTGCGAGGGGCACGAACTTCTGTGCTGCAACCTAACCAACCTCAGAGCACAAAAATCATTAAAAATTCATCAGTTGTGCCAAAAGTTAGGAGCTTTGATGGTTGCCAAGTAACAGATTCCATGCCCTTCTTTTCCAACAACCAGATCCTTTTTAACATTTCAGTTTTCTTCCTCATGGGACGATTCTTGACATACACTTTTACATTCTAATGCTTTTATTTGATGCGCCATAGCTGTTACACAACAGGGTTCATAATCCAGAGGCCAAAGCCACTAAACATAGAACGCTACAGCACAGTACAGGCCTTTTGGCCCTTGGTGTTGTGCCGACCCATATATTCCTTCCAAAAAAAAACTACTAAACCCTTCCTACCCCATATCCCTCTATTTTTCTTTCCTCCATGAGTCTCTTAAATGCGCCAAATATTTCAGCCTCCACCACCATCCCTGGTAATACATGTGTGAAAAAACGTACCCCTGATATGTCCCTTATACTTCCCTCCCTTAACTCTGTATAGATGTCCTCTGGTGTTTGCTGATCCTGCCCTGGGAAACAGGTGCTGGCTGTCCATAATCTCATAATCTTGTAGACCTCTATCAAGTATCCTCTCATCCTTCTGTGCTCCAAAGAGAAAAGTCTCTTGTCTCATAAGTCTTGTTTCCCATTCCGGGCAGCATCCTGGTAAATCTGGTAAACGGGTGATTACAGCTGAGTTTTCTATTAACGCATCATCCTCTCCACTCTAAATTAATTCCAGAGATTTTTTTTAATCAGTCTTCTGGGTGACTGTGAGCTGTCAGAGAATCAAGGAGAGGAATGGGGAATGAAGGGGAGATGATACCATACATTACTGAATGGGAACGTGAAAGCACTAAGTGGGGAAATGAGAAGTCATTCACCTTGGATCTAAGGAGATCAAAGCAGACTGTCTTCTTGATAATGGGAATGAAGTCCACCATAAGGAAAGAAAGAAGTGATGAGGTCAAGTACTCAAGTCACTAAGTGACCACGACACAGGTTCAATCTGAGCACCTCATGGAATGTTGGCCATTGCCCCCAAGCTGAAAAGAAGCAAGTGATGTTTCAGGGGGTGAAACACGAAAAGTCTGCAGATGCTGCAATTTATGGAGGAAATCAGCCGGTCTTACAGCATCTATAGGAGGTATATCACCTAATATACGTCACCGACATTTCAGGCCAGTTATCATATTCCTGCCTGGAGATCTATATTCAGTATCAAGTAATGGACCTCAGGAGAGATGCATCAGCCAAAGAGAGGTTACAATGTATATTTACCAGAATCTATCGCTGAGTCCCTGAAACCTCCACTTGCACATCAATCCTCTGGAAAGATACCACAGTGTCTACAAGATTCACTAAATTCATTGGAGAGAAGAGGGATCTAACATTAGATTCATCACAATCTGGTACAGGAAAAGGCTACAGAGGGTTGTAAACCAGTGCCAACATGGGCATCAGTCTTTCACTTCATTAAGGGCATCTACAAGAGGTGGTGTCTCAGTGAAGCAGCCTCCTTGTCAAGGACCCTCACCCCCTCAGGCCATGCCCTCTTCTCACTGCTCCCATCAGGAAGGACTCCACAAAAATGATTCTGAGCATCTATCCCAGGCCGATATCCACATCTTCGAAGATGCACAAGAGACTGCGGATGCTGGGAATTGGAACAGCAAACAATCTGCTGGGGAACACAGTGGGAAGAAATAGGAATGTTCAACATAGTGGGCCGGAATCCTTCATCAGGACTGTTTCTACCCCCTCCCCCCACCAACTGAGTTCCTCCGGCAGACAGTCTGTCGAAGGGAGGCTTGAGTTACTTTGTGTTGAGTTGCTTATTGGCGCGCTGTGGCACAATCAATGATCACTCACAGACACGAAGCAAGTAGCCAAAGGGTTTATTAATCAGAAAACTTTGGCATGCTCTACATGCATCCAAGGCAGGTATGAGGGAGGAGACTTGGGCTCTCAGCCTTTATTACGGGGAGGAGCTACAGGTACAGAAGGCGGGCCAGTCTGCCCATCCCAGTGAGGTCATGCTTGCAGTACCATGTTCCACCACATACACATAAAGAGATAGAGTCGAAAGCTTAGTTGTGCGTGCTGTCCAGGCAGGTCATATAAAGGACACCCCACTCAATACCACCTTGCAAGGTCCGTGCCAGAACAAGTGTTAGAGGAATGCATTAGGGACACTGGGTGGGGCACAGTCTGGCAGTTGTAGACTCAGTCAGCGATGGGGTGGGGGCGAGGTGCGGCTGGTGGTGGCCTACCTGCCAAGCCGACAAGAACCTCCTCCGTGCCTCTAATGTAGCAGCCAAAAGTGCTGCTTTTATTGCGCGGAGAATTGCTCATGTGTGTCAAGCTGGGTGCTAGTGACACTTGGCGCATGCAAGTGATGTGGGCGGGGGCAGGTCTGGTGGCAAGGGATGGCCACGAGCGTAAGGGGCACTGCCTTGCAAGGAGGGGCCATGCCTGTGAATGCCCCCCCCACCCTTGGCACTGACCGTCCCACCTTGGATCCACAGAAAACGTGGAGGTGGAGCAGATTCCAGAACTGAGGAGGGTCAGCTAATGAAGGGAGATTGAGTAACCTGGGATTATACTCGTTGGAGTTCAGGAAGATGGGGGGGCGGGGGGGGGGAAATGTTAGAGAGACATGTCAAATTATGAAAGGAAGAGATAAGATGGAAGCAGGGAGGTTGTAACCACTGGCAGGTGAGGCTAGATAAACGTTTGCACTATGATGTTGCTTGTAAAACAACAAACTTCATGATATGTTCAAGACAATAGATTCTTATTCTGAAATAAAATCGAGGTACAATATGACCATTATAATGTTTAAGAGAGACAGACAGATCCATGGATGGGAAAGGTTTGGAGAAATATGGGCATAATGCAGGCAAGTGGGACTAGTATGATTGACTTGGACAAGATGGGCTGAAGGCCCTGTTCCTGTGCTGTAGACATCTAGCATTTTTATCATCTTGTATAAATAAAGCAGAATAGTGGAAAGGGACTGAATGGTGCTCTCCTGTATTGATATTGGAAGCCAACAAGACCTCTGTGACTCCAGTTACTGGCGCTGAGCTGGCCTGACCCTTTAAGTTACACTCCTAATAGGCAAACTGCATCCACTTAGCATCTCATTACTGATAACTGAGGTTAATCAGTGGATAATTAGAACTGCTTTTACCACTCACTGGCTCCAGACTAGTAAATGTTTCTTTTCCCACTTTCTTAAGAGTGGGGTCACCTGTCCCCCATCATTTACAGTGATGACTGTTTAAAGAGGGCTCACAAAATCAATGAGGAACCCCACCACCCCACACGCAGCACCTTCCAGAAACTCCCATCGAGGAAGAGATCCAGGAGTCTCAGAGCCAGCACCACCAGGCTGAGGTACAGCTTCTTCCCACGGGCAGTGAGAACGCTGAGCAATTGCTAAAACAAATGGCTCTACTATTCATTAAGAATATTTATTTTAATATATGTACATACACACTGTGTATATGTATTGTTTGTCCTTATGTGTGTTATGTCTACACACGTGTTTTGCACTGTTCTGCCCCATGGACCAGAGAATGCTGTTTCATCAGATTGCACTGGTACAATCGGTTGACAAATGAACTCACCACTCCATTTCTGTTGAATTATGTTCTCGATGTTGCTGTATACGTGCAATGCTGGACCACATCACCCAGGCAACACACAAGAGACTGCAGACGCTCCCCAAATCTCCTTGAAATGTTATAATTGTGAAACATGAAAGTCTGCAGACACTGTGATTGTAGTGAAAGCACAGAAATGCTGGAGGATCTCCAGACATCCACAGGAGGTAAAGATATTTTACTGACTTTTCCGGTCCTGGGAACCTTGTTGAGCACCTTGGCTCTGTCCGCCACAATAGCCCGCCCCATTCCCTTGCTTACATGTCTGTCCATGGTCTCAAGCACTGCCAGACTGAGACCACCTGCAAACTGGAGAAAAAACACTTCTACTGCAACTGGATCGTGTTAACATCTCTGGGTTCACTCCCCCACCAAATCAACTTTCCTCTAGTTTTGTGTCTCTCCCTTTTCTTTCTGTCTCTTTTCACAGGGTCAAAATCAATTCTCACATTATTATATCCAATTAACGCCTTTTGCTTGTGGGTCTGGTCTCCTCCCCCTCCCATTCTTCCCCCTTTCTCTCCCCAGTCTTTAATTCAGACGCTTGCCTGCTTTTTGCTTATACCATGAGGAAGGGCTCAGGCTAGAAATGTCAGTTATATATCTTTACCTTCTATGGACGCTGCGAGACCGGCTGAGTTCCTCCAGCATTTCTGTGTGTTTACTAAAATTGTGCCTCTCTCTGTAGCTACCTCTGGCAGCTTTATCAACTGGGAGCACTGACTTTGTTACTCTCTCTACTGATGTCATTTGGCCTGCTGAGAATCTCCACCATTTTCTGTTTTCTTATTGCATCCAAAATCCTAACCCACTTTGGCAGAATGTCACTAACTATCCAGAGTCCCTTTGAAGTTCAGATCCCAGCTCACATTGCTTCCATCAACCCTACCTGCTTCAATGCCAGATCACTCCCCACACCAGGTGACTGACTGACGCAGTCAATGTCTATCGGGGTGGCCAACCTTTTAATTTTTAATTTTTAATTTAGACAGACAGCACGTTAGCGGGCTATTTCGGCTCACGAGTATGTACCGGGGGGTGTAGGTTAATTGGGCGGCACGGACTCAAGGGCCGAAATGGCCCATTACCGTGCTGTCTGTCTAAATTAAAAAGTTGGCCACCCCTGGTCTAACTTCATGGATGTATGAATTTGCTATCAGTCTTATTTCCCCTGTTCCACTATTGATTGCTATGTCTATGGCCATTGTAACTCTGCAATTTCTTCTGTCAAGCTAAATGCCTTTTTCTTCATTTAAAGTAATCTTCAAGACCTCTTTGGCCAAACCTTAGAACACCTCCTTTGTATGATCACACTCCTGTGATGTGACAGAACTGTGAGAAAAGCGAAAAGCATATGTAAACTCAAGTCCCTCCCATCGGCATCAGAAAGAGATCGCCAGTATCGTGGCTCAATTTGAACACAGACTAAATCAAACACAGTGAGCTAGTGAATTCAAAATCCATCTCTACACTAATACATGTATGCGCCGCTTAACGTCCATGATATATTCTGTGAAATTGGACGTTATGTGATGTGGACATTGTGCAAACACCATATTATATACTGAGCAAAGCTACATGGGATACTGTAGTGTACCAGTAAACTTTTTATTTGTAAGTAGGGATCAAGGTGGCAAATGACATGGGGCTTTGGGGAAAGTGTTGGGAAGGGGGATCAGTTGGGTACCAGCATAGGGCTGTGGGGAGAGACCAGGGCAGTGAGATCAGTGAGGGTACCGATACGAGGCTGTGGGGAGAGAGCAGGATAGTGGAATCAGTATGGGGACTGACACGGGGCTGTGGGGAGAGAGTAGGATCAGTGTGGGGACTGACACGGGGCTGTGGGGAGAGAACGGGGCAGTGGAATCAGTGTGGGGATGGATACAGAGCTGTGGGGAGAGAGCGGGGCAGTGGGATCAGTGTTGGGACTGATACAGGGCTGTGGGGAGAGAGAAGGGCAGGCGGACCAGTTTGGGTATAAAGTATACAATTCCTATAGTTAGCGATTGCTTTTTCTAAAATACTGCAGACTTGCTCTCAGTAACTGAATAATTGCCCAAACAGACGTTAAATTGCGTATACCTGTATTGGCAAAATACACTTCAGGGTGCAGAAAATAAAAAAAAAATCCTTAATTTCATTCATTCAGAACAAATTAGATGAACTTGGGTTTGCAGTTTCACAAACCCAGTGCAAAATGTAATATCACAAGTGTTAAAAGAGGTTTAAAACAAGCTCCTGAGACACCACAGATACAATTTAACAAGAGAGGAATAGAGTTTCTCTTCTCTGTAATTGAATCTCTTATTGTAGACAGGAGTCCTACACCATCATTTGACACCTTCTGGATGGATATGACTGCCACAAAGCAATGTCTTCTGGTTATTGCATTCCACAGCAGAGAGTTGACATCAGCATTGACTCACCTTCCCATTTGGTTTCGTTATCAGACCCATGTCAGAGGCGATTTTGGGTTTAGTGCATCGCTGCCCGAAAATCTGACAATTCTGCAAGCATCTTTTTCAATATCATATATAACTCTTCATTTCCACAATCTCATCTTGGGCGGCACAGTTATTCAAGAAGATAGAACACTTGTAACACTCTGGGCAACCATTGAATAAATTATTTTCAATTGAATTCAGGGCCTTACTGAAATTTAAAAGAATAGTTTCTGGAGTAGAACCAATAATTATGACCATCAGTATCTGCAGACGAAAGATTGAATGACGAGGATGACAAACCAGATGAGCAAAGGTCAGTACTTGGTGGAGTCAGGGAGTCACTTGGCCTTCAGACCACCTCACAATGGGCAAGTCCCGTTTGCCTGCATCTGGCCCAAACCTTTCGAAACCCTTCCTATCTTTTGAACATTGACATCAGAGCAGCTTTTACAGCTACAGTCTCTTGAGAAGGCAAATGAAATGATAGCCTTCATTAGAAGATACTGGTGGGACTGCATCTGGAGAACTGCATGCAGTTCTGGTCTCCTCATGAGGAAGGATGGACTAGCATTGGAGGTGGTACAGAGGACATTCACCAGGGCGATTCCAGGAATGAAGGGGTTGGCTTTTGAGAAGAGATTGAGTCGTTTGGGTCTGCATTTGTTGGAATTTAGAAGAATGAGAGGGGAACTTATAGAATTTATAAAATCAAAATCAGAATTTATTCTCATGAACAAGTCATGAAATTCGATGTTTTGCGGCAGCGTCATAGTGCGAACATTCATATTATAACCATCTTACAACATTACTATATAAAAATAATAGTGGACGAAAAGTAAAGCAGTGTCTTTGGTTCATTGATTATTCAGGAATCTGATGGTAGCGGGGAAAAAACTGTCCCTATGCTGCTGAGTGCTTGTCTTCAGGCTCCTGTACCTCCTTCCTGATGGTAGCAAAGTGAAGGGGCACAGCCTGGGCCATGGGGGTCTTTGACGATGGAGGCTGATTTTTTAAGACACCGCCTCATGTCGATGTTCTCGATGGAGTGAAGTCTGGTGTCTGTGATGCCGCAGGCCAAGTTAACAACCCTCTGGAGTTTATTCTTATCCTGAGAGTTGGCGCCTCCATACTAGGAAGTGATACAACCAGCCAGAATGATCTCCACGGAACACATGTAGACGTTTTTGAAAGTTTTCGGTGACATACTGAATCTCCTAACAAAGAATAGCTGCTGGTGAGCCTTCTTTGTGATTACATTGACATGGAGGCTCCAGGACAGATGTGCGGAGATATTGAAATTATGAAAGGCATAGATAAGATAGAGATAGGCAAGTTGTTTCCATTGGTAGGGGAGACCAGAACTAGGGAACAAAACCTCAAGATTCAGGGTAGTAGATTTAGGATGGAGATGAGGAAATGCTTTTCCCAAAGAGAATTCCTCCCATTGAAACAGTGGAGGTGACCTCAGTGAATGTATTTAAGACAAGGTTGGATAGATTTTTACATAGCAGGGGAATTAAGGGATCTGGGGAAAAGGCAGGTTGGTGGAGTTGAGCCAATCATCAGATCAACCATGATCACTCAGAATGGAGGAGCAGGCTCGACGGGCTGGATAGCCAACATCTTCTTATCTTCTCCGACATCTTGTTCCAGATCCAGACAACCCTCTGAGGGAACAAGTTGCCCCTCAGACCCCTCTTCAATCTCTCCCCTCTCATTAAACCTAAGCCCTCTGGTTCTCCAATCACCTTCTCTGGGATACCATGCCCCTCATGGATTTAAGACCTCCATAAGGCCACCACTCAAGTTCCAGAGAAAGGTCCGGGGGTGATTTTCTATTGGGAACAATGATTGTGAATTGAATGCAGCAAGTAAATGCAACTCACTGAGGAGGCGGCTGGTGGGGGGGAGTGTGACTTGGAGCTCTACAGGATGTAGGTGTTGGAGTTTTGGAAGAATCTGCAATGCTGGAGGTTGAATTACAGGAGATAATTGTGGAAAACAACAGTGGCCCAGTCGAAGGTGGTGACGGAGTAGGTAGTGTTGCTGCCTCGAAGCTCTGGCAAGCCTGATCCATTCCACCCAAGACCATAAGAAGCTGCAGTGGTTTTCAAACGTTTTCTTCCCACTCACATACCACCTTAAGTAATCCCTATGCCATTGGTGCTCTGTGATTAGTAAGGGATTGCTTAAAGTGGGATGTGATTGGGAAGGGAAGGTTGAGAATCTCTGCTCTTGACACAATTGTTACTGAAATATTTTGCTTGAGAAAAATTGTCATTGGTGCATTTCCTTCGAAGTTATGAAACCGTGCACAAACAAGTCAATTACAATTAAAAGTGGTTTCAAACTTCTTCCCACCCACAGACCATCTTAAGCAATCCCTTACTAATCATAGAGCATGTGTGGCTTAGGGAATACTTAAGGTGGAATATGTTTGAAAACCACTGCTGTAGAGGGCTGTGTCTGAGGCCATGGGGGCTATGAGGGGACTCTCTTTTGCTTCCCTCTTTGCGCTGGGATAGAGGCGTCCCTTTGTGTGCCTTTATGGCAAAAGAAACTTCAGATTTCAGATTTATTGTCAGAGTACATACATGACATCACATGCAAAACTGAGATTCTTTTTTCCTGTGGGCCAGGCAGAATTACCACTTATTGACAGTGCAAAATAAAAGACTGTACACAACGTACACATGTAAACAGATAAAGAAATGCAAATAAACTGACTGCGCAATGTAGAGAGAATTTTAAAAAAATCAATGAAGTGCACAAGTAAGAGACCTTAAATGAGTCCCTGATTGAGTTTGTCATTGAGGAGTCTGATGGTGGAGGGGGAGCAGCTGTTCCTGAACCTGGCGGTACGAGGGTAGCAGCGAGAACAGAGCATGTGCTGGGTGGTGTGGGTCTGCACAAATTTTGTGTATGATGTACACAAGGGAATCTTGAACCTTTCGTTTAGTATCACTGTTGATACTTCCTAGCACAGAAATGGCCAGGGCAGTGATTCTTGGAATGGGGATTGATGAACAATACAAGAAGGGACTCATTTCAGACAGAAAAAGAATAAGATCCTGGGTAAAACACAGGATTCTGTGGGCACTGTGGTTAAATGAAAAAAAAACACACAAATGCTGGAGAAACTCAGCAGGCCAAACAGTGCCTTTATGTAGCAAAGCTACATCACCAAGGTTGATGAAGGGCTCAAGCCCGAAACATTGGTGATGTATCTTCACCTTTGCTACATAAAGGCACTGTTTGACCTGCTGAGTTTCTCCAGTGTTTGTGTGTTTTTTCAAGGATAAGACCCTCTTTATATTTTTGTGTAAAAAAAAAAAAAGGCACATCAAGATTCCCCCAGGAACGTAGAATGAATATTTAGTTCATCTGGATTTGAGTTTGGTGCAACTCTAAATAGTTTGTTAATGAATCTCACTTTGTGCAAGAGAAATGTGCCACTCTGCGTCAAAATTTCCCCTTACTCCAGCTCATTCTTTCGCAGGACTCCATGGGTTTCTGACTCGATCAATGTCCCACCTCAGACACCCCACCTCACCCTCCGTTCACCAAACCCCAATCACTCCCATACCTAACTGGCGGGGGCAGGGAGGCACCACAGACACTACCTCACTTTCTCTTATTTTTGCGCTGATTTTTTATATGTAATTTTATAGCAATATTTGCACTGGTGAATGATGCTGCAAAACAACCAATTTTGTGCTGTGTTCATGACAATAAATTCTGATTCCGATTCTGGATACGTGAGGCTCGTATTACAGATGTTGACTTGAGAGTTACCACAATTGAGAATTGGTGACACTCAGAAAACTGTTTATTTCACATTTTTAAAAAAAGGCAAATTACTCAGAAAACAGATTCTGTTTAAAGAAAAACTTCACTAACTTGGTTCCCATTTAAAGCAGAACAATGCAGTGAGTTGAGGATAATTACAAATAAATTAGGTGCAGAAGATCAATCTCTGTCACAGAAGCATGGTGGATAACTTCACTGACAGAGAAATTAACTAATCAGATTCACCTTGCCTGGTTGTTGTCACAATGTGCTGCCTTTTTATTGCACTTGGTCTAAAATGTGCAACCTCACAATGGAGAGATTTAGAACATTGCTCGAGAGGTACCGTCATAGCGACAATGTATTCATGACTCGCCCGTACTATCAGGGTACCAGTCTTCACTCCATTGAGGACCTCTATAAAAGGTGGAGTCTTAAGAAAGAAGTCTCTAACCTTGAGGACCCCACACCACCTCGCTCTGCTACCATCAGGAAGGAGGTACAGGAGCCTGAAGACACACCCCCAACATTGCAAAAACCAGCTTCTTCCCCTCCGCCATTGGATTTCTGAACGGACAATGAACCTACAGACACTACCTCACTATTTATTCTCTTTTTGCTACTAATTTTAAAATCTTGTACTTATAGCAATTTTGCACCTGCAATGCACAATACTGCTTCTGCAAAACAACAAATTTGGTGGCACACGTTCATGACGACAGACCTGAGTCTGATTCAGGGGCAACATATGGAAGTCAGAGTGAAACATAAAAGTCTGCAGACCCTCCAATTGTAGCAAAAACACACAGAGATGCAGGAGAAACTCAGTCGGTCTCGCTGTGTCCACAGGAGGTAAAGAAACATTACTGAGATCTTGGGCCTGAGCCATCCTTGACAAAGGGCTCAGGCCCGAAACATCAGTAATTTTGTCTTTACCTCCTGTGGGCACTGCGAGACCAGCTGAGCTCCTCCAGCATCTCTTGTGTGTGTTTACATCAAATGGTTAATGTGATTTATGGTGTGAAAAATAAAAAATAAAAAATAAAAAAAAATGAAAGTCTGGAGAGTTGAAGGAAAACAAAGAGCTGATCTTGGTATCAAGGCCCTGTGGAAAACTCTGGATTTAAACCTCACTTTTCTCATTTTGTGGTTTCAAACAACAGCCACGTTAATCATAAATTCGATGTTTTTGGGACTCAGAAAAAAGAGACAGTTCAAGGATATCCTAATCAGATGAGCTATAAAGGCACTCCATTAAATGTCCAACTCGCTCACCATTATCAAAGCCAAATGAGGAATTTTTCTCAGGTTAGATTCTACACAATGCTGAATGACAATCTATTGAAGAAGAAGTGAAGATCGACTTGGCTGGGTGGTGTTCAAGGTTCAGAGGGACTGTGGTGGAAGAGGTCAACAGATGTAAGAGTGGCCTTCCACTTGAAGCACGTTCACTATCATAGTCCAATCCCAGTCACACCCTTGGGATTATAGAGAGGACAAAAAAAATTAGAAGACAAATTAACTGTATCTTGAGGTAAAAAGGGGATTGAGTTCAAATGGGTCATTAGTGAAAACACAGCAGGTTAAACAGTGTATTTTATATAGCAAAGATCTTCTTCTTTCTTCTTCTTTGGCTTGGCTTCGCGGACGAAGATTTATGGAGGGGGTAAAAAGTCCACGTCAGCTGCAGGCTCGTTTGTGGCTGACAAGTCCGATGCGGGACAGGCAGACACGATTGCAGCGGTTGCAAGGGAAAATTGGTGGGTTGGGGTTGGGTGTTGGGTTTTTCCTCCTTTGCCTTTTATCAGTGAGGTGGGCTCTGCGGTCTTCTTCAAAGGAGGTTGCTGCCCGCCAAACTGTGAGGCGCCAAGATGCACGGTTTGAGGAGTTATCAGCCCACTGGCGGTGGTCAATGTGGCAGGCACCAAGAGATTTCTTTAGGCAGTCCTTGTACCTTTTCTTTGGTGCACCTCTGTCACGGTGGCCAGTGGAGAGCTCGCCATATAACAGGATCTTGGGAAGGCGATGGTCCTCCATTCTGGAGACGTGACCCATCCAGCGCAGCTGGATCTTCAGCAGCGTGGACTCGATGCTGTCGACCTCTGCCATCTCGAGTACTTCGACGTTAGGGGTGTAAGCGCTCCAATGGATGTTGAGGATGGAGCGGAGACAACGCTGGTGGAAGCGTTCTAGGAGCCGTAGGTGGTGCCGGTAGATGACCCAAGATTCGGAGCCGAACAGGAGTGTGGGTATGACAACGGCTCTGTATACACTTATCTTTGTGAGGTTTTTCAGTTGGTTGTTTTTCCAGACTCTTTTGTGTAGTCTTCCAAAGGCGCTATTTGCCTTGGCGAGTCTGTTGTCTATCTCATTGTCGATCCTTGCATCTGATGAAATGGTGCAGCCGAGATAGGTAAACTGGTTGACCGTTTTTAGTTTTGTGTGCCCGATGGAGATGTGGGGGGGCTGGTAGTCATGGTGGGGAGCTGGCTGATGGAGGACCTCAGTTTTCTTCAGGCTGACTTCCAGGCCAAACATTTTGGCAGTTTCCGCAAAGCAGGAAGTCAAGCGCTGAAGAGCTGGCTCTGAATGGGCAACTAAAGCAGCATCATCTGCAAAGAGTAGTTCACGGACAAGTTTCTCTTGTGTCTTGGTGTGAGCTTGCAGGCGCCTCAGATTGAAGAGACTGCCATCCGTGCGGTACCGGATGTAAACAGCGTCTTCATTGTTGGGGTCTTTCATGGCTTGGTTCAGCATCATGCTGAAGAAGATTGAAAAGAGGGTTGGTGCGAGAACACAGCCTTGCTTCACGCCATTGTTAATGGAGAAGGGTTCAGAGAGCTCATTGCTGTATCTGACCCGACCTTGTTGGTTTTCGTGCAGTTGGATAATCATGTTGAGGAACTTTGGGGGACATCCGATGCGCTCTAGTATTTGCCAAAGCCCTTTCCTGCTCACGGTGTCGAAGGCTTTGGTGAGGTCAACAAAGGTGATGTAGAGTCCTTTGTTTTGTTCTCTGCACTTTTCTTGGAGCTGTCTGAGGGCAAAGACCATGTCAGTGGTTCCTCTGTTTGCGCGAAAGCCGCACTGTGATTCTGGGAGAATATTCTCGGCGACACTAGGTATTATTCTATTTAGTAGAATCCTAGCGAAGATTTTGCCTGCAATGGAGAGCAACGTGATTCCCCTGTAGTTTGAGCAGTCTGATTTCTCGCCTTTGTATTTTATATAGCAAAGATAAAGACACAAAATCAACGTTTCAGGTATGAGAAAATGTTGGCAGGAGTCCGAACAAGATGGTAGGGGAGGGGCCAGAGCACAGTCCCAAAGGCAGGAGGTAATATGTGGATAAGGGAAGGAGGGCAAAGCATCAAGCAGGGAGGAGGAGAGATGGCTTGAAAGGGAAAGGGGTGGAGAGCTGAGGGAAAGAAGACAAGGGGAAAGGGAAGGAACGGAGAATAGAGAGTAAGTTAGCAGACGCTGGAGATGTTGATCCCATCCGGTTGGAGGGGGCCCAGACAGAAAACCAAGTGTTGTTCCTCCAATTTATGGGTGGTCTTGGTGGGACAGTATTTGAGGACATGGACAGCCGTGTATGGGAGTGAGCCACAGAATTGAAGTGGTTGGTCACTGATGTGGATGGAGTGAAGGTGCTCAGTGAAGCGATCTCTCAGTCTGCGCCCAGTCTCTCCGATGTAGAGGAGGCCACGAAGGGACCTCCGGATGCAGTAGATCATTACCGCGGATATACTGGTGAAGTGTTGCGGCACTTGAAAGGCCTGTTTGGGGAAACTGGGTTATTACATGATTCTGGGACATAAAGAAGCGCCTTTTAAAATATAGATACTCAGGAGGTTGTAGGTGTTGCAAACTGAAACTAAACACCATCTGCTGAATCTCAATAAAAGGTTTCAGCTCAAAATGTCAGCCATTCTTTTTCTCCCACTGATGCTGCTTGACTGATCTTCTGGGTTCCTCCAGCAGATCGTGTTTGGCTTTTTCAGTGTGCTGAGCACTTTAACTACAGGAAAGAAGGGGGGCGGCAGCCAATTTGTTCCACAGCAATAACTCAGAACCAGCGATATAATGAACGAAAATCCCGCAACTTTTCTTTTGTTCTTGGTGGTGTCCTTTGAGGGGCCAGTAATCTGGGGAGAATCCCAAAATAGGCCCTCGTTATCCTTCAACCCTCTTAATAGGCTTAACATCTCATCTGAGAGACAGGAATTGAGAGCGGGATTTACATCGCCTGTGCACCTCATTTTCTGGGGCTTGAACCCTTTGGGCTACAAACTTTTCTTCACAAGGGAAATCCTTTTCTTTGGAGAAGAAAAAAATTCTCAAACGTTGTACTTATTATCAGGTGCTCATCAACAAATGGCAGGGTTATGCTCCGACAAGCCCCTCGTAAGTCGAAAAAGAATTGTTAAGTCAAAAAAAACTGTATAACTGAAGAAGGTTCACTGCATCATATGTCCCTCTCTTTCCAATTTTTGGGAAGGGGTATTTCGTGCCTTTTCTTTAGTTCTTAACGTTACTTTTTTCTCTCTGACATTGATGGCTTCACAATCCCATGTCATTGCCCTCGCCTCCCTTATCGCTAGAAGATTAACTAGATGGAAAGATGCCATCCTTCCCGCTCGCACTCAATGGGTGTCCACTATGATGGCGGGTCTGACTTTGGAAAAAATTAGATGTTCCATGACTGAAATGAATCTTAACTTTGTTTCCTTATGGGATTCATTTCTCAATTATTTTCAAAATTTCTAAGATTAACTATTTTCTGGTTTATTACCCCATTGGTTTCCTTATTTGTTTTTAATTTTCAGCCGGGGCCTGTCTGTGTTAAGCCAATAGTCTCTGTAGGGTGGGTTTAGATAAGTAGAATAGTAGTTTAATGGGTTTTTCCAACTTCTTTTTAATGTAACAGGTTACAATATCCTCTATTATTCTATAAGTTTGTCAATATTCTATTTAAACTCATGTATCTATGTAACATTTATATGATGAAACTAATTAAAAATTGAAAGGATAAATGGATACTGCACCTACCTCTTTTTTATAATTAAATCTTGACTACCTTTATTCCGCACTGGAAAAAAAACCATTAACGTACACAGCTGAAAGCTCACTGGGCATGAAGAATGTTTGAAGCATTGAACTAAAATTAATTGAGGATGTTAAAGCAACAGGGTCATCAATTTCACTTGTTCGCATGATCGCTATGGAGACTGCGAGTGCAGTCGAGCCAGCATCGCGGTCGAGTATGCTGTATGATACCCTCGCCATCGCCCAGCATCGCGGTCGAGTATGCTGTACGATACCCTCGCCATCGCCCAGCATCGCGGTCGAGTATGCTGTACGATACCCTCGCCATCGCCCAGCATCGCGGTCGAGTATGCTGTACGATACCCTCGCCATCGCCCAGCATCGCGGTCGAGTATGCTGTACGATACCCTCGCCATCGCCCAGCATCGCGGTCGAGTATGCTGTACGATACCCTCGCCATCGCCCAGCATCGCGGTCGAGTACGCTGTACGATACCCTCGCCATCGCCCAGCATCGCGGTCGAGTATGCAGTACGATACCCTCGCCATCGCCCAGCATCGCGGTCGAGTATGCTGTACGATACCCTCGCCATCGCCCAGCATCGCGGTCGAGTATGCTGTACGATACCCTCGCCATCGCCCAGCATCGCGGTCGAGTATGCTGTACGATACCCTCGCCATCGCCCAGCATCGCGAGAGTGTATGCTGTACGATACCCTCGCCATCACCCAGCATCGCGGTCGAGTATGCTGTACGATACCCTCGCCATCGCCCAGCATCGCGGTCGAGTATGCTGTACGATACCCTCGCCATCGCCCAGCATCGCGAGAGAGTATGCTGTACGATACCCTCGCCATCGCCCAGCATCGCGGTCGAGTATGCTGTACGATACCCTCGCCATCGCCCAGCATCGCGGTCGAGTATGCTGTACGATACCCTCGCCATTGCCCAGCATCGCGAGAGAGTATGCTGTATGATACCCTCGCCTCGCCCAGCATCGTGAGAGAGTAGCGTACCGCACATCCCAAGCACGGGGACAGATCAGAATTCGAACCATCGTAACTTTGAAAAATTGCAAGTTGGACCATCATACGTAGGGGAGTGCCTGTACAGTGTCGGACAATACACTCTCATCTCAGAACCATTGTATACAGATGCCAAATTCATGCAAAGACAGATAAAATTTTACCTCTTTTTCAGGGGTATCAAGAGAGTAAATGCAAGTAGGCTTTTTCCGCTGAGGTTGGGTGAGACAAGAACTGAAGGGCACGAGTTAAGGGTGAAATGTGAAATGTTTAATGGGAATGTGAGGGGGAACTTCTTCACACAGAGAGTGGTGGAAGCGTGGAATGAGCTGCCAGCTGAAGTGGCAAATGCGGGCTCCATTTGTAAGGCAGCTACATGGTTGGGAGGGGTATGAAGGGATATGGTCTGGGTTCAAGTCAGTGGGACTGGGCAGTGTAACAGTTTAGCACAGAGTAGATGGGCCGAAGGGCCTGTTTTTGTGTTATATAGAATCTTTACATCAAGGGCATTTCTGTTCATATACAATGCAGACTTAAACCACAACACAAAGGTTCCGTCCTCTTGTTCACTGCCTGCATGAACCTGTGTTTTGCTGTCCCTTCGTCACTGCTCCTTCCTGTGGGTTACCCTTTGCATGCGTGCATCCTGTGGCTCGCCTTTCATGTCGGATTCTGGGCTAGTCCACTTGCTTGCATTTGGTCCCTATCTTTTTCCCTCCTTATGCCCATCTCCTATAGCTTCCTCTGGCAGTTTGTTCCAGACACAGAATACCCTTTGAATGAAAATGTTCCTCCTCAGATCTCACCCCTCTCACCTCATAACCATCACTGCTGATGTACCACAGCTCACAAGTAAATTAAGAATACGCTCACTCAGTTCTTTCAGTGCACCACCAAGTCGACTTTCTTTAATTATTCACTGGACACCATTGCATTCTTCAACTCCCCAAACACCAACCAGCTAAACTCCTCTGTCCCATGTGGCTCACTGCCACACGGGTGATCCTGACCCTCATATTCTCCTCCCGACGAAGGTAAGTACACGACCCCGACTACCTTAAAACCTATGTCCTCTAGTTCTAGAATCGTTTACTCTGGGAAAAGGACAGTGAGCTCTCATTTTATCATTAGTATCACCTCTGAGAGAGAAAAAAAATATACACCCCGGTCTCTCCAGCTTCTCCTGAGGGCTCAAGCCATTTAGTCCGGCAACATCCTGGTGAATCTCCTCTCCGACTTAAATGACATCCTTCCAGCCAACCACCTGCCACTCTTTCGAGGTTACATCCTGGCCCGTGTGTCATTAGAGTGGGAGCGCATGATATCCGAGGGGACGGTGGCCGAGTTCTGGGAATGGTGGGCTTCCCATGGGATTGAGTGTATCATGAATAAAAACAATAGGATTTTAATTTGGAAGGTATTGATTTAACACTGATTGCAATTGTTTCTCTATTGATAAAAGCAGTTTATTAGATGTAGTTAAATTTAAATTTTAAAATTTTTTAAACTACATCTAATAGACTATTTTTATCAATAGAGAAAAAATTGCAACGGTAACAGGCCCTTTCGGCCCACAAGCCTGTGCCACCCAATTACACCCAAATGGCCAGTACATTTCAAATGATGGGAGGAAACTGGAGCCCCAAGGGAAAACCCACGCAGACACAGGGGGAGCGTACAAATCCATGCAGACAGTGTTGGATTCGAACCCCGGTCCAGATCTCTGGCGCTGTAATAGCATTGTCCCAACTGCCATGCTAACCTTGCAGCCCTAGTTGTGTGTATAGTTTGTGTTTTTTCATGTTGGTGTTGAAATAAATGCTTGGTTAAAACAAAATGACGTCCTTCCTGCAACTGGGTGACCAGAACTGTATGTAGTACTCCAAGTGTGGTCTCACCAATGCCTTGTATCCTTGTGTGCCTGTATTCTAATGTTGCACCTTCAGACTCAGTAACCTGCCCGAGTTTTTGGGGATGAAAGTTGGGACATCACATACAGGAGTCTGTGTGCCTTGGTTACAACTCTTCTCATAATTCTTGAGCAAACCACCCATGGAAAATGTTGACTTTCCAAAAAGACCACAGAAGGAACAAATCTTCGACATCAGCTGCAAATAAGACTCCAGTAATCCACACAAGAAACCTTCCTGAAAAACTACTGGGTAAACGATTGGCCATAACAAGTAGTTTTATGTGTGCAAAGTTTTTATTGCCTAAATTAAGCATGTGAGAAACCAAAAATGATTAATAATATATCTGCCTGCACCAGATGCCGTGACAGAATTCCACGACAAGACTGATTTAAACACAATAAATATTTTATTTAAAAGAAGCTGAAATTCTGCCCTTTTTAATTAATGTGAATAAAGATCTTGCATTTGTATAGTGCCTGTCACGAGCTCAGGAGTTCCTGTCTATCACACAGTCATTGAGGCTGGGGTATTTTAGACGCTCACCTCATGAAGGGCCAATGTAAGCTCCCACAAACAGCAATGGGATAAAGACCTGATTATCCCAGGGACAGTGACTGACAGAGGACATATTATCCAGGACAATGGTGCATAGTCTCCAATAGATGGTTCACCTCAGAGCCAGATTAAAGAGACTGGTGATATCTGATAGGAAGTTCCTATGTAATACAGATCATAGAGTTGTACTGAGCATAAACAGGCTTTTCAGTCCAATTTTCCCACACCCAGAAAATAGCCCCAACCCCAACTAGTCCACCTGTCTGCATTTGGCCCATATCCCTATCCATGTATCTGCCCAAACCCACCCTATCCATGTACCCCTCTCATCCCATCCTATCCATGTTCTCCTCTAAATCCATCCTATCCATGCATCCATCCATTGTTGCAATAGTACCTGCCTCATCCACCTCCTCTGGCAGCCCATTCCATACACCCATCACCTCTGTATAAAAAAAATTACCCCTCAGATTTCTGTCAAATCTCTCCCCTACACTGGGCAAAGGCCTCTGTGCGTCTTTAATAAATATACAGCACGGTAACAGGCCCTTCCGGCCCACATGCCCATACTGCCCAAATACACCAATTAACCTACAACCCCCGTACATTTTGAACGGTGGGAGGAAACCAGAGCCCTTGGAGGAAACCCACACAGACACGGGAAGAACGTACAAAATCCTTACAGAGAGCGCTGGATTTGAACCCCGGTCGCTGGCACTAACCGCTACACTAACCATGCTATGCCAATTAATGATCTTACTCGCACCTGCAATTTGAATAAAATTAAGCATTGGCCAAATAATCATTTTATTTTTGTTGTATTTAAGAGTTTAAAAGAAAGTGTCAGCTTAAAACTGTGGCTTGTTTCTAAAAATAGACCTTCGACAAGTGAAAATGGGTCCCAGTAGAATTAACCATAACTTCTCACTGTCAAGTATGATTGAGGGAATGAGAAGCTTGCATGCTGATTAAATGCTGAGGCTGTTAACTTGGGACCACACTGAGAGTGACCGTCGATCTCATCACGTGAGAGAGCGGCACGGTTAGCGTAGTGGTTAGCGCAATGCTGTTAAGGTGCCAGCAATCAGGACCAGGGCTTGAATCCTTCGTTGTCAGTAAGGAGTTTGTACGTTCTCCCCGTGTCTGTGTGGGTTTCCTCAGGGGATCCGGTTTCCTCCCACAGGGGCTGAAGGTCAATTGGGTGTAAATGGGCAGCAGGGGCTCGTGGGCCAAGAGGGCCTGTTACCGTGCCAGAAGCCCCAGCAGAAGACCGCTGTTGGTCCACCCATCTCAGCCTGGCTAACCCTTAATTTACCCTGATGATGTGATAGGAACGTACATGACAATAGTGACTTTCATTCTGATACCCAGCTTCTCATAGCTACACAGTCCAAATTCAGCAAAACCCTTGGTAACTAGCACCTATGGGGGATGGGTAGATACCAGATAAGTGAATTTTCTGGTTGCTTGAGATTGCGCGTTGCATGATCGGCAAACAGCAAGGTGCACCAAATTTTAAACTTCCGTGTTTTTTACCTTTTTTTGCCATTTGCTTCAGGCTGCTGGATGCTTGAATTCCGAATAACAGGGGTTTTACTGTACATGCAGAATTTTGGATGAGTTGTACTGATTAATAAGATCTGAAAATTCTGGGATGAAGGCAACATTCCTGTGAGGGACATCTCTTGGGCTGAACTCCTTAGAGTTCATCAGAATGAAGGGGGACTTCAGAGAAGGATTTTGAATGTTGAAAAGCCTAGACAGGGTAGAGGTCACAATGGTACTTCCCAAGGTAGGGGAGTCTAGAACAGTGGGGCACAACTTCAGGACTTAAAACAGAGATGCGGAGGAATTTGTTTAGGTGAACCTCTGGAATTTCCTGCCACGGGCAGCTGTGGAGGCCAGAATGTTGGGTGTATGAAAGGCATGGATTTGATAGGTATCTGAATAGTCAGGGTACTTAAGGTTATGGGGAGAAGGCAGGGGAGTGGGGCTGAGTGGGAGAAAGGATCAGCTCATGATGGAGTGGCGGGGCAGACTCGATGGGTCAAATGGCCTACTTCTGCTCTTATATCTTATAATCATATCAAAGGTTCAAAGGTTGCCTTCCGTAAGGCAAACTAAGAGTCGCTATGAGCATTGCCTGGTGACCCTAACAATGGGAGAAAGAGAGTCACTTCCATATGATAACGAGGTTAATTTTAATTTAATTTAGAGACAGAGCACATCAACAGGCCCTTCCATTACACGAGTCCCCGCCGCCCACATGACCAATTAATGTTCTAACCCTGGGCGTCTTTGGAGGGTGAGTGGAAACCGGAACATCTGGTGGAAACCCACATGGACACATGGAGAACATACGAGCTCCTTACATTCAGTGCCAGTTTTGAACCGAGGTTGCTAGGGCTGTAGTAGCATTGAGCTGACCTTGTCATACACATTGTACAATGCACATATGCCCTGAAATTCCTACTTGCTGCAGCCGAGCAGGTACTTGTAAAGAAAAACTATAACGGCAAAATAATTGAGACGATAAATCTCGTGCAATAAAAGTGACACAGGCAGTCCTTTTGTAGAATTGGAGCAGTTCCCAATTAGTGTAACAAGGGGAGGTTCAAGAGCCTGACAGTCATTGGAAAGAAGTTGTTTATGGCCTGCCGGAGCTGCTATAACTGTTGTGGACCCGGGACGACGGAGAGCAAAGACTCAGCGCTGCTCCAAAGAGTTCAACCACCCAGTCCTAATGCCGGCAGCTCTGTACAGACATTAAATGGCCTGTGAAAGGAGCCGATGGTGTTTTTTTAAATGTAACTCCTGCAATCGTGAAGGCCTATTGAAGAAACTGAGCTGCGGGATAGAGGGGCGATTTGGCCTCGGCTTCTAGTGGTGCCTGCTTCGACGGCCATGGAAATGATGCAATATGGCGGAGACGCAGCTGGTGCCCCAGTACGACCGGAGCGGAAGAGCAGTGTTAGCCGAGGAATCCCAAAGGATGTGTTGGTCATGGTCAATATCAACCTGAGGCGCGAGGCGTTCGGATCATCTGAGGTCGGGGAGGGGTTTGAGGCGGACTCAGAGGTGGCAACACCTGTGCTCAACAGTGGCCACGAGCAGTTGCAGACTCCGGGGGAGCAGCAGACTGGCGCGTGGAGCAGAGAAAGCACCATTCCCATTGAGATGGAGAAGCGGAGAAGACCCTGCAGGACGGTGACCAGTGAAAGGATCAGCAGCCTGAAGGACCTACATGCGGTTGCGGGAACTGCACGGGCTGCTGGAGACTGGTGCATGGGAGCCAAGTGTCAAATCCGGGAATTGAGAGGGCGCACAGGGCCAAGAAGGGCTGCTGAATTGCCTCAGCCGCTAAAAGGTCCCTGATCGTATCGGAGGTTGTAAGAAAGCATCACTTGAGTCTCTGATTGGGACTTGAACCCACCACTTTTGAACTCAGAGAGGGACACTATTTCCTGACCCCCCCCAAAAAAAATGTCAGGGGAAGAGGGCCTAAAGTTACTGTCTGCTGTTGACTTTACAATTAGCCACAGATGCGCCAAACCACCGAGCGTGAGAATTTTTACTCCTCGTCAACCAAGCTGAGATTGACACAACTCAACCCTACTTTGCAGATGCCAAACTTCCAGTAAAGCACAGACTTTTATTAGAATTAATGAATTTCTAACATACATTACATAATGCATTGCCTTGAATAAAACATTGAATAATAGTGAGAGATGATCTGCTAATGCCCTATTAAATTTTTTTTCCCAAATAAACCTTCTTAGTAATCCTTTGTTGAAGTGTCAAAGCTTTCTGCCTGTACTTTCCTCTCTGTTCCCAGTTTGTTAAAATAATGAGCTCCTGGAGAAAAAAAACTGGAATAACAGTCGTGTTGACTAATACCCTCTGCAGTCTGCTGCATAGATTAAGAAGATTCCTCCCGTGGTCTTCACCGTTAACTCAGGCAGGTGGGGGAGGGCTGGTTACGCCGCAACTGGGCTGCCATTGACCGTGAAAGGGGTCGCTCAACAACAACTTATGTTTATACAGTGGCAAAAAAGACAAAATTTAGGTTGGCGCTGCTCCAGAAACATGGGTTTGATTCTGTCACAGCAGATGGGGGTTGAGGTAGGTCCTTTTGGGGGGAAGAAAATATTGGACGGATACTTGGATGGGATGGGTGTGGAGGGATATGGACAAAAGGCAGGCAGGTGGGACTAGAGGGAGTGAGACACTTTGGTTGGCGTTGACAAGTAGCCATAGTTTATTTACACAGCATATTTAACTCAACGCACATTGATCCAAAGCGCTGAACACATAATTAGGAATAAATTGGTTACTATCTAAACGATGGCAGGCAGCCAAATACACCAGTGCAGCCATCTTTTTACAGAGACCATCCAACTATTTAAACCCTAACCCATCCCTCCCGATCGCAGCGATGGACAACTTCCCAATTTCAAATGAACAAGCACAGAACAAGCAGGGAACACAAATAGGCCTGGTCGCAATTCTGTTTGGATGTTACAAAAAGGTTGACCATCTTAGGGCTGGTTTGCTGGTGTCAGCAGGACCTAAAGGTTATCGTCTGCCAGCTTCAAAAGGGAAACTACCAACCAAATCACAGTTTCTCAAGGTAGCAGAGCAACTGTTCGCTTCAAAGCCTCCCCAACCCCCCCGACCTTGGACAATCCAAACGTGTCGAGGCCTCACGCCTCAGGTCGACATCGACCACGACCAACACATCCTTCGGGATTTCGCAGAGCTAACACTGCTCCACCGCTCTGATCATACCACCTCCGTCTCGGCCAAGTTGCACCATTTCCACGACCATCGAAGCAGGCACCACTGAAAGGCATGCCCACAGCTCGGTCTCTTCAGAAGGCCTCATTCCACAACCGTTGAGGTGAAACCCTTGTGGCTTCGTCTCAGCGACCTGCTCTTGGTTTGGCGACCCAGGTTGCAGTTCCAGACTCACTGCATTTCACCGAAAACTTGTCGAATCCAGGTTTGTGCATGGAGCATCTACTTGTTAGTTACAGCAGTCCTGGGATCCAGAGCAGGTGCTGCTGTGACCACAGTCATGCAGCCATCTTGGGCCAATGGGCATGTTCCACACTCTATGAGTTTATGCTATGATTGGCTGCTGCTGGATGGACAAAGCTTCCAAAACCGATCCAACCCATAATCCCTTGCATGCTCCCATTCATCCTGCCATGATCAGTCGATGAGGTTGATGGCTGCTCCAGTCTATAATAAAAGTCTATCCGTTCCATTCTTGGCATCTGTTAGCAAGACCGTGTCTCCAACCTGGAGGTCTTGCGTCACACAGAGTCCACCAGCATTGAGTCCCTGATCATCAGAGCCCAGACGCGATGGGTGGGATAAATCATCAAAATGGATGACCTCTGTATGCCTCACCAGCTGCTCTACAGTGAACTGAAGGAGACCTCAAGGTCATCCATGCAAGCGCTGTGAAGACATTGTGAAGTTATTGTGCCCTCCCACCCACCCGCAGCACTAGCATCACTAGGGAGTTACGGACCGCACCAGGTGCCGCTATCAGAGGGGATGTGTCACTAAAACGAATCACGTGGTTTTGTCTCCATATGCTATAAGCACACGCATTTGTCTGAAATGAAGGAGGGAGGGAGAAGTGTGACAGCGTGGTGGTCAGAGGAGGTCCATACCAAATACGGCACTCGCTCCCCGTTTCCCCCCTGCAGTTACCTTAATGACCCCCTCATGATTAGATCTAACACCGTCTCTGGCGGGGGTTACAGACCACACCAGGTGACAACATCATAGAGGTGACACCAAAATGACCGTCTATAACATTTTTGGGCAGTGTTTCAGCAGAAATCATCAGTTTAACTGTTTCTCCACCTCTGTTTCCACCCCTTTGTTATAAAAATACCCCTGTCGTTAGTTATAACAACAAAAACAATTTCCATAAACCCAGCTTCCATGTATCAATGTCCCTACCAGGCTAAAACTCGATACTCATTTACTTTTTGAACCTTCTAACGCACTCTGGTCAGAGCTATCGTTATGACCCAATTACAATGACGCTTTGAATCACATGGTTTCGTCTGCCCGCGCTGTTGTTTTTGATACTGTAGTGCATATGATATTGTTATTTAAAGGTGTAATTTTAATTTTGCCTGTTGTTTATCTCACTACTATTGCCGCTACCTTCAGTGATATACGGGAATTACGATTTACGAGTAACATTACTACAAGAAACAAATTCTGTATAGTCTGGTACAGGAGGAGGTCCATGGTGGGGGGGGGGGGGTGTGGAAGGGTGACACCATGAGTTACCGCACTGGATGACACCAACCCTAGTGACACCACCGAATTAACCTACAATCCCCCGTATGTTTTTGAAGGGTGGGAGGGAACTGGAGTCCCTGAGGAAACCCACACTGACATGAGGAGAACATCCCAACTTCTTACAGTCAGTCCCAGATAAAAAAGGAAAAACACAAAAATGAATATTTATCATTGGTCATAGACGTCGTCCTGAAGTAGTGTTAGGGTAAGGGTAGGACAAGGACGTCTATCCAACAGCTGGGTGACCAGAACTGTCAACAATACTCCAAGTGTAGTCTCACCAACATCTTGTACATTTGTTACATGATGTACCAACTCGTGTACTCAAAGCCCAGACAGATGAAGACACGGGTGCTGAAGGTTAGGATGGGACAGGTAGGGTTCGGAGCCTGATAGCTTTTGGAAAACAAAACTAAAGGTGTCAGTCTCTGTACCTTCTGCCTGAAAGTAGCAGTGAGGGGCAATTGCAGGTGATGGGGGTCTTTCATGAAGCTGGCAGTCTTCAAGAAATGTGAACACCAACACTTTCCAATCTCTCACCATTCAAAAAATTCTCATTTTAAATTTTGTTTCTTTCTGTGGGCTTTTCCCACCAGTAGAAATATTTCTCTCTATCTGTTTTATAGCTCCTTCAAAGCTCTGATTCAATTTCAATCATATTTTACGCTCAGGAGTACAATCCAGATAATCCAATTCCCAGTGATTCGAGTTCGAATCCAGCATGGTCTATAATGAGTTCTCCCCGTGACCTGCTTGGGATTTCCCTGGATACTCCGGTTTCCTCTGATTCTCCAAAAATGTACAGGGTTGATAGATTAATTGGGTGGCACGGATTTCAACGGAAGGAATGTCATTATAAGAAGGATGTGGAAGCTATGGAGAAGGGGCAGAGGAGATTTACCAGGATGTTCCCTGGATTGAAAACAAGTCTTTGTGAGGCAAGGTTCGCAGAGCTGGGACTTTTCTCTCTGGAGCAAAGAAGGACAAGAGGTGACTTATTTGAGGTCTATAAAATTCTGAGAGACACAGATAAGGTAGACAATCAAACTATTTTTCCCAGGGTGGGAGTAGTAAACATCAGAGGACATCTGTACAAAGTGAAGAGAGGGAAGTTTAGGGGAGACGACAGGGGTAAGTTTTTTTACACAGAGTTGTGGGGCCTGGAATGCCTTGCCAAGGATGATGGTGGAGGCTGGAACAATAGGGGCTTTTAAACTGGATGAAAGAAAAATGGAGGGTACAGAGGGTTAGTTTTTTTTTGGTAGGAGTAAATAGGTTGGTTAAACATCAAGGGCTGTGTTCTATGAATTGGCTTCTACTGTGTTGTAAGTAAAAACAACTTTAAAAATGAACAATGGGATATGCTTGTATTGACAACCTGGCTGGCAGAGACTAGTTGGATTGAAGAAGCCATGATATATTTATATTTCACGTACAAAGCTAGGGCTTTTCACTTTGGAGCAACATAGGATGAGAGGTGACTTAAGAGAATGAGGGGCTTAGATAGGGTGATCAGCCAGCACCTTTTTCCTGGTGCGACAATAGCAAATACCAGATGACATGCGTTGAAGGTGAGGGGAGGAAAGTTCGGGGGAGACGTCAAAGATACTTTTTTTTTACTCAGTGGTGGGCACCTGGAATGCATTGCCAGGGGTGGTGGTGGAAGCTGGTGCAATAGGGACATTCAAAAGACTTAGACAGGTGCATGGATGTCAGAAAAATAGGTTATGGGTGTGAGGGAGAGAAGAGTTCAACTTCAGGAGGAAGTCAGGGGACATGACCCAGTCCTCATCAAGGACTAGGTAGTGGAGAGGGTCAAGAACTTCAAATTCCTGGGCGTCAACATCTCCGAGGATCTGTCCTGGAATCTCCACGTTGATACAATCAAAGAGAAGGCTTTCCAGCGGCTATACTTTATGAGATAACTGAGGGGATTTGGTAGTTCACAGAAGACTCTTGTAATTTTCTACCGTGGAGAGCACTCTGGCTGGTTGCATCACTGTCTGGTACGGAGGCGCCATCTCTCAGGACAAGAATAAACTCCAGAGGATTGTTAACTTGGCCTGTGACATCATAAACTCCAGACTCCACTCCATCGAGGACATCTACATGAAGCAGTGTCTTAAAAAGCAGCCTCTATCCTCAAGGACCCCCAGCACTGAGGCCATTCCCTCTTCACTCTGATACCATCAGGAAAAAGGTACAAGGACAGCTTCGTCCCCGTTGCCGTCAGATTCTTGAATAATCAATGAACCAAAGACACTGCCTTACTTTTCATGCACTGTTATTTTTACTTTATATAGCAATGTTGTAAGATGGTTATAATATGCTCTCTAATGCTGCTGCAAAACATCAAATTTCATGACTTGTTCATGACAATAAATTCTGATTCAGGAATCTGATTGTTGTGGATTAGATTTATATAGGTCAGCACAACATTATGGGCTGATGGGCCTATGTTTTCACTGTAATGTTCACGATAGAGAACTTGTAGTCTAAAATTTGGTCTAAAAGCCAGCTCTATGGAATAGTTGTGAGCAGGTCCAACCCCAGGAGAAAGGGAGCTCTGTCAGACCTGCCATCTGAGCCTTCCACAGAGACCTGTCACCGAAACATTGGTGTCCTTTTTACTTCCACTGAATGCTGCGTGACCCACTGAGTTTCTCCAGCATGTTTGTGTGTTGCAACCGGCAGCGGCCTGTACCTCCACCCAGCCAGACAGGCAAACTCTCAATCCCTCAGCCATCTTCCCCACCTCCCCCAATCCCGCAACCATC
Organism: Narcine bancroftii; assembly: GCF_036971445.1. Taxonomy (NCBI): domain Eukaryota; kingdom Metazoa; phylum Chordata; class Chondrichthyes; order Torpediniformes; family Narcinidae; genus Narcine; species Narcine bancroftii. The sequence goes on from NC_091482.1 coordinate 6,158,099, forward strand.
ATCAAACACGCCCAAGGATGCAATACGGTCCCAAACCTCAGAGTACACACGAGCAAACCTTCAGTCAGGAGAACAAGAGGCCCCTGAGACAGAAGTGGAAAATAAAATCTTTAAAAAATAGTTTAACCTTTCCTGCATTCAATGAGACAATGCTACCCATAAATAAAAGATACCTTCCCAGCTTTATACCCCTTGGGAGTCCATTCTAATGAGTGCTTTTACACAAAAATAAAAATGTTGGGGTCATGCAATTGGAAGTTCAGATGGAATAAAATAAATCCTCCATCAGCGTGTGTGCAATGTCGGCAAATGTTTTCTAATAATTGGAACTGAATACTAAATCTAAATAATATGAACAAAAGAATTAGGCTGGTTATTCATGCACTAATATCCCCAAACTGAGAAAAATTAAGCTCAATTTAGTTGTCAACTTGAAAAAGGGGCAGTAGTTTAATTTACAGTTTATAAAAATAAAATAATTACAAAATAAAATGTGTCTTTTGTTATCTGATTCAATTAGAATCTGGCTGGATGCTTGATGTCAGCCGATGCCACTTTGAACAGACTGGGAGACAGTGACTAATGTATCTTAAGGGTCAACTGATTCTTTTCCTTCTTCTGACATGCTAAAGACTTCTCCTGCCAATAAAATACTCCCTTTGATGTGTTGCCATGCACAAAAGGCTGCAGCGAGTTTACACACCATCACCAACATTGTGTTTTCAACCTATTTTCAAGAAAGGTCATTGATCTGACACATTACTGTCACTCTCCAGAGGAGACCATTTGGCCCAACAAGTCAGTGCTAACTCTCAGACCACTCCCATCAATCCACTTAGCATCACAGAACACTACAGCATAGAAACAGACCCTTTGACCTATCTAGTCTGTGCCACACTCTTATTCTGCCTTGTTCCATTGACCTGCGCCCATAGAACCATGGAATCTGGTTCCATCTCAATTCCACCTGATTTTCCCACTTCCCGGGATACTTCCAGTTCAAGTTCATTATCATCTGATTGTATAACCCCGACAGGTTAGTGTGGCAGATAGAGTGGCACTCTTACTGTGCCAGTGACCCGGGTTCGAGTCCGGCGGTGTCTATAAAGAGTTTGTACGTTCTCCCCATGACCTGCGTGGGTTTCCTCCAGGTTGGGTGCTCCGGTTTTCTTCCACTCTTCAAAACATACAGGGGTTGTAGGTAATTGGTGTAATTGGGCAGCAGGGGCTTAAGGACTGAAAGGGCCTGTTACCTACCGTGCTATATGTCTAAATAAAATTAGAAGCAGCGTTCTCCAGTCCTCAATTCAAAAACATTCAAACACACAACCCCAGACATTACGCACATGGAGACAGACAATACACATGCAGTACATATATACATATATAAAAATAAATAAATATGGCTTTACAAATAGTAGAGGATTTGTATGAACAGATCATTTAGATGTTCAGTAATCTCACTGCCCGTGGGAATAAGCTGTTCCTCAGCCTGGTGGTGCTGGCTCTGATCCTCCTGGATCTTTTCCCTGATGAGAGTTATGAATTATGACAGGGGGAGGAGACAGACCAATAAAAGGTGTTAATTGGATATGATAAGAGGAGAGATGAGAATTGATTTTGGCTCTGTGAAAGGAGACAGAGGGAAAAGGGAAGAGTGAGAGAGAAAGAGCCAGAGAAAAGGTGATGGGGGAAGAAGAAGAGGGGGGGGTGTTTAACATAAACTGGAGAAGTTGATGTTAATGCCATCTGGTTGAAGGGTGGCCAGATGGAAGATGAGGTGTTTTTTTGACATACAGCAAAGTTTCAGGCCATTTTGGCCCATAAGTCCTTGGAGCCCAATTACATTCAATTAACCTACACCCCCAGTATGATTTGAATGGTGGAAATCCTACACAGGAACGGGGAGAACATACAAACTCCTTACAGACAGAACAGGATCCGAACACCGGTCCCAATCGTTGGCCCTGTAAAGGAGTTAAACTAATTGGTATTGTTCCTCCAGTTTGTGGGTGGTCTCAGTCTGGCAGTGTATGAGCCATGGACAGACAGGTCAGCATGGGAATGAGGCTGGGAAATGAAATGGGTGGCCACTGAGACAATCCACCTTATCTGTGCCCCTCCACGAAGTCACGTCCTACACCCCAGCCTATCCAGACTCTCTATAACCCAACCAATATCGTGATCCTTCCTGCACCTTCCATCTTGATGATATCCTTCCCATTTGCCGTTCCTTGGTCTACTTTTCCAGTTCATCTCGATCCCGTTGTAATTTCAGATCACAATCTCCGTGGTCCATTTACCTTCTTCTGTTTCCTGTCCTGCGCTCTCTTCAAACTCAATGAATTCACCGCAACATGTACTATTCTACAGTGCACCATTGAACAAAAACTGATTTAAAAGTGTGCTGAGGGACAAGTAATTGTCCGAGAAATCTGCTCACCTGACATCACCAATGTAGAACTGAGTAGCACAGGCCCACGTGACTGGACTGTACAATATGTCCAATGAAGTCTGGAGGGTTATGGAGTGGGAGCAGGTGAGTGGGGCTAGAGAAATAGTGGTTGGCACAGACTAGTTGGGCTAAATGGCCTGTTTTCTGTGCTGTAGTATTCTCTGGTTCTAAATGAAACCTCGTTCTTCCACATGATCCATATCCTTCAACCCCTGCACATTCATTTAAGAATCAAAATCAGAATTTATTGTCATGAACATGTCTTGAAATTCATTGTTTTGCATTAGTATCACCATGCAATTATTGTTATGCATTAGTATCACCATGCAATTATTGTTATAAGCACATTAAATAAATTAGTGCAAAGAAGAAAGAGTGAGGTAGTGTCTGTAGTTCATTGTCCATTCAGAAATCTGATGGCAAAGGGGAAGAAGTTATTTCTTTGCCGCTGGGTGCTAGTCTTCAGGCTCCTGTACCTCCTTCCTGACAGTAGCAAAGTGAAGAGGGCACGACCTGGGTGGTGGGGGTCCTTGATGATAGAGGCTGCTTTCTTGAGACACTGCCTCTTGTAGATGTCCACAATGGAGTGAAGACTGATGCCCATGATGGTGCTGGCCAGGTTCACAACTCTTGGCAACCTTTTTATGAGGCTCTGATAGCTCAGTGGTTAGAGCACTGGTTTTGTAAGCCAGGGGTCATGAGTTCATCCCTTGCTGGAGCCTCATTTCTGTGAGGGGTGCTGGACAAAGTGGCAACGGTAAATAAAGTTAAAGAATTTTATGTATGTTACATTCTAAATGTAGCACTGCGTGACAATAATGGAACCTTTACCTTTTCCTATCTTTTTGGGACTTCCATACCAGACAGTGATGCAACTATTCAGAATATTCTCCACGGTACACTGACAGAAGTTTGCAAGAGTCTTCGGTGACATCACAATTCTTCTCAAACTCCTCACCAAGTACAGCCACTGGCAGGCCTTCTTCATGATTGCATTGACATGGAGGCACCAGGATATGTTTTCAGAGATGTTGACCCCCACCCAAGGAATTTGTTAATCCTTTCCAATGTTGACTGCTCAATGAGGACTGGTTCATGTTCTCCTGATCTCTCCCTCCTGAAGTCCACAATCAGTTCCTTAGGTTTGCTAACGTTGTGTGCAAGTTTAATCCCTCTTAACCATTCTTATTGTACAGTAACATCCCTGGTATCCAGCACCAATGGAGATTGGTAAATGGTGGTTGCTTGAGACTTACTCTTACAATCCCTAACTAATACACTTGCATTAAGAATAAACAAAAGACAAAAATTCTACGCAGAACTTACATTGAACAAACTTGACTTGATAGAATATATAAACCTTAAAGCATTTTTCTTTATTTTCAGTCCTATTCTTTGAAAACATTTAACCGTTGCTGCATCTACAGGTTCCTCCCCCTTCAGGGAGCCGCAGGAGAGACAAACTGTAACATTATAGATAATTGCACCCCCCCCCCCAAGTTTATAGATAAAGCCTCTGACCAGGGCAACTCTTACCAAGCAGGGATAAGGAGACACTTTATCGGCAAACGGCAAACAGCATGAACCAGCTCTTCATTCTTCCTCCTAAGTAACATAAAAAACAAAGAATTTGGAATTGATTTGGATGGTGCACAAAAAAGATTTGTTAAGATAGCTCTAGCCGTAGCAAAAAAATGTATTATGTCAACCTGGAAATTGAAAGATAATTTGAAAATACAACAATGGTATATAGAAATGAATAAATGTATTCCATTAGAAAAAATAACATATAGTTTAAGAAATAATATTGAAATATTTGAACAAATATGGGAGCCTTACATGAAACACAATAGAGAAAACCTACCGGGGACATTCACTACCTAAATTAACGAAAGGAGAGGGAAATGAAAAGAATTGACTCAGTGGAATTTCTTGTTTATTTTTATTGAATGACAACATTGTTTGACTGGTTTAATGTATCCTAGATTTTGTACTTTAAATGGACGGGGGGGAGGGTGGAGGTAGGGAGGGTAGGATGGGAGGAGGGAGGGGGGGGGAGAAAATGGCACTGTATATATTTGAAAAGGAAAAAGTATGTATCATGGTCAATGTGGTTTATGGTGTGAAAAATAAAAAATTTAAAAAAAACCCAGCTCTTCATCCTGGGCAATGCCATTTCACACAACTTTATTCAAACAGCTGCTATGAAAATAGCCCGACCAAGGCTCCCCGCTGGCTGAATATTTGCTCCCATTTTCACCAAAGGTTTATGTGTTACTTCAGAGAGCATTTACTTTTACAATTTTAAACTTACATATTTTACCTATTATTTTATTCTTATTTATTTCAATTTTTAAAATGTATTTTTCTTGATTTTTGTTTTGCTGGTTGCTTGAAATCCAGACACCAGGGATTTTACTGTATCTGCTTCCAACACTATCCCTGAACATCTCCCTTAATCTCCCCCCCACCCCCCAATATGGAACATCTCCAGGGAATCCTGCCATCGGAGGGAAGTAGCAATGATCAAGGATCCACACCACCCAGCACACACTCTGTTCTCGCTGCTGCCATCAGGAAAGAGGTGCAGGTGCCACAAGACTCGCACCACCAGGTTCAGGAACAGTGCTACCCCTCCACCATCTGGCTCAATCAGGGACTCATTTAAGGATCTTACTTTGCTCATTTTTTAAATTATTGAATATTTATTTTCTGTATTTGTAGTCAGTATGTTTACATTTCTTTCTTTTGTATACATTTCTTTCTTCTTGAGTACAGTTTACAGTTACTGGTAATTAGAAGTTCTGCCTAGTCGGCAGGAAAAAGAATCTCAGGGTTGTATCTGATGTCATGCATGTACTTGAACAATAAATTTGAACTTTGAACTTTCCTGAAATGCGCATCCTCTATTCATACACGACAAACAAGATTGCCTACCCTGTCACTGGCTCTCATACTTTTGCAAACTTTATCAGGTCTTCCCTCAGCCTGGATTGAAGCCCGTGCCACCCAATTAACCAACAACCCTGTACATTTCTGGAAGATGGGAGGAAACCGGAGCACCCGGAGAAAACTCACACTGTTCACAGAGAGAATGAGCTGCATCTTTACAGAAAGCAGCAGATTTGAACCCGGGTCGCTGGCGCCGTAATAGCGTCATGCCGCCCAATACAACCACCATCCGCTTCTTCAGCTGGGGAGCGGAGAACACTGTGATCTGCAGCCAATGGTTTCTGTGAATGGGAGTAATGTTTGTTTGGTCACCAAAAAAAAGGACAGAAGATAGAAAGTTAACTTTAGCAAATTGGCCCTGAGAACATCTGAAAGATGAAATTAAGTGTGAATACAGAATGATGAACGCGAAAGGCATTCATTAGAAGACAAGAGACCAATCAAAGTTCGGAGCTTATTACAGAAGTTCAGAGCAAGTAGTGAACTCCACCAGACCCACGTTTCATAATCCTTATTATGACTAATTCCTACGACATTCCTCTAGCTCCAACTGCACTTTTGACATCCTGGGTCACCTTTGTTCAAGTCAACTGTCCTCTGATTGCACTTGTACAACCCGACGAAACAGCGCTCTCCGGTCCCTCGGTGCCAAACCCGCAGACACACAACCAGACATAACACACATACAGAGAAATAATACACATGCAGGATAAGTAAATAAAATGCTATTTTGTACATATGGAGTCTCGGATGGTCGTTCCGCATTCTCTCTGCCCTTGAGATGAGGTGTCTTGACTGGGGGATATTTGGTGACAAGCAAATAAGGATGGGGGGGTTTTCGAAACCTAGTAACATAAACTGAGGAGCTTGGATAGAGGGGACTTGGAGAGAATGTTTCCATGTGGTGGAGGGGTCTGGGACTAAAGGGAACAACCTCAGAAGGCTAAAAATACGAGGAGGAATTTCTTAACTCAGAGGATGGTGAATCTATGGAATCAGTTCATGCAGACAGCTGTGGGGGTCAAGTCATTGGGTGGCTTTAAATTGGAGATTGATAGGTTCTTAATTAGGAAGGGAATCAAAGGTATGGGGTGAAGGTATGGGTTGAACATGATGGTAAATCAGCAATGATGAAATGGTGGGGCAGACTTGATGGGCTGAATGGCCTAATTCCACTCTGATGTCTTATGGTCTTTCAGTCATCAGGAAATGTTGTGAGTTATTTAAACTGAATGTTCCACTGGCTTTTCTTTCAGCCCCTATTAATGAAATGACATACTAACATTCAAGACAGTTCAAAAGAATTATTGACTAATTCCTGAGTGTCAAGATTTCTTCATGATCACATACACAAAACACACAAGAAGGAGATTCCGCTCTTTGCACCATACAGGCACACAAAGAGGGGCCAGAAATGTCCTTGGAGTATTGGCTGTGAGGGGTAACCTTACAGAGGTTTTGTAAAATCATGGATAAAGTGAATGGTCCTTTCCTCAGTCCAAAACAGGACATAGGTTTGAATTAAGAGGAGAAACATTTAAAAGTGGACTGAGGGGCACCTTTATCACACAGAAGGCGGTGGGACTGTGGGACGAGCTGCCAGAGGAAGTGGTAGAGGTGGGAACAATTATAATGTTTAAGTCTTTTGGGCGGGTACCTAGGTAGGAAGGATATGACCCAAATGGGACAAGTGTGATGGACAGCCTGGGTTAGCATGGCCAGGATGGGTGGAATGGCCTGCTTTCGTGCTGTGACTCCATGACACCTATCAATCAGGCTAGGTTTGAGTGCTCAGCACTAAACCATCCTGGGGTTGGGGGGGGGGGGCCTGCTGATGCTCCTCTGACAATCCTGCTGCAGCCAACATCGAGCCCCAGGGCTGAGCCAGTGGCCCTCTAGATACACCCTGAGCCAACTCCTTCACCAACCTTTCTCTGGGGACTCAAAAGAAATGCGGGAGGAACTCAGCCGGCCAGACAGCACCCATGGGCGCAAATGGTCGGCTGGTGGTTCAAGTTGGGACCCTGTATCGTGATAAAGACCCGGAACATTGACCTGGCGACCCTGCCTGACCATCCAGCAGTTCCTCGTCTGCTCAAGATTCCAGCATCCACAGGCCTGGCGCCTCTCTCCTCCTTCCACTGCGGGAAGCACTCTCCCCTTTCGTGCTGATCGGCCCAAGCCCCTCTGCTAATGCAAGAGCATCAGGATCTCGACTAGAGGGAGGTTCATGGGAATGGATTGGGTTCCTCAGCGTTGTGAAGATGCCTCCCTAACCACAGCCTAACTGGCATATTAATGCAATCTCCAATGAGTTTTCACTCTGGAACTGCTTTTCCTGTTCTTACTTTAAACTCCTAATGTATATTTTTTCTCCAATTGAATCCCATGCAGCAATCACATTTACTGATAGCATAACCGAGCTAACTGCATTTGACATCTGACAAACGTTTCACAAACCCTCTTTGTTCAATTCTGCTTAACCATTCCTATTGACAGGAGCAGAGCTCAATATGAGTGGGGCAGCCTGTCAGACACTTCCCCCTCACACCTTCTTCCACTAGTCAGTGGTTGTCCATCATGTCTCCCACTTCACTGTCTTAGAGAATCTCTAGCAGCCACCAGTAATTGAAAGCCCAGCAGATCCTCGGCTGGAATAAGTTGCATGGATCTTTAAAGTGTCAGAAGCATTGGAATTTGTTTCAGTCGAGAAATTTAAACATTATAACTATTATAGCTCTTTTTGTTTATTTTCAATTGTGAGGATATTTAAGGGAAAAGTTAGGTCCAGCTATGTCATTACCTACTTATACTAAGGTGGAAACTCTCAGTAGGAGGAGAAATATTAAGAAATTTACTTCTGTAATATATCTTTTGTTACAAACAGGTAAATAAGGAGTTCATAAATCTAGACAGAGATGGGAGTTAGATTTGAATATTATAATTGATGAGCAAAGATGGTCAAATCTCTGCCGACATTGTATAATCAATACTATTAATGTAAGATATAAATTAGTTCAATATAATTTTTTACATCACTTATATCTTACACCACAAACATTGAATAGAATGAAATCAGATCTATCAGATCAATGTTTTAGGTGTGGTGAGGAGATAGGATCTTTCTTACGTTCAACTTGGTCAGGTCCCAAGGTAAGATCTTTTTGTGTGGATTTAAGGAATTTTTGAGAACAGGTAACAGGTGTATTTCCACAAAGCCCAGATTTATTTTTACTGGGAAATATAGAAGGAACAAGACCCAAGTCGAAATTATCAATGTACCAAATGGAATTCGTTAAAACTGCATTAGTGATGGCAAGGAAATGTATTGCAGTGACCTGGAAATTAGATTCCCATTGGGAAGATGGAATGCAGAAATTCAAAGTTGTAGTCCCTTGGAAAAAAATCACATATAATTTGAGAAATAAATATGGTATATTTTTGAAAATCTGGCACCCGTATATGCAAATTTTAGGTATAAATATGTAGTAGTCTTTCTTGCTCCTCAAGACCTGTGTTAACCTTCTCTAAGTTAATTATATAGAAATTCTGTTGGCATCCTGTATGTTGGATGACAATTCTCCAAGCAATCTTTGACGTTTATTATTTTTCTTTATATTACTATATTATATTTTTCTTATATATTAATTTCTTTTGGGGTGGGGGTTTAGAGGGAACGGGGTGTGCGGGGAGGGATTATAATCATTGCAACTGTTAAAAAATTTCTATTCTGATATATTAATTGTTTATTAACTACATGTATGGGAAAAAATTTAAATAGAATATTTTTAGAAAGAGAAATTTAAATATTAAAAATGTGTGACATAAGCAAGCCAAAATTAGGAAGTGAGCTAAAGATTAAACATATTGATGAAGGAAGAGCAGTAGATGTAGTGTAGGGGTAGGCAACCTTTTTCTTTCCACTCACATTCCACCTTAAATATTCCCTATGCCATTGGTGCTCTGTGATTAGTAAGGGATTGCTTAAGGTGGTATGTGAGTGGAAAGAAAGTTTGAAAACCACTGTTTTAATCGTACCTAAATGACTTGTTATGTGCACATTTTCATAGCTCCAAATGAAATGGGCCAATGACAATTTTTCTCAAGCAAATATTTCAGTAACAATTGGGTCTAGAGAAGAGATTCTCAACCTTTCCTTCCCATTCATATACCATCTGAAGCAATCCCTTACTAATCACAGAGCACCAATGGCACAGGGATTGCTTCAGGTGCTCCAGATCATCCTTACCCACATGAAATTCTTGACATTCCCTGTCCAGTTGTAGGTAGATGAGTTAAAAGGAGAGTCGGAGTTTGGATCTGAGGCCCAGACCATATAACCATGGATGAAATCGAGGGCACTGAGAGAAAGTTGAGCTCGTCACTCAAGTAACTGAAGGCTGACTTGGAAGAGGAGGTTGTCTCAGTTTACTGGGTAACAGTTCTTCCTCAGCCCAACCTCATTGAGGTATGTATAGATTAATCTGTTGTCCCATTGGTTTCTATGGGGTTGTCCTGATTATGAGGTTGCACTTGTTCTGTTGATAGCAACCACTGTTCTTCCCATGAAGCTTTCTGAGGGATTCTGTGCCTTGTGCAACCTGGGTATAGCAACTCAAGTGAAGTTTATTGTCATCTGATTACACATATACAACCCGATGAAACAGCGTTCTCCGGTCCTCGGTGCAAAACATGCAGACTCACAACCAGACAAAACACACATACAGACAAACGATACATACGCAGTATTCATATATACAGATAAATACAGATTGTTGCATAAATTTGAGAGCCTCAGATGCTAAGTGTGAGCAGTTTCTTGGATTGTTCAGCATTCTCACTGCCTCTACCACTTAATGTGCCACTTGCCTCCACTCATTGAATGATTCTCACTCTGGCTATCGAGTGAGATGGGAAGCAAAGGAGTCCTGGTGCTGGGAGGGGTAACCGTCCTGAGTCCTCACCTACAGGAATATGTATTGCAATATTGCATTAATGATCCAGATGTGTGTTCTGATGAAGAACCAATTGAAATACATGAATGGAGGCCATTGAGCAATTTCTGAACCAGCTCTCCTTGGCTCTACCACCCAGTGCCCTTTGATATGGAAACAATTTGATTTCCTACTATATCTAGAACTTCAAATTCCTGGTTGTCAGTATCACCAAGGATCTGACCTGGAGCCTCCATATTAATGCCATCATTAACAAGGCTTGCCGCGGCTATACTTTGTGAGGAGTTTGACGAGATTTGATATGTCACCAAAGACTCTCAAAAATTTCTACATGTGTAACGTGGAGAGCATTCTGACTGGTTGCGTCACTGCCAGGTACGGAGGTGTCAATGCTCACGAAATAAAAAATTCCAGAGGTTGTTAACTCGGCCTGAAACATCACAGGCACCAGACTCCACTACATCGAGGACATCTACAAGAGGCGGTGGCTTAAGAAAGCGGTCTCTACCCTCAAAGACCCCCACTGCCAAGGCCATGCCTTCTTCACTCTGCTACCATCAGGAAAAAGGTAGAGGAGCCTGAAGACGGGCACTCAGCGGCACAAGGACGACTTCTTCCACGCTGTCATCAGATTCCTGAATGGACAATGAACCACAGGCACTGCCTCACTTTGACTTCTTCTTGCACTATTTTTACTTATTTTGTTAGGTGATTTATATAAATGTTTGCGCTGTAATGTTGCCGCAAAACAACGAATTTCATTCATGGCAATAAATTCTGATTCTAATCTTGAGATGTTCAAGTTTAGAGTGGATGTGGTTTCTTGTGTACATTAATGAAACATTACTGTGGACATGCAATTTTCCCAATCACATTCACAGTGAATTTTTGAAAGCCAATTCCAGGGCCAGAATAACATATACCAGGGTGCATCTGTACAAAGTGAAAGGAGGGAAGTTCAGTGGAGACACCAGTGGTAAGTTTGTTACACAAGAGTTGTGGGTGCCTGAAATGCCTTGCATGTGATAGTGGAGGCTGGAACATCAGGGGCATTTAATACATCTTACATGGATGAAAGAAAAATTGAGGGTTATGAAGTCAGAAGGGTTTAGTTCTTCTCTTTAGATCAGCACAACATCAGGGGCCGATAGGCCTGCACTGCCCTGTTGTGTTCTATGTTTGATCCATTAATTCATCCATTCCCAAAACACTTTTGATTTATTTATGATCATTCAAAATGCTTTGGCAATTTCGATTTAACAACATACAAACTAGGAGCAGGAATCTGGCCTGTTGAGCCTGCTCCGCCATTGAATGAGATCACGGACTCAGATCATTAGATGTGGGCATGAGAATGCTGTTTAATCCTCCTGCCTGAGGAGGGTCTACAACTGAGTTCTACCCAAGATCAGACTCCAGAGGGGTCATGAGTACAGTTCCTTCCTCAGTGTATGATGGGTGTGGCAGTGATGGTTCTCACAGTGTGAGAACTTTGGTTTTATTATGTCCATGACCTGGCTCTACCTTTACACTGCTGATGTCCCCGTACCACCCCATATCACATGCTTGATATCCTCCTCTGCGAGTCGCTGTAGTTCTCCTCCAAAACCCCTTCATCTCTTTGCGCATTCTTTCTGCAAACAACTCCTCAGCTCTGGCACTTCTCACCGTCCATGCCTCCTCTCTCCTCACTCTCCACCTTGGCCGTAAAGGCTCTTCGAAAGTTTTAAGAGTCATTTCTCCATTGAAGTCACTCAAGGTCACAGTTACCTTCTCACAGTTGGTCGACGTTCCCTCTACTAAACCCTCGACTTTTGTCAACGAATCAACTGATCGAATCTCCCTCTCTTCTCTTCCCAATGCTCTTTAATGTAGAAACAATTTGGTTCCATTCTAAATCTAATCTTGAGATGTTCAGGTTCAAAGAGCACTCGTGGCTACTTGTGTACAGTAATGGAACATTATTGACAGCCTCTCCACACCTCATTGCACTCATTGGGAGAGAGAGAGGAATTAAAAAATAAGTTCCTGAAGATATGATGAAGAGAGACTCCAAAATTAAATTTCAAGCAAATAATTATCAAAAATAAATCTTTGTTTGCAATGGCAATTTCCCCTCATAAAGTATTTTTTTTAAATCAGAAATCTGGAGTCATTTCTTTTTAAAGGTCAAATTCTCACTATGTTAAAGAGAAATAAAAGTGGAATCTCCATTGAATTTCCATTTGTTAAACTCAGAGCGCTTCTATTAATCTTAATCAAATGATTCACCTGGTCTGCTTTCCTCGGTTTTCCTCCTGTTTCAGAAGCTCTGCAACATTTTGGAGTAACAAATTTCATCAATTATTAACATGAATTCCATTCTCCGTCTGAAGATGAAGTTGCAGGCATCTCCTGCATTTCCTTTGAGGATCGATAGATGTGACTGGTGTAATCACCATTCGGTTGGATACAGTGAAATTGCTCAAAATACCAAGCTATATTTTTTTATTACAATCAATACACTTTTCCTCAGGCTTTGTGCTGTCTCTCACCTATCTGCTGCCCGCTTCTTAGATACACCACTACAAAGAGGATACAAAGGGCAAGGCAACATTGAGAAGCTTTCAGGAGTAGGTTATTCCGCTGGTGCTCCAGAATCCAGGTTGTTGGAATGGGGCCGTACAACTTTGGGAGCTCTTGGATCCAGAGTCACTCCAAAGCAGGGGTCGACAAAGGTTTAGGCTTTAGAAAAATTTATTATTGATTATATTTATTTATTTTACATGCTTGGAGGCTCAATGAGAGATCAAAGATCAATTGTTAAAAAAATTTGCCAACCCCTGCTCCAGAGAGGTCCGAGAACCATGCAGTTCACCTCTGATGGATCCACTCTGCCAATCTTTGAGATTGTAAATATAGATAATTTTATTGGTCTCCACCATTCGACTCCTCAACAGCCAACTCAATTAGGGACTCATTTAAGGACTCTTACTTTTAGCACTTTATTGATTTTTTTCCCTCCGATTTGCACAGTCAGTTTGTTTACATTTTTCTATTTGTTGACTTGTGTACGCAGTGCCGATTAATGCAAATGAAGGCCCTGGGCTGCGAGACCTTGGGAGGCCCAAACTTAAAAGCATCTGATCATGAGAAACAAAGCCTCATTCTCTTCTTTATCTACTCAATGAAAGTAGAAAATTGCTAACATTTTAGCATGGATAACAATTTTATTGAAATTCACAGATATCAAAGAATCCTCACTTGTTCTCAAAGCGCATGCTATAATGATAGACAGTAAATGCAGAGCTCTCGCCAGCATGCGCGATTGTGAGAATCCCACAAAGAATTCAGAAAATTCCAGCAAGTTGCAAATCGGCCAGGCGGGAAAAGCCTGCGTGAAAACTTGTGTAACTGTTATACATATGTGTCTAACGTTTCTAAGCAACTAGGCCTTGAGAGTAAAATCAAGTGTAGGTGCGTTCAGCCCTCCCATCAATGTGTTCTTGAATGTTGGATTTGTGCTTACACATTACTCTGGCCTAGGTACACCCCTGATTCTTATCGTTACAAATTAATGGTAATTTTTTTTTGGCAGGAAGCTGAGGCCTCCTTAGATTATGAGGCCCTGGGCTGCTGCCCGCTCAGCCTGTATGTAAATCCAGAACTGTGTGTACGTTGAGTGCAGTTTACTTTTTGCACTACCAATAAGTTGCATTTCTGCGTGGCCTGCAGGAAAAAGAATCTCAGAGTTGTATGTGATATCACGTATTCACTCTGACAATAAACCCGAAATCATAATCTGAAATTTAGTCTGCCTTGCAAATGTAGATACATTTAGGAATCACGTGTCGATATTAAAACGCTGCTGCAAACAGCTGTAAATGTTGACACACTCCTCATGTAAATGTTCACACAGTCCTCATGTAAATGTTCACACACCCCTTAGGATCAAATGCAGCCCTTAATAGACACATAAGGTTCACTTTCAAAGATGGATAAATTTCTGATGATCATTGGTAAATATCAAACATCCAGGGATTTCCTGTGAAGATGTATTACTCTCAAGGCAATCCTTTAAATGGTGAATCCTTGTGATTCTATCGCACACACCTCAAAGCTCTTATGGACAGTCCCAAAGACCACCTATACACGCTGCTATTCTCTCTAAGACCACTCGGAAAATTATCCACTCATAAGTGAAGAGAGAAAAGTTTAGGGGAGACATCAGAAGTGAGTTTTTTTTTAAACACAGAGAGCCTTGGGTGCCTGGAAGGCCTTGTCAGGGGTGAAGGTGGAACAATAGGAGCATTTAAGAGATTCTTAATCGAGCACATGGATATAAGATAAATAGAGCGTTACGACGTATGGAGGGTTTCATTTTGTTTTGGTAGGAACATATAGGTTGCCGCACATTGAGGGCTAAGGACAACTTGAAAATATCGCATCATTTCTGAGAATATTCTCTTGGAAAATCCAAATAACTACCTACCAATCCTGATATAAACTGAAATACTCCAGGAAACTTCCATTAATAATGTAATGATATTTGGGATACCTGTAAGAGTAATCCTTGACAGATTATGTATTAATGTGACAAATATTCCTGAGAACATTTTTCAAATACTGATGAACTCTTGTCATCATTATAACATTGTCCAAATAAGTGAAGAAAATACTTCAGATGTGCAACGCAAACTTCCCTCCCCTGTATGGATTTCATGTATATCTCCCACGGCCTACAAAAAGCAACCAACATCCTAAAGGACACTTTGCACTCTGGTCACAATCTCTTCCCCCTCCTCTAAAGGTAACAGGTCCTTCCGGCCCACGAGCCTGTGTCACCCAATTGACCTGCATCCCCTGGTATGTTTTGAACAGTGGGAGGAAACCAGAGGAAATCCACGCAGACATGGGGAGAGCGTAAAAAATCCTTACAGACAGTGCCAGATTCGAACCTGGGTCACTGGCACTGTAACAGTGTTGCACGAATCGTGCCGTCCAATTACACCCAATTAACCTACAACTCCAGTACATTTTGAAGGGTAAGAGGAAACCAGAGCACCTAGAGCAGACATGAGAGAACGTACAAGCTCCTTACAAGTAGCACCACATTTGAACCTGGGTCACTTGTGCAGTGATAGCGGTGTGCTAAATGTTTTGCTAACTGAGCAGTTCAAATGGTTTAAGAGTGTGAAATTGTGCACCTGCAGGCTTAAAGTCAGTTTCAACCATCAGGCTCCTGAATGAACCCCACAACAATGCTCTCAATGCTTTGTACTAATTGATTTATTTTTCCTTGTAGCTCTGTAAATGTACAATTGCCTTTCTGCTTAGCATGGCTGCATGCATGTTAAAATTGACCTGTTAAAATGCTGGTGGAAGAACAAGGCATATACGACAAATAAACCTTCACTTAAAATAGTATTTTTGGTGTTGGCCAATCAACAAGTAGAGATGGATGCTGAATAAAGTTACTTCACTCAAAAATCTGTTGCTTTTAGCAGTGATTTCCAACTGGCCCACATTGGGAATGTTTCCCAGCCTCCAGAAGACCCGATAAAGCACTGATAGGGTGCTTGTTTATCTTTCCTAGTTCTGATCAAGGGGCTTCGACCTGAAACATTATCATTGCTTCTCTTTCTGCACATGCTGCCTGACCTTCTATAGTAAGGCCAGTGCCACGTTCAGTTTAAATTTCAATTTGCGCGGGAATCTCACTGAGTTTTCCATAGTTCACTGGATGCCATTGGTAACTGCAGCATCATCAGTATGTCCTGACTCCAGGAAGGCAGCTCTTGATCCTGAATGAGTTATCCTACATTCTGTCAAAGCATGAAACATTCATGGCACTGACTGCGTAGAACAACATTTACAATATAGTACCTGTAACCTAGTAAAAGTGCCCCAAAGGCACAGGATATTCATCCAATTGAACATGACACCAAGTCACATAAGGATGTATCAGGACAACTGGCCAATGCTTTTTCTTCTCCATGAAATAACCCATCCTGACAATTAAGGAAATTCCCCTGAGAAGCAGATGAACCAATGAAGCCCCCAAAGTAAAAAAAATCCAAACGAGGCAAAATTTAAACCAGTTTCAATGGGTAGAGGGGTAACATTTATTTTAGACAGTGAGTATTTGTGTTTTGTAAAAGATAGTAAAACCCCTGGTATCCAGCACCTATGGGGATTGGTTAATGCCAGATAAGTGAGTGCTTGAGACTTACTCTTCCAATGCCTAACTAATACACCTGTATTAAGAATAAACCATTTAAAAGACAAAAATACTCACATTGAACAAACTTCACTTGTATGAATCTATAAACCTTAAAGCGTTTTACTTTATTTTCAGTCACATTTTTTGAAAACATTTAACTGTCGCTGCATCTGCAGGTTCCTCCCCCTCCACGGAGCCATTGTAAAGATGAACAATAAATTAACCCCCCTCCCCTAAGTTTATAGATAAAGCCTCTGACTGTGGCATATCTTACTAAGCATGGATAAGGAGACACTTTCAGAGAGTCACCCCAATGGTGAGCGGCATCAACCAGCTCTTCATCCTGAAAGGCTCGATGCATAGTATCAAACAAAATCTTGGAAGGTGATGGGTGGAGGTGTGGGAAAATAACAAGTAAGAGGTCAGGGGAAGGGTAGAAGAAAAAAAGTTGAGGGGAAGGTGGATAGCTCTGAATGAAGAGAGAAGTGGATGGAGACCTGTAGAAAAGGAGACGGAGGGATAGGGAAAGAGAGAGTCTCCGACAAGAGGTTTAATAGAAACTGGAGAAGTCAAAGTTCATACCATCTGGCTGACAGTGCCCAGACAGAATATTAAGCATTGTTCCAATTTTCAGGTAGCTTTGGTTTGGCAGTGCATGAGGTCATGGACAGACATGTCAGTGTGGGAATGATGTGTGGAATTAAAATGGTTGTTTTCTGGGAGGTTCCTATTATTGCAGTGGGCAGAGTGAAAGTGGTCAATGAAATTATCTCCCAGTCTCCCCGAAGTAGAAGAGGTTACATGAGAGCACCAGATGCAGTAGATGATCACTGCAGATTCACAAGTAAAGAGCTGCTTCACTAGGAAGGTCTGTTTGGAGACCCAAATAGAGGAGAGGAAGGAGGTGGGGGCACGTGCAGCATTCCTTGCAGTCACAGGTGGAAGTCCTGAGAGGGTCATTGGTGGGAGTTATAATTTGATGAGGGAGACCCAGAAGGAGTAGTTCCTGCAGAAGGTGGGTGGGAGTGGGGGGGATGGGAAGATGTTTCTGGTAGTGGGATCAAGTTGTAAGTGGTGGAAATTACAGAAATGTTGGATGTGGAGGCTGGTGGGGTGGTTGGTGAGGACAAGGGGAACTCTGCCCTTGTTACATCTTGGGGGCCAGGGTAGATGTGCGGGAAATAAGGAGATGTGGGAGAGAGCTGAGATGATGACAGTAGAGTGGAAGCTGTTTTTTTGAAGAGGTGGGACGTTTTGGATATTCTGGAACAGAAGATCTCATCCTGGGAGCAGATGTGATGAAGGAGGAGGAATTGAGAGGAAGGAATAGAATCTTTAACCATCTGTGGGGAGCTTGCTTCCCAAGATGGAAACAGAGAGAGCCAGATAGGGGAGAGTGTTGCCAGTGATGGGGCAAATGAATTTAAGGTCGGGGTGGAAGTTGGCAGTAAAATGGATCAAGTTTAGGAGCTCATCATGGGTGCAGGAGGCAGCACTAATGTGGTCATCTATTGGGGAGAGGAAGCCTTGCTTGGGGCATGGGTTGCTTCACAGAGCCTCCAAAAAGGCAGAGGCAGAGCTAGGACCTATGGAGAAAGTGGGGATGAGCCAAAGGAGAAGCAATTGAGCTTTTAAACCTCGTCAAATGCCTCGGGAAACTATTATTGCAGTCCAAGTGGAACTCCAAATCCACATCGTTGCGTGACTGTGGGAAAATCTGCCGCCAGATGTCCCAAGCACTGTTTTAACGACACTTGCTCTGGTCTATTTAACGAAGGCGCTTTTCCAGGCGGGCCAATATTTAGTTTTATTCCTGGATCGGGATTTGGTCATGGAACTTGGCTTTTGAAGCAGGAGAGATGTGAGCCAGCAACTCAGTCCCCATTTACCCAATCAATGCGTACAGGTAATCCATGTTAAAATGGTGACTGTTCTCACCTTGCGAGGACAGGAATAGCGGGAGCAGGAATCGAATGGAAGATAGCCTGATAACTTTCTCAACTTTCTTTTCAAAAGAGAAAATGATTGGGGCCTCCGTTTGGGGAATTCGCTCATGTCTTTGAACACCTTGATGGCCACATATTGTAGAGAGAGAGAGGGGGGGGGGGTGGAGGAGGAGGTCTCCACTGCCGCAGCCGGCAGGCCGGGCTCTTTCAAACCCCCCCGCGCACCACCTTCCTCACCTCCTTCGTGTCTCCTTGGGAAATTTGAACATTCTTTCTGCATTCTACTTTCCCTTTTTCCCTCAAATTCGGAGGGGTATTGGTGAAGGGCGGTTGGATGCTGAACAGCGCAGGGAGATCTGGTCGACGGGGAGAGGTGTGTAGGAGCGTGTCTTTATATATAAGGCGGATGCGTCCATCACTCCTTTTAAGGCAAAGCCTCTTATTTTCCCTTAAACCAGGCGTCGCTTGCTCGGTCAACCCCTCCCCCCCTGAATTAAACATTTCAACACTGTTCGGTGGCTTGGCACTCTGAGGAACGCGTGTTAGTAACAGCTTTATATATAATATATACTCTTTTTTTTCAAAAAAGAGAAAGAAAGTGGGTTTTTTTTTGTTGTTCTGACCTCCTTCTTCCCCCCCCCCCTCTTTTTTTCATCCCTCCTTCTCCTGAGCAGTCGCACCTCCTCCACCCGGGGCGAACCCTCTCAGAAAAGCCGGGCTCGCTGCGTCTCCTGCCGGCTGCAGCAGCCGGCTGCGAGCGCTCGCTCCCTCCCTCCCTCTCTTTCTCTTCGCGCTCTCTCTCTCTCTCTCTTTTATCCCAAGCACTCAGGATGCGGAGGAGCTCGTTCAGGATATCTGTGCAACCACCCAGGACTCGTTCCCTTCTCCCGGATCGCTGTTAGTTCGAGGTGATTCTCCCAAATAAAGGGCCAACTTTCCTTTGAGCGGCACCGGGGCGAAAATGGACAGGAAAGGTAAGTTAAATTTGTGATTTTTAATTTGAAACAAAATAGAAGCAGTGTTTAATTATGGAGATGTCATGTGAAATGTTATAGTATTCAGAGTAAATGCATAAAATATTCATATACACATACACATGAAATATATCAAGGGTCGCCGCAGTGCGAGTTTTGAGGAACAAATCCCTCTATATTTAGTGACAGCTCAGTATAAGTTTTTCGAGACGACTGAGCTGCAGCTCGGAAGATGTTCATTGAGAGCAATGTCAATCCCATCATTTAGACGCTGTGTTCTTCAAACATTCCCGGTGTGGTTCTCCCTCCCTCCTTTGTCCACCTGCCTCTGGATTCATTTCAAGTTGTCAGCCCATCAATGTTACTGATTTATTTTTGTTTATTTAGACACGGGACCGTCCCCCCCGTATTTTCCATCCTCCCGTTGGAATAGATGATGAGCTTTCTGCTTTTCGCGTGCAAGAACCATCAGACAACCCAGCCCAATTTGAGATTTGGTTAGTTGGCATCCGGTTCACTTTGGAAGAGAGCAGCACGGCTCCTAATGATTAACTTCCAAGTTGATATGGTTAGGATTTCAGGCAGGGAATGTCTCAGTGTGTGTGTGTTTTTTTGCACCGATAGTCTATGCTTTGTTGCTGTCTTTCCCCTGACACACTCTCGGGCGCTCATCTCCTATTCTCTGTTATCGAGCGCCTTCAGTGGCTATGATGGTTAAAGAGGATTTAGGCGGATGAAAACTTGGTTCCGTGTTGTGTGTGAAAAGCCCCTTGCGAACCCACAAAAAAAAACACGCTGCAAACCCAAGATTACACCCACTCTGGTCAGCCTGAAGGTAGCAACTTTATATAAAAACTATGTTTCGCCCAGAAACAATTTTCCTAGTTTAACCCTTGATTGGCCAACGAACCCCTCCCTGAATAGACATTAAAACAAACCTCGGGCAAATCGCCTCTGTTTATGTCAGTGGTTGGCTGAACATTGGAATCGGGACATTTTGTTAAATAGTGACAAATCCCAAAGAAAACTTTACAGTTTTTGGCCGTTGCAGTCCTCCTCCTGGCGTTCCAGCCCAGTTTGCAGGGAGAGAGGGTATTTTTTCCGGAAAAAGGGTGTGTGTGTGTGCTTCTCTCTCTCTAATATATATGTGTGTGTGTGTGTGAGAGAGAGAGAGAGAGAGAGGGAGGGGGCGTAATTCTCTGATTCAGTTTCTCTCACACTTTTAGACTGCTATTTAAAGCTCAATATGTGATTTAATAAGTGGACTCTACTCCAGCCACCTCTATCCCCCGCCCTCTCATTCCAGTCCTCAACAATCACCCCCCCCCCACCCCCTCCACCAGAAAACAGAATGGAAATGATCGGTACTCCTCTGCATCGACTCGAGATGTCGGTGCCTGTTTTAATTCAAAGACCTCGGATAAAATGGGGAGAGAGAAAAAAAAACTGACAATGACCTGGAACTGCATCAGAGACGAGGAGCTCATTAAAAAAAACACACTGGCCTGGAGTCTCGGTACTAAAGTAAACCTGTTATCGGGTTGGCAGCAGAAGTGCTTGATATTAAACACACTGTCAACGCACACAGGACTTACCAGATCTCTTGCTAAGGACTCCGATTGTATCGGCAGCGATGCCATTTACCCAGAGACGGAGTTGTGGACGGGCAACTCCTCTACTTGCCTAAATCTGCAAAAAAAAACCCAACAAAATAAATAATCCGTAAAACCCGAAACTTAGCTCATAAATTGCTAATTTGTCGAAGGGGGAAAATGTTTAAAGAGTAACAGGAGTTTGGAAGCTGGTGAACATAAATCCGATATTTCAAGCAGAACTTTTAAGGCAGCCGGGGGGCGAAGCCCACCACTAAACGGACTGGCCCCGCTTCTCTCCGGCTCCGAGGATTATTGTGAATCGTCAAGGAACCACAAACGCAAAGTTTCAATGCTCTCCGCTTGAGTGTTAGATGAGGAGACACCTTGCACGCCCATCGCCACGCTCACTGTGATTTAGTGAAATGAAAGAACCCATCCAGCAATTTAGCAGCGCAAAGAGCGATCTCTAGGATACAAGGGGCGGCGGCAAAGCCAATGCAATTTGATGAAAAATGGAGTTCAGGCGGTTTTCAGTGGCATCAGAAAATTGTGCTTGAATCAGCGGGCTGCATCTTTTCTGTTCTTCGAGCACAACACATCAGGCTGCATTCATGTTTATTAAAGGACGTTCCAATTGGTTTGAAAGTATTTTATCTCTTAGTGTTCGCTTTGGGGTGCGAAAATCTGGATGGTGGATGGAAATGACACAGGAGTCAGAATCAAGGTGGTTTTGATTGTCATGGCATTGCTAACAATTTACAAGACAAATAGATAGGGAAATAGGTTTTTCTACATTCACCAGAGGGGTCACTGGGATGGTATTTTTAGCCGTGGGTTGTGTTGGCGGCACTGTAAAAGTGGAGCGCGTTGGTGGAACAAGGATCGAGTAGAGACCGTAGTGGTAATCGGGAAAATATTGGATATGATGACACCACTGGTGATGGTGGCGATATTGGGGGTGACAGGTGGCATTGGCGATGTTGGGGTGTCAGATGGCATGGAGATATTGGGGGGTGTCAGGTGGTATTGGCGATGTTGGGGTGTCAGATGGCATGGAGATATTGGGGGGTGTCAGGTGGTATTGGCGATGTTGGGGTGTCAGATGGCATGGAGATATTGGGGGGTGTCAGGTGGTATTGGCGATGTTGGGGTGTCAGATGGCATGGAGATATTGGGGGTGTCAGGTGGTATTGGCGATGTTGGGGTGTCAGATGGCATGGAGATATTGGGGGGTGTCAGGTGGTATTGGCGATGTTGGGGTGTCAGATGGCATGGAGATATTGGGGGGTGTCAGGTGGTATTGGCGATGTTGGGGTGTCAGATGGCATGGAGATATTGGGGGGTGTCAGGTGGTATTGGCGATGTTGGGGTGTCAGATGGCATGGAGATATTGGGGGGTGTCAGGTGGTATTGGCGATGTTGGGGTGTCAGATGGCATGGAGATATTGGGGGGTGTCAGGTGGTATTGGCGATGTTGGGGTGTCAGATGGCATGGAGATATTGGGGGTGTCAGGTGGTATTGGCGATGTTGGGGTGTCAGATGGCATGGAGATATTGGGGGGTGTCAGGTGGTATTGGCGATGTTGGGGTGTCAGATGGCATGGAGATATTGGGGGGTGTCAGGTGGTATTGGCGATGTTGGGGTGTCAGATGGCATGGAGATATTGGGGGGTGTCAGGTGGTATTGGCGATGTTGGGGTGTCAGATGGGATGGAGATATTGGGGTGTGTCAGGTGGTATTGACGATGTTGGGGTGTCAGATGGCATGGAGATATTGGGGGGTGTCAGGTGGTATTGGCGATGTTGGGGTGTCAGATGGGATGGAGATATTGGGGGGTGTCAGGTGGCATTGGCGATGTTGGGGTGTCAGATGGCATGGAGATATTGGGGGGTGTCAGGTGGCATTGGCGATGTTGGGGGCAAAAGGCATTAGGTGCAATAGGGGAGAAGAAAAGGGCAGTAACAGCAGTGGGTGCCGAATGGTAGTGCCACGAGTGAAGCGGAGTAGTGGATGGCCGCAGCATGCCGATTCATCGTGGAGGAATATTGGGAGGTGCTGGCATTATTGGTGTGTCTGAATTGCAAGAACAGGAGCAGGAGTCGACCATCTAGCCGGTCTGGCCTGCTCCGCCATTCAACAAGATCACGGCTGATGTGGCCGTGAATCAGCTCTTCCCCATACATCAGCAGGCAGGAGCGAACCACGGCGCAATGCGTTGGATGGTGGCGGAACGGTGACGGTATTGGGAGAAATCTTGGATGTGGGAGCAACGCGTGGGGTTGGCATTGGTGGGGTGTGTTGGCTGGCGGTGCCAGGGGTGCGGTGGATGATGACGAGGTGTGCTATGTGGGGCAGGCTCTGGAATGGGCATTTCGGTGACAAAAAGCGTGTTGCGTTCTGGAATAAACATGGGCGTGATGGATCTTGAAGGACGTGCATCAGGGCAGAAAGCCAGCTTTGGATGGGCATGAGCTATTAGATCATATAAGATGGTAAAGTGGGCGACGTGCCCAATCTGCTGCCCATGTAAATGCCCTTGCCATCTCCTTCCAGGGCCCAGCGCTTTCTCCTGGGTCGCCGCTTGAATGTTCTGGGTGGAGATTTCGGCAGTGCGTTCACTGGCTCAGACGCACAGTCAGTAACGTGCACCCAAATCATCGGACCGTCCTGAAGCGAGGGTGGTATCTCTGCATCCGGACTAAAACGGAGGAGTCTCGGCTCCCCTTCAACCTTCCATCAAGACTCATTGTCATTAACCTTGCTCAAGTTCTGGGGAGAACATCCAACGCCACGATTTCGCACCGGCTTTGGTGATCATTTCTCGTCTCTTAACGACGGGGCCTCGGCTCCTGAACCCCTCTCACATGCAGTCACTTCCAGCTCTGTCGAGTTCGACTTGAGCGGGGTCGACCAACGAGACATCAGTGGGGCCGCGCTGAATGAATGGGTGGGGAGACCGGTGGCCGGGTGTGCAGATGAAGCCATGCATCTGAAGATCTGTTAGGGCGGGTTGGCCGCAGTGGGGTGGTGAATGACCAAAGCAGCCAGAACAGGTACAAAAATGTAAGTTTATAGCTGACCAATTCATCTGTTGGGCAGCGGAAGGGGGTAAAAATGTCAGGAGAATGGGAACTGAGCAGGAATAAGTCGGAGTGTCGCATTAAAGGATATCTGTGAGCCGGAGATGGGGTCTCCTTGATTTGTGTTTTGAGACGTGTATCATTTTAGTCAAGCCAAGAGGTTTCCAAAAATGACCCCTCCCCGAGATTTTAAATGCCTTCTCTGTTCTTTGGGGAAAAGTTTGGGCGAGGAAAGGGTTTAGTTGGGGTGTGGCCTTCATCGGTTTATGTTTATACAACCCCCCCCCCCCCCCCCCCCCCGCCACCACTGAACACCCACCCATTGTCCCAGCCGCTCTCTGAAACAGACCCAACTCTCTTCCAAGGAAACCAGCAGCGGCTGGGAAGGAGAGGCAGGCGATAAGACAACAGCCTCGGGCTAAGGGGAAGGTGGATATGGTCCTCCGGGTCACTCTTCTGCCTGGGCACCATGGTGCGCCTCTCTCCCCGCCCCACGCCTTATAAACGTCTGCAGTCGTGTTCCGGGAGCTCATGTTCGTCGGAGAAACTGGGGCAGAGGGTCTCTCGGGAACTTGCACAATGGTTGTCTGAAAATGTTACAGGAGCAGGTTTTATCCAAACTTTGGGGGGGGGGGGGGGGGGGGAGGGGGAGGAGAAATAATGTTGAATTCCTCATGACAAACAGGGAGCGCGTTGGATTGAACTATCAAACGCCTTAACCGAGTCTATTAATAAAACAATATAAATAAGGTGGTAGTATTGTTAAGCTAGCGCTGGTCGTAACGTCTGAGCCGAAATGTGACAGCAAGAACGATGGTAGTAGAATAATGCATTAGTTGTAACAAGGTCACTTTGAAAGCCGGAGACTGAAGAGGGTTGTGAAAATTATTAGAGAATAGAGTCTTGTCTCCATCACTTGGAGACGTCTGGAAAAAAAAAAGCACATGGACCTTTTTAATTATTTTATGAAGGAGTCATAAAATCTAACCAGCCCCTGAAGCTGAGGAAATGATAAAGTTTTTTTTTAAAGAATGAAAGAGATCCACTACAGAAGAAATTAAGACTCTATTTCAAAAAAAACTTCAGAAATAATTCTGAAATCAACATGATTGTACTGGCTTTTGTTTTCGGTTTGGCTTTGAGTCAATTTAAAAATGCCTTTCACGGTTCCCCACTGCTCCTCATTCAAAGGTACAGAGTTACTGATAATGAAAATTGAATGAAAAAAGCTGGCAGATACTGGAAATGTGTAATTAAAAAAAACACAAAAGCTGCTGGGGATACTCGGTGGATCACACAACATCTGTGGGAAGAGAAACAGAAATTAACATTTCGGTTCTTTGAAGCAGCCGTTTCTCTTTTCACAGAGTGAAGGACCAAAGTCTGCAGTGATTGTAGTAAAAACATGCAGGAGGGGCTCAGCCGGTCTCGCTGAGTTCTCAGGGCGTGAGGTGGAGATGTATGGCTGACGTTTCGGACCTGAGCCCTTCCTCTGGGTATGAATGAGGAACACAGGCATCTGAATTAAAGGCTGGGGAGAAGGGAGCAATGGGGGGTGGGGTGGGGAGAGGAGGGAGGAGTGGGGGGGGGGGGTGGAAGACTGGGAGTTTTGGTTGGATGTGATTGGAGGACAGAAGAATGGTGAAAATTAACACCCCCCCCATCAATTTTTGCCTTTCCTCTCTCCTGTCCTCTTATCATATCCTTTTGTCTGTTGGTCTGCACTCCTTCCTCTCCCATTCTTCCCTTCCATCATTCAGGTGCCTTGCCGTTCGGTGTGGGCGATCATGTCTCTCCATCGTCATGGTCTCTCACCCTCCAAATTGTAGTTGTTGCCTCCCCTGTTCTCCTTCAGTGAAGGCTCCATCTTTGAGCTGAGACAGTAGTCGATGCTGAGTTCAAGGGAAAAACATTAAAGTGGTTTCCCGTTCCCTTCTTCGGTTGCAGTGCTCTTACTGGACAGGTCACCCTGGCCATTGATCAGCAGATTCATCCATCCAGCATTTTTAGTTTTACGACCGTAAATTCCAATTTGTAGAATCTGCCTGTAAAAACCATCTACGATCCATGGCTTTACGTGACCCTGATTGAGAGGCTGAAGAGGTTGACCTGTAGCCTATTGGACAGAAGGAGCAGCTTATACCTCCTTTTGCTGAGCAATTGGAAAGCACGACACCACGATGCTTCCAACCTTTTAGTACAGATGCCCGTCTGTATTTTGCTCATACCTTGAGAAAGGGTTCGGCCCCTCAATGTCTTTTCTTCCTCTGGATGCTGCGAAACTGGTTGAGATCCTCCAACCTTTCTGTCTCTTTTTACAGAGACTGCTTTGCTACCAAGTGTTCCCAGCATTTTCCATTTCTATCCCATAACTTGACATTTTATCTGCGCCATTCCAGATTTTAAAATCATGCCGTTTTCTCTGATTAATTCATATTATTGGACAAATCCATAAAGAAATTGTCAATTATCCAGGGGAAATCACAAATGGCTTTTGTTCTCCTTGTGTGAAAGTGGGCAAAGGGTCCTGGAGTTGACAAGGAGTTGCGAGACTCTTGTTGGCCACAAAATACTAGAACCTGTTTAATTTTATTTGGTACTTCAAGTTTGAGAGGCTCTGTAACTTGTATCTCACTGCTAAAGAAATGTATGAAAACTGCTCCCTGATATATTGATTCACAACATAGTGAGTCTGTTGCAAGAGCCATCACACACACTCCAACAGTACCTGTCTCAGTGTATGTCCACTTCTACCCATCCCATTTTCTTTTTTTTTAAACTTTATTTAAGATTTTATAACATGAATAAAATAGAGGATTACATTTAAAAAAAAATAAAAGTAAGATAATAAAATTACAGTACCACATCGGTAAACTTAATAAACTAACCCCCCCCCCCAATAATTATTACACAACATTAATAACCTAACTTAGAATTAGTCTAACCCCCCCAATAAAGAGTGAAGAGTTAATAAAGTGAACAATATTATATACAAGAAGAAAAAAAAGCCCACTTACAAAAAAAGATAAAACATAACAAGTAAAGATACTAACAAAAAAAAGTTATCAATACTAAAATATCACACTTAAAAACATATTTAAAGCAAACTTAAATGCATATATTTAACAAACGGAGTCCACTTTAACCTATAAAAAGACATCCTATCCTGAACTGAAAAAGATATCCTTTCCATGGTCAAACAGGATTTCATCTCCAAATGCCACCTATCTAAAGTTAATATATTTCTGTCTTTCCAAGTAAGAGCTATACATTTCTTGGCCACAGCTAAAGCTAAATAGATAAAGGAAATCTGATAATCCTTTAAACCTAAATCAATTAGTGATTGCATATTCCCTAATAAAAATATATCAGGGTCTAATACAAGACAGATATTATAAAGTATTAAGTATAGATTGAATACCTTTCCAAAACTGTTGCAATCGATCACAAAGCCAGACAGTGTGCAAAAAAGTATTAGCTGTCTGGTCACAACGAAAACAGCAATCCGACTTACTAAGGCCAAACTTTTTTAGTTTCTCCGGTACCCATCCCATTTTCATCATAGACAAGACAGCAGGTGCTGGGGTACAAAAGGGAGCAACACACAGAATGCTGGGAGAACTCAGTGGGTCAGGCAGCATATGTGGTTGTTGACATTTATGGCAGAAGCCCTTCATCAGGAATAGCAAGGGGGAAGAGGTCTAAATAAAAGAGTGGTGAGGGGAGGGATAGGACCTCCAGTTGGCAGGAGGTCAGAGAATAAAGGTTGGAGGGGGATGAAATGGTGTAAAATGCAGCTTGGAGGTGACAGGATGAAGAGGCAAGAGGGTAAAAGTAAAAACACAATGCTGGAAGGAGAAAGCGAAGGGTCAAGATGAAACTACTCGTGCCCATTGAACTCCATGTTCTTGCTAAAAACAATGATGGGGAAACTCAGCAGGTCAAACAGTGGACGTTATGTAACCAACATTTCAGGTTTGAGCTCTTCATCAAGGTATGAAAAAAGTATCAGCAGGCATCTGAACATGATAGTTGTGGGGGAAAAGGGCAGGGGGATGAGCATGGTCCCAAAGGTAATTGGTGGATAAGGGAGGGAGGGCACAGCAGTAAGCAGGGGGGAGGAGAGAGGGCTCTGTGAAGGGAGAGGGGAGGGGTGGAGAGCTGAAGGAAAGCAGACAGAGAGGTGGGGAACTGAGGGAGAGTGTGGAGTGGGTGAGCAGAAACCAGGGAAGTCGATGTTAATGCCATCCGGTTGGCGAGTGCCTAGATGGAAAATTAAATGTTGCACCTCCAATTTATGGGTGGCCTTGATGGGATAGTTCACAAGGCCATGGACAGACATGTGAGCATGGGAGTGGGACTTGGAAATGAAGTGGTTGGCCACTGGGAGGTCCCTGTCACAGATGCAGACAGAGCGAAAGTGCTCAGCAAAGTGATCTCCCAGTCTGCGCCCAGTCTCTCCAACGAAGAGAACGCCACAAAGCGAGCACTGGATGCAGTAGGTCACTACCTTGGATACACAGGTTAATCCCTTAGAGGCAAGAGGGTGGTTCTTAATCAAGAAAGTCTGCAGACGCTGGGGTCGAGTGCAATACACGAATGTGAAGGGCCCAGGCCTTAAACTTTGGTTACCCTTTACTCCCTACGGATGGTGTGCGACCTGCTGAGTTTCTCCAGTGTGTTTTTGGATCAAGGAAGAAAGTAACCAAGCCTGGGATGTAGAAACTCCCTCAGGCAGAGAAGATAGAAAATGGAAGTAATGTCCTGATTAGCTCTTTTTTTTTTGGAGTTTGGAGAAAGCAGTATGTAGGTCAGACAAATAGGATAGAATCTCTGAAGGAAACTTGCAGATTAGTTCTGAATCTTTAAAACTGAAGCACTATGGGTTTTTTTTATAAAAAAAATGCTTTGCAGTTTTTCTTAGGCAAAGAATGTTTTATTCACCCACTTTGCCGCAATCACAGTGGAGTGAGCAGTGAGACTCTGGCCACCTACTGACACTGACCATTCCTATATCAGGAAATTATCATTTCCACCCTTGGATATTGCCAGACATATAAATCGTTGGTGATTCAGAGGAACAGGACATTCAACCCGTAGCAATGCAACCATCAATAAAACCCCCCCACAACTGCCACCCCCTTCCTACTTGATGGCTTCCTGAATGATTGTTCGTGTTATAGCTTCACATCTGTTTTACAGACTGAAGACACACCTCTTAATATCAATAATAATGGTGCCTTCTACTAATCTAGATTTTGACAAGAGTAACACCCACCAATTTAAACCTCTGTATGATTCCCTTGTGCTCAATGAGATAACAGTGGGATAAAAAGTTGGCCTGGTCAGCAGGGTTCAAATCACTGAAGGGAGTTTGTACGTTCTCATGGTTCTCATGGTGTCTGCGTGGGTTTTCCCCGGGGGCTCTGGTTTCCTCCCACCGTTCAAAACGTACCACGGTGCAGGTTAATTGGGTGTAAATTGGGCAGCACAGACTCATGGGCCATAGGGCCTGTTACCGTGCTGTAGGTCTAAATTTAAAAAAATTAAAAAGGGACACTACAATCTCCTCCTAACAAATTCCTTTCAATTAACATGCCTTTTTTGCTTTATAATTAACTGCATCCGTGTAATTCAATAGAGTTGTTTTATTTTGCCGTATGCCTGTCTATCTTGATTTTCATTTTAGCTTTTAAACAATTTTTTGTCATAGATCAGTCAAATATCAATGCAATTTAAAGTTGAGACATTTCCTCAACCTGACAATGTTCAGGTGCCAATTGTCACTTTCCTCAAGAGACAAATCTTACTTTGGTGATGAGGAACTTTTACTGAACAAACCCTCACGTCGTAGGCACTGATATGGGTACATCAGTTCAATGTTGGCTTCCAGACAAGCCTTCTATCATTCCAGTCCCCACAGTTAACAAGCCTCAAGATGTGTGCCAGATATATGCTGCGCACCTCAGTATATGGTTCCAGTTTCCTGTTGTGAACTAGCTTCAGAGAGCAGAGTGTCACATCCGCAGCTAACCTGACAGTGGAACAGTTCCAGACTTTGAAAGCTAACTAGCTTCTGTGACAGTTCCAGACTCTTGTCATTAATCAGCCCCAGGAGCTGTTCTAGATAATTTGCAATTAACCCATCCCTTGAACCATTTCAATAATTTGTACTTAACCCATTTTTGAAATTATTCCAGATAAATTATGTACAACACATCTTTGGAATGGTTTCAAATTATCACAGTAATCCATAGAATAGTTTTAGATCTTCCTGAACATCTAGCCTTGTTTGAAGACCGGTTTAGCTTCTAAGTGCTCATTTTAAGCTCCTTTCTTTTTAAAATATTTCTATTGAGTTTAACATACAAGCAATAAATACAGAATTGTCAATTACATAATAATTCATTTGTATTCGAGGAAGCACACACAAAAAAAGGGAAAAAAGTGGATAAAACTACGTCAATAATTGCTTATAGTACATCAAGCACTGAATTGAAATGATCCATAGGACCATATTAAACCAGTTTGTTGAAATAACTTGTAGAAAATGGAAAAAAAACTAAATCTAAATCGACCCCCTCCCTCTAGTCAAGGTTACTTTATAAATTAATTTTAAAAATCAATAGTGTGGAACCACTGGCGACCCCCAGAGAACCATTGGAAAAAACAGTAATTGTTAATTCTTCCAATTATAAAAACATTCTAGGAATGGGCCCCACAATTTCATAAATCAGGACTTTCTATCTTTAATACTACATCTAATTTT
The DNA here is from genome assembly GCF_036971445.1 of Narcine bancroftii. Taxonomy (NCBI): domain Eukaryota; kingdom Metazoa; phylum Chordata; class Chondrichthyes; order Torpediniformes; family Narcinidae; genus Narcine; species Narcine bancroftii. The sequence goes on from NC_091482.1 coordinate 6,189,028, forward strand.
CTCTAAACTGAAATAAGACATGACATCATGTAACCACTGTGTATGAGTAGGGGATGAATCATCTTTCCATTTCAATGAAATTGTTTGTCTAGCCATCAATGTGGTAAAAGCTAAAACTTTTTCCTGAGATGGCAATATAAGTTTGAATCACGAGAAAATCCAAACAAAGCAATTAACCGGCAAAGTTCCAAATTAATCGTTGATAAAGTTCATAGGTTAAGAATTTGGACTCAATTTAAGAAATTCTTTGGAATTAATGGTTTTTCACTGTCCAGTCCTATTATAGATAACCATTTTTTTTCCAACCTTCCTTGTTGGATGTAGGTTTCAAGGAATGGTATAAAATAGATATTCAAAGTTTTTAGGATCTTTTTATTCAACATTATTTTGCCTCTTTCGAACAATTATCAGCTAAATTTAATCTTTCTGATAGGCACTTTTTCCAATATTTTGGATTTTCCACAAATTTCCAACACTAATATTCTTGATCTGTTATTTAATTTATGGTTTTATTTTCATGGCGGATTAAAATCATGTATTTATAATAATTTGGTGGATTTAAATTCAGTTCCCATGGCTGGGATCAAGAGAGATTGGGAATGAGAGTTGAACATAACATTTTCAGATGAAGATTGATCCTTTACTCTCAGCTCGATTAATGATGCCTCAATTTGTGCAAGACATTACTTATTACAATTTAAGGTGGTGCATAGAACTCGTATGTCCAAACTTATCTTGTCTTTATGCAGATACAGGTACACAATCCTTTATCTGGAACTCTTGGGGGACAGTGTGTTCCAAATTTCAGAATTTTCCGGATTTTGGAAAGCCAGATTTAAGCCCACCCGAATTATGCTGCCGTATCCATCCCCATCCCCTTCCAGTCACACTGCCGATCTCTTCCCCCCCCCCCCCCCCCCCACCTCGCCCACCCAATTCACACTGCTGGTCTCTCCCCTCATCCACCCGACTCACATTGCTGGTCTCTCCCCCTTGCCTGCCTGATTCGCGCTGCCGGTCTCTCCCCGTTGCCCACCCAACTCGCGCTGCCATCTCTCTCTCTCCACTTGCCAGATTTTGGAGCTTTTCGGATTTTAGATGTCCGGGTAAAGGATTGTGTACCTGTATTGATCCACTATGTGGGAAATATAAAAATTTTGAAGCTTCTCTGATCCATTTGTTTTGGGAGTGGCCAAATTTATAGGAATTCTGGAAAGACAGTTTCAACAATTCTTAAGCTAATTTTAAGTTTCAAGCGAAGAAAAAATAAACTCCGAGGAAATTTTAAGGCTTTCATAAAATGATACATTTTCCCTGAACTTTCCTCCCTTTCCTGTTGTAAAGTTAGACTTTCTTCTTCCAACTCCCAATGCCAAACATGTCCCCACCCCTACCATCCTAGCAGGCAATTTATGGTCATCCAAATGGGACTTGGTAACTTTTTGTTTTTTCAGTATCAAAAGGATCCACTTTTTTTTGACAATTCAATTACCCTTGTCGTGGAGAACTGAGAAGAGTGGTGTGAGACTGGAAGGAGTTTGAACATTGAAAATTGGAGCAGGAGTCAGCCACCATCTCCCAGTCTTTTCCCTCACTGTGCAAAAATCCAACTGTTGTGGCGGCCCGCAACCACAGAGATTAGGCCGGCGCAACACACGGTAATAGACAGCAGCATAGCTCACTAACGTGACCCCTAGCATAGTGAACCAGTGCAGTTGGAAGCTTGGGCTGTACAAATGCCCTAAAATAGCACTGGCCAGGCTGCCCAGCTAACAGAGCAACACCAGGCTGGGGAAGAAGGGTATTCATATGCGAAAATGCTCCCGCAGGCAGGAAACCTGTTTTTGTTATTCATGCGGCTGATGTCAGCCAATCAACCAAACGGCGGGAACTCCAACTGTATAAAAGGAGCATTTCCAGCCTCAATAAAGTCAGAGCTTAACCTCCCACACTGCGAGCGTATGTGTTTCTTCATAGCAGACAGCTACACTGTCTTAAAATACATTGAATGAGGCACCATCCAAGATTCCTTGGGCTGAGAATGAGACAGATTATCTACCTTCTGGGATAAGCAGATCCTTTTAATCTCCATCCCAAATCTACTGCCCTGAATCTTGAAGCTTGTTTGAGTACGTGTGAAGTAGACATCCGAGTCCAGCAGTAAGAAATGGGTGAATTTACTTTCAAGTAATTTGATAAATATGATGACGAAGCCATTGAAATCACAGTAACATTCATTAGGGCCACTGATGCTTCCCCCCCTCCACAATCAAGAGATCTGCCCAGCCCACCCACCCAAGAAAGAGATCCATCCCCAAGGATACACCTCCTCCTCCCCAAGGATACACCTCCTCCCCCCCAAAGGAGGCCTCCATCCCCTTTCTCTCTGCCCCTTATCCCCACAAGAGGCCTCCTCCTTCCTCTCTCTCTTTCCACCCCTCACCCCTGCAAGAGGCCTCCTTCCTCTCGCGCTCTCTCTCTCTCTCTTTCTTTCCACCCCCTCTCTTTACCACCACCCCTACCCCTTCTCCCTCAGGAGGCCTCACCCCCCCAGACCCCTTCTCCTCCTCCTCTCTCCCTGACACCTCCTACCATTCTCCCCAAGGAGGCCTCACCCCCCAATCCCCCACCAAGGAGACTCCTCCTCTCCTGAGACCCTACCCCCACCAAGGAAACCTCCTCCCCACCAAGGAGACTCCTCCTCACCCTTCCAATCCCTCTCCTGAGACCCCAACCTCCTCGCCACCAAGACTACCCCTCTCCCTCCTCCCCTCCCTCTGACCCCTCCTCCCCCTCCCTCTGATCCCTCCTCCCCCTCCCTCTGACCCCTCCTCCCCCTCCCTCTGACCCCTCCTCCCCCTCCCTCTGACCCCTCCTCCCCCTTCCTCTGACCCCTCCTCCCCCTCCCTCCAAGACCTCTCTTCCCCTCCCCCTCCCTCCAAGACCCCTCCCCCTTCCTCCAAGACCCCTCTTCCCCTCCCTCCAAGACCCCTCTTCCCCTCCCTCCAAGACCCCTCTTCCCCTCCCTCCAAGACCCCTCTTCCCCTCCCTCCAAGACCCCTTTTCCCCTCCCTCCAAGACCCCTCTTCCCCTCCCTCCAAGACCCCTCTTCCCCTCCCTCCAAGACCCCTCTTCCCCTCCCCTGTCATCCCCTCCTCCCCATCCCTCCAAGAAGACCCCTCCTCACCCCATCCCTCCAAGAAGACCCCCCTCACCCTCCCTCCAAGAAGATCCCTCCTCACTCCCCCTCCAAGAACACCCCTCCTCACCCTATCCCCCCCACGTCGTCCCCTCCTATTCAAGGAGACTTGCCTACCCAACCACACCCTCCCACCCCTTACCAGCTCATAGGACTAGAACCCAATGAAAGGACCAGCAAGCTACATGGCTTTGAGAGTAATTAGGTCTTGGCCAGTGACTTCCAAGTATTGTAATTTTAAAGATGTTTTAAAATCAAGGAAGTTTTGGGCTGCGTCTCTGACTGGATGGGAAAATTTTCAATACACTGGGCACAGCATTGCAGGGGGAGAGAATGACAGCAGGCTCGTCCACGTGCTCTGCAATTGTGAGCAGATGCAGTCATGAATATAAAATTATTCATGCAACTGGGGGATTTAATGCTAAAAAGAGATCTTTATAAATACAAGGAGAAGAGGGGGGAATTAAAAAAAAAAGCCCTCTGAAACTACTAAAACAGACCAATATGAACCACCAACTCATTGAATTTCAACCTAGAGTTGGTGGATAGGGATAAATATTGTCAAGCAGAAGTCTGATGGGCCACAGTGTGCAGAAACCACTGGTCTATCTAGGCTCCCAGCAATTCGGGGTTTAGTTCTTTCCAAGACCCAACAGAGGCACTAGATGCTGTGATTAGGTTCCGGGCAAGTCTCCTTTCTGTGTTTCCATTTCAAGTTTCTCCGTGTGGTTGCACCATTGTGAATGTTGCTCTCCCCTTCTGCTGTTCTCTTTCTCAAGCAGGAGTTTTCACCCATGGATCCCCATGAGAAGGACCGCAGAGAAGGTCGAGGCCAAATTTGGAGTATTGTGTGCAGTTTTGATCACCTAACTACAGGAAAGATAAAAAGAAGGTTGAAAGAGAACAGAGTGCTAGGATGTTGTCTGGACTTGAGGAACTGAGTTATAGTGAAAAGTTAAACAGGTTAGGACTTTATTCCCTAGAGCATAGAAGATTGAGGGGAGATTTGATAGAGGTATTTAAAATTATGAGGGGGGTTAGACAGAGTAAACATAGCTAGACTTTTTCCACTGAAGGTTGGTGAGATACAAACCACAAGACATGGTGAAAGGGGGAAAATTAAGGGGGAATATTCAGGGGAACTTCTTCACAGAGAGCGGTGGGGGTGTGGAATGAGCTGCCAGCTGAAAAGGTGAATGCTGGGTCAATTTTAACATTTAAGAAGAATTTGGACAGTTATATGGATGTGAGGTGTATGGAAGGAGATGGACTGGGTGCAGGTCAGTGGGACTGGGCAAAATAATAGTTTGGCCAAAGGGCCAGTTTCTGAGCTGTAGTGTTCTATGAGGGGGGGTGGGGGGACACCTTACAGAGGTTTACCAAACCAGGAGGGGATGTAGCTAAGCCAAATAGTCATGATCTACCTCCCTGGCATAGGAGAATCCAAAACCAGCAGGCATAGATTTAGGCAAGAGGGGAAAGATTTCAAAGGACATACATGGAAGATTGCAGATGCTGGAATCTGGAGCAGAAGAAAATGTGGAAGGACTTTGTGGGTTAAGCAGCATCCGTGGGAGAAAAGGAATCAATGTTTCCGGTCAGTATAAGATACAAAAAAGGGACACCTTCACCCAGAGGTTGGGGGTACATTGAACGAGCTCCCAGAGGAAGCTTTAATATTTAAAAATCATTCAGACAGATACAAAGGATGAGAGAGGGAGACAGAGAGGGAGACAGAGAGAGAGAGAGAGAGAGAGAGAGAGAGAGAGAGAGAGAGAGAGAGAGAGAGAGAGAGAGAGAGACACACACAGAGACAGAATATGCAGGCAGGTGGGACTAGGTTGGTCAGAATGGATAAATTGGCCCAGAGGCCCTGTTCCTGGGGTGTAAAACTCCAGGACTCTAATCCTTCTCCACAAAGGCATGCAGATGCTTCTACCTAAAGATCCAAGGTCCTCAAACTAACTTTGGGTCTGAAAGCAAAATTCTGGTTCATATTGCATGGTGGCATAGTTGGGAGAGCAGATAGCACAATGCCTTCTCAGCGTCACCAATCAGGATCGAATCCTGCGCTATCTGTAAGGAGTTTATACGTTCTCCCCATGTCTGCATGGGCTTTCTCAGGGGGCTCTGGTTTCATCCCATCCATCAAAAGTACCAGGGTGCAGGTTAATGGGAGGTAAATTGGGCAGCACAGACTTGTAGGGCCAAATTGGACTGTTAGTGCTGTATGTCTTAATTTAAAAAAATATAGGTAGGGTTTCTCTATCACCCTTCCTTTGAGAAATTTCTCACTCTGAAGCTATCCTGGAACAGCAGTTGAAAGTAGTAAAACTTGAAAGTCTGTAGATGCTGAGATTGTAGAAAAAGCACAGAAATGCTGGAGGAACTCAGCAGGTCTCACAGCGTCCATAGGAGGTAAAGATATATTACGTCCATATCTTGGAGAAAGGCTCAGGCCCGAAACATCAGTTATATATCTTTACCTCCTATCGACACCGTGAAACCTGCTGAGTTCCTCCAGCATTTTTGCTTGTTTTAAACCACAGCAGTAGAAAAGCAGCTTTATTTATTTATTTTAAAAATCAGTTCCTTTATACTCAACATCTATTCCCCTGTATATTCCTTGACCCAGCTACATGCCATTTCTGGTCAGTTCTGAGTGGTGTGATTGGAAACCAGCCATCCAGATGATCTACTTTCAATCAGAAGCCAGTTCTTCCCACTTTTCTCTGCATCTACTCATGTGGAGCAAGATTTATTAATTATTTAGGATGATATTGAATTTTCCAAATTCAAAATTAAAGCCCTGATCCAATTCTTGACCTTTTGATTCATGGAATACATGTTGAGGAAAGTAGTTGAGGCTGCCTCATTCAGTACATTCAAGACAGATTGATGTATTTTTACATTGTAGAGATTTTGGGGATAATGCAGGGAGGTGGAGCTGAGCCAACGGGCTGATCAGCTGTGAACGTATTGAATGGCAGAGTAGACTCCAAGGCTGGATACCCGACTCCTGTCCATTTCGTATGCTCTTGCCGTAAACCATCCAGAAACATGGGAACAGGAGACAGCTATTCACCCCCTCAGGTTGCAGAGGCAGACAACAAAAAAGCAGGCCCAACACATCCTTGCCAGCTATCAACACTCACACTGCGGGCAGGACAGACACGATGGGCTGATCGGCCTACTTCTGCTCCCATATCTTATGGATCCTACATGAATCCAATTTTTATTTTTCTAAATGGTCAGGCTGTCCTGAACCCCATCCATTTCTTTCACATTTCTGTTCTTTCTAGTTTTCAGGTTTTCTCCCTGCTACCTCTCCCTCCCAAAGTTCCCCATCGAAAGCATCTTTGGCCGTTCCTTCCACCAACACATGGCCCAGTGCTTTGTGGTATCTTCCTTGATCTCAGCCTCAACCTTTGCCTGCTCACTGGAACCGCCCATCCATACCACCAACCCCAGAGAAAATTGGTTTTAATTATGTTGACAAACCTAGTCATCAATCGCAGATACTCCAACAAGTTATTAGATCCTAAAATCAGGAATTATGTCTCCTTCATTTCTATTAAATTGAGAGAACAACAAGGATGGGTCTCGTATACTGGGTTCATCAAGAAGGAATTGCTTGAGTCACTACAGGAAACAACAAACAGAAGGAACTATTATCTTGAAATTGAACAACTGTGAAACAAAAGGTATGATCATCTGAAAGTCTGTCATTGAATTGATAAGATTGTTTCTTTTTTTTGTAATGTGGTATTTGAAAAATCTGCAATGCCTGAATATTTGAATAAGAGAGGAAATTACCAAAGCGTGAAATCTCAGTTGACCTGGAAATTGCACAAGGTCCATACTTCAAGAGGCTGGTGTTAGTTAAGATTTGTGTCTCATACAAATGCAGCACCAGGGAACAAATCTGGTTGTTTACATAAAAGAGGCTTTCACTTCATATTTCATTTCAAAAGGAAATCCATACTGGGGTGGGGGGGGGGGGGGGGAAGAAGACATTCACAATCTTTCACTGGGTAAATGTAAGATATGCCAATAAATAAAGAATATTATCTGATTCAGTCTTTGTTCTTATACCAGTTAATGGTATTAGTAAATACCAAAATCAATGCAGATGCACACCAGGCACAAATAGACCAATCCAGCAACATGATCAGTACATACCTGGAGTATAAAGATGTATACCAAGGGTGGCGATGGATGTACATAAGATTTGCCTGTTGAAACCATGAACTGCATCGGAACACACTGAAAGAAAGAAAAAGACTTCTGTTTATACAGTGCCTTTTGTGACATCTCCATGGGCTTTTCAACAGGTAGAATTAGAATTTATTGTCATGAATGTGACCCAAAATTTGTTGTTTTGTGACAGTATCTCAGGTGCAAATATTGCTATAAATTATATTTCTATTTATATATCTGGGAATACAGATATATTGTTCTCTGAAGGTGGCATCGCATGTGGACAGGGTTGTAAAAAATCTTAGCCTTTATAAATCAAAGAATTGAGTATAGGAGTAGGGATGTTATGTTGAAGTTGTTTAAGACATTGGTGAGGCCAAATTTGGAATATTGTGTGCGGTTCTGGTTGCCTAACTACAGGAAAGATATCAATAAGATTGAAAGAGTGCAGAGAAGATTTACTTGGATCTTGCTGGGTCTTCAGGAATTGAGTTACAGGGAAAGATTAAACAGGTTAGGACTTTATTCCTTGGAGAGAAGAATGAGGGGAGATTTGATAGAGGTTTGCAAGATTATGGGAGGTATAGACAGAGTGGATGTGAGTAGACTTTTTCCACTGAGATTGGGGGAGATAAATATGAGAGATCACAGTTTTAAGCTGAAAGGGGAAACGTTTAAGGGGAACATTAGGGGAAGGTTCTTCTCTCAGAGTGGGGGGAGTGTGGAATTTGCTGCCATCTGATGTGGTGAATGAAGGCTTGATCTTGTGTTTTAAGAGAAAATTGGATGCATACGTGGATGGGAGAGGTCTGGAGGGTTATGGAATGGAAGCAGGTCAATGGGACTAGTGAAATAATGGTCAGCAGAGACTAGAAGGGCCAAATGGTGTGTTTTCTGTTCTGTAGCATGCTACTGTTTAAATTAGTGCAAAAGACGAGAAAGTGAGGTAATATCTGTGGATCATTGACCATTCAGAAATCTGATGGTGGGGAGAGGGGGTGAAGCTGTTTTTGTACCGCTGGGCGTTAATCTTCAGGCTTTCCTTTTTTCATGATGGTACCAGAGTGAAGAGGGCACAGCTTGGGTGGTGGGATCCTTCAGGATAGAGGCTGCTTTCATGAAACATTGCCTCTTGGAGATGCCCTCAATGGTGTGAAGACTGATGCCTGTGATGTCATTGGTCGAGTTCACAACTCTTTGTAGTCTTACTGTTCTGTGCATTGGCAACTCCATTCCAGACAGTAATGCACCAGTCAGAATGCTCTCCAAGGTACACCTGTAGAAATTTGGTGACATAGTAAATCTCCTCACAAAGTATAGGAGGTGAGCTTTTTTCATGATTGCATTGGCATGGAGGCTTCAGGATAGATCCTCAGAGATGCTGACACCCAGGAACTTGAAGTTTCTCTAGAACAGTAGTCACTACCACAATGGAGAAAATGCAGCAAACGGCATTGTGATAACAACCAGAGAGTCTATTCTAATGACCAGAGGATAAATATTTGACCATCAGAAACACTGTTCAGTGTTGTGCCAAGGGATTTTTCCCATCTACCTTGCAGACCAGACAAGATAATGTCTCACCTGGAGGATGGCGTTTCCATTTATGCAGCTCTCCCTCAGCATTGCACTGGCCTCAACCCTTGGCATTAAACCTCAACCCCACAACCTATTGACTCAGGGGTAAAGGAGTTACTGGCGGAGGCACCCTGTCAATATCAGATGCACCCTAGGAGCTGGCCTTGGAAATACTGGGGGTGTTTTCTGTCATTGTATGAATTGGAAACCACATCTCATCCTCACTGTTGATCAAACCAGGTGCACCTCAAGGATGCCTGTTCTACTCACAGTGCGCCCATAACTGCGTGGCCAGGAACAGTTGAAATGCCATCTTCCTCCAGCGCTCATGCAGGCTCACGTCTTCCTGTCAATCAATTGATGAACCCGAACCTCCAATACAGCCAGGAAGTGTCACAGTCTGGGTGACATTGTATTGTCTGACCTACTGCAATGTGCCAGGCATGGCAGAATTTATGAATAGAAGGGGGAGAGGAATGGCAGCCACACACAGGCGAGCACAAGTTCAGAAGAGGTCAGCATTGAGCCTTGCAGGTAGTCTCGCCCTAAGATGAAGAGGAGCCGATGTTCCTCGAGCTGACGCCAGGCTTCGGAGGAGAATAGTATGGATAGAGAAGGCAGAGCTAAGATGGCCAGCAGTGATACTTTCTCCTGCTTGCTTTCGCTGAAAGTTTCACTGATTCGTGTTGGGTCCAGTATCTCATCGGAAGGAAGAGCAGGAATTGGTCATCTTGCCTGTTGAGCTTGCTGAATTCCTTCTGTTGAGTAGATGGGCCGAAGAACTTGTTTCAATGCTGCAGGGTTCCATAAAGCTGCCTCCATTTACACTTCCTTCAGTTGGCACAGAAGCCAATTCCAGATGTTCCAAATCTGCAGGACATCTGAGCGAGTTCTGCAGGACGGAATCTTGTTTCATACACAACTCCACCTCATTTCTTCAGGGTGCAAAATTATTTTTCCCAGCAACCCAGAATTTTCTTCTCTAGCTGTGGAACAGACGTGAAACAGCTTCATGTAGTCAGGTTTGTGGCTCCATTTGGAGGGAGATTAAGGAATGTGAGAAAAAGCTGTTCAATATATTGTGGAATAACACTCCAGGACTTACACAGGCAAGGTGCAAGCGTGGAACAGTGTGACAATTAGTGAATGTCCTGATGGGAGTTCTCACGCCAAAGCTGCACTGACTTAATACTTTTTAAAAAAAGCATGCACTTCAAACACCTCAGCACCTGTTCAGCTACTGATAAGGTCTGAAGTTAGTTTCAAAGAATTATTCAATCTCTTTGTGATATCTGTACGTAGCATGACCAGATAGATGAATGCAGAGTTGCTGTTTCCATCCCTGCCTTGAATCAGAGACTACAGAAATACTGAGGGAATCCAAGGGTACTGGGATGGAACGAGGAAAGTGGATTCGATGTCATATTGAATGGTAGAGCTAGAACTACCTGCCTTTATTGGTAATATTCCTGGATCTGAATCATCTATTGGAGAGCACAGTTCCAACATCCCACCTGATTGTCGTTTACTGTCATCTGATTGTACAAATAAAACCCTGACGAAACAGCATTCTCTGGTCCTCGGTACAGCACACAATCAGACTTAACACATGTACAGCCAAGCAATACATATAGAGGAGAAGTATTCATATATACAGGTAAATACAGTTTCATGAATATGCGAGACTCAGATGGTTCATGTGAGCAGTTCCTTTGGTCGTTCAGCGTCCTCACTGCCTGTGGGAAGAAGCTGTTCCTCAGCCTGATGGCGTTGGCTCTGATCCTCCTGTATCTCTTTCCTCATGGGAGCAGCTTAAAGATACTGTGTGCGGGGTGGAAGGGATCCTCAATAGGTTTGAATGCCCTCTTCAGATAATGATCCCAGTAGATCATGTCGATGTGGGCGGGGAGGGGATGGTATGGAATGAGACTCCAGTGATCCTCTCTGCTGCTCTTCTGCTCCTGTGGATTGACCTCCCATCCATTTCTCTGCAGCAACCATACCACAGTGTGATGCAGCTAGCTAGGACACTCTCAGTAGAGCTCCTATAGAAGGCCTGTAGCCTTGCCCACTTCAGTCTTCTCAGGAAGTGCAAGTGCTGGTGTGCGTTCCTGAGGATAGGTCACTAGTTAAGTGAACTCCAAGCAACTTGGTGCTCTCCATGTCAGAGTTGTAGATGTCTGGTGGAGGGTGGTTGTTCCTGGTCCTCCTGAAGACCATCTCCTTTGCTTGTCCACATTGAGACTCAGGTTGTTACTCTTGCACCATACCATGATATTTTCCACCTCTTCCCTGTAGTGAGACTCACTATTGCTGATGAGGCCGACCACTGATGTGTCACCTGCAAACTTGATGACACTGTTGGAGCTGGACCTGGCGATGCAGTCTTGGGTCAGTAGGATGAACGGGAGTGGGCTGAACACATAACCCTGAGGTGCTCCAGTGCTCAGTGTAACGGTGCCTGACATTCTGTTACCTTCCTTTTGCTATTTTACTTTGGTTTATGATCCCCTCAAATTCCTGGCTCACACCTTACCCCTACCCCCAACCCACATCTAAACTCCTGACTCACAGTTGACCACCCCTCGACCCAATGATCTGATGTTCAGTTTGCACTGGAGAATGCAGGAATATGGGTCACTGTTGTCAAGACAGAATGAAGCTCTACCTCCCCACCTACCAAAACAAAATGCTCCTGTGAATGGTGTAATAGCAGGGGATAGTCAGCGGGATAAACCAGGGTTCCAGTCATGCTTCAAGGTCGAGGCCTTCCATTCTGATGCCTCTCAAATGTCCTCCTTCTTGGAACATGGTACCTCTTCCACAGTGGATGAATCTCTCAACTTCACATCTTGGATGCCTGCTCCCACCTTCTCTCTTTAGAGACATGATAAAAGGGTCCTGACCATTTCTACCCACGGATGCTGCCTGACCCACTGAGTCTCCCCTTCAAATCTTTGTTTGTTCAAGATTCTAGCATCCGTAGTTTTGGTGTTTTTCAACACCTGGGCATTTTGCAACCCTCTGAACAGATCAACCTCTGCTTTCTAATTCCTGATCCTTTAAAATGCTTCAGTACTCACAATCCTCATCACCTTAACCCATCTCCACATTGGCTTTTGCCTTGCACCTCACTCCTCTTTGTACCTCTGCTTCAAACCCCTCTGCTCTCTTCCCCCACCCCCCCCCCCCCCACCCAAACCAGGTCTGAGGCAGAGTCCCTGACCCGAGACGTCAGCTGCTTTTTCCTTTCACAGATGCTGCTTGACTGGTCAAGTTCTTCCATCACTTGAGTTTGTGGTTTTATTTGTTTCCTACATCTCAAGCGGGTCAGGAGGGAAGGATCTAGAATAAAACATTGGAATCGCATGTCCCTTTAAAATTCATGGAGTTCAGCATGTAAACAGACTCTCCAGCCCATTCATCTATTCTGCAAAGTTGTACACCCGAGCTTGCCCCATTCATAAAGCAGACAGATTCGCCATTGGCAGAAATTGCCTGAAGCACCTCTTACAGTCAGAGAAAGAGAAGCAAAAGAGTTACCCCCAGATTCACGTAGTCTCCGTGGATTTGGCTCCAGCGCTTCCACAGCCACAGAGTCCAGTTCAAACCATCAGCAGCCCGTGCTCCAGATCTGAATCTCTGACATGATCAGGAAACCCTTGAATGGCCTGGGCAACATCTCACATCCCGGTATCCCACTGAACTGTTCGTGTTCACATACCCTCCAAATGTCTCATGCAGTTGTCTCCACTTCCACTGACATCTGGTTCCACATGCTCAACACCCTCTGAGTGAAAAGATTCCCCTTTTATCTTTCCCCTCTCACTTTAGAAACCCAAGCCTGGGAAAAAGACCATCTACTGCCTTACCTATACCTCTCACGATTTTATGCATGTCAATGAGGTCACCCCTAGGCTCTCATGCTTCAGAGATTAAAAAGAACAGCAGTGTAACATCATGTGACATGTTGCTTTGAAGTGTCGATGAAATATACTGGTCCACATAGATTTTGCTTCCGGAATATTTTTGGGTCAATTTTATGGATTTTGAGCTGCTGATCATGAAAATCGCCTTAAAATTTTCTGATCACATACTGTTTTCTAGATATGACCTATTTTTGCTCATTCCTGTCATAGTAGTATATTGCCCACAATATTTTGGTCAGTCCAAGCATGCCTGTGTGTGCAATCAATGCAGGTACTATGCAAATGTTGTCTTAGGCCTGGGCATACTTAATCAGGATAGATGCAGACAGCCTATAAAAGCAACTCACATATACAGATGATGTGCATTACATTGATGTAGATTGAACTAATGTTAATACACATGTCCTTCAGGCAATAGCATAATGACTGCACTCAACAATAGCATTTCTTGTCTTCAGGAAGATTCAATACAGCAGAAATGTCTTGTCAATGTTTCAACAGCTTTGATACATTCTGTTACATTTGTGGCGAGTATATGCTTAAGACTCAAAGATGCAGCATAGCTGTACTAAGGAAGCCTTTGAGCTCTACTTCAGTTGTGAAATTGGTGACCAGGACAAACCCTGGGCTCCTTGCATTTGTTGAACAATATGTGCAGTCAACCTGAAAGCTTGGCTCAGAGGTACATTATGCGATTAAACATGTTAAATATATTTTAAAAATAATTGAATGTTTCTCTAACTTCCTACGCGATACAGCAAATCTGAAATTATCTTCATCTTGAAGTTGTCTATCATCCCCACATTTTTCTTTAGGAAGCAAACCTTTTGGGGAAAAAAAACTGTTGTCCAATGATATCTTTGTGAGTAGGTGAAGCATGCATTCAAACAAGAATCTGAGGGGATGTATAAAATTATGAGAAGCATTGCTAAGGTAGTAGGTGATCAGAGTCTTTATTCAGAGCAGAAATATCAAATACCAGAGGGTATTTAAGGAGAATGTGGGAAAGGTTAAATGAAGCAATATGTTTTTTTTTAAAAAACAGGCAGGTTCCTGGAATGCACTCAGGGGCGGTGCTGGAAGGAGATTGTAGCCTTTGAGAGATGTACAAGAGGGAACATGGACCTGGCAAGGAATGAACAATTATGGATCACGTACAGGGAGACAGGATTGGTTGTGGATGGCACAGACATTGTGGACTGAAGGGTCTTGCCCTTGTACTGTTCCACATTCTTAAACAAGATTGAAGAATCATGTGTTGTACAATAAACTGGCAGAACTATCACTGTGACAAACCTTGCAAACAATGCTGTGCCCTCTCAACATAGGAAATTGAAGTGGATTAAATGGAGGAAAAAATCCATAACTTTACAGTTTTAAGTAATAAAATATACAAAGCAAATCAAAATTAATTACAAAATCCATTCAATGGAAACCAGCTGTCCAAAGAGAGTAAAGGAGACTATTGAACTACAGGTCAATAACATACAGGACGTTGGAGTTTAGAAAGAGTTTCAATACAGAGAGAAACAGCAAAGGCACAAGAAATTGGAGATTAAGTACCGTCCATCGGTATCCAATGGGGCAGACGTCAATAGTTCTGCCAATTTCTTTTATCTGTTCAAATGGGGTCTATCTGTCTTGGATACAGATAAATTTCACCCCTGTATTTTTTTTTTAAAAAATGCAATATTTTTAAATACTCATTTTAGACATCCACCACGATAACAGGCCCACAATTAACCTTCAACCCCCGTATGTCTTGAAGGGTGGGAAGAAACTGAAGTGCTCGGAGGAAACCCACGCAGACACTGGATTCAAACCCGGGTCGCTGGCGCTGTTACAAGGTTGCTGCCCGCTAGTCTAACCCCACCGTGGTTTATAAAAACAGGAGGTCGAGAATTGTCAGTTTTAGGGTAGAAGAGCCTAAAGCTAGAGGGCATAGGTTTCAGGTGAGAGAGGAAAGATTTAAAGGGGACCCTTTTCCCCTTGCAGAGAGGTGGGGGGGGGGGGGGGGGGAGAGCTGCCAGAGGAAGAGGGGAAAGAGCTCCCAGAAGAAGGGGGGGAAGAGCTGCCAGAGAAAGGGGGAAAAGAGCTGCCAGAGAAAGGGGGACAGGGCTGCCAGAGGAAGGGGGAAAGAGCTGCCAGAGGAAGGGGGACAGAGCTGCCAGTGGAAGGGGGAGAGAGTTGCCAGAGAAAGGGGGGAGAGATCTGCCAGAGAAGGGGGGGGGGAGAGCTGCCAGAGGAAGGGGGAAAGAGCTGCCAGAGGAAGGGGGAAAGAGCTGCCAGAGGAAGGGGGGAGCTGTCAGAGGAGGGGGAAGCTGCCAGAGGAAGGGGGCAGTGCTGCCAGAGGAAGGGGGCAGTGCTGCCAGAGGAGGGGGGAAGCTGCCAGAGGAAGGGGGGGGGTGTGCAATGACAAGATTTAAAAGGAGTTTAGCCTGGTGCACAGATAGGGCCGTTTGAGGGAGGACCAACGCAGGCACATAGGTTCGGCTCAAAGTGCGTAAGGGGAGTAGAGGTCCGAGTGGTGACTCCATGCCGGCAGCTCATCGACCCGGACTGCCCACTCCAGTGCGTTCTGCAGGGATGGAGTCCAGGCCCTTCGGCTATCGGACTTCACCTGGCCCATTTACCCTGGGTCTGCAGTAAACCCGGTTTTATCCTCCTCACTTCCTCAACCACCACTCGCCCCCGCACTTCCACGTCCAGTTAACCTGCCGACCCCCCGCCCCCCCTCCCGGGTCTTCGGGAGGAAACCGGGACAAACTTACACAGTCACAAGGAGAGCAGGCAAACTCCACGCAGGCAGCATCCGGACCTGCGTGTCTGGCTGGCGCCGCGAGCCAGCAGATGGCTGCACTTCACCTTCCAGGAGTTGGACAACCAGCTCGGGCGAGGGGGGAAGAAGCTGCTCCATCAACTACTCGCCGACGATCTCGTTTCCCAACGACATGATCTTGCAAGTAGGCACGGATTTAAACGGCCTTAATCCCATCCTCCATTGGGTCACCTCTGGAGAAAAAGGACCTAAAATTGGCTCTCCTGGCCTTCGTTTTGTCAAGGATTTTGCAGCAGAGATGGGAAAGGCCAGTTATTCATTTACTGCCGTCCTTTCACTGACCACAGCTCTCCAGCCACTTGATCAATCGTGGGCCTCGTCCAATCGTGGGCCTCGATCCAGAGTGGACGGCGATGAATGGTGGACCTCGATCAATCGTGGGCCTCGATCCAAAGTGGACCTCGATCAATCGTGGGCCTCGATCCAGAGTGAACCTCGATCAATCGTGGGCCTCGATCCAGAGTGAACCTCGATCAATCGTGGGCCTCGATCCAGAGTGAACCTCGATCAATCGTGGGCCTCGATCCAGAGTGGACCTCGATCAATCGTGGGCCTCGTCCAATCGTGGGCCTCGATCCAGAGTGGACCTCGATCAATCGTGGGCCTCGTCCAATCGTGGGCCTCGATCCAGAGTGGACGGCGATGAATGGTGGACCTCGATCAATCGTGGGCCTCGATCCAAAGTGGACCTCGATCAATCGTGGGCCTCGATCCAGAGTGAACCTCGATCAATCGTGGGCCTCGATCCAGAGTGAACCTCGATCAATCGTGGGCCTCGATCCAGAGTGAACCTCGATCAATCGTGGGCCTCGATCCAGAGTGGACCTCCAACAATCGTGGGCCTCGATCCAGAGTGAACCTCGATCAATCGTGGGCCTCGATCCAGAGTGAACCTCGATCAATCGTGGGCTTCGATCCAGAGTGGACCTCCAACAATCATGGACCTCGATCCAGAGTGGACCTCCAACAATCGTGGGCCTCAAGCCTGGACGTCAACCCATCGCCCAGTCCCCTCAACCTCCCTGTAGTGCCCACACTGGTGGGAGGGTGTAACTGAAGAGGGATGACTTCCATAGTATATTGTTATTGTTGGCTACTATATATATAGAGAGAGAGAGAGAGAGAGAGAACCTATGACTCCTCCCCCATGGTCCTGGGCCATAAAGGTCGAGCCACCGCTTCCTTCCCCTATTCCTATACCTGGATCCGGGTCAGCAAGGTTCTTCTGTATATCAAATTGTTAGGCACTGGGCAGGCCAGCTCCATATATACAATAGTCAACAATAACTATATACCACAGAGGAAACATTGTGGGAACAAGGTAGGAATTATAATGGGCTCTCGACCACAGGACAGTGATGAGAATTTATTGTCCAACACAAAAGCACAATGCACTGTGCCAAGGGGCTGCGGTTAGTGTAGCAGTTAGTGCAATGCTGTAGCAGCGCCAGTGACCTGGGTTCGAATCCGGTGCTGTCTAACGAGTTTGTACGTTCTGCCCGTGTCTGCGTGGGTTTCCTCTGGGTGCTCCAGTTTCTTCCCACCCTTAAAATAAACAGAGGTTAATTGGGTGTAACTGGGCGGGACAGGCTCATGGGCCAAAAGGGCGTGTTACCGTACTATATGTCCAAATTTAAAATAAATTCCTGCTTGCTGCAGCTACTAACAAACAGTAATTATAAAATAAATTAGCATATACAAGAAAAAAAGACAATATAGAAGAATAGATAAATATTCACATTGCAGGTGGTGCAAAAAAAGGTGGTTTAAATAGTGCAGACAGACCTTAGCTCTTCCTGCAGTCATGTTATGGTTAGGGCAGTACAGTAAGGTTCAAGAGCCCGATAGCTGTTGGAAAGAGAGGTGCCAGAATTCAGACTTCTGTACCTTCTGCCCGAAAGTTGCAGTGAGAAAAGAGCATAACTCTCGTGATGAACGTACTTTATGATACTGGCTGCCTTCTTGAAGGCAGTGCTTCAATGGCCAGGAGGTTGTTGCCCATGATGGACTTTGGTGAGGTTTGTCATGTTCTGCAGTCTTCTGTGTTCTTCGGGAATTGAGTTTGCAAACCAGGCCACAATGCAACTAATCAGCGTACTTTCCATAGTGCATCCCTCACTGCTCAATTAGTTCGAGTTCAAGTTTATTGTCATCTGATTGCAAAAGTACAACCTGACAAAACAGCGTTCTCCAGTTCTCAGTGGAAAACAGAGACATACATAAAGACAAACAATACATATACAGGACAAGTATTCATATATATAAATAATAAATGTTGTTTAATAAATATGAGGGTCTTGGATGGTTAGTGCGAGAAGTTCCTTTAGTTGTTCACCATTCTCCTGGCCGTGGGAAGAAGCTGTTCCTCGGCCTGGTGGTGCTGGCTCTGATCCTCCTGTATCTCGTACCTGGCGGGGACCGCTGAAAGATGCTGTGTGCGGGGTGGAAGGGGTCCTCAACGATTTTGCACACCCTCTTCAGACAACAATCCCAGTAGAATGTGTTGATGGGGGTGGAGATAGAGTCTCTGCTACCCCGGTGGATTGACCTCTGATCCAATTCTCTGCAGCAACCATACTACAAAGGTGGGCATGTATTCCTTCCTCCAAGTGGCCTCGTTCCCCTCCAGAGAGGAGAAAGTAAATGCCTTCTCGGCGATGATCACTGTTGTAAGAAATGTGGTAGCTTTATTGTGCAAAGCAAATGGCATTGAGGTGAGAGCCAAATTATGTATTTTAGTGATGTTCATTGTGGAGGGGGAGGGGGGAAGAAGCTGCTCCATCAACTACTCGCCGATGACCCAGGCCATTGGGTGGGACTTAGCACTCCTGGAGCAGGTGGTCCTGCTCCCTCCTCCATGAAGGGGAGGGGCGAAGGGAAGGAAGGGCAGGGGGAGAAGGGAAGGAAGGGCAGGGGTAGAAGGGAAGGATGGGCAGGGGAGAAGGGAAGGAAGGGCAGGAGGAGAAGAGAAGGATGGGAAGGGAGTGAATGGAAGGAAGGGCAGGGGGCAGAGGGAAGGAAGGGCAGGGGAAGAAGGGAAGGAAGGGCGGGGAGGAGGGAAGGAAGGGCAGTGGAGTAGGGAAGGAAGGGCAGGGGAGGAGGGAAGGAAAGGCAGGGGAGGAGGGAAGGAAGGGCAGGGGAATAAGGGAAGGAAGGGCGGGGGAGGAGGGAAGGAAGGGCAGGGGAGGAGGGAAGGAAGGGGAGGGGAGGAGGGAAGGAAAGGCAGGGGGAGAAGGGAAGGAAAGGCAGGGGAGGAGGGAAGGAAGGGCAGGGAAGGAAGGACAGGGGGAGAAGGAAGGGCAGGGAAGGAAGGACAGGGGAAGAAGGAAGGGCAGAGGAGAAGGGAAGGAAGGGCAGGGGAGGAGGGAAGGAAGGGCAGGGAAGGAAGGACGGGGGAGAAGGGATGGTTGGGCAAGGGGAGAAGGGAAGGATGGGCAGGGGTGGGAGAAGGGAAGGTTGGGCTGGGGGGAAGATTGTCAAGGGATAAGCACAGGCCAACAGGCAAAAGGCATTAATTCGATATGGATAGGACACAGGAGAGAAGAAAGGTGGGAATTGACTGGGGGAAGGCAGTTTAGGGCTCTGTGGAAGAAGTTAAGGGAAAGGAGAGAGGGAAAAAGGAAGTGAGAGACAGAGTTAAGAGGAAAGGAGACACGAGAAAGGAAAGATGAGGGGGGGGGGAGCCTAATGGAAACCGGAAAAGTCAATGTTAATGAAGGAGCTATAATCCCTGTTTTTGAAGGGTAAGAGGAAACTATGATTCGAGGGATGTTATTGAGTGGGTCCATTCATTTGCACTTCCTTTGACCTGTAAACAGGCTGCAGGCAGGTGATTTGATTCAAATCTTTATAACAAATGGATAGAGAGAACACATCCACGTCGGGGAGACATCTGAAACCAGGGAGTGCAGAACGGCAGTGGTGGGAATGTTGGTGTCTCTGACAGGAAAGGGATGAAACTGGAGGGATTGGTGGAAGTGATGCAGTGATCTGGAAGGGAAGGGACGAAACGGCTGCGTGGATGGATTTTGAGGAGAAAATAGGGAAGACCCTTGCGGATTGTAAATGCTAGTGTTGACTAGTTGGGTTGAATGGCCTTTTTCTGTTCTCTGCCCTTTATATACCTGATGATTTGGGCAGAAGCCATTGATGTTTCTTCCAACAGGTCTCAGGGACTTGAACCTTCCCATACCACCCTGACGATAAACATGTACCACCTGACGTTAAACTACTCCAGGACCATCATAAGATCTGTCTGCACTCTTGACACAATTCCTTTTTTCGCACGAACTGCAACTGCTAATATTTATTTATCTATCCTTTTTATATTTATGATCTCTTTTTCTGTCTCATGGAACATTATTGTAAATAATTTTTGCTGATGTTGGTGTGTCTGTATGTTGTATTAATGTGAGGTAATGTTCCAGCCCTATAAAAGTCCGGTTAGAGCCCACTTGGAGTATTGCGTTCAGTTCTGGTCGCGGCATTGTGAATTATTCAACCCAGAGCTCAATGGTCAGCATTAACACTGGGCTTAGGAGGGAATTGAGCAGCTCATTTGCTTCCAGTCACTGCATCAACTGAGTGAGATGGTTGTCGAATCTCACACAGGGTGCCCCGGTGAAGGAGATGGAAGGAAGCCAACAGTTGCAGAATTAACACTGACCAATTGCTCCCCCAAAAAAGCATCGTCCAGACACCCCCAAAAACATTGTTCAATTACTCCCAAAAACATTGATCAACTATCCACAAAACAGCATCCAATCTCCCTCCAAAATATCGACCAACTACCCCATAAACATTGTCCAATTACCCCCAAAAATTATCAATCGATTACACACAAAAATCAACCAATTACCCCCAAAAAACTTTGTCCATTGCATGCTGCAAGTAAAATAGAGGAGGTGCTGGGATGTGTTTGTGTGTGTACATATGTGTGTACGTTTTTATGTGTATGCAGGTTTCTGTGGAATTTTGTATGTGTATGTGCAGGAGTGTGTGTATGTGTCTGTGTATATGTGTGTGTGTACATGTGTGTGTATGTGTTTATGTGTATGCAGGTTTCTGTGGGATTTTGTGTATGTGTGTGTGTACATGTGTGTGTATGTGTTTACGTGTATGCAGGTTTCTGTGGGATTTTGTGTATATGTGTGTGGGTGTGTATCTGTGTGTGTGTATGTTTAAGTTTATGTGTATGCAGGTTTCTGTGGGATTTTGTGTGTGTGTCTGTATGGGAATATGTATATTTTCATGTGTGCATGTGTGTAATGTATGCTCACATTTATACATGGAATTATTGATGATTGGGAGCAAGTAATAAAACTGTAATTTAATCTGAGATCTTGGACGACAGGTTTATGGAAGAAGTTGAATGTCTCGATTAAATTACTGCCTTTTACTCCCTCCTTATCATCAGTTATTCTTTTCATAATATACTGTGTGGCATGAGCCGGGTAAAACCAACACCATACTAACAGCAGCTGAAGCACAGAGCTGGAATTACACGATCTGAAGCTCTATTGATGCATTATCGGGTTGAAGCTTTCCAGTGACTGTGTCAGAGACCAGGAAACACAACAGAGAATTTGACATGGGTGTGGTCATAATTAATAGGGTCAAAGAAAAGCGTGGAGAACACACCGGGCACTTTCAAGCTGCCTTGTGAAATGGGGTTAACTGGGCTATTTGTCCAGTTAGTGCCCCACTCACAAGGCAGCTTGAAAGAGTTCGACCTGGTCAGTGTACTCCTAAATCAACCAAGTCTCTGCCCTACCTCGGAGATAGTCAGACAACTCAGTTAAACTTACCTAGGTCTCATCCACTGGTGACTTGAAAACAAAAATGGCCAACCCGATTATTCTGGTGACATCAGCGCCAAGTTCAAATGTAGAGGAACTCAGCAGTGCAGGTCAGGAAAGGGGATATTATAACGTGGTTTAAACATGCTTCCCAGGAAGAATAAGGTTAAAATCTTTTACTCCATTTCATCCAGTGACGCGTCACTCACCACGCCATTTCGGAGGTAGGATCCCCCTTAAATTGCCGGGTTGGTGATTTAATGGGGCGATACCCTTGCAGGTTAAAAAATGCTGGGAGCATCTTCGACCCATTAAACACACATGGGTCCCAGGAGGGCTACCCAGGTGCGGCAGTTTAAAAACATCTACTGTGATACAGATTGTGTACAGAGAGGCCCTAAGATTCATTGAGGACGTGACACAGGGAAAACGTCCTGCACTGGTCACGTGCTTGTGAACAAATAAATCTCAGAACTGACCCAATTTTCGTTGACCACCCATTCACTCTCATCCCATTTCTTCGGCTTTCCCACATTCCCACCAACACTCCCCCCCACCCCCCCATGGATTCCACCGCTCACTGGCCCACTGGCGGAAATTAACCTACCAGCCCATGTGTCTTTGGGGTGGCACAGTTAGCACAACGCTGTTCCAGTGCCAGCGACTTGGGTTCCAATCTGTCCTATGTGTAAGGAATTTGCACGTTCTCTCCATGTCTGCGTGGGTTTCCTCCAGGTCCTCCCCGTTTCCTCCCATGTTCCAAAGATGTACAGGGTTAGTAGGTTAATTGGTCACGCGGGTGTATTTGGACGGCCCGAGCTCGTGAGCCAGAGGGCCTGTTACTGTACTGTGTCTCAAAATGTAAAAATAATTAAAAACGAGACTGTTTTCTCTCTTCCAATTGATCGGGAGGGGAGTGGGTGAAGGAGGTGGCGTGGGCAGTGGAGGCTGTTAGTGGGTAGAGAAGGAAGTGATGGGAGGGGATGTGCCCTCTGCAGAGCGATGACGAATGGCCCCAGCTGTCTGTCCACAGCTTCTAACATAAACTGCGGCTGCTGGAAGACTGAAGTAAAAACAGAAAACGCTGGACATGGGGCAGGCCAGGTAACACCAGAGAAAGAGTGAGCGATTTTCCCCCATCAGATCCTCGCCTGTGGTGACGTCCAACTCCTTCAGAGCATGCAACTCTGAGGGAAGGTTGAATAAACAGGGGCCTTTGCTCTGCAGGGGAGAAGGTTCAGCAATATTCTTGCAGACATGTTTAAAGTGACAACAAGGTTAGTTGCAAAGGCGTAAAGAAAATGTATCCATGAGCTATATGGAGAGTCACATGGATAGGAGAGGGTTGAGAGGAATTTTGGGTTTGCAAGATTGACAGAGTGAAACACGAAAGTCTGCTGACGCTGTGATTGTTGTAAAAGAATAGAAATGCTGGAGGAACTCAGCCGCTCTCGTGGCGCCCTTAGGAGGTAAAGATATATTGCCAACATTTCGGGCCTGAGGCCTTCTTCAAATTAGAAGGCTGGGGTGAAGGAAAAAAAGGGACAGGTGTATGAGCACAGACCAATAGACAGAAGGTAGTAATTGGATATGGATAGGACAGGAGAGAGCTGGGTATTGATTGGGGAAGGGAGGTTGTTTTTGGCTCTGTGGAAGCAGGAAAATGTGAGAGAGCTGGAGGAAAGAAAACAGGGAGAAGAAGTGAGGGGAGTGAATGGAAATGTTAATGCCTTCCAGTTGGAAGGTGCCAGATGGAAGAGGAGGTGTTGTTCCTCCAATATGCAGGTGGTCTAAGTCTGGCACTGCATGAGACCAGGGACAGACATGTCGGCAAGGGAATAGGACGGGGAATTCAAATGGGTGGGGCTTTTCTCTTTGGAGGATTTGAAGGCTGTTTGTACTGTGAGTTTACTCATGGACCCAGTCCGGAGAATATATTATGAAAGGTTAAAAATAGCCAGAGTCCAAAGGGTTAAACCACTTCTCATCTGTATGTTCAAGGGTTGCAGAAATGATTCCATACCCTTGTGAAATGCAGCAGGGAGATGTTACTGCCAAAATGCATGGACCACAGAATTTAAACCTGGTGCGTATCATGGAATTTGTTCAGTGTCAACTTTCTCTTCTCATTACATTTCATTGAGAGATACAAGATGAAGAAATTGTTAACACAGAAGGATATATAAATTGAAGTTCCATTTTGTATGGCGCAGTTAAATCTTAGGATGAGTCTGCAAAAGCAACTTAGAATATGATATTTGTACAAAAGGCCAGGCTCAATATTTCCTTCAAGCTTCATGTTCCTTTATGGTCATGTACATAAATACACAAAACTTGTTTTTTTTCTGTGGTAAACCACTGTGATTGGCTACCGGTAGCTGGACATGCCTCCCAAGTCCGATCCTCCCCATTACCCCTTTGCCTGCTCCCCATGCTTCCTGCCATGATCAGTCGATGAGGTTGGTGGTCCTCCAGTCTATAGTCAATAAAGACCTATTAGTTTCACGGTCTTTTGTGGTCATGTGGTGCATCATTTTGGTTTGCCCGCAAAGACCCACAAAGAGGTGGCACTACCCCGGCGACCCTCCCCAACAAGAGAAAAAGAAGCAAAAGGGAGTCCCTTCGGAGAAACCGAGTGTCCATGGATCCCACCATTTCCTCCGATGCCGCCGTCTCCTGCGTCCCCGCAACCTCCGTCGTCATACGGCCTCCTGTCCGGTCCGGCACTGAATCTGAGCTCCAGGCGTCAGAGTCACCCTCCTTGGTCCCTGGTTCTGCAATCAGGAAGTTGTCAGCACCCGAGGCCCTTTGGGAGCCCTGCTCACCAGCGGCACCTTCACGGTCCTGGCACCTGGTGCCCAAAGGCTCGTTTTATTGTCACACAATATGTTAAGATACATGATACACTTCAAAATTTTCCTGCCATAAGTCAAAGAGTCACCCTGAGCATTGCCCGGTGCCTCTAACAATAGGAAAAAGAGAGTCCCTTCAGAATCACGCGTGTCCGTGGATTCCCTCCAGCCCTCCCGCAGCTGCACAGACTCCTGTTCGATCCATCGGCAAACCAAGCTCCAGATCCAACCCTCCGCCACAATCAGGAAGTTGTCAGCACCCGAGGCCCTTCGGGAGTCCTTCTGGCCCTCAGCACCATCTTGCATCCCAGCTCCAATACCTGGTTCCCATGAGCTAGTCTCCAGCAGCCCGCAGTCTGCGTGGATTTCCCTACCGCAAGTCATTGGCCCCCCCTCATCCCCCCGCAGCCTGTATGAGTTCTTCAACCACTGCACCCCTGGCTGGTCTGCTGCCATGGTTACCCTCCCGTAAGGTCATCTCCTGTGCTTCTCCTTCTCAGTAGGGTGGTGTTCTCTCGCTGTGGACACTCCATATCCTGCTCTCAGATGAACCATTGCTTTTCTATTCACAGTGTGTCAGAGCGGAGACAGAGAATGGCTAAAAGGGTTATGAATGCAGATGCCTCCCACAATAATGCATAAATAGTTTAAGTTACAGCCACGGGTAAGGAGGTGAAGTGGGAGGGATCAGTTGGGTTGAGTT
Organism: Narcine bancroftii; assembly: GCF_036971445.1. Lineage (NCBI taxonomy): Eukaryota > Metazoa > Chordata > Chondrichthyes > Torpediniformes > Narcinidae > Narcine > Narcine bancroftii. The sequence goes on from NC_091482.1 coordinate 6,214,126, forward strand.
TGTTCCAAATTGGGTCAGTCTTCGTGAAGGGCAAACATGAACCAGCCTTTCTCTTCCACTGTCACCGCTTAGCCCACTGAGGTCCTCTAGTAAATTGTGTATTGTTCCAGATTCCAGCCTCTGCAGTCTCCCGCATCTCACAACACCAGGAGTTACTTTGCATATTGTTTATTCGTGAACAAATCTTCAAGCTTTTGGCTCTTCGGTGGATTTACCTGTGGTTAATGACCATAGCCTCCTGACCGATAGCTCTCCCAACGCTATAAGGCAGGGAAATGAGCAAAGCACAAACGTGCTGGAGAAACACAGCAGGTCACACAGCATCCATAAGAATTAACTCATGTTAGGGTTGCAGTTGCAGCGGGCAACAGCAGGGTACTGGTGAGGCTGCATGTGGAGTACTGCGTGCAGGTCCTTCACCCAGCCCTACTTTGAGAACAGAGCATCGCACCCTTGTCACATTGCTGTTTGTGAGCTGCACAATTAATTGCTCTGTTCCCAGCGTCGGCGTCAGAACGAGGCTAATGGGGGGGGGGGGGAGCATTATGGTAACCGCAGGGGAGAGGACAAACCGACATTCGAAAACTCACTCAGCTCTGGGGTGGGGGGGAGCTATACCTGCCTTGAACCTCTTCCGTGCGCTGGCGTCACACTTCCCCCTCCCTCCGATGTAACAGACAAACGCGTGGAGATGAAACCACACTAGTGCTGCGGATGGGTGGGGGCGCACGGCCTGCTGAGCCTGTTTGTTCCTCCTCATGAAGCCACTTGCTTCATTTGAGAAGTACATCAGCACCTGTAAAGTGCTTGGGTCGAGCCAGACATACAAGCACAAGGTTAACACACTTTCCCCCCCCCCACCCCAAACTTCTCTCCTTTTCCCCTACTGAAGGCAAATGCAAGTTGAGACAGCGGTGAAGAAGGCTGTACTGTCGCTCATTTCAAGATGAAAAGAATATAAGAGAAGGGATGTGATGTTGAGGCTTTATAAGGCATTGTTGAGCAGTTTTGGGCTCCTCATTTAAGAAAGGATGCTCTGACGTTGGATATGGTTCAAAAGAGGACTACTAGGATTATTCCAGGTATGAAATTGTTATCATATGAGGAGCGTTTGACAGCTCTTGGCCTGGACTCGTTGGAATCTAGGAGAATGAGGGGGGGAATCTCAGTGAAACATTTTGAATGTGGACAGAGTTGATGTAGAAAGGTTGTTTCCTATGGTGGGAGAGTCTCTGACAAGAGGGCACAACGTCAGGATTGAACAGGATCCACTTAGGACAGAGATGCGGAGGAATTTCTTCAGCCAGAGGGTGTAAATCTGTGGAATTTGTTGCCACGGGCAGTTGTGGAGGCCAGGTCATTAAGACAGAGATTGATAGGCTCTTGATTAGCCAGGTCAGCAAAGGTTATGGGGAGAAGGCCGAGCAGTGGGAAAATTAATCAGCTCATGATTGAGTGGTGGGGTAGTCTCAAAGGGCTGAATAGCCTATTTCTGCTCCTATGCCTTATGGTCTTAATACTGCATTCAAGTGATCTGACGATTGAAATTCGCTCACAGAGCTCAGCTGCCACTTTGATGTTGCAAGTTGTTGAATAATTTAAACAAATTTAAAGGGCAAATTGAAGTTTCAGCGCAGTAATTGCGAGCAGGAAAAGACACTCTAGGTTATTCAGCGTCCACGAGTGGGAGAGCTACACTTGCAGGATTTAGTGCTGGTCACCTCCATGTCTCCAGACTCTCTCCTAGTCACCGCATTATTTTTTTTTCCCCTTTCAGATGCTTGCCAGTTTTGTATTCCAAGCAATTTCTATTTTTATTTCGGAGCTGAATTTTTTTTAATGATTCTTTTTCTCTCCTCCCAGTCAATCCATTTTAATACATATTGCTTCTTCTTTCTCATAGGATTTCAGGTATAAAATATGTAAGAGGAGAGAGAGAGAGAAAAAAAAACCCTTAAGAATGTCTCTTAAATAATTCAAGAAAATATTGTTTGCTTCGCAAGGTGCATGGAGCTGAACAGTACAAGCGGAATGTTGATGTCAGCAGTATCTTTGCTGTTGATCTCAATCCGTCCTTTACACGCCTCCTGTTATAAATACCTCGTTCACTCCAAATATTCCCCCTGACACTGGACCAGGCACAACAACAACTTGTATTTATGCAGCACTTTTTGGCAGAGTCAAACATTACAAAACAGATCACAAGAGTGCTGTATTAATTACCATGCAGGATACTATTTCGACTCTCATCAGTCGATCAATTTTGCTCTCATCTCCTTGTGACTCTTGTTTGGCGCTTGCTTACACTCGGGGTAATTGACAATTAACTGACCCACCCACATGACTTTGGGATGTTGGGGGGCGGGGGGTCACGTGGAGCTAAAGCACAGAAATGCTGAGGGAGCTTAGCAGGTCTCGCAGCGTCCACGGGAGTAAAACACAAGCGTCTAGTTGGTGGAAATAAAATGCTGGAGAAATTCAGTAGGTCAAACAGTGTCCTTTATATAGCAAAGGAAAATAACAAACATTTCAGGCTTGAGCCCTTCACCCAATATGAACGTGGGCAGGCAACCGCACAAAATGGTGTGGTGGGGGAAAGGAGCACGGTCCCAAAGGCAGGAGGTAATAGGTGGATAAGGGAGGGAGGGCACAGCAGCAGACAGGGGGAGGGAGGGGGGATGGCTCGGCGAATGGAGAGCTGGGGAGAAAGAAGACAGAGGGAAGGGGAAAGGAAAGGGAGAAACCGGAGAAGCCGATGTTAATGCCATCCGGACAGAGAGAGGGCCCAGATGGAAGGAGATTGGAGTAAATAGTCCATAGGAGGTCAATGTTTCTGGCCTGAGCCCTTCTTCAGGGAATGAGTATCGAGCAGGCAGGTGGCTGAATTAATTAAAAGGCTGAGGGGACAGGGGGATGAAGGGAAGAAAGGGCAGGGGGAGGAGTACAGACCAACGACGAAAGGTGATCATTAGATATGGACAGGAGAGGAGTCACGTGATGGAGTAGTGGCCGGACGGTGAACTCCAGCCCTCTCCAGAAAAATCAGAAAAAACAAAGCAAAACACAAAGGCACAAAAATAAAAATCAAAGTAAAGTGAATATAAAGGTGGAAAGAAGATGGCGACGAAAAAAGAAAAGTCGAAACCAACGGTAAGAAGAGAGGAAGAGAAGACAACGGAAGTTGAAGGAAAAGGCCTTACCTGTTCGAAGAGGCCCGCGGTGGAGAGAGAAACCCGCTCCCTCAGGTCGGTAGAAAGTGGACTACAAAAATGGCTCGCTGAGCCGAGTAAAAGTGCGCAACCGCGCATGGGCGACTCCTCGTGCATGCGCGATGCGCATGCAAAAAAACACACCGACGGGAGGGGTGACCAGCTGGGGAGTCGATCTCCACAGCCGGCAACGACAGCTGCAGAACACCTGCAGCAAGAGGAGAACATAGAAGACAACGAAAACAAGAAAGAAGAGAAGAAAAGGGCAACAAAGAAACAACAGATGGCCAACCCAGAGGAAGAAGAAGAGGAAGAGGAAGAGTACAGTGAAATAGAAGAAGAAAAGAAAGGCAAGATAAAGGATATACTTTCTCTTATTAAATAATACATGGAGTCATTTAAAGACTGGCAAGTGCAAGAATTTAATGATTTAAGAAGAAGAATAAACAATACAGAAGAGAAAATGAATAAAATAGATATGACCTTATCAGAAATGGGAAAAAGAATGGACAAGGTGCAAGAACGAGAAGCAGCAGTAGAAATGGAGGTAGAGGACTTAAAAAAGAAATTAGAGGAATCTAATAAAAAAGTTAAAGAGACACAAGAAGAAATAACATAAAGATAGTGGGCCTTAAGGAAGATGAAGAAGGCAAGAATATGAGAGAGTTTATAAAAGATTGGATCCCTAGGATCCTAGGATGTCCAGAACTACAGCAAGAAATGGAAATAGAAAGGGCACATAGAGCATTGGCCTTTAAACCACAATCACAACAAAAGCCAAGATCTGTTTTAGTAAAATTCCTAAGATATACTACAAGAGAAAAGGTACTGGAGAAAACAATGGAAAAAGTAAGAGGACAATAAGCCACTGGAGTACAAAGGGCAAAAAATCTTCATTTATCCAGATATAAGTTTTGAACTCCTGAAGAAGAGAAAGGAGTTCAATACAGCAAAGGTGATTTTATGGAAGAAAGGGTATAAATTTATACTAAAGCATCCAGCGGTATTGAAAATATTTATTCCAGGACAACAAAACAGACTATTCTCGGATCCAGAGGAAGCACGAAAATTTGCAGAACAATTACAAAATAGACTGAGAGATGAAGACGTGTAACGAGAGTACAAAAGACTGCAAACTAAAAAAACATAAGTTTTGAACTCCTGAAGAGGAGGAAGGAGTTCAAAACATCGAAAACGATCTTATGGAAAAAAAACTATTCTCAGATCCAGAGGAAGCAAGGAAATTTGCAGAACAACTACAAAACAAACAGAGAGATGAAGACATGTAATAAGAGTAAAAATGACTACGATTTATATGTATGTGGGTAAAGAGGTATATGTGTGTATATGTATAATGTGCATACATGAATGTATCCGTATTTAGAGGAAAATATAGATAGTATAGACAAGAATTAATAAGGGAAGGAAAAGTAATAAAGGGAATAAGGAGGGAATTAAAAGAGTGACCTTTGTCACATATGAAAAGCGAAATCTTTTCTGGGGGGGGGCTGGGTGGGGGGGTGTTACGGTCACTGCAAAATCAGCTGACGCTTGCGAGTGAATTCGCAAATCCAAATGGAGAGGGGAGATGTGGTTGTCTGACAAGGGATAAAGGACAACTCAGGAGGGGAAGGGGGGATTGGGGCTAAAGAAGTTTTAAATAGGAGAATAAGGAAAATGTTTGATGTTTCAGGAATGTTGTCTTATAAAGGATTCAAAACAAGAAAACAGAAATGGATAAGAAGGAAAGGTAATGATGAAGAAATGGAAAGGGAAGATAAACAAATTATAAAATGGCTACGTTGAACTATATGACTTTAAATATTAATGGAATACATAACCAAATTAAAAGGAAGAAACTGCTAAATTTACTGAAAAAAGAAAGAATTGATATAGCATTTGTGCAAGAAACACATTTAACTGAATTGGAGCATAAGAAATTAAAGAGAGATTGGGTAGGACACGTAACAGCAGCATCGTATAATTCAAAAGCAAGAGGAGTAGCTATATTAATTAGTAAAAATGTGCCATTTAAAATAGAAGAGGAAATAATAGATCCAGCAGGGAGATATGTAATGATAAAATGTCAGATATATTCGGAGTTTTGGAATCTACTCAATGTATATTCACCTAACGAAGAAGATCAAAAGTTTATGCAAGATATCTTTTTGAAGGTAGCAAATACGCAAGGGAACATATTAATAGGAGGGGATTTCAACCTGAATTTGGATTCAAATATGGACAAAACTGGGAAAAAAATTAACAGAAAGAACAAAGTAACCAAATTTATAATTAAATCGATGGAAGAAATGCAACTTTTGGATATATGGAGGAAACAACGCCCATAGGAAAAGGAATATTCATATTACTCGGCTAGACATAAAACATACTCAAGAATAGACCTATTTTTGTTATCAGTTAGTATGCAAGATAGAGTAAGAAAAACAGAATATAAAGCTAGAATACTATCGGGCCATTCACCCTTAATATTGACAGTAAAGTTAGAGGACATCCCTCCAAGAATGTATAGATGGAGATTAAATCCCATGTTACTTAAAAGGCAAGATTTTAGAGAATTTATTGAAAAACAAATAAAAATGTATTTTGAAATAAATACGGAATCAGTGGAAGATAAGTTTATACTATGGGATGCAATGAAAGCATTCATTAGAGGGCAAATAATAAGTTATGTAACCAAGATGAAGAAGGACTATAATCAGGAAACAGAGCAGTTGGAAAGGGAAATAGTAAATATAGAAAAAGAATTAGCAATGAAGGAAGATACAACTAAAAGAAGAGAATTGGCGGATAAAAAAATAAAATATGAAACACTACAAACATATAAGGTAGAGAAGAATATAATGAAGACAAAACAGAAATATTATGAACTAGGTGAAAAAATGCACAAAATCCTAGCATGGCAGCTTAAGACAGAACAAGCTAAGAAAATGGTATTGGCATCAAGGAAAAAAGACAAACAAATTACATATAATCCAAAAGAAATTAAGGAAAACTTTAGAGAATTCTATGAACAATTATACCGAACTGAAAACAAAGGGAAAGAAGGGAAAATAGATGAATTTCTAACTAAAATTGAACTACCAAAACTACAAATAGAGGAACAAAATAAATTAACAGTGCCATTTGGAATAGTAGAAATACAAGAGATAATAAAAAAATTACCAAATAATAAGACACCAGGAGAGGATGGATTCCCAATAGAATTCTATAAAACATTTAAAGACTTATTAATTCCGCCCCTCCTGGAAGTAATCAACCAGATTGATAAAACGCAAAGCTTACCAGATTCATGTAAAACAGCAATAATTACAGTAATACTAAAGCAAGGGAAAGATCCACTCACACCAGCGTCATATAGACCAATATCTTTACTTAACACAGATTATAAGATAATAGCTAAATTATTAGCAAACAGATTAGCAGAGTATGTACCGAAAATGGTAAATCTAGACCAAACTGGATTTATCAAAAAAAGACGCACAACAGACAATATTTGTAAATTTATTAACTTAATTCATGCAGTAGAAGGGAATAAAGCACCAACAGTAGCAGTTGCTTTAGACGCAGAGAAGGCCTTTGACAGAGTAGAATGGAATTATTTGTTCAAAGTATTGCAAAAATTCAGTTTACCGGAGAAGTATATTGATTGGATTAAAGCATTATATAAGGGACCATTAGCGAAAGTGACAGTAAATGGACATGTATCAAAGCAATTTAACTTAAGCAGGTCAACACGACAGAGATGCCCACTATCACCTTTATTGTTTGCGTTAGCTATAGAACCACTAGCAGAATTGATAAGAACAGAAAATAATATAAAAGGGATAAAAATAAAAGACAAGGAATATAAAATCAGTTTATTTGCGGATGATGTTATAGTATACTTAACAGAACCAGAACTATCAATAAAAGAATTATATAAGAAATTGAAGGAATATGGAGAAGTGTCGGGTTACAAGATCAACGTAAATAAAAGTGAAGCAATGCCTATGAATGATGCGGATTTCTCAAAATTTAAGAAAGAATCACCATTTAGATGGCAAATGCAAGCAATAAGATACCTAAGGTTACAAATAAATAAAAATCTCGGCCAACTATATAAACTCAATTATTATCCACTAATGAAAAAATTACAGGATGATTTAGAGCATTGGAAAGATTTACCATTAACACTAATAGGAAGGATAAACTGTATTAAAATGAACATTTTTCCAAGGATATTATACCTATTTCAGGCATTGCCAATACACTTAACAGAGAAATTCTTCAAGGTGTTAAAGAAAATAATAAGGAAATTTTTATGGAAAGGGGGGAAACTGAGGATAGCACTAGATAAATTAACAGAATGGTATAAACAAGGAGGATTACAACTGCCAAACTTTAAAAATTATTATAGAGCCGCACAATTAAGATACCTATCAGATTTTTATCAAACAAGGGAAAAGCCAGATTGGACTAGATTAGAATTAGATAAAATAGGGGAAAAGACACCTGAACACATATTATATAAATGGGATGAAAAATTGGTACAACATAGAAGTTCTCCAGTTTTACATCATCTACTCAATATTTGGAAGAAGATTCATGTAGAAAGAAATAAAACAAATTATCAATTACCAAAACTAATATTGACGCAAAACAAGTTACTCCCTTTTACAATAGATAACCTTTCCTTTAGAGAATGGGAGAAAAAAGGGATTAAAAGAATAGAAAATTGTTTTTCAGGAAATAGATTATTATCCTTTGAACAAATGAAAGATAAATACAATATAACTCAAGATTTCTTCTTTGGCTTGGCTTCGCGGACGAAGATTTATGGAGGGGGTAAAAAAAGTCCACGTCAGCTGCAGGCTCGTTTGTGGCTGACCAGTCCGATGCGGGACAGGCAGACACGATTGCAGCGGTTGCAAGGGAAAATTGGTTGGTTGGGGTTGGGTGTTGGGTTTTTCCTCCTTTGCCTTTTGTCAGTGAGGTGGGCTCTGCGGTCTTCTTCAAAGGAGGCTGCTGCCCGCCAAACTGTGAGGCGCCAAGATGCACGGTTTGAGGCGTTATCAGCCCACTGGCGGTGGTCAATGTGGCAGGCACCAAGAGATTTCTTTAGGCAGTCCTTGTACCTTTTCTTTGGTGCACCTCTGTCACGGTGGCCAGTGGAGAGCTCGCCATATAATACGATCTTGGGAAGGCGATGGTCCTCCATTCTGGAGACGTGACCCATCCAGCGCAGCTGGATCTTCAGCAGCGTGGACTCGATGCTGTCGACCTCTGCCATCTCGAGTACCACGACGTTAGGGGTGTGAGCGCTCCAATGGATGTTGAGGATGGAGCGGAGACAACGCTGGTGGAAGCGTTCTAGGAACCGTAGGTGGTGCCGGTAGAGGACCCATGATTCGGAACCGAACAGGAGTGTGGGTATGACAACGGCTCTGTATACGCTTATCTTTGTGAGGTTTTTCAGTTGGTTGTTTTTCCAGACTCTTTTGTGTAGTCTTCCAAAGGCGCTATTTGCCTTGGCGAGTCTGTTGTCTATCTCATTGTCGATCCTTGCATCTGATGAAATGGTGCAGCCGAGATAGGTAAACTGGTTGACCGTTTTGAGTTTTGTGTGCCCGATGGAGATGTGGGGGGGCTGGTAGTCATGGTGGGGAGCTGGCTGATGGAGGACCTCAGTTTTCTTCAGGCTGACTTCCAGGCCAAACATTTTGGCAGTTTCCGCAAAGCAGGACGTCAAGCGCTGAAGAGCTGGCTCTGAATGGGCAACTAAAGCGGCATCATCTGCAAAGAGTAGTTCACGGACAAGTTTCTCTTGTGTCTTGGTGTGAGCTTGCAGGCGCCTCAGATTGAAGAGACTGCCATCCGTGCGGTACCGGATGTAAACAGCGTCTTCATTGTTGGGGTCTTTCATGGCTTGGTTCAGCATCATGCTGAAGAAGATTGAAAAGAGGGTTGGTGCGAGAACACAGCCTTGCTTCACGCCATTGTTAATGGAGAAGGGTTCAGAGAGCTCATTGCTGTATCTGACCCGACCTTGTTGGTTTTCGTGCAGTTGGATAATCATGTTGAGGAACTTTGGGGGACATCCGATGCGCTCTAGTATTTGCCAAAGCCCTTTCCTGCTCACGGTGTCGAAGGCTTTGGTGAGGTCAACAAAGGTGATGTAGAGTCCTTTGTTTTGTTCTCTGCACTTTTCTTGGAGCTGTCTGAGGGCAAAGACCATGTCAGTGGTTCCTCTGTTTGCGCGAAAGCCGCACTGTGATTCTGGGAGAATATTCTCAGCGACACTAGGTATTATTCTATTTAGTAGAATCCTAGCGAAGATTTTGCCTGCAATGGAGAGCAACGTGATTCCCCTGTAGTTTGAGCAGTCTGATTTCTCGCCTTTGTTTTTGTACAGGGTGATGATGGTGGCATCACGAAGATCCTGAGGCAGTTTACCTTGGTCCCAACAAAGCTTGAAAAACTCATGCAGTTTGGCATGCAGAGTTTTGCCGCCAGCCTTCCAGACTTCTGGGGGGATTCCATCCATACCTGCTGCTTTGCCACTTTTCAGTTGTTCGATTGCCTTATATGTCTCATCCAGGGTGGGAACCTCATCCAGCTCTAGCCTTAGGGGCTGTTGAGGGAGCTGGAGCAGGGCGGAATCTTGGACTGAGCGGTTGGTACTGAAAAGAGATTGGAAGTGTTCTGACCATCGGTTGAGGATGGAGATCTTGTCGCTGAGGAGGACTTTGCCGTCTGAGCTGCGCAGCGGGCTTTGGACTTGGGGTGAGGGGCCGTACACAGCCTTTAGAGCCTCGTAGAAACCCCTGAAGTCGCCAATGTCCGCGCTGAGCTGTGTTCGTTTGGCGAGGCTAGTCCACCACTCATTTTGGATCTCCCGGAGTTTGCGCTGAAGATGGCTGCATGCGCGACGGAAGGCTTGTTTCTTCTCTGGACAGGACGGCTTTGTAAGGTGAGCCTGGTGGGCAGCTCGCTTCTTTGCCAGCAGCTCCTGGATTTCCTGGCTGTTTTCGTCAAACCAGTCCTTGTTTTTCCTGGAGGAGAAGCCCAGTACCTCTTCAGTGGATTGCAGTATGGTAGCCTTCAACTGATCCCAGAGGGTTTCAGGGGACGGGTCCGTGAGGCGGGTTGCAACGTCGAGCTTTGCTTTGAGGTTTGCCTGGAAGTTTCCTCTCGCTTCGTCTGACTGCAGTTTTCCAACATTGAACCTCTTTCTGGGGGCTTTATTGTTCCTGGGCTTTGGCTTGAAGTGAAGGTTGAGCTTGCAGCGAACCAGCCGGTGGTCAGTGTGGCATTCCGCGCTAGGCATGACCCTGGTGTGGAGCACATCTTGTTTGTCACTTTCTCGCACCAGGATGTAGTCCAGGAGGTGCCAGTGTTTGGATCAGGGATGCAACCAGGTGGTCTTAAGGCTGTCCCTCTGCTGAAAAAGGGTGTTTGTAATGACAAGCCGCTGTTCTGCGCAGAGCTCCAACAGGAGGCGCCCATTGTCGTTGCACTTGCCGACGCCATGCTTGCCCAGGATTCCTGGCCAGGTTTCTGAGTCTTTGCCGACACGAGCGTTGAAGTCGCCCAGGATGACAACCTTGTCGGCTGTAGGGGTACGTTGGATGAGGTTGCGCAGGTCGGTGTAGAACTTGTTCTTTTCTGCTGGTTCCGCCTGGAGGGTTGGAGCATAGACACTGATGAGGGTGATGTGACGCTTGTTTTGAAGTGGGAGTCGCATGGACATGATTCGGTCCGAGAGGCCTGTCGGAAGGTTTTCGAGTTTGGAGGCAATGAAGCTCTTGACCATGAAGCCTACACCAGATAGGCGTCGTTCATCCGAAGGCTTGCCAGACCAGTAGAGTGTGTAGCCCGCGCCGCGTTCTTGGAGGCTGCCTACATCTGCCAGGCGGACTTCACTGAGAGCGGCTATGTCGATGTCAAGTCTGAGGAGTTCATGTGCAATGAGGGCAGACCGACTTTCAGGTCGGTGGCTGTCAGTCTTGTCTAGCATGGTTCTGATGTTCCAGCATGCTAGCTTGAGTTTGTGAGCATCTTTTGAGGGGGAGGACGTGGAGGGGGAGGACGTGGAGGGGGAGGACGTGGAGGGGGAGGACGTTGAGGGGGAGGACGTGGACCTGTCCTCGGGCCTGCGCAAAGGAGCTTTTAGGTGGAGTGCAGTGCGCGCAGTACTGGCCCCACCCTTTACACCCATGGCCACGGCTTGGCCACGGCACATAACTCAAGATACAGCACTGGCATATTACCAATTGAGATCCTACTTGAAGGATAAATTAGGAAGCAGTTTGAGTTTGCCAGAGGGAAGTAACTTTGAATATGTGATTACAGATACAATGATAATCAAAAGATTTATAACAAATATGTATATTAAACTGCAAGAAAAGGAGAATGAGGAAACAAATGGTAAAACTAAACAAAAATGGGAACAGGATTTAAATATAAAGATAAAAAGGAAACATGGGAGAAGTTATGCTCTGGAACGATGAGAAATACAATAAATACGAGGTTACGTATGATACAATATAACTGGATACACAGGCTATACATTACACCTCAAAAGTTAAATAAATGGGACCCAACAGTATCTGATAGATGTTTTCGATGTAAAAAAGAAATGGGAACAACAATTCATGCAATCTGGACATGTGAAAAAGTAGAAAAATTTTGGGAAGATCTCAATCTGATATTAAATAAAATAACAGAAAACAATATACCAAAGAATCCAGAGATCTTTCTCCTAAGTAACATAAAAAACAAAGAATTTGGAATTGATTTGGAGGATGCACAAAAAAGATTTGTTAAGATAGCTCTAGCCGTAGCAAAAAAATGTATTATGTCAACCTGGAAATTGGAAGATAATTTGAAAATACAACAATGGTATATAGAAATGAATAAATGTATTCCATTAGAAAAAATAACATATAGTTCAAGAAATAATATTGAAATATTCGAACAAATATGGGAGCCTTATATTAAACACAATAGCAAAAACCTACCGGGGACAATCACTACCTAAGTTAACGGAAGGAAAAGGAAATGAAAAGAATGGACTCAGTGGAATTTCTGGTGTATTTTTATTGAATGACAACATTGTCTGACTGGTTTAATGTATCCTAGATTTTATACCTTAAATGGACGGGAGGGGGGAGGTGGGGAGGGTGGGAGGGGAGGGAGAAAATGACATTGTATATGTGTGAAAAGGAAAAAATGTGTATCATGGTTAATGTGATTTATGATGTGAAAAATAAAAAATTATAATAAATAAAAAAAATATGGACAGGAGAGAGGGAAGGTAAGAATTGATTGGGGAGGGTTTTTTTGGGCTCTGTGAATGCAGAGCTGGGGGGAAGAGAGAGACAGAGCTAGATGAAAGGAGATGTTGGGAAAGATGGGGGGGGGGGGGCTAACCTGCCTTTGAACTGTATTAGCACAGTTATCTTTCATCACCGTTCCCGCGCCCCACTGATTTTTATCTCTGGGCTCTGATTACACCTCCCCCTTTGCTGTGCTCCGATTTCCACCACGTGTCCTGCACCTGGACAATCCTCCAGGTGTTAATCCACAGCAGTGCTGGCAGTTTCACCTCACTGAGGACCAGTGACAGTAAACCCCGTTGTTGCCTCTCCTTCCCTCTAACCCCACCCTACCCCCCCAACCCCAAAGCCCACCCCCTGGAACTGCCCGTTCGAATGAACGCTCAAGGTGTGACCCTTCCAAGCTTTGCCACAATCCCATTGCTATGCCAATAAATACATATTTTAAGCACTTCCCAGGAGACTAGTAATTCAAGAGAATTCAGGTTTCATTTTCAGCTTTATCTAGCTTATTGAATCTGCAGCCTTCTGCAATTGTACAGACACCATGTAGAGTTCCCAACTAAGCAAATTACTAAATACAACAAAAAAATTGTGGTTTTTTTTTTTGCAGACATTAATTATGAAGCAGAGAGGTTGGTGAAGAGAGTGCATAAGCCAATCGCTTTCACCCTTGATCACTGTTGGAAGACTAATTAAACAATTTATAATAGTGTTTTCCTTACAATTGTTCTTGGCAGTGGCATTTAGTGCTGGATTTGTTGATTTTAGTTGGATATTGGTAGGGGGTCCAATCTCAATGAGCTGGAAGGCAGATGCACCAATGCACAGTGAAAGTAGGTTGGGGTTCTCTTTGATATTCTTCCACACTGAATAAAAATATAAAAACCGAGGAATTGGATCAAGCAGGAGACATTTTGTTATAGAGATACAAAAGTCTGCAAATGCTGCAAACTCTGCTACCGGTGGGAGTGGAGAGATGATTCATGTCTCGGGTTGAGACCCTACATCAAGACTCTCCCTTGCCTCTCATTTCGAGTGCAGTCCTTTCAATGTGGGATACGTGGTAGCCTGCTGAGATCCTCCTACTTGTGCTTCTGCCCTGGCCCCCTTGGCAAGGGCAGGATTCCCCTTCTCTTCATCTATCAACCACCCCCCCCCACCCACCAAGCCTCCACATCCAACACATCTTTCTCCACCATTTCCGCCACCTACTACGCGTTCCCACCACCAGACACATCCTCCTTCTCCGCCTTCCACAGAGACCGCTCCTTCTGTGACTCCCCTGTCCCCTCCTCCCTCCCCTCCAATCGCCACCCCTTGGCACCTACCCCTGTGACTGCAGGAAATGCTCCACTTGCACCCGCACTTCCTCTCTCTCACCATTTAGGGCCCCATATAGTCCTTCCAAGTGAAGTGACATTTAACTTCTGAATCTGCAGGAGCCGACTACTGCATCCGGTTCTCCCGTTGTGGATTAGACACAGACTGGGAGATCACTCTGTTGAGCACCTCGGCTCTGTCCGCTGCTAAAGTGGAGATCTCCTGGTGGCCAATTCCCCACCCCATAGCCATGCCGACGTGTCTGTCCATGGTATCAGGCTTTCTGTGCCAATGACTGTAGGAGCTTTGAGAATGCTGGGCTCCTTCCCTAGTCTAGGCTGTGCACCAAGTTCTGGGCTTGTATACACTGGAATTTAGATGGATGACAGGGGATCTGATTGAAACCTATAAGATTATGAAGGGATTGGACATGCTAGAGGCAGGAAACATGTTCCTGATGTTGGGGGAGTTCAGAACCAGTGGTCACAGTTTAAAATTAAGGGGTCGGCCATTTAGAACGGAGTTGAGGAAAAACCTTTTCACCCAGAGAGTTGTGGATCTGTGGAATGCTCTGCCTCGGAAGGCAGTGGAGGCCAATTCTCTGGATGCTTTCAAGAAATAGTTAGAAAGAGCTGTTAAAGATCGTGGGGTCAAGGGATATGGGAGAAGGCAGGGATGGGGAACTGACTGTGGGTGATCAGCCATGATCACAGTGAATGGCGGTGCTGGGTTGAAGGGCCACATGGCCTGCTCCTGCACCTATTTTCTGATCTTCAAACATATTACCTGACTTCTCAATAGAAAGTGCAATATAATTTAAGTATTAGCTGATTAAATCACTGCCTGATTTTAAATCTTCGATTGTGTTCCCTAGAGTTTCGAAGAGTGAAGGTGACCTTACTCAAACGAGCACATCTTGAGGGGATTAAAAGTTAAGATGTTTTCACGACTGGGAGATTCAGGAACAAGGGTCACAGGGACAGAATAAGGGGGTTGCCAGTTAGAACTGAGGTGCATAGAAGTTCTTCCTCTCAGAGCACGGCAGGTCTTTAGAATTCATTGCCATCACACTCCCCCCCCACCCCCCCACCCCACCACCGAAGGGTGGCAGGGAACTGGCACAGAAGAGGAATTGAGGTCTGCAAGGGTCAGCCATGGTTATGTTGAATGGTGGGGTCGGTTTGTGGGTTTGAGGAACCGAGTGGGCTACTTCTTGCTTCTACACATGGAACCTTCTTGTATTGGTGAGACTCATTGTAGCTGCTGCACTGGAAGACAGGCTGGAAGATCGCAGAAGTATAAACTGACGAAACAGCGATCTCTGGTCCTTGGGGCCAAACCTGCAGGTGCCCAAGCAGACATAATACACATTTTGCGTGCCCTCTTCAGGCATCGATCCCGGAAAATCTAAGCAAGGGCCAAATTTTGTTTGTCATGGTGTTAAGATGGGCACGTTTAGAAGACCCGATCCACAGGACAGTTGCGCCACTTATTCCATAATTGTGCTTTATCTCATTCCACCTTTACATTTAAATTTAGACATGCAGGCCCTTCCAGCCCATGGGCCTACATTGCCTAAATACCCTAATTAACCCATACATTTTGAAAGGTGGAAGGAAACCGGAGCACCCGGAGGAAACCCACGTAGACACAGGGAGAACGTACAAACTCATTACAGAGAGCGTGGGATTTGAACCTGTGTTACTAGCGCTGTTAAAATGATGCACTAACCACCTTGCTCACCGTGGCATGATTATACTGAAATGATGTGTGATGTTCCCTGAATAGATTTATGTTTGTTGCCTAATGCCATAACATGGAATTGAATGGTATAAAGTTAAAACACGATGCTGGAGAAACTCAGCAGGTCAGTATCCTTAATACAACAAAGATAAAGATACATAACCCATGTTTCGGGCTTGAGCCCTTCATCAAGATATTCATATTAAGCCTGAAACGTGGGTTTTATACCTTTGCTGTATAAAGGACACTGTTTGACCTGCTGAGTTTCTCCAGCATTTTTATTACTTCAACCATGGTGTCTGCAGACTTTCGAGTTTGACTTCTTTGAATGGTATAAAACATTGTTGGGACTCACCTTGTCTTTTTGTCCAATTGCAGGGAGAAACCTCGAACTGTTCCTTGTGCTACTGGGATTGGAGCTTCACATCTCTGTCTCTTGCCCCCGACACTGCGTCTGCTACCCGTCTCCCATGACCGTCACCTGCCAGTCGCACGGCTTCACCTCCATCCCGGAAGGAATTCCGGCCAACAGCGAGAGGATATTCCTCCAAAACAACAGGATAACCCTTCTCCTGAGGAATACGTTCAGCCCTTCCACAGTCACCCTTTGGTTGTATTCCAACAACATCACCTTCATCGACCCAGAGGCTTTCCAGGGCTTCAGCCTTCTGGAGGAGCTGGACCTTGGAGACAACCGATACCTAAGGTTTCTAGATGCTGAGACCTTCAATGGGTTGGAGAGGCTACACTCTTTGCACCTCTATCGATGTGGCTTGACCTTCTTGCCCAATGGAATCTTTGAAGGTCTCCACAATTTACAATACCTTTACCTGCAGGATAACCACATCGAGTACCTTCAGGATGACCTATTCGTGGAGTTGGTTAACCTCACTCAGCTCTTTCTGCATGGGAATAAATTATTGAGTTTGTCCCAAAACACTTTCAGGGGCCTGGTTAACCTTGACCGGCTCTTGCTCCACCAGAACCGGCTTCACTGGGTCAATAAGCAAGCTTTCCATGATCTGCGCAGGCTGACAATTTTGTACTTGTTCAACAACAGTTTGAGTTTACTCCCAGGTGAATGTCTAGCAGAACTTGGCTCGCTGCAGTACCTCAGACTGAATGGGAACCCTTGGGAGTGTAGTTGTAAAGCACGGTCCTTGTGGGAATGGCTTCAGAGGTTCAGAGGATCGAGCTCCAGTGTCATCTGCGAGTCCCCCAGGGAGGTACAAGGGAAAGACCTCAAGGTCCTCTACGCCAGGATCTTCAAGAACTGCACGGCACCCGATTCACTCAACCAGATTCGGACGAGCCCCAAGCAGCATCCCCATCACTCAGGCAAGGGCAGGCTGGGCGGGGGTCCGCCATCACGGGGCACGGCGCTGGCCAAGGGCCAGAACGGCACGGGCCAGCGGGTTGGCTCAGCCAAGAACTACCTGGGAGAGGCTGCACCCAAGGAGTCAGCGGACGGGCACCTGGATGGGGCGTGGGGCGCTGACTACTTGCCGGACGCTGGCCAAAAAGGGCAGACCATCCGCCCATACCCCACCAGGCACAAGACGCGGATTAAATGCACCAGGCGCACGCGACTGGAACTCCCACCTGGGATCCAGCAGCCGTCCGGGAGGGGACTGAGACCCGGTTCCAGTCCCGGGTGGCTCATCTTCATCCTGGCTTTAGTCCTCTTTGTCCACTGAGAAACCCCACCTACATCAATACCCCCCTCTTCCTCCTCCTCACCCCAACCCCCAGTAATGAGAAGGGCAAAAACATTCTAACACTGCCATCAATCCATAGGGACCAAAAAATATATATTGAAAGAAACAACAACAAAAATCGCTAACTTTTGAAGTGACAATTCTTTTACTGTGTGCTCAAGCAGAACCGTGGATTTGTTGGATGGAATTCCATTTTGGAACATTGGAGATTCTCGGAATAAGACCACCCTGTACTGAGCCACAGCACCGTGGTTCCCACTTTCCCCAGTCATCTGGAAGACACCACTTGGAAGTTGTCCTTCAATTAAAACAAAAACACAACCCCCTCCGCCCCCTCCCCTCCAGTGCTGCTTTGACGTTCCCCGGTCATACTGCGGGGGAGAGGTTCTCACCCCCCCACCCCCTCCCCACCAATCGCACCGCTCCGAATCACGAGGGCGATGAACGGGGACGCAGGCAATGGTTGTCTGCAAAATTGCACCGACCCTGAAACGGAAATGACTGGATGGCGTCACTGACTTCTGAACCAGGTTACTTTGCTCCCAGATGAATTATATGCATTGTATAATCACGAAGGATGATCAAGGTCTGGAGGGCAAAGCTTGATTCATCCTGGTATTATAAACTGGTGGCCGGATAATTGTATGAAAAAATTCCCAATGGAATATTTTTTTTTAAAGTGTCAACTTATCATTTGCTGAATGCACAACCCTTATATATTAAGACATCTTGATTTCTGGAAGTCTATGTTCACAGATTATATCATTACTGTTACATTTTATGCTAAGGTATTTCGTTTCGACCCTGAGAATCAGAGGGCGTTTTTTTTTAAACAGGATCTTTGGATTCGGATGCGAGAGGCTACGCTGAACCGGCCGCCTTTGACTTTGCCACTGCCTTGGGTTCAAACGCTGGCTGCCTGAAGCCACCGCCGAACGGTGTAACCTCCAAGGCTACAGGCCAAGAGCGGGAAAGTGGAATGGGATGGGTTAGCATTGGACACGATGGGCCAAATGGTCTCGGTCTGTGCCATAAATTTCCACTATCTTGTGGAAACAACCCTGATATTCTGGATGTGGCTCTGTATGATGAAGAAACAAAATCTTCTCATTTATTTTTTCTGTATTAAATATTAAATTTGTCGTACCTGAATTTACAGAATATCTTTAAATATATATATAATATATAAATATATATATATGCACGTTCACATATATATATATTTATATACATGTATAAAGAAAAGCTGTTTTTTTGGAAGAAATCAAGGTAATAATTGCAGTATCCCTTTTTGACACCCTATCCACATGATTGTGGACAGAAGTGTTTCAGTGATGTTTGCACAGGTCGGGAGTGGGATGTGAGTTTATTGTCATATACATGAGTAAAATGTACAGAGGTGCCGAAATTCTTCCTTGCTGCAGCTACACAGATTTGTAAGATGCACCAACTACAAAATTATCCAAAAGTACAATATGTCAAGGCAGAAAATGAAATCGTTAATATGAAAGATCAGTAAAATTCACAGCTGCCATTAGTGCAAGAGATCAAAAAAAATGGTAATTCAGTAGTGCAGAGATCTTTCGGTGGTCCCAGAGTGGTTTATAGTTAGGGTAGTGTGGGGGAGGTTCAAGAGCCTGATAGCTGTTGGAAAGAAACTGATCTTGAACTGAGCGGTAAAAACACAATGCCGGAGAAACTCAGCAGGTTAAACGTTGGGTTTTTTTTACAGTCATGTTTCGGGCTTGAGCCCTTCATCAAGGTATGGAAAAGTGTCGGCAGGCGTCCGAATGAAAAGGTAAAAGGGGAGGCGTAGGTTGCAAAGGCAGGGGATGATAGGTGGAGAAGGGACAGCTGGCATTTTTCCATACCTTGGATGGCACAGTTGGCATAGCGGTTAACGCAATGCTGTTACAGTGGCATTAATCGGGACCAGGGTTCGAATCCCGTGCTGTCTGTAAGGAATTTTCACATTCTCCCCATGTCTACATGGGTTTTCCCCAGGGGTTCTGGTTTCCTCCTATCGTTTAAAAAGTACTGGGGGGTTGAGGTGGCATAGGCTCGTGGGCTGTTACCGTGCTGTATGACTAAAAAAAGGCTCAAGCCTGAAACGTCAGTTATATATTTTTATTTTTACTATATAAAGGACACCTCTTGACCTACTGTGTTTCTCCAGCATCGTGTTTTTACTTCAACCACAGACTTTCATGTTTTACTTATTGAATCTAGAGGTGCTGGTCTGCAGGTTTCTGTGCCTTCTGCCTGAAGGGAGCAGTGAGAAGAGGTTGTGACCAGGGTGATGGGGGGGGGGGGTCCTTTTTGATATTGGCTGCCTTCTTGAGGCAGTGCCTCACTTAGGTTTTGTGCATGGCAGGTCAGTGCCTGTAATGGACTTGGCTAGATTTGCCACACCCTGCAGCCTTCTTGGGCACTTAACTTTCAGTGCTGCTGAGGGCTGGAAAGAGGTGTCAGAGACCAGAGCTCAGGGTGTAAACGTCAGCCGGTTGGTGAGCCAGAAATAGAACTTCACCTCGATTAAAAAAAGCTGTGTCTGAATAATCAGTCTCCAGCACCGATCCTTCACTCAGAATATGCTGATACAACTCTGACCACAGCCGCCCCATGCAAACCTGTTTCCAGAATCCTTCCATTGAAGATGGCTCATTTAAAATAGCAGGTGCTACCCTGTGAGCAGCTACTTGGATGCAGGTAATACCTGTGGGTGCTGGGACTGGGTTGGTGTCATGGCAGAGACATTGTGGATCTCTGGAGAATAGGAGGGCAAACCCAATCTATAGGAGGAATCCGTTGTGTCCAGAGAATGGATTCTAGAACAGCCAATAAACAGTATCTCTCTCTCTCTCCCTCCCTCCCTTTCTCTCTCTCTCTACGCATGCACACACTGCAGTGCTCATTTTGAAATCTGTTGGCCAGGCCACCATTGGCATCAAACATTTCCCCCTGATTTGGGCCAACCTGGTGTTCTCACTATGATGAACTTGGGAAAGATTCAGTTACGGGTTGTTTGAGTTCAGTGTCACCTCTACTGAGGTGCAGCGAGCAGCCCAGTAGTGAACCCGTACACAGTACAAGCGTTAAAAACACAGCAGGGAGTGCAGAATCAGGGAGAGGCCAGTTAGAACATGAGGATGGTGGAGCGCAGGCAAACAACAAACTAGGCTTGCCAATACTCTACCATGACCAGATGGTCTGGTCACCGATTCATTACCACCATCTCATAGAGCTCCACAACAAGCCCTTCAGTGCAACAATTCCCCACCACATCCTCAGGGCATAAATCTATGCTCTTCTCCCTCATGTTTATCTCTGATCTGTCAGTACGTTTATGCTATTGTTACGTGACAGAGGTGCACCAAAGAAAAGGTACAAGGACTGCCTAAAGAAATCTCTTGGTGCCTGCCACATTGACCACCGCCAGTGGGCTGATAACGCCTCAAACCGTGCATCTTGGCGCCTCACAGTTTGGCGGGCAGCAGCCTCCTTTGAAGAAGACCGCAGAGCCCACCTCACTGACAAAAGGCAAAGGAGGAAAAACCCAACACCCAACCCCAACCAACCAATTTTCCCTTGCAACCGCTGCAATCGTGTCTGCCTGTCCCGCATCGGACTGGTCAGCCACAAACGAGCCTGCAGCTGACGTGGACTTTTTTACCCCCTCCATAAATCTTCGTCCGCGAAGCCAAGCCAAAGAAGACCTGTAGCAATGGCCCCTTATTTTGGAAAAGCAGGATATGGGAGGGTCCACTCTCCCAACACCAACACTATTATTAATTAAACATCATCACCTAGGGAAACAAAACATCACCAAGATGAGATGATAAAGCACCCAAACACAGCAATGTTTTTGCATGCAGAATGGAAAGGATTTTAAACATTGATGAGAAATGTCTGCTCTAAATAAAAGCAGCCACAGGCTCTTATTACCCATTTATCAGATCCTTTAACACCCTTCCAGTGGAAAGGTTCCATTTACCATATAATGAACAGGCAATTTGTACAACTCTCAACAAATAAAATAGTGGTGTAAACGACAATTTACCAAATTTTATTTCCTGCTTATGGGGTTGTTTATTTTTCCCAAAATATATAAGGAAAATGCAGTAAAATGTTATTGAGCAAAGTGAATCAATTCTGCAGGAACTGGAGTCAGACCCAATATCAGTGGGTATTTTTTTCATTTTCTGACGCAAATTATTTCATGGCAGTTAACTTTTACAGCAGAAGTATTTTATTTTGGCAGATTAAATTTTAGCGGTGTAGTAGTGGAGCAGCTCCCGCCCCTCTGATACAATGCTAATCTCTGGAGGCTGGGAAGGGTGCCAAGACTAACCCTGATCTGAGCTGAACACCAGCTTCCGAGGCCAGAGTTTGTGATGCTGACTGCAATCCATCCTGATGGGTATCAGGACAGGAGAAAGCTTGGATATCATACCCACCTCCCCCTCCCCCCCCCCCCCCCACAACAGTTGAATTACCCCTTCCTCCCAATGGATTTTGTTTTCTTATGTGTTTGTGGATATATCATATAAACATTTTTAATACTTTATTAAATTTTTGTAATGCATATATAATGCAGAACATTCAAGTCAACATTTTGGTCACAATTCACAGTTAGTGCCACACTATGACATCGCCAGTGCCCCGGTTTCGAATACTCCACTGCTGTACCTTTTCCTTGTGACCTGCGTGGGTTTCCTCCCACATTCCAAAATCATACAGGCTTGGTAGGTTGATTGGGTGTAATTGGGCAGCACAAGTTTCATGGGCCAGAAGAGCCTCCTGCCCATGACGTACTGTTAAAATTTAAATGTTAAACCCATGCTATTTCCACTACTGCCATCAGTTATCATTGAGCAAATTGCTTGTGAAGTTGAACACACATTCCAACTAATTAGTATTGTATAGAGCAGTGGTTTTCAAACTTGTTCTTTCCACTCACAGACCAACTTAAGTCATTCCTATGCCATAGGTGCTCTGTGATTAATAAGGGATTACTTTAGATGGTCTGAGAGTGGGAAGAACAAGTTTGAAAACCACTGTTTTAATCGTACCTCATTGACTCGTCATGTGCATGGCTCCATAACTCCAAAGGAAATGGGCCAATGACAATTTTTCTCAAACAAAATATTTCAGTAACAATTGGGTCCAGAGCAGTGGTTGGGGGACAAGTCGGGAACCCAGTGCACATTAGTGTAGGTCTGCTGGACTTCCCTGTCATAAACCAGATGGGTCTTTGCAACAACCAGTAGCACAGAGAAGATTTTATTGCCGATTTGTTTGCAATTACAGGAAGTTAGATTCCTCTTGAATGGGGACATGGATGTAAGATAAATGGAGGTCATGGTTATGGATTGTTGTGGAGTAGGTTTTCCATAGGTCGGCACAACACCATTAGCGTTAGCACAATACTGTTACAGTGCCAGCGACCTGGGTTCGATTCCGGCGTGGGTTGTAAGGAGTTCATACGTTCTCTCTATGTTTGTATGGATTTTCTCTGGGTTCTCTGGTTTTCTCCCACTGTTCAAGAACATACAGGGGTGGGGGGAGAGGTTGTAATTGGGTATAAATTGGCTCGTGGGCCAGAAGGGCCTGTTATTGTGTTGTATGTCTATAGTTAAAAAAATATTGTGGGCTGAAGGATCTACTCTGTGCTGTAATGGTGGGATTTGAACTAACATCTTTTCATCATTAGTCCAGGTTTTTGGCTCCAACTATGATCCTGATTGCACTAAAATCTCTGGCAGTGGGTCATTAGGGAATGGGTGAAGAGCCCCAGTGGGATTGAACCCCTGAACGAGTCTCAGCTTCAGGAGAGGAAGGTGGTGGAAGCAGTCGGAGGGTCAGACAGCATCCATGGTCAGTCCAATGGTCAAGAGAAGCATTAAAAGACAGAGGACCTAGGGAAAGGGAGAGAGAGTGACTGGTTCTTTCAGTTATGATGTAATATGTGACTGTTTCTACAAAGAAATAAAAGGGATACTGCAACGTTGATTGTTTTGTCAGTGGTGTTTACTGGTTGAAGCAATGACCACACACAAGGAGTAGCCTTCAAGCCAAGCAGCTTCCACACCACCTGGAGCTGCACTGGTAATTCACCCTGGAGGTTGTTGGCAATATCCATCAGGGACACACACTGGATCGGCACGGTTAGCACAACGCTGCTATCGCGCCAGCAACCAGGACCACGGTTCAAATCCAGCGCTGACTGAAAGGAGTTTGTACATTCTCCCCGTTTCTGTGTGGGCTTTCCCTGGGGGCTCCAGATTTCTTCTGCCCTTCAAAATGTACTGAGAGCGGAGGGGGGGGGGGGGGGTGTTGTGGGTCAATCAGGTGTAATTGGGCGGCACGGGCTAGTAGGCCGAAAGTTACCATGCTGTATGTGTAAATTTAAATTTAAAATCTATATCTAAATTTAAAAGGAGAAATGTCAAAGCAGGATTAACCAGAACCATCAAAACACCTGCTAAGTATTGCTTCCTATTTGAAACAAAACAGAAAGGAAGACGATTCTTCTGTGAGCGCAATATGCCCTGTTTGATTTCCACGCAATTTTAAAGCAAGTTTCCTGCGAGCAGTTGATAGTCCCAGTTTCAGTCGGAGGGAATTGTTTTTAGCCTAGATTTTGAAAACCCACTCATAGTCCCTGTTGCACGTTGCCATGATGGAATCTGCCAGAACCTGGCATTTAAGGTTCCGTCCATTACGGTTGACATAGTTGTTGGAGTCAGCAATCGGGACCGGGGTTTGAATGTAAGGACTTTGCACTTCTCCCTGTGTCTCTGTGTGGGTTTCCTCCAGTTTCCTCCCATTGTAGGTCAATCAGATGTAAATTGGCCGGCACAGGCTCGTGGGGCAAAATGGCTTGTTACCGTGCTGTATGTCTAAATTTAAAATCACCACTATCTCACGCTCTCTCCTCCTTCACCGGCTCCCAACGTCTTGGTGCGTCGGGCAAATAGCAAATCTTGCAATAGGGAGTATGGTTCACAAGGGGAATGGAGGTTCCATGATAGATCTAACTCCTTTTCTCAACCACTTTCCCATCTTGGGTCACCAGACATGAAGCAAGTGTCAAGAACCTATCAGCAGCTTTCGTCTTTCTGAGGCATATTCAAGAGTTGAGATTCCTTTTAGTGTAATGGACACAAACTACAGAGTAAACACAAAAGTCTGCAGATGCTGTGATTGTAGTAAAAATGTGCAACTGCTGGAGGAACTCAGCCAGTCTAACATTTCAGGTCTGAGCCCATACCTTGAAGAAGGGCTCAGGCCCGAAATGGCAGTAATAGATCTTTAGCTCCTGTGGACACTGCGAGACTGGCTGAGTTCCTCCAGCAGTTCTGTGTTTTGACAAAATACACAAAAAAAAGTTCTTCTTCTGTTTACTTTGTAAAGACAAATAACGAAGCATCACTAGACCAGTGCCCATATCTGGTCAAGAGAAGCAAAAGAGACATTGTGAATCCTGCCACTCCTCTGGTGTCATCACCTCTTGTACCCTTGTGACCTCCGTAGCTGCACAGTCCCCTATCTGGTCCAGCGGTGAACTCGAGCTCCAGGCGTCCGAGTCTTTCTCCTCGACCCTGGTTTCAAATCTCCAGATATGATCAGGAAGCTGTCAGCACTCGAGGCCCATCGGGAGCCCTTGTTTGCCATTGGCATCCTCAGGGATTCTGGTCCACGGTTGCCAGGAGCTGGTCTCCAGCAACCTGTGGCCTGGTGCAAGGCCTTCCTTCGCCTGATGAATCCCGCACTGAAGCCCAATCTTTTATTTGTCCACAAGATATGGGTTTTGTGGCATTTATGGCCAGTCCATAATTATCCCTGAGAAAGCGGTGATGTAACTTCAGGAGAATCGCAGGAACAGAAGAAAATAGGAGCAGGATGCCATTCAGCCCCAACAAATCTACCCCACCATTCAACATGACTACTCCTCTGTGCCATTTCACCATTAACCTCAATTTAAATATTTATCTATCATTACCCTAACTATTTTTCATGGTCCAACCTCCAACCACCATCACCCTCAGGGGCAGGAGGTTCACCGCCCTCTTGAGAGGTTTTTTTCATTTTTCTCTCTTAGAGAATTGATTAGCTCTGTGTTTAGGGTCACCGAGACCAGAGCTGGTAAGGACAGCAGCTGTTGTATTTTCATGGGTAGAAGGTAGAAACGGGCAGTGTTGGGGGGCTGGGAGAGAATGAGGTTGGTGGCCGTGGAGGGGAGGTGACCAAAGGTGATGAGGTTGGAGATACTGTTGGAGGCAGTGGCTTGATGTGTCTTGGTGGGGTCCTGTGGGTGGGGTAGACAGGAGGAGATGTCTGAGAGTAGTCGATGGGCCTTGGCAAGGTAGAGGTCAGTACACCAGACCACAACACCACCCACCTTGTCTGTGGGTTTGATGGTGAGCTTGGGATTGTTGTGGTGGAGGGCAAGGCGTTCAGAGGGAGTAAGATAGGGGGTGGTAAAGTTGAGATGGTTGATGTCTCGGTGGCCATTGGAAATAAAAAGGTCCAGAGCGGGAAGCTGGCCAGGACAAGGTGTCCAGGCGGAGGAAGAAAGCTTGAAGAGGGAGAAAGGTTCTTGGGAAGTGGGGGGGGGGTGGGGTAATGATAATGGAAGTGAGCTTGGAAACGGAGGAGATGGAAGAAGAGTTTGGTATCGTGCCGTGTTAGAGGTGTGGGCAGAGGGGGGTGAAGGTGAGGCCTCTACTGAGGACTGAGCGCTCCACCTCAGAAAGGGGATCGTAAAAAAACCAAGCAGGGGTCAGAGTGGGGATGGGTGTTGTAGAGGGTGTTGGGGGGAGGGGGAGGAGGAGAGTTGGGGAGGAGAGCAGTTTCTACTTCAAAGGAAATGCCAAGAAGTTTTGATGACCATCTGCTGCTGTTACCGAGACTAGTCTCTTATTGCAGATGTAGTTAATGGGATTGAAATGCCACGAAGTCCCAATCAGACATGATCTCATGCTTCTGAATCATTGGTCCAGATCTTTGGGTCACTTGTCTAGTCAAGACAAAGCCTTTCCACTGTTCCAATCAACCACCCCCCCCCCCCGCCCCCCCCAATATCCTGGTAGGATTCAAACCATTTTCTTTCTCTTGTTCATTAGGTTCAGGGACAGGGTGAATCTCTGTGTTATTATCTAGGCCCATCTCCAAAAGACAAACAAACAATCTGCTATAGGAACTTACCAAGTCAAGTTACATCAGTGGGAGAAAAGGAACAGTCGAGGTTTCAGACAACAAACCCACCGTGTCCCTCCACAGATTGTAAAAACACATTGCTGGAGAAACTCAGCAGGTCAAACAGTCTCCTTTATAGAGCAAAGGTAAAAGTACATAACTGATGTTTTTGGCTTGAGGTCTTCATCAAGGTATGGAAAAATGTTGGCAGGCATCCAAACAAAAGAGTGTGGGGGGGGGGGGGGGAGGCGTGATTGCAAAGGCAGGAGGTGATAGATGGAAAAGGAAGGGATGGGACAGTGGCTAAGGGGAGGAGGAATGGCTGGGTGAACAGAGAGGGAAGGGGGAAGGAGGAGAGATGGAAAGGGGAATGGAAGGGGGGAGGGGGAAGTTGGGGTTGGGGGGGGAGGAAAGAAGAGATCAGGTTAGCAGAAACTAGAAAAGTTAATGCCATCTGGCTGGAGAATTCCCAGATGGAAAATCACGTGTTGTTCCTCCAATTTGCGGGTGGTCTTGGTGGGATAGTGCACAAGGCCATGGACAGACATGTGAATATGGGAGTCTGACACAGACTGAAATGGTTGGCTACTGGGAAGTCTCTGTCATTGATAGGTCTCCTTTCTCTCCAGCCAATTGTTTGCTGCTCCAGCTTCCAGCAGTTTCTCTCTCTTTCTCTCTCTCTCATCTTTAAAAGACAAAGTTGGGGGGAGAGATTAGGGGAATGACCCCAGCAGAGAGATGTGGAAACACAATGCTGGAGAAACTCAGCAGGTCAAATAGCGTACTTCATGCAGAAAAGATAAAGCCACATAACCAACATTTCGTGTTTGAGCCCTTCATTAAGGCTGAAAGGCCTCCATCATTGTTGTGGAGTCATGCAGCGAAGAACAGGCCCCTTGGCCCATCTCACCCATGCTAACCAAGATGCCATTCTGGGCTTGCCCCATTTGGACTATACCCTTAACCCTTCCTATCCACGTATTTGTGCAAATATCTTTTGAATGTCAAAACCATATGTGCTTCTACACCTTCCTCCGGCAGCTCGTTCCAGGTATGGACCACACTCTGAGTTAAAAATTGTCCACTCAGGTTCAAGGCCAGTTTAAGGCCAAATGATGCCCCAAGCACAGCCCAACAATAGTTCCCCCTCGACCCTTCCATTGTCTAACTGACAAGACATTAAGACTCAATAAGTGCTGAATGTGATATAATAGATTAAAAATTTAGTTTCTTCCAGGCACCACAATTATAGTAAGTATAACCCATTTTTAAATTTTATTTATTTAACACTAAATAGCAGTAAGCAATATAAGCAAATTAGTTACTTATAATGAGGGCAATAGGAAATTGTGGGGCCCTAGTTCAACTGCACCATGGTAAATCGGGCTCTTTCCTTGGTGCCCTAAGTACGTGCTCAGGCCCATCTCAAATTTTTTTTCTGGATTAGATTTTAATTTAGATTTAGATCTTTGCATACAATTGGATTACTATGGGGAAAAGGAGCCAAGTCCACGGCCAGATAACTGATCTTATGGAGCATGTTTGATGGCCTATTCCTGTTCATTCCTTGACGAAGGGCTCAAGCCTGAAACGTTGCCAACGCTTTACTTTCTATGGACATTGCGTGACCTGCTGAGTTTCTCCAGCAACGTTTTCATTTGGAGTATTGCACTACTCCTGCTCCTGTTTCTTAAACTGACCAGGGTCAGAGGAGCTAATACGTTTGGTTTGGAATTTTTGGGAGGGCAGAATGATGCCAGTTTTTTTTAAAAGGGAAGGCTACACAGACTGAAAAGGGGAAGTATTTGAAATGTTAGTCAGTATGGAAGGTAAGCTAGCTGTTCAGGTGAAGTGGAATGCCATCAAGGAGCTGGGTCCAACACTTGTGAAATCTTCGATGGCATGAACAGATTAGGACAACTGGAGAAAATAAATTGGCAAAACTATGGCAGGTTTGTGCTGCCTGGCAGAAACATTAAACAGTTACAGAGAGATTGGATGTAAAAGGGCAAATATCTACTGTATTAAAACGCAAAAGTCTGCAGACTCCATGATTGAAGTAAAAACATAATGCTGGAGAAACGTAGTTGGTCAAACAATGAATGCACTTTATGTAGCAAAAGTCAAGATCCATAACCAATGTTTTGGATGGCATTAATGTTGTCTTCTCCAGTCCATTCTCCCTCTGTTCCCTATCCCCATCTCCTTCCCTCCATATCTGTTCCCCCTTCCCTCTCCATTCACAGAGCCATCCCCCTCCCCCTGTTTTCTCCTGTGCCCTCCCTCCCGTATCCATCTATTACCTCCTGCCTGTGTTCTTCCCCCTTCCCTCCCACCATTTTGTTTGGGCTCCTGCCTGCATTTTGCTCGAGCTCAAACCGTTGGTTCTGTATCTTTATCTTTCCTAGATAAAGGACACTGTCTGACTAGCTGAATTTCTCCAGCATTGTGTTTTCACCTCAACCACGGTGTCTGCAGTGTTTCGTGTTTTACTTCAGAGAGATGTGGAAGCTTTTTTACCCCACAACGCATCCCACCAGGGTCCAACTAGGACTGAGGTGAGACCTCTGACAACCTGGAGGGCCCACTGTTTGGTTTGGAGTCAAGCAAGTTTACTTTGCTGGGATCCCTGATTGTGATGTTACATTGAACTGTCTCTGTGCCTTCAATGGCACTGTTAAACTCCCTGTGAGTACTGAATAAAACTTGAACCATAATGGATTTGACCATATATTGTGCTAATGTTCCATCATTTTCTGAATTTTTTTAATTAATTGCCATCTCATGCCCATAATTTCCCTTAGCTGGTCTAGACATTGCTGGAGTTGCCCACAATTCAAAGGGGCATTGGCTATAAAGCACTTTGGGTTATGATGAAATGAAAGGGAAATGAAAGGTTCCAGACAAATGCAACGTCTCTACTTTGATGAAGGTGTCAAGCCCAAAACATTGGTTATGTATCTTTGTTCTACAAAAAACCTGTTTGCCCTGCTGTGTTTCTCCATCAACCACGGCGTCTGCAGACTTGTGTGTTTAACTACTTTTTGGACGTCTTTAAGATACAAGATTTTGTTTATTGTCACACATGCTTAAAGAAGGTTCCCCTTATTCTGCTCTGCAAAGACCTTCAAAGGTCTTTATAGCTCATTAGGTAAAACGTCCTTTGATCGTGAGTCAGCGGAGTCAGTGAGAAATGGATAAATTTACTTCAACTTTCTGCTTTCATATCACGACATCCTTTGTGTGTTAAATTGCTTTGAACTTCACGTTGTCACGCCCTGGCAATTCTTGAAAACAAAGGACAATGGCGAGTGTCCTTTCAGCAAAGCGACTTTGGCTCCAGGCCAAATCCACTGGAAGAATTCAATGGGATGAGCATTATTGTGGGGGAAAAAAAGCCCATTTTGGGCAGAAATCTCCAGCTTCAGTTTCATTTCTCACTTGAAGGGCGCTCCTTCCAAGCAGGAAGTTTCGAACGAAGATCTGGTCGGTTGTGGAACAGGGACAAAGGCAGGTTGCCGGAACGAATGCAACCTTCTCATTTTCGGACTTGGATCCACCTGTGGTTCTTTCCCCGCGTCCTCCAGTTTTGTCACCACCCTCAGGAGGTAAGGGGTTGTGTTTATTGAGTGCCTCTCAGGAGCACATCCCAGCGCACCTCACAGCCAGCTGAACGCTTTTGAAGCGCACTCTCTGTAGTGACGCTGAGCTCCACTTAGTAAACTCCTCGAGACAACAAATGACAAATGTTTAACTGAAGTCGCTACATGGATAAATATTGGCTTAGACACTGAGATGAACTCGCCCTCTCCTGTTCTTCGAAGCCATATTTTATTGTCGAAGAAAAGAAGGGGCAGATATTTGTTCAATCACTCCCAGACCATAAGTGTCACCGACTGGACCCGTGTTAATGATGTACAGCAAGGTAGCAGGCCCTTGTGACCCACGAGTCCATGCTGCCCAATTTCACCAAAATTACCTACAATCCCTGATACATTTTGAACGGTGGGAGGAAACCAGCATCCCCAGAGGAAACCCTTGCAGCGACAGGGAGAACATACACACTCCTTACAGACAGCACTGGATTCGAACCCCAGTCCCGAACGCAGGTGTTGTATTGGCGCTGCGCTAATTGTGCCGCCACGCTCTTCTAATCGGGCCGATCCTACTCGACCTTGAACTGATGAGTTTGCTAGTTCATTCCTGAGTTCTGCTCAGAGTCATCGCCTTGTCCTAGGCTTGACCGGATAGAGATGGCTATTGTTTCCTTTCCCCAGAGGATATTATTGGATAGGAAATAATCCCACCAATCTAAGGCACTGTCACTGATTCTGGCTTTCAATTCATTGGCTTGGAGTTTGTGGGGAAATGAAGGGGGTTAGCATATGAAGTAAATCATGAAAGTCTGTAGAGAATGCTGGAGGAGTTAAAGCAGGTCTTTGCAGCGTCTATAGGAGGTAAAGATACAGATGCTCCTCAATTTACGTTCCGGCAAACCCAGCATAAGTCAAAACATCGCAAGTTGAAAAGGAATACCGCGCCTATCATTTTTTTATAATTAAATTTTGAATACCTTTATTCCACTCCAAAAAAAAATCCATTAACGTACACAGCTGAAAGCTCGCTGGGCATGAAGAATGTTTGAAGCATTGAACTAAAATTAATTGCTGGATAGTGAGGAGGTTAAAGCGACAGGGTTATAAATTTCACTTGTTCTCGTGATCACTACAGAGACTGCAAGCGCGGTCGAGCCACCATTGCGAGAGAGTATGCTGTACGATACTCTCACGTGATGCTGCCATCGCCCAGTATTGCGAGAGCGTAGCGCACCGCCTATCACAAGTGCGGGAACAGATCAGAATTCAAAATTGAAAATATGGATTTGAACCATCATAACTTTGAAAAATCAAAAATCGGACCATCGTAGTAGGGGAGTGCTTGCATATCACCAACATTTCAGGCCTGAGCCCTTCTTCAAGGTATGAGTGAAAAGACTGGGGAGAAGGAAAGTTAGCTGACGAGGAGAGATTGGGACTGCACTCTTTGGAGTTGAGAAGGATGGGGGGGGGGGGTGGAAATCATTATATGTACAATGCTGAAATACATAAGATAGAGGCAGGAAAGTTATTTCCACTGGTAGGTGAGGCCGGAACTAGCGAACACAGCCTCAAGATTTTGGGGAATGGATTTAGGACAGAGGTGAGGAGGAACTGCTTCTTCCAGAGAGGAGTGAATCTCTGGAATTCTCTTCCCCAGGAAGCAGTAGAGACTGCCTCATTGAATGTACTGCAGGGACAGATCAGTAGGGTTTTGAATATTAGGGAAATGAAAGGTTATGGAAAACAGGCAGGTAACCTGAGCTGAGTCCACGGTCAGATCAGCCATGATTCTTATTGAACAGACAGGCCAGATGGCCAGCTCCCATTTCTTATGATGTTCTACTGTGTCCGCATCCTTGAAGGCACCTTGGCTGAAAGGCGACTGCTGCTCAATTTGCCACACCTGACGTAAGAGTCTCTCTCACCTGCTACGTGAAACAAGTTGGGCAGACTTGGACCCCTTTTCTGCTGGACTACAGAAGGGTCCCAAATGTAGTAACAGCACTCACTGAGGCTGTAAATGCATGGTTATCCAGGGATGTAGGCCACTAACCAGTCACTAGCTG
Source organism: Narcine bancroftii (assembly GCF_036971445.1). NCBI lineage: Eukaryota > Metazoa > Chordata > Chondrichthyes > Torpediniformes > Narcinidae > Narcine > Narcine bancroftii. The sequence goes on from NC_091482.1 coordinate 6,246,323, forward strand.
ATTCCAGAGAGAATGAGCATTGAGGGAAGAGTGGGAACAAAATCCATCTACATTGTCCTATAGTTGATGCAGGATTATATGTGGAATTCTGCATTAGCTATTTCTGTTTAGAAAAATTAACATCCCTAATTCTTGATCAGCACAAAGATGAACACATCTTTATGCAGAGCAGAGAAAATGATGAAGACTGGAATTTGTGCCGTGAAAGTAATGCTGTTGCCAGATATTGGAGAGCAATGCTGTCCCACAAACATCTGCTGTTGCTTTATGCTGTGTCTTCCAAGCTCACTCTGTCTAATTACATCAATCAACCCATTAATTTCTATCTGTAAAGAATAATGCTTTGGGTGCCAGCACTCCACTGTGAAATGCAAATGCATGTCTTCCAAAGGGTTTAGTCTGCCGATCATTCGGGGGAGAAATTGACTTGGATGGCTCCATCTCCTTGAGAATGTTTCCCCTGGTCAAAGTGCGGGACAGGACGCTGAGGAAACAGCGTCCTCTTTGAGCCACACTCCTACTCCCGAATGCCAGTTTGCAACAGGTGAAGCTCCACCTGCCACACCCCAATCTCAAAGGACCTGGCTCGATCCCTATTTCTCCTGTTCTCTGGATAAAAGGCATTAGCTATCAGATACTACATTATCATAGGCTCCAGAGGTCAATGGCCACTTCAAGCCACCTCATCCTCATTATTTCAAATTTTAACCAGATATTTATTTTTGATTCTCTTTGTAAATGGACTTAAAAGTGCTTTTTTTTTGTTGCATATGTTACTTTTAAATTCTCAGAGATGAGAAACATCTCGGTCTCTCATTGATTAACCTGAGAATGGTTAGATTACAGGGAAGGTGATGGAGATCAGGCCAGCTGCTATCTTATTGAATGAAAGGAAAGGCTCAAAGGGTCGAGTAGCCTTCTTCCGCCACTATTTCTTAAACTCCTCAAACATAGATTACTGCACAAAGAGAGGCCATTCGGCCCACTTTAATAAATTCACCCTATTGTCACTGCGCGTCCCACATAATTTTGCCTTCGAGAGTTTATCCATTTCCTCTTTGGAAGTTTGCACTGGATTTGGCTTGCACCCTCCTCCAGATCACATATCGCCAAGTAATATAATTAAATTTCCACCACGTCTTCTTATTTGGCAAGTCACTTTCCAGATATGTTGCCTAGTTACCAAATCTTTTGACACTCAATAAATTCTATCCTTTAGTCGCTTCACATGTAGGACAGCATTTCTCAACCAATGGTCTGTGGATTTGTTGTAGGCGGCTCACAGCGATTGATATTATAAACCAGTAACATATGTACAAGAATGAAGAGTTTACTGTCATACACATAAGTATAATGTAAAGATTGTAATGAAAGACTTACTTGTTTCACCTTCCCAGGTACATAAAAACAATAGCAACATCTTAATTATGATTGAAACAGAAGATAAAATGAATGTTCCCAGACTATTTCCCCACGTTCTAGAAATAGGGAGCACAGTTTTCAGATGAGAGGGGAGAAATTTAATCCTTTGGACTCTGCCCATTTTTAATCTTTCATAATATATTCTCTGGACTGGGACCGTGGGTAAACTACAGTACGAATACAGTTCGAACCAGCTGGTGGTTGGGTATAAAACCAGGAACACGGAGAATATGCGCTTGTTGGTAGTCCCTGAAAACTAAGACACAGAGTCCAAAGGGTTAAGAGGAATGAACTGCTAGAGGAAGCTATAGGTGTGAACAGGCAAAAAAAAAGGTTTGGCATAGACTAGAAGGGCCGAAGGGGCCTGTTTCTGTGATGTAATGTTCTATGGTTCTATGTGGACATAATTGGAACATTCAAAAGACATTTGGACAGATATATGGATAGGGAGGGTTCGGAAGGATATGGTTGAAATGTAGGCAAATGGGATAGGCCTGAAATCCCAACTTGGCTGGCAACAAAGATATTGAACTGAAAGGCCTGTCCATGCTATATGACTCCAATACACCACAAAGAGAAAAAAAAGGAACCAAAATAAGTATTCACAATGACTTTTCTAAGTAAATATATAAATAAATAGAAATTGTGAAACAAGGTTGATAAATTGACATCAAACATAAAACAAAAATTCCTTAAAGGTTTTCCAACTGAAACTAAAAGAAAGACTTTGTGGATTGGTCCAGGAAGGGGTTTGAGTTTGCCGACCTCTTCCCCTCCAGGAAGAGTAAAGAGGAAGGAAAGAAAGGGTAAACAAAGGGGATTAATGGTCACAGTGTAGGACGGTTGCTGCAGAGAAATAGATTGGAGGTCAATCCACAGGACCATAAGAGTGGCAGAGAGGATCACTGGAGTCTCCCTCCCCTCCAATCGACATGATCTACCAGGATCATTGTCTGAAGAGGGTGTGCAAAATCATCGAAGACCCCTTCCACCCTGCACATTGCATCTTTCAGCTGCTCCTATCGGGGAAGAGATACAGGAGGATCAGAGCCAGCACCACCAGGCTGAGGAACAGCTTCTTCCCCCAGGCAGTGAGAATGCTGAACGACCAAAGGAACTGCTCACACTTACTCCCCAAGACTCTCATATTTATGAATCGGGATTTATTTATTTAAACAGCTTGAAATACTTGTCCTGCATGTTATTATTTGTCTGTATGTGTGCTATGTCTGGTTGTGCGTCTGTGTGTTTTGGACCGGACAATGCTGTTTTGTTGGGTTGTACTTGTGCAATCAGATGACAATGAACTTGACGCCTCCACCCCCAAAGGGTGTTCTGGTTTCCTCCACATCCCAAAGGCATAGTGGGTTAATCGGCCACATTAAATGGCACCTTAGTGTGTGGATGGGTGGTGAAATCTGAGAAGCGGGCCAGAGAATGGGAATGTAAAATACATCCATGTTATTGGCCGCAGCTGCTCTCTGAGGGAAAGAATTCTCAAACAACTTAAGGACCAGAAAATGGCAACTGTTCCAGTAAAATAGCAAAGGGTTAGATGAATGTTCGCAAACAGAATCCACGATTCATTGATGGCCTGTTAAAGAATATACCCTCATGACAGAAAGAGTGCATGAAATTAATATTTATGAAACATCAATGTCTTCATGCCAAAGGAAAAAGCAAATTAAATATTCTAATGTATTTAGCCGTGAAGAGGTTCGAGGTAGGTCTCAAGGGCACTTGACTTGGATTCGATACAATGCTCTGACCTTGCATGAATCACAGGTGGAAAGCTGTGAGCAAAATGGGACTCCTCCTTCGAAAGGTCATTAATACATGACAGGAAGACGAGAGGAGAAAATAAATTATCATTTGCATTTCTACACCTTTCATAATCTCAGGATGTCTCCAAGTGAAGTGTTCTTTGAAGTGTAGATTCTGTTGTCATGGGGGAAACACAGTAGCCCATTTGTGTAAACCCTCCAGATGGATTGAAGGAACATCATCTGCATCCTTTCGTGTGCCTCGTATATATGGGCCTGCACTGGACCCCAGCATCTGCAGATTTTCTTGTTTAGCTCCAAGTCTCAGTTTTTGTTGGTCTAACATTATATTTACATTTTTAATGTTATTTACAGTGTGGTAGATTCCGGCCTTTTAAACCCGTGCCGTCCAAATTAACCTGCAACCCCCGGTACGTTTTGGAAGGAGGGAGCATCCGGGGAAAACCCGTGCAGACCCAGGGAGAAGGTACAAAGTCCTTTCAGACTGCGCCAGATTCGAACCCTGGTTATTGTTGCTGTAATAGCGTTGCGCTGACTGTTAAGCTAACCATATTAGGCCTGTGCTATTCTCAGTATGGATTAAAGCATCTGCAAACACACGTTGCAATCAAACAGGCTGAGGAAATATTTCTGTTGTGACAAAATTCAACATGTCCTCTCTTTGTGGGCTGTTGATAAAAGACATATTTACACAAAGGGGATTGAGTAAATATGGAAACACCCCGATGTTTTTCTCCCCTTAGTTTCAGCTACATTTTGCAAATGGTGTTACAATGTCTAACTCAGCCAATATTCGATCAGCCATGAACCAAATGAAGTATCACTTTGAAGTTTATCAATAACCCATGGGAGCAAATTATGGATCGAGAATAAAACTAGAATCCATTATTTGTTTGACATTTTACCTGAGAGAGCTCCCAAACTTTATGTTGGTTTGAGGCTGTATATCAAAATTGATGCCTCAAAAAAGAAATTATTTCAAGAGTCAGAACTTTGACATCTCTGAAGAAAGAGCAAATGAAGTCATTCACCAACCAATGTACAGAAATGCGGATTGAAAAATCACTGCCTTGAACGCCCATGGTTTTAAAATTAATTTCGATGTTGACGCTGCTGGCATTTATTGCTTATCCCTCACTGTCACTGAGAGATCATCCTTGAGGTGAAGATACTCCCACAATGCTGTTGGGAAAGGCATCTTTTTTTATACCCACACCCAGCTACGCAGGAATTAAATTAATGTAATTGTTTATTGTCACATGTTCTGAGGCAATAGATTTGTTTTGTGTGCTATCCAGGCAAGTCAACCTCCACATAGTACAACAGGCAGTGCAAGAATAAAAGCAGTGTGACAGTAACACAAAAGTTTAACATTAAAGAAAAGAATACAGTTGAACATTGCAAGGCATCATCTTGCACCTATGGTTCGCACAATGCTACTACAGGTTCGAATCCAGTGCTCCCTGTAAGGAATTTGTATGTTCTCACAGTGTCTGCATGGAGCTTCCTCCGGGTGCTCTGGTTTTCTACCACCATCCAAAACATATGGGGATTGTAGGTTAATTGGGGTATTTGGGAGGCACGGTCTGGAAGGAGCCTGTTACCATGCCGTATGTATAAAACAAAAACAAGAGGTCCGTCCAAGAGTCTGAGAGCAGATGGAAAGACACAGCCAAAGGAGGTAGGTGTTTTCTAACTCGTGCACCTTTCTCCTGAAGCAACAAGGGAAGGGAAAATCATGATTGGAGTGGGATGTATCCTTTCACCCGTTAGCAGCAGAGCCAATGGAGGGGAGGCAGGTTTGCATGGCAGCCTGAAGTGTGTTCACAACTCGGTATCTAGTTCCACATTCACGATAGTGTTGATGTACTTGGAAGTCAGGCGAGTGAACATCCCAGAATCAGATTCAGGTTTATTGTCATGAATGTGCACCACAAAATTAGTTGTTTTGCAACAGCAATATTGTGCATTACACGTGCAAAATTGCTATAAATTACAGTTCCAAAAATACAAGATTTAAAAATAATTAATTAGTACAAAAAGGAGAAATGTGAGGTAAGTCAAGTTTATTATTATCCAATTGCATAAATACAACCGGATGAAACAGCGTTCTATGTCCAAGGTGCAAAAAATGCAGACACACAACCAGATATAACACACATACAGACAAATAATACATATGCATGTATATTCATACATAGAAATAAATAAATATTGTTTCATGAATCTGAGAGCCTTGGATGGTGAGTGTGAGCAGATCCTTTCTCACTCCCTGTGGGAAGAAGCTGTTCCTCAACCTGATACTCCTGTATCTCTTTGCCGATGGGAACAGCTGAAAGATGCTCTGTGTAGGGTAAAAGGGGTCCTCAATAGTAGTCACATCAATTGGTGGGGGGGGAAGATGGAGACCCCAGTGATCCTCTCTACCATTCTTAATGTCCTGTAGATTGACCTCCAATCCATTTCTCTGCAGCAACTGAACCGCACTGTGATGCAGCCGGGCCAGGATGCTCTCAATAGAGCTCCTGTAGAAGGTTGGCATGATGGTGGCTGGTAGCCTTGCCCGCTTCAGTCTTCTCAGGAAGTACAGTCACTGTTGCACCTTCCTGACAAGTGAGAAGATGTCATGTGGAGGAGAGATAGTGTCTATAGGTTCCTTGTGCATTCAGAAATCTGACAACGGAGGGGAAGAGGCCCTTCATCAACACTGAGAGTGCAGAGGGCAGGTGGTCAGTATTATGAAAACAAGGTGAGAGGGTCTGGGCATGGACCAATAGGAGACTGGCAAACTAGGGAGGGCCAACAGGTGATGGTCAGAGGGGAGGTGGAAGCAGATGATTGGCAGGTTCCAGACAAAGGGAGAGAGGGAGAGAGGGAGAGAGAGAGAGAGAGAGAGAGAGAGAGAGAGAGAGAGAGAGAGAGAGAGAGAGAGAGAAGAGAAGAAACGGTGTCAGGTGAAAGAAAACAGCACGGTTAGCACAAGGCTATTACAGCACCAACGACCTATGTTCAAATCCACCACTGTCTGTAAGGAGTTTGTACGTTGTCCTGTGACGGCATGGTTTTCCTCCGGGTCCTCCGACTTCCTCTCACATTCCCAAGATGTGCTGAGTCACGGGGCTAATAGCTTAATTGGTCACATGGTTGTATTTAGATGGCATAGGCTCTTAGGCTGGATGGACCTGTTACCGTGCTGTGCCTCTAAATGTATACATTTATTATTAAGATATCTCCTGCATGGTAGGCGAGGGGATCGCTTAAGATGAGAAGAGAAACTGATGCTGGAATCTGACAAGGAGAGAGTGAAATCTATTGGGGGGGAATGGTCAAGGACAATTTGGACCAAAGAGATCCAAAAACAGGGGTGCGGTGGGTGGGGGGATATGGGGGCGGGGTGGTGGGGGTGTGGAGAGAGAATTGTGTCAGTGAAATGTAGATGGAGGATGGGGAGGTGAGAATGGGCAGGGGGCTGAAGGAAAGGGATGAAAGTGGCTGGAGGGAGAAGAGGGAGAAATTCCTTTCTCCCCACAACATGGAGATGTGTTCATCTGATACTCCTCAAGCTTGAAGAGCTTGGGTTCACGTGGGAGCTGTTGGGATTGAATTTAAGAGCAGGGAGGTTGTGCTGCAACTGTACAAGGTCTTGGTGAGGCTGTATCTGGAGTACTCTGGGGAGTTCTGGTCTCCTTACTTGAGGAAGGATGGACTGGCTTTGGAGGTGGTGCAGAGGAGGTTCACCAGGTTGATTCCAGAGATGAGGGGGTTAGCCTATGAGGAGAGATTGAGTCATCTGCGACTGTACTCACTAGAATTTAGAAGTATGAGAAGGGATCTTATAGAAATGTATAAAATTATGAAAGGCAAGGTAGAGATAGTTAAATTGTTTCCATTGGTGGGGGAGACTAGAACTAAGGGTCATAGCTTCAAGATTCAGGGGAGTAGATTTAGGACAGAGATGAGGTTTTCCCAGAGAGTGATGAATCTGTGGAATTAACTCCCCTTTAAACCAGTGGAGGCCACCTCAGTGAATATATTTAAGACATAGTTGGATATATTTTTACATAGTAGGAGAATTAAGGGATTTGGGGAAAAGGTAGATAGGTGGAGATGAGCCTGTCATCAGATCAGCCATGATCTCATTAAATGGCAGAGCATGCTCGATGGACTGAATGGCTCCTATTTCTTATGTTCTCTGCAATGGGTAAATGATGAGCTGGCTGGAGCTTCACTCAGCAAGATCGGTCGTATCATGGCAGCCAGTAAATTAATACTGCCTGCCAGCTTTTATATTTAGCCTAAAGCCAACATAAAGGGATAGCAGTTTTCTCATACAAAATGTCAAACAAATAATAGATTTTAGTTTTGTTCTTGATCCATAATTGGTTCCTGTGGGTTATTGATAACCTTCACTATTCAGTGGTGATATACTGATGGTTTGACTGATGGAAATTTGGCTGGAAGTGAGAGAATGATTTCTTCTCGACAAAAATACCACTATTTGGAACAAAGCAACAGATAATAGGGATGGGGGGGGGTGGAATTTCAGTGTTTCCATATCTTTAGAGCCCTCTGTAAAATTTATCAAATATGCCAGTGTATAAGATGACTCTATAAGACGATCCCCTGAAGTTCCACCAAAAAAATGCAGGTTTTGAACTATCTCTTCTCTTTGGCTTGGCTTCGCGGACGAAGATTTATGGAGGGGGTAAAAGTCCACGTCAGCTGCAGGCTCGTTTGTGGCTGACAAGTCCGATGCGGGACAGGCAGACACGGTTGCAGCGGCTGCAGGGGAAAATTGGTTGGTTGGGGTTGGGTGTTGGGTTTTTCCTCCTTTGCCTTTTGTCAGTGAGGTGGGCTCTGCGGTCTTCTTCAAAGGAGGTTGCTGCCCGCCAAACTGTGAGGCGCCAAGATGCACGGTTTGAGGCATTATCAGCCCACTGGCGGTGGTCAATGTGGCAGGCACCAAGAGATTTCTTTAGGCAGTCCTTGTACCTTTTCTTTGGTGCACCTCTGTCACGGTGGCCAGTGGAGAGCTCGCCATATAACACGATACTAATTCACAATATTTTTAAAGGCAAATTATCCAATAAAGGTTTAAAATTTATTAGCACATTTCAAAATGTCCGCTCCTTTAACAGGCCGTTTAAAGCCTGTGCAGAGCCGACAGCAGATGGACTGGGCGGATGGACCCACAGGGGTGTGCTGAGACTTCGCTGTTAAGGTTCAGATTTTATACTTGGTGTTTACAATGACCCCTGGTTTTGAGGTGACATAAAGATCAAGGATGGTCTTATACGCTGGCATATACAGTAAAACAAATTCTCAATTTGTCTATTTCACTTGAACTTGAGAATATTGGTGAGTGTTCAAGTTTAAATGAGAGCACCTGCATTATTGCTGAAAATAATATTTTAATTTGGTTCAAAATCTTGCCTGGTCAAAATATTCACATCAGTTCATTGTCTGTGCCGATGGCCACTTTGAACTTGGACTGTGAATAGCATTTCTTACTCCGCCGGAGCAAACAGGAAAGCGAGCAGAGGCTGGAAATCTGGAGTAACATACACAGAGCTGGAGGGACTCGGTGGGTCAGGCAGAGTCTGTGTAAGGTGGTAGAGAGTCGACATTTGCGGGGCTGAACCCTTTCATCGGGAATGGGCAGAAGGAAAGCAGGAGCCGGAATTGCTCTGCCTCCTGCCATCTGTCTTCCCAATCGCGATAAAGGATTTTGCGCTTGAATCGTTGACTGTACACCGCACGCGCATGTGTGAATCCACATTTTAAATTTAGGCTGCAGCATTGTAAAAGGGCCTTTTGGCCCATCAGCCCATGCTGCCCAATTGCACCCAATTGACCAACAACCGCAGGTACATTTTGAACGGCGGGAGGAAATGGAGTGCCTGGAGGAAACCCACGCAGACGTGGGGAGAACATATAGACAGTGCTGGATTCGAACCCCGGTTGGTGGCGCTGTAACAGTGTTGTGCTAAACACTACGCTAATCCTGTCATCCTGATTTTTTTTTCTTGGAGGCACTGGGGAGGAAGCTAAACAAGGGGAAAGGATGCAAAACATCCAACTTTCAAAAAAATATTAAAAAAAAAATTTTCACACTATGAACCATATCAACCAAAATGTGTACAAAAGTTTCTCGTTAAATTTACACAGTGGTCTTTTCTCCCCTTTTTTTTCCCCCTTTCCCTCCCTCCTCTCGACCCAGCCCCCTCCAAAACCCATAAATATTCAACATATAAAAACATCCAACCTTTGTAGCGCACAGCTGATATTCAGATCTGCCAAGGTTGGCAGGAAATGGCAGAGTTGACAAATAATTCGCCCATGTCAGATCCTGACCCAAGCCCAATGATTGGTCACCTGAAGAGACTTCCCCTAGGTAGTCTGGACAGGTCAGACCATGTGCGTGGCCAATGGTAATCCATAGCCAGGCACTGTGGGAGTCATAATGTTTTACAGCATAGAAACTGACCCTTTGGCCCAACATGTCCGTGCTAACCACGTTGTCCATTTAAGGATTTGCTTCTATCCTGCACATCTTTTATGCTTGTCTCTTCCACTTTCTATGGCAGCTAATTCCATGTCCCCACCACCCTCCCTTCCCCTATCACTTTGGGGAACTCTATACCTTCAATTGAGTCCAATCTGACCAACACTTGATAGGTTGTATCTGTGGATTGGGTAGCAGCCAGGAGCACGAGGCCTGGCTGATGTACTTCCACCTTGACTTCAAAGATCTGGACAGGCATTAGATCTTGGGGCAGAACGCAGAACAGAACATGCAACACAAATCACAGTATATGCAGCACAGAACATAGAACAAAGAACACAGAACATAGAACAGCACAGCAGCAAGTCCTTCATCCCATGTCTGAGCTGAACATGATGCCCAAATTAAACTAAAGCTCGACCACATGCACACAACCATATACATATGGTGTGCACCATGGTCTGGAGAAATGCTGTATCGTCTGATTGTATATACACAGTCAGATGCTAAGAAGCTGTGCATGAATCAATCTGAAAGCCTTTGAAACAACACTATTATATCTGTTTCCACCATGAATCCCGCACCTGGCTCCCACCACTCTGTGTACAACATGTGCCTTGCTTGTTCCCCCCCACCCCGCCACACCCCACCTCTAGCATGTGATGCTGTTACCCTGTGGAGAAGATTCTGAATGTCTATCCCATCCATGCTTCCCATCGGGTCTCTCCCAGGTATGGCTCAGGGCTTAACACACAAGGGAACATGCCTTACTTAGCCAAGAACCACACAGGAGCCATCAAAACACATCATTCAAAAAATTAATTAATCGGGAAGGGTTTACCTGGGTGATTCAATGGACTCTTGGCTTCAGGTTGATCATTGGGTGGAGCTGGTGGCCTGAAACAGGAAGGAAGATAACGCTGCTGGATTTACCAACGGTAAAGAGTGAACCTGCATTTAAATAGCATCCTTGGCCTCAGTTGACCCGAATTCATCAACAGCTGTTGAAGCAATATTGGACAGGAGTTACTGTTGTATAAAGGGGAAATTATCCCCCCCACCCCAGGAAGTTCTCACAGAGAGAAGTGTGACAATGGCCAGACATTGTTGTGTTGGTAGAGGGATAAATATCGACTAGGACCACCAATCGCTCTGACCTCCTTCGTGGGATCTGTCTTTCGCTCAGTTTAACAATTCAACCAAAAGTCAGCATCCCCAGCAGTGCCTTGCACATTAGCCTGGAGTTTCAGCTCATGTGTCTTCCGATGCAGAGGGCTGAGAATCTTACCACCTGCCCCATTTGTGGTATCAGTAAAAACACAATGCCGTAGAAACTCAGCAGGTGAAACAGCGTAGCAAAGATAAAGATACATAACCAACGCTTCAGGCTTGAGCCCTTTATCAAGGCATGAGCAAAATGTTGCCAGACACCCGCACAAAATGGTGGGTAGAGAAGGGCAGGGGGAAGAGGGAAGGGCAGGGGGAGGAGGAGGAGCACAGTCCCGCAGGCAAGAGGTGGATAAGGGAGGGAGGGCATACCAGTAAACAGGGTGGGGGGGGGATGGCTCTGTGAACAGTGAGGTAATGGGTCAGAGAGTTGGAAGAAAGAAAGAGGGATAGGAAAGGAAGGGAGAACGGGAGTGGGCTAGTGGAAACCAGAGTCGTCGATGTTAATGCCATCCAGTCGGAGAGAGCCCCATCTCCTTGCTCCCCACAACCTGAATTTTCAATCCTGCCAGAGTTGGCTCAGACTCTTATAAATCAGAGATTCCATTATTTGAATTTCTGAAATATCTAATTATTCTTAAATTCCAAAATGCTGTGGGAATATTTGAACACCATCATTTAAACGGTGGTATAAAAATGGTGGCGCTGCCAGAGCTGCTATAACAGTGCTGCTGGTGCAGAACTGGAAAAGTGAGGTGTGGCGACACAGCACCTGCTCTGAAGGATTCGACCATTCGGTCCTAATACCTAATGGCTCTTTAAAAGAGCTGATGGCTTTTGTACGTAAAATCTTGCATCTCTGGAGGTCTGTGTCCAAGATGGCGGTGCCTATGCTTGGCTGTGGCCTCGAGGGGTTGCAATCTCTGGGGACCAGCAGATCAGCACAGGGTACCATAACATCCTCAGCCTTCCACTCTCTTATTGGCATTGAGAAGAAGCAGAGGAAATGACCCTACAGGACAGTGACACGGAGACAGACCAGAGAGGGGCTCAGCGACTAAGGGATCCGCAAAGGCTGCTGGACATTGGTTCATGGGAACCAGGATTCGAAAGGGTGTTGAAAGCAGGAAGGGTTCTCAAAGGGGCCTTGGGTGCAGAAGGCTTCCTGATTGTGTTTGGATCTGGAGCTTGGGTCACCAATGGATCGAGTGGGAGCCTGTGCGGCTGCAGACGCTGTGGGAGCACTGGAGGTAAATCCACGGACACTCAGTGACTCTGAAGGGATTCTCACTTGCTTCTCCTTCTCTTTTAATGTAAGGGGTGCTGGGCAACACTAATAGTGACTCTTTGTCTTTCTTACGGCAGGCAGAAAGCAATTTTGTGTAATGTTACATGTTCTGGATGGTTACATGGAAATAAATGAATCTTGAAATCTTCAGCAAACAACCTTTAGCTGACCAGGGCAGTAACAGAATCGATGTCCGATCTTGCCCTCAGTCAGATTGTGCCCTTTAATATTCCTGGAAAATAAGCAACATTTTGCAACCTTTTAAATTTAAAACAATTTAAAAGTTTGTTCTTTTTTTAAATCCACAGGCGCACATCTTTATGCACTAAAGCTACACCTATTACATCAAACTAATATTTGGTCTCTTCCTTGCTTCAGTTGTAAATACTCTCTGGATTAGAAGGTCATGCAATGCAAGCTTCCCTCCAGAGGACTGAATGTACCATATAGCTCGTCACTTCACAACAGCACTGAAGGACTCTCGCATTGTCAGAGGCACTGTCTAATATATTAAACTAAAGCACTATCTGCCTTATGTTAACAATCCCAGGACTCTCCTCGAAGAAGAAGATTATTTCCCACTCGGGTACACAAAATTAAAGTATTAGAGCACGGTTTAATCTCATATCATAAAGGTTTTCCTTAAAATATATAGCTTGAAAATGTGTAATTATTGCTGAACATAATAAATGGTAGATTTTCTCATTCTTGCACAGAGGTGCAGTTTACAAGATCCACTGATGTTTCACACAAGTAGAACCAAACAACATTTGAAATTGTTGCCTTTAAATTTAAAATAAAGACATACAATGCCTTGAAATTAAATTCAAAATTTAACCCCACCCTCCAATTTACAGATAAAGCCTCTGACCCAGGTGACTCTTACTAAGCAGGGATAAGGGGACACTTTAAGAGACTCACCCCAGGTGAGCGGCATCAACCAGAGCTCTATTGAGAACATCCTGGCCAGCTGCTTCACAGCGAGTTATGGTTGCTGCAGAGCATTCAGTAGGAGGTCAATCTACAGGACCATAAGAGCGGCAGAGAGGATCACTGGAGTCTCCCTCTCCCCCCCCCCCCCCCACCCCCCATTTGACATGATCTTTGTCAGAAGAGGGCGCGCAAAATCATTGAGGACCCCCTCCACCCTGCACACAATAATGTTTCAGCTGCTCCTGTCGGGAAAGAGATACAGGAGGATTAGGGCCAGAACCACCAGGCTGACAAACAGCAATGGGCAATGAGAATGCTGAATGACCAATAAACTGCTCATACAAGAATCTACTATCATTTAACAATATTTATTTTTATATGCATACTGCATAAAATCACTTGCAAATATGTGTTCTATGTCTATATATATATTAGTTTGTATGTTTTTTACACCAAGGGCGCAGTTTCGTACAGATGTACTTTACAATTGTATGATAATAAAAACTTAAGCTGCAGGGGGGAGTGGGTAAAAGCAGGGTAAACATGGGGATGAGCTGCTAATAAGGCTGTCTGGTCAATCAGTGGAAGTCAGCAGTGAGAGAGGGAGAATGTAGGATCTTCTATGTGTGGAGCAGGACAGGAAGGGACAATGTTCATCCCCTCAAATACTCATTGAGATCATACGGAAAGTGAAGGTCAATAAAGAAAACAAAACTGCAGATACTGGAAATATGAAATAAAAATAGAAAATGCTGGGGGGAAAATACTCACCTGGTCGGACAGCATCTGTGTCAAGAGGAGCAGCAACATTTCAAGTCTGAGCCCCTCCAGTAAAGGGCGACGTGGTTAACGTATGCAGTGCCGGTGACGTGGGTTCGAATCCCCTTCTTTCTATAAGGAGTTTGTACGTTCTCCCCGTGTCTGAGTGGGTTTCCTCTGGGTGCTCCGGTTTCCTCCCACGTTCCAAAACATATGGAGTTTGTTGGTCAATAGATGTATTTCGGGCAGCATGGGCTCATGCGCTGGAAGGACCTGTAACCAAGTTTCAAGATTATTTTATTGTCACGTAATAAAACATAAAATGTAGTATTACACAAAATTTCTTCTAGTCTACTGTAAGGCTGTTTGCAAAAATTGCTTGTCACCCCATACAGCCAGAGAAAGAGAAGCGAAACAGAGTCACCCCCGCCCCCCAGACCATTGAGTGTCTGTAGATTCACCTCCAGCACTCCCACAGGCTCCGCAGCCATACAGCCTTCAGTCCAAACCATCGGCAGCCTGAGATCCCGATCCAAACCTCTGACATGATCAAAATGCCTTCAGTACCCTCGGCACCCTCTCGCATCCCAGTTCCGATACCTGGTATCCCTTCAGCCAGTCTCGAGCCAGTCTCCTGCAGTCCGCAGCCCAGTGTGAGTCCCTTGACCGCAGTCGCCAGCAGCCCACAGCCTGTGTGGGTTCCTTGCCTTGAGAAACCAACGGCCCACCGCCTGTGTGCTCCTCAGCCACCATGGTCACCACCCCGAGGGTTGTCTCCTCTGCTTCTCTTTCTCAAACAGGGCGCCAGTCCCTTGCTTCCCCGGAGTCTGCAACCCTGCACGGCCGCCATCTTGGGCCCAATCCTGGCGCTGTATTTAAAAAATTCTGAAAGGGAAACCACACGCGTTAGGTTTTAGAAGGAGAGGAGGCTGAAGGAAAAATGTATGAACCAAAGGGAAGATCTATGATATTGTGAGATGGAATGGAAAATGATGCTGGGGGTGTTCAAATTATGTAACCGAAGCTGGAATTTAGCAAGAAAAAAGGCTTTGTCAACTTCAGGAGATCCTTTGTTGGCACAAAACAAACTGAGGTCAAAAGGCCTAAAGTAACGGAGGTTGGCTTAAATCATACACTATATCTGAAATATCAGTTATTAAAACTGAAAACCAAACCTATCATGGCATAATGGATGATCAAGGTTTCAAGGGATGGCTATACTGGTGACAGCTTTCCAAAGTTCTTACACGTTCCCTCACAGTTCATTGTTAGAGACAAGAACAAAGACTCCACGATGGTTCTCTACCCAGAGTGATATTGTTTTTCTTTCTGTATAATGATTTCCTTTGGCTGAATATGCCAAGATTCAGTCAAACTTAATAAAGATGATTGCAAACCAAAAAACTTGTCTTAGCCAAGAGCCTTAAACAGTGCCTGGTGATTCAGGAACTATTTAATACTCATCTTTATCAAAACAGATTATCCCGTCATAAGAACAGAATAAATAGGAGCAGGAATCGGCAATTCGACAAGTCGAGCCTGCTCCGCCATTCAATTAAATCTGACGATCGGCTCATCTCCACCAACCTGCCCTTTCCACATAACCCTTAATTCCCCTTCTATGTAAAAATCTATCCAACCTTATCTTTAATAAATTTACTGAAAGAGCCTCCACTGCTTCAATGGGTGGTGAATTAACAGATTGAACCCCCCCCCCCCCCGGGAAAAGCAGTTCCTCCTCATCTCCGTCCTAAATCTACTACCCTGAATCTTGAGGCCATGTCCCCTAGTTCTGATCTCCCCCACTTACCTACCTCCCGCAATGTTGTTGATTTTGTGATCTAGTAGAGCCAACAGAACACTACAGCTCATGCACAGGCCCTTCAGCCCATCTAAACTGTGCCAATCTATTATTCAGCCTCATCCCACTGATCTGCACTTGGACCTTATCCATCCACACCCCTCCCATCCATATCCATTTAAGAAAGATTTCTTAAATGTTAAAATTGAGTCTGCATTCACCATTTAAGGTAGCAGCTCGTTCCACGCTCTCACTAGTCTTTGCATGGAGTTCCCCTTAAACATTTCACCTTTCACCCTTAGGAAGTAGGAACAGGAGTAGGCCAAAAATGGCCCATCGAGCCTGCTCTGCCATTCAATACGATCATGGCTGATCTAATTTATGACCTAACTCCACCTACCTGCTTTCTCCCCATATCCCCTAATTCCTCTATCATGTAAAAACCCTTAACCCATATTGTTACAAGATCAAACCAGCAACCACAAAGAAGGCATATCACACAGGGGTAAAGATGAACAATTACATTAATAACAAAATATTCACCTTCAAACTCGAATTCAAAATCACCCCCTTTTATAAAAATGCCCACTGGTCACTATTCAAATTTCTACAACAGTGTAAAAATAATAAATTCCCCTGCCCAAATATAACATATGTAATTAAAGTCTAAGTTATATTTCCAACCAGCCCACAGAAAAACTTAGACAAAAAACACACAAGACTCACAAAACTGAAGCAAAGATCATAAACAAATTTCAGTTTGTTTGGTAAACTGAAGCCAAAAGATCTTTGACAGAGAGAGAGAGGGAGAGAGGGAGAGAGAGAGAGAGAGAGAGAGAGAGCACAAAATTTGAAGTTGTCTTGTATTGTTTGCAGAGAGAGGAACCACTGGCTTGGTCCAGATCCTTCCAGCTGCCTTCGGAATGTTCATCCTTTTTGAAATCCCAACATTCTAAACTGTCCTCCAGACCATGACTCATGCTCTGGGCCGCCTTCCACTCCACAGCACCACCCAGTGGTGGTTTATCGTCCAAGTCCAGAAATTGTTAGATCATTTTCTGCACGTGCTCAGTCCGTCTCGCACTCTCTCAGCAGTCCACCTTCACCTTGGCTCTTAAAGGCAAACTGTCACTTTTTAGCATAAAACCACACAACGCATAGGTCAATACATAACACAGAACTCTATAACAGTATACTTATCTCACCCATCCTCAGTGAAAAAAGTTTGCTCACATTTATTGATTGCCATCTTTTTCTTGATTGAAATTGGAAAGAACTTTGGATTTCCTTTCATATTTTTTCCCCTTGTTCGATCTCCTGGCCCATGGATTGTGCTGACTCTGGTCTGAACACAGCCCGACCATCTCCAAGAATATCCCGCTGGGGAGATGGTATCTGGACAGGAAAGAGGTGTAGGTGCCACAAGACTCGCACCACCAGAATCAGGAACAGTTGCTACCCCCTCCACCATCAGACTTCTCAACAACAAACTCAATCAGGCACCCGTTTAAGGACTTGCATATTTTTGGACAGCGTGGTTAGCGCAATGCTATTACAGCGTCAGAGACCTGGTTCGAATCTCGTACCATCTGTAAGGAGTTTGCACATTCTCCCTGAGTCTGCTTGGGTTTCCTACCACTGAAAACTTTTCGGGAATTGTAGGTGCAATTTTGAGCAGCAATGGTTCATGGGCTGAAAGGTCTGTTACCATGGTGTATGTCCGAATTAAAATGATTTTCTGCATTGCACACTTTATTTGTTTAGATTTCTTCCTTAGCTTACATTTCCCTCTTTAGTATGCATATCTTTTCTTGAATAGTTTTTTTTTTGCACTACCAATAAGTAGAAATTCTGCCTGCCCCGTAGGGAAACGAACCTCAGGGCTGTATGTGATGTTATGTCTGCCCTCTGACTGTATCTCTGAACTTTAAACTTCGGTCTGCCACCTCTGACAGAGTTTGCAAAGCTGACCCCACCCCTACCCTGTCCCTCTGGAGATATTATTGAGTATTGAAGTGGGTTAAATTTCGAAAAGATGCAGGATGCTCATGCAATTAATAGGCAAAGTTTTCAGGTTTCAGAAAAAAGCTGTTTGTCACACTCTGTGTCACAACTGCTATCTGAATCCGTGCAGAAGAAACCAATTTAAATATTTTAATCTCCCCCTGTTATCACTTAAATATAAACAAGGAAATGCATTTGGGCATCTGGTTAAGGGAGATGCAGCTTTATTTTTTTGTGGAAAACTGCATTAATATAAAGAACTTTCACTGAAGTTTTCCATGCTTGGTGTAGAACTGACAAAGTTTTGCCAAATCGTCACTACAGTAAAGCCTCTTTAGAACACAGTGGTTGGGGTCCAAGATTTCATACCGTGTTACAGCCAAGTCGCGGAACAGATGCATATAAGTCATGATTCAGGAAGCAGGAAAACAGAATATTGTGACTCAAACCCTATAGTAAGACCATTAAGACCTTTAAACTCCTATTAACATGTAAATGAGTCACAAGAGTCCATGTTTGAGTTTGTGGCTGTTCGCCTGGCATCAATGTTTGGGGTCCGCGGATTAACAAATCGTGTTCTAATGAGGTTTCACTGTAGTTCTTTTACCCAAAGTGTGAAGGAATAGCAGAGATTGTGGCTGAATATCAGAGAGATTAGAATGGCTGAAAGACATTTGACCCCTTCAGGTTATACTCTGTCAAGAAGACCCCCCACCCCCACCATCATCAACATCAGTTGGTTCCAGAAGCTCCATGAAGCGCCAAGAAGCCCCAAGAAGTTCTATCAAGGAGCCCAGTATATTTCTTCCACCAGGCAGCTCATAAACAGCTGATGACTGTTCTTGGCACCGTGACACTTTACTGCTCCAAAGGTTTCATGCAAGCTTCTGGTGTTGTACTTCAAGTTCCTTTTACTTTCTCTCTTCAGGACGAAGAACAAAACAATAATCCTCAATTAGTCAATAATGAGTGACAATTAAGCTTTCTTAGGAACCCATCATCAACTATCTTTCCTGCGGAATCTGCTTTACAACAGTCAGATAACAGTTAGCATAACACCGTAACAGCGCCAGTGAGCCGGGTTCGAATCTGCCGTGGTCTGTAAGGGGGCTCTACGCTCTCCCTGTGTTCATGCGGATTTCTTCCCACATTCCAAGGATGTACAGGGTTGGAAGATTAAATGGTCACATGGGTGTATTTGGGCAGCGAGGACCAGAAGGTCCTTTTACTCTACTGTACCTCTGAACTTAAAACATGTCTTTCAGACACAATTCCAGACTCAAACTGGAACCAGGGTCAGAGAAGTCACAGGAGACTGCAGATATAGGACCTGGAGCAAAGAACAAGTTGCTGGAAGAACTCTGAGTCAGGCAGCGTCCGATGCTGGCTCTCGACCGGAACCTTGACCCTCCATTTGCCTCAATAGATACTGCCTGACCCACTGAGCTCCTCCTGCAGTGTGTTTATGTTTCAGGGCCTAGGCGAGTCTCCCCAGTCACATGTGGCTCTTTCACATATAATGTGCACATCGTATGATTCCAGTCTCTGCCAACATTATGTGTCATGAGCTGCGGTTTGGCCACCCTTAGGTTTAGATGCTTCCAAAATAAATGAGAAGTAAATGAGAAAAGAAGGAACAGAGAGATTGCAAGTTCATGTTGAAATGTATCGAATATGTACACTGAGTCACAGTGAAAACACTCATTTTGCAAGTAGTCCAATAAGACGACCCCTGAATTGTACAAAACTTGATGGGGAAAGAACAAAAACACAACGTTGGAAAAACTCAGCTGGTCAAACAGTGTATTTTATAGACCAATACATGACCAACATTTCGGGTTTGTGCCTTCATCAAGATATGATTAAGCTTGTGCTCCTCCCCCTGCCCCTTGCCCTCAGGCACCTGCCGAATTTTGCTCATACCTTGATGAAGGGTTCAAGCTTGAAATGTTGGTTATGTATCTGCTGAGTTTCTCCATATTCAACAGATTTCAACATGAACTTGCAATCTTTATTCTTTCTCTTATTTACTGCTGGTTTATTTTGGAAGCATCTAAACTTAAGGGTGGCCAAACCACAACTTCAATCACTGCGTCTGCAGACTCTCGTGTTTTACTCCACAATACAGGAAGAACACAGTACAGGGTGCAGACCTACAGAGAGGGGTCAGTTAGGACAGAGCAAAGATTATTTTACTAGAAGGAAGAAAGTCAGGCTAGGGCACAAAACATCGGTCCCTAAGGATGGTGCATGATCCGCTGAGTGATGGTGTATTGCACTGGACAACTGCAGATCTGCAGATTTTCTTGTGGAGCTGCGAATGTTCCAAACCTGGTGGTGATTACGGAGATGGGAGAGACGACAGATGCTAGAGCAAAACCCAAACTGATGGAGGAACCCGCAGGTTGGGCAGCGTCTGTGAAAGAGGGGGGGACAGTTGTTGCTTAATGTCGAGACCCTGCTTATTATATGTTGGGAAATAGGGTCTCTAGTACAAAGAGAATGAACAGGAAGGTGTTAAGCTTGGAACAGAATTAAGAGTGGATTAGGTGTGTTATTATCAGTACTAAATACATTCCTGTCTTCTTAACAGCTGTTGCAGCTGTGTGTAATTCTTTGGAAATGTGGTATCTAATCAGGCAAACTGAAGCACTAATCCATGTCAGTAATCATGAGTGTTTGTGGATGTCACTTGGTGGATTAATTAAAATGGTGGATTGCATTTTTAAAGGGTATAAGCTGATCTTTACTGCTCTTTTATTGCAGATACCATGCTTAAGGTCTAAGGAGTAATTAATCACAGCAAAACACGTATACACAGGCCAAAACAAATACAAAGTATGTGGCTATATCTCTAGAGACGGGGGGAGGGAGAGACGGAAGAGAGACAAATGGTGAAACACAGCTTTACTCCAGCATCCTCTCTCTTTCTGTTTGGATGAGGATGGGAATTCACTCAGAGACAGTATCAAAATGAATGACCATTTCGAGTTTATGGAACCAAATCCCATTGTGGATTTCAGGAAGAAAAGCAGTAACAGCATTGCAGTGCTGTTGATGTGGGATCGTTGTCTGAGAGGGTGTGCAAAATCATCGAGGACCTCTTCCACCCCGCACACAGCATCTTTCCGCTGCTCCCGTCAGCGAAGAGATAGAGATTAGGAAAGAGATAGAGCCAGCACCACCAGGCTTCTTCCCACAGTCAGTGAGAATGCTGAACGACTAAAGGAACAGCTCAGACGAACCATCCGAGATTCGCATATTCATGTAACAATATTTATTTATTTGTATAGATGAATACATGTCCTGCATTTGCATTGTTTTAGTCTGTATGTGCATTATGTCTGGTGGTGTGTCTGCATGTTTTGCACTGAGGACTGGAGAATGCTGTTTTGTCAGGTTATACATGTGCAATCAGATGACAATAAACTTGACTCAACCCACCTTTCAGCGCCCAAAATGCAAGTCTTCATCTCATTCCCACACAGACATCAACACCCTCAGCCTCCTACTGCTCTACAGAGTTCCTTTGTGACATTAGGGAATGGCACCTCATCCTCTGACCAGGTACGTTGCAGTCGCACAGATTCAACATCAAAAGCATCCGTTTCAGACAACCAGTGCCGGAGTACTTCCAGTGATCATTTCCATATACAGTAAAACCCATTATCTGGAATTCAAGCAACTGGCAGCCTCAAGCAACCAGCAAAAATATCACAGAAAATAAACAGGTAAATAAATACAGAAGTTTAAAGTTGGCGTGCCTTGCCGTTAGTTTGCCAGTCATGTAACGTGCAATCTCAAACAACCAGAAAATTCACTTATCCGGCATCTACCAATCTCCACAGGTGCTGGATACCAGGGGTTTACTGTGCCTTTGGATAACTGTTCTGCTCTGGCACTCGTGTTACCCAACTGTGGCTCAACAATCCCTTCTCCTTCAATACTCACCTCCCTTGTAACCCATCCTTTCACCCTGTCCCAAGCATTATCTTTTGCTCTCTCCTCCCTTCCTTCCTCTGCATTTTAAAACCTTCAATTTTTCAGTTCTTCTGTTAAGTTAATTTAGACATACGGCATGGTAACAGGCCCTGCCAGCCCATGAGACCATGCCATCCAATTACCCTACAACCCCCATACGTTTTTGAAAGGAAGAAGGAAACCAGAGCACCCGGAGGAAAGCCACGCAGGACACAGGGTAGAATGTTCAAACTCCTCGCAGACGGCGCTGATTTGAATCTGGGCTGTTGGCGCTGTAATGACCTTCTCCTGATCATCGACTCTTTTCCATAATGCCTCTGATAGTTAATGCTCGTTTTCGTTGTCTTGAAATGGTCAGCATCCCTGATTTGATGAACGTATCGTGGATTTGGGGGAGAAAAAAGTTAATCTTGTGGCCAAGTCTACAATTCTGGATACCACTTGACGTGAACTGAAATATCATGTTGTTCAGGAAAATGATAATTCCAACCTAATATTCCTTTTTATCACCTTCAAATTTGTCACGGTCTCAGTCTTTCACAACCTCCGTAACTCTTCCCACTCTCGAACCCTCACGTCCTGGTGCTTTGCACACTTCCTTCCAATCCTTTACTGATAGACGAGCCTTCAGGCTGAGCTCCAGTGGTAGCAGATCCTTCTCCAAGGCTCTTTGCCTCTCCCTCTCTCTCTCTCTCTCTCTCTCTCTCTCCACTCCTTAAAGGCACAACTTCTTGGAACCGAGCTTTCCCCGGCATTTCATCTTGTTAATTGCTTTTGTCCTGCGTTCATTTGTGTGAAGTACCTGGCGGTGGTTTACACTTCTGAAGAATCACAAATGGCAGAATTGTTATCGCCACCGGGAACGGCGAGAGAAAATGATTGGATAATTGCCTTGTCAATCAAACGTTGCCATCAAATTGCTCCAAGTCACTAAAATTGATTTTATTCACATAATGTAAGAATCCTGAACTGACTGATTTTTTTTTTGGAGAAAAACTAATTGGCTTTTACTTCAGAAAGCCACTGCAGTTTATTTTCAGTACTATTTAATTATTCTTGGTTTTATACATCCAAGTCACCTCCAATAAAGCCAACAGTGTTATTGTGTTCAATTTCACCTACTATTATTGACACTGAAACACATTACAGTTATACCTGCAACACAATTGTATTTTTGTATCAAAATCTGTTTAAGATGCATCAAAATGGTGCTCTGCTCTCATGGTCCCTCTCAAATCTTGATCTTAGTTCCCAAAAATGAAACAATCCACGGCTAAAACATGAAAATAATGTGTAATTTTCCTATACCTTTTAGTCAATTACAAAGCTTTATACTCCAAAGAGAGCATGGTTTCAGGTGGCCAGAATACCCGACTGTAAATCTGCCTATTCTACCCCAATGCGGCTGTAAGGTGGCCACCCGAAAGTGGAGAACCCGGCCCCAAAGAGCACTTACCTAACCCTCCTAGGGAAGGTATATTCTCCGGCTCGGAGAATCCCCTGTTGCACCTGAACGCAGCATCGTGACTGCAGCCCAAGGCACAATCCTTCTAAGATATTTAATATAAGATTTAATATCCTATTAAATGTTTTTTCTCTCGCCATCAGGTAGGTAACAATTTAACAACAGCATTTAGTTAGTAACTTTGTCTCAAAACTCGGTAAAAAAAAAGTACATTGCTTCCAAAACTCAGAACCTTGACAGCTGAAGGCAGGGCTGCCAAAGTTAGCACAATTAAATGCTGACATAAATAAGAGGTCAAAATTAAAGGTCTGAAGATATTTCAAGAGATACAGGGCTTGGAGAGGAGAAGGGAACACAGCAGCGACTACGGCCACAGTCCACAGGAGCCGTGTTCGCTCGGACGCGGCTCTCCTTTAGCCGGCATGTTCAGGTTACAGAAAGGCGTCTTCTCTACAGCTACCTGAATGTCCCAGCTGCACTTTCCCAGCCGCGTCTGCCGGCGCATTATCTACGTCCGAACACCTGAAAGTGGCTTTAGTCAATAGGGTAAGATTGAGCCCAGGACTCACATGAAACAGTTAGTTTCAATAAATAAAATGCAAGAATTCACAATTCCTTTATTGTCATGTATTAATGCAGAACATGTAATACTAAACAAAATCCCCTTCTGCCTGCCTTAAGGGGTCCGGTGCCCCTGACAGTATAAAGAGAAACAAAAGAGTCCCTTCAGAGTCATTGAATGTCCGTGGATTCGCTTCCAACAGCTGCACAGACTTCTGTTTGATCCATCGGCCACCCAAGCTCCAGATCCACACTTTCGATATGATCAGGAAGCCTTCAACGCACAAGGCCCTTTGGGAGCCCTTGCCCTCAGCTCCCTCTCGAATCCCGGCTCCAGCCGCCCATAGCGCACGCGAGTCCCTCAGCTGTTGAGCCCCTCTCTTGTCCGCCGCTATGATCACCGTCTTGTAGGGTTTTCCCTCCTCTGCTTAGGGGGTGTTCTCCCTATTTCTGGTGCCCCGAGCCAGTCCAGAGCTTCCCTCGGATTCTGCAACCCCTCGTGGCTGCTGCCCAGCACAGGTGCCGCCATCTTGGGCACAGACCCAGAATTGAAGAATTTACTTTAAAAACACCGTTAGCTCCTTTAACAGGCCATTTAAATCCTGTACAGGGTCACCGGCATCAGTACTGGGCTGCTAGACTTTGGAGCAGCACGGGGTTTCTGCTCTCCCGGTTCCAATCAGTGGCAGTACAGCCGTTACAGCAGGCTCAAACAGCTCCATTCAATTAAAATGCTAATGCCAGTAAAATACCATTAATCTGTGGAATGGTCATTCCAAAATTCCAATGGCTTAGAGTCTAGATTTCCATGTTCCTGAAGTCCTCACCTGGTCCCCCTTTCCCCCGAGACCCCACCTGGTTCCATTCACCCCTGGGCCTCACCTGGTCCCCTTTCCCCCTAGACCCCACCTGGTTCCATTCGCCCCCGGGCCCCACCTGGTTCCGTTTACTCCCTGGGCCTCACCTGGTTCCATTCGCCCCCTGGGCCCCATCTGGTTCTGTTCACCCCTGCACCCCTCCAGTTCCAATTCCCCTGGACCTGGTTCTGTTTTCTCTGGACTTCACCTGGTTCCGTTTGAATGAGTTTATTGTTGTAGACACAAGTACAATGTACAAACACATCGAAAATCTTGCACGGTGCTGCTTCCCAGTGATGTCAACAAACTCACAAAAAATTCAGGACACCACGAAGAGAAAGTAAAGATAATACATATAAAAGGAAGAGAAAGTAAAATGAGCAATAAATATTCCCCATGCTCCTTTGAACCTCACCTGGTTCCCTGTAACGCTCAGAGGCATTATTTTTGTGTCTCCCTCTGAACTTATCAGGTTTACTGGAAAATGTTTTATTCTATTGAGCGCCATCAAAAATAAAATTGAATTTGAAGTATTTTGGAAGACCGATAGTAATAACATCCATTAGTCAAAAACATCCGCTCGTCCAGTGCTGTCAATATCCAGAGGGTGCCAGATTAATGGAGTTTTATTGTATTTTGCAAACATAGGATCATGAACTACAGTGAATTGAATGATGTCTGAAATTACAGCAATGCCTCCTGACAATAGCAGAACAATAAAGTGCTGGAGAAACTCAGCAAGATCATGCAGTGTCCACCGAAAGCACCAGCCGTATTCCAAAACATCGACTGCCTTTTACTTCCTGTGTGTGTGGCGTGGCCTACTGAGTTTCTCCAGCGGTCTTGTGCACTGCCCTGGACCCCAGCATCTCCAGATCTTCTAGTCAACCTAAAAATCGATTTTTCAGGGTGCGGGAGAGAGTTGAAAAGCATAGATACAACCACACAAAGCAGTGGGGCCTCTTTACCTCATTGAAAGGGAATGGCACAATGACCTTACATTTCAATACGGGAATGGTGGTGACGTTGTATGCGGTGAAACACGAAAGTCTGCAGACCCTGTGACTGTGACAAAAACATAGTAAACACTGGAGGAACTCAGCTGGCCTCGCAGCATCCATAGGAGGTAAAAATATATAACCAACATTTCAGGCCTGAGCCTTTCCTTGAGGCATGAGTCACAAGCAGGCAGGTGCTTGAATTGAAAGGCTGGGCGAGGGAAGAATGGGCATTGGCAGGAGTAGAGACCAACAGACGATAGGTACACAGTCATTTCAGGCAGGAGCTGGTGTTGAGCAACAAGTTCACACTTGGTTCAGCAGTAATTAAACTTTAATCACTTCGAAGTGATGTCAGCTAAT
Organism: Narcine bancroftii; assembly: GCF_036971445.1. Lineage (NCBI taxonomy): Eukaryota > Metazoa > Chordata > Chondrichthyes > Torpediniformes > Narcinidae > Narcine > Narcine bancroftii. Next base: position 6,272,211 of record NC_091482.1, read on the forward strand.
AGTGAAGGCGTTTGACTAATGCGCTAACAGGGTCCATTTACATCCCTTGGTTAGCATGTTTAATTAGTTGTTAGGAGGGAATTTCGCTGGTGTGATATCTGAAACTCCCAACTCAGGTAGCTCTTAGCTAGAGTTTATTGGTGGCAATTAAAGTGACTGCTTTGGTCCCCCTCATTTACTTGAGCAGAAAACAAGATGTCACATTTTCACAAGCTGTAAGTGAATTTGGCCTAATGTTGAATTTTATTAGCTATCGCAGGAATTAAATATGAGGAAATTATATATTCTGAAACACTGTGCAGAGTTACAAACATCATTGAGGGAGTCACCTACTGCATTTGGTTCTCCCGTTGTGGCCTTCTCTACCTCGGAGAGACTGGGCGCACACTGAGAAGTCACTTCACTGAGCATCTTCGCTCTATCCACATCAGTCGCAGGGATCTCTCAGTAGCCAACCACTTCAATTCTGGACCACACTCCTGCGCAGGTGCGTCTGTCCATGGCCGCATGCACTGCCAAACCAAGGCCACCCGTAAATTGGAGGAGCAGACCTAATATTCGATTGGGAACTCTCCAATCGCATGGCATCAACATCGAGCTCTGATTTGGTTTGGCCTCTCTCCCATCCCCCTCTGTCTCCTCCAGCTTCCCACCCCCATTCACAGAGCCACTCCCCCCCTCCTGTTTGCTGGTGTGGCCTCCCTCCCTTATCCATCTATCACCTCCTGTTTGTGGGTTTGCACTCCTCCCCCTGTCTCTCCCCCACTTTTTTAGTCAGACGTCTGTCTACATTTTGCTCATACCTTGATGAAGGGCTCAAACCCAAACCGTTGGTTATGTCTCTTCATTTTTGCCATATAAAGTGCTCTGTTGACCTGCTGAGTTTCTCCAGCCTTATGTTTTTACTTCAATAACAGGGTCTGCAGACTTTCGTGTTTTACTAGATGATGATAAACTTGCCCCACTGCACACAATGTCAGTCACGCTGGTACCAGCCTGCCATTGACAAAGTGGATTTAACATTCTGTCAACCACTTGACATTGTATGGTGGATTTACATGTCGGCTGGGATTCTGGTTGCGGTTCTCTTTCCTCTGAGTCAGGTGGTTGCAGACACAATGCGAGAGCACAAAGTGTTAGATTGGCAGTCAAGAGCAGTGCGGACTGATTGGTTCATTGCAGACACACGAGGGACCGCAAGCGTTGGAACCTGAGCGAAAAGCAATCTGCTGGAGAAACCAGTGGTGTTCCTCCACCAAATTGCTCATTGCTTTTGATTGATTGACTGCAACTGTACAGTTTTTTTGAATGAGACGCAAGACTGAAGAACGGGGAATTTTAACCTGGCCAATATTTGACCCTTTGTCAACAGAGCTAAAACAAGGATGTCAGAACTCACAATGAAAGTGCTCAAACTTAAAGAAAGTCATTCAGAACTGGAAAGCAAACAAGTCAATTATTCTATCTTTTATATTCAATATATGAATGAACATACAGTTAAACACCTGGTATCTGGTACCTACTGGGATTGGCAGATGCCAGATAAGTGCTTTTTCCAGTTGCTTGAGACTTACTCCTATAATGCCGAATTAATACACCTGCATTAAGAATAAACAATTTAAAAGAAAAAAATACCATACTGTACTTACACTGAACAAACTTTCATTAGTATATAAACCTTAAAGCAGTCTTTGAAAGCCTTTAACCATCACTGCAGGTTTCTCCACAGAACCGCCCGAAAGTCGAACAACCGTTGTAGATAATTAACCCCCTCCTCCCCCAAGTTTACAGATAAAACCTCTGACCAGGGTGACCCTTACTAAGCAGGGAATAAGAAGACACTTTCAGAGAGTCACCCCAATGGCGAGCAGCATCAACCAGCTCTTCATCCTGGGCGACGCCATTGCTGTTCCAAACAACTTTATTCAAACAGCTGCTTCGAGCAAAGCTCAACCAAAGCCCTCCGCTGGGTGAATGATTGCTCCCATCCTCACCAAAAGTTTATGTGTTACTTCAGAGAATTTACTTTTGCAATTTTAAACTTGGATTTTTTTTTACCTGTTCTTTATTTTTATTTATTTTTATTTTTCCTTCAGTTTTTTTTGCCGATTGCTCGTGTCTGCCAGTTGCTTTAATTTCTGATACTATGGGCTTCACTGTTACTTTGTTCCTCTTGCCTTTCTCTCCCCCTGTCTGACATCCACCAGTTAACAGGCAACATATTTCAATTCCCCTTATTGACACGTCTGTCCATGGCCTTATGAACTGCCACCCACAAATTGAAAGAGTTCGTATTTCATTTGGGCACCTTCCAACCAGATTGATTTCTCCAGTTTCTGTCAGCCTACCCCCACCCATCCCTCTGTCTCCTTTCCTCTAGCTCGGTCTCTCTTTCTCTTTGTTGCCTGTCCTCTAGCTCTCCAGTCACAGAGCAAACCCCTCTACCGATCAATCCTCTCCTGTCACCCCATCCATGTCCACCTATGGCCTGTTGGTCTAGGCTCTTCCCCCAGCCTTTTTCTTCACACCTTGAAGAAGGGCTCAGGCCCGAAATGTTGATTAGAACATTACAGCACAGTACAGGCCCTTTGGCCCTCAATGGTGTGATGACCTATATATTCCTACCAAATAAAGTATTAAACCCTCCCTACCCCGCAACCCTCTATTTTCCTTTCATTCATGTGCCAAAGAGTCTCTTAAATGTCCCTAATGTTTTAGCCTCCACCTCCATCCTCAGCAAGGCATTCCAGGCCCCCACAACACTATGTGGAAAAAAATCTTACCCCTGACATCTCCCCTAAACTTCCCTCCCTTCACTTTGTACACACGTCCTCCGGTGTTTCCTGATCCTGCCCTGGGAAACAGGTGCTGGCTGTCCACCCGATCTATACCTCTCATAATCTTGCATACCTCTATCCTCTCATCCTTCCACACACCAACTTTAACATATAGAACACTCAGTTCTTCCAGCATCTTTGCATTTTTACTAAAATGCAACACTATTGTTTTCCCCCAAGCATGATGTCTATATTATACCCTTTCACTCTCTTCACATTTCCAAGATGCTGAAGCAGAATAATCTCCCAGATTGCCACAATTTAAAGGTTTCATCTGCTTCCCACCTTTCTGACTGCTGTTTCCCTTAGCTTAACGTTCATCATATTATTAAAGGAAATTTCACCCTGAGCTATAGAAGCAGGCATTATAACAGATGCCCAAGCATTGGGTCAAAGAGGAGGATTGTGGTGATTTTATTTTTAATCCCGCAACCGCAGGTTCTGCGCCCCAAGATGGCGGCATCTGTGATGTGCAGTGAACCACGAAGGGTTGACGACTCCGGGGAGCAACGGAATGGTGCAGTGCACCAGAACTAGTGAAAGCAACCCCCACCACATCCCCTTGTTGCGGAAGAGAAGCACAATAGGCAGCCCTACAGAATGGCAGCGGATCAGTGAATGGTTCAGCAGCTGAGGGGCCCACACAAGCTGCGGGCTGCTGGAAACGGGATACGAGAAGCCGCTGAGGGCAAGAAGAGCTTCTGAAGGGCCTCGGATGCTGAAGGCTTCCTGATCGTGTTGGAGGTTTGGATCTAGAGCTCGGGTTGCCGATGGATCGAACAAGAGTCGGTGCAGCTGCAGAAACACTCAGTCTCTGAAGGGACTCTCTTTTGCTTCTCTTTCTCTTACTGATATGGGCACTGGGTAATGGTCTTGGTAAGTCTTTGTTTTATTTACGGCAGACAAAAAGAAATTTTGCGCATTACAATTTTTGTATTATTACATGAACAATAAAGGGAGACTTGAATAAGGGCACAAGGAGTTGACCATCTATTTGGTAGAGCCTGCTAGGTCATTCAGTAAGATCAAGTTTGTTGTCACCTGATTGTACAAGTACAAAACAGCATTCTCTGGTACTCAGTGCAAAACACGCAGACACACAACCCAGACATAACACGTACAAAACAATACATATACAGGACAAGTATTTATCTATAAAAATAAAAAATAGAAATGAATATGAGAATCTCGGATGGTCAGTGTGAGGGTTTCCTTTGGTTATTCAGCATCTTCACTGCTTGTGGGAAGAACCTGCTCCTCACTCTAACGGTGTTGGCTCTGATACTCCTGCATCTCTTCCCCGATGGGAGTAACTGAAAGATGCTGTGTACATGGTGGAAGGGGTCCTCAATGATTTTGCACGCCCTCTTCAGACAATAATCCCGGTAGATCATGTCGATATGGGTGGGGGGGGGGAAAGAGAAGGGAGACTCCAGTGATCCTCTCTGCCATTCTTACGGTTTTGTGGATCGACCACCAATCCATTCCTCTGCAGCAAGCATAACACACTATGATGGAGCTGGCCAGGATACTCTCCATAGAGCTCCTATAGAAGGCTGAAATAATGGTGACTGGTAGACTTGCCTCAGTCTTCTCAGAAAGTACAGGCGCTATTGCACCTTCCTGACAAGTGAGTGTCCATGATAAGTTAAGTGAACTCCTAGCAACCTGGTGCTCTCCACTCTCTCTATTACAGAGTTGTTGATGTGTAGTGGAGGGTGGTCATTCACAGGAGATCTGACCATGGACTCAGCTCCACTTACTGCTATGTAAGGAAGCAGGAAAGCAATTCCAAAGTCAGGGGCAAAACTTTCAATGATGCACTAATTAAACTAGACTTCCTCAATTGGAGGTAGACTGAGCTCTTAAAAGATGGAGACGTTTATAAAGTGGAAGAAAAGCAAGTCCAATGATATAGTAACTAATAACTCAGAGACATGAAATTAAAATCCCATAAGCAGCTTTTAAAGTTTAAATCATCAGTTTTTTTTTTTCAGAAGCAGCTAGATCTAAGGATGAAGGCGCTCAAGCCGGAAACATTCATTATGTATCTTTACCTTTGCCTACTGTTAGACCTTCTGACTTTCTCCAGCATTGTTTTTACTTCAATCGCAGTGTCTGGAGACACATACACACACCACGTTAACAGGCCCTTTTCGACCCACAGACCCATGTGCCCAATTGACCTACAACCCTCAGCACATTTTTGAACAGTGGGAGGAAACCAGAACCCCTGTGGAAAACCCAGCAGACACGAGGAGAATGTACAAACTCCTTAAAGGCAACGTGGGATTCAGAGCCCAGTCCCGATCGCTGGTGCTATAACAGAATGGTGCCTACCACTCCACTAACCATGCTGCCCCCCCCAACACTTTCATGTTTTACTAATAATGACCACTGAACCGCTATTAAAATCCAATATCCTTCACAGTGGGGAATACGCCATGTTTATGCTGTCTTGCCCACATGAACCCAACCCCAAAGCGTGATGGTCCCCGAATCACCAACTGAATCCTCTGAGTAAGTCACCCTATTTGCGATAAACATTGGCCTTGTCAGTGTGATTGCCCGTGTTCATGAAAAATAGATTGAAAAATTCTGGGCTTCCATCCATCGATGAGAATTTATAAAAACCTCATGCTGTCGCAGGACTGAGAGGGAATGCAAGTCAGCCTTGCCTTTTATGGGTGTTTGGGGGCAATGGTGGGGTTTTGGTATATCGTGTACGTTCCATTTTTTGCGTGACAATAAAAAGAACTTTGACCTCAATAAAAGGGACTTTCTCAACTAAGATACTGCTCACATTGGTTTAAAAATTATTGATTCATAAACAGCTAGTGACAACCTGAACTGTGCACTACACCAACTAGGAATATCTCCAATTATTTGTTTTCCTATTCCTGCTATTTCCTTTCCTTCTTATGTGTTATGTCAGTTATGTTCCAGCTGGGAAGCTGCAAGAAACAAGACTGTAAATTGTCCCCGTGAACAAGACAATAAACAAACTAATTACAGTAGGAGGTAAATGGCACATTGGCTTTTACTGCAAAGGAATTGGATCTTAGAAAGCATGTGGGGAGTAGTGAATCTCTGGAATGATCTGGCCTGAAGGGCTGTGGAGGCTGCACCATCAGAAATATTTAAAGTGGAGGCAGATACGAAGATTGAGGCAGTCAGGAATGAGCTGGTGTCCCTCATCCTGACTGCCTCTTCCACTACCGTGTCCAAAGGTCAAGTCGACTAAGCTTCACAATCTTCAGAAATAAAGAAAGAAATAGCTTTTAATAGCCAGAGGGTTAACAACAAGTTTTTGAAATGTTAATATCAAAATTCAAATATCAAAGATTTTTCCTATTTACAACCTTGGTTCTCTCTGGATTTAGATATGCACTGCTAACCCCATCACTGAAGATCTATCCTGGGGCTTTCATGTCGATGCAATCAGGAAGAAGGCTTGCCAACAGCTAATATCTTGTCAGTAGTTTGAGGAGATTCGGTATGTCACCAAAGGCTTTTGCAAATTCTATAGATGTACTGTGGAGATCATTCTGAGTGGTTGCATCACTGTCTGGTATGGAGGTGCCAAGGCACAGGACAGGAAAAGTCTACAGAAAGTTGTGAACTTAAGCAGCGCCATCATGGGAATCAGTCTCCACTCCATCAAGGATGCCTTCAAGAGGTGGTGGCTCAAGAAAGAAACCTCTATCCTCAAGGACGCCCACCACCCAGGCCATGCCCTCTTCACTCTGCCACCATCAAGAAGGAGGAAGAGGAACCTGAGGCAAGCATCCAACGGTACAGAAAGGGCTTCTACCCCTCAGGCATCGTATTTCTAAATAAACAGTGACCCACATACACTACCTCACTTTTTATCCTTTTGTATTAATTTATTTAAAAAAATTAATTTACAGCAATTTTGCACTTGCATTGCTGCCTCCCGAAAAAATGAATTTCGTGACATATTCGTAACACTAAATTCTGATTCTGTTTCCAATGTCCCAGTTTCATATTCTGAAGGTTTCCTTTGCACAACTTTCAAGTCATGCTTATCGTCCCTGATTATACAAATACAACCTGATGAAACCGCGTTCTCACATCCTCAGTGCAAAACACACAACCAGACATAGCACACATGCAAACAAATAATGCACATGCAGGACAAGTATTCACACACTGAATGCAAGTAAATAAATATTGTTCCATGAATATGAGAATCTCAGAGGGTTAGTTTGAGCAGTTCCTTTGCTCGTTCAGCATTCTCTCTGCCTGTGGGAAGAAGATGTTCCTCAACCTGGTGGTGCTGGCTCTGATCCTCCTGTATCTCTTTCCCAAAGAGAACAGCTGAAAGACATTGTGTGGAGAGTGGAAGGAGCTCACAATGATTTTGTGCGCCCTCTTCAGACGATTCTAGTAGATCCCGTCAATGGTGGGGAGCAATCCTCTCTTATGATCATGCAGATCGACCTCCGATGCATTTCTCTGAAGCAACCGTACAACACTGGAACATAGCTGGAGCTCCTATCTTTGGCTTGGCTTTGTGGACGAAGATTTATGGGGGGGGGTATGTCCACGTCTGCTGCAGGCTCGTTGGTGACTGACAAGTCCAATGCGGGGCAGGCAGGCATGGTTGCAGCGGTTGCAAGGGAAAATTGGTTGGTTGGGGTTGGGTGTTTCCTCCTTTGTCTTTTGTCAATGAGGTGGGCTCTGCGGTCTTCTTCAAAGGAGGTTACTGCCCGCCGAACTGTGAGGCGCCAAGATGCACGGTTGGAGGCGAGATCAGCCCACTGGCGGTGGTCAATGTGGCAGGCACCAAGAGATTTCTTTAAGCAGTCCGTGTACCTCTTCTTTGGTGCACCTCTGTCTCGGTGGCCAGTGGAGAGCTCGCCATATAACACGATCTTGGGAAGGCGATGGTACTCCAATCTGGAGATGTGACCCACCCAGTGCAGTTGGGTCTTCAGCAGCATGGATTCGATGCTTGCAGACTCTGCCAGCTCGAGTACTTCGATGTTGGTGATGAAGTCACTCCAATGAATGTCGAGGATGGAGCGGAGACAGCGCTGATGGAAGCGTTCTAGGAGCCGTAGGTGATGCCGGTAGAAGACCAATGATTCGGAGCCGAACAGGAGCATGGGTATGACAACGGCTCTGTACACGCTGAACTTTGTGTGTTTCTTCAGGTGGTTGTTTTTCCAGACTCTTTTGTGTAGTCTTCCAAAGGCGCTATTTTCCTTGGCGAGTCTGTTGTCTATCTCGTTGTCGATCCTTGCATCCGATGAAATGGTTCAGCCGAGGTAGGCAAATTGGTTGACCGTTTTGAGTTCTGTGTGCCCAATGGAGATGTGGGGGGGGGGGGGGCTGGGCTGGTAGTCATTGTGGGGAGCTGGCTGATGGAAGACCTCAGTTTTCTTCAGGCTGACTTCCAGGCCAAACATTTTGGCAGTTTCCCCAAAACAGGACGTCATGCGCTGGAGAGCCGGCTCTGAATGGGCAACTAAAGTGGCATCGTCTGCAAAGAGTAGTTCACGGACAAGTTGCTTTTGTGTCTTGGTGTGAGCTTTCAGGTGCCTCAGATTGAAGAGGCTGCCATCCATGCGGTACCGGATGTAAACAGCGCCTTCATTGTTGAGGTCTTTCATGGCTTGTTTCAGCATGCTGAAGAAGATAGTAAAGAGGGTTGGTGCGAGGACGCAGCCTTGTCAAAGGAAAAGGGTTCGGAGAGCTCATTGCTGTATCTGACCCGACCTTGTTGGTTTTCGTGCAGTTGGATAACCATGTTGAGGAACTTGGGGGGGGGGGGGCATCCGAGGCGCCCTAGTATTTGCCAAAGCCCTTTCCTGCTCACGGTGTCGAAGGCTTTGGTGAGGTCAACAAAGGTGATGTCGAGTCCTTTGTTTTGTTCTCTGCACTTTTCTTGGAGCTGTCTGGAGCTCCTATAGAAGGATGCTATAATGATGGCCTTGCCCGCTTCAGTATTCTATGGAAATGCAGCCGCTGTTTGTCTTTTTTTTAAATAAATCGTTCCAGCCCTTACAAGTAAAAAGCTACCTCCAGTGTGCAAGATGATGTACAGCAAGTTTGCTGTTTGCAATTTTTTTAATATAATATATATTTGACAATTTACTTTTGGCAGTGATCACAGTTTCTTATAAAGGAAACCAACTGTGCTTGCAGTGTGACATCCAAAAAAAAGACAGCTCTATTTTCATCAAAAAGCTTTAATAATCCAAAGCAGAGAGCTTGGTGTTGCAGAGACCAGAGACCAGCAAGTTCCAGGGTGAACAAAGAAGTTGGAGGGACTCAGTGGGTCAGGCAGGACCCAAGGGAGAGAAATGGTCAGTCAAATTATTTCCTCAAGTCTGCTGGTGAACAAATTAAAAGGAAGAAACTACTAAAATTGATATAGCATTTATCCAAGAAACACACTTAACTGAATTGGAGCACAAGAAATTAAAGAGAGATTGGGTAGGACATGTAACAGCAGCATCGTATAATTCAAAAGCAAGAGGAGTGGCTATATTAATTAGTAAAAATGTGCCATTTAAAATAGAAGAGGAAATAATAGATCCAGCAGGGAGATATGTTATGATAAAATGTCAGATATATTCGGAGTTTTGGAATCTACTTAATGTATATTCACCTAACGAAGAAGATCAAAAGTTTATGCAAGATATCTTTTTGAAGGTAGCTAATACGCAAGGGAACATACTAATAGGAGGGGATTTCAACCTGAATTTGGATTCAAATATGGATAAAACGGGGAAAAAAATTAACAGAAAGAACAAAGTAACCAAATTTATAATTAAATCAATGCAAGAAATGAAACTTTTGGATATATGGAGGAAACAAAACCCAAAAGAAAAGGAATACTCATACTACTCGGCTAGACATAAAACATACTCAAGAATAGACCTATTTTTGTTATCAGCTAGTATGCAAGATAGAGTAAGAAAAACAGAATATAAAGCTAGAATACTATCGGACCATTCACCCTTAATATTGACAGTAAAGCTAGAGGACATCTCTCCAAGAATGTATAGATGGAGATTAAACCCCATGCTACTTAAAAGACAGGATTTTAGAGAATTTATTGAAAAACAATTAAAAATGTATTTTGAAGTAAATACGGAATCAGTGGAAGATAAGTTTATACTATGGGATGCAATGAAAGCATTCATTAGAGGGCAAATAATAAGTTATCTAACCAAGATGAAGAAGGACTATAATCAGGAAACAGAACAGTTGGAAAGGGAAATAGTAAATATAGAAAAAAAATTAGCAATGAAGGAAGATACAACTAAAAGAAGAGAATTGGCGGATAAAAAAATAAAATATGAAACATTACAAACATATAAGGTAGAGAAGAATATAATGAAGACAAAACAGAAATATTATGAACTAGGGGAAAAAACGCACAAAATCCTAGCATGGCAGCTGAAGACAGAACAAGCTAAGAAAATGGTATTGGCATCAAGAAAAAAAGACAAACAAATTACATATAATCCAAAAGAAATTAAGGAAAACTTTAGAGAATTCTATGAACAATTATACCGAACTGAAAACGAAGGGAAAGAAGGGAAAATAGATGAATTTTTGACTAAAATTGAACTACCAAAACTACAAATAGAGGAACAAAATAAATTAACAGAACCATTTGGAACAGTAGAAATACAAGAGATAATAAAAAAAATTACCAAATAATAAGACACCAGGGGAGGATGGATTTCCAATAGAATTCTACAAAACATTTAAAGACTTATTAATTCCGCCCCTCCTGGATGTAATCAACCAGATTGATGAAACACAAAGCTTACCAGATTCATGTAAAACAGCAACAATTACAGTAATACTAAAACAAGGGAAAGATCCACTCTCACCAGCGTCATATAGACCAATATCTTTGCTAAACACAGATTATAAGATAATAGCTAAACTACTAGCAAACAGATTAGCAGAACAGGTACCGAAAATGGTAAATTTAGACCAAACTGGATTTACCAAAAAAAGACGCACAACAGACAATATTTGTAAATTTATTAACAATTCATGCAGTACAAGGAAATAAAGCACCTGCAGTAGCAGTTGCTTTAGACGCAGAGAAGGCCTTCAACAGAGTAGAATGGAATTATTTGTTTAAAGTATTGCAAAAATTCAGTTTACCGGAGAAGTATATTAATTGGATTAAAGCATTATATAAGGGACCATTAGCGAAAGTGACAGTAAATGGACATGTATCAAAGCAATTTAACTTAAGCAGGTCAACGCGGCAGGGATGCCCACTATCACCTTTATTGTTTGCGCTAGCTATAGAACCACTAGCAGAATTGATAAGAATAGATAATAATATAAAAGGATTAAAAATAAAAGACAAGGAATATAAAGTCAGTCTATTTGCGGATGATGTTATAGTGTACTTAACAGAACCAGAACTATCAATAAAAGAATTATATAAGAAATTGAAGGAATATGGAGAAGTGTCGGGTTACAAGATAAACGTAAATAAAAGTGAAGCAATGCCTATGAATAATGCGGATTTCTCAAAATTTAAGAAGGAATCTCCATTCAGATGGCAAATGCAGGCAATAAGATACCTAGGTGTACAAATAAACAAAAATCTAGGCCAATTATATAAACTCAATTATAATCCACTAATGAAAAAATTACAGGACGATTTAGAGCATTGGAAAGATCTACCACTAACACTAATAGGAAGGATAAACTGTATTAAAATGAACATTTTTCCAAGGATATTGTACTTATTTCAGGCATTGCCAATACAACTGACAGAAAAATTCTTCAAAGAGTTAAAGAAAATAATAAGGAAATTTTTATGGAGAGGGGGGAAACTGAGGATAGCACTAGATAAATTAACAGAATGGTATAAACAAGGAGGCTTACAATTGCCAAACTTTAAAAATTATTATAGAGCCGCACAATTAAGATACCTATCAGATTTTTATCAAACAAGGGAGAAACCAGTCTGGACGAGATTAGAATTAGATAAAATAGGGGAAAAGATACCTGAACACATATTATATAAATGGGATGAAAAATTGAAACAACATAGAACTTCTCCAGTATTACATCATCTCCTCAATATTTGGAAGAAGATTCATGTAGAAAGAAATAAAACAAATTACCAATTACCAAAACTAATATTGACGCAAAATAAGCTACTCCCTTTTACAATAGATAACCTTTCCTTTAGAGAATGGGAAAAAAAAGGGATTAAAAGAATAGAAAATTGTTTTTCAGGAAGTAGATTCTTATCCTTTGAACAAATGAGAGATAAGTACAATACAACTGGAGATACAGCGCTGGCATATTACCAACTGAGATCCTACTTGAAGGATAAATTAGGAAGCAATTTGAGTTTGCCAGAGGGAAGTAACCTTGAATATGTGATTACAGATACAATGTTAATCAAAAGATTTATAACAAATATGTATATTAAACTGCAAGAAAAGGAGAATGAGGAAAAAAATGGTAAAACTAAACAAAAATGGGAACAAGATTTAAATATAAAGATAAAAAAGGAAACATGGGAGAATTTATGTTCTGGAACGATGAGAAATACAATAAATACGAGGCTACGTATGATACAATATAATTGGTTACACAGACTATACATTACACCTCAAAAGTTAAATAAATGGGACCCAACAGTATCTGATAGATGTTTTCGATGTAAAAAAGAAATGGGAACAACAATTCATGCAATCTGGACATGTGAGAGAGTAGAAAAATTTTGGGAAGATCTCAATCAGATATTAAATAAAATAACAGAAAACAATATACCAAAGAATCCAGAGATCTTTCTCCTAAGTAACATAAAAAACAAAGAATTTGGAATTGATTTGGAGGATGCACAAAAAAGATTTGTTAAGATAGCCCTAGCCGTAGCAAAAAAATGTATTATGTCAACCTGGAAATTGGAAGATAATTTGAAAATACAACAATGGTATATAGAAATGAATAAATGTATTCCATTAGAAAAAATAACATAGTTTAAGAAATAATATTGAAATATTCGAACAAATATGGGAGCCTTACATTAAATACAATAGCGAAAACCTACCGGGGACAAACATTACCTAAGTTGATGGAAGGAGAAGGAAAGAAAAGAATGGACTCAGTAGAATTTCTGGTGTATTTTTGTTGAATGACAACATTGTCTGACTGGTTTAATGCAACCTAGATTGTATACCTAAAATGGATGGGGGGGTTGGGGGGGTGGCTTGGGAGGAGGGAGGGGGGGGGAGAAAAAGTCACTGTATATGTGTGAAAAAGAAAAAGTGTATATCATGGCTAATGTGATTTATGGTGTGAAAAATAAAAAATTTTAAAAAAAAGTCTGCTGGTGAACTAGATTGGGTTCTTGTACAATAGTTTTACGTTCAACAATTCCCCCCACCCCCCAAAAAAAATCTTATTTTATGTGAAATATAACATCTCTGGATTGCTGGTTCAGGTATCTGAATCACATTGCACCATTGAAACTCTACACACCTTAAGAGTAAAATATGTAAGTCTGGAGACACTGTGATTGAAGCAAAAACATTAATGTTTCACGCTCAACTTTGAAGGGCTTCAGCCCGAAGTGTTTGTTATGTACCTTTATTTTTGCTTTACAAAGTACTCTTTGACCAGCTGAGTTTCTCCAGCATTGGGTTTTTATTCTACCCATCTTTGACTTTCAAGTTTATTATCACCTGACTGTAGGTAGACTATACAACAAAAGTGTTTCTCTGGGCCACGGTACACATACATACACACAGCACCTAAGATTCAGAAATATATGGAAAGATACAATTTAAAATAGATATATACAAATATTTTGGGAGGATTTACTCAGTTACAGGATACTGTTTATCAAGCTCACAGCAATGATGGATGAAGCTATTTCCTAGCCTGGCATTTTGATCCTCTTGTACCCCCTCCTACCTGATGGAAGTGGGGGGGGGGGTCAAAGCAATTGCATGTTGGATGGAAAAAAGCACCTCAAAAATTCTCTGAGGCCTATTTAAATCATGATCCCATTGAATGTCATTATTAGAAGAAAGGGAATGGTAGAAAAGTGATGATCTCAGATGATTCTCTGTATTGACTTGTTCTCTTCCAAGATCTTCTGATCTCCACTGAAGAATCCTAGGAGACGATGAGATCTTGACAAAGTGGACAGGAGCTCCAGAGATGTGGCAAGTGGAGCAGCGGGGGTGGGGTAGGAGTGGCGGCGATGAATAGATCAGGTGCAAGGAGGCAGCAAATGTATCTGCAGACATTATGGAATTTCTGTCTTTAAAGTTGACTAAAAATACCAGGTTTCCAGTACAAGTATACCCTGTTTCATGAATACTCAAATTACAAAAATTTGCTTTTACTAAGACCGCCGCGTTCATTTTTAACGAAATAATTTGAATGGATTTTTTGCTTTTATGAAAATAGCCATTTCGTAAAGGTTTCACAGAAATGCTCTAGTTTCGTAAAGTGGGCCTAAACCTGTACCTTGCAGTGAATAGTTGATATAAAACATGTCTGACTATAAGGGGCGCCAGGTATTGCTCGTGGAGAATCTTTGTCTCCTTATTGCAGATTAAAGGCAATTTTGCCTCAAGACATTTCTGTTTTATTACATGGTACCCGATCTGATTCCGTGGGTCACATCACACCCAACTTCTTGCCCTGCCTTTGACAACTCCATACAACAGCTTGGGTGCTCCCATCTCAATTCTGAGCTGGAAAATCTCAGCTAACTTTCCAGACCAGTGGTATGAAGGGATGTTAAAGGAAGTGCCTGAGCTGGGAGGAAAAAAATGTCAATGCACTATTTCAAAGGAGTTCATTCACACATCCCCTGGTCTTTGGCAGTCAACCTTCAAGTACCTATTCACATTAATCCTACACTTATCCTCTCTTATTCTCCCCACGTCCCCATCAACACTCCCAGATTTCACCATTCATCGAACACACAGGGGATAACTTATTGTGACCAATTAACCTACAACCTCCACACAGACAGCACCCGTGGGTGGTCAGGGTTGAACCTGGGTTGCTGGAGCTGTGAAGCAGGAGCTCAACCAGCTGCTTCACTCACCAATGAATATGGTGCAACAGATTTGTGTCAATCTTCAAAGTTAAAATCTTTAGTTATAAAATATATACTTCTTAGGAAGTAAGTTATCGAGTTAAATCTATTTCTAGTGAGGGAATTATGGGATGGATTTAGGGTTACATAGACACCACAGACCTTTACACACAGAAGTCAGTTCAGAGTCGCAGCGTCTGGAAAACAAAGCCATAAAGCTGAAGAAGTGTTCTTCATTGAAACTCAAGAACCATGTGTTCTTGAAGGGACTTTTGTGGACCATCACCATTGTGCTAGTCTCCATTTCAAAACTCAAGTGCCATTTGAGTGACATGTGCTAGACTTTCCAAAATTGTAAACCTCTTGGAGCAGATGAGGTCAGAGGTTTGTATGGGTATGATGTGGTTTTGAAGAAAGCCAAAAGGTCCTGAAGAAATGAAATTAAAACTGTGGTGATGTCACATCACATGATGCCGGATAAAAATAAATGAAGAGAGAGATTTTGAAACCAGTTGGAAGAAACCCTACCACCTGTGAATACAAGATTGTTTTCTCTGTCAAGAGAGGAAATTTCAAAAAGAGCTGTTATTCTTATTAACAGAAGGAAAAACCCAGTGGTATTTTAAAATAAAATAGCTTCTCTGACTGCTCTTTTAAGAAGAGAGGCAGTCTCGTTTGTATCCAGAGGAATGGTCACTTTTGATTAAGAAGTTTGAAATCAGTGGAAAACAGAATCCATAACTCTTAGGCAAGATAAGAGGGAGTTTGTGAAATCATTCGGAGGAAGAAATATTTCTCTGAAAGACAACTCATCGAGAAACTTTTGAGTTTAAAGGGATCTGAAGATAATGTTTATAAGTGCTTCATAATTACTTCTGAACTGCAATTTAAAAAGATGTTTGAAACTGGACTTTAAAATGGACTTTTTCCAGAATTAAGCTTAAACTAATAGTTTGGAATTTAATCACACACATGGATTAATCAGATATATTAATATATTATATACCCATAAAATTGTTTCATACATACGAGAGTCTCAGATGGTCAGTGTGAGCAGTTCCTTTGGTCGTTCAGCGTTCTCACTGCCAATGAGAAGAAGCTGTTCCTCAGCCTGCTGGTGCAGGCTCTGATCCTCCTGTATCTCTTTCCCGACAGCTGAAAGATGTTGCATGCGGGGTGGAAGGGGTCCTCAACAATTTTGTGCGCCCACTTCAGACAATGATCCCGGTAGATCATGTTGATTGTGGGGGGGAGAGGAAGACAGACTCCAGTGATCCTCTCTGTCACTTATGGTCTCATTGACCTCCAATCCATTTTTCTGCACCAACCGTACCATACTGTGATGGTACTCGCAATCTCTAATTTAAATTATTATATTAACATTTCAAGAGCAATTAAGGATAGGCAGTAGTTGAAGCCTGTTGTCAGACTATCAGGAAAAAAAAACATTTTCAGACACATTTGAGAGAATGAGAAAGGACTGGCTTACAGCACAGCATGCTGTTAGATCACACAGCTATCTTCTTGACAGCCGTGGGATAAGAGATGACTGCAGAAGGATGACAGCCAGCTGCACATGGGAACTCGCTTGTGGAGAGTTGATTTTATTTATTAAAAAAAGTTCATTTTCACCGACTTCAATCCAGTATTTTACAGACTTAATCTCTTTATCGACTCTTGGCTCACATGGAAATCTGTTACTCTGACACCAGACTCCACAAACAGAAGGAATTTATGGCCAATGTTGACAATTGTTTAGCCCATGATTGATTTTCTTTTTCAATTATTTCTTTTTCTCTTTCCTGTGCTGCACCTCTTTTGTGCTCAATATCACAGGTAAAGCAAAGATGTTGAGGTGTGGTAAGACACTGGTGTGACCCCACTTGGAAAATTGTGAGCAGTTTTGGGCTCCTCGTTAAAGAAAGGATGTGCTGACGTTGGAGAGGGTTCACAAGGATGATTCCAGGAATAATAAGGTTATCATAGGAGGAGTGTTTGACAGCTCTTGGCCTGAACACGTTGGAATTTAAGAGAAGCACATTGAATGTCGAAAGGCGTGGACAGAGTAGATGGAGAAAGGTTGTTTCCCACGGTGGGAGAGTCAAGGACAAGAGGCCACAACTTCAGGATTGAAGGGCGTCCACTTAGAGCAGAGATGCAGAGGAATTTCTTCAGCCAGAGAATGGTAAATCTGTGGAATTTGTCGGCACAGGCAAATGTGGAGGCCAGGTCATTGGGTGTATTTAAAGCAGAGATTGACCGGTCCTCGATTAGCCAGCACATCAGGTTATGGAGAGAAGGCCAGGCAGTGAGGCTGAGTGGGAAAATGGATCAGATCATGAATGAATTCCAGGGCAGACTCAATGCCACTGTACAGGCTATTTCTGCTCCTGTATCTTATGGTTTTTATGGTCTAATGGTATTAAATGTTCCCAATACTGGTTGAAGTCTAACCCAAAGTGGCTTTGTTCTACAGAACAGCAGATGCTGGAATCTTGAGGGAACACCGAGGAGCTGGAGGTACTCAGCAATTCAGGCAGAAGTTGTGGGGAGAAATGGAGAGGCATTGTTTCATCCCTTCCGGCTTTGCTCTCGATCAAGGGGTACCGAGCCACAATATTTCTCCCCACGGCTGCTGCTTGGCCTGTGGAATTTCTCCGGCTTCTCAAGGATTTCTTTCCTTTTCAATCTTTTTATTGGTTTTTTTTTTGGAAAAAAAAAATCAGGTTGCATATGCTATAATGTTCAGGTAAAGTTAAAACAGACGATAAACAACGGGGAACAAGATACGCACGATCCATGTTACTGATGAAGAAAAAAGGAAAAAAAACACATCTATTGCTAATCTAATTTCTAACCCCAACCTGCAAAGTCTGGCGTCAACTACGAATTTCAATACTAATAGGTTCAAAACAAAAAGGGAAGGGAAAAAAAAAATAAGGACCAAAAATAATTAATCTGTAAATTTTGAAAATAGTTGAAAAAAAGAATCACAAAGAGAAGAAAATTTAATACTCGTTGAGGTAGTTGAACATCTAGAGAGAGGGATGCCATCAAATCCAATAACCATTGTGTATGCGTGGGAGGGACAACAAATTTTCATGGCAGCAGAATGGCTTCTCATGGATTTCTTACCATTTTACACAACTGTCTGGCATCCTTCAGTCCACAAAGCCCATGCTGAGCAACCTGCATCTTGGTATTGTGTGAACCAGACGCCAAATTAAACTCCATCTCTGCAGGTTACACCGGATGCATCTCCCTCCATCCCCTCAGCTGCGACAAATTATCATGAAGGAGAGCGTTTTCAGATTTTTCACTCCTGTCATCATTCCTTTGTATTCCTTTAAAACAAAAACAGCCACTGTTTGTCGCCGTTATGGATTGGGTTCAATTTAAGCACATACATTACACATGTTATACTGTTATACTTATCTTTTTAAAAAAAAAAACACAATTTCCGTTGGGACAGTGTTCGAGGACATTGCTGATGGGAGATAAAACTGACAAAGTCCGCTGCATTAACATGATCTTCCAGCCAAGCCATTCTAAAACCTCATTATTACATGAGATGCAGTGCCCTCCATAATGTTTAAAGACACTTTTAGTTCCTCTTTTCTCCAGTTTTAAATTTGTAATCAAATCATTCACATGATTAGAGTGCGTATTCCAGATTTTATTAAAGATTAATGGCATACATTTTGGTTTGAAATCTGGAATGCGCACTCTAATCATGTGAATTGTTTGATTACAAATTTAAAACTGTGGAGCACAGGGGCAATTAAAGAAAAAAATGGTGTCTTTGTCCCAAGCATTATGAAGGGCACTGGATCTACTGGGAATGAAATCTGTTTTACACAATATTTTTAAATTTGTATTGTGCCAATAGCATTATGTAGGAAGGGCCTTAGGGAGAAGGGCTGAGTGGGAGAATGATTAAATGGCAGGACAGACTTGATGGGCTGAATAGCCTATTTTAACTCTTTTGGTCCTAAAATGGGAATTTAAAACAATATCAACTGCAGCCAAAACCCTGACAAAGGGCTCTGGCCCGAAACGTGGCCCTTTACTTGCTGTGAATGCTGCATGCCCTGCTGAGTTTCTCCAGCATCTTTGTATATTGCAATCAACCCCAGCATCTGCAGGATTTCTTGTTCGACAGCAGGCATTCACCAGGAAATGTGGTACATTGAAGAAGAGGTCAGGCCCGAAACGTCGGCAACTTATCCTTGCCTATGGATGCTGTGAGGCCCGCTGAGTACCTCCAGCATTTTTGTGCTTTTATGCCAATCACAGCATCTGCAGACTTTCGTGTTTCACTAACTCCAGAAAACATCCCGTTCTGATTAAGTGACTCTATCCACTGTGAATACAGTTTGATGAATAAACTCAGCATTGATAGGGCTTTGGCAGCAAGCATCTCACCCAAAGAGAGAACTTTCACACACTCACTACTTCTGATTGCACAGTTGGGACGGAATCCTCGACCACCAGATCCAAGAAGCAACACTAACTCCTTGGTTTTATCAAGCCATAGATTCACCTCTTTACACAGAAGTGGATACTCCATTTCTTGCCCCTAATGCAATCTACTTTGAAACAAACCCAATGCTTTAGGAGACAGAGTTAGGAACTGAGCAGATGATTAAAGCATTTTGATGCTTTCAGAATTGGAAATTTGTTGTCTTGGGGAAGCACCGCAGTACAAATGTTGCCATAGATTACAATGTAAAAAATATAAATTAGTCCGAAAGAGAAAGTGAGGTAGTGTCTGTGGTTCATTGTCCATTCAGAAATTTGATGGCGGAGGGGAAGAAGCTGTTTTTGTACTGTTGGGTGCTTGTCTTCAGGCTCCTGTACCTCCTTCCTGATGGTAGCAAAGAGAGCATGGTCTGTGTGGTGGGGGTCCTTGAGGATTGAGGCTGCTTTCTTGAGACACCACTTCTTATAGATGTCCTCAGTAGAGTGGAAACTGATGCCTGCGATGGCGCCGGCCGAGTTCACAATTCTCTGTAGCCTTTTCCAGTCCTGTGCATTGGTGCCTCCACATCAGGCAATGATGCAACCAATCAGAATGGTAGGTTTGAATTATGAGAAGCAGCTTCTTGGATTGGGACTTCTCTGCCTGGAAGGCAGGAGGCTGAGGTGTGGTGTCTTCAAAGGTTTATAAAATCAAAAGGGGCAGAGATAAGGTAAATAGTCATAATATTTTACTCAGGGAAACCTAAAATGAAGGAACAAAGGTTAGAGGGATGAGAGGGGAAAAATTTAAGGGATATCCAAGAGGTACAGAGGGTGTAGGATATGTTGAACGAGCTGTTACCTCATCCTTCTCTTGTAATACTTGATACTGTGAAGACTGAATGATACAGCACAGAAGCAGGTCCTTCAGCCCATCGACTCTGCACCATCAAGGCAGCCCTATGGGAAGGTGACCATGGCAGCAGACCAGCGAGAGGCTCTGTGGCTGAAGAACACAGGCACTGTTGGGAGACCTGAGGCAAGGAACCCATGCAGGCTGCGGGCAAGTTGCGGTCAAAGGACTCACACCAGGCTATGGACTGCTGGAGACTGTCTCGAGAATGAAGGAGGTACCCTGTATTGCAACCAAACAGGATGTGAGAGGGTGCTGAGGGCACTGAAGGCTTCCTGATTGTGTGGGAGGTTTGGATCTGGAGCTCAGTTTGCCGATGGCCTGGACTGATGTCTGTGTGGCTGCAGATCTGCACGAGGATTGGAGATGAATCCACAGACACTCAGTGACTCAGAAGGGACTCTTGCTTCTCTTTCTCTGGCTGTAAGGGGCACTGGGCAATTTCTGCCAATGGCAAATCCTTGCCTGCCTTACAGCAGACTAAATGCAATTTTGTGTAATATTATTGCATGATAATAAAAGAACCTTGAATTATTCCCATGTTCTCATCAACTTCCCGCGAACCTTAACTCGGTGGCCAATTAGCCGACCAACCAGCACACCTTCAGGGAGGAAACCAGAGCCCCCAGAGAAAACCTGGATGAACACTGGGAGAACATGCCAACTCCACACGACAGGATCAAACCTGGCTCTCCAATGTTGTGAGGCAGCATGTCTCCTATTAGTGATGCCCCAACAAAATATCCAAATATGCCAGATCCCCTTTATCTACTTTGCTGGTTCCAAAAATTAATGTTCGTCAAACTCCATTTCATAAAATCCTTTTGGCTCTGCTCCATTGCACCACCATTCAAAACATACGGGGGCTGTAGGTTAATTGGTTGTATTGGGGAGCATGGATTTGTGGGCCAGAAGGGCTTGTTAGTGTGCTGCATGTCTAAATTTATATTTTAAAATACAGCACCGTAACAGGCCCTTTCGGCCCATGAGCTAGTGCCATTCAAATACATCCATGTAACCAATTACCCTACTCACCTCATGTCTTTGGAATGCGAGAGGAAACCCACGCGGACTGGGGAGAATGTGCAAACTTCTTATAGACAGCAGCAGATTCAATCCCTAGTTGCTGGCATGAGGAATTCCAAGCAGTTAGTTTAGGCTCATCGTTCACAAGTCCAGGCTCAAACTGTGCACCAATGGACACTATTCCAAACAGATTACGTTGCCTCTGGACATACAATGCACAATAACAGGTCTAAAATCCACAAAGTTCATGTGCAGAAAGGTTCCATTGTTCAATCAATAGCCCCCTTTCCACTGGCACCTTGTGCTAGGAATTAATGGGGAATTAAGCAGTTAAAGGTCCAGTGGAAAAGGAAAACAATCAGCACGCTGGCGTCAAATCACGCCGAGGATTGATGGCCTCGACCCCTACTCATATTTCTGGTGTCAGCTGATGCCAACGTGCCGATTAAACCAGTGGAAAAAGGACAGCAGAAAATCACCTGTTTCCGGTTGAAGGTAGAACACTCTGATCTCCAGGGGTGATTTGTGTTCAGTGGGAAAGCAGTCAGTGTCCTGGTTAAAGGTAGCCCAGTGGAAGCAGCACAAACTGCTTCCTGTCCCTGGTCACTTACACATCCAATTAACTGGGATGCCAATAAAAAGGGCTATTGGAAACATCTGTCAATTACAAGCAAAAGACCTCAGCACAACATGAACATTGGATTTTTTTCCCCATGTTCCGTAATACAGAGAACGAAGATCTGTAATATCAGAAAAAAAATACCTTCAGTTAATATACTCATGAACTCGCAATTACATCAGTAGTAATATAGTGATGGATCTCATCTGGAGAAAGCTGCAATAGATAGGGCATTGATATTTTGATGGTCTATTGGGCCTCCAGCCATTAACTTACAGAAAGGTGCAAAATGCTACCCAAAAAAAAAAATCACTCACCTATTCAATTACTTATTGGCAGCACAGAGATGTAGCTCCCTCCAGCAATAGTAATTGATCACTGACAGGGATGGTGAAATAGTGAAAGCTAGACAACCCATTCTTCGATGTAAATTCAGACCAGTTTAAGGCAAACACTGCCACAGCTTCCAGCTGTGTCACCCCGAAGATAGCCTTCAATACTTTTTTTTAATTAAAATATTTGTATACTTTGTTTAGTCAATGAGGCAAGTTAACAAAAGCAAACTAAAAGCAAAGAAATTGCATTTCCTTGAAAAACCTGCAGCATTGTTGAAGGCAATGTCATTATTTCAATTGGGTTCTCTTTGCAACTTTAACTGTTTATCTCTCTGTAGGAAAGAGATCACCATTGTTTGATCTAGCCATTTCCTGCATTGCTTATTTCCGTTAACAGTAGCCAAATTCAAGCATTCTTATTTCCTGTGATGAAGGAAATCCAAAATAAGGGCTGAATTATCAAAGTTCAAATTTATTGTCAGAGTACGTACATGACATCATAGACAACCCTGAGATTCTGGTTTCTGCAGGCCAGGGAGAATTATTATTTATTGGTAGTGCAAAAAAAATGTATTCAAGGTGGTATACAAATAAATGCAAACCACTGACTGTACATTACAAAGAGAAAAAAATTAATAAATTGCAAGAGTCCTTAAATGAGTCCGATTGAGTTTGTTGTTGAGGAGTCTGATGGTGGAGGGATAGCAGTTGTCACCGAACCTGGTGGTGCGAGTCTTGTGGCCTCTATAACTCCTTCCTGATGGCAGCAGCGAGAATAGTGTGTGCTGGGTGTGCGTGGGGCTTTGATGATTGCTGCTGCTCTCCGACGGCTGTGTCCACTTTCTTCTGCAGGGCTTTACGCTCAGGGATATTGGTGTTCTCAGACCAGACCACATGAAGCAGCTGGACAGCACACTTTTCACCACACATCTGTAGAGGTATTGATGTCCTTTCTTCATGATGCCATTAGTGTGTTGGGTCCAGGAAAGATCCTGTGAGATAGTGATTCCTAAGAAGTTAAATTTGCTCAGCCTCTCCACCTCTCATCCCAAAATGATCACTGGATCATACACCTCTAGCGTTCCCTTCCTGAAGTCAACAATCAACTCCTTGGTTTTAGTAACATCAAATGTGAGGAATTTTATTAGAATTGATATGTTGGGATATCAGGTTGGAGCATAAACACCAAACTGACCATTAGAATGAACAGCCCATTTCTATATTGTGATTGGATGAAGATATTATTCCCTCAGTGCTGGTGAAGCAACTACAAGCCTCTGTACCCTACTATGCACTGGATCCTTGACTTTCTCATTGGAAGACCACAGTCAGTACGGATTATAAAAAATCTCCTCCTTACTGATATTCAATACAGACGCACCCCAAGGATGCATGCTTCACCCACTGCTCCACTCATGATACACCCATGACTGTGTGGCCAGGCACAATTCCAATGCCATTGACAAGTTTTCCGATGACACCACAGTTGTTGGCAGAATCATGAATGGCAATGAAGAAGCGTACAGGAGGGAGTTAGATCAGCTCATTAAATGGTATAACGACAACAGGTTTGCACTCAATGCCAGCAAAACCAAGATGATTGTGGACTTCAGGAGGAAGTCATGGGAACATGACCCAGTCCTCATCGTGGGCTGTCATGGAGAGGGTCAAGAACTTCAAATTCTTTTGATTCAACATCTCCGAGAATCTGATCTGGAGCCTCCACGTTGATGCAATCACAAAGAAGGCCTAGCAGCGGCTAGACTTTGTGAGGTGTCTGATGAGATTCGGTATGTCACTGAAGACTTGTAAACTTCTACAGGTGTACAGTAGAGAACATTCTAGCTGGTTGCATCTCTGGCTGGTATGAAGGCGCCAACTCTCAGGTCAAGAATAAACTCCAAAGGGTTGTTAACTTGGCCTGCAACATCAGAGGCACCAGATTTCACTCCATCGAGGACACCTACATAAGGCAGTGTCTTAAAAATAAAGCAACCTTTATCCTCAAAGACCCCCACCACCCAGCCATGCCCTCTTCACTCTGCCACCATCTGGAAAAAGGTAGAGGAGCCTAAAGATGAGCACCCAGTGGCACAAGGATAGCTTCTTCCCTGGTACCATCAGATTCCTGAATAATCAATAAACCAAACACACTGCCTTACTTTTCATCCACTTTTTTATAGTCATGTTGTAAGATAGTCATAACATGAATGTTTGCTCTATCTTTGGCTTGGCTTCGCGGACGAAGATTTATGGAGGGGGTAAATGTCCACGTCAGCTGCAGGCTCGTTTGTGGCTGACAAGTCCGATGCGGGACAGGCAGACACGGTTGCAGCGGAAAATTGGTTGGTTGGGGTTGGGTGTTGGGTTTTTCCTCCTTTGCCTTTTGTCAGTGAGGTGGGCTCTGCGGTCTTCTTCAAAGGAGGTTGCTGCCCGCCGAACGGTTTGAGGCAATATCAGCCCACTGGCGGTGGTCAATGTGGCAGGCACCAAGAGATTTTTTTAGGCAGTCCTTGTACCTTTTCTTTGGTGCACCTCTGTCACGGTGGCCAGTGGAGAGCTCGCCATATAACACGATCTTGGGAAGGCGATGGTCCTCCATTCTGGAGACGTGACCCACCCAGCGCAGCTGGATCTTCAGCAGCGTGGACTCGATGCTGTCGACCTCTGCCATCTCGAGTACTTCGACGTTAGGGATGAAAGCGCTCCAGTGAATGTTGAGGATGGAGCGGAGACAACGCTGGTGGAAGCGTTCTAGGAGCCGTAGGTGATGCTGGTAGAGGACCCATGATTCGGAGCCGAACAGGAGTGTGGGTATGACAACGGCTCTGTATATGCTTATCTTTGAGGTTTTTCAGTTGGTTATTTTTCCAGACTCTTTTGTGTAGTCTTCCAAAGGCGCTATTTGCCTTGGCGAGTCTGTTGTCTATCTCGTTGTCGATCCTTGCATCTGATGAAATGGTGCAGCCGAGATAGGTAAACTGGTTGACCGTTTTGAGTTTTGTGTGCCCGATGGAGATGTGGGGGGGCTGATAGTCATGGTGGGGAGCTGGCTGATGGAGGACCTCAGTTTTCTTCAGGCTGACTTCCAGGCCAAACATTTTGGCAGTTTCCGTAAAACAGGATGTCATGCGCTGGAGAGCCGGCTCTGAATGGGCAACTAAAGTGGCATCGTCTGCAAAGAGTAGTTCACGGACAAGTTGCTCTTGTGTCTTGGTGTGAGCTTGCAGGCGCCTCAGATTGAAGAGACTGCCATCCGTGATGCCACAAAACAATGAATTTCATGACTTGTTCATAACAATAAATTCTGATTCTGAAATTAGAGAACACAGCTCAGAAGAAAATTCCTTCTTCTCCCATTGCAGTGGAAAGGACCCACCACACCCCAGACACACTCTTTTCCCTCCTCTCAAGCAACTGAAATCATGCACCAGACTTCACTCCATTGAAGACATCTACATGAAGTGATTTTTCCCTGCAGCTGTCAAGTTGCTGAACGAACCCCATAACAATAAACTCACGCACTTCCCATTGGAGTAATCGTCAGGGACATTGGAGTACCCTGACTCCCCACGTTCTGCAGGATCACCACCAACCACTGAAAGCAAAAGCAATGTTAAGACTGGCCTTCATCTTACCTGGTGTACCTCTGCATCCTCTCTTGCCAAAGCCTCGTGTCCAACTCTCGTAATGGGCGCTCCGCTTCACCTCGCCTTTTTGTTACTGCCAACTGTTAATTGACTAGGCTAATATACCTGTGAAATCTCTTCAAATTTAATTTAATTATATTTTAATTTAATTTTTAAAGTTTTTAATTTGGACATAAAGCACATTAACAGTCCCTTCTGCCCCACAACTCCATGCTACCTAAATACACCAATTAACCCAAAAACCTCAGTACATTTTTGAAGGGTGGGAGGAAACCGGAGCATCCGGAGGAAACCCAGACAGACACAAAGAAAACGTACAAACTCCTTACAGACAGCAGTGGATTCAAACCTACATCGCTGGTGCTATAGCAACTTTGCGCTAACTGCTACACTAACCATGCCACTTTATGTTATTGCCAAAGCCATCTCAAGTCCTCTTTTTTCCCTCCCTAAACCCAAACTACATCCCTTGTACTGTTCAAGGGATTTGTTTGATCCCAGTTTCCTTTATGTGATGTTTGTCAATTCAAGTTTATTGACATCCAATTGTACAAGCCAATGTAATAGCCTTCTCCGGTCCTCAGTACAAAACACACAGACACAGAACCAAGCACACCACACACCCAGACAAACTACGCATATGCAGGACAAGAATTTCATCTTGACAAATAAATAAATAAATAAACGTTGTTTCATGAATGGAGGGTAAGTGTGAGCAGTTCCTTTGGTCGTTCAGCATTCGGCCTGTGGGAAGAGGCTGATCCTCAGCCTGGGGGCGCTGGCTCTGATCCTCCTGGATCTCTTCCCCGACGGGAGCAGCTGAAAGATGCTGTGAGTGGGGTGGAAGGGGTCCTCAGTGATAATGCGCATCCTCTTCAGACAACGATCCTAGTAGATCCAAACAAGTGCATTCAATATGGAGTATAATGAAGAATTTATTTTATGGATTTCACCTCAAATAATGCAAGACTCTTTCCAGAACCTGTAATTGGAATTACCATAGGACACAGGAACAGAAATAGGCTATTCAGGTTATCGAGTCTGCCCCACCATTTAATTATGAGCTGATCCATTTTCCCACTTAGCCCCACTGGCCAGCCTTCTCCCTATAACCTTTAATGCTCTTGAACATCAATCTCTTCCTAAAATTCACCCAATGACCTGGCCTCCACAACCGCCTGTGGCAACAAATTCCTGCATATGCAGTTTGACTGTATGTGTGCCTATGTCTGGTTGTGTGTCTGCATGTTTTGCACTGAGGATCAGAGAACACTATTACATCAGGTTGTACTTGTACAATCGGGTGACAATAAACTTAACGACAGATTCACCACCCTCTGGCTGAAGAAATTCCTGTTCTAAGCAGACACCCTTCATTCCTGAGTTTGTGTCCTCTTGTCCTTCACTCTCCCACCATGGGTAACAACCTTTCCACATATACCTTTTTCCATGCCTTTCAACATTCAGAGATTCCCCCCATTTTCCTAAATTCCAATGTGTACAAGCCGAGAGCTGTCAAACGCTCCTCATATGATAACCCTTTCATTCCCAGAATCGGTACTTTAAAGCATGTTAGGCCAAATGTTTTTGGTTGTTGGTCACATACAAAAAAGTACAAGTCTCAGCCCCAACCATATTTAGCCCAGCAATTTTGCAACCACCGTTGGCACCCTTAACAGGCCGTTAAAGCCTGCACAGAGCCATCGGCAGTCAGACTGGGTGGTTGGACCCCCCCAGGACAGCACAGAAACTTCACTTCCCCCTGGGTCTGCACCAGCGGCAGCACTGCCATTTGTTTTCTTCTAACAGGTCACTTAAAAAGGGCAATGGGGCACAGTTGGCACGGCGGCATTGGTTTGGCCATCTCTGCTTTAAATCCTTCACAGCAGATCGTGGGAGTCCATCACGTGGTAAGCTACCAGCTGCATTCACTTCATGCTCTTGACCAAGTTTTCTGCAGGGTTCAAAGCGTTTACTTTTTGGAAAAAATTTATAAGAGCATTCAAAGCAGTCCATGCCTCCTGAATCCTACATCAAGGAATAATGGAAAAGGACCAGTTGGGGGCTTCCACATTGTGCCATGAGAAATGAAATTCTGGGGGCGGCAGAAGACTGAAAGAAAGGCAGCATGGTGAGCGCAACATGATTACAGCGCCAGCGACCCGGGTTAGAATTCCACATTGTGTGTAAAGAGTTTGCATGTTCTCCCTGGGTCTGCATGGGTTTCCTCCGGGTGCTCTGATTTCCTCCCACCATTCAAAGAATCACGGGTTGACTGGTATAGTTGGACAGCAGCACATGCTTGCGGCTGGAAGGACCTGTTACTGCCCTGTACATCTAATTTTAAAAAAAATTCAAAGCAGATAAAGAACCACCAATAGCAGAGTTCATGAATATGCACACAATGTTGAGTATGCTGAATGGAGTTTTGACAAGGAGGTCTGCAGATGCTGGCATTGAGTGCAATACACAAATGTGCTGGAGAAACTCAGCAGGTCACACGGCGTCCATAGGGAGTGACCTGACAAAGTTGCTGAGTTTTCTCAGCAACTGGTCCTTCTCAGTAAGACCAAATTTAGCCTGGTCCAATGTTTTATTATATCCATCTATTCAATGAGATGAAACAGTTGCTTCAGTTCCCTGAGTGAAACACCAAAGTCTGCAGAAAAACGCCACAAAATGCTGGAGGAACTCAGCCAGTCGAGCAGCATCCAAAGATTTAAATATATTGCCGACATTTTGGGTCTGAGCCTTTCTTCAAGGAAGCAAAGAAGTTTCAGAAATAGGCTTCAGTGCACTGTCAACCACTACAATGCTATTCTGATCCTCACGGAGAGAGGCCAAGCTGGCGCTAACATTATGATTTTGCTTCCTTTTGGGTTCTCGACAATAGCAAAGAGCTGATCAGTACAATAGCAGAGTGAAGAATGGATAGTGAACTCTTCGAACTCAAGCAGGCATTTAGTCTCTGAAGCCTGCTCTGCCATTCAAGAGAACATGACAATTTGTTCCGAAACTTAATATACTAGCCTTGGTTCCATCTTGTTGAATACTCCAGACCTAGCCACCAATTTTAGTTTTCCGGCTGCCTTTCATTTTTACATTATACCTAATGGCTTCATGAAGAATAAAACATCAATTTAATATATACACTGAGCACCACAAGAACAAGCAAGTCGGAGCAGGAGTCAGCCATCCGGCCTGCTCTTACTACTTGATAAGATCAGGGCTAATCCACGGACTCAGTCCCACATCTTCTCCACAATTCAAATCCCCCATTATTTCAAAACCTGGTGTAAATACATTTGATGAAGTATTTTTGACTGCTTCATTGGGAGAGAATTGCAGATTCACTACTCTCTGGGAGAAGCAGCTCCTCTTTATCCACGCTAAATCCATCTCCCTGAATCTTCAGGCTACTTCCCACAGTTCTCAAGTTTGCAGACAACACAACAGTAGTTGGCCTCATTAGGAACAACAATGAGTCACATTACAGGTAAGAGGTGGTACATCTCTTGAAATCATGCAAATAAACAACCTGACTCTCAACATGGATAAGATGAAGATGAACGTCGACTTCAGGAGGACCAGGAACGACCACCCTTCACTACACATCAACGACTCTGTAGTAGAGTGGCCAGCACCAAGTTCTTCAGAGTTCACTTAACTAGTGACCTATCGTGGACACTGAACATCTCCCGACTTGTCAGGAAGATGCAACAGCGACTGCACTTCCAAAGAAGACTGAAGTGGGCAAGGCTACTGGCCTATCTATCACCATTGTGTAAGGTGGTTTATCGGCTTCCACTGTGCTGCTGGTACAAAACATTTTAATAATAAATTCTGAATCTGATCCCCAGGCAGCATTCAACTTATCCTCCTTGCAAACCTTACTATTCCTTGGATGGCTTCAAGTTTGAACTTCTTGATTCCATCTCGCAACAAGATTGGGTGCTGAGATGGAATCAAGAAGTTCAAGTCTGAAACACAACTTGAAGGTGGTCTTGTGAGATTTTCACATTTAACTTCATGATCAGCTCCCATGTTAATTCCTGATTTGAATCCAAGCATAGCTCCTTTTTTTAAAAAATGTTGGGGCAAGAGAGGCAAGGGGGAAAATCCTTTGTATTCCAGACGTGCTTCATTTTGATGGGTCTAACTTGAGCATCAAGGGTGGTGGCAGACAAACCCTCACTTTCAAAACGGCAACAATTAGTCTGTAGCAGACGGTGGAAAAACCTCCTAGGGAGGAATTGGAAACATAACTTCCTGACACAGATAACAGAAAATAAAACTAAATACAAACAAATCCAATGCTTTGTAAGGAATTTGTACATTTTCCCCATGTCTGAGTCTCCAACCATTCAAAAATGTGCCGGGGTGTGGGTTACCATGCTGTAGGTCTAAATTTAATTTTTTTTTAAAAAATGACCAAAAAAAATTTTAAACAGTGGAGCAGTGGCACTGAAAGACGGAATAGGAAAGAACACGTCAAAGAAAAATTGTATTTAATGCCACAACTGTATGACAAAATAGGCTATTTCATACCAAACTGTCAAAACTGGATTATTCAAACAAAAAAAAACCCTCAAATCTCCCAAGTCAATTTTTATTCAAAAGCAGAATGGAAACAAGTTGTGCAAAAGGAAAGGGGGGGGGGGGGGGGGGAAGGACAAGACAAGTGGCCTTTCTGACAGTCTTGTGATTTACATTGTTACTGCACAGATTAACTATACCATGGCAGTAAAGCCTATTTACAGACAACATGGGTCAGTCTTGTCATCCAATACAAGTTGACCAGAATTCCCCAACTCTAGTTTTATCATCCACACTGCCAGCCCTTTTCCAGTAAATCTGGGAATGCAGAATTCTACAACTGATTCCAAATTAAAAAGGTCTCGCCTTTTCTCGGCACGAAAGCAAGTGTATTTAATTAAATATCTGAAGCACCCAGTTTCTCCCAGTGCTCATTCTTCGCATCTGCTCAGCATTCAGTAAGCTTGTGTAGCTGCGTGTTTCCTAATATTCATTATCAGTCTCTTGCTGTACTCCTTATGGTCCACTGGTTTCACATCCATCATTGTTGCTTTGATACGAGATTCATCCTGCAAATACAAAGCAGAAACAATTAAAATCTGTATCACAGACTTTTTCTCATTGCCTTATTAGCATAGATCACCCCCAGTTGTTCGGCTTGTGACAAAATCTTCTCAATGCACATAAAAGATAACAAGTGGTGGTGTTTTGTCTCACTCAATCAACTACTAAAGAATGGCTGCTGGTATAAAATGTTCCAGTGAGCTGCTAAATTTTAACGAGTTGACCCAAATCACTACTTAACTAAAACTTGGCTCCTTCAAACAATTTTTTCATTTAAAATTAGGAGCTACCAGTCATCTGGATAGCCTCTGGTGGGCACAGGAACCAAGCCCAAACACTCTCCATTTGCCATATTCAAGTTTCAATAAGGCAAGTTGAAGAGGAATAAAATGCAAGAGCAGGGATGAGATGTTGAGGCTTTAAAAGGGCACTAGTGAGACCTCACTTGGACGGTTTTGTGAGCAGTTTTGGGCTCCTCATTTAAGAAAATATGTCCTGATGTTGGAGAGGGTACAAAGGAGGTCCACCAGGATGATTCTGGGAATGAAAGAGTTATCACACAAGGAGCGTTTGACCCTTTCATTCCCAAAATGGCCTGTCCTCGTTGGAATTTAGGAGAATGAGAGGGGGAATCCCATGGAAACATTTCAAATGTTGAAAGGCGTGGAAACAGTAGATGCGAAAGGTTGTTTCCTATGGAGGGAGAGTTTAGGACAAGAACAACTTTTTCAGCCAGAGGGTGGCAAACCTGTTGTGGAGGTCAGGTCATTGGATGTACTTAAGACAGAGATTAATAAATTCTTGATCAGCCAGGACATCAAAGGTTATGGAGGGAAGGCAGGACAGTGGGAAATGGATCAGCTTGTGATTATAAGATGGGCTGAATAGCCTATTTGTGCTCCTATGCCTTAATGTCTATCTTCTCTACTCTGCACACATGGCTAACATCAGAACATTGTACAAAGATGACGCTGTTAGAGGAGGGGGGGGGGGGGAAGAGAACTTAGAATGGATAGGTTATCAAATGCTCCCCCCCACCTCGTGCCTGCAAATCCAAACAAGTTGCTCAGACAGTGTTCGAGGCTTGTAAAAGTTCCGATGAAAGGTTGTCAATCTGAAACTCCGTTTTCCATCACTACAGCTCCTCCAGATGTGTATTTCAGGCAGCTTTAGTATTTAACAAGAACAAATTCTAAACCTTGTACCAACTAATAGCACTTCCCCACTAAATATCAAGGGCATCCTGGTCTTGTACAAACATAGTCGACAAGTACTACAGCAGAGAAACAGGTCCTTTGGCCCACATGCCAATGCTGGGCATGATGCCCAATTTAAACAAACTTCATTGCTTTTACATGATACACATCCTTCTATTCCCTCTATAATAAGAAGCCTCTCAAAAACTACTGTGGTATCTGCTCCAACACTCCTGCTGCTATCAACTCATTCCAGGCACCCATCAGTCAATGCAAAATAAAAAAAAAACTGCCTCACACACATCTCCTTTAAACTGTACCCACCCCTCTCTAATCTTAAATGCACGTCCTCTGCTATGTTACATTTTTATCCTGGGAATCTGAAATCTGAAATAGAACTACCCCACTTACATATTGTCTATATAAACCACGGGGAATCTCTTCCTACTCTGCACTCTTTCAAAATAAAGCAATGATTTTTTTTAAACGATTGGAGTTCAAAGGCAAGTCAATGGCCAGAAAAGAGATTTAGGATCTGGCTTGTGGAGAGGCTTATTTCTTGAGCTCTTAGCAAAGCCAAAGGAAGAGGCTATGGTATAGGGTTTACAGCAATGAGTATGCAACAATCTATCGAGCTGCTTTGGGCAGCATGGTTTGTGCAACCCAAGCGCTAGTGACCTGGGTTTGAATCCAGTGCTGTCTGTAAGGAGTTTGCACGTTCTCTCCATGTCTGCGTGGATTTCCTTTGGGTGCTCTGGTTTTCTCCCATCCTCCAAATGTAAGGGGTTGGAGGTCAATTGGGTGTAATTGGGCAGCATGGGTTCATGGGCTGGAGGGGCCTGTTACCATGCTGCATCTCCAAAGTTCAAACATAATACATACCACAATTTCTGAACTTGTGGCCCATGGAACACAGGTGGAATGTGGTAAGTAAGGAAGGTAATCTCGGAAGAGGCCAGTCTATCGCTTGGTATCGGGGGCTTGCTGCCTGCAGGATGGGCAAGGGGAGTGCCTAAACTTGGTCCACCAAATATTCTCCAAAGATTTTCCGATTAAAAGTCCTGTCAGAGCTCTAGGACAGTGCTGGAGAGAGCCAGCCCTCCCACCACCCCACAAGTGGCCAGCGGGTTTTGTTCTAGATCACTTGCAGCAAGGTTGAGAGCCACGGAGATAAATCTTTTCAAATCATTAGAAATAATTACATAGGATGTCCATGTCACAAAGTATCTCTAACGTGCTGGAATAGACACTCAACAGCTTGTACCATGCAAGGAAACATATGCACAGATAGAAGGGCAGTAACACTGATAATCTGCTACCTGAATATTTAGAAATCACAATGGCATACCAGGTAATGGTTGCTGTATTCTCGGACAACTCGCTGGAGCAGCACAATCTGGAGCTACTCAGCAGGTCCAGTAGCGATGGAGGTAAAATAATCACCATCATCGGAAAGACGAAAGGAGGCCTCTGGCCTGCAACCTTGACAGTTCTCCCAACGCCGCTTGACCTTCAGCAGACTGTGTTGGTCCAGCATCTGGAGTGTCTTAGTGTGTCTCCTCAAGACCCTGGTTCTCAATAAATCACAGGGTCACTGGTTTCAACTCACAGAACTGACTGGAAAATTTATCACAATGTTGTGTAACAGCTGGATAAAAAAGGTGATTGAAGTGTTTTGCAGTATTAAAGGTCTCCCTCTCCCTTCTGCCATCGACGTGATCGACTGGGATCGTTGCCTGAAGAGGGCGCACAAAACCATCGAGGACCCCTACCACCTCGCACACAGCATCTTTCAGCGGCTCCCGTCGGGAAAGAGATACAGGAATCTCAGAACCAGCACCACCAGGCTGAGGAACAGCTTCTTCCCACGGGCAGTGAATGCTGAACGACCAAAGGAACGGCTCACACTGACCATCCGAGACTCTCATATTGATGAAGCAATAATTATTTATATGTATAGATGAAATACTTGTTCTGCATATGTATTGTTTGTTTGTATGTGTGTTATGTCTGGTTGTGAGTCTGCACGTTTTGCACCGAGGACCGGAGAATGCTGTTTCATCGGATTGTACTTGTGCAATCAGATGACAATAGATTTGGCTTGTCTCTGGTGTGCCAATTTTTTAAAAAATTGTACATGGAGGAACATACTAGCTTGAAAGACAGAGGGAACAAGCAAAGACAGGGATTTAAAGAGTTCTAGAGGTACGGATTAGTTGATCAATCAAGCATAGGAATAACAGCTGATCAGAAAAGCTGCTTGAGGCAGTGAACTTGGTTAACACAGAGACAGGTTACTTTGAGACCTCAGAGATTTGAAAGCAAATAAAAAGATTCTGAAAATGATACATAAATAAATGAGGTGTAATGCAAAGCTCCAAGTGATAAAAGATGTGGATGGTAGCAGCATTCGGAATGAGTTGCATTGTATGGAGGTGGAAGCAGAGGGACTAGTTAGAGCAGCATTAGAGAAACTATTTTGGCTTTAAAGGCATGGATTAAAAGTCAAGGCTGCAACAGGGTAGATGAAGAAAGGAAAGAGTGAGGCACAGACCAGGCAACAATTCAATGGTCGTAAAGGACATAGATTAAACAGATCTGAGACTGAAAGCCAAGCACGGAATTAAACAAGGTCCAAAATTAATGGGCTCAGCCCAAGAGAGTCATTCAGGATTATGGATGCAGTCAAGGATTGGCACATGGGGGTACTGACAGAATAGTGAAAGAAATGTTTTGATTCATCAAATGCATTTGGCGAGCTGAGGCGCAGCCTTTGAATTCAAAGGAGAAAGTAGACATCAATCCATTTCATCACGAACAGGGAACATTCAGAAATTGACAGCATTCGTTTGAAGAGAAGTCAACAATGAAAATGAGTTTTAAAAATACAAATCTTAGTATTTGCATCGTTCCATGTGGGATTAAAATGCAGAGTGCATCTCAAATTATTTTGCTGGAATGTTAAAGATTTTAATTTTGTTTCAATTTGTTGTCTGAAAGAGGGGACAAACTTTTCAGTTTGCTTTTATGTTTTGAGGTTAGCACCACGAAAACTTGTTCTTACACCAGTTGATTTAGCGTGAAGATGGAGAGATTATTTATTAAAGTAATAAAAGAAAAAGCCTCTTCACGTGTTTTAGCGTTCTCAGTTCCTACTTGGGGAAAGTTTGATTTTTTTTTAAGCATGCTGTTTGGTTGGCGTCCATTGGAAGGACAACCTGCAACATCTCAGTCGCCATGAAAGCGCAGTCATGCCTACCCTTCCTAAGGAGGCAACTGGCTACCATGCTCACAACATTCTACAGGAACACAATGCTGAATCATAGTGTGGTACGGCAGCTGCAAAGCATCAAGAGAGGCAATTAAAACTACTAAGATGATCACTGGGTACTCCCCTCCCTCTATACATGGCATCTAAAGGGAGCAATTCTTAAAGAATGCTCAGAGAATCATCGAGGACCCTTAACATCCAGCTAGCAGTATCTTCAAGGAAGAAGTACAGGAGCATAAAAAACAGGACAGCTAGGCTGAGAAACAAACAGAGGTGAGACTGTTGAACAATCCTAGAAACCCGCAAATGATTTTTAAATATATTTATTTGGAATCGCTGTGTTTACATGTCATTTTGTTTAGCGTGTGCCCTATGTGCATATGATCTTGAGATCTGCTGTTTCGTTGAAAGTTCAAATTCTTCTAATCTAACTGTATATCTATTTAATGAATATTTGGCTGTTAAAGATCGAATCGTAGTCTACTGTGGTAGGGTCTTTTAATGTCATTTGACTGCTCACTATGCTCTAGCCTGTCTGTTAACCTGGGTATGCATAAACATTATGGACATGGGGAGGTGAGGTGGGGGGTGGGCAAAATTATGCAACGCCAAACTGAATAAAAACCTGAATATGATAGAGATCAATGAAGGAAACCTGAAAACAAACCCATGGTAATAATCCAGTCAGGACGAATAAAGCAGAGTAAGATAAAACAAGTCTTATCAGTATGAGCGAGAGGAACACCTGGAAAAGGCAGCAGGACCTCAAAGGACCGCAGAGAAGAGACGCTGTACAAAGATCAATGCAATTAAATGGAGCAGAGAGGAGAAAGACAAAGGGTACAGTCATAAACAAGGTTTTCTAGGAATAGAGTGGATACTCCTCTTTTTAAATCAGCTGCCTTCTCCAAACAGTTTCACAGCTGAAAGCAAATCTGAAAGAAGTGGAAGAGTAGGTCATTTTGAGCCTCCTATGCCTTACAATGAGATCATGGCTGATCTTCGAGCTCAATTCCCACTTCCTGGTCTCTTGCCAAATTATTCTGTTTCCTTAGTTTTCAAAAATCAGTTAGATACATTCAGGACATAGCCTCTACTTTCCTGAATTGAAGAATGCTTCAGGGGGATGGGGAAATGTCGGTTTGAAATAGATGGCCTCTCATTCTCAGCTCGAGCACATAACCCACCATTTTACCAAAGATACTTCTCCATCTTTTGGTCAACTCCTGTTTAACAACCATTTCAAAAGGCAGCTGCCAGCACAAACAATCCAGCAGGATTCTCCAGCAAAGTGAATGCAATCCAGAAGATTCCCCAGAGATTGTGGCAACCTCAGTTTTAAAAAAAAAACATTTGCACGGTAGTTAAATCTGTATAGTTTGCAGAACTACTTTTACATTTTAATACTTTGTGCCAAATATGGCCTTTAAAAATTTTTTAAAAATCACACTTCTCAGAGGCTCTTATTTTCCAGACAAGATGATCTGCAAAGGGAAGAAAGGAATAGGGGTAATTTGAAGAACTAAACACTTAATGTTCCGAGAATCTTGACAGAGCAAATGCTGGGATACTGTTTTCTCTAGTTGGAGAAATAGGGTTCACACTCAGGGAAGTGTTAACTCTTTAGGATTTAGATAAGTTTTTCTTAACACAGAAGCTTGACCTTAGGAATTCTTAACTCTGGAGCAGCCATAACAATGCCTGCGCCCCCACCCCCCCAAGGATCACAGCACATTTAAGTAAAAGCCTTGTTCTCTTTTTACCTTGCGTTTAAAAGAAAAATTTAAAAAAAAAAATATATCTGCAGCAGAAGAAAGCACAGAAGGAACCAAAACTTGACTGCTTCACAGGGAAGGGGGCCTAGGGAAGGGGGAGCAGAGTCTGAAGGGGTGGGCCATTGTCAAAAAAGGTTGAGAGTGGCTGCTCTATAGGTTGACGGATGCCAACAAAATCAAGGGATCATTAAGAATTGGGGGAAACAGGACTGGCTCTGAACAAGTTGGAATACAACAGGACAGAACTCCAGTTTGGTTAAAGTCTATATAGAACATTAAAGCACATTACAGGCCCTTCTGCCCATGATGCTGTGCTGACCCAAATATACTGTACTTCCAAAAAAAACCCACCCTACCCCGTAACCCTCTTTTTTTTCCCCCCATTCGAGTGCCTGTCTAAGAGTCTCTTAAATGACCCTATTGTTCCAGTCTCAGCAATGGAAAAGAGATTTTGGAAATTAGCCCACGTCAGATTTTAAAGGAGCAATCAAAAGTTGAACATTCTCCCTCCACGACATCCATTTGCAGCACCTGGTGTTAAATTGAAGTACAATCTGGATTTGATTCAAACTAATGATACATGTCATCCTTTCATGTCAATTGCTTGCAGTCTCAACAAGGAATTGAAAAAGACACCTTTAGTGTTAATTTTGTCAAAATTACCAACTATTTTAAACACGATTAATCTAATTTTGAATGCAAAAAACCTAGCAATATTTTTATTTAAAGCATACTCTAGATTATATTGCTTACATTGTAAGTTTCAAGTTTGACACGAACTCTGCAGGTGTAGGACTGGAAGTTAGCCTTCTGGAAAATTTCCTCAAAGGCTTGTTCATTCTAGAGAAAACAAAAATATTTCGGTATTGCACAATAAATCATAAAAATCTTAAACATCCAAGGATGGCAGTTTCAAATGATAAACATCCCTCGTATAATGAGCTGGAAGGTAAGCAATGAACTTTTATTTACTATTGAAGATTTGGGTACGACGATCAAGTTCTATCGCTGTGAACTTTCACCAATGGAAATACGAGGCTGGAAACAAAGACTAGTTACATCTTCCAAATCCTCTCAAAAGCAGCAGGAAA
Organism: Narcine bancroftii; assembly: GCF_036971445.1. Lineage (NCBI taxonomy): Eukaryota > Metazoa > Chordata > Chondrichthyes > Torpediniformes > Narcinidae > Narcine > Narcine bancroftii. Next base: position 6,310,570 of record NC_091482.1, read on the forward strand.
CTACAAGGGCCAGTTACCCATCTGCTCAAGACAGGCTGTGTTTTTTTCCCCCCAAATGTGAACCTTTGCTTCAAACCAGAAAACCATCACCAAGCAGCCGAATACGATTCTCCTGCACCCACTACAAATGCAATCATATTTCACTTTAATTGTGTTTTATTTATCACCTTGTCATTTCTGCCTCGTTAGTTTTTATTTATAAGAGCATGAATGCCGAATGCAGAAACTATAACTCAAGATCACACTGACACTTGTTATTCCACATAATACTACTGAACTAGAGAGTTGTAACTATTTGTTGACGTCAGAAACCATAGCTGACTTTTTCTTCCCCCCCCCCCCCCCCCAACAACAGTTGTTCAAATAAATGCATTATTTCTTTCTAGTTGAAGTCAGTGAGAAAAAAGGCAAATCAACTCGCTGGCTAACAAGTAACATCAACTCCTGTCAATTTCACAATCAATAGCCTTTTTTTTTAAACCATAATATCTTAGTTATTACAATTCTTTGGATCCTTGCATTGGTCAAATACAAAGGCACGTCTGGAAGACAATCCCAAGAAAATCCTCCAAAAGCAAAAAAAAACAAAATCTCAAAAATGCGAAATAGAAATTTCGCAGCATTGAACATAACAGCATAACAGCCCTTCAGTGGGTGGATGGATCAGCTCATGATTAGAATGACAGAGCAGACTTGATAGGCCTACTTCTGATCCTTTATCTTGTGATCCCTTCTAGTCTGTGCCTTAAAAATAACAAGGGCCCTGAGAAAGGAAGCAGACAATGTTGCAATTATAATCACTATAAAATAAACCAAAACTAAGACAAATCCTGAAAATACCAAAGCAAAGCCCAAGTGCCAAAATTACACCACCAACTGGTCATCATGTGAAAGAGATGCCAGGATTGACAGGAAATTGTTGACTGTTAAGATTTAAAATTCCTTGATTGTCATGCAAAAAAACAAAAGTAATATTACACGAAAGAGTCCTCCCAGAGTTACTGAGTGCCCTCGGATCCACCTCCTGTGATCCCGCAGCCGCACAGACTTCAGTCTAAACTGTCAGCAACCCAGGCTCCAGATCCAACCTCCGACACAATCAGAAGCCTTCAGTGCCCTTGGCACTCTCTTGCATCTCAATTCTGATAACTAGTACCCCTTCAACTAGTCTCGAGCCAATCTCCAGCAGTCCACTGTCTGGTGGGAGACCTTTGCCCACAGTTGCCAGCAGCCTACAGCCTGTGTGGGTTCCTTGCCTCAAGTCATTAACAGCCCACTCCCTGAGTGTTCTTCAGACGCAGAAGCCCTCACTGGCTCGCTGCCTCGGCCACTGTCCTGTGGGTCGTTTCCTCTGGTTCTTCTCAAGCAGAGGGTGGTCTCCCTGTTTTTGGTGCCCTGCAGCATTTCTCTGCTTCCCCGGGAGTCTGCAACCCCTCAAGGCTGCTGCCAAACACAGGCGACGGCATCTCGGGCCCAGATCCTGCAGTCACAGTATTATATAATAAACCACCGCAAACTCATTTAACAGGCCATTTAAAGCCTGTACGGGGCCGTCAGTAGCTGGACAGAGCGTCAGAACCCTGTGGAAGAGCGCTGCTTCTCTGTTTCACACAGCTCCACCACATTTTTTCTAAAACTGTTCATTCATTAGTTTCTAATAATTTACCATTAAAGTTTTTACTTAGAATTAAGCCGTAGGAACTTTCTTGAACTCAGAATTGGACTGCAGATTCTATAATAGAAATAAATGACTGTAAAAAAAATTAAATTCTAAGAGTCAACATTTCACAGGAGGCACGGGATCCTATGTGTTCTATGCATTACTTGTATACGTGGAGCATTAAAATGCTGTAAAGACCATGCGATATTGTTTAATTTGTAGTACTGGTTTGCCATTTTTGAATTTCATGGGCTTAGAAGATTAGAGATCTGCTCTATAAAAGCAAGCAAAAAAATTTCTGACGCTATTTGAGTTCCAACTGCCCTAAAATGATATTTACATTTGCCCTTTGGCTACTCCTCACTGACAAATGTATTTCAATTAGGATACAAAGACAATAGCATCTTAAAAAGTGCGCAAATTAATTCGTAATTTAAGTTCAGATGAAATATCATCGACATGAAACATTAATTTGTTTCTCGTTGTCGATGTTGCATGCCCTGTTAAGAAACCCTAACATTTTCTCTCCAAGTACACACAGTCTGATGTTTCAGGGAATTTGACTGATAATTCACAAAGGCAAAAGTAGAGAGGGAGTAAATGTTGATATATACAAATATTATGTTGAGGTTTAGTTTAGGAATATTTAACTATAAATAATACTGAATTATTAACCAAATGTCCCATGCTAATTACCAAGCACACAGAAACACAAGTAAATTTCCACTCTGTATTGGAATATTGCATGATCTTTGCAGTCCATTTACAGAATTTTCATGTTGCAGTATTATCATTTCAATAAATCATAATCTTTGAAGCATTTAAAAACTGCTGGAGTATATCTGTACAATACCTTGAAATGCAAAAAACAATCTCTAGTTCAACAAGAGTAGTGTTTTTTAAGCAAATATTTTCATCCAAAAATGCCAAGCTCAATCTTCAGCATTGGTATTCAACAGAATGGACAGCTAGCGTAAACAAAAATTTGTAGGTTTCTTCAAAAGCAGTTTGAAAAAAACAAATTACAAAGAAAAGAAATTCAGCTGCTCCAGATCAAATTGTAAAATTGAAATGAAGACTTACTGAGTCCTTCAGCTCCCCGAGATAATCAGTCTTCTGACCAAGAATTCTCTCGCTTGTCTCCTGGAAACATGTTATCCACTGATTTTCTCCAAAGTCGGCCAGATTTAACTTGAGGACATAATTGAAGACTTGGTTCACAAATAAATAGCTATTTTATATTTTAAATTCTTCCCAGCAAATATTGTTCATATAACACTAAATAAAATTTCAAAAGTTAATCACAAATGCTAAACAATTCAGAAAAAGTTGGAAAAAGGAACCAATGTACTGTAAACTCTTACACCACCTTCCAGCACTGGTTCAATAAAATTACATGGCAACTGGAAGAGTGCTTTAAGGTATAAAGGACACTTCCAATCCATCGCTCTGGAGACAGTAAAAATCAGTGACCTTTTATGCCATATGAGCAACTCTTTCATTTCTGTGTACTTATCACTACAAAAAAATTACCAACATTTTGAACCTTAGAAAATGCTGGATGCTGTGCAAGAATTAAGTTATTTAGCAAGAGCAGAAACCTAGGGTTCAAGCATGCCTCCAGAGAATTCTTACCGACAAAATCATTCGATATTTGAAGTTGGGGAATTCGCGATCACACTTCTCACACCTATAAAGGCCATTCTGTTGATCTACAACTTTCTTGTTGCATTCTGCGGTGGGACACGCTTGGTACATGCAGTTTTCCTTCTTTAGATACACAATGGTACCCACAGTTGTGTAATAATCAGGCTACAGAAAAGATAATTTGAGAAACAAATTTGAGCAGAAATGACCACTTGATGAAGTACAACACACAAAGGTGCTGGAGAAACTCAGCCTGTCACATAGGAAATAAAAGATCATCCAATTTCAGGCCAGAGCCTTTAGTCAGGAATTGAAGAAGTACGTCAGACTACAAATGCGTATTGTGCCAAATTTCACTTCACCATCATGATACAATTCCAAAGGTCTACCAAGGGGATTCTGTCTCTGGCCTTTTGAGCAGGTCAAAACATGCTCAGTGGCCTTTTCTTGCAGAGCCTTCCCCCCCCACTTCATTTCTTTCACTTTCTCCAGAGCAACTGAAATGAATAAACTCAATTGCCTCATGCAGCTATTATTCATGAACAACTTATGCTGCATGGATTGCAAAAAAAAAATCTGATTTATCCTCTCCAAAAAGTTCAGCTCCAATATCTTTCTTAAAAGAAAAAATCCCACTGAAAGGTTCAATGGCTTCGATGGATTTTCTGTCCATTAAAAACTACTTCCTGCAGCCCATCATTTATGTCAACTTTATCTATTATTAATTCTAATGTCCACAATTGTAGCAGAGAAACAAAGTTGTTGACATGCAATTTAACAGACTTCAATAAATAACATTTATTCATTGAAAATATTTTTAATTTAAATTGAGGCATACAGCATGGTCAGTTTCAGTTACCAAAGGATAAATGACAAATGAAAACATTTAATAGTACAGTTACCACAATGCTGTTACAGCATTAGTGATAGGGACCAGGGTTTGAATTCCGTGCTGTCTTTAAGGAGCTTGTACCTCTCCCCGTGTCTGCATGGGCTTCATCGAAGTGCTCCTGTTTCCTCCCATGAGCCCATGCCGCCCAATTACACCCAATTGACCTACAGCCCCGGTACATCTTTGAACGATGGGAGGAAACAGGAGCACTTGGAGGAAACCCACACAGACATGGGGAGAGGTACAAATTCCCAACAGACAGCACGGGATTCAAACCCCAGTCCCCATTACTGGCACTGAAACAGCGTTGCGCTTACCATACCACCCATATTAAACATTTTCACTTGCCATTTATCCCTTGGTCACTGAAACTGAGAGGTCATCCAAAAATATTTAATCCTTTGAATTGCAAGTCCTGTTAATATCTTGGCCAAAATATCTATTGAAGTAGCCCTGTCAGTCACCTAGGGATGGCCAAACTTGCTTAAAGCAAGAGCCACAAGACAAAAAAAAAACACGTTTTTACTCTTATATTCACATTTTGTTACAAAATATTATATAAATATTAAATACATGTACATAATATTTATTCATGTAGTTTTGATTAATTTCAATAATCAAAAAGTACACATACCATCTATACTCATGTAATAATCAAATTTTGTGGACCAATTTTTGGAGTAAAATTCAGGATGACCAATACTCGCATACAACTTAAAACTGGAGTAATTATCGGAGTTATTCAGGGTGGCGGGAGCTCGGATGGGCGGGTGGCCTGATCACATTTGCACTCCACTAATCCCTTTACCGCCAACACAGGCACACGCGAACAATCACGTGATTGCAAGCTATACCCACTTTGGCTTGGCTTCGCGGACGAAGATTTATAATATACCCACTAACACTACACAGCCAACATATTTCCGCGAGCCGCATGTGGCTTGTGAGCCATGGTTTGGCCACCCATGCTCTAGGGGATAACTTCAGATTTTCGTGAGGAGCCAAACTCACATGAAGGAACACAATTCAACCTAAGCATGTCGCTATTCAGTAACTGAGCTTATAAAGTTTTTTCTTGAGCTTCCAATAGTCCCTGCCTATTTATTTTACAAAATAGTCTGGAAGAAATCTGGGTGACAAATTTTATTTCCTCGCAATGTTTAATAGAAATAGGTAGTTTGTCATAGTAAATATACATATCAATATTTCCTTTTGCACTTGATAACTTCAGAAAGTGAGCTGAAGTGTTAATTGGGAGGCAACAACTGTCCCCCATTTATATTTGTGTTGCAGCTTGAAACAACTGTTAAATGATCTTGGTTTACATTGAAAATATGTAAATATCACGAGGCAGAGATGGACAACTACTTGAATTCCCTTCGAAGAGCTGAACACTGGATGCTATAATCATATTCGATTGATAAAATTACATGGTGTAGATTTTCGAATAGCTGTCAGATCACAAGAGACCAGAACAAAATCAGGACAAACAAAGCTCCCTTAGAAGGCAGTCCTAAGATATAGGAACCTTTCATGAAATACTGTCACATGGGTATTATGCCTGAACTGGATTAGCGAACTCAAGGAAATCATAAAGCAGTATAGGCCCTTCAGCCCATGACATTGTGCGAACCTATGTAAACCAACTCTACGTCATTCTAAATCCTCCCCTCCCTCACAGTCCACAACCCTCCATTATATGTTCAAACTGTTAAGTGTCTTGAATGGCTAGTGCGACCAGTTCTTTTGGTCGTTCAGCATTCTCATTGTCCGTGGAAAGAAGCCTTGTGATACTGGCTCAGATGCTCCTGTATCTCTTTCCTGATGGGAGCAGCTGAAAGATGTAGGGGGGGGGGGGGTGGTGGTGGTGTGGAAGGTGCCCTTAATGACTTTGGCCTCTGGTATTGCTGCCCTGAATCAATCACAAGTTAAATACCACATCCAATACCAGTTATGCAAATCAGGTTTGGCTCCCATATCAACCATCGATGCCAAATGCTGCAAAACTAGATTCATAAGATGGATTCTCAGATCTGTCCTCTCGTGTTATCCAATCTCTTCCCCATCTTGGACAAATAGCATCCTTCACACTAGTCAAGGCATCACATTATCTCAGGTCATATCGCCCCATATTCTTAAAGGTAATTCAGGAGCAAGAATGATCAGATGCAAAACAAAAAACTCTGCAGCATTTTTGAACAAGATAACCCAGCTGCACTGGGTGGGTCACGTCTCCAGAATGGAGGACCATCGCCTTCCCCAGATCGTGTTATATGGCGAGCTCTCCACTGGCCACCGTGACAGAGGTCCACCAAAGAAGAGGTACAAGGACTGCCTAAAGAAATCTCTTGGAGCCTGCCCCATTGACCACCGCCAGTGGGCTGATATCGCCTCAAACCGTGCATCTTGGCGCCTCACAGTTCGGCGGGCAGCAACCTCCTTTGAAGAAGACCGCAGAGCCCACCTCACTGACAAAAGGCAAAGGAGGAAAAACCCAACACCCAACCCCAACCAACCAATTTTCCCCTGCAACCGCTGCAACCATGTCTGCCTGTCCCGCATCGGACTTGTCAGCCACAAACAAGCCTGCAGCTGACGTGGACATTTACCCCCTCCATAAATCTTCGTCCACGAAGCCAAGCCAAAGAATTCAGGAGCAAGAATGATCAGATGCATTTTTGAACAAGATAACCCAAGCAGTTTAGTAGTTAATTTACTTCAGAGATGCAGCACAGTAACAGGCCCTTCTGGCCCTCCAGCCTGTGCTGTCCAAATACACCCATGTGACTAATTAATGTACTAACCCTGTTCGTCTTTGGAACATGGGAGGAAATCCACGCAGACACAGAGAGAATGTACAAACTTGTTTTGCGACAGCATCACAGTGCAAACATTTATATAAATCCCCTTACAAAATTTTAAAAATAGTGCAAGTCAAAGTAAGGCAGTGCCTGTGGTTCATTACATTTAAATTTAGACAGCTCCTTTCAGCCCACGAGCCCATACCACCTAATTAACCTACAACCCCCGGTATATATTGAAATGAACGTTACCATTCAAGAGGGAGGGACGCAAAAGTTGAAGGGAGAGCAAAAACGCATAATTGTGCTTCCGCTGTAGCACAAGCCTCAACAGTATCGCACCAGTCGCTTGAAATTCTCACATTGAGACCATTATACATTGAGCAAATTGATGCTAGCACCAGGCAACCAAGGTTTTGCTTCATGAAAACTTTTGGGCGTATCTTATGGATTTTGGGCTGCTGATCACGAAAATCACCGTAAAATTTTCCTATCACGCAACTTTTCTTTTTAAAAGATATAATCTATTTTTGTGATTTCCTGTCACACTTCAAGTCTACTAGTATATTATCTAAAAAATAAGCTGTTTTGGTCAGTCCAAGCAGGCCTGGGCATGCACTCAGTGAAGGGACTATGCAAATATTGTCTTGGGCCTGCACGTGCTTAATCAGGATACTTGCAGACGGGGAATAAAAGCAGCTCACAAATACAAATGCTGTGCATTACATCTATATCGAATGAACGCATATGGATGCACATTCTTCAGACAATAGCAGATTGAGTGTACTTAACAATAGCATTATAATATGCAGCGACCATTGGGCAAGTTGGGGCTCATGTCATAATCAGCCTGTCTTTGACTCACCTTATTTCCATGTCCCAAAGTTTCATTTTTAACTTCAAGTAGCACTTTCCAGTTAGTGTTTCCCAGAAATGACATTGCCCTTCATGTCAGAAATAGATGTTCCTTTCCATCACCTGGCCCTCTGCATCAACCTGCATGTCAAAAACATGAGCACTCTTGTTGAGACATTCCACAAATACAAGTTCCAAATGTACAGAGATTAAATTCTGAAATAAACTTGGTAAAAGGGGAGCAAAACTCTGATAGCGACCAATAAGAATTATTCAAGACAATGATGAGGGGAGCGAGTGGGGCATGGGGGGGGGGAGAGCGTGGGGCAGGGGGGGGGAGAGAGTGGGCAGGGGGGGGGGAGAGAGGGGGCAGGGGGGGGGAGAGAGTGGGGCAGGGGGGGGAGAGAGTGGGGCAGGGGGGGGGAGAGAGTGGGGCAGGGGGGGGGAGGAGAGATGGGGCAGGGGGGGGGAGAGTAGTGGGGCAGGGGGGGGGAGAGAGTGGGGCAGGGGGGGGAGAGAGTGGGGCAGGGGGGGGGAGAGAGTGGGGCAGGGGGGGGAGAGAGTGGGGGAGGGGGGGGATGAGAGTGGGGGAGGGGGGGGAGGAGAGTGGGGGAGGGGGGGGAGAGAGTGGGGGGAGGGGGGGGAGAGAGTGGGGGAGGGGGGGGAGAGAGTGGGGGAGGGGGGGAGAGAGAGTGGGGGAGGGGGGAGGAGAGTGGGGAGGGGGGGGAGAGAGTGGGGGAGGGGGGGAGAGAGTGGGGGAGGGGGGGGAGAGGAGTGGGGCAGGGGGGGGAGAGAGTGGGGCAGGGGGGGGAGAGAGTGGGGCAGGGGGGGGAGAGAGTGGGGCAGGGGGGGGAGAGAGTGGGGCAGGGGGGGGAGAGAGTGGGGCAGGGGGGGGAGAGAGTGGGGCAGGGGGGGAGAGAGTGGGGCAGGGGGGGAGAGAGTGGGGCAGGGGGGGAGAGAGTGGGGCAGGGGGGGGAGAGAGTGGGGCAGGGGGGGAGAGAGGGGGCAGGGGGGGAGAGAGTGGGGCAGGGGGGGGGAGAGAGTGGGGCAGGGGGGGAGAGAGTGGGGCAGGGGGGGAGAGAGTGGGGCAGGGGGGGGAGAGAGTGGGGAGGGGGGGAGAGAGTGGGGCAGGGGGGGAGAGAGTGGGGCAGGGGGGGAGAGAGTGGGGCAGGGGGGGAGAGAGTGGGGCAGGGGGGGAGAGAGTGGGGCAGGGGGGGAGAGAGTGGGGCAGGGGGGGAGAGAGTGGGGCAGGGGGGGAGAGAGTGGGGCAGGGGGGAGAGAGTGGGGCAGGGGGGGGAGAGAGTGGGGCAGGGGGGGAGAGAGTGGGGCAGGGGGGGAGAGAGTGGGGCAGGGGGGGGGAGAGAGTGGGGCAGGGGGGGAGAGAGTGGGGCAGGGGGGGAGAGAGTGGGGCTAGGGGGGGGAGAGAGTGGGGCAGGGGGGGAGAGAGTGGGGCAGGGGGGGGAGAGAGTGGGGCAGGGGGGAGAGAGAGTGGGGCAGGGGGGAGAGAGAGTGGGGCAGGGGGGGAGAGAGTGGGGGCAGGGGGGGGAGGGAGAGTGGGGCGGGGGGGAGAGAGTGGGGCGGGGGGGAGAGAGTGGGGCGGGGGGGAGAGAGTGGGGCAGGGGGGAGAGAGTGGGGCAGGGGGGAGAGAGTGGGGCAGGGGGGGAGAGAGTGGGGCAGGGGGGGAGAGAGTGGGGCAGGGGGGGAGAGAGTGGGGGCAGGGGGGGAGAGAGTGGGGCAGGGAGGGAGAGAGTGGGGCAGGGAGGGAGAGAGTGGCAGGGAGGGAGAGAGTGGGCAGGGAGGGAGATGAGTGGGCAGGGAGGGAGAGAGTGGGGCAGGGAGGGAGAGAGTGGGGCAGGGAGGGAGAGAGTGGGGCAGGGAGGAGAGAGTGGGGCAGGGAGGGAGAGAGTGGGGCAGGGAGGGAGAGAGTGGGGCAGGGAGGGAGAGAGTGGGGCCAGGGTAGGGAGAGAGTGGGGCAGGGATGGAGAGAGTGGGGCAGGGAGGGAGAGAGTGGGGCCAGGGAGGAGAGAGTGGGGCAGGGAGGGAGAGAGTGGGGCAGGGAGGGAGAGAGTGGGGCAGGGAGGGAGAGAGTGGGGCAGGGAGGGAGAGAGTGGGGCAGGGAGGGAGAGAGTGGGGCAGGGAGGGAGAGAGTGGGGCAGGGAGGGAGAGAGTGGGGCAGGGAGGGAGAGAGTGGGGCAGGGAGGGAGAGAGTGGGGCAGGGAGGGAGAGAGTGGGGCAGGGAGGGAGAGAGTGGGGCAGGGAGGGAGAGAGTGGGGCAGGGAGGGAGAGAGAAAAGGAAAAGAAAAGCCAATAAAAATCTTCAGGTGAGTATTATTAAAAATTCCAATTCAAATGCATTTGTCAGCACATCCTCTGAGAAATGGATGTTTTGATTCAATGCACTGGATGATGGGAGATAAAGGCAGTCTTTTATCATTGAGAACCAGCGCATGAAACCTGGCAAAATGACACAAAGCTAGTCTCATGAATTTCTACCCAATTCCCACTCGTCCACAACACAAACTGCCCACAAGTCAGCAGGTCATAACCTTCGTATTTGTTGGGTTTTAAACATTACAGAAAACAAACGAACAGCTGGCGACGCTTGCTAGGTGCAGTCAGTCAAGCATTTATGAAGATGAGTTTTGGATTCCGACTGCGTCGGACCTGATCTGAGAGTGCACCAGGCAGTTGGGCAATGGCAAAAGTGAAAATCTGCCACCACTAGCTAACGAATTGGAGATTCAAAATCAAATACAAATTTACATCACCTTAATTCAATTTGCATTTGGTCAATAATTTTCATGCTTAATTCCAAAACAGAACTAAGTAAAAGCTATACGATTGAACACAGCTTCGTGCCAACTGCAACAACAAATCTGCTTAAACCTTCCATGATTACGATGTCTGGAGAAGCTGGTTCACATTAGGGTCTCCAAAATTTCTAACTGTTTGGCTCCAAAACACTAATATGCCCTTCAAGAGCAAATTTCAAATAGGAATGCATTGAAGATACTTTTGTGTTTCATTTCCACGTTCAGGCCCTTCAATGCAATGCATTGCATTATAGATATTGAAAACAATTTTCCTACCTCCACTGTTGCATGCAAGCAATAAAGCAAAAATAAAAAGCTCACGTTGTGTGCCTGTAAGATGAATTATTGATAAGAGACTACACAAAAGATTTCCACTATTGACACCAACTGCTTGTTGAAGACAGTTTTCATAGATTTAGTGGCAAGACAAATGGGCCTACTGTAAATTAACAAACATCTCATCTGAAGCTGTTTTTTGATTATTAAATTTCCTTTACTCATCATTTTCAAGCTGTGAAAGTTAGGGCAAAATTCAGTAAGCCTGCATCACATTTTTGAATTTTTATTCTCAGCACTTTTCAATCTGAAATAATGAGAAAGAACATTACGGCATTGAAAACAGACCCTTTGTCCTTTCTAATATATGCTGAAGTATTATTCTGCCCAGCCCCATTGAAATGCACTCCAGTCCATAGCCCTCCATACCTCTCCCATCCACGCACCTGTCCAATTTTATTTTACATGTTAAAATTGAGCCTGTATTTATGACTTCAGCTGGCAGCTCATTCCATACTCACACTTTTGTGTGAAAAAGTTCCCCCTAAACTTTTCCCCTTTCACCTTTAACCCATGTCGTCTGGTTTGTATCACACCCAACCTCAGTGGAAAAAGCCTGCTTACATTTACTCCTTCTATCTCCCCTCATTCTTCTGTGCTCTGGGGAACAAAGTCCTCAGGTGAGAATGTAGTATTGGTTACAATTGGATAAGCCACAGATATATTGAATGGCAGGCAGGGTCAAGTGGCCTACCCAAGCTTGTAATTTATATACTCATGGCTTGTAAATTGATCTCTCACAAAAACATTACAGACATCCAGGCTCTTCACCCACGATGTTGGTGCTGACCAAATAAATCTATTCCACAATAAGCTAAATCCTTAACTACCACACACCCATAACACTCCATTTTTCTTGCAACCAAGTGCCTATCTAAGAGTCTTTTAGATGCCCCTCTAATGCACCAGCCTCCACCACCAACCCCAGGAATAACAATTCAGTAAAAGCTGACTTCTCATCTAATGCTGAAGACAGAGGCGCCGCAGTATTACTCAGATAAATTATTCTCAAATGATCTGCATCAAAAACTTGTACTGCTCACATTTGGTGCTCCATTCAAACAAATTAGGAACATGCAATACTTTTTTCCTTAGATCATTCACACAAAAATATCTGTCGAGGCATCTTCAACAGTGCAATTGGACAAGTTCGGTGCTATAACCAAACTTGCTGAACACAAAGTGGACATCACTTCAGTACCATTTATTTGTACTTGTACTACATTCCAATGGAAAGAAAAATAAAAATCACAGAGCTAGTGATGTCCGTGCATATACATGTATACTTAACATTTTAAATACGATGCTCAGCAAGAGGTAACAAAAACACACCATGCTCTCAGTTTGAAAGCCTCAGGGATGTCAGGGTTCATCAAGATGGTGCTGGATGACAAAACAGAGAGAGATCTGCCTCCAAAATCTGAAAGGCGAGCTCCTTTAATAGCCATCACTGGTTGTCCTGACCCATCAAACTTCTCAGCCTAGAAAAAGATGAAAGCGTGAAATTCTTATATTCACTCGAGTCACTGCCATCTGTAGTCTTCAGCCAGGTTTTAGGAATGGCAAAATGGCCAACACTTACTTGTGTGATATCTTCCTTTCCCAGAGTAACTACATTGTGACTGTCAAATGTTAATTCAATATTAAAAGCTAGAAATCATGTGAATAAAATACCATCTACAAATTGCAGTGAATGAAACAGAAGAAAGACTATCACACCATAGCAATTTATCCCATGTAGTTTTTTTTTTGCAGCATCCCTTAAATTTTCTTTCTCAAGCAATTGTACAATTCCCTTTTGGGGGGGAAAAAAAACAATTGTACATTAATTTGTGCATAAATTCAATGTTCTAAATAATCCTGTTTACTAAACCTCCACATTACTGCCTTTGGGTCAACAGGATTTTACCCTGACAGAATTCACAGATCAATACCCAAAAAAGTGACAAGTAGTTTAAAAAATTGTTCCCGTGAAATTTGTGAGAAAAACCTGAACAGAATCTACTTTTCAAACATACAAAATTATGAAAGGCATAGATAAGATTGAAGTAGGCAAATTGTTTCCATTGGTGGAGGAGATCAGAACTAGGGGACATAGCTTCAAGATTCAGAGTAGTAGAGGGTGGTATTCGCTGCCCATAAAAGCATGGAGGTGACCTCAGTAAATCTATTTAAGGCCAGGTTTGATAGATTGCGACATAGGAGGGGAATTAAGGGACCTGGAGAAAAGGCAGGTAGGTGGAGATGAGCCGATCGTCAGATCGGCCATGATCACATTGAATGGTGAAGCAGGCTCGAGGGGCTGGATGGCCGACTCCTGCTCCTATTTCTTATGTTTGCTTCTTGACATGCAAGTGATGCGACTTTTTGTAATTTAGGGTTGGGGAAGAAAAAAAAAAAAATCACAATGTGGACAGTTTTCTAAGAATGTAACCCCTCATCCCACCCTGAAACATCAATGTAGGCTCAGGTATCCACACGCTTGTGTAGTCGCCCCACCCCCCAAACCAATAGGACCTGAAAATCTCCTGCAGTTCTGAAATTTCTGGTAGTGTAAAGACTGGTAATCTCTTCCTCCTTTGATGTATAATGCAAGGACCTTTCTTCAATAGGAAGTGCAGGAACTTATCTTGCTGGGGATATGGAGGCTCCAGGAACATGTATAAAAGAAGCTCCTCACTGACATGCCCATGCAATTGCAACCCCACCGAGAAAAACTGGTTTAACCCATAACTCAGATGGGTTCATCAGAATTTGTACAACGGATAGTCCAAATTCAGCTGTAAGAACATTCATTTTATCTCAAGACTTGCAGAACTCATCAATTCCAAAAAAAAGATGCTTACATCATCACCCCACAGCGTGGTGCTGACAACTTTCCCAGACATGTCCATCAGATACACATTTCTCTTGGATACCTCACGACTATTTGACCTCACTGTTATTGTAGTGACAGCTTCATAGGACTTGCAGATTCCAATTACGTCTGGAATGAGATTTTTTTGAGAAAAAAAAACGAGAAGATTTGAAATGATATTAAACAGTAGAATATGAAAGAAACGCTCCCAATGAAGGTAAGAGAAACTTTTTTTAAAAAAGTAAAATGCTTTAGCACCCCATGTTCCAAAACCTGCTTGATCCATTTTCAAGTCATAATGGCATTTTTAATGCTCATTTTTATTTATACTGCAACAGGATGCCAAATTATTTTCCATTAGTTTAACTTCTTAATTTACAGATAAAATTGTTCTAACAGAGACTAATAGGGACAGCCAAAGAATTGCTTTTCACTAACGTTTCCTGACAGCACCATCTATTGTCCAGAACCTGCACTGGAGAAAATCATTATTAGTTATTTTCCTGCCCCAATATTACCCCCTTTTTAAAAAAATGTCCTCACCAAGAATTGTATCTTTGCTCTTGCTTTCAAGCTGACTAATGGGTACAAATTCAAATTGTACTGTGGGCAAATCATTTCCATCATTACAAGGGATCACAGAGGTTTCACTGTTAAACGTCATCTCATAATCATTCTTCACAGATGTGTATTGTTTGTTGGCTGTCTTCAGTACTCCTTTTGACACAAAATACACCTGAAATGACAAAACAAGTTTACATCAACTGCTCTGTACAGTGCTCATATAGTTTGATCTTGCACCTCCAATTCTCATATCCAGAAACATTTGCTAATCTCTCTTACTGTAAGGGGCACCAGACAATACTAAAAATGACTGTACGTTGCCTTACAGCAGACAGAATGAAATTTTGTGTAATATTCCATTTTCTGTAATATTACATAACAATAAAGGAATCTTGAATATAAAGAACGTGCAGCAGCAGTTTGTCAACAAATAATATTTGGACAGGAAGGGTTTAAAGGAAAATAGGATTAGCCCAGACCACCATCTTGATGGCACAGAAGAGTTGGGCCACATGACCTGTTCTGTGTTGCATGTCCAAGACTAATGTAGCTCCGTGGAGATGAAGATTTATACTGATCACAACTCAATTCTTGCATGTTTTTGATTTAATGGGAAGAACATGTGCAGTAAAACCCCTGTATCCGGCACCTACGGGGATTGGCACATGCCGGTTAAGTGAATTTTCCGTTTGCTTCAGATTGCGTGTTGTGTGATTGGCGAACTAACAGCAAGTTGCGCCAATTTTAAACTTTTTACCTGTTTATTTTCTGCAATTTTTTTTTCCCCGGAAGCTTGAATTCCAGATAACATGGGTTTTACTGCAATAAAGTCAGTCTTGTATTTCTTCCCAAAGCCATTTCTTCGAGCAAAAGATTTTTTTTGGCCCCAGCACAGTTATTAACACAATGCTATTACAGTACCAGTGACCAAGGTTCAAACCCAGCACTGTCTGGAGGCAGTTGTCACTCTTCCCATGACCTGCTTGGGTTTACCCCGGGTGCTCCGGTTTCATCCCATCCCCCACCCCCAAAAAAAATATACAGGGTTGGTAGGTTAATTGGATGCAATGAATCAACACTGTTTTCAATGACAGGAATCAGCTTCTCAAGTGTGGCAAATAAAAAACAGCAAGGTATTTGTTGAATGAGGAGCACCACCCTCCTTCAACACTACTATTCACCGCGACCCTCAATCAACACCATGACAGAGAAATTATCAAACAGTGCGTCCACAACATTGTATAATTGCTAGTTATCCCTTTATATTTATGATTTTTTTTATCTGTTCATGGAAGGAAAAAAAGATGAACAATGGACAAATTATTTCACGGCTGAAGCGGTTTCTTGATAGTTACGTCTTCAGATAAATGTGAAATTGACTTTTGAGAAAGAATTTAAAAAGCTTTTTTGCCACAACTCATTTTTTACTTAATGACTGGTCAAATATTTTTTTTTTAAGTCTGGGATTAGAAGTGAATTTTTATTCAAATGGAACTTTGATTTTTGCCTTCAGATTTGCAATAGGAAAGACAAATTTAAAATGATTGACACAAATCATTAGGAGCTACGTAGACATTTAGTCCATTGTAGCAGCGTTATGACTAGAACTATATTTTGTTTCTTTTCACATTTTTGATGTAATTTCTTGAATGATGCTTCAGTAATCTGTGTCCAAATGAGAGAGAGAAAAAAAAATCCTGGAGGAAATTTAACTCAGCAGGTCTCGCAGTAGCCACGAGGTGGCAAAAATATATAATCAATGTTCCGGTCCCAAGCCCTTCTTCAAGGTACGAGTTTTTTTAAAAATCAGGCAGGTGCCTGAATGAAAAGGCTGGGGAGAAGGAAAAAAAAGGCAAGGCAAGGAGGAGTATAGACCACAGACAAAAGGTGTTAATTGAATATAGACAGGAGAGAGGGAAGGTGAGAATTGATAGGGGAGGGGAGGTGGAGGGCTCGGAATGCAGAGCTAGGGTAAATGAGAAAGAGAAAAGGGAAGAGAGAGAGCTAGAGGAAAGTCGACACAGAGATAGATGTCAGGGCAGGATCTAACAGAAACCAGAGAAGTCGATGTTAATGCCATCCAATTGGAGGGTGCCCAGATGGAATACAAGGTGTTGCTCTTCCAATTTGTGAGTGGTCTCACTCTAGCAGTGCACAAGACCATGGACATGTTGGGAATGGAGTGGGGAAATGGAATGGGTGGCCACTGGAAAATCAACGACGTGATCTCCCAGTCTGCGTCCAGTCTCTCCGATATAGTGGAGATCACAGCGCAAGCACCAGATGCAGTAAATGACCCCTGCAGATTCACAAGTGAAGTGTTGTTTCACTTTGAAACACTGGGGCCCCAAATGGTGGTGAGGGAGGAAATGCCAAAATAGCAACTGCACTTTTAGTGATTTCATTGATAAGAGCAATGGGACAGCGCCCTATTACAGTTCAACTGGCAGATCCAATCAAGTACTATTTTGTCCTCTTCAAGTCTTTCACAATTCTGAAAATCTTAGATCTCCTTTTGCCTCACACTGCTATGAAAAATACCTCACCATTTAGAGTCTTTCTTAGCAACTGCAGCCCAGCAGCCCAAGAGTCAAAAATACATTAAGGAATAGTTTTCCTATTGAAATTTTCAAGACAAATTACTACTTTACTTTTGATTGGATGAGAAAGTGGAGGGATAACTAAGACAAGCAGGTGTGATGCATTTAATATTTTGAAGTCTCAATGTGCCCTTATTATTTCAAATGACAAGGCTTTGAAATCAAATGGACCCACATTCCAGATTTACGCTTGATACATTTTTTAAACAACTATATAGCCAAATCACTGCAAAACAGAATTTCATAATATTAAATGACTCTGCTTCATGCATACTTCAAATGTTAAATTAAAAAATAATTGAATGGATTCAATTCACACTAAATATCAAATAATTTCACAAGACTTACAAAACTGACGGAGTCAGCCATTCAAGCCTGCCCCACTATTCATTGGGATCATGGCTGATCTATGATGGCCTCAAAACCTCTGCTGTGCCATCCTCCATACCTTTCAATTCCTCACCCTATGAAGTATTTGTCCACCTCCACATAAAATTTCCAATGATCGAGCTTCCACCACCCACTGGGGAATAGAATACCAGAGATTGCAGAAACTTTTTTTTGTGGTGGATGGCAAACTTCAGTTTAAAATGATTGGCCTTGTTCGAGACTCTCACGAGCAAAAACACCCCAACGTCTACCCTGTTAAGCCTCCAAACAAGAGGCACAAGAGATTGCTGAAGCTGGAATCTGGGGCCAAAAAAACAATCTGCTAGAGCAACTCAGCAGGTCAAGCAGCGTCCATTGGGAGAGAAGCAACGTCAATACTTTGGGTCAGAATCCTTCATCAAGAATTTTGATAAAGGGTACTGCCTCACTGATGCTGCTTGACCAAGCAGACACTAACGAAAACAAACCCTATTCATGACAAATTCTGATTTTGAACCATGCACTCTTGCTCAATAGAACAAGGCTCTCATCCCAGGAATAAACCCAGTGAGCCACCTTTGTTCAGCCTCCAATATTACAATGTCTATTTCCTTCCCCCCCCCCCCACAAGATTGGTTTCATTTTGGAAGCAAAAATCTGCTGTTTCTTCATCTGAAAGATAATTTAAACATAGAAATCAATGTATTATTTACCAGCACAGGTCATAATATTTTCCAAATTCATCTCTTTACCTTATTCACTTCAATGAGTGGGAAAAACTTATCCACTTGTTCAGTGAAAACTGTGGCTCTAATTTCACCCTGCAAAGTAAAGGAATTTAAAATCAGAAACTCTGCATTCACTGAAGAACAACTTCTGGATTAAATTAAGAGCAAAATTAATGAACTTTTATTGTAGCCATTAATAACCACCAGCAGGCTAAATTGTACTTCATCTCACTTCTCACCACACTCCAACTGTGTATAAAATATAACGTATCCATCACGAACCATCTCAGAATCTTCGTCAAGAATAAAAATAAGTGCTGGTTTAAAAAAAAATCACATACCACACTTGAATTATAACATGCATGTACAATGTTTTTTTTAAAGTTGGTGGTGCTCAATTAAAGAATTTTTTTTAAACTAAAATACAGTCAACTCTAATAATGTGACATCCAATTATTCAATGGTCCGATGGCCTGGCTTCTGGCTCATTTACTGCCCGAATTTGAACTGAGCTTTGAGAGCATGCAGGGTGCTCTGTCAGAGCTTATAGTCTGGAATACAGCTGGGGCTCTGGAGTGTGGGTCCAGTGTCAGAGGGTGGGTTTGAAACACCAAAGGTCAGAAATATGGGCACTCTTGCGGCCATTATTTGTTTGTATATTTCGCGTCACCTCTAAACTTAACAAGTTCAATGAAAAATTTATTATGCAATTACATAAAACGAAATAAAAGTGTTTCGACTTTAATGATCACTTAGTGGGCCAGAAAACATGCTAGTTCAGCACAGCCGATGACCAAAAAGTGCCATATTAGAGTTTTACTGTACTCAGTTAAACTTGAAAGAACCGCAGCATCAAAACCACCATTCCATTTAAACAAGTAAAATATGAAAAAATTAGTGGAAAGGTTTTCACCCTCAAAGTTCACGATTTGATAGATGAATAGTGAAAGAAAAAACAATTTAATGCAGCACAAGTGCCCAACGTTTAAAACTAAGCACCAATACCTGCCACCCCCAGGCAATATTCAAATGTGATTATGCTGTTGGAAGCTGTTAGTTAGGATGGAGCAAGTTCAAAATAGTGTTGCCTATTTCTTCATTATTCAATCCAAAACCACCATCTTGTCGTCCCAACACAGCAGTGAGCTACAGTGATGCACAAAAGCTAAGCGCAGCTCCAGAAGGCAAGAAAAATTGAAGTTGTATGAAAGAAACAAAAATTTGAGCATCACATTATCACCGTTGCAATCACAGAATAAACAATTCTGGAGTTTCTATCGCATGAACCGATATGGATATAAAGTTGGAGTAGCACAAAAAAAAAGTCGAACTATCAGTTTAAAAAAAATTAAAACAGAATGGCAGAAACATCCAGGTAGACAGAACAAACTTTCATGCTAATAAAACCTTCTGAAAATCAGATAGAACGGTTCTCATGAAGAGCAGACAACCCACTCTTCAAAAATTATAATCCCATTGATAAGGATGGAAGTTCACACCAAAATGCTTATATGTTGAGCTCAAACAGCAAGAATAAGATGCAATTACTGTGATCACATTTCGAGCATCAAACATTAAAGAATGCTTCAGTCCCACTGAGATTTGGGAGGAGTCTATTGTTAATGTATGAGATTATTTAGTTTCTACATGACCAACAATTTACATCAGCTATCCTGGATAATGCCAAGAAAAATTGCACATGGGAGATGGAGAATGAATAAGGAGGCATTAATACAACTTAGCCACTTATAGGTCAAATTAAATGTTCCTTGGAATCAAACCCAGCACAAAGAAAGAGGGTGCTGACATTTTCAGGTCATAATTCATTCAAAATGATGCCGTGTGTGGCGATATTTTGCGAGCTACTCCAAGCAGATCCTCCCTTTACATTCACTGTAATTGTTCAACTCTCTGATCTCTCTGCTCTTACACGACCAGAATTACTAATAACACACCAAGAGATTTACCTTCAGGTTTGCATCTCAAGGTTAAAGGATGGTTCTTTCCGGCTGTTATCAGACCCTTCAAAAGACCTCATATTAGACAAAGAGGATGCCCTGCATTGCTTAATTATACTTTCTACTAACATTATCCCATGCACCTTTTTAAAATTGTAACGCTATCCATTACACTTTTATTCTCACATGACCCGTTATACTGCATAGAGATTCTGGATAGTACACAAAACAAAGTTTTTCCACTTTGTTTCAGTATGTGACAACAAACAATTCAATTAATCTGAACACCAGGTCATTGTTGCAGGAGTTATTGAAGATTATGTCCTAGTGAAACACAAAAGTTTGCTGACGTTGTGATCGTAGTAAAAACAAAGAAATGCTGGAGGAACTCAGCAGGTCTTGCAGCGTCCATAGGAGATAAAGATGCTTAACCGGCATTTACGGCCCAAGCCCTTCCTGAAGGTACATGTAAAATGCAGGCAGCCACCTGTATTAAAAGGTTACGGATAAGGGAAGAATAGAAGGGGGGGTGGTGGGAAGAAGAAAAAGAGTACAAGCCAACAGACAAAAGGCAATGCTCCTCATTTTTTCCTCCACTATTATCACTGACTACTTCTGTGCTGCCCTCATGCATCCTTGAATAAAAAAATAAGTGGATAAAGTTGACAAGCTCACATTCAGGAACTTAATCAATGACTCAATTCTCAAGGTCATATGTGACAATGTTCATTGATGAAGTGTTCTCTTAAAGTTTCAACTAATGAGACAATGAAGTAATCTATATAAAGCAGGGCAAGGTAAATTTATACTCTAACTTTACTGGGCACATGTCTCACTAATGACCATTCCAATCCAGGTTCTAGTCATATTCCCTTGACATTTCATGGTACAGACGAGAAGGGCCAAAAGGGGCTGTTTCTGCGCTGTAAGGTTCGACATTCTATAGCTTTGACATCCCTGAATCCTGCATTCTGGAAATGCAACCACAAACTAGAAACACAATCAATTTAGCCAGATGGCAAATATAGCATACACAGTTAGTGCAACACTACTGCAGCGCCAACAACCCAGTTGCGAATCTGCTGCTATCTGTAAAGAGTTTGGCCATGCTCCCCACGTCCTGTGCTCCAATTTCCTCTCACCCTCCAAAAGCATTCGGGCTTTGGAGGTTAGTTGGGCGGAATGGGCTCGTGGGCTGGAAGGGCTTGTTACCATACTGTAACTAAAAAAACATCCACAGAAAACAGCTCACCTTCAGACTCTCCTAAGGCCTTTCCACAAGGCATGCCCGGAGAGTAATGGAATATTTTCCACTTGCCTGGATGTGTGCAGTCCCATTGGTATTCAACAGTCATAACATCTCCAAGAAAAATGCCACTCACTGTACTCCACCATAAACATTAATTTCTTTAACAAGCAATGAAGTCTCAAAACTTTCCAAGACTCCTTTAGCAACATCTCCCTCACTGAATGCCACCACCTCCAGTGGAAGCCACCAGGCACATGGGAACATCACTGCTTCAAGCTGCTGTCACACCAACCTTTTTTCATAGTCACTGGTGCCTACCCAACATGGATAGCAATAATTTAAGCTGGATCATCACAGAGCAATTTGGAACGGGCAATAAATGCTGGCTTCCCCCATGACTACAAACTGAATAATTAATAAAAGTGAATGGAAGAGACAGGAATAAAATTCATCTCAAGTTCCTTCATGGCCAGAGGTCAACTGTTTAGTGGAGACTATATATTGCTCTTTGGAAATTATAAAATACTATTGCAAATTGTGGCAGACAGTATTTTAGTGATGTCACATTAGGGCTCTAGAACAGCCATTCTCAACATTCTTAAATGTGCTGTGGCCCCTGGAAGGGTGGTGTGGAGTGAAATCATAAAATTTTTTAAATGTTTTTTATGTAGTCAGTAGGAGAGAAGTACAGAAGAAACCAACTAAATTTAACTGCTTCACAGGGAAGGGGGCCCATAAACTGAGCAGAGTTCTCACGGGGCCAGAGCCAAAAGAAGGTTAAGAACACCTGTCTAGGACAAAAGGAGCAACTAAACTCTGCCTGGCAACATTCTTAGATGGCCTTTAACACTTGATTGTAATGTAATGCAAAGATAAATTGATAAATAAGTGAGGCTATGGAATAAATTGCAAGAATAAATCATTAGAAAGAATCAAGTATACAGTAGAAGAAAGTCCTTTCATACTGTGTTCTCATATCCCACATGAACCTCCTCCCATCTTTACCTTTACCTTAAAAACCCATCTGC
The DNA here is from genome assembly GCF_036971445.1 of Narcine bancroftii. Lineage (NCBI taxonomy): Eukaryota > Metazoa > Chordata > Chondrichthyes > Torpediniformes > Narcinidae > Narcine > Narcine bancroftii. The sequence continues at coordinate 6,332,927 of NC_091482.1, forward strand.
TTGCCCTGTATACTTCTGTCTAATGTGTATTCAACTTCCCTTAAATGTGCTGTTTGCCATAGTCACTAAGTGAGTGCCATATTCTCCACATCTATTGGGTAAAGAGATTTCCAAAGAATTGTTCATGTTTTATCTTATTGAAGGCTCCCTAACAAATGCAAGCATCTTCTTTATGTTTATCCTATCTTTATAACCTCCTGAATTAGTTCATACCTCTACCCCAAATTAGATCATGCCACTACCCGCACATCTTCCCTAAACCCCTCTGCCACCATGCACAAGAGCAAGATTCCCCTCGTGCTCACCCACTACCCCACCAGTCTCCGTGTCCAATATATCCTCCTCCGCCATTTCCTACAGCTACAAACATGATCCCGCCACCAGACACATTCCCCTCTCCGCCTTCCACAGGGTCTGCACCCTCTGTGAGTCCCTTGTCCATTCCTCCCTCCCCACCAATCTTCCCCTTGGAACCTACACATGACCATAGGAGATGCTCCACGTGCCCACACTTCCTCCCTCATCACCAGTCAGGGGCCCAAACAGTCCTTCCAAGTGAAGCAACATTTCACTTGTGTATCTGCAGGGCTCGTTTACTCCCATTGTGGTCTGCTCTAAATCGAAGAGACTGGGCGCCATCTGGGAGATCGCTTTAATGAGCACATCTGCTCTCAATCCGCCGCAATAGCGTGGATCTCCAAGTGACTACCTACTTCAGTTCCCCGTCCCATTCCCCTGCTGACATGTCAATCCATGGTCTGGCAGTTATGAAACTGAAACCACTTGCAAATTGGAGGAACAACACATCTTCTGCCTGGGCAACCTACAACCGGATTGCATTAACATCGACTTCTCCAGTGTCATTTAACCCTCCCCCCACACCCCCAACATCTTCATCTCGTCTCATTTCCTCTACTTCTCTCTCTTTCCTTTTCCCTCCATCTCCTGTCACAGAGCCAAAAATCAATTCTCACCATTCCTCTCATCACATCCAATTAACATCTCTTGTTGGTCTGGACTCATCCCCTTGCCATTCTTCAGCCTTTATTCTAATGCCTTCCTGTTCTTTGCTTATACTGTACCTTGAAGAAGGGTTCAGGTCTGAAACATCAGTATTATATCTTTATCTATGGATGCTGTGAGACCGGCTGAGTTCCTCCGGCACTTCAGCATTTGCAGATTTTCATGTTTCACTCCCTCGGTCAGACCTTTAGCCTTCACAGTTCCAGAAAAAGAACCTGAAACTCTGTGGGAGTTAAAACCTGCATTTAGTGGAGAATAGGAGCACTAAAGAAAGCAGTAGATTGTTTGCAGATAACAAGGAGGAATCAGAACAGAACCAGAGTGGACAAGTTCGGAGCCATGAATCTGTCCTGCAAGAGAGCTCCAAGCAGCACGGATGGCGAGGGGGAGAGTTGGAAGGCGATGAAAATGAAAAAGTCATACCCAGGCTAAAGCTCGAGTAATGCCTTGTGCCAAGGAAGGAGCATGGAAGCAGGCTGCCTGCCTTCTCTCAGCTGCAGACTTGTTCAAACCGCGTTTCTCTAGCCAAAAGTCCCAAACCAGGACTGCAACAGTCTTTGAGAAAAACAAGTTATAGCTACCACACCTTTGAGTGCAACTGCAGAATCTCGCACAAGGACATAGTTTAAATGCTATTTTTTTTTTTTAAACAATCTGCAAGCAGAACATAAGAAATAGAAGTAGGAAAAGGCCATCTGGCCCATCGAGCCTGCTACACCATTCAATGAAACCATGGCTGATCTAATTATAGGCTCGTCTCCATCTACCTTCCTTTCTCCCCAGATCCCTTAATTATCCTACTATGTAAAAGTCTATCCAACCTAGTCTTCAATATATTTAATGAGGTCACCTCCACTGCTTCAATGGGCAGCGAATTCCAGATTCGCCCCCCTCTGGTAAAAGCAGTTCCTCATCTATCCTAAATCTGCTACCCTGAATCTTGAGGCTATGTCCCCTAGATCTCATCTCCACACCAACCACTTACCTACCTCGACATTGCCTTTCATAATTTTATACATTTCTATAAGATCTCCTCTTATTCTTCTAGATTCCAGCAAGTACAGTCCTTGACGATTCAATCTCCCCATATCTCTGGAACCTCCTCTGTCCCGTCTCCAAAGCCAGTACATCCTGCCTCAATCAAGGAGACCAGAACCGCACGCGGTACTTCAGATGCAGCCTCACCAGGATCTTGTACAGCTGCAGCATAACCTAAATTAAATCCCTCTAGCAGTGAAGAAAAGCATTCCATTTGCCTTCTTGATAGCCTGCTGCACCTGCAAACCAACCTTTTGCAATTCATGCACATGCTTCTAAAAATAAAATAGCAAATATTTAATCTGGATAAATAATAAATTGAGTATCACGAGTTACTTCCACATTATGATTTCAGTTTGAGTAGGAAGTTTGCAGAGATTTACATTATTGCTCTCCCAAGCGTCCCCAACAGATGATGCCTGTCAGTGAAAACGTTTTACCTCAATCCACATACTATCAGCAGCTGAGACCAATGCACAGATACCCTCCCAAAAAGGTGGCATACGGGCCATCGTAAATTCAAAATCATTCCAGCATTCACAAAAGGCTTAAAAGACTAAAATAAAATGGTTTCAGTTAACAACAGTGATCATTTTTGTAGCTGTTAAAATTACATTCAAAGTCAGCAGGGATATATTAATGCAGTATGTGCTCATGCCTTCAGAACAGGCACTGGATCACCTAACAAGAATTCGATTTTTTTTTTTTTTGTTGCCGGTATTTTTAGCACGGCAATACGAAAATGATATTTGAAGGCGGTTTGTCAAATCAATTGGAGAGTAGTTCTAACCCTCTCTGTTAAGTGCTATAACCAAGATGTTTTGAAACCTAATGTTGTACCAGTGCAGGCTCTGGCAACTGCACAAATAAAAAGAGCATGGCAGATCTGCAAAAAGCATGGGACAGTCTGGTGCCTGGCTGTGAAATCTTTGGCCTATACTGTCCCTATATGCACAAAGAAATACTGTAAATGCTGTTGTATAGGACGATCGCAAAACTTAAAAATTGGGTCATCCTATACAAAGGGTCTAAACTTCTTACCTTGATGAAGTCACAACACCGCCACCATCTTCCTGCTGATTCAATCTCGCTCATGCCCCATTAGTTATTTCCAAGGATTCAGCGCTCCTCTGCAGAGTCCATCCACCCAGTCTGACTGCTATCAGCTCAGTACAGGCTTCAAACGGCCTGTTACAGGAGCCGACAGTGGTTTATTTTAAAATGTCCAAATAAAACTTAAACCTTTAAATGATAATTTGCTATTAAAATATTGTGATTTGCTTTTTAACAGCATCCACTGGTCAGTGGTAGGTGACTGGTTTTGGATTGGGTCGTCTTATACAAAGGCCGTCAAAACCACCATTTTAGGTGGAAATTTCGGAGATCATCCTATGCACAAGTCATCCTATATAATGGCATATACGGTGTTCAAATATCTACTCCAAACAATAACTTTAAATAGATCATAATTCCAGCCCTTCCAAAAAAAACTTTAATTATAAACCTAACAAAAATTAAAATAAATTTAAAAGTTTAAGTCCATCAACTCAATCAATAAACTGAATAATAGAGCATATAACAGCCAGAGGATTGGTTTGGTTATTATTTGCCGAAGACCTCCAATAAGAACCAATCAAGCAACAATTGGAGATTGCCTCCTACTGACCATTGGCTGCTGAAGATGAAGCTGTTTGGCTCAAACACTCCCTATTGGTGAGCGAACAAAGCAGAAAAATTGATTGAACAGAAATATTCATTCATGCTGGGAAGGATTCTTACACTCTCATCCAGTAGCTCAATAGAAAACAGCCTTCCTTCTCCACGGGAATTGCTCCACGTTCTGATGTGAGTTTTATTTGTAACACGAGCCCGGATTGTCCACCTGGGCAAAAAGCAAAATTTAATAGAGCCTTGTTATTTCACAACTTGAGCCAATTCAACAGACAGTGGAGATTATACCTAATAATCTTGTTAATACTTTGGCATGATAAACAAAAGTCAATTTGTAAAACATTCTAAAGTATTTAGTGATTTGTGAAACATCAAAAAGAATTGATGCAAAAATTCAAGAAGCATGACTCTTCTCCCACAAAATCAGGTTCCATCTTCTGTACATTGTACACCAAAAATCATTCTTTGTCGTTTTTTAAAAATGGAAAAAGGGTAAAGACGGGGAGATCGAGGTTTAAATAAAGGGGAATTATTTTTCTGGAAAACAGCTAATTCAGATTTATTGTCAGCGGATATCACATACAACCCTGAGATTCCATCATAGTTACATAAAGTAGCAGAGGTATTGACTAAAGAATGAAGTCCTGCCACATAATGTGAAACACAGACCATAAGCACAGCAGTGACAATGTTACAATGGTGATCATGCAATTTTCTGAAGGTCACATCCCCGGAACTAAGCAGCTCCCTTAAATAACAACACAACAAAAAATATATATACTGTACTTATTTCAGTGCAGTGCTGTAATTTACTAACTCTGGAACAAGATTAGGTTCAAAAATCAATAAATCAGAGCTGACAATTATTCTTTGGGTGGCAACTAAATCTATAAGGGTAGCACGGTTAGTACAAGGCTTTCACAGCGCCAGCAATCCAGCGCTGTGTGTAAGGAATTTGTGCATTCTCCCAGTGTCTGTGTGGGATTCCTCCATGTGTTCTGGTTTCCTCCCACCCTTTAAAACATTCAGGGATTGTAGATCAATTGGGTGTAATTGAGCGGCATGGGTTCATGGAGTAGGAGTGTCTAAATTTTTATTAAAATTTCAAATTTATTATTGAGAGATTTGTAAGACAAGAAGTTAACTAGGCAAATAGGTAAACAGCTTAATGACGCAATTCAGAAGGTAACAATTTAAAAAAACATCAATGGCATTGACAAAACTGCGCTTTAATTGCACATGGCCTTTGATCAAATGGAGCTGATTAACATTCAGAGTTTTTCGGATTAAACATCAAAATAGATGTATTGCCTTTCAAGGTATTGCTGTACTGATTTAACAGACCAATGCAGAGTTTGAAATATTAAGCTTGGAGAACAATTGGTCAGATTTCCCTTATATTCAAGGGACAAGTTAAATGTTTAAAAGGTAGCTATGGAGATGTTGTCCTGACTGAGGACAACAAAAGAAAGTATGGGTTTAGTGTCGATGGTGAGTCCAAGTAAAGTCAGGAATCACTCTGCATACGAAGCATTGGGGAATCCTGAAACTCTTATCCCAAAAGGCCATGGATACAATGCTCAAGACCAGTGGGCATTTTCATTTTTATTGTCAGAGTACACACATGACATCACATATAACCCTGAGATTCTTTTCCTGCAGGCCAGGCAGGATTACCACTTATTGGTGGTGCATAAAAACTGTACTCAATGTAAACAAATGAACAAACGGACCTGCAATGCAGAGTCGGGGGGAAAAAAAAACAATCAAGTGCAAAAGTAAGAGTACTTTAAATGAGTCCCTGATTGAGTTTGTTGTTGAGGAGTCTGATGGTGGAGGGGGAGCAGCTGTTCCTGAACCTGGTGGTGCGAGTCTTGTGGCACCGAGACCCGAGTACAAGTTGTAAGACCTCACAAATAGCTCAAATGCAAGACATGTTATCTTCAAAATTTACACAAGGAAGTTCACAAAAGTGACAAGAATTTATAACCACGAAAAAGAGAATGACAAATATATTTCATCGCTGGGGAAATGCTGAGTATTGTTGGTGGGGAGGCATGATACAGATCTTCAGAATAACAGGCAAATGTGATGTAGTTTTATTCCATTATCTGGTGATACGGGTGTTAAATTCAAATTAGTAGCTTTCCCTTGGTGCTCCTTACACTCTGTTATAAATGACAGTTGCATTGTGTCATGTTTCTCATAATACATTCTATAACAAAAGATACATTTGTCTTGATCACCTTTTCCTGACAAGCATAAAAGGCCTGTCTTGAGTAAAGCTGTCTGTTCATAAGATGCTTTACTTAGAACCATAGAACATTACAGCACTGAAACGGGCCCTTCAGCCTTTCTAATCTGTGGCAATCTATTTTTCTCCCTCGTCCCACTGACCTCTACCCAGCCCATACCCTCCCATTCATGTATCTGTCCAATATTAAAATTGAGTCACATTCATCACCTCAGCTGGCAGCTCGTTCCACATTCCAACCATCTGTGTGAAGAAGTTCCCCCTAAACCTCCCCTTTCACACTTAACCCATGTCCTCTTGTTTGTATCTCACCTACCCTCAAAAAAGCCTACCTATATTTACTCTACACCTCTCATAAATTTAAATTCTTCTCAATTTTAAATACCTCTTACTTGGTCTAAACCCTTTGGGTAACAAAATATTAATAGAGCACAGTAAACCAGCTGCACAGTGATCAAACTATTCAATTACAGCCCATATCATAATGTCTCAAATAAAGTATAAAGTAATTCCCCTTTATTTAAATTGTGGAGGTGATTGGTTTTTTTTTAAGAAGACCATCAGATAAATTCTTATCATTGCTCCTCAGGGCAAAGTCTGCCTTCTTAGGCCAGCAAACTCCAGTACAACGTATCTGCACAATTCACAAATATCAAGAGCAGCACTTCACCAACAGTAAAATGCAGATAACAAAATTAGAGGACACCAGAAGATAACAAATTACATTAGATCAATCTGGCGTTGTTTATTATATTAACAAAAAGATCAATCTTAAGCAAAAAAAAACCCCAGCTAATTTAAAATTTGATTAAATGGATAAATACAGTATTTGCTTAAGGTTAACAGGGCCAAGTCCAGAGAAAGGTGATCAAATACTCAACATGCAGTATTCCTACACTGCTGCAATCATGGAAATGTCATTGTGAAATGCACCTTGAATAATGTCACGCCATATTTATTTCCACCAATTCTGCAAGAATGCTCTCGGGGAGCAAGTGATTAGCCAGACATATTGATTTTTCTAATATTTTAACCTGTTCTTCATATCCCCTGTGAGAATAAGATTCATGCAACCCATGAAAGTGCAAATTATATCTGGTTCTGTGAAAGATTAAGCTTGATGAGCCAAATGGCTCCTTTTTGTCTTTTGTTTTTACTTATGGATATTGATTTTGCAACGATCACAACATGTTTGTTAATACATCGTGCACAACAAAAGTTAATTAAAACCTTAGCTGTTTCGAAGGAGGACAGCAAGGAGATTGATACAAGCAAATTAGAAATTTAATGCAGGGAAGAACTAAAGCAGATTTAATTGTGCACCTGTATTAATTTATTTGCATTTGAGAGAGAACAGATAGCAATAATCATCCAATTGCAAAGAGATATTCTCAATCAAGCATAAAGTGAAAATGAACCTTAAAGCAAATTGTTTATCAAATTCTTCTTTTTTCTTCTTTGGCTTGGCTTAAAAGTAAAAACAGGTATAAACTCACAATCATTAAATTAAGGGTACAAACTGAGCAAATTGATATTGCTTACTTCGACTGGTAAGGGTTCAGACAGGCAATGGGCACCACTTTTATCTGTGATCCTCCAGTGCTGTTTGACGGTCCTCTGACCCCACCAGCTTTACTTGGCAGCTTGCTCTCAAATTTTCCTGGAATGCTGTGGACTACAAGTTTATTTTATACAGCAACACCATCATTTTGCTTCGAACAGGAAAATAAATGAGAGAAATAACATTTATTCAATTCTGTGGAAATGTTTTCTTTCATGCACACAATAAACAACCTTTCTGAAGCTACATTACAAATGGACACCATTGCATTCCACTGCACAATGCAGCCATACAGCTCATCACGCACTCTCTCCCAAGAACTGTTCACCAGCTCCAATTCCTTAATCGTCAATATCTTGGAAAATAATCAAGTTTGCCCTTATTAGAATGAAGGTGCATTTTTGAAGAGTTCCAGCATTTACATCATTAAAAATCGAGAGGCCGCACTTTTTCTGAAAAATTGTTGGGTGCAATACAAAGACCGTGACACCACAATTTCTTACTTGAAGCAGCATCTGGTGCAGACTCAGTTTGCACAGATTGGATGGTGGGTGGGTTGGCAACAGTCGCTGACTGCTGCGACTGACCTGTGCAAATAAAAATATTCTGGATTGAAATCAATTAGGAATCAAATGCAAATATCATTTTCACAGGTATAGATTTGAGTCACTTTGGGTTAAAACAACCCAAAATTGGAGATTTCTCTTACAGAAAGTTAACATGTGCACAGGAATCAGGACATATTCCAATCAGATATCACACTCTGAATCAATTGATCTTATAACAGTATATTCCAAATAGATCTGTATGCTTTGGTTAAGAAGAGGAATCAAGGACAGAACTTCACTCTTGATACTATTAAGTTCATCTTTATTGTCAGAGTACATAAATGACATCCCTGAGATTATTTTTCCTGCAGGCCAGGCAGAATTTGTACTTATTACTGTGCTCCAGTAATAGGTAGGTACACAAGAGAGAGAAATGTAAACAAACTGACTGTGCAAATAGAATCCTTAAATGAGTCTCTGATTGTATCTGTTGTTTAGGAGTCTGATGAAGGGATAGTAACTGTTCTAGAATCTACCTAGTGTTAAGAGTCTTGTGGCATCTATACCCTTTTCCTAATGGCAGTAGTGAAAACAGAGCGCATCCTGGCCTTTATGATTGCTGCTGCTCTCCGATGGCTGTGTGCCATAGATTTTCTTCGATGATGTGGAGAGTTTGCCTGTGAAAACTTGGCTGTGTCCATAACCTTTTGTAGAGCTTTCTGCTCTGAGCTATTGGTTCCCCCATACCAGGCCGTTATGCAGCTGGTCAGCACACTTTCCATTACACATCTGTAGAAGTTTGCTCGGGTTTCTGATGTTAAACTAAACCATTCAGCAAGTGCTGCACAAACTACATGGATGAGGAGTTCCAGGCCAAAAAACAAAATTCAATTAACTTTACAAATGATCTGCTGACACAAATATCTGGGCCAGCTGCATGGATTTAAAAAAAAAACAGAACACATCAGGCCAGGCATGCAGGAGGGAGGAAAAACTGTTTTCTAGCATTCACACCAAAACACATATTAAAGGGAAAATTCTGTGAGATGTCACTTAACCTTCATTGATTGGCACTGGATTCCCAATCTTTCCATGCACTTGATCAGCTCTTCTAATTACTTTTAAGTCAACAATGACCACTGCACGTCTGGAATGGAAACAATCACATTAAAATCCTCTCATTAATCTTTTACATTTCTAGTGTTTTAATTATTGTTCAAGTTTTGATAGCGTAAGAGCAAGAAGGCGGCACAGAGTATTAGCCAAGTCTACCCCAGTGATATAGCCATTATCAACTTTTTAAATCGACGATGCCCCATCTCACCTCCCCCACCCCCCTTCACCAAGAACTATGCTCAAAGATTGTGGGCCCCCTTCCCATTGAAGCAGCCAAGTTTTGATTACTTCTATACTAATTTTTGCAGATAATGAATCTTTGCCTGCCTTACGATGAACTAAAGGAAATTTCGCGTAATATCACATTTTCTGTTTTATTACATGACAATTAAAGAATTTTGAATCTCTCGGACTACATAAAAACAAAACATATTTATGATGAGGTAAAAAGAGAACAAGGCTTTGACTTAAATGTGGGGCTCCCGTTGAGAATGGCTGATACAGATAGTTGCACTTGATTTGACCAAATCTCAGCAAGTACAGTGTCAACAACAACAACAGATCCATTTTTTTTTGTTGAGACGTACCTCCACATTCTAACTACTGTACTGGAAGATAAATTTTTCAAAAACAAACTTGACATTAAGACTAAATTTCTTACTAAAATTATGAACAACATCAACATACACAGGAGGCTCTTTCAGCAAAACCTATAAGTGATACCATTAAGAACATTGAGGCACTCATTGTAAATGCATCAATACACTTGCATACCATATATGCCATTGTATACGATGACTCTGGAATTTCTACTTAAAATGTTGGTTTTGAATGATACCCTTTGAATAAGATAACCCCCCCACCCCCCCAAAATTCTGGCACTTATCGCTGACCAGTCAAAAGCAAATCACAATATTTTAATAACAAATTATCATTTAATGGTTCAAATTTTATTTGGATATTTTAAAATAAACCATTTAAGCTCCTCTAACAAGCCGTTTAAAGCCTTTAAAACAGAACACATCAGGCCAGGCATGCAGGAGGGAGGAAAAACTGTTTTCTAGCATTCACACCAAAACACATATTAAAGGGAAAATTCTGTGAGATGTCACTTAACCTTCATTGATTGGCACTGGACAATAGCAGTCGGATAGGGCTGATGGGACTCCGCGGAGGAGCGCTGGGACTTCACAAATAACTAACGGGGCATGCGTAAGATTGCGTCAGAGCCGGCAGGAAGATGGCAATGGTGTTGCGACTTCATCATCCAGGTTTAAATTTTAGACTCTTTGTGTAGGATGATCCTGATTACATTTTAAGTTTTGGATCATCCTATACAATGGCATATATGGCAAGTCCCTCCTTCCACTTTTCCACTGCTGTTCACTCCAGCAAATGACTGTTGCCTATCAGAACTTCACCTTCTGAATGATTTATATCTGAGAATTCATGTGTTACATGACACTTTCGATTAAAGATATAGACAAGGTTTACAAGTGCCAGTTTTAAGCATTTAAGGCAGTGAAGGAGAGATCAAGGGAAAAGAGAACAAAAATGGAGAAGTTGAAAAAAGGAAAATTAGTGCACGATATGCATCACATTTGAGAACTTTTTTTGGAGCATTAGTTTACAGCAAGAACCTCAAGGATGACCAGATGAATGTGCTCCAATTGGCCAGGAAATGAGAGTGCACGCTCACACTACTGTCACACGAATGGAAAGCATCCCATTAAACTCCTTGGGTCCTGAAGAATCATGTCATGTACATTGTACAATGAGCATTTGCACCAAAATTCTTTCTTAGTGCAGCTGAACTCCATAAAAATGATCACAGTATAAATTAAATAATAAATAAAATAGAGATAATAAATATTCAGTTTTCCAATTGCAAAATAAGGTGATGTTTGCAAAAGTTAGACAAGAAAATCTGCAGGTGCTAGGATATAGTGCAGAACACAAAAGTGCTGGAGAAACTCATCAGACCACACAGCATCCATAGGAAGTGAAAGGGTCACAAATGTTTCAAGCCTGGGCCCTTTATCAGGAACATGGAAAAAACAGGGGAAGCCAGATGGGGATAGGGTTGGGGGGGGAAGGAGGAGGAGGAGGAGGAGAGAAGAGGGAGAAAAGTAATGGGGAGAGGAACTAACAGGCAAGAGATACCTGGTGGATACGTGGGAGGGTAGAGAGAATGAAACTGAGTAATGGGGAAGAAGGTAGACGGCTAAAGGTGGCTCTCTGATAAGAGAAGGGGTGGGGAGCTAAGGAAAGGAGACAAGAGGAGTAGGAAAACTGACCAGGAGGGAGGGATTAACAGAAAAACATGTTAGCTTATGCTCCTCCCCCTTCCCTTCTCTACTAGTTTATCCATATTTCTGAAAAAGGGCTCAGGCCCAAAACATTGATTGCCTTTTTCTTCCTATGGATGATTTGTGACGTGATCTTCATTTTTTGTGGCCTCTACTTTGGAATAGTTAACATGTTTATCAACTTTTTAAATTTATTATTTTTTTTTTAATTTTGACATAGCACGATAACAGGCTGTGCCTGTGCCATCCAATTTACTTCCAATTAACCAATAGTGTGTGATGATCGCTGGCGCTGCGCTAGCCACTACACGAACAGTGCTGCCCCTTTCAATTCTCCTAGAATTCTATAGTGCAAAGTTATTCTACTTACCTGTTATTTTCATTTTGGATGATAACAATGCTTTATTATTTTTTTTAAATATTTATTATAAGAACAGGGATGAAACAGTAGAGATCCCATGAAATGTTGCAGAATTATCTTTGTACTAAAATTTGGCATATTATTCAGCAGTGGAGTGTTTTCCTCTAAATAAATCTGAGAACAATTCAAAAATCAAGGTTCCAAAATTGCCAGGCAAATACACTAAATTAAGAACAAAAAAATCAATGTCTAGTCTGCTGTGGTTAATATTTTTCTTCTGTATTCAACTCCACAGTTTGTTGTCTGATGCAATCTGTCCCACCTTGTACTTAACTGGTACTGAACAATTTCACCTTCCACTCTCGCCACTCTAGGGAATTTCAGGATTGCCATTCACTGACACAACAGCTCATTCAGGGGATGTTTTATCCTATGTTTCCAAATACTTACCTAGTCTCTGACAATATTCACTGTATGAATATTTGATGACCTGAAGTTCCCCATGTATTTAACCACAACCAGTTAAGGCAAGACCATATAATCCAAACCAATTCAAACACAGGAGATTTAACAATGAAAACATATTTCTTTAAGTCTGAAATGATAAATCAATCTGTAGAGTGGACGACATTTCTTTAATATATTGATTTCAGATTTGAAATGGCTTATCTAGTTTATTCAATTACCTGGATAACTTGCATTTGCAAAGGGCGATTTTTAAAAAATTCTCATTCACAGACAAGATCGACAAAGCCTCCATTTAAAACCCACTCTTAATTTGTGAAAATAGTGGTGATCCAAGCTTTGACAACTACAGCTCTTGTGATGAAGGAACTGGCAGTGCCAAGACAAGACAAGCCAAGACAAGTTTTTGTGACCAATCCAGTTTATTTCCTGGTCTGTTGCAACTCAGACCACCCCAAAACATTATAGATGGCATACTGAGTGATGAAAATATTGCTCAATGTCAAGTGGAGGTGTTTACTCTGATGAGATGCAGATAGGATAGCCATTTCCTGGTACTAAAGTAGCAGATAATGTGCATCACACATCAGCTCTTGGCTCCGAATTCCCCAACCACAATAAAGAGTGCTGAATTATATTAGCAACAAGTATATTATTCAATCTCACAAACTTCCACTATTTGCAGTTGTTTTGACAAAGAAACTAAGTTACTTTGGGAATTTCTTCTAAAATAGCCTTGTCACCAATAATGCTACTCATCCACCCAGGAATTGCACAATTGTAGCACAGAAAAATCTCCACGATATGGAATTAAAGCAACCGGCAGCCTCAAGCAATCAGCAAAAAAAAATTGCAGAAAATAGGTGAAAAAAAAACAGGTTTAAAATTGGTGCCCGCTAGCAATTAGTTCACCAATCACACAACCATGCAATCTCAAACTAATGGAAAATTCATTTATCTGGCATCTGCCAATCCTCATAAGTGCCGGATACCGGGGAGGGGGTTTACTTTGTTTTTACTGACCAGGCCAAGACCCTTTTGTGAGCAGGACTGATAGGTGCCCAATGATTCGCAATTATGTGGAGAGCTGAATGGCCCGTTTCCATGCTGTATGACTCTGAGCAATTTGCATATAAAATAGTCTGTTTGAGTACAATATTGAAAGACAGTACTTTGATGCTGTGTGGTCTGCTGAGTTTCTCCAGAATTGTGTACTGCATTTTACTGCAAAATCCCAATTAGAAGATATTAAACCAAACTGAATATATACAAATAAAAATCACAGCTGCTATAAAAAGGGAGCAGGTCCATATATTGTGCAATCCTGCAAGAGTGACTTCCTCTGTGGAATCTGAGTATGTATGCATCAGTTTTCCTTGTTTCCTTTGTGCTAATATAAGTGCCTTTCAAAACTTTTAAGGTTTACTATATAATTCTACAGGCAATTAAGTACTTGGGTGTATCCAGAGTTGTGATGTAGGGAAATGCTACAACCACTTTGAGCACAGTTAGAAGTGAGATAATTACATAACCAACTGTTTTAGTGAATGGGTTAAAGGATAAATATTATGCCATGTCATTATAAATCATTTGTTCTTCTTCAAATAGTCCAAATTTTTGCAACCTAGATTGTATACCTAAAATGGATGAGAGGGGGGGGGGGGGTGGGGGGGTGGCTTGGGAGGAGGGAGGGGGGGGAGAAAAAGTCACTGTAAATGTGTGAAAAAGAAAAAGTGTATATCATGGCTATTGTGATTTATGGTGTGAAAAAAAATAAAAAATAAATTAAAAAAAAAAGTCCAAATTTTAACTTTTAAATACACCCAGGCATGACCGCTGCATCACTCTGCAGAACAACCTATGTCCAACACTATATTGAGGGTGCATAATGCACTTGTTGCTGGAGTTGAACATGGAACCACCCCACTTGATTAAGGTGCAAGGCCTGGTGACACTGAAATTTGAAACTGCTGGAACTTAAAAAGGACGACAGAAAATAAAATCAATTCTCTTATCCATCTCAGATTTCCTCAAGTTTTTGAATCAGACTTTGGGAAGTATATTACTTTCAATATCATGTTATTCTCTCTCCACTCAAATGGAGAAATGTCCCTTTTAAAAATGGAAAGCTTCTAACATTTTGGTATTTCTGAAGTTTTTCATAGCTCACAAGTACAAGATAACCTATATGTTGTACCTTCCATCCTTCATTGTATTACAGATGAATCGGTTGATTTGACAGATGCAGTTTATTGAAATAAGGCCCTCATCTCCCATGTAGTTCAGCTGAGTTGCAAGGAGGAAAGCTAAAAGAAGAATGTTTATTTTAATTTACATCAACATTTAAAAATATAACATTACATGCGGCCAAATCTTCTTTCTTTTTCAATCTTTTCATTAATCATATTATAGGTAAACAATACATGAGGGGAAATAGGACACAATCAAAAAGAGGGAAAATTACTATATGGCATCATCTAACATATTGCATTCATTACACCACAATAGGTTTTAATCTCCTCACTCAATCTTCAAAAGAGAAAAATATATAAAACCCCACCTAATCTAAGAAAAAAAAGCAAGCAAATAAATAAGACTGGGCAGCCTATCCGAGGATATTATTAATTAAAAATTAATAGTCTCGTCTTCACTAACAAAGAGAAATATAATCCTGAAGGGAAAATGATTATACGAAAGTCATGTTGTCTCACTAATTTGAGATAGAGACAACTCAAGAATTCATTTTCTGCTAAACTCCTCACAAAATCTATGTTGCAATGATATTGGTAGAAATGCTTATCGTCCAATGACAGAAGAATATGACATGTTTGATCATGCATAGAATACTAAAGTCAGGATGTTATGTTGCTATGACAAAAAATGCTGGTCATTCTGTGTCCAGCTCTAGTCACCACACAATAGGAAAGACATGGTTGCACTAGACAGGATGTTGTCTGGATTGAAGGGCTTTAGTTATGGGGAGAGATGAGATAGGCGAGGTTTGCTTTCCCTGGAGCAAAGGAGGCACAGGGACAACTTGACAGAAATATAAAATTATGAGACCTTGATATGATAAACAATCAATCTTTTTGATGGTACAGGTATCAAAAACTAATAGGTATAGATTTTAGGTGAGAGGAAGGAATGTAAGGGGTATTTTTTTCTTTATACTGTGGTTGATATCTGGAACTTGCTGCCAAGGGTGGTGGTAGAGACATTCCAGGGTTTAAGAGACATTTAGATAAACACTTGAATAACCATTGAATAAAAATTTTTCTCAGATAGGAGCAAGAATAGGCCATCTGGCCTGTCGAGCCTCCTCCGCCATTCAACATCATTGTTTGGGCAAGCATTTTTCTCCCATTTTCACTGCATTCCCTGTCCTGCATTATAAGATTGAAAAATAAATTCCACATGATGCACACCTTCCATTATTAAAAACTTTTTCTCAAAACCCAGTTATCTTGATCTCTACTCAGCATTTATAACTTCTCATTATGTTAAGAGCACCATCCAAGTGGATGCTGTAGTTTCACCTTTTTTTTTTAAATTTTCACACTATGAACCATATTAATCAAAATACACACAAACATTTTCCTCTTGAATATACAGTCATTTTCTCCCCTTTTTCCCCGCCCTCCCTTCCCTCCCTACCCACTAAACGTTCAACGTATACAATAAACCCATTAAACAATGTCATCACAATGAAAATACACAAGAAAATTGTGTCATCCACTTTTGTGTCAACCAGTTCATTTCGTCTTCTTCTCATTCTATAATTTTAGAGGGTGGAGGTCCGCGGTAGGCCCTCTGCTGTGTTCCATGTACGGTTCCCAAATAATGTGACTTTATTTTTTAAATGATATGTTATTTTTTCCAATGGAATACATTTATTCATTCCCATGTACTCTCAGGCTCTCTTCTGAATTCCAAGTTGACATTATACATTTTTTTGCTAACCCTAAGGCTATCATAATAAATCTTTTTTGCACTTCATCCAGTTTAAGGCCTAATTCTTTACTTCTTATATTACTTAGAAGAAAGTTCTCTGGATTTTTTGGTATGTTGCTTTTTGTGATTTTATTTAATATCTGGTTTAGATCTTCCCAAAACTTTTCCACTTTCTCACATGCCCAAATTGCATGTACTGTTGTTCCCATTTCCTTCTTACAGAGAAAACATCTGTCTGATACTGTTGGATCACATTTATTTAACTTTTGGGGTGTGATATATAGCCTGTGTAACCAATTATATTGTATCATACATAACTTTGTGTTTATTATATTCCTCATAGTTCCGGAGCATAGCTTTTCCCATATTACATTTTTTATCTTTATGTTTAGATTTTTTCCCACTTTTGTTTGGGTTTACAGCTTATTTCATCAATCTCTTTCTCTTGCAGCTTGATGTACATGTTTGTTATAAATCTTTTAATTATCATTGTGTCTGTAATCACATATTCAAAGCTGCTTCCTTCTGGTAATCTCAGTCTGCTTCCCAATTTGTCCTTTAAGTAGGTTTTCAGTTGGTAGTATGCAAACATTGTACCATGAGTTATTCCATATTTGTACCTCATTTGTTCAAAAATAAATTATTTCCCAAAAAACAATTTTCTATTCTTTTAATTCCTTTTCTCTCCCATTCTCTAAAGGTAAGGTTATTGTGAAAGGGATTAGTTGATTTTGCATCAATAATAATTTTGGTAGTTGGTCATTTGTTTTTTCCTTTCTACGTGAATCTTCTTCCAAATGTTGAGCAGATGGTGCAGTACTGGTGAACTTCTATATTGCACCAGTTTTTCATCCCACTTATAAAGTACATGTTCTGTAACCTTCTCCCCTATTTTATCTAACTCTATCTTGGTCCAATCTGGTTTTTCCCTTGTTTGTTAAAAATCTGATAGATATCTTAATTGTGCTGCTCTATAATAATTTTTAAAGTTTGGTAGCTGCAAACTACCTTGTTTGTACCATTCTGTTAATTTATCTAGCGCTATCCTCTATTTCCCACCCCCCCAACTTTCCATAAGAATTTCCTTATTATTCTCTTTAGTTCGTTGAAGAATTTCTGTTAAGGGAATTGGTAATGATTGAAATTGGTATTGTATCCTTGGGAAGATATTCATTTTAATGAAATTTACCCTCCTATCAGTGTTAGTGGTAAATTTTTCCAATGTTCTAAGTCATCTTGTAATTTCTTCATTAATGGTTGATAATTTATTTTGCATAGATGGCCTAGATTATTATCTCGTCTAATACCTAGGTATCAGATTGCTTGTGTTGCCATTCAAATGATTCTTTCTTAAACTTTGTGTAATCCACATTATTCATTGGGATCGCTTCACTTTTATTTGCGTTGATCTTGTACTCCCATATTTCTCCATATTCCTTCAATTTTTTATGTAATTATTTTATTGATAATTCTGGTTCTGTTAAGTACACTATGATGTCATCTGCAAATAAACTGATTTTATATTCCTTCTCTTTTATTTTTATCCTTTTTATTTTATTTTCTATTGTTATCAGTTCTGCAAAAGGTTCTATAGCTGAAGCGAACAGTTAGGGAGATAGTGGACATCCCTGCCTAGCTGACCTGCTTAATTTAAATTGGTTCGACATATATCGATTTACTGTCACCTTCGCCATTGGTCCCTTATATAATGCTTTAATCCAATTAATATATTTCTTGGTCTATACGATGCTGGTGTTAGTGGATCTTTCCCCATCTTTGGTATTACTGTAATTATTGCTGTTTTACATGAATCTGGCAAGTTTTGTGTTTCTTCTATCTGGTTCATTACTTCCAGGAGAGGAGGAATTAATAACTCTAAATGTTTTATAGAATTCTATTGGGAGTCCGTCCTCTCCAGGCGTTTTATTGTTCGGTAGCTTTTTTAATATATCCTGTATTTCCTCTATTTCAAATGGTTTTATCAATTTGTTTTGCTCCTCTTCTTGCAATTTTGATAGTTCAATTTTAGCTTGAAACTCATCTATTTTGTCTTCTTTCCCTTCGTTCTCAGTTCCGTATAATTCCTCTTAGAATTTCTTGAAGTTTTCATTGATTTCTGTTGGGTTATATGTAATTTGTTTGTCCTTTTTCCTTGATGCCAATACCGTTCTTGTATCTTGTTCTGTTTTAAGCTGCCAAGCTAGTATTTTTTTCTCCTAGCTCATAATACTTCTGCTTTATTTTCATTATGTTCTTCTCCATCTTATACATTTGTAGTGTTTCGTATTTAATTTTTTTGTCCGCCAATTCTCTTCTTTTTGTTGTATCTTCCCTTGTTGCTAGTTCTTTTTCTGTACTTACTATCTCCCTTTCCAACTGCTCCATTTCCTGATTGTAGTCCTTCTTCATCTTAGTTACATAACTTATTATCTGCCTCTGATGAAGGCTTTCATTGCATCCCATAATATAAATTTGTCTTTCACGGATTCCATATTTATTTCAAAGTACATTTTAATTTGGTGCTCAATAAATTCTCTAAATTCCTGCCTTTTAAGTAGCATGGAGTTTAACCTCCATCTATATGTTCTTGGTGGGATGTCCTCCAGTTCGAGTGCTAATAACAGGGGTGAGTGATCAAATAACAATCTAGCTTTATATTCCGTTTTCCTAACTCTCCCTTGGATATGGGCTGACAACAGGAACAGGTCAATCCTTGAGTATGTTTCATGTCTACTCGAATAATATGAGTATTCCTTCTCCTTTGGGTGTTGTCTCCTCCATATGTCCAAAAGTTGCATTTCCTCCATTGATTTAACCATAAATTTGGCTACTTTGTTCTTTTTGCTAGTCTTTTGTTCAGTTTTATCCATCTTTGAATCCAAATTAAGGTTAAAGTCCCCTCCTATCAATATATTCCCCTGCGTATCTACAATCTTCAAAAAAATATCTTGCATAAACTTTTGATCCTCTTCAATAGGTGCATATATATTGACCAAATTCCAGAGTTCTGAATATATCTTACACTTTATCATTACATTCCTCCCTCCTGGATCTATTATTTCCTCCTCTATTTTGATTGGTACATTTTTATTGTTTAATATAGCTACACCTCTGGCTTTTGAATTATATGATGCTGCCGTTACGTGTCCTACCCAGTCTCTCCTTAATTAATTATGTTCCACTTCAGTTAGATGAGTTTCCTGCACGAATGCTATATCTATTTTTTTCTTTTTTCAGTAAATTTAATAGCCTCTTCCTTTTGATTTTTATAGTCATATAGTTCAACATGGCCATCTCATACTCTGTTTACATCTCATTTCTGCTTCCTCACCACCTTTCCCCTTTTCCCTATTTTCATTTCTTAGTTTTCGTTTTTTGAACGCAATGTATGACAACACTTCTAAAACATAAAATACTTCAACCACTCCCACATCTAAAATTCCCTTCACCCCAAGTGTCCCCCCACCCCCCCACCCCCGAGTCGCCCCTTGTCCTTTGCTGGGCAACCACAACTCCCTTCTCCATTCGGACTGTGAACCCTTTCGCAAGTGTCAACTGATTTCGCAGTGACTGTTATTCTCTCCCACCCAACCCCCTCCAGAAAATTTTTATCTTCACATTAAAACAGAGCTCCTCCTCTTTTCTTCTTTTTATTTATTTACCTCCTCCTCTTCCCCCCTTCTCCCTTACTTCCCTTTTCTTCCCTCCTTTAGTTCTTACTTATACATTATTTTTACATCTTTATATGTAGTTTGTTGTCATTCTTCGTTCTTGTTACCTCTCTTTCTGTCTTGCAGGCGTTCTGCAAATTCTCGTGCTTTCTCTGGATCCGAGAACAGTCTGATTTGCTCCCCCGGGATAACTATTTTAAGCACCGTTGGATATCTTAACATATATTTATAGCCTTTTTTCCATTGGATTGATTTTGCTGCGTTAAACTCCTTCCTCTTCTTTAGGAGCTCAAAACTTATGTCTGGGTAGAAAACATTTTTTTTGACCTTTGTACTCCCATGGTTTTTTGTCTTCTCTAACTTTATTCATTGCCTTCTCCAATATATTTTCTCTTGTGTATCTCAGAAATTTTACTAAAATGGACCTTGGTTTTGGTTGTGACTGTGATTTCGGGGCTAGTGTTTTGTGTGCCCTTTCTATTTCCATTCCTTCCTGCCTTTCTGGCATTCCCAGGACTTTTGGGATCCATTCTTTTTTAAATTCTTTCATATCTTTGCCTTCTTCATCTTCCTTTAGGCCCACTATCTTTATATTGTTTTGCCTACTATAGTTTTCCATTATATCCATCTTCTGAGCTAACAACTCTTGTTTCTTTAACTTTTTTGTCACTTTCTTCCTATTTTCTTTTTAAGTCGTTCACTTCCATTTCTGCTGCCATGACACGTTCTTCCACATTTTCCTTTCCCTACATCTGTTATGACCAGCTCTATTCTACTCACTTTTTCTTCTGTACTTTTCTTTTTTCTTTTCATTTCACTAAATTCTAGTGTCAACCATTCTTTTAATGCTTTCATTTGTTCTTGAAATTTTTTTTAATCTTTGTACTGTCCATTCATTTTACCTTCTATTCCTCTGTGCAGAGCTTGGTGTTCTTCTTCTGTGTCTGCTCTTGGGCTCATGTCTTCTATTTCTCTTCCTTGTATCTGTGTCCCTTCTGACTTTCTTGTTGAGCTGCTTGTCTCAGTTTGTTAGGTTTTTTTTTCATGGTTTCTTGATGTTGGTCCTCTTCTTCTGGGCTGGTTATCTGTTGGGCCTCCTGCTTCTTGTTTTCTCTCATCCCTCCCTCTCCCGTTGCTTTTTCTTCCAGCTGGGTGCCCTGCTGTTGTGCAACTCTCAGCTGTTCGTGCTGTGTAGTTTCACTCCACAGCTGGTCCCCTCTCCCGTTGGTGTTCTCCTTGTCCTTTTTGTGTAGAGTTGCGCACCTCTGTTTGGTTCAGTGAGCCGTTTTTGCAGTCCTGCAGTCAGTCGGTCGTGACCCTGCAGGGTCTCCACTAACCTCGGGGAGCAGGCTCCTCTTTCCATGGCGGGTCCCTGCTTTTTCATGCAGGTAAGGCCTTCTTCACTTTTGTTCTTCTTTTCTGGAGAGGGCTGGTATTCTCCTACCGGCCACTACTCCATCACATGACGCCTCCTGTAGTTCTATCTTGAGTTTGGAATACATCCATAATTGTCATGCTAATACTTTGGATAAAATTCCATAAATCAGTTAACAATTAACTTTTTTTCTAATGCAAATAAATCCTTCAATACTTACATGACAGTGTATGAACTCCATCACTCATTAATACACGATACCTTGGGGGTCCATTTGTAATTTTCCGAATACTCTGTAAACAAAATGAATTCTTACATGGCAAAGGCATTTTTCTCCAGTGGATACATAATAAATTCAGCAGCAGACAAAAAGGGCCCTTTCCAATAGTCACCCAAACAAACTCCAATCATTATAATTTGAGCAGCTCATTGCTGACACATCAGGTGTGTTGAACCTCAATTTCATGCTCACAGCTAAATATAACAGGACAGATTACATATTACTTACGTCACAAGTCACCTCGAGACTGCAAATTTTTAAGTGCAAATTGAATTTCAGCAAATCTTCCTTGCTAGTTTAAAAAATGTTTTGCTCGAAGACAGCACCACCCACAAATCTGGCAAGTTCTCAGGAGGAATTAATCACCACGGCAAATTCCTGCTAATTGTGTATGCTGTTTGTTTGCAGGCCTTTGAAGTGGTTTGAAAAATTAAGATGCCACTTCTGGGCACAAAAAAACACCAAGAGATCTTTTAAAAGCATTCAAATGCAAATTTAATTTACAAGAAAATGACAGCTACACTCCTATTGAATCAACAAATGATTGTGTGTTTAGTTTCTCAAGTAATTTCCAGTAAAATGAAAATAAATTACACACATTCTATTTTCTATCATATTAATTGAACTACAGTTATCACAAAATATATCATGCGATTTTATTAAATAAAATCACAGAAATGGATCACAAATTTTCCATACACAAAATTCCAAGCTTGATTGGAAATGAGAACAAAATATTTTTGAACAATCGTGCAATTCGGAGTGAAATTTGCAAATGGTTTGTGAAATGCACTCGAAGTAGAAAAACACTGATCGAAAGATTCACTTTTATTGAGCTTTCATTTATTCTAATCCTGCTTGCATTACCAAGACATCAACTGGGTAATAACAACACATCCAATTAAAAAAAGCCAAGGGAAGTGCAAAAATGCCCAAATGTGGAAGCCCTGAACTAGTACTTAGCTGCTTGAGCCTGTTAAACTCACTCTGCTCTTTTCGGATCACAAACTCCTTGCAGCAACCCAACAGATCTCCAAAAAAAAACTGGCTGCAATGTTTGGCTGACTCCATGTTCAGCAACACCACCATTCACTTTAATGGAAAGGAATGGCTGTGAAGGAAAGAAGCAAGTTTAAGGTCATTTGTGTTTCCTTTTGGAAGTGAATTGATATTTCAGCTTTTAATACTTTTAACATAATTTTTTCTGAATTTTAAAAAGTGTCATTCACTCGGAAGAAGCAATTAAGAACACGTGATGGACTCTGTCATTCTCAAACAAGCTCTGGTGTTTTCAGGTAAAGCAGCCATGACACCTAGAGATGTTAACCCACGATGGACACCGGAGCAGCCTGGGCACAGTAGATAGCCTACCACACAAGAAATGGACTCAAATTTTGTGAGCCCATGTCTGGAATGTTGTGCTCTCGTGTCCCTACCCAAGGAATAAAGAAATGCTACTGATTGCCAGATGATTGATTCCTAGGAAATCTGCTTTACGTAAGAGAGATTAAACAGACTAGACCTAGATCCACTTGGGCATAGAAGAATGGGGAGGTCACCTCATTGACACATCTCCTTGGGCTTGATATGGTAATTGCCATGGTTGAGGTCAAAGTAAGGGTTAGGCCATTCAGAGATGAGAAGAAACTGTCATCAACAGAATAGTGAATCTTTGGAATTCTCTTGCCAAGAACAGTGGAAATCTGTCGTTGAATAATATTTAAGATTGAGAACATCGATATTGGCTATTAAAGGAATCAATGGATATGGGATCAGTGCAGGTCAAAGATCAGCTGTTAACTTCCTTCACTACAGATCAAGGAGCCAAACAGCCTTATCCACTATTTTTCTTTTAAATATAACAGAATTTTACCAAATGATGGCTCAAGTTCACAAAAGAAAGGAATGGGGAGTTGATTTGGCAGGTGGCATATTATATAGTTCACAAACACTGCTATGGGATTTATTTTTTAAATGCAAAACTGTACTAGTCAGGCTGGAATTTATGTTACATACAATGAAGATATTTACTTCATAATGGTTAATTGCTGGACCTGATTACAAACAGAGTAAGAAAGAAGTTACTTACAATGACTTGTAAAAGTGGCTGTGAAGGAGTTCCCCCTTGAACTATTGACTGCAAAACAAAGATAAAAAATCGTTGTTGTTTCTTCCACAACAATATACAGTCCAAGACCTTTGAATTATCAAAGATAATCATTTGGATTCTGAACAAAAAAGAACTTCAGTTGTTCAGGTAGCATTCATTGTGCTGGGTCCCTTTATCAAGACTAAGAGAAATGACCATCTCCATCCACTGATGCTGCCTGAACTACTGAGTTTCTCCTGCTTCTTGTTTACTCGCGACTCCAGCAATTACTGTTGTTTCATTTCTCTGGATTCTAAAGTACTTTGTGCTCACAGTGAAAAAGGAATTTGCAATTCAAGACGATTCATAAATATTAGACCTCAGTGTTAAAGCTTTTGCAGAGCATTCTACTATTTCACACCTCCCCAAAAACATCTCCACAATTCAGACACAAATAAAAGTTAATGCAGCACTATGTGACTGCATCCTTTCCATTTTCATGGGATAGTCACATTATGGTTGCATCACAGGACTAATATCCAAAGGCCTGGACAATTGATCAAGAGACAAATTCAAATCGTTATACATTTCTCTTTCAATCTTTTTTTATTGGTTTCTATAATATATACAGTACAATGAAGAAAAGGGAACAAAACTTAAAATACAATATCCTACACACATTATATATATTAAAAAAGTACTCCATTTTAAAAAAAGAAAAATTACAAAAAATACCTGAGCAACTTATCCTGAGGGTTACATACATTTGGTTTCTTTTGATTTACACAGTGAATCAAAAAACAAAGGTAAGACTATATGTCATCTGGAAGAGTGAGAGAGTACATCTAATGACATTGACATCAAATGAAAATAAGACACAAAAGGTCACCATGTATCTTCAAATTTCACCGATGAATCAAATACATGATATCTAATTTTTTTCTGAACTTAAACAGGACATAATATGAGAGAACCACTGAAACACTGTTGGAGGTCAAGAGTCTTTCTGTTTGAGTAAGATGGCTCTTCTAGCCAACAATGTAGAGAAGGCCGCAACCCGTGGTACAGGTACAGAAAAACTCCCTGCGTCTGGTTCAATCACCTCAAAAAGTGCAGTTATTGGATTGGGCTGCAGTTCCAGCTGAAATACAGTTGAAAAGATATTAAAAATGTCTTTCCAATCGATTTCTAAGGATGGTCAAGACATACATGTCAATGTAGCAATATTAGATTTGCATCTGTCATAAGTAGGTTTACTATTATAAAAAATACAAGCCAGTTTATCTTTGAACATGTGCACCACTTTGAATTGGATTAATGAATACATTGAAGATGTATTCACCACTTTAAGAATCTTGTCCCATAGATCTTCTGATAAGGGTCTTGCAAATTCAATTCCCAAGCCTTTTTAATCTTATCATGAAGTACTGAATGTAATTACAATAATCTATCATACACAATTCCAATTAATCTTTTCTGAGAAGGATTCAATTGAAAAATATTACAAACTAGTCATGGTTTGATATAAAAATGGAAAGTCCAGTAATAAGATATTTAAGAAATTTCTATTATGTAAATATCTAAAATAAACAAATGTCATATTTACTTTCTAGCTGTTCAAAAGACATTAAACAACCTTCCTTAAATAAATTTGCAAAAGAAATAATATCTTTGATTTTCCATATAGAGAAAGATCGATCAATTATTGATGGTTGAAAAAAAAGCTATGAGAAATTGCACTATTTTCTTAAATTTAAACATTTCCTAAATTTGAACCAGATTGACAATCTATGTTTGAGTTTTCGATTCGATATATCCTTATTGATCTTGGAAAAGCTAAATGGAAGAGAGGTACCCAATAAAGCCACAAAATTCTAAATCTGTCCATAATGGACAATTCAATTTGTCAGAATAAAAAAAATCCAAAAAGTTAGGTAATGAATATTAACAGTCCAGTCATAAAATTTAAAATTAGGTAGGGCCATACCTCCATCTTTCTTCAATGAAATTTACTTGAGTCTTTGTTCTTCCAAATAAAGGAAGAACCTTTTGAAGTCAATATTATCAAAAAAATACTTTGGGAATGAAAACTGGAATCGCTTGAAATAAATATAAAAACTTAGGGCATATTATCATTTTAACTGCATTAATACGACCTATTAAAGATATCGATAAAGGAGACCATCTAGAAAAAGATAATCTCACATACTCGAATAAAGGAGAAAAAATGAATTTATAAAAATCTTTAAATTATTTAGTAATTTTTAACCCCTAAGTATGTGAAATTATCTCTTGATAATCTTTAATGAAACTTGAGTGTAGATAGGGACCTGCATAATCGGAAAAAGTTCACTTTTATAAAGATTTAATTTATATCCAGAGAAAGAGCGTAATTGAAAAAACATAAATAACATAGCTGGGATAGATCTATCGAAATCGGAAATATAAACTAATAGGTCATCTGCATTCAAAAAACCTTACGAGTTACTCAGTTTCTGACAACCCCTTGAACCTCATGAGTGTCTCTAAGGGCTATTGCCAGAGGTTCTAAAGCTAAATCAAATAGCAAGGGGCTCAGGGGACTTCCTTTTCTAGTTTCCCTAAACACCCTAAAAAAGGAGGATTTGTTATTATTAGTAACCACCTTAGCTATAAACCAATTTAATCCATGTTTTTAAAAAAGCCTATACCAAAATTAAATATTTTTAATGTTTCAAATAAATAGTTCCACTCCACTCTGTCGAAAGCCTTTTCAGCATCGAGAGAAACTATACATTCTGGCTTTATATCCAAAAAGGAATAAATAATGTTTGATAATCTACCAATGTTAAAATGTTAACAAATCCAGTCTGATCTTTAGATATTACAGAGGGAAGGATATTTTCCAACCTACCAGCCAAAATCTTAGAAAGAACCTTAAAATCTACATTCAGCAAAGAAATTGACCAATAGGAAGTGCATTCAGTCAGATCTTTATCCTTTTTAGGAGTCAATGAAATTGACATTTCATAAAAAAAGTTGCTGGTAAGATCCCAGAAAAAACAGAATTTTCAAATACTTTACATTTTTCTGCCTTCTCCCTGTAACCTTTGATGCCCTGAACTCATTAAGAACTTGCCAACCTCCACTTTAAAAATGCCCAATGACTTGGCCTCTACAGTCATCTGTGGTAATGAATTCCACCACCCACCCCCCGCCCTTGGCCTGCGACTCTCCCACAACTGAAAGCATCTTCCCCTCGTTCACTCTCGCCCCTTCAATGTGAAACTGTGAATACAGTAAAGTGCCTGCTATCTGGAATTCAAGCAACTGGCAAAAAAACCCACAAACAAACAAACAAACAAATAAATAAATAGAGAGAAAGTAACTAAGAATAAATACAAATGTAAATAAAAGTTTTAAATTGAAAAAATGAATGTTCTGAAGTAATACATAAACCTTTGGTGATGATAGGAGTAATATTTCTTTTTAATATTTTATTTTAACTTTTCTAAGACTCAGAATATTATTCTTCTTCTTTCTTTGGCTTGGCTTCGCGGACGAAGATTTATGGAGGGGGTAAAAAGTCCACGTCAGCTGCAGGCTCGTTTGTGGCTGACCAGTCCGATGCGGGACAGGCAGACACGATTGCAGCGGTTGCAAGGGAAAATTGGTTGGTTGGGGTTGGATGTTGGGTTTTTCCTCCTTTGCCTTTTGTCAGTGAGGTGGGCTCTGCGGTCTTCTTCAAAGGAGGCTGCTGCCCGCCAAACTGTGAGGCGCCAAGATGCACGGTTTGAGGCGTTATCAGCCCACTGGCGGTGGTCAATGTGGCAGGCACCAAGAGATTTCTTTAGGCAGTCCTTGTACCTTTTCTTTGGTGCACCTCTGTCACGGTGGCCAGTGGAGAGCTCGCCATATAATACGATCTTGGGAAGGCGATGGTCCTCCATTCTGGAGACGTGACCCATCCAGCGCAGCTGGATCTTCAGCAGCGTGGACTCGATGCTGTCGACCTCTGCCATCTCGAGTACCTCGACGTTAGGGGTGTGAGCGCTCCAATGGATGTTGAGGATGGAGCGGAGACAACGCTGGTGGAAGCGTTCTAGGAGCCGTAGGTGGTGCCGGTAGAGGACCCATGATTCGGAGCCGAACAGGAGTGTGGGTATGACAACGGCTCTGTATACGCTTATCTTTGTGAGGTTTTTCAGTTGGTTGTTTTTCCAGACTCTTTTGTGTAGTCTTCCAAAGGCGCTATTTGCCTTGGCGAGTCTGTTGTCTATCTCATTGTCGATCCTTGCATCTGATGAAATGGTGCAGCCGAGATAGGTAAACTGGTTGACCGTTTTGAGTTTTGTGTGCCCGATGGAGATGTGGGGGGGCTGGTAGTCATGGTGGGGAGCTGGCTGATGGAGGACCTCAGTTTTCTTCAGGCTGACTTCCAGGCCAAACATTTTGGCTGTTTCCGCAAAGCAGGACGTCAAGCGCTGAAGAGCTGGCTCTGAATGGGCAACTAAAGCGGCATCATCTGCAAAGAGTAGTTCACGGACAAGTTTCTCTTGTGTCTTGGTGTGAGCTTGCAGGCGCCTCAGATTGAAGAGACTGCCATCCGTGCGGTACCGGATGTAAACAGCGTCTTCATTGTTGGGGTCTTTCATGGCTTGGTTCAGCATCATGCTGAAGAAGATTGAAAAGAGGGTTGGTGCGAGAACACAGCCTTGCTTCACGCCATTGTTAATGGAGAAGGGTTCAGAGAGCTCATTGCTGTATCTGACCCGACCTTGTTGGTTTTCGTGCAGTTGGATAATCATGTTGAGGAACTTTGGGGGACATCCGATGCGCTCTAGTATTTGCCAAAGCCCTTTCCTGCTCACGGTGTCGAAGGCTTTGGTGAGGTCAACAAAGGTGATGTAGAGTCCTTTGTTTTGTTCTCTGCACTTTTCTTGGAGCTGTCTGAGGGCAAAGACCATGTCAGTGGTTCCTCTGTTTGCGCGAAAGCCGCACTGTGATTCTGGGAGAATATTCTCGGCGACACTAGGTATTATTCTATTTAGTAGAATCCTAGCGAAGATTACACACAGCATATTAACAGTATTTTAGAATTACAGCCTCATATGATTGCCCAAATCTCACCCCGATCACCAACTGCTAACATTAAAAAAAACAATTGTTTGAACATGCCTTCATTAATTAGTCCAGATCTTGATCTTCAGGAATTCAACGCTATTAACCTAACTATATTATTCAAACCTTTTTGGGAAGTTAATTATATCCTTAACCCAGTATGATTCAAATAAGGTTGCCGTATTTTAACAAACACTTCATATTTCTTTCTAAGATTATATATTATCCTCTCTAAGGAGGTGGGGAGGGCACACCTTTGCATTTCCATATTCCAGTGAGTAATAAGTAAGGGGGGGTGAGGAGTAAATATTCAGCCATCAGAATAACTTGGTTGTTCTCTGCTCGTGTAACAGCTGTTTGAATAAAGTTTGAATAAAGTTGTGTTTGAATGAAGAACTGGTCAATGCCACTCACCATTGAAGTGACTCTTAAAGTATTTCCTTATCCCTGCTTAGTAAGAGTCTTTATCTTTATTAGCATATTAAGTATATTAGTAAGGCTTTATCTGTAAACTTGGTGGGGTGGGGGTTTAATTATCTATAATGTTTTTGTTTGTCTTTCGGGTGGCTCTGTGGAGGGGGAAGAACTTGCAGCGAAAGTATGTGACTGAAAATAAGGTAAAATTCTATGGTTTTATGAAAGTAGAGTACAATATGGTCTTTCTGTCTTTTAAACTGTTTATGCAGGTGTATTAATTTGGCATTGCAAGAATGAGTATCAAGCAACTGGAAATTTGCTTATCTGGCATCTATCAATCCTCATAGGTGCCAGATACCAGGGTGTTACAGTTTTTATTTACCTATCCTTGTATAAATTTGTGTAGATATCCTTTTATATTTATTATCTCTTTACCTGTCTTACAGCAATGGTCTTCCAATAAAGGGTTGTACTAAAGTGGTGGGAGCAACATCACTGTGCACCCCACCTCCATGCAGCCACGAGCAGCACCACAGACAGGTGGCTGGCCAGGCTCTCATGGTGGGGAGGGAAGCAAGTTAGCCTGAGGCCCATTACATAGCTGCATACATACAATCGCACCCCCCCTGCCCCCCGCCCCCCCAGACAACCTCATCACCAGTTTGTTCAGTGAAGGTACAGTGTTTCTGTCTTTTAAACAGGTGCATTAATTAGGTATTGCAAGAGTCAGTCTCAAGCAACCAGAAATCTCACTTATCTGGTATCTTCCGATCTATGAAAGGGCCAGATTCCAGGAGTGTTACAGTATTTATTTACCTATGCTTATATAGGTATATGTATATATCCTTTTATATTTATTATCTCTTTACCTGCCTTGATATGTTTAGTATTGTACTACTGCTGTTAATGCATCTTGTGTCCATGCGTGGTTGCAGCAAGTAAGGACTTGTGTACATGACAAACGTTAATCTCATCTCAGACTGTGTTCCTAACATTGCACACTGCAGATCACCTATAACAAACTCATGGACCAGTGGATAACAGGATGAGAAGATGCCCCAAGGAATAAGAATTGCAAGAAGAGAGATAGAAACTATTGGAAAGGATGTGTAACATCATTGTGAAAACACACTAAGCAAATAGCAGCAGGATATTAATGAATATTATTATTTAAAAGAAAATTATTTCAGATGCCGTGGGCCTATTTCAGATGTCGATATGAAACCACATGAGATAGGTGCAATTTTAAATGGATATTTCTCATCAGCCTTTACTTTGGAGGGGAATCGCAGAATCCAAAAATTTGAAGGAAACAAGTAGCAACGTGCTGGACCATATTAGAACCACCAGGGAGGACTTGGCAGCCAAGGAGTGTATGAAAGAGGACAAAACCCCTGGGCCTGATGAAGTGCCTGAGGGGCAGCTTTTTCACTCAGAGAGTGGTCCCTATCTGGAATGAGCCATCAGATGAAATTATAGATGCAAAGAACTTGGTCAGATTCATGGCTAGATATGGACTAAATGTCACTCCTTCTGCTTATTCCTTGAAGGGCATCAGGCCCAAAATGTTGGCAATATATCTTTGCTTTTTATTGATGCTGAAAAGACTGGCCCAACCAGCACACATCTAGGTTTCCCCAGCATTGTATTTTTACTTCAACCAGTGTTTGCAGCCTTTCATGTTTTACTTCAGGAAAACAGGAAAGTCTGCATATGCTGGAGTCTAGTGCAATACACAAAGTTGCAATACATCTAGGCCATGTTGATAGCAGGAAGTGCTTCAAGTCAAGTGACCTTTATTTATTATTCATATCATGCTCGCATGGTAAAGACGAGATAGTGTTTTTCAAGGATCATGGAGCATATTTACATAAATATAAGTTAAAATAGAAGTTAAACACATTATTGTACTCTACTTTCATAAAACCATAGACACATACAGTATCCTCCATAAAATAGTGACAGTGGAAAAAAGAAAATGAAGTGGCAGGTAAGACAGCAGGGAAACAGGAAAGTTTGCAAATGTTAGGGTCAATTTTAAGTGCATAAAGGTGCTGGAGAAACTCAGCAGGAACACAGCATCTGTAGGGTGATCAATGACAAAGAGCTCAGGCCAAAATCACAAAGAAGGCTCGCCAGCAGCTAAACTTTGTGAGGAGTTTGAGGAGATTCAGTAAGTCACTGAAGACTCTCGTAAACTTCTACAGGTGTACCATGGAGAGCATTCTGGCTGATTGCATCACTGCCTGACATGGAAGCGCTAAATCTCAGGACAAGAATAAGCTTGAGGGTTGTTAACTTGGTCTGCGACATCACAGGCAACCAGACATCACTCCATCGAGGACATCAACATGAGGCGGTGTCTTTAAAAAGCAGCCTCTGTCCTGGAGGACCCCCACCATCCCAGGCCGTGCCTTCTTCACTCTGCTACTCTGCTACCATCAGGAGAAAAGGTACAGGAGCCTAATAAAGACAAGCCCTCAGCAGCACAGGGACAGCTCCTTCCCAGCTGAATAATCAATGAACCAAAGACACTGCCTTACTTTTCATGCACTGTTATTTTACATTATTGTTGTGAAATGGTTATTCTGGCCGCTGAGCGACCTGCTGAGTTTCTACAGGACGTTTGTGCATGGCAGGCGGGGGTGGGGGGAGGCGGGGGAGGGAGGGGAGGAGGCGGGGGAGGGAGGGGAGGCGGCGGGGGGGGGGGCGGCGGCGGGGGGGGGGGCGGCGGCGGGGGGGGGGGCGGCGGCGGGGGGGGGGGCGGCGGCGGGGGGGGGGGGCGGCGGCGGGGGGGGGGGCGGCGGCGGGGGGGGGGGCGGCGGCGGGGGGGGGGGCGGCGGGTGGGGGGGCGGCGGCGGGGGGGGGGCGGCGGGGGGGGGGGCGGCGGCGGGGGGAAAGGTCACACCAGCAATGGCCCAAGGAGTTGCACAACAGTGGTGGGAGCCACAGAGCCGATGCACCCCACCTCCATGCAGCCAGGAGCAGCACCACAGAGACAGGCGGCTGCAATGGCCGGGACGGCCAACACGCGAGCCTGAGGCCCATTACGCAGCTGGATACCTACCGCAATCGCCCCCTCGGACAACCTAATGGCCATCACGACGTCTTCCGAACACTTTTACTCTTATCCAGGCCGCCGCTTCCACGCTGGCGCCAATTTAATAAAAACAACCCACCTCGTTTCGCGATTCACCCGCGCGCTTTTACTTTTTTTCCCCCCCCCGACGTCATCAAGGCGCAGGCGCAATGCTATCGCCGCGCAGGCGCGTCCGGCCTGCGCGGTGACGTCACGACCCCGGCCAAGGCAGCCCGCGTCAGGCAGTCGCGCACAGGCCGATCCCACCGGCGGTTGCTATTGGTTCCACCAGTCGAATGACCACGGTAGGCTCCCCTGCTCTTCAATAGATGCCATTGCCCACAACCTGAGAGGGCCTGTTTTTTTTTTAAACCATTCTCTGCAGAAAGGCCAATGAGCAGAAATAGGCCATTCTGCCCATCGAGTCTGCCTTGAACTGATCCATTTCCCCACTGCCTTCAGGGGCGGATCTAGGGTGTGACAGACATGGCACATGCCCGGGCACCACTTGAAAGCCAACCGCCACCTCGCTCAGCGCTGCCGCCGTCACCCCAAACGTAAAAGGAACACATGCCTGTTTCTTCTATGCTTGGTACCCTTGTCCTCGTTCCTCATCCTAGTCTTCGCGCTCAATTATTCAACGCCAAATACAAGATGGTGGCCACCAAGGCCAGTTCTCGAGACACCTCCTTGATGCCTTTTATTTTGAAGTATTGGCCACCCCTGCCATAGGCACTATTTTGTGTCGATACACCCCTGTTGGCCTCCCCATTGATGTCTGGCTAATCAAGAACCTATTCTTTGTTTCTGTTCTGACTATTTCTTTGCTTATTCCTTGAAGAAGGGCTCAGGCCTGAAATGTCAGCACTATTTCTTCATCTGCAAGACTGGCTGAGTTCCTCCAGCATTTCCATGTGTATTTACAATCACTTTTGTGCTTCACTGAGAATCTCTGCCGAAATACACCCAATGACCAGGCAACAAATGCCACAGATTTACCACCCTATGGCTGAAGAAATTCCTCTGTTCTAAACTGATGCCCTTCAATTCTTGTACGAGACTATCCCACCATGAGAAACATCCTTTTTACGTCTACTCTGTCCATGCCTTTCAAAGTTCAAAATGTTTCAATGCAAATTCCCCCTCATTCTCCTAAATTCCAATGCATACAGACCAAGATCTGTCAAACACTCCTCATATGATAATCCTTTCATTCCCAGAATCATCCTTGTGAGCCTCCTTTGAACCCTCTCCAGCATCACCCCCCTCTTAAATGAAGAGCCTAAAACTGCTCCGTGAGGGCTCACCAGTGCCTTACAAAGCTTCAATATCACATCTCTGCTCTTAGATTCTATTTCTCTTGAAATAAATGCCAGCATTGCATTTGCCTTCTTCACCATCGACTCAACTTGTAAGTTTATCTTCAGGCATCCTGCTCAAGGATTCCCAGGTCCATTTGCATCTGTGTATTTTAATGTTCTCCCCATTAGTCGCATGGTTAGTACAATGCTGTCACAGTGCCAGTGATCAGGACTGGGGTTCGATTCCCACGCTGACTGCAAAGAGTTTGTTCGTTCTCTCCATGTGTGCGTGGGTTTCTTCCGTACTCCACTTTCAAAATCAAACTGGGGTTGGAGGTCAATTGGGTGTAATTGGGCAGCATGGGCTCGAGGTCTGAAGGGGCCTGTTACAGTGCTATATCTTTGGAATTTTGTAAATTCCCAAGATCTTGAATTTAAGTCAATTTAAAGATGATCCACCAAGATATGTCATTTGTTCAATGCAGCTCACAATAGTTCCACACAGGTTGCTCTTTCTTTATCATTGACTAAACCCCATCTAATCAGAGGGAAAACCTTTTACTAAATTCAATTACTGCAATCTCAATTTTCATTTGCATTATTTATTCCCAATTGGTTGAGATTCAAAATGTACCAGGAGTGTAGGTTAAATGGGTGTAAATTTTACGGCACTGACTCGTGGGCCGAAAAGGCCAGTTACTATGCTGTAAGTATACATTTGAAAAATAAATTTAAAAAAAATTTAAATTAAAAATATTTAATGTTTGCATGGTGCAGGACACTCAGCAAATCCAGAGCACTGGTAGTCCTTAATTATTTCCCTAAGCTTTTTTCCCAATCACAGTATTAGCTATGACTTCTAATTTATATGTCCCTGGCAATCTGCCCATGTGCTCAGTCCTTCTACTTCCTCATTGCCACATCCACTGGCATCTTCAAAATCATATTATTAATTCTCCTGTAGATTGTCTAAACTCGCTTGCTGCTACAAAGACCAGGTTTGAGCATATATTTGCTAATTATCATAAAGTTATGTATGCCACAGGTTTCATAGTGTGGGGCATTAGACTGTTCCCTTAGTTTTTCAATGAATTTGCTGATGTTTGACAATGGTCTTAATAGGTTTTGAAAAATGTTCAAGGATACAGATTTCTGTGTGGCATTTCTGAGAAACATTCAATCATTTGAATTAAAGATTTGTAGTATAAACAGCAAAGCTAAAATGGTAGAATAGTGAAGCAAACTACTCCATCTATCAATTTCTTGCCCAAGCTACTCCAATCATACCTCCTAAATCTACTTATGCCGTTACAGCTTCAGTGAGTGGGGGTTTGAATCCGGTGCTGTCTGTCAAGAGTTTATACCTTCTCCCTGAGTCTGTATGGGTTTTCTCTGGGTGCTCTGGTTTCTTCCCATCCTTCAAAACCTGGGTGTAATTGGGTGGCACGGGCTCATGGGCCAGAAGGGCCTGTTTCTGTGCTGTATGCTGAAATATAATAATTTTTTTTGTTTTTAAAAAAAATAAGGGTACCAGATGGAAAGGAGCAAAATCATCTCCAGTAAAAGACGAAAGTCTGGAGGTCTCACAGCGTCCGTAGGAGGTAAATATTTATTACCAACGTTTCAGGCCTGAGCCCTTCTATTAGCTTGGTGTAACTCCTGCAACTCACCGCCCAGCAGCCCTGTGTGAGAACTTCACTAGAAGGACTGCAGTGGTTCAAGAGACAGCTCCCCACTACCTTCTCAAGGGCAGTAAATACATAACTTGCCATTGATAGCCATATCATATCTGAAAAATGAACATTGGAAAATAACCTCTGGTTCTCTTGCCTATCACTTTAAATTTATGACTTGATTGATCCTACAGTCATTGGATTATGTTTATCTTTATTTACTCCATTTAAATGTTATTGATTTTAAACACCCTATCAAATCTTTTCTGAGAATGTGGTGAGAAAATTCAGTGGAGTCGTTCAATATTTACATTCATCAGGTAGTAGAATTCCGACAAATGAACAATCATGAAGGCAAGTCGGGGGCTTAAAGTGGGGGGGGGGGGGGGGGGTTCCACAAAGTCACCCATTTTTACTTTGAGTCTGCATCTGCCGCAATTAGAAGCAGTAGTGACTAGTGATGACTCTCATAGCTATCAAGGGTGACAACAGGAGTTAGGCGGAAAAGTGGCAGTGGATTTCAATCTGGGTAAGTGTGAGGTGGTGCATTTTGGAAGGTCAAACCTGAAGGCCGAGTACATAGTTAATGGCAGCAGCGGTGGATTAACTACCACCTGGGCCCAAGGCTGAGCTTTAGGAAGGGCCACCCTGACCTTGCCCCCCTCCTCTCTCGCCCCACGGCCCCACACCTTTCGACTGAAACTGAAGGAACTCAGCTGGTCTCGTAGCATCCACAGGAGGTAAAGATACCCTGAAGCAGGACTCAGGGCCGAAACATCGGTACTACATCTTTACCTCCTTCGGACGCTGCAAGACTGCTGAGTTCTTCCAGCGTTGTCATTTTGCAACTCAGTTTCCAAACATGAGATCAGCTTCTCCTCTGGCATGTTTTTGTATTGCACTTGCCCTCAACTCTGCAGACTTTCTTGTTTAACACCTTTAACGTTCGGAATGGGTTGCACTATTTTTACTTCCTGGTGTTAGAATAGACTGGTCTAGGCAGAGTGGAGAGATAATATGGGATTACAAGCTGTGATTTAACTAGCGGTCACTTCAGTGGTGATAGGAATTTGCCATAAAGAATGTAGTAAATAGCTCTCAGTTCATTGTTATTTTCCAAGTCTTTGTCTACAACCACGAAAAGTTCAGGGTTTATTCCAGTCCCATCACAGCACCCTTCAAGAACAGAAACATAATATCTCTTTTCTCTGTGTCTGCAAGATTGTACCCCAGAGTTGTAACTCTGTCCCTCCCACCACCAACCCCCCCCCCCCACCCCAGCCTGGGTCTCTCAACATTCTGCACAACGCTGAATTAAACAGAAAGTGCTGGGCAGAGGTCGCATCCCCCGACCCCATCCCCCTCGCGCCGGGCAGGGAGAGGTCCCCGTCCTGCTGGGCAGGCAGAGGTCGTCGACCGTACCGCCCCAATCATCCTCCACCTTCCCACCAAACTATTAGATTTTTAACATTTCTGACCAAATTGGATGTTAAAAATTTAATAGTTTGGTGGGAAGGTGGAGGATCGCACACATGCCGGTGATGCTGCAAATCTTGGTGGAAGTGTGCTGACTGGCTGCATCCCAGACGGGGATGGTGATACTAATACCCCTGAGCATAAATCCCTGCAAAAGGTAGTGAACACAGCCCAGGACCTCACAGGCAAAACACTCCCCACTATAGGGAACACTGCCGCCGGAGAGCAGCAGCAATCAGCAAGGATCAGCACCCACTCTGTTCTCACTGCTGCCTTCAGGAAAGAGGTGTAGGTGCCACAAGACTCGCACCACCAGGTTTAGGAACAGCTGCTACCCTCCACCATCAGACTACTCTACAACAAACTCAATCAGGGACTCATTACTTTTCCACTTTATTGCTGTCTGTATTACACAGTTTACATTTCTTTATTTGTTGACATGTGCATGTGGTATGCAGTTTTTTTTTGCATAACTAATAAGTGGTCATTCTGTCTTGCCCGCAGGAGAAAGAAGCTCAGGTAAAAACGCAATACCGGAGAATCTCAGCAAGTCAAACAGTGTACCTTATATAGCAAAGATAAAGATACATAGGCTTAAACCCTTCACCAAGGTAAGATTCATCAAATAACCTCAGGGTTGTATGTGATATTGTGTGTGTAATCTGACAATAAATCTGAAATATGAGGTGACCATCATCCTCTCACCAGTGAGCTGTCCACTGGGACCCCAATTTCTTCCCTGCTCCATGTCTCTCTTTTCCACCAAGTTACCAGCTGGCAGCTTCACCATTTTCCCTCTGCTTGCTTGAACAGCTTGAAGCGTGCAAAGGGAATAACTCACTGAACATTCATGTCATTATCTCGCCTCTCCCTGGGTGGAAATCAAATCAAGTTGTGGCATTAGGGGTGTGGGCAGGAGAATAAGCCCTGGAAGTGAGGGCTAAAATGGGAAACGGCAGAGATGTAGTTTTCTCCTGCGTGTTTGTGCCTGAGTGGTAGCTGGCATATGTTCCTTACATAATAAG
Organism: Narcine bancroftii; assembly: GCF_036971445.1. Taxonomy (NCBI): domain Eukaryota; kingdom Metazoa; phylum Chordata; class Chondrichthyes; order Torpediniformes; family Narcinidae; genus Narcine; species Narcine bancroftii. Next base: position 6,370,710 of record NC_091482.1, read on the forward strand.
TGTAATTCTCAAAGTCTATTGTTAGATTGCATCTAATCAGTCTGGTGCAACATGCAAATTAGAGAAATGTTAGCATTTGTTGCAGTTGTCAACTAATGGCATAATTTCATCTTCCTATAAGCATGTACCAGGAGAAGACTACAACTAAAAGGGGAGCAGTTAAAATCATGGCATTCTGTGTCTTGAAAGGGTAGAAATAAATACAATTAAACCATCGTCTCCACAATTCAGGACCTTTGGAATACTGACTTTCCGGAAAGTGACAACATCTGCTGTATCCCCCCTTGTCAAACTGTTTCAAACAATCTGAAAAGCGAACAGTCAAACCTTTTTCTTCCACCTTATGCTGAGTTTCACAGAAGCAGAAGCAAAGATAGTAACGGAGATTGATTTGGAAACTGTCCTCTCAGTTTCAAGATGTGACAAAACTTGGGGTTTTTTGTAGCAGCTAAATTGCTATAATTTTTTAAAATTAGTAAATTTTGTGATGCTTGTTAAATATTTGATAAATTTTTAAAAAATAAAATATTTTAATAAATAAGGTTTGGGATGACATCGGAAACCCTGGCAATTTTCAACAGAGGTGTGGTGGAAAGTGACCAGCTGCATCATGGTCTGATACACCAATACCCTGAGCGTAAAGCCCTGCAAAAGGTAGTGGAGACAGCCCCAGGACATCACAGGCAAATCCCTCCCCACCATCGAGAACATCTACAGGGAACGCTGCCATCGGAGAGCAACAGCAATCATGAAGGATCCACACCACCCAGCACACGCTCTGTACTTGCTTCTACCATCGGGAAAGAGATGTCAGTGCCACAAGACTCGCACCACCAGGTTCAGGAACAGATGCTACCCTTCCACTATCAGACTCCTCAATGACAAACTCAATCAGGGACTCAGTTAAGGACTTTTACTTGTGCACTTTATTGATTTTTTTCTATCTCTGTATTGGACAGTTTGTTTACATTTCTTCATTTGTTTACATGTGTACGTTGAGTCTGTTTTTTTTGCATTGCTGATAAGTGGTAATTCTGTCTTGTCCAGAGGAAAACGAATCTCAGGGTTGTATGTGATCTCATGTATATACTCTGACAAGAAATCTGAATCTGAAATTAGTGTAAAAAAAGAGGAAAGTGAGGTTGTGTCTGTGGTTTATTTCTATTGTTCAGGAGGACCACCCTCCACAACACATCAATAACTCTTCAATGGAGAGAGTGAAAAGCACAAAGTTCATTGGAGTTCAGTTAACTAGTGACCTATCCTGGACACATAACATCTCCTCACATGTCAGGAAGATGCAACAGTGACTGTACTTGCTGAGAAGACTGAAGAGCATTGATCACCATGATGTCATCCTTCTATAGGAGCTCCATTGATAACGTCCTGCATCACAGTGTGGTATAGTGGCTGCAGAGAAACGGATCAGAGGTCAATCCAAAGGACCATAAAAATGGCAGAGAGGATCACTGGAGTCTCCCTCCCCCCATCGATATGATCTACTGGGATCATTGTCTGAAGAGGGCATGCAAAATCATTGAGGACCTTCACACAGCTTCTTTCAGATTCACCTGCTGGGGAAGAGATACAGGAGTATCAAAGCCAGCACCACCAGTGAGCATGCTGAATGACCAAAGGATGGTTCACACGAACCATCCGAGTCTCGCATATTTATGATCCAATATTTATTTATATCTATGAATATTTGTCCTTCGTATGTATTGTTTGTCTGTATGTGTGTTGTCTGTGTGTTTTGCATAGAGAATTGGAGAACGTTGTTTTGTCAGGTTGTAACTTGTGCAATCAGATGACAATAAACTTGACTTGAATCAGAAATCTGATGGCAGGGAAAGAAGCTGATTTTGAAGAAGTTTCTATGAAGCATGAACTAAAAATGCTGAAAGAACTCAGTAGGTCTCTATAGCATCCCTTTTTTTTAAAGATGCTTTTTGATGGTTGAGAAACGTGATGTTTTTCTCAGTCCTTGAGTGAGTATATTTCAAGTCAATGTGATTAAATACCAGAGTTGCTGACCATGTTTCATCCACTAGATGGCAGTTTTATTTGCATTGGCAGGAATGTCGGAAAGTGAATGGAATGTTGGCCTTTATTGCAAAAGGATTTGAGTCGCTGTCTTGCTCCAATTAAATGTGGTCCTGTTGAGGCCACGTCTGGAACATTGTGCGTAAACCATGCCCCCTACCTCAGGAAGCATATTACAATCGAGGAAGGCTCACCCAACTGATTCCATCGATGGCTGTTTGGTGTAGTGACTTTACATTCTCATTACGTCTGAAGAACAAGAAATGGTCGCATGCAAAATTCTTGCCTGTGGAGTAAAGAGTGTCTGCAACCAGACAGGTCACAGTCTCATTTGGCAATTCAGAGATGAGGGGAAAGTCTTCCGCTTTTCAAACTTTTCTCAAACAGCTGCTGCAGGCAGGACGTGACCAGGGGATTTCTTTGGCCGAATGTTTGCTCCCATCTTCACCAAGGGACTGTGTGCTGCTTCGAAGAACCATTTTAAACTTTATTTTTAAATTTTTGTTTATTCTTAATTATTTTAATTTTTATTTGTTTACTTCTGCAATTATTTTTGCCAATTGGTTGGGTTACCGGTTGCTTGAATCCCAGAATACAAAGATTTTACTGTATTGAGGAAGCAAGAGATATGGGGTTAGTGCTTGAAGATTATGCTGAGGTAAAAGACCGGCAGATACAAAGATCTTGCAGCTACTGTCAGTGAAAAGAATGATTATACTGAGATGCATGCTCCTTGAGCTCTTCTCTGTCCTTATTAGCTATGCATTGCTACCCAGCAAGCCCTGTCGAAGCTGAACATCATTTGTCAGCTGATTGACCAGGCAGGTAGTTCAGCTCTGAAAATCAGAAAAATCGCTGATGTTGGAAAACAGAAATGCTTGGGATACTCCACAGATCAGTGAGCATTTGTAGAAAAGGGAAGAATGAACATTTCAAGGCCATGGTCCTTAGTCAGAGATGGAAAAGGAACGTGAACTGCTCTGCTCAAGACCGCAAAAAGAGACTGCAGATGGCTCAGGCTATCACACACCACACTCCCCCCACACTTCCCCTGCATCAACTCTATAACTCCCACTGCCTTGGCAAAGTATCAAACATATTTAAAAATTCAAACAAGGAAGTCTGGCACCTGCTTTGATCGCAGTTTACACAAAAATGCCAGAGAAGCTCAGCAGGTCACACACCATTCTTTATATGGCAAAGATAAAGATACATAACCAATGTTTTGGGCCTGAGCCCTTCATCAAGGTGTGAAAAAAATGCAGACAGGCCCCTGAATAAAATGGTGGGGAGAAGGGGCAGGGGGAGGAGCACAGGCCCAAAGACTCCTGGATGACCCTTCTATTGTCCAACTGACAAGACATTAAGACTCAATGTGCTGAATGTGAAATAATCGATTAAAAATTCAGTTTCTTCCAAGCCAGACCTCATTAAATATAACCTGTACATTTATTGTGGCAACCTAGTTCAGCTGTACCATGGTTAATCCAGCACTGGACAAAAACTTTGTGGTTCCCCGTTCTCTTGGTGCCCTAAGATCTTGCTTGTTTTGCTTAATGGTTAATCCAGGCCTGTGGGTAAGTGTTTTACACAGAGAGTTGTGGGTACCTGGAGTGCCTTGCTAGGTATGGTGGTAGAGGCTGAAACATTAGGGCCATTTAAGAGACTTTTAGACAGGCACATGGATGAAAGAAAAATGGGGGTTTACAAGGTAGGAAGGGATTGGTACATTTTTTTGGGTAGGTTAGTGCACATCGTGGTACTGTGCTGAAATGTTCTATGTTTTATGTTTTAAAAAACATATTTAAAGACTCCAGCCAATCTCTTCCCATAATGAAGAAGATTCACGAAGTTGAGATCAGGTCCTGTCACATTTGAGGACAGTTTTTTGTGGCTCTTGCCCCATGTCGAATGATCTCTTTCTGTAACTCTGCACAGTTGTACCGCATCTTACTACGGTACTGTGCGTGAGATATCTAACTGGTCTGCTCGGAGAACAACCACTATCACTCCATCTTGGAACTTAAGGAAGCTGTGAAGTAATAAATGAAAAGACGAGCCATTTCCTAAGCTTTGGAAAACAAAAGTAATGGTTCAGCAGGACTATTTATAGCCAAGTACTGGGATGAGCTGATATGATGGGAGAGGCAGGTCCTGAAAAAGTTTGAGTCTAGAGTAATAAAAGACAATTTGAACATTTCAGTAGCAATTGGCCTGAGGCGTGAACCAATTAAAAACTACTTTCCAAGTAACCAGGGACCAATCAGATCACAGGTGCCATTATTATTAAAAGTGCATCAATCACATAACAGTCAAATCAAATCAAATATATTTTTATAGCATCCCATCACCATGGAAGATTTCTACAACCGACAATTAATAAAAATTAACTTTCTAACACAATAAAGCAAAACAAAATGGAGATCAGCACAAAAGACTGAGAACCTGTTCATCTTGCACTGAAAACTGAGACGCTGCTGTGAGTTTTGTTTTCAATGACAAAATCAGGTTAAACCATTTCGACTAAAATAGCTGTCTTTCTCTACTTTACCAAATATTGTTAGTACTTTCATTTTAAAGGCTTGGAGAACACTGAAGACATGATGAGATCTGAAGCAGTATCTCCAATTAGCAAACCATCAATGACCCATTTTAAATCAGTGGAGTAAAGATTGATTGATAACCATGAAATGCTTTCAAAATGTGTTTTTTTTAAACTGGAGCTGTTGCACAAATCAGAAGACAAACCTGGTACAGATACGATGAGCATGTGCTGGCTACATACCTGAAGATAGGAAACGGAAGATGAGGAGAGTGAAGGGTAGAATCAGGAGACGACGTATAGCAAGTGGGAGATGAACGCTGGAAGAGACAAGTCTTTAGTAACTCTGCATGAAGTAAATGCTGATACTAATGAGATCAATTAAACCCTCGGTCATAATTAAACAACTGCATTCACGTTAAAATTCATAAAATATTCTCATTACAGGGAGTTGTTGTCGATACAGTCCATTGGCTAAATGTAAAAAGAATAAATTAATATGTACACATAATTTCTCCAGAACCGTTTCTCTAACTTAAAATGTAATCTTTATTTTACAGTTCAGTGATAAAACATGAAAATATATTTATGAGGTTTTGGAAAATTACAGCTTGCAGTAATGAATGCTTAATTAACAGAATAAACACAATGACCTCACACCAATGCAACAGCCACTAATCAGAGGACAGATGTGATTCATATAATTTACATCTTCAGGGCTCTTTTCTCATTCCGACATTAACACAAACGACATTTTGGAAATCTCTATCAGTACTGAAAACTGCAGCCCGGTTAATGTCATGGTTAGCACCACACCGTTACAGCGGCGGCGATCGGGACTGAGGTTCAAATCCTGTGCTGTCCACAAGGGGTTTGTATGTTCTCCCCATACCTCCATGGGTTTCCCCTGAGGCTCTGGTTTTCTCCCTCCGTTTGAAACGTACCAGGGGTTGTAGGTTAATTGGTTATAATTGGGCTGCATGGGCTCGTGGGCCGAAATGGCCTGTTATTGTGCTGTATGTCTAAATTTAAAATAAACATTTAAATTGCCCTACACATGCCACACATAGCATGCAGGGGTGGTCCAGTTAGCATAGCAGTTAGTGTGACACTGTTACAGTGCCAGTGACCGGGGTTCGAATCCTGTGCTGTCTGTAAGGAGTTTGTACATTCTCCCCTTGTCTGTGTGGGTTTTGCCCTAGGGCTCTGGTTTCCTCCCACCAATCAAAATGTACCGGGGGTGTAGGTTAATTGGATGGCACAGGCTGATAGGCCTGTTACCGTAAAAACGCAATGCTGGAGAAAGTCAGCAAGTCAGTGTTCTTTATATAGCAAATATAAAGATACATAACCAACATTTTGGGCTTGAGCCCTTCATCAAGGTGTATCAAGGGCCTGTTACCGTGCTGTATGTCTAAATTAAATAGTTTTGTTTTTAGTTTCCTTTGCTTTATATTAACACTGGGTGAAAGTGGAGCTGGATGGTACAATGTAATGTATCTTTTCAGCTCTGAGATCAAACTTCAGCTAGTCTTCCCCTCCCCCTCCCCTCTCTCTTGTGACTACAAGAAGCTTTGCCTTGTGAAATTAGCTTGTGCCATGTTCCAAAGGATATGGGTCAAAACAAAGCTGGCAATATCTCGACAATGAACTAACAACTTTACTTATAATGGCGCTGAGTTACCCAAGATGGAAAATGGAAATACGGCGAGTGGGGAAACTGGTATGGAGTAGATGTTTCCCAGGTTAGGACAAGGAGGCACAACATCGGGATTGAATGTGTTCATTTCTAACAGAGATGCAGAGGAATTCCTTTATCAAGAACCTCTGGAATTTGGCTATGGAGGCCAAATTCCAGATTGATGGCCAAAGATTGATGGTCAGGGTATCAAAGGTTATAGAGAGAAGCCAGGGGATGGACCGAATGGCCTACCTCTGCTCCTATATTTTTATGGTAAGCTGCATTGTTGTGCGCCGTACATTTATTGCATCACTTTTACAGGTGCAAATCGGAACCAAGTAAACAGAGAAAGATTCTGTTTCTGCCTGTGACTGCTGCAGGTCTTTAGTGCATTGCAATGATTGTCTGAATGAGTATACTGCATTGAGAGATTCCCATCATTGTAGATGCTGATGGGACACAGCTTTGGAGCTAGTTCAAACATGCTCCCTGTATCATAATTGCAGCCTGACAGAAATTCTCTTAATGACAACATTAAGGAGACAATCTGATAAACTCTATACAGGAAGCAGCCACAGGAAACAGGAGCCTTTGGATCAGATGCTGTGACCAGATTGGTGAAATATTTTCAAATCTGAGATAAATGAAGCTGTGATCATTTCCTTTTTACCCATGATCATCTTACCTCCGAAAGGCATGCCACGACCCTCTCCCTTCCACTCTCTCCTCCTCTTTCCTGTGTGAAACTATCTGTAAGGTGAGCACACGAGCCCTGGAGCAAGTTACTGCCTTCAAATTCCTGGCAGTCTACACAGCGGTGGGCTTCTCCTGGAGCCAGCACTTCGAGGCAACCGTGAAGGAATCTTTCAATTTCTAAGAAATTTGAGGAGATTTTGCATGTCAAAATCTGTTTTTTGTTGTCTGAAGAGAGCGTGCAAAATCACTGAGGATCCCTTTCACCCTGCACATAGCATCTTTCAGCTGTTTTTGTCGGGGAAGAGATAGAGGAGTATCAGAGCCAACACCACCAGGCTGAGGAACAGCTTCTTCCCATGGACAGTGAGGATGCTGAATGACCAAAGGAACTGCTCACATTAACCATACGAGACTCTAATATTCATGGAACAATATTTCATTTTTTTTGTATAATTGTCCTGCATATGTATTGTTTGTCTGTACATGTGTTATGTCTGGTGGTGTGTCTGTTTTTTGCACCGAGGACCGGAGAATGCTGTTTTGTCAGGTTGTACTTGTACAATCAGATGACAATAAACTTGACTTAACGGATACTCTAACAAACTCTTGCAACTGTGGAAGGTACACTGACTGGTTGCATCAGGACCTGCCGAGGAATGTAGAAAGCTGCAAAAAGTGGCAAACCCTAGCCATCACAGATACAGGCCTCCTGTCCTTTTCAGCTGACATCACAAAAGGCCCCCATCACCCTGGTCACAATCTCTTCTGGCTGCCCTCTTCAGGCAAAAGGAACAGAAGCCTGAAGTCCAGTACCTTCAGGTTCAAGAACAGTTATTATAGGTCCATCTACTGGCTAGTCTCACCCCCTCCCCCACTCTTGGTTGCAGGTTTTCTCTCTCCACTCTCTGTCTCAATGCAGGATCTTCACCTATAACATTGACAAACTACTGTTTGACCCACTGGGTTCCTCCGGCAGTTTGTTTCTTTTTTAAACTCCAGATTCCAGCTTCTGCAGTCTCTTTTACGTCAGTGGGAAAATATTTGATTTTGAAAAAAAATGATCTTTACCAATGTTTCCAAAGAGCAACAGAAGGCTGAAATTACATTTTTATTAATTCTCCACTCCCTTATTTTCCCCTCGCCTCCTTAATATGTTAATTCCAACCTGGGGCACGTTTACCACAGATGAATGCACAATAGTGTGCATTTCCCCACTGGTCATATTTAATATGCAAAGGCCCCTGCCTCTGACTGGGTTTGCATCCCACTGTCGACTGAGGTATGAGCATGTGAACCACTGTCAGAAAATTATCTGCTAAACCGAGCCCTTGTCAAATGGATGGAGAAGTCCCGGGGCACAACTTTGAAGGAGAGCAGAAGACTTTTTTCTCATTATCCTTATCCTCTAATCAACTTAATGATGTGCTTAAGGCAGGTGGTAATTTTCCTCAATTGCGACATTGACAACACGTCAAAAGTTCTGTTAATTTCTTTATGACATACTGAAATTGTGTAAAGTGCTATATAAATACAATCAAATTGTGTTTGATTAAATTAATGCTGAAACGGGTACTTCAAACAGGGAAACCTGAGTGTTAGCTCTGTCAGTCAAAGGACCATTTGTCAGGGAGGTATCAAAAGCCTCGCTTGAAAATGTATGGACAGAGTGTGTGGCCACAAGACTATTACAAGCAGGTAGCGGTCCAGTTTACCATTGAATGGAGTAAAACGCGAAAGTCTGCTGTGATTGTTGTAAAACTAGTTACCATTAACTAACCCTCACTCGTGCCTTCAACAAAGTCCAGTTATAAATTTAAAATTTAGACATACAGCACGGTAACAGGCCCTTCCGGCCCTCAAGCCCAAATTGCACCCAATTAATCTACAACCCCAGTACATTTTGAAGGGTGGGAGGAAACCAGAGCACCGGAGGAACCACACAGGGAGCTCATGCAAACTCCGTACCGATAGCGCCAGATTCAAACCCAGGTTGCTGGCACTGGAACAGTATTGTGCTAACCGTGCCATTTCTTTTTAACCATTGCTCACTTCAAGACTTTGTCCCTTGCTTGTCTTCACATAGTGACTAAGACAAGACTCGCACCACCAGGTTCAGGAACAGCTGCTCCCGCACCACCAGGTTCAGGAACAGCTGCTCCCCCACCACCATCAGACAAACTCAATCAGAGAGTTGTTCAAGGACTCTTACTTGTGCAACTTCATTGAATGGTTTTATTTTCTTTGTAATGCGCAGTCTGTTTGCATTCCTTTATCTGTTTACATGTGTTCATAGTGTACTGTTTTTTTTTGCATTACCAATAAATAGTAATCTAAGTGAAAAAAGAATCTCAGGGTTGTATGTGATCTCATGTATGTAATCTGACAAGAAATCTGAAGATTAATTTACCTCTGTAATATTCCCTGTTCTGATGTAAAGGGATAAAACTGAAATATTTATTCCACTTTTCTCTCTCCACTGGTACAGCAGTTTAGGTTTATTTTTCAATTTTAGTTTGGTTTTTTTTCCTTGCACTCATTGTGATAGAGAGCATTTAAAGAAATGCACGGGAGATTGCAGATGCAGGAATCTGAAGTCAAACACAATCTGCTGGAAGAACTCAGTGGGTCGAACAGCATCAGTGGAAGAAATAGAACAGTCAATATTTTGAGCCAAAACTCTTTGTCAGGACTGAGAAAGGTTGGTGCAGAAGTAGTGTAGAGAGGATAGAAGGGGGTGAAGCAGGGGCCCCACATGGGGTTGGCCCAACAGGCGGAGGTGATCCATGATGGGCAGAGACAAAAGAGCGGCAGATGCTGGACAAAGGGCAAGAGGGGCAAGGAAAGCAAACAGATCAGATGGGACAAGATGAGTCGAACAGGGTGGAGTAGAAGGGATTGGAATTGAAGTCAGGTGTGGGATTAGAAGAGTGGGAGGAAGGCGATGGAGGAGGGGGATTAGGAAAGTGGTGGAGGGGGAAAAGGGGAGAGGGAAACAATGGGGCTGGGGGGTGGAATGCAAGATCAGAGGAGGATCCAGGTCCATGTGAGAACTGTGGTGAGAGACGGTTGGCGTAGTGGTTAATGCAATGCTGTTACGGACACTAGCAACCGGGACCAGGGTTCGAATCCGGCGCTGTCTGTAAGGAATTTCTATGCTCTCCCCATATCGGCATTGGATTTCCCCTGGGGATTCCTCCACCCTTCAAAACATACCAGGGGTTTTAAATCAATTGGGTGCCATTGGGCGGCACAGGCTCGTGGGCCAAAAGCGCATGTTGCAATGCTGTATGTCTAAATTTAAATTTAAAAAGAACAACGGGGTTTCAAATAACATACTTTTTGGATTTTGTGAGGAAGGTAAAGGATATCAGTGGTACCATCTCATGAAGATTGATATTTTTGCACTTTCTCTGCTTCATTACAAATTATTCCAAATGGGCCTTGGGTGTGGAATGGATTTAAATGAATTGCTTTCTGTTTATTTGAAGGAAAGCAGATGGATATTTTTTATCTGAAACAGCTGTTCCAGAAATTCCACAAATTCTTGCATGTGTCTGACTTCCACAGCCATCAACTCTCCCATGTATAAAAATCAACAGAACAGCCGGTCTGTGTGTTGTGAGCTGCAGGTCGCTAATGCCTGATTTATTAAACCATTTCCATTCTCATTCTGCAATACACAAAGAAACTCAGCAGGTACGCAACCTCCATAGGAAGTGAAAGGCAGTTAACGTTTTGGGCGTGAGCCTTTCATCAGGAATCAGGCCTGAAACATTGAGTACTTGGTCTCACACACTGCCCGGCTGAGCACGCTGTGCTCTCTAGGCTGAGTGCGTGTGCGCACGCAAACAGGTTTTGTGACCAGCACACAAAGGCAAATCATGTGCACTCAAAGGGCCAGTTACCTAAAATAATGTAGTAATTAATAATTATACTTCTTGAAAATAATCTTTTAGCTAACTGTTTCTGTGAATTGATGGCTGTTATTGTTATTAATTTATTTTGACATTGCATCACATAAAAATAAGAAATACTCATTGCTGTTTTATTTAATGGAGCAACAAACTGAACAAAGTTATTCAAAGTATAGAATAAAATTTTAACTAAATACCTAACTTCGTGGAATGCAATCAAACTTGTATGATATTAAAAGATGCCAATTCAGTTTTATTAGCCATGAGAGAGAGGCTGTGCCAAAATGACCTTGAAAGAATTTCAAGTTTACATTTGCACAAGCATTCAAAGCGCACAGATTTTTGTCACAGAAAAAAAATGAGCACAGCCTAAGATTTTTGTGCACAATGACCACTCAAAATTAGAGAGAGCATTGACTAAGACCACGTGCAAATTGGAGGAACACCTTATATTCTGTCTGGGCACCCTCCAACTCACCGACTTCTCTGGTTTCCATTTGCCCACCCCTTCCCCCCATCAATCCCTCTAGCTTCTTTCCTTTTGCTCCGTCTCTCGCTCTCTCCCCTTTTCCCTGTCTCCTTTGCCCCTGCTTTGCACTCACAGAGCCAAACCCCACCCCCTCCCCCAATCAATGCTCGTCTTTCCTCTCTCCTGCCCTCCAACCCATATCCAGTTAACACCTTTTGACTTTTGGTCTCTGCTCCTCCCCCTGCCATTTCTTCCCCTCTCCGCCAGCCTTTTTAATTCAGACACCTGCCTGCTTTTCACTCTTACCTTGAGGAAGGGCTCAGGCTCAAAACGTTGGTTGTCTCTCTTCACCTTCTGTGATTCTGTCAGACCTGCTGAGTTCTTCCAGCATTTCTGTGTTTCCACTGAAACAATCCCTTTTACTTCCCATGGATGCTGCATGGCCTGCTGAGTTTCTCTGGCACTAGGCCCTTTCAAGTTGCCGTGTAAAATGGGATTAACCGGGCAATTTGCCCAATTAGCGTCCCACTCACAAGGCAGCTTGAAAGGGTCCAACCCGGTCAGTGTGGTCCAAATCCAACAGGGTCTCTGAATTACCTCGGAGGTAGTCAGGGAGCCCAGTTAGGATGTGTCCTCTGGCGGCTTGAACAGCAAAATGGCTGAGCTGGTTACTCCTGTGTCATCAGCACTTGCGTGCTGGCATCACAGGGAAACCCCTGGGTGAAGTGCCTGCTGCGATCGGGGTTGGGGGGGAGAGTGGGTGGTACACCACCGGCCTACTGCAGGGGGCAACCTCTGAACCTGCAGTAGTGCAAGGGGTCAGAACAACACCTGGCCGGCTGTCAATCAGTCGGCCTGAATGGATCAAGCCCACCCGGTCAGGTGTCAATCACCCGCCAGGATATAAGCCTGCACCGGCCTCCCGAGGCCTCACACAGAGTTGCCGCAGCCACACCCAGTCTGGCTCTGTAGAAGTCTTTGTGGATTAAAGCCTGTTGTACAGCCTTTACCTTGTGTGTGTCTGATTCTGTCTAACAGTGGACCACAATTTAATTCACAAAATCTTCCCACGGCTGCCCTGGAAAAACTCCTGTGCGCAGGGAGCCTCGAAGTTGACGCACGCCACCTGGAAGCCCAGACACACTTTGAGATCTGGCAGCACACGGTCGAGGCAATCATTGAAGCACACGAGGGCAACATCCTGGACTCCGATCGGAAGAGATTGGTTCTACTCTGGTCAAAGCTGGGTCCCCGCGCCTTCCAGGTAACCAAAGGCTGCTCCACGTACAAGAGCGCAATAGACACTCTTGAGAACTTGTACAAGTCCCCCATGAATGTGGTCTGTGCAAGGTACCTCCTCAACACCTGAGCCCAGCAACCCGGGGAGATGGCTAAGTCTTACCTGGGACACTTGTGAGAGTTGGCCCAACCATGTCTGGCTGAACCCGGGGTAGGTGTAGAGGAGGTCGAGAGGCTGATCTGGGACACCCTCGTCTGAGGGCTACAATCGAGGGCCATCCGGCAGAAGATGCTGGAAGACACCATCTATGCCCTAACCAGGACTGTGGAAGTGGTCCAAACCCTGGAAGCAGCAGCCCTGTAAGTCGATGCCTTCGATTCCAGGTTCCACCAGGCTCCCTCATGGCCCTCTCACACTGCAACTGCAGCCGTAGGCTAAGCTGGGAAGGAGAACGTCGCAGCGGCAGGCGCCCAGCGCCCTTGTAAGTACTGTGGGTCCTGGTGTGGGTCAGATCGACGATCGCACCAAAACTGCCCAGCTAGGAACCAGAATTGTTCCCGATGCGGTAAGAAAAGCCACTTTGCAAAAGTGGCCTCTCTAAACCTGCTGCAGCTCAGCAGTCCTCTATGACCTCCCCCGCATACACCCCAACGTGCGCGTGCCGGTTGGCGCCATTGTCCCCACAATGACTTTCCCCTTCCCTGACTTCGACCGCACAACATTCGGCCCCGCCAGAGACCGTCAGAGCGTGTGCCACAAACATCTGCACCAGCTGCCAGCCCCCCCCACTTCCCCTCTGACCAGTGACCAGGAGCCAGTCCTACGACAGTCACAGAGACCCCGGTGGCCGCCAAATCATCTCAACCTGTAAATATTGTATGTACATAGTGGGTGCAATTCCTTGTTACTACCCCCCCGGGACAATTTTAAAGAAGGGGATGAATGTGGTGGTACACCACCATCCTACTGCAGGGGGCAACCTCTGTACCTGCAGGAATGTAAGGGGACAGGACAACATCTGGCCGGCTGTCAATCAGTCAGCCTGAATTGATCAAGCTCCACCCAGTCGGGTTTCAATCACCCTCCGGGCTATAAGCCTGCGCCAGCCTCCCGAGGCCTCACACAGTTACTGCAGCCACAGCCAGTCTGGCTCTGAAGAAGTCTTTGTGGATTAAAGCCTGTTGTACAGTCTTTATCTTATGTGTGTCTGATTCTGTCTAACAGCGCACCACAGAGAGGAGTCGCTTCTGCAGGGCCCAGGGTGGGAGTGGGAGGGGGAGGTCGCTGCATGAGGGAGGGAGGGCCACAATAAGGGGGAGTGAGGTCACTGCTGGGGGGGAGGTAGAGGTCGATGTTGCGAGGGGGCAGGGTTTGACACGATCAGCGGGAGATGGGTCGCTGACGTGGGGGAGGGAGGAGAGGGGTCGCTGCCGTGGGGAGGAGAGGAGAGGGGTCACTGCCGCGGGTGAGGGGGCGGGAGAGACTTACTGATAGTTCCCCTGAGTGTGTGACACTTCACTTTCCGCGAGGCGGGATCCCCCCTTAAATCGCCGGGTTGGCAATTTAATGGGTCGATCTCCCTGCCCCAGTAATTGCACCTGGGGCCCAGGAGGGTTACCTAGGTGCTGCAGCTGAAAAGGGCCTATTTTTGTGTGTTGTCCTCGATCCCAGTATCTCCAGATGTTCCTGTTTACCACCACTCTGCGTGATATCTGTCCAGTGGCAGAGAAAAGAGCTGCTCCAGGCCAGAGAATAGGGCAATCACCGAGTTACTTTTTTAATGTTATCATGCCAGTCCTAATGATAGATTTTAAAACAGAGGTAAAGTGGCCTCCCAATTTAATTTATTTTACTAGTCAGCTCCCTCTAATCTATTATTTCAAGCTCCCATCAGTATTCCTGAAGATCACTGAAGATATTTCACAGATTAATAAAACTGAATATCATTAAGAATTTTTTTCCAGTGTGGTTTGGCAAATTATCTCTTCTCATTGGTGAATTCTTTTAGAATGATAGGAGTACAATCTAAGCATTAATGTTGAAAGTTGAATGAATTCTATCATAGATCTTTTTTTTAAAAAAAACTACTTTGAATTGTAATTTCTAGTGAAAATTTTTTGCAAAATACAGCCCCGAGACTTGTTAGCACAATGAATCAATCTCTAAAACAAGGAGTTTTTTTTCCTACAATAATTGGAAATATTAACCTTTCTTCCTTCTTCAGATTGCAATCAATCTCTGGTGGATCGGTTTTTTTTGCATCTTCTGTAAATGTTACAAATGAGCTAAAGACCAGGTTATGGGATGGACAGAAGAGAGTGAGACTTTGGAAATCTCAATCCGACAGAGTTGTGAATGATCAGTTGTTCGGCACATTCAACCAGGTCAATTGATCTTTCGACCTTTATCGATGCAGCTTTAGAGTGGAGAGTGGAGTTGATGTAGAGCAGGGGCCAAACTCCCCTCCCCACCGCACATTAAGAGGGGTGGGTGGGAGGGGGGTTGTCAGTATGGAAGAAACCAACTAAAAGACTTCTTCACAGGGAAGGAGGGGTGCAGAGCCCAAAGGGGGTTGCAGCCAAAAAAATAAGGATGACTGATGTAGAGGTTCCAGAGTTGTCAGATCCCCTTTTTCCAAAGGAGATCTCAGCTGAAAGAGCAACATCCTGACCCAATTAATTCTTCACCCTCGTAAATAATGATCAAGGAGTAAAGAGTAAAGAATTTCACGTTCACTGAGTCCAACTTGTGACCCTCCCATCGTGCTTCCAACATTCCATCACCAACTCAAGCATCATCCCCATGTCCACTCCATCTTTAGAATCCAAGACAGACAGCATAGAAATGTGCCCTTCAGCCCATCTCGTCCATACTGACCTTTTCGCTCAGATACTCTAATCTGGGGTGGGGGGGGGATCCTTTTACCATGCGTGAACCTGACGGTGACTCAATGGTTGAAAGGTGAGCCTCGCTGATTTTTCGGTGGCAGCAGGCCGGGAGAGGGTGGGATGCTGGCATCTGTGTCACATCAAGGGTGGGTGGAGGAAGTTGGCGGTGGCAGTGGACAGGGGGTTGGCAACATTTGGATCTAGAGGCCTGCAGGCCGTAGGTTGCCCACCCCTGCTCCAATCCCATTTGTTTGCATCAGGGCCACACCCTTTTATTCTAGCTTCTGCTTTCTTTCTTCGCAGTCCTGGTGAAGGGTTTCAGGGCCAAAATGTTGACAGTCTCTTGCCTTCCATGGATGCTGCCTGACCCACTGCGTTCCTGCAGCATTTTATGTGTTGCCTTAAAAACACACTGAATAGCTGGAGGAACTTAACTGGTCTTGCAGCGTCCGTTAAGTGATAGATATATTGCCGACGTTTCAGGCCTGAGCCCTTCTTCAAGAAAAAAGTGAAAAACAGTAAATCTCAGAATAGAGGCTGTGCTGGCTGGGGGAGGAGTCCAGGCCAACAAAAGGTATTAATTAGATATGATAAGGGGAGAGGTGAGAATTGATTTTGGCTCCGTGAAAGGAGACAGAGCTGGGGAAAAGCGATGGGGGGGGATGAAGTGGGGTGAGGGGGCATTAATGAAAGCCAGAGAAGTCGATGCTAATGCCATCCATTTGGAGGCCAGATGGAAGAGGAGGTGTTTGTTCATCCAATTTGTGGTGATTTGCACTCCCTACTTTATATGCCTCATTTACTTAAGTGTCTGTCTGAATGCCTCTTAAACATAGTAATTGTATCTGATTTCACCACCTTCTCTGGCAACACTGCCTCCTAAAATCCACTGACTAAATATTTTCTCCTCTCTCTCTGAGCTACTTTTGCTGGTTGTTTTACTTACGCATCTTGTTTCCGGGCACTGTCTAGTGAAAGCTTTTTTCCCCATTTGCTCCAGACAGACATTTACTGATTTTGGTCACTTCTATTCAACCCACCCTTTGTTCCAAAGAGAAGAATCCAAGCTCCTAAGTTTTGGTGGAATAATTACATTGCTTCTTCATGGTGCTGCTATAGTAAATTGCCTCTGCGCTCTGCTAAAGGCCAAGCTGTCCTTTGTAAATTTTATTCCGGCCATTTACACCTATCCCGTCCAATTTACCTACAACTCCCATACGCTGTTGGAGGTTGAGAGGAAACCAGAACATCTGGAGGAAACCCGCACAGAAGGTACAAACTCCTTACAGACAGCGCCAGATTCGAACCAAGTCGCTGACGTTGTAATAGTGTTACATAACTGCTACGCTAAACATGCCATGTTCCCTGGAACTGGCTGCAATGTTCAAACTAAGGTCCATAAGGTCAATGATTTAATGGTAATTATTATGTTTATTGTAATATACATTATATAATATACGCCAAAATTCTTGCTTGCTGCAACCAAACAGATTTTTTGTTAAAAATAACAATAGTCAGAGAGTTTTCTTGCTTCCGAACTCTATATGTTTATTGATAATGCCAAGTATCCAAAATGCTTTATTAACAACCTTTGTAAATTGTCCTGGCAGTTCAAATTCTCCAAGTAAGGAAGTTTGTAAAAGTATTAACGTCAGTTAATCTAATTACAGTAAAATCCCCGTTATCCAGAATTCAAACAACTGACAAAAAAAATCACCAAAATAAATAGATCCAAAAATACAAAAGTTTGACACTGGCCCCCCCTACTGGTCTGTTCACCAATCCAAGCAAAAAATAATCTCAAGCAACCGGCAAATTCACTTAGAACCATAGAACATTGCAGCACAGAAGACGGGGAGTTTGGTCCCTCTATCTGTGCCGACCATCATCTCACTAGTCCCACTGACCTGCTCCCATTCCATAACCCTCCAGACCTCTCCCATCCATGTATCTATCCAATTTATTCTTAAAACGCACGATTGAGCCCACATTCATCACATCAGATGGCAACTCCTTCCACAATCCCACCACTCTCTGAGTGAAGAACTTCCTCCTAATGTTCCCCCTAAACCTTTCCCCCTTCAGCTTAAAGCTATGACCGACCTCTCATATTTATCTCCCCCAATATAAGTGGAAAAAGCCAATTCACATCCACTCTGTTTATACCTCTCATAATCTTGTAAACCTCTATCAAATCTCCCCTTATTCCTCTTCACTCCAAAGAATAAAGTTCCTTTTAACTCAACTCCTGAAGACCCAGCAACAACCTTGTAAAGCTTCTCTGCACTTTTTCAATCTTATTGATATCCTTCCTGTAGTTAGGCGACCAGAGCCGTACACAATATTCCAAATTTAGCCTTATCAATGGCTTAAACAACTTCAACATAACATCCCAACTCCTATACTCAGTACTTTGATTTATAAAGGCTAAGATGCCAAAAGCATTATTTTCAACCCTGTCCACATGCCACATTACCTTCAGGGAACAATGTATCTGTATTCCCAGATCTCTCTGCTCCTCCGCACTCCTCAGTTGCCCTATCATTTTACTGTGTATGTCCTACCTTGATTTTCCCTTCCAAAATGCATCACCTCACACTTGTTTGCATTAATCTCTATCTGCCAGTTTTTGGCCCATTCTCCCAGTTGGTCCAGATCCCTCTGCAAACTTTGAAAATTTTCGCTGTGCACAACACCTCCTCTCATTGTGTCATCAGAAAACTTGCTGATCCAATTTACCACATTATCATCCAGATCACTGATATATACAACAAACTTATCTGGCATCTATCAATCCCCTTAGGTTCCGGATACCGGGTGGGGGGGGGGGGATTTACTGTACAAAGATAAAAACCAAACCAACAGCTGACAGCATCCTGAATTAGGGAAACCACATTGCAAAAGCAAAGGTTTTAATTCCATTTGTTTGTGTGGGTATTTGTTCAGAACTTCATTGAACCAATATTACAGGCTTGAGCCTTTCATCAAACTATCGCCATTTGTTTTCATGCTGGGCCTCCACTTCGAGGCTGGCTGCAGAGGCGGATAAAAATTTTACCTATTCATGGAGCATTCCTAAAAGGCTGCTCCAACGCTGCTTTTTAATGCAGAGTGATGCCTTGGTGCATCGTCCGGTGCCGCTGGAGGTGAGGCAACTGTTGCCATGGCTCTGCCCATCACAAATACATGGCAGAGCAATGGCTATCTTCCCTACCTATAATCCTCCACACTCTGCCACGTATTGAGGCGCTGGCACTGATGAGCGGCTCCGAAGACTGAAGTGGTACAGTGAGGTGCCGAAGCGGCTGACGGGGCTGTAACAGCCACTCCCTTTTGGCCCCCGCTGGCCACTCTTACCCTGATGGTTGCCCCTGACCTGAGGGGGTCATGGTGGGAGAAGGGTGAATGAGAGGGAGACAGAGGGGAAATGGGTTGTGGACTGATGGTGTCATCGCGACGCCATCAGCCCGTCCCCTAGCAGCAGCAGTTCATTCATGCAGGGGGGCAGAGCGCAGAGCGCAGCCCTCCACCGCTGACCTTTTCCCCCGAGAGAGGTTGTATCCGGCGCCTTGGAGCCAGCCAGGGCACAGCAGGCAACGAACTAAAGAGTGGGGGGGGGGGGGGGGGGTTGGGTGAAGGGGGGATGGCAAAGTCAGAAGATGGTAGGTGGAGAAAGGAGGGAGGGGACAGCAGCAATGAGGGGGAGGAGGGATGGGTGGGTGGGTGGAAGAATTGGAAAGACAAGAAAGGGGGAGGGGAAAGAAAGGGCGAGCAGTAAAGTCAATGTTAATGCCATCTGGCTGGAGGGTGCCCACACTGAAAATGAGGTTGTTCCTCCAATCTGTGGTTAGTCAGGGTGGGATGGTGCATAAGGCAGACATGTGAGTGTGGGAGTATGACCCAGAATTGAAATGTTTGGTTACTGGGAGGTCGCTGTTGTTGCAAACAGAGCAGAGGTAATGAGCGAAGCGATCTGCTAGTCTGCAATGTAGCGAATTCCACAGAAGGCTTACGAAGAGTTTTCAAAAGACCATTTGGAAGGTAGTAGGCAATAATGGATTCTGGGGATCAAATACAAAGTTTAAATCCTGTAATTTACTCATATCTTAAGCCACATTTAATAACACATTTTGATGTTCTGATTTACAAGTTATTCATCAATGGAAACTAGTGCTAAGGACAGCCAACGTCCGGTGATTCAATTGAAATTGAACAGATCTGTTCAGAGAGTGTAAAAAGAACAAAGATGTCTATACTTTGTGGTTTGGAAACAAAGATTGAGGGATAAAAATAGGTACAGAACATACTGAAGACATCATTGCATGAAATTAAATGTCATTCCTAAATTATAATGAAGGTTTTTCATTTCTTAATACACTGTCGAGAACTACCATAATCAGTTGGCTCAGAGGTATATTTCCAAAATATTAAAAATCTTTTGACTCAAAGCATCAACTACAGATAAATAGAATGGAATTTCTCTTGATCTTGTTTATTGATCAGTTTGTATGCCAGTTGACAAAGAAAGTTGATTGATTTAGAGCCATTGATCTTTATCTCTGAGTCCTTGGAAATAGAGAACAAAGCATAAAGTATTCTGAGAATGCAAATATTTTTAAAGATCATTGTTAGCTGCAACATTTAACAAAAAAGAAAATGATATAACATATTAATAAGTCTAATGTTCAAAGTAGCTATTATCTTCATTTATAATAAGCTACAGTCAACAAGGTAACGTTGAGGCTCTTCTCCATAATGAAACAGGGAATTGCCAAAGACACCAACGTAAATTATAGTGAAGGCCAATCTACCTGAAATTTATGCTACTGTAGAGTGATACCTTTCTTCCAGGAGGGAACATCGTCTGTTTAGAACATGGCGCAGAGGAATTTCATTAGTCAGAGGGTAGTAAATCTGTGGAATTATTTGCCACGAGCAGTTGTGGAGGCCAGATCAATGGGTATATTTAAGGCTGAGATTGACAAAGGTTACGGGGAAAAGGCCGGGCAGTGGGAAAATGGATCAACTCATGATTAAATGGTTGGATAGACATGATGGGCTGAATAGCCTATTTTTGCTCCTGGGTCTTATGGTCTAAGACTTTGAATAGTGAATTTTTTAAAATGCAGGAGATGCCAACGGGGTCATTTCCTTGCCCACTTGGTTGACATTTCAAAGGACGGTAATCACATCCTGTGAGACCAGAATCCTGGAGTGGTCAGACTGCGGATGATTTAGGACGTTTCTCTGCAGAATGTTTGTGAAAGGGTTGGGGTTTTACTCAGGATGGTTGCCAACACTCAGGCCAAGAAAAAACTCCAGAGGGTTGTTCATTCGGCCTGTGACATCACAGGCACCAGTCTTCACTCCATCAAGGATATCAAGGCAGTGTCTCAAGAAAGCAGACTCTGTCCTCCAGGATCCCCACCACCAAGGCCAGGCCCTCTTCACTCTGCTACCATCAGGAAAAAGACACAGGAGCCTGAAGACGAGCACTCAGCAGCACAAGGACAGCTTCTTCCCCGCTGCCATTAGATTCTTGAATGAGCAATGAACCACAGACACTCCTTACTTAGACATTTCATGCACTATTTTTATTTATTTTTGTAATGTGATTGATATGAATGTTTGCTCTTTCATGCTGCCGTAAAACAAATAATTTCATTACTCGTTCATGACAATAGATTCTGATTATGCACCTTAAGCCCATGTCTTCTGGTGACCTATTCCACCACTCTGGGCAAAAGACTCTGTGCGATCACCCAATCTATTCCTCATGATTTTCTATTCCTAAATATACTTACATTTCCTTCATGTCAAGTTATATCCTCTGGACCACTCTCCGAGGTTACTTTGAAGTAAAATCTGTATTTACATTATGCCTTCCATTTTGTGTTTTATATGCTGAAGTGAAATCAATTCTTAACTACCTACTTTCCAGACTGTCAAACTTAAGCTTCTCTAATCCTCTCTCACAGCTCATCCCCTTTTGGGAAATGTTTCACAGTTCCACTGCTGGATAAACCATCTCAGTTCACTACAACACTGGAGTTGTAATATGGAGTCGAGTTAATTCTGACTCTGAGGTAAACACAAGCTCCCAGAAGGAGTCAGGCTGGACTCTGTTTTTAAGTCACAGCTGTTTTATATCGGCCAAAACTAAAAAACATTTCACACAGTTGTCGTGTCAATGTGGCCTTGCAAGGATGACAAATTTATTGCTCTTCTGTTCAACTTTCCTATATATGTTTTACAGAAAAAATGCTTGAAACATTGGCAATATATCTTTATCTCTTACAGATGCTGCAAGATCGGCTGAGTTCCTCCAGCAATTTGTACAGTGTTCTTTTTGTAGCAAAGGTAAAGATACATCACCAACATTTCGGGTCTGAGCCCTTCATCAAGGCATGAGCAAAAAGCAGACAGGCTTCTGAATAAGATGATTGTGGGGAGGGGCAGGGGGAGGAGCACAGCTCCACAGGCAAGAAGTAATGTGGGAGAGAGGGCGCGAGAGAAAAATGCTGAGAAGTGATAGTTGGAGAGGGAAGGGGTGGAGAGCTGGAGGAAAGGAGATAAAGAGTTGGGGAAGAGAGGGGAGGGGCTTAACAGAGAACTTGATGTGAATGCCATCCAGATGGAATGCCCAGGCTCCAATTTTTAGGTGGCCTCAGTTTGGCAGTGCACAGGCATTGGATAGACATGTTGGCGCAGGAGTGGAGCATGGAATTGAAATGGGTGGCCACTGGGAGATCCCCGCCATTGTTGCGGACGGAGCAAAAGTGCTCAGTGAAGTGATCTCCCAGTCTGTGTCCAGTCTCTCTAATGTAGAGGAGTCCACAATGGGAACCCTAGATGCAGTAGATGACCCCTGCAGATTCACCAGTGATATATGGCCTCACTTATAATGACTATTTGAGGCCTTGAGTGGTGGGGCATTTCCTCTATGTGTGTCCTTATTTGGAAAATAGTTTAAGAATCAGCCATTAGGGATGACAGAAGTACACAGGGGAGTGAAGAAGGTATTTAGCACTCTTGCCTTCATCAGTCTGTGCACTGAGTATCAGAGCAGAACATTATCCTCTGTAAGACTTGGATGAAACCGCACTTCGAGTATTGTGCCCAGTTGAGATAATCCAGCTAAAGGAAAGATATCATTAAGCTGGAAAGGGTGCAGAAAAGAATCAAGAGAATGTTACTGGGACTGATAGACAAATTACGAGAGTCTGGATAGGCTGGGACTTTTCTCCCTAGAGCATTGGAGGTTGAGGGAGACCTTGTACAGATTGATAAAACCATGAAGTGCATCAATAAGTTTGACTTATTGACTTTTTCCCAGGGTAGGGATATCTAAATCTAGATGGAACAGAGTTCAGATGAAGGGGGGAAGATTAAAAAGGGGCCTGAGGGGCACTTTCTTCACAAAGAGGGTGGTGGGTATATGGAGCAAAGCTGCCAGAGGATGTGGTGGAGTAGAAGCAGATATGACTGTAACATTTAAACAGTGCCATAGAAAGGAAGCTTTAGAAGTGGGTTAAATGCAGACAAATAGATCTCACGTGGTTGGCATGGACAAGTCGGGCTGAAGGGCGTTTCCGTGCTGTAGAACTCTACGACTCGAGTGCTTTAAACTTCTCCTTCGGCAGTTTCCACTGATGAAACCAAAGTGGGAATGGTCAGCTCCTCCACAGAGCGGGTAGGGGGTGGCCGAAGGGGTCGTGTGATGTGGTGCACTCGTTCCGCCAGTTCAGCAGCACTTACCCAGGTTCCTGATGCCTTGCCTCAAGATTCTCAATACCATTCCAAATGCTCCTTCTTCACTTTGATTATCACCAAACACACTGCAGCCACTCACCACCAACCTCTCAAGGGAAATAGGATGAGCAGAAAACCCCACATTTAAACAGTGAATAGAGAACTTGCACCCCACTAGTCTGATGACGTTAGTAGTGGCTTTGTATCACCGTTTATTACCTGGACACGAACATGCCATTTACAGAGCCTCCTGATCCAGTTACTTCTTGTTTGAGTGCTTAATCGGTTCTTAATCAGCAGTGTGGTTTGCTTAGCAGGTAGCGCAATGCCCTTACAGCGCCAGCGACCCAGGTTCTAATCCGCCACTGTCCGTAAGGAGTTTGTACGCTCTCCCCGTGTCTGCGTGGGTTTCCTCTGGGTGCTCTGGTTCCTTCCCACCAGGCTCGTGGGCCAGAAGGGCCTGTAACTGCTGTATGTCTAAGTTTAAATTTATATCCTTTGCTGATCTTCAGCTGCATGTTTTATCTGTACTGCAGTCTCTATTCAGTATCAGAATTTACATTTAACCAGCTAAATCTTCCAATCTTTGCCAAGTCTCAATTCAGTACCCTGCAAAATGCTTTTGGTCTTTATTTGCTACATTGAAGACAGAATCTGCATTCCATTAAAGCTCATAATTAGTGTCGCAGATGTTTCACTTGGAGATTTACACCATTTTGACTCTGTAATGTTAAACCTTTGTGATCTGAGAAGCTGTAACCCAAGTAAAGATTTGCAGAAAAATGTGCATTAATTTTTCAGAATGATACAGAAGACAAATTATGGTTCACGTTTTGATGATAACGTAAGAGCAGGAGAAAAGTACTGAGCATTCGAGAAGTTTCCACCAGTGATGTAGCCGTTCTCAACCTTTTTTTGGTTACTCCCCCCCCCCCAGGACTCTGCTCAAAGTTCATGGCCCTCTTCCCTGTGAAACAGTCAAGTTTTGCGTTCTTCCGTACTTCTCTCCTACCCACTACATAAAAACATGAAAAATGTTTATGTTCTGCGAGGTGAAAACAAGGGTTTTACTTAAATTTGCTGTAGCACCCGGGTCACAGCAGATTCAACCCCGATCTCATGCTGAATTCCCTCCATTTTTGATCAATGAATTTTTAGATGATAAAACGCTATGTGTTTTTTAATTAATAGAGTGTTTCTGGTTCCACTGACCACAAGTTTCAGACTCATTGGTCTTTGGATGAACGAAATTTGATCTCAATTATCTCCTAATCCATCTACAAATTACCTTTCTATTTCCTGATGTTGCTGATCTAGTCCCAGGTATGGGAATCAGAATCAGAATCAGGATTTATTGTCATGAACAAGTCATGAAATTTGGTGTTTTGCAGCAGCGTCGTGGTGCCAACGTAAAAATAATAATAATATTGCACGAAAAGTAAGGCAGTGTTTGTGGTTCATTGATTATTCAGGAATCTGATGGCAGTGGGGAGAAGCTGTCCTTGTGCTGCTGAGTGCTTGTCTTTAGGCTCCTGTACCTTTTCCTGATGGTAGCAGAGTGAAGAGGGCATGGCCTGGGTAGTGGGAGTCTTTGAGGATGGAGGCTGGCTTTTTAAGACACCGCCTCATGTAGATGTCCTCAATGGAGTGAAGTCTGGTGCCTGTGATATCGTAGGCTGAGTTAACAACCCTCTGGAATTTATTCTTGTCCTGAGAGTTGGCGCCTCCATACCAGCCACTGGCATGTGGAGTCCAATTGGGTCCAATGTTCTCTCTCTCCCCTTTTAACCCAATATACCCTTTACTCTCCACACTCCTCTATAAACCTTCACTCAATTATACCACTTCTTCAATGATAACCAAACTGTGATGCACTTACAGTCACTGTGGTGACTGAACAACAGGCTTTATTCTACTTAATGTTTTCTGCTGTAGTTAGCTGCAACTCTGTGTGACTGACCTTGAGGGGCCGGATGTGGCTTATATCCCAGCGGATGATTGGCAGCCGACCAGGTGGGGCTTAATCCATTCAGGTCGGCTGATTGACAGCCAGCCAGGTGTGGTCTGTTCTCTGGTGATCTTCTTGCAGGTACACAGGTCTCCCCCTGCGGTAGGCAAGTGGCGTATCACCACACAAACTTCTCCAGCTTTCTCCAACTTCAGCAAACTAAAATCAACATCTCTTTAATTTGGGAATTCTTTCCCTAAACTTTTCTATCTCCTCATCCTTCACCCTGTAATTGTGTTTCAGACTTCTCACCTTGAAACCTCTTATGTGGTTTGGAGTCGCGTTTTATTGGGTGACATTTCTGACATGTCGGAATGCTTTGCTATGATAAAGCTACAATATGAATGTAAATTGTTCTACATCAAGCTGGTGATGGCAGCACTTCATTTTTGGTGCATTGGTTTTGATTGTCTTTTGTTGAAGAAGAAAGGAATTATCCAGTAGTCAAAATGATTAACCACATAAAATGCCTGCTTTTGGAGTCTTTGTTCTTCACTCTTAAAGTTATCACATCAGTTCAGGACATTTTCCAGTTGTAAAGCTATTACATTTGATGTCCTTTCCAAGAGACTGAACAAAAATCTGAACATCCAATTAACCAGTTCAATTGCACTATTTTAGACAGTGAAACCCCTGGTATGCGGCACCAGTGGGGATTGGTAGATGGCGGATAAGTGAATTTTAGGTCACTTGAGATTGTCTGTTGATTGATTGGCGAACTAATGGTGGAAATTTTAAACTTTTGTATTTTTTTCCTGTTTATTTTCCATGATTTTAAAACTTTTTAAGTTACAGGCCTTTTCAGCCCATGAGCCTGTACCACCCAATTATATCGTATTGACCTACAACCCCTGGTATCTTTTTGAACATTGGGAGCAGACACGGGGACAATGCACCCATTCCTTACAGACAGTGCAGGATTTGAACCCCAGTCCCAATTGCTGGCGCTGTAACAGCTTTGCACTAGCTGCTATGCTAACCGTGCTGCCTTTAAAATTATTTTTATATTAATTTATTTTGGATTGCAGTGTATATATTTTTTGCTAGTTGATTGAGTGCTGGTTGCATAAATTCGGATAACAGGGGTTTTACTGTATTCACACTAAGAACCTGCTAAGAGCTATAGATAGGTTAATTGAATGGACAAGAGTCTGTACAATGTTGGAAAACATGAGGTCATCACTTTGGAAAAAAATATAGTTGATTTGGCAGTTCCCACGTTACAAACATCCGACTTACGGACAACTCGTACTTATGAACGGACTACATGTGGCTTCTGCAGCTTGTCAGCTCAAGGAAGGAGATTGCTGTCTGCCATGGTTATTTATCCTTGTAACCATGCTTCCAAAGCGTAAATCCAATGCAAGGAAAGCTCTGTACAAACCTCCCTTGATGCCTACTTCAAGAAATTTGACTAACTGATGCTAAATAAAAACTGTACGTTGAACAACCCAAGAAACCTGTAAATTATTTATATATATATATTCATTTTGGATTGCTTTTTATATATGGCATGTGTGTGTGTGTGTGTGTGTGTGTGTGTGTGTGTGTGTGTGTGTGTGTGTGTGTGTGTGTGTGTGTGTGTGTGTGTGTGTGTGTGTGTGTGTGTGCGCGCGTGCGTGCGTGCATGTGTGCGTGCGCACTCCCCCCCGATGGTTTGAAGGTACACTGATTTGTTGCGTTGTATATGTATGTGTACAATCAGATGACTATAAACTTGCACGAGATATCTGCAGGAACGTTGTTTCCACTGGTAGGTGAGATGAAAACTGGGGGAAATAGCCTTAAGATTCAGTGGAGTAGATTTAAGATGGAGAGGAGTTACCATAGCAGTTAGCACTAAGCTATTACTCCGGCAGCAACCCAGATTCCAATCTGACACTGTAAGGAGTTTGTGTGGTCTCCCATATCTGCGTGGGTTTCCTTCGGATGCTCCTGCTTTCTCCCACCCTTCAAAACATATGGGGGTTGTAGTTTAATTGGGGTATTTTGGCAGCATGGGCCAGAGGGTGTATTAACATGCTGTATGTCTAAAATTAATTTTTTAATTAAAAATTTAATATTTAAAATTGCTTTTCCCAGCGAGTGATGAATCTGTGGAATTATCTGCTCAATGAACCATTAGAGGTTGTCTCATTCAGTATATTTAAGACACAGATAGATCTATGTTTGCATAGTAGGGGAATTAAGGATTATGGGGTAATGGGAGGTAGGTGGAGATGAGTCACATCAGCCATGATTTGGTTGAATAGCAGACCAGGCTCACAGGCCAGATGGCAGACTCCTTCCTCCTATTTCTTAATCTTCTCATACAAAAGTGAAGAAAAGTGAAATCTCAAACAAAAGTGGTATGGAGGTGCTAACACTCAAGACAGGAAAAAACTCCAAAGGGTTGCTAACTCGGCCTGCGACATCATGAGCACCAGACTTCACTCCATCGAGGACATCTACAAGAGACGGTGTTTTAAGAAAGCAGCCTCTATCCTCAAGGATCGCCAGCACCCAGACCATGCCCTCTTCACTCTGCTGCCATCAGAAAAAAGGTACAGGAGCCTGAAGATAAGCACTCAGCGGCTCAAGGACAGCTTCTTCTCCTCAGATTCCTGAATAATCAATGAACCACTGACACTTTGTCTTTTATTTTCTTTTTCCTGCTCTATTTTTATTATTTTGTAAGGTGGTTTTTATATCAATGTTTGCTCTCTGATGCTCCCGAAAAACAACAAATTTTGTGACATGTTCATGACACTAAATTCTGATTCTGTTAAAAATCTGAAATAAAACCAGAAAATACTGGAAACTAAGCCATCAGGACAATAGGCCCTTTAATAGAGAAAAAAAGGTGAATGTAAAGACAGAGATTCTCCGTCTTTCCATCGTTGCACTTGCCTCCATAAAAAGTCTGAAGATGGATGAACGACTGGAATACGCTCCAGTCCCATCCACCTAAGGGGGTAGACTTAAAGGTGGAGTGTAGTCGCTCCTCCTCCTCTGTAAAAGGAATGCCGCTGAACAACGCCTGCAAAGGGGAGGGCTGATGATGTCGCGATGACGCCGCCAGCCTGCGACCCAGGACCGTGAATTTAAAAAGACCCATAGATAATAGAGGTGAGTACGTTGCACTGGAGATCTGCCTGAGTCTTAAGACTGCTGGGACAGGTCTCCACTGGCGCTCTTACCTGCCCTTCGGTCGACATTGTTGAGTCTAGGCCGCTTACTCTTCTTGGTGCACAAGTTTTATGTCACGGTAGCGGGCAGCGCGACTGCACCACTTGCCTCACCTCCTTCAGCTCTGGAAGCCAACTCAGCTCTGCATAAAGGGACCGCGGCATCCGCCTTGAAGGTCGTCAGCATAAGAGGTAAATTCGCCTTGTTTTTAAACTTGAGACAGCTATGATGCGGGGTTTCAGCATAAAAAGGCCTGAAGCTATTGACAAGAGAAGTAATTAATCAGGTTGATGAACTCCAGTGGAAGGACAGAGATCATTAAGCCCTGCAGTCTGCTTTCAGTGGTGGAAAAGCAGTGCCTCCCGCCGACTTCAAGAGAAGTTCCCTGGAAGCTTAAGAAGTCTATAGTGAGAATATCTCCTCTTGAGGCATCAGCAGGAACCCTATTTAATGATTCTAGCTGACAGGAAAGCAGAAAGCATTTTTAAATGTTACATAGAGTACTATATAAAGATTGGAATAAATGCATGATTAGAAGCTGAAATATTTTAAAGTATTTTCAAATCCCATTTATTTTGAAATATTCATGGAAATAATTCATCATTCAGATAGGTAAATGTAATATTTTAGTGCAAGGTAGATTGCCAAGCAGTAAATATAGACCGGGACGCCTTAATAAAATCCCACACGAATCACATTTAACTAAGTAAATCACGAAAATCTATAGACACAATGCTTGATTTTCAGGGGAATGTGCAGTGGGAGTAATTTGTAAAAAGCTGCATCTATGTCAGTTCAAGTGATTTCAGCTTGATTGTGTGAAGGATGAAATCGTTGCAGTCTGCAAGAACACACCGGATCACTGAGAGTAACCACTGGGTGTCCGTGTGGTTATACAGGCATGAAGATCCTCACATCCCTGTAGTTGCAACAAGCAATGCCAGCAAACGCAAGAGGTGTCTGAGCTCAATGTCTGAGCTCAGTTATTATCAGCTCTGTCTCTGCACGTTTGCAATTTAATCTGTAACATTTAGCGTTTCCTGTATTTATTTACAATATATACAGACACAACCCACCCAACCTCTAGGAAAGGCAAAAATAGCCTCTAAAATTTTAAAAAAAAAGGTGTTTGATATCACCAGACAACAGATTTTGCTTCCTGAATACTTTTGGATGTATTTTGTGGATTTTGGGCTGCTGATCGTGAACCTTAAAGTTGTCCTATCACATTCCGTTTTTTAGATACAATCTATTTTTGTGATTTCCTGACATATTTGAAGTGCCACATTTCATTGAAAATTCATTTTCTGCATTTTCACTTGGACGTCTTCCCTGCTGATCCTGGTGCAGTCGGTGACGAACACGGTGAAAGGTTTCACCAGGACATAGCGACCATGGAAAAGCGGCATCAGGGCAACTGGAATCCATCAATGCCGGCCGACTATCGTTTGACACTGACACAAGAGGAACCAGATGCTGAGTACAAACGAAAAGTCAGCGGCAAAACATTTTTAGGTCGGTTGAACTAACGCATTATGCAATTAAACATGCAAAATTCAATAAAAGGTAATTTAATGTTTCTCTAACTTCCTACATGATACAGCAAATCTGAAATTACATTTGTCTTTAGCTTGAAGTTGTCAATCACTGTGTCCAAATTTATTTTTCAGGAAGCAAACCTTATTGAAAAAAAATTGTTGTCCAGTTTTTGAAGGCACTCAAATAGATGTACATAAACAGAGAATTAGTATTTAAACAGAGCGTTCAGAAAGATGAGGCAGCATAATTAATCACCAGTATTGTCCCTGCTGAGGTTCAATTTTAAGACCCCTCCCTGTTCTCAACCATTCCGGTGTTGATGTGGCAGGGTACTAACCTACAGATTTAACAGTTAATAGGCCTTTAAAAAAAAGCTTCAAGGCTGCTTCAACCTGGACATTAAAACGAAACACGGGCACTAAGAAAGATTGAAAAGTGAACATTTAAGCTGGAGAGTGATTAATTTTGGAAACTTCCCACGCTCTCTGTTTGATATGGCTATGTGCCTCGACTCCTCCGGGAATTTACACTATGCCACTGATGCGGCCTCCTTTTAATTGGTTTAAAGGGTTCACCACTCTCCCCATGAACAGCAGCGATCTGGTGTGATGCTCAAAGATGAGGAACAGGAAAGGACGATCAGCCATGAATTTAGCCTGAGTGGAAAGAGGCATGAACCCAGAAAGGGAGACAGTAGCTGCTTCACTCCCTTCTTCGTCCACGTTCAGGGCAACATGTTGCTTCAGCTGAGGAAAAAGGGGGAGAAAAAAACAAAATTGAATCATTTGTCATCATGTGAAAAACTTTGCAGGGTAAAATACTCCTGAGCGTAAAGCCCTCCAAAAGGTCGTAGACACAGTCCAGGACATCACAGGCAAAACCCTCCCCACCATTGAGAACATCTCCAGGGAAAACTGCAGTCAAAGGGCAGCAGCGATCATCAAGGATCCCCACCACCCAGCCCATCCTCTGTTCTCACTGCTGCCATCAGGAAAGAGGTGCAGGTGCCACAAGACTCGTTCCCACCAGATTCAGGAACAGCCGCTCCCCCTCCACCATCAGACTTCTCAGCCACAAACTCACTCAGGGACTCATTAGGGACTCTGACTTGAGCAGTTTTTTTGATTTTTTTTCACTCTGTATTCCGTGGTCAGTTTGTTTACATTTCTTTATTCATTTACGTGTGTACATTGAGTCCAGATTTTTTGCACCACCATAAAGTGGTCATTCTGCCTCACCCACGGGAATTGCCTCTGACAATAAATCTGAAATTTGAAATGATGTTGAAAAGTTAATGTCTGCTTCCACCGCTACTCCTAGCAGCCTGTTCTAGTCACATCCACTCTCCATATATAAAATGTGCCCCCGACATCTCCTTTAAACTTACCGTCCCTAATAACCTTATATCAGGTCTCCGACATTGCCAAGAAACCAAGCCAAGTTTGTTCAATCTGTCCCCATCAATCATACCCTCAAATCCTGGTAAACTTCTTCTGTATCCTTTCCAAAGCCCATAATGGGATGACCAGAATTGCACAATTCCCCAAGTTCAGCTGGACCGAAGGGCGGCACAGCTGGGGAAGAACTCAGTAATGTAGGCAAAGGCTACAAAGATCTCCCAATACATTGCTGCAACTTTAAGGCCAAGCCATCTTTGGAATGCACAGTTATGGACACTCCCAGGATATGTCTCACCTGTAAAAAGTATTGAATAGGAATCCTGTCAACCCACGTGTCCTGACATTTAAATCACCCTGTGATTACAAATGGGACTCATTGAACTAGGATGGCTAATGATGAAGGCTACTCCTCGGGGGAGTTCATTCAAAGGGTGGACAAATCTATACAATTGAACCCACCTAAGTCAGGAATGTGCTTGAATGGAATGTCATAGCATATTTTTACCATTGTATTTCTTTAGAAAGTAATTCATCATCCCTTATGTTTCCATAAAATATCACTAGTCCAAAACATCTCACACAGAAACCTCCAATTGCAGAGAGAAACTCACCACTTAATGGACGGACCCATATCATTGAAGCAAATCTGCTAACTCCTGGGATGCTTATTTCATTTGGAGATACAGCACCTTAACAGACCCTTCTGGTCCATGAGCTTGCACTGCCCAAATGCCCCAATTAACCTACAACCCTGTCTGTTTTAAAAGGTGGGAGGAAACCCACGCAGACACGGGGAGAACGTACAGACTCCATACATACAGGGCCAGATTGGAATCCAGGTTGCACTAACTGCTACTAGAAGACATCGCCTCAAGTTTCAGGGAAGTGGATTTAAGATGAAGACGAGGAGGAACTCCCAGAGGATGGCGAATCTATGGAATTCACTGCCCATTGAAGCAG
Source organism: Narcine bancroftii (assembly GCF_036971445.1). Classification (NCBI taxonomy): domain Eukaryota; kingdom Metazoa; phylum Chordata; class Chondrichthyes; order Torpediniformes; family Narcinidae; genus Narcine; species Narcine bancroftii. Next base: position 6,403,010 of record NC_091482.1, read on the forward strand.
TGGAAGCTCCCTCAGTAAATATATTTAAGACAAGGCTGGATAGATTTCTACATAGTAAGGGCATTAATGGATATGAGGAAAAGGCCTAACATCAGATCAGCCATGATCACATTGAATGGTGTAGCAGGCTCAATGGCCAACTCCTGCTCTTATGCTACACTAACCGTGTCGCCCATGAATTGCAACTAGTGGTTGGGTTCTCGAACAGACAGATCACCAACTTTTCAGCAAATTATCTGCACCGTGTTAGCTTTGCCAGAATAAAAGTTGAAACCGCAACTGAACCACTCACCGTGCTGATGTGCAGGTTTCCCTGTTTGCAAGCACCAGACAAATCTGCGTTGTTCTGGAAGAGATCCGTCACACCCAGGTCTTGAAACATTTCAATTAAATCATAGTCACCTTGTAGCGTGAACTTTGGAATGTAGACCTCTCTTGTCCTGTTATGTAGTAGACATAAATTATTCAGATTGCAAACTTGTTGGATTTATGCATTTTATAACATACATGATTTAAAGAAAAGTCTGCACCCTGAGGTTTTAATTTATTCTTGGACCTTTCATTTTTAATATTCTCTTTTTTTTGATTCTTCTATCAATCTTATTCATATTGTTAATGTTCTCACCCACATTCCCCATTTCAAAGTCTCTGGGCGAAACTCCAAAGCACCAGGTTGCCTCAAATCATTGCAGCAGATGTACGTCTTAGCAATGATCGAGGCGAACTATATTTCAACAATTCCTAATCTGGCCCCAATAGGCATGTCTGGATCACCATTAAAAACCAAGCTAATTGTTCCTCCACACCCCACCCCACCCCCAACCCTGTTCCTGACACAATGGGGCTGTTTGGATGGGGTGGGGGTGAGGAGGGGGGGGGAATCTCCCTGTTTGCAGAAATCTGGCAACTCAGCAGAGAACTGAAATCGAAACAACTTCCTCAGTTTGTCAGATCTGTGATTCTCTTCAGGAGTTGTCATTATTTTATATTTTCCTTTTCAAACCAAATGTAATTTGTGTGCTTTGTCCCTCCTAATCACCTGTCACAAAGGTAGAGGGAAGAACAGCCAACTAATTTCACATCCAGGAATGCAGAAATTACAAAGGAACATCTAGTAATTACAATTAGTAGAAAGCTGTAGGCCAGCAATGTAACTGTGTGTTATGCTTCCATACATTGTCCAATTGCAGCCTGAAACCTTGATATACAATATTAACTATCTCTACACATACAGTTCCAGAACTTGCAATTTGTATTACATTAGCTGTGGACGCTAACACCAATACAATTAATTCAATTGTCACTTATTTAAAATAAATAAAATGTGTCCCTGGATATTGTGTCACTGGCAAAGCTGCCAATTATTCCCATCTCTAGTTGCCTTGCCAGTGTCACCAATCAATGTCACCCAAACCAAGGGGCTGATTGTTGACTTCAAGAAAGGAAAACCAGACGTATACATTCCAGGGATCATTGGGGATCAAAGGTGGAGAGGGAGTCACTATCCCGGCGGGTCTTTCCTGTGCCCAAAACACTAATGACATCGTGAAGAAAGCACGTCAGTGCCTCTACTTCCTCAGGAGTTTGCGGAGGTTTGGTCTGGAAAATATCTACAGATGTGTGGTAGAAAGTGTGCTGACCGGATGCATGACGGGCTGGTATGGGAACACCAATATCCTTGAGCATAAAGCCTTGCAGAAGGTAATGGACACAGCCTAGGACATTTCAGGTAACACTCTCCCCACCATTGAGAACATCTACAGGGAACGCTGCCATCAGAGAGTAGGAGCAGCCATCAAGGATCCACACCACCCAGCACACGCTCTGTTCTTGGTGCCACAAGACTTGCACCTCCAGGTTCAGGAACAGCTGATACCCCTCCACCATCAGACTCCTCAACAACAAACTCAAGCCAGGATTCATTTAAGGACTTACTTCTGCACCTTTTTTTTTCCTATCTCTGTATTGCACAGTCAATTTATTTACATTTCTTTATTTGTTAACATATGTACGTTGTGTACAGTTTTTTTTGACACTGTTAATAACTGGTATTTCTGCCTCACCCACAGGAAAAAGAATCTTAGAGTTGTATGTGATGTCATGTATGTACTCTGACAATAAATCTGTAATCTGAAGATGGGGAGGGAAGCTGCTTTCTTGCAGCATTCCAAGCCTTGAGGAGTTCCTGCAGTGTTAAAGGGGATGGATATGGTTGACCGTTCTCCTGGTCACTGAGCTCCAAAACATCATTGCTGCTGCCTGCCTAATTGGAGAAGGAGGGTACAGGGGTGGGTGTGTTGAGGTGTTGCCATTCATCCTCGTGGTACATACATGGCCCAAAGTGCCCTACTGATGGAATGAATCCAGCCAAAGGGAACTTATTAAATGAACTGATTTAAAACTTGGGCGACTTTTCAAAAGAGAAATCCAGCACCTTTGCCTAATGTATGAGCTTTTTGATGCAAGAAAAATGCCTAATGTTCCAAATTTTGTTACCAACTTGGATTGAAAGCTAGATGTCTCCAATAAGCCAGTGAATGAATAATTCCCAAGATAGTAAGTTAAAAATTGTGTATTTCAGAAATCCTATTTTCAGATTGATAAAAGTCACTTGTTTTCTGTCCCCCTTTTCAGGATGCAACTTTAATGAGATGGTTCCTACATTTCGGATTCTAAACAGCATACATGGTGAGTAATCCCACCTTTGATGTTATACGAGAAGATTTCAGGAACCAGGCTGTAGAATTATACTATAAATAAACTAAAAGACTTTCATACCTCACCGTGTCTCTCAGGAATATCTCCTTCCATCATGCATTGAGTTATTAGTTTGCAATGAGGGCAAATATCACTGAGCAAAATGACTGCGGTAACTCCTCATTAGGAAGTAATCAGTGCATGTTGAACGATACTAGATACTCTGGTGCAAGGAAATTAACTGTGAAGAATTGTTATGCCAGTATTTTATGAAAATTAGCATGTTCCGCAACTTGGAAATTGGCTTCCCCAAAGGTGTGGCAAACTTAGGGACCCTCACAGGTTAAAATTCAAGAAACCCTCCTCCCATTACTGGGCATTGAGAGGCTGAGACCGAGGGGGAGAAGCAACAATGTGCCACAGTGGTGGTAACACAATGCTGTAAAAACTTAGCAGGTGAAAGAGTGTGCTTTATATAGCAAAGATAAAGATACATAACCAGCGTTTCAGGCTTGAGCGCTTCTTCCTGATGACCACCTTCATGTATGCCTACATCAGACTGTGCGTGCAACCAATGTACAAGTGCCGTGATGTGCTGAGGTTCTAACTGTCCCAGGTGTTGCAAAGGATGGGCCTGGCTCTGTTGCTCAATGAGTAATCCCTTACTAATCATATAGGGAATTCTTAAAGTGGTATGTGAGTGGATAGCAAAAGGTTTTGAACCACTGAGTCTAGAGTCCTCCAATTACCAGGTATGAGGGGCTGAGACTGAGAAGTCTCTCAAACAAAAATGGGTGGGAGAATCCACAAGGTGCCACGGGGTGGTAATGGTGTAAATAGAATGGAATGTTACAATGTACAGTGATGGGAATGTATGGATATGAAACTCAGAGTGGGAAGAGACTTTGAACAATTTTCTTTTTACAATAATTTATTGTGAATAAAGTCTATTTTTAGTTTAAAAAAATAGATTTATCTGAATGGTACCAAGATAAAGGGCTTCAGGTGCATGGAGAAGATAGAAAAGATGGAGTTGTACCTCTTAGAACAGGGAAGAAAAAGTTAGAAATCACACTGGGCCTTGATAGTAGTGGGGGTTAACTATTTCCAGTGGCACAAGGGCCAGTAACTGGAGAACATCATGTTCTCATATTTCTTTGCAACACTGGAGATAGATGTTACTAACGTTTTCTCACCTGCCCATGTTCACAATCATGTTGGTATGAGAAAAATAAAAACCCAAATCTGCATTTGGTGTCACCAATGTAATGGGGGCCACACCGGGTACACTCAACGTTGTGGATTAGGTTGGTCGATGTTCATGTAAGGCTGTGCCTCACCTGGAAGGCTTGTCTGTGGCTCAGATGATCTACTGCATTCAGTGTAGCTCGTGTGGCCTCTTCTACATCTGTGGGTAAACGTAGATTGGGTGACTGCTTCACCGAACACCTACTCTGTCTGTAGGTCTAAGCTTCAGCTTCCTAAATTCAACAATTTCAACTCCCCCAACCATTTTTGCAATAACATGCCTGTAGAAACTTGAGGAACCACAGATCATATTTCTCCCAGACAGCCTAAAAAATAATGGCATAACTATTGATTTTTCCAATCTGATGTAATCCCCACCCCTTCTGATTCCACTTTCCCACTATCTATTTTTCATCTCCCTAACATTTCTTCTCCCCATAATAGTTCCTCCCTTTACCAGTCTCTCATACCTCTGCCCTTTGGGCCGCTCCCCATCTTCTTTCCCCCTTTATAAACATAATAACACTCCCTTCCCTCTCATCTTGGCAAAGGGTACAGGCTTGAAACAGTGACGGGCCATTTAATTTAACCCATGCAGACATGGGGAGAATGTACAAACTTCTTACAGACAGCGCAGGATTCAAGCCCCAGTCCCGTTCGCTGGCTCTGTAAAGGCGTTGCACTAACCACTACGCCACCCGTGGATGCTGCCTGGCTCGCTGAGATCCTCCAGCAATTCTTTGTAAGATTAATAAGATGTTTGTCCATTGTGAGAGGGCCTTTTTGATCTGCCCATCATTCACAGGTGAATTGGTGTACACTTTGTCAGGCCTGTGATGCTGAATGAAGCTTCCCCTTTGATACTTTCTGTCTGTAGATTGCTCTCATTTTGATTGATTCAGTGAGATTTTGCCAGGTTGCAGCATGTTTCTGACCCTTCTACCATGGAGAGGATTTTAAAAGGCAGTCATAATTATTCTTCAATCTAAGCTACATTCTCAAGCTTGGAATAGGGATTCCAGCCAAAAGATAATTAAAAAACTAATTAGTGGCAGCTTCTCAAAGACTAAAGGTACAAAAGATTCTTCAGCTCATCCAGAATATTACTGTATATATAAAAAAAATACTTAGCATTCACTGTGGTTAATCCCTGTGGAGAAAGATAGAAATGGATTTAGAGAGGTTTATGTAAGAGGATGTCACATGATCAGACAGAAAAAGGAAGATATAAAAGACAGAAAAATCGCAGGTCCAGGAAGATGACTCAGTGAAGTGAAGTTATATTACACAAAAAGCAATTCTATTAATTAAAACAAATGAATCCAATTCTAGGTGTTGACCCATATGGTCCTGATGATGTGGAATGAAACAGTTTAATGGGTTGTATGAAACTTCGCCAAATGTCAACTTGGTCCAACTTTGAAGGAAACAAACATTGACTCAAATCTTGTACAGGTTCACAAGGAGACATCCCTGGCATTGATCATTGTAGATGTAATTCAGGCGCATAAACCCCTATGAAAGCAAGAAAGATAGGCCAGTCATGGGAGAGACTGCTGAATTTGAGAAGCTTTCTGCAAACTGAACAAAATCTTCATCTTAATCTTTTGGGGTGCATTTTTAGTAGGTTTACATGAATTAATGAATCAGAATTTATTGTTATGAACATGACATGAAACTCATTTGTTTTGCGACATCATAACGTGCAAAATTGCTATAAATTACATTTCAAAAATAAATTAATGCAGAAGAAGTGAGGTCGTGTCTGTGGTTCATTGTCCATTTGATGGTGGAGGGAAAGAAGGTATTTTTGTACCATTGGGTGTTAATCTTCAGGCTCCGTTCCTCCTTCCTGATGGTGGCATTGAGAAGAAGGAATGGCTTGGGTGGTGGTGGGAGGATAGAGGCTGCTTTCTTGAGACACCGCCTCTTGTAGATGTCCTTGATGGAGGGAAGGCTAGTGCCCGTGATGGCGCTGGCCGAGTTCACAACTCTCTGTAGTTTTTGTCCTGTCCTGTGCATTGGGATCTCCGTGCCAGATGGGTGATGGAACCAGTCCTAATGCTCTCACAGAACTCCTGCAGAAATACCAAATCTCCTCAAATTCCTCACAAAGTCTAGCTGCTGGTGAGCCTTTGTGATTGCATCAACATGGTGCTTCTGTATTTTTACCTTTGGTACATAAAAAGACCCGGTTTGACCTGCTGAGTTTCTCCAACATTTTGTCTTTATACTTCAACCAAGGTGTCTACAGATTTTCGTGATTTACTAGATGTGCAGGGATGTTGACACCCAGGAATTTGAAGTTCTTGAAGTTCTTCAATCAGCTGATCTATCTCACTCCAGTTCCTCGTTGCCATCTGTGATTCTGCTGACAACCACGGTGTCATTGGCAAATTTGTAGATACCATTTGAATGGTGGCTGGCCACACAGTTGTGGCTGTAGAGAAAATAGAGGAGTGGACATCCTTGAGGTGCACCTGTGTTGATCGTCATTGAGGAAATGTTTCCGATTTGTACTGACAAATTATGGGCATTCAGTTGTTTTGCCAGAATACTAAAAACAGTAAAACTTTGCGCATGATCAATCAGTGATTCTTTGGATATTGCATCTCTAGTCTCAGTTCGACTGAGGTAAATCCTGTCACTTCGCCTAGTGACCTGCCTTGTTTCTCTTGGTCGACCATTCATTTGTTATGGGGAATTTAGACTTTGATTTGAAAATCTATACCTAAACACTTCTTGAATAAGGTACAGAGATGGTACAAGTGCAGGTTACACTGCGCAACAATTTGTTTCAAAAGGTTTGCTTCCTTAAATCAAATTGGGGATGATGATAGACGACTTCAAGCTGAATACAAAGATATTTTTCAGATTTCCTGTATCACATAGGAAGTTGGAGAAGCATTAAATTAACTTTTATTAAATTTAGCATGTTTAATTGCATAATGACGCTGATACATGCGTTAGTTCAACTGACCTAAAAATGCTTTTCCGCTGATTTTCATTTGTACTCAGCATCTGATGCCTCTCATGTTAGTGACCAACAATAGTCAGCCAGCATTGATGGATTCCAGTTACCCTGATACTGCTTTTCCATGGACACAATGTCCTGGTGAAAATTTACACTGTGTTCAACATTGGCTGCACCAAGATCTGCAGGGAAGACGTCCAAGTGTGAATGCAGAAAAATAAATTTTCAGTGACATATTGCACTTCATGATTTTGGATGCGTGAAGCATGTTGCCAATCAGCTGGATGTAGTTTGGTGCTCTGTAGTTGCCAATAAAATTCTCAACAAGATCTTTAAATGCCTTCCAAGCATGCCTAGGCCTAAGACAACATTTCTATAGCACCTGCACGGACGGACCAAAACAGCTTGCTTTGTGGGCTATATGCCAGTCGATCAGCAATCACCAAAATAGGTTATATCTAAAAAACAATAAGTGATAGGAAACATTTAAGGTGATTTTCATGATTATCAGTCCAGAATCGATAAAATATGCCCGAAGGTGTTCAGGAAGCAAAATCTTTGTTGTCCAGTGGCGTAGTAACTGTGGTAAAATTTGTCTTTGACCTGAAGCGTTACATGTATACAAGAATATCAGCCACTGCTTTTACTCTGCAATATTTAGTCACTGTATTCATCCCCCATCTGAGCCACATGGAACCATGGAGGTATGCGCAACTGGCAGCCAAAAGTGTAGCTCTGATGACTAAAGACAAGTTTCTCTTCATGTTCCACTCAAATCGTGCATGGGGATCCTGCTGGCCTTTTACAAGGTCAAGAGTATCAGCGCTGTCCACTCCATTGTGGTTCCAGAACTGATTTTAAAAGATCTGGAAATGAATGAAAGGAATGCCAACCCTGAATATCCCATCTAATCCCAGCAGAGTTTATTTCTTTTAATTAAATTTAGACATGGAGCAGGCCCTTCCGGCCCATGACCCCATGCTGCCCAAATACGCCCTTCCGGCCCATGACCCCATGCTGCCCAAATACGCCGAATTAACCTTAAAATCCTGTACGTTCAAACTCCTTACAGACAGCGCCAGATTCAAGCTCAGATCAGTGGTGTTATAAGCGTTACTACGCTAAGCACGCCACCAAAAAGTGAGCCAATCAGTGCTGTGCAAACTTTGTGTGGTTATCAGGAAGCCACATTGACCACAGAAGAGTCAACTGAGTCCACCATTATCCACAACATCGATCATCAGTTCTCTGAGCTCCTGAACACCCAGATTCCCAACAAGCATTGAAATGAGGGCATCTGAATTTAAAAAAATAAAGTCACGGTATTCGAACAAATTTGGGAACCGTACATGGTACACAACAGAGAGGGGCTACCCCAGACCTCCACCCCCTAAAAATGAGAAGAAGACGAAATGAACTGACCCAGTATGACACAATTTTCTTGTTTATTTTCATTGTGTGATGACATTGTTTAATGGATTTATTGTATTGTATAAGTTGAACATTTAGTGGGTAGGGAGGGGGGTGGGAAGGAGGGAGGGAAGGGAGGGGGGGGGAAAATGACACCGTGTATATCCAAGAGGGAAATGTTTGTGTGCATTTTGGTTTATATGGTCCATAGTGTGAAAAATAAAAAAAATTTAAAAAAGAAATGAGGGCATCTGGAGAACAGCAGTACAATAACTGAGTTCCTGCTGTTTGATCCAGGGACAAAGGTTCTGATTGGACCAGCGAATCACTAGAGTTTGCAAATTCGTGAAATTAAACCTGAACCCATCGCGATGATGGATATCAAGCTCGCGAAAATCATTTTGTTTCACCAATATTGAAAGAATGAGTTGGGAATCTCCCCTGGCCTCATACCCCGAGGTTCCCAAACCATTGGGCGACTGAGAGAAAAGCTGATGTTTTTTTTTCCAAGGATGATCCCATCTCAAAAATGAATAATAATGATAAATATGCAATATTTCTGCTTTATGTAACCAAAAACGAGAAGTATTCAAGTCAAGTTTTTTTGTCATCAAGTACAACCCGACGAAACAACGTTCTAGGGTCCTCTGTGCAAAACATGCAGACATACAAACTAGGAGTACATTTGCAGGACCAAGTATTTCATCTATACAAATAAATAAATATTGTTTTGTGGCTGTCAGATGGTGAGCGTGAGCAGTTCCTTTGGTCGTTCTCTATTCTCACTGCCCGTGGGAAGAAGCTGTTCCTCAGCCTGGTGGTGCTGGCTCTGATCCTCCTGGATCTCTTCCCCAACGGGAGCAGCTGAAAGATGCTGTGAGTGGGGTAGAAGGGGTCCTCAGTGATTTTGCATGCCCTCTTTAGACAACGATCCTTGAAGATCATGTCGATGGGGAGGAGGGAGTCTCCAGTGATTCTTTCTGCCACTCTTATGGTCCTGCGGATTGACCTCCAATCCATTTCTCGGCATCATCCATACATTTTATTCATTATGGGTGATCTTGGCTCATTGATTGTACACAAGCATCGAGAACATCAGGTTCCGCTCCAGGATTAGATCACATAATCCAAGGTGGCACTTCAACACAGTTCTTTAAGATTCAAGATTCTTTTCTTGTCATGTAATAAAACAGATGTAATATTACACAAAATCACATTTTGTTTGTCAGGAGGCAAAGATCTGCCATCAACAGAAATTGACCTACACCTCTTACAGTCAGAAAAGGAGCAGCAAGAGAGCCCCTTCACAGTCACCGAGGTTCACCTCCAGCATTGCTACAGCCTTTACGGCCACACAGACTTCAGTCCAAACCATCGGTGACCTGAGCTCCAGATCCAAACCTCTAACACATTCAAGAAGCCTTCAGCGCCCGATATCCCCTCCTACCCTCGGCACTCTCTCGCAGCCCAGTTCTGATACCCGGTAACCCCTTCAGCCAGCCTCAAGCCTGTCTCCAGCAGTCTGCAGCATGGTCTCCAACGCTCTTCAGCCGCAGAATCCCTCACTGATCTGATACTGTGGTCACCGTCCCATAGGGTTGTCTCCTCCGCTTCTTCTCAAACAGGGAATGTCTCTGCTGCCCCGCTCTCCCTGGGTCTGCACCAGCGGCAGGACTGAAATTATGCTATGGTCGAAGGAGTTCATCCAGTGTGACCGCCAACATTCTTGTATTAATCTCTGCCAAGCAAGTTAATTATCCAAACATTTAGCTTTCTGATAGTTAATCTTTCCTTTTTAATCCATGTGACAATAGCAAGCATATTTTAAAAGAACCTGACTGATTCGGAGGCACATTAGAGCCTTCCAAATAAAAAGAAAAGTCACTATGTAAATGCAAGTTCATACTTTATACCCGCAGGTTGCAGTTCTGGGGGAGTGGAGATTGTGCGAGGCAACAAAGGAAGACTTATTGGGTCAATCACTAAACTGATTCCAATAGCATATGTATTTTTTGAAATAGTTCAGGGAATGGAGGAACGAATAAAATTGCCTTTAATGCAAGATGAATTAATCTCTCTCTCTTGCTCATCCTTTTTAAAAAAATGTTTCATAAAATACCCGCTCTTAGCAGCTTGATGCTGGCCTATTAGATTTAGTCCCACATTAGTATCTGTACCATTTTAAAGTAGGTTGTAAATGTTAATTGGGTTTTAAATTTGAATTGACTTCTCTAAATTTTAAATGTTAAAATTATAAATTTTTTTATTTATTCCCCTATGGGGACCTTCTACAAATTACCTTGCATCTTAGCAGCCAGGTCTGTGAAATTACAATGTTCTTTTTGTCTCTATTTCTAACACCTCTTCTGAAGATGATGCTTCACAGTATTTGATCAATATGCCAGCAGATGAACTGGCCACACAGCTCAACTCATCTGCTTTATCATTTCCCTTAATACTTGGTGCAAATACTGTATATACTCGTGTAATTGTCAATACCATGTAATTGTCGACCCCACTCCCCTTTTTTGGCCCCAAAATAGTGTGCTTTCCATATGACCCATGTAAAGGTTGACCACCCTAACTTTTGCCCCTGACTACCCACTCCTCCGAGCTCCCAACGCCCTGACCACAGATCCTTGCCCTGGCCACCCGCCCATCCGAGCTCCCGATGCCCTGACCGGAGATCCTCGCTCTGGCCACCCACCCGTGCTCCCGACGCTCTGACCGCAGATCCTCACTCTGCCCGCCTGTACTCGCAACACACTGACCGCAGATCCTCACCCTGGCTGCCCGCCCATCTGAGTTCCAGATGCCCTGACTGCAGATCCTCGCCCTGGCCGCCTGGCCATCCAAGCTCCTGACACCCCGGCCACAGATCCTCGCCCCAGCCACCCATCCGTCCAAACTCCCGACACCCTGCCTGCAGATCCTTGGTCTGATGTCACACCGACAAATACAGTGCTAAGCTACTGGCCAGAGAAAGTTCATACCAATTGCTGATGGCTAAGTAATAAAGGCAAGTGACAAGAGCTGGCCGCAAAGTGTAATCCAGGTATTTCTTGTCCTGATTATGATCAGTGTGTTCAAATTCTATTGTTATTATAAATTTAACAAACTTTCACTTGATCACTGTAACTGGAGTTCAGCTTGTTCACTCCTGTATCACCTTTGTCCTTTTGTCCCTGAATAAGGCATGTAATTATCACAGAAATGTGAAGAGCCCCAGACATACAGCATCATTGAGAGTTTGTGGTGAGAATGAATGTGGTGAATAGCAATCTGACGTCATCCCAGTTCAAACTGCCCTTTAAAGGTTAGTAGAGAAGCACGTTGGACGGATTTTACTGCTGGCAAAGTGTGAAAGTGTGTTGGCAGCCTCAGATTTCAGGCTTTTTATCGTTTAAGTGGTGTGGTCATAAATCCTTTCATTATTGGAAACTGAGTTCAAGTGGAACTCAACCTGATGAAATGCAGCTCACTCAATGAAGCAAGAATTGTGTTCGTTTCTGGTCACCTCATTGCAGGAAGTGTGTGGAAGCACAGAGAGGGTGCAGAGGAGATTCAAGGATGATGCCTGGATTGGAAAAGTGTCTTACGGGGCAAGGTTAACAGAGCTAGGGCCTTTCTCTTTGGAGCAAAGAAGATGACTTAACAGAGGTCTAAAAGATTACGAGAGGCTTTTTTTTTTAAAGACATACAACATGGTAACAGGCCATTTCAGCCCATGAGCTTGTGCCGCCCAATTACACCTAAATTGACCTAAAACCCCCAGTAAGTTATGAAGGATGGGAGGAAACTGGAGCACCCCGAGGAAACCCATGCAGACATGAGGAGAACATACAAACTCCTTACAGACAGCATGGGATTCAAACCTGCATCGCTGGTGCTGTAACAGTTTTGTGCTAACTGTGTCACCCACCTGAGAAGGTAGATAAGGAATGCAGAAATGTCCCCAATCTCCAGAACAGGGATGTTTGCACCACCCTCCCAGGAATCTGGAATCAGGTGGAAGTGTAACCTCACAGATAACCAAATGAATGCAAACACACACCTTCCAAGGAATTAAGCTGAAGAACAGCTAATGCAAGGGTGGGCAACCTACGGCCCGCGGGCCAGATCTGGCCACTGATCCAAATTTATCCGGCCCACAGCCCAATGCATTTGCCCTCAGCCACTCCACCATACCCATTCGCCACACTAAACTGTCAGCCTTTGTCATCAGTGGCCCCAGGGACAGTTTTCGTGGATTAAACATCCCTCAGCAAAGGAAATACTTTGTGGCTATAGAAGTGCCGCCCATTCCTTCCGGGGTCGTGAACCGGGCAGCAAAATGACTGCGTTCACGCGGAATGTTCACTAAAGTCTCCACGTCATTAAAACCAGAAATTGATCATCATCCACTTCACTTACTGCCCCAGAAAAATAACTTATTCTGGCACCCCTGGGAACATGCTTCGCCCTCAAGACGGGGCTTAGACAGCTGTCCCACTCTTGGTCCCAGGCCACTCACCCACCGGTGAATGTGGAGCTGGGCGACCAACAGAACGAACCATTCAGAGCGACACCAAAGCTCCCCGCTCTCTTGAGCCACTCTTTTTCCTGCTCCCCTGAGCCGCTCTCCCCTCACTCCCCTGAGCCATCCCCCTGCCTCAGGTCCCCTCACCCCACTTCCGAGCCGCCCCCTCTCCCCACTCCCCTGAGCTGCTCAAAAAGGCGCAAAGCCAGAGGTCCGGGTGTGGACCCTCCGACTCCGGCTGCAAGCAGAACTCATTTAGCACAAAGCAAATTTTGTTCACTCGGAAATGGGATTTACCTCACGTACTCATAGTTCAAATCACACCTCAGAGGGCAGAGAAATTAAATAAAAGAAGGAGATCTGGATCAAAGGCAGAAGTTGAGAGGAATACACAATAGCTTCTGCTGAGAAAGATTCAAATGCTGTATTGGACAAATTTATTTATGCCGCAGTTTTGCAACAAAAATATTTGTTACTGATTATTTTTAAAACTCCTAACCTATTAGAAAAATTATTTAAACCAAGTTTAAATGACAGTTTGCAGCCTCCAAACAGCATTTTGTAATATTTATATCCAACAAAGGATGGTTTTATCACTCCTGCTTTGTCGTTGGTTCTACCAGTGGGAAGATTGATAGGACAACTCCTTGAGATGAGGTCTTGCTATTGGCATCAACGACTCTGTCACCAAATATCGAAACGCTTTCAAACAGCAAACAAAATCAACTTTCCCACTGCTTGAGCTGTGGACTGTTTTAGTTATTTTGTTTTCATTATGACTAATTTTAATGACCGATTTGTGATTTTTGGTGCATTTCCAAATTTGAAGATGCCTTCCTTGACCTGAAATGCATCATCATATTTATTCCTTGAATTTATTTATTCCCTCTATTTATTTATTTATTGCAGCATCAGTGCAGCCCACGGTTCAACCATTGACATACCATCCGGCCCATGTGTGGTAAAAGGCTGCCCACCCCCGAGCTAACGGGATCGTTTAAGCCAATTCACTCTCAACCCATTCTTCATGCTGTCACACTACCTGTTTGTCATATCCTTGAGCCAATGGTCAACCATCTCCCAGCTCAGCTCTCTCTCAATGTGCCTCAGGCCGGAGATTTTGTAGGGAACCACCACCAGCATGCTGGCATTGGCACTGTACGGGAGACTGACGATGTCACACTCGTGGGTGTGATCCGTGGCGGCAAGGAAGGTGGTCCTGATGTACATCATTGGTACCTTCACCACTTCGGTCCTGCTGGTGTGGAAATGGAGCATGGTGGTCTTGCTCTTGATGAACTTGTGCTCCCACAAGCCTGCAAACAGAGTGAACAGGGAAAGTAATGACAGCCTTGTAGCGCTGCACATCGAGGGAAGATTTTGATGTGATCATACCAGCAAGGTTGATAACAGTGTGGAACATTATCACATTAGTTACCCAGTGATGGCAGAGACGTCTCCCAGTGCAGGTATTGTTCAAAATATATGGCCAGACTTGATCACGATGGCAGCATTCCTCAAGCATTTTTGAATTATTTTGTGGTAAAGGCTTGAAATTGCAACCAGGGATTGGAATTCAAGCTCACCATTTTTACCTCCATTACTGTAGACCAGGGTCAATTAATGCAGAACACACTTGTGGTGTGGTCATTCCCAACTCTGTGGGTGAATCTTTCACCTCTGCCCAAAAGTTTAAACATGGGGTTGGCATTCCAGAATGTTGTTTGTGTGAAACCAGTTCGACGGGTCCAGAGGGTAATGAGTCTGGATGCAGCTGAATGAACAGTAGTACTTTATTTACACATGCAGGGGAGTCGCAACAGGGGTAAAAGACACACTTTCCAGATTAACTCGGAACCACTCGTGGGTAGAAGGCTTTACAATCAAGTTACAACACATGATACCAGCCACCCCTTGATATCCCTGGCAGGCACAGCTCTTATCCAACTTAACTAGAGACACTAGACACTCAGTGCTACAGCCCCCAACCCTTTGTCTGCACAACGATCCTCCAGCACGGTGCCCCACCTGGAGTGGAGCTCAGAAGAGAAAGAGGAAGATGGCTCACATGTGATGAGCTTCATAGTGTCATCAGCCGGAGGGTCCGACCCAGGTATTGATGAGGCAAATTAAAGGGGTCAATGACCAGGTGTGCACTGCCCTATGGACGAGGCTTAACCTTGAGTGGCAGGTGAGGGGACATCTGATCAGGTTCCAGATTGTGAGGCTACACGACCCTCCTCAATCCACAATCCCTCTACAGAGCCACAGAAGGAAGGTCGCCTAAAAGGACTCTGAAAGTGAGAGGTCAAACAACACAACTTCAAATAAGAGCAAGGGAGAGCCCTTTGTCCCACACACATTCTACTAGAGAAAGTCACAGGATTCACAGCTTTTGATTGCTTGAAAATATCTGAACACTTTTCTTTAAAAAAAAGTCTATTGGGAAATAGCTGCAAACTTTTGTGTTTTACTCCTCTATTGGGAAGGAGCAGGTGAGTGGTATGAATGAAATAGCGCTTTCATGGATTGAGTGGGCTCCTCAAGAGGAATAGAATTTAAAAATGGGGATGTGATGTTGAGGCTTTATAAGGAACCGGTGAGACCTCACTTGGAGGGTTTTGTGAGCAGTTTTCGGCTCCTCATTTAAGAAAAGATGTGCTGACATTGGAGAGGGTTCAAAGGAGGTCCACCAGGATGATTCTGGGAATGAAAGGGTTATCATATGAGGACAGCTCTTGGCCTGTACTCGTTGGAATTTAGGAGAATGAGAAGGGATCTTATTGAAGCATTTTGAACGCAGAAAGGAATGGACGGATTCTCCCACCATGAGAAACAACCTAAGACAAGAGGGCACAATTTCAGGATTGAAGGACACCAGCTTAGAATGGAGATGCAAAGGAATTTCTTCAGCCGGAGGGTGGTAAATCTGTGGAATTTATTAGGACTAGCTGAACAATGTTTGGCACAGACTAGAAGGGCTGAATGGCCTGTTTCTGTGCTGTAGCATTCTATGGTTCTAGAAAAGGCCAGTGCCTTCCCCAAATTCTCCTTCTGGAATGATCGGACTTTACGAACACCCTTCCTCTCATTAAACTGCCGGTAGTTTTCTCGTAGATGAGCAGATTTGCTCTTCCCGTCCCATTTCTCTACCTGCCCCCATCTCCCCACCTGAGCTGCATTCAGACAAATGTTTGCTTGCGAGTACCAATTTCCATCATCCCCACTCACCTTCCCCCCACATTTCTCTTTGAAAATGAATTCCCAAGGGCTGTCAAAACCAAATGTTTCACATTACAACTTGCTCCATTTCTACTTCAGTTTGCAGTCATTTATCAGGAATGAGCCCTTATATAACCCAGGGGGCCTTCTATATTACAGCAATGACTGTACCTATACACTACTTTCATAGTTGTAAAGCATGATGGAATATTGCAAACCCCTCCATATTACAGTCCTTTTATTGATCAGCTAGTCAACCAGTCAATAAAACAAAACATCTATTTCAGATAGTTGCTACGCCATCGCCACATCTAAAGGAGCATGAAGTAATTTCTGGCTGTGTTTGTGTGTCCACTGAGATGGGTGGGGCCTTGTTGTGAAAGTTGCTAACAACATTCTTGGAGAGAGGCTGCAGTCAGTTTAGCTACAAGATGGAGACTGAGCAAGAAGAGAGAGTGGGAAAAGCTGGGGTTGTCTTCCTTGGAGTGGGGAATGGAGAAAATAAGGCACAATAATGAGTGATAAGAACCAGAGGAAGCATCAAAATAATTGGCAAGAATGGGAAATCTTATCAATAGAAAACATTCTGCTGATTTACAGGGAAAGTGGAGGGGGAGGGGCGTGGATAGACACCGATTAAATGATCGTGCCAGCGCAGACAGGATGAGTACTTCTGCGTTTCTCAGCTCTGGGTGAAAGGATGAGGTGAGTTGCGATTATAATGTGTTGTGCACATGCTATGAAAGGGAGACTGAGAATACTGCCAAGTTATATCCAATTAGAGAGCTCTCTGAACCCTTCTCCATTAACAATGGCGTGAAGCAAGGCTGTGTTCTCGCACCAACCTTCTTTTCAATCTTCTTCAGCATGATGCTGAACCAAGCCATGAAAGACCCCAACAATGAAGATGCTGTTTACATCCGGTACCGCACGGATGGCAGTCTCTTCAATTTGAGGCGCCTGCAAGCTCACACCAAGACACAAGAGAAACTTGTCCGTGAACTACTCTTTGCAGACGATGCCGCTTTAGTTGCCCATTCAGAGCCAGCTCTTCAGCGCTTGACGTCCTGCTTTGCGGAAACTGCCAAAATGTTTGGCCTGGAAGTCAGCCTGAAGAAAACTGAGGTCCTCCATCAGCCAGCTCCCCACCATGACTACCAGCCCCCCCACATCTCCATCGGGCACACAAAACTCAAAACGGTCAACCAGTTTACCTATCTCGGCTGCACCATTTCATCAGATGCAAGGATCGACAATGAGATAGACAACAGACTCGCCAAGGCAAATAGCGCCTTTGGAAGACTACACAAAAGAGTCTGGAAAAACAACCAACTGAAAAACCTCACAAAGATAAGCGTATACAGAGCCGTTGTCATACCCACACTCCTGTTCGGCTCCGAATCATGGGTCCTCTACCGGCATCACCTACGGCTCCTAGAACGCTTCCACCAGCGTTGTCTCCGCTCCATCCTCAACATCCATTGGAGCGCTTTCATCCCTAACGTCGAAGTACTCGAGATGGCAGAGGTCGACAGCATCGAGTCCACGCTGCTGAAGATCCAGCTGCGCTGGATGGGTCACGTCTCCAGAATGGAGGACCATCGCCTTCCCAAGATCGTGTTATATGGCGAGCTCTCCACTGGCCACCGTGACAGAGGTGCACCAAAGAAAAGGTACAAGGACTGCCTAAAGAAATCTCTTGGTGCCTGCCACATTGACCACCGCCAGTGGGCTGATAACGCCTCAAACCGTGCATCTTGGCGCCTCACAGTTTGGCGGGCAGCAACCTCCTTTGAAGAAGACCGCAGAGCCCACCTCACTGACAAAAGGCAAAGGAGGAAAAACCCAACACCCAACCCCAACCCCAACCAACCAATTTTCCCCTGCAGCCGCTGCAACCGTGTCTGCCTGTCCTGCATCGGACTTGTCAGCCACAAACGAGCCTGCAGCTGACGTGGACTTTTACCCCCTCCATAAATCTTCGTCCGCGAAGCCAAGCCAAAGAAATATCCAATTAAAACAGAAACTACTGTTGGTAGTGTGGCGAGATGTAATTACACTACTGGGTCACCAGGGGTCATCCCAGTGACCTTGTCTCTCAAGCAGTCCAGAGCTATAGTCTAACCTTCCAGGTTTGTCTTGCAGAGAGACAAGACCTCTTAGTGTACATATTAGTTTATTACAGCTGCCTTATCCTCGCACTGCTGCTGTGGTTATTGTCAGTACAGGTAGAAGTACAAACGCAATGCTGGAGAAACTCAGCAGGTCAAACAGTTGGCTTTACATAGTAAAGGTTAAGATACATAACTAACATTTCAAACTTGAGCCCTTCAGCATATACGTTCATGATTCAAGATTCAGTTTATTATCATAGCAAAAAGTGTCCTAGTAGATGAAATTTCTTTTTACCTGCTGCAAGGCAGACAGATTTGCCACCGGCAGGAATTGCCTAAGCGCCTCTTACAGTTCCTACAGTCAGACAGAGGGAGAGAGAAGCAAAAAAAAAGTGCCCCCCAAGAGTCCATAGATTCACCTCCAGTGCTTCTGCAGCCAGTCCAAACCATTGGCAACCTGAGCTCCAGATTCAAACCCTCTGACACGGTCAGGAATGCTTCCTTCAACGCCCTCAGCACCTCCTTGCATCCTGTTTCCGATATCTGGCGCCTCTCCAGCCAGCTCGAGCAGTCTGCAGTCCAGCGAGAGTCTTCCAACTGCAATTTCCAGCAGCTCGCCGCACAAGCTGGTCCTCAGCCGCAGAGCCCCCTCACTGGTCCACTGCTGTGGTCACCATCCCCATGGGGCATCTCCTCTGCTTCTCCCTCTCAGATGGTGCGTAATCTTCCCATCCTCTGGTGCCCTGCTCCAGTCCTCTGCTTCCCCGGAGTCTGCAGCCCCTTGTGGCTGCTACCAATTAACAGGCACCACCATCTGGGGCGCAGACCTGTATCATGGGATTTCAAATAAAAACCCCCGTCGACGCCCTCAACGGACCGTTCAATCCATGTTTGGCACTGATGGTAGTCGACTGGGTGGCTGGACCCTGCGGGAGCGCTTCATCGCCACTCCCTCACTCCTCAAAGGTCCGCTCCATCGCCGCTGCCATCTGAAACATTATATTTTTACTTCAATCACAGTATCTGCAGACTTTGTGTTTTGCTACTGTGGTAGGATACGTGCTATAGAGAAATTTGCCATGCAAGACTTCAGCAACATGCACTCTCTGCATCTGTTTCCTGCCTCTTGGACCTTAAATCTCCTCTAACTTCAAAATGTTGTTCAGAAACTCTGCTACAAGGATATCAATGCAAGTGGTGATCCTGTGCAAATGTTTTGCCTGCTATTCATCCAGAGAGGAAACCTCGGGTGAAGCAGCAAATGTGCGAGAACTTCACACTCAAGCACAACACCAAGGCAAGCCTAAGGTGGCACAATGAAGCTGAATTGTCTGATCTGGGAAAGAGCCTTCCTCTATCACTATTCTTGGAAGAGTTAAGAAATTGTGTTTGTATCTGTATTTGTAGGTACATGTACAACGGTTGCTGGGAGACGTTCTCGATATTTATAGTTCCATGTATAAAGTGAATCATTACATTATTCAACATCAAATGGGATGCAATAAGCATTAATACGAGAGGGAGAGGAGTAATGTTAAATTTATGTCAAATCTTTGCTGGCATCGGTAGCAAGGAAATTAGTACCATGGCCTCATAGCTCCTGGGACTTCAGTCCTGACCTCAGGTGCTTTCTGTGTGGAGTTTGCATGTCCACAGTTTTGTGCTGTGTGCAAACCAAAGATGTAGCAGTAGGTGAATTGGACGCTGTAAATTCCCCCTCAGTGCAGGTGAATGGATACGTAATTGGGAATAGATTCTGGGCTAGAAGGTGCCACAAGACTCGCCCCACCAGGTTCAGGAACAGCTGGTCCCCTTCCACCATCAGACTCCTCAACAACACTCTTACTATTGGACTTTCTTTTAATCTTTTTCTCTCTGCTGCGCAGTTTGCACAGATTATTTGTTTACGTGTACAGTAATTCTACTTCACCCGCAGGAAAAAACTCAGGGTTGTATGTGATGTCAAGTACATACTCTGGCAATAACACCTCTAGGCTCCAGTGTATAATAAGGAAAAATATTTACTGCAATGACATCATAGCTTGAGGTTCTTCTATCTATTCAGAGAGGGAGGGGAGAAAGGGGGAAGAGAGAGAGAGGAGGAGGAGAAAGAAAGGAAGAAAGGAAAAGAGAGGAGCGAAGAGAGAGAGAGGGAACACTCACAAGAGAGAAAGAAATGGGTTATTTGTGGAACTGAGAAAAGACATTGACAGGAACCTGTTGCTTTGAATCACTCCTCTGGGTTGTGACTGCTTTATTAATATTTTGACTTCCATGGACCTAATTCATCAGTATTACTTACCTCAGGTAAGCCCAATTATGGATTCATTAGGAAGTCTGTGACGATAGTTGGAATGAACATGATCTCAATTATGTTCCAACTGTTCTAAGACCACCTTGTCTAAACCGAATTAACTGCTTTTATCACAATTAAGCACCAGTTGTCAAAGAGAAGAAAAAATTCGGGGCGATCTCCTTTCTGGAAAGTGTTTGGCAAAGGACAAAACATTTGGTGAGTCACGTAGAGATTTTCAACTCGCATCGTTTTGTAATAAAGCACGAAAGTCTCCAAACGCTGTGATTATAGTAAAAACAGATTCTGGGGGAACTTGGCTGGTCTCGCAGCGTCCACAGGAGGTAGCTATATTAACGGTATTTGGGACCTGAGTAAAAGGCTGGGGGGAGAAGAATGGATACCAGAACGAAGCAGAGCCCCAAAAAACTCCTCTTCCCCCAGCTCTGCTTCCACAGATCCCCAAACAACCCCACTCACCAAGCCAATTCTCACCTTTTCTCTGTCCGGTGTCCCATCCATATCCAATTGGCCTGCCCGTCCTTCCCTCCGCCCCTTGCCCGTCCTTCCCTCCGCCCCTTGCCCGTCCTTCCCTCCGCCCCTTGCCCGTCCTTCCCTCCGCCCCTTGCCCGTCCTTCCCTCCGCCCCTTGCCCGTCCTTCCCTCCGCCCCTTGCCCGTCCTTCCCTCCGCCCCTTGCCCGTCCTTCCCTCCGCCCCTTGCCCGTCCTTCCCTCCGCCCCTTGCCCGTCCTTCCCTCCGCCCCTTGCCCGTCCTTCCCTCCGCCCCTTGCCCGTCCTTCCCTCCGCCCCTTGCCCGTCCTTCCCTCCGCCCCTTGCCCGTCCTTCCCTCCGCCCCTTGCCCGTCCTTCCCTCCGCCCCTTGCCCGTCCTTCCCTCCGCCCCTTGCCCGTCCTTCCCTCCGCCCCTTGCCCGTCCTTCCCTCCGCCCCTTGCCCGTCCTTCCCTCCGCCCCTTGCCCGTCCTTCCCTCCGCCCCTTGCCCGTCCTTCCCTCCGCCCCTTGCCCGTCCTTCCCTCCGCCCCTTGCCCGTCCTTCCCTCCGCCCCTTGCCCGTCCTTCCCTCCGCCCCTTGCCCGTCCTTCCCTCCGCCCCTTGCCCGTCCTTCCCTCCGCCCCTTGCCCGTCCTTCCCTCCGCCCCTTGCCCGTCCTTCCCTCCGCCCCTTGCCCGTCCTTCCCTCCGCCCCTTGCCCGTCCTTCCCTCCGCCCCTTGCCCGTCCTTCCCTCCGCCCCTTGCCCGTCCTTCCCTCCGCCCCTTGCCCGTCCTTCCCTCCGCCCCTTGCCCGTCCTTCCCTCCGCCCCTTGCCCGTCCTTCCCTCCGCCCCTTGCCCGTCCTTCCCTCCGCCCCTTGCCCGTCCTTCCCTCCGCCCCTTGCCCGTCCTTCCCTCCGCCCCTTGCCCGTCCTTCCCTCCGCCCCTTGCCCGTCCTTCCCTCCGCCCCTTGCCCGTCCTTCCCTCCGCCCCTTGCCCGTCCTTCCCTCCGCCCCTTGCCCGTCCTTCCCTCCGCCCCTTGCCCGTCCTTCCCTCCGCCCCTTGCCCGTCCTTCCCTCCGCCCCTTGCCCGTCCTTCCCTCCGCCCCTTGCCCGTCCTTCCCTCCGCCCCTTGCCCGTCCTTCCCTCCGCCCCTTGCCCGTCCTTCCCTCCGCCCCTTGCCCGTCCTTCCCTCCGCCCCTTGCCCGTCCTTCCCTCCGCCCCTTGCCCGTCCTTCCCTCCGCCCCTTGCCCGTCCTTCCCTCCGCCCCTTGCCCGTCCTTCCCTCCGCCCCTTGCCCGTCCTTCCCTCCGCCCCTTGCCCGTCCTTCCCTCCGCCCCTTGCCCGTCCTTCCCTCCGCCCCTTGCCCGTCCTTCCCTCCGCCCCTTGCCCGTCCTTCCCTCCGCCCCTTGCCCGTCCTTCCCTCCGCCCCTTGCCCGTCCTTCCCTCCGCCCCTTGCCCGTCCTTCCCTCCGCCCCTTGCCCGTCCTTCCCTCCGCCCCTTGCCCGTCCTTCCCTCCGCCCCTTGCCCGTCCTTCCCTCCGCCCCTTGCCCGTCCTTCCCTCCGCCCCTTGCCCGTCCTTCCCTCCGCCCCTTGCCCGTCCTTCCCTCCGCCCCTTGCCCGTCCTTCCCTCCGCCCCTTGCCCGTCCTTCCCTCCGCCCCTTGCCCGTCCTTCCCTCCGCCCCTTGCCCGTCCTTCCCTCCGCCCCTTGCCCGTCCTTCCCTCCGCCCCTTGCCCGTCCTTCCCTCCGCCCCTTGCCCGTCCTTCCCTCCGCCCCTTGCCCGTCCTTCCCTCCGCCCCTTGCCCGTCCTTCCCTCCGCCCCTTGCCCGTCCTTCCCTCCGCCCCTTGCCCGTCCTTCCCTCCGCCCCTTGCCCGTCCTTCCCTCCGCCCCTTGCCCGTCCTTCCCTCCGCCCCTTGCCCGTCCTTCCCTCCGCCCCCTGCCCGTCCTTCCCTCCGCCCCCTGCCCGTCCTTCCCTCCGCCCCCTGCCCGTCCTTCCCTCCGCCCCCTGCCCGTCCTTCCCTCCGCCCCCTGCCCGTCCTTCCCTCCGCCCCCTGCCCGTCCTTCCCTCCGCCCCCTGCCCGTCCTTCCCTCCGCCCCCTGCCCGTCCTTCCCTCCGCCCCCTGCCCGTCCTTCCCTCCGCCCCCTGCCCGTCCTTCCCTCCGCCCCCTGCCCGTCCTTCCCTCCGCCCCCTGCCCGTCCTTCCCTCCGCCCCCTGCCCGTCCTTCCCTCCGCCCCCTGCCCGTCCTTCCCTCCGCCCCCTGCCCGTCCTTCCCTCCGCCCCCTGCCCGTCCTTCCCTCCGCCCCCTGCCCGTCCTTCCCTCCGCCCCCTGCCCGTCCTTCCCTCCGCCCCCTGCCCGTCCTTCCCTCCGCCCCCCTGCCCGTCCTTCCCTCCGCCCCCTGCCCGTCCTTCCCTCCGCCCCCTGCCCGTCCTTCCCTCCGCCCCCTGCCCGTCCTTCCCTCCGCCCCCTGCCCGTCCTTCCCTCCGCCCCCTGCCCGTCCTTCCCTCCGCCCCCTGCCCGTCCTTCCCTCCGCCCCCTGCCCGTCCTTCCCTCCGCCCCCTGCCCGTCCTTCCCTCCGCCCCCTGCCCGTCCTTCCCTCCGCCCCCTGCCCGTCCTTCCCTCCGCCCCCTGCCCGTCCTTCCCTCCGCCCCCTGCCCGTCCTTCCCTCCGCCCCCTGCCCGTCCTTCCCTCCGCCCCCTGCCCGTCCTTCCCTCCGCCCCCTGCCCGTCCTTCCCTCCGCCCCTGCCCGTCCTTCCCTCCGCCCCCCTGCCCGTCCTTCCCTCCGCCCCCTGCCCGTCCTTCCCTCCGCCCCCTGCCCGTCCTTCCCTCCGCCCCCTGCCCGTCCTTCCCTCCGCCCCCCTGCCCGTCCTTCCCTCCGCCCCCTGCCCGTCCTTCCCTCCGCCCCCTGCCCGTCCTTCCCTCCGCCCCCTGCCCGTCCTTCCCTCCGCCCCCTGCCCGTCCTTCCCTCCGCCCCCTGCCCGTCCTTCCCTCCGCCCCCTGCCCGTCCTTCCCTCCGCCCCCCTGCCCGTCCTTCCCTCCGCCCCCTGCCCGTCCTTCCCTCCGCCCCTTGCCCGTCCTTCCCTCCGCCCCTTGCCCGTCCTTCCCTCCGCCCCTTGCCCGTCCTTCCCTCCGCCCCTTGCCCGTCCTTCCCTCCGCCCCTTGCCCGTCCTTCCCTCCGCCCCTTGCCCGTCCTTCCCTCCGCCCCTTGCCCGTCCTTCCCTCCGCCCCTTGCCCGTCCTTCCCTCCGCCCCTTGCCCGTCCTTCCCTCCGCCCCTTGCCCGTCCTTCCCTCCGCCCCTTGCCCGTCCTTCCTCCGCCCCTTGCCCGTCCTTCCCTCCGCCCCTTGCCCGTCCTTCCCTCCGCCCCTTGCCCGTCCTTCCCTCCGCCCCTTGCCCGTCCTTCCCTCCGCCCCTTGCCCGTCCTTCCCTCCGCCCCTGACAGCCCTTGCCCGTCCTTCCCTCCGCCCCTTGCCCGTCCTTCCCTCCGCCCCTTGCCCGTCCTTCCCTCCGCCCCTTGCCCGTCCTTCCCTCCGCCCCTTGCCCGTCCTTCCCTCCGCCCCTTGCCCGTCCTTCCCTCCGCCCCTTGCCCGTCCTTCCCTCCGCCCCTTGCCCGTCCTTCCCTCCGCCCCTTGCCCGTCCTTCCCTCCGTCCCCCTGCCTGCTTTGTACTCATACCTGGAAGAAAGGCTCAGATCCGAAAAGTCAGTAATCTATCTTTACCTCCTATGGATGCTCCAAGACCAGCTGAGTTCCTCCAACATTTATTGTGTGTATGTTTTTTTTTTAAAATCACAATTTTGTGTGTTAGGGATGAGGGTGTGAAGATCTTGGATGGCATGTGGTTCAGGTAGCAGAACTGGATGAACTGTGACCCCAGAAGGAATAAGGAGAGGAAGGGGTGTCATTGGGAAAAAAATCCTGTTGTATGTAATCTCCCACTTGGCCTTTACCACAGTACATCAACAAATTGGAGTCACATCTGTGAATGTTGGACCCTCTCCAGCTGTAATATATGATCAGAATTTTCCCTCTTTCTCAGACTGCTCTGCAAGCGGATATATTTTGTTTAGATACAGCCTCTGCTGACCAAATACCCCAAATTAACCTACAAACACCACACGTTTTTGGTGGGCGGGAGGGACCTGGAGCACCCTGAGGAAATCCACACAGATTACGGGGAGAATTTACAAACTCCTTATGGACAGTGCAAGATTCGACCTAGGTCACTGCACCAACCGCTACACTAACCGTGCCAACCGTGGCCAAGATTGTTGCTATTTAATGCCCCATCCGGTTCATATCACACCATGTCTGGAAGTGGCCCAGTCAAATAGACTGGGAATGGCGCATCACGAGCAAAGGCAGGACAAAAGTCATTTAAACCAGCCATTCTCAAGAGTGGCCATGGCGCATTTAAGTAAAAACTGAAGTGGAACGACAACTCCCAGAAGGCATCGAACTATGTGACATCAGTGCGTGATGGTGTCAGCACGTGATTTGGGCTTTTAAAAGGTTGCACGGGTTATGAAGAGTAAATCCATTTTATTCACTCCAAAAACGTCTTGTATGGTTATTTCATCATGTCCATTGCAATTCCAGTGGCTGCAAAGCCTCATTTTCTTTTCACCTTGCGTAACAAAAATAACTTTTATGTAGTCGGTAGGAGAGAATACTGAAAAAAAAACTTCACTGCTTCACGGGGAAGGGAGCCTATAAACGTCGAGCAGAGTCCTAAGGGTGCCTTAGCTGGAAAAAAAAAGGTTGAGACTGGCTGATTTAAACTAAGGTAACCCGAGTGACCGTGTTAAACTTAAATCTAGGGACCAGCTGCGTTTAAATTGGATGTCAAGCACCTCCCCACAGGGAAATATCGTGAAGTGTAAACTAAATTCCTAATTCCGTGGACGTTGAGTCCTCACTAGCAACACCTTACATTTATTAGCACCTTAAACACATTAAAAGAGGCAGAGGTATTTCTTTGGTGTTAAAGACCTGTATCAAGTGGTGTGCCGCAGGAGTTGGGGCAGGCTCTACTCGTCCATCAAGTGGTGTGCCGCAGGAGTTGGGGCAGGCTCTACTCGTCCATCAAGTGGTGTGCCGCAGGAGTTGGGGCAGGCTCCACTCGTCCATCAAGTGGTGTGCCGCAGGAGTTGGGGCAGGCTCCACTCGTCCATCAAGTGGTGTGCCGCAGGAGTTGGGGCAGGCTCCACTCGTCCATCAAGTGGTGTGCCGCAGGAGTTGGGGCAGGCTCCACTCGTCCATCAAGTGGTGTGCCGCAGGAGTTGGGGCAGGCTCCACTTGTCCATCAAGTGGTGTGCCGCAGGAGTAGGGGCAGGCTCCACTCGTCCATCAAGTGGTGTGCCGCAGGAGTTGGGGCAGGCTCCACTTGTCCATCAAGTGGTGTGCCGCAGGAGTTGAGGCAGGCTCCACTTGTCCATCAAGTGGTGTGCCCCAGGAATTGGGGCAGGCTCCACTTGTCCATCAAGTGGTGTGCCGCAGGAGTTGGGGCAGGCTCCACTCGTCCATCAAGTGGTGTGCCACAGGAGTTGGGCCAGGCTCCACTTGTCCATCAAGTGGTGTACCGCAGGAGTTGGGGCAGGTTCCACTCGTCCATCAAGTGGTGTGCCACAGCAGTTGGGGCAGGCTCCACTTGTCCATCAAGTGGTGTGCCGCAGGAGTTGGGGCAGGCTCCACTTGTCCATCAAGTGGTGTGCCGCAGCAGTTGGGGCAGGCTCCACTTGTCCATCAAGTGGTGTGCCGCAGCAGTTGGGGCAGGCTCCACTTGTCCATCAAGTGGTGTGCCGCAGGAGTTGGGGCAGGCTCCACTCGTCCATCAAGTGGTGTGCCGCAGGAGTTGGGGCAGGCTTCACTTGTCCATCAAGTGGTGTGCCGCAGGAGTTGGGGCAGGCTCCACTTGTCCATCAAGTGGTGTGCTGTAGGAGTTGGGGCAGGCTCCACTTGTCCATCAAGTGGTGTGCTGCAGGAGTTGGATGGCAAGGTAGTAAAACATTATTGTATGGTAACGGGCCCTTTCGGCCCCCAAGTGTGAGCTGCCCAATTACACTCAATTGACCTACAACCCCCAGTACATCTCGAACGGTGGTAGGGAACCGGAGCCCCTGGAGGAAAGCCCATGCAGACATGGGGGAGAACGTCCAAACTCCTCACAGACAGCACTGGATTTGAACCCCCGTCCCTATCGCTGGTGCAGTAACAACATTCCGCTTATCACTACACCAACTGTGCCTCCCAAATGGACCCAATGCAGGTGGGTGTGACTGGCCCATTATGCCAAGTTGGCCAGTGTGGACGAGTTGGGCTGAAGGGCCTGTACCGTGCTGTCTGGCTCAAAGTGAAATGCCCGGCTCCTGCTTGTTCTGAGATTTATTTCAGACACAGCATCACGTTCTCTCATGGGGAACGGCAGGTTAGAACACTAATATGCTGTATCGTACTTGGAAATGTTAGCATCTACATTCACTGTGAATCCAGCAACCTATTATTGTTATTGCCTGTTTAATAATGACTATAATTTTCTCTGCAGGTCTTCTATTACTGACTGCCTTTAATTAAGCTCGCTTTATTTTGACAAGTTTTCAAAAATGCAAGTTAATGACATTCCAGTGAGGGGGATTAGGGTTTCAGTGTCCTGAGTGAAGCAATGAGAATGAATCTAATGGGAATGAAGGATTGTGAAATTAATACCACAACTGGGAAGGAAGTGCAACTTCGAGTAAGGGGTCTGAATGTAAAATCAGGGACAGAAAGGGGGCGGCACGGTTCGCACAACACTAGCCTCTTTTAATCTGCAGCCCCTGGGTAGCCCTCCTGGGACCCGGGTGCGATTACTGGAGCAAAGGTGCAGGGGGAAATCGACCCATTAAATGTCCAACCCAGCGATGGCTTCACCGGAATAAACCTGCGGATGTGACCTGGGGAGGTTTAATTGGGTTCCCCGACCTCCCTCCGAGGATTTCGACGGGGTTGACCGGGTCGGACCCTTTCTAATTGCCCAGTTAACCCTCGTTTACACAGCAGTTTGAGAGGGCCTACAGTTATAGCGCCATCGAGCAGGGTTCGAATCCGACACTCTCTGTAAGCACATTGCGTGGATTTCCTCCGGGCACACCGGTCCCACCCTTCAAAACGTACGGGGTTTGGAGGTTAATTGGGCAGCCCGGCCTGTGGGCTGGAAGGGCCTGCTACTGTGTCCAAATTAAGCCAAAGAAGACAGGACGGAGAGGATAAAAATTAAAGTTTAAAAATAGATTCCCACAATTATTCGCTGCCTCCATTCATGGAAGAGATTATTTGGAGAGACAGAGAAGTTCACTTGGCTTTCATGCAAGACGTCGCCTTCTGCGGACACTGTGGAAGGAATTTCATCCCACTCATGGTCCCGAGAGAAGGCAGATGGTGATGGCCGTCAATACTGGTCTAAAAGTCGAGACCATGCAAAACTCGACCCAGAAACCGGTTTCCCCGCCCCCCAATAGCGTAAAGGTCGCCCCTCGTCTCTCACTTCCCACCGGCCGGAGCTCCCGACGCCCGCACCGCGGATTCCCTCCCGACGCCTTCGAAAGTGATATCCATGTAACAAATTCAACGTGATGTGGACACACGCTTTTCCACGAGTCTGTAGGGTCAACCTTTTTTGTTTAACAAGGCGAAGTGGAGGGAGCTGCGCCTCCCCCGATACAGGAGCCCTTTTCAGCACTGACCTTTGAAGTGGACGGCCTGGAAGATGAGCATCACCGTCTGGGGGTCAATCTCCCCCACCACGTCCTGGAGCTTCCCCTTTGTGGCCCTCGAAACGAGCTGGTTGAGCTTGGCCACGAGCTGGGGTCCCGAGAAGTCCACGGACTGTGCGTGTGCCCCGTAGTACCGCCGGAGCCCCTCCTGGAAGGTCTCCCTGATCCGCAGGCCTTCCTTGATGTAGACTCCGGAGAAGTCTTTCAGCGTGGACCCAAAGTCGTGTCGGAAGAGCCGGTGGATGAGCTTGTGGAAGACATCGTGCAGGACCGAGCCGGGCTTGGCTTGGCCCAACTGATCAAAGCCGAGCGCTCGGGAGATCTGCCCCTGGGTCCTGTTGCCAGAGGCCAGCATCACCATGGCCATCAGGCTGGACAGCCCAAATGGGGAGAAGACCACATTCTTCGGCCCCGACTGAGATCTCAACAAGGTCCTGTAGAAAGTGAACGCAAACTCGGTGTTGACCAAGGCCAGGCGCTGGATCCGAGATTTGCCCTTGAATTTTTTCCGTATGGAATCCGAGGCTTTGGAAGCTGCCGGGTGCTTTGTATTGAGAAACAGGTCTTCAGGAAAGCCGGAGACATCCTCTTCCTCCTCGTAGTCTTCAAGCTCCGTGTAGTCATCGTCCTCGAAGTCGGGGACCCTGAGCTCTCTTGTCAGAGTATTGCTCTCCATTGGCCCCACATGTCCAGCCTCTGGAGGCGCGGGGGCGACGACTGTGCAAAAAAAGCACAGCATGAAGCAAAGCCCGTGAACCATGACTTGCCGGTTTTGGGACCTGCCCCTTCCAGACCAGACGCTGGCTATTCTTTTTCAAGCCCCTCTGTCGAAGCAGCGAGTCTCCGGCTCCTTCTCAGCGCGACTGAAAATATTTCGCGTCCCAATTTCTCTTGGATTGACTTTTTTTTTGTTAAAAACTCCCAGCTGTTGCACAACCCGAGGGTGAAACAAATCGCCGCGGTTCCGCACAGACACAGGATGATGGCCAAACAACTGAAATCAATTAAGAACTGTCTGCGCCCTCCAACATTGCCGTCCTGTGATTTTCCATCTCTAACCATCTCCATGTGCGGGGCATCGTGACGGTGCAGAGTTTGATTCTGCAGCAAATATTGCAGGAGGGGAGTTCTCTTGCAGCCGACTTTATTGGTCGAATGGGGGCTCGATGTGCTGGCCCCCAACTTGATGAAGGAACGGCGTGGCATTGCCAGCCGTTCGGTCGAGGGCGCGGTTCACAATTCTTCCCCCACCCCCCAGGGTGTTGTCGAACGCTGCCCGGTGCTGTCGGGGTCAGCAGAAGCTTCGGAGAGAGAGGAGGGAGGGGGGGGGGGGGTGGGAAGGAAGGAGAGCAATTCCTGGCCACCGTTGCATATTAGTCGGGGAAGCCCTGAGAGCGTGAACTCAAGTTGGAAACTGAGAAGTTTTTCCCTGTAAGAAAGAAAGGTTTTTGCTTAAATCTCCGTGGCTTTACAGCACAGAAGCAAATCCATCAAGTACATTTAACATGAGAACAGTGCAGCAGAGCCTCAGGCCCTTCGGGCCATAATGTCTGTGCTGAGCAGGGGCTGACCGATTTTGAGCTCAATGCCCTGATAGGGGTTGGTAATGACGGGGGTCAATGCCAGCCTGGGAGTTACGTGACAAAGGCCAAAGCCTTGTAAAGGTGAGAAAAATGAAGCCCCAAGGTGGGCCAGCAGATTTAGTGTTATGACCTCAGAGATTAGGATTTCCCGCTCCACCTGATGTTCTGAGGAACAAGCCCTTACGTGCATCAGTTATTCTCTTCATCTAGTGCCACCTTATTCCACAAACATCACTGCCATCTGGGTAAATCCTTCTGTTTATAGCCAGATACAATATAAACAGAAATCTTTTAGGTTGATGAATGTTGGTTATGTATCTTTGCTATATATAAAGGAGACTAGTTGATCTGCTAGGTATCTTCAGCTTTGTTAAAAAAACCACAGTATCTGCAAACTTTTGTGTTTTACTTCAAACGTTTAGCTTTATTTGACCCGGGAGAGTGGGAAGCAGAGACATGGTGCAGGGTTCTACTTCCTAGTCATGATGTAAAATACTCCATACAGGCTTTAAGGCCTGTTAAAGGAGCCAACACAGTTTAATTTTTAAATCCTGCAACCACAGAGGTTTATGCCCAAGATGGCAGCACCTTTGCTGGGTAGTGTACCACGAGGGGTTACAGACTCCAGTGGAGAGGTGGACTGGCGTCGGGCACCAGAAATGTGGGGAGAGCAGTGGACTGGCGCAGGGCATTAGTAATGTGGGGAATGTGGTGGACCGGTGTTGGGCACCAGAAATGTGAGGAGAGCAGTGGACTGGCACAAGGCAACATAAACGTGATTACTCCCACCAGACCCGACCCCCCCCCCACACATTCCCACTGAGAAGAAGAGTAGGAGACAACCCTACAACACAGTGACCGTCACACCAGAGCAGCGAGGAGCAATGATCATGCCAACTCTGGTTTTCAGCAGGCAAAAGTTGAAGTACATCATGTATATAAGATTTTTATATCTGATTACATGACAATAAGTGGAACCTTCGGAAGTGCTGTAGTCCAGTGGCCTGTTAAAATTAGAAAGAGAAACAAAAGAGAGTCCCTTCGGAGACACCGAGTTTCCGTGAATCCCACCACCTCCTCTGATGCCGCTGTCTCTTGCGTCCTTGTGACCTCTATAGCCACGCGGCCTCCTGTCCGGTCCAGCAATGAACTGCTCCAGGCATCCAAATCACCTTCTTCGACCTTTGGTTCCAATCTCCTGAAGCGATCTGGAAGCCATTAGCATTCCCAATCGTAACTCTTGTCTGGAGACATCCCCTCAACTGAAACAAACAGTCCAGTGTGTGCGAATGTCAGTGTGTGCAAGTCTAAGTTTCAGATTTATTGTCATATCACATATAACCCTCACCCTCTCCACCTCTGATCCTCCATGATCACTGGATTGTGCACCTCTAGTTTTCCCTTCCTGAAGTCAACAATCAGCTCCTTGGTTTTGGTGACATTGAGTGCAAGGTTGTAGCTGGTGCATCATTCAGTCAAGTTTTCAATCTCCATCCTGTAGGCTGACTGCAAATATTTATGTAAGTCTAAATTGTGTGTGTGTGTGTGTGTGTGTGTGTGTGTGTGTGTGTGTGTGTGTGTGTGTGTGTGTGTGTGTGTGTGTGTGTGTGTGTGTGTTCATGCATGTATGAGCACACACACATAAAAGAGTCCAGATTCTGTAATTTTGTGTGTGTCCTTTTCCTGCGTCCATGTGTGCATTTGGTCTGCCTGGGTGAGTGCTTTACTCCGGCTCTAATCAGTGTGGTCTCCCACACCACTCCCCCCTTCTTGCACACAGATAACCTTCGTGAGGCGAGGGCTGAAATTTGAGAGGAGATGGAGTCCCTTATTTTCCATAGAATTAACAGTTGAGTCGGATCCTAGCAGTACATCACGAAGATTGAAATCCAGATGCAAAGTGTTATATTGCCCTTTGCTTGTCTCCAGTGTACGTCTTGGCCACATTTAGTATCTTCACATATCCATTATTCTCCATAGAAATGGGGTCTGAAGCTTAGCAGCTGAAGATGCATGGGCTGAGAGATAAGTGTTATCAGTTCAGTACTCAAAAGATTATTGATTCTGGCTGATAAAAATGCTGTTGATTTATGAATTGTGCAGATGGCCAATTCACTTTCTTCTCAAGGTGCTTTGAGCGGGCAGTTAATTCATTTGAAAGGATGTTTCTTCTGTTTTGTTCATCTCATATCCTGCTGCACCTGACTCTGTTTTTCCAGCAGATGCTCTTCTTGGCTGTGACTAATGGAACCTGGCATCACAACCACATGAATAAATGTATCTCAGAGTTCCCCTGGGAGTGGCACCGAGGCTGGAAAGGAACGTATTCCGGCCTCACCACATTAAAGATAATGATCAGTTGGGGTAATGTTTTGACTTGTACACTCCCCAGCAGGAAATATCAGATAACCAATGGAATTGGGAGCCAGTATGATTTTGTTTTTTGATGCAGGGGTTCTTGTAAATAATTTTAGAACCCAAATCATGTGGGAGCAGAGGGGTAATAAACAACTACAGTGCTTGAGTTAACTGCATCATCCATGACTCAGTGGAAGCCACTCAAAGGTTTAAAGATTCATTTTATTGTCACATAATAATAAATAAAAATGTAATGGCCATGATATACTTCAACTTTTGTCTGCTGTAAGGCAAACAAAGAGCATTGCCTGGTGACCCTAACAATAGGAGGAAGAGAAGTTAAAGAGTGACCCTTCAGAGACACTGAGAGTCTGTGGATTCGCCTCCAGTGCTCCCGCAGCCTCTGTAGCCGCACAGACTCCTGTTCGATCCATTGGCAACCCAAGCTCCAGAGGTCCAAACCTCCGACACAATGGGGAGGCCTGCAGCACCCGAGGCCTTTCATACCCTCAGCGCTCTCTCGAATCCCAGCTCCGATGCCCAATTCCCATGAGCCAGTCTCCTGCAGCCCGTGGAGGTCCTTCGACTGCAAGTCACCCACAGCCTGTGTGGTTCCTTCAGTTGCTGAGCCCAAAACTGGTCTGCTGCCCTGTTGTAGGTTGTGAGCTCAAGTCCCACTGTGGAGATAGGAGAGTGGTGCAGTGTCCAAACTAGAGACTTCGGGAAGAATGCCATTTCCCATTGGCGATGGATGGAACAGATGCCCTTATATTTCTTACACCAGGGTTGGTGAAATTCTTCCAGATATCAAGCTTCATCCTCAAGCATCACTTCAAACAGCTGTTTATTTATTTTATTTCTATTTGCAGGAAGTGCTGTGAACAGGTTAACAGGTTAACTGTCATGTGTCCCCTTTATGACAGGAATGACCTTGTTTCTAATGTTCTCCTCTGGAATGATCAGAGCCCACGTCACTATACAACTTAAGATTCAGAGAAGAAACCAGTTAGTTTCCCATTTGGGGATGGGAGATTACTAAAATTTATAATTAGATTGAAAACTTACAACTGATCAGAGCAAGTGATGGGGCAGCACGGTTAGAATTGCAGTAATTACAACACTACTACGGTGCCAGAGCCCCAGGCTCGAGTCCGGCGCTGTCTGTAAGGAGTTTGTATGTTCTTCCTGTGTCTGTGTGGGTTTCCTCCGAGTGCTCCAGTTTCCCCCCACCCTTCAAAACCTACCGGGGTTGTAGGTTAATTGGGGTATTTGGGTGGCACAGGCTTGTGGGCTGGAAGGGACTGTTACTGTGCTGTATGTCTAAATTAATTCAATTAAATTCAACATGGTCAGGTGACATCTGGCAAACTAAATGAATCTTATGGAGACGTTACTAAAGTAGTTAACTGGAGGCTCTCTTGTATGATGTTTATATTGGCATCTTTTGATGAATTTCCTCACAGGCAAAACCCTCTCCACTATTGAGTACAACTGTAGGGAATAGTGATGTCGGAGAGCAGCAGCGATCGTCAAGGACCCTCACCACCCAGCACACGCTCTGTTCTCGTTGCTCCCATCGGGAAAGAGGTCTAGGGGCCACAAGATTCTCACCTACCAGGTTTAGGAACCGCTGCTACCCCTCCACCATCAGACTCCTCAACGACAAACTCAATCAAGGACTCATTTAAGGACTTATTTTGGACACTATCGCTGAATTTTTTTTTTTAATTATTTCTTTATTTTGTATATGTATCTTTTTCTTGAGTATAGTTAACATAACCAATAAGTAGAAATTCTGTCTGGCCCACAGGAAAAAGAATCTCAGGGTTGTATGTGATGTCATGTTATTTAGTACTCCAACAATAAATCTGCTTTACTGCTATTGGAGTTCATGGAATTACAGGCAAGTGACTGGTCTCTGTGGCGCATTGGCTGAGAGGGCAAGAGGCAGAGAAGACCTATTACAGGCACTGTAACTGCAGCAGTCGATGGGGTGATGGACCATTTCTCCCCACGGATGCTGCCTGACCCGCTGAGTCCCTCCAGCTTCTCATTGACTAGTACTTTCAGATATGCTGTTGGGACTCAACCACTCACTGAATTCAATTGTTTCTTGTCATGTGTACTGAGATACAGAGAAAAGCTTGGTTTTGCATGCTATCCAGGCAAGTCAACACGAACTTAATTACAACAGGTAGTCCCATAATAAATCAAAAACACAAGGTGCAATGTTTCATTAAGTCAAAGAATGCAGGGTATAATGCTAGAAAGATGGAGCGTGGAGTAGAGAGAAAAGTTCAGTTAAAACAGTACAAGGTCATCATCTTTTACCAATAAAGATCAGATTTCAGAGCTATCCATCCCATAGGGGTTTGATATGAGGATACCCCACTCCTCAGAAAGGAACAGCATGTGCATGAATGGATTTAGGTGAGCAGCGGGTTGCACAGGTCCAGACCCACCTTCTCGACATCCCCTCCCAGATCCAGCGGCATGACGAGGTCCAAGACGCCAAGGGGAAGTTCTGTGGCTGTGAATGGCCAGACCAAGCATCGATGCAAGGGATGCCCTTTCCACGCTTCACGGCACGTGTTAGCTAGATGGCCTTTGACCCTGTGAGAGGGTTCGTCTGCCCTTTGAAAGGTCTTGTCTTTCATCCTGCAGGGTATCTAGCCCAATCTCCACCCCAGGCAAGCCTGGTGGAGGAGCCAGTTAGTCGCCAACCACCCAACTGTGCAACAGGTACAACTGGGTTAGGTGATACCAGTAGCAATCAGACCAGTGATCTGAAAAATGTCAGAGTACATACATGACATCACATACAGCCCTGAAATTCTTTTTCCTGCGGGCACAGCAGAATTACACTTATTGGTCGTGCAAAAAAAACCTATACACAGCGTATACATGTAAACAAATAAAGAACTGTAAACAGATAATGAATGGAACCAATCTGATTGTGGAATAGAGAGAATAAAAAGAAAATCAATAAAGTGCACAAGTAAAAGGCTTAAACGAGTCCCTGATTGAGTTTGTTGTTGAGGAGTCTGATGGTGGAGGGGTAGCAACTGTTCCTGAACCTGGTGGTGCAAGTCTTGTGGCACCTACACCTCTTTCCTGATGGTAGCAGCAGGAACAGAGCGTGTTCTGGGTGGTGTGGAAGCTTGATGATCGCTGCTACTGTCCAACGACAACTTTCCCTGTAGATGTTCTCAATAGTGGGGTGGGTTTTGCCTTTGATGTCCTGGGCTGCATCCACTACCTTTTGGAGGGCTTTACACTCAGGGGTATTGGTGTCCCCGTATCAGACCATGATGCACACTTTCCACCACACCTCTGTAGAAATTTGCCAGTATTTCTGGTGTCAGCAGGAAAGAAACTGACCTTGAATCTATTGGGTTGTGTTTTCAAGGTCTTGAATGAAGGAAAGGTGGGGAGAACAGATTGTGACTAGAGTGGGATGGGTCTGTTAACATGTTGGCAGCTTTCTCAGGCCAACAGGAGGGATAGTTGGAGACCATGAGCATTATCCGGTGCCCTTAACAATAGGAGAAACAATAGGAGAAGGAGTGTCCCTTCAGAGACACTGAGTGTCCGTGGATTCACCTCCAGTGCTCCTGCATCCCCTGAGATGACCTGAACAGCAGTTTCTAGTGCTCCGTAGACATTAGTAGTGTAGATGGTGTAATAGAGAGCTGTATTTTCATGCTTCGATAAATTTTTGAAGACTAGAGGAATTAAAGGTCATGGGGAACAGGCAGGTAAGCGGAGCTGAGTCCATGGCCAGATCAACCATGATTTTATTAGATAGCGGAGTGGGCTCAACGGGCTGGATGGCCGACTCCTGCTCTTATTTCTTGTGTTCTTCTGCACAGATTGCATGCAAATAGTACTATTTAGATGGATTTCCAGCCACAAATTGCATCAGGGTTATGGACTGGGAGATGAGAGGGTCAGCAACAATTTGTTGCTGGTTGGAGATGTTGAAACAGACAGCACCACCACAAAATTAGATCCAGTCCTGGCGTTCAGAAACATTTGCACGTGCAAAGATGACAGAGGCTTGGAACTCGCCTCTGCAAACTACCACTGACACAATATCAATTGTTGGTTCAGCTGATTTAACTTGGTTTAAGTAACTTGCATGGTTAAATGGAATCTTGTAGAGCAGCCAATATCTCGGTGAAACTAGCTGCTGGGGCTAATTAGTTTCCATTCCTACGTTTCCAATTCCCGTAAGAAACAAAGTGACAATTTTCTTAATGTTTTATTTATGTTTCTTGGCAGTCAATATTGAGCCGATCACTCTGAATAACTCTCTTGCTCCAGGCAATAAACTGTTCCTTCATTCAATAAGCAAGTGTTCGGACATGTGGCCCATGCTGCTGTAGATCACCCACTCAATGGGCCCTGCTGTAACCAGTTCTTCTTTCTCTTTCCCTCCGCTCTCTGTGAAAAGCTGACCACACAAGAGGGACTCTAACCAGTTGATGTTTAATGGCATTAACAGAATTTTTCTCATCCTCCAAGGCAACGTGGTGAGTGAGACACCATTACAATGCCAGCGACCCAGGTTCTGTGAGGAGTTTGTACGTTCTCCCCACATCCAGTTGCTCTGGCTTCCCCCCACATTCCAAAGACAAAGTTCAAAGCTGTTGTCAGAGCACATGCATGACATCACAAACAGCCCTAAGATTTCTTTTCCTGCGGGCAGAATTTCTAATTACTGGTAACTGTCCTCAAGAAGAAATAAATGTATACAAACAAAATAAATGTAAACAAATTGACTGTGCAAATACAGAAAATAAATATTCAGTAATAAATAATGAGCAAAATAAGATCCTTAAATGATTGAGTTTGTCGTTGAGGAGTCTGATGGTGGAGGGGTAGCAGGTGTCCTGAACCTGGTGCTGAGAGTCTTGTGGCACCGATACCTCTTTCCTACAGCAGAGAGAACAGAGCATGTGCTGAGTGGTGGGGGTCCTTGATCTTTGAGGTACGTGGTTAGTAGTTTAATTGATCATGAGTTCAGGGGCCAAAAGAGCCTGTTAACATGGTATATGTCTACATTAATAAAACTGTGAATATTTATCTATCTTTTCATAGTTATTATCTTTTTAATCTCTCATGTGGTATTTTAATTTATTATTATTGTTTGTGGCTGAATCTTAAGTCCCTGTGTCATTAGAAGCAAGAATGTCAGTGCATCTGCACTATGTATTCTATGTATGTCAATAAACTCTACTCTCGTCTCAGTCCCTTATCATCAACATCCTGGGGTCACCATTGACCCGAGACTCAACTAGATTAGCCACTTAAATAACCATAGCTGCAAAAGTGGATCAGAGGCTGGGAAAAAAAGCTCCTGTTGGTAAAGACACAGAAATGCTGGAGGAACTCAATGGGTCTCTCAGTGTCCATGGGAAGTAAAAATATATCACTGACGTTTCAGGCCTGAGCCCTTCTTCCAGGTGTGAGCAAAAAGCAACAGGCGCCTGAGTTAAAGGCTGGGGAGAAGGAAAGAAAGGGCAGGAGGAGGAGCAGAGGCCAACTGATAAAAGGTGATAATTGGACAGGGAAAGGACAGGAGAGGAAAGGTGAGAATTGATCAGGGGAGGGGGTGGCTCTGTGAATGCAGAGCTCGAGAAAGGGAGACAGAGAAAAAAGGAAAGAGAGACAGACAGACAGAGTTGGAGGAAAGGAGACATAGGGATAAATTTGGGGGGGAGGGGGGGGCTAATGGAAACTGGAGAAGTTGAAGTTAATGTCATCCGGTTGGAGGGTGCCCAGATGAAATAAAAGGTGTTGTTTCCCCCAAGACAGTGAGATGAAGTTTTGGAAAGGCACTGTGGAACTCTGAAGGGACTCTCATTTACGTCTCTTTCTCTCATACTGTAACGAGCACTGGGCAACACTAATGGCAACTCAGTTGACTATCTTAGAGCAGGCAGAGACATTTTTGTGTAATATTACATGTTCTGTAATATAACAATAAAGGAATACTGAATCTTGAAATACCAACGTGAACCAACTGGCAGGTGATCTGCGACTATGCTGGGAATGACAGAATTCTACGTTTCCTTCAACGATGTTTGGTTCAATGCCTATCAACAGAGCCTGACAGACTGTTAAAGCAAGTGAGTTACTCCTCGGTTTGTTAACACGAACTTCAGGAGGCAAGATATCCCTGGATTGAAATATCTTTTACTTTACCAGACGATGACTTGGCTCTATTTGACAATGTAATAGATCAAACATGTTCAACCCCAGCCATTCTCAACCTTTTATTTTTGGCTATGCCCCCACCCCCACCCCCCAGGACTCTGCTCAATATGGGCCCCCTTCCCTGTGAAGCAGTCAAGTTTTGGTTTCTCCTGTAAATATCATTAAAAAGTTATTTATGTTTTGTGAGATGAAAAGAGACCCTCACCACCCAGCACATACTCTGTTCTCACTGCTGCCATCAGGAAAGAGGTCGAGGGGCCACAAGACTTGCCCTACCAGGTTTGGGAACAGCTGCTACCCCTGTGCCATCAGAATCAATCAGGGACTCATTTAAGGACTCTTACTTGTGCACTTTATTGATTTTCTTTTTTTATTCTCTCTGCATTGCACAGTTTGTTTACATTCATTATCTGTTTGTTACGCTATGTACAGTTAATTTTTTTGCACTACCAATTAGTTGTAATTCTGCCGTGCCTGCTGGAAAAAGAATCTCAGGGTTGTATGTGATGTCATGTACGTGCTCTGACAATAAATCTGCATCTGAATGTGCTGTGGCCTCCAGTAGGACCCCGGTTGAGAAGGTCTCCCCTACACCATAAATAAGTATCCTCTACGGAAGAGGATAAAAGTTACAAACTTCATTTGTTTCCCTGAATTGGGTAAAAGCACAGAAATGCTGGAGGAACTCAGCCCGTTTCACAGCGTCCATAAGAGATAAAGATATATAACCAATGTTTCGGGCCTGAGCCCTTCCTCAAGGTGTGAGTGAAAATAGACAAGCATCTCTCTCACTCTCTCCAGGTTCTGTGCTGGCCGATAAAGCAAACGTGCGAGCTGCCGACCCCCCAGATGCGGGCAGGCAGGCGAGGATGTTGTGGGGTGGTTCGCTCCAAATGCTGTGTAGGTGGGGTGGGCGCAAGTTCCTCATACACACAAGTCACTTTTACAGTGGAGCACAGTGTATTCCACAACCTGAGAATGACCAGGATCTCATAGACTGTCAACCAAGGCCACCCGTAAATTGTCGGAACAACACCTAATATTCTGCCTGGGCCCTCTCCATCCAGATGGCATTAACATCAACTTCTCTGGTTTTGGCGAGACCACTCCCTGTTCCCCCCTCTCTTCCCCATTCTCTCCAGCTCTCCACCCCCTTCCCTCTCCTTCCACAGACCCATCCCCCCCCTCCCCCGTTTGCTGCTGTGCCCTCCCTCCCCTACACACCTATTACCTCCTGCCTGTGGGCCTTGCTCCTCCTCTCCCCACCATTTTGCTCGGATACTTGCCTACATTTTGTCCATACCAATGAAGGACTCAACCCCGAAACATTGGTTCTGCTTCTTTATTTTTGCTCTCTAAAGTCCACTGTTTGACCTGCTGAGTTTCTCCAGCGTCGTGCTTTTACTACAGTGACCAGGCTGAGATGGACATTGGTTAAATTCCACAGCTCTGAACAGCATGAAACTTTCAGTCTCTGCCTGGGAGGGCAGGTTAGGCCTGTTTAATATTTTATCCAATAAACAGCACCTCTAAGTGCAGGATTTGTGAAAGCATTGCTTCATAGGTTAATCGCTTCAAATACAAGATAACAAAGACAGTAATGGAATATAAATCATAAGACCATTGCTCAAGTTTAAGTGCTGAAACCTGATACATTAGACTTGGATGATGGTTCTTGATCATTCCTTTAGGGATTAGAGTCATTACTGTCTTGTAATTTGACAGGGAACAAGAACTTATGGATTTGTATTGGTTTTCAGTTGCTTTAATTTCTCCCCCATCTTCTGAGTCAGGTTCAGACCCAGACATTTCTCAGCCTGAGCTGGTTGTAGCATGGCTGCCTGATCCATGGGGTTCAGGATCAGCGGTTTAGACTCACACAGCACTCTGTGTACCTGACATTGGATTGGAATCTGGCTCCCTCATCAGGACTCCAGGTCCTCAGTACCCTACTGTTCATAGACCCCGTGTGCTCATGAAGTTGGTTGTGTTTTATTGGGAGGGTGGAGCAGATGCGACACTGAAGCCAGGGCTGGAGTACAGAACACAGGAGTCAGGAATGTCGGCTGCTTTATGGTTGGAACGGAGGTCTAGGCTGTGGAGGGATGCGGTCAGAACATAGAAAATAAAACATTCCAGCACAGCACAGACCCTTCAGCCTACAATGTTGTGATGACCAATAGAAATCTACTCAACAAAACCTTTCGTCCATTAGCCTCGATTTGTCTTGTATCTATATGCCCAAGAGTCTTTTAAATGGCCTTATTGTACCCGCCTCCACTGTCACTCCTGGCAATTTATTCCAGGCACCCTTTACTCTCTGTGACAAAAAACGTGCCCCTGACATCTCCCCTAAATTTTCCTCCCCTCACCTTGTACAGACATCCCTTGCTATTTGCGACTGTTGTTTAATTTTTTTTAATTTTTAAGAATATTTTTGAAAATAATGTGGACATTCAGCATGGTAACAGGCCATTTCAGCCCATGTGTCCGCACTGGCTCATTTACACCCCATTAACCTAGAGCCCCTGTACATTTCGAACAGTGGGACGAAGCCGGAGCCTATGGGGAAAACCCATGCAGACACAGGGAGAACTTACAGACGGCGTGGGATTCGAACCCAGTCCTGATCGCTGGGTGCTATAACAGTGTTGTGGTAACTGCTACACCAACCGTGCCCCACCTCCCCCGGTTCTGGGAAACAGCTGCTGGCTGTCCACCCTCTCTATGCCTCTTGTAATCTTGCAGATCCCTCTGAAGTCTCCTCTCATCCTTTTCTGCTCCAATGAGAAAAGCCCTTGCTCTGCTAACCTTGCCTCATAAGACTCGTTCTCTAATCCAGGCAACATTCTGGTATATAGCTTCTATATCCTTCCTGCAATGAGGCAACAGAAATGAACCAGAGTTTTTTTGAGGTGCAACATTACCCCATAACTCTTGAACTCAATCCCCCAACAAATGAAGGCCAGTATCTTAACTACCCTATCAACCTACACGGCAACCTTGAGAGATACATGGATTTGTTCCCCAAGGTCCTTCAGTTCTTCCACACTGTTAAGGATCCTGCCATTAACTATATTCTCTGCCCTCGTGTTTGACCAAGTTTAGGGTTGGGAACACAGAGGGTCAGGAACAAGGAGAGGGAGGCAGGAAAGGCGACAGGTCCATGTTCTCCTGGTTTCCCCTTCCTGAAGTCCGTAATCAGTTCCTTAGTTTTCCTCAGATTGAGTGCAAGGTGGTGAACAAGAAGGGAAGAAGAATGAATCATTCATATCATTGTTTTCTGCAGGACTTTTGCCGTATACACAACATCGACTCAAACTTGGCTCAACCCACGTTCTGCTGAGACTTTCATCTGCATTGTTCAGAAGAATGTGAGAAATTGGACCAGGAATCAGCCTGTCAAGCTTGCTCCGCCATTCAATAAACAACGAGGCAGCCTCTAGTGTTTCTTTGGGCAGAGGATTCCACAGATTCACTACTCTCCGGGAGCAGTTCCTCCTCATCTGTCTTAAATCTACTCCCCCAAATTTTGCCCCGAGTTCTAATATTCTAACACATTTCAGATCATAATTCTCTTATCCTTTGAGGACATCACCAGGCCACTGTGAATAGTTAGCAGAATTATGTTAAAATTAAAATTAGCTACATTCATATTAATAAATTGAAGGATGGAACAAAAATCAAGAACAGGATTGACTTTCAGTTCTTCAACCATAGTTTGGTGTAAGTGTTCCTCCCTTAATATAATTAATATGTTAATCAAAAAAAATAGCTGATATTATGAACAACATTTTACTCACTTCCAAGGATCATTTTATTGTCACGTGATTGCACATTAAAAATGTAACTTCAACTTTCCCCTCCCATAAGGTAAACAGAGTTGCCATAAGCATTGCCCGGCGCCCTGAGAAGCAAATAGACATTGAGTGTTTGTGGATTCGCCTCCAGCGCTCCCGCAGCCTCACAGACTCGAGCTCCAGATCCAAACTTCCGATATGATCAGGAAGCCTTTAGCACCTGAGGCCCTTCTTGCCCTCAATGCCTTCTCGAATCCTGGCTCCGATACTTGGTTCCCTCAAGCCAGTCTCTTGAAGCCCGCAGCACGTGCAGGACCCCCGAGCGCAAGTCACCAACAGCCTGTGTGGGTCCCTCGGCCACTGAGCCTCTTGCTGGTCCACTGCCATGCTCACCGTCATGCAGGGACATCTCCCATGCTCCTCCTTCTCAACTGCGGGTGTTCTCCTTGTTTCTGGTGCCCCAGTGTCTTGTGGCCACAGTGATATTGTTAATGGCACTATCTCAGAGGATCTTTCCTGGACCCAGCACACCAATGGCATCATGAAGAAAGCCCGTCAGTGCCTCTACTTCCTCAGGAGTTTGTGGAAATTTGATATGACACCAGAAACCCTGGCAAATTTCTACAGAGGTGTAGTGGAAACTGTGCTGACCAGCTGCATCACAGCCTGGTAAAGCCCTCCAAAAGGTAGTGGACACAGCCTAGGGGATCACAGGTAAAACCCTGCCCACCATCGAGACCATCCACAGGAAATGCTGCCCTCGGAGGGCAGCAGCGATCATCAAGGACCCCCACCACCCAGCACATGCGCTGATCTCGCTGCTACCTTTAGGAAAGAGGCATCGGGGCCACAAGACTTGCACCACCAGGTTCAGGAACAGCTGCTCCCCCTCCATCATCAGATTCCTCAACAACAAACTCAATCAGAGACTTATTTAAGGATTCTGACTTGTGCACTTTATTGATTTTCTTTTTTTTAATTCTCTCTGTATTGCACAGTTTGTTTACATTCATTATCTAGTTACAGTTCTTTGTTTGCATGTTTTACTCTGTGTACAGTTTATTTTTTGCATTACTAATTTATGGCAATTCTACCTTCCTGCAGGAAAAAAGAACCTCAGGGTTGTATGTTATGTCATGTCTGTATTCTGACAATAAATGTGAAATCTCATACTACCATTCTGTTATTAGCGACACTGGGCAAAATTATATCTTTTAAAACAATCATTTCGTTTGAATCATATTGAGGAAATATGGTGGGGTGAGGGTTAAATGCTTTGGCCAATACAAATCCCCGAGAGCAAGATTACTAAAACCAAATAATCCGGTCATGCATCCTCCACTTCCTGCAAGTTTTCTGTTAAACCTTGAAGAGTGTCTCAATGGCTGGAAGTTCCTTCCGTATCTCCAGTGAAAGGCGCTGTTTCTTTTGTTTGTTGTAATCTATTGAAGCAGATGAACTAGTTCTTAAATCAAGTAGAAATCAATCTAATTTAATGAGACTGCGTAATTTCAGACTCGAAACTAAAAGCATTCAGTTCATTTTCATGCAATTGATTTTGATGAGAGATCCTTTCTTGAATTGGTTAGGGTCCTACCCCTGTTCCACACAATTGATCAAACCCACACAAGGAACAGGCCTGGGACCCTAAGGAAGGAAGGAAGGTGAAAGCCCCTTTTACACAGCCTCTTCAAGAGGGGAATATTGCACTTTAATTGCGCCACGTCGTTCTGTGTAAAAGGTACGAACATGGAATGTTGGGGGGGGTGGGGGGGGGGTTGGGGGGAGTCATTGTACTCCCGCCTTTAAACTGGCAGCGGAGGTAGTCACAGCACTGTGTAAAAAAGGGCAAGCCAT
Source organism: Narcine bancroftii (assembly GCF_036971445.1). Classification (NCBI taxonomy): domain Eukaryota; kingdom Metazoa; phylum Chordata; class Chondrichthyes; order Torpediniformes; family Narcinidae; genus Narcine; species Narcine bancroftii. The sequence continues at coordinate 6,447,537 of NC_091482.1, forward strand.
CACACTGGACGCTAACACTGTTGTGTTACATGTCACGTCTCTTTTCCTTCTAGAATGCCGGCATGCTTTGTAAAATGATGCACTGGAGCAGCATTAGGCTTGCTTTGTTTGGTTCAGTGTGAAAAAGCAAACACAGCTTAATGACGGGTCTTCTTTACCGCAGTATTGCAGGATCTCTTGTTAAGGGGGCTGAAGTCTCTCTTGTGTGAAACTACACCCTGCATCGACTCCCACTCAGACTTTTAGAGACGTGATCCACAATACATGGTGGACACCGCCACCATGTGGAAAGAATAAGAAGTACTACTTGGTGCAAAGCCCTTCCTGAGACCAGGTCTTAAAGGAATATCTTTGGCTTGGCATCGCAGACGAAGGTTTATGGAGGGTAAATGTCCACCTCAGCTGCAGGCTCGTTTGTGGCTGACAAGTCCGATGTGGGACAGGCAGACGCGGTTGCAGGGGAACATTGGTGGGTTGGGGTTGGGTGTTGGGTTTTTCCTCCTTTTATCTTTTGTCAGTGAGGAATATAACATCCTGCCAAATCCTGGGAATCTCTGGTGCATGACTGCTGGAACTGGAGGAGCAATATTTGGGATGGCATTGAGAACCTCAGGAGCACACAGAAAAGGTTCAAAGTTCAAATTTGAACATTACATACAGCCCTGAGATTCTTTTTCTTGCAGGCTAGGCAGAATTTATACCTATTGTTAATTGTAAACTATACTCAAGAAAAAGAGTACTGTAAAAAAAAAGCTGACTGCAATACAGAAAAAAAAATTCAGTACTAAATGAGGCCCTGATTGAGTTTGTCGTTGAGGAGTCTGAGGGTGGAGGGGGTAGCAGCTGTTCCTGAACCTGATGGGTGCAAGTCTTGTGGCACCTACACCTCTTTCCTGATGGCAGCAGCGAGAACAGAGTGTGTGTTGGGTGTGTGTGGGTCTTTGATGATCGCTGCTGCTCTCCAATGGCAGTGTTCCCTGTAAATGTTCTCGACGGTGGGCAGCGTTTTGCTGGTGATATTCTGGGCTGTGTCCACTACCTTTTGCAGGGCTTTATGCTCAGGGGTAAGTAGCCAATGCTATGGACTGCTCAAATCACCCTGCATAATGCACCTCCAACCCTGTCTGTTCCATTCTTCAGAGCCCATAGAACTGAGAGGAAGCAAGTCATCCTTGATCCTGAGGGAGAGCCTAAAAAGAATGTGGATTAATATCTAATGCATTTCACAACCAATGAACAGCATTGGGAGAGTTCACAGTGTTGGTCCCTCCTTGACCTGGGGATGAGCTTCCGATTACTCAATGACAAAGACTGGTTGTTTCCACACATGCAAAACCTGTTTAAGTACGTTTACCGGTAGATTTCCCGAACATCCCTCACCCATTCTCCTCCTATGACGTCTTTAGCATTCCCAGTTTTATTTGCTCCTTCACTGACAGCCGTGTCTTCGGCGACCATGATTCCCCACCTCTGCCAGTCCGTCGTCCCTCTCCATTCCACCTCCTTTCAGAAACTCTTTAAAACCCATCTCCCGGACCAAGCTTGGAGTCAACACAAACCCATCACCTACATATGGCCGTAGTTTGGCTGTGAAATGCTCTGGAGTGCTCAGAGCATTTCATGAGGCCTGATGGAAGAACTGGGTGACACGGCTGGAGTTGCTGTAATGGCAGAGCCAGGAGAGAGGAGTTTAAACAGTCTGTTAAAGAAGCCAATGGTGTCATTTTAAAAAAGTGATTCCCAAAGTGGGCGCTGCTGTCCCCTCCTGTAGGTGGTGGAAAGATCCAAGGGGGGCAGGGAGGAAAAAAGGGGCGGTCTGAACCTTCTGTCTTATCATTCAGTTTGCTGCAAAGTTTAATGAAGTAATTTTCTGGCCAGACTCAGGGTGACAGTAGTGAGCAAAATAAATGGCGAAAAGGCATCCTCATGAGAGCTGGTCTCAGTGGCTGCCATGTTGTATTGGCGTTATTACCCCTCCCAGCCCACTCAGTGCTGTCACTACACCCCTTCAGCGCCGTTGTATGGGGGGGGGGGGGTGCTCCGGATGTCAGCCCGAAAAAGTTTGGGAACCACAGTTTTAAAATCTGACAACTGCGGAGGCCTGCACCCAAGACAGGAGCGCCCATGCTTGGCTGCGGCTACAAGGCATGGCAGACTCCAGGGGAGGAGCGGTCCAGCGTGGGACACCAGAAACCCCGCCCCCGCATTGAGGAGGAGGAACAGAGGAGATGACCCTACAGGGAAGGTGACCGCAGAAGAAGGCCAGCGAGGGGCTCAGTGGCTGAGAGACCCACACCAGGCCGCGGGCGACTGGCGGTCGGGGGATCCGAACAGGCTGCAGGCTGCTGGAGACCGGCTCGTGGGAACCAGGTATCAGAGCCGGGATTCGAGAGGGGGCTGAGGGCAGGAAGGGCCACGGGCACCGAAGGCTTCCTGATCACGATGGAGGTTTCGACCTGGAGCTTGGGTTGCCGATGGATCGAACTGGCTGGAGGCGAATCCACAGACACTCAGTGTCTCTGAAGGGGCTCTCTTTCTCTCGTACTGTAAAAGGTAGCGACCAATATTAATGGCGACTCTTTATCTGCCTTAGGGCAATTTTGTGTAATATTATTTTTGGTACTATTACTTGACCCTAAGGGAATTGTGACACGCAGACCAAATGTTTGTAAAACACCCCAATCAGTAATGGAATAGGCGATTGGATAACCTATCATTTTTAGTTGGTTGAGTAACGAATAATAATCCTCACCATTTTAACGTGTGTGACTGGACCTTTGGCTGTGAAAGAGATGCTCTGCCAGGCAAGAGCATTCCACAAAGTTCTGAATGACAAACTGGAGGCTCTCAGCCTACTCACTGCCTCCTCCTAGAGTCCAACACATCACTCCATTCATGGGCCCTGAAAGCATTCAATGAGATCCACTACCATCCAATGCAAACTCATCTTCAGTCACCTCAAGCAGAATACATTGGGGCCTGGACAGTGTATGGTACAGGATCACCAGGCCGTTGCCAGAGTTCGTAGACATTGTTTTGCAACCTGCACTGCATTTGTGAGGTGATCCAAATTGATCAAAATGTCCTTTTCTGCGAGGTGTGGGTATTTGATTTAATTTTACCCTGACGTGTCGCCATGCATCAGCATCCAATGATACCAATGTCAGCATCCCCGCGTCCGGAAGGTGAATAGTGTGGCTTGAATAGGAGCGGCAACCAAACTGGAATCAGAGAAGAGAGTGAAATGTGGCTGTGATTGTAGTAAAAGCACACAGAAATGCTGAAGGAACTCAGCCAGTCTCGCAGCGCCCATAGGAAGTAAAGATATATTACTGATGTTTCGGGCCTGAGCCCTTCATCAAGGTAGGTGTCAGAATAAAGACACAGGAAAGTGTCAGAATAAAGACTTGCCAGAAGAGCAGTCCAGACCAACAAAAGGTGTTAATTGAATATAAGAGGAAAGGTAAGAAAGGATACAGAGGGAAAGTGGGGAGGGAGGAGAGAGAGATCTGGGGAAGGTTGACAGGGGGAAGAAGAAAGGAGCAGAGGGTTTAACAGAAATCAGAGAAGTCGATGTTCATGCCATCCAGTTGCAGGGTGCCCGGACAGAAGATGAGGTGTTTTTTCTCCAATTTGCAGGTGGTCTCAGTCTGGCACTGCGTGAGACCATGGACAGACATGTCAGCAAGGGAATGGGACAGGGAATTGAAATGGGTGGTCACTGGGAGGTCCATGCTATTGCAGTGGACAGAGCTGAGGTGCTCAACAAAGCGATCTCCCAGTCTGCGCCCAGTCTCTCCAAAGTAGAGACAACAATGGGAGCACCAGATGCAGTAGGTGGCCCCTGCAGATTCACAAGTGAAATGTTGCTTCGCCTCGAAGGACTATTTGGGGCCTTGAATGGAGGTGAGGGAGGTGGTGTGGGTACAAAAACCTCTCCTAGTCAGAGGGGTAGGTGCCGAGGGGACAAATGGTGAGGAGGGAGGAGTGAGGAGTGGACAAGAGAGTCACAGAGTGAGCAGTCATCATGGAAGGAAGAGAGGGGAATGTGTCTAGTTGTGGAATCATGTAGTCAGTGGTGGAAATGGCAGAGAAGGATACATGTTGAATACAAAGGCTGGTGGGGTGGTAGGTGAGGACAAGGGGAATCCTGTCCTTGTTGCGTGTGGGGGTGGAGGGAGCCAGGGCAGATGTATGGGTAATGGAGGATATGCAGGTGAGGGCCGAGTTGATGGTGGTACAGGAAAAGTTGTGGAGTTTGAAGAGGACATCTCTGATGATCCGGATTGGAAGATCTCATCCTGGGAGTAGATGCGACGGATCAGAGGAATTGATAAGGGAATGGAATCCTTACAGGGGGCAGGGTGTGAAGAGGTGTAGTCGTGCGGGTTGGTGGGTTTGTAGAAGATGCCTGTCGTGAATTAGACTCCCAAAATGGAGACACGAGAGATCGAGGAAAGGGAGACTTGCGAGAGATGGACGAATAGAATTTGAGGTCGGGGTAGAAGTTGGAATCAGAGAAGGCCAGACTCATTTAAGGATTCTGACTTGTGCACTTTATTGATTTTCTTTTTTTTAATTCTCTCTGTATTGCACAGTTTGTTTACATTCATTATCTAGTTACAGTTCTTTGTTTGCATGTTTTACTCTGTGTACAGTTTATTTTTTGCATTACTAATTTGTGGCAATTCTACCTCTCCTGCAGGAAAGAAGAACCTCGGGGTTGTATGTTATGTCATGTCTGTATTCTGACAATAAATCTGAAATCTCATACTACCATTCTGTCATTAGCAACACTGGGCAAAATTATATCTTTTAAAACAATCATTTCGTTTGAATCATATTGAGGAAATATGGTGGGGTGAGGGTTAAATGCTTTGGCCAATACAAATCCCCGAGAGCAAGATTACTAAAACCAAATAATCCGGTCATGCATCCTCCACTTCCTGCAAGTTTTCTGTTAAACCTTGAAGAGTGTCTCAATGGCTGGAAGTTCCTTCCGTATCTCCAGTGAAAGGCGCTGTTTCTTTTGTTTGTTGTAATCTATTGAAGCAGATGAACTAGTTCTTAAATCAAGTAGAAATCAATCTAATTTAATGAGACTGCGTAATTTCAGACTCGAAACTAAAAGCATTCAGTTCATTTTCATGCAATTGATTTTGATGAGAGATCCTTTCTTGAATTGGTTAGGGTCCTACCCCTGTTCCACACAATTGATCAAACCCACACAAGGAACAGGCCTGGGACCCTAAGGAAGGAAGGAAGGTGAAAGCCCCTTTTACACAGCCTCTTCAAGAGGGGAATATTGCACTTTAATTGCGCCACGTCGTTCTGTGTAAAAGGTACGAACATGGAATGTTGGGGGGGGTGGGGGGGGGGTTGGGGGGAGTCATTGTACTCCCGCCTTTAAACTGGCAGCGGAGGTAGTCACAGCACTGTGTAAAAAAGGGCAAGCCATCACACTGGACGCTAACACTGTTGTGTTACATGTCACGTCTCTTTTCCTTCTAGAATGCCGGCATGCTTTGTAAAATGATGCACTGGAGCAGCATTAGGCTTGCTTTGTTTGGTTCAGTGTGAAAAAGCAAACACAGCTTAATGACGGGTCTTCTTTACCGCAGTATTGCAGGATCTCTTGTTAAGGGGGCTGAAGTCTCTCTTGTGTGAAACTACACCCTGCATCGACTCCCACTCAGACTTTTAGAGACGTGATCCACAATACATGGTGGACACCGCCACCATGTGGAAAGAATAAGAAGTACTACTTGGTGCAAAGCCCTTCCTGAGACCAGGTCTTAAAGGAATATCTTTGGCTTGGCATCGCAGACGAAGGTTTATGGAGGGTAAATGTCCACCTCAGCTGCAGGCTCGTTTGTGGCTGACAAGTCCGATGTGGGACAGGCAGACGCGGTTGCAGGGGAACATTGGTGGGTTGGGGTTGGGTGTTGGGTTTTTCCTCCTTTTATCTTTTGTCAGTGAGGAATATAACATCCTGCCAAATCCTGGGAATCTCTGGTGCATGACTGCTGGAACTGGAGGAGCAATATTTGGGATGGCATTGAGAACCTCAGGAGCACACAGAAAAGGTTCAAAGTTCAAATTTGAACATTACATACAGCCCTGAGATTCTTTTTCTTGCAGGCTAGGCAGAATTTATACCTATTGTTAATTGTAAACTATACTCAAGAAAAAGAGTACTGTAAAAAAAAAGCTGACTGCAATACAGAAAAAAAAATTCAGTACTAAATGAGGCCCTGATTGAGTTTGTCGTTGAGGAGTCTGAGGGTGGAGGGGGTAGCAGCTGTTCCTGAACCTGATGGGTGCAAGTCTTGTGGCACCTACACCTCTTTCCTGATGGCAGCAGCGAGAACAGTGTGTGTTGGGTGTGTGTGGGTCTTTGATGATCGCTGCTGCTCTCCAATGGCAGTGTTCCCTGTAAATGTTCTCGACGGTGGGCAGCGTTTTGCTGGTGATATTCTGGGCTGTGTCCACTACCTTTTGCAGGGCTTTATGCTCAGGGGTAAGTAGCCAATGCTATGGACTGCTCAAATCACCCTGCATAATGCACCTCCAACCCTGTCTGTTCCATTCTTCAGAGCCCATAGAACTGAGAGGAAGCAAGTCATCCTTGATCCTGAGGGAGAGCCTAAAAAGAATGTGGATTAATATCTAATGCATTTCACAACCAATGAACAGCATTGGGAGAGTTCACAGTGTTGGTCCCTCCTTGACCTGGGGATGAGCTTCCGATTACTCAATGACAAAGACTGGTTGTTTCCACACATGCAAAACCTGTTTAAGTACGTTTACCGGTAGATTTCCCGAACATCCCTCACCCATTCTCCTCCTATGACGTCTTTAGCATTCCCAGTTTTATTTGCTCCTTCACTGACAGCCGTGTCTTCGGCGACCATGATTCCCCACCTCTGCCAGTCCGTCGTCCCTCTCCATTCCACCTCCTTTCAGAAACTCTTTAAAACCCATCTCCCGGACCAAGCTTGGAGTCAACACAAACCCATCACCTACATATGGCCGTAGTTTGGCTGTGAAATGCTCTGGAGTGCTCAGAGCATTTCATGAGGCCTGATGGAAGAACTGGGTGACACGGCTGGAGTTGCTGTAATGGCAGAGCCAGGAGAGAGGAGTTTAAACAGTCTGTTAAAGAAGCCAATGGTGTCATTTTAAAAAAGTGATTCCCAAAGTGGGCGCTGCTGTCCCCTCCTGTAGGTGGTGGAAAGATCCAAGGGGGGCAGGGAGGAAAAAAGGGGCGGTCTGAACCTTCTGTCTTATCATTCAGTTTGCTGCAAAGTTTAATGAAGTAATTTTCTGGCCAGACTCAGGGTGACAGTAGTGAGCAAAATAAATGGCGAAAAGGCATCCTCATGAGAGCTGGTCTCAGTGGCTGCCATGTTGTATTGGCGTTATTACCCCTCCCAGCCCACTCAGTGCTGTCACTACACCCCTTCAGCGCCGTTGTATGGGGGGGGGGGGGGTGCTCCGGATGTCAGCCCGAAAAAGTTTGGGAACCACAGTTTTAAAATCTGACAACTGCGGAGGCCTGCACCCAAGACAGGAGCGCCCATGCTTGGCTGCGGCTACAAGGCATGGCAGACTCCAGGGGAGGAGCGGTCCAGCGTGGGACACCAGAAACCCCGCCCCCGCATTGAGGAGGAGGAACAGAGGAGATGACCCTACAGGGAAGGTGACCGCAGAAGAAGGCCAGCGAGGGGCTCAGTGGCTGAGAGACCCACACCAGGCCGCGGGCGACTGGCGGTCGGGGGATCCGAACAGGCTGCAGGCTGCTGGAGACCGGCTCGTGGGAACCAGGTATCAGAGCCGGGATTCGAGAGGGGGCTGAGGGCAGGAAGGGCCACGGGCACCGAAGGCTTCCTGATCACGATGGAGGTTTCGACCTGGAGCTTGGGTTGCCGATGGATCGAACTGGCTGGAGGCGAATCCACAGACACTCAGTGTCTCTGAAGGGGCTCTCTTTCTCTCGTACTGTAAAAGGTAGCGACCAATATTAATGGCGACTCTTTATCTGCCTTAGGGCAATTTTGTGTAATATTATTTTTGGTACTATTACTTGACCCTAAGGGAATTGTGACACGCAGACCAAATGTTTGTAAAACACCCCAATCAGTAATGGAATAGGCGATTGGATAACCTATCATTTTTAGTTGGTTGAGTAACGAATAATAATCCTCACCATTTTAACGTGTGTGACTGGACCTTTGGCTGTGAAAGAGATGCTCTGCCAGGCAAGAGCATTCCACAAAGTTCTGAATGACAAACTGGAGGCTCTCAGCCTACTCACTGCCTCCTCCTAGAGTCCAACACATCACTCCATTCATGGACCCTGAAAGCATTCAATGAGATCCACTACCATCCAATGCAAACTCATCTTCAGTCACCTCAAGCAGAATACATTGGGGCCTGGACAGGGTATGGTACAGGATCACCAGGCCGTTGCCAGAGTTCGTAGACATTGTTTTGCAACCTGCACTGCATTTGTGAGGTGATCCAAATTGATCAAAATGTCCTTTTCTGCGAGGTGTGGGTATTTGATTTAATTTTACCCTGACGTGTCGCCATGCATCAGCATCCAATGATACCAATGTCAGCATCCCCGCGTCCGGAAGGTGAATAGTGTGGCTTGAATAGGAGTGGCAACCAAACTGGAATCAGAGAAGAGAGTGAAATGTGGCTGTGATTGTAGTAAAAGCACACAGAAATGCTGAAGGAACTCAGCCAGTCTCGCAGCGCCCATAGGAAGTAAAGATATATTACTGATGTTTCGGGCCTGAGCCCTTCATCAAGGTAGGTGTCAGAATAAAGACACAGGAAAGTGTCAGAATAAAGACTTGCCAGAAGAGCAGTCCAGACCAACAAAAGGTGTTAATTGAATATAAGAGGAAAGGTAAGAAAGGATACAGAGGGAAAGTGGGGAGGGAGGAGAGAGAGATCTGGGGAAGGTTGACAGGGGGAAGAAGAAAGGAGCAGAGGGTTTAACAGAAATCAGAGAAGTCGATGTTCATGCCATCCAGTTGCAGGGTGCCCGGACAGAAGATGAGGTGTTTTTTCTCCAATTTGCAGGTGGTCTCAGTCTGGCACTGCGTGAGACCATGGACAGACATGTCAGCAAGGGAATGGGACAGGGAATTGAAATGGGTGGTCACTGGGAGGTCCATGCTATTGCAGTGGACAGAGCTGAGGTGCTCAACAAAGCGATCTCCCAGTCTGCGCCCAGTCTCTCCAAAGTAGAGACAACAATGGGAGCACCAGATGCAGTAGGTGGCCCCTGCAGATTCACAAGTGAAATGTTGCTTCGCCTCGAAGGACTATTTGGGGCCTTGAATGGAGGTGAGGGAGGTGGTGTGGGTGCAAAAACCTCTCCTAGTCAGAGGGGTAGGTGCCGAGGGGACAAATGGTGAGGAGGGAGGAGTGAGGAGTGGACAAGAGAGTCACAGAGTGAGCAGTCATCATGGAAGGAAGAGAGGGGAATGTGTCTAGTTGTGGAATCATGTAGTCAGTGATGGAAATGGCAGAGAAGGATACATGTTGAATACAAAGGCTGGTGGGGTGGTAGGTGAGGACAAGGGGAATCCTGTCCTTGTTGCGTGTGGGGGTGGAGGGAGCCAGGGCAGATGTATGGGTAATGGAGGATATGCAGGTGAGGGCCGAGTTGATGGTGGTACAGGAAAAGTTGTGGAGTTTGAAGAGGACATCTCTGATGATCCGGATTGGAAGATCTCATCCTGGGAGTAGATGCGACGGATCAGAGGAATTGATAAGGGAATGGAATCCTTACAGGGGGCAGGGTGTGAAGAGGTGTAGTCGTGCGGGTTGGTGGGTTTGTAGAAGATGCCTGTCGTGAATTAGATTCCCAAAATGGAGACACGAGAGATCGAGGAAAGGGAGACTTGCGAGAGATGGACGAATAGAATTTGAGGTCGGGGTAGAAGTTGGAATCAGAGAAGGCCAGACTGGGCAAGGACGGCACTAGTCAACCAGACAGTTCCTTTCCAACAATCTGGATTCATGATCAGTAACCACTGCTAATAATTTTATATCCCCGATGTAATTAACTGAACCACCTGCCATCATCTATTTTGTACTCATGTCCCTGGCTACCAGTGCAATTGAATACTCTGTATGCCCTGTTCAAGGGATCAACAATCAGGCCACTTGAGGAGCAGAAAATTAAAAGGACTTGCACTTGCATCACAATTTTTGTGCCAGAATGCTTCAACGCACTTTACAATTCAGACTGGAGCTCTGCAGTCAAAGTAGAACAGAGCATTCAGGAAAAGTGACACTTGAAAGTCTGGAGACATCGTGATTGAAGTAAAAACACAAGGCTGGAGGAAAACAGGTTCTTGGGGCCCACAACATCTCTGCCGCTGCTGATCACAAAAATATTTAAACCTATCATTATGATTTACCGTTAACTAACACATTGCCCACAAAGGTAGCTGTTTTGGTCAGTCCAAGCATGAACCCAATGCAGGTGCTATGTAAACGTTGTATGAGGCCTGAGCATGCATAGATGCAGACAGGCAATAAAAGCGGCTCACATATATAGATGCTGTGGATTAGAATGAATGCATGTTGTTGCACATGTTCTTCTGGCAATAGCACAGTGTGTGGAGTGAACAATAGCATTTGTTGTCTTCAGGAAGCTTTAATATATCAGAAATGTCTCAACAGCTGTGATACATCCTGTTACATTTGCAACCATGGAAAAGTGGTATCAGGGCAACTGGAACCCATAAATACTGGCCGACTACTATTGGACACTGGCATGAGAGGCATCAGATACAAATGAAAGTAAGTGGCAAAACATTTTTAGGTCAGTTGAACTAACACAATGTGTCATCATCATTTTGCTAAATTCAATAAAAGTTGATTTAATGTTTCTCTAACTTCCTACATGACACAGCAAATGTGAAATTATCTTGTGTTCATCTTGAAGTTGTCCGTCACCATCCCAAATTTTTTTTCAGGAAGAAAACCTTTTTTAAAAAAGTGTTGTCCAGTATTATTTACTGTTTAAATACATCATTTTGATTTGTGGTAAAGCTCAGTGATGGATTGGAGGCAAGACAGGATGCAATCATTCGTCTAATCAACTCTGCAATTCTTTGGATATTGGAGACAGGAGGCTTTGTTCAGATAAATAATAAATCAGAACACCAAGATTGGCTACTTTGGATAATGAAATTTAATAGAAAAGCCAAGTCCTCATAACATGAAATAGAATGGCTTGTCCCAAGATGAAAAGTAAATAAAGCAGAGAAATAAAATTGAACTCTGATAAATTTATATTAGATACTGGGAATGTTCCTTCCCCAGCATAAATTACTCGGCCACCAATCCGAGAGATGTGGAAATTTCCTGCTGCCTGCCATTTCCCATCGGATTCTGGAAGAGAGTTTGGATACCAAAACTGGAGAGTTGAATGCCCAGGGGCATTCGTCAGCCTCCAACTTCTCTTGAGACTTCTTATCCACAGGACCATAAGGGTGGCAGAGATGATCACTGGAGTCTCCCTTGGACTACCCCCCACCCCCAACAACAACATGATCTACGGGATCGTTGTCTGAAGAGGGCGCGCAAAATCATTGAGGATCCTTTCCACCCTGCACACAGCATCTTTCAGCTGCTCCCGTCGGGGAAGAGATACAGGAGGATCAGAGCCAGCTCCACCAGGCTGAGGAACAGCTTCTTCCCACGGGCAGTGAGAATGTGAACGACTAAAGGATCTGCTCACACTCACCATCTGAGACTCTCATTTTTATGAAACAATATTTACTTATTTTATCAGTATATATGAATACTTGTCCTGCATATGTATTGTTTGTCTGTTGTGTCTCTGCGTGTTTTGCCTCAAGGACTGGAGAATGCTATTTCGTTGGGTTGCGCTTGTACAATCGGATGACGATAAACTTGACTTATTCCTGGGATACTTGGCTGTCACTTCCTCCTCCATACACTGCATCCCATTCTTTTGTTGGGTGAGGCACACTTGTGTTCCTACTTCTTCAGAAGTCCCACTGGAACAAAGTTGATTTGCATCCATCCGGTTGGAACAGCAGCCCCTTCCTCAGATGGGCAGGAGATGACTGATGGGATAATAGACTGGGAGGTGATGCACTCCTTCCACCAATTATGCCGGACTTCCACGTGCTTCCAATTTCTGATCTCTAGGCCCTCAAATGCTCCTTATCTGTGAGTTGTAATTGACCAGATTCCCGGAGTCCATTGGGACAGTGCTTTTTGTCAGAGGCTTTGAGCATCTGCTAATCACTTCACTGACCAAACTTGGAGTGGGTTTGCTATAGGGCTTGATGTCAGGCATGCAGTGGAGTTTAACTGGGTTCTGTGTAATAGGATGGATTGATTTAACTGGGCCCTGTGTAATAGGGTGGACGGAGTTTAACTGGGCTCTGTGTAACGAGGTGGACGGAGTTTAACTGGGGCAGCTTCTTTCATCACCTCAGGAAGTCCCAAACCAGCAGGAAGGAGAGGTGGAGAACAACTGTACAGTTTAACAAGATGAAACTCGTCTCGTGCATGCCTTGTCTCTATTCAATATTCCCCAAAATCAACAAACTTTGCTCCATGCTCACTAAAAGATCTAAACAACATATTCAGTGGCCCCTGACGTATCTGTCTGGAATATTCAGATTAGAAAATTACTTCTGTATGTGATTTAGACCTTTGTAATAGAATAACATTAAATAATGAACTGTAGTTATAAAGTATCAAAGGTTAAACATTTAACAGTTAGTAATTATAGCAGGGAGGCCATTCAACCCACTCTACCACTGGTGGCACCAACTCCATAGGACCTTTGTCACCTTAAGCTTGATGGAAGTTTGTCATCTTTCACTGGGGTGTTCCAATGGAAGAGTTGAGTGAGTAGAGCACTTCTGATTTGGTCAGATTTCTCTGCGGTTTGCTTAGTTGGACATTCCTGTAAAATAAAAGCCTTGCATGGGACCTCAATCACGAGGTTGTCAGAAGGTCACAGAGGATGGAATTGAGGCATTCAGCATCTGAAATAAAACAGGAAGAAACACGCAGCATTAGAATGACCGGTCTATCTGCAGTAATTATTATCCTTCTCCTCCCTCCTGCACAATCCCAGACACTTTGTCCTTTTGCTCAGAATTCCTCAGTCAAATACCTCTACTTCCTCAGGAGTGTGTAGAGGTTTGGTATGACATCAGAAACTATGGCAAATTTCTGCAGATGTGTGGTGGAATGTATGCTGACTGGCTATATCACGGTCTGGTATGGGGACACCAATATCCCAGAGCTTAAAGCCCAGGATTTTACAGGCAAAACCCTCCCCACTATCGATAACATTGACAGGGAATGGTGCTGCAGGATCCAACCACCCAGCGCATGCTCTGTTCTCAGTGCTGCCATCAGGAAAGAGGTCTTGGTGCCACAAGACTCGCACCTCCAGGTTCAGGAACATCTGCTCCCCCTCCACCATCAGACTCCTCAACCACAAACAATCAGGGTCTCATTTAAGGGCTCTGACTTGTGCACTTCATTGATTTTTTTTCTCTCTGTATTGCACTATCAGTTTACATTTCTATATTTGTCTACATGTGAATGCTGTGTACAGTTTTTTTTTGCACTACTAATTGGTGGTGATTCTGTCTTGCCTGCAGGAAAAATAATCTTAGGGTTGTAAATAATGTCATGCATGTAGTCTGACAATAAACCTGACATCTGAAATCCAAATAGGTTGCTCTTCATTTGCGGAACTTCACTAGAACAATGCCATGCCGATGGTCAGGAGCATGGACCTGCTTAGCGTCTGCCACAGGACAGAGCAGAAATTCTTCTTGATATTTACCACCTGCTTTTGGAGCCCAGTGACAATGACCCTTTACCATAACCCAGGATGGCTCGTTTAAAGCCTCCAGGTTGATCACAGCCAACTCATTCTATCCTGTCGTACAGGAGCAGGGGAAGACCATTCAGCTCTTCCAACCTGCTCCACCTGTGACATCACTTCTCTTTCCGACATTTGCCCCAAACTCCTCCATATCTTCGATTCATAAAAATAAACATCAAATTCATCCTTCAAAGTACTACCTGCTTCTTTCCATCTCCTGATATATTTGCATTCCGCCCACTACTGTTCCTGGGATTATCTAGTTTAGTATCATTTACAGTAAAGTTCCTTTAATCAGCCTTTTTGACATTGAGGTGGTGCCAAACTGGGATATACTTTTCTGGACTATTCAATATTATTCCTATTAATACCAACACACCTTTTTTCTTCACAGAATGATAATACTTTCCAGTGAGCCAGGTGAATTTAAAGTGAGTGAAGGGGACAGGATTCTAGTGAGTTTAAAATGAAGGTAAACAAGAAACCTGCAAATGCTGGGGTCTTGTACAGGCCACAAAAGTACTGGAGAAGCTCAGCAAGCCACACAGCATCCGTGGAAAAGGCAGTCAGCGTGGAAAACAGAGCTTCAGTGTGTTTGAAAAGGGCGTGTAAAATGGCCCTGGTGAGTTTATATGGAAATAGGGTTGTGTTGCATTTATATTAAGTGTGGGGCTAGGGTCCAGATGCATTCTAAAGGCACAGGAGAAATGGGCCAGCGGTGAGTTGACGTGGTGTGTGGGAACGCTAATAGTGAATCTGTGAGGTGTGTGGCAGTGGGACCCCAGTGTGTTGACATGAAGTGGGAAATGGTACCTTGATGAAAGGCTCAAGCCCCAAACGTCAGTTATGTATTTTTACCTTTGCTATATAAAGGACACTGTTTGACCTGCAGAGTTTCCCCAGCAGCGTTTTTACTTCAATGTCAGTGTCTGCAGACTTTTGTGTTTTACTTCTGTAATTGATGTACTCAGCAAAAAAGAGGGCGTAATTTGGCTTTGATGCCATTTGAGTCAGTAATTCTGGCAGTAACTGAACTTTAACCTTTGCTCCTCCAGCAAGGGTGCTTTTACCTGTGCTTCCACCATGACAACATTCCACAGATCCTGGATCGTGTCCAGAAGTGGGAGTTCGGTGCCACGTGCTAACCACGAACAAGAAGCATTCTACAATAACTGACTGGCAACACACGAGGACCAACTCTCTATAAAGACAGCCTGCTCACCCTACCTTCCACGTGCAAACTTGGAAATCAGTGGATCATAAAATCAAATCAAAGCAACGCCCATAACCTCTCAGAAAACCCTTGATGGAGATTCATTTCACAAAGACATGGTTTGATTGGTGATTCATCCACATTCCATCTTCGGAAGGGCCTCCAGAAACCTGCCAAGAAAGTCTGCAGGCGCTGGGGTCCGGTCCAGAACACAAACATGCTGCAGAAATTCAGCGCATTATGCAGCATCTGTAGGAAGTAAAGAGTGGCCAACGTTTCGGGCCTGAGCCCATCGTCAACAACTTGCCAAAGCTCCTTTGGTGGCATCTCCCAAGTTTGAAGGCAAAGGCATTGAGTTATGTGGGAATGGTGCCCCCGGCAGATCCCCTTCATCTCCAAGATTTGAAATCGATGGCCTCTCCTTCATCGTCATCCTAAGATTTCCCATCCAACCACACCTTCATGGGAAGGCAGGGCTTTTTGAGCTCTACCCTCCTCTTTCTCAAAACAAATGGAGGGGTGGACAATAAACCGCGGCATTGCCTCCATCCACAGAACAGGACAAGTGACCTTCAAGTCGCAATCTCACATGCAGTCGGTCACCTTTTCCCACTTTTCTTTAGCAGCCACAGTATCCACTTCTGCTTCGAGTCACTGGCAGGGGCGTATCGGACGCTGTTCACCTTTTCCATGCCCAGCGACTTCAACACACAGGCTCGGCGATGGCTGAATGTTTCGAAGCTGAATTTGCCGTGGTACGCGCCAAAGCCACTTTTACCTGTGAACAGGAAGACTATCATTCCTTTGGCAATAACATTATTTATAAAAGCCGTACAATGATATCAATCATCTCATATCACCATTCACACCACAACTCCCCATCCCATATCAACAATCACACCACTATTCACCAATCACACCACAACTCACCATCCCATATCAACAATCACACCACTATTCACCAATCACACAACTCACCATCCCGTATCAACAATCACACCACTATTCACCAATCACACCACAACTCACCATCCCATATCAACAATCACACCACTATTCACCAATCACACCACAACTCACCATCCCATATCAACAATCACACCACTATTCACCAATCACACCACAACTCACCATCCCGTATCAACAATCACACCACTATTCACCAATCACACCACAACTCACCATCCCGTATCAACAATCACACCACTATTCACCAATCACACCACAACTCACCATCCCATATCAACAATCACACCACTATTCACCATTCACACCACAACTCACCATCCCATATCAACAATCACACCACTATTCACCAATCACACCACAACTCACCATCCCATATCATCAATCACACCACTATTCACCAATCACACCACAAGACACCATCCCGTATCGGTATTACAGCACAAGAAAAAAATGTTCCATCAAGCAGTACATCATTATTTTTCTTTCTTAAACGTTCCAAAGTTACATGGTTCTCTGAAAATGGTGACACAACAGTGAAGAAGGCATTTGGCACACTTGCTTGCATCAGTCAGGGAACTGAATACAAGACCAACTGTATAAATGGCTGGTGAGACCATACTTGGGAGTATTGTGGGCAGTTCTGGCCTCCTAGCTTGAGGAGGGATGTCATTAAGGTGGAAGTATTGCAGAAAAGATTACAAGTACCATATATAGGTGTAATCTTTGAATTTTTTGGGCCAAAAAAAGCGGGGGGGGAGGGGGCGACTTTTAAACAGGTCAAACTTACCAAGGTAAGTACCTGCGTCGTTCAAAGTGTCAGGAGCTCAGATGGTCGGGACCAGGTGGTAAGTCCGCACTCAGATGTGTGGATGGTTGGGGCGAGGATGTGTGTGCGGCCAGGGAGAGGATCTGTGGTCAGGAACTCGGATGCGTGGGCAGACGGGGCATCCAGAGCTCGGAAGGGCGAATAGCTGGGGTGTTGGGAGCTCAGATGCACGGACAGCCGGGTCAAGAATCTGCAGACAGGAGCTCAGATGATTGGGTGGCTGGGGTGAAGATCTGCTGTCGAGAGCTTGGCTAGACAGGTGCCCGGGTCATACAAAAACACCCGACCTTTGAGCCAAAAAAAGGGTGGGGAGGGGGGTCGACTGCTACACAATATCAATGAGTATATAAGGTACATTACTGGGATTGGATAAATTGAAATTGGATAGGCTGGGCCTTTTTTCTCTCTGGAGTGTATAAGTGATCTTATAGGTACACAAAATCAACAGGGGCATGGATAAAATCATTTTCATTCCCAGAGTAGGGAAATATAAAATTAAACAGCACAAGTTTAAGGTGACGGGAAAGATTTAAAAGGGAGTAGTTGTCATATGGAACAAGCCGCCAGAGGTGATGGAAGTAGGTTCAATTACATTGTTTAATTGATAATTAGGTACATAACATGGATAGGAAAGATTTAGGAGGATAATGGACAAACACAGGTGTTATAAGTGAAGGTTTGTGTGGGTCCCACAGGTTAAGAACCAGACCGAGATCAAGGTACAAAGCACATTTATTCTCAAGAGATGCAAAGGAAACAATGGAATCTAAATGCTAAATTAACTTAAACACACAGTTCACAAGGGGATGAATATGCACTGCAGGTAACGAGGGAAAATTGACAAAGGAATGAAACAAACACACATACAGGAAACAATCAGATCAAGGTAACGCTACGTGCCCCCACCCTTTCACCTGTACAAACACGGCTCTAACTAACTGGCCTCAGGACTCACCCCGACCCAATACAGAAGGTGATACTCACAGGACACGAGGAGTCAACAGAAAGAGCAAAAAAAAGTATGGTCAATGGCTCGGTGCCAGGAGGGTTAATCCAATTATAACCAATGGCCCAAGGCCAGGTACTGGCAGGCTGGAGAGTGCAGTCCAGGAAATTTACATGGTCCAGTGGCAAGGTGTGCATTAATAGATGGGGTGGATCCAAACCTTGATTGGCAGCTGGTGTGTCCTCCGACAAGGTAGGGAGCAGTGCAGTCACGTGACAGCCACAACCCTTCCCAATACAACAGGCAAATGGGTTTAGAGTGGACAAGCTACTTGGTTGGCAAGGATGAGCTGGGCAGGAACTACTTTTCCTAGAGGGTGGTGAATCTGTGGAATTCGCTGCCCATTGAAGCGATGAAGGTGACCTCAGTGAATATATTTAAGGCAAGGTTAGATTTTTACATAGTAGGGGGATTAAGGGATATGGGGAAAAGGCAGGTAAGTGGAGATGAGCCTTTCATCAGATCAGCCATGATCTCATTGAATGGTGGAGCAGGTTTGGCGGCTGGTTGGCCAACTCCTGCTCCGATTTCTTATGTTCTTATCCTCTCAATGCGCAGGGAGCTAAAAGTAGAGCAGAGATTATCCCGTTGAATAAGAAAAATAGTAAAACCCCTTGTATCCGGCACCTATGGGCCTTGGTAGAAGCCTGGTAAGTGAATTTTTCAGTTGCTTGAGATTGCGTGTTAGCAAACTAACGGCGAAGTGCGCCCATTTTAAACGTACATATTTTTTACTTAATTATTTTCCGTGATTTTTTTTGTCGGATGCTTGAATTCTAGATAATAGGGGCTTAACTGAAGTACACCATTCCATGTGAACAAATAGTAACCTTCCTTTGCAATTCTCCCACCCAGACAAACCGCCATGGTGTGAGAAAGCAAACAAATGAGCAGTTTTGCAACAAAGGAAGGGAAAGGCAGCCATTTCATTGAAGGTAACATTTTATGAACCACAGGTCAAGAAAATGCTCAAACTATAATTTATTGCATCACATCTTCCATAAAGACCAAATCCTCCCACCACCTGACACCTTGAGGTACTCAGATTAGTCAGGGAGCCAAACAGCCCCTTCGGCCACACTTGTTAGATGGGTAAAAAATAATCAGCCTGAATGTGGTGAGTCAAATGCCCCATCTCTGTGCTGTATGCCATATGGCCATCACTCTGCTGCCCCCTTTTAGTTCCTACTCTCACCCACAGAGGAACCGGTTCCCTTTCCAGTTTAGTTTGTCTGACGCTTAGTGTGATATGGACAAGAGACCAAATATTTGTATTTAGCCAAGTATCTTAGGGCACAGCGGTTAGCACAAAGCTATTAAAGCAACAGTGACCAGGGTTCAAATTCGACGTTGTCCGTAAGGAATTTGTATGCTCTCCCTGTATCTGCATGGGTTTTCTCCCACCTTTCAAAATAAATCATATGGAGGTTAATTCGAGTATTTGGGCGGCACGGGCCTGTGGCCAGGAGGGCTTGTCACTGTGCTGTATGTGTACATTTCTTTATAAATTAAAGAGATCCCTCGAGGCTGTGCATCTTGAGCTCACCTATGCCCCCAAATGGGAGTGTGTGGAGCGTGTAATGGATGAAGCAGTCGTTGGCTGTGACTCCACCGCTGGATGTCTCTGCGATCATTCTCTTTATCAACTGCACAGGGAAAGAAATAGAGAGACAAATCCAATTGCTACATATGCTGCCTGGTTAGATCCATCCCAGAACTGGAGATCAGCAACTGCGCACCCTTTTCATAATTACAACTTAGAGAACTGGCGCTGTCTGCAAGGAGTTTGTACTTTCTCCCTGAGACCTGTGTGTACTTCCTCTGGGTGCTCCGGTTTCCTCCCACCCTCCAAAACGTACAGGGTTGTAGGTTAATTGGGTGTAATTGGACAACACAGGCTCATGGGCCAGAATCATCTACTCCCTTGTTGTAAAAAAAACAATTGCACTTATGCAGTATCAGTAACACAGCACAACACCCCAAGCTATTGCGCAGGAGCGTTTGTACATAAAGTCTGTCACTGCTGCAGTAGGAGATGTTGGGTCAGATGATCAGAATCTTACCTTAAAGTCATCAGAATGAAAGAAGATCAAGGTGGTGAGGCTTAGGAGGGAATTCCAGTTCACAGAGCCCAGACGACAATGGTATAAATTGAGTCCACTTTGCAACACCAGTTAAAAAGACTTGGAACTGAAGATGTGACTCTTTGAAACTCCCACCAACCCCCATTTTGCTCATACAGTGCCCTCCATAATGTTTGGGACAAAGACACTTTTTTCCTTTACTTGCCCCTGTGCTCCATAGTTTTATATTTGTAATCAAACAATTCACATGCCAGATTTTATTAAAGGGTATTTATGTACATTTTGGTTTGACCATGAAGAAATTACAGCACTTTTTATACATGGTCCCCTCATTTCAGGGCATCATAATGTTTGGGACATCGTAATGGTATCTATATCAAAGTCATCATGTTCAGTACTTTGTGGCATATCCCTTATGTGCAATGACTGCTTGAAGTCTGTGATTCACAGAAATGACCAGGTGCTGAGTATCTTCTCTGGTGATGGTCTGCCAGGCCTCTACTGCAGCCGTCTTCAGCTCCTGCTTGTTTCGGCGGCTTGTCCCCTTAGGTTTTCTCTTCAGCACATGAAAGGCATGCTCAATTGGATTTAGATCGAGTGAATGACTTGGCCATTCAAGAATTTTCCAGATTTTATCTTTAAAAAACTCCTTTGTTGCTTTAGCAGCATGTTCAGGATCACTGTCCTGCTGTAGAATGAAGTGCCCTCCAATTAGTTTGGAACCTGAGCAGATGTTTCTACACACCCAGAATTCATTTTGCTACTCCCATCGGCAGTTACATCATCAATGAAGATCAGTGCTCCAGTACCTGCGGCAGCTGAACATGTCCAGGCCATGACACCCCCACCACCATGTTTCAGAGATGAGGTGGTATGCTTTGAATCTTGGGCAGTTCCTTTACGCCTCCACACTTTGCTCTTGCCATCAATCTGATACAGGTTAATCTTGGTCTCATCTGTCCACAAGACCTTCTTCCAGAATTCTGTAGGCTCTTTTAAACACTTCTTGGCAAACAGTAATTTGGTCATCCTGATTCTGTGGCCAACTCGTGATTTGCATCTTGCAGTGCAGCCTCTGTATTTCTGTTCATTAAGTGTTCTATGGCCAGTAGTCACTGATAGATCCACACCTGTCTCCTTCAGAGTGTTTTGTAGGTGATTACTGAGCTCACCAGTACGCTCTTTGTTCTTATTGATGTTCCAAACAGTTGATGTTGGTCATCCTAAGGTTTGGGTGATGCCTCTTGCTGTTTTATTCTTGTTCTTCAGCCTCGTAACATTGGCGCAACTCTGGTCCTCGTGTTGAAACATGGAGTAGTCTCCAAAGGTGATCAAAAGTTTAGAAGCAAGCCAAGCTCTCTTATACCTGCACCAATGAAACAATTAAACATACCTGAGTACTGACAAACACCTGGAAAGCCAAATGTCCCAAACATTATGGTGACCTGAAATGAGGGAACTATATTTCAAAAGTACTGTAATTTCTACATGGTTAAACCAAAATGTATACAAATAACTGGGAATAAACTCTGGAATGTGCACTTTAATCACATGTGAATTGTTGGACAACAAATTTAAAACTGTGGAGCACAGGGGCAAATAAAGGAATAAAGTGTCTTTGTCCCAAACATTATGGAGGGCACTGTACTGTACCTTGATGATAGGCTCAAGCCTGAAACCTTGGTTATGTATCTTGCATTTTCTCCAGCATTGTGTGTTTTTAGTTGAAGACTTGCAGGATTTATTGCACAGAATGCAGAGGAAATGGTAATTTCCTTTCCCATTCACCTCCCAAAGGAAAGGCCAAGTTGAAATGAACCTTTAGAGGCAGGTTCATTAAATCTATTTAAGAGGGAATTAGATCTATTTCTTCAGTATAAGGGTATTAAAGGTTACGGAGAGAAGGCGGGGATGGGGTACTGAACTTTAAGATCAGCCATGATCTCGTTGAATGGCGGAGCAGGCTCGAAGGGTCGAATGACCTACTCCTGCTCCTATCTTCTATGTTTCTATGTTTATGGCAACATTGTGCTGGCAATGATGTTCAACCAGTTCCTGATCTCAGCTGTGTCTCTGCAGGGAGGCTGTTAACTCCACATTAGGTTCTTCTTTATTGAATGTACGTAGGAGGTGATTTTAAGACATCAAATGGGCCTTCCAACACCGAAATAAATTGTTTACTGTCACTGGTACTAAGATTCAACACAACTTTATGAGAAGATCTGAGGAGAGTTGAAATGCAGATGCCACAAAGGTTTCAAGGAATTTGCAGGAAAAAAAAACATGGTCCCTACAGGATTCCTCTCCCTCGGTTCCATCTCAAAGAGAACTAGTCCCTGCCGCGATACAGTTCACTTGGCACCATGCTCCCTGGGAATTCATACATTCATCTGGATTCTGGCAGGAGGCATCCCTGTATCTCCCAGTTTGGATGAGGACCAGAACCCAGTCTAATCCATACCCTGACTCACTGGGTCCCATCGAGAACTGAACTCGAATAACGTATATGCTGGTGTATAAAACGACATAAACTTAAAAATGACACCCAAAAACCAGGGGTCATCTTACACGCAAGTATAAAATTCGAACCTTGACAGCGAAGTCTCAACGCTCCCCTGCGGTGTCCATCTGCCCAGTCTGACTGCCATCAGCTCTGTAAAAGCTTTAAATGGCCTGTTGAAGGAGCCAACAGTAGTTTGCTCATAAAAAAAATTAAACTTTTACAGGGTAATTTGATTTTAAAATATTGTGACAGCATCACTCCACTGGTCAGCAGTAAGTGCCAGACTTGGGGTTAGACTTATACAGTAGTATAGCTCAAAACCTCCATTTTAAGTGGAAATCTTGGGGTCGTCCTATATGTAGACATACAAGATAGCTCAATGCAATGCATTAAGGTTGAACCCTTCCCTGGTCTGCCTCTGGCTTCTAAATTCTCATCTCCCCAGCTGGGGCACCCTCCACTAGTGTTGTAATCATAAACAACACCATAACTGAGCAAAACAGAGGTAAACAAGGAGTCTGCAGATACTGGGGAAGCAGAACAATACACAAATTGCGAGAGGAACTCTGGAGGTCACACAGCATCCAAGCAAAGCAATAGGCAGTCCGCATTTTGGGGCTTGAACCTTGAAAGGGGGTGGGGGGGGGTATAAATGTTTGGGGAGGAAGTTCTAGAGCTCGGGGCTTGGGAAATGAAGGCAGGTCAGCTAATGGTGGAGCGATTCCATTCAGAGACAGAGGCCAGATGCCAGACCTGAAGTGGCTGGAGATCACGGTGGGGGAGGTGGCAACTTGGAAGATGTTCGAATATTTGTGGTGCTCATTGTTAGAGGACAGTGGGGATGGCAACCCTCACCTTCTGGTTGTGCGAGAAGGGGTACAGAGCCAGAGGCTTCTCCCGCTTGTTGATGAAGGCGATAGCCTCGTCCACGCCACTGACTGTGACAATAGGTAGTAAAGGCCCAAAGATTTCCTCCTGCATGATCCTGGAGTCGGGATCCACATCAGTTACAATTGTTGGAGCTGTGCAAAGTAACAGGTTGTTTGGTTTAGAGATGGAGAAGAAAGTCCCACTTTGCACACCGTCGAGGGGCTGATTAGAATCCCCACCAAGACCCGTCTGTCACGGTCTTTGCCAATTTCTACTGCTGACACCAGCTTGCCATGGCTGAAGTGGTCTCTGCACAGGAGCAACTCTCCACTCAGTAGCTCCCTGTGCAGCTCATCAGCACAAGTAGGCAAGGGGAACTGGGTAGGAAGAGGATGTGGATCCAGGATCTCCCCATTTAAAGGCTGGAATGCAACACCATAATGATGGACAGTTACCAGGGCAATGATGGGCGTGACTCGTTGGAAGGGGGCAGGGTGAAGAATGAAGGACAGCTGTCACGGCTGATGGACAATCACCAGGACAAGGATGGGTATGAACCGTTGGGAGGGGAGCAGAGTGAAGAATGATGGACAATCACATCCATCCACACTGCTGGCTCCAGCTCTGTGCCCCCTCCCCCCACCCATTACAGATTCATAACCCATACCGCTCTTGGCCAGGTGATCCTCACTTGACCCCACCGGGCACAGCCACAGAGGGAAGAGTAGAACAGACAAGAGGGACCATGGCTGCTGGGGAAATGGGGGTAGGAGATTGGTCAAAATCAATTCAGCCAACATTTTCTACTCTTCCTGACCTAAATTTTATCGATGAACTCTTTGAGTTATAATTTATTCATAAAGGCATGATATCTGCTTTATATTATAAACTATTTAATATGAAAGCAATTTCTTTAACTGGAATTAAAGCTGAATGGGAGAATGATTTGAATATCTCTTTTTCAGAAGAATGGATGTCAATGTTGGGCCTGATTTACAATTCCTCATTGGGCACTAGGCAGAGTCTTATTCAGTTCAAAGTGCTACATTGTGTCCATTGCTCCAAAGTCTGATATTAGTTCACTTTGTGACAAATGTAAAATATTCAATGCCCCTTTGTTAGATATGTTTTGGACTTGTCCTAACTTGCAAAAATATTGGACTAACATTTTTAGAATTTTTTCCACCCTGTTTAGGATCACTTTAGATCCATGTCCAGTAATTGGTTTTTCTAAAGCTATAAATATTATTTTATCTTCTAATCAAAGACAGGTTATAACATTCACCACTTTATTAGATCAATTCTGTTAAAATGGAAAGATGAGCACCCACCTACATATAATCAATGGCCATTAGATATTACATCCCATTTAAATCTGGAGAAAATTAGGCATAATGTCACGAAAATCAAGATTTCTTTTGATAAGAGTTGGGGCCCATTTCACTTCCATCATTTAACTAAGTAGGTACAATGATGAATGTCTCTGGACGTGCTTGTTTGGATCCCACGGCTGCTTGTTCGGATTTAACATGACACCCAATCTGAATTTTAACCTTGATCGCTGTGGGTTTGATTTTTTTTCTTTTTTCTTATTTATCTCTTAGGATATTGTCTGTATTACTGTTTATTGGATTTAAATTTAAGTTGTATTGCTATTGTACCATCTGTTACTATTTGTAAATATGCAAAGGTTTCGTTGCAATTGATTTACTGCTTTTTTGTTTGTTTTTCTGATAAAACTCAATAAAAATAATTTTAAAAGAAAATCAGTTCAGCCTCTCCTGTGGCAGCGCATGGAGAGAGAGGAAGGTGAAAGGCTCTCAGAGATGGCCACCCCCGGAAAAGGAAAGGGATGGGGCCCACTGTGAGCTGCGAGGAGGAAGGAGAAGCAAAGTCGCAGTGGGGGGTGGGGGGGGCGGTGGACGGTGGCAGAGAGAGTCCCAGTCATAGGGCGAGGAAAGAAAAGACCAGGATGTGGTTCTGTTGCACGACTGGAGAGTGACCTCAGCTGCGTTAGTGATCAGAGTGTGAACCAACCGTATCTGCTCGGAAAACAGACATCGCATGTCACCCTACTGGCACTTTGCTCCCACAGTGCAGTGACTGTCTGCAACAGGAGGTGGAGCACCAGAGTCCATGGTGGCACAACTACTCGCGTACCTATGTAGAGATCCCCTTCGTCATTTTCACCACCATATGCCACGTTAACTCCTTCCAGTAGAGACATAATCCTCCGAAAATGCCGCTGGTTGACAATTCGCCCGTAGTCAGGGGATTTCTGGGGATCAGATCCATAAAATTCCTGCAGCAGGAAGAAACAAGCTGAATGAGAAACTCTTTGCTGGCCATTTTGATGACAAGACATGAGGAAGCAGTGTCTGATGTTAAGGATCAATGATAAAGGAGTTGTCCACAGGAAGGGGCATCACCATAGCTAATTTGCTACATCGGAGATGAACCCAAGGAAGCACACCTCGAACGTTTCAGAGAACTGTTCAGTTTCTCACATCAGTTTGGGGACCCAATTTCCATTTGAAAACCTGCCATCCTTACCCAGGTTGGGCCTATACGAGGCTCCAGTCCAAAACCACATCAACACCGCCACCGCATTTTGAAATCGTCTTGCAAAGTACACAGCTGCAAAGTGCTGCCATTGGTCAGAAGTGAGGCCGAACATCTCCAAAGGAATAAAAAGAACAAAATTCTGGAGGAACTCAGTAGGAGGCAAGATATATATCCAACGTTTCGGTCAAGGGATGAGTAAAAAGCTTGGGGAGAAGAAAAGAAAGGGCTAGGGGACTCTGTGAATGCAAAACTGGAGGAAAGGAGATGGAGGGAAAGGGAAGGGGGGGGGGGAAGAGAGAGAGAGCTAGTGGAAAGGAGACAGGGGGATAGATGTTGGTGTGGAGGGGGGGGAAGTCTAACTGAAACTGGAGACATTGACACAAATGCTATCCCATTGGAGGTTACCCAGATGGAAATTGAGGTGCTGTTCCTCTAATTTGTGGGTGGTCTCAGCCTGGCAGTGCATGAGATCTCGGACAGACATGTCAGCATGGGAATGGGGCGGGGAATTGAAATGGGTGGCCTCCAGGATGTCCCCATGTTGGTGGCAGACAGAGGCGAGGTGCTAAACAAAGTGATCTTCCAGTCTCTTCGATGTAGACGAGACACAATGGGAGCACCGGGTGCTCAGAAGTCCACAGGAAAGTAAGGATGGGCTGGAATGCTGGCCTTATTAGCAACACTTGCATGCCAAGATTATTGAATGAGAAGGTGGGTGGGTATCCAGCCACCAGACGAAATTCTTGTCCCATCGAGCATCTCACTCATCCTGAACAAGTTGAAACAACCCCGAGTTGGACCTTGCTCTTTCGGGAACCAACTGACGCTTTGTTCCTTATTTCTTTACACTCACTGTAATGGCGGAGCTCATTTTCTTCACCAGTTCGTCTTGGATGCTCTTATCACACAGGATGTAGTCAGGGGCGATGCAGGTTTGGCCACAGTTCGTGTATCGGCCCCACGCTATACGTCTAGAAAGGGAAAAACAATTATTCACAAATAACTAAAGGTGATGGCTCCATTCAACTTTTACGAATAAATGTTTAACTGAGGCTGATTACCCCTTCATTATGAATCCTTGTGTCCCAAGCTTTCCTCATGGCTAGCTATCTAACCTTTGAGGGGAATGCATAAAGCTTTCTTTGCCTTTTTTCTCTTGTGTGCCACATCATACTAATGCAATGCTGCCTGAACTGTGACATTTTACACCTCCCCCCTCAGCCAGAGGCCAACCTGCAGGCAACGTCCAGATTGCAGTCCGTGTCAACGTAGCACGGACTCTTCCCGCCGAGCTCCAAGGTCACTGGAGTCAGGTGCTTGGCAGCAGCCTCCATGACCACTCTGCCAATTGCTGGACTGCCCGTGAAGAAGATGTGATCAAACTGAATGCTCAGAAGCTCAGTGGCCTCCTTTTCTGCTCCATTAATGACAGGGTAGAGCTCCTTGAAGAAGAAAGAAACTGGGTTGAAGAGAAATATCAAGCTTGATGATCCAAGGCTAAATTACCCTGGAGGCCTAAGTTAGTGTGGCGGTTACTGCATTGCCGTTAGAGGACTTGGGTTCAAATCCCGCGCTATCTCTAAGGAGTTTGTATGTTCTCCCCAGGTCTGCGTGGGTTTCCTCTGGGTGCTTCAGTTTCCTTCCACCCTTCAAAACGTGTTGTAGTGTAATTGGGCGGCATGGGCTCGTGGGCGTGAAGTATCTGTTACCATGCTATTTGTCAGGAGGAAGTCAAACAGTTCCCATCCAATGTGCTTGTGACTGATTTGAGGAACATAACAATGGAATCAGGATCAACTGAGTAAACAAACGAATGTTAATCAAAGAGAAATAGAATGACTGGAATTAGAAGGACATTTCTCCACGCAATGGGTGGTGGGTATATGGAACTAGAGGTAGTGGTAAAGGCATGGGCAGTTGGATTTAGATAGGATGATGGAGAGGAAAGGGTTAAAAGGCAAATAGGACTAGCATGGGCAGGGAACTTGGTTGGCATGGACAAGTTGGGCTTAATGTCCTGTCTACAACTCCATCCTTGATCATTTTACGTGAGAAGGAGGAAAAGGTCTGAACATGAACAAACTGCAGAGATGTAGGAGGGAGTGTGTGATGGGGAGAGGGAGGGAGTCCCAAATGAGTGATGGAGCTGATTTATAACAGCTGATCTATCTGGAGGAGGTGGAAATAAAAAGAGAATGAAAACGGGAGAGAAAACTGGAGTGCAGACGACTGGAGACTGGCTCGAAACTGGCTAAAGAGGTATCAGGTATCGGAACTGGGATGCGAGAGGTTGGCAAAGGCGCTGAAGTGTTCCTAGTGGGGGTTCAGATCTGGAGCTCGGGTTGCCAATAGTTTGGACTGCTCTCTGTGGGCTGCGGAAGCACTGGAGGCTAATCTTCAGACACTCTGAATCTAGGAGATTTTGCGTTTGCTTCTCTTTCTCTGACTGTCAGAGGCGCTTTAGGCAATTTCGGCTGATGGTGAATCTGTCTGCCTTACAGCAGGCAAAAAGCAATATGACACTGTTTTATTACTTGACAATAAATTGAATCTTGAAAATGGGCCTGTGCCACTTCAGGCCTCACCAGAGTACCCAGGCCTAGCCACACTCACCTTGTCCAGGTACTGGGGGAGGAGATCTGCTAGAAGCTGTGCAGTATTCCCACTTATTTCCGATGGCTTCAGAACGGCAGCATTTCCTGGGAACAGGATTATGGTCCTAATTATAATACAGGACTTATAGCGCCAAATCAGGCCATTTGGTCCAATACTGTCATGCTCCACCCAAGCCTTCTTCCACACCCCTTCAACCTTCAGAGGTATGTGCTCGTGGGTCGAAAGGGCTGGTTACCATGAAGTATGTCTAAAATTCCCAGGTGAATGCAGCACTGGACATGGGTCCACTCACTCTTCACCACTGAAGCCAGGACCAATGCTTCTGGAGCACAAAGAGAATCATGTTCTAACACATAAACTAAATTCCACCGAGGGGCCAGAGATGCTGTTATCTGAAGAAAGGACATCTGTGTACCAAGAACATTTAATCTTCCTGCTTGTTTTGGTCACAGACTGTCAGAGGCCTAGCCATGATGCAAAATAAACCATTGTATTCAAAGTGATAAGCTGAAAATTATGTTATTCGACAGAAGCCTAGCATGCTAGCTTGCTCGCTTATCCTTCTTGCTGTGTTGGGAATAGGTGCTTGGGTAAGCAGATCTTGGGTAATATAAGCCATGGTCCCGCTGCTGAAGTTTGAGACTCTCCGAGTCTCAGCAAGAAGAAGAACTTCTAGAGTCCAGCCAACGTCCCGGGCGGGGGAGGTGGAGAAGCTGCTACCGGCGCCCTGACAACCTACTACAAGTGTGCAGTCGTTGCTTCGGCAGTTGAGACCAGTCCAAGCATTGATAAGTATAGTTGGGAAGGGCTTGCATATTGTAGTTTGGTATCAGCTTTTGAATTTGTAATAAACATTTGTATAATCTGAACTGCTCTCAGTGTGTGTGTGTGTCTATTTTCTTTCGGTAGCTCAAACACTGTGACCAATCTAAAACGAACAAAGTGAGAGGTACAAGTTTACCCAAGACAACCCCTAAACCCAATCTCCCCACCCCCAAATGGATAACCATGCAAAATTGTGCCAAATGGAACAAAGACAATACAAACCAAAAATGATGTTTCGAGATGAATTCACCAGATTTGAAGAAGCTTAAGAAAACTCATTCAAAACTTATCCTAGTGATATCCAAACTTTCCCTCTGTAACATTCTAAATTAATTCCTGACATAAACAGCGATTACTTATTTTGAAATGACATCCCCTGAGTGAAAAAGGTGTGTCTACACAGACAAAAAGGATGTCCCCCATTCAATCTCTGTGCTAGTGTGGATATTTCATTGGAATTGGAGAAAGGGGAGGTGTGGTCTTGGAAATCAGTCACAGCTCCTGATCCTGACCTCCGTCCAGATTCCTAGTCTGAGTTACTAGATTCTGATGAGTGCAAGTGAGCTGACTTAGGGCAGAACAGTTAGCGTTGGGCGGCACAGTTAGCGCAGCACTATTACAATGCCAGCGTCTGGGACTGGGGTTCGAATCTGGAACTGTCTGTAAGGAGTTTGTACATTCTCTCCGTGTATGTATGGGTTTTCCTATGGGTGCTTCAGTTGTGTCCCACAGTTCAAAAAAAAAAAGTATCAGGGGTTGTAGGTCAGTTGGGTGGTATGTGCTCGTGGGTCGAAAGGGCTGGTTACCATGAAGTATGTCTAAAATTCCCAGGTGAATGCAGCACTGGACATGGGTCCACTCACTCTTCACCACTGAAGCCAGGACCAATGCTTCTGGAGCACAAAGAGAATCATGTTCTAACACAGAATGCAACTTCCAGAGAAGGGACTAAATAACTGTAGAATTCCAGTGGAAGTTAAAATATAATGATGGACAACCTCAGCAAGACTCAGTAAATACAACACTCCTCATTAGCAGTACTATTGGTGGAGGTGGGCCACTGATGGCACTGAAGCTTACCTGCCGCGATGGCCCCAACTAAAGGCTGGAGTACGAGGACCAAGGGGTAGTTCCAGGCCCCAATGATGAGAACCACGCCGAGGGGCTCTCGGTGGATGTAAACTGTATCCATTAGCGTCGTCATGCCCTTCGAAACATACTGTGGTGCAGTCCACTGAGGCAGATTGTTCAAAGTCATCGTAATTTCATTCAGAATGCCCACAATTTCATAAATTTCCACTTCAAACGAATTCTGCAAATTCAGATAGGAGGAAGGTCATTTTTAAAAATGTTCCTGTTCCCTTCCTCTGCTCAAGAAAGTGAGGGAAATCAGGCATAAAGATGTGCAGCATGGAAGCAGGCCCCTCTCCCCAATGAGCCTATCAACAGCTCATTTACACTAAGCCTTCATTCTCATCAACTCCCTCCAGATTCTCCTGTCGTAAAACTCCAAAGGTCCAGATGCCAGAAATCAGATCACGTGAGAATCCGGACTCCTCGAAACTCTCGGTTGAAAGTCGGACCACCTGAGAATCCAAATTCCTTGAGACTCTCAGCTGAAATCTGGACCATTCAAGAATC
This sequence comes from Narcine bancroftii, assembly GCF_036971445.1. Lineage (NCBI taxonomy): Eukaryota > Metazoa > Chordata > Chondrichthyes > Torpediniformes > Narcinidae > Narcine > Narcine bancroftii. The sequence continues at coordinate 6,478,573 of NC_091482.1, forward strand.
TGGACTTCTCAAAAACTCTCGGCTTTTGTGTGTGTGTGTGTGTAAGGGCCACAGACACACAGTGGCAACAAGCGACAACCCGGAAGTTTCAGAAATGTAAGAAAAAAATAGTTTGTTAATAAACTATCAAAATTTATCCATTTGAATTTTAAAAGTATTGCCCGAGAATCAGGAAAATCAGAAAATTTGATCTGGCCCAATCCATGAGCAGTCTAGATTTTAGGTCGTTTACTGTATTCACTTCCACCCTGATTTATAACTAAATCAGTGGTTCTCAACCTTTTTCTTTCCACTTACATACCACTTTAAGTAATCCCTATGCCATAGGTGCTCTGTGATTGAGGACCACTGCTGTAAATGAACTTAAAACCCTTTAGAATGTGGCTAGGTCATTTAATAGGTTTGTCAATCGTCTGTAACATAGCCAAATCCGGCACTGCTCCCACCCACTCCAACAACCGTCCCTCCATCCTGCACAAACATGTCCTTGGCAACAGCACTAATTCTTTTAAAAATCCACCTCCTGGATCTAATCACCATAAAGAACATTGGTTGGCATGATGAAGACCCAAGAAGAAACCTGGTCCATCCAAAATAGTCTAGTACTGAGAGTTTCAAAACACTGCTGTTGAAGGAAATGTTAAATAGCCAGAAATACTCTGCATGTCAGCCAGCATCTGGGGAGAGAGAATAAGATTAACATTGCACATTGATGACCTTTCATAACAAAGGCAAAGGTCAGAGTGGGAAAGAGAAAGAGGAGCATCAGAACCATTAGGCTGAGGAACAGGCAGTGAGAAAGCTGAACATCCAAGGGAACAGCTCACCCTAACCACCTGAGACTCTCATATTCATAAAACAATATTTATTTGTACAGATGAATATTTCTCCTGCATATGTATTGTTTGTCTGTATGTGTGTTATGTCTTGTTGTATGTCTGCGTGTTTTGCACCGAGGAACGGAGAACACTGTTTCATTGGGTTGTACTTGTACAATCAGATGACAATAGACTAGAGATAAGCATTCCAGGAAAGGTTCAGAAACATTCCAGGGGACGTTGGTGTCTTGTTGACATTCTGATCATTTATCATGAATTTTGTTTCCAACCTTGTGCAGGTCCTTCTGGAGTGCCTCCATGACTAGATCCTTTTTTTCTGTCAGCATCTTCTCCAGTGCCTTCAGCTGTTGGACACGGAATTCCAGTGGTCGGGTCTTGCCCAGGTTATAGGCAGCTCGGGCACTTGCTACCGTGAGCTTAATCTGCTCCATCATGGGTCAACTTCGCACAAAACACTTGTAAGATGGCTCAAGGTTCCACAGGCACAGATCAAGGCCTAGATAAAATCTGAACAGAGGACAGGTTGTCTGTTAGAACATAAGAAATAGGAGCAGGAGTCGGCCATCTAGCCCATCAAGCCTGCTCCACCATTTAATGTGATCATGTTTGATCTGATGATGGGCTCATCTCCACCTACCTGCCCTTTTCCCCATATCCCTTAATTCCCTTACTATGTAGAAATCTATCCAACCTCGTCTTAAATAGATTTACTGAGGTCACCTCCTCTGCTTCAATGAGCAGCAAATTCCACAGATTCGCCACCTTCTGGGGAAAGCAGTTCCACCTCATCTCCATCCTAAATCTACTACCCTGAATCTTGAGGCCATGTCCCCTAGTTCTGGTCTCCCCCACCAATGGAAACAACTTATCTACCTCAATCATATCTATGCCTTTCATAATTTTGTATGTTTCTATCAGATCCCCTCTCATTCTTCTAAATTCCAATGAGTATAGAAATAATAGAATATAAGCACCTGCAGCGTACTTTAATAACAAGGAACGAGATTGTGGGTGCAGCTTGAGATGAACAGAGCAATGCAAAGCAAACAGAGTAGATGTGGCAAGGTGGTTTCCCATGGGAGGGGAGTCAAGGACAAGAGGACACAACTTCAGGATTAAAGGGCATCAAATTAAAACAGAGATGCACAAAAATTTCTTGAGTCAGAGGGTCGTGAGTCCGTGGAACTTGTTGCCACGGAGGTTGTGGAAATGAGGTTGATGAGTGTATTTAAAGCAGAGATCGACAGGTATTTGATTAGTCAGGGCATCAAGGGTTAAAGGGAGAAAGCCAGGGAGTGGGGCTGAGTGGGTGGATGGATCAGCTTGTGATCAGAATGGCAGAGCAGACTCGATGGGCCAATGTGGCGACTTCAGCTCTGATATCTTGTAATGTTCTTCTGATAACAATCTCATCATTTAGTAGAAGAGCAGATCAGGATCAACTGCTAAATGGTATGCAAGGGCAATTAATGAAAATAATATTGATTGAAAGAAGAGTTAGAATGTACGATTCAAGATCTTCCATTTATCCATTCCTTAGATTATCTACTGTTTGAAAGTATTGCACTTAAACACTCAGGTCAACAGTCCTGACAATTCAGAATAATACACATTGGTACCAATCACACTGATGAAAACAGGGATGAGGGAGTATAGGGAGTTGGGCAAGAGGTTAAAAAGCAGGATCTCAGTGATGTAATAGCTGATTCCTCCCACTGTTGGTGAGTGTTGGAATCAGAGGACAGGGCAGATAAGGAGCTGGTGCAAGAGTTAAGAATTCAATCTCAGACCACTGGAATCTCCTCTGGGGCAGAGGTGATGTGGACAAAAGGGATGGGTTACACCTGAAGGGTGACCCAAAATCCTGGCTGGGAAATTTGCTAGAGCTACTCAGGAGGATTTAAAGTTGTCTGGCAGGAGTAGTGTGGCAGATGAGAAAGTTGAGAAAAATTCAGAGATAAAGCTAGTTCATCAGACAGGAAGACAGGAGCAGGACAGGGAGCAAGGAAGGTCTTGTGGACTGAACTGCCTTTATTTTAATGCAAGAGGCCCGACAGATGAACTCAGGACCTGAAACTGTTATTATAGCTATTACAGGCATGGCTAGGAATGGCAGCTCAAGGTTCCAGGGAATAGATATGACAGGTGTGATAAAAAAGTGGACGTACAAGAGGAGGAGGGTTACGTTTTTGATTAAGGTGAACACACGACAGGACTTAGGGAGGAAATTCTGCACTCTTTCTGCTGGCTCAACCTGGTTGCCAGCAACTTTAATTCCCCTCACCATTCCTAGACATTTCTGTACTTTGCTTCATCCAGTTAAAGATAAACTTGAGAAACAAAATATTACGTTTTTCCTGGGAAGATCTGAACCTAACGGCGTGAACATTAAATATTCCCATTTAGGTAACCCCACCCCAATCCAGCTCAACGGTTTCCATCCCTCCTTTACCTGCTCCCCTCCTTACTTTTCCCTCAAATCCTTCCTCCTGGTGATCTCCTCCCCTCTATATCTCACCGTCTCTCCTGTCCAGTATCCAATCTCTGTGGATGCTGCTTGACTCATTGTATTCCACCCAGCCTCTCAATGTGACGGAATAGTTGTCTTTAGTCATTGGGTCCTATTTAGCTTAACAACTTTATTATTAAATGTTTTAAATATGGGAGTAAATACATCTTATTGAATTAGGATCTATATCAGATTAGGATATTGTGGTTTCCTTACCTAAAGAAATATTGTTCTTCACTTCAAGGGAGTACAGTAAAAATGTCAGAAGATCATCTATTATCTGGATGACTGATAGAACAGGATGGATGGGCTGAACATTGTACTGCAATTCCAGTTTCTTATGTCCTTATGATTCAGGAAATGGCAAAGAGTCTTGCTGGGTCATTAAACAACAGAGGAGTATATTGTGCCATATAGAGTCAGCAATAAAACATTAATATTTCAGTTCTTATCCTTTATCACAATTAACTTACCTGGTGGAACTCGAAGCTCAAAGGGGAGTTCAACTTTGTTGTTGGTGGTGCTCAAGATTTCCCAGCCAATTAATGTTGTATGGACTTCTCTACTTGCACCCACACCTCCTCCCTCAGCACCATTCGGGACCCGGTCCTTCCAAGTGAAGCATCTCCAGCACCCAGTGTTCCCGCTGTGGTCCCCTCTACATCGGAGAGACTGGGCACAGACTGGGAGATCCCTTTGTTGAGCACCTCGGCTCTGTCCACTGCAATAGTGTGGATCTCCCAGTGACCACCCATTTCAATTCTCCTTCCCATTCACTTGCCGACTTGTCCGTACATGGTCACATGCACTGCCCAGACTGAGACCATCTGTAAATTGGAGGAACAACACCCCATCTGACTGGGCACCCTCCAACCGGATGGCATTAATATCGACTTCTCTGGCTTTCATTAAAACCCCACCCCTTTCTTCACCCCCCCCCCACCCCCACCCCCATTTAGTTATCAACTAATTGACAAGGACATGATGTTCAAAACCTGCTGTTCTACAGGTAGAGATAAGGGTCAGAATCAGGTTTATTGTCGTAAACGTGTGTCACGAAATTTATTGTTTTACATCAGCAGTATTGTGCATGACAGGTGCAAAGTTGCTGTCAGTTGCAATTCCTAACTACAAGATTTAAAAAAAATAATTAGTACAAAAAAGAGAGAGAGTGAGGTAGTGTCTATGGTTCATTTTTCAAACAGAAATCTGACGGCAGAGGTGAAGAAAGCACTTTCTGTACCTTTGTTCATCTTCAGACTCTTGTACCTCCTTCCTGATGGTAGCAGTGAGAAGATGGCATGGCCTGAGTGGTAGGGGTCCTTGAGGATCGAGGCTGGTTTCTTGAGACCCCGCCTCTTAAAAACATCCTTAATGGAGTGAAGACCAATGGCCCTGATGGCGCTGGCAGAGTTCACAACCCTCTGTAGCATCGGCACCTCCATACCAGACAGTGAGGCAACCAGTCAGAATGCTCTCTGTGGTACACCTGTAGATATTTGCTGGAGTCTTTGGTGACACACCAAATCTCCTCAAACTCCTCATGAAGTATAGTCGCTGATGACTGCATTGATGTGGAGGCCCCATGATCAGTCACTAGAGATGTTGACATCCAGATATTTGAAGTTCTTTACCCTCTCCACTGCTGACCCCACGCTAAGGACTAGTTTGTGTTCTCCTGGTTTCCCCTTCCTGAACTCATGAACATGTGTCATGAAATTTGTTGTTTTGCAGAAAATCCCATTAAATTATCAGCAGTAAATCTTGATAACAGTGTATCCTGCTCAACTCTGACCTCACCCTACCCGAGACAATCTCTTTGTCTTATCCATTCCTCCCCCGACATCTCTATATCTAAATACAGTAAAATCCTGGTTATCCGGAATTCAAGCAACTGGCAGCCTCAAGCAACTGGAAAAAAAAATTTCAGAAAATAAGCATTTTTTTTACCCCTAGATGCTGGATACCGGGGATTTTACTGTACTAATTTAGTACACTACATGGTTGGCATAGAGGTTAGTGCAACGCCTTTACAGTGCCTGTAGTCAGGACCGGGGTTCAAATCCTGTGCTGTCTGTAAGGAGTTTGTGCGTTCTCCCTGAGTCTGTGTGGATTTTCCCCGGTGGCTCTGGTTTCCTCCCACCATTCGAAACATGCCAGGGTGTAAGTTAATGGGGTGTAAATTGTGCAGCATGGACTCACAGGCTGAAATGGCCTGTTACCATGTTGAATGTCGACATTTAAATAAAAAAAAAATTAACTTCCCAGATCTGACAATGAGTCTTCTACTTGAAATGCTATCTCTGTTTCGCTTTCCATAGATGCTGCATGACCCGATGAATGTTTCCTGCATTTTGTTTTTATTTCAGATTTCCAGCTTCTGTTTTGTTTTCATTTTAAGTAAGAGACTCTAATAGTGGTCTTTTAACATTTTTGTTGATGCAAATAAGTTGTTTTCGAGACAAAATGAGCCACACATAATTAATCAGAGAATGGATTACTTATTTGGAATTTCATACTCAGCCAGAAATGGATTGGAACGCTCTAGCTCACCTTTGATGAAGAATTATATAGAACATGGAACAAATTGTTTCCAGAAACAGGCCCTTCAGCTTGCCACATCAGTGGTGAACATCATGGCAAATTAAATTGAATATCTTCTGCCTGCACATGATCCATGTACCTCCATGCCCTGCAATATTCATGTGTATAACTAAAAATTTCTTCAAACACTAACATTGTAACTGATTCCCCCACCCTCCCGCACATATCCGTCAAACTTTCCCCCTCTCATTTTAACTGCATGCCCTCTACTATTTGACATCGAAAAGATTCTATCTACCTGTCTAAGACTGTCATAATTTTATAAACTTCTGTCAGGATCACCTTCTATCCTCTGATCTTCTCCTTCTTTTCTTTGGCTTGGCTTCGCGGACGAAGATTTATGGAGGGGGTAAAAAGTCCACGTCAGCTGCAGGCTCGTTTGTGGCTGACCAGTCCGATGCGGGACAGGCAGACACGATTGCAGCGGTTGCAAGGGAAAATTGGTTGGTTGGGGTTGGGTGTTGGGTTTTTCCTCCTTTGCCTTTTGTCAGTGAGGTGGGCTCTGCGGTCTTCTTCAAAGGAGGCTGCTGCCCGCCAAACTGTGAGGCGCCAAGATGCACGGTTTGAGGCGTTATCAGCCCACTGGCGGTGGTCAATGTGGCAGGCACCAAGAGATTTCTTTAGGCAGTCCTTGTACCTTTTCTTTGGTGCACCTCTGTCACGGTGGACAGTGGAGAGCTCGCCATATAATACGATCTTGGGAAGGCGATGGTCCTCCATTCTGGAGACGTGACCCATCCAGCGCAGCTGGATCTTCAGCAGCGTGGACTCGATGCTGTCGACCTCTGCCATCTCGAGTACCTCGACGTTAGGGGTGTGAGCGCTCCAATGGATGTTGAGGATGGAGCGGAGACAACGCTGGTGGAAGCGTTCTAGGAGCCGTAGGTGGTGCCGGTAGAGGACCCATGATTCGGAGCCGAACAGGAGTGTGGGTATGACAACGGCTCTGTATACGCTTATCTTTGTGAGGTTTTTCAGTTGGTTGTTTTTCCAGACTCTTTTGTGTAGTCTTCCAAAGGCGCTATTTGCCTTGGCGAGTCTGTTGTCTATCTCATTGTCGATCCTTGCATCTGATGAAATGGTGCAGCCGAGATAGGTAAACTGGTTGACCGTTTTGAGTTTTGTGTGCCCGATGGAGATGTGGGGGGGCTGGTAGTCATGGTGGGGAGCTGGCTGATGGAGGACCTCAGTTTTCTTCAGGCTGACTTCCAGGCCAAACATTTTGGCAGTTTCCGCAAAGCAGGACGTCAAGCGCTGAAGAGCTGGCTCTGAATGGGCAACTAAAGCGGCATCATCTGCAAAGAGTAGTTCACGGACAAGTTTCTCTTGTGTCTTGGTGTGAGCTTGCAGGCGCCTCAGATTGAAGAGACTGCCATCCGTGCGGTACCGGATGTAAACAGCGTCTTCATTCTCTGATACTTCAGAGAAAACTACCCAGGTTTATCCAAGCTCTCCTTTTTAGCTCTTTAGATTTTGTTTGGACATTTGCCTAAATTTTGGTCACACCTTGATAAAGGGCTTAAGCCCAAAGTGTTGCTTATGTCTCTTTATCTTTCTGTTTGACCTGCTGAATTTCTCCGGCATTGCATTTTTACTCCCCTTTTAGCTCATAACCTCTAATCCAGGAAGTATCTTGGTAAATCTCTTCTGTACCCTTTCCAAAGCCTCTCCTTCCTGTAACCAATAACTAATTAAATGATTCATCATCTGCTATCCTCTGCTGAGAAACAAAATCAACAAAGCAAACAAAGTATGAAGCTGTATCCTTTGGAAAAGTTCATCATGGGAACAGAAGAAAAAAAGTGTAGGTTTGGAATAAACAGCATTGTGCAATTCTCTGCTCTTATTTGAAAGATGTTTTGCATAAATTCCAAATCAAAGTACATATGAATAACAAGGACCAGAGGTTAAAAATGTGATAGATAAGTTTCAATGTACATTTGAAGATAATATCTTACAATCCTCCCAAGTCTTGATAAAATGTTTCCTTTGACACAAGAGCTTTAAAAAAGTCTTCCTTAATTAACTGTTTAAAATGGAGATGAACAGAATTTTCCTCACTGAGAAACACTGATTTGTCAGATTGGATGACCACAAACTTGAACATCCTGAGCATTTCCCTCCACAGATACTGCCTGACCCACCGAATCCCTCTAACTTCTCTTCGTTCACTCAAGGTTCTAGATATGCAGTTTTGGGGTTTCTTTCGTTCAAACAATCCGACTGTGTGGACGCCCTCCACTCCGCTCGTTATATATTAAATCTCCCGGAAAGCGCCAAAGGTACACACCTCTAAAATTGAGGACTCGGGTGGAAAAATCAACAACCCATCGTCATGAAATGAAGATTTAAAAACTTGCTTGGACTGGAAATTTGAAATAGGGACCAAAAATTTGGAATCACTCATGGTGGCAACAGTTTTAAGGTTGAGGAGGGGCAGAACAGACTCACTCGATGGGCTGAATGACCTACTGCTGTTCCTTTATCTTGTGATGATCTTAATCCTTTGGATTCTGGCCATTTTTAACTTTTTTAGATCCTCTGGACAGGTTTCCATGAGTCAACCTCCACTGCATGAAAACCGGGTCGTCCCTGGGAAACCGGGACAAGGAGTCCAACGGTGGGGATTGAGACTGGGAATTTTGGGTGGTCTGGGGGGTCCTAAAAGAAAGAAACAACGAAATAGGATGAGTGGGGTCGACAGGAGCCTGGAGCTGAGGCAGGAGAGCCCACTGGGTGCAGGAAAGATCCTCCGAGCTAGTGGGGCTCCCAACGAGCTCGCCATCGCTCATCCTCCCCCCCCACCCACCAGAGACCACTGCATTGGGCACCTCTGGCTTGCCCTTCCTGGAGCTTTGCCGGCCGTTCAGCCCCTTGTTGCCTGCAGCTTTCGCCATTGCGCTGAAACACTTCGGCAGGTCGAGCGGCCAAAAGGGGCTCGAGACCCGCTCGCCTCCATCGCCCAGTTAGGAAATGCTTTGACTTACTTTCTCTCGGCGCCGCGTCGCGTTCCGTTACCCCCCCCCCCCCGGCCGCCGCCGCCGCTGCTCACCTCTCCACCCCCCCCCAACCAATGCACTGGCGCCGGCGCTGTCGGGTGTCCTCCCAGCCGCGAGGGGGAGCGCTGCTGCGGCGCCTCTGGCGAGGCGGACCGCGTGCTGACGCTTCCCACCCACCCCCTTCCAGGGCCTAGCATCGCCACAGCTCACAGGTCAGTGGTCGGCGGCGTGAGGTTGGGTCTGAGGCGGGTGGGATGGCGAGGCCACGCGCTCGAGAGAGGGGGGGGAGGGAGAGAGGGAGGGGAGGGGAGAGGGAGAGAGGGAGGGGGGAGGGAGAGAGGGGGGGGGAGGGAGAGAGGGGGGGGGAGGGAGAGAGGGGGGGGGAGGGAGAGAGGGGGGGGAGGGAGAGAGGGGGGGGAGGGAGAGAGGGGGGGGAGGGAGAGAGGGGGGGGGAGGGAGAGAGGGGGGGGGGAGGGAGAGAGGGGGGGGGAGGGAGAGAGGGGGGGGGAGGGAGAGAGGGGGGGGGAGGGAGAGAGGGGGGGGGAGGGAGAGAGGGGGGGGGAGGGAGAGAGGGGGGGAGGGAGAGAGGGGGGGAGGGAGGGAGAGAGGGGGGGAGGGAGGGAGAGAGGGGGGGAGGGAGGGAGAGAGGGGGGGAGGGAGGGAGAGAGGGGGGGAGGGAGGGGGGTCGGTCGGTGGGTGGCGGACGGAGAGCGAGGGGGTACCTGGAGGGTTGGGGCATCCCCCCCCCCCCCCCCCGTGGCCTTGGGGTCGGGGGGGTGTCCTCTTCTTCGCCCCAGCGCCCTGGTTCATCCTCTCTTGAGATCAAGTCCTAATTAATCCTCGCCATCGTCTACGTTGAGGAGCCGTGTTATTGTCTTGGGGGGGAATTACCTTTAACTTTCTTTGACCAACTATAGGACATAGGTGAGGCCAAATTTGGAGTATTGTGAGCAGTTCTGGTCACCTCACTGTAGGAAAGTTATCAATAAGAGAGAGTGTGGAGAAGATTTACTAGGATGTTGCCCAGGCTTCAGGAACTGAGTTAAACGGGTTAGGACTTTATTCCCTGGAGCATAGAAGGATGAGGGGAGATTTGATAGAGTTATACAAAATTATGAGGAGAATAAACAGTAAATTTAGATGTATAGCATGGTGACAAGTCCTTTTGATCCATGACTCTGTGCTGGCCATTACGTTTTTGGAGGGTGGGAGGAAACCCACGCAGACAGGGGGAAAACAAACAAACTCCTTACGGACACCACCGGATACAAACCCCAGTCATGATCGTTAGTGCTGGAACAGCGTTGTGCTAACTGTGCCGGCCTGTAACCGAAATGTAAGTCGGCTTTTCCCACTGAGGGTAGGTGAGATACAAACCAGAGGACGTAGGTTAAGGGTGAAGGGGGGGTATCTCTTCACATAGAGAGTGGTGGGAGTGTGGAACGAGCTGCCAGCTGAAGTGGTCAATGTGGGCTCAATTTTAACATTTATGAAGAATTTGGGCAGGTACATGGATGAGAGGGGTATTGGAGGGCTCTGGAACGAGTGCAGGTCAGTGGGACTAAGCAGGATAATAATTTGGCCAAAGGGCAAATCTGCTATTGTGTTCTGTAGTTCTAAGTGTATTGGTAATTTAACTGTTTGAAGGGTGAGACCGCACGTGGAGTATTGTGAGCAGTTTTGGGCTCCTCATTTAAGAAAGGATGTGTGCCGCTGTTGGAGAGGGTTCAGAGGAGGTTCACAAGGATGATTGTGGGAATGAAAGGGTAATCATACGAGGAGTATTTTACAGCTTTTTTGGCCTGTATTCACTGGAATTTGGAGAAGGGGGTGGGGGGGAATCTCATTCAAACATTTGGAATGTTGAAAGGCGGGGACAGATTTCTTGTAGAAAGGTGTTTACCATAGTGGGAGAGTTTGTGACAAGAGGGCACAACTTCAAGATTGAAGTAAAAACACGATGCTTGAAAAAACTCAGCAGGTCAGTGTACTTTTTGTTGCAAAGATAAAGATACATAATCAACGTTTCAGGCTTGAGGCTGAAGTGCCAGTTAATGAAGTAGACAAAGACGATGTAGTCAAAAAATAATCATGGCTTTTATTAGCAGAAACTAATGGTACAATAATGAAAGACAATGGGTGCATGCACAGTTATACCCAAGGGGATTGTCTTTAATGGCAGAGATAATACACAGCCAATGTTAGTAAGGCAAGGCTGGCCGAAAGGAAGACTGAGTGGGTGGGTAAGCAGGGGTGGGCAGAGGGTGTAGGTGAGGAGTAATGGGCAGGGGAAGTTATGGTGGTGCAAGGGGCAGTTAGAGGGAGGGATGAGTAGAAGGAGGGGTGGATAGGGAAGAAGTAAAAGGGGAGGGGCAGGGCGAGTAGGGGAGGGGTGATTAGAGGGTGAGAGATGGGTAGAGGGAGGAACAGGTTGAGGGAGAGGCAGTAGAGGGGTGTGTATAGGATGGGGTGGGTAGAGGCAGAGCGAGTGGAGTGAGGGGTGAGTAGAGGTTGGGTAAAGGACTGGTCAGGTAGAGGGATGGTGGGTCGAGGGTGAATAGAGGCCTAGAGCCTGAGGAGTGAGCAGGAAATGCTGAGTCCTGATGCAGGCCAAAATGGACACAGCCTGTGAATGCTGACTACATCTCCACAGGGACCAAATATGTTTCCCTCAGGTCAAGCAAAGGGTGAACTTGAGCTACCTACTCCTGACCTGTAACATTATCCTCCTAAAGTTGTATCCTAAAGTTTAACATTACATATGTTGAAAGAAGAGAAAACATGCAGATGTTGTTGAAAATTTTCAATAAATATTTAGTTCGGCCCTCGACTTAGCCCAAGTTTTTAATTTTGGCCCTCCGTGAATTTGAGTTTGACACCCCTGTTCATGGGTTTTAATTGGACAGCATGGGTTCGTGGGCCAGAAGGGCCTGTTACCATGCTGTAAGTCTAAAAAAAATTTTAAACATGTTAGAACAGACTTGATGGGCTGAATAGCCTATTTCTACTCTTGTGTCTTATGGTCACTTGTAGTAGTAATCATCAGAATTTCCTTTGGTCCCTCCGTCAGCATTGGCCAGATGTTCCCAGACTTTATTCCCTCTTCTTTACTCCAAAGTGGCCAGAAAGTTGAGATTTTTAGAGACAAGGTCAAATTACATCCTCATTAGTATGAGTTCTTGAGTAGTTGTTGGTAGCAGAGATGAGAAGCTTGATCCTGATTACTTTGCCTTGATGGTTGGTGATCGTACTTTGTGTTATATCTCCCCATATGACCTTGTTGTCTTGTCTATCTGCTCAGGGTGGTTCTGCTTCTCTGCGGCCAAGCTTGGAGGCATATTGGTGAAGCAAATTGATTGAGAAAGGTTTTGAATTTCTGTAGCATCTTCCATGTGCATGGAGGCACAGTCAGTAGAACTGCGGCCTCATGGCACCAGAGACCACATTTCAATCCTTATTTTGGGCGCTGTCTGTGTAGAATTTGCATGTTCTCCCTGTAACTGTGAGGGTTTCTCTTGGATGTTGTATGCCCTGAGATGGGTGGGTTGGTAGGTTAATTTCCTGCTGTAAATCAGAATCAAGTTAATTGTCATGAACATTTGCTGTTCTGAAAAATTGCTTAAATTACAGTTCTGTAGAAAAAAATATTTAAAATTAATTAGTGCATAAATGTGAAAAAGAGTGAGGTGGTGTATATAGGTTAATTGCCCTTTCAGAAATCTGATGGCAGAGGGGAAGAAGCTGTTCTTGTAATGTTGGGTGTTTGTCTTCTGGCCCCTGAACTCCTTCCTGATGGTAGCTATGAGAAAAGGGCACGGCGTGGATGGTGAGCGTCCTTGATGAAACCGTTTTTGAGATTCTGCCTCTTATAAGATGTGAAGACTAATGCCCATGATAGCTGGCACTGGCTGAGTTTACGACCTCTGAGGCCTTTTCCTGTCCTGTGCATTGGTGCCTCCATACCAGACAGTAATGCAACTAGTCAGAATGCTCCCCATGTACACACAAGAGTCTTCAATTACATACCTAATCTCCTCATGAAGCATAGCTGCTGGCAAGCCTTCATGATTGCATCAACATGATGGCTCAGAGTAGTTCGGCAGGGATGTTGATAACCAGGAATTTGAAGGTCACCGCTGACCCCTCAATGAGGACTGGTTTGTGCCCCTCGAGTGCAAGTGGCTGGTAGAATCCAAGGGGAGTTGATAAGAATGTGGGGAGAATAAAATGGGTGGTTAGTGCAAATCAGTGGGCTGAAGGGCCTGCTTCCATGTATATATCACCCAACAACGTTGGGCCTCAAGCGAATGCATTTCAGTCTCTGAAATACTTTTGAGGTCTGCAGTCAAAGAAACATGGCTGCCAATTTGTATATAGGAAGCACCACAAAGAGCAAGAATTTTAATAAATATTGTAGTGCTGTTGGCTGAAGGACGTGGCCCCAATAGGAAGAGTTCCCCAGTTCTTTCAGTAGCAATGAGAGATACAATGATAAATCAAAAGTATGATTAAGAGTGATATTTTTGCAACACTCACTGAGAACCTCATTCTTGCGTCAACTTAGATTTTGTGGAGTGGGGCCTGGACTTCTGAAAAAATGCTGAAGGAGGCAAGACTCGACCCTCAATTTATTTTTAATCTCTGGTTATGGCCTCAGTCACGAGTTGAGGTTTATTTTTAGTTATTTTCAATGAGTTATTGATATTGGCCACACCAGATGTACCCCAGTTTCCCAATAAAATGCCTTAATTTCCCTGATAATGCAGAGTTATAATTTAATGTTTACTGGTTTCTAATAGTGTCTTGTTTGTACAAAGAGTGATGATAAATTTACTGTATTAGCAACCACAACTCAGAGCCACTGATCCAGAGACATGAGTTTGAATCCCGTCACGGTAACTGGGGAATTTAAATTTAAGCAATTAAATCTGGACCTGAAATTGGTTTCAGTTATTTGATGAACCATGAGATTTTCATTAAAAATCCGCCTCCTTCATTGAAATCCTTCAGGGAAAAATATCAGCTTTCCTTACCCAGTTGGTGAGTGACTACTTCCCTGGATCTGGAGCAATTAGTCATTGACAATAAATATTGGCTTTGCAAGTAATGTTCCCATCCTGTGATCGAATATATTACTAAAGTGCCAAAGGTACATGTGTTTATTTTATTAATTCTCTTTGAGGCTCTGCTTGAAACCATGCATGTCTCTGCATAGAATCACTCCCCGAAAGCCTCCGGATCATCTGAAGAGTTCAAGTCAGGAGTGTTAATAGAACCTTGCAGGTGGATGGGTAGATGCAGCAATGGCAATTTTTAAAGAATGTCCTCCCAGAACAAAGCACTTGGTTAATGAGTGCAGGAGTTTGATTTAATTTTAAAATGAGCATGGGTGGAATGGTCCCTTACTGTGGTGATTAACCAGCCTTTACAAATTAACTTACTTTACGCAGCCAGTCTTTCTGTGTTCCATCATTTTAACGTGTCTGATTGTAGAAAGAGCAAGCAGAATTAGTGTGCTGACTGCATAAACCCAATCCATGAAATTATCTGCTGCTCAGAAAAATGTGTATCAGGATCGCCTGTCACCAGCTTAATTATCATTCGAGATGCTGTAGGAACTCTGGGTCAAGTAGCATTCATGGCTAGAAGTGAATCTATGAAGAAGTGAATAGCATCACTTACTACCAAGATTCAGCAAACCCCGAGTCTGACACCACCAAATTGATGTTTTGGGTCAGAACCCTTTATCGAGACTAAAGTGAGGGATAATATCCAAGGTGAAAAGAACCTAGAGGGGGACCAAAAACTGTATAGGGTATTGGACAAAAGATGGGAAGGCTGAAGAGACCTATGGGAGGGGGATGAAAGTTGGAGAGAAAAGTAAGAGGTTATGTAACTTGATATACATGATATCACCACTTCCTAATTTAGTGTGGATGAAGGGTACCGACCTGAAACATCAGCCTGCTCAATTTGGTGAGGGCTTCACATCTTGGTGCTAATGGGGAAGAATTGAAGGGCTGGGAGTAAATGTAGATAGATATATATATAAAATTGTTGTGAGCACTCAGCCAGTAAGGCAGCATCTGTAGAAAGAGAGTGATTCTTGTTGGCTATTAGGGATTTGGGAATGTATAGCTACATCCAGAGATTCTTAAATTCAGGAACACATTTCTGTATGTACATAAATTTCTTTCGATTTAGTCTGAAGTCTAGGTATAAAAGAAGCACCATATTTTTCAGAAGAGCTTTTGGTGCTTTATAATGCTTGAGATTGTAGAGCATGTTTCTAAAGACCTATTGATATCAATACTTGCACAGATTAGTCAATGACGGGCCTGAGTTGTGGGAAGGCCAATTCTCCATTGTCTAATTTTTCTGAGTTCGATTGTAATGTGGAGTGCAGTGCAACTAATTTAGGTAATCTTGCAGAATATCCAAGATGCTTTGGGAATCAGATGACTGGATTAACACCAAGTAAAATGAAATGACATTTATGTAAAAAAAAAATGTGCCAGAGACATGTTCAAGATTTCTTTATTGTCATGTAATGTAAAGACAGTGCTGTTGGGAGAAATTGTCTCTTACAATCAGAGAAAAAGATGCAAAAGATTCCCCTCAGTCACCGAGTGTCCATGAATTCACCTCCAGTACTGCTGCAGAGTCCAGTCCAAATCATTTGTAGCATGAGCTTCAGATCCAAACCTCTGACACAATCAAAAACCTTTCAGTGCCTTTGGCACCAATACCTGCTATACCTTCAGCCAATTTCCAGCTGTCTGCCACCTGATGTGAATCTCTTGACCCCAGTTGCCCACAGCCTGCTTGAGTTCCTCGCTTCAGGTCGTCAACAGCCCACCGCCTGTGGTCTCCCTATCTTCTGGTGACTTGTGCTAGTTGTCTGCCACCCCTTGTGGTTGCTGCGAATCATAGTTTCCACCATCTTGTGGGCAGACCTTGTGATCACAGAATTTTTAAATAAAACTGCCAGCAGCTCCATTAACAGGCTATTTAAAGCCTGTACAGAGCTGACGGTAGTCGGTCTGGGCATTTGGAACCCGTCTCTGCTGCCTGCTCTCCGTGGGTCAGCACCAGCATGTGTTCACCTTCAGCTCACCGTTCACATTGACGATCAAGCATCTGTTCACATCAAACCTACAGTATTCCCATTTTATTCTCTCCTCATCCCCATTAATTTCACCCCAGGTTCTACCACTCACCTGCCCATTGATGCAGTTCACACGGACTAACTAACCTAGAACCTCAGGCATGTATAGAAATCGGAGCACTCACATAGAACCCACTTTCCTGAAAGGAAAACTTGCAAACTCCATACAGTCAGGACTGATCCTAGGCCACTGGAACTGTGAAACAAAGCTCTTTCTTGGTAGCTTTGAAATTTACCACACCCACAATGTTTAGTTGTTTGCCTCAGTTAAAATTTGGGATAGATCGCTGTCAAAGACTTGCAAGGGTATTTATTGTGGCCAAAGCTTTAATCCAGTGGCATAGGTGCTCTGTTGTTTGTAAGGAATTACTTAGGTGGGGGGGGGGGGGGGGTTGAGAACAGCTGTTTTAAACTATTCATTGAGATTTTTGTTGTTAAATAGCAACATTAAAGTGTGATCAGAAGTAGTGGAACACTATGTTGAAATTTTAGATTCAACGGGTAATGCAAATTATCTTACAATGGAAGCCAAGTATTTGTAAGTATCTGTTGGTTACAAATCCCGTTGAAGTGAATAGCATTGGTGTTGAGAACTTGTGTCAAGCCCACAAGACTGATCTCTTATTGTTTTTCCAGCTTTTGACAATGAGGGAAGAAATTCAGCGACTTCTGGTGCAGTTCAAGAATGAGCGTGGGGAGGTTCTTGGGTCACCTTTCGATGTGCCCATTGAAATCACACCAGACAAACTGCAACTTGTGTGCGATGTACTGCTGCCCAAGGTAAAAGTCTTTTCAGTACTTCAATATGTCTTGCAAAGCCCTTAGCACCCTGCAGTTGGTTGGTGATTGTGGCCTCAGCTGGCCAGAGAAAATAGGTGCGTCACCTGATTCGAGGACAGTTTCTTTCCCCTGTTATCAGACTCCTGAACGAAGCTCTTATTTGTAAAAGATGATCTTTTCATCTCATAAAACCCACCAATCACGACCCTTGCTCTATTTTAGTTGTACTTCAGATTCAGATTTATTGTCCAAGTACATACATACAGCCCTGAGATTTTTTTTCCTGTGGGCCAGGAAGAATTACCACTTACTGGTGGTGCAAAAGAAACTATTTAGTGTGCTCATGTAAACAAATAAAGAACTGTAAACACATAACAAATACAGAGAGAATTTAAAAAATAAATAAATAAACTGCAGAAGTAAGAGTTTTGCATGGGTCCCTGATTGAGTTTGTCGCTGAGGAGTCTGGGCAAAGTAATAGCGTACATTTTGTAAGGGGTTTGTACATACTCCCTGTGTCTGCATGAGTTTCCTCCAGGTACTCAGGTTTCCTTCCACTTCCAGGGGTTGTAGGTCAATTGGATATAATTGGGGAGCATGGGCTTGTGCACTGAAAGGGCCTGTTACCATGCTGTATGTCTAAATTAATTTTATTTTTTTTTAATGGTCTTGCCTGGATAGCACACAAAGCAATCTTTCCACTGCAACTTAGTACACATGAAAATAAGCATTTCAATTTTTTTTTTAAATGATATAGTGCCTTTCAATTAAGTCCTGAAGAAACTTACAGACAATAAAATATTTCACATGGCAGGCAAGTTGAGTTCTGAAAACTCAAACAAGTTACAACGTGATAATGAGCAGGTTATACCTATGTGCCACGAGAGGTCAAAAGACACAGAACAAAGGGGCACATGGTCCTTTATAGTTCTGCAGCCAGTATTGATGTCAATCACTCAGGGCAGACTGGGCCCCGTTGGCATCTATAGCCATTGGCTTGAAGTCAAGTTCAGGGGCTCAGCAGGGGTCAGCCGAAGTGATTCACCTGGCCCATTTGGGTGAAGGTCAGGGTTGAGTCCAGGCAGATTGTCAGGACTGCAGAACTTGGTAATTTAAGTGGTCCAATCGTAAGGGTCACCTTGATGGCTTGGGGTGAGTCTTGTCTTTCATTGACATACATTGTGTCCTCCAAATAGGAGCACGGCAGCACCACCCTGTGGTGGCTGCAGCCTCTCCATTACACACCGTGATAGAAGTTAAAACACAAAATTCTGGAGAAGTTCAATGGGTCAAACAGTGTCCTTTATGTAGCAAAGGCAAAGATACATAACTGATGTTTTGTGCTTGATCCCTTCATCAAAGAATGAGAAAACGCCAGCAAGCGTCAAAGCCTTTTTCATTGTCGATCATCTTGTGTTGCAGAGAGACAAAATATCATTGGGTTGAGTGTAAAAATAAACAGCCTTAATAGAATTTTCTTTTTGTCTTTTACCTTCAGGATGATCTGTTGCCTTTGGCTTTCTACGTGAATGAGACTGAGATAGTCACTTCGCTGGAAAAGACACTGCAAGAGCAGCAAGTGGAGACAGAAAAGATTATTGATATAATTTATCAACCACAAGCAGTGTTTCGGGTTCGGGCAGTGACACGGTGCACGAGCTCTTTGGAAGGACACACCGAGGCAGTTATTTCTGTGGCCTTTAGTCCTTCTGGAAGGCAAGTACCTCAAAGAATATAAAACTAAAAGTTTCTCTGATATGTTCACTTTAGTGACACTGTAAAGTACAAAACACTTTCTACGTGAATAAAATGTCTGTCCCTGGTTCAAAAAACTGGCAGAGATAAATTTAACATGTTGTGCAAGAGATACAGGAAAGGTTTAAGGAAGCAACTTTATCAGAATGCTGAGGTTGCAGGGCTGATGGAAACAATCAATTGGAGATTTCAAAAGGAGTTAAAGGAGGGAAATACGAAGGTAAATAACTGAAGTTGGGATAGAAGGAAAAGCGCAGAAGAATGCAGTCGAATGGATAGCTCTGTGGGGTGGGGGAGCCCATTTTGGCCTCAACGGCCCCAATAGTTATTGACCAGGACCGCTTTGAATCCAAATTGCCCTTAGTCTTGCATATCCTATATTGTGATGGTACAAAGTGAAAGAAAAACAAAGAACTTAAGCATGTCATACACTGCTTGAACTCCTTCATCATTCGCTAAATTCATAGCTGAACTTCACATCATCTCTGCTTTTGTCAAATTCATTTAACCTTGTTCTGAGCTATTGCTTCCCACTGTATAATATTGATATGACAACATTTAACTTTAGGGTTTATTCATGCATTTCTCTTGACTTCCTTGTTCCCATACCCAAGTGGTGTGTTGGGCATTTTAATCCTATGTGCTCAGCTAATGCATGCTGTCATTTCACTGATGTTGGATGATCTGACCTTCAACACTAAAGATAATGGCCTCTGTAGGGGCACCATTGGTGTGGCTATCCTCCAAGCTTATGTCATGGATTTTGTCAAGAATGTTCTAATGCTGTTATTCCACTGCAAACATCAACCTCATCAATCAAATAGTGTTGTTGGAGATGACGTATGATCGAATTGTCCAGCATAGAAATAGTCTGTTCGGCCCACTTCATCCTTCCGACCATGATGACTCTGTGTGCTAATCACGTTCGTCTTCATTAGATTCTTATCTCTTCATACACCTTTCTTAATCATTTAAACATTGTAAATGAGTAAAATAACAGAAATGCTGGAGGAACTCAGCTGGTCTCACAGGGTCCATATGATGCATTACCAACATTTTGGGCCTGAGCCCTTCCTCAAGGTATGAGTCAAAAAAGAGACAGATGATTATATATAGAAGGCTGGGGAAAAGGGGAAGGATGATTTGAAAAAAGAGTGGAAGTGTTTCACTCAAATATTGTAAACAAATCTGCCTTGTACACCTCTTCTGGTAATTTGTTCTAAATAGTCACCACCCTCAATCATGGGAAAGACTGATATTGCAACTCTAACACAGGCAATCTCATGTTGGAGGGAGGGTTGTTTGCCTAGGAAAGGCACATGCATCAAGAAATGAAAATTGGAAAATATAACGTGTTTTACTCTTCATGCAAATTCAAAGAGAATTACTTTTTAAGTTGTATCTCTAAATTTTAGGATGTGATTTGTGAATTTTGTAAGGGAGAATTTCCATTACTTGGAGGGCCATAACACAGCGGTTCCCCTTTACTCAAGGCCGCATCCCATTGAAGGCATGCAAACCAAGTGTCTTCTTTACTGCCCTATCCATTTGTGTCACCATTTTCAGGGAGAGATGGACTTGTACCCAAGGTCCCTTTGTACTTCAGTGTTCTTAAAGGAATCACGGTTAGCCTGTTACAATGCCAACGACCAGGGTCTGAACCTGGCACTGTCTGTAAGGAGTTTGGACGTTCTCCCCGTGTCTGCATGGGTTTCCTCCCACTGTTCAAAAACATTCCAAGGGTGTAGGTCATTTGGGAGTAATTGGGCAGCATAGAGGCTCATGGGACAAAAGGGCCTGTAACGTTCTGTATGTCTAAATTTAAAAATTAAGATCCTTGCTTTAATTCTTCATGTCCTGCTCAAATTCAACTTCCCAAGATGCATAACCATACCATTGAAAGTGATTACATTTTAGATGTGATTGGAAGGATAGATGATGAAGGGATCCTTTAGTTAGCTGGAGAATCTCACACCAAGGGTTGTAACCTGATTGAGAACTGAGATGAGAAGAAATGTTTTCCTTCAGAGGAGCCTTTAGAGTGATTTTCTTCATATACCATTAGATGACATGTTTGGTCTTTCAGTAAATTTTTGGATACTGAGAGTAACAAGGGGATGGGCATAGAGGTAAAGATCCCAAGATTGAATGGCAATGCCACTGAAATTCCTCTGAAGAATACCAGGAAGTATTTAAGATTCTGTGATTTTATTTTGTAAATGTTGTTGTCTTTATTTCCTGTTCTGTAAAAATAATTGAAACAAGCTAAAAAAAAAATATGGGTGTTTACTTCCTTGTTTGATGAATTCTCTGCTCACCCAGCTTGATGATAATGTGGCTGCTGGCCAGTTGTGAACCTCCTAAACTGCCACAAAGGTCAAGGTCATTGCCACAGAGATTGATAGAAATTTAAAGATTCCGTTGGTGCTTTGTTAATAGAATATATTGTTTTGGTGATATAATGAATGTATTAACTGAATGGCTCTATATATGCAAAGAAAGACATGTACTTAATGTATTGTATTGCCCTCTATTTTATAAACAAAATTTATTTTTTGAGATATAAAGAGAATTGATAGCTACTTATGGCCTTTCTTAATGATCAGTGGTAAGTTCGTTGATTGTACAGAATTTTAGTTCATGCTATTTTGCTGACTGTACTGTTGGATTATTGCTAATGGTTTATTGTGCACAACACTGACCCCATGTTTCTGTCTTTACAGGTATCTCGCAAGTGGATCGGGAGACACCACAGTGCGGTTCTGGGATTTGTCGACAGAAACTCCACACTTCACAGCCAAAGGTAAGTTTGTGCTGAATATGTGAATGTTATGTTTCCTATAGAAACAATGAAGTCTGCAGACTCTGTGATTGTAGTTAATACTCAAAAGTCCTGGAGAAACTCAGCAGGACCCACAGCGTCCATAGGAGACAAAGATATATAAGCCACATTGACAAAATGCTGCAATTCACCCTGGGAACACAAAGCAATAAGTTGAGCGCCCCTTCAAAGATTTCAGTTAACTAGTACAGGTACACGATCCTTTATCCGGACATCTAAAATCTGGAAAACTGCGAAATCCAGTAAGTGGGGAGAGAGGTGGCCAGTGCTTGGGGGAGGTGGCTGGGGTGACTGGAAGGGGGTGGGGGTAGATACAGCAGCACAATTCAGGTGGGCTTTCCAAAATCTGGAAAAATCCAAAATTCGGAACACACTGTCCCGCAAGGATTCCCGATAAAGGATCATGTACCTGTTCAAGAGAGACTGGATAGTTCTAAAAATGCAATGTTGGAGAAACTCACCAGCTCAAACAGTGTACTGTATCTAGCAAAGATAAAGATACATAACTGATATTTTACGCTTATCCCTAATTATTTTATTCCATTCGCCAGCCATTTAACTTGGATATCTCTTTGACACTGAGTATGTTCCCCACTAATGAGGGACGTAATTTCACTTTTGTCCAAATTTATTTTATAGCCCAACACTTTCCCAAATTCTTCTAATCTTAAATATAATTTACATAACGAACATACTGGCTCTGTCAAACAAATCAAAACATCATCAGCAAATAAAATAATCTTATATTCCTCTCTGTTAACTTTAAATCCCTTAATATCAGGATCAGATCAAATCAATTCTGCAAGTTCTATTGCTGGTGATAATGGATATCCTTGTCTACTCGATCTAGTTAATTGAAATGGTGCAGAAACCTTCCCATTTGTAACAACTTTAGATCCAATTTGCAAATAACTGTCCCAAACCAAATCTTTCCAACACCTTAAACAAGAAGTCCCATTCTAATCCATCAAATGCCTTTTCCATGTCTAAAGCCCCTGCCACACTTAAATCTCTCTTTTGTGCCAAATGTATTTTACTAAGTAGTCTAGTTACATTATCCGCAGACTGTGTCTTTTTTACAAACCCTGTCTGATCCATATTAGCTTCGATAAAAATTTCATCAGCCTCGTCGCAAAATTTTTTTCAATAATCTTATAAACTGCATTCAACAATGAGATAGGGCTAAATGACAATGGTTTTAAAGGATCCTTTTTTTTTGTTATTATCACTGTAGAAAAAGATTCTGGGAGAGTCTACATTTCTGCTGCCTGACCTAATACCTTCATAGAAGGAAGGCTCAACAAGTCTTTAAATTCTTTATAAAACTCAAACAGGAAACCATTTTCTCCTGGAGACTTATTGCTTTGTAATGAGCTCAATGCCTCCCTCACTTCTGTTAGGATGAAGGGGGCACTCAGTTCTACTTGTTCTTCCAAACTTAACATTGGTAACCTTATTTGTGATTTTAAAAAGTTTTCTGTTTCTCCAGCATTGTCTTTTTACTTCTATCACGGTGTCTGCAGACCTTTGTGTTTTACTGCTCAACTGGATAGCTCGCTTGATTTAGTAAAGGTATTAAACCTCAATCCAATACTTGGATGGCCTTGATCACACTGAGTGTTTTAAGTGGGTTTCTTTGATACATACATTCACATCTGCATTGCTGACGTGCAATTCACCTCCTGCTTTCTAACAAATCGCCCACTTTGTCTTTTTGAACTCATTCCATCCAGACATTCTTCTTCTTTGGCTTGGCTTCGCGGACGAAGATTTATGGAGGGGTAATGTCCACGTCAGCTGCAGGCTCGTTTGTGGCTGACAAGTCCGATGCGGGAAGGCAGACACGGTTGCAGGGGAAAATTGGTGGGTTGGGGTTGGGTGTTGGGTTTTTCCTCCTTTGTCTTTTGTCAGTGAGGTGGGCTCTGCGGTCTTCTTCAAAGGAGGTTGCTGCCTGCCAAACTGTGAGGCACCAAGATGCACGGTTTGAGGCGAGATCAACCCACTGGTGGTGGTCAATGTGGCAGGCACCAAGAGATTTCTTTAGGCAGTCCTTGTACCTCTTCTTTGGTGCACCTCTGTCACGGTGGCCAGTGGAGAGCTCGCCATAGAACACGATCTTGGGAAGGCAATGGACCTCCATTCTGGAGACGTGACCTGCCCAGTGCAGTTGGATCTTCAGCAGCGTGGATTCGATGCTGTCGGCCTCTGCCATCTCAAGTACTTCAATGTTAGGGATGAAGTCACTCCAATGAATGTTGAGGATGGAGCGGAGACAACGTTGGTGGAACCATACGTACAATATACAGTAGAGATGCACTGAAACTCTATATTGCTGCCAGCCACACAGGTATGGAAGATATCCCAAAAGTATAAAATAAATTACCACAATGTGCCAAGGAAGGAAAAGGATATTAAATATATTTTATAAGTAAATATAAAATATTCATAGTTGCAGCTAGTGCAAGAAAAACAGTGATTTTCCAATAGTGCAGATCTTCTCATGGTCCTGTAACAGTTTAGGTTTAGGGAAGGATGGGGAAGTTCAAGAACCTAATAGTTATTTGGAAAAAAACTGTTCTTGACCTTCTTCCTGAAGGGAGCAGCAAGATTCTGACCAAGTGATGGGGGTCTTTTATGATGTTGGCTGTCCTTTTGAGGCAGATGTCTTCAATGGATGGATGGGAGGTTGGTGCTTGTGATGGCCCTGGTTACGCGTCACTTTCTATAGCTTTCAGGTTTCGAGGCCATGTTGCAGCCAGTTGATGTACTCTACGAATGCATCCCCGCACAGGCTTTATCATGAACGTGCCTCTGCGCGCTCCTCTGTGAACGCAACCCTGCACATGTATAAAGACATGTTTCTGTGTACTTGTGTCTTCAGCTCAACTCCTGGCTGGTTAAGATGCAACTCCTGCTGGCCTTGCCATCAATGAATGTTCTTCCCTAATTTGCCCACTGCAGTTTCTACATAACAACAGAGGCCATAGTTCAGTACTGTATAGGTTTTGACTGTAAGTGCTTTGAAAAAAATTTGAAATGGCACATCTCTGGTTCCTGATTATAGAATAAAATAAATAAATGACAAGCCCAGAACAACAGATGGCGTACTTCTTCCACTTGGGGCAGAAGCATCTGATGGAGAGAGAGTTTCAATCTGCATCAAACAGAACTGTATATATTTAAGAAGAAAAATGTCTGTATGTATCTTGGTCAATATGGTTTATAGTGTGAAAAAAAAACAGAACTGCAGTCCAGCTGAGAATACTTGATGTGCAGGGAAATGCTGAGCATCCCAGTACTGACTTCACTGTGACGGTCAAACATCAAGTTAATTGGAAGAAGCTGATTGGTGCTGTATTGAGTTAGCTGAGGATCCACGGGTGGAATGTAGACCTCCAAGCCTGAGGTTGCAGTTTCACATCTGCTTTGGAGATTTGAGGGCACAGTGTACGTTAGCATGGTGCTGAAGTCTTGCCTTTTGTCTGAGACGTCAAACTTTAGCTCCAACCTTCTCAGTGGATATAAAATTTTGGCATTCCAGTATTTACCCACTCCGCCGATATCAAAAAAAATTGGGCTATTCTGCCATCATTACGCTGCTGTTTGTTGGAACTTGCTGTGCGAAAATGGGATATCACCATTTTTAGATTGCAGCAGTATCAACACTTAACAAGTTTCATCTTTTTGTCACAAATATACCAAATACAGTGAAAGGGATTCTTCCATGAGCAGTCTTAACAGGTCAACAAATGGAGCTCTACAAATGGAAGGATGGCAGCACAGTTACAGAGTACCAAGTTACAAGGAGAAAGATCCATTGGTACAAAGCAAGGGCAGCTTGAGAACATTGTTGTGGGGTTCATTCAGGCGCCTGATGGCTGCAGTGGAAGAAACTGTCAACGTGTTTGCAGTGAATTTCATTTCTTTTGTCAGGTCACAAGCACTGGGTATTGAGCATAGCCTGGTCTCCTGATGGGAAAAGGCTAGCATCTGGGTGCAAGAATAGTCAGGTATTTAAATCTTAAAACTTCCTTGTTTATATTTATAAGTTTATTTTGTTTATTCTCTGCTCATCTTGTTCTGTTTGAAACCTCTTGCCTCACATCCAAACTCTCCCCATGTCATTCTGGAAAAGGGACATAATGTAGCACAAGATACTGGTAAAACTTTTTGAGAATGGGTGAGGGAAATATATTTTTTCACCTGCATACTTTTTACTTAATGTCATTAAATTATTCTATTCCCTTGAGGATCAGCGTTCCCAGAGAAGCAGCCGTAGGTGGAACAATATGGCTTGCCATACGTTGCCTGCAAAAGCCAGTTGAAATGCGGGGAATCTTTACACCAAGTTGTGTTTGAGGCATTGCCAGCATGTGGATGTTTTTTATATATATGAAGTCGAATGTTTTTCCTGGGTAAATTCATATGTTGCCTGTGTCATTTCAGATATTCCTATGGGATCCCAGCACAGGAAAGCAAATTGGCAGTGTTTTGACAGGACACTCCAAGTGGATTACGTATCTCTGCTGGGAACCGCTGCATGTGTGAGTGAATAATTCATAAAAGGGATCTGAGGCCAGCATCACAATGCCACAGTGACATAGAGCATAGAAACAGCCCTTTGGCCCACTGTATCTGCCAATCCAAAATGTTGACTGACCATTTCTCTCCTTAGATGCTGCCTGACCTGCAGAGTCCCTCGACCTTCTCTGTGCTTGTTGGATTCTTGTTTCTCTCTTCTGCCCACCATGGTTATCTGTACTAATCCTGCTTTCCTGTATGAATTTCATATCAAGGCTCATTCAAGTACTAGTCTAGATACCAATTGATTTATGTTACTGTTCCTGGCCCCACCACCTCATTCCAGAAACCAGTGACTCTGTGTGAAAAATTTACCTCTCCGATCTTTTTTAAATATTGTCCCTATCACCTTAATGCTCTCAATTTTCTACCATGGAAAACGGACACTGGTTATCTATCCTAACTAGACCTCTAATAAATATGTATACTTCAAACATGAGGCCCCTCAGCCTCCTTCGTTCTGGGGAAAATAAACCTCTATTTATCTTTCCTGATAGCTCTGCTGTCCTGCTGCCAGCCTGACTGAGCAAGTTCATGCAAAAAGCTTTACAATCAAAGAGTGAATTTTGATGTGTGCTACATTATAGAAAGTGTGGAGCATAAATTGTTTTTAGACAGTATTTTAAATATTGTAAGAGGTCTTGCAGTGCCTCAGGCATGGTCAGCACAGAGGTTAACACAACAATTACAGCGCCAGTGGCCAGGGTTCTAATCCGGTGTTGTTTGTAAGGATTTTGTGTTCTCCCTGTATCTGCGTGGATTTCCTCTGGGTGGTCCAGTTTCCTCCTGATGTTCAGAATGTGCAGGGGATTGTAAGTTAATTGTGCAGTATGGGCTTGTGGGCTGAAAGGGCCTGTTACTGTGCTGTATGTTTAATAAAATATCACACTGATTCACTTAAGGATATTTTTGGACGGGTGACCTGTAACTTGGTTAAAGATGTAAAAAAAATTTTTTTATTTTTCACACTATGAACCATTCTGACCAAAATACACACAAACATTTCCCTCTTGAATATACAGTGTCATTTTCTCCCCTTTCCCCTCCTCCCTTCCCTTCCTCCTTCACCCCCCCCCCCCCCCCACTCACTCAATGTTCAACATATACGATACATTGAACCCATTAAACAATGTCATCACTCAATGAAAATAAACAAGAAATTTGTGTCTTCTACTTTTACATACTGGGTCAGTTCATTTCATTTTCTTCTCCTTCTGTCATTTTAGGGGGTGGAGGTCCGCGGTAGGACTTCTCTGTTGTGTTCCATGTATGGTTCCCAAATTTGTTCAAATACTGTGATGTTATTTCTTAAATTATATTTTCCAATGGAATACATTTATTCATTTCTATGTACCATTGCTGTATTCTCAGGCTCTCTTCTGATTTCCAGGTTGACATAATACATTTTTTTGCTACAGCTAAGGCTTTCATAATAAATCTTTTTTGTGCTCCATCCAAATCAAGTCCAAGTTCTTTACTTCTTATATTACTTAGAAATTTGAAGCAAGTTGAGGAGATTTATTTTTCTTAAATATTTGCCAATAAGGGTTTGTGATTGGCCTTTCTAATGAAGCACTGTTTCCTTCTTGTGTTGCCAGGAATCCACAGTGCCGTAACCTGGCAAGTGCATCAAAGGATTGCAGTGTCCGGATATGGGACACGTTGCTGGGACATTGCGATAAAATCCTGACTGGGCACACGCAGTCAGTGACCTGTGTGAAATGGGGCGGCGATGGCCTTCTCTATTCCTCATCACAGGACAGGACCATAAAAGTGTGGAGGGCCGAAGATGTATGTAATAACACCTGAGCAATGTACGACAGAACTATCAGCTGTCATTCACCTTGATACTAATATTGTCGAGTTGATCAAGTTTTACTCTCTCCTCAAATGCTGCTGAACGTTCTTTTATGTTCCAGCAACAGCGTATCTCAGATCTTTTTGTGTTTCCTTCTCCCTCTTTGTCTCTCATTGTCACCCCCTTGGGAGCTCGCACAATTATGGCAAGATTGGAAATGTAGACTGAATGATAATCTTGGCTGAAGAGATGATGTATGTTCCTGTACAGCCTGGCACATCGCTGGGTGCCTTTGGTTTTCAACTTCAAAACAGGCTGTCAACTGGAAGCAACATCCTTAATTATCTTTGCAGGAATCTGGTACAACGTCATCAGCTTGAAGCAAATACATCTTCGCTGTAAGAATCAGTCTTTATGAGGTGGCTATTTTAATACAGAAATTTTAATTTAATTTAGACATATAACATGGTGAAAAGCCTTTCCGGCCCATGAGCCCATGCCACCCAAATACCCTAATTAACTTACAAACCCCATTCATTTTTAAGGGTGGAAGGAAACCGGAGAAAACCCACACAGACCTGGGAAGAATGTATAAACTCTTTATAGACAGCGCTGGGTTCGACCTGGGTTGCTGGCACTATAATAATATGAACTCCTTTAGTTTCCACATTCATAACAAACCGATATTGGTTTTTATGCTCTCACCACATTCATAACACCTGCAAATACATCTGTATGTTATTTTTCTCACTCACTTTTATCTCGTCTCTCCTTGCGTACCCCGTATTCCATTTGGAAGTGAGTTTCAGTTTCTGACCAGTTTCTTGCCAGGGATATTTCTCCTGGTTAGGATTTATTGGTGGTTACCTTCTGTCTGTAAGCAGTAGCTTATGACATCCCCACAAATGCACAAAGCATCTCCTACCCTGTCAAATCCCTTGGTGATATTGAAGGCCTTACTTGAGTCCTTTTAGTCTCATGGCATGTCATTTCACTCTGAACATGAATTTCCTAATCATCTGATCTGATCTGTTTTTAAGGTTAATCCTCTGGGAGCTGACATTCGGGGTGTTTTGTGGTGAAATAAGGAATGCTTGTAGTCAGACTGCACATATTGTAATCAGTTGAGAGTTAAGCAAGGAACAGGCCCTTCACTACATCTCGTCCATGCTGACCAAGTGGTCATTCTGGACGAGTACCATTTACCTGCATTTGGTCTATTTCCTTCTAAACCCTTCTTCTCCAAATACAATAAAAAACCCTCTTGTTCGGAATTCAGGCAACCAGCATAAAAATCACGGAAAATAAATAGGTTAAAAAAAAAATAGAAGTTTAAAATTAGGATGGGTTAGCATTAATTCTCCATTCACGCAACACACAATCTCGAGCAACTGGAAAATTCATTTATCTGACAGCTGCTAATCCCCATAAGTGCTGGATAACCAGATACTGTATCTGTCTTATTGCCCTTTGGCCCAAATGTACTCATTTCCACAACTTTTATCTGACAGCTCGTTCCAAATGTGAACTACGCTCATTTCCTTCTTAATTCTCTCCCATCTGATCTTAGACCTATGCCCTCTCAGATCATTCATCATGGAGTAAAGATACAGCATATCCAATCTTTCCCTATAACTCAAGCCCTCAAGACGTAATAACATCCTGTTAAATCTCTTCTGCACCCTTTACAGCTTACGGCTGGTCGACCAAGACTGCACACAGTACTCCAAGTGTGGACTCGTACAATCGAGCAAGTGTGAGCTTGATTGTAATGACGATTGCCTTGCATGACAATTGAGTAGATGACTGCAAATCTATTTCACTTGTGTTAAAGTCTTGGTAACCTTTTTATGTTACTTTAAGAAGTAACTATTTCTATGGTCTGTTTCAGGGAGTCATGTGCAGAACGCTGCAGGGTCATGCACACTGGGTGAATACAATGGCACTGAGTACAGACTACGTGCTGCGAACTGGAGCTTTTAGACCAGCTGAAGCTACCATTGTTCCCCAAGACATGAATGATTCTTGTGAGTGATCCTTGCTGACTTTCCTCAGTGTTTTAACCAATGTTGGTATTGAGATTTAGTTAAAAACCATTGCCATCTCTGTGCTCTCTTAGCCGTGACTCGGTTGAGTAGCAGTCTTGCTTCAGAATTGGAAAGTTGTTGGTTTAAGAGATCTGAACACAGATGTGCTGATGTCGTCTGTGTGGTACAGCAACATTTTGATGAGACTTGGACCAGGCCGCTCTTGGCAGATGGATGAAAAGATCCCATGACACAATTTTGAAGAGGAGGTGTTTCCCATGAATAAGCAAATATTTATGTTTAAATCAAATTCAAAAAAATCCAGGGCATACAGTTATTGGT
Source organism: Narcine bancroftii (assembly GCF_036971445.1). Taxonomy (NCBI): domain Eukaryota; kingdom Metazoa; phylum Chordata; class Chondrichthyes; order Torpediniformes; family Narcinidae; genus Narcine; species Narcine bancroftii. The sequence goes on from NC_091482.1 coordinate 6,508,817, forward strand.
ATTTGTGAGAACTTGTATAAATTTACTGCTAATTTCCTGCTGGGTAAGTCATGAGTCATAAATGCTCTCTGTAACTGTATACCTTTTTTACTGCAACTATTTTGTAATGTTATTTCACAGAAACAATTAAAAACATTTGATATGTTATTGCATATTAAAAACAAGTTTTGCATGTTGACGTAGAGCCTGACATTTGCAGCCAGTTTCAGTTGGTCTGCAAACTAATGATGTTTGCCAGTTAACGTTGCTCAAATCTCATTAGTGGAGCTTAAATCCATAATGTTTTGACTTTGTTGGTTCTTAAATGGCGGCGCTACTGGAGGCGCTGTTGTAATACTACCATTTGCATTGATCTGCAGAGAGCAAGGAGTGGCGATACTCCACTCCTCCGTCGGCTTCTACCGCCCTGTCCAACTACCGACGGCCCCGTACAGGCTTTAAGTGGCCTGTTAAAGGAGCCAACGGGGCTCTAGGGGATGGTGATTACTGTGGCAGCCAGTGTGGGAGCCTGCAGCTGAAGAACACATAGGCAGCTGGCTATTGGTGACTGAGGTCATAGGACTCACACCAGGCTGTGACTGCTGAAGACTGGCTGGAGACTGCCTGAACCATCACCAGGTATTGGAACCGAGATGCGAGAGAGGACAAGGGTACTGTACTGAAGGCATCCTGATCGTGTCGGAGATTTGAATCTGGACTTCGGATTGCCGATGGTTTGGACTGAAGTCTGTGGCTGCTGGAGCACTGGAGGCAAATCCACGGTCATAGTTACAGGGTTAGTGATTGACAAAGTAGCACCACGATGAAAATCAATTCCTTCTGCCAAAGGGTTGTGAATATTTGGAGTTCTCAGCCCATACAACCTTATAGCACAGAAAACAGTCTGTGCCGAACTATTGTTCTGCCTGGTCCCCCAAGAGCAGTGGATGTCTCCAAGACTGATATTGATACAAGTTGATAAAAGAATCGGGATATACAAGGGTTTGATGCAAGAGTGTGGAAAGTCACGGTCACAGGGGAACAGATTTGAAGGGTTTAAATTTTAAATTTAGACGTACGGCATGGTTAAAAAAAACCTTTCAGACCAAGAGCCCATGCTGCCCAATGACACCCAATTGATCTAAATCCCCTAATACATTTTTGAATGGTGCAGGCGCATGGAGAACGTACATACTCCTTATAGACGGTGTGGGATTCAAACCCCGGTCCTGATTGCTGGCACTGTGAGTATTGCGCTAACCACCGTGCCACCCAGGTTGTGTGACCTATTCCTTTTTTTTCTACGTTTTGACCAAATACAATAGTATATTAAATGTTTTTAATTGTTTCTGTGAAATATCTTTGGATCTCTTGTGAAATTCAAAAATCTATATAAAAATACGATGTTGAGCCGGCATTGACCTTGTTTATAAAGCAGCCAAAGCCGGAAATATGTCCCTTCCCCCTTTTCACAAGATGTGCTAAATATAATCCAAGGTAGTGAGGTCATACAGTGAACTAGAAAACAATGCAGGTGGGAGGCTCTTTCCATGCGCATTAAAATTCTTGTAAATTAATTTGGAAGACCTACATTGTTGCTCACTAAGTGGCCGACAACCACATAAAAATCCATCCATGAAGATATTCTTATTGGTTTATTTTGCAGTGGAAGAACTGAAGCACAAAGCTTTACAAAGATATCAGCACACAAAGGTAAAAGACCAAAATGAAAGTTCAAAGCGATTGATTGCTGAATCCTGCACTGGGTGTTCTGACATTTAAGTTTCATTTGATTTGTTCAGCACTTGGCTGTGAGTTAAAAATGAAGCTGAACAGAAGTGGAGGCTAACGTGAAGCTGTACATTTGTAATTAGATGTGAGGCGTGTTCCCCAGGGTGCTACCAGGAGCTCAGCTTTTCATCATTATTTATCTATCTCAGGCTGAGAGGAGGAGAGAAAAGTCCATCTCAGGCTGAGAGGACTCCTCATCATCGACATTTGGCTCAAAAGCAAGAGTAGCGATTTTAATAAAAATATACCAATAATAATGGAAGAGGCACTGACTGACCAAACCAGAAGATTTGGACATGTACATTGTTACCTTCAGTGCATCAATACTGCAGTTGGGCACCTGAGGAAAACTTGTCTGCTGGACAGCAGTGATCCATGCCTTCCTGCATGTTCCTGAATTTGCTGCAGGCACTACAAAGTCTCCATGAAGTCTTCCAAAGCTGAAGTGATCAAATATCAGTGTTTCCCCCTCCCACGACAACCCCCTCAGCATCAATATCCTCTCCCAGGACAACCTCCTGACCATCAGTATCCCTCCCTGAATAACCTCCTCAGCATCAGTATCTCCTCCCAGAACAACATCCTGAGCATTGTGACCTTAATAACTTTTAGATGCCACCCCATGGCACATTATTTGCATGACCAACCACAATCTCCTGAAACAGACATTTTTATATTATTTTTATATTCCCTTACAATATAGGAGGCCATTTGACCCATCAATTTCATGTTGCCTCTCAGAGTAAAACAGTGCTTTCATTCCCCATTTATTTCCCTGTTATTTATTCTCTCTCATGCCCAATGACCCCAACTAATTCCACTATTAGCAGGTCTGCACTAGGGGTCATTAACCTACCAGCCACCTCATCTTTGGGGGAAAACCCCGGTGTTCACGTTGAGATGATGCCCGGGGACAGGATTGAGCCCGAGTCTGCGAGACAGCAGCACTGCCTGCAGTGTCGATGTGCCAGAGCTGTTCCAAATCCTGCTGGAGGTTACCAAGTGGACAGAGAATGTGCCCTCGTCGCCATCTCCACAACTGCACCTGAATCGCTGGAGCGGCATCACGAGTGGGTGTTGGGTTTCACTTCACCAAAAGATTGGTGAAGTTATTGAGTTACTTCTGCCCAGTCTTGTGTTCTTGCATGAGAGACCGAGAGGAGCTGAGTGATTATGTCCTTTCCTCAACAGCCAATTGGAATGGTGGGAATGGTGGGAATCAAAGACAAATACCTGTGCCAGAGTTGGATCGTTTGGTCAGAATCCACTTCTTTGATGTTGATTTCTGTAATGGCACGCTGATCCTAATGAAAATAAAAACTCTCACTGCTGCAGAAACTCACCAGGTCAAACAGTGCCCTTTCGCAAGAATAAAGATGAATAAGCAATGTTTTGGCCTTGAGCCCTTCTTCAAGGAGATACAAGGTATACTGTTTGACAACCTGAGTTTTGCCAGCATTGCATTTTTACTTCAATCGCTGTGTCTGCAGGCATTCATGTTTTACTTTTGATCCTAATGAGCTGGTTTTCCTTTCAGGACCAGGGCCACGAAAGGCTGGTATCAGGATCAGATGACTTCACACTTTTCCTCTGGAATCCTGCAGAGAACAAGAAGCCTTTAGCCCGAATGACTGGCCACCAGGCTCTCATTAATGAAGTGTGTTTCTCCCCTGACACCAGGCTTATTGCCAGCGCTTCATTTGACAAGTCAGTGAAACTGTGGGATGGCAGGACGGGCAAGTAAGTTTTTATTTATTAACAGATGGGATTTGGGTGCAGCTGGCAAAGCCAACATGAATTGTCCATCCTCAGTTAACTTGGTGTAGTTAGTGTAGTGGCGTGGCTTGCTGCAGTTGTATCAAAGGAGGTTAAGAATGAACCAATCTACTGTGGGACAGGAATCAATTAGAGAATGGGTGTGGAGGGAAGTTCCTTTCATGGAGGAAATCGTTGAACTTACTTGGTTTTGCTGCTACAGTGGAAATCCGGAAATCCAGACTGCTCAGCGATTGGATCAGTCCAAATTTTTGGATTTTCCAGATTCTCGAGCAGTCCTTTTAAAATTCAAATTTAAGAAGGAATAAAGAAGAGATGAAGAGGAAATTTTTTATAGTATATTCATTAGCAAATACAGCATGCTTCATTTATCAAAACGAGTGGTTTTAAAGAAAAATAAAAATGCGGCTGTGCCTCACGTTCCCAATGTACAAAGTCCAGAATTATCTCCATTTTGCTCTCCACGCTTCCTCTCTCTTTAACCAAACTTTTGGCCACAAATCCCAAAATCTCTCCATGTGGTCTATTTCATCTTTTGTTTATGTTTTTTAAATTTAGACACACTGCACAGTAATAGGCACTTCTGGCCCGCGCCACCAAAATACACCAATTAACCTACAACCCCTGTACATTATAAAGAGTGGGAGGAAACCAGAACACCTGGAGGAAAGCCTCGCAGATATGGGGAGAACGTACAAACTCCTTACAGAGAGCGCTGGATTCAAACCCCGGTTGCTGCTGCTATACCGACCGGTGTTACGCTAACTGTGCCATCCCTATGTGTACCATGCCACCCTGGCATTTAGTGACCTACCCACATATTTCTGGTATGAAAGACGTTACACAGTACAATTTGTAGTTGACCCTGGTACAATTTTATTGCTGATACTGGTTGCTTGAAATGTGTAATTGCTGCTGTACACAGTATTCATTTTCACTTTAAAAAGGTTGCACAAGAGATTGATCTGATTGCTTGTTTCCAGATACTTGGCATCTCTCCGAGGTCACGTGTCGGCTGTGTATCAGATTGCATGGTCAGCTGACAGTCGACTGCTGGTGAGCGGCAGCAGTGACAGTACATTGAAAGTGTGGGATGTGAAGGCTCAGAAGCTGTCCGTTGACCTGCCGGGTCATGCTGATGAGGTAAGGTTCCTTCAACAATCACCCAGAAAGGGATCCAGTTACCCAGCAAACTGGAGTTATACCGCGATACAAATTCACGGAAACCTGGAAAATAAATAAACAAAATTGCTGGAGGAACTCAGCAAGTCCCACAGCGTCCATAGGAGGTAAAGATATCTAGCCAACCTTTCGGTGGGATGAGGAGGGAAGAACAGAGGCCCAACAGTCAAGACGTACATGGATAGGAGGGCAGGCGAGAAAAGCTGACGATCAATCAGGGGAGGAGGGTAGCTCTGTCAATGCAGAGCTGGAAGAAAAGAGACAAGGAGAAGAGAGGTGGGCTAATAGAAACTGGAGAAGTCCATGTTAATGCCACCTGGTTGTAGGGTGCCCTGGAGGAATAGGAGGTGTTGATCCTCCAATTTGCGGATCGTAAACCTTGGTAAGAAAGTATCAAAGAACTTTATGGAAAAACAAATCTGAATGAATTCAGAGCCATTGATTCTGATGTGCTATTGGTTAACAGTGCCATTGACTTGTTCAAGTATTAGCACAATGTCAATTTGATTAGAAATCTCACTCCAACCACTTGGCAGATGGGTTTCGGCCATAGCACCCTTGTGACCTCAACAAATGTTTGGGAGAATAGTAATGTTTGATTTGTACTTGCAGGTTTATGCAGTCGATTGGAGCCCCGATGGACAGAGGGTAGCCAGTGGTGGAAAAGACAAGGTGTTGAGAATGTAAGTTGGGACGGATAACCAACTGGTCCATCGAGTAGTTCGTATGAATTAAAAAGACAGACTGGATTGTCGACGAAACGTCTCTGAACTTATCAAATGTTTTCCTTTATATTTGTAAACTTGCTGATTCCCCTCTCTTCCCCACTCCCAGTAGTGACATGAAATAAATCACTGAACATTTCAATAATTTTAATAGTTTTATTTTTAATTGATAGATTTTAATTAATATATGTAATAATTTAATCTAAATACTTGATATACAGATGGAGAAATGCACACCAGATAGCATCAGTGAGAGGGAAGTTAATATTTCATACCACATCCCAATTCTCGTGAAAGGTCATTGACCAGAAAGAGAATACTTGCTTTACATAATTGTAAGATGCACAATCCCCAATTCCTAGGATCAGACAGAGTTTTAAGTTGAAATTTTAATGATAAACTATAACTTGGCTTTCCCAGCAAACAGCAAAAACTTATGGGTCAGAAAACTAAAAACAATTAAACTAAAATTGGAGAAAGGAAGTTTCTTGTAAGTTGGTGCTAAACTGACCACCTGTTTGAAGACTCCGTGATGCCCATGCTTGGAACTGGGATGGATGTACTTCTTGGATAAAGTTGCATTGAAATTTACAGTGGAAACAGGGACAAATGTAGATGATGAGATCCGTAGAGGATAAGCGACCAAATGTGGAAAATTATTACAAGAGAAATACAATATGGAAACAGGCCCTTCAGCTCAAATCTTCAATGCTCATCAAATAGCCCATCTAAGCTAGTCCCATTGACCCTTATCCCTCTTACCTTTTCCTATCTTCAGATATCTTTTAAAAGTTCCAATTGTACCCACCTCTGGCAGCTTGTTCCATATATGCATCACCCTAAAGTATTCCTTCATGTGTTATGGACCACCTCTGGTAAACTCACAGACCACCAGTATTGGTGGGGTTGGATGGCAAGGTCAAATCTCTCCCTAGACTGGATTTTTGTTTTGGTTGGAAAATTTTAATTTTTTTGTCATCAAAATTTGTTTAATCGTTTTATATATTTGTTAATTGTTGTCAGTAATATAGACCATACTGGTATAATGCTTTCTTTCACTGGGAGGTGGAGAGGATGGAAGAATAGACACGAGATGTCGTGGGTGTATGTGGCCTCAGGATATGACTGCACATTTTTGTTCAATTGTCTGTAGTTTCAGTAGACAGAGACCCAGGTTTTGGACCATATTTTTGGATTTTGTGATCATGGGAAGAGAGTCTGGACTTAATTATCCTGTGTCCTGTGTGTTACAGCTGGAGGTGGTGATGACGTAGAACCATTTGAAGCAACTTTGAACTTTTACCTGGATTACAACGTCGGCAGCTCGTGTCTTGCTGCTCTCATCCAGTGAAGGATTTGGGTCCCCTGACTCACAGTGACCAAATAAATCAAAGTCAGTTTTTAATCGTGTGAGACTCGGGGAATTTTTCTAGCATCTCTGAGGGAATGGTGGGTGGTGGGGGGGAGGGGGGGGTGGGGGAGGAATGTCCCGTCATTATCTTTGACAGACGGAGTCTATCCTCTGTCCCATTTCCCCACCTCCAAGAAAGCTTCAGGTCAGGGGCCAAGTACTTGGAAGAGTGGACCCCTTTGCCTCAAACATAAGAAAGGACAAATGGAGATGCATTCTGCAGATTAGTGAATGACAGCATATTGTGTCATTGCAAGGTGAGGTTCAGAGCAACTTAAGGCTAACACTGGCGAGACGTCGCTGTGGTGACAAAGGACACATTTCGTCAACCTCCTCCATTGTGTCTGCTAGCCACAACTATGTGCATACTAAACAGACAAGAAGGAGGCCACATGCATTCTTGTAGCATGTTCAGACTGAGAAACTCATTCCTTCCCAAGAGTTGGAAAGCAGTTGAATTTCTAGATTGCTTCTCATTAAGTGATGATGTTGGGATTGATGCCAGCAGCCACAAATTAAAACCAGGCAAAGTGGCAGCAGGGTTTTTGATTTGTCGCTGGGGCAGCAGTGTTCAAACAGCCTTAGCTCCAAAGACCTGACTTTGAGTACTACCTGTCTGTAGACACCATGAAGATCCTCTCGGTGCTTTAATTTCCGCCAAGATCCCAAAGGTGTGTTAGTTTGCCTGTAAATTCTCCTAAGTATGTCAGGTGGGAGAGAAATTGACGGGTGGGGGGGGGGGTCGGTGAGCTGATGATGCAAGGGAGAAAATGGGATGATTGTTGGTGGATGCTTGATATGTGAATTAAAGAACCTGTTTAGCAGAGTCATTGACTCTGACGTTCACCATTGACATGGTGCCAGTAATAACACAACATTAATGAAGACTGATCTCAGACGTATTAAGCTGAGGTTGAAGCAGTAGCTCTTTTTATGCAGAAACCCCCCCCCCACCCCGCATTATAGCCGACTCAAGTGATGACCTATAATGCGGATCCCACAGTGCTTTTATGCAGAGCTGAGTCGGGTGCCGGCTTCCAGAACTGAAGGAGGCGGGGCATGTGCTGCAGTAGCGCTGCCTGCCACCGTGACCTCAAACATACGCACCGAAAAGGGAAAGTGGCCTCTACAAAAATAGTGACCGAAAGAGCACGAGTGGAGATCTGTCCAAGCAGTCTTAGAACACAGGCAGATCTCCTGCGCACCGTAATAGCCTCTATTATCCATGTGGGTTTTTTTAAAAATTCACGTCCTGAGTGTCATCATGACATCATCAACTCTCCCCTCTGGAGCTGCATTTAGTGACATTCCTTTTACGGAGGAGATGGAGTGACTTTACTCCACCTCTGAGTCTATCCTCCTAGGCGGAAGGAAGCTGGAGCGAGTTCGACCAGTCATTCCACCTTCAGACCTTTTATGGAGGTAAGTGAAGAGATTTAAAGACAGAGAATGCTTTTTTGTTCCCCCCCCCCCCCCCACTATAAAAGGGCCTACTGTTTCTGGAAGGATGACAGGCTCCAAAAGAAACAAAAATGTATTGAAATTATTTCTTGTGCATGGAAACATAAGAAATCTACAGGCTAAACAGAGGAATGGCACAACTTCATCTGTCTCACCGTACTGTCTTTTTTAAAAACCTATGAATTTTAAATCTGCATTTGATCATGGAGTTGTTTTTTTAAAAATAGACGAGATTCTGTGGTCATATTTGGCAGAGTTTCTCAATTTTGATTTTTAATTAAACAGTACTTGCCTTTGACTGCATCTTTCTGTCAATTCCAATTACTTGCATTTATATCTCCTCCTTTAGAGAAATCATATCCCGAGGAGAGGTGTCAAAATAAAATTTTTAACAGAGATAAAAAGAGCTTTTCATTCAGGTGACCAAAAGATTGACCAAAGAGATAAGTTTTTAAGGAACATCTTAAAAGAGACCAATGGAGATTCTTGGGACCGAATACCTGACTTTTCAGATTAATTTTGTTTTCACCCACAGTGGGGAAGACTTGAACTTTTATTCTCAGTTGAATGAAAATGTTTTGTTGATTTTTTAGATTGAAAGGATTGTCCTGGGTTCCAGATAAATAGGAATGAGCTGATTTTTGTAAAAGAGCACACACCAAGCAAAAGAGCCAGTTACTACTTTACCATGGTAATAATTCACCAGTAAATCTAGGATGGACTTTAGTACCTATTTATTACCTTAACAAACTTTTGTTATGTGCATAATTGGCCTGAATTATACAATGGCTGCAGAGGAACTGACTTGGAGCTTAACAAACTTTATTATGTGCAAAATGGTCACAAATTAGGCGTATAATGGTCGGAAATTAGGCGTAAAATGGCTGCAGAGGAATTAGCCCCTTTCACACTTGTATCCCACTAAATTGTCCATTCAATGTCCTGGGATAGGAATGGGGGTTTGCCTTTTCACACTTGACCACTCCTAACTGGGACACTGAATGCTTTCACACTTGCAAAGAGTTTGGACTGTTACTGTTCTACCTTCTACTGGTGACATCATGACACATTGAGTGATGGTGGACCTGCCCTAAATCCTGATCAATGTATTAGGATGTTCTATTTGAACAAAATTAATCATGTCTAATTATAACATAATTAAGCTTTATGAATAGCACAGTATGAGCCCTTCAGCCCCAGTTGTTGTTGAGCTGGCCGATATAAACTTTTATAAGGGACTGTGGGAAAGTGCGAGCAATAAATAGCAATAGCGGACGGACAATTTTTAAACAGGGTGGGGAAAATTGGTAGTGCTATAGCGCTTAAGTTATACAGCGTGGGAAAGTTTGTAGCGCTATCACGTACAATTTATCAATACTGTGGGAAAAAGTGATGGTGGACCTGCCCTTCCAGAATTCCATGCGGCAGAGAAAGGGCTGAATACCCGGCTGCAAATGTGGAGCATTTACAGAGGGGTTTCTCTGCCGCAAGGCATTCTGGGAAGTCAGGTCCGCCATTGCTTCCCCCCCGCCCCCCGTGGTCTTTAAAAATTGTGCACTGTAGCATTACCAATTTTCGCACACTGTTAATACACATTAATAAATGCTATTGCTGTTTATTTCCTCTCTCTCTCTCTGCCACCCCCCCCCCCCCCCCCACTGCGATTTTTCCATGGCAAAGATATGTTCATTTTAATCTTTTCTTCCTGCACTCACAAAAACTTGGGTCATTTCAATCCCACAATGCAATTACCTGTTTCACACTTGTCTGATTGCAACACCGGCATATGCAGACACCAGGGATTGTACAAGGAGTCAAGACCATCAATCCCCGGCATGAGATGACGTCATCTGATGCAGGCGTTGAGCTGATTTTGCTTTCACACTTGCCACTTTAAAGGCTGATTGGTGTTTGATTCCTGGGATCATTTGCAAGTGTGAAGGGGGCTATTGACAGCGCCATCCTGATTACTACCCGCTGACCTGATCAAGGCTGACGCAAGAGACGCCTGCAGACACCCCTAATCATTGGTGTTTGGCCGCAATATACGTGACCCTGACAACTGATGTACAAGATGTGGCCTCGGTCTGTGTTTGGGACTCACTTGGTCATAAAGCTTTATGAGCAAGTCTCCATATATCATTTGAGCAAAGCAAACTTGTATGGTTTTGTTCATTGGATCTGAAGTTATTCCTGAGGCCTAAACAGAAAGGAGGAAGGAGCTCGAGATGACAACTGCTGTAAAAACGACGGAGGATCCAATGGAATCCTGCACACACCCTATCAGTATCACAGTGGAAATGTTTATACACTGTTGTCCTGCAATAAATTCATTATGTTGATTGCAATGAAATGTAGTTAGTGCACTTATAAATTTATAACCTTGGTCTCTATTGGGCTGTGTGCAACAAAAAAAAAATCCAGGCACCCATGCTGATCCATGCCTTGCTTCCTTTTCTCTCACACTTCATCACTTACCATGGATGCATCATCATTTACTTCAAAGACTAAGTTATAAAGAAGCTGATGGGCTTTTATTGATGACAGACTGGAAGCGCATCCATGCTGATCAGCTGTCCTGGACTGGGGGAAGCTATGGAGCAGTTGCCTTTATTCAGGGGTCTGTGGGAGAAGCCTCAGGCACAGTCAGCAAGGGGCGCGCCCTAACAGCCAAATGTATGTACAGTGGTTTACCACATTGATCAGTGCAAGGCAAAATAGCCTAGTTTTGGATTTATTTTGAACTAAATTGTATTTACACAGAATTTTGCATCCATTTTGGAATATCCTAGAGTGTTCTTTGAATTTAGACGTACACCACGGCAGGCCCTTTTAGCCCATGAGCCCGTATTGCCCAATTCCACCTGATTGACCTACAACCCCAGTTTGCTTTGAATGGTGGGAGGAAACAAGTGCCTGTAGGAAACCCACGCAGAATCCACAAACCCTTCACAGTGAGAGATTCAAACCCCCGATCACTGGAGCCTTTAGGGTTGCGCTAACTGTGCCACCTATTCTATCCCTTTTGAAGTACTTTATGGCACCTCCTCACTACTATGCAGCAGTCTTAAGTGTTAATATGGGTGGAGAATTGGCTGGCAGAGAGAAAACCAGCATGCAAGGGGCTTTTTCTACTTGTCAAGATGTAATGAATGGTCTGCCATAGGGATAGAAATGACAGATTAAACTTCCAACATGATCTAAATTTGCTGATGACACAGACAGCTGGGAAAATAAGTTGTGAATAGCATACAAGGGTATTGATAGAGTGAATGGTCAAATAGCTGGCAAATGGATTATAACATGAGAAAATGTGAATGTCCATTTGAACATATAATAGGAAGGTTATGTTTCAGTTTTATAGGGCATTGACGAGAACACAGCTGGGTACTGTGTACAGTACAGGTCCCAGGAAGGATATAAGTGTGTTGGAAGCAATTGGGAAAGGTTCACTGGACTAGTACAGTAAAATCCCTGGTATTTGGTACCTACTGGGATTGGTAGATGCCAGATAAGTGTATTTTCCAGTTGCTTGAAACTTACTCTTACAATACCTAACTAATACGCCTTCATTAAAAATAAACAGTTTTAAAGAAAAAAAACCCATACTGTACTTACACTGAACAAACATCATTTTCATGAATATATAAACCTGAAAGCATTTTACTTTATTTTCAGACATATTCTTTGAAAACATTTAACTGTCGCTGCATCTGCAGGTTCCACCCCCTCCACAGAGGAAGATGGACGAACCATAACATTGCAGACAATTAAGACCTCCCTCCCACAAAAAAAGTTTACAGATAAAGCCTCTGACCAGGGTGAATCTTACTAAGCAGAGATAAGAAGACACTTTAAGAGAATCACCCCCCCCCCCACCAAAAGTGAGCAGCATCAACCTAGATGACGCCATTGCTGTTTCACACAACTTTATTCAAACAGCTGCTACAAGTAAAGCCTGACCAAGGCCTCCCACTGGCTAAATATTTGCTCTCATCTTCACCAAAGGTTCATGTCTTACTTCACCTGTTATTTTATTTTTTTTTTATTATTTTCCTCAATTTTTTGCTGGTTGCTTGAATTCTGGATACAGGGAGCTTTCCTGCACCTGGCCCTTCAAAGCGGCTCTGCTATTAAGATTGTGCTGGCCTCTCACTTATTTCCTCACAACACATTCATTCAGTCCATTAAGTTAATGCTTGTTTACAAAGCAATCTTGAAGCCTGGCAACTTTACACTGCATCTTGGTGCACATGGCAATAAACTACCATAAATAGTTTCCCTACTAATTTTCCCAATAACCTATTCTCCCCACGTGCTCATTCATCCCTCCCCACAACCTCAAGTTCTGTCACTCCCCAGAGACAATTGACAGCAATTAATTGAGATGGCAAGACTGAATCTGGATGGATGAAGCTGTGAGGCAGCAGGCCTATCTATAATGTTATCGCTTGTCTTTCCGCCAGCTCCGGGGAGTGGGAGGAACCTGCAAATGCAGCAATGACTGATGTTTTCCAAGAATAACTAAAAATAGTAAAATGCTTTAAGATTTAAATATTCATGCAAGTTAAGTTTGTTCAGTGCAGGTGTACAGTATGTTATTTTTGTCTTCTAAGCTGTTTATTCTCAATGCAGGTGTATTAAGTATTGTAAGAGTAAGTCTCAAACAACCGGAAAATGCATTTATCCAGCACCTACCAATGCCCAGAGGGGTTTAACAAGGAGTTTTACTGTACTTATTTTTGCTCTTAATCCTCTAGCGATCATGAGTCTTTGGAAGTATTTTCCTCCAAGGGTGGTGGAAGCAGTGCGAATATTGTTAAAGAAGGATAGACAAATTCTGGACAAACAATGGTCACCAGGACTAGGCAGGGATGCAAGGTTGTGGTCAGACCAGGCACCATCTCATTTGGGTGCTTGCAGAGTGGCCTACTCCTGCTCCTCATCCACAGGTTGGTATTTCCAGAGACATGGCTGACAATGAGCGTACACCAGAAATCAGAATTTATGGTCATAAACACATATATTAAAATTTGTTATGCAGCAGGCATTATGGGGAAATTAAATTTAAAAATAAATAACTTGGTGAAAAAGAAAAGAAAATGTGAAGTAGTGTCTGTGGTTCATTGTCCATTCAGAAATCTGGTGGCGGAGGGGGAGAAGCTGTTTTTTTTTGTACCATTGCGGGTTTGTCTTCAGGCTCCTGTACCTCCTTCCTGATGGTAGCAGTGAGAAAAGGACACAGCCCAAGTGGTGGGGCTCCTTGAGGATAGAGACTGCTTTCTTAAGATACGACCTCTTGTTGATTCCTTTAATGGCACTGGCTGTATTCACAACTCTCACCTTTTCCGGTCCTGTGCATGGGCACCTCCATACTAAACAGTGATGCAACCTGACAGAATGCTCTCCATGGTAGACATCTGCAGGAGTATTTGGTGACACACCAAATCTCAAGTATAGCCGCCGGCGAGCATGATTGCATTGACGTGGAGGCTCTGCCATCAGAGAGCATCAGCAATCATCAAGGATCCAAGCCACCCAGCGCATGCTCTGTTCTCACTGCTGCCATCAGAAAAGAGGTGTAGGTGCCACAAAATTCACCGCACCAGGTTCAGGAATGGCTGCTCCCCCTCCACCAACAGACAGATCTTCAGAGATGTTGACACCCAGGAATTTGAAGTTCTTTACCTTTTCCACTGCTGACCCCCTTGATGAGGACTAGTTTGAATTCTGATTTCCCCCTCCTGACCTCCACAATCAGCTCCTTGGTTTTGCTAATGTTGGGTGCAAGTTTGTTGTTTTGTCACCACTTTACTCGCTTATCTATCTCACTCCTGTACGCTTCCTCATTGTCGCCTGTGATTCTGCCGATGACCACGGTGTCATTGGCAAATTTGTAGATGACATTTGAATTGTGCCTAGACACACAGACATTAGAAACTCACACTGCTCTTCTGCAAACAGTAATGTCATCAAGGGCAGGGTAATAATATTGGCCCTGGTCTAACGGTCTTTGAAATGACGCTTGGGATGTTATGCATCCATTTGAGAAGGCATCTCATCAAAAAGACAGCACCCCTGACAGTGAGGAATATAGGAAGGAGGAACAGGAGTAGGCCAAAAATGGCCCATCGAGCCTGCTCCGCCATTCAATAAGATCATGGCTGATCTAATTTATGACCCAACTCCACCTACCTGCCTTCTCCCCATATCCCCTAATTCCTCTATCATGTAAAAATTCGTTGACGGACAGAGTAAAAGGAAGAAAAGTGAAAGGAATTTAAAATGATGGCACTTTCATCATTTTCTCTCAGTATCTTAAAAAAAATGCCATCATTTTAAATTCCTTTCATTTATCACATCATTAAAAGGGTAAGAGAAGGTTGTATGTGTACATGGAGGTGAGTGGGTTGGAGGGTTATTGGCAGAGAGCGGGAGGTTTGAGCTTGAGGAGTCATTCTAGTGAACCGGTGCGGACTCGAAAGGCCGACATGGCCTGTTTCCACTCCGTAAATGGTTATATGGTTATGGTTGTTATACACGTGCGATGTACAAAGGCACCAAAGTTCTTGCTGCAGCAACAAGAAACACACCAATGACAATTGTACAAGTTAATCTACTTCAATGGGTCTCAAAATTTTTTTAAAAGTTGAAGTGCAAACAGATGAAAAAATATTCACATTTGCAGTTAATGCAAAAGTAAACAGTCTTTCAGTAGAGCAGACGAATCTTTTGGTGGTCCTGGATTAGTATTATGGTTTTGGTAGTTTGACAAGGTTCATGTGCTTAATCGCTGTTGGAAGAAAACAGCTGTTGAAAGAATATTCCCTCACCAATGCACTGGGGTATGTCAGCCTTGTGTTTTTCTGTACGAATCTTCTGGATGGAACCTAGATCCTCAACCTTCTGACCCACAGGCAAGTGAGCTGCAGCTGACGTGCAGTGGGAACATTTGGCACAGGTCAGCAGACTAAAGATTTTCCAAAATAGTTTATTACGATGGAATAATTTTTGTGGCCGATGGTCTCATCGTGGAATATATCAACTGCATCATGCTTTCTAACTGTTGGTTCATTTATATACACATCAGTCATGATCGAGGTTGGAATGGAATTCTGCAAGGTTGTCCCGGACTAAAAACATTTCCACTCATGATCTTAACAACTGTGCTGAACTTCAGAATCTGTTATGTCAACAAAGTGTGAGCAGTTCAAGAGTCAGCAGTTTTAAGAAAAATAAGCTGCACTTTGTAGAATAAAGCTCGTTTGATTGTCTTCTGATCTGTGGATGAAGCACAAATCCTGTGTACCATTTATTTTACCCTTGTTTTTACTTCAAGCACAGTCTCTGCAGACTTTCATTTTTTACTTCTATTTGACCCTTGTTCCATGTATGAACTGACCGACTGCATCACTGTCTGGTATGGGGACACCAATACCCCTGAGCATAAAGCCCTGCAAAAGGAGGTGGTGGATACAGCCCAGGACATTAGGGAACATCTCCAGCGGAAGTTGTTGTCAGAGAGCAGCAGCAATCATTAAGCATCCTCACCACCCAGCACACGCTCTGTTCTCGCTGCTGCCTTGAGGAAAGAGGTGTAGGTGCCACAAGACTCGCCCCACCAGGTTCAGGAATAGCTGCTGCTCCTCCACCATCAGACTCCTCAACCACTAACTCAGTCAGGGACTCATTTAAGGACTCTTGTGCACTTTATCGATTGTTTAAATTCTCTATTGTAGTTTGTTTACATTTCTTTATTGTTTGCACACGTACATTTTGTAGTTTTTTTTTGCATTACCAATAATTCTGCCTCGACTGAAGGGAGAAAAAAAATCTCAGGCTTGGATATGATGTCATTTATGTACTCTGACAATAAATTTCAATCTTCAGTCTGTCCATTGGTTTCAAGTCAAGGTGTTTGCTCTCTGATATCATGCAATTGGAATGAATATTTTTGTTTGGACGCCTGCCGACATTTTTACATACTTTAATGAAGGACTCAAGCCCAAAACGTTCGTTAGGTATTTTTTAAATCTTTGCTATATGAAGTCCGCTGTGCTGAGTTTATCCAGCACAGGAGGATCCGCAGCAGCTGATGTACCTCGGCGGTCTGATCTCATTAATCAGGGTCAGGACTGGAGGGGAGACTGCCTTGGGAATGCCAAGTGCTGCAGATTTCTGTGAGGCATGCTGGACAAAGTGGCAATTCTGATTGCCTGATGGTGGACAAAAGACATTCATGCATGTTACATTCTAAATGTAGTATTACATGACAATAATGAAACCATTACCTTGTGTTTTTGCTTCAATCAGACTTTTACTGAGGAGGAATAATACCTCTGCAAGCTCCACTCCAAGACAAAAGGGCTGACCTGTGGACCCTGTGTCCTTGCTCCAAACGAGCCCAGTCGAAGGGCTGAGTGGCCTCAGGTCGCTGTCACTCAAGCCCCGCGCTTGCATAAGGAGCGGAAATGACGCACGGAGCCTGGGAACGGAATACACAGAGCCAACTCTCAGAAAAACAATCGATTGCTGGATGAAGTGTCGCCCTCCAGCTCCCCCTCCTCGTTGAATGCAGCAAGGCGCCGGCGCAAGGCCTTGAATCGATCGGTTCCAGTCAAAGTCAGGGGCTTTGCACTCGTCACAGGACCGGGAGGGAGGGGGGGCGGATTATTTTGTGTGTCGGGGGAGCCGCGGATGAGCACCGGACGGAGCGCGCCGCGTGCACCATGTAAACAAACCACGCGGAGCGATGCGGCTTTCAACGGACGAGGCGAAGGTAAATGGAGGGCGGCGGAGTGGTGATGGGGATTTTAAAAAACCCGGAGCCCCGAGCGCCCCCGCCCACCAGCAGCGCTCTCCCGCCGTCCACCAAAGCGCGACACGAAGCCAGAGGCCGAAAGGCCAGCTCGCGCTTGAAGTCAGGGGGGAGGAGAATCCGCACTCTTTGCTGGAGGGGGCAAGGAGACAGTGACGCAGGGCCAGGCGTGGTGCGGCCGCCTGTATAAAAGTGCCCCGCTGCGGCGAGCGACTCACAGCTGGTCGGCGGCGGGTGGGCGGGCGGAGTCTGCGGGTGTGCAGTGGTCCGCTCTCCCGCCACCGCAACAAAAGAGACCGTTAACGCAGTAACAACCGCCTTGGTGTCTCCCCCGCAACCACCCCCGTACACGCACATCTTCATGCTAAGTATGCGCGGGCGCCGGTGGGATGGGATGATGGTGGCCGAGCCGCCGCCGCCGCTGCTCCTTCGCCGGTGCCGCTCAGCCTTGGCTGCGCCGTTCACTTCATGAGAGAGCAGCAAAGCACTGCCGGTCTCGTCCTTTCTCTCCTCTTAGCCCCCTCGGCAGTGCCGGCCATGGAGGCGGTGGGGGAGTTCGAGTACAACAGGAAAGACCTGATAGGACACGGAGCCTTCGCTGTGGTCTTTAAAGGACGCCACAGGAAGGTAAATGAATGCATGGGGTTGGGTTGGGGCGGGGGTGCACTTTGCTGCCTTCTCAGTTCAATGTGGCTTTTGCAAACTTTCAGCTGGCATCACACATTGAATTCTCTCATCTCCTGCAAATTGCAGGCTCACTGGACCGTTTGACTGGAAAGGAGCCTCAAATGAACATTGTGGCTCTCTTGTTGTATATTAGTGCACGTCCAGCAGGTATTTAGCACAATCTGTTGGGGGTCTCTTGCTGCAGGAGTTTGGTTCCCCCGCCCCCAGTTTATTCACAATAAGTTATTCGCGGAAAAAAAAACTTCAAGGCTTTTCACACCCATTATTTTGCCGCAGGAGTTGTGACAGGTGTCCATGCTTTTGCAGCTTGCTGTTTTCCACTGCTGTGGTCTTGTGCTTTTATCATCTGTCACTGCCTCTTCAGTGGTGCAGCAATTTTGCGAAAGTGTGCTTGATTGCATGCCTTCCTTTTATCCCCAGCCTATCAACATTTAGTGCATCATGGTGCATTTAATGGTCTTATTAGCTATGGTTTAAAAATCAAGTGTTAGTAGTGAGATTTCACATCGTCCTCAATATCTTTCTCCTTTGGCATCCCACTTCTTTGACTCATCTCCCTCTCACTGCTAGATTTCTTCACAGCTGTGTTTGACCTCCACCATGTGGTTGATGACCAAGATCTGCCGGCAAAATCACTGGCTGGAGGTTGATTGGTGGTTAGGTATGAATGTCAAAGGTTCAGTGCCAGAAAGACAAAAGTAGCATTGACAAGAGCAGGCACAAGGGGCTAAATGGCTGTTGAGCATGGAAACGGGCCCCTTTGCCCAACTTGTCCATGCCAATCAAATTGCCATCTAAATTCATCCTATTTGTATGTACTGTATGTGTTGCCAATAACCCTCTACCCTTTCCTAACTTTAAGCTAGGTCATTAATGTTGTGTACTAATTTGGGGGTGGGGGGTGTTTAGTTTATTTAGTCTGCCGATGTAGTATTGTAATTTTTATTATCTTATGTTTAATCTTTTTACTGTAACTTTCTATTTTATTCATGTTATAAAAATCTTAAATAAAGTTTTAAAAATACTCTCTACCCTTTCCTACCCATGTACCTGTCCAAATGAATTTGAAATGGTGTAATTGTGCTGCCTCTTGTTCCACATATGTACCTCCCTTTGTGTGGGAAAAGTTGCTCCTCAGGTCCACTTTAATATTACCCCTCCCCCTCACCTTCAACTAGCAGTTCTCAACCTTTTTTCCCCACACTCACATACCACCTATTTATGCCATGGGTGCTCTGTGGTTAGTAAGGGATTTCTTAAGGTGGAAAGAGAAAGGTTGAGAACCACTGTCCAATCTGTGCCCTGCAGTTTTAGACTCTCCTAGGCAAAAGACACTGTCTATACCCATCATAATCTTGTATGCCTCCTCCAGGCAAAACAGTCATAGCCTATCTGAGCTCTCCCTTTAATTGAAGCTGTCCAGATCCCTGTGAATTTTTTTGCACTCTTTCCATTTCTTCTGTTGACGTTGGTGATTATTAATCGTTTTTAAAATGCAATTGGACATAGTATACTTTTCAGAAATGGTGAAAATTTCTTTGTTCCACCAGCAGCTGATCACTGTTCTGATGGTAAACTTGCTCCTTATTTTTTGGCTGACAATCTTTTGTGTTAAATTCAGGGGCAAAGTTTGCATTTCGCTTTTTTTTTTTGCCAAGTGACGGGAATTCTCTGTGTCCTACCTGGCATGTATAGCTCCTTTTTGAACAGCAAACAGGATAGGATGTTCTAGCTTCTTCCCCTGTCCTTGTAAATAATGTGAAAGATTGCATTGATTGGTTCTTCATTACCCCTGGATCAAGAGCAGCATCTAGCATTGAGCTCTTGCTCTTGTTGCCTGGTCAGTGATCATTACTGAAATGTTGGGGGAGGTAGAATTTTCACTGAGTTACAGTGACCCCACTACCACTCATTGTTAGTGCCTTTGTTTTTCCTGAGAGTAGTGATTTTCATTCAGATGATGTTGCACTGGGATTGTTTCTTGTACCTCTGAAAAATAACTTCTTCAGAGAAGACCCTGGATGATGTACAATGACAGGATGTTTGGTTATCAAGAGAGCAACCATGGCCAAGCTCAATTTTTTTCTGTGCGTGTTATCCACTACAGCCATGGTGCAACGTCTGGTTACTCATCATCCTTCATCACCTCCTTAGCCAAATATGTGTCCTCTCCTCGGCCAAATACTGTGAATCCCCCCCGACCCCCCTCATCTGCCCTGTGTTGGACTGTTCCAGGGTCATTTCTAATGAAGGATTTTGGTGTGTAACATTGACTGTCTATTGCTTCCAGGATGCTGCCTGACTCTGAGTTTCTATGTTGCTTTGCCAAGCTGTGGATTTGCGTAGGTTGAAAAGTTGATGACGTTATTGTTATTTAAATGCCAGGAAAACTGTGGTGAATTGGTGCACCAAAGTGAAGCCATCCAGCCACAGGTTATGTTGGTATGAAGATCTGTCAGGGTGGATGGAAAAATGACAAACAGAAAGTGGTTATTTATTTTCACGTCCTTGCACTTCTGACCTGAGCCTTGTTGATGTTGGGGAGGCTTTGGGGGAGTTAGTTGAGTTTTGGCACCATTTCTAGCCTCTGATTTTTCTCTGTTGAATGTTGTCATAGCCCGACATTTCTTTTTTTTTCTTTTTTTTTAATTTTTTTATTTTTCACACCATAAATCACAATAGCCATGATATACACTTTTTCTTTTTCACACATTTACAGTGACTTTTCCCCGACATTTCTAATGAAGGATTTTGCTGTCTAACATTGACTGTCATTGCTTCCAGGATGCGGCCTGACTCTGAGTTTCTCCATCATTTTGCATTGCTCTATTTCACCTACCAACTAAGGCTTGGATATTGTCCAGATTTCGCTGCTTTTGGACATGGACTGCTTAATTATGAAGCAGTTGCAAATGGTGTTGGATATTGTGTATCAATATTCAAGATCCATTTATTGTCATGTAATAAAAACAGTACAATATGACATGGAATTTGTTTTCGTCTGCTAGAAGGCAGACAGGTGCGTTATTGGCAGAAATTGCCTCAAGTGTCCCTTACAGTCAGAGAAAAGAGAAGCAAAAGAGAGTCCCCTCAGAGTCACCGAGTGTACGTGGATTTGCCTCCAGCGCTGCGGGGAACATCCCGATTTCTAATCTACTGGTTAAAGGAAAGTTATTAATGAAGGAGCTGAAGATGGTTGGGCTAAATACACTTCTCTGAGGAACTCCTGCAGAACTGTCTAGTGGCTGTAATGGTGGACTTTTTGACCTCCAGCCACCATTTATCTTTCTACAAATTTCCAATAACTTGAAGGTTTGCTCCTAATTTCCATTGATTTGAGGTTTACCCGGGGTTCCTTGATGCAGTACTTGATCAAATTACCAGCTCTTTTGTCCATGTTTGGACCAAGACTAATGAGGTCAGGAGCTGTGTGACTTGGCAGAACCAAAATGACTTTTGTATGTAAATTCTTGCAAAGCAAATATGGCTTGATATTGCCATTGTTGACAATCACTTTTCTGAAGATTGAGTGTAGACTAATAGGGTGTAAATGTCAAGGTTGGCTTTGCTCAGCTGATGGATATTGTCAGGTATTGAGTACATTTTACACAACCTATAACTGCCTGGTCTGCAGGTAAAAGAATCTCAAGGTTATATGTGATTAATGTGTGTACTCTGACAATAAATCTGAATTTGAATGAATTGAATTGGCTAAAGAATGTTGTAAAACACAAAAGTCTGCAGATGCTGTGATTGAAGTAAAAACACAATGCTGGAGAAACTTAGCAGGTCAAATACTGTCCTTTATATAGCAAAGATAAAGATACATAACCAATGTTTTGGGTGTGAGCCCTTCATCAAGCTATAAAGATATGTAACAAACATTTCCAGATTGAGCCTTTCATCAAGGTAGAAAGATACATAACCAACGTTTCAGACTTGAGTCCTTCATCAAGGTATGAGCATAATGAGGAGGGCAAGTGCCCGAATGGAAAATGGAGGCGCTGTCGGAGCTGTTGTAACGGCAGCACTTAATCTGGTGCTGACCTGCAGGGAGCGGAGACACAGTGCTCCCCAGGGGTCCAACCGCCCAGTCTGACTGTTGTCAGCTCTGGACACGCTTTAAATGGCCTGTTAATGGAACCGACGGTGGTTTTATTTAGAAATTCTGCAACCGCAGGATCTTCTCCCCCAAGATGGTGGCACCTACAATTGGCAGCCACCACAAGGGGTTGCAGACTCCAAGGAAGCAGAGAACTGGTGCAGGACACCAATACATTGGGAGAACACCCCCATTTGAGAAGGAGAAACTGTGGAGACAAACACATGGGATGGTGGCCATGGCGGTGGACTAGTGAGCAATTGTGCAGCTAAAGAAAATATAGGCAGTGGATTGTTGATGACTCGGTCAGGAATCTGCTGCTGGCAACTGCGGTTGAGGGATTCACATCAGGTGGACTGCTGGAGACTGGCTTGAGATTGCTGAAGATATATCAGGTATTGCAACCATGATGTGAGTGGGTGCCAAAGGCACTGATTGTGTTTGAGTTTCTGATCTTGAGCTTGGGCTGTTGATGATTGGGTTTGGACTCTGCGTGGCTGCAGCTGCGCTAGAGGACCCTCGGTGTCTCTGAGGGGACTCTCTCTCTCTCTCTCTCTCTCTCTCTCTCTCTCTCTCTCTCTCTCTCTCTCTCTCTAAGAGGAGTTTCCGGCAATTTCTCATGATAGCGAATCAGTCTAACAGACAGACTGAAATTAGTTTCATGTAATATTGTGCTGTTTTTATTATGTGACAATAAAATAATCTCAAAGTGTACGAATGACATTGGAATAGAAGAAGGTGATCTTGTTATTTTTCTGTACTTTGTGTTGCTATTCATAAAAAAACTTGAAAGAATTGCTTTAATTTTTTGGTGGAGCAAATATCAATTCATATGTAACTTATTTTCAGTTTAATCTCTGCTTGTTCATTGGAAGGTTTCTGTTATTTTGGATTTGGAGTCAGCAGTGATGATTGCTGTTGTTCCCTTGGCTCCTATGCCTGCTACATTGGTCCAAAATGTATTTATCAGTGTAATTTTGAAGGGAACTGGTGCAATTGATTATCCATACTTCATATTTGAAATTCAGTTGGAAGAATAGTATGAGGACACTGACCTTGTTCTTCCAATGCAGGCACTTCATACACCAGATAATTCTCCCCCCGCAAGTATATGCAAGTTTTTTGTGTTTTTACTTTTCCGTTGTAGGATAGTTTGAAAGAAGCCAATTTGCTCATGGAAAATTTTATCAATGCTCATTTTGCCTCTCCCTTCAAACTTTTTTGCTGAATTCTCTAAGGAAGAGAAGAACTGTCTATAAATTGTGGTGTTAATAAATTCATGCTTTTCTAGACACTAACACTAGGACCAAAACAACTGGAATTGAGAAAGTAGATTTTAGAACATAATAAAAATATGTTTTAAAATGGTGACTGGAAGGGAAAAGGGGAGGGAGCTGCATTTCTTTCTTGTTAACAGCTTTGGAGCTGCTATGAAGCTCCTTATATGAAAGAGTGGTGTGAGATTTAGTGATGAATGCCAAGAAATTTTAAGGAACATGTACTTGTATGAAGCAGTCTATTCAAAAGTTGCAGAAACTAGAGATTGGAAACTATAAGTTAGGTGATATTGTAAGCCACGAGTTATCTCCTTTGTAGTAAGTTAGCAGCTCGAGGCTGTACTTTTTGGTGTAACAGCTCTCTCAAGCTTTGCAAAGTGATTAAAAGTTTGTTTTTGCAGCTGATTTCATGTTTTCTTTGGAGCTATCTCAGATCTACTTTAACAGAATAGGGAGAGCATAAGGCTGTGTATTTGGTCAGATGATGCAAAATTTTGAACAGCTATTGCTTCTTTAGGATTGTGTCAGAAGTGTGAGTTGTGCTTCATCTGTTATCAGTGGAAGGTGAGTTTTTCATTAGCTCTGAAGTGTTCCTGGAATTCAGTTTTGTTTTTGCAGCACTAAATCTGAGAGGTTAACCTGACACTGCACAACTCTACGATTGTGGTAAATATCTATTTCAGTTCATTAGTGGCTATGTGAAACAACATTTTAAATTGCAGAAAGTTTGTTAAAGTTAACAAGATTTGTCAGAAAACAAGATTTTGGATAATCATTATATCCTGAACTCTTTGTATGTACCACAACAAAAAATGTTTGTAACAAAGCTTGTTATAGATTGACCTACCAGCAACTGTCTTCAGATTAATTTGCTATAAATTATGTAATTAAAAAAAAAATGAGAGCAACTGGAAATAAAACAAAAGTAATATTGTTTTATTTAATATTTATTTTTGCATATTCATTAAATTTTATTGGCTATGTCACTGGCCTAATTATATTTGGAAAAGTTATGGTGCATCTCCTTGAATCACACTTGACCTTCTGATGTTCGTACTCCCACAGTGTTCTTCGATGGGGATTTGCCAACAGTTGAGGGCAATCAATACAGCCAGCAAAGGCCATGGAACCAGGCAAATCCCAACCATAGTTCAGAATTGCCTGCATCACTGGCCAAGGTGTTCTAGTACAGTTACAAAACTGGCAGGGACCCAACAATGAGGGAAAATTACCCAGTTTTGTTCACAAACCATTGGCACTAATTGATCTTTTCATTGCAATCCTGTAATACTTAATTGGGCTCTTAACAGGGCTCTCTTAATGTTGAAGAAGAACCCTTCTCTTTGTACTGAATATTTTTTGACAAGTTAAACTCAAGCATACCTCGTCCAAATCAGACAGTTTGCAATCATTGTCAAGGTGATAGAAGCTGTAATTGACATTAACTGGCACCTCCTTGCCAATAATCTGTTCACTGATGTTTAATTTGGCTTTGTCAGGGTCACTTGGCTCCTAACTTCTTGGTTTCGTTCAAGCCTAAACCAAAGAGGTGAATACCAGAGGTGCTGTGAAACTCCTGACATTTGACTGAGTGTGGTATCTACTTTGTGAGGAGATTCGGGACATCACCAAAGACTCTTGAAAACTTCTACAGGTGGACCGTGGAGAGCATTCTGGCTGGTTACATCCCTGTCTGCCACGGAGGTGTCAATGCTCAGGTCAAGAAAAAAAACGAGGATTGTTAACTTGGCCAGCGATATCGCGGGTACCAGACTTCACCCCGTCAAGGACATCTACAAGAGGTGGACGTAATAAGGCAGCCTCTGTCCTAAAGGACTCACCACCAAGGCCATGCCTTTATCATGCAGCTACCAACATGAGGTCCTCCATCAGCCAGCTCCCCACCATGACTACCAGCCCCCCCACATCTCCATCGGGCACACAAAACTCAAAACGGTCAACCAGTTTACCTATCTCGGCTGCACCATTTCATCAGATGCAAGGATCGACAATGAGATAGACAACAGACTCGCCAAGGCAAATAGCGCCTTTGGAAGACTACACAAAAGAGTCTGGAAAAACAACCAACTGAAAAACCTCACAAAGATAAGCGTATACAGAGCCGTTGTCATACCCACACTCCTGTTCGGCTCCGAATCATGGGTCCTCTACCGGCACCACCTACGGCTCCTAGAACGCTTCCACCAGCGTTGTCTCCGCTCCATCCTCAACATCCATTGGAGCGCTCACACCCCTAACGTCGAGGTACTCGAGATGGCAGAGGTCGACAGCATCGAGTCCACGCTGCTGAAGATCCAGCTGCGCTGGATGGGTCACGTCTCCAGAATGGAGGACCATCGCCTTCCCAAGATCGTATTATATGGCGAGCTCTCCACTGGCCACCGTGACAGAGGTGCACCAAAGAAAAGGTACAAGGACTGCCTAAAGAAATCTCTTGGTGCCTGCCACATTGACCACCGCCAGTGGGCTGATAACGCCTCAAACCGTGCATCTTGGCGCCTCACAGTTTGGCGGGCAGCAGCCTCCTTTGAAGAAGACCGCAGAGCCCACCTCACTGACAAAAGGCAAAGGAGGAAAAACCCAACACCCAACCCCAACCAACCAATTTTCCCTTGCAACCGCTGCAATCGTGTCTGCCTGTCCCGCATCGGACTGGTCAGCCACAAACGAGCCTGCAGCTGACGTGGACTTTTTACCCCCTCCATAAATCTTCGTCCGCGAAGCCAAGCCAAAGAAGACAAAGACCAACATGAAAAAGATACAGGAGCCTGAAGGCTCCTGAAGCTACCTCTTTTTCTCACTTATTGTCCTGTAGTCCCACAATTTACATGGCTATCAACTCACCAAATGCTGCACATCCTGCAGTGTTCCCCATTTTGGGTGTGGTGAATCTTTGTCCTTTTTAAAAAAATATTTTAACTGTGTTCCGTTTTGTGCTGATTAACCACTGCGTTCCAAGATCAATCGTATGTAATATCTGTACCTTCTTAATAAAACCACTCCTTCCATATTTCTAATCCTACAGTTTTGTCTTTAAAATTCTGTCTAACCTTGTGAAATGTGTTATTTGCCAGTTATACCGTTTTTATACTATCTGTTCACATCCTTTTCAGTACGAGCATTAATGATGTTCCCCATTGCATAATTTCAGGCACAAGATGAAATTGGTGTACCAACACCCTTTGAGGGAACAATTAGAAAGCACAAACGTAGGCAGGGCAAGAATACACAATCTTTGGCATGGAGATTTCATATCCTGACAGTATCAGACAAGAAAAATTGAAAGGAACTGGTTTAACTGTCTAAGTTGTCAATGGGGAGATGGAATTGGTGGCTAGAGAATATAGTCTGTGACAGAGAGAATGCAAGCACAGGAAGAGAAGTTATTGTGCTCAAGTTTCAGGCTTCGACAGTTTTCTTCACCACCCCTTCTCTCCCCCCCTCCCCCCCTTAAATTTTGAGAATGTACTATTAGTTTTGAAGAGGTTCGGTGTTCCTGTGTGTGTGTGTGTGCGCACAAGGCATCAGTGTTAATTGTAAATTAAACTGATAATTTTTAGATTGTTATTGGTGCAGAGTTTTACAGATGATCATTGAGATCCAACTATCCACCATTAACTCATGTTATTGTGTTCGATCTGATCCTATCTAGATCTATTATGTATTTAAGTTTTTTTTTAATTTTTTATTTTTCACACCATAAATCACATTAGCCATGATATACACTATTTCTTTTTCACACATATACAGTGACTTTTTCTCCCCCCCCCCTTTCCTCCCAAACCACCCCCCCACCCCCCCCTCTCATCCATTTTAGGTATACAATCTAGGTTGCATTAAGCCAGTCAGACAATGTTGTCATTCAACAAAATTACACCAGAAATTCTACTGAGTCCATCCTTTTCTTTCCTTCTCCTTCCATCAACTTAGGTAATGTTTGTCCCCGGTAGGTTTTCACTATTGTATTTAATGTAAGGCTCCTATACTTGTTCGAATATTTCAATATTATTTCTTAACCTATGTTATTTTTTCTAATGGAATACATTTATTCATTTAAATTTGGTAGTTTCTTCCTTTTAATTTGGTTATGTATTCCATTAATATTTAAAGACATATAGTTCAGCGTAGCCCTTTTATATTTTGTTTATCTTCTCTTTCCGTTTTTCCATCATTACCTTTCCTCCTTTTCCATTTCTGTTTTCTTATTTTCAACTCTTTATTAGACAACATTCCTACAACATCCAACATTTTCCTTATTCTCCTATTTCTATCTTATTTATCCCCAATCTCCCCTTCACCTCCTGAGTTGTCCTTTATCCCTTGTCGGACAACCACATCTCCCCTCTCCATTTGGATTTGCGAATCCACTCGCAAGCGTCAACTGATTTTGCAGTGACCGCTATTTCCCCCCACCCCGCCTCCCCCAGAAAAGATTTCACTTTTCATATGTCACAAAGGTCACTCTTTTAATTCCCTCCTTATTCTCTCTATTCCATTACCTTCCCTTATTAATTCTTGTCTATACTATCTATATTTTCCTCTAAGTACAGATACATTCATGCATGCTCATTGTCTCTATTCACTCTTATACCTCTTTACCCGCATACATATCAATCGTGATCATTTTTACTCTCATTACCCGTCTTCATCCCTCAGTCTATTTTTGTCTTTACCCACATCCATATCAATCGTGATCATTTTAACTCTCATTACCCGTCTTCCTCCCTCAGTCTATTTTTGTAATTGTTCTGCAAATTTTCGTGCTTCTTCTGGATCCGAGAATAGTCTGTTTTGTTGTCCTGGAATAAATATTTTCAATACCGCTGGATGCTTTAGTATAAATTTATACCCTTTCTTCCATAAAATCGCCTTTGCTGTATTGAACTCTTTTCTCTTCTTTAGGAGTTCAAAACTTATATCTGGATAAATGAAGATTTTTTGCCCTTTATACTCCAGTGGTTTGTTGCCCTCTCTTACTTTTTCCATTGTCTTCTCCAGTACCTTTTCTCTTGTAGTATATCTTAGGAATTTTACTACAATAGATCTTGGTTTTTGTTGTGGTTGTGGTTTAGAGGCCAATACTCTATGTGCCCTTTCTATTTCCATTTCTTGCTGTAGTTCTGGACATCCTAGGGTCTTAGGGATCCACTCTTTTATAAACTCCCTCATATTCTTGCCTTCTTCATCTTCCTTAAGGCCCACTATCTTTATGTTATTTCTTCTGTTATGGTTTTCCATTGTATCTATTTTTTGAGCTAGTAGTTCTTGTGTCTCTTTAGTTTTTTTATTAGATTTCTCCAATTTCTTTTTTAAGTCTTCTACCTCCATTTCTGCTGCTACTGCCCGCTCTTCCATCTTGTCCATTTTCTTTCCCATTTCTGTTAAGGTCATCTCCATTTTATTTATTTTCTCTTCTGTGTTGTTTATTCTTTTTCTTAAATCCTTAAATTCCTGTGTTTGCCATTCTTTAAATGACTCCATGTATCCTTTAATAAGAGCAAGTATATCCTTTACCTTGCCTATCTTTTCTTCTTCTATTTCCCCATACTCTTCCTCTTCTTCTTCCTCTGGGTTGGCCATCTGTTGTTTCTTTGTTGCCCTTTCCTCCTCTTCTTTCTTGTTTCTATTGTCTTCTGTGGTCTCTTCTTGCTGCAGGTGTTCTGCAGCTGTCGTTGCCGGCTGTGGAGATCGACTCCCCAGCTGGTCCCCCCTCCCGTCGGTGTGTTTTTTTCATTCGCATCGCGCATGCGCGAAGTATCGCACTTTTACTCGGCTCTGCGAGCCATTTTTGTAGTCCATTATTTACCGACCTGAGGGAGCGGGTTTCTCTCTCCGCAGCGGGCCTCTTCGGACAGGTAAGGCCTTCACCTTTTTCCTCCTTTGTCTTCTCTTCCTCTCTTCTTACCGTTGCTTTCGATTTTTCTTTTTTTGTCGCCATCTTCTTTCCACCTTTATACTCACTTTTCTGTAACTTTTATTTCTGTGCCTTTGTGTTTTCCTTTGTTTTTCCCGACTTTTCTGGAGAGGGCTGGAGTTCACCGTCCGGCCACTACTCCATCACGTGACTCCTCTATTATGTATTTAAGTGAAGAAAATTAATATTGTGTGTTTTGGAATGTTATTGCATTTTGATCTACAGATTTAAATTTCATCTCATTTGATTTTGTAAATGTCTTTGTTTATATTCCCGTAGAAGTTGGACTGGGAAGTAGCCGTGAAATGTATAAACAAGAAAAATTTGTCAAAATCTCAAATCTTGCTGGGTAAAGAAATAAAGATATTAAAGGTATGGACTCTCCTTGGCATGTCAACAAATGGTAAAGATGTTAATTGAAGTCAATGTTAATCACTCAAGTTGTTTGCTCATTCTGTTGTACTAAAACAATGCACAAATAGCACAATCAAGTTTGAATTTTGATATGCAGTCCATTAACCCTTTGGCCTAGCTTGTCCACCTTCCCCCAACAACCATTGCATAATTTCAGACTGGAGATAAAATTGGCAGTGCCATCATCCTTTTGGAAACACAAACCTAGGCAGGGCAAGAATATACGATCTTAGGGTTGGAGATTCCATATCCTGACAGTATCAGTCAAGAAAAATTGAAAGGAACTGGTTTAACTGTCTGCTTAAGTTGTCAGTGGGGAGATAGAATTGGTGGCTTGAGAATATAGTCTGTGACAGAGACAATGCAAGCATAGGAAGAGAAGTTATTGTGCATAAGTTTCAGGCTTCGCCAGTTCTCTTCACGTTTCCCCTCCCCCCCCCCCCATTCCCTTGCTGATATGTCTAACATGTCTCATGTACTACCAGATTGAGACCACCTGCAAATTGGAACAACATCTCATTTTTCATCTGGGCCACCCCCCCCCCCCCCCCCAAACTAGATGGCATTAACTTCTCTGGTTTCCATTAAAACCCCCCCCCCCACCTTGCATCTTTGTTTCCATTTCTCTTTTCCTCCAGTTCTTTCTCTCTCTCTTCCCTTTCACCACCTTTGTCCCTCCTCTCCTTTCGCAGAGCCAAAATCAATTCTCACCTTTTCTCTTATCATATCCAATTACCTTTACCTTTTGGTCTGACTTTTCTCCCCCTCCCATTCTTTCCCCTTCTCTCTCCTGACTTTAATTCAGACACTTGCCTGCTTTTCGCTTATACTTTGAAGAAGGGCTCGGGCCTGAAATGTTCATATTATATCTTTATTTCCTATGGACACTTTAAGACCGATTGAGTTCTTCCAGTAATTCTGTGTGTGTTTTACCATAATCACAGTATTTGCAAACTTTTGTGTTTTACTCCAATATAAATTAATCTCATTCTTTTTCCTCATCTGTCCTTGTGGCCATTTTTAATTGTCATTTATCAACCAACACATTTTGGGCACAAGGAGGAAACCAGGGACCTGAGATAAAGCCCATGTAGTCCCAACTAAAACGTGCCAACTTCATCCTTGATCGTGATTGAACTTGGGTTTCTGGATACGATGTGGCAGTAACATTATTTGTGGCCCAACTGTGCCACTCTTGAATCTTGACAGTCAAATCTGAATGTCCACTCTGGCATTTGGATTAAAATGACAGGATGTTGTTGAAATGGAAGGTTAAATCTCATGAGATGAGGGCCATTGGATTCACCACTCAGTGGAAGAGGGAAGTCATGGAAGGGTGCAAGGGTCCATTGTGGGTCGACTGCTGTTTGTCATCTCCATTAATAATTTGAATGGGATGTGGTTAATTGATGAGTAAAATTGCAGATTGGTGGTGTAGTTGGCAGCAAGGAAGGATTTCTAGGTTTTTAAGTGGTAAATGTAATTTAATTCTGACAAATGTGAGGTGTTGCACTTTAGTTCAGTGGTTCTCAACCTTTTTCCACTCACATACCACCTTAAGCAATCCCTATGCCATAGGTGCTCTGTGATTAGTATAAGGGATTGCTTTTTTTTTAAATCAAATTTTATTTAAAAGATTTTTTAAAAACAAAATACAATCAAATAACAGCAAGAAATTTTTAGATACATAAAGGAAAAAAAACCCCTCCCAACCCTTCAGCCAGCTACCTTAAGGGGAGCCAAATACAAAAACAAAACAGAATATATAGAATATTTCAAATTCATATAGTTCAAATAAGAAGACCACATATTAACAAAGAAGGAATATTTATCA
This sequence comes from Narcine bancroftii, assembly GCF_036971445.1. Classification (NCBI taxonomy): domain Eukaryota; kingdom Metazoa; phylum Chordata; class Chondrichthyes; order Torpediniformes; family Narcinidae; genus Narcine; species Narcine bancroftii. Next base: position 6,540,209 of record NC_091482.1, read on the forward strand.
TGCAAGTTGCATGTAATTTTTTCCAACGGAATACAAGCTCTTAATTCATTATGCCATCATACTATTAATCTCCACATTATCTTTCCAAGTACTAGCTACACATTTTCGTGCTACTGGTAACGCTAAGGTACAAATGCAATTTGAAATTTATCCAACCCCAATCCCTTCAAAGGAACCATATAGCCCAACAAAAAAATCGATGGGTTTAATGGTAATTTAATCTTAAATAATTTTTCCAAGACCAATCTAATTCCTTCCTAAAATGGTTGTACTTTAACACAAGACCAAACAGCATGTTTAAAAAAAGTGCCAGTACATAGTCCACATCGAAAACAAGAGTTTGAATGACTAAACCCATATTTTTTCTATTTCTCTGGAGTCAAATATAACTGATTGTAAAAAATTATAATTAACCATTCTATATCTTACATTCGTCAATTTAGTTACATGTCGTGACACATAATCTCCCAATTGTCTTCTGGAAAAATATAAGTTAAATCACTTTCCCATTTAAGCCTAGACTACTCCCATTCCTGTTTATCCATACTATCTTGTAACAATTGATACATATCTGAAATATAACCTTTCTTTGGTATAGAGGAAATCAAAGACTCAAATTTCATTAACATAGGTAAATTCATCTCTTTACCATAATTCTCATTTATCAAAGCTCTGAGTTGATAACGACACAAATAAAGAATTTACAGATATATCAAATTTCTCCCTCAATTGATTAAAGGAAATAAACTGTCCTTCAAAGCAATCCTGAACTATCTTTATACCCTTAGAGTTCCATCTCTTTAAATGATTATTAAACATTGAAAAGGGAATAAGTTGATTATGGTATAATGGAGTTTGAATTGATAGTTTACCCTTCGACCTTAAAACCATATTTATTTTACCCCATATCTTTAACAAGTGCTTTAATATTACATTCCCGCAATAAATTCATATTCCATTTAAATATGAACAGATGTACCTCAACTTCAGAAAAACAAGCCATTTCCACCTTCGCACAACTCGGAGGTTGGTCCATATCCATCAATCTATTAACAAATTTCAACTGAGCTGCTTCATAATAATTCTGAAAATGAGGTAATTGAAGACCACCCAATGCATATTTCCATGTAAGTTTATGTAAAGCTACTCGTGCTAATTTCCTCTTCCATAAAAATTCCCATACTCAAATATTCAAATCCTGAAAGAAATTCTTTGCAAGTAAACAAGGTATCGACCGAAGCAAATATTGGATTCGAGAAAAATATTCATTTTAATAATTTACTCGACCAATTAACATTAACGGAAGATATTTCCTTTAATCAAATCTATTTTAATCCTTTTTAATAAAGGAACATAATTTATATAAAGATTGGTAATCTGCATTTACTGTTACTCCCAAATATTTAATTCATTTCAATTTTATAATATTTTAATATTCTGAATAATCTCCTTCCCCCAACTGGTAATATTTCACTCTTATCCCAATTTACCTTGTATCCAGATAACTCCCCAAATTTCAGAAAGCAATCTTGCAAATATTTCAAAGACTGCTCCGGTTCTGTCAAATAGACTAACACATCATCCGCAAATAAATTATTCTTATATTCATCATCTGCAATTCTCATCCCTTTAATCTTATCATTCTGTCGTATTGTCTGAGCTAACGGTTCAATAGCCAATGCAAACAAGGCTGGTGATAATGGACAACCTTGCCGAGTCGACCGTGTTAATTTAAATGGTAAAGAAGTTTGACCATTTGTCACCACCCTAGCAATTGGGTTTTTATATAAAGCTTTAAGCCAACCAATAAAATAAGGGCCAAAATCAAACCTGTTTGATCTACATGTATCAACTGAGGTAAATATTTAGCAAGTCTATTCGCTAATGCTTTCACCATAATTTTATAATCTACATTTAGTAAAGAAATATGCCTAGACAAAGATTATTTCAGTGGATCCCTATCTTTCTTAAAATCACAGTAATTATAGCACTCGAACAAGATTTCGGCAACATCTGATCCTCGGTTATTTACTGTAGAACATCTCCAAATACCGAGGATAAATCTTCATAAAATACTTTATGAAATTCAGCTGAAAATCCATCAACCCCTGGTGACTTCCCATTCGGCATCTCTTGTATAACTTCTTTAATCTCGAAATCTGTAAATGGAGCTTCTAATTCCCTAACCTCCTTCTCTCCTAAAATAGGTAAATTTAATTTAGATAAATAAGAATCAATAGAACCAGCTTCCTGCTTTCCCTCAGAAGTATATAATTGTTGATAAAATGAGTAAAACTGGTCATTAATTTCCTGAGGTTTATAGGTAACTATTGAATTCTTTTTAACAGCATTAATAATTTGCCATGTCTGTTTTGTTTTTAATTGCCATGCTAACACCTTATGAGCCCTCTCAGCTAATTCATAATAACGTTGCTTCGATCGACTAATTAAACGCTCATACTGATAGGTTTGTAGTGTATTATAACGTAGTTTAATCTTTGCTAAAGCCGCCTTTTTATCTTCTGTAACATTTTTCTGAAATTCCTTTTCCAACTCTGCAATTTGTTTCTCCAATGTTAAGCTTTCCGCCACATATTGTTTTTTTAACTTTCATAGTATAACTAATAATTTGCCCACACAAATATGCTTTCAAAGTGTCCCATAATATAAAAATACTACTTACTGTATTAATATTCTCAGCCAGAAATAATGCAATCTTTTCCTTAACAAAAGTTACAAATTCTGGTTTCTTTAATAGGATTGTATTAAGCCGCCTTCTATAAGACAGTTGCACCACTTCCAGACTTGCACAAGAGAAAAACAGCATAGAATGATCCGATATGACCCAGCTTTTATATTTGGCTTGGAGTGCTCTACCTTGTAAATGTGCCGATACCAAAACAAAAATCTATTCTAGAAAATGAATCATGTCGAAATGAATGAAAGGAGAAATCTTTCTCTGTAGGATTTACTCTCCTCCAAATATCAATTAAATTCAAATCTTTCATCAAGGCCCCTAATTGTATTGCTGTCTTTGATTTCCTTATACTTTTCAGAGACCTATCCAACAAAGGATCTAAAACACAGTTAAAATCTCCCCCAACCAAAATATTTTCCTTGGCCTGATTTAACAAAAAAAGCCTCCGACATAAACCTTTAATCATCCACAATAGGTGCGTAGATATTTAACAAAGTCCATGATTCAGCAAAAATTTTACAATTCAACCTCAAAACCCTCCCTGCATTACCTTCAAAGGATTCTAATTCAAACGGTAACTTCTTATGAATTAAGATCGCTACACCTTGGAATTGAAAGAAGAAGAAAATACATGACCAACCCAATCTCTCTCTTCAATTTCATATGTTCTTTTTCAGTCAAATGTGTCTCTTGTAAAAAAAGCAATATCGACTTTTTTTTTCATATAAGCCAATACTTGTTTAAGCTTAATAGGATTATTCAATCCCTGGACATTAAAAGTGGCAAAGTTCAAGTTAAACATTTCAGTAAAAATTCTACAAAATATCACTCCCCTTTCTAATTCCCTAAATATTCTAAACCCCCCCCCCCGCCCCAGATAAAAATTCCACAAAAACAAAAAAAACTTCCCCTCAGTAAACTACTAAAAAGTAGTAACTCCCCAAAAATCTGGGTGTGGTAAAACCCATTAGTGGCAGACGACTATTGGGTCTCAGTGTCATCCATCCCCCCCAATCAGACTTTCACCAAGTAATTATTCAAACATATTCATCCCAGCGCTTCCAATCCCAATGATTGTTCCGGGTCTTCAATATCAAGAAGACTTTGCATCAATTCAACCTTCTTTCCGTGTTTCCAATTCTTTCCATTTCCATTTACCTTCCTTTTTGGCGACGATAATGGCGACTGACCATATCCTCGCAAATCTGGCAATGAATTAGCAAAAATTAATGCATCATGATCATTTTCAAAAAATTGAGACTGAAAATTTCCATTAAAAAACTTTAAGTACAGCCGGGTAACGAAAGGCAAACTTGTAACCCTTTCGCCACAACACTTCTTTAGCTGAATAAATTCTCAGGGCCTTCTAATAATTTCTTGACTCAAATCTGCATAGAAGAACATTCTGTTATTTTGAACCATCATTGGAGCCTGGTTTTGCCGCGCCTTCTGCACTGCAACTCGTAATATCATTTCTCTATCTTGATATTTCAAACAGCGAATCAAAACTGCCCTCGGTGGTTGACCTGGAAACATTTTTTTTCCTCAATGAACTTGATTTTAATAAATGCCGCTCACTTGAGTGATGAATATGATGCCAAGAAAATAGTTGGACAGCCACATTCTTTAGAGATGTGGAGGCCAGATTACTGTATTCCATTGCCACCATTGTCACTTTTGATTGCATTCTGATAAAATATTTGCAGAGCTGATTACCAAACAGTTCAGAATAAACATTCAGTGATTTTGTTGCAATTAAATATGCTCTTAAGATTTTTTCAAAATTGCAATGTGACATTAATATATTGTAATAATTGCATTAGTCTAATTATGCTTTTCAACCCATATTTGAATGTTATACATTTCCATGGCACACAATGAGATTGAAAGTGAATTATATTTGTTTTTGGCCTTCTTTCCAAAAGTACAGGTGAATAGGGCAAGAAGTCTAAAAAAGCTTTGAATTCCTTCAAATGTTTTGTGTGCCTCTCAGTTTTGTTTATGAATGTTTGAAGCATGCTGTGGCTATAAAGTACAGTTTTATTGGAAATTTCAGCCCGTTTTGATACATAACTTTTTTGTAGGAAAGGGTTGAAAGGTTTCACATTGTCCTAGTCCAACAGTTAAAGGACAAATCTATTGATAGTAATGTAGCTTTATAATTTTAAAGTTAATTTTGTGCACTTCATTTTAGGAACTTCAACATGAAAACATCGTTGCACTTTATGATGTTCAGGTAAGATTATCTTTTGTCCCCACATTAACGATGATCTTTTTCAAAGAAAATTTATAATGTGGAACTTCCTTCTCAGTTCAGACCTTGGGAATAACTTTGGACCCGATTTACTTTAAACCACGCACCATTTATTTGCAACTTGCATCGCTCAATTGATGTAGTCTCACTCATGAAGCTTAGATCTCCAGAACCAAGTGAGCCCCAGCCTCAAATGAGGTCCGAGGCAGCTGCTAACGCATTTATTATGCACTTCTGCATATCTCTGCCAGACACCTTGGTTTAGGAATTCACAGCTACCTCATGCTGCAGGCATTTTTTATCCATCTTGAGCACCTCAGCATCAATTTATCATTTTTTATTTTTCACACTGAACCATATCAACCAAAATACATCCAAACATTTCCCTCTTAAATGTACACAGTGGCATTTACCTTCCCTCCCCCCTCCAAAATACAATAGACATTCAACATGTACAATACAATAAAACAATTAAACAATGTCATCACACAATGAAAAATAAACAAGAAAAATGCGTCATCTACTTTTACACCCTGGATCAAGTCATTTTGTCTTCTTATCATTTTAGGGGGTGGAAGTACGTGGTAGGCCCTCTCTGTTGTGTTCCATGTACGGTTCCCAAATTTGTTCAAATAATGTGACTTTATTTTTTTTAATTATATGTTTTTTTTTTCCAATGGAGTACATTTATTAATTTCTATGTACCATTGCTGTATTCTCAGGCTTTCTTCTGATTTCCAATTTGACATTATACATTTTTTTGCTTCAGCTAAGGCTATCATAATAAATCTTTTTTGCGCTTCATCCAGTTTGAGGACTAATTCTTTACTTATATTACTTCGAAGAAAGATCGTTGGATTTTTTGGTATGTTTTTTGTGATTTTATTTAATACCTGATTTAGATCTTCCCAAAACATTCTCACATGCCCAAATTGCATGTACTGTTGTTCCCATTTCCTTCTTGCAGCGAAAACATCTATCTGATAATGTGGGATCCCATTTTTTAAAAAACTTTTAGGGCGTGATATATAACCTGTGTAACCATTTATTCTGTATCATGCGTAACCTTGTGTTTATTATATTCTTCATAGTTCCAGAACATAACTTTTCCCATGTTTCATTTTTTATCTTTATGTTTAGATCTTTTTCCCACTTTTGTTTGGGTTTATATCTTATTTCATCATTTTCCTTCTATTGCAGCATGATGTACATGTTCGTTATAAATCTTTTAATTATCATTGTGTCTGTAATCACATATTCAAAACTGCTTCCTTTTGATAATCTCAATCTGGTTCCCAATATATCTTTTAAGTAGGCTTTCAGTTGATGGTATGCAAACATTGTACCATGAGTTATTCCATATTTGTACTTCTATATATTGAGTAAATGTTGCAAAACTGGTGAGTTTTTATATTGCGCCAGCTTTTCATCCCACTTATAAAGTATATGTTCCGGTATCTTCTCCCCTATTTTATCTAGCTCTATCTTAGTCCAGTGTGGTTGTTCCCTTGTCTGATTCTCTTTTTTTTTGGCTTGGCTTCGCGGACAAAGATTTATGGAGGGGGTAAAAAGTCCACGTCAGCTGCAGGCTCGTTTGTGGCTGACAAGTCCGATGCGGGACAGGCAGACACGATTGCAGCAGTTGCAGGGGGAAATTGGTTGGTTGGGGTTGGGTGTTGGGTTTTTCCTCCTTTGCCTTTTGTCAGTGAGGTGGGCTCTGCGGTCTTCTTCAAAGGAGGTTGCTGCCCGCCAAACTGTGAGGCGCCAAGATGCACGGTTTGAGGCGTTATCAGCCCACTGGCAGTGGTCAATGTGGCAGGCACCAAGAGATTTCTTTAGGCAGTCCTTGTACCTTTTCTTTGGTGCACCTCTGTCACGGTGGCCAGTGGAGAGCTCGCCATATAACACTATCTTGGGAAGGCGATGGTCCTCCATTCTGGAGACGTGACCCATCCAGCGCAGCTGGATCTTCAGCAGCATGGACTCGATGCTGTCGACCTCTGCCATCTCGAGTACTTCGACGTTAGGGATGTAAGCGCTCCAATGGATGTTGAGGATGGAGCGGAGACAACGCTGGTGGAAGCGTTCTAGGAGCCGTAGGTGGTGCCGGTAGAGGACCCATGATTCGGAGCCGAACAGGAGTGTGGGTATGACAACGGCTCTGTATACGCTTATCTTTGTGAGGTTTTTCAGTTGGTTGTTTTTCCAGACTCTTTTGTGTAGTCTTCCAAAGGCGCTATTTGCCTTGGCAAGTCTGTTGTCTATCTCATTGTCGATCCTTGCATCTGATGAAATGGTGCAGCCGAGATAGGTAAACTGGTTGACCGTTTTGAGTTTTGTGTGCCCGATGGAGATGTGGGGGGGGCTGGTAGTCATGGTGGGGAGCTGGCTGATGGAGGACCTCAGTTTTCTTCAGGCTGACTTCCAGGCCAAACATTTTGGCAGTTTCCGCAAAGCAGGACGTCAAGCGCTGAAGAGCTGGCTCTGAATGGGCAACTTAAGTGGCATCGTCTGCAAAGAGTAGTTCACGGACAAGTTTCTCTTGTGTCTTGGTGTGAGCTTGCAGGCGCCTTGTCTGATTAAAAATCTGATAAATACCTTAATTGTGCTGTTCTATAATAATTGTTAAAGTTTGGTAACTGCAAACCACCTTGGTTATACCTCTCTGTTAATTTATCTAACACTACCCTCGGTTTCCCCCCCCTTTCCTTATTATTCTCTTTAGTTCATTAAAGAATTTCTCTGTTAAGGGAATTGGTAACGATTGAAATAAGTATTGTATCCTTGGGAAGACATTCATTTTAATGCAATTTACCCTCCCTATCAACATTAGCAGTAATTCTTTCCAATGTTCTAAGTCTTCCTGCTATTTCTTTATTAGTGGCTGATAATTTGTACAAGTGGCTTAAATTATTATCTAACTTAATACCTAGGTATCGGATTGCTTGTGTTTGCCATTTAAATGGTAATTCTTTTTTAAATTCTGTATAATTTGCATTACTCATTGCCATCACTTCACTTTTATTTGCATTGATCTTGTACCCCGATATTTCTCCATATTCCTTCAATTTCTTATACAGTTGTTTTATTGATATTTCTGGTTCTGTTAAGTATACTATGATGTCATCTGCAAATAAACTGATTTTATACTCCTCCTTTATTTTTATCCCTTTTATTTTCTGTTCTTATCAGTTCTACCAATGGTTCTGTTGTTAAAACGAACAATGAGGGATATAATGGACATCCCTGCATAGTTGACCTACTTAATTTAAATTGCTTTGATACATATCCATTTACTGTTACCTTTGCCAATGGTCCATTATATAATGCTTTAATCCAATTAATATATTTTTCTGGTAGATTGAACCTCTGTAATACTTTGAATAAATAATTCCATTCTACCCTGTCAAAGGCTTTTTCTGCGTCAAAAGCAACAGCCACTGTTGACTTCTTATTTCCTTGAATTGCATGAATTAGATTAATAAATTTACAGATATTATACGCTGTTCGTCTTTTCTTAATAAATCCAGTTTGATCTTGTTTACTATTTTTGGTACACAGTTGGCCAATCTGTTTGCTGATAATTTCGGTATTATCTGAATTAAGTAGAGATATTGGTCTATATGATGCTGGTGTTAGTGGATCCTTCCCCGTCTTTGGTATTACTGTAATTATTGCTGTCTTACATGAATCTGGCAAGTTTTGTGTTTCTTCTACCTGGCTCATTACTTCCAGGAGAGGAAGAATTAATAACTGTTTAAATGTTTTATAGAATTCTATTGGGAATCCATCCTCTCCAGGCGTTTTATTGTTCGGCAGCTTTTTTAATATATCCTGTACTTCCTCTATTTTAAATGGTTTAATTAGTTTGTTTTGTTCCTCTTGCAATTTCAGCAGTTCGATTTTAGTTAAAAACTCTTCTATTTTATCATCTTTCCCCTCGTTCTCAGTTTGGAATGATTGTTCATAAAATTCCTTAGTTCTCATTAATCTCCATTGAATTATATGTAATTTGTTTGTCCTTTTTACTTGATGCCAATACAGTTCTTTTAGCTTGTCCTGTTTCAAGATGCCAGGCTAATATTTTGTGTGTTTTTTCTCCTTGTTCATAATACTTTTGCTTTATTTCCATCATGTTCTTCACCTTATACGTTTGTAATGTTTCGTATTTTATTTTTTTGTCCGCCAATTCTCTTCTTTTTGTTATATCATCCCTTGTTGCTAGTTCCTTTTCTGTACTTACTATCTCCCTTTCCAACTGTTCTATTTCCCGATTGTAGTCCTTTTTCATCTTACTTACATAACTTATTATCTGCCCTCTAATGAACGCTTTCATTGCATCCCATAATACAAATTTGTCTTTCACTGATTCCATATTTATTTCAAAGTACATTTTAATTTGGCGTTCAATAAGTTCTCTAAATTCCTGCCTTTTAAGTAGCATGGAGTTTAACCTCCATCTATATGTTCTTGGTGGGATGTCCTCCAGTTCTATTACTAATAACAGGGGTGAATGATCAGATAGCAATCTAGCTTTATATTCAGTTTTCCTAACTCTCCCTTGAATATGGGCAGACAACAAAAACATATCAATCCTTGAGTATGTTTTATGCCTATTCGAATAATATGAGTATTCCTTCTCTCTTGGGTGCTGCCAACTCCATATATCCATAAGTTTAATTTCCTGCATTGATTTAACCATAAATTTGGCCACTTTATTCTTTTTACTTGTCTTTTGTCCAGTCTTATCCAACATTGGATCCAAATTAAGGTTAAAATCCCCTCCTATCAATATATTTCCTTGCGTATCGACAATCTTCAAAAAAATATCTTGCATAAACTTTTGATCCTCTTCATTAGTTGCTTGTCTCACTTTGCTGGGCTTCTTGCTTGGCCTCTTGCTGTTGGTCCTCTTCTTCTGGGCTACTCATCTGTTGGGCCTCCTGCTACTGCTCTTCTTTCATATATTGAGCAAATTCCAAAATTTTGAATATATCTGACAATTTCTCATTACATACCTCCCTGCTGGATCTATTATTTCCTCCTCTATTTTGATTGATACATTTTTATTAATTAATATAGCTACACCTCAAACTTTTGTATTATATGATGCTGCCGTTACGTGTCCTACCCAGTCTCTCCTTAATTTATTATGTTCCACTTCAGTTAGATGCGTTTCCTGCACAAATGCTATGTCTTTTTTCTTTTTTCAGTAAATGTAATAGCCTCTTCTGTTTAATTTGGTTATGTATTCCAATATTTATAGTCGTATAATTCAACATGGCCATCTCATAACGTTTATACCTCATTTCTGCTTCCTCACCACCACCATCCCCATTTTCATCTCTGTTTTTCCTTTTTAAACTCAATGTATGACAAAACATTTAAAACATAAAATATTTAAACAACTCCCACATCCAATATTCCCTTAGCCCCAAATGTCACCCCCCCCTCTCTGAGTTGCCCCTTATCCCTTGCTGGGCAACCACAACTCCCCTCTCCATTTGGATTGCGAACCCGCTTGCACGCGTCAACTGATTTTGCAGTGACGGTCATTCTCTCCCACCCACCCCCCACCCCCGAAAAGACTTTTTTTTTACACATAACAAAGTTCACCCACTTTTTTTTATTTCCCCTTACTTCCCTTCTTTCCCTTCTTTAGTTCTTGCATGTACATTTTTTTTACATTTTTGTTTTTTATCACCGTTCTTTCTTCTTGTTGCATCCCTTCATCTCCTTCTGTCCTGCAGGCGTTCTGCAAATTCTCGTGCTTCCTCTGGATCTGAGGACAGTCTGTTTTGCTCCCAAGGGATAAATATTTTAAGCACAGCTGGATGTCTTAACATAAACTTAGAACCTTTTTTCCATAGGATCGATTTTGCTGTATTAAACTCCTTCCTCTTCTTTGAGAGTTCAAAACTTAGGTGTGGGTAAAAAAAAAAAATTTTTGACCCTTGTATTCCAATGGTTTATTGTCTTTTCTAATTTCATTCCTTGTCCACTCCAGTATATTTTGTCTTGTCATATATCTCAAAAGTTTTACTAAAACTGATCTTGGTTTTTGATGTGTCTGTGGTTTCGGAGCTAATGTTCTGTGTGCCCTTTCTATTTCCATTCCTTCCTGTATTTCTGTCATTCCCAGGACCTTTGGGATCCATTCTTTTATAAATTCCTTCATATCTTTGCCTTTTTCATCTTCCTTCAGGCCCACTATTTTTATGTTGTTTCGCCTACTATAATTTTCGAACATATCAATTTTCTGAGCTAACAACTCTCGCTTTCTTCCAATTTTCTTCTGAAGTCATTCACTTCCATTTCTACAGCTGTTTCTCGTTCTTCCACATTTTCTAATCTTTTCCCTATTTCTGTCATGACCAGCTCTCTTCTATTCACTTTTTCTTCTGTACTTTTCATTTCACTAAATTCTAATGTCAACCATTCTTTTAATGCTCTCATTTGTTCTTGAAAAACAAACTTTAATCTATATTCTGACCATCTGTTTTACCTTCTATTTCTCTGTGCAGATCTTGATCTTCTTCTTCCTCCTCTTCTGTGTCTGCACCTGTGTTTGTGTCGATGAGTTGCTTGTCTCACTTTGCTGGGCTTCTTGCTTGGCCTCTTGCTGTTGGTCCTCTTCTTCTGGGCTACTCATCTGTTGGGCCTTCTGCTACTGCTCTTCTTTCCTTTCACTCCCTTTCCTGTCGCTTTCCTCTTCTTCTAGCTGAGAGCCCTGGTGTTGGGCATCCCTTAGCCGGTCGTGTTGTGTTTGCCCGCTCCTCAGCTGAGCCCCCCTCCCGTCGGTGTTCTCCTTCTCCTTAGTAAGCGCGCTGTGCATGCGCAGTTGTGCACTTTTGTTTGGCTCAGAGAGCCATTTTTGCAGTCTCGCGGTCGGGTGGGTCGCGACTCTGCGGGGTCATCACCAACCTCAGAGAACGGTCTCTCTTCTCCACGACGGCTCCCTATTTCTTCATACAGGTAAGGCCTTCTCCTGGTGTCTTCTTTTTTTCCCGTTTTTACTTTTTCCTTCTTGGGTGCCATTCTCTTTCTTTTCTCTACAACTTTATCTTTTATTTGTTATGTTTTGTATTTCTTGAACTTTGTATTTTCTTCACTTTATTTCTTCTTTTCTGGAGAGGGCTGGTATTCCCCTACCGGCCACTACTCCATCAAGTGACTCCCCAGCACCTCAGCATCAATCAAATCAGCACTGATCGTTCCTGTGCAACCATTGTACACATTTAGTAAGGGTTGTTAAGCCATTAACAGGTAGTTTATGGCTGTGAATATATTTAGATGTGTCCCAATTCTTTTTCTTATGTACAATTCCTCAATAACATCTATTGTTTAATGCAAGGAATTAGTGAGTATTCCTATGGACATGAGTTAAATTGATTTTTTTCCCGTGATTTTCTCGTCACTGCAGTCTAAAAACTGTAAATAGTAAATATTTCTTGGGATAAATAACTTATTTCTCAAAATTAATGACCTGTGTGAAGGGTTGTAACTTGAGTGATCATAATGTGTGATGAAAGAGAATTCAAAAGCCTGTCTCCTTGTACCTAAGAAAATAACATTTGTTTTCATGCTTTGTACTTGAGTGACTTCCTTGAATGTAGCCGAAATTTGATATGCAACTACAAGATCAGCTTTAGTAGATTTTGCTGTTGCCAAGCACTTACCGATATGTATATAAACTTGAAGGAAACTATGCTGTAGAAACTCAGCAGGTCATGTAGAAACTGTAGGCCCTTTCAAATGTGGCAGTTAGAAAGGGTCCAACTCAGTCAACCCTGTATGAACCCAGTTAAAACTGATCTCACCAAGATTTGAAGTTGAATTTTCATTTTGATATTCTCGATAAACTTTTCACCACAAACTGCTCCTCCTGAAACTGCTCAGGCCATGCCTGACCTCTGAAATAGCAGATGAGCTCACTCCCGATCCACATATCACAGATCAATGGCATTGGATGCGAGCTGTGGTCGTGTCCATTGGCATTTGAACAGGAAAATGACTGTCCGCTTACTCTGGTGATGTTAGCACTTGTGTGTTGGCGCCACAGGGATACCCCTGGCTGAAGCGCCTGCCGTGATTGGGGGGGAGAGAGGGGTCACTGCTGTGGGGCCGGGGGAGAGAGGAGGCCCACAATCGGGGGGGGGGGGGGGGGGGGAGAGGAGTGGGGTGCCACGATCAGCAGGAGAGAGAGAGGTGGCTGCCGTGCTATGAACTGCACGTTCGCAGTGATAGCTCAGCATTCATGACAGTGGAACATTGTTGAGGGGGCACACGATTGACGGGGTGGGTATTGATTGATGGTGGGTGGTGAATAACGGGTGGCGACTGACTACTGATAGTTCTTCCCGTGAGTGTGTGACACGTCACTTACTGCGTCATTTGCAGGGGTGGGATCCCCCTTAAATTGCTGGGTTGGCAATTTAATGGGTCGATTTCCCTCTGCAATTTAAAAGGTGTTTCGAGCACCTTTGCCCCAGTTATCACCCTGGGTGGTTCAGTTTAAAAGGGTCTTGTGGTTGTAGTGGAATACACTTTTCTTCTCTTCAGCACTTTTGTACATTGCACTACAATTAAACTACAACAAAACTCTCCTGACACTTGGAGGGAAACTGTTGTAAGAAAAGAAGAAATAGGAGCAGGAGTCGGCCATCCAGCTTGTCACGTCTGCTCTGCCATTCAATGAGATCTTGGCTGATCTGATGATAGGCTCATCTCCACCTACCTGCCTTTTCCCCAGATCCTTAATTCCCCTACGATGTAAAAATTTATCCAACTTTGCATTGAATATATTTACTGAGGTAGCTTCTGCAGATTCGGTGGGTAACGAATTGCACAGATTCACCACCCTCTGGGAAAAGCAGTTCCTCCTCCTCCAGTCTACTACCCTAAATCTTGAGGCTCCATCCCCAAGTTCTGGTCTCTCCCACCAATGGAAACCACTTACCTAACTCTATCTTATCTATGCCTTTCATAATTTGTATGTTTCTATAACCCCACCCCCCCCCCTCCTTTTGGTGCCCCCAAAAGTTTGATAGTGGTGTGATCCTGGGCGTCATCCACTGTGCAAGATATAATAAATTATGTCACTTAGGATGAAAGCGGTTGGGCATCTTTCTTTGAATGTTGGGAAGCTCGATCAAGCAATGTGGAATTTGCATAATCTGTCAATCCCACATGTATATTGCCTATTGAATCTTACAATTTAACAGAAGGGGTTGTCGAATTTATGAATAGATTTGGATTACCAATGCCTTGTCAGTGGCCAAGAACTGCAGATACCAGCTGGTTGCTGGATGAAGTTTTTCGCACATCTGATAACGGGCAGAGGTGTTTACAAATGGTCGAAAACAGTACCTGCTGTTGTGCGGTTACACCAAGTGTAACATTGCTGAATATCCTTGTCCTGACAGCAGGGAACAGTCATCAGCACCTGAGCAAAATAATTAAAGTCTAATCATTATATAAAACCTTTGCTCTTCCTTTCCTTGGTTGCTGGAAACACTATTTCTAATGATATTAGAGTTGGAATTTGGGAAATAATTTTTCCCTGCTTTTCTCTCTCTCCACCCTCCCCATTATTTATTCAGTTCATCTGCTAAAATAAACTGCGGCATATTGTCCCGGGCACTTGAAGAAAATTGTTACCATTGTTTTTCAGAAGGCTTTTTTATACTTCCCCACCCAAATTATCAGAGATGAAGCTGAGCTGTAGATAGAGGACAGTAATAAAACTAAGATTATAGTACTTGTTTTTTTTTGTTTGAGCCACTTTGTAGTTCCACTGTTCTTTTGTTTTGGTTTTGGTGCTGAATGACTACAATAATATAGCAGCTTTTTTTGAAAACACCCCATGTGCAATGCGGCATGTTTAATGGAAAATCGTGGCGACTGAGGAAATCTGAAGTTCCAGCATCCTGACGGAGGGGATTGTTTTTTCATTGATACTGGTTTGCATCCAATGCCATTGATCTGTGATATGTGGATCGGGAGTGAGCTCATCTGCTATTTCAGAGGTCAGGCACGGCCTGAGCAGTTTCAGGAGGAGCAGTTTGTGGTGAAAAGTTTATCGAGAATATCAAAATGAAACTTCAACTTCAAATCTTGGTGAGATCAGATTTCCAGAGAGAGGTTTTAATAAAACAGGAAATGGCTCAATTTTTCTTTCTTTTAAACCTTTTGATTTTATTTGCAATATAATTGGCATGCTATACAAGTCTCTTGTGTCCTTTTGGGCAATCAGACATTTGAACCATTGGCATAAATTTGAAATATTGTTCAGTTGTAAGCCTGCATTGTACAAAGTGTGGAGAAATCCAGCAGATCACGCGGCATCTATTGGAAGTAAAGGGTTAGCCTGTTCCTTCAAGGGCAGTACTCCAGTAATTTCAACAGTAATGGTTTAAATTAGGGCACCGAGCCTGTGTGAGATAATGGGAAGGTTGGGGACAGGAGAGAACAGGATAACCCTATCCATGAAACAACCAGCCAAGCTATATCTATGACTTAGCCTATAATTAAACCATCCCTAACATTTGACATATACAAAAACAATTAAAAATCTACTATTAAATACAATAAAATTTCAACACATTTTTACAAATAAAAAGTTACTTCAAAATATAAGTAAATTGCCAAGTACTTCCTCCCCTGCAGGAATTCACCTCCATTCAGATAAATCGTGCTGCTGTTTTCCTGCCACGTTACACCTATACCGGTTAAGATTTAGCATAACTACTGGGGACTTGAAGCAAATTGGCCTCAGCCACTGGATTCCATGAGGTGGAAGGAAAATTGCCAACAAAGTATAGCCAGCAAGCTTGGCATTTGTGGCATCGTCAATGCTTGATGAAACGTGCGTGGATAATTTATGGCAAAAATCTTTTTTGTGCAGAACTGCAGACATTTCCTTACAAAGCTCATTTTTACAAAATCAAAAGCCCAGTGGTCTAAAGCCTCCGTCTGTTTTCTTTTCCACAGCTGCTTACTGACTATTCAGCATTTCCAATATTTCCTGCAATTCTTTAGGTTAGCTGTGCACCTACAATGTGCTTTATATTCACGCCCAAGGCTTTATTGTGTTTTGGAGCTCATTTTGGGTTTAGTTGTGCTTGGTTAAGAGACTGCAGATGCTGGAATATAACATAAAAATAAACTGCTGAAGGAACTCAATGAGTCAGATAGCATCCATAGAGGGAAATCAAAGCCCTGCCTTGGGGGTGAGAAAGGGGAGGGAAGATAGGTAGAATACAAGTGCAGAGGGTGAAGAGTTAAAAGGTGACAGATGACCAGAGAGGGGAAAGGATAAGGGACAGATGTGGGAAACGAAGAGTGTGGAAATAGACAGGAGTGATGTGGAAGCACCTAAATGAGGAGGAAAAAAGTGACAGGTGGAGCCGGAAAAGGTGAGTGGGTGGGGGGGGGGTGGGGGGGCGGTGTGGTGAAGGTGGAGATGGGTGCAGAAGCAATAAGATTGGTGGAAGCAAATAAATGAAGGATGGTAACCAGGTGGGAGCAGTGGGGAAAGGGATATAGTGGGCAAATGTGTCAGTGGTGGGCAGGTGCAGGTGAAAGCAAACTAGTTTACTTAGCACATTTAAAACAACTCATATTGACCAAAGTGCTGTACAGATTATAAAGTACATCTTAACTTGAGCAGCTATTTAAAGCGCAGTACAAAACAAGTACAAAACAGGTTTAGAATTGTACATTTAACGTGGTAACAACCACTTGAAACGCTTGCAAGTAAAAATACAACTTCAGCCTGTATTTGAGTTAAAGGAAAGGGCTGATTTGATGGAGGGAGGAATGTTGTTCCACAGTTTGGAGGTTGCTCTCGTGGAGACATGATCTCCCGAGTTTGTGATTTGAGCACGGAACAACCAAGTGTCCTAAATTGGTTGATCTGAGGGGTCTTGAAGTAGATTTGGGTATTAGGAGATCAGTGATGTAGGAGGGGGCTAGTCCATTGATGGTTTTGTAAACAAACTGGAGAACTTTAAAAACCCGAGCCATACTGGCCACCAGTGAAGGGAGGTGAGAATAGGAGTGATAAGGTCCCTTAGTTCCTGTCAGGACCCTTGCTGCTGCATTCTGAACCAGTTGCAGCTGGGATAATGATTACTGACTAGTTCCCGTGTAAAGAGAGTTAGATTAATCTAAATGGGATAAAATGAGGGTGTGGTTTAATGTGGTGGCTAAGTTGCCACTGTATTGGCGATAATTTTTGATGGAGTTGTGGGGGCCAAATAGGATGATGTCAGATTTGCCTTTGTTTCGCAGCAGGAGGTTTTGAGCCATCCAGCACTTCATGTCCTCCACACAGTGATGAGAGTGGTTATCTTTGCTTCATTGTTGGTCTTCAGGGGTGGATAGAACTGGGTGTGATCAGCTAGGTAACGGCTGGGTGACAGGAGTGGAAGGATGAGGCTTTATGATTGGTAGATGAGGAGGAGAAAGGAACCAAGAGGGAATGAAATGGGAAAATTCATTGATGCCGTTGGGCTGTAGACTACCCAGGTAGAATATGAGATACTGATCTTCAAACCTCATCCTAGCAATGGAGGCAGCCAAAGACAGGTTGATGAATCTTTTAGTTGAATGCTTCATGACCAAAATGAATGTAATTCTCTCAAAGCCAAAAAAACCTTCAATGCGGAAAATGTCCATAATATGGTTCTTGATGATAAGTCAGAATTTGTGCTTCTCGTGTGTAAGCTGCTGGAGCCTCTTAGAATGACCTGGCAATCTAATTGACATAATGTTTTTTTTTCCTTGTACACTATTTTTCAATACTTAGATTGACTTCTCATGGTGTAATCAACAGTTGTGTACATAATATTTCAATGAGACTAGATCTGCACAGTCCATGAACTCAAAATCAATATATTATCAGCATTCAGTTCATCTCACTGTCATTCGTGGTAGTTTTTTTTCTTTTGGTGTATGCTGGACTAATGGCTTCATTGACCTGGTGTCCTCAGTCCATCTCTTTGCCTTGTACTGTCAAATCCGACTGGTCAGCTTATTATCATCACTAGTTATCATTTCTCATCTCCTGAGCTTTGTTTTTAATCATACTGTGATATCTGACACTTTCATCCCAACTCAGCAAAAGCAAGAATTTCATTGCTAAGCCCTGCTTTTGGCCTCTTTGAAGCTTGAAAACATTTTAGTGATGGATGTTTTGTTTTACACTTTTGTACATTGCTACTTGTGACTTGATGTGGAACCTTGTCAGGAAGTTTGAAAATCCAAGCACAATTTTCTTGCTTGTTGGTGAAATTTTTTTTAAAATGCAGATGCTGGAAACCAAAATAAAAAGTACTCGGCAAGTTAAGTTAAATCTCAGAGAAGAGAAACAAACCCTTGCTTGTCCAAACATTTAGCTTATTGCTGTTGTGCAGCTTTACTCAGTGTGATAGTACAGATTCTATCACCAATGTGTGTAGGTACAGATTGTAGTGTAGGATGACTGTGATTGGCTGAGAGCGTAGCCACACCAACTGGCAGGTCTTAAAGGGTTGCTCCTAGCCAGACCAGGTCATTCTGGACTGGTCGACCTACTTGTATATGCTCCAGTCTTGTAGTTAATAAAAGCCTTGGTTTGGATCAACAAGTCTTTGGTTCTTTCGACGCGCTCTACAATATTATTAACTAAAAAGTTTTGAAAGGATGGAGCATATGCTACGGCTGAAACGCCTCGACATCGACCCACAGTCGGCTACAGCCTCGAATGACTTTAAGCACTGGGTGAGATGCTTCGAAACATACTTACAGCTCTCTGACCCTGCCGTGATAGAGGACAGCCATTGACTACTAATATTGATGACTATGGTGTCCCCGAGAGTCTACCAGAGCGTCCAGGATGCAACCACTTACGCCGCAGCTATGAAGGTGCTGAAAGGGCTCTACGAGCGACTGGTGAACAGGGTCTATGCTCGGTACAAACTTGCTACAAGGAGGCAACAGCCTGGTGAGTCCTGTGGAGCTTATATTCAGGCACTAAGGGCAATGGGCAGGGACTGTCCCTGCACAGACAACTGCTGCAGAGACCACTGACGATCTCATTCGGGATGGCTATGTGGCCAGGGTTCGATCGAATGAGGTGAGGCAGCGCCTGCTAGAGCACGGGGGAGAAAACCTAGAGGACGTGACCCGGATCGCAGAGACAATGGAGGCTGCAGTCTTAAGTATGGACATACTCTCGGGGCTGGACCCCACATTCTGAAGTGAGTAGGATGCCCACCTTCTACCCTACTACTGCCACTACGCTGCCTGATGCAACCCCAAAGTGTTATTTCTGCGGGAGGAACAAGCATAGCAGGTCCCAGTGCCCGGCGAGAAAAGCCAGGTGCCAGAAGTGCCTTAAAAACTGCCACTTTGCTGTAGTCTGTCGCTCCAAAATGGCCACCGCCAAACACAATGCCTTGTGTGAAGCCCACTCGCCACTTCTTCCTCAGATCTCTCGCCATGGGGCAGACGCCTAGCGCGGAAGGTACAACCCACCCTCGCCGCAATGACGTTCACCCTACCTCACGAAACAACGTCCAACCAGTCCCCAGCCCCGACCTCAACGGCTGCTGCCGACCGGGGACCCGCCACCACTGCGACCGACGCTACCGACCCAGTTCCCACCGACACTGGACATGCCGCCGCGACTGATGCTGCTGACCCGGTACCCCTCGACGCTGCCGACTAGGGACCCGCCACCACTGACAGCAAGCATCGACCCCCAACACTTACCTTTGGCTGGCCGACATCCCCAGCAGGCTGCAGGTAGCAACACCAACTCCTCGACGCTGTCTCTTCAGGCCCATCTGTTTGCGTGACGTCATAACGCACACGTTGCGTGAATTCATCACGCAGGACTCCACTGTCCCTATTACAAGTCTCTGCATCAATAACCCTCAACCAGGATTTCCCCCATCCTCTCACAAAAGCAATGGAACTGATTAAAGTCCATGGACACTATACAAATTGCTTATTTGACTTGGGGTCAACTGACAGTTTTATCCGCCCAGACCTGGCCCACAGTTGCGGACTGGCTGTTCTCCCCACTGCACAGAGAATTTCATTGGTGACCAGATCACACTTGACTGGGGTAAAGGGGTATTGCGTGACGACCCTGAAAGTCCAGGGCATCACGTTCACAGACGAATCCATTCCGTTCCAAGTTGAGAGCGATGCGTCCGAATTTGCACTGGCAACCACTTTGAACCAGGCCGGCCAGCCGGTAGCCTTCTTCTCCAGAACCCTCCAGGGTCCTGAGAGCCGACACCCCTCTGTTGAGAAGGCGGCCCAGGCGACGTGATGGAGTAGTGGCCGGACGGTGAACTCCAGCCCTCTCCAGAAAAGTCGGGAAAAACGAGAGAAAATACAAAGGCACAGAAATACAAGTTAAAGGAAAGTGAATATAAAGGTGGAAAGAAGATGGAGACAAAAGGAGAAAAATCAAAATCAACGGAAAGAAGAGAGGAAGAGAAGACAACGGAGGAAAAAGGTGAAGGCCTTACCTGTCCGAAGAGGCCCGCTGTGGAGAGAAGACCCCACTACCTCAGGTCGGTAGAAAAAGAACTACAACAATGGCTCACAGAGCCGAGTAAAAGTGCGCAACCGCGCATGCGCGACTCCTCGCGCATGCGCGATGCGCATACAAAAAAACACACCGACGGGAGGGGGGACCAGCTGGGGAGTCGATCTCCACAGCCGGCAACGACAGCTGCAGAACACCTGCAGCAAGAAGACACCACAGAAGACAATGGAAACAAGAAAGAAGAGGAGGAAAGGGCAGCAAAGAAACAACAGATGGTCAACCTAGAGGAAGAAGAAGAGGAAGAGGAAGAGTACAGGGAAATAGAAGAAGAAAAGATAGGCAAGGTAAAGGAGGTACTTGCTCTTGTTAGAGGATACATGGAGTCATTTAAAGAATGGCAAACACAGGAATTCAATGATTTAAGAAGAAGAATAAACAACACAGAAAAGAAAATAAATAAAATGGATATGACCTTAACAGAAATGGGGAAAAAAATGGACAAGATGGAAGAACGGGCAATAGCAGCAGAAATGGAGGTAGAAGACTTAAAAAAGAAATTGGAGGAATCTAATAAAAAAACTAAAGAGACACAAGAATTACTAGCCCAAAAAATAGATATAATGGAAAATTATAACAGAAGAAATAACATAAAGATAGTGGGCCTTAAGGAAGATGTAGAAGGCAAGAATATGAGGGAGTTTATAAAAGAATGGATCCCTAAGGCCCTAGGATGTCCAGAACTACAGCAAGAAATGGAAATAGAAAGGGCACATAGAGCATTGGCCCCTAAACCACAACCACAACAAAAACCAAGATCTATTGTAGTAAAATTCCTAAGATATACTACAAGAGAAAAGGTGCTGGAGAAGACAATGGAAAAAGTAAGAGAGGGCAACAAACCACTGGAGTATAAAGGGCAAAAAATCTTCATTTATCCAGATATAAGCTTTGAACTCCTAAAGAAGAGAAAAGAGTTCAATGCAGCAAAAGCGATTTTATGGAAGAAAGGATATAAATTTACACTGAAGCATCCTGCGGTATTGAAAATATTTATTCCAGGACAACAAAACAGACTATTCTCGGATCCAGAAGAAGCACGAAAATTTGCAGAACAATTACAAAAATAGACTGAGGGATGAAGACGGGTAATGAGAGCAAAAATTATCACGATTGATATGTATGTGGGTAAAGACAAAAATAGACTGAGGGATGAAGACGGGTAAGGAGGGTAAAAATGACCACGATTGATATGTATGCGGGTAAAGAGGTATAAGAGTGAATAGAGACAACGGGCATATGTGAAAGTATCTGTAATTAGAGGAAAACATAGAAAGTATAGACAAGAATTAATAAGGGAAGGTAATGGAATAGAGAGAATAAGGAGGGAACTAAAAGAGTGACCTTTGTGACATATAAAAAACGAAATCTTTTCTGGGGGGGGCTGGGTGGGGGGAAAAGAGCGGTCACTGCAAAATCAGTTGACGCTTGCGAGTGGATTCGCAAATCCAAATGGAGAGGGGAGATGTGGTTGTCCGACAAGGGATAAAGGGCAACTCAGGAGGGGAAGGGGAGATTGGGGATAAAGAAGATAGAAATAGGAGAATAAGGAAAATGTTGGATGTTGTAGGAATGTTGTCTGGTAAAGAGTTGAAAATAAGAAAACAGAAATGGAAAAGGAGGAAAGGTAATGATGGAAAAACGGAAAGAGAAGATAAACAAAATATAAAATGGCTACGCTGAACTATATGACTCTAAATATTAATGGAATACATAACCAAATTAAAAGGAAGAAACTACTAAATTTACTGAAAAAGGAAAAAATAGATATAGCATTTGTCCAAGAAACACATTTAACTGAATTGGAGCACAAGAAATTAAAGAGAGATTGGGTAGGACATGCAACAGCAGCATCGTATAATTCAAAAGCAAGAGGAGTGGCTATATTAATTAGCAAAAATGTGCCATTTAAAATAGAAGAGGAAATAATAGATCCAGCAGGGAGATATGTTATGATAAAATGTCAGATATATTCAGAGCTTTGGAATCTACTTAATATATATTCACCTAACGAAGAAGATCAAAAGTTTATGCAAGATATCTTTTTGAAGGTAGCTAATACGCAAGGGAACATACTAATAGGAGGGGATTTCAATCTGAATTTGGATCCAAATATGGATAAAACGGGGAAAAAAATTAACAGGAAGAACAAAGTAACCAAATTTATAATTAAATCAATGCAAGAAATGAAACTTGTGGACATATGGAGGAAACAAAACCCAAAAGAAAAGGAATACTCATACTACTCGACTAGACATAAAACATACTCAAGGATAGACCTATTCCTGTTATCAGCCCACATACAAGGGAGAGTTAGGAAAACGGAATATAAAGCTAGACTATTATCGGACCACTCACCCCTGTTATTGGCAATAGAGCTAGAAGACATCCCTCCAAGAATGTATAGATGGAGATTAAACCCCATGCTACTTAAAAGACAGGATTTTAGAGAATTTATTGAAAAACAATTAAAAATGTACTTTGAAGTAAATACGGAATCAGTGGAAGATAAGTTTATACTATGGGACGCAATGAAAGCATTCATTAGAGGGCAAATAATAAGTTATGCAACCAAGATGAAGAAGGACTATAATCAGGAAACAGAGCAGTTGGAAAGGGAAATAATAAACATAGAAAAAAAATTAGCAATAAAGGAAGATACAACCAAAAGAAGAGAATTGGCGGATAAAAAAATAAAATATGAAACATTACAAACATATAAGGTGGAGAAGAATATAATGAAGACAAAACAGAAATATTATGAACTAGGGGAAAAAACACACAAAATCCTAGCATGGCAGCTTAAGACAGAGCAAACTAAGAAAACGGTATTGGCAACAAGGAAAAAAGACAAACAAATTACATATAATCCAAAAGAAATTAAGGAAAACTTCAGAGAATTCTATGAACAATTATACCGAACCGAAAACGAAGGGAAAGAAGGGAAAATAGATGAATTTTTGACTAAAATTGAACTACCAAAACTACAAATAGAGGAACAAAATAAATTAACAGAACCATTTGGAACAGTAGAAATACAAGAGATAATAAAAAATTTACCAAATAATAAGACACCAGGAGAGGATGGACTCCCAATAGAATTCTACAAAACATTTAAAGACCTAATAATACCGCCCCTCCTGGATGTAATCAACCAGATTGATGAGACACAAAACTTACCAGATTCATGTAAAACAGCAATAATTACAGTGATACTAAAACAAGGGAAAGATCCACTCTCACCAGCGTCATATAGACCAATATCTTTGCTAAACACAGATTATAAGATAATAGCTAAACTATTAGCGAACAGATTAGCAGAACAGGTACCGAAAATGGTAAATTTAGACCAAACTGGATTTATCAAAAAAAGACGCACAACAGACAATATTTGTAAATTTATTAACTTAATTCATGCAGTAGAAGGAAATAAAGCACCGGCAGTAGCAGTTGCTTTAGACGCAGAGAAGGCCTTCGACAGAGTAGAATGGAATTACTTGTTCAAAGTATTGCAAAAATTCAGTTTACCGGAGAAGTATATTAATTGGATTAAAGCATTATATAAGGGACCGTTAGCGAAAGTGACAGTAAATGGACATGTATCAAAGCAATTTAACTTAAGCAGGTCAACGCGGCAGGGATGCCCACTATCACCATTATTGTTTGCGCTAGCTATAGAACCACTAGCAGAATCGATAAGAAGAGATAATAATATAAAAGGAATAAAAATAAAAGACAGGGAATATAAAATCAGTCTGTTTGCGGATGATGTGATAGTGTACTTAACAGAACCAGAACTATCAATAAAAGAACTATATAAGAAATTGAAGGAATATGGAGAAGTGTCGGGAATCAAGATAAACGTAAATAAAAGTGAAGCAATGCCTATGAATAACGCGGATTTCTCAAAATTTAAGGAAGAATCCCCATTCAGATGGCAAACGCAGGCAATAAGATACCTAGGTGTGCAAATAAACAAAAATCTAGGCCAATTATATAAACTCAATTACAATCCACTAATGAAAAAACTACAGGACGATTTAGAGCATTGGAAAGAGCTACCACTAACACTGATAGGAAGGATAAACTGTATTAAAATGAACATTTTTCCAAGGATACTATACTTATTTCAGGCATTGCCAATACAACTGACAGAAAAATTCTTCAAAGAGTTAAAGAAAATAATAAGGAGATTTTTATGGAGAGGGGGGAAACCGAGGATAGCACTAGACAAATTAACAGAATGGTATAAACAAGGAGGCTTACAATTGCCAAACTTCAAAAATTATTATAGAGCCGCACAATTAAGGTACCTATCAGATTTTTATCAAACAAGGGAAAAACCAGACTGGACGAGACTAGAATTAGATAAAATAGGGGAAAAGATACCTGAACACATATTATATAAATGGGACGAAAAATTGGTACAACATAGAACTTCTCCAGTATTACACCATCTCCTCAATATATGGAAGAAGATACATGTAGAAAGAAATAAAATAAATTACCAAATACCAAAACTAATATTGACGCAAAATAAGCTACTCCCTTTTACAATAGACAACCTTGCCTTTAGAAAATGGGAAAAAAAAGGGATTAAAAGAATAGAAAATTGTTTTTCAGGAAGTAGATTCTTATCCTTTGAACAAATGAGAGATAAGTACAATATAACGGGAGATACAGCGCTGGCATATTACCAACTGAGATCCTACTTGAAAGATAAATTAGGAAGCAACTTGAGTTTACCAGAGGGAAGTAACCTTGAATATGTGATTACAGATACAATGTTAATCAAAAGATTTATAAAAAATATGTATATTAAACTGCAAGAAAAGGAAAATGAGGAAACAAATGGTAAAACTAAACAAAAATGGGAACAAGATTTAAATATAAAGATAAAAAAGGAAACATGCTCTGGAACGATGAGAAATACAATAAATACGAGGCTGCGTATGATACAATATAATTGGTTACACAGACTATACATTACACCGCAAAAGTTAAATAAATGGGACCCAACAGTATCTGATAGATGTTTTCGATGTAAAAAAGAAAGGGGAACAACAATTCATGCAATCTGGACATGTGAGAGAGTAGAAAAATTTTGGGATGATCTCAATCAGATATTAAATAAAATAACAGAAAACAATATACCAAAGAATCCAGAGATCTTTCTCCTAAGTAACATAAAAAATAAAGAATTTGGAATTGACTTGGAGGATGCACAAAAAAGATTTGTTAAGATAGCCCTAGCTGTAGCAAAAAAATGTATTATGTCAACCTGGAAATTGGAAGATAATTTGAAAATACAACAATGGTATATAGAAATGAATAAATGTATTCCATTAGAAAAAATAACATATAGTTTAAGAAATAATATTGAAATATTCGAACAAGTATGGGAGCCTTACATTAAATACAATAGCGAAAACCTACCGGGAACAAACATTACCTAAGTTGATGGAAGGAGAAGAGAAGAAAAAAATGGACTCAGTAGAATTTCTGGTGTATTTTTGTTGAATGACAACATTGTCTAACTGAATTAATGCAACCTAGATTGTATAACTAAAATGGATGAGAGGGGGGAGGGATGGGGGGGTGGCTTGGGAGGAGGGAGGGGGGAGGGAGAAAAAGTCACTGTAAATGTGTGGAAAAGAAAAAGTGTATATCATGGCTATTGTGATTTATGGTGTGAAAAATAAAAAATTTTAAAAAAGAAAAAAGAAAAAAAACCAAAAAACAGCCAGTTGTCGTGGCGCATGGAGAAAGACGATATAGGAACAATGTGGGAGAAGGTCCTAAAGCTGAGTTTAAGGAGCTCAGACTCGGTGGTTTTCAAATTGTCCCCTAAACTCACATTCCACTTTTAAGTAATCCCTATGCCATAAGGGCTTTGTGATTGGTAAGAGGTTGCTTAAGGTAGGTGTATCTTTTCTTGACTACAGTTTTTTTTGCACTACCAGTATGTAGAAATTCTACTTGGCCCGCAGGAAAAAGAATCTCAGATGTACAGTATGTGATGGGATGGGAAAAAATTTGAACTTTGTTGGCAAGACCAACGTTAATTGCCCAAATATAATTGCCTGTGAGATGTGGGGAGCCATTGCCTTGAATTGCTGCAGTCCCTAGTGAAGATACTCTTATGGAAAGGAAGTTCCACATATTTAGACCCAGCAATAATGAAGAAATGGGAATGTGCAGATGATTTTCTCAAAGGTTGGGAAGTGTTGTCAGAGTAACCGAAAAGAAACTGCTGTTCATTTTGATGACCGCCATTATGCATAAATGATTAAGTCAAAGAATGTTTAGGGTGGTCAAAGGGTTACCAATCTAGCAAGGTGTTTAGTACTGGATGGACAGTCATTGTGCTTGAGCTTTGGAACTTTGCTCATGTGGCAAGTACTGAAAAGTATATTTTGAGTTAATTTCTTCAGTAATTTTGCTCAAAATGCATTGATTTGGGTGTTTATTTCTTTGAGAGATTAGGAATTAACATTGAGAATGCAGACTTCTAAATGAGACGTAATGCAGATAAATATCTTGGCTGTTCTATTTGCTGGTAATTGACGTTAATGGCTTTAGTTTCTATACTAGGGAGGAACCTTGTATGTTCTGTCATGTGACTAATCGTGTGTGGACACTGGGAATATTTATAGTTGGTTGGCAGCTGTTAACTTTTGGTATTTTGCCCATTTCTCGGAGTATGTGGCTGTACTGCAGGCCATTAATGCTTGTCAACAGAAATAATGTGTTCTTGCTTTGCAAGAATTTTAAATATGACCAAGGTTCATAACAAATTTTTTAGAGAGGGTATATCAACTGAAAATAAACTTGAGCACTTATTATTAGTTTGTTCTTAGTATGGTCTTATGAAAAAATATTTTCCTATCTCTATCGAAGTTTGAAGACCAGAGTTGTTTGCAGTTAGAAAAATTCTGACTGCCCAGAATTAATTGTTATTTTTGGTTAACTATTTGAGTGCTCTTTAGAATTCTCAATAAAAATGTATGGGGTTGGTAGGTTAATTGGGCAGCCCAGGTTTCAATGGCCAGAATTGTCTTCTACTATATTGTAAGTAAATACTAAAAATTACCGTCTATACTCATGTGATAATAGACATCCTCCCCTCATGTGCTTTCCGTATGACCCGAATAAAAGTCGACCCTATTTTTGGCTCCAACCGAGCATCCGGCACCCCACCACCGACCCTTGCCCTGGCTGCCCATCTGAGCTCATGACGCTCGGGCTACAGATTCTCTTCGCCCCCGACCACCAGCCTATCGGAGCTCCCAACGTCCCGAATGCAGACTTGTCACCTGGTTCTGGCCATCTGAACCTTGAATGATGTAGGAACTTATCATGGTCAAAAATATGACTCATGTAAAAATTGACCTCCCCTCAAATTTGACCCAAAAAAATTGGTCTAAAAAACTCTACTTTTACACGAGTATATATGGTAATCTGTTTAAGATTATATTTTTGCCTTTTCCAGAAAGGGGATTCATTCTTATTTTGTTTTGCTGACCATGAAGATGTGGTTGAGGAATTGTAGCAGCTTATAATTTCCAATGTTATGATAGGTCCTGCTCTTTCCACAGTAATTTATCAATGCCTATATCCACTGAAGAAGAGCCGGTGGAAGGTGTGAATAGTTTGCAGTTGAAACAAATATTGGTGACATTCGTCAATTTGATGTTACAGTTCCTGTTTAAAATATTTGCCTGAATTTGTCTTAAGGATGCATTTAAATCAGTTGATGTTATGATTGTTCCTTCTGTGGTTTTATATTGGAGGATTGGGTGGTTTCAGCTGTGGACTTATCCACAACTTATTTTGACACTGACAATTTTTTTTAATGAAGAACCTTTGAACAGAACAAGTACTTGTTAGAGAGAGAGAGAGATGATGGAGGAATGGGGGGATTGGGATGAGTACCAGAGGGGAGAATGTCTGTGGAAGGGGAGATTAAATATAAAAGGGCAATTAGAACTGGTGGTTTAAGTAGGAATGTAAAATGACGAAGTTGAAATAATTTGTTATTAAAATTCCAGACGGCACAATGACTGAAAGATTGGTGTCTCGTGTTAGAATTAAGGGAGGCAATAATACAGTGAATAGCAAAAGGGACATGCCTATGGCAACACTAGCAACAGTTATCCGTTTGCCCTTTCAGCAATTTGCTTTGTGAAAAGTTTAAAATCTAAATGTGCAAGGGCAAGTCCAACTAATAAATGCCAGAGCAAATCCCCATTCAATATAGTTGTTGGGTCTTCATACAAGCGCATTCTTTAGAAATGTTGTGGAGTTGGCTCAGTCGTACTCAGCTATTTGCGGTTTAAACCATTTAATCAGCTGAAGTAAGCTGTTTTTCTGCAGCATTTAGTTCCTTGCAGAATGTTCGGAAATAAGATTTTCCATCCCATCAGGGGTAAAAAGCTGCAACTGCAGTCAGTAATTCCATACTTTTTTTATTTTAGGAAACTTCAAACTCTGTTCATTTGGTGATGGAGGTAAGCCTTGAGAATATTTTTATGGCTTTAAATTTATCATTGCAGCACAATGTAATAGTCTGTAGTGTAATTATCAATTCTATAATTGTACATACAGATATCCTTTTGTGAATTGTTAAACCCAAATACCCCCACCCACAAATTTGATTATCTGATGAGCAAAGTAGATACAGTAAAAGTCCAAAAATCTAGATACCAGAAGTCCAGACCACCAGACTTCACAAACTCTCAAACTTTTTAAATTTACCAGGCTTTTGGGTGCATCATGCGTTAGTGCCACAGATGCACAGAAGTCGTGGAAACGAACGAATAAATATTTATTTGGTTTTTTTTCTTGCACTTTGTATTTTATGAAAAGATGTTTCGTTAATAAACTATCAAAATTTACCCGTTCATCTGTTTATTCTCCTTAAATTTGAATTTTAAATATACTGCCTGAGAATCCATAAATCTGAAAATCCGCTCCGACCCAATCCCTGAGCAGTCCAGATTTTAGGACTTTTACTGCATGAATTGGCCACTCTGATATCTTTGGTATGTTAGTTCTGGACATCCAGTTTACCTGCTCACCTATTTAACCATGTAATTCACATTTTCACCCACTGGAACACAATGTAATGATTGATGCACTAATTAGCATTTGCCTATCTGAGAGAGAACTGGGAATTCCACCCTTGCCACAAGATCGTCAATGTCTGCTATGTTAGAATTAAAATTTGTTCACACATCAGAGGAGGGAAACTGCATGGTCCTGACTCTAGGTCCCTTGGTCACTTTCAAACAAAGGGGAAGATTGAGAGAATCTTACTGATTTGCCAACAATTTGGAAATGTACCAATCCATTTTAAACAAGCAAAAAAACATGATTAAGGATTGTGTGCAATAATTCAAAGACTCTTAATCATGGCAATGGCCAATATGAATTTAGGAAATTTCTCAAATAGAGATTAAAAATATTGTGCGTATTTACATTAATCACTTGGATGACACAGTAGAGAATGACAATCTAAGGCGAATTAATGATGCACCCTGAGGAAATTTAAAACAAACTTGAAGGCATTTCCTCAACCCAACCTCATTCTCGCTTGTCCATGTTGGCTTTCAGTTGCCTCAGGCTTCTTAATTAGTTCCATT
This sequence comes from Narcine bancroftii, assembly GCF_036971445.1. NCBI lineage: Eukaryota > Metazoa > Chordata > Chondrichthyes > Torpediniformes > Narcinidae > Narcine > Narcine bancroftii. The sequence continues at coordinate 6,570,409 of NC_091482.1, forward strand.
TAGGGTTGTGCCAAAGGCATGTGGAGTTTCACTTCGATTGTTCAACATGGCTGATTTTTTTTCATCCAAGGGCGGCACGGTTAGCGCAACGTTGTTACAATGATGTACTGTCTGTGAGGAGTTTGTATGTTCCCCCTGTGTCTGCTTGGATTTCCTTTTGGTATTCCAGTTTCTTCCCACTGTTCAAAAACAATGTACAGGGGTTCTTGGGTGTAATTGGGCAGCATGGGCTTGTTGGCCGTAAGTGTCTGTTACTTTGCTCTATGTCTAAATTTAAATTTAAAATATGAAGAGTCTTCCCCATTGGGATATTATTTTATTCCATTGAATTGATACTAATCTTGGGAATTGTTAAAAACATACAGCAGATCAGACAGCATCTGTGGGGGACTATCAGTAGATGTTTCAGTTCGATTGCCATTCGGGTGATCGGTTCTGATAATTGTAAACATTATTTTACACTCTCCACTTGTGGCACTTGAGCCACTAAATCTTTATCAGTTTTTATTTCTGATTTTGAATCTCTGCAGTTTTGTTCTTAAGTCCAGCAGTATTTCAAATTGGATAAAAGTTTTTTAAGCTAAAATATTTATGTACACATCAGTGGTACTTTTTCCAGGCTAAAATGAAAGTGGAGAGTTGATCTGTGGTCACATTTTGTGCTCTCAATCTTCCACAAAATGCATTCATTTTTGTAACGGGGATATTTATTGTTTGGTTCAGAGGGGATACTAAAGATTCAGAGATTCTATCCCTTCTGTTACTTCGAGATAGCTTCTGGGGAGATTATGGCAAACAGTGAAGTTAGAAAAAAGTATTTTATTGGTCATTTCATTTTCTTGGGTAGAAGTGAAAAAGTATAACTTGTACAAGAATAGTCCAAATCTTTTCTCCCCAGGAAAACATGTCAAATGCTGAAGGACATGCATTTAAGGTGGTGGGGGGTGGGGGGAGTTGGAGTTTAAAATAAATAACCAAGCAAATATTTTAACAAAGCAAGGCAGGTACTGGGAATGGGCTGCTAGGAGCAGTGGTGGAAGCAGATATGATCGTAGATGGACACCTGAGTATCCAGGGAGTAGAAGGATATGAATCATGTGCAAGCAACAAAATTTTGAGTTTAATTTGGCATCATGTTTGATGCAGAGATCATTGCCAAAAGACCTGTTTCTGTGCTCTTCTGCTCTAAGGCAGTTCTTTCATTTTAATTTAATTGCGATACAGCATGGTAACAGTCCTTTTTGACCACGAACCCACGCCTCTCAAATACACCCATATGACCAATTAACCTACTAAGCATGCACATCTATGGAATGTGGGAAGAAACGGAGCACCCAGATGAAATCCACACAGCACAACGACAACCTACAAGGGCCAAGTTAAAACCTGGATTGCTACTGTTGGAATATACTAACCACTGTGATAATAATTGATATTTTAATTTTTAAGTTACCGAGGGATAATTATTTCAATATTCTATGTTGATTTTTTTCCAAAATATTTCCCTGTAGTACTGCAATGGTGGTGATCTGGCAGATTATCTGCAAGGTAAGTTGAAACATTCTTGATTGCAAGAGGTGTATGCATTATTTCCTTGTCTCTGGGTGGCGTTCAAAGAATAACTGCTCTTTGAGGACAGCTGCTGATGTCATCAAAATGCAAGAAGTAAATTATTTGTTTGCATGAGATGAGATCTCATTAAAGTCTTGAGAACATCGTGGATCAATGACATTGTATGGTAGCATTTTCAATGTTACTTCAAAAAATAACCTTCTGATTTTTGATTTCTCTTTTGTAATTCAGTTTTGTTATATTTCTGTTTACCCTTTGGCATCATTGGTGTCAAAATTTGGAGCTCTTCTCTTTCCTGAGCATAACCTGCTTTGGGAGCATTCATCTTGCAGTTATTTAAAACACTAGTTTTCTCCTTGTTGCCAGAGTGGGTAGGTCAGAGCATCGTATGAGTCTACATCAGTAACAGTGTGTCGTGCAATTTTTAATGAATTTAAGAGGGTGGAGAAAAAGTGCCTTTAAAAATATTGTGTTATAGTTGTTTTACAGCTATTGGTTCTCTGCATCATGTTAACAGTCAAGCACTTCTGAGAACTATTTTTGAATTTTATTTGCATTCTTGGTTCTAAGTCATAATATTGGGAAATGCCATGGCACTAGAGTACGTTATTTCTTAAATGAATTTAAGCTGTTGAAATAAAGTGACAACAGGGTAATTAAAACATGATATTTGCTCCAAATCTATCTGGAAAGTAAATTATCTTCATTTGCTTTACCTTTCACTTCACAACTGATTCTGTGTCTCAAGTCACAATTGCAGGATTATTAGGATGGATCATTTTATCATTCAGGTTGAATGTTAAGATATATATCTATATTATTCTTCATATTGTAGAAGTAAAAGTGTTCCCTCCATTCTTGCATGCATATACACCCTTTCCACCCTTATATCGTGCAGAATGGAAAGCATCTGATAAAAGCACTCTACTTGTCTCAAGTTCACATTTATTGTCATCTGATTGTACGTGTACTTACACAACTCAATGAAACCACATATTTCTGGAACATTGTGTGCACCCGACGCACAAACAACATCCATAGTGATCTAAAATAAAGATCGAGAAAAATAATTTGTGGGTTTCTAGAGTTGTTCAACTGTTTCCCAGCCTGCAGGAAGAAGCTGTTTTCCAGCCTGGCAGTCTTGGTTTTTAATGCTTCTGTCCCTCTTTGAAGGTAGTGTCTCAAAGATACTGCGGGCTGGATGGTAAGGGTCCTCAATAATTCACTGAGCCCTCTTTAAGCACCACTCCCTGTAGATGTCATCAGCAGTGGAAAGGGACCCCCAAATGATCTTCTCAGCAGTTTTAATCATTCTCTGCACTGACCTCCAATCCCGTGCAGAAATTGTGCAGGCTACACTGTTGTCCATTGTCCCCATTGAGCCTAATCTGCTAAATTGTCCCACCTGATCTTGGGTGTTGACTGATCGAAGTATTGTTTATTTTGTTCATAGATTTTTTTTCACTTTTGAGACTTCTATTTGTTTCAACTGCCTAAGTGCTTGTATGATTCTTTACATGGCACTAAAATTGAGCTGTCTCTGTTAAGATTTTATGAGAAGTCAATACCTTGTATTTTGTATTAAAACCTTCTTTTTATTTTAAACAGTTAAGGGAACACTTAGTGAGGATACAATTAGAATCTTCCTCCAGCAGATTGCAGCTGCGATGCGAATACTTCACAGCAAGGGAATAATTCATCGTGATTTGAAACCGCAGAATATTCTACTTTCTTACGTTAGCCGGAAAAAATCAAATATGAATGGCATTCGGGTCAAAATAGGTAAAGTTAAAAATTTGGTGTCTTTTGCAAAGTCGCTTTGTGTAAAGGATGTTTCCCAATTGCTGTGCCTCCTTTCTGCACTGTCTTGTTTATGTATATTTAAGCAGAATGTTTGAATGGTTCCTTAACCTTTTTTACACAAGAATCTCCCAGGTTTTTTTTCCCCAGAGTTGTGACCATTTGGAAATCACTGTTACGATGTGTGTCACTTATCCTTTGATAACAACAAATTGTGTTTCTGTCCTTGGACTTTTATCCACTAATGAGGGAACATGCTTTCAAAACTTTGACTCGGACAAAACAACCAACATGAAATATGGATTCAGATTGTACTGAATGGATTGAAACAGTACTGAGTCTCACAGACAGAATGATTAGATCTCTGGGTCAAATGCACTTGTAGTTACAACATGGATATTTCTAGTCTTGGGTAAAACCCAAGTCTGAATTGTGCTACCAAATTCCCACTGCACAATGAGCTTTTAAAACACATTGGTAGTGGTGTGCAAACTATTGGAGAAGATTCGATTTCTGAGCATTGGAAGAAGTACAGTGTACTCAAGGATTGTTAGCATGTCATTGTGAAGAGAAGGTCGTGGTTCATGGCTCTAATTGAGTTTTTTGAGGAGGTAACAAAGGAAATTGATGAGGGTAGGGTGATAGATGTGGTCGATGTGGATTTTAGTAAGGCATTTGATCAGGTCCCCATGAGAGATTTGTTCAGAAAGTCATGAGGGATGGCATCCATGGAACCTTTGCTTGCATATAGAAAGTGGAAGGAAAATATTCTGCCTTGAGATCAGTGACGAGTGGAGTTCTGCAAGGATCTTTTCTGGGACCCCCTGCTCTTTGTGATTTTTATAAATGACCCAGATGAAGAAGCAGAAGGGTGGGTCAGTAAGTTTGTGGATGATATGAAGGTTAGAGAATTTGTGGATAGTGCTGAAGGTTGTCATTGGTTACAAAAGGATATAGACAGGGTGCAGAGTTAGGTGGAAACGTGGCAGATGGAATTCAATCTAGATAAGTGTGAGGCATTTTGGAAGGTCAAACCAGAAGCCTGAGTACAGAGTTAATAGTCAATTACTTAGGAGTGTGAATGAGCATTGGGATCTTGGGAACCAAATCCATATGACTTTCAGGGACACCACACAGGTTGATAGGATAGTTAAGAAGGCCTATGGGATGTGTGCTTCATTAATAGAAGGGTCAAGTTCAAGAGTCGAGAAGTCATGCTGCAACACTACAAATCTCTGGTGAGATCATACTTGGAGTATTGTAGGAGGGATGAAGGATGTGGAAGCTATGGAGAAGGTGCAGAGGAGATTTCCCAGAATGTTGTCTGGATTGGAAAATCTCTTATGAAACAAAGTTAACAGAGCTGGGACTTTTCTCTTCGGATCATAGAAGGATGAGAGGAAACTTAGAAGTCTACAAGATTATGAGAGACATAGTTAGGGTGGACAGCTGGCACCTGTATCCCAGGGCAGGAATAGCAAACACCAGAGGACACGTACAAAGTGAAGTGAGGGAAGTTTAGAGAAGACATCGGGGTGGAGTTTTGACACAGTGTGAGTGCCTGGAATTTCATGTTAGGGATGTTGTTGGAGGCTGAAACATTAGGGACATTTAAAAGACTCTTAAGCAGGCACATGGATAAAAGAAAAATAGAGGGTTACTTGGCAGGTAGAGTTTAGTATATTTTTAAGGAATATATGGGTTGGGACAGGATCGAGGGCTGAAGGGCCTATACTGTGCTGTAAGCGCATTAGAATTTATTGTCATGAACAAGTCATGAAATTCAGTGTTTTGAGGTAGCGTCATAGTGGAAACATATACTACAGCATCTTAACAACATTAAATTTAAAAAATAGTGCACGAAAAGTAAGGCAGTGTCTTTGGTTCATAATTATTCAGGAATCTTATGGTAGCAAAGAAGAAACTGTCCTTGTGCTGTTGAGTACTCGTCTTCAGACTCCTGTACCTTTTTTCCCGATGGTAGCAGAGTGAAGAGGGCGTGGCCTAGGTGGTGGTGGTCCTTGAGGATAGAGACTGCTTTTTTTTAAAGACACTGCCTCTAGTAGATGTCCTCAATGGAGTGATCTCGTGCCTGTGATGTTGCAGGCCGAGTTCACAACCTTCTGGAGTTTATTCTTGTCCTGAGCATTGGCACCTCCATACCAGACAGTAATGCAACCAGCCAGAATGCTCTCCACGGTCCACCTGTGGAAGTTTTCAAAAGTATTTGGTGCCATATCAAATCTCCTCAAATTCCTCACGAAGTATCGCCGCTGGTGATCCTTCTTTGCGTTTGCATCGACATGGAGGCTTCAGATGTTGACACCCAGGAATTTGCAATGTGTCTCAAATGACATAATGCACTTTGGAAGGAATTTATTTCTAATTGGCATTAAGGTGAAGCACAGTTTGCCTCAGCACCCCCGATGCATGGATAAGGAAGGATTGACTGGAACCTTGCCACTTTTTGGTGTCCAGTGACTTTTGCTGGAAAGCATTTGGATTATCTAGTAGCTCACAGGACTGTCTCAGGGTTACTTGGCAGCAATTGCTCTCCAGCCCTAGCCTGTGACAAATGGTTCCTGGAAAAATTGCCTTCGCAGTGTCACTGGCCCTCATTTGAATGATTTTAAAAAAAAAATATAATCACAGCATATCAACAAATGTTTTGATACTAGTTAATGGTAGGGGCGTAGGAATTTAAGCCAGGTCCTTGCTCCCTCAATGTTTTTATGATTTGTTCTATCCTGCACCAGTCAACGAAATGGAGTGTTCCAAGAATTAATGTGCAGGGTTGAGCAGTTTTCCCAGCACATGTTATTTACAACTTTTGCTGAAAGTCATGTGGATGTGTTGAGGGTTATAAACACTCTGATGGAAAGAACACATTCATCCTGCATTAAGAAATGTCATGCTCCACTTATACCAATCATTTGATACACATAATAATTTGATTCATACTGAATTAACTAATGTATTTTGAACTTGGATTTAAACATTAGGCCCTTTCATACAATCAAAAAGCCTAAGTGTAAAGGTGGATATTCTCTGCCCTAATGTTGGGAGACTTACTCCATGAAAGCTCTAAGGCAGCGACTGCAATCCCTCTTGGGGGAAGTGTCAGCCAGCAGTGGAGTGCCGTGCTCTGCTGCCTAGCAGAATGTAAGTGGCTGGCGAGGGGTGGGCTGATGATGTCGCGTTGATGTTGTCAGCCCGCAACCTATCTCGCTCACCCCTCACCCCCCCCCCCCCCCTCAGCGCAGCAGGGACTGTCAGGGGACATGCTCCAGTCTCCAGCACCTCATCGGGCCGTTTTGGCCTTCAGGGCCAATGATTGGTACCAGCGGCTCAATACACAGTAGAGCGATGGCCATCTACCCTATGTGTAATCCCCCCTGCAGCTGGAACCATTCTGGGAAACAGCGGTCCCAGCTGTGTCGGGGATTATGGGTAACAAAGTCGGCCATTGCTCGGCATGTATATATAGTGTCGTGGTACCAGTAGCCATGCCTCCTGAGAGCCATAACAGTGCCCCAGCCGCCTCCAGGTTGAAAGGGGACATTGGACCAAAGGTTTTTAAAAAAAACTTTTCATTCGATTTTTAAGCCAGCCTCCATGCAGAGGCTGACTATGAAAAGGCCTATTATTTCAGGTTACTTGCAAATGATGCCCACTCATCCTCTTGAAAGCTGTTGAATTGGCTTTCCAATTTCAATTTTTTAATTTCAGCATCATTTTTTAAACTTTTGTATCTGGCTAGATGGCATTTATTTCTTTTACGATGTCCAAGAACAAAAGACTCCTTTCTTAAAAGGGTTGTCGTTTCTGAAGTGTTTTGAACAAAGCTGTTTGTTGTCAATGTACAATTTTATTGTCATTGCTTCATTTTGAGAACTGTTGTGGAGGGTCATCACTTTTATAGATCTATTTTGTGTATTTGTCCATATTCCTATCCTTTTTGAAGCGCTATTATCCAGCATTAACTGAACTGACAGGCAAGGTTATTTTTTTTGATCACCACCCAAGATGTTATGCATCCATTCTACTTGTATTTAGCTTCCATTACATTTCAGAAAGCCTAATTTTGTTTTCCCTTTTCTTGCGTCCTAATTCCTTCAGTTCCTGAAAAAGCCACACTGCTTCACACAGATGTATTTCTTTTGAAATTCCATTTTTATGTATTGCTGTTCCTCAGTTAACAGTATGTTCAAGTGGGAAATTTTAACATGCTCTTTGCTTAAGAACTTCCATATTGCCACTCATTACTTCTTTGAGCTCTTTGCTGCTGCAGGTCACTGCACTTCAAAATAATTTACTCAATGTGAAGTATATTAAAACATAATGAGATTCTGTACAGCTGCATGTATTTCATTCAGATTTGTTTTTGATAAGATACTGTTGAAAAAATAGTTGCTCAACATATTTTAAGTGTAGCAGTGTGTCTCTTCATATCTCTGCAGCTGACTTTGGCTTTGCCCGGTATTTACAAAGTAACATGATGGCTGCCACTCTCTGTGGTTCCCCCATGTACATGGTGAGTGAAGAATCATTTTGTTTTCTTCTCAGTGGGTGGGTGACAACGTTATACATCTTGTGCAGCTCCCTGTATTTACGATGGACTTATTTTCACAATCTGTACTTCTGTGCTTGCATTTCGTCCAACCTTTTGGCAGCAAGAAATCTGTGACAAAGTGTTATGGTCCCTCTTGCTTATTCTTCCTCAGATTGTAGCTGGTATACTGAGTTAAACATCATTGTGGCATGCCTTGTGTGATCATCCTCTTGAGCAGTCGATAATTATAAAACTGACAGAAGTGGTGAGTGGATGAATTGACCAGTTTATTGCAGGCAGTCCTGGCAACTAATTAAGCATGGGAGAAAGCAGCAGGAATATGCCATATGGCCTTTCAGTCTTGCTCTTTCATTCAGTAAGATCATGTTCGCTCTCACCTGGACTCCAAATCACTTGATATAATTTTGGATGAAGAAATCAATCAGCCTTGAAGGGATCTGGCAGTCACGTGTTCACAGACATCAGGGAAAGAATTCTAAAGAATTATGAGTCCCTGAGTAAAGAAATTTCTCCTTGTCCCTGTTCTAAATGGCTGACTGCTATTCTATGATTTCTCCTGATTCTTCAGCAGGAATAAACAGTCTGTGGGCTCTAATCCTGTCAGCCATTCTTAAAACCTTAAAAGTCTTGAGTAGATCACTCGTCCTTCAGTCAACAAGAGACTGCGGATGCTGGAATCTAAAGCCAAACTCAATTTGCTGGAGGAACTCAGCAGGCCAAGTAGCATTAGAGGGAGAAAAAAAATAACGGTTGATGTTTCTGCTAACCTTTTTTTCTCCCACTCATGATGTTTGACCCACTGAGTTCGTCCAGCGAATTGTCTTCCATAAACCCAAGTGAGAAGAAATCAATTTTACTCAATTCTTCCTCTGAGATTAACCCGTTAATCTCTAGATTCTGGGCCGCATTGACTTGAAGGCAAATGTATCTTTGTCATTTTGGGAATTGAAACTACACATTGTACTGTCAGGAATGGAATCACCAAAAGCTCATGAAATCAGAGCAAAACGGCCTTACTTCAGTCTCGTGAAAGGTCCCGAACCAAAAGATTGATTGTCCATTTCTCGCCATGACCTGCTGCTTCACCTTCTGATTCTCTCGAGCTTCTCTCTTTTCCAAATTTCAGCGTCCACTCTTTCGTCTCTTCCTTGCTTTTGCATCGAAGGGAGGTACAATGTGTATTTAAAATAAATACAAAAGTGCCATCAACTTTATTCTTCACCTGCCATTTTTTTTGCCAACTTGCTTTCTCTTCACTTTGGCAACAGGCTTTGCATTAAAATGATTAATTTGAATTCTGAATTAAGAGAGCCTTCGAACAGCTTGCCATTGTGACTGACTCTTCATTCCATTTCTCTGTTCTTCAACCTATCCTCTCCTCCCTTTTAGTATTCTACTCTTATTAGCTACCTTTTTGTGAAGAACCTAATTCCTTTTAAAAATCCAGGAACAGTATCTATTAGTTCCAATTTATATTCTGTCTTGATTACATCCTCAAAAGCAAAACCTCTTGCTCATAATTACCTATTGCTAAAAAGGTGTTGACGCTCCCTAATAGTGGTATTTTCTAAGTGATAGATCCCAGCATACTGCCAACTGAGATCAAACAAACTTTCTATTGATTCCCACTTTCCCTTGCTCAACTTTCTTGGAAAGTAGTGTTACATTTTATCTTCTGATCTTCTGGGACTGTTCCAGAATCTGGAGAATTATAGACAAATCTATTTTTTATCACTGTACTGATGATTAAATGAAATCCCATGTGCATCATTGAACATGAAGAAGAATTTATTTAGTGACACTAATTTCAGATTGGAAAATATACCAGACCTGGTGCAAGTTTATTTTTCAGTATTTATTAGAATTGACAATTCGTTGAAGAACTCTCTTTGACACAAATCATACTTTTGTTTCAGGCACCTGAGGTTATCATGTCACACCATTATGATGCCAAGGCAGACCTATGGAGTATAGGAACTGTGATATTTCAGTGTCTTGTGGGCAAGCCCCCTTTCCAGGTAGAATTTTTGACACTGATGTGCATGGGGGAAAAAATAATAACCTTTTTAAAAACGTTTGCACTCTTCTTCAGTATAAAGCTAATTAATATCAGCTTATTATGACATTCAATAGAGCTATCTATGCATCGTCTGTTCCACTGATCACTGTTTTAAAATGGAGAATTGGAAATATCTGGCACCTTATTCTTTGCTTGCAACTATCATGTTAGTTTTTTCGTGGAGACTAGGAGAGTGCAGATTTTGGAATCTGGAAGAGCTCAGCAGGTCAAGCAGCATCCGCGGAAGCAGAAATAGTCAAAGTTTCAGTTCAAGGCTTCATGCAGGATCTCAGCCCAAAACGTCAGTTATCCCTTTGCCTCCGTAGATGCTCCTTGACCACTGAGTTCCTCCATTAGTTTGTTATTTGCTCCAGAGCCCCACATGATATTATTCTCCTGGGTAACTAAATCAGAATTTACCTCTGGAACTTTTACCTTCTCTATTTCCCAGGCAAACAGCCCACAGGATTTAAGGCTCTTCTATGAGAAGAACAAAAGTCTGGTCCCCAAGTGAGTGGCTTTCTATTTTAGCTTTCGTCTCAAAGTATCTTAAAAATGTGGTGAGGCATTCTTGAATTTCCATAAATTCTATTAAAGAGCAGTCCAAATTGTACGTTTATAGAAAGGACTATATAGAAAATGTATGGCCTCGGCATTGAGTTATTTTCTTTCATTAGGCAGCATGGGTAAGGAGAGCCTGTTACTTGCTGTATATCTAAATTTTTTTTTAAAAATTTACTCAAGGATCGTTGACAGAACTTGAATAAGCAGAAAATTGAATGGATAAATTTTCATGGACTCCAATCCAGGAACTATTTTAAACATTTACAGAATTCAAGGTTAATCTAAAAGTTGTAATAAAGACTTTTACAAGAAATGTATTTTAAAGAAAAATCCTTGCTTTGAAATATATAACCGATACACACATGAACTTTCAGTGTATTTTATAAAAACAGTGTATAAATGTGTGAATCATTCAGTTTGCTGATTTCTCAGGATTATGCTGAAGAAGGCTTCAAAATAGTGAACCATTTGTATCATTTGGGAGTCACTGATCACAACTTACTAGGGGTGTAGGTTAATTTGGTGTAAATTGGGTGGCATAGATTTGTGGCCTTTTACCAGTGTTGTATGTCTAAATTTTTAAAGATTTAATTTAAAAACCTCTGGTTTTTCATGCTTGGTCCAGCATGTGAGACTTCAGTAATTGTTGTAATAATGAGGAAAATTAGGTTTTTTTTGTTCTTGTTAGCACAAATTCTGAGCCACAATTCCACATTCCAGGAACCTCTGTTGGCCATGTTCTTAGGTTATTTTCTTTTAATTTTTATCATTGTCAAATTAATTTAGAATTGCGTCCTTAAAATGTTTCAAAATGAGTTTGTTAATTTGAATTAAATTAGGTTACTATATAAACGAGATATCCAGTATTCTTCATAATACAGTGAAACCCCTGGTATCTGGCTCCTAGGGGGATTGGTAGATGCCAGATAAGTGAATTTTCCAGTTGCTTGACTTTGCACGTTGCATGATTGATGAACTAAGGGCGAGGCTTGCCAATTTTAAACCTGTACTTTTTCCATACTCTATACAGTATACTTGTGTAATCATCAAATTTTTTGAATTACTTTTTTGGGCCAAGAAAGGGGAGGTCAACCTTTACACAGGTCAAACGTTTGACCTTGTAAGTACTTGTGATGTTCGGGAACGTCGATGGCTGGACTGGGTGCTAAGTCCACAGTTGGGGTGTCAGGTGGTCGGGGCCAAAAATAGAGGGGTCGACTTTTACACGGGTCAGACAAAAACACCTGGTTTTGGGCTACAAACAGGGGTGGTGGGTTGATTATACACTGTATTTACATTTACATGAGTATATACGGTATTTATTTTCCATGACTTCTTTTGCCAGTTGCTTGAGACAGCCAGTTGTCTGAATTCCAGATAACAGGGGTTTTACTGTAGTGTTAGAACCAAGAACAGAAATTTCAATCTCTTTGGCCTTCAGTGAACTATTTAACTGGAGGATACACGTTCAAGTTTATTGTCATCTGATTATGCATATACAACTCAAGGAAACCACTTGTCTCTGTACCATACACCCTATATGCAAATGACAAATATGTAGTAATCCAAAATCAATGTATCTAAACATAATTTACAGGTATTAGGGATTAGTTGTTCATGCTGATGTTCTTCCTAAAGAATGCAGACTGTAAAATGAGAAGAAATAACAATTGACTCATTGATAGGGCAGATGAACAGTGATTGATTACTGTGCAGGCTTTTTTTTTTTGTTGCCCCTTTTTTTTTGTAAATCGGATCTTGTCTTATTCCTTCTATTTGTTTTCTGTTGGTGATGGTGATTCTTTTCTCAAACAGCATTCCTAGTGAAACATCCACTCATCTGGGTGGGCTGTTACTTGGCTTGCTTCAGAGAAACCAGAAGGATAGAATAGATTTTGGTGAGTTGTTGATTTTCTTTTTATTCATCAAATATTTTGGAGTCAGCATATTTCAATTCAATTAGTCAGTTTCTGAATATTGTCTGCCTATCTCCTGATTTTAAAACTATCGGTTTCTAATCCATAATATTGACTTGTCTTTAACACAAAATGAGCCGACGTCCTTGTTCATGTCTGTTATTTTCCATGACTATATTCCAGTTGGCCATATAACTTGTGCCTTCTGTAAACTTGATCTTTCAAAACACTCTCACCTCTATTGCAACGTGCTAAATTAATTCACTGATCACTCCTGTACTCTCTGGATCAGTGCTGCCTGTTAATCCATTGATATCTTAATTTTAACTTCTCAGCTTTGTTTCCCAACTTCTTTTTGACCTTAAAACAATTTAAAACTGTGATTTCTTCATTTGTCTTGACTCATCGTGGAGATCAAGCTTTCAGCTGTCCAAACCAGCCATTCTCAACGGGGGCCACGGCACATTTAAATGGGATGGGGCAGGGGCACGGACGTATTTTTATGTTCTGAAGAAACCAACTAAACTTGACTGTTTCACAGGGTTAGGGTTAGGGCATAAATTTTGAGCAGAGTCCTAAATGCGCAATAACTAAAAAAAAGCACTGGAACACCCTCCCTAAACTTCTCAGCTTCTCCAACCTCCTTTCAAGAGGTTAAAGGCCACCTGTTAGATCAAGCTTTGACATCAAACGTTTTTAACTCTCCCAAGGCACTCCAAAGGAACTTTGTTGGCGGGGTGGGGGTGGAAATGTGACTCAAGCAGATTTTAGGACAAGCCAGCAAAAAGTTGGTGAATAAAGGATAGAATGGCTTGAATTTTTTTTGCAGTGCTAAAGGTGCTGCATAATTATAGCACCTATTGTGTCACAAAATGACAACTGCCAGCTTGTACGTCATCGTTACAATTTATATGTTCATTAGGAACAATTTTTCACCCAAGTGAGCAGCTTTTTATTCTCCACACCCCCAGTCCTGAGTTATGATAAATCCCACTTGAACACCACATATATCAACTTACTTGCAGGCAAATTTGGGTAGTGCATTGAAGGAACCAAGCGACATGAGTAGTTATGTTGCTTTCTGTGAGTGGCTGTCTCTGGTTGCCAATTCTGGAGCTCATACATACATTCCTAAAACTAATTTGGCAGTTCATGGGATCCTTTCAATTTCTTTTCCTACAAATTGACTTTGAACTTAATTCCTTAATTTGGTTATTGGGCTATGGCAATTAGTGTCTGAAGGATTGAATGGGAAGTTTAAAATACAAATGTTTGAATGGAAAATAAATATTTTTGCCACACCCATAATCCAGATGTTTAAAAATGCATTTGTAGCATACTGTATTTGTTTTCTGTAATCTTCTCAAGGGTGAGAGGCAATTCTAAACTTTCAGAATTACAGAGTTTAAAGAATGAATGTTGATGGAAACTGATTTATTTATTTGTAGAAACATTCTTTAACCATCCTTTCATGGATCAGGCATCATCAGTTAAAAAATGTAAGTCCTATTTCATTTACCAAAAATTATTAGTATTTTTTTTACCATCTAGAAAAGATAACTTTCTGGTGTCTTTGGTCTAAAAGGAAGATAATGTTTTTTTGTGATGAAATGTCATAATTTTACTTTGCAATGGAGAATAAAACCAAACCTCAAACAGCTTATTATCTCCCTCTCAAAAGGAAGCTCTGGAGCCAGTAGTGGTAATTAGTGTCTGAAAAAATAAAATTTGGTTTTTGAAAGACATCCTTGAATTTTGTTTCAATGAAAATTAGCAGGTTTTATCGATTGAACTTTGTACCTCAATCTGAAATGTCTATTGAGTTTCTCCCAGATCACATTATCCTTCAACCTTTTTAACTGATTTATATAATTATCTCTTGTAACCTTGTATCTCACATTTCTTTTTCATCACTCATGATCAATAGCAGTCATTCAAAGGCAGCCAACTTATCTAGATACTGACTTGGTTGTTTGTGTGAGGTTTTCTTTGTGTGGAGATAAAGTGGGGTGATTTGTTGGCTGCTGTTAAGAGGATACAGATGGAATGTACCACTGATGACACTGAGATTCACCAATAGTTGCGTATTTTTTTCAATGAAAATGTAATTATGTGGAACCTTTGCCAATTTTATGATTTGCTCTATTTTTTTCTTTAGACTGCCATTGTATATTTCATTGGTTTCAGCCATTAAAATTGGAGAACTTGTATTCATCTGGCTGTGACACGCTAAATTCAAAAGTTGCTAACCTGCATGAGAACTCGATCAGTGCCTAAATCCTGAAAGAGACAGAATGAGCAAATGCTTTCATTACCCTCAAAAGTTAAATATTTAAAAATGTTGATGCTGATTTCCATTTGTATTCTCAACTTTTGTTAAAGTAGATGACGTGCAAGATTATAAAATAACATTGTTAATCAGGGTAGAAGGTGGCAAATGGCTAATTTCACAATTGTGATCACATTCACCATTCGAGTAGTAGTTCTCAATTGCAGGGGGAAATTGGTCAGGATCTCTATTCCCTGCAGCTACTTTCAAAAACACTATTTTTGGAAGAGATTTCAAGGGCAATGGAAAAAATGCAAATTGCATTTTCTCTGTCAGGATTGTTGTTTTATTTCAATCTTCTGAAGTTAAGAGTAGAGTTGAACAATGACATTGCTTTAAGTAAATATGATAAATTAGAGAGCTTTAATGGAATTTTGAACTTGAATGTCATGGATAAAGATTATTCTATCTGCAGCATGCCCTGTGCCTGTGCCCACGTGCCCTGGTTCTGTGTCTGCTAGTTCTTGTGGCAGCTCTCCATCTTGTCATTTTGCCTCTCCTCCTGTAAGTAGCATTATTTATTGATGCCTTTTTCCTTCCAAATAGCATCTGACTAACGATGATAAATTAATATGGCCTTGTTGTATTTCATTAATTGAACCGTTTAAAACTGCATAAAGATTATTGGCTTTTGTGCACAATTCAAATGTACCATGGTTGGTATTTATTTCAATTTAAAAATTCTTTTAATATTGGTAATCAAAAAAAATTATCAACCTTAATCTGTAGATACAAAAATTGAACCAATCCACAGGTAATGTATTATTATTTTAAATTTAATTAACTTGATATGTAACCCATCAAATGTTAATGGTCTTTTATGCAAATATAATTCATGACCTGGCTAAACATATCAATATATTTTTGAATTAAAATGAGCTTGTAGGTCGCAATTCTGTTTAAACTTCACAGGACCTGACCTAAAAGGCTGTATTTTACTTGTGTTCAATCACAGGCAAATTTGTCACATCATGTGATGTTCTTAAGCCATCTCATTCCTTTCTTTAATACAGCTTTTTTTTTATATCAGTTAGAATGACAGAGTTCTGACAATGGCATTCTTGCCAATTTAAATTATGATCTAATTATACCATCTATTTATTTCATTGCCAGTTGTTTTCATCTTTTGACAGTCCTCAACCACAGAAGATAAAATGAATTTGGATTACTTTTGATAGTTCATGACTAGTATTTTCTGACTTTTGTGAAAGATTACTTTTGTTTCTGTGCACTTTATCATGGAGTGGCTTTGGCAGAAAATTATACTTGACTAATTAAGTTCAATTTAGTGAGCTGTTTTGTCCCAACTTGTCTTGTGGTTCAAAGCTGTCAAAGAACATTGGATCTTTTTTAAACTAATAAGGAGGAGCTCAGCAGGTCTCGCAGCATCCCTATGAGGTAGGTATACAACCAAATATTTTAGGCCTGAGCCCTCCTTCAGGCCCAAAACATTGGTACCTGAATACGCCTGAGATTGTCTGATCTCAGAAGCTAAGTAGGCTCAGTCCTGGTCAGTACTTGGAGGGGTGCTGTCGGTTTCTGTGAGGGGTGCTGGACAAAGTGGTGACTCTCTGCCTTACGGTAGACAAAGAATTTCATGCATGTTGTATTCTAAAGGTAGTATTATGTGACAATAATGGAACCTTTACCTATAATACATCTTTTACCTCCCATGGATGCTCCGAGACCTGCTGAATTCCACCAGCATTTCTGTGTTATTACTACAATCACAATGTCTGCAGACTTTTGTCTCACTCATTTCTAAACTGCAGCCAGTAAAGTTTTACAAGTTAGCTTGAAGTGGGGGGGTGGGTTGGAATGAACATGCAGCAGACAAAATAGCATCTGTGAAAAGAACAACAGAATTAACATTTTAAATCAGAGATGAAGCTGTTGGGCCTGCATGTGAGGATGGGGGCTGAAACGTGGGCATTTAAGAGGCTCTTAGACAGGCACGTGGATGAAATAAAAATAGAGGGTTATGAGGAAGGAAGGATTTAGTATTTTTTGTAGGAATATATAAGTCAGCACAACTTCAAGGGCAGAAGGGCCTGTGCTGTAATGTTCTGTAATGATTGCAAGGAAAATAGACTTTTCCAATGTTATCTCATGTTTTGTTCAAAGAAATACATGCGCAACTGAAATTAACAAAGAATAATTTCAGGAGTCACGTGATGGAGTAGTGGCTGGTCGAGTGGAACCAGCCCTCTCCAGAGAAAAGAAAACAAAAGTGTGGAAAAAACAGAGTTCAATATACATAAAATACAGGAAGAAAAAGATAAAGTTACAGAGAAGAGACAGAAGATGGCACCCAAAAGAGAAAAGGTAAGAATAACAGAGAAAAGGGAAGAAGGAAAATCACTGGAGAAGAAAGAAGAGGCCTTACCTGCACGTCGGAGCAGAGAGCCACCGTGGAGAGGAGCGGCCGATCTCTGGTGTTGGTGAGTCCCCAGAGGAGCGGTGTCCTCCTAACCGGTGGGCACGTCGGAGCAGAGAGCCACCATGGAGAGGAGCAGCCAATCTCTGGTGTTGGTGAGTCCCCAGAGGAGAGGTGTCCTCCCTACCGGCAGACTTCAAAAATGGCTCTCAGAGCCAAGAAGAGATGCGCAACTGCGCATGCACAAAGAGTTGCGCGTGCGCAAGTAAAAGAAGAGGTTAACGCCGGCGGGAGGGGGACTCAGCCAATGAGAGATGCCCAGTATGGGGGCGTTCGGCTGGGGGAAGCAAACAAGAAAGAAGAAGAGTGGTGAGAAAGAGAATGAAGGGCTGGAAGAGGGTGAGCGGCAACAGGGCGATCGGCAGGGGGTCGGCCCAGCAGCAGGAGACACAGCAGCTGGAGGCCCAGCAGGATATGGAAGCAGCTCACCAGAGAAGGATGAAGATACACGGATGCAGAGAAGAGGACGACACAGACACAGAAGAGGAAGAAGAAGACCAAGAATTTCAAAGCAAAGAAGGTAAAATAGAAGGACAAAGTTGAGATAAAGCCTTTTTTGAAGAACAAATGAGGTCATTAAAAGAATGGCCATCATTAGAATTTAGTTCAATCAAAAGAAAATGAAAAGAGCTGAAGACAGGATGCAAAGCTTAGAGTTGGTCATGACTGAAATAGGGAAAAGAGTAGAAAATGTGGAGGAACGAGAAGCTGCTGTAGAAATGGAGATGAATGATTTAAGAGGGAAGTTGAAAAAGAGCGGAAAAAAAAATTAAAGAGACACAAGATTTATTGTCACAAAAAATTGACATATTGGAAAACTACAGTAGGCGAAACAACAAAAATAGTGGGCCTGAAAGAAGGCAAAAAAGGGTCAGATATGAAGGAATTTGTAAAAGGATGGATCCCGAAGGTGCTGAGAACGACAGATTCACATGAAGAAATAGAAATCGAAAGGGAGCATAGGGCACTAGTACCGAAACAGCCACCACATCATAGTGGTAAAACTTCTAAGATATACGACAAGAGAAAATATACTGGAGCAGGCAAGAAAGAAGGTTAGAGAAGACAATAAGCCGTTAGAATATAAAGGACAAAAAATATTTTTTTACCCAGACATAAGCTTCGAATTTTAAAGAAGAGGAAGGAATTCAACACGGCGAAAACAATCTTATAGAAGAAAGGTTATAACTTTATATTAAGACATCCAGTAGTACTCAAAGTATTTATTCCTGGGGAACGGAATAGACTGTTTTCGCATCCAAAGAAAGCCCAAGAATTTGCTGAATATTGGCAGGACAGGAGAAGGGAGGAGGAGGAGTGACAAGAAGGAAGACCGGCAAGAAAATATTTAAAAAATATGTAAAAATATAAAGTAAAGATAATGTGTATATATAAAGATAGATAAGAGAAGGGAAAGAAGGGGAAAAAAAGAGAGCTTTGTTATATGTATAGGAAATTAGCGTTCTCTGGGGGAGAGGGGAGATGACAGTCACTGCGAAATCGGTTGATGCTTTTGCGAGTAAGTTCGCAAACCAAATGGAAAGGGGAGTTGTGGTTGCCGTCAAGGGACAAGGGACAATCCAAGGAGGGGAGGTTCATTTGGGGTTAAAGGGTTATTGCGTGTGGGGATTGTTGGGGTATTTCATGTCTTAAGTGCGTGGTCATATATTGAGATTAAAAAGGAAAACTTAAAAAACAGTAATGGAAAAAAAAGGGGATGGAGGTGGTGAAGAGGTGGAAAAGAAGTGAAAATAAAGATATAAAATGGCCATGTTGGACTATATGGCTATAAACATTAACAGAATATATAACCAAGTTTAAGTGTATCCCATTGGGAAAAAAATCACATATAATTTAAAAAAACAAAGTTACAATGTTTGAAAAAACCTGGGAACCATATATGGAACATAACAGAAAGAGCAGACCTCGGACCACCACCACCTAAAATGATAAGAAGATTTTAAAAATTGCTTTATTGTATTTTACGTTCAATATTTACTGTTTTTGGAGGGGAGTGGGAAGGGAGGGATGGAAAAAAAGAGAGAATGTCACTGTGAATATTTGAAGAGATGCATCTGTAAATATATTGGTTAATATGGTTCATAGTGCGATAAATAAAGAATTACAAAAAAAACCAGAATAATTTCCAAAAAAAATCTATGCTCAAAAAAACCTGAAACTTGGTTTGTAATATTATTAGTGGAATTTTGTACTTTTAGGATTAATATTTCACGTTTTATTTTCCACTCAGTCCTTGCCAGACATGCAGCGGATACAGGAGGACACTTTGTCTTCCCCACCTTTGGGTCCTCCTAACTACCTACAGGTTTCCAAAGATTCTGCAAGCAGTGGCAGTAAGAACTCCTCATGTGATACTGATGACTTTGTCCTTGTTCCACACAGCATCTCTTCTGATCAGTCATGTAAGCAACTACTCATTTTGTTTCTTTAATTTCTTCACTATTGTTACAGTAATTCATTAAAGACAAGAAGTGAATTCCTGAATCGGTTGACTGCATTTTCTGTTTGTTGGCTGGTGAAGTCTGTTTGCTCACTTGGAAATTTTTACTTTTTGTTGTCTTCCCCCAGCTTTTATAGATTTCTTTTACATTCAAGGTTAAAGTGAATTGCTACACTGAATTTAACATGCTTTATTCCAATGGTTGAGGACGCCCAAAATAGAGAGATTCAAATAAATTGCTGCATATTCTACAAAGATTTCCAAAAATATAAATCACATCAGCATTCACTTTGCTCCAAAGATTCATCTTTACATTCCCACTTCTAAATTTGCCTTGAGTCATATTCAAGGCCTCTGCTCTACACTGATAAATGAAATCTGTTGGAAATTAAATGTTTCAAAAATTTAGTCATGGTAGTGGGCCCTTTTGGCTGTGAGCCCATGCTGCCCAATTGACTTCCAACCCTGGTACATTTTGAACAGTCGGAGGACACCCACACAGACATGGGGAGAACGAACAAATCCTTTACAGAGAGTGCCAGATTCAAATACTGGTTGCTGGGACTGTCACAGCATTGTCCTAACCACACTGCCCTTAAGGGTTAAGATTGTCTTTAAGATTTCAGGATTTCATCTTTTTAGGAGTTGACTTGACTATTGTTCATTCAATTATAACAGAACTACTTGGTTCAAGGTAACTGATTCTAAATGTGGAATCTGTTGTATAGTATTAGAGATGTTTAGTGGGAATTTCGGGATTGAATTTAATTCCTTTTTAAACAAAGGTGCAATCAGGTGTTCTTGATCAGGGTAGTTTAGTTTAACTTTAAGTTTTAGTTAATTTGTTGAATAACGGGCTATCTCTAACATTAATACAACCGTTTAAAGAGCACAATTTAAAGAGTGTAGAGTTATATTGAAAAGGAAGATGAAATAGCACCAAGCAAGTGTAACATAACAGCACTGTTGTTGGATTAGTTCAGGAGCCTGATGGTTTTGGGGAACTGTCTTCAAACTTATTAGTGCTTGAACTTAGTGGTAAATACTAATCTTTGAAGTACTTCCTGGTGAAAGAAAACATTTGTAAAGAATGAAAGTGAATATTTACATAGACATGATTATTCATCCAGATTAGTTTTTTCCGACATAATTATGGATTTTTGTGCTATTGTGTGCACTGGCTATGGTGCAGCCATACTGTTGTTTTTTTTTGAACTAAGTTCCATTTTTTATTTAAAAAAAAAAGTCCTAAGCTGGTTTCTGAAGCTCCAAAATGTAAACTTCTGCATGAGTTAGATCCAGGTCTGTTGGATTTCGTGTTGGGTTTTCTGGTTTGAAAAATAATTTTGACCTTAACAGGACCATATAATTCATGAGTTTCTCACTTTATTACCAAGCCCTGCAACTTGGTTACAAAGTTAGTTTTTCAACAACTCGAGGATTCTCAGTGTTCCTCACCTTGCTCCCATGAGTGTTTTTTTGAGAAGCTAACTTTAAAATAACAATTGAAAGATGGTGTTCCCAGCAGCAGGGTCAATGTGTAACTTGGTACAGAAACTAACGCAGAGCCCCCAATTGATTTAAATTTAGTCTTTTGGCTGAAGTCTGAAATGGATTCATTGAGAAGCTATCGTATTTGAGAGTTATGTTTTTACTTGTTCCTGAAGATAATGAATTACAAAACTTTCTTAGCAACCATTGCTTATGTATGACAAATACACAATTTAAAAATGTATTCAATTTTTTTTACATTTAAAATTTTTAATTAAAAAAAAAATTATTTACAGAATGGTAGAAGCCGATTCTGGCCACTTAAAAGCTGTGCTGCCCAATTACACCCAAATTAACCAGCAACCCCTTTACGTTTTTGAAGGATGTGAGGAAACAAGCACCCGGGGGAAACCCATGCAGACACAGGGAAAATGTACAAACTCCTTTCAGACAATGCCTGATTCGAACCTGGGGCTCTGGCATTCTTAATTGTTTTCAGAAATGTATAGTCCTTTTCAGAATGCAACTCCCTTTAAGAGCTACAGCACTCATTTCAAACAAAATAAGTAAATACTTTGATCAACTTAACCACTTTGTACACATTGGAAAGGATTTTAGTGTTCCTATTAAACTTTATGCCTAAGGTCTGTTTTGAATCTTTTTGCAGATGATATGCCATTGGGAACAGTTGGCAGACGAGCTTCCAGTGAATTTTTGATGTGTGGAGGGTAAGTGTAAACTTTAAAACTCTCGGTTGTTTTTGTTGTACATAGGCGAGAAATAACTTGGAGTAATACTCCACCAGAACCATGAAGTAAACACTGACACATTCTGTTTATTTTAGAATGCAGCATAATGTTGATTGAAGTAAATTAAGTTGGTGTCACATGAATAGTGATTTTCCTTTTAGGATTGGCAGCAACCATGTTCAAAACACTCAAACAAGACTATGTGCTGGGATGTATCCATTCTTCACCTTTCCCCCAACCCGAGTGAACAATAAGAAAAATGAGAAATCATGGCATGTTTGACTTTCTGTTGTTCGAACAAAAGTGTTGGCCTGATTACAATGCATGAATTTCGTCAAAAATATGCAATTGAATCCTTTGCAATTCCAGCAATTTCTTGGCAACTCTGCTCCTTTACCAAACCAGCTACTTTGGTGAAGAAGGAAAGCAGTGGGGAAAGAGAGAATAATGCTTGTGTGCAGGCTTGTTGCATTGGTGTGGATCATTGGGCTTTTTATCTTGGATTTTATTTGTTACTATTCAGCATATAACCTCAAAATGACTCTAACTACAGTTGTTTGTATAAAAGACAAGTTGAATGACATTTCACAATATTTGCTGTAAAGGTAGTTCTGCTTTATTGAATATTTTGAGAATCTAGCATCATTGAATGTGCGGTTATTGTGGAAAAATGCATGGATGGGTATCATCAGATGCATGGAACAGTCAGGATCTCAGATTTAGCCTCATTTAAATGTATGTATGGCTCCCTATTACAATCTTAGAAAAAGAGAATTGAAAATATTTTGTCTTTTGTACAATGTATTTTATGTTACTTTATGCCAACCTTTCTTAACCTTTTTTTCAGCTATGGCCCCCTTTGGACTCTGTGAAGCAGTCGAGTTTAATTGGTTTCTTCCATACTTCATATAATTTCAGTCTGTGGTCCCTCTTAAATGTTCTCTAATTCCCGGGGGGAGGGGGGGGCGGGGGGGGGGGGTGCACATACAGTCTCTGTTGAGAATGGCTGCTTTATATGATGCATGTGTGAACTGTGCTGGAGATATCTGAATGTATTCATGAACAATATCGTTTTGATTGAGTACATTACAATTCTGATTATCCGAAATGGTTGGGACTGGGCCTATTTCGGATAGAGAATATTTTTGGATAACTGGGGTCATTTTTTTTAAAAAGTTAAAAATTACTTTTAAACAACAACTAACAGCAAGGGAAGACTTTTCAAGCATGAAGTAATGTTTAATTCTCAACAAAAAAAACAACCTGAACAAAATAAGATAAATCCAACACCAAAATCTGAAATTCAACAGTTTTTTTTTTAATTCCAAAAATTTTTTCAACCTGTGATGTCAGTTCTGCTCCGAATAATCTCGGATAACTGAGAACTTCTGATTATTTCAGATAACATCATTTATCTAAAAATTTTTGGAAGCGAAATGATGTCATTTTGGCTTTGAAATTTTTTTGGATTGATGAAGATTTCTGATTTTTCTGAAATCCTCAATAATCAAAAAAATATTTCTGAGCCAGACAGGTTCACTTTCGGACCCAAAATCTTTCGGATAACTGAGGATTTCAGATAATGAGAGTTGTACTCTATTTGTATGAAGATGCAAACATTTGCAAATAGCATAATATCTGAACAACATTAGATTAGATGACAGTTTGATCAACTTGTATACTAAATTGGTGAAAAACATTCCAAGTTTCTTAAAAGCTCTATCATATTTTTAAAATGATATATTGCAAAATAATATTAATGTAGGTGATGAAGTGCTTGGTTTGTAAAGTAGAATTGGGATTTTAAGGTAAACGAGAAACTGGGAGATGGGTTTTGGGCAGGGCTTCCTGTGCTTAGACTTAGCAATGGAACAAATTAAATTTGGGTGTGTGTAAGATGAAGGGAGCACAGAGGCCACAGGTCTGACAGAGGCTTGTATGGTTAAGAGAGATACAGGGGTAATTTTTAAAGCAAGGCATGGTTTAACCAAGAGCCAGGAAGCCACCAAGGACAGGGCGGATGGGTGACAGAAACTTGGTAAAAGAGAGTATACAGGCAGCAGAGTTTTGCATCTAAACTTATGGAAAAATAATAGAATGAGAGGCTAGCCAGTGGTGAGTTGGAATAAACAAAGTAACATGGAAAGAGGGTTTTGGCAGTAGGTGAGGTTAGAAATCGTCAATATCGAGGAATACTGTTGAAGCAGAAATAAACACCCTATTAGATGTCATGGATATAGAGTCTTAAATTCAAATTGAATCATGAATAGCACAAAGGCTAAATATACTCTTGACGCTGACTACCCAGAAGGATTACGTCGGCCGACAGCACAGGAATTGTGAAGACTGATGATCTCCGTGTTTAGTTGGAGGAAGTTTTTACTCACGTCAGACAATAAATCTTGGAGGCAGTGAAGGGATCGAGGAAAGCAGCAGCAAAGTTGGGTGGCTTTATTGTACACAAGGTAACTGATCGAGTACTTCTGGAATCTTGTTGAGGGAAAACATGTAAATGAGGGCGAACAAAGATACTAGTGTGGGCACATCATGTTACTGTGCTGTATCTGTTTAAAAAAAAAACTCAGACATTGACTGTCAACAAGTCCTACAAAATAAATAAATTGATGGCTGAATAAAAATTAATGTCATTCACCTGGGTATTTGAGCAGTGCGTGCTTGTGGACCAGAAGAGCCTGTTACCATGCTGTATCTCTTTAAAAAAAATAATTCAGACATTGATTGACTGTCGACAAGGCATCCAAAATATAAATAAATTGATGGTCAAATAAAACTCAATGTTACTTCAATAATCCTGAGGAAAAATTATGACAAATGTTAAACTTAGCCACTGAGGAAGCAAGTGTTCGATTGGAAATGCACAAGAATTTATGGGCATTATCAAAATAGAAAAGTAAATGCATACTTCGATTTTCTTTCTTCACGCACCTATTAGGCAGTCACCTTTAACCTCTTCAGGGGGCTCAGTAGCACTGCAGAGACCTTCCTCAGCCTCATCCAAGTCCAGCTCTTCTAGCTCAGCCAACAGGTAGGACCTTCATGTCGAGTTTATAAAGAAATAAGCAGCATGGGGTAGTTTCAGCTTTCAAGACAATCAAAGTGATTATGCCAAAAATATGCTTGAATTTCCACTGTTCAAGTTATACCAAGTTGCTCTAAGACTCACTGCACAATTACAAATGTAAAATCTTTCGTTAGCAGCTGGCATTCTAGCAAAACATAAAACTTTATTTCTTCCACTAAAGCATTTTACAAAGAATTTTGTTTTTTTCATGCAGTTTTGCTAGCAGAGCTGACAAAGTAGTCATCGGTAAAGTTGGATTTCTTTAATCTCAAGACTGTGGCAAGGGATTTAAAATAATTCAAAATGTCAATGCTAAATATTTAATTGCTTCATTTTTCTACTTCATTTGTTTTAATAAATTGGAATACTTTTTGATATGAAAAATAATTTAAAGGAGCACAGTTTGAAGTTCCTTCCTCAATCAGCGGAATCTTTCTTTCGATTTGGGACATTCTCATTGGTTTTTTTTTTGTGGATGGGTCCTGACCTGGTGAATTGAATCTTGAACCATTTTAATGCATAACACCATCAAAGCTTTGGCTCAGAACAACTGGAAACTTACCCCATGCTTATTATATTGTGGTTTTTTTTAGACTAAATCTGAATAAACAAAATGGAACTTGCCCGTGACGCATAGATATTGTTAACAGATTTGTGATGGGTTGTGGTTCAAGAACTCCTGTTAACTATTAGCATTTCAGATTAGTGTACTATAGATTTTTGTCCATTCAACGCCAGTGTTTGCAAAGAAATTTACCACACTTTGAGGTAGAAAGGGAACTTGGAACGTCCTCTGGTGAGCAACAAAACACTCGTTCTGTTGAATGAAGCATATAGTAGGTTTATTAATATAATGTCCAAATA
Source organism: Narcine bancroftii (assembly GCF_036971445.1). NCBI lineage: Eukaryota > Metazoa > Chordata > Chondrichthyes > Torpediniformes > Narcinidae > Narcine > Narcine bancroftii. The sequence continues at coordinate 6,596,306 of NC_091482.1, forward strand.
ACTTGTATCCTTGTCATGTGGCATCGCTGTTGAAAAGAATCACCTATGATCATAACGTATATTCTGTTGTATAGGACAATTCTCAAAACTTACATTTTTCACTTTAAAATTGCAGTCATCGTACACAAGAGGTCTAAAATTTTTGCCTTTACAACAGTTGGAACACTGCTGCCATCTTCCCGCTGGCTCCAACACAATCTCGCACGTGCTCCGTTATTTGTGAACTCTCAGAGCTCCTCCGAGGGTTGTATCCACCAGGTCCAACTGCTGTTGCCTCTATACAGGCTTTAGCGGCCTGTTGCAGGATCACAATTTATTGTCATGGAATTCGGAGTCTTGTGCAAACATCCATAATATAACCATCTTAAACCAGAACTATATATAAAAAAAAATTAAAATAGATATGCACAAAAAGTAAGGCAGTATCTTTGGTTCATTGATTATTCAGGAATCTGATGGCAGTGGGGAAGAAGCTGTCCTTGTGACATTGAGTGCTCAACTTTAGGCTCCTGTACTTTTTTCCCAATGGTAGCAGACTGAAGAGGGTGTTGGGATCTTTTTTAAGACACCACCTCTTGTAGATGTCCACATTGGAATGGTCTGGTGCCTGTGATGTCGCAGGCTGAATTAACATCCCTCTGGAGTTTAAACTTGTCCTGAGAGTTAGCACCTCCATACCAGCCAGTGATGTAACCAGCCAAAATGCTCTCCTTGATACACCTGTAGAAGTTTTTTCAGAGATTTTGGTGACATACTACTGATTCCATCAACAGGGAGGCTCCAGGATACAACCTGAGAGTTGTTAAAATCCAGGAATTTGAAGTTCTTGACCCTCTTCACTGCTGAGCCCTCGATGAGGACTGGGTCGTGTTCCTCTGACTTCCTCCTGGTCCACAATCATCTCGTTAGTTTTACCACTGTTGTGCTCAAGGTTGTTGTCGTTACACCATTCAACGAGCTGAACTAACTCCCTCCTGTACGCTTCTTCATTGCCATTTATGATTCTGCCGACAACTGTGGTATCATCGGCAAACTTGGAGATGACATTGGAATTGTGCCTGGTCACACAGTCATTGGTGTATAATGAGTCGAGCAGTGGGCTAAGTATGAATCCTTAGGGGTGCCCGTGTTGATAATCAGTGAGGAGGAGATGTTGTTTTCAATTCGTACTGACTGGTCTCTGATGAGAAAGTCTAGGATCCAGTTGCAGAGTGGGGTACAAGAGGCCTAGAGTTTGAAGCTTCTCGACCAGCACTGAGGGAATAATGGTATTGAAGGCCGAGCTGTAGTCAATGAAGAGCAGCCGTATGTATGAATTGCTGTTTTTGAGGTAATCTTGAGCTGAGTGGAGAGACAGCGAGCGATATTGCATCGACTGTGGAGTGATTGTGACAGTAGGCGAATTGTAGTGGTCTATTACAGGAGCTGACATTGGTTTGCTTTAAAATATACAAATAAAATTTAAACCTTTTAATGATAATTCGTTATTAAAATATTGTGATTTGCTTTTAACAGCATCCACTGGTCAGTGGTAAGTACCAGGTTTGGGCGTCATCTTATTCAAAGGGTATCGCTCAAAGCCAACATTTTAGGTGAAAATTCCAGGGGTCGTTCTATACAATGGCTATACAAGATTTGTAAATTTCTATATTTCAGTGCATTCAAGCACCCTCAAATATTGGATTTTATGCCAGTTTCAATCTACACCTGTTACCTTTTCAAAATTGTTTTCTTTTGACAGATTTCCTAAAAAAAAAATTTGAAAATTAGATTTTCATTATAAATATGTAATCATCTTAAATCCACTCCACATTATTAAAACCGATTGTTTTCTTCTAATAAACTGAATTGTTAATTTATGAATTATTTTGAGGGATATGGGCTAAATGCAGGCAAATGGAACAATCTCAGAAAGACATCATGGTTGGTATGGACAAGTTGGGCCTGTTTCTATCTGACTTAACTCTAAATATCACTCGCTGTGTGAATTGCCTCGAGGATGGAAGCTCCAGTATTTAACATTGAAGTAAGTCAGGCAAAATGTTGAGAACAATGCCTGTCCCTTCCACTTGCTGCTGGAAGAACTTGTCCTCACCCTCAATTGCTTCTCCTTTGACTCATCCATTTCCTCCACATCAAAGGATTAGTCATGGGTACCTTCTTGGGCCCCAGCTATGTCTGGCTTTTTGTTGAATACATGGAGCAATCCATGCTACAAGCTTTCACAGGCAAGGTCCCTCATCTCTTCTTCTGCTACATCGATGACTACTTTGGTGTTGCCTCATGCACCCACAATGAGCTCATTGACTTCATCCACTTCACTGCCAACTTTCACCTCAACCTCATATTCATGTCCATCTCTGGCAATATTCTCCCTGTCCTCGATTTCTCTGCCCCCCTCTCGGGAGACAAACTCTTGACAGACATACAAACCCACCAACTCCCACAGCTACATCGACTACACCTCTTCACACTTTGTCCCCTGTAAGGATTCCATTCCCTTTTCTCAATTCCTCCATCTCCATTGTGTCTGCTTCCAGGATGAGGTCTTCCATGCCAGAGCGTCAGAGATGTCCTCCTCCTTCAAATAATGTGGCTTTCCCGCTACCATCATCAACTCAACCCTCATCCGCATATCTTTCATTACCTACACATCTGCCCTGGTCACCTCTGCCCCCATATGCATCAAGGACAGGATTCCTCTTGTCCTCGCCTACCATCCCACCAGCCTCCATGTTCAACATTTCCACCACCTATTGTGTGATCCCACCACTAGACACATTCCCCTCTTCACCTCCCTCTGTGACTCCCTTGTCCACTCCTCCCTCCTCATTAATCCTCCCTTGGCACCTACCCCTGTGACCACAGGAGATTCTTCACTTCCATTCACATGTCCTCCCTTAACATTCAGGACCCCAAATGGTCCTTCCAAATGAAGCAACATTTCACTTGTGAATCTGCGGGGGCCATATGCTGCATCCGGTGCTCCAGTTAAGATCAGAGAGACTGGAGATCACTTTGTTGAACACTTAGCTCTGTCTGCCACAATAGCATTGATCTCCCAGTGGCCATCCATTTCAAGTCCTCATCCCATTCCCTTGCTGACATATTTGTCCATGATCTCATGCACTGCCAGACTGAGACCACCTGCAAATTGGAAAAACAACACATCCTTTTCCATCTGGACACCCTCCAACTGAATGGCATTAACATGGACTTCTCTGGTTTCTGTTAGCCCCTCCTTCTTCCCCTTGTGGCCTTTCTCCCAGCTGTCTCTCTCTCTCTCCCATTTTCCCTCTGTTTCCTTTCACAGAGCCACCTTTCCCCTTATCATATCCAGTTTACACCTTTTGTTGATCTGGACTCCTCCCCCTGTCATTCTGCAGTCTTTATTCTGACATTTTCCTTTTCTTTGTTTATACTTTGCAGAAGGGCTCAGGCCTGAAACGTTAGTAATATATCTATGGATGTTACGAGACCGGCTGAGTTCCTCCAGCATTTCTGTGTGTTTTGACCTGATTACCTCAACCTTGTAATCTGAGTGCAAGACAAAAATGTTACCAGACAAGATGAGTCCGATTAAAGTGCATTTTAATTCGTGTTGAAATAGTCATGTAGTTTTTATGGGGTAGAGCATCCTTCTCCTCTGCAAAGGGATACATTTGCATGTTGAAGGAAGTTTTCCCATTTGAACCCAAGGTATGCTGGGCACAAGAAAATAGGATCAGGAGTGAGCCACTAAGCTCCAGGTCTTCTCTGTTGTCAATTTAACCATGGTTGTTCTTTACTGCCCTCATTTCCTATTCTGTGCCTGTTCCCCATATCATTTCCTTGATTTTTTAAATACTTATCTAGCTCTTAAATACATCTAACAATCTGGCCTCACCAGACAGGAAGGACCCTGTTGTAAAACAGATCAGATACAGAGTTCCTTGAAAATGACAACACTGGTAGACAGGGCAGTGAAGAAAGCATTTGGCTTGCATGTCTTCATGACCTTTTAGATGAGTCTTAAGTTAGGGGTCAAAGATTACAGGTGAATGAGGAAAGATTTAAAAGGGGCTTGAGTGGCTGTTCTTTCTCACATACATTTTACATAGATTTTCTGTTCTCTTGTTATCCAGTCTAAGTTTAATTTATTTTCATCATGGACTGTGGTTTTATAAACCTGTTCTTCGTTCGGCAGTTTTTTAAAAAAACCCAATATAAGTATTTTGCATCTACAAACTACCACTAACCACCCCCACCCTTCCAATGCCATTTCTCTGCATGCTTCATTGAAGCAAAGTCGTCAGCCAATTTTCAGCTTGACAGCCAATTTAACAGACAAAAGATCCTGTATGGAGCAGTCAGTGATCTGTACAGATTGAAAACATTTCAACATTGTTTAAGAAGATAACATCAATTTAGGAGATTAGATGGGATTAAGATCTTGAAATAAAAACAGCACTAGAAATGCTCATCAGATCCGATAGCATCTAGGGAGAAAGAAACGTGGCTAATGTTTGGGGTCAACAGACCTTCGGTCAGAAAGGCATGACTTATTGTTGATTTGCAGACTGTTTAGGACATACTGATAACAGCACCAAATTTAATCATAGCCAGGGAAGGGTTAACTGTTTCTCTGCTTCTTTTGAATTCCAGCTTGTGTTTTCATTAGGGCTGAAGTTCTTGGAAATAGAGTTGAGAAGGGTGACTCCGTGAATATCTTGAAGCAGGAGTGTTCTTACAGACGTTATTGAAGTTAAACAGAATGCAAGGCATTGAACGTCAACAGGCAGTCTAAGATATATTTATCAGTATGTGTTGCTGACCTGCTCTTGAACTGTTGGTTGTTCTGAACCTTTCCCCCTTGTGATTCATTTCCGTTGTTATGTTGATTGCCACCTTTTAATTCTAGAATGCCATCGTTTCTGACTTAGGACAGAGTGTTCCCAGCTATGTTCCCTGCATTTGTTTTGTTTGCACTTCTCGGTTCAGAAAGGTGGAGCGAAGCATACTAGCAAATCCCATGAACTGCAGTAGAGCTTGTTTGTTTAATCCAGGCTGAGTTGAAATGACTTGAGGGTCTGTGCAAAGTGTCCTACTTCAAGTGAGATCTTGTTTACAAAAGAGAAACAACCAGTGAATGCAGCTTGCGATATTGATGTCACATAGCAGCTACTCACAACTTTTTTTCTTCCTCCTGAAATATTAGGTTCAGATAAATTGTTCAGCCAGAACTCCTGTCTCATGAACAATGCTTGTGTTTTGACTGCAGGCAGTGTCCCCCTCCAGTGTCACCCCATTCTGAGTCCGCTCCAATTCCTGTCCCTACGCAGATTAGAAACTACCAGCGAATTGAGCAGAACCTGCATGTAATTACCAGCCATAACACTAATCCCTATGGATCATCCAGGTACGTTATTTGTTGGCAACTACTGTGCAATCATGAAATGCATGTGTATATTTTTACTGTCCAAAGACTAAGTGTTTTACCATCATATAAATGTGATGTAAGTTTTTAAATTACTAATTTATTACATAATTCAGTACATGTTGTATTGTTCTGTGCATGTTTCTTAATTGCCTTCACAAGATGGTAAGAACAGAATTTAAACATAGTATTTCGATTTGCTTTTGTCAAGATTCGAGATTTCTTTGTCATGTAATAAAATAGATGTAATATTACGTGAAATGTGCTTAAGTTTGTTGTAAGGCAGACAGATTCACCATCAGCAGAAATTGCTCAGCATCTTTTACAGTCAGAGAAAAAGAACCAAAAGAGAGTGTGTGCCAGTTCTCCCACCACCACCCCCAAGTCACTGAGTGTCCGTGACTTCGCCTCCAGTGCTTACTCAGCCTTCAGTCCAAACCATAAGCAAGGCAACCTGAGCTCCAAATCTGAACCTCCAACACAATCAGGAAGCCTCCAGCATCCTTAGCACTCTCGCATATCAGTTTCGACCAGTCACCAGCCTGCACGGGTTCCTTTCCTCAAATTGCCAACAGCCCTCCATCTGTGTGTTCTTCAGCTGCCTGAATCACTTCCTTGTTTACCTTCCCATGGGTTGTCTCCTCTGCTTGTCCTCAAACATGGGGTGTTTTCCCCATTTTCTGGTGCCCTGTGCCAGTCCTCCGCTTCCCCAGAAACTGCAACCTCTCGTGCCTGCTGGGTCCAGATCCTGCAGTAGCAGGACTTTAAATTCAACTACTGTTGGCTTCTTTAACAGGCCGTTTAAAGCCTGTATAGAGCAGGCGGCAGTTGGAATGGGCATTGGAACCCTATGGAGGATCATTGTGTCTGTCAAGCAGTTAGTTCCTGAGGATATTTTTTCCTAAGTTGTACTTGGACCATTTCATTTGGATATCCACTACTATTTTAATTCTCAGCTACAAATATAAAATATGGGATAAAATAAGTGACAATGCCTTTTTAAAAAAAAAAGTTAAAATTATTAGTCAAGTCAAGTTTATTGTCATCTGATTGCAGAAGTTTTTCTTCTTTGACTTGGCTTCGCGGACGAAGATTTATGGAGGGGTATGTCCACGTCTGCTGCAGGCTCGTTAGTGACTGACAAGTCCGATGCGGGACAGGCAGGCACGGTTGCAGTGGTTGCAAGGGAAAATTGGTGGGTTGGGGTTGGGTGTTGGGTTTTTCCTCCTTTGTCTTTTGCCAGTGAGGTGGACCCTGCGGTCTTTTTCAAAGGAGGTTGCTGCCCGCCGAACTATGAGGTGCCAAGATGCACGGTTGGAGGTGATATCAGCCCACTGGCGGTGGTCAATGTGGCAGGCACCAAGAGATTTCTGAAAGCAGTCCTTGCACCTCTTCTTCGGTGCACCTCTGTCTCGGTGGCCAGTGGAGAGCTCGCCATATAACACGATCTTGGGAAGGCGATGGTCCTCCATTCTGGAGACGTGACCCACCCAGCGCAGCTGGGTCTTCAGCAGCATGGATTCGATGCTTGCGGACTCTGCCAGTTCGAGTACTTCGATGTTGGTGATAAAGTCATTCCAATGAATGTTGAGGATGGAGCGGAGACAGCGCTGATGGAAGCGTTCAAGGAGCCGTAGGTGATGCCGGTAGAGGACCCATGATTCGGAGCCGAGCAGGAGCGTGGGTATGACAATGGCTCTGTACACGCTGATCTTTGTGTGTTTCTTCAGGTGGTTTTTCCAGGCTCTTTTGTGTAGTCTTCCAAAGGCGCTATTTGCCTTGGCGAGTCTGTTGTCTATCTCTTTGTCGATCCTTGCATCAGATGCAATGGTGCAGCTGAGGTAGGTAAACTGGTTGACCGTTTTGAGTTCAGTGTGCCCGATGGAGATGTGGGGGGGGCTGGGAGGACCTCAGTTTTCTTCAGGCTGACTTCCAGGCCAAACATTTTGGCAGTTTCCGCAAAACAGGACGTCATGCGCTGGAGAGCTGGCTCTGAATGGGCAACTAAAGCGGCATCATCTGCAAAGAGTTGTTCACGGACAAGTTGCTCTTGTGTCTTGGTGTGAGCTTGCAGGCGCCTCAGATTGAAGAGACTGCCATCTGTGCGGTACCGGATGTAAACACCATCTTCATTGTTGAGGTCTTTATTAGCTTGTTGAAGAAGATAGTAAAGAGGGTTGGTGCGAGGACGCAGCCTTGCTCCACGCCGTTATCAATGGAGAAGGGTTCGGAGAGCTCATTGCTGTATCTGACCCGACCTTGTTGGCTTTCGTGCAGTTGGATAACCATGTTGAGGAACTTGGGGGGGGCATCTAGTATTTGCCAAAGCCCTTTCCTGCTCACGGTGTCAAAGGCTTTGGTGAGGTCAACAAAGGTGATGTAGAGTCCTTTGTTCTCTGCACTTTTCTTGGAGCTGTCTGAGGGCAAAGACCATGTCAGTAATTCCTCTGTTTGTGCAAATGCCACACTGTGATTCTGGGAGGATATTGCTCCTTAATAGACTAATACCTAGTGTTGCAGAAGTACAACACAGCTTTCTCCGGTCCTCGATACAAAACACACAACCAGACATAACACAAATCCAAGCAAACAATACATATTGTTTCGTGAATACAAGAGTCTCGGCTGATTAATGTCAGCAGTTCCTTTGGACATTCAGAATTTTCACTACCTGTGACAAGAAGCTGTTCCTCAACCTGGTGATACTGCCTCTGATCCTCCTGTATCTCTTTCCTGATGAAAAATGTTATGTGCAGGGTGGAAGGGGTCCTCAATGGTTTTGTGCACCCTCTTCAGACAATAATCCTTGTAGATCACATCGATGGAGAGGGCGGGAGACTCCAGTGATCCTTTCTGCCACTCTTATGGTCCTGTGGATTGACACTGATCCATTTCTCTGCAGCAACCGTACCACACTGTGATGCACCCAGCCAGGGCGCTCTCAATAGAGCTGTAGAAGGTTGAAGTGGTGACCTGTCGCCTTGTCCACTTCAGTCTTCTCTTGGAAGTGCAGTCACTGTGGCCCCTTCCTGACAAGTGACTTTCTTGTCATGTTAATGGCACAGTTCGGTGGGCAGCAACCTCCTTTGAAGAAGACCGCAGAGCCCACCTCACTGACAAAAGACAAAGGAGGAAAAACCCAACACCCAACCCCAACCCACCAATTTTCCCTTGGAACCGCTGGAACCGTGTCTGCCTGTCCTGCATCGGACTTGTCAGCCACAAACGAGCCTATAGCTGACGTGGACATTACCCCTCCATAAATCTTCGTCCGCGAAGCCAAGCCAAAGAAAAAGAAAAGAATGGCTTGTTTGCACATGGATTAGGTGACACTGCCACTAGAAACTGTTAACTTTGCTCCTGTACGTTGAATACAACAATATTCTACATCAGCAGTCCTGCGTAAGATTATTCCCAGTGCCATTACTGGGATAGCGAAGAACAAGCCTTGGCTTGTATAATGTGGGGTGGGCAGATCAACTGCTTTTCAGGAGGTTAATCTTGCTCTTTTTGATGGTACTGGGGCTTACAGACCAAAGTGTACATCCAGCAGTTGGTGGCCTATATAAATGGCCTGGAATGGGGAACTGCGGAGAATAGGTCAGAAATTGGTGGAAAGTGAAGACAGTGTGGATAGTGAGGGTACTAAAGTGCTACATGCAATGCCACATCTCTACCAATGTGATTGATTGAGTTTTGCTTCAAATTACTGAGCAAGCTACCAAGTTGTATCTGACTGCATTGTGGTTCCATCTACCATCTTGACAGGACTAACTCGCAGTGAACAAAAAAATAACGGCTTGTGGTTCTGCATATTTTAAAACGTGTTTCAATCTGAAGGGGAAGCAATTATGGTTTGTAAAGTTGGTTGTAGAAAAGTCCATTTATTTTCATTTACATAAGATGCACAAAAATCTTTTTGTTTGTCTTGCAAAGACAATGTGTCATCAAATAATCCAGCGCCCTTGTTAAAACAAGGAAGAGAAACGGAAGAGAATCCATTCAGAGACATCAAATGGCTGCAGATTCTGTTGCAGCCTCTGGCACTCCAGTAACCTTTGTAGCCACACGGCATGTTGTTCACCAATGAACCCAAGGCTCTGAATCAAAATCACACCTCCTCGACCCTTGGTCTGAATCTCAGAGCATTAGGAAGCTGTCAGAGGCCAAGGCCTCTCAGGAGGGCTGCTTGCCCTTGAACTCTTCATGAATCCTGGACCTGGTTCCCAGGCGCTGATCACCATTGTCCTGCAACCTGGTGTGAACCTTTTGACCACTGATCTTGAGCTGGAGTCCACCATACCACCTGCATTTTTGCTGCTGGCATTCTGTTTCAATGACTGGAGTGACTGACAGGAGCCACCCCGATTGCATCTTTCTGACAGCTTGGCCCGAGCTGACTTGGTCCACTGCTATGGGGTTTTTTTTTTTTTTTTTACCTTCAGACTTCTCTTTAAACCTTTTCCTCCTAGCAGGGGAGGTGGTGGTTCTCCTGCTCTGGTACCCGAAACCAATCTGCTGCTTCCTCAGCACCCGCAATCCTCCGTGTCCAAGACTATTGTGAGATGACTCAGGGTTTGAAACACGTAGAACTCTAAAAATGTTGGCCTTTTTCAATTAAGAGTGTTTGTTTGAGGGACCAGTACTGTTGAGAGCTTCACTGAAGTATATAGGAGCTTATTCAAGACTCTGATGAATGAAATTAAATCTGTTGAGTGCTTCATTCGAGCTCGATTGACTTTATCTGACAAAGCTTCACTTTTAAAATCCATATCCACTTTCAGTTCCCTCCCCACTATCTTTAAAAGCCATGCATAATCCTATAACTCCCTGCAAGACCATTCCAACACTTCCTTTCTGGCCTCTTGTGGTTTTCATTTTTCACTAGATTTCAGATTTATTGTCGGAGTACATACATGATATCGCATGCAACCCGAGATTCTTTTTCCTGCAGGCCAGGCAGAATTTCTACTTACCAGTGGTGCAAAAAGCTGTAGTCAAGAAAAGATAGGTATACAAAAGGAAAAAAATATATCAAAAAGTTCAAAAGTCAGAGTCCTTAAATTGGTCCATGATGAGTTTGTTGTTGAGGAGTCTGATGATGGAGGGGGAGCAGCTGTTCCTGAACCTGGTGGTGCGAGTCTTGTGGCACCTCCACCTCTTTCCTGACTGTAGCAGTGAGAACAGAGCATGTGTTGGGTTGTGTGGATCCTTGATGATTGCTGCTGCTCCAACGACTGCGTTCCCTGTAAATGTTCTCAGTGGTGGGGAGGGTTTTGCCTGTGATGTCCTATTTTGCATTCGTGTTTTCTTCATGAACTTTTCAGGTCTGGAATGGTAAAGAGATCTAACACAAGCCCAGTGGGCTTTATGAAGCCAATAGGAGGGTCACCAGCCGTGGCAGATGCACCACAAAACCCTGGTCGCAGACTCTCAACCGGATCCTCCAGACCATATTCTCCTTCACCATTAGGTATGTATCCAGTATTGAATCACATTTTATTGTACAATTTCAATTATATTGCAGCGAATACCACATGGAAGGCACCACGTCCTGTATAAACTGCACATTCATTGTAGTCATTAGTCTTTGTATATCTTCAAATTTGTTGTATTTGTCATGCCCATTTGAGGAACTTTGTCCTTTTCTCATTCAGACCTAGGGAATAACTTCAGGCCTGACAAACTTCAAACCCTATACCTTTATTCGCAAGCTTGCGTTGCCAAATTAATACGTGGAGTTTCGCTCATAAGGCCTCGATACTGATAACCAGTGAGCCCCAAACAAGGTCCAAGGCTGCTGCTTATAGATCAGTTGTCAGGCACACGTGTATAGTTCGGCCAGACACCCTTGATTAGGGGTTCACAACTTCCTTGTGCTGCACCTCAGCCTTAAGCATCTCATTGGCTAGTAAATGGCTAGACGGTGCTGTCAATTCCTCTGCAGCCATTGTACACACAAGTCACGACCGTTAAGTACGTCATGAATTTCTTGAAGCTGCTAATAGGAAGTTCAAGGCTGTGAACAAGTTGAAGCATATCCTGCTCTTTTACACAATTCCTCACATGCAGATTCTATTTGTTCTCTTACCTCAGTAACTACATTCCTGTAACCTCCCTTCAATTAGTGTTGCCCTTTTTGTCACTTTCATTCTTGACTTGCAGAATCTAATTTTTCCTTCCTTCCCTGATCATTTAATGACATTTGTAATTTTCCAATCTCAAAGGGAATTGCCCAAGACATCAAGTGTTTCGAACATTATTATCTAATTCATCTTCAACTTTATGACTTCATTCTCATGGGTGGAAAGTATCAGGGAGATATTTAATTATCTTGTTCCATTATTTTCTCCACAAATTGTTTTAATTTAAATATTCACCAACCTTTTCTGAAAACTTATTTTGGTTCCCCTGTACCACAAGTACTTTGTTATTTCCTTCCATGTGAAAACTCATTCGGAGAGGTAATTTAATGTTTGCTTCATTTGGTGGTTTTACCAATATTATCAATGGATCCACAGTTACCAAGCACTTGATGTGAGTTTTGAGAAGCCTCGAAGCTCATGTGGAACAGCATTAATGTGAAAATGTTTTCATTTGAAATGATGCAAATGTACCTTTCTAATGGTTGTGTTTCCACAGTTGGCACTATTCCTGAACAACTAGGCCACTGCTGCTGTGGTCTGCCCCAAGGACATGAACCTAGATCCAGAACGGCATCAGGTGAGCTTTGCCAGAAATAAATGTCAAATTCTTGCAGATCACACAGGGTCAAAAGGAGGAAAAGATATATTACCGACGTTTTGGATCAGAATTTATTGTGATGAACAAGTCATGAAATTCTGTGTTTTGCAGCAGTATCAGAGTGTAAACATTCATGCTATAACCATCTTGCAACATTACTATAAATTAAAAATTAAAATAGTAGTACACGAAAAGTAAGGCGGTATCTTTGGTTCATTGATTATTCAGGAATCTGATGGCAGCGGGGAAGAATCTGTCCTTGTGACGTTGAGTGCTTGGCTTTAGGCCTCCTGTACTTTTTTCCCAATGGTAGCAGAGTGAAGAGAACATGGCCTGGGTGTTGGATGTCCTCGATAGAGTGAAGCCCAGTGCCTGTGATGTCGCAGGCTGAGTTAACAACCCTCTGGAGTTTTTTCCTGTCCTGAGAGTTGGCACCTCCATCCCAGGCAGTGATGTAACCAGCCAGAATGCTCTCCACGGTACATCTGTAGATGTTTTTGGTGTCTTAAAGAATCTCCTCAGATACCTCACAAGGTATAGCCCCGGCGAGACTTCTTTGTAATGGCATCAACAGCGAGTTTCCAGGGCACATCCTTGGAGATGTTAACACCTAGGAATTTGAAGTTCTTAACCCTCTCCACTACTGAGCCTTCAATGAGGACTGGGTCATTTTCCCTGACTTCCTTCTGAAGTCGACAATCATCTCCTTGGTTTTGCTAACGTTGAGCGTAAGGTTATTGTCGTTATACCATCCAGCGAGCTAATCTATCTCCCTCCTGTACGCTTCCTCATTGCTTTTTGTGATTCAGCCAACAACTGTGATGTCATCGGCAAACTTGTAGATGACATTGGAATTGTGCCTGGCCACACGGTCATTGGTGTATAATGAGTCGAGCAGTGGGCTAAGTATGGATCCTTGGGGGTGCGCCTGTATTGATAATCAGTGAGGAGGAGTCGTTTACAATTCATACTGACTGTGGTCTTCTAATGAGCAAGTCTAGGGTCCAGTCGCAGAGGCCTAGAGTTTGTAGCTTCTTGACCAATGCTCTGGGGTTAATGGTATTGAAGCCCAAGCTGTAGTCTATGAAAATCAGCTGTATGTATGAATTGCTGTTTTCTAGGTGATTCAGAGCTGAGTGGAGAGCCAGAGATATTGAATCTGCTGTGAAGTGATAGAAATTGCATTGGGTCCAGATCTTTGCTTACATACGCATTAATTCTGGCCTTACTGAGCCTTTCTTCAAGGTATTGAAAAAATATCAGGCAGCGTCTGAATTAAAGAAATGGCAGACCAACAGACAAAAGCTGATAATTGGATTTTTGAGGGTAGGAGAAAGGAAATGTGAGAATTGATAGGGGGAGGGGGAGAGGTTTGGCTTTGTGAATGCAGAGGTGCGGTAAAGGGGAAGAAAGACGGACAGAGCTACAGGAATGGAGACATGGGGAGGAGGGGGCTTGGCTAATGGAAATCAGAAAGTCATTGTCAATGCCATCCAGTTGGAGGGCACCCAGGTGGGATATGAGATGCTTTTACTTCTCCGGTTTCAGTTAGCCACACCCCCCCCCCCCCCCCATGTCTCCTTTCCATTAACTCTGTCCCTTTTACCTCAGCTCTGCATTCACAAAGCCCATCTTTTCTCTTCCACCTTCCCCCCCCCCTCCTCCCCCACATTTCCTCCCTCCTGGTCTCTTCCCTCATCTCCACATCCATTTATCATCTTCTGTCTTTTGGTCTGTACTCCTCCCCCTCCCATTTCTTTTATTCAGACACTGCCTGCTTTTTCCAAACCTTGAAGAGTTCAGGTCTGAAATATCGGTAACCTATCTTTACCTCCATGGATGCTGCGAGACCGGAGTTCCTTCAGCATTTCTGTGCTGATGCAACAATCACTGCGTCTGCAACATTTTGTGTTTCACTGATTCAGGCCATTTGTTCTATGCAATGAAATTGGAGCAAGAGAATGTTTCCCATTTGATTTGCACTAGAATACTTGTTTTCATAAGATCAAGGCTTATCTATAATCAGTGCCATTCTTTCAGATAGTAAATGCATTTGTTTGGACTATTGTATGTAAGGAGATCATGATCAATGATAAACTTTCCATTAGGGCATTGCAACACTACACATTCAATATTTTGATTTGGTGTTGAAATTCTTGAGTCAAATATGTCAAAGATCTCAGCCAATATATTGGGCAAGGAGCAAGGCCAGTAGGGAAAATCAAATGTCTGGAAAGTTGAATATTAATTGAATTTTATTTACAGCACGGTTAAAGCCGAATCCGGCCATTTAAACCGATGCCGCCCAATTATACCCGAATTAACTTCCAACCCTTGTGTTTTTTGAATGGTGGGAGGAAACCAGAGCAGCCAGGGAAAACCCAGAGTAGAATGTATAAACTACTTACGGACAGAACTGGATTCGATCTTGGGTCACTGGTGCTGTGATAGCATCATGAGCAAATATCTTTGAATAGTGCATGGGTCACCGTTAACTCCAGAAAGGTGGTAGTGAAGTGTATAACAGAAACTGGTGAAGAGTTCGGCCAGAAGCATTGATTTCTGTGAAGTTTGCTGCCGAGATGTGTGGCAGAGAGGGCAGAGGCTGTGGGTTTGCAAGGAGTGGCAGGAAATGCACCTTGTTGCTCAGTGGCAGTTGATTTATTTTCCCCCAAATAGGAAAATGGGGCACATTGGCAGCATTAGTCGATGCTGGAGAGAGGAATTGGAAGAGGAGTCATCTCGCTAAATATCCAAGGAAATCTGTGGCTCGTGCTCAAATTAATTTTTGCATTTACTTTGAGCAAAAATTTCAGAACATTAAAAAAATTACTATAGCTTTTAATTTGTGTTCAATTAAGGATGGACAATAAACTTAGAAATTACAGCACAGTACAGGCCCTTTGGTTCTCAATGTCTTACCAATCTATATCAACCTATTCAACAATCTATACCTTTCCTATCTCACTCCCATCATCTATTTTTCTTGCATCCAATATACCTGTCCAAGAGTCTTTTAAATGTCCCTATTGTACCAGCCTTTACCACTACCCCCTGACAACCATTGCAGACACCCTCTGCTCTTTATTTAAAAAAAACCCCTGATGTCACCCTGAAACATTTCTTCCCTCACCTTATACCATGTCTTCTGACGTTCGCTACTGTTGCCCTGGGAAGAACATGTTGGCGGACCACCTTATGCCTTTCATAATCTCTCATCTTTTGCTCCAAAGAGAAAAGTCCTCACTCTGTTAAGACATGTTCTCCAATTCACACAACATCCTGGTAAATCTCCCCACCCTCTCCGAAGCTTCCACATCTTCCAGGTGATGAGGCCGCACCAAGAAGTGCCTTCTCTGGCCATTACACCTACGTTTCTACATTCCTTCAGGATCAAGGATCTCAGGATCTCTTGTTTCTATTTGTTCCAAAAATGAATAAATTTTTTTTTAAAAGTATCCGAGATTGTAAAACATGAAAGTCTGCAGACACTGTGGTTGATGGAGTAACTCAGCTGGTCAAACAGTGTATTTTATGGAGCAAAGATAAAGATATATAACCAATGTTTCAGACTTGAACCCTTCAAGGTACCTCGATGAGGAGCTCAAGCCCGAAACATTGGTTATGCATCTTGTACTTTTGGAAAAAATATCATAACATTGGATTGGATATAAATGATTTATTATTTTGATATAGCTGATGCTTTTGATCTGATTTCCTTTTTTCAGAATTTGACAATATTTCAATTTTTTTTAAACTTAAGAGAGGGGAAAGGAACTGAGCCTAAAATGGGAAATTTAAACTGGAAGGAGGAGTAATGGAGCCACGTACTGTGCAGACGTTCACAGTCTGTGTATAAAACTGCACGTTGACTCTGGTTTACCCCGACATGATAACATCAGCAAAACTCATTAATGTACAAAATTTCAAGTGTACAGGAGATCAGGTCAATATAATGCAAGAGGGAAAACTGGAGGCTTTTATAAGAAACAGTTACCTTCAGCTGACTATTCCCAAATCTTGTACTGTAGATTTCTCCTTCCCTTGCTTCACCTTCTTTAAATGTGCTGTCTTCTCTGGGTTTTTGAACTCCTACCTCCAGCATCTCGTTGTATGCTTTTGGTTTCCTACCCTTTGTGCTGTGGCAGATTTGGTCTGATATCACTCCTATCATGTAAATAACCTTATTTTCCATATCAAAAATGCCAGGGACAAAACTGGAATAAACTTCTAAATTCTCAGAATATTAGTTCCCTCAACTTGTGTGTAACTGGATGTTCAGATCTCCCACAGATATATAAAAAAAAACCACTCCCTGAATTAGCATTACAGTTTATATAATATGACATCTTTAAGCAGAGTGGGGAGTTCTTTTCAAATTTTTCATCACTCGATTTAGTTGCATGGTTGTTGCTCTCCTTTTGAAGTCCGCTAGTTCAGGACGAAATGTGAATATGGCAGCTTTTGTGTAAAGATTTCTTGCACCCTTTGTAGGTAGATTGTATTTCAAAGTTCTTTTGCTGACATTTTGGTTGAGGAAGGACTGTTTAAAAATAGCATTTTATAAAATGCACATTGTATCTGCAATATAAGATAATCCATAGTCTGCTCATTAATCGCTCCTGGAGTTCTAAATGCATAGACTTTAGAGCTACACCACCATTGATTCAGCCCTTACCCACATCACCTCCATTTCCTGCTCATCTGCCCTTGACCCCTCTTCCCCAGATGCGACAAACATCGGATTCCCTTTGTCCTTAGCATCCACCCCACCAGCCTCAGCATCCAACACCTTCGTAATTTCTACATATTGCCCTCTCCTCCCCTCTCTGCCTTCTCTTAGGATTGCTCTCTCTGTGATTCCCTTGTGCACTCATCTGTCCTCAGTACTCCCCCCACCCCGGCGCCTTCCCATGTGGCCTCAGCAAGAGCCACACTTGCGCCATCACTTCCTTCCTCACCACAATTCGGGGCCCCAAATAGTCCTTTCAAGTGTTGTGTATCCATGGGCGTGATGCACTGAATCCAGGTGTTCCCTTTGAGGCCTTCTCTACATTAAAGAGAGACTGTGTGCAGACTGGCAGATCACTTCACTGAGCACCTTCGCTCACTCCATATCAATGGATCTCTCAGTGGCTAACCATTTCAATTCTGTATCCCACTCCCAAACTTGTCATAGCCACCTCCTATTCCACCAAGACCACGTGTAAATTGGAGGAGCAACATTTGATTTTCCATCTGGAAGCTCTGCATTAGCATCGACTCCGGATTCTGATAACCTTCCTCCCTTCCCTTTCCCCTTGTCTTCTTTCCCTTAGTTCTGTACCCCCTTCCTTCTCTATTCACGGAGCCATCCCTCCTCCCCTGCTTGTTGCTGTGCCCTTCCTTATCCACTTATTACCTCCTGCCTTTTGAACCCAGCTCCTTCCCCTCCCCCTCCCATTAGGACAGACACCTACCAATGTTTTTCCATTCCTTGATGAAGGAAGGGCTCAAGCCTGAAATGTTAGTTATGTATCTTTATCTTTGCTATATAAAGAACGCTGTTTGACCTGCTGAATTTTTCCAGCATTGTGCTTTTGACATTACCTGCTTAATTCTTTTGACGTTCTGTGTGTGTGTTATTAACAATCATTTGCACCAAATATTTTTTTTTCAACAATGTTTTCCAATGAAAGAATTTAACAACTTGTATGGTTATAATTTGATATTAAACAAATCAACTTTTAATTAAAATCCCTGAAAATTATCAACAAAAAGATATTTTGTTCTGCAGTAAATTCATTCATAACTAAGTTGAATAGATTTATCAGAATGAATGTAGAGCCTTGTCATTCAATGGATTTATTTTGTGATTTGCTTTCTAAAATTTTGAGAGACTAAATGCAGAATATTGTTTCCAGGTTCACCATCACCTCAATCACACTTACTGGGTGCAAGACTCCAGAGTGCACCAACTCTTACTGACATCTACCAGAGTAAACAGAAGCTCCGCAAGCAACACTCAGAGCCAGCTTACCCTCCGTCAGCAGGGTATGGTTGTAGCCATTCTCCGCAGCCTGGTAGACCTGTCAGCCTTGGTGCCTCTCCTACGAAACATATGGGGACATCTCCTCGAAGTTCTGACTGGCTGCATAAAACTCCCTTGCCCACTATCATTGGATCACCAACAAAGGTGCGTAAGTGTTGATAGTTGCACCAGTTGCTTCCACAGCATGAAATTGTTACTGTTTGAATTTATTGTGGAGGTTGGGGTAGGTGTTCCAATGACAATTTCAGTTTAACATGTGTGTACTGCCATAGACTACTGCTCCACTCAAGCTCCCTAAAACTCAAGCATCTTCCAATTTGCTTGCCTTGGCTGCACAGCAAGAATTAACTGAAAGTCCGCCAGCGCAGTCGAAAGCCATGCTGGAAGCTAGAGAATTCTGCATCTATCATCCACAAGCAAGTGCTAAACGTACAGCTTCTGAGGAAAATAAAACTACTTTTGGCAGGTACCGGTTTCTTCATTGTTTGATATCTATGCCAAATAAAATATACAACTTCTGGGCAAAAATGGCACCTGCTACCAGAGGCCTGCTGGGTTGGTTCCAATTTCATTCCATCTTCTGGTGCACAGCAAGGAAGCTTTATTCTCCCTGTTCTCGGAGCTCTAATTGACTTGAGGTGCTTTATTCTTATGAAACTGCCACATGACATTAGAGCATAGAAGACTACAGTACGGTATAGACCCTTTGCTTGCTGACCGATTATATTCCTATCAAAAAAAATGAAACCCTTACCTCAACTTTATCAATTTTCATCGTCCTGTCAGCTCCAGCTCAGCAGCTGAAGTGCTCATAAATGAACAAGATCTTATTGGTGTGAATGGTGCCAGAAAAGGCCTCTCTGACATCACTGGAAGGGGGTCCTTACCTCATTGCTGGTTGTGGGAATGTGCTACATCCTGAGGTTATGAATTCTTTCTTATCACTCCCTTTCCCATTGCTTTCCTCTCCTGACAGCTGAGAGCCCTGCTGTCTGGGATCTCTCAGCTGGTCGCATTGTTTAAGTTCACTCCACAGCTGGGTCCCCCTCCCGTCAGTGTTTTCATTTTCCTTGGTTTGCGCATTGCGCACTTCTGTTTGACTCGATGAGCCATTTTTGCAGTCCCTCGGTTGGGAGGTCGCGACCCTGCGGGGTCTCCACTAACCTTAGGGACCTGCCTCTTCATGCAAGTAAGGCCTTCTCCTTTCTCTTCCGGGGTCTTTTTTTTTCCCCCGTTGTTTTTGGTTTTTCCTTCTTAGGTGCCATTTTCTTTCTTTGCTCCACACCTTTATCTTTTTTTTGGGTTTTTAGCTTTATTTTTCCACTTTATTTCTTCTTTTCTGGAGAGGGCTGGTATTCTACTAGCCACTACTCCATCTCGTGACTCCTCGAGGTTATTAATTTTTAACGTATGAGCAAACATGTCCCCTTCTCCTCCTCTCCCCCCGCCCCATAACCCTAATTTTTTTGGCAAATATTTGCTTACTACTTTAGTCAGCACTGAATAAATTACTGTAAAGACCTCGTTAACCCAGATGAAATAAGCTTTGAAACTTTTTTCAGATCTGTAAGCACCGGAAAATTATCAGATCAAGTGACAAAGACCACATTTGGAGGCCAGACCTATCAAGGCAGCAGCGACAGTCCAATGGATACAGGTAGCATAATTACTCATCACCATGTTGGAAGATTATCTCTTCAAGGCAATTGTATCCATTCGGTATTTGATATCTTCTATCTTCTCCAGGAAAAAAAAACTGATTTTTACAAGTTTCTTCCTGTTCTTATGTTTAGGGCTGTTCACAATTGTACTTTGAATTTTCCTCAAGATTAGAGCAGTCAAATAACCCTTTTCCATATTCATTTTGATGCCCATTCTAAAGCTGCCACTTCAAGCCTTCAATTTATTTTCCTCTCCACTTTGCTTCTGTGGATTTTGTGAAGAAAGCAGTTGAAGAATTGTTCAGTGCCTGGATGTTTGAGAAAGTTTTCCAGCACTGTTGTTATAGTACCTTTACACCCAGCTATGGTACAGCTCTCAATTGTGCATTAAATGAACTTTTTTCAAGCAGAGCCATACCCAATCTGTCAGAGGAGCTGGGCAAGTGAAGCATCATCAGTGGGTGGAGAAGAACAGTCAGCATTTCATGCCAAAACCCATTGACCATTCTCCCACTGATGCTGTTTGACCTGCCGAGTTCCTCCAGGAGGTTGTTTGGATTCAGAGTTCTGCATCTGGACTTTCTTGGGTGTCTGGTTTTAATCTAGGTTGGAAATGTGAAGCTCTACAGTTGACCTCTGTGGCCCTGGAAGTAGGAGGGAGGGAAGTCGGCCACATTATGGCAGCTGACCACTACTATTGGTACTGCTCCAGCCAGGTGAAGTGAGTGTAGCCTTTGGCTCCTGTTTAATTTCCACTATTACATCACATCGGTCGGTGTTCAGTGGTAGAGGGCTATAACCTCCCAGGACCTCTATGTCAACTCCTGAAGAAGTGGAAGGCCTTGAAACAGACCCGGAAATGAGTGAGGGAAAAGTACATGGATTCCTTTGAGGAAGTGGACCAGATAGAGTTGTAGAATTTTACAACATAGAAACAATTCCTTCAGGTCAACTTGCCCATGTTGTCTACCCAGGCTTGTCCCATTTGCCTGCATTTGCCCTGTATCCCTTTAAGTCAACACACAAATGCTGGAGGTACAGCCAGTTTCACAGTCTCCATTGGAGGTAAAGATATACAACTGATGTTTCAGGCCCGAGCCCTTCCCTTGAGGAGGGACTCAGGCCTGAAACATCAGTAATATACCTGGATGCTGTGAGACCAGCTGAGTTCCTCCAGCATTTCTGTGTTTTGACAATTACAGCACCTGAACACTTTCATGTTTCACTGTATCCCTTTAAATCTTCCCTCTTCATATGCCTCTCTATATCTCTTTTAAATATTAAAATTTGACCCAACTGTACCACATTCCCGAGCAGATCATACTATTGATCACTCTCTGATTGGGCGGGGGAGTTCCGCTCAGGTCCTTTTTAAATTTTTCCCTTCTCTCCTTCTGTCTGTGCCCTTTAGTTTTAGACTTCCTCTTCCTGGAAAGAAGATTCTGACTTTTTAATCTTTTCAATGCCCCTCATGATTTTTTAAATCTGTCTCTCTGCCTCCTTCATTCCAGGGGTAAAGTCCCAGCCCACCCAGCCTCTCCTTATTATTCAAGCCCATCAGCCTTGCTAAGTTTTGTGTGAATCTTTCCTGCACCCTTTTCAGCTTAATGATATCTTTCCTTTAGCTGGGTGACCAAAACTGCACGCAATGTTTCAGTTGAGATTTCACTAGCGTCTTGTCCAGATGTAATATAACTTTCCTGCTCTTCCACTCAATTAAGCACACCATCCTCTCTCCCACGTTCCTGTATTCCCAAGTCTCTCCGTTCTATCGCAGATGGGTTAGATGCTTGTTTTGTTGCAGACTCTACCGCAGACTCTCGCCTAGGCCTCAGCCACCGGCCCACCAGAGCTCCTGACCATGGATACTCGCCTTGGTCCCAGCCGCCTGCCCACCAGAGCTCCTGACCACGCACTCTCTCTTTGGCCCCAGCTGTCCTGACCACAGACTCTTGCCTAGGCCCCAGGCGCCGGCTATCCGAGTTCCCAACTGCGGACTATTGCTGAGGTGCCGCCCACTCATCTAAGCTCCCAACATCTTGAATGACGCAAGTACCTACTGCGTGTAATAGTTGACACCCTAAATTTTACTCTAAAAATTGGTCCACAAAATTCTTGACTAAATAGATCTCGTTTCTTTTTTTTAAACTAATGGTAATGCCCTATCTCTGTTGGTCAAGCGGCATCAAACCAGGTCTTGCGGGAATCATTTGATGCTTTGAGCAATGTAATGGTTAAGCCAGTCAGAACATATAATTTAATTTGGTATAGTGTACGTTTTACTTTTTTAACGACTTGATTTTCTTTCTGTCCAGCTCCGGCAGGTACTTCTGGTTTGGTGATGGGTTCCCCTGCCATGATGATAGGAGTAAGCCCAAGGACTGTGGTGTTCACTGTAGGTTCACCACCCAGTAGTGTCACCCCTCCGCAGAGCAGTCACATGGTCACCAGAGCAAGGACAATGTCAGGTCAGTCTTGGCTGCTCTCAAAATTAACACTGTATGTGACATTAATTGCCCATCATCATCCACTTGCTCTATTTGAAATGTAAGCTTGGGATAGAGAGTTGACATTGAAATGGGTATTCATGGGACTTGATTAAAGTGACAGTGGAGTCTGGCAGATTCAAATCTAAATGTTTTAATTTAGACATGGTAAGGGGCCCTTTTGATCCATAATCCCTGCTGCCCAATTACACCTAATTGACTTACAACTTCTGTATATTTTGAAGGGTTAGAGGAAACCGGAGCACCTGGAGGAAACCCATGCATACACAGGGAGACCATACAAACTCCTTACACACTGCTTCAGATTCAAACCTGGGTCACAGCACTGTTACAGTGTTGCGCTAATCGTGCTGCCTTTGTTCGTTTGAAAGTATCCCTAACTTTCCAATATATTTTTAGAAATAGTTGAGCAGATTAGCTATGTTTGACATTTTCTTTAGCCCTGATTTAAAATTCTCCTAAGGTAGCTTCAGTGTACAACTGTATTTCATGTCTATTTAGATGCTATACACTGGCTCACTTGCTTAATATTTGCCCTCTAATCTTTGCAGTTGGCTCGGGCAGCCCTCTGGGATCTCTCTGCTCGAACAGTGGGCGAATTTACATGGGTTCTCCACCAGGTAGTTCCATGGGCACCTCCCCTCCTGGAGCAGAGGGTGCCTCCAGTTTAAAGTTCATGACATTTGGGACTTCACCTCCCAGTTTGGAAGGATTTATTACATTTGAAGCTCCAGAACTTCCAGAAGAGACTTTAATGGAGGTGAGCTCTTAATTAGTTTGAATTGAAAAGTGAAGCTATTCCTTCTCTTGCTTCATAAACGGAGTGGTAATTCCTCTTCCAAATTGTTCTGTGCAAAATGTAGGTTAAATATTGCCACAGAGCAAAATTAATGTTCAAGTCAAGTTTATTCTCGTCTAATTGGAAAAGTACAACCGGGCGAAACTGCGATCTCCAGTTCTTGGTGCAACCAGAAATAACACACAGACAGACAAGTGATACATAGGCAGAACAAATGTTTAATGAATAGTAGAGTCTCACTGGGCTAACGATCCGTAAATCATGTCGATGGGGTGGAGGGAGACTCCAGTGATCCTCTCTGCCACTTTTATAGTCCTTTGAATTGACCTCCAATCCAATTATCAACAGCAACTGTACCAGACTGTGATGCAGCCAGCCAGGACACTCTCAATAGAGCTCCCGTAGAAAGTAATCTATGTGGACTAATATTGATCATAGAATACATTTTCAGCTCCTGCATTGTTTTGGGTATAAGCAAACAGGGTAACTTGTGTAGTGGAATGACATTTGTCCTGTGCTACGCATTAATGATTGTGGATTTAGTGTACAGTATGATGTTTCTGAGATTCGCAAACTACTGTAATCTTTTGTTGAGAGTGAATGTACTTGACTCTGCATTCAAGAACACATATATGCCAAGAAAAGTCATTTACATATGCATTCCAGCCGCTTCACAAGACTGGACAGCACTCCTTATTGTAACTTAAAAGAGAAAAATACTGAAAATATTCAGCAAGTCAGACCACATCTGTGGGGAAGTGAAATCAAGTTAACGGTCCAGGCTAATTAACAAAGTTCGAGCAAAGCATCTTTGACCTGAAACGTTAACTCTTTCCCTTCCCAACTTTGCTGCTTCTATTTTGCACTCTAGTAGCTGCAATTTTCTTTTGACTTTTATTTCCTGTAAATTTTGTTTCATCCATTTTGTATTTTGAAGGATAAATCTGAATATACTCCCTGAACCCAAAACGGATTCATGTTTGCCTGTCATCATGCCCTGCAAATCATTCCTGGTTTGATGGTATGAGGCAAAAGCTAACCATCTGAAAAATTCCATGAACTATTTGATTGGTCCTATATTCTTAATGCTGTTATTTCAAAGCAGCTTCTTAACAATGATGGGATATTGGTCAAAGGTCTTCATGAAAGATACAACTTCATGGCATTAGAAAAATCACTGTGCAGTTAATGGTGCCTGGTTACTACTGACACATCCAAACAGAGTGAAAGGCTCTTATAACTGATCTGTACCATATACCCCGATATTTTCCAGACACAATAGCTGTGCTAAAGATGCTTCTAGCTGGGCACATGAATATGCAGGAAATTTTTTTTTAAATTTAGGCATACAGCAAGGTATCAAGCCCTTTCGGCCCACGAGACCAAGCAGCCCAAATACACCCAATTGTCTTCCACTTCCCGTACATTTTCGAAGGGTGGGAGGCAATCGGGAAAACCCATGCAGACATGGGGAGAATGTACTATAAACTCCTTACAGTGCAGGATTCAAAGCCCTGGGACTGGAACAGCGTTGTGCTAACTGCACCACCCCATGGATATGTAAGTACAAGCAGCAGAGTTTTAGTTGAATTTGGGCATCACCTTTGACACAAACATTGTGGGGCAAAAGGCCTGTTCCTGTGCTGTTCTACAGAACCCCTACAGAGTTCGCTTGAATGGTAAGAGTTTGTAAAATAACTTGAAATGCTGTTACCACCAAAGGCTCAACAAAAATAAACCCATTTTGTCGCCAAGCTTCTCTGTTTACCTCACTGCACTATATCTGGGAATTGTATCAGCACTTGTGTGGCAAAACAAAGTGCCAACTGCAAGGAATGTTAAAGTACACTTTGAATTGCTACTGTGAAGCATTGTGGAACAATACACACAGTTGCGATCTTCTTAAAATTATCCACAGATGTTTGTCACATGAAATTCACAGCAGGTCCAGTTCACTGTGACTTGCACATGGAACAAACAAGGCATTTTGGTCTTGGATCGCCAGTGTCTTGAGAGAACCACAACATTCACAAAGCCTATTTCTCAATTCTAATTTTCCTCAGGAAAGTTTTGGGTATAATTCTAGTGGTGGTTTCTGAAATAATGTGCATTGATTGAAATACTAGAGGTGATTGAGCAATTAAATGCTGGAGAGACTAAAGTGGTTTGTATAACAGAAACGACTGATCTGATGGCTTTCTGATTTGAGCATGCTCAAATTTTTTATCGCCTATACCTTTTGAGACACATCAGCAGCTGCTTGGATCCTCTGCGACCCATGAGGAGAAAGAACAGCTGAAGTGTAAACAAGCGAATTATGGCTATTTTAGAAGGTTGAGATCTTCCTAAAAATAGTCCAGTCATCACTTCGACTGTTCCTTCCTGGCTTTTTGGCTCCAGTTTTTGATCATTCAAAATGCATCGAAATAAAACCCTTCTTTTGAGTTTGTGTCAAACCTGAGTTCCTGAGACATTGCTTTTCTTAAATGTTAATGCTTTCAAATGGTTAATTTTACATGTGTTAGGTTGTTGAGTTGTACCTTCCACCAGCTGCCCTCCTTAACTACTTTGTGCTACTATGCACCAAATCACACCATTTCCTGTCTTTGGTACTCCACTTTATTCTACCCTCTGGCCTGTCCTTTTAAATCTTATTTCTCTGCACCCTGAGGACAGTTTCCACTTTGGCTCCCTTCAGTCCATTTTATTAACTTTAGTCATCATCCTGTTTAAAATGTTCAATTTATAAATCAGAAACCAAACAGTTTATAAGCTTCATGCACTGCCAACAAAGGCCACCTGTAATTTGGAGGAGCAGCACCTAATATTCCATCTTGGCAATCTCCAAGAGGATGATGTTAATGTCGACGTTCTGTTGGGCCACTCCCTTGACTCCTTCGCTTCCCCCATTCCTCTGTCTCCTTTCCTCTAGCTCCCCATCCTCCTTCCCCCTTGATTCAGAGAGCTATTCCTTCCCCGTCACTTCTCACCTTTTTAATCTGCCCTCCCATCCATGTTCACCTATGACCTCTTGCCTGTGACCCTATGTTCCTGCCCTACTCCCTCATTCAAGTGTCTACCTGCTTTTTACTCACACCTTGTTGAAGGGCTCAGGCCCAAAATGTTGGCTATGTATTTTTATCTTTACTACATAAAGAATGCTGCATGACTTGCTGAATTTCTCCAGCAGTTTTGAGTACTTTATATCAAATTTGCGTTTCTAACCATCTACTGAGAAGCAGCATTGTGAGAGTCTATCATCTGCCTGCCCTCTTCTCAATGGCCTCCTCCTGGAGATCTAACTGAAATTGTCATTCTGTGTGCGGCAGTCATACTGCATTGAATAAAAATATACTTCCTTGCATTAGTACCTATTAATTGTTTTGAAACAAGTCCGTGTGAGCTGTTGCATTTCTTAGAGAATGGTTATTCCCCCCATGTAATTTGCATTCAGACCTAAAATTATAATTCACAAAATCAAGGTGATGTGGTGCTATTGGTGATTATTATGTGCCTGGGATCATTTTAAATTAAATCAGAACCACCAGTAAGTTTTTCTTCTCCCCATTGATTGCAGAGAGAGCACACAGATACCTTGCGTCACCTGAATACAATGCTGACATTTGCAGAATGCATCATGGACATTGCAGCAATGAAAGGAGGTAGCTCCAACCTGGGGACCTCTGCTGCCTCTCTGTACCAAATCCAGGAGAGCATTGTGGTTGACCAGATCAGCCGTCTCAGCAAGGAGTGGGGGTTAGTATTTGCATCACTGGACACTTTGCATGGGGAAATTCCCTCATCTAGAGCAGCTACTGAATATTGTGTTCATTGAAAATGGAATTATTTGGCAATTAGACTTAATTGGTGTGAATTTTTTTAAAAGATTATTTGGCACACTGAGAAGGGTTCTTCTACGAACAAGCCAATGGGTTATGTGTAACGTTCATACACCAGTGTAAAGACCACAATTTACATACTATAGATTGCAATGAAATAGAAAACCGTGCAAGGACGGCATGATAGCACTGTTTATGGGGTTCATTCAGGAGCCTGATGACAATGGGGAAGAATCTGTCTCTCAGTCTCAAGCTTTCTCCCCGATGGGAGGAGGTAGAAGAGAAAGTGTCTGGGGTGCGACGAGCCCTTCGGTGTTTTGGCTGCCTTTCCTCGGCAACAGGAGATGTAGGTGGAGTCCATGGAGGCAATATTTGATGTGTACATGCAAAAAAGCTTTCTTTACCTAATACGATAGAAATTTAAATGTTTCTGTCGTCTTAAAACACAAAAATGCTTTCAGATTTCTGTTTCTCTTGCACCATTTCTGTTCCTAAATCAGTGGTTCTCAACCATTTTCTTTCCACTCACATACCACTTTAAGTAATCTCTTACTAACCATAGAGCACCAATGATCAACCAAAATACTTCTAGGGATAGAGTTATAAAAGGAACAGGCTCTTCGCCCCAACTTATCCCATGACATTTCGGATGACTCCCATTTGCCAACATTTGGTCCATATGGATCATATCCTTCTAAACTCTTCTTATCAGTCCAAATATATTTTAAACAATCTTCAACTCTTGACTAGTTGGAAAATTATGTAAAAACTAGTGGCTCCAGCTGACACATCCCCCTGTTCTTTCCTGGTGGCCCATGAACTCTCATTGTATATCCAAGAGGTCGGGTAAACAAAGCAGTCTGATCTCAGTAAGGACCAGAGTGTATTCCCTTTGAAGAGTTAGATCATCCTTTCAAAATGTTACTGTTAAACAGAAAACTTGGCAGATCTGTGGTTGTAGTGCAATGCACAAAAGTGCCGGAGAAACTCAGCAGGTCACACAGCGTCTATAGGAAGTGAAAAGTAATCAACATTTCGGGCCTGTGCCCTTCATCAAGGTTTGAGCAAAAGGCAAGCAGGTGCCTGAATAAAATGGTGGGAGGAGGGAGTGGCAGGAGGAGGAATACAGACTAACAGGTAAGAGGTGGTTATGGTTGGTGGGTAGCTGAGAAATGATGAGGGGAGGGGTATTGATGCTGCTTGAAGATATTTGCTGGTTGACTCATTGTTCCACTCTTGTGTAGAAGTTAACACTCCATTTATTCTGCAGACAAGTGGAGCAGTTTGTGCTGTATATGAAAGCAGCGCAACTCCTCGCGTCATCTTTGCACCTTGCCAAAGATCAGGTGAAATTGGCTAAGCTGAACCCATCCACAGCTGTTAAACAAGGTACAGACTCCGTTTTGCATGGAAGTTCACTGCACTGGACCTTTGGCGTGTTTTATTCTGGGGCCAGGAGGAAAAGGGAACTATTTCAACAGGGTCAGGTGGAATTGCACATTTCAATGAGTGCCTAAGGCCAAATGACCATTCTTAAATGGAAAGGGTTTTCAATTTCTAACTTGATGACCTCCTTTAGTTCCATTGTCATTTAGTTAGAGTTGAGCAGCGTGCTGTGTGCATGACATCAGTAGTATACAGAATATGGAGCATTGTGCAAGCTCCATCTTGCTCCCCTGTGTTCCACCTGAACTTACTGTACTTGCATTTGCAATTGAGGCAGAACAAAATTTTAATTCCCACTGCATCGCTTTCTGCAAGAGACAAAGAACCAAACCAAACCGTGCCAGTTTAAAACCAGAGAACATTACAGGATAGAAAACAGTGCCATCACACTAATTTGCATCCAGTCCATAGCCCTCCATACCCCTCCCATCCACATACCTGCCCAAATTTTGCCACTTCAGCTGGCAACTCCTTCCACACTCCCACCACTCTGCATGAAGAAATTCACTCTAATGTTCAACAAAACTTATCCCCTTTCACCCTTTACTTCTCTTTCACCCTTAACCCATGTCCTCTGGTTTGCATCTCACCTAACTATCTATATCCATCATAATTTTGCATACCTCTATTAAATCTCCCTTCATTCTCCTACGCTCCAGGGAATAAAGTCCTCACCTGTTTAACCTTTTCGTTACTCTCTTCCTCAAGTCCCCGCAACATCCCAGTAAATCTACGAACTCTTTCAGTCTTATTGATATCTTTCCTGTAGTTCGGTGACCAAAACTGCACACAATACACTAAATTTGGCCTCACCAATGTCTTATACAACTTTACCATAACATCCCAACTCCTATACTCAATACTTAAATTTATGAAGGCCACTGTGCCAAAGATCTCATTGCAACCCCTACCTACCCGTTAAGCCACTTTCAGGGAATTATGTATCTGAATTCCCAGATCCCTTCATTCTACTGCACTCCTCAGCTGCATGATCAGTTAAAATTGGAGCGCAACACACAAGTTAAAGCTGTTTGAGAAGGCTGTAGATCAGTGGGTGCACTGGTGGGTCATTGGATCTGTTTGTGGGAGGGACTTAAACTTCGGAACACTGCCTTTATTGGCTGAAGGTATTAAATGCCTTTTGTAAAATGTCATACTAATCATCCCTTGTGTTTTCTTGCACAGTTGTTAAAAATTTGAATGAACGTTATAAGTGCTGCATTTCATTTTGCAAGAAACTTACTGAGAAGCTGAATCACTTCTTCTCCGATAAGCAGAGGTTTGTGGATGAAATCAACAGTGTTACTGCAGAGAAACTAATCTACAGCTACGCTGTGGAAATGGTAATTGTCGTGGGTTATTACTGCCCATTGTCTTCCAGTATTTTTTTGACCAAGGAAAGAGCAATGTAAATTTTAAAGCAGTGATGTTAATAAATACAATATTAAAAATAAATAATTAGTGCAACAAAAACATAAAAGTGAGATCATGTTGAAAGGCTCATTGTCCATTCAAAAATTGGATGGCAGAGGGGAAGAAGTTGTTTTTGTCATATTGGGTGTGTGTCTTCAGGCTCCTGTACCTCCTCCTTCCTGCTGGTAGCAACGAGAAGAGGGTCTGGTCTGGGTGGTGGGGGTCCTTGATGATAGAGGCTGTGACAACACACTCCAAGGGATTATGTATGGGGAACTGATACTAAATATAGTCATTGAATGAGAAAAGGTTTGAGGGCCTCGAAGTTGCCCGTGGTATGGAGATGAAAGGGGAGTAGATGAGGATGTGGGAAAGATAAAAATATGATGAAGGTAGGACTGGTCTAAATGAGTGGTCGATAGTGATGTTGACTCGATGGCTAACAGGCCTGTTTCTGAGCTCCATGGTGGATTATTGGCAGGGAGATTTCACAAACGTGTGACTGGTTTATAAAACTCTGAAATACAAATATGAACCTTAGAGTTATTAAAAACGGGAAATTTGTGCATATGTAAATTTTTCATTTAAATGTATTTCTAGGCTCTAGGACACTGAGACATGAGCAGAAATCAGTTCAAGTCTTCCTTGCCATTTAATTATGAGCTGATCCATTTTCCCACTCAGCCCCACTGCCTGGCCTTTCTCCCATGACCTTTGCTGCCCTGGTTACTCAAAAGCCTGACAATCACTGCCTTAAGTACATACTGATATGGCCTCAACAACGGCCTGTGGCCACAAATTCCAAAGATTTACCATCCTCAGGCTAAAGAAACCCCTCTATATCAATTCTGTTGTCCCTCTTGTCCGAGACTCTCCCACCAAGGGAAACAATCTTTTTACAACTACTCTGTCCACGCCGTTCATCATTCCAAATGTTTCAATGAGATCCCCTCTCAGTCTCCTAAATTCCAACGAGTACAGGCCGAGAGCTGTCAAACATTCCTCATAAGATGACCCTTTCATTCTCGGAATCATCCTTGTGAACCTCATCTGAAATGATTCCAACGTTCTTTCTTAAACGAGGAGCCCAAAACTGCTCACAATACTCCAAGTGAGGTCTCTCAGTGCAAAGTTACAATTCACCAGTCATACACACTTAAAGGACCCTGATAGAGGTGTTCTACTGACATGCTCAGTTTCCATTTTATCTGCTGGAAATGACTGATAATTAAACGGCAGTTTTAAATTTCAGTCCTTGTCCATGTTTAGATTTTCTACCTTCAAATTAACAGGAGGATTTCTCTGTTTGAGGTGATATTTGACTTGAGATTCCTAGTGGACAACGCAAGTGTTGAGATGTAATAAATCAGGTTTTGAGGTGATGGATGGTTGGTCTTTTAAAGAATGGCGGGAACTGGTGGAACAACCCTGACTGTTTGCATACATCGTTGGCTCTCCATTCAATAGGATATTTTGAGTACAAGAAAAGAGCAAAACTCAAAGCCCACTGGCTTCTTACAAGGAGGATTCAGTCAAAGAGAAGTCCAGCCTTCAGCTCACTCTCCACACCAATTATCAACCACAGAAAAATGTGATTCGCTCCATGTCATTTATGCACATCAGCCTCTCTGATGCCTAAGAGCAGGTGATTTGCCATCTCATGGGGCCTAGCTTTAGAATGATCTCTATGAAGAATAAATCAGTTTTCAGGCCATTCAGAAAGAAGTGTTGGGAACATGGCCATTTCTTTGCTCTGGATGTACATATGTGTGCATGTGTAATATAGCTGCAGCCTTTAGTTTTAAATGGAATGACACCATATAAAATGTGGTGATTCGATCAGCCATACCACCGTTCTGTTTTGCCCCACACTTTGAGGTACAGGTTGCATATTTATAGAACCTAAAGAAGCTTTGTCTGTGGGTATATTGGCACAGTACAGGATTAGTATGGTGCACTAAATGTCTTGAATTGTCAGCTCTTGTGTGCTACTGTCTTTGTTGCAACTCTAGGTGCAGTCAGCAGCACTTGATGAGATGTTCCAGCAAACAGAAGACATTTCGTACCGCTATCATAAAGCAGCATTGCTGCTGGAGGGCTTGACAAAGACACTACAAGACCCTGCTGATGTGGACAACATTCTCAAATGTAAGGGTAAAAAAAAAGAGTCAATTTGAAAACGAGATCTGAGGCTGTGTGGTTAACCAATATGGACTTGTGATCTGCTGTTCTCTCTAACATTCTGCATACTTGCACCACCCTCAATCAAAACTTAACTTTGAGGAAGTTAACTAAGGACTTCTGAAGGATTAGTCTCTTAACTGCCATTCTCAACCTTTGTTTGGCTATGCCACCCCCCAGGACTCAGTTCAGAGTTTATGGGCCTCTTTTCCTTGGGAAGCAGTTTTCGTTTCTTCCGTTCTTCTCCTACTGACTATGATTTTTTTTTTAATTAAAAATGTTTGTTATGTTATGTGGAAAAAAAACAAGGACTTTATGTGCTGTGTCCCAGAGGGGGTGGACCTAGAGACCCCATGGTCGATGAGCATGTGACTTGGTCTTCTGCATTAGTTTATCTCTGCCATCATCACAGATCCTACACAGACAGGTCTGTCCTTGGCCTCGCTTATTGTCTGGGTATGACCAAACCATCTCCATGATCTCCACTCCCAATTTTTGTCCAAGGCCCTATTTCTCTTGGTCCTAATAGGATGTCTTACCCCTCCTATGCATTCTCCTCTACTCTAATCCATGAACTTCACTCATTCAACTGCAATCAATCTCGCAGCCTTCACTGCCCTACTAGCCTCTCCACCAATGGTAACAAAGTGGCTAGCTGTCATTTCCACCCCGCCCCCCCCCCCCCCCTTCTCTTTGCCCTGTACTGCCCCATCCCATTTCTTTCTAGCATCTAGAGATATCTCTTCAATCTCTTTGATCATGTGTTTGGGAGGTTGAAGCTGAGCATTCTGGAGCAGTGGTTCCCAACCCTTTTCTTTCCATTCACATATCACTTTAAGTAATCCCTATGCCCTCTGTGATTAGTAGGGATTTCTTCAGGTGGGATGTGGGTGGGAAGAAAAAGTTTGAAACCACGGTTTGAATCGTCCCTAAATACGGGTTATTTGTTTTGCAGACAAAACCAGCATTGAGCGCAGACTCTCAGCACTCTGTCACGGTATGGTGGCTTTGTACGATAACTAACCTTCTGACATGGACCACGTGCAGCAATGCAGGGACCACCACCTCTCCTGGAATCTTGGAGTTGCCTTTTTTCCCCAACCCCACTCCTCTCCTACCCCACCCCTTGATTTGAAAAGCGGTTCACACTGCGTTTAGTGTATTCTCCGCAGCCTATTGCCAATCCACGTGGATGAAGAACAAATTACTTTTGTTCTAGAAGAGTTACCAAAGAGGAGTTCTTGTTTCAAGAAAGAGGAAATTTGTGTACAAATACAGATGAATACTTATGGAAAAAACAGCATTGTAGCACACTCTTTCATTTCAGTTTACCTCAAAGAGGTAAAGTGTTGGGGCAGTTCTGGCTTCCAAAGTCACTTTATTGCTGGAATGCGTTAACACAAACACAGGAGTAGAACGGAAACCTGGTCTCTATGCCCATCACAGAACTCATGGGAACCTCGGCAGTGTGCACTCAATATCAAAACAAGGCATACAAAAGGACTTGGTGCCCTGTCTGATTACTTGGCTGTGCACCTTCAATGCTGCTTCACAGTGACAGCTTGTATCCCTGTCAGTGAAACTTTGACCTTTTTAATTAGAGACTCTACCAATGTGATCAGGATATTTACAGAATTTGTACCCTATTACCAGGATCATTGCACAGCTACTCAGAAGGCAGGCATGGCCATCAGATGCTCCATTAAATGCATATCAACCCACGGAAACTAGTCAAGGAGAAGATGAGCACTTTATGTGAATAAGAAGTAAACGGCAGGGCAGTGAGAGGTGGAGTGTCTCTCTCTCTTTTCCATCCCCTCCCCCCAACCACATGAACCAGAAAGGCAAACTGGGTGCCTCTTTGGACAGACAGAGAAAGGCTGGGGGGGAGGGGGGTTATCTTTCTTTGTCACTCTCCAAGCAGGAGTGTCTTAAGCAGCGAAGACTGCTCCCTCCCAGTTAACCACTTCTGATTGCACTACAACAGACCTTCAAACATGGAGCACAAGAAAAGCTGCACAGAAGGGAAGGATTGTGTGCTCCTTGCAGTACAAGCTCCAATGCATTTGACTAAGGACAGTTTCAAGTTGGTCTTGGAGCAAAAAGCACAGAGTGCTGAACTCTTCAATTTGAAAGACTGCAAAAAAAAATAGCCTGTATTATTACAAGCTTTTCCATTTTTTTTACATATTAAATACTTGAGTAGTTCATATAGAGCAACTATCTGTATATAATGAAACTAGTATTTTTTCCTCCTTTTTACCAGTGATGGCTGACTTTTAAACAATATTTTTGGGCTGGCTTTATGTTGTGCATGTTGTAAGTGTGGCTGGGCCTAATAACAATACTAATGCTGTTCCTGCCGACAGCATTGTGGAGATGAAGCATTTTTCCCTGTAGATTGAGAACCCATTGTAAAAATTTAGCCTAAACATTTGGTATTTTAGAGGGTGGGAAGAAAGTATCAGGACTCTGATAACCGATCAAACAAGCACACTCATCTCTTTGTTTTATGTGTGATTAAGGTTAATACATGAGGCTCAGACACGGGTACTGTGCAGACTGCTGGAGGATTATGGTTAGCTAATGTAACTTGGAAAAGGGGTTGATTGTAATTTTTTTCTGGGGAGAAAAATCTGGTTAGAAAGGGATAGAATCAGTGCAAGTCAGGGTAGCAAGGGTTATGGGGAGAGTGGAGCTGAGTGGGAGAATAGATCAGCTCATGATGAAATGGCAGAGAGGACTCAATGGGCCGAGTGGCCCACTTCTGCTCCAAAATCTAATGGTCTTGTATGTGGCAACCGGGGTTAGAGTTGTGAAGTGATGAGCTATTCAATTTTTCTCTCTCTCCTCCCAACTCCACCCACCCCCCCCTCCAACCAGTGCATCAGCTGTCGCCTTCTTTAAAAGAAGGTTGCATGCTAAGTACATCATTGTTTAACTGACCAACAGAAATGGTGTCCACGAGACCTCCCACATAACAATCCCCTTGCCATTCTATTCCAGAGTCATTCAGTATTTTTCCCCACCCTTGAGGATTTTCCTTTTCCATTTTTTAATGTTTCTCAGCTGCTCCAAGTACTTGAATATTAAACATTAACAATCATGTTTAATCTCCCTGAGACAGTCTGTTGGAAATATCTCCAGTGTAGCAACAAATTTGGCTTGTTTACGAGGCTTGCCACCTGTTTAATTTCCCCCCACTTTATTTTATGAAAAGAAACTAATGTGTACATTTATTTATCTGTAGGCAATTCCATTAATTTTGAAGACTTTATTTATAAAATATTTGTACTATTAGATCTTTAATAGTGTTTCTACCTCTCATTGTGTATAATGGCATGCATACTCAACGAAATCAGGCTGTCGACACATTCATTTGTTATGAGGCAGCCTTTTTAATATGGCCTGTATAGATGTATATTGAGAAGTCAGAAATAAAGTTGTCCTGGAATATTAATAAACTGGCTGTGTTGATTTACTAAGGGCAGTGAGTGTTTTAATCGCATTTTGGGATATTGCGGACTATTTGCATTAAGTATCCCTCTGGAGTCAGGGGTGCATTGTCTCTTGGTTTGGGGAAAGGAGACAAGGTCTCCTCTGCTCAGTGCTCAGAGACTTTCACCAATCCTGCTGTGGGAAGCACCTGGTGGTGTTCTGTGCCACAGCGCCTGAGGTGGGGGATCCACAGATGTGCAGTAATTACTATGTATACTTATGTAAAAGATGGCCGCCTATTTTTGGCCAAAATGTCTGGAATTTTCCATATCTCGTGTAGAAGCCTCTTGCCCAAGCCCCCTGCCCTTCGGACCGCCCGACGCATTGAACGTGGACTCTCATTTCTGCTCTGGCTGCCTGCCCATCGGATCTCCCGAAGCAGATAAGTACCACGTTAGAGACATGTTTTGATATATTGGCTCTTATTATTACTTGAGCTTATTGTGTTTTGATCTTTATTTGTTTTGAGATCATTTGGTTTTCTGCTACTGATGTGGTATTTTGGATTCTAGTGAATTTCAGCCCTCCTCAGAAGTCATTTCCATGTAATAGTTGACCCCATAAATTTAACATTAATAAATGATCTACAAAATTTGACTTTTACAGGAGTATACAGTAAATGCAAATTTGGGGTGTTTCCCTCATGAATCTAGACTGAATAAACAAAGATTGCTGGCCTATTTTTGACACAGACTAGATGGGCAAAGGCCATATTTCTGAGCTACAGTGATCTATGGAGCACACAGATTACATTTTTCATGATGTTTCTCTGGGTATTGATTGGAATTGTTTAGAATTTATTGTCATGAATACGTCACAGAATTTGTTAAGGAATTTCACTGAAACCTATTTTTTGGCAGCATGGTACAGGGGCATGACAACACTTTGCCAGTCTTTGAAGGACATGCAAAAGAAATCTTTTCACAGGGAGTTCCCCCTGCCCCTGGTGACCATTGGAGACCTGGGGTGGAAAGTGTTGCCATGATCTGCACCGTGTAATTTTAAGTTGGTTTACTGACACCCCGGCCATCTGACATTTCTGTGGCCGGGAGAAGACTGTCTACAATGGAGTGAGGGAGGTTGCAGCCTTGATTAGAATTTCTGAAGGGGCTGCTCCTCAAGTTCTGGCTGCTTTTCAGACCCAACGATCCTGATTTTTGGTCACCCAGTGAGTGGGGTGGGGGGGAGGGGGGGTGTCCTGGTCAGTTTGCTCCTGATGTTGGCCATTCGTAAATCCAGGCAACGGGAAGTCAAGAGTTCACCCTGCGCTGATTGCCTGCCCATCTCCCTGGTTACAACCAAACCTATGTGTCTCTGGAGAAGTAGTGCACGGTGTCCATGGGTATGATGGGGGATTTCCAGGACTGTTGGGTGCCACAGGGCATGAGTGCATTCTGGATGGAAATCCTATAATAATTTGAACATGTAAATAGTGTGTATCTGAAATACTGTGTTAATGTGAATTATTGCAATCACTGAATAAACCACCTTTGAAAAAGGAAAAAAAAATATTTTTCACAAAATCTCTGTACAGGTGACAACAATAAATGACCTTAATTCAAATCTTCATTAGCAGATCATTCTGTGTTTGTCACTGCAGAGTTTAGTGAAGAAGATTCCGGAAATTGTGTGGCGGAAATCGGTCTCTTCTCTCCAAATCTTTTCAATTTTAGGGCAGCCTAGTTCGCACAGGGCTTAGCGCAAGGAATTACGCTTATTATCTCTTTTTCTGTCTTCGACATTGAGGTCTTTTAATTTTTACCATTGTGATTGGTGAACTGGTTTGGCAGGAATAATTGAGAAAAGATGTGGAGGGGTGGAAAGGGATTAGGGTGGAGGGGAGTACTGGTGTTGTGCGGGGTGGGGGGGGGGGAAAGTGTGAACTGCACCAGGTGACACCATCAGAGAGGATGACAGCAAATTGACTCTTTAAAAATTTGGGCAGTGTTTCAGCAGAAATGCATTTTTTAAAAATATCTATCGTTTGTTATAACAACAAAAACATTTTTTGTAAGCCCAGCTTATGTGTATCATAAGCTAAAACTCTATGCTCGTTTAACTTTTACTTTTTCAACCTTCTATAACGTTCTCTGGTCAGAGCTGTCGTTGTGACCCAATTACAACGACGCTTCAAATCACGTGGATTCATCAGCATGCGCTGTTGTTTTCGTTGCTGCTAGTGTTTTTATAGTCACTGCTTTTGTCATATTTTCTGGTGTTTTAGCTACAATATTGTGGTAATTAGTATCTGTGAACCAAGATCAATAACTTTGAGAACAAAGTAATTGAAGAAAAAGGAGAAACATCAAAAGAGGCTTGTGCTCAGTTACTAATCATGTTGCCGTTAATTTTGCTTGTTATTTATCTCACTACTATTGCTGTTGCATTTAGTGATGTACGGGAATTACGGTTTACGAGTAACATTAGTAGAAGTAACATTACTAAGGATTCTGTTTGGTTTGGTACGGGAGATTTGTTGGGGGGGTGGTGGCTGACACCATGAGTTACTGCACTGGGTGGCCCCAACCTTACTGATGAGGGAGAGCATAGCTGTGAAGGGTGTTGCCCCAGTTACTAGCCTCCGGTGACCCCGCGTCCTGATCTCCACCCAGCAAAATGGTGCACAGATTCAAGTATCAGTTGAATAGGCTCACTGAGGCCTGACTTGGCAAAGCCTGATGAATTTGTGCCAGGTGCCAGTTCAAACATTCAGCCTCTTCCTGAGGAAGTGGTGGTGAAGCAGCTGGAACCAGTGCTAGCTAGGCACAGGAGAGATTGGATCTGGGTAAGTGGAGGTTGGCTGGTGAGGGGGGGGGAGGGTATCTCCCGGAAGCTGCTGCAGCCTCAGGTCACTGCCTTGATTCCACCGCTGAGCCTGGGATTGGTCATCGCCCAGATCCAAAGGCCCTCAGCAAAGGGTCCAGTCCCCAGGCAGGGTGAATACCCAAACCCAGCTGGAGCCCCAGCTGAGAGAGCGATACGGGTGGGAAGAGGGAGAGGGTGAGAGAATAGTTGTTTGAGAGAGAAAGCGAGAGAGTGAAACAACTGGTGAAGGAGAGAGTGAAACAGTTGTGTGAGAGAGAAACAGCAGTGTGATGATAGAGAGTGGAACAGCTGTGAGAGGAGAGAGAAAACCACAGTTGTGGGGGAAGAGAGATAAACAATTAGCTAGAGAGAGAGGGGGAGTGAAGCAGCATTTTGGAGAGGAAATAAAGCAGCAGTTGTGACGAGATTGTTGGAGAGAAAGAACCAGGAGTTGATGAGAGAGACAGTGTGAAAGCCCACTTGGGAGGGGTGGATGGAAGGTCCCGATATTCGATTTCTGCATTATTCAGCTTGAAATATTTGCCTTCTGAATTTCAGGTTGCTGTGGAAGGAAACAATGTTTGGGGTTGTGTGATTATGGGACTGCACCAAACTGGGTGGAAACTTTGACAGACAAGGAACTGATCAAGCCAGTTTAGATGATCTTTGGGAGAGTGGTGTCACATGATCAGCTATTCCTGAGTGCAACAGTGCTCTGGTGACTAAACTTGGGCTGAGAACAGACAGCAGCTTTGTGTGTTCAGCACTTTCACACCCCTACCTGGATGACCCAATGGGAGCAGGCACTTCAGTCCTTCAAGTTACCACCACTTCCTACCCATGAGTGAGATCTGATCATGGTCTCCAGCTTCCTGTTTGTCTGCCACCGTCCAATGCTCCAGATGTGGCCTCATCGGGGAGACTGGTCGCAGACCGGCAGATCTCTTGGCTGATCCCCTCCAAGGATGTCCCACTGGCCAATTCCACACCCCATTCCAACACCGATGTGTCTATCCATGACCTTGTGCCCTGCCAGATCAAGGGCACCTGCAAATTGGAGGAACCATATTCCATTCCTACACTCTTCCACCAGACACCATTAATGACTTCCCCAATTTCTGTTAACCCTCTTCCCCCTCCTGTCTCTCTCTTTCCTTCAACCCTCTACTTCCAGCTCCCCAGCCCCTTCCCTTCTACTGGAGAGCCCTCAGCCCTTTTCTCCATCACTTCTCAACTTCTACCCTCCTTCCCATCTGTATCCACCTATGTCCTCTTACCTATTTGTGTGCCTGCCCTTCCCCTCCACCTTTTTATTCAGGCATCTGCCTGTTTCCTCAGATTCCCGATGAATGGGTCAGGCTCATAACGTTGACCGTCTTTGCCTTCCTGTGGTTGCTGTGTGACCTGCTGATCTCCTTCAGCACTATGTAGTGCAGGTGACCCTAGCATCTGCAGATGTTTGTGTTCACACCCAGTCTGTCCAATTCCCCTTAAAACGAAGCCTGGCAATCCACGAAACATTCTTGTGAATCTTTTCTGCATCCTCTCCACCTCATTCCTACAATGTGGTAACCAGAACTCGGCACAATACGCTCATGCACTGTGATGGAAAAAAAACACGGCCAGTGTTTTGAATGAAAATTGAAACTATCCAGATGCAAAGGGAACTGGGAGTCCTCATCTGAAGGTAAACATGCAGGTTGAGATGGTGCTGAAGGAGGCAAATGCACTGCTGGCGTTCATTTCAAGAGGAATAGAAGAGCAGGGTGTGATGTTGAGGCTTTATAAGGCACTGGTGACACCTCACGGAGTTTTAGGCTCCTCATTTAAGAAACAAAGTGCTTTCATTAGAGAGGGTTCAGAGGAGGTTCACAAGGATAATTCGGAGAATGAAATGGTTACCATATGAGGAGCGTTTAATAGCTTTTGTACTGTTTTCAATGGAATTTAGAAGAATGAGGGGAGATCTCTGAAACATTTTGAATGTTGAAAGGCATGGACAGAGTAGATGTAGAAAAGTTGTTTCCCATGGTGGGAGTGTCTAGGTCAAGAGGGCACAACTTCAGGATTGAAGGGTGTCCACTTAAAACTTAAATACATTGGAATTTCTACAGCCAGAGTGTGGTGAATCTGTGGAATTTGTTGCCACAGGTCATTGGGTGTATTTAAGGCAGAGATTGACAGGTTTTTGATTTGCCAGGGCATCAAAAGGGAATGAGGATAAGGCCAAGCAGTGGGGCAGGCTCGATGGGCTGAATAGTCTTTCTGCTCCTATGTCTTGAGGTCTTAATACCCTGACTGTCCGAACCAGCGTCTGTACAACTGTGTCATGGCATCCCAGCTCCTTAACCCAAACGTTTGGCTGAGAAAGGCATGCGCTTCATGTGCCATCCTCGCCATTGTTCAAGGAACAATGCACTCCAAGTTCTCACTCTAACACCCCACTCCCCAGGGCCCTGCCATTCTCCATGTAGGTTCCCAAAATGCAGCACGATGCACCTGGGCATTAAACTCCATCTGCAATTCTTTGTCCCATTTTCCCAGTTGCACTAATATGTGGCTGATCTTTTACCCTAAGACAATTCCCCCTCCTGTTCTCAGTTCTCTAACCAGACCAGACATGTTCACCAGCCCTCAGACTCTTCCCTTTCAATAAGATTCTTTTGTATGCAATCAATTATATTGTGAATCATAGCCACTGTTGTAATTTAGAAGAGGGAGCCAATTCGAGAGACGAGTTTGAACACAAGTGTTACAATCACACGTAACTTTAAATAACACAGAGGAGACCATGTCAAACAGTACTCGATTACTATATTAAACAGCAATTATAGACATTCACATCGGACCCAGGTTAGACTCTAATACCAGTGGCCACCTGTACTGTACATGCTTACACACTCTACAGACAGGGACTTTTACACTTTATTTAATTATTTTTTGATGATTATTGGACTGTATGTTATGTCTTTTCTATTTTTAAATAAAGTTTGAAAA
Source organism: Narcine bancroftii (assembly GCF_036971445.1). Classification (NCBI taxonomy): domain Eukaryota; kingdom Metazoa; phylum Chordata; class Chondrichthyes; order Torpediniformes; family Narcinidae; genus Narcine; species Narcine bancroftii. Next base: position 6,637,643 of record NC_091482.1, read on the forward strand.
AAGTGGCTTCATGCAGCAGGAGAGATAGGCAATTTGGCAACCATACTTAAATTCCATGGGAGCACAACTATAGTGTGGACCGTTGTGCCTTGCTGCCCCACCTTCCCCGTCTGGTCCTCAGCTGGGGTGGGGGGGGTCCATCTCATCTCAGCAGGGTAAAGTCAAGAGCAGCCAAGGTTTAATCATTTAACTGATGTAATGACTGATAATTAACATCTACAAACACACCTAAATATTTAAATTTTATTTGTCCACCTTACTTTTGTAGTAATTTTAAATTCTGAATAATCTATTCCAACTGGTAAAATTTCACTTTTATTCTAATTAACTTTATATCCTGACAGTTCTCCAAATTTCGACAAACACTCTTGTAACTGCTTCAACGACCGTTCCGGTTCCATCAAATACATCAGTACATCATTTGCAAATAAATTAATCTTATATTCTTCATTCATAGCCTTCATCCCTCTAATTTCATCATTTTGCCGAATAGTCTGAGCTAATGGTTCAATAGCCAACACAAATAAAGCTGGTGACAATGGACAGCCCTGCCTAGTTGAATGAGTCAACTGAAATGGTAAAGAGATCTGACCATTTGTCATCACCCGAGCAATCGGGTTCGTATACAAAGCTTTAACCAAACCAATTAAAAAAAGGGCTGTATTTAAACTTTTCTAACACCTTAAATAAAAAATCACACTCAACCCTATCAAAAGCCTTTTCTGCATCTAGTGCAACTACCATAGGCTGCTTTCGATATGCATTGACCAAAGTAATTAATCAAAGAATATTATCTGATGCATTTCTGTTCTTAATAAAACCTGTTTGATCAGTATTTATCAACTTGGGTAAGTACATAGCAAGTCTTATTAGCTAATACCTTGGCTATAATTTTGTAATCTACATTTAATTTAAGAAATAGGTCTATATGAAGACACTTAATGGATCTCTATCTTTTGGAATAACAGTTATTAAAGCACTTGAACAAAATTCTGGCAACTTCTGTTCTTCAGTAACTACTTATTTTAACACATGTCCAAATACATTAGATAAATCCTCATGAAAAAAATTTATAAAATTCCACAGGAAATCCATCATCCCCTGGGGACTTTCCATTTGGCATTTCCTGTATAGCTCTTCTTTCTTTCCATTCTTACTATTCTTTCCATATCCATTCCCGTTCCCATTTCCATTTCCGTTTACCTTCCTCTTAGGAGCCGATGGTGAAGACCGCCCATTTCTTTGCAATTCTGACAATGAATTAGCAAAAACCAAGGCAATATAATCGTTCTCAAAAAATTGAAATTAAAAGTTTCCGTAAAAAGCCTTCAAAATTGCAGGATAACGAAAAGCAAACTTATAGCCCTTTCGTCATCTTTAGCTGAATTAAATTCCCCTCGTCTTCTAATAACCTCTTGACACAAATCGACAAAAAAAAACTATCATTTTGAATCATCAACAGGGACTGACTCTGCTGCACTTTCTGTTCTGCCATTCGAAGAATCATTTCTCTATCTTGATATTTCAAACAATGAATCAAGACTGCCCTCAGTGTTTGTCCTGGAAGTGTTTTTTTTCCTCAAAGCTCGATAGGAACCGATCCAGTTCCAAACCTTCAGGAAAAAGCTCTTTACCCAGTACCTCTGGGATCGAATGATTAAATTTTTTTATTGGATCAGAATCTTTAAAGTCCTCTGGAAGACCAACTATTTTCACATTATTTCTCTGGCTTTGATTTTCCAATGAATCAGTCTTCATCAATAAATCCCTTCTTTGAATCTCCCAATCTACAAAAGAACCTTCCACTTTTTCCATTTTTTCTTTATTGCGTTCCACCTGATTTTTGACATTCAGAAAATGCTGTTTCAATTTAAAAAAAATTATCTTGTACAATATCAACAGATTTTATACATCTGTTAATATCACTCTTAACTCCAGTTAAGAGTGAAACTCTTGTTTCATAGTTGACATTTCTTCACACAAAGTATTCATTTTTTTCATCTCCATAAATCCTTGGGTCATTTGAGTTGACATTTGTTTTGACATATTATCCATCTGCAAAATAGTGAATACTGAGTCCAATCCAGATTCCATAGCCACTTTTTTTTACCTTCTTTAACTGCGGGCTCCTCCTCCTGGGCAAATTCCAATAAGGTAAGTTCCTCTTCTCCTTCATCACCATAGGTCCTTTGACTGTGTGGCGCTCGGGCTCCCCCATAGCCCACACATTTTCTAAATGGTCACAGACCAGGGATGCTCCGCGCATACCCAGCAGAACCACCGGATGTGCAGGAGCGTCCTCTGACGCTACACTGCGTGTCCCCGGGCCACCCAGCAATGTCACGGGTCCCTTTCTCGGTCGGGCCACCTGCACACATGGCTTCACATGCACACGGGTCGGCTACGACCGAACTCACCAGAATGCCGGCACCATCTTGTGACTGCAGGATCGGCGCTGAGGTCAAACTTGAATGGGCAGGAGTCCTCTGAGGGTTGGAGACTCCCAACAATGACTCCATGGATTCAGCTGTGCAGGTAGGCCTCAGATCATCTACACTTTTATACAGTAATTTCTTCTGAAGTTGAGTTTTAGATTTCTTCACTTTGGTAGCCATGATGAATCACTGTTATTCAAAAGACTAAATATTATTTTTAACCACTTTTATACTTTTTTAAATCGGGTATTTAATAATCCAGCTGGGGAAAGGTGGAACACTCATCTTTCTTCTACTCCATCTTGCTACGCCCCCCTGCTTGAAGCCATATAATGGGAATTGTCACATCCATTCCAAATGCAAACATGGCAGTTTAGCATCTCGCCTGAAAGGCAAAAGGTAGGAGCGGACCCAGGCCATTTGATCCCTCAAGCCTGTTCTGTAAAGTCACAACAGAACTGATCTTGGCTTGAGTTCCATTTCCTTGTCCTCCTTTCCCCACCCCCCATCCTCTCACAACCAAAAACATGTCCTCTTGGCATTGAATGTTCTCAGTGATCCAACCTCCACAGGTTGCAGGAAATTCCGAAGACTGGTAAATGTTGTCATGCTATGAGGGTTGGAGACAGGCCCTTTGGCCCTAATTGTCCATGTTGCTTCACTCAGTCTCTGGATGTTACACTACCCCATTTGAGAAGAAGCAGAGGCGACAACCCACAGTAGTGCAAATAAAAAGCTGCACAATGTAATCAAATAAAGAAAATGTCAACAAACTGTAATATAGAGATAGAAAAAAATCAAAAAAGTGCTCAAGTAAGCATCTTTAGGTCCCTGATTGAGTTTGTTGTTGAGGAGTCTGATGGTGGAGGGGTAGCAGCTGTTTCTGAACCTGATGGTGCGAGTCTTGTGGCACCGACACCTCTTTCCCGATGGTAGCAGCGAGTACAGAGCATGTGTTGGGTGGTGTGGATCCTTCATGATTGCTGTTGCTCTCCAACGGCAACGTTCCCTGTAGATGTTTTTGATGGTGTGGAGGGATTTGCCTGTGATGTCCTGGGCTGTGCCCACTACCTTTTGCAGAACTTTACGCTCAGGATGGGGGTGGGGAGAGGTCGTGGGGGGTGTATCTTTGCGAATTAGTAAGAATGGGACAATGCCTGTCCCGCATCGGACTTGTCAGCCACAAACGAGCCTGCAGCTGACGTGGACTTTTTACCCCCTCCATAAATCTTCGTCCGCAAAGCCAAGCCAAAGAAGAAGAGTAAGAATCTCCCTTCCAACGGGCAGTGAAAATACTGAATAACCATCGGAACCGCTCGTATTAACTATTAGAGACCCTCATATTCTTGAAAAAATATTTATTCATTTTATTTGAATACTTGTCCTGCATGTGTTTTAAATTTAGACAGACAGCACAGTAACAGGCCCTTCAGCCCATGAGTTGGTGCTGCCCAATTACACCCATAACTCTCCAGTATGCTTTTTCAAGGGTGGGAGCCACTGGGGAAAACCCACTCAGACATGGGGAGAATATACAAATTCCTTACAGACAGCATGGGATTTGAACCCCTGTCCTGATCACTGGTGCCTTAGTGGGTTTTTGCTAACCACGTTTGTTTGTGTGTTAGATCTGGTTGTGTGTCTGCGTGTTTCACACCGAGGGACAGAGAACGCTGTTTCGTCAGGTTGTTCTTCTGCAATGAGATGACAATAAATGAGGTATCGGGGATCTGCCAGATATCTTCAGGCTTTGAAGGAAGTAGACATGTTGGCCTGTTTTCTCAGCAGTAAATGTGATTGGAGCCTGAACCAGAAAGCGTGAAGCTCTCTGTGATTTGGATCTCAGTCCTGTTTGCCCAGATGTATGCAACACCTCACTTCTTCCTGAGATCAATGAACTGACATTGAGGGAGAAGCACTCAGGTGCTAGACACATGACTAGAGTGAAAGTACACCAAAATGCTGGAGGAACTCAACCAGTCTTCTCAGTGTCAAAAGGAGACAAAGAGACGTTTCAGGCCTGAGCCCTTCTTCAAGGAATAAGCAGAATAAGACAGAAGCAGGAAGTCTCAGGATTCAAGCAATGCGGGAGGAATCCAAGCCAACAAAAGGTGTTAAATGGATAAGGGAAGAGGTTTGAATTTATCACGTCCATGCGAAACAGGGAATGGAGAGACGGCAGGGTTGAACGAAAACCATAAAAGTCGCTCTTCATGCCATCCTGTCAGAAGATGAGCTGCTGCTCCTCCATTTTATGGGTGGTCTCAGTCTGGCAGTGCACGAGACCCTGGATGGGACGTGCCAGCCAGGGAAGGGGACGGGGAATTGAAATGGGTGGCCACTGGGAGATCTAGGCTATCGTGGCGGACAGAGCCAGGGTGGTCAACAGAGCAAATGCTAGTCTCTCCAGTGCAGAGGAGACCAGACCATGATTACCAGATGCAGGAGATGAGAGGGACAGCAGCAAGATGAAGGCAAGTACATAGAGTTGAGATTGGCATCCTGCTTGGCACAGGCATGGTGGGATGATATGGTGTGTCATGATAAACCTCTGCACCCTTTTCTCGAAGCCATGCCTTGGGGTTTCTGCACCTCTGCTCGCACTCAGCTGGACTGAGGTTTGGAATTTTGAAGTCCAGCGTCTGTCCCTTCAGGCCAAGGGGTCGGGGACTGGATTGTCAAAGGGGCATCGCATTGCCGGAGGATCAAGCTGCGCTGGCTTGGTTCCTCCGACAGGAGGCTCCCTGGTGTGGAGTTGTCAGCAGCGATCCCTCCCTGTGTGCGTTCATTCGTAGAGGGGAGGAGGCTCGAGCGCAGAGCCTGTCCCTGCAGGAGGTGTGGTCGCGTTTCGAGCCTCGCTCGGTTTGTCCCTCACCGGCCGCCGGCGCCTCGTCTCCGCCTCTGCTGCAGGTGGGCAGGGGGGTCATAGCGGGGTTCCTCAACCTGTCCCTCCCTCCCTCCCCTCAACCGGCTCCCTCCCTCAACCGGCTCCCTCCCTCAACCGGCTCCCTCCCTCAACCGGCTCCCTCCCTCAACCCGCTCCCTCCCTCAACCCGCTCCCTCCCTCAACCCGCTCCCTCCCTCAACCCGCTCCCTCCCTCAACCCGCTCCCTCCCTCAACCCGCTCCCTCCCTCAACCCGCTCCCTCCCTCAACCCGCTCCCTCCCTCAACCCGCTCCCTCCCTCAACCCGCTCCCTCCCTCAACCCGCTCCCTCCCTCAACCCGCTCCCTCCCTCAACCCGCTCCCTCCCTCAACCCGCTCCCTCCCTCAACCCGCTCCCTCCCTCAACCCGCTCCCTCCCTCAACCCGCTCCCTCCCTCAACCCGCTCCCTCCCTCAACCCGCTCCCTCCCTCAACCCGCTCCCTCCCTCAACCCGCTCCCTCCCTCAACCCGCTCCCTCCCTCCCTCAACCCCCTCCCTCCCTCCCTCAACCCCCTCCCTCCCTCCCTCAACCCCCTCCCTCCCTCCCTCAACCCCCTCCCTCCCTCCCTCAACCCCCTCCCTCCCTCCCTCAACCCCCTCCCTCCCTCCCTCAACCCCCTCCCTCCCTCCCTCAACCCCCTCCCTCCCTCCCTCAACCCCCTCCCTCCCTCCCTCAACCCCCTCCCTCCCTCCCTCAACCCCCTCCCTCCCTCCCTCAACCCCCTCCCTCCCTCCCTCAACCCCCTCCCTCCCTCCCTCAACCCCCTCCCTCCCTCCCTCAACCCCCTCCCTCCCTCCCTCAACCCCCTCCCTCCCTCCCTCAACCCCCTCCCTCCCTCCCTCAACCCCCTCCCTCCCTCCCTCAACCCCCTCCCTCCCTCCCTCAACCCCCTCCCTCCCTCCCTCAACCCCCTCCCTCCCTCCCTCAACCCCCTCCCTCCCTCCCTCAACCCCCTCCCTCCCTCCCTCAACCCCCTCCCTCCCTCCCTCAACCCCCTCCCTCCCTCCCTCCCTCAACCCCCTCCCTCCCTCCCTCAACCCCCTCCCTCCCTCCCTCAACCCCCTCCCTCCCTCCCTCAACCCCCTCCCTCCCTCCCTCAACCCCCTCCCTCAACTCCCTCAACCCCCTCCCTCAACTCCCTCAACCCCCTCCCTCAACTCCCTCAACCCCCTCCCTCCCTCCCTCCCTCAACCCCCTCCCTCCCTCCCTCAACCCCCTCCCTCCCTCCCTCAACCCCCTCCCTCCCTCCCTCAACCCCCTCCCTCCCTCCCTCAACCCCCTCCCTCCCTCCCTCAACCCCCTCCCTCCCTCCCTCAACCCCCTCCCTCAACTCCCTCAACCCCCTCCCTCAACTCCCTCAACCCCCTCCCTCAACTCCCTCAACCCCCTCCCTCAACCCCCTCCCTCAACTCCCTCCCTCAACCCCCTCCCTCCCTCAACCCCCTCCCTCCCTCCCTCAACCCCCTCCCTCTCCCTCCCTCAACCCCCTCCCTCTCCCTCCCTCCCCTCTTCGGGCCAGAACCATTTAGCACTGAGGTTAGAGGAGGTGCAGGGAATCTTTGCCTCCCTTGAGAGGGCTGATGAGACCCCTGGATGATGGTGAGGGAGGAGGTGTAGGAGCACCTGCGATTATGGGGAACAATCCAGAGAGGAGGGTGTTGAGGGATGAGCAGACAAAGGAGTGATTCCTGCGGAAGGTGGAAATATTTGAGGAGGTGGTGGGGTTGAGTTGGAACTGTAGGAAATGGTGGGGGAAGTTCAGCTGAATGCAGAGTGAAGGGTGAGGACAAGGGGAACCCTCTTCCTGTTCAGTTTGGGACATGGGGGAAAACAGCAGAGCACCGACAAGTGGGGGAAATAGCTCCGCTGAAAACAGCAAGTGGGGAGGCCTCATTGTTTGAAAGAGGAGGACATTACCAATGTCCAGGAAGGGAATGCCTTCTCATGAGAGCAGGTATGGTGGAGGCTGAGATCCAGGGTTCCGGATGAGAGAAGATGAAGTCGTGTTAGCTGTGAAGTCAGGGGTTTAAGTTGAATCTGGAGTTGAATTTGAAAAACTTTGTGATTCTTCACATTACTTTATCTTGGGGGGAATGAAGGAATTTTTTTGATGATTAGTTTTCACTCATCTTTTGTTCTAATTCAATTGAATTAGTTTGTGGTCTTCCTAGCTCAATTAAATTTTCATTTTAAATCCCTGATATTGGAGACTGTAAAGGTTTTACTGTACATTCTTGTAATAGTCGATTTTCGGAGCAGTTTTTCAGGGTCAAATTTGTGGGGGTCGTCTTTTACACTTGGATACTATTTTTGACCACGGTAAGTACCTGCCCCGCACAAAGGCGTCGGGGATCTGGCATGGGCAGGTGGCCAGGGCCAAGGAGAGAGACTGTGGCCAGGGTATTGAGAGCTTCGGTGGGTGGAAGGTCAGGCTGAGGATCCACGGAAGTCTGGAGCTCGGATGGGCGGGGCCAAAAAATGAGGGGGGGGTTGATTTTTACATAGGTCATATGGAAAACACATGATTTTTGGCCCATAACCGTAAAGATGGTTGACTATTACACAAGATCGATTATTACGCGTGTATATAGAGTAATAGATAACAACATTGATGTATTGTGTCATGCCAGCATTTTTATGAAACAGATCAAGTCACAGAGGAGAAAGGCCAGATCTAGATTAACTATCTTGAGCTGGCTCCGTTCCCAGAAGACATTGCCCCAATGATAGAATGGACTGATTTGCTAAGATTGTGCTGGGACGGACTGAGTGGCTAAGATATATAAATTTCATTGAGTGTCAACGTTCAGTTCTATTTACAAGTGCCCATGTAGCTGGCTGTGATTGTATAGTGGCTAGTACTCTGCATTGTGACCACAACAACCATGGTCCGACTCCGAGTCACGGCAATGTTCTTAATTGTTTGAGGTGGCACGGTTTACATAACGGTCAGCGCAACACTGCTCCAGCGCCAGCGACCCAAGTTCTGCGTGGGTGTCTGCGAGGGTTTCCTCTGGGTGCTCTGGTTTCCTCCCACCCTTCAAAAATGTAATGGGGGTCTTAAGTCAGTTGGGTGTAATTGAGCGGCATGAGCTCATGGACCAGAAGGGTCGGTATGTTTAAATTAAAAAAAATTATTTACCTTATGTGTCCCCTTTCTTTGACCATTGCACCAAGCCCTCTTCCCCACCCCACCACCTACCTTCTTATCCCCTGCTTTTTCTCACCACTTATGCCTGACTGACGTCCTGAAGCCTTAATTTGGAAATTCTGCTAAGCTTTGCTACATTAGAACCAATCATAATATTACATTCAACACTTAGATTTTCCTGTTTCCACCACCCACCCCCACTCCAGTCATTTCTAGATCTGCCCAAACGTAGGATGTGGGGTGCAGTGTTGATCTGTCGAGTCATGGATATGTCAACGTGCATGAAATGTAGGTACAGGCCCTTCAGTCCAACAGATCTATGACCAGAACTATCACACAAATTCTACTCCAACCCATTTATCCTCCATCTCTGCTCCCTACCCTGCCCCTTTCCAGTCAACTTCCCTGTAGATTTTACCACTCGTATACGCTCCAGAGGCAATTAATCGCAAATTTGCGGGACGTGGGAGGAAACCAGAGTGCCTGGAGGAAGCTCATGCGGTCACGGGGAGAACAGGCAAACTCCATACAGACAGTGACAAAGGTCAGAACTGGACCCAGGTGTCACTGTACCAAATGCTGAGGCTAAAGTTACTTTGCAGAGTCAGTGTGGTCTTACCAGGAAAATCCTTGGATACCTTTTGATTTGTTACTGCTCACTGAATCTGAGGCAATGGGCCTGTCAAGAAGAGATACTTATAACACGAGCCAGCATTGCCCACTTTTCTCAGTTAAATTTAAATTGGATTTAAATTTAGACATACAGCTTGGTAACAGGCCCTTCTGGCCACAAGTCCGTGCCACCTAATTGACCTACAACCCCCATTTAATTTTGAAGGGTGGGAGGAAACTGGATCCCCCGGAGGAAACCCACACAGACACGGGGAGAATACAAACTCCTTACAGACAGTGCTGGATTCGAACCACGGTCACTGATGCTGTAACAGCGTGACACTATCCGTTGCACCAAGTAATATAATTTTCCCACTTCCAGATTCAATAACCTAATTTAAGACAGGATTTAATGTGCACTCTGCCCTCTTGTTTAAACTTTACTCAGGCCTCGATCCGTTGGAACCCTTGTGGAGTCATCCTGCTGTTGCTCTGTGGGACGTTGACGCACGATGGAGCAGATTAAGCTCGCGGTAGCAGGCGCCCGAACTGCCTATAACCTGGGCAAGACCCGACCACTGGAATTCCGTGTCCAGCAGCTGAAGGCACTGGAGAGGATGTTGACAGAGAATAAGGATCTGTTCACGGAGGCGCTCCAGAAGGACCTGCACAAGGTTGGGAACCGAGTACCTGGCACACGGTCGCTCTCAATGGTTCCGAATGGACACACTGGTCCGTTCCCTCCTGAAACCTCTTCCATTTCCACCCATCTGTACCTGCGACGACTACTGTTGCAGATTGAAGTCCCACAGCACTGAAGACTACTGTTGCAGATTGAAGTCCCACAGCACTGAAACAGGCCCTTCAGCTAATTGTTCAGACCAACTTAGCTAGTCCCAAGCTGCTGAGTGGAAAAGCAACAGACTTCGCAGAGAGGAGTAGGTAGGTTGAGTGAGTGGGCACAGGTCCAGCAGATGGAGTACCACGGCAGTAAATCAGAGATCATCCACTTTATTAGGAGCCATACTAAACTGGACTATTATTTATTGGGTAAAATATTACAGTCTGGGAGAGACCTCGGAGTGCTTGCATATGAACTGCAAAAAGTTAGCAAATAGGATGAGGGCATTCATTGTGAGAGGGATTCAGTTTAAGAGCAGCAAGGCTCTACTGCAACTGTACAAAGTACCACCTTGAGTACTGCGTGCATTTATTCTGGTCTCTTGAGAAAAGATAAATGGGGGTTGGTGAAGAAGTTCGCCAGGTTGATTCCAGAAATGAGGGAGTTGCCTTATTTCGAGGGATTGAGCAGCCTGGAATGAATGCATGCAAATTGGGTGAGCTCAGGTTGGCAACTTGTTTAGTAGGGAAGAGTTGGACAGAAGGGCCTGTCCCTGTGCTATTTAACCCCAGGTGGAGGGATTTGAATGTCAAAGAAGCATGGATTGCAAAAGGTACAGCAAAGCAATTAGAAAAATTAATAAGTTATCCATCCTTGAGAGGTGACCAGATTGCAAAAGTTAGGGGGGGAGATGTTGTATTTCAGTACATAGTGTATTGGTACGATCACATCTGGAATACCACACGGTACTCCGGATGTCCTCTTACCAATGCATTGGACAGATCAATCAGATTAATTCCTAGAATGGGCGGATAGTTTGGTGGAGAGGCTCAGCTTGTATCTGCTGGAGTTGAGCTGAGTGGAAAGTGGCTCGATAGCAGCTTTAGGTCCTGAGGGGTCATGGGTGTGGAAGAGATGCTTACTCTGGGGGTCCCTCTTTGAGGGCCTGAATGGATTATACTTGATCATGTTTGATCTGACTCCAAGTTGTAGCTGCACTGCAGTTAATGTTACAAAGCTGGATTTCACTTTCTAATGTTATTTAGAATCAGAACGTGTCATTAAGTTGATTGTTTGAGGCAACATTACAGGGGAAAAATTGCTATAAATTATATTTCTTTAAAAATTAGTGGGAAAAAAAGTGAAAATGAGGTGGTGTTCATTGTCAGTTCAGAAATCTGATGGCAGAGAGTAAGTAGCTCTTTCTGTACTGCTGGGTGTTCGTCTTTGGGTTTCTATATCTTCTTCCTGATGGTTGAAGTGAGAAGGGGGCATGGCCTGGCTGGTGGATAGAGGCTGCTTTCTTTAGACACCATCTCTTGTAGATGTCCTCAGTGGAGTGAAGACTGGTGCCCATATGCACTGGCTGAGTACACAACGCTCTGTAGTCTTTACCTGTCCTGTGGATCAGCACCTCTATAGCAGACAGATGCAGCCAGTCAGAATGCTCTTCACAGTACACCTATTGTCTTTGGTGACATAATGAATCTCCTCAAACTCCTCACGAAGTATAGCCACTGGCGAGCCTTCTTCGTGATTGGACAGATGTTCAGAGGAATTTGAAGTTCTTTACCCTGTCCCTGCTAACCCCTCGATGAGGACTGATTTGTGTCCTGATTTTCCCCCTTTTGAAGTCCACAATCAGTTTCTTAGTTTTGCTAACATTGAGTGCAACTTTGTTGTCGAGCTGTTCTATCTCCCTCCTGTCCGATTCCTCATCGCTGTCGGTGATTCTGAATTAGCGTTCAAACCCCGTCCATTTTTGGAGGGAGGGAGGAAACTGGAGCACCTGGAAGGGGGGAGGGGGTAGTGGGATCCCACAGAAAGTACAAACTCCTCAGACACTTTAGGGGGGGGATGCCCTCATGGGGGAGATTGGGTGGGTGGTTGTCACTGAGACTGGGGGCAGGCTGGAACGCTAATGATCTTCCTACCTTTGTGAATTGGCAGAATCAGTTTGCTGTGGAAGTCTACGAAATGGCGGGCATTCTGGGGGAGATTGCACTGGCTGTGAACAAGCTGCCCGAATGGACTGCCCCAGAGTCTGTAAAGAAGAACATGATGACGCTAATGGATACAGTTTACATCCACCGAGAGCCCCTCGGCGTGGTTCTCATCATTGGGGCCTGGAACTATCCCCTGGCCATCGTGCTCCAGCCTTTAGTTGGGGCCATCGCGGCAGGTAAGCTTCAGGGTCAACAGTGGCCCACCTCCACCAACAATATACCATGGAATTCCCCCCCCCCTCCCATGCTGTATGCGCTACCTGCCCATTAGTCACTTAGTTGTCATCTCAGTTATCAAATTGACTGTTGCAGTATTGTAGTACTTCTGTTCAAGTAACCCTTACTCATTTATGGAATGTAATTCAAGTATGTGGTTCTAATTGTTCTATTTTATTATTAGTTATTGTTGTTAATCACTTATTGTGCCTAAATTAAACTTTATCATAGGTGTGTATGTATAGGAAAAACATATATATGTATTTTTATATATAGGGGTTTAGTACTATCCATGGTTTCAGGCGTCTGCTGGGGATCTTGGGACATATCCTTCATGAATAAGGGGGAAACAACTGTATATTTAAAAAATTTAGACGTTTTGGCCCACGAGCCCGTGGCGCCCAGTTACACCCAATTGACTTACTTTTAGAACATTAGGAGGAAACTGGAGCCCCCTGGGGAAAACCCACACAGAGAGAATGTACAAACTCCTTACAGGCAGTGCAGGATTCGAACCCCGGTCCCAATCGCTGGCGCTATAGCGGCGTTGTGCTAACCGTGCCGCTTCGGTTGAGGAGGAGCAATTTATTTTTTGTGTCATAAGGTTTTCAGTCACTTTTTTAAAAAAACTTCCTTTTTAAAATTTAAACATGCAGCACAGTGACAAACATTTCTGGCCCAATAACTCTGTCGCCTTTTCCTGTCCTGTGCATTGGCACCTCCAGACCAGGCAGTGACACAACAATTCTTCTAACGATGAGGAGCGATTTATTTTCTGTCCTGAGTTTTTTGGTCATTTTTGTAAAATAAAGACTTCCTTTTTAAAATTACAAAAAAATTTTAAACCAACATCGCTGATCCACAAGCCCCATGGTTCCCAATTGACTAAACAACCCTTACGGAGGGTGGGAGGAAACCCACGCAGTCACAGGGAGAGCGTACAAACTCCTCATAGACAGCACTGGATTCAAACCCTGGTTGCTTACACTGTAACAGCGTCACACTAGCTGCCACCCTAACTATGCTGCCCTTCTGCATTTACTTCAGTCCCTTCCCCACCATCCACCACTCTTTTTTTATTTTTTATTTTTCACACCATAAACCACACTGACCAAGATACATACATTTTCCTTTTCAAATATATAGTGTCATTTTCTCCCCCCCCCTCCCTCTTCCCATCCCACCCTCCCTACCTCCCCCCATTAATTTAAAGTACAAAATCTAAGACACATTAAACCAGTCAAACAATGTTGTCATTCAATAAAAATAAACAAGAAATTCCACTGAGTCAATTCTTTTCATTTCCTTCTCCTTTCGTTAATTTAGGTGGTAATGTCCCCGGTAGGTTTTCTCTATTGTGTTTCATGTAAGGCTCCCATATTTGTTCAAATATTTCAATATTATTTCTTAAATTATATGTTATTTTTTTCTAATGGAATACACTTATTCATTTCTACATACCATTGTTGTATTCTCAAATTATCTTCCAATTTCCAGGTTGACATAATACATTTTTTGGCTACGGCTAGAGCTATCTTAACAAATCTTTTTTGTGCACCATCCAAATCAAGTCCAAATTCTTTATTTTTTATGTTACTTAGGAGGAAGATCTCTGGGTTTTTTGGTATATTGTTTTCTGTAATTTTATTTAATGTCTGGTTTAGATCTTCCCAAAATTTTTCTACTTTCTCACATGTCCAGATTGCATGAATTGTTGTTCCCATTTCTTTTTTACAACGAAAACATCTGTCAGATACTGTTGGGTCCCATTTATTTAACTTTTGAGGTATAATGTATAGCCTGTGTATCCAGTTATATTGTATCATACGTAACCTCGTATTTATTGTATTTCTCATCGTTCCAGAGCATAACTTCTCCCATGTTCTTTATCTTTATATTTAAATCTTGTTCCCACTTTTGTTTAGTTTTACCATTTGTTTCCTCATTCTCCTTTTCTTGCAGTTTAATATACATATTTGTTATAAATCTATTGATTGTCATTGTATCTGTAATCACATATTCAAAGTTACTTCCCTCTGGTAACCTCAGACTACTTCCTAATTTGTCCTTCAAGTAGGATCTCAATTGGTAATATGCCAACATTGTATCTTGAGTTATATTATATTTATCCTTCATTTGTTCAAAGGATAATAATCTATTTCCTGAAAAACAATTTTATATTCTTTTGATCCCTTTTTTCTCCCATTCTCTAAAGGAAAGGTTATCTATTATAAAAGGGAGTAACTGATTTTGCGTCATTATTAGTTTTGGTAATTGGTAATTTGTTTTATTCCTTTCTACATGAATCTTCTTCCAAATATTGAGCAGATGATGTAATACTGGAGAACTCCTACGTTGCACCAATTTTTCATCCCATTTATATTATATGTGCTCAGGTATCTTTTCCCCTATTTTATCTAGTTCTAATCTAGTCCAATCTGGCTTTTCCCTTGTTTGATAAAAATCTGATAGGTATCTTAATTGTGCGACTCTATAATAATTTTTAAAATTTGGCAGTTGTAAGCCTCCTTGTTTATACCATTCTGTTCATTTATCTAGTGCTATCCTCGGTGTCCCCCCTTTCCATAAAAATTTCCTTATTATTTTCTTTAACTCCTTGAAGAATTTCTCTGTCAAGTGCATTGGCAATGCCTGAAATAGGTATAGTATCCTTGGGATAATGTTCATTTTAATACAGTTTATCCTTCCTATTAGTGTTAGTGGTAAATCTTTCCAATGCTCTAAATCGCCCTGTAATTTTTTCATTAGTGGATAATAATTGAGTTTATATAGATGGCCGAGATTTTTATTTATTTGTATACCTAGGTATCTTATTGCTTGCATTTGCCATCTGAATGGTGATTCCTTCTTAAATTTTGAGAAATCCGCATTATTCATTGGCATTGCTTCACTTTTATTTACGTTAATCTTGTAACCCGACACTTCTCCATATTCCTTCAATTTCTTATATAATTCTTTTATTGATAGTTCTGGTTCTGTTAAGTATACTATAACATCGTCTGCAAATAAACTGATTTTATATTCCTTGTCTTTTATTTTTATCCCTTTTATATTATTTTCTGTTCTTATCAATTCTGCTAGTGGTTCTATAGCTAACGTGAACAATAAGGGTGATAGTGGGCATCCCTGCCTTGTTGATCTGCTTAAATTAAATTGCTTTGATATATATCCATTTACTGTCACTTTTGCCAATGGCCCCTTATATAATGCTTTAATCCAATTAATATACTTCTCTGGTAAACTGAACTTTTGCAATACTTTGAATAACTAATTCCATTCTACTCTGTCAAAGGCCTTCTCTGCTTCTAAAGCAACTGCGACTGTTGGCGCTTTACTCCCTTCTACTGCATGAATTAAGTTAATAAATTTACAAATATTGTCTGTTGTGCGTCTTTTTTTAATAAATCCAGTTTGGTCTAGATTTACCATTTTCAGTACATACTCTGCTAATCTGCTTGCTAATAGTTTAGCTATTATCTTATAATCTGTGTTAAGTAATGATATTGGTCTATATGACGCTGGTGCGAGTGGATCTTTCCCTGTCTTTGGTATTACTGTAATTATTGCTGTTTTGTATGAATCTGGTAAGCTTTGTGTTTTGTCAATCTGGTTGATTACTTCCAGGATGGGAGGAATTAATAAATCTTTAAATGTTTTATAGAATTCTATTGGGAATCCATCCTCTCCTGGTGTTTTATTATTTGGTAGTTTTTTTTATTATCTCTTGTATTTCTACTATTTCAAATGGTTCTGTTTATTTATTTTGTTCCTCTATTTGTAATTTTGGTAGTTCAATTTTAGTTAAAAATTCATCTATTTTGCCTTCTTTCCCTTCGTTTTCAGTTTGGTATAATTGTTCATAGAATTCTAAAGTTTTCGTTAATCTCCGTTGGATTATATGTGATTTGTTTGTCTCTTTTCCTTGATGCCAATACCATTTTCTTAGCTTGTTCTGTTTTAAGCTGCCATGCTAGAATTTTGTGCGTTTTTTCCCCTAGTTCATAATATTTCTGTTTTGTCTTCATTATGTTCTTCTCCACCTTATATGTTTGTAGTGTTTCATATTTTATTTTTTTTAATCTGCCAATTCTCTTCTTTTAGTTGTGTCTTCCTTCATTGCTAATTCTTTTTCTATATTTACTATTTCCCTTTCCAACTGCTCTGTTTCCTGATTGTAGTCCTTCTTCATCTTGGTTACATAACTTATTATTTGCACTCTAATGAACGCTTTCATTGCATCCCATAGTATAAACTTATCTTTCACTGATTCTGTATTTATTTCAAAGTACATTTTAATTTGTCTTTCAATGAATTCTCTAAAATCCTGCCTTTTAAGTAGCATGGAGTTTAATCTCCATCTATACATTCTTGGAGGGATGTCCTCTAACTCTATTGTCAATATCAAGGGTGAATGGTCCGATAATATTCTAGCTTTATATTTATATTCTGTTTTTCTTACTCTATCTTGCATACGAGCTAATAACAGAAATAGGTCTATTCTTGAGTATGTTTTATGTCTACCCAAATAATATGAATATTCCTTTTCCTTTGGGTGTTGTTTCCTCCATATATCCAACAGTTGCATTTCTTGCATCGATTTAATTATAAATTTGGTTACTTTGTTATTTCTGTTAATTTTTTTCCCCATTTTATCCATATTTAAATCCAAATTAAGGTTGAAATCCCCTCCTATTAATATGTTCCCTTGCGTATCTGCTATCTTCAAAAAAATATCTTGCATAAACTTTTGATCTTCTTCGTTAGGTGAATATACATTGAGTAGATTCCAAAACTCCGAATATATCTAACATTTTATCATTTCATATCTCCCTGCTGGATCTATTATTTCCACTTCTATTTTAATTGGTATATTTTTACTGATTAATATAGCTACTCCTCTTGCTTTTGAATTATACGACGCTGCTGTTACATGTCCTACCCAATCTCTCTTTAATTTCTTGTGCTCCAATTCAGTTAAATGTGTTTCTTGCACAAATGTTATATCAATTTTTTCTTTTTTCAGTAAATTTAGCAGTTTCTTCCTTTTGATTTGGTTATGTATTCCGTTAATATTTAAAGTCATATAGTTCAACGTAGCCATTTCATACTTTGTTTGTCTTCCCTTTCCGTTTCTCCATCATCACCTTTCCTTCTTATCCATTTCTGCTTTCTTGTTTTGAATACTTTATAAGACAACATTTCTAAAACATCAAACATTTTCCTTATTCTCCTATTTAAAATTTCTTTAACCCCATTCTCCCCTCCCCCTCCTGAGTTGCCCTTTATCCCTTGCCGGGCAACCACATCTCCCCTCTCCATTTGGATTTGCGAATTCACTCGCAAGCGTCAACTGATTTTGCAGTGACCGTATCTCCTCCCCACCCAGCCCCTCCCGGAAAAGATTTCAATTTTCATATATAACAAAGGTCACTCTTTTAATTCCCTCCTTATTCCCTCTATTCTCTTTCATTCCCTTATTAATTCTTATCTATACTCTATATATTTTTCTCTAAATACAGATACACTTATGTATACACATATATACATACATATCTATATCTATATATACATATATATATATATATATATATATACATATAGTTCGTGGTCACTTTTACTCTCATTACATGTCTTCATCTCTCTGCTTGTTTTGTAGTTGTTCTGCAAATTTCCTTGCTTCCTCTGGATTCGAGAATAGTCTGTTTTGTTGCCCTGGAATAACTATTTTAAGTACCGCTGGGTACTTTAACATAAATTTATATCCTTTTTTCCATAGGATCGTTTTTGCTGTTTTAAACTCCTTCCTCTTCTTCAGGAGTTCAAAACTTATGTCTGGATAGAAAAAAAATTTTTGACCTTTGTATTCCAGTGGCTTTTTGTCTTCTCTTATTTTCTTCATTGCTTTCTCCAATATATTTTCTCTTGTATATCTTAAGAATTTTACTAAAATGGATCTTGGTTTTTGCTGCGGTTGTGGTTTCAGGGCTAAAGTTCTATGTGCCCTCTCTATTTCCATTTCTTCCTGTAATTCTGGTCTTCCTAGGACCCTGGGGATCCAATCTTTTATAAATTCTCTCATATTCTTGCCTTCTTCATCTTCCTTAAGGCCCACCATCTTTATATTATTTCTTCTATTATAATTTTCCATTATATCTATCTTCTGAGCTAACAGCTCATGTGCCTCTTTAACTTTTTTATTAGATTCTTCTAATTTCTCTTTTAAGTCCTCTACTTCCATTTCTACGATTATTTCTCATTCTTCCAAATTATCCACTCTTTTTCCTATCTCTGATATGACCATTTCTATTTTATTCATTTTTTCTTCTGCATTCTTAATTCTTCTTTTTATCTCATTAAATTCTTGTAATTGCCATTCTTTCACTGATTTCCATATACTCTTTAAAAAAAGCTACATCCATTGTCTTGCCTTTCTCTTCTTCTTCCACTTCTTTCTGTTCTTCTTCTTCTTCCTCTGGGTTGACCATCTGTTGTTTCCTTGTTTTCTTTTTACCCTCTTCTTTCTTGTTCTCGTTATTGTCTGTGTTCTGCACCTGTTGCTGTGTTGCAGGTGTTTCTCTCAGCTGTGGAGATTGACTCCGCAGCTGTTCCCCCCTCCCGTCAGTGTGTTTTTTTTCATGCGCGGATGCGCACTTTTACTCGGCTCTGCGAGCCATTTTTGTAGTCCCGAACCCGGGACTTCCACTGACCTGAGGGAGCGGACTTCTCTCTCCGCGGCGGGCCTCCTCGGACACGTAAGGCCTTCACCTTCTTCTTCTGACGTTCTTTCATCTTCTCTTCTTCCCGTTGTTTTCGACTTTTCTCTCTTCACTGCCATTTTCTTACCTTTATTTTTACTTTGTTTTCATTTTTACTCTTGTACCTTTGTGTTTTGTGCGTTTTTTTTCAACTTTTCTGGAGAGGGCTGGAATTTCCTGACCAGCCACTACTCCATCACGTGCCTCCTCTCACCATCCACCACTCTGAGTAAAACATGCCCCTGGCATCTCACCTAAACCTTCCTCCACTCCTTAAGCAGATGCCCTCTGGTATTTCTTATTGTTGCCCCAGGAATTGGGGCCCTATCTCACCTCCATCTATTTTGTACAACTCGATGAAGTTGCCCCTTGTCTTTCATTGCTCCAATGAGAAAGGAGGGTATATGGAATGAGCTGACGAGGGAAAGCTGTAAACGAGGGCAGCACAGTTGAGTACCCCATGTCTAAAATGTTTGGGAGTTTGGATTTTTTGGGATTTTGGAACACTCATGCATTCATGTTACAATACAAATATAGGTACACGATCCTTTATCCAGACATCTAAAATACGGAAAGCTTCAAAATCTGGCAAGTGGAGAGGCGACTGAGGGACCGGCGGTTGGGGGAGGCGGTCAGGGGAGACTGCCAAGTGGCCGAACGACCGGCGGTCAGGGGAAGTGGCCAGGGAAGACAGCCGAGGGACCACGGTTGGGGGAGACAGCCGAGGGACTGGCGGTCGGGGAAGACGTCCGGGCGACTGGAAGGGGGTGGGGGTGGATACGGCAGCACAATTTGGGTGAGCTTTCCAAAATCTGGAAAAATCCGAAATTCGGAGCACACTGTCCCCCAAGGGTTCCGGATAAAGGATCGTGTATCGATATTAGCATTTGGATCTACACTCTATAATGCACTATTTATGTTCTCTATGTTCTGTTCTCCGATCAGGATTTCTGAACTCTATTGTATATTACCTTATGGGACCACGGACAAAAAAATGTTTTGGTTTTTGGATAATTTCAGGTATTCGGATAAGGGGTATTCAACCTGCATTACCATGTTTAAAAGATACTTAGGCAGGCACCTGTGCTATGTTAGGACCATGGTTCAGTCTATGCTCCAGAGGTGCTGCTCCCAGTTGGTCTCTCTGGTGTGGAGTGAGTGGGTTCGAGGGAGGGGTTGGGGGGCTCGTTCCACTGCCATTGGTCTGTGGTGGCGGACCACAACTGGAACCAAATACGAGGGTGCCCCAGCGGGGAATTCGGGAAAAACTCAGAGAACGCTGAGCTCTCCTCTGCTGGTGGTGCTGGGGTGAACGGAACTATGCCTTGAGGTGAAGCCCCAAGGAATGGCTCATGGAAGAGGAAAGGGTAGGATGCGTTGAAGGGGCATGGATGGTGTTACTTGAGTAAGAGGGAGAAAAGAATGGAAAGTCGCATTCATCGTGTCGGGAGTGACCCAATGGGGCTGGGTCAAATGCGACGGGCTCTTTTGTCAGTGATGAGATGGGTGAAGGGGGTGCCCTAGGAAGGTCTTTGGAAAGGGGCAGGCATCACTGGAAGATTAAGTGGGGAATATAGGAGAAACTTGGATAACAGCACCAGCGACCTGGGTTTAAATCTTTGAGGGAGTTTGAACGTTCTGCCCATGTGTGTGTGGGTTTACTCCGGGTGCTCCGGTTTCCCCTTACCGTTCAAAACATATGGGGGTTGTAGGTAAATTGGGGTGTTTGGGCGGGACAGGCTCGTGGGCCAGAGGGACCTGTTACTGTGCTGTGTGTCTAATTTTAATGTAGTAGAGTTGGGGTGAATGAAAATGATGTTTTGAAAGAAGCCTGAGGAACATCTGCTGGAAGAGGCAGGGGTATGTTGATGGGGTGAGGGAGGAGGCTTGGGTGGAGCATGACCGCAGTGGGCCAAATGGCCTGACTTGGCGCTACAAGTCCTGTTCTATAATTAACATTATAATCCTGTTCTCCAGGAAATGCCGCCGTGCTGAAGCCATCAGAAGTGAGTGGGAATACTGCACAGCTGCTGGCGGATATCCTCCCTCAGTACCTGGACAAGGTGAGTGCGGCCAGACCTGGGGACCCAGCCTGGTGTCCGCTCTTCCACCAGGAGAACATGTCACTCGGCGACATTTCTCTAGTGGACATTTCACGGCAAGGAGGACGTCCTGCTGCTAAACAAGAAATTCCACGTCCCTTGAAGTGCAGTAGTCAGGGGGATGGAGCATGTTGGAATGGGCACCAAGAGGCCTGTGGCAGGGGCCTGTGTTTTGTTAGCAGTTGCTAAGTCTGGGTAGGCCGGAGGGCAAAGAATCAGAATGATTCCATTCTAGAGACCATTCTGTAGCATCTGCTAGCAGTAAAAAAATTTTTTTAAAAATTTTAGACATGCAGCACAGTAACAGGCCATTTCAGCCCATGAGTCCGTGCCACCCAATTAACCTAATCCCCCCCCCCCCGTACATTTTGAATGGTGGGAGGAAACCGGGGCCCTCGGAAAAAACCCACGTGGACATGGGGAGAACCTACAAACTCCTTGCAGACAGCGTGGGATTTGAACCCCGGTCCATTCCTGATCACTGGCGCAGTAAAGGTGTGGCACTAACTGCTACACCAACCATGCATGCCTCATTATCCTATTCTGGAGAAAAACACCCCTGGTTTTTTTTTAATGCAGCCTCCCCTTGTTACTCAGTCCCTCAAGTCCTTCAAATCTTTTGTTATCTTACCAGCCTAATGACATAATGCAGCCAGAATTCCCTGTGGCATGGAGGTGAATGTTGCTCTGTTGAGCCCCTATCACATTTCCCCTCAGTCTCTCCCGGGACATGAAAGCCAGTTGGATGGTGGTTGGATGGACTGAGTGACCCTCTTCCAATGAAGCCCAGCATTTTGGAGGACGTGGTGGGTAATAGGAGCAGCAGATTGGCTCAACAAAACCTTCCTTCCTTCCTCAAGGACCTGTACCCAGTGGTCACAGGAGGGCCACAGGAGGCATCCGAGCTGTTGAAGCACCCCTTTGATCACATCCTGTACACAGGCAGTACCGTGGTGGGCAGGGTGGTCATGGAGGCAGCTGCCAAGCACCTGACGCCGGTCACCCTGGAACTCGGCGGGAAGAGTCCATGCTACGTCGACACGGACTGCGATCTGGCTGTTGCCTGCAGGTTGGTCTCTGGTTGAAACAAGGCAGTTGGCGATGATCTTCGGTCTTCAGAGTGGGAGTTGCTCTTCACTCTGGCACACACTGATGGAGTGGTGGACGCAGAGATTCTCCCATCATTTAAGTGTCCTGATGAGCTCTTAAATCTGCCTGGGGGCCCAGTACAGCTTGGTGGGGCGTCGTACAGACTCAACCATTTTTTTATTTATTTACATACCACCTTAAGTAATCCCTTACTAACCACAGAGCACCTATGGCAAGGGTGGCCAACCTTTTAATATACAGCATGGTATCAGGCCATTTCGGCCCAATTAACCTAAACCTCTGGTATGTACTCATGGGACAAAATGGCCTGTTACCATGCTGTTTGTCTCAAAAGGTTGCCGACGAATTCGCAGCACCGCCACCATCTTTCCACTGGCTCCAATGCAATCTCGTTCATGCCCCATTAGTTATTTGCGAGGTCTCAGCGTTACTCCGCAGGGTCCATCCGCCCAGTCCGACTGCTGTTGGCTTTGGGCAGGCTTTAAACAACCTGTTTTGTGAGCTAACAGTAATTTATTTTAAAATATACAAATAAAATTTAAACCTTTAAATGATAAGTTGTTATTAAAATATTGTGATTTGCTTTTAACAGCATCCACTGGTCAGCAGTAAGTGCCAGGTTTTGAAGGGGATGGGGAGGGAAGGAGAAGAGGGTCATCTTATATAAAGGGTATTGTTCAAAACCACCATTTAGATGGAAATTCTGGGGTTGCCCTATACAATGGCATATCCAGTTAAACCGTTAAACAGGAAACTGCAGGCGCTGGGGTCGAGTGCAATACACAAACGTGCTGGAGAAACTCAGCAGGTCATGCAGCCTGAATCATTGATTACGTTTTACTTCCTATGGATGCTGGGCAGCAAGATCCAAGAGGAAGGGAGGAACATTCTTGGTTAAAGATTTCCTGCCATCAACTTTGGTCGTTTATAAATACTCAGTTTGCCCTTTCTAGGCGTATCGTGTGGGGCCGATACACGAACTGTGGCCAAACCTGCATCGCCCCTGACTACATCCTGTGTGATAAGAGCATCCAAGATGAACTGGTGAAGAAAATGAGCTCCACCATTACAGTGAGTGTAAAAAGGGAGGGGGAAGAGAAGGGTGATGAAGGACCCTTCATATGAAAGAGGAAAGGCCATCTTGGATGTGGTGGCCGTTCTCTTCATTTCATCTTGTGCAAGATGAATGAGTTTCAGAATCAGAATTTATTGTCATGAACAAGTCATGAAATACATTTGTTCTGTGGCAAACATTTATATAAACCACCTTACAAAACTAAATAAAAATAGTGCACGGAAAGTTAAAGTAAGGCAGTCTCTTTGGTCCATCGATCATTCAGGAATCTAATGGCAACAGGGAAGAGTACCGTTGAATGCTTGTCCTCCAGCTTCTGTACCTTTTTCCCAATGGGAGCAGAGAGAAGAGGGCCTGGCCTGGGTGGTGGGGGTCTTTGAGGATAGAGGCTGCTTTCTTAAGACACTGCCTCATGTAGATGTCCTTGATGGAGTGAAGTCTGGTGCCTTTGATGTTGCAGTGATGCAACCAACCAGAATATTCTCCACGGTCCACCTGTAGAAGTTTGCAAGTCTTCGGTGACCTACCGAATCTCCTCACAAAGTAGTGCCGCTGGCGAGCCTTCTTCGTGATTACATCAGCATGAAGTTTCTGCCTGGATGTGAATTTGGTCTTTGCATTACCTGGGATTACACTATGGAGCTGACTGAGATGGGAGGGCTTGGCCCTTCGGATCCTCGGACCCATCCCGCCATTCCATTTAATCAAGGGTGATCTTTTACCTCCATCTGTTTCCCCATATTGCTTGATTCCCTGAATATATAAACATTTACCAGTTAGTGTATGAATGTACTCTGAGACCCCACAACCTTAGTGAGAGAATTCCAAAGGTTCCATCTGGGTGAGGAAACTTCTCTTCATTTCCAACCTGAATGGCTGTCCTCTTATTTTGAGATTGTGGCCCATTTTGTAGGCACCTGAGCCAGGTGAAACATCATCCCCACATCTCTATTATGAAGAGTTCTGTGCATTTCAATCAGTTAATATAATTCTTTTACACTCCAGAGTATAGGCCCAGCGCAGTTCACCTCCGAGGGCAAGCCTGACCTTCCCGGAATCAATCTGGTGACATTTTTTTGGCATTCTTTTTTCCAGTATCTCCTTCTTTGGAGAGACCAGATCTGTGCACAACATTCCTGCTCCATTCTCATCAGGACCTGATGTTGGAGTGTGTACTCTTGTACCCCAATCCTTTTGCAATAAAGGCCAACGTATTGTTGGCTTTCCTGATTGTACATGTTTGTGGTGTACAAGGACATTCCTCGGTGTGGAGCTATCCTGCTCCCTGCTCCAACCCTTGTATGCCATTTTGATGTTGCCTTTAACACAATGAAACACCCATTTTCTTTACATTTTGTCCTGTCCTTTATTGGTTCGACTGTTCCGCCATGATCTTGGTTCCCACAAACGTGGCTGTCAGCAGCCTGTCTGATGTTGGAACTGGAGTGGAGGTCGCCATTCCATGGCTGTTACTGTAGCTTTCAGCTCACAATCCCATGGCGCCCAATTACACCCAATTGACCTCCAACCGCAGTACCTTTTGGAGGGTGGGAGGCAACCCACGCAAGCCCAGGGAGAGCGTGCAAACTCCTTACAGACAGCGCCAGATTCGATCCCCTGGTCACTGACACTGTAATAATGTTGCGCCAACCGCTACACTAACAGTGCAGCTCTTTTTTTCATTAATTCTTGGAGCATGGGTGTTGCTGATAGGGTCAGCAGTCCAGCCCATATTTGCATTCCTGCAGAGATGTTGGGCCTCATTCCTGACCATTTGCAGTATGTTGCGACTGCGTGATTGGCAAGTCTGTTTCAAAAGGCAGTGGCGATGTTGATGTGTGGAGTGAGACTGGAGGCATGTATATGCCCCACCTGGGTAAGGATGGGAGGTTTTAAAAATGGAATTTGGGTTCCCAAACTAGTATGAGAAACTGAACAGTTCTATGAACAGTTCTTTGGAGCGGCACGGTTAGCATATTACAGCATCAGCGACTCGGATTCGAATCTGGCACTGTGTGTAGGGAGTTTATACATTCTTCCCATGACTGCATTTGTATCGTCCAAGCACACCCTTCAAAAAGCCTTCCACCCTTCAAAACGTGCGGGGGGTTGTAGGTCAATTGAGGTATACGGGCAGCACCATACTAAATGTCTAAATTTAACTTACATTTATGAAACGTTCGAGGTGTGCAGTCCTTGGGTTCATCTCCAATGTAGCAGATTAGTTATGGTGGCTGGGGAAAGGTTCATTGATGCCCCTTCCTGTTGACAACTCCTTTATCATTGATCCTTAACATCAGGCACTGCTTCCTCATGTCTTGGCATCAAGATGGCCAGCAAAGAGTTTCTCAATCAGCTTGTTTCTTCCTGCTGCAGGAATTTTATGGATCTGATCCCCAGAAATCCCCTGACTACGGGCGAATTGTCAACCAGCGGCATTTTCGGAGGATTATGTCTCTGCTGGAAGGAGTGAACGTGGCGTATGGCGGTGAAAATGACGAAGGGGATCTCTACATAGGTACGTGAGTGGTTGTGCCACCATGGACTCTTGTGCTCCACCTCCTGTCACAGACAGTCACCGCACTGTGGGAGCAAAGTACCAGTGGGGCGACGTGTGATGTCTGTTTTCCGCGCAGATACGGTTGGTTAACACTCTGATCCCTAACACGCAGCTGAGGTCACTGTCCAGTCGTGCAACAGAACCACATCCTGGTCTTTTCTTTCCTTCACACTGTGACTGGGACTCTCTCTGTGACTGTCCACGTTCCCCCCCCCCCCCCCCACCTCCCACTGAGACTTTGCTTCTTCTTTCAGCTCCCTTCCCCTCTCTGGGAGTGGCCATCTCTGAGAGCCTTTCACCTTCCTCACTCCCCCCATGTGCTGCCACAGCAGAGGCTGAACTGATTTTGACCAATCTCCTGCCCCTGTTTCCCCCAACTGCCAGTTTAGAAGTTGTTGCTCTTATCTGTTCTGTCCTCACTGTGGCTGTGTCCGGGCCAGGTCCCAGGCCAGGGTCTAGGATAGAGAGAGGGCCACCTGGCAAAGGGCAGTGAGAGTTGTGGATCTAGAACGGGGTCAGGGAGTTGGAACCAATGGTGTGGTTGAATGTGGCAGCTGTCCGACATTATTCACCCTTCCCAATGTGTCACGCCCATCGTTACCCTGTGACTGTCTGGCAGCTGTGATGGATAGCTGTCATTTTTCACCCTGCCGCCTCTTAATGGGCTATACCCTTCTTTGCCCTAGTAACTGACCATGAGTATGGTGTTGAGTTCCAGTCTTCAAATGGGGAGATCCTAGATCCACATCCTCTCCCAACCCAGTTCCCTTTGCCTGCTTGCGCTGATGAGCTGCACAGGGAGCTACTCAGTGGAGAGTTGCTCCCAGTGCATCGACGGTTGTGAGAGACTGACCACTTCAGCCATGGTGAACTGGTGTCAGCATCGGGAGTTGGCAGAGACCGTAACAGATGGGCTCTGGCGGGGTTCTCATCAGCCCCTCGATGGTGTGCAAAGTGGGACCTTCCATTCCATCTCTAAACCAAGCCTCCTGTCACCTTGCACAGCTCCAACAATTGTAACTGATGTGGATCCCGACTCCAAGATCATGCAGGAGGAGATCTTTGGGCCTTTGCTGCCTCTTGTCACGGTCAGCAGCGTGGACGAGGCTATCGCCTTCATCAACAAGCGGGAGAAGCCTCTGGCTCTGTACCTCTTCTCGCACAACAAGAAGGTAAGGGTTGCCATCTTCACTGACAGCTGCTACGTGGACTCCCCACTGTCCTCCGACAGTGAGCGCCACAAATATTCCCATGTCTTCCTGGCTGCCACCTCCCCCAACGTGATCTCTGTCCTCCTCAGGTCTGGCCTCTTTCTCTGAATGGAATTGCTCCACCATTAGCCGGCCTGCCTTCAGTTCCCAAGCCCCGAGCTCTAGAACGTCCTCCCCAAACATTTCAGCCCTTCCCCTTTTTCAAGGTCTCTCGAGGTTCAAAGCCCGAAATGTAGTAAAAACACAATACTCAGCAGGTCAATCAGTGGACTTTATGGAGCAAAGATAAAGATACATAACCAATGTTTCAGGTTTGAACCCTTCATCAAGGTATGAGCAAAATGTGGGCAGGCGTTCGAACAAAGTGGTTGGGGGGGAGAGGCAAAGGGAAGAATGCAGTCTCAAAGGCAGGAGGTAATAGATGAATAAGGGGGGGGGCATACCAGGAAACAAGGGGAGTGGGGATGGCTCTGTGAATTAGAGGGAAAGGCTGACAAAAGGAGAACAGAGTCGGCTAGCAGAAACCAGAGGAGTCAAAACGTTGACTGCCTACTGCTTTCCTTGGACACTGCATGACCTGCTGAGTTCTTCCAACACATTGTGTATTGTACTACAGTAAAACTCCTGGTGTCCGGCACCTGTGGGGATTAGTTGATGCCGGATAGGTGAGTTTTCCGGATGCTTGAGACTCTTACAATGTCTAACTAATACACTTGCATTTAGAATAAACAGTTTAAAAAAAACAAAAATACTATACTGTTCTTAAACTGAAAAAATTTCACTTGCATGAACATATAAACCTTAAAGCATTTATTTTCAGTCTTATTTTTTGAAAACATTTAACTGTCGCGGCATCTTAGAATCAGAATTTATTGTCATGGACATGTCACAAATTTGTTTGCAGGTTCCTCCCCCTCCACGGAGCTTCCCAAAAGACGGACAATAATATAGATAATTAATCCCTACTCCCCCAAGGTTACAGATAAAGCCTTACTAATATACTTAGTAATAAATTAATAAAGATAAAGATTCTTACTAAGCAGGGATAAGGAGGCACTTTAAGAGAGTCATCTTAACGGGGAGCGGCATCAACCAGCTCTTCATCCTGGGCGACGCCATCGCTGTTTCACCCAACTTTATTCAAACAGCTGCTCAAAGCAAAGCCTGACCAAGGCCCTCTGCTGGCTGAATATTCACCATGGTTTATGTGTTACTTCAGAGAACATTTACTCTACAATTTTGAACTTTTATTTATTTATTTTATTTATTCTTAATTATTTAATGTTTTAAAAATATATATATTTATTTTTCTCGATTAGTTTGCTGGTTGCTTGAATTGCAGATAACAAGGGTTTCACTGTTGTTCCCCAGTGTCTGCAGACGCTGTGTTTTTCTCCGTTTTGCTCCGTTAAGGTGCTGTTGAATTGGGAGTGGCTCTGTACTCTTGGCCATCTCTCTTCCTCTAACACCTCGGTATGTGGCCCGGAAATTCTATTCCACAACTGCAAGCACACAAGAGACCCCAGATGCTGGAATAGGCGCAGCATCAGTGGGAGAAAAGAAATGGTTGACGTTTCAGGTGCTTGATCTGGGAGGACGAGAATTTGGAAGCCAGTTGATGTTGTGAGGGTTTGACACAGACAGACTGCGGAAAGAGCACAGCCTTAATGCAGTTCTACCTGGGTCAGGGTCAGGGTAAGCAAAAGGTGAACTTTCTGGTCCTAATCCCCACTGATTGATAGTGTCTGTACCTTGCCAGAGTCCGATCTGGTGTTCCCATTGTGGCCTTGCGACATGGGAGAGACTGGCTGCAGACTGGGAGATTGTTTCATTCAGCACCTTCACTGCACTTGCGGGAGCCTACCAGTGGTCAACCATTTCAATTCCGTAATCCACTCCCACGCTGACATGGCTGTGCGTGGCCTTGTGCACTGTCAAACCAAGGCCTCCTGCAAATTGGAGTATGATCCTGGAGAGTCCAAAGGCTCTTGAATAACACAGGCAAGCAGGGCTGGAGGAAGCCAGTGGGTCAGGCAGCATGCATGGAAAGCAATAGACAGTCAACATTTCAGGCAGAAAACCCTTCCAGGTGACGGCTGGCATTTCTTTCATTGTCTGACACCCACCTGGGGTCTGGGTTTTCCTGCGTTGCTCACCTTAATGAGTTCAGTGTAAAATTTACACGGATTATCTGAAAAAAATATATATGCTGAAATATTAATAGGAAGAGCATCCAATCATCCATGAAATTGGACCATTAGAGTGTGCCAGCTTATCGGAGTGTTACTGCACGTCCAATTTGGGCCTGACCCCCCCCCTCTCTTTCTGTGCACAGCTGGTGAAGAAGATGATCGGGGAGACGTCCAGTGGCGGAGTAACGGCCAACGACTGTCTCATCCATTACTCGATCCCGGCCCTCCCGTTCGGCGGCGTGGGTGAGTTTGGGGCGATTCATTAACATCTGTCCACCCTGCATGGCGGTGGGGAAAGGGAATGCAGTTACAAGGAGGGCCCAGCCTCTTCCCTCCATGTCTGATTCAGAGCAGGGTCTGCATGTTGGCACCTGAGACCAGGGGCAGGCGGTTGCTTAAGGTCTGGGGGTGGGACTTGGTGAAGGATGTACGAGTTTTGTTCAAGACAAGGTTAAAGCACAGAACTGTAGGAGGAACTCAGCAGATCTCAGTGTCCATAGGAGGTAAAGGTATATGACCAACATTTTGGGGCTGAGCCCCTTCTCAAGGTATGAGTAGGAAGTAGGTAGACGTCTGAATTAAAAGGCTGGCAGGGGAGGAGCACAGACCAACAGAGAAAAGGTAAGGATTGGACGTGGATTGGAGGACAGGAGAGGAAAGGTGAGAATTGATCGGGGAAGGGTTGCTCAGTGAATGCAGGGCTGGGGGAAAGGAGAGAGAGAGGGATAGATGAGGATTTGGTAGGGGGCTAACGGAACAGGAGAAGTCAATGTTAATGCCATCGGGTTGGAGGGTGCCCAGATGGAAGATGAGGTGTTGTTCCTCCAATTCAGTCTCAGTCTGGCAGTGCATGGTTGCCTGTTTAGAAGAGCGCTGAAAGAAGTTGATTCTCCAAGAGGACAGTGAATCTTCGGAGTTCTCTACCCAAGTTATCTGTGAAGTCTTTTTCACTGACACTGTCCTGAATTGAGGTTGATAGATTTTTGGGTATTGAGGGATATCGGCCCTGAAATATAAACAATTAAATAAAATTTTGACCCTGGGATGGGCAAAACGATCACCTTGTTTTATAATTTAGACGCAAGATAGTGGTTAGAAGGGTCGTGGGGATCTTTGTCCTCTTGTTAATGGTGTGAGACTCTTGCAGGGATATTGAAAACATTTTCATTTTTTAAATTTAGACTTACAGCGTGGTTGAAGGCTCTTCCAGCCCACGAACCCGTGCCGCCCAAATACCCAAATTAACCTACAACTCCTGTACTTTTTTTTTGAAGGGTTGGAGGTAACTGGAGAACCTGGAGGAAACCCACCCAGACAGAGGGAGAACATAAAAACTCCATACGGGCAGTGCCAGATTCGAGCCTGGGCTGCTGGTACTGTCACAGCGTTGCACTCATTCTATCACACAGAGGATAGGGGGAGACTGTTCTTCCCTTCCAATCTCTGACAACTTATGGCTGACGTGCACCTGTTCAGGGACCCTAAACCAGTGGTTTTCAAACGTTTTCTTTCCACACACATATCACCTTAAGTCATCCCTATGACTAGGTGCTCTGTGATTACCTTTTTTGAATATTTTATTTTTGATTTTTTTTTCAGAAATATCCATAGTAACATTTTAAATGTACAAACATAAACTTATAAACACAACAATTTATCAAATTTGTGCAATCTTAATGATGTCCTCTTGCTCCAAAAAAATTGTGGAGGACTTGTGACCTTGCCTGTCACGTGTTGCCGAGACTCCAATACCTCTTCCAGACTTTGCCCATCGCATTGCCTCAGGTAAGTAGGTACCTTTTTGCCCTCAGCACCCTCACAAATCCTGGTTTTGTGAGTCCCCTGACCACATTGGATGACAGACCAGTTCTATGGAAGTAGTACATTTATCATAAATTGTTAATTATACTGAAATTTGTCATCACACTGTAGATCATTTTGAAAAGGGTCTCAGAAATAGCAGAGGAACCGACCCTCTAGCCCACCAAATCTTTATTGACCAACTGCTAACCCCATTTTATTCTCTCCTTGTTTGCATCAACTCCCTCCTCCAGGTTCCACCACTCACCCACACCCTTGAAGTTTTATGGTGGCCAATTCAATATTTAAAAATCTACTGACAGCACAGTAGAAGCCAATTTTGGCCTTTTAAACCCGTGCTGCCCAATCTCACCCAAATTTACCAACAACCCATGTACGTTTTGAAGGGTGGGAGGAAGCCCCATGCAGGTCACGGGAAAACGTACAGACAGCGCCGGATTTTAACCTGGTTCGCTGCTAACCGCTACGCTAACTGCTTCCTCAACCGGCACCTTTTTTGGAATGTGAGAGGAAACTAGGGGAGACCCACACGTTTACAGGGAGAATGTGCAAACTCCACGCAGACAGGATTGGGATCAGGATTGAACCTGGGTCACTCAGTGCCTCTGACCCACTGCGCCACGCTGTCCTAATGCTACATGCCTCTGACACTGAAGTTTACAGACTAGCCCCCGATACAATATTTCAGCTATTTTCTCGGCTATGTCTCCACCCCTCTCCTTCCCCCCCCCCCCCCCCCCCACCTGATCAAAGTTTATGGGCCCCCTTCCCTGTGAAGCATTGAGTTCTTCTGTACTTCTCTCCAACTGTATAAAAAAAATTTATGCTGAGTGAGATGAAAAGAAACCAAGGCTTTTACTTATATGTGCTGTGGCCCTCAGTGGCGCCATATGGACTTTGTTGTGAGGGGCTGGACTATTTCACTTTTGCAAATTTTAAAAAAAGTTGAATTGCCTGGGTCTGTTTCAACTTTACAACAGTGAAAAGTTTTTGGGCAGAATTTGCCCCTGGTGGTCATGCTATCATGAAGTCCAATACCGTTTACAGGTAAAAGTGGCTTTGGCGCGTACCACGGCCGATTCAGCTTTGAAACATTCAGCCATCGCCGAGCCTGTGTGTTGAAGTCGCTGGGCATGGAAAAGGTGAACAGCATCCGATACGCCCCTGCCAGTGACTCGAAGCAGAAATGGATACTGTGGCTGCTAAAGAAAAGAGATAGCAGGAAAATGCAGCTCATTGGGTTCATGTTGCTGGGTGCAGTGGTTTCCATAATAGTTAAGGTGAGTCTGCAATGATTGCGTCTAATACTGTGTCTGCCAAAGAGTTGGTAGTTGGAGCAGAGCTGGGTGTATGATAGGAAATATCAGTTGTTTACAGAGAGAGAATGGATTATAGATAAATAACAGTGAGAAACACAATAGGCTGCAGATGCTTTGATTGTAGTAAACACACTGAAATGCTGGAGGAACTCAGCTGCTTTATCTATAGGAGACAAAGATATATCGCTGACATTTCGATCCTGAGCCCTTCTTCAAGAAAAAATTGGAAATGGCAGAAGCAGGATATATCAAAGTCTCAGAATTCAAACAATCCACGAGGAATCCAGACCAACAAAAGGTGTTAATTGGATGGGATAAGGGACTAGGTGGAATTTATCAGGTTTGTGCGAAAGGAGACATGGGGTCTGTGCAATAGAGAGACCGGGGGTCCAACGAAAACCATAGAAGTCGATATTAATGCCATCCGGTTGGAGGGAGCCCAGTTAGAAGATGAGGTGTTGTTCCTCCAATTTGCAGGTGGTCTCAGTCTGGCAGTACTTGAGACTATAGACAGACGTGTCGGCAAGGGAATGGGATGAAGAATTGAAATGGGTGGTCACTGGGAGATCCACGCTATTGTGGGGGACAGAGCCGAGGTGCTCAACAAAGTGATCTCCCAGTCCGCGCCCAGACTCTCCGATGTAGAGGGGACCAGATTAGAAATGCAACAACTTCCCCCAGTATTTGAATTGAAGACATTTATGTGAGCGGCACAGTTAACATGGTGGTTAGACAACGCTATTACAGTGCCGGAGACCTGGGTTTAAATCAGGTGCTGCCTGTAAGGTCAAGAAGAAGGAGTTTTAAAGGCAATCTGAGTAGAAAATGGGATTATTGTGGATAGGCAGAAAGGTTCAGACACTAGGTATCCATGGAGAGGTTGTAAACTGGATTTAAAATTGGCTGCGTGGGAGAAAACAGAGAGTGATAGTGGAGGCTAGAGGCCTGTAGTGTGTCTCAGGGATTCTGTGTTGGGACCATTGTTTGTTATCAATATCAATGATCTGGATGATAATGTGGTGAATTGGATCAGCAAGTTTGCTGATAACACAAAGATAGGAGGCGCTGTGGACAACGAGGAAGATTTTCAAAGTTTACAGAGGGATCTGGACCAACTGGGAGAATGGGCCAAAAAATGGCAGATGGAGTTTAATGTGGACAAGTGTGAGGTGTGCATTGCATTTTGGTAGGGCAAATCAAGGTAGGACATGCACAGTAAATGGCAGGGCACTGAGGATGCAGAGGAGCAGAGAGATCTGGGAATACACATACATTATTCCCTGAAAGTGGTGTCACAGGTGGACAGGGTTGTGAAGAAAGATTTTAGCACCTTAGCCTTGATTAATGAAAGCATTGAGTTTCGGAGCTGGGATGTTATGTTGAAGTTGTTTAAGACATTGGTGAGGCCAAATTTGGAATATTGTGTGCAGTTCTGGTTGCCTAACTACAGGAAGGCTATCAATAAGATTGAAAGAGTGCAGAGAAGATTTACTAGGATGTTGCCGGGTCAGCAGGAGTTGAGTTACAGGGAAATATTAAACAGGTTAGGACTTTATTCCTTGGAGCGAAGAAGAATGAGGGAGATTTGATAGCAGTTTACAAAATTTTGAGAGGTATTGACGGAGTGGATGTGAATAGCCTTTTTCCACTGAGATTGGGGGAGATAAATACAAGAGCTCATAGTTTTAAGCTGAAGGGGGAAAGGTTTAGGGGGAACATTAGGGGGAGGTTCTTCACTCAGAGAGTGGTGGGAGTGTCACCTGATGTGGTGAATGCGGGCTCGATCTAAGTTTTAGGAATAAATTGGATAGATACATGAATGGGAGAACTCTGGAGGGTTGTGGAGTGGGAGCAGGTCAATGGGATTAATGGAATGATGGTCACCACAGACTAGAAGAACCAAATGGCCTGTTTCTGTGCTGTAGCATTTTCTGGCTCTTGGGTAGCATGGACATCGTGGATCGAAGGGTCTGTTTCTGCAGTGTACAACTTCATAAATGTTCTCTGAACTTACAGTGCAGAACATTCTTCGCTCTTAATTTTACGCAATTATCTATTCCTCCTATTTACAGATTGACTTTTTATTTATTTGTTTACTCCTGTTGCCAATTCAAGATTCCTTTATTGTCATGTACTAGCATAGAACATGTAATATTACACAAAATTTCCCTCTGCCTCCCATAAGGCAAAGAGTTGCCATAGTGTGGCCTGGCACCCCTTACAGTACGA
This sequence comes from Narcine bancroftii, assembly GCF_036971445.1. Taxonomy (NCBI): domain Eukaryota; kingdom Metazoa; phylum Chordata; class Chondrichthyes; order Torpediniformes; family Narcinidae; genus Narcine; species Narcine bancroftii. Next base: position 6,672,225 of record NC_091482.1, read on the forward strand.
AGGAAAGAGAAGCAAAAGAGAGTCCCTTCAGAGACATTGAGTGTCCGTGGATTTGCCTCCAGCCCTCCCGCAGCCTCTGCAACCACACAGACTCCAGTTCAAACCATCGTCAACCTTGAGCACCAGGTCAGAACCTCCGGCACTATCAGGACTGAAGCCCTTTGGAAGCCCTTCTTAGCCATCAGTGCCCTCATGAATCCTGGCTCAGATACCTGGTTCCCATGATCCAGTCTCCAGCAGCCCGTGAGAGTCTCCCGCAGCCCTGTGTGGAGCTGCTAAGCCCCTCACTTGTCCGATGCCATGGTCACCATCACCATGGTTTCTTAGTACATGTTCTTTTGTTCGACCATATTTCTGGATCTCCTTTTGTATCTAATTCTTCCAAGTTCTGATAAAAGGATATGGAAACATTAACTCCACTTCTCTCTCTGCAGATGCTGCCTGACCTGCTGTGAATTCCGAGCATTGTCATTAATTTTCAGATTTGCAGTATCTGCATCATTTTGCTTTTGCACACTCCTAATACCTTGTGGGTGGGAAACAACACTTTCTAATTCCGGACTTCCTTTTTTCAGCTTTTCTTCCGATGGTAAACGACCCCAATTGGTCCCGACAACAGCACAGAAGTGCACGAGATTTGTAGAGTCAGAAATCGCCAGACTCGACAGTAAAGTGTCCAACCAACGAATCTATTTGACATCCCAGTGACCCCCCCCCATCCACACAATCTGAACAACCCTAAGATCCCATCACATTTTAGCGAGAAGATACGGCATCGAGGGGGCCAGCACCAATTCGGGATTGTGGATCAAATGGCTCCTGAGCTATGATTTCAAATTTTATCTGCGACTTTTCTAAAGTTTTATCACAATACTCTGTCTAATTGTGGTCTTCAGAAAAGAGATTTTATGTTAATTTCTTCCTCACTGATAATATGAAGCATTTCCTCACTTGATGGGGTTTTCTCTTGGGTAGTGGGTTCTTTATTGGAATCTTTCTGACGCATGAAATATCTGAAGGGGCATCAAAGATGACAGGCCTTCCCGCACGACATCCCAGACTGATTCTCTGGTGTAGAACCGAGGGAGGACTGCGCTGCCAGAGGTGTTGTGGTTAATGCAAGGCTTCGAGGCAGGACTCTCTACCCTTGGAGGGAGTGGGGGGTGGGGGGGGGGCATGAAAGATCCCATGATTTTCCTTGAAAATGAGGAAGGGAATTTGCCCCAATGTCACTAATTTCTAGCTGTTTGCCTGCCACTTGGAGAGCTTGTTGTACAGAATGTGGCTGTTGTGTTACACAATGTGGAATAGTACGGTACAGGCCTTTCAGCCCACAATGTTGAGTCCGCCCACATAAGCCTTCACATCACTCTCCCCCTTACCAACCTCACACCCATAATCCTCTATTTTTCTTACATCCATGTCCCTATCTAAGAGTCTTTTGAATGCCTCCACCACCACCCCCAGCTATTCCTTCCAGGCACCTACCACAAAAAGAGCCTCCCTCTGTATTCTAATAACTATTACCACGCTACATAAGTGGCTTCCTTGGCTGGAAAGTACTGCTGGTGAACCTGAAAGGGAAGTGAAAGGTGCTGTCGGAATGCAAGGCCTTTGGCAAAATGTCTGCAGTTGCTCAAAATAACGTGCATTTTTGTGTATCTTTAATGAAACACTGATCGCGGTGACTAAGGCTGGAGAGGAGGGATGAGATTACGGACACAATAAAAAGTTGTAAGGTGGAGATGTTGCTTAGCTGGGGGTTCCTGGTCAATTCCAGATGCTCATCAAATCGTACAGCACAGAACCAGGCCCCTCGCTGCATCATGTCCATGCCAACCTCATAACCTTTCTATACTCATCCCATTTACCCATTTCTCAGAAGAAGCATGCCCACACGCCCCTGTGTCTTGCCCACCATTTAAAATCCATGCCTTCTCTTCCTCCCCTCCCCACTATGGCCCTTGAACTGCTTCATTCACAGGACATTCACCCTCTCCCAGCATGTCAGCAACTTGTTGGGGGTGTCCCTGTCTTGGATAAACTTATACCTCTCATTTTGTTCGTTTTAGATTGCTCACGGTGTTTGAGCTACTGAAAGAAAATAGACACACACACACACTGAGAGCAGTTCAGATTATACAAATGTTTATTACAAATTCAAAAGCTGATTTCAAACTACAATATGCAAGCCCTTCCCAACTATACTTATCAACGCTTGGACTGGTCCCAACTGCCGAAGCGAGGCAACGACTGCACACTTGTAATAAGTTGTCAGGGCGCCGGTAGCAGCTTCTCCACCTCCCCCAACCGGGACTTTGGCTGGACTCTAAATGTTCTTCTTCTTGCTCAGAGATGTTGCCACCTCTCGGAGAGTCTCAAACTTCAGCAGTGGGACCATGGCTTATATTACCCAAAAACTGCTTACCCAAACACCTATTCCCAGCACAGCAAGAAAGATAAGCAAGCAAGCTAGCATGCTAGGCTTCTAACGAATATCATAATTTTCAGCTTATCACTTTGAATACAATGTTTGCATCAAGGCTAGGCCTCTGACAGTCTGTGACCAAAACAAGCAGGAAGATGAAATGTTCTTGGTACACAGATGTCCTTTCTTCAGATAACTGCCTCACTGGCCCCTCGGTGGAATTTAGCTTATGTTTGCTGATTCTAAAAACAAGCAGGTTCTCAGCCTTGGAGAACCCAGAGCTGCAAAAGTAAAAAACAACACAGTTAGAATCTTCCATTACAGTCCCAAATGAGGCTCGCAGTCTTGACATGGGATGAGAAGAAATATCATCACTCGGGGAGTTGTGAACGTGCAACTCCCCATCACAGAAGGTTGTTGAGGCCGGTACATTAGGTGTATTCAAAAGGAAGTTGAATGTGGCCCCAATGTCCAACACGATCAAAGGGTCTGGAGAGAGAGCAGCAGCAATAGGAGACTGAAGTGGTGTGGTTAGCCGTGATTGTATTGAATGGAGGAGCAGGTTAGAAGGGCTGAATGACCTCTTGCTCTTATTTGCTGTGTTTCCATCAGGAACTTGGTCAAATCTCTCTGACGATGCTCTGAGAGCAACCTCCATTTCTCAAGTCCAACCCCTCCCAATAGATCGGTCACACTTACCGTATTTGATGGCATACAAGACCCACTTTTCCCCCCCCCCCCCAAAGGTTGGCTCAAAAATATCCCCCGTGTCTTGTATGCGAAGTTGAAATCAGCATTATCCTTATGCTGCATGTCATGGCCAATACTTTTGTTCAGGTGAAATCGATTAGGTTCTTCCAGCAAGCAAAGACTCGGTTGTTGGTCAGATCAGACAGGTGTGATTCGGGGCACCTATCTCATTAACATTGGATTCCCTGGGGCATGCAGCCATGGCTCAGCTTTTTTTGCCGCCCACACCGGTAGACGGTGAACTGTTGCATGGAGAACCAACCTCCTGTTCACCAGCGGATCCTATGTGCGGCAGCGGGTGCTGAACGTTGCCAAGGAGAAGTGGCGGCCTGACCCACAACTGAGCCAGTTACTACACCAGGTGGCATGCGCCGTGTCGGGCAGAGAGGTAAGGAGCCGCGAGTGACCAAAGGAGTGAGATCACTGCAAGGGTGCAGAGGGAGCGCGGCGTTTGCTGCTGGGAGAGACTTCACGGCTCTCCAGCTCCGAGGGACCCCGTCTAATTCTGGAGCCGCCGCTGCACAAGAAGTGCAGGAGGAACCCGTTGCCAACGTCGCAAATACCCGCGGGTTGCTGGTGAGGGTCCCGGGACTGGGTGGTCTGTCGAGGAGAAGCTGCACAGTGAAGTGAGTGAGAACTGAATTAAAAACATTCTGTTTACCTGTGAATACACTTTTTTAAAAAGTTCTTAATATTCCCTGCTGAAATGAGGGGGGGGGGGCTTATATGCCATCAAATACGGTAATCAACATTGTCCTTGTTTTTTCTGAATCACCCACCCCCAATCCCACCAGCCTCCGTGCACTCTCTGGTCCTCCACGATGAACCCCACATTGCATCACCTCCAAGCGGGAGGGTAAGGCTTGGATTGAAGGTGAGACGTCGTTTGGAGGGAATTTGAGGGGGATATTCCCCACCCCCCCCCCGAGGATGATTGTAGGTTGGAACACATACCTGAGGAGGGGTGGGGGTTGGAGACAGAACCTCTCCTGACAGCTGGGAAACATCAAGGTGAGTAATTAAATTTACCAAGGCACAGTGTTGGTGAAGGGACCCAACCCCCCCAAACATTGACTGACCATTTCTCCCCATAGACCCACTGGGTCCCTCCAGCTTTGCACATAAGGGTTGTGAATGCTAGAATGTCAAGGCTTATGGCCTCCATGTTGGAAGATCTCGCCCCCTCCAATTATTGGACTCCTGAACAAACCTTGCACTGATAAAATAATGTTGCCTTACGTAACTGATCTCTGCAACTGCTCTCTGCTACGTACTACGTATGGGTTGACTCACTGGACTGATTTTGGACCAAGTTTTGTTGTGGGGGGTGGGAACGACAGCCTGAGGAAGGCCCCATTCACCTGATGCTGAGATCCAGTCCTTTGTGTGCATTTGGAATCAACCGCAATGGTGTAAGACGCATCTAATGCACCACAGAATGGTGGTGGGAGTTGAGGTTCTCGATATGATCACTCGCATTGTTTAGCAGCGTAGTGGGTCTAAAGGCTGATTTGTCCCCTGATCCTGACAGAATGCATCCCAGGGACTGAAAGGTCATAGATCGGAATTGTCATAAACGCATCACAAAATTCGTTGTTTTGCGGCAGCAAAATTGCTATAAAAATTTCATGTTTTAAAAAATCAATAAATTAGTGAAAAAGTATTGTGTCTGGTTTATTGTCCATTCAGAGATCTGATGGCAGAGTGGAAGAAGCTGTTTTTGTAGCATCGAGTGTTTGTCTCCTGTACCTCCTTCCCAATGGTAGCAGTGTGAAGAGGGAATGGCCTGGCTGGTGGGGATCCTTGAAGATAGAGGCTTCTTTCTTGAGACATGGCCTCTTGTCGATGTCCTGATGGAGTGGAGACTGATGCCCATGATGGCGCTGGCCGAGTCCACAACTCTGTCGCCTTTTCCTGTCCTGTCCATTGCCACCTCCATACCAGACATTGATGCAATTGTAGAAATCTGCAGGAGTCTTTTGGTGATTTTGGTAATTACTAAAATTCTCTGGACTCTGGGCAGGTCCCAGCAGATTGGAAAACAGCGAATGTCATGCCACTGGTTTGAAAAAGATCTCGGGAAGCCAGTTAACGTCTGTAGTTGGTTAAAAAAAAATGCTTGAAGCTAACAGTTAGAAGAAATGCCTTGGGATCGGAGTCGTCCTGCCCAATCCTAATGCCGACAACTGTGTACGAACTGTGAGAGGAGATGTTCGTGGCTATTTTTCAACAGCTTGCAACCATGGGGTCTGCACCCAAGAGGGCAGTGCCTACGCTGGGCTGTTACTGCGACAAGTTGCAGACTCCGGGGGAATGGCGGACCAGTGCAGGGTGCCTCTCTGAGAAGAAACAGTAGAAGAATCGACCCTACAGGACGGTGATTATGGCAGTGGGCCAATGCGGGGCTCAGTGACTGTAGGAATCACACAGGCTGCTGGCAACTTGTAGTTGAAGGACGTGCGCAAGTTGCTGGAGGCTGGCTCACAGGAAGCAGGTATCAGGGCTGGGATTTGAGACTGTGCTGAGGGCAAGAAGGGCTCCCAAAGGGCTTCAGATGCTGAAGGCATCCTGATCGTATTGGAGATTTTGGACCTGGAACTTGGGTTGCCAGTGAGTCTGAGGCTGCGGGAGCACTGGAGGTGAATCCACGGACACTTGGTGTCTCTGCGGGAACTTTCTTTTGCTTACCGTATTTGATGGCATACAAGACCCACTTTTTTCCACAAAAATTGGATCAAAAATACCGCCCCCCCCCCCCCCCACCCCACCTGCGGGTCTTGTATGCAAAGTTGAAATAGAGCAGGTGGTGACTGGCAACTCGCCCAGCTTCAAGAAGCCCACAAAGGAAATGCAGCTGTCCAGGAAACATGGACCACCTCTTTCTGGAGCCACTGCTGTCGCTCACACCTCCCCCCATGAGAAGGCCAACCACGACAGCCCCTGCCAGCAGTGCAAGAGGAACCCATTCGCCAACTTACCTGTGAATACACTAAAATAAATTCTTAATATTCCCTGCTGAAATGGTGGGGGGGGGGGGGGAAGGTCCATCTTGTATCCCTGTGTGTCTTGTATGCTGTCAAATCTTATTGGGGGTACCTATCAATGCTCTTGGTGACTCTTTGTTTTCCTTGAGGCAGATAAAAGTTGAAGTATCTCGTGTATATGACATTTTTTATGTATTATTCTGTGACAATAAAAGGAACCTTTGAAATAACGAGCCTATCAGGATAGAAATTGTTCCCTCGGGCAGGCGGATTCAAGAAGTTCAGATTATTGAGGGATGGAGGACAATGGACTGGGTGCAGGTAAGTGGGACTAGGCAGAAGAATCATTTGGCACAGACTCGAAGGGCTGTTTCTGTGCTGTAGTGTTCTATGGTTCTGTTAATCCTGCCCTACCTAGTGGAGTTTTTTGAGGATAATTCATGCATTGCCCAACAATCCACCAGGAATTCTATTTCTGGTGCTTCTCCCCGAAGTCACTAGAGTTAGCAAGGACAGGTGGGATTTGAATTCATCTGGCTTACTGATCTATTACCATAACTGCTACTGTATGCTACATCATCAGCTTTAATTAAATGCTCTCCTTCATCTCCCTCTTCTTCCCATTTTCTCTCACCTGAAGCCACTGGATCACACAATGTTCGCTCCTCATGTCTCTCCTGATTGCTTGCTCTCCACATCATGGCCTCCATTCTCTGATCTTTAGAATCATGATGTAAGTGGCCCGTGCATGGAGATGCGGGCCAGTCCACAAAATGGCCGATGCAACGGCGACCGTGCGAACCTGTGGGGGGGACAGTGGGCGATGACACAGGCCGTCGTGTCAGGTGGCCTCCCGCACGGCAGGGATGATGCAGGGCACCTGAGGCCCATATAAACACGACGGCCAGTGCAATAAACATGTCTCGACTTCAAGGCTTTGATGTGCGCTCGCGTACCACAAACGCTACAGTAGAACACTAAAGCACAAAGTGGCCTTTCAGCCAACCCAGTCTGTATCAAACTATTATTCTGCCTAGTCTCACTGACCTGCACTCAGTCCATAGCCCTCAATACCCCTCCCACCCATGGATCTGGCCAAAAATTTCTTAAAATGTTAAAATTGATCTGCATTTACCACTTCAGCTGGCACCTAATTCCATACTCGCATTATTGTCTGTGTGAAGAAGTACCCCATCATGTTCCCCCTAAACTTTTCCCCTTTCACCCTTAACGCATGTGTCACATTTGTGGCCCGAAATGTGAAGTTAATAAAACATTAAACACAAGTTTTATCAGGTAAACTTCTCAGTGGCTTTATTCTCCAGTTTCCTTTGTTCTCCTGCTTGTGCTCTTATCTCTCCCTCATACCACGTGACTTCCGGTACATCTCATACATATTCATTATCATGACATCCCTCCTTTAATCAGAAATAAACTTTACCTTCACTTACCAATATCCCTCGGAAACATACAAACATCGTAACTAATGGTAATACTATAACTCAACTACATAAAATTTACTTCCTACAGCACTCATACATGCACTTTATGATACAAGATTAAAATACTGTCCCAAAGTTCTTATTAAAACTATGGCACAAAGTCTTTGTATCGTTTGGGCGCTTTCCGGTTTCGTTTCAGCCTGCCTGCGATACTGTCGTCGCTTCTCGGTTGTTCACTCTCGGCATCGGAAATACTGCTCACCACGGCTTTGGGTGTTTCTGGCGTTCTAGTCACTTCATCAGGAGTGCTGGTAACTGCCTCTGGAACATCATCAGGTCTCTCAGTTTCAGCATTTCGTATTGGCCTTTCAACCTCTTCACTCGATATATCTCTGGACTGGTACCTTTTTACACCTGATACATTTCTCTTATACCGGACTCCAGTTGGAGACTTGACTGTCACCATACTGCCACTTCTGGATACAACAGTATAGGGTTGATGGTAATAAGGTATGTCTAGCTTACCACCAGTTTCATGCCTCACTAGAACATTATCTCCATTATCAAACTTGGCTCCACGTTTCAAATCTGTGTACAGCTTTGCTGCACCTTTCTTTTCAGCATCGTGGTCCCTCATCTCCTGGTCGTCTCGGATTTCCTTTATTTCTGGCATTTTTGTGCAGATTTTTCTCCCAAAAAATGCTTCTGCAGGACTTTTTCCAGTGGTTGCACGAGGCGTTGCTCGATAGACAGCCACATAAGATAGCAATGCTTCTCGCCAATTTTGTCCTTCTGCGTGTGCAATCCTCAATCGTTTTTCAATGGACTGATTTTGTCTCTCTACTTCTCCATTGGCTTGCGGCCATTTCGGAGTTACTTTATGATGGTGGATACCTGTGGTCCTCATGTATTCCGCAAATGTCTCTGAAGTGAATTGTGGACCATTGTCAGAGTATAATGTAACAGATAATCCATATCTTGCGAATATCTCTGCTAACGCTTGTATTTTTTTTTCAGGGTTGTGGACTTCAACGCCACGTACTCATAGTATCTGCTGTAGTAATCTATCACTACCATAATTGATTCACCCGTCGGTAAAGGTCCAAGAAAATCAACAGCTACGTCGATCCATGGTCCTGTCGGAAGTTGCCTACTCCGGATCGGTTCTGGCGGATTACTCCTACTTGTGATTTGACATCCATGACAAGTTTTAACAAATTTCTCTGCATCTTTATCACAACCTGGCCACCATACCTTGGTTCTGAGGTTTTGCTTGGTACCAACAATACCTAGGTGTCCTTCATGCGCTAAGGATACGATCTTCGGTCTCAATCTTTGCGGTATCACCAATCTGCAACCTCTTAATACACACTGTCCGATGCAACAAAGTTCGTCTCTAATGGGAATGTAAGCCTTGTGAGTACACTTGTCCCATTGTCCACTCTGTATGCATTCTCTTACTTCCTTGAGTTCTGGATCACATTCAGATTCTCTCTCGACTTCCTTCGTAGTCACAGCTTTCGGTGTCGCCTGAATAGCTACGAAGCGTACTAAGCTCTCTGTTTCTGTTCCCAATTCTGACTTGGATTGTGGACCACCATCCTTCACCAATCTGGACAGCGGATCAGCAATGTTTGCTTTCCCTGCAATGTGGATTACTTTATATTTGTAGGGTCGGGTCAGATACAGCAATGAGCTCTCTGAACCCTTCTCCATTAACAATGGCGTGAAGCAAGGCTGTGTTCTCGCACCAACCCTCTTTTCAATCTTCTTCAGCATGATGCTGAACCAAGCCATGAAAGACCCCAACAATGAAGACGCTGTTTACATCCGGTACTGCACGGATGGCAGTCTCTTCAATCTGAGGCGCCTGCAAGCTCACACCAAGACACAAGAGAAACTTCTCCGTGAACTACTCTTTGCAGACGATGCCGCTTTAGTTGCCCATTCAGAGCCAGCTCTTCAGCGCTTGATGTCCTGCTTTGTGGAAACTGCCAAAATGTTTGGCCTGGAAGTCAGCCTGAAGAAAACTGAGGTCGATGGAGTCACGTGATGGAGTAGTGGCCGGACGGTGAACTCCAGCCTTCTCCAGAAAAGTCGGGAAAAACAAAAGAAAACACAAAGGCACAGAAATAAAAGTTACAGAAAAGTGAGTATAAAGGTGGAAAGAAGATGGCGACAAAAAAAGAAAAATCGAAAGCAACGGTAAGAAGAGAGGAAGAGAAGACAAAGGAGGAAAAAGGTGAAGACCTTACCTGTCCGAAGAGGCCCACTGCGGAGAGAGAAACCCGCTCCCTCAGGTCGGTAAATAATGGACTACAAAAATGGCTCGCAGAGCCGAGTAAAAGTGCGCAACCGCGCATGCGCATGAAAAAAAACACACCGACGGGAGGGGGGACCAGCTGGGGAGTCGATCTCCACAGCCGGCAACGACAGCTGCAGAACACCTGCAGCAAGAAGAGACCACAGAAGACAATAGAAACAAGAAAGAAGAGGAGGAAAGGGCACCAAAGAAACAACAGATGGTCAACCCAGAGGAAGAAGAAGAGGAAGAGGAAGAGTACAGGGAAATAGAAGAAGAAAAGAAAGGCAAGGTAAAGGATATACTTGCTCTTATTAAAGGATACATGGAGTCATTTAAAGAATGGCAAACACAGGAATTTAAGGATTTAAGAAAAAGAATAAACAACACAGAAGAGAAAATAAATAAAATGGAGATGACCTTAACAGAAATGGGAAAGAAAATGGACAAGATGGAAGAGCGGGCAGTAGCAGCAGAAATGGAGGTAGAAGACTTAAAAAAGAAATTGGAGAAATCTAATAAAAAAACTAAAGAGACACAAGAACTACTAGCTCAAAAAATAGATACAATGGAAAACCATAACAGAAGAAATAACATAAAGATAGTGGGCCTTAAGGAAGATGAAGAAGGCAAGAATATGAGGGAGTTTATAAAAGAGTGGATCCCTAAGACCCTAGGATGTCCAGAACTACAGCAAGAAATGGAAATAGAAAGGGCACATAGAGTATTGGCCTCTAAACCACAACCACAACAAAAACCAAGATCTATTGTAGTAAAATTCCTAAGATATACTACAAGAGAAAAGGTACTGGAGAAGACAATGGAAAAAGTAAGAGAGGGCAACAAACCACTGGAGTATAAAGGGCAAAAAATCTTCATTTATCCAGATATAAGTTTTGAACTCCTAAAGAAGAGAAAAGAGTTCAATACAGCAAAGGCGATTTTATGGAAGAAAGGGTATAAATTTATACTAAAGCATCCAGCGGTATTGAAAATATTTATTCCAGGACAACAAAACAGACTATTCTCGGATCCAGAAGAAGCACGAAAATTTGCAGAACAATTACAAAAATAGACTGAGGGAGGAAGACGGGTAATGAGAGTTAAAATGATCACGATTGATATGTATGTGGGTAAAGACAAAAATAGACTGAGGGATGAAGACGGGTAACGAGAGTAAAAATGATCACGATTGATATGTATGCGGGTAAAGAGGTATAAGAGTGAATAGAGACAATGAGCATACATGAATGTATCTGTACTTAGAGGAAAATATAGATAGTATAGACAAGAATTAATAAGGGAAGGTTATGGAATAGAGAGAATAAGGAGGGAATTAAAAGAGTGACCTTTGTGACATATGAAAAGTGAAATCTTTTCTGGGGGAGGCGGGGAGGGGGGAAATAGCGGTCACTGCAAAATCAGTTGACGCTTGCGAGTGGATTCGCAAATCCAAATGGAGAGGGGAGATGTGGTTGTCCGACAAGGGATAAAGGACAACTCAGGAGGTGAAGGGGAGATTGGGGATAAATAAGATAGAAATAGGAGAATAAGGAAAATGTTGGATGTTGTAGGAATGTTGTCTTATAAAGAGTTGAAAATAAGAAAACAGAAATGGAAAAGGAGGAAAGGTAATGATGGAAAAACGGAAAGAGAAGATAAACAAAATATAAAAGGGCTACGCTGAACTATATGTCTTTAAATATTAATGGAATACATAACCAAATTAAAAGGAAGAAACTACTAAATTTAAATGAATAAATGTATTCCATTAGAAAAAATAACATATAGGTTAAAAAATAATATTGAAATATTCGAACAAGTATAGGAGCCTTACATTAAATACAATAGCGAAAACCTACTGGGGACAAACATTACCTAAGTTGATGGAAGGAGAAGGAAAGAAAAGAATGGACTCAGTAGAATTTCTGGTGTAATTTTGTTGAATGACAACATTGTCTGACTGGCTTAATGCAACCTAGATTGTATACCTAAAATGGATGAGAGGGGGGGGGGGGTGGGGGGGTGGTTTGGGAGGAAAGGGGGGGGGGGGAGAAAAAGTCACTGTATATGTGTGAAAAAGAAATAGTGTATATCATGGCTAATGTGATTTCTGGTGTGAAAAATAAAAAATTTAAAAAAAAAGAAAACTGAGGTCCTCCATCAGCCAGCTCCCCACCATGACTACCAGCCCCCCCACATCTCCATCGGGCACACAAAACTCAAAACGGTCAACCAGTTTACCTATCTCAGCTGCACCATTTCATCAGATGCAAGGATCGACAATGAGATAGACACCAGACTCGCCAAGGCAAATAGCGCCTTTGGAAGACTACACAAAAGAGTCTGGAAAAACAACCAACTGAAAAACCTCACAAAGATAAGCGTATACAGAGCCGTTGTCATACCCACACTCCTGTTCGGCTCTGAATCATGGGTCCTCTACCGGCATCACCTACGGCTCCTAGAACGCTTCCACCAGCGTTGTCTCCGCTCCATCCTCAACATCCATTGTAGCGCTTTCATCCCTAACGTCGAAGTACTCGAGATGGCAGAGGTCGACAGCATCGAGTCCACGCTGCTGAAGATCCAGCTGCGCTGGGTGGGTCAAGTCTCCAGAATGGAGGACCATCGCCTTCCCAAGATCGTGTTATATGGCGAGCTCTCCACTGGCCACCATGACAGAGGTGCACCAAAGAAAAGGTACAAGGACTGCCTAAAGAAATCTCTTGGTGCCTGCCACATTGACCACCGCCAGTGGGCTGATAATGCCTCAAATCGTGCATCTTGGCGCCTCACAGTTTGGCGGGCAGCAACCTCCTTTGAAGAAGACCGCAGAGCCCACCTCACTGACAAAAGGCAAAGGAGGAAAAACCCAACACCCAACCCCAACCAACCAATTTTCCCCTGCAGCCGCTGCAACCGTGTCTGCCTGTCCCGCATCGGACTTGTCAGCCACAAACGAGCCTGCAGCTGACGTGGACTTTTACCCCCTCCATAAATCTTCGTCCGCGAAGCCAAGCCAAAGAAAGGGTTGTAGTCTGAGTACCCATCTCTCTATTCTGGCACATGATTTGGATCTAGGTGTATAGATCACCTCTAATGGCTTATGATCTGTGATGAGTTCAAATTCAATGCCGTATAAATATGCATGGAACCTCTCACAGGCCCATACAAGTCCGAGTGCTTCTTTCTCTGTCTGAGAGTATCTTCTTTCCACATCTGATAACGATCTGCTGGCATAGGCAATGATTCTTGGTCCTCCATCATGCATCTGGACCAACACGGCTCCTAAACCAACTGGGCTGGCATCCGCTATGACTTTGGTTGATGCCGCCGGATCATAATATCCAAGAGTTTTTGCATCTGTCAGGCTTTGCTTCAGCGCTGTGAACGCTTTCTTCTGCTCAGATCCAAAATGAAATGGTACACCTTTCCTGGTTAGTTTCCTTAGTGGTTCTGCCACTGTAGCGAAATTAGGAATGAACTTTGCACAAAAATTGACTAATCCCAGGAAACTCCTCACCTCTGTTGCATTCTGAGGTGCACGTGCCTCTGCAATAGCTTTCACCTTGGCCTCTGCAGGGTTAAGTCCTTCCCGTGTAAGTCTGTGTCCCATGAAGTCCATTTCTGACACACCGAACTGGCACTTGTTTCCATTCACGGTAAGGCCTGCCTCCTGTAGCCTAGATAGTACATGCCTCAACCGTTTGTCATGCTCTTCCTTCGTTGGTGCATGGACTATGATGTCGTCAGAAATGTTGGCAACTCCAGGAATGCCTTGAATCACTCGATAGATTTCATACTGGTAGATCTCCGAAGCTGCATTAATTCCAAATGATAGTCTCTTGTAACGATACAATCCACAGTGAGTCACAAATGTTGTTACATCTTGGGAACCTGGATCCAGCTCTAATTGATGATAGCCCCATTTCAGATCAATTTTTGAGAATACCTTGCTGGTAGTTAGTTCTTGAAGTATTTCCTCCACCGTTGGTATAGGGTGTCGTTCTCTAATTATAGCTTCATTGGCCATTCTCATGTCAACACATAGTCTTATGTCACCCTTTGGTTTGGGCACAATCACTATGGGACTGACCCATTGTGTCGAATGTTCCACCGGTTCTATAAGGTTCTATAATGTCTTGTTCGATCAATTCTTTAATTTTGGCTTCGACTTTCCCACAAAGTCCAAACGGAGTTCGGCGCATTGGTTGTGCCTTGGGTTTGACCGTTTCATCTACCGCTAGCTTCAATTGTCGACCTTTCAGCTTTCCTACTCCTTGGAAGACTGCGGGGAATTCTTGCTTCATATCCTCGTATGACTGAATTGAATTGACACAAGCTCCAATATGAAGTATTGCCAGGTCTTGCGCTGTGCTTCTACTCAGCAATGGTTCTCCCCTCTCTTCTATGACCATAAACTCTGCTTCGGTGTACTTATCTCCAGCTTCAACAGTTGCAGTAAAACATCCAATGGTCTGCAATGGCTTGGTTGTTGTGTATGGATACAGTTTCTTGGAACACTTCTTTGAGGTACAGATGATCTTTTTCCTTTTCAACTTCTCCCATAAATGTCGATCAATCACATTACTGTCACTGCCTGAGTCTACAATGACCTGAACTGTCACTCCACCAATGATCACTGGGACCTTCTCATGATGTACTTCATTCAACGTAAGTTGGTAACAACTCTGTTCCTCCTGGGTATCATCATCGTCACTGTCTATCTGGCGAATGGTATCTTTCTTTCCAGGATACTTTCCTTTCCCCCAGGCTTTGCCTTTGGAAGTTGTACTCTTCCTCTTCTGGTCTGCTTTGGACTTGCTTTTGTACTTCTTTGCAAAATGGTCCTTACCTCCACACTTTCTGCAAACTTTTCCTTTGGCCGGGCAATATGGGTCTTTTCCAAAGTGACCTCGGTTTCCACATCGATAACACTCCACGTCATGTGTCGGCGTATATCTTGGCTGGTTATGGCGATGTGAGAGCCTCTTAATTTGCTGGCTTGAGTTGTCTTTCAGGGTCATGGTATGAGATTGCCCTTCAACAGCCTCTAATGCAGCAGCAATAGCTAAAGCATCGATGAGTTCCAACTCACTCCCTCTTTCCAGTAGACGTCTTCTGAGTTTATCTGATCTGCAGTGCTGTACGACTTGATCCAGTAATTGGTTGTCCAAATCAGCTGGCATGTAATTGCATCCAACAGCTAGCTGGCGTAGTCTCGTCACGTACTGAGCAATTGTATGGCCATCTTCTTGTCTCGTTCTCCGAAACAAATGGCGTTGAAATGTAGCATTCGGTGTCACTACATAGTGTGCATTTAATGCATCTACCGCTTTCCGGTACTCATCCTTTCTTCCAGTATTCAAAAGTGTCTTAAATGTTTCCCGAACTGCAGGACCAGCAGTGAAAAGAAGTAACGCCCTTCTCTGCGCTTTTTGTTCAACTGTACCGGTATGTAGAAATAGGCCACGACTGTCGGCGTAGGATTCAAATTCTTCCAGCCATGCCTTCCACTTCACACTTACAGTGCTTGCATCACCTGTTGTGTCAAAATGAGCAATTCCACTATGTGTTAGAAAGTCACCGTTTGCCCCAGCCATGAGGAAATATTCCAGCCCCAAAAGTACTGAGACAAAGAGAAAATTCTTATCACCTTGAAGTTGTCTGTAATCCTCTGTAATCTTGTTTAGTCTATAATTTTCTTCAAGCTTCTTTCATCCTCGTTGCCAATGTCACATTTGTGGCCCGAAATGTGAAGTTAATAAAACATTAAACACAAGTTTTATCAGGTAAACTTCTCAGTGGCTTTATTCTCCAGTTTCCTTTGTTCTCCTGCTTGTGCTCTTACCTCTCCCTCATACCACGTGACTTCCGGTACATCTCATACATATTCATTATCATGACAGGATGTACTCTGGTTTGTATCTCATCCAACCTCAATGGAAAAAGCCTGCGTGCATTTACTCTATGTATACCCTTCATAAATTTATTCCTCTATCAAATCTCCCCTCCTTCTTCTACACTCCGGGGAGTAAAGTCCTAACCTGTTTAGCTCTGACAACATCCCTGTAAATCAGTGGCCCACCCCTCCCCCAGACTTGCATTCTTAAGTAATCCCTGTGCCATAAGTGCTCCATGGTTAGTAAGATATTGCTTCAGGTGGGATGTGTGTGGGAAGGGAAGGTTGTCCTAATTGTCACTGAAACATTTTGGTTTAGAAAAATTGTCACTGGCCCATTTCTTTTGGAATTATGAAATTGTGCATGTAACGAGCCAATTAGGTACAGTTAAAACAGTGATTTTCAAACTTTTTCTTTCTACTCACAGACCAGCTTAAGTAATCCCTTGCTAATCACAGAGCAGGACCTGGAAGGGTCTGTTCCGGCAATTTCCCCAACTTCTTACAATCCCAATTTTATATCATTGTGTAATCCCTGGGTTGAAGCAAATGTTCCTCTATTCCTTCAGGCAGTGCTTTCTGTGTTTCCTTTACCTGCTGACAATGCATTGGTTAGTTGCTGGACATGTGTTCAAATTTCATCATTGAGGCCATGCAAGTCTAGAATTCCCTCCCCTCCCCCTACCCCAAGGTGTGTGCAGTGGTTTTCCATAAACAATTTCATCCGGGGACATCTTAATCACACTATGTGGATTAACTCTCAAACAGGGGCAGTAGTAAAACCTTAATCCAAGAGTGGCCCACTTCTCCCATCAGCTTGGATTGGTCTTCTGACAAACTTTACACTCAGAGGCTTGTTGTAATGCCTCTTGACAGATTTTAGGATATCATACCATGTTTTTTTTTGTCATCCTTATCTCTGTGAATGGAGAGGGAAGGGTGTGGAGAACTGGAGAAGACCAAGGGAAAGGGAAGGGAGGGAGAACAGAGAGTAGGCTGGCAGAAACCGGAGAAGTCGACGTTAATGCCGTCCGGTTGGAGAAGGCCCAGACGGAAAATTGGTGTTGCTTCTCCAATTTACGGGTGGCCTGGTGGGGCCATGGAGAGACATGTCTGCACGGGAGTGGGGCACGGAATTGAAGTGATTCGCCACTGGGAGATGCGGATAGAGCGAAGGTGCTCAGCGAAGCAATCTCCTAGTCTGCATCCGGTCTTGCTGATGAAGAGAAGGCTACAGTGGGAGCACTGTGTGCAGTAGATCAGATCACTGACCAAAGGGGTTAAGTGTTAATTGAATGTGGAGAAGGGACCAGGAGAAAGGAAAGGTGAAAATTGATGGGGAAGTGGGGGGTGGGGGGGGGATGATGTTGGCTCCATGAATGCAGAGCTAGGTCAGTGAGAAAAGGGAGGAAATAGAGCTAGAGGAAAGGAGAAAAGGGACACCAAAACGGGGGTGGGGGGACAGGGATGTCTAATGTTGATGCTATCTGGTTGGAGGGTACCCAAAGGTGTGAGGTGTTGTCTGGCAGTGCATGAGACCACGGACAGACACATCGGCAAGAGAACGGGGCAGGGAATTGAAATGGGTGGCCACTGGAATATCCCCGCTATTGCGGCGGACAGAGCCCGGGTGCTCCCAGTCTCTCCAATGATAAAGGAGATCACAATGGGAGCACCAGGTGCAGTAGGTGATCCCTGCAGATTTTGAAGTGAAGTGTTGCTCTCACCTCAACCCTATGCACTCTCGTTCTGGAGTTGTTTGCCTGGAGTAAAGTCTTACGAGCATTCACTTTCTCCATGCCCCCTTGTGATTTTATAAACCTCTGCAGGTTCATCCCTCAGCCACCCATGATTCAGGCCCGTGTCGCCAACCCCTCGCCATATCTCAAGCCCTCCATTCCTGGCAATATCTGGGGCATACCCTCTACTTCTTCCAATGTATCAATACCAATGTGCATGAACACCCCTATTGCCTTCCTCCCCAGCTCTGTCTTCCTTTTCCCTCCGTCTCCTTTCACAGAGCCAAAAACAATTCTCACCTCTCTTATCATATCCATGTGATAGTACAGATCTATCACCAATGTATATGTATATAGTGTATATAGTTACAGTATCTAGACTGTGCTTACAGCGATTGGCTGAGAGCTTAGCCACGCCTACTGTCTGGGCCTTAAAGGGTTGTGTCCCTCGCCAGGTCAGATCATTCTGGACTGGTCGGCCACCTGTGAAGAGCTCCTGTCTTTTGCTAATAAAAGCCTTAGTTTGGATCAACAAGTCTTTGATTCTTTCGATGAGCTCTACAATCCAATCCAATTTTGTTGGACTGGACTCCTCCCCCCCCCCACCCCCCATCCCCCACACCGGCCAGTCTACAGTCTTTACTCTTGACACGTTCTATTTCTTTGCTTATTCCTTGAAGGGCTCAGGCCTGAAACGTCGGTAATATATCTTTCCCTCATATGGACACTGGAAGACCAACTGAGTTCCTCCAGCATTTCCATGTCTTTTTTCAATAGCAAAGGGCTGCACGGTTAATGTGGTGGTTAGTGCACCGCCATTACAGTGCCAGCAATCTGGTTTCGAATCCCACGCTGTCTGTGAGGGGTTTATACTTGTATCTACATGGGGGTTTTTTCCTCCCACCCTTCAAAACGAACAGGGCATTTGGGTGGCACAGGCTCGAGGGCCGTCCAATTAAAAGATATCCACATCCTTCCAAAAGGTGGATGGCCAGAATTTCACACAGTAGGCTTTTTCAGGTGCATTCTACACTAAGAATGTGCCTGAAAAAGCAGAAGCGGCCCTTTTAAATTGCCGTTCACGTGGCAGCATTTAAAGTGCAGCGCTGGTCACCCGAAGGTCACGGCTGCACAGGATGCAGCTCTGAGCACACTCCGGCTCCTGCCCAGTGTCAGCTGTGATCAGCAGCCTGACCCTTTCACATCCGCTTTCAGCCAGTTGGGGGAGCCACTGAGCTGAGCTGATTATCCCTCTCGAGAGGAGGGTTACATAGCTCGCCCCAAGAGCACCTCCTGCACATTCAGGTGGCCTCAAAACAGCCGCATATTGCCAAAACATGCGGCTTTACATGTGGGGCAACTGGCCACCTGAAAGTGCCTAATGCCTCCAACTGTGGTCTCACCAGTGTCTTGTACAGTGGTACCATAAGGTCCCAATGTTTGTACTCATTCCCCACCTAATGAAGGCACATCTGCCAAACAGCTTCTTCATAAATAAATATTGATCTGAGACTCTCATTATTTATTTATATAGATGCATATGTATTGTTTGTCTATGTGTTATATCTGCTTGTGTCTGTGTGTTTCGTACTGAGGTTCAGAGAATGCTGTTTCGTTCTGAGGTTCAGAGAATGCTGTTTTGTTGGTTTGTACTTGTGCAATCAGATGACAATAAACTTGACTTCACAACCCTGTCACTTTCAGGGAACTGTGCTCCTGTATTAAATCACCTGATTTAAAAAATTTAGTCATACAGCACAGTAACAGGCCATTGTGGTCCACGAGCCTGTGCTGCCAAATTAACTTACACCCCCCCGGTACATTTTTGAAGGATGGGAGGAAACTGGAGCCCCTGGGGAAAACCCACAGATGTGGGGAGAACCTACAAACTCCTTACAGACAGCGGAGGATTTGACCCTCAGTCCTGATCGCTGGTGCTGCATTAACCGTGCTGGGTCAGCGGTTGCAGTTGCAAAGTGCAGGGAAAGCTTGATAAGTAACTACATTCACTGAAATTTGAGGTGTACTTCAGGAAGTCAATAAATGAATCATTTTCTAAACTTTCTAATCCCACAGTTTGATATTATGGAAAGCACTTCAGCCTTCATCCCCTGAAGTGCGGACGGTGCCTCCTTGTCCTATCACCAATTTGTTCCGGGTTGGGCGACTGATCTCAGGGCAGCAGGGAGACCCAGTGGAGCAGGAGTACGTCTGTCTGGTGTCCCTCGACGCCTGAGAAGGAGTGAGAAAATGGCGGACTTAATGCAAGCGACCCCAAACAATCCCCCTCGTGCATCTAGAACTTGGATGGACGTGCTTCTGAGGATGGTACCACTCAGATACTGGGAGGAGGTGAAAGGGATGTGCCTGTTCTCTGTGCCGGTGGTGAGTGCACATAGAATGGTAAAGGAAACACTGCAAAGTATAATATCGTTTAATGTAACAAGATCAATAAGCAAGATCCACAATATAGATGCTTCTGTTATAAAGGCATTTTATAGAAAAAAAACACTTTTAATAGGTTTTGAAAACTATTTGTAAAAAAAAAAAAAAAATCTAAGCATGCCTTTGATAAAGTCAGTGTGAAGTAATATTCTCTGGTTGGATGACTAAGTTTTTGATTGTACTCTCAACGAAACATCCAGGGCAAAGTAACTTGCTTGAAGCTGTAATCTCTGAGTCTTCCACTGTCCATGTCTTGGGGAGACCATTTGTTAGACGTCATAATAATCCTGTGGCCACAGGTCTGCCCTTTCAGAAGCCTTCACCCCTTAACATCTTTGCACACCTGCCTGACCCAAGCCACTCTCAACCATTTTTTTCATTCTCTCCTCCTGACCAGGACTCCTCTCAAAGTATATGGGACCCCCTTCCCTGTAAAACAGCCAAGTTTTGCTTTCTTTGAACTTCTCTCCTACCGATGACGATTTTAAAAAAAAAAAACATTTCTGTGATGTGAGGTGAAAAGGGAACAAGGCTTTCAACGTGCTGTGGCGCCCATGATGGGAGAGGACATAGGGCCCCCATTGAGAATGGGTGCCCTATAGAATCAAAGAACATTACAGCACAGAAAATGGGCCTTTCTAGTCTGTGCCAAAATATTATACCGCCTAGTCCCACTGACCTGCACCTTGTCCATATTCCTGTATTCACCTCCCATCCATGTACACGTCCAGATTTTTATTGATTGTTAAAAATGGAGCCCACATTCACTACTTCAGCTGGCAGCTCATTCCACACCCCCACCACTCTCTGTGTGAAGAAGTTCCATCTCATCTTTTTCCCTTTCACCCTTAACCCATGTCCTCTGGTTCGTATCTCACCTACCCTCAGTGGGGAACAAAAACCTACTTGAATTTAATCTATCTACCCCTCATAATTGTGTATACAAAATTAATGCCAAAACCATCAATCCCTCCCTTGGGGTCTTACGACAAGAACTACGGTCGTTTTGGCAAAAGCACCTGTATTTATTCTGGGCTTCCATGGATTGTGTCATCTCCTGAGAAGTAGTGAATACACTGAGTGTATCCTTCATCCGCTCCAATAGATTGCAATATTTTCTTTAAGGTTCCAGCACGACACTTTTACATCTCATGTTCGAACCCGGCACTGCCTGTAAGGGGCTTATCTGTTTTCCCCATGAATGCATGGGTTTCCTCCCACTGTTCAGAAACATGTGGCGGTTGAGGTTGTATTTGGGGGCCACAGATCGTAGGGCCTGTTACTGTGCTCTATGTTTAAATTTAAAACAATTCCAACCTGTGAATCCTGCCACTTGAGTGCTCATACAGGTTGAACCTCTGTTATCTGACATTCTGTGGACTGGCACATTTTTGAATCTGCCGCTGTTATTCCCGCACTGCCTGTAAAGAGCTTGTACTCGAACACCAGTCATAATCCCCAGCATTGTAAAGGTTGAATCTGCCGGGGAGAAGTCACGTGATGGAGTAGTGGCCGGTCGGGGAACTCCAGCCCTCTCCGGAAAAGTTTTAAAAAAAAAACAGAGATAAAACAAAGGCACAAACACAAAAACTAAAATAAAGTGAAAGTAAAGGTGTGGAGAAGATGGCAGCGAAGAAAGAAAAGCCAAAAGCAACGGGAAGAAGAAAAGACGTCGGAAGAAGAAGGTGAAGGCCTTACCTGTGCAGAGCAGGCCCGCCGCGGAGAGAGAAGCCCACTCCCTCAGGTCAGTTGAAGCCCCAAGCTCGGGACTACAAAAATGGCTCATGGAGCCAAACAAAAGTGCGCAACCGTGCATGCGTGACTCCTCGCGCATGCGCGATGCGCAAGACAAAAAGAACACTGACGGGAGGGGGGACCAGCTGAGGAGTCGATCTCCACAGCTGAAATTGACAACCACAACAAAGCAGCAAGAGGAAAACAGAGAAAATAACGAGAACAAGAAAGAAGAGAGTAAAAAGAAATCAAAGAAACAACAGACGACCAACCCAGAGGAAGAAGACCAGCAGCAAGACACTTCTAATAAAAATAAGAAGACCAAAAATACCCAACAAGATAAAACAAACAAACCAACAAGAAAACCAAAAGAGACAGAGGTAAAGGACACAGATCCTGGAGTGGACTCAGAAGAAGAAAAAGAAGAAGAAGAGGAAGAACACAGAGAAATGGAAGATGAAGGGAAGGGCAAGACAATGGATATTTTTGTTTAAAGAATATATGGAATAAGTAAAAGAATGGCAATCACAAGAATTCAGTGAAATAAAAAGAGTAAAAAGTACAGAAGAAAAAATGAATAGATTAGAGATGATCATGTCAGATATAGAAAAAAGAGTGGACAAGGTGGAAGAATGAGAAACAGCCATAGAAATGGAAGTGGAAGTTGAGGACTTAAAAAAGAAATTAGAAGTATCTAATAAAAAAGTTAGAGACACAAGAGCTGTTAGCTCAGAAGATAGATATAATAGAAAATTATAATAGAAGAAACAATATAAAGATAGTGGGCCTTAAGGAAGATGAAGAAGGCAATAATATGAGAGAATTTATAAAAGATTGGATCCCCAGGGTCCTAGGAAGACCAGAATTACAGGAAGAAATGGAAATAGAAAGGGCACATAGAACATTAGCCCCTAAACCACAACCACAACAAAAACCAAGATCCATTCTAGTAAAATTCCTAAGATATACAACAAGAGAAAATATATTGGAGAAAGCAA
This sequence comes from Narcine bancroftii, assembly GCF_036971445.1. Taxonomy (NCBI): domain Eukaryota; kingdom Metazoa; phylum Chordata; class Chondrichthyes; order Torpediniformes; family Narcinidae; genus Narcine; species Narcine bancroftii. Next base: position 6,694,952 of record NC_091482.1, read on the forward strand.
TGAGGAAAATAAGAAAAGACAAAAAACCACTGGAATACAAAGGTCAAAAAAATTTTTTCTATCCAGATATAAGTTTTGAACTCCTGAAGAAGAGGAAGGAGTTTAATACAGCAAAAATGATCCAATGGAAAAAAGGATATAAATTTATGCTAAAGTACCCAGCGGTACTTAAAATAGTTATTCCAGGGCAGCAAAACAGATTATTCTTGGATCCGGAGGAAGCACGAAAATTTGCAGAACAACTACAAAACAGACAGAGAGATGAAGACATGTAACGAGAACAAAAATGACCACAAACTATATGTATGTGTGTATATGGGTATATGTATATTTAAAAAAATAGAGTATAGATAAGAACTAAGAAGGGAAAGTAAGGGAAGAAAGGAAGTAAGGAGCGAATTAAGAGAGTGACCTTTGTTATATATGAAGATTAAAATCTTTTCTTGGGGGGGCTGGGTGGGGAACAATTACGGTCGCTGCGAAATCAGTTTTTTTTTAGTTTTTTTTTAATTTTTTATTTTTCACACCATAAATCACATTAGCCATGATATACACTATTTCTTTTTCACACATATACAGTGACTTTTTCTCCCCCCCCCCTCCTCCCAAGCCACCCCCCCACCCCCCCCCTCTCATCCATTTTAGGTATACAATCTAGGTTGCATTAAGCCAGTCAGACAATGTTGTCATTCAACAAAAATACACCAGAAATTCTACTGAGTCCATTCTTTTCTTTCCTTCTCCTTCCATCAACTTAGGTAATGTTTGTCCCCGGTAGGTTTTTGCTATTGTATTTAATGTAAGGCTCCTATACTTGTTCGAATATTTCAATATTATTTCTTAACCTATATGTTATTTTTTCTAATGGAATACATTTATTCATTTAAATTTAGTAGTTTCTTCCTTTTAATTTGGTTATGTATTCCATTAATATTTAAAGTCATATAGTTCAGCATAGCCCTTTTATATTTTGTTTATCTTCTCTTTCCGTTTTTCCATCATTACCTTTCCTCCTTTTCCATTTCTGTTTTCTTATTTTCAACTCTTTATAAGACAACATTCCTACAACATCCAACATTTTCCTTATTCTCCTATTTCTATCTTATTTATGCTGCAAAATCAGTTGACGCTTGCGAGTGATTTCGCAAATCCAAATGGAGAGGGGAGATGCCCGGCAAAGGATAAAGGGCAACTCAGGAGGGGGAGGGGAGAATGGGGTTAAAGAAGTTTTAAATAGGAGAATAAGGAAAATGTTTGATGTTTTAGAAATGTTGTCTTATAAAGTGTTCAAAACAAGAAAGCAGAAATGGATAAGAAGGAAAGGTGATGATGGAGAAACGGAAAGGAAAGATAAACAAAGTATGAAATGGCTACGTTGAACTATATGACTTTAAATATTAATGGAATACATAACCAAATCAAAAGGAAGAAACTGCTAAATTTACTGAAAAAAGAAAAAATTGATATAGCATTCATACAAGAGACACACTTAACTGAAGTGGAACACAAGAAATTAAAGAGAGATTGGATAGGACATGTAACTGCAGCGTCATATAATTCAAAAACTAGAGGAGTAGCTATATTAATCAGTAAAAATGTACAAATCAAAATAGAAGAGGAAATAATAGATCCAGCAGGGAGATATGTAATGATAAAATGTCAGATATATTCGGAGTTTTGGACTCAATGTATATTCACCTAATGAAGAAGATCAAAAATTTATGCAAGATATTTTTTTGAAGATAGCAGACACGCAAGGGAACATACTAATAGGAGGGGATTTCAACCTTAATTTGGATTCAAACATGGATAAAACTGGAAAAAAAATTAATACAAAGAACAAAGTAACCAAATTTATAATTAAATCGATGCAAGAAATGCAACTTTTGGATATATGGAGGAAACAGCACCCAAAGGAAAAGGAATATTCATATTATTTGGGCAGACATAAAACATACTCAAGAATAGACCTATTCCTGTTATCAGCTCACATGTAAGAGAGAGTTAGGAAAATGGAATATAAAGCTAGACTATTATCGGACCACTCACCCCTGTTATTCACAATAGAGTTAAGAGGACATCCCACGAAGAATGTATAGATGGAGATTAAACTCCATGCTACTTAAAAGGCAAGATTTTAGAGAATTCATTGAACGACAAATTAAAATGTACTTTGAAATAAATATGGAATCAGTGAAAGATAAGTTTATACTATGGGACGCAATGAAAGCGTTCATCAGAGGGCAAATAATAAGTTATGTAACTAAGATGAAGAAGGACTACAATCAGGAAACAGAGCAGTTGGAAAGGGAAATAGCAAATATAGAAAAAGAATTAGCAATGAAGGAAGACACAACTAAAAGAAGAGAATTGGCAGATAAAAAAAATAAAATATGAAACACTACAAACATAAAAGGTGGAGAAGAACATAATGAAGACAAAACAGAAATATTATGAGCTAGGAGAAAAAATGCACAAAATTCTAGCGTGGCAGCTTAAGACAGAACAAACTAAGAGAATGGTATTGGCATTAAGGAAAAAAGACAAGCAAATCACATATAATCCAACGGAGATTAATGAAAACTTCAGAGAATTCTACGAACAATTATATCAAACTGAAAACGAAGTGAAAGAAGATGAAATAGATGAATTTTAAACTAAAATTGAACTACCAAAGTTACAAACAGAGGAACAAAATAAATTAACAGAACCATTTGAAATAGAAGAAATACAAGAGATAATAAAAAAAAACTACTGAATAATAAAACACCAGGAGAGGATGGATTCCCAATAGAATTCTATAAAACATTTAAAGATTTATTAATTCCTCCCCTCCTGGAAGTAATCAACCAGATTGATAAAACACAAAGCTTACCAGATTCATGCAAAACAGCAATAATTACAGTAATACCAAAGACAGGGAAAGATCCACTCGCACCAGCGTCATATAGACCAATATCTTTACTTAACACAGATTATAAGATAATAGCTAAACTATTAGCAAACAGATTAGCCGACTGTACCAAAAATAGTAAATCTAGACCAAACTGGATTTATTAAAAGAAGTCGAACAACAGACAATATCTGTAAATTTATTAACTTAATTCATGCAGTAGAAGGAAATAAAGCTCCAACAGTAGCGGTTGCTTTAGACGCAGAGAAGACCTTTGACAGAGTAGAATGGAATTATTTGTTCAAAGTACTATAAAAATTCAACTTACCAGAGAAATATATTAATTGGATTAAAGCATTATATAAGGGGCCATTGGCGAAAGTGACAGTAAATGGATATATATTAAAACAATTTAACTTAAGCAGATCAACAAGGCAGGGATGCCCACTATCTCCCTTATTGTTTGCGTTAGCCATAGAACCACTAGCAGAATTGATAAGAACAGAAAATAAAATAAAAGGGATAAAAATAAAAGATAAGGAATATAAAATCAGTCTATTTGCAGATGATGTTATAGTATACTTAGCAGAACCAGAAATATCAATAAAAGAATTACATAGGAAATTGAAGGAATATGGAGAAGTGTTGCGGTACAAGATTAACGCAAATAAAAGTGAAGCAATGCCAATGAATAATGCGGATTTCTCAAAATTTAAGAAAGAATCACCATTCAGATGGCAAACGCAAGCAATGCGATACCTAGGTATACAAATAAATAAAAACCTCAGCCATCTATATAAACTCAATTATTATCCACTAATGAAAAAATTACAAGACGACTTAGAGCATTGGAAAGACTTACCACTAACACTGATAGGAAGGATAAACTGTATTATGAAAATGAACATTTTCCCAAGGATACAATACCTATTTCAGGCATTGCCAATGCACTTGACAGAGAAATTCTTCAAGGAGTTAAAGAAAATAATAAGGAAATTTTTATGGAAAGGGGGGACACCGAGGATAGCACTAGATAAATTAACAGAATGGTATAAACAAGGAGGCTTACAACTGCCAAACTTTAAAAATTATTATAGTGCCGCACAATTAAGATACCTATCAGATTTTTATCAAACAAGGGAAAAGCCAGATTGGACTAGATTAGAACTAGATAAAATAGGGGAGAAGATACCTGAACATATATAAATGGGATGAAAAATTGGTACAACGTAGGAATTCTCCAGTATTACATCATCTGCTCAACATTTGGAAGAAGATTCATGTAGAAAGGAATAAAACAAATTACCAACTACCAAAACTAATACTGACACAAAATCAGCTAATCCCTTTTACAATAGATAACCTTTCCTTTAGAGAATGGGAGAAAAAAGGGATCAAAAGAATAGAAAATTGTTTTTCAGGAAATAAATTATTATCCTTTGAACAAATGAAGGATAAATATAATATAACTCACGATACAGTGTTGGCATACTACCAACTGAAATCCTACTTGAAGGACAAATTAGGAAGCAGTCTGAGGTTACCAGAGGGAAGTAATTTTGAATATGTGATTACAGACACAATGATAATCAAAAAATTTGTAACAAACATGTATATTAAACTACAAGAAAAGGATAATGAGGAAACAAATAGTAAAACTAAACAAAAATGGGAACAAGATCTAAACATAAAGATAAAGAATGAAACATGGGAGAAGTTATGCTCAGGAACTATGAGAAATACAATAAACACAAGGTTACGTATGATACAATATAACTGGATACACAGGCTATACATTACACCTCAAAAGTTAAATAAATGGGACCCAACAGTATCTGACAGATGTTTTCGCTGTAAAAAAGAAATGGGAACAACAATTCATGCAATCTGGACATGTGAGAAAGTGAAAAAATTTTGGGAAGATCTAAACCAGATATTAAATAAAATCACAAAAAGCAATATACCAAAAAACCCAGAGATCTTCCTCCTAAGAAACATAAAAATCAAAGAATTTGGACTTGATTTGGATGGTGCACAAAAAAGATTTGTTAGGATAGCCCTAGCTGTAGCAAAAAAATGTATTATGTTAGCCTGGAAATTAGAAGATAACTTGAGAATGCAACAATGGTATATAGAAATGAATAAATGTATTCCATTAGAAAAAATAACCTATAATTTAAGAAATAACATTACAATATTTGAACAAATATGGGAGCCATACATGAAACATAATAGAGAAAACCTACCGTGGACATCTACCACCTAAAATGACAGAAGAAGAGAATGAAAAGAACTGACTCAGTAGAATTTCTTGTTTATTTTTATTGAGTGGCAACATTGTTTGATGAGTTTAATGTATCTTATATTCTGAACTTTAAATTAATGGGAGGGGAGGAGGGAAGGGTGGGGGAGAAAATGACAGTGTATATATTTAAGAAGGAAAATGTATGTATCTTGATCAATATGGTTTATAGTGTGAAAAATAAAAAAATTATAAAAAAAAAGGTTGAATCTGCCGCGATTGGGACTGGAGTTTGAGTCCTGTGCTGTCTGCAAGGAATTTGTACTAACAGTGGCAGATTCAACCTTTACGGCGCCAGCCAGCGATCGGAACTGCAGTTCAAGTCCCGCGCTGTCTGTAAGGAGTTTGTATCAACGTCCTGATCGCTGGCGCTGTAAAGGCGTTGTGCGAACTGCTACGCTAACTGCCACCCCATGGTATTATTTCCTGTTTTAAGCTTTGCTCGACCTTTGATATGATTACATAGGGGGGTTTCCCTTAGGGGTCAATTTCTGTATTCTGGCACTTTCTGTGGTCCGGCATTGGCCAGATCCCAATGTTGCCGGATTAAAGAGGTTCAACCTATACTGTATTTTTTCAACAATGATTACCTCAACCTGCTCAGAGAAATGGTGTGGAAATTCTGTTGACTCCTTGTTTTCATTCACTTGGATGTGACGGACTACAAGTGGTGACCGGGCAACCATCTGAAGGCCTCAATTATTGGAATAGGCATGGGTTCAAATGCCATCACCCCAATGTGGGGAATGAAGTTTAGAATTTTTTAAAAAACTGGTGGCCGTAATAAATGTCCATGAAGCCACACTGCTTCATTGTAATGAACCGTCTCATGGAGTCACAGAGAATGTCCTTCAGACAACCATGTCCATGTTAGGCCATCGAATACCTATCTGTATTAATCACCTTTACCAGAACTTTGTTCATGGTCCTCCATCCATTTTTAAGTATTTACTCATACATTTAGTATCTGGTTAACTGATGTACATTGATGAAATTTGCCGTCCTTACTGAGCAGGCCTGCATGTGAGTGACTTTGAAATAACCTCCCAGTGGATGCTGTTTGGATGGTAGTGAGAATAAAATCTGCCCTGGGTAACAATATCCATACCTTCTCCATATCTACAAGACAGACCATTTAGGTATTTTGCTTTCCAAATTTAACATTTTGAAGCATTGGAGTGAACAATATGAAAGCTTTTGTCCTCCCGACACATGATTACAAGTTAACTGAGTAAACAGCGGAGAAGTTGGCCACAATCATCACACAATGTCAGGGTTAACAAAGCAGTTTCACAGCCCATGGGTTTTGCTGGCCAGGGAAGTATGTAATTAATACGGTGCTCGTATAAACCACCAAGCTACCTAGACTGGGTTTATCCTCTGTGATGGATTATAGTAGTTTGGTCTGATTTAATTATTTATTCAGAGACACAGGACAATAACAGGCCCCTTTAGCCCACGAACCCATGCCATCCAATTAGACCCATGTGACCAATTAACTAATTTAATATTTATAGACATAAAGCACAGTAACAGGCCATTTCGGCTCACGAGCCTGTGCCACCCAATTACACCCAATTAACCTACAACACCCGGGATGTTTCGAACCGTGGAGGAAACTAGAGCCCCTGAGAGACACAGGGAGAACGTACTGACTCTATACAGGATTTTAACCCCGGTCCCAGTCACTGTAATGGAGTTATACTAACCGTGCCGTCCCAGTGTGGTAAAACTGAAGGATGGCTCAGAATTTGCTGTAATGGAGTTACACTAACCGTGCCGTCCCAGTGTGGTAAAACTGAAGGGTGGCTCAGAATTTGCTGTAATGGAGTTACACTAACCGTGCCGTCCCAGTGTGGTAAAACTGAAGGGTGGCTCAGAATTTGCTGTAATGGAGTTACACTAACCGTGCTGTCCCAGTGTGGTAAAACTGAGGGGCGGCTGTAGAAAGAAAGTTATCTAAGGGTATAGAAGGCCAGAAATTTGGCTAGTAGAGTTTAATCCCAACAAATCAAAGTGGGGTATTTTGGGAAGTCAGATGGAGATGGGTCATACACGGAACATTTATGAACAGAGAGATCTTGGGGTTGAAGGTTGTGGTTTCTGGAAAGTGGCGCACAAGTCGATAGGGTGGCGAATAAAGCATCTGCTTTGATTGCCTGAAATGTTGGAGCATTGTGTTGCAACTTTACAAAATCCTGGTTGGCTTTGTACTTGGAGGACCGTTGCATTACTTGTCACTGCACTGAAGGGCAGACATGATTGTGCTGAGGGGATTTGTCAGGAGTTTATCTGTGGGGTGAGGCTGGCTGGGCTTGTTTTCTCTCAATCACGGAGACCTAATAGAAGAGAGCAAGATTATGAGACGCGTAGGCTTAAGGTGGGGGGTGTAGCAGGAGCTGAAGGGGTTACATTATGACCCAGAGGGTGGTTGGTTTTTTGGAGCAGGGTGCCAAAGAAGGTATTATTGCAATGTTAAAGAAAAAAAGGAATAGATCTATGAAAAGGACGGCTTTAGAAGAATATGACAAACACAGGAAAGCAGGACTAATATGAATGGGAGATTTTGGTTGGCAAGTTGGGGCGAAGGACCTGTTTCACTGTCGTGTGTCTCCATCCTGAATCTCCTTTGATGATGAAAAGACTCTTTTATCCCTGAATGAAGTGAACTCATTATATTTTCCTTTGACAACAGATTTTGACACAACTGATGGTGTTTCTCATAAATATTGTCAGCACCATTTTCTGTGGACATTTGGGAAAAATCGAGTTGGATGCAGTTTCACTAGCGACAACGGTGAGTTTATCAATGGTGTGAGCTGGTTTTCTGGCTAATGCTTGTAAGATACAATCAATGGATCTTAACCCATACATACTCCGGACTGGATAAACTACAGCATGAATGTCTGGTGGTTGGGTATAAAACCAACCCTGGAAAAACCAGGACATGGAGCACATGCATTTGATGGTACAGGCAGTCCCTGGTTTACGAATGAGATCCATTCCCAAGTCTGTCTTTAAGTCGAATTTGTAGGTAAATTGGAACAGGTGCATCACCATGCAACGGATTTACAGTTTGGAGGCATGGTTACAAGGGTAAATAGGAAAAACAATTAACCCAAATACAAAGGTACACACTCAACACTGTAAATGGCTACTTGATCCAACTTAAAATGGCAGACGGTGTTCTCCTTCCTCAAGCCGAAGAACCGCTGAAGCCACGCGTAGTCCATTCATAAGTACAATTGTCCATAAGTCGGACGTTTTTAACCCAGGGACTTGCTGTAGTCCCGGAAAACCGGGACATATACGCTTGTTGGTAGACCCTGAAAACCAGGACATGGAGTCCAAAGGGTTAAACTTAAGTTGTGCTCCATTGCTCAACCATGTTTTTCTTCCTGTGAAACAAGCACCTTTCATCAGTGATGGTGTGGATTTAAACTAGATAATGAATTAGCACCATGAAAAATAATAGTTTTAGTCTTGGCGAGTGGGAAGGGAAGTTCCTGCAAACCCCTTCAAGATCAGCACGACCCTTACCTCTTCTCACTGCTACCATCAGGAAGGAGGCACAGGAGCCTGAAGACGAGCACCCACCCACAAGGACGGCTTCTTCCCCTCCACCATCAGATTCCTGAACGGATAGTGAACCTTTCTTTCTCTTATTTTGCACTCATTTATTTTTAAAATGTAATTTATAGCAACGTTTGCACCTGAGACATCACTGCCAAAACAACAAATTTCATGACATGACAATAAATTTGGATTCTGCAGCACCTGATGGTGAGGAAAGCTTTGACCTCAGACAAACGTATCGACCAGGAGCAGGCGACTTTGCCCTCAAACCTGCTGAAATGTAATAAGATCATGGCAGATCTGATCATAACATGATCCATGTGGTTGTTATGAGTTTATTGTCATACACACATATATACAGATACACCGAAATTCTGACTTGCTGGATCCACATAGATATGCAAGATACACCAACCATAGTGTACATTGCCATACTGCATCATGAGACAGAAAAAATATATAAAGGTACTGTAATACGATAGATAAATAAATACTAACCATTGCAGTTAGTGTAATATAAAGTGACACTTCAGTAATGCAGGGAGTCTTTTGGGTGGTCCTGGAGTAGTTTGTGGTCAGGGTAGTTCAAGGAGGTTCAAGAGCCTGCTGGTTGTTGGAAACATTTTTCTTAAACATAGAGGTGCCGGATTCAGACTTCTGTCCTTCCGCTTGAAAGGATGTCAACTCGATTTTGTCCAGGCGTCGGAAAATACACAAGAACCCTCCGAAACGGTAACCATACCTCAGCAGCATAAAGAACAATTACTGAGTGGAGAGAGAGTGAGGTTCAGAGCTATCACTTCACCTTCCCATCCACAGCGCAACGCCCTGACGGTGATTGGGACCGGGGTTCGAATCCCGCGCTGTCTGTAAGGAGTTTGTACATTCTCCCCATGTATGTGTGGGTTTTCCCCAGGGGCTCACCATCCAAAATGTACTAGGGTTGTAGATTAATTGGGTGTAATTGGACGGCACGGGCTTGTGGGCCGAAAGGTCCTGTTATTGTGCTGTATGTTTCAATTTTTAAAAAATTAAAATAGCCACCTGTGACCTCTTACCTGTTGGTGTATATTCCTCCCCCTGCTCCTTCCTTTCCTCCCCCCACCACCTCTGGGCGCTCTGGTTTCCTCCCACCCTTCAAAACCTTCGGGGGTTAGAGTCTAATTGGGGTATTTGGGTAGCATGAGCTTGTGGGCCAGAAGGACCTGTTTCCATGTTGTACGTCAAAAAAAATTAAAAAAGCAAAATTCAGAAGTAACTGCTTCATTCAGTTCTCTCCTTGAAACCGGAACAATGACACTCTTTGGTACTTTTCTCCTTGCTTTTTGTACAGGTGATCAATGTAACAGCCATCTCCACAGGGTCAGGCCTGGCCTCAACCTGCGACACATTCATTTCTCAGGTAAGTGCTGGTCATTAACAAAGCCAATGGGATCTTGCAGTCCATTCAGTGCACGGTTTATTTCTGGGATGTGGGCACCCCCAGTAGCTCCTGAATCAAGGAAGCAGTGACGAGTTTGCCACATTTGTGGCATTCACATACATGCCAGACTGGTAAGGATGGCAGTCACCTTCTCAAGACCAGACAAAACGGGCCAGTTTTGATGATAATGGGATTATTGTCATTCACATTGTACATATGCACTGAAATTCTGACTTTAAACAGGAACTTCATTACAAAAACTACAATAGTATACATTAAAAAAAGATAGATAATGTTCACCGTTATTACCGTGCAGGTAAAGAAGTGGTGTTACAATAGTGAACCTGAGAGCCTGCACTTTCTTCCGTCCTTTTTATTCTGATGCTTGCCTGTTTTTTTGATCAGACTTTGAAGAAGGGCCCAGGCCCATAACGTCGGTTATACCTCCTATGGATGCTGAGTTCATCCAACATTTGTGTGTTTTCACTTAAACCATTGGAAAGAGTGTTCCTGAACCTAGAAGTGTTGGGCTCAGGCTTCTCTACCTTCTGCCCAAAGGTAGCAGTGAGAAGAGGTTGTCACTGGGTGGGGGGGTTCCCTTTATGATGTTGGCTGCCTTCTTGAGACAGCACTTCACATAGATATCTGCAATGGATAGTAGGTGGGGGGGGGGGGGGGGTTGGATCGGAGCCTGTGATGGACCTGTTCTTTACAACAATTGAAAGGTTTCCTGGTCAAATTCCTGGATGTCAGCCTCTCTGAATGCCTGTCCCAGGCCCATCATGTCAGAATCACAAAGAAGGCTCGCCAGCGGCTATATTTCATGAGGAGTTTGAGGAGATTTGGTTCGTCACCAAAGACTCTTGCAAATTTCTCCAGGTGCACTGTGGAGAGCATTCTGACCTGTTGTATCACTGTCTGGTACAGAGGTGCCAATGCACGGGACAGAAAAAACGCTGCAGAGAGTTGTAAACTCGACCACTGACATCATGGGCATCAGTCTCTACTCCATTAAGGACATTTTTAAGAGGCAGTTTCTCAAGAAAGTAGCCTCTATCATCAAGGACCCCCAGCACCCAGGCCACAGCTTCTTCTCACTGCAACCCTCAGGAAGGAGGTCCAGGAGCCTGAAGGTGCAACATTACAAAAACAGCCATCGGGTTTCTGAAGAGACAATCAACCTGTGGACACTGCCTTGCCTTTTTTATCTTTTGTGCACGAATTATTTATTTTTATTGCAAAATTATAATTTTAATTCCGCGCCCCACTCCTGCGCTGACATGTCTGTCCATGACCCCGTGGACTGCCAAACCGAGGCCAACCACAAATTGGAGGAACAGCATCTAATATTTCTGTCTGGGGATTCTCCAACAAAATGGTATTAACATCGAATTCTCCGGTTTCTGTTCGGCCCCTCGTATCTCTCTGTCTCTTTTCCTATCCCTCCTGTCCTCCAGCTCCCCACCCCTTTTCCTCTTAATTCAGAAACCTATCCCCTTCCCCTATTATATCCCAGCTTTTATCTCTTGTGCCCTCCCTCCTTTATCCACCTGCGCCTGTGGCCCTGTGCTCCTCCCCCCACATTCAGGCGCCCGCCTGCTTTTCACCCATACCTTGACGAAGGGCTCAAGCCTGAAACGTTGGTTAGGTATCTGTGCCATAAAGAACGCTGTGTGGCCTGCTGAGTTTCTCCTGCACTTCAACTGCAATCACAGTGTCTTCAGACTTTCATGTCTAATATCAAGACACGGTTAGCGCAAAACTGCTACAGTGCCAGCAACTGGGGTTTGAGTCTGGCTGTATCTGTAAAAAGGTCATATGTCCTCCCCATGTCTGCATGGGTTTCCTCCAGGGGCTCTGGTTTCCTCTCACTGTTCAATACATACAAGAGGTTGTAGGTTAATTGGGTGGCACGAGGTGGTGGGCCAAAAGGGCCTGTTACCATGCTGTCTATGTTGAAACTAAAATTGAACACTGGCATTTGGGATGGTAACAATGTCAACATCAGTTGCTGCTATTGGTAAAGGTTGTCAATCATACATTTTCCCCTGCCTTCTCATTTGCAGACACATGGCAGTAAGAACCTGAAGAGAATTGGCGTGATTCTCCAGCGAGGGATACTCATCCTCATGTTGTTCTGCTTTCCCTGTTTGGCACTCCTCGCTAACACAGAGCACATCCTTCTGGCTTTCCGACAGCCTCCCGAGGTGGCCAAGTGAGGCTCCTTACAACTTCAATACTGTATATTTGTCGTTTGTATGTTTAACGTTTTTAATGAGAGATGTCCCGAGGTCGTAACAGCGTGTAAGGAAAGGATGAGCACAGTCTGTGGGGTCCCACAAAGTGCGCAGGTGTTAGGTCCTCCTCCTCTCCCACCTCCCCTCACCCTTCTAGAAGAACTTCTGACTGCAAATTCATCTCAAAATTAGTAAAACCATCTTCTTTATGAAATAATTGCTCACCCCAATAACAAGTTAAAGTTTATCATCTTTGATGTACATGTATAACCAGATGTTTTTTCTCTGAACCACAGCTCGGCACATAATAATCACATGCATACATACAGATAGAATTTAAAATAAATATAGGTAAATATATTGGGGCGATTTACACGGTTACGGGATCCTGTACATCAAGCTCATAGCCTGCGGGGAAGAAGTTATTTCCCAGCCTGGCAGTCCTGATTTTGATGCTCCTGTACCAGTGGGTTAAAAATACACCTTTTTGGGTGGAGAATGTCCTCAATAGTACTTTGAGCCCAATTTAAGCAATACTCCTGGTGATTGTGGTCCTTAGAGGAAAGGGAGACCTCAGTGATCTTCTCGGCCATTTTGGTGATCCTCTGTATCGACCTGGTTTGATGCTTTGCAGCTACTGAGAACCATGCAATGAGGCAGCCAGATAGGACACTCTCGACTGTGCTCCTATAAAACGCTGCCCTCCTCAACCTCCTTAGGAAGTGTAGGTTTCGTGGCTCATTCAACCCCTGTAGCATCACCTGACACATATGGGTGGGTTTTCTTGTGATGCCTGTGGTGCTGCTGGGAGCTGCTGTCTCTCTGCCCTTTCATGTGACTAGAACAAACCATATGGCAAACAAGTACAGGAATGTTTCTCCCTGCTGTCCTGGTCAGTCAAATATCATTAATAAAACAGGCTGTTGGGCTTCAATCACATTGCAGATTTTGGGATCATCTGCATGAAGACCGTAAAACCCCCGGTATCTGGCACCTATGGGGGGGGGGGGGGGGGGTGGATTGCTAGATGCCGGATAAATGTATTTTCCAGTTGCTTGAGATTGTGTGTTGCGTGGATTGGCAAACTAACAGCGAGGTGCACAAATTTGAAACTTCTATAATTTTTACCTTTTTTTTTGCCTGTTGTTTAAGGCTGCTGGTTGTGTGAATTCAAGATAATGGGCATTTTACTGTGTTGCCTTTCCTACATTTTACAGCAGTCTCTACTCCACAGAAATATCAGTGGTTAGGGCATGGAACACGCTAGGGACGTAAAGGAGGCAAAATATTTATCTTCATTCCTCTCTCCTCTTTCTGTTTCTTATCTCTTTCTCATATCTTCCATTTCTTTTTCCATCATCCTTTCCCCTCATTATTTCCTTCCACATTGTTTCACTCGTTTTCCTCATTTTTCTTTTCCCTTTGTCCTCTTCCTCATTCTTTCACTCTCTCTACAATCTTTCTCTCCCTTATTCTCTCCTTCCCCTTTCCTTCTTCCTCTCTTTCTCTTTCATTTTCCTTATAGTTTATCTTTTTTCTCTCATTCCTTCTTCCCCTCTTCCACCTCTTTTTCTTTCTCGTTCTTTCTCTTTCTGCCTCTCTCTGTCCTCACCCACACTCCGGGAGGATCTCTTCTGATTAAGTTTCCCTCTGTGGATGGAAACTCTTGGCGCCACATGGGTCTCATCCAAAAGCCGTCTGTGTACCCTGCCCCCAATCATCAATCTCCACTACTGAAGTCTGCTGTCTGCATTGAGTTTCCATTTGATTGATCATTGAATTTGTGTTTCCTTCTCCTTTCATCAGTGTGTTCCATTTTTCTTGCAGGTTAACAAAATTGTACGTGAACATATTCATGCCTGCCATTCCTGTGAGTAAAGCATTGCAGTGAACACACTTGGTACATGATTGAAGTGGTGCAGAGGTTGGAAGTAATGCCGGGAATATGCAGCATCTAGGAGGAGAGAAGCGGCCCCACCGTAGAACTGGGAAAGTTGCTCCATGTAACAAGTGTTAAAGAAGAACTCTGGTGGGGGGGGGGAGGGGGTATTCTTTTAATTCTCATTCTCTAACTGGGTGCCAGGCAATGTGAAAATATGGCAGACTATAGTTAATTTCATGAAATATTGCTTTGTGTTTTATTACATGACAATAAATAGCATCAATTTGCAGTCAGAAACCTTAAATATCAGAGATCATCACTGAAAAATAACTGGAGAATTTAATTTGTTTGAATGCCCACTGAAGATCCCCCTGAATATAACACCATTAGTATGAATGTCTTCGCAGAAAGGCAATGCAACACAATTTGCAACGGAGATTTGAAAGGAAGAGTGATTCATGCTAATTAAACCAGTCAAATTCACAAAATGGAACTTGAGCCGTATGTCCCGCTTCATTATTAACATGGGAACAAACCCACTGTCCTTCCATCCTCAAATTGATGTGATCTTAGTTGAGAGGCCAATGAAGGCCATTCTACACATGGGCGATACAATTCGCATTGTGGTTAGCGCCACAGTGCAACAGCACCAGTGATCTGGGTCTGAATCCGGCACTGTCTGTAGGGAGTTGGTACATTCTCCCCGTGTCTGTGTGGGTTTCATCTGGGTGCCTCGGTTTCCTCCCACCCTTCAAAAATGTTTGAGACTCGTAGGTTAATTGGGATATTTGGGTGGCGTCGGCCCTTGGGCCGGAAGGGCCAGTTACCGCGCTGTATGTCTGCATTAAATGGCCGAGTCAGGGGCAAGGTCAACTCCAAACCAATTCTCTCACAAGCTACCTTTCTGCAGAAGGGTGAAACCGGACAGATTTTTCACCCTCACTGGTGTGGGTTTGTGTGAGGTGAACAGCTGACCTCGGCACAGTTTAGCCAAGCTCCACAGGGTGTGAGGCTGGATCCAGATTGTTGATATCACCCACTGAAGCACAAGCTGGACTGTACTGGAAGGTTAGGACCCATGCTCTCCAGCATGAGCAAGCCTGCTGGATACAATGCTGGCTTATGGAAGGTATCAGAGAAAAGATTGGAGGGATGTTCAGATTGGAGGTCGATAACACAAGGTGCACTGCAGGTATTGGTGCTGTTATTTATTTGGGTAAGAATGAAGGTGGCACGTTGAGTAAATTTGCGGATGACACCAAAATTAACAGTGATCAGTGCGGTGTCTAAGGTTAAATGAGGATATAGAACTATGGAAAAGAGGACAGATGGAGAATAAGTGCAAAGTGATAGGACACGCACAGTAAATGGCAAGGCCCCGCTAAGTGTTGTTGAATAGAGAGACCTAGAGGTGCAAGCATATAGCTCCCTGAAAGTGGGGGAGGCAGGGTGGCGGAGAAGGCAGTCAACATCATCAGTCAAGGCACTGAGCACTAACGTTGGGACTTCAGGTTACAGCTGTACAATATTGTGTAGAGTTCTGGTTCCTGGATTATACGGCGCATGTCATTAGGCTAGAGAACATGCACAAAAGATTCACATAAATGTTGCCTTGACTGAATAGGGTTACAAGGGAGACTGGATAGCATGGGACCACTACCCTGGAGTGAAGGAGGCAGAGGGACAATCCTGATAGAGATGTACTAAATCATTAAGAGCACAGATAAGATGGAGGGTCATTTTTTCCCAGCGTATGGCAGAGAGGGTGAGATTTAAATACCTGAGGAGCAAGTTTTTCACACAGAGGTGTATGTGGAGCAAACTGCCAGAGGTGGGCAAAATTTCAACTGCTTAAAAGATATTGGGACAGGTTCATGGATAGAAACATTTTGAGGGATATGGGCCAAAGGCAGACAAATGGGACTAGCTGGCCAGCACAGGCCAGTGGGGCTGAAGGGCCTTTCTGCATGCTATATGACTCTGAGATGATGCACTAACCCACTAAACCATTGTTCCTCTCAGTGAACGTGAGGCAAGTGTGTCTTTATTTATGTAAATTGATGTCTATGTCTCTCTTCCTAGGCTATATATCTTTATCAGTTGGAGATCAAATATCTTCAAAATCAGGTAAAGTTACTGAAGAGTAAATTCAGAGAGAAGTTAATCAATGTTTTAGTACACGGTGAAGATTCTTCAGTCAAATCCACTCAATCTCTCCCTCCTATGTCTCTGCAACATCTTCTCCAAATAATTATCCGACCCCCCTGGAAAGCCACCGAGAGGGTCTGTTCCCACTGCCTCATCAGGCAGTTCTTTCCAATTCTGAGCCTGGTAACTCTTCCCCTCATTGCATCGGCTTCTTTTCCCGTTGCCTTAGGTCTGGGCCCCTCAGCCGTTGGAAACGGTTTCCCTGAACGTGAACTCTTCCTGACTTTGGCTGCCACCGTCTCATTTCCTTCCAGCCTTCAGTACTACCATTCCCAGTCAACCCTTACAGTTCCTCACTCTTTCCCCCCCCCAACCATTTTATTAAGGCCCCTCCCTGCATTTTGCTTGCACTTTGATGAAGGGATCAGGCCCAAAACATTGGTTAAAGGAACGTAAGAAATAGGAGCAGGAGCTCATCGATCCTTCTCCACCATTCAAATTGATCATGGCTGATCTGATGAAAGGCTCATCTCCACCTACCAGCCTATTCCCCCATATCCCTTAATTCCCCTACTACGTAAAAATCTATCCAACCTTTTCTTAAATATATTCACTGAGGTCGCCTCCACTGCTTCAATGGGCAGAGAATTCCATAGATTCACCATCCTCTGTGAAAAGAAGTTCCTCCTCATCTCCGTCCTAAATCTGTGACCCTAAATCTACTATCTTGAGGCTGTGTCCCCTAGTTCCGGTCTCCCCCACCAATGGAAACAACTTATCCATACTTTTTGTGATTTTGTATGTTAATCGTCTCATTCTTCTAAATTCCAGCGAGTACTGACCCAGGCGACTCAATCTCTCCTCATAGCTAACCCTTTCATCTCTGACATCAACCTGGTGAACTTCCTCTGCACCCCTTCCAAAGCCAGTCCATCCTTCCTCAAGTCAGGAGACCAGAACTACATGCAGTTCTCCAGATGCGGCATCACCAGTACCTTGTACAGTTGCAGCACGACCTCCCTGCTCCTAAATTCAACCCCTCTTGCAATGAAGGCCGACCCTCCATTTGCCTTCTTGATAGCCTGCTGTATCCTCATGAGTTATGTATCTTTATCTTTGCTACACAAAGAGCACTGTGTAGCCTGCTGAGTTTCTCCAGCTCCATAAGATTTTCTTGTTGCCTGTTTTTCCTCTCCCACACTGTGCCTCTAGTGGCACTGCACTGCTCCTTGCACAAGGCAGGACTGATTTTTGTCCCATTCTCCTTCCAGGGGATCAACATGCCACAGGTTCTCACTGGTCTGGTGAGCAATATTTTCAACGCAGCAATAAATTACTTCCTGCTCTTCGTGCTATCTCTGGGCATACAGTAAGTAACCAATCAGTGTAATCCTCTTTGATGTATGAAATACAGAGGAGACTAACTGGAGTAAATAGGCAGGGCTGAGTTCCCTTCGAGGGGTCCAAAGCCAGTGGGCATGGGTTTAAACTGAGTGATAGAGTGGTTGGAGGGGGCATTGAGCTGGGGAGGGGTCTTGAGATCCCCACCAGAAAGGGACAGACCTCTCTCTTGGCTACGAGAGCTGCAGGGTCTCGTATTAAGAGGTAGGGTTGAGAAGGTTGAAAATTCTTTTGACCAGCTTACATGCAATTCCAGGTATTGCCTCGACTAGAATCACTCTCAGGAAATAGCCACGTTGAAGTTTATTATTGTCTGACTGTAAAACCCCTAGTATCTGCCACCTATGGGGATTGGTAGATAAGTGAATTTTCCTGTTATTTGAGATTCCAACTGGAATATGCTTGTAATTGGCAAACTAACGGCAAGGTGCGCCAATTTTAAACTTCTGCTTTTTTTACAATTTATTTTCTGGAATTTTTTTTGCCGGTTCCTTGAGGCTGCCAGTTGCTTGAATTCTGGATAACGGGGGGTTTTAGTGTACAACCATAAAATCAACATGACAGCATTCCTCCAGACCGCAGAACATGATACTGAGGGAGAAGAATGGAATCTGGCTGCCCACAGTTCTGGTCTCAACATGTACCAGACTGACCTAGGCAGCAGTGCATGAACACCCAATGCTTCCTTACATGGAAGGGGGTTAAACTGTCGACTGGAGGCACAAGAGACTGCATACGCTGTGATCTGGAACAAAAGGAAACTGTTGGAGGAGCTCAGTGGGCCAACAGTGTTCCCCCATCTGTTGGGGTTGGGCGAGGAATTGGTTGAAAAATTTTCATCGTCTGATCAAGGAGAGAGGAGATGGCCAAGTTAAGAAGGAGAAGGCGGGAGAGGTGAGTAAGGGGTCGGAAGGAGAATGGAACAAGGAGTGGTGAAAGATGGCCCTTTTGATGGCCTACTCCTGTTGCTAGTTTTCAAGGACCAGTGAGGCCGATGGGATGTGCCTTCTCCTTGGCGAGGTGGCCCAGCAGGAGTGATAGGGGTTCCAATGTAATTGTCACTGAGTGTGGGCATCCCGCCATCACGCGGCATGGTGCATCCTTTAATGCATCGCCCTGGTGTGTTTCAGGGGCTCGGCCGCTGCCAACGTTATTTCTCAGTATTTCCAAGTCATCCTCCTGTTTATCTACATTCGATGGAGGAAGCTGCACGTGAAAACTTGGGCAGGTAATTTACCACCACCTGGCTTGCAATTGTCTCCCCCCCCCCCCTCACCTTGCATGTCGTCCCTCGTTTTGGTCGGTGACTTTTGAGCGCCCCTCCCAGTCCCCCGCTCTCGTGGTGTGAGCGAGCGAGAATAGCATGACTCGGCCGAGCGTCCTCATTCTCGGCCAAGGAACCATCGGGAGTAGAGCACCCAGAGAAAACCCACTCAAAGTCACGGAGAGAACGTACAATGAACTCAGCAGGTCAGGCACCATCCATGGGTCGAAATGGTCGGACAACATTTTGGGCCTCAATAAAGATCCCCAACCTAACGCCTCATTATCTGATTGGGTGAAACCTGTCTCTCACTCAAACTGATTTTACCTCCTACCCCTCTGACCAATGAAAATACCTGTTAAAACTCAGAAATGTATGAGGAACTCGGCAGGTCTCACAGCGTCCGTAGGAAGGAAATATAAATAACCAACATTTCAGGGCTTGAGCCCTTCCTCAACGTACGAGTAGGGTAAGGGGACACTGGGAGACCAGCTGGGCTGCTCCAGCATTTCTGTTTTTACTACAGTCATAGCATCTGTGTTTTACTCAGTGAAAATTCCCGACCTATTCCCCCTCCAATCCGAACCTTCGATTGACAGAGAATGATTATGCAAAATCATTCCCTCGTCGTCCATCTCTTGTGAAGCAACATTGGTCTGCGGTTCCTCGAAGTGTTGGGAAAATCCCAGGGGAGGTTCTGCCCCCACGTTTCCAAGGTCAGCCGGCCCTGAACTCTGAAAGATGGGACCAGCCGGCATCGCTCTTTGCTTTCCCCCACCCCCCGGTTTCTTCTGCATGGTCAATGACTTGAGTAAATGTTTTTAAATGCAGGGTGGTCCACCGATTGCCTGCAGGAGTGGGGTGGCTTTTTCCGACTGGCTGTTCCCAGTATGGTTATGATGTGTGCTGAGTGGTGGAGCTATGAATTTGGATCTTTCCTTGCAGGTAACTAAGCTGACCACATTTTGTCAAATACTTGACTTGGTGAGTTAGTAATTATGGGCTTTTCTCCTGACTAATTCCACTCAATTTATTAGCAGTAGATATCATAATGAATGCCATGTCTCACAGTGTATATAGAGCAATACAACACAGTAAAGGCCCTTCAGTCCTCAATGTTGTGCCGACCCATATATTCCTTTCTTTTTTCAAAAAAAGTAAGAAACCCTTCCCTACCCCATAATCCTCTATTTTTGTTTCATTCACGTGTCTGTCTCAGAGCCTCTTAAATGGCCCCAATGTTCCAGCCTCCACAACCATAGGAGGTAACAACATATTACCGACGTTTATTCTCGAAAGGGGTTGGCCTCAACTGAGGACAGACCATTCCATATCCGAGAGGAGGAAGGCGTTGGGGATGGAGACGACCAGCTAGGGGTGAGAGACGGGGTCAATGAGGGGGAGATGGGAGGATGTTATTCTCGAAGGAGGACATGGGTGAGGCCTCTATTGAGGACAGAGCATTCCGTCTCTGATAGAGGAAGGTCAGGGGAATGATAAAGACTAGGCAGGGGTTGGAGTTTGGAGTCAATGGGGTGGAGAGTCTCGGTGCGGGGGTTGGAGGGTGTCGGTAATATTTTTTTTTAACCTCCTATGGATCCTGCGAGACTGCTAAGATTCTCCAGCATTTCTGTGTTTTTATTATTTATAAGAATGGAAACGTCAAGGTGAAAGCAGAAATAAGGTCTATTTAACGTAGCAAAATATCTTGGGCTGCCTCCCGGGAGATACCCGAGCCACGTGGGATGTTGGTGAAAGTGATCAAAAGCTCAGTCAACGTGGCAGGTTTTAATCGACCTAAAGTGGGCAAATGTAATTGGGCAGCATGGTGGATGCGATGGGCTGAAGGGCCTCTTACTGTCTCTATGATTGTGAGACTTCCTCTGGACTGGACCCAAACTTTCTCTGTCTTGGCTGTCATTGCTCACAGAATTGTTTCTCATCCACAGGGCTGATCAATGAGGTTGAACTTGGAGCCCAAAGCATCATTTACCAGATTATAGTAACAGTGTACATGGTAAGGACAAAGGCTGCAGAGTTTGGGCAGCTTATAAAAAGAGCTGAAGGTTTTCACTCGGTGGGGGTGGAGAGAAATTGAGTTACTTTAAAACAGTAGCCTTGATGATATTTGAATCACTAACTTCCCTCTGATGGTTCAATGTATAAAGTTGAGGAGAAGTGGTCACTGGTTTTGAGAGAAGATAAAGTTTACAGGATGGTTTCTCAGGGACTGGTACAGAGAGCACTGATCTTTATCTTAAATATTAGATCATAAGAATGTGGAGCAGAACCAGGCCATTTGGCCCATCGAGTCTGGTCTGCCTTTCGAATGTAGACTTCCTTTCAATCCCATTCTCCTGCATTCTTCCATGACCTTTGACACTTCCAAATCAACATTACCTATGAGCCTCCGCTTTAAATCGACCCAATGACCTGGCCTCCACAACCGTCTGTGGTAACGAGTTCTATAGGTTAATCTCCCCTCTGGCTGAAGAGATATCTCCTCATCTCTGTTCTTAAGGGATGTCCTTTTATTCTGAGCCTGTGTCCTCTGGTCCCAGATTCTCCCACCATATAAACGACATCTCGTCTGGGCACCCTCCAACTGGAAAGCATTAACATCAACTTCTATGGTTTCCATTAAACTGCACCCCCCTCCATCTTTGTCTCCTCTCTCTTTCTCTCTCTCTCTCTCTCTCTCTCCCTCCTGCCCCCCTTTCCCCCTCTGTCTCCTTTGCCAAAGACAATTCTTACCTTTCCTCTTATCCAATTAATACCTTTTGTTTGTTGGTCTGGACTCCTCCCCTCCCATTCTTCCCCCTTTCTCCCTGCCTGTGTTTTGCTCATACCTTGAAGAAGGGCTCAATCCCAAAACGTCAGTTATACATCTTTACCTCCCCCACCATCCCCAGCAATGCATTCCAGACACCCACCACGCTCTGTGTAACACCAAACATACCTCCCACATCTCATCGAAGCTTTCCTCCACTCATCTAAAACAGATGTCCTCTTGCATTGGCCATTGCCGCCCTGATAAAAAGTTGTTGGCTTTCCACCCTTTCTATACCCTTCGTAATCTTATATTCTGTTATGATAGAACATAGAACGCAGTACAGGCCCTTCAGCCCTCGATATTGTGCCAACTTAAATATTCCTATCAAAAAATACTAACCCTCACTCTTATCTTCCTACTTTGTAACCCGCTATTTTACCTTTATCCATGTGTCTCTTAAATGCCCCTGTTGTTTCAGCCTCTACCACCAGCCCTTGCAAGGCATTCTAGGCACCCACAAAAAAATACTTCCACCTGATGTCTCCCCTAAACTTCCCTCCCTTCACTTTGTACAGACGTCCTCTGGTGTTTGTTACTTCCGCCCTGGGAAAAAGGTGCCAGATGTCCACCTTATCTTTGTGTCTCAGAATCTTGTTCCTGAACTCACTTCTCACTCTTCACTCCAGAGACAAAAGTCCCAGTTCTGCTCACCTTGCCTCACAAGACTTATTTTCCAAACCAAGGCAGCATCCTGACAAATCTACTCTGAACCCTCTATGAAGCTTCCTAGAAAGATGTGATCTGAACTGAACACAATAGACTAAGAGGGGTTTCGTGGAGCTTCGTCACATCAATCCCCCGACTGATGAAGGCCAGCACACCATTCTCCTTCTTAACCACCCCATCAACTTGCATGGCAACCTTGAATGATCTTTGGATCTTCCCAAGATCTCTCCTGCATAAATGCTGCCTTCAAGTTCAAACTTCCAAAGTGTATCACTTTAGATTTTTCTGGATTGACATCAAGATAATGGATACAGGGAGTAGCTAAAGCCTGAAACCAATTTGGAGGAATGAGAAGTGTTGTGGACTACTTGGTTAGGACTCAAGATTCTTTTATTGTCGAGAATATATTATATTACATGAAATTTCTTTTCATCTACTATAAGGCAGACAAAGCTTCACCATCAGCAGAAATTGACCGACAGCTCTTATAGACAGAGAAAGAGAAGCAAAACAGAGTCCCACCCCCCCCCCCCCCCCAGAATCACTGAGTGTCCGTGGATTTGAGTCCAGCACTCCCACAGCCTCTGCGGCCGCACAGACTTCAGTCCCAACCATCGGCGACACGAGCTCCAGATCCAAACCTCCGACACAATCAGGAAACTTCTGTTGCCCTTGGCAACCCCTCGCATCCTGGTTCCGATTCTTGGTTTCCCTGGAGAGAGTTGAAACGCGAGGAACTGCTGGTGATTTATTGGTTAGGTCTGAGTGGGGCTGTTAGGTCTGTTCGAGCCCTGAATTAGGAAGGAGTGATGCCTTGGAGGGGGTACTGAGCTGCAATGGTCCCAGCAGGGAAGGACTCCAGACGTGAGGAAGGACCGGAGAATATAATCACGCTGATGTTAAAATCTGAAGCAAGAAACAAACTGCTGAAGGAGCTCAGCAGGTCAGGCAATATCCACAGAGGGAAATGGACAGTCAACCTTTTGAGTCAAAGCCTCCTGAGAAAAAAGAGGGAAGACAGGAAGACAGGCAGTGTTGAAGGGGAGAGGGAATGGAGGCAGAAGGCGGACTGAAGAGGGAGCGAAGGACGGCAGGCAGGTTGGGGGGAGCAAGTGGAGTGAAGGTGGTGGAAGCAGCCAAAGCTTCAGCACAGACTTGACGGTCTGAATTACGTAACTGTGTGTTACATCGTGTGTAATAAACATTCCAGCACCTTAAATGTTGAAAAGGTTGAAAAGGGTAGATGGAGCTGGGAGTGGGATGGGGAAGGGAGCATAAAGGTGGAGATAGCTGGTGGAAGAAGATGAGTGAAATAGTGACCAAGTGAGAACAATGGACTGAATGTGGGTGATGGGCACATGGAGATGACCATAAGACATAGGAACAGAAATAGGCTATTCAGCCCATCGAGTGTGCCCTGCTATTCAATCATGAGCTCGTCCATTCTCCCACTCAACCTTCCAGAGAAAGGCGAAAGGAAGCAACACGAAGATATTTGATCCCCTTGTCACTGCGCTTGACAGGATAACCTGGGGTGGGAGGACACCTTCTGCTGGAGGAAAGGTCAATGACCAGGCATCCCCAGTTACAGTGGGGCCACAGAGGCCTGAGGCCACCTGTGGAAATTTTCATTTCCAGGAGGCCCTCGAGATCACTGCTTGGAAGAGCAGAGGAAACTGATTCAGTGAGAACTTCCAACAATGAAATGGGATGGGCAGCTGAAGTGAAAATATCTGCAGGGTCAGGACAGGAAAGAGGAACTAATTCTCCCAAAGCTTCAGCACAGACTTGACGGTCTGAATTACGTAACTGTGTGTTACATCTTGTGTAATAAACATTCCAGCACCTTAAATGTTGAAAAGGTTAAGTGGGTGAATTGGCGATTACGTAGGAGCACAGAGGCCAGTATGGATGAGCTGGGCTGAAGGGCCTCTACCCGTGCCGTTTGTTTGGTGTGATTCTAACTGATGCTGCGCCATTTCAGGTCCTGTCTATCTCCTCCAACAGATCCCTCTGGGCATCAGCATGGCTGCCAGTGTTCATGTAGGTAACGCACTGGGGGCTAAAAAACCAAAGAAGGCGAGGAGTTCTGCAAGAGTCGCCCTGGGCTGCATCGGTGAGTCCTTCGTCCACGGTGCACCATGCTATGTGACCTTGAATGTAGAATGTATGCGCAGAGTGTGAGAGGTTGGGGCTCCTATTCAAACGCCTGAAGGGGAATTTAGGAGAAGAGGGGGGATCTCATTGAAACATTTCAAATGTTGAAAGGCATGGTCAGAGTAGATGTAGAAAGGTTGTTTCCCACAGTGGGAGAGTCTAGGACAAGAGGGCAGAACTTCAGGATTGAAGGGCGTCTGCTTAGAACAGAGATGCAGAGGAATTTCTTCAGCCAGAGGATGGTAAATCTGTGGGATTTGTTCCCACAACCCTAGTTATTGTATGTATTTAAGGCAGAGATTGATAGCTTCTTGACTAGCCAGAGCATCAAAGTGTATGGGGAGAAGGCCAGGGAGTGGGGCTGAGTGGGAAAATGGATCAGATTATGATTGAGTAGCAAGGAAGACTCAATGGGCTGAACAGCCTATTTCTGCTCCTTTGAGAGAAGAAAAAAAAGGAAGCGATGCTTTATTTTAACCCTGCGACTACTAGTGATCACTTGGCCAACGTTATTGGTTTACCTGGTGCAAATAATCATCCCTTCTTGCTCTTGAACAAACAGGAGTCTGTGCTCTGTTGAATGGTGTGATCCTGGAATCTATCGGCCGCAACCTGGGCTTCATCTTCACCAATGACAAGTTAGTTTTTTTAAAAAAGATTCTTCAAACTTCAAAAAACTTCACATGTACAGCTTGTCAAATGATTCCATTTTTTTTTCCAAAAGGTTTGCTTCCTGAAAACAAATTAGGGTTTATAATAGACAACTTCAAGCTGAACCCAAAGATAATTTCAGATTTGCTGTATCTTGTAGGAAGTTGGAGAAACATTAAATCAACTTTTATTGAACTTAGCATTTTTAATCGCGAAATGACACTGACACATTGCATTAGTTCAATGGACCTAAAAATGTTTTGCCACTGATTTTTGTTTGTACTCCACATCTGATACCTCTCATGTCAGTGCCCAACAATAGTTGGCCAGCATTGATGGATTCCAGTTGGCTCTGATACCGCTTTTCCATGGTGGCAATGTCCTGGTGAAACCTTTCACCATGTTCGTCACCGACTGCACCAAGATCAGCCGGGAAGATGTCGAAGTGCGAATGCAGAAAATGATTTTTCAATGACATGTTGCACTTCATAGTTTTGGATGCTTGAAGTAGACTTAAATATGACAGGAAATCAAAAAAATGGGTTATATCTAAAAACAATAGGTGATAGAAAAATTTTAAGGCGATTTTCTTGATTGGCAGCTCAAAATCCATAAAATACACACAAGGGTGTCCAGGAAGCAAGACCTTCATTGTGTTTTCAGGCTCAATCAATGGTTCTTTTGACACGTTTCTCTCTCTCTCTCTCTCTCTCTCTCTTTACAGGGAGGTTATTGAATTAGTTGGTCATGTGTTACCCTTGGCTGTAATCCACCAATTCTTTGATGCCATGAATGTAAGTACTATATATCAACACGAGTGTCGGGATGTTTGAATGATGTGTGTATAGTACAGATCTATCACCAATGTATATAGTGTATATAGTTACAGTATCTAGACTGTGCTTACAGCGATTGGCTGAGAGCTAAGCCACGCCTACTGTTTGGGCCTTAAAGGGTTGTGTCCCTAGCCAGGTCAGATCATTCCGGACTGGTTGG
The DNA here is from genome assembly GCF_036971445.1 of Narcine bancroftii. Lineage (NCBI taxonomy): Eukaryota > Metazoa > Chordata > Chondrichthyes > Torpediniformes > Narcinidae > Narcine > Narcine bancroftii. The sequence continues at coordinate 6,721,381 of NC_091482.1, forward strand.
CCACCTGTGAAGAGCTCTTGTCTTTTGCTAATAAAAGCCTTGGTTTGGATCAACAAGTCTTTGGTTCTTTCGACGAGCTCTACAATGTGGTACTTTTTCATTGCTTCTGCACGGGCTGGGAATATACTTTCATGTCCCCGTTGCTTGACATTTTAAATTTAGACGTCATGGTAGCACGCAATTCTGGCCCAGGAACCCGGGCGCCAAATTAACCTTCACGTTCTGAAGAGTGGGAGGAAACCGGAGCAGCAGGAGGAAAGCCACGCAGACACGGGGAAAGAGTACAAACACCTTACAGACAGTGCGGGATTCGAACCCTGGTTGCTGGTGGTGTAGCAAAGTAGTGCTAACCACTACACCAACTGGGCCGTCCAAAAGGCGAGCCACACCAGTTACAAGCAATTGGATAGATTGGGCCTTTTCTCTGAGGAGTGTAAATGGCTGAGGGGCAACCTTGGCTGTCCAGTGTTTTCAGAGTCATTCCCCTTATACATAGCTATAATAACATCATGAGAGCCATGGATAAGAGGAATGGGCACAATCTTAGACTTAGATTTAGAGGGGATCTGAGGGGAATGCTTTTACACGGGGTGGTGGGTCTGTGGAATGAGCTGCCAGGGGAAATGGCAGAGGCAGGGACCATGACAACGTTTAAAAAACAGCTGCATAGATAAGAAGGGTTGACAGCGAGATGGGCCAAATGCAGGCAAATGCAACTAACTCAGATAGAAATCTTGGTCAGCATGGACGAGTTGGGCCCAAGGGCCTGCTTCTGTGTTGTAGAATCCAGGACCTTTTGGTCCACACACTATTTGACCGACAACCCCCGGTACATTTTGGAGGGTGGGAGGAAACCAGAACACCCAGAGGAATCCCACGCAATGAATCCAGGACCTTGAACATCCTTGGCTTGTTTAATTCTTCAGGTCATTTTTAAATGTCCCACAATTGACCTGAATCCACGGACTTGGTGTCGCCGAAGGGACTCTTTTCCTAATTTTATTGGCTCCGGGCAATGCTCACAATAGCTCTTTGTCTTATGGCAGACAAAAGTTGAACTATTACATTTTATTACAAATGTCTATTACATTTTTAACATATTATTTCATGGCAATAAAAGGAAATTTTGAACTTTTGAGGAATTAAGACAGTCAAGGATTACGGGGTTAAAGCAGCTAAGTAGCATGGAGTTAAAAGATTAGCTGTTATAGGTACAGCAGGTTCAAGGAGCTGAATGGTCTATTTCTAGTTATATTTGTGCCCTGTGAATTTGCAGTTTGGCTGCCCTCTCTTGCGTGACTAGTTTGTTTAACCTGATCCTTAGATTTGGGGCAGCATGGTTGGGGAGCCTGTTAGCTCAACGTCTTTACAGTATCAGTGATTGGAACCGGGGTCAGAATCCCATGCAATCTGTAAGGAGTTTGTAAGCTCTCCCATCATCTGCATGAGTTTTCCCCGGGGGCTCTGGTTTCCTCCCACCACTCGAAACATACTGGGGCTGTAGGATAATTGGGTGTAAATGGGCGGCATGGACTTGTGGGCCGAAATGGCCGTTACTCTGCTGTACGTCTAAATTTATCCATTGCATTCACCGCTTCAAGCCGGCAGCTCGTTCGACACTGCCAGCACTCTCTGTGTGGAGACATTTCCCCCTAAACATTTCCCCTTTCACTCTTAACCCATGTCCTCTGGTTTGTATCTCACCTACCCTCAGTGGCAAAAAAGCCTGCTTGCATTTACTCTATCGATACCCCTCACAATTTTGTATATCAAATCTCCCCTCATTCTTCTGCGCTCTGGGGAATAAAATCCTCACCTGTTTAACTCAGTTGGATGATACACAGTCAAAACCCATTTTTCCAACTTGCCTTCATTTGCCTTGATGTCCTCAGCTTAAAGTAACCTGGTTGGCTGAATAGTTTGCACAACAGTGTTAGTGCGCCAGAGACCAGGACTGGGTTTCAAATCCTGCGCTGTCCGTCAGGAGTTTGTGCTTTCTCCCTGTGTTTGCGTGGGATTCCTCTGGGTGTTCTGGTTTCCTCCCACCCTCCAAAATGTACCAGGGGTTGTCGGTCAAATAGTGTGTGGACCAAAAGGGCCTGTTGCCATGCTTTGTGAATGACTAAAGAAAGACAAGCAATTTAATTCTGGGATTTTTATTAACAATTGCAAATTGCCTCCTGGCCTATTTTGTGTGGGGTGGAGGAGTGGGCAGTGAAATCGAACAGATTAGTGAGCCTGGAGTTGTACGTAAGTCAGTCCATGTAAGGACAGTAGATTGATACACAAACGTGCTGGAGAAACTCAGCAGGTCACACAGCGTCCATGGGAAGCAAAGGTATATCACTGCCAAACGTTTCGGGCTTGAGCTCTTCATCAATGTATGAGCAAAAAGCAGACAGTGCCTGAATATAAAGGTGATGGGAGGAGGGGATAGCTTTCTGAATGGAAGGGGAAGCCCATGAGGAGCTGAAGGGAAAAGAGAAAGGCCATCAACTCAGCCTTTACCCACATCTCCTCCATTTTCCACACATCAGCTCATAACTTGACTCCAGCCTAAAGCATTGGTTACCCTTTACTTCCCATGGGCACTGTGTGGCCTGCTGAGTTTCTACAGCACCTCTGCGCACTGCAGTTGATCCCAGTATCTGTTTAGCAAGGACATTAGATTTTGTCCCTGAAACCATGTGTATAAGAGTGTCCAAGGGTTTTATTATCACGGTTAATGAATCATAGAGAGATGCAGTATTGAAACAGACCATTCATCCCACCAGGTCCATACTGACCGGACTAAACCTATTTTAATCACCCATGTTTCCATCAGCATGGGTACAGTTACAATGGTCTAAAAATGGTTTGGAAGATGTGGGCCAAACATAGGCAAATGGAACCAGCCTAGGTCACCGAGGAGGACTCTCTGACTCTCTCCCCACCCCCACATTCTACCACTCACCACCATACAGTGGGGAGTGCACTGACCTGCGCGCTTGTGGGAAGCGAGGATTCCCCCCCCCCAAGGCGGGACCCACGCAGTCACGAGGTGGACATGCCAACTCCCAGTGGTTGGTGCGGTCAGGATTGAAGCTGGGTCACTGGAGTTGAGAGGCAGCGTCTCATCAAGCTGAGTGATGGTGCCATTCCAAGTGAGAACACCCGAGAAGAAAAACCAGATTTATCCACCCCGCCCCCCCCCCCCCCGCCTCTTTCTTCAACGCGGTTATTCTGCTCCTTGTGGTTGGATGGTGCGAGGGTGACTGGCTTTTGTTTTCTTTACCTGTTACACAGGGTGTGAGCGGAGGAGTGTTGAGAGGAGCGGGGAAGCAAAAGCTGGGTGCCATCGCTAACATCGTTGGATTCTATGCGATCTCATATCCCATTGGAATCCCCCTGATGTTTGCCAAAAAACTTGGAATATGGGGTAGGAAATTATACCGCACTCCCTCCTGCTTCCATCCACCCATCATCTCCTCCCCATCTGGTTCTACCTATCACCTTCCAACCTCTGGCCTACTCCCACCTCCCCTGCTTTTTATTCTTGAAGTAACTGCAATTATGAACGTTAAACCTCTGGTGTCGACTTTTATTATTGACCAACTAAGTTTCTGGTCAGTTGTGACCCATGGGATGTTGATGGTGAGAGATTCAGTAAGAGTCATGGAAGATCAAGGACTGATGGTGATGTCAAAGTCTGCCTGTGCTGTAAGGAAACAAACAGCACCAACTAGCAGAACTGATTAAATGTACACAGTTTCTTTATTCACCTTGGTAATGCAAGCAAGAGTAAGGGGATGATAAGAGAATGTTTGTAACTCGTTCTCTACACTAAAGCCCCAGCTCGAAGCTTCAGAGTGTTCGTGCTCCTTTTGGGCAGGGATCTGCATGAGACCCTTACAGGTTTCACACAAGTTACACACACCTGACAATTTTGTGTTGACAATAATATGTTACCCTGTGATGTTGAGGATTGTCTGGGAAATGTCAGTGTCCCTAACTCGAGGTATATTGACATTCTTGTGGAATTGGCTATTATCTCACTACGACAAACAGAAGGTCGTGTTAAGAAAACAGTGATGTTCCCACCAACTCAGAAGCAGCTGCTGTACTTTCTCTCTCAATTCATTAACCCTTTGTTAAGCATATTCATTAAATATATCCTTTCACATTAAACTCCACACTGGTGTAACATAAATGTTTATCGCTACTTCATACTTGTCCCTGGAATGTTGGCTGCTTCACTTTGAAAGTTGCAATGCAACTAAACATCTTGTGATAATTTGTAAACGTCCCACTTCACACCAAGCAATGGAAGTTTTTGAAGCCCTTGAGGAATGAGTGTGGTGAGAATGATACCCAAGGAATTTCTGCAACAGTGCTTTCAAAAGTCCAAGACTGCCTGCCTCCACACTGAACTCTATCTGCCACACTCAGCTAACTTTTCCCTCTCAATAACTAACGACATCCTTGGTACAGCAAAACCCCTGGTATCCGGCACTTCTGGGGCCAGATAAGTGATGTTTCCATTTGCTTGAGATTGTGTGTTGCGTGATTGGCGAACTAACCGCATTAAACTTCCATATGTTTTTTAACCTATTTATTTTCCGTGACTTTTGACCGGTTGCTTGAGGCTGCCGGTTGCATGAATTACGGATTAACTGTCCCTTCTTCTGCCTTGACGTACAGCACCAATTTAATGTGGATCAGCCATTCTCAACCATTTTTTGGCTACGGCCCCCTGAGGAACCTGCTCAAAGTTCATGGGCCCTTCAAGTCAAGTTTTGGGTTTGTCCTACCAGCGACATAAAAAATTTTACGTTATGTGAGTCTTGTAAAAGAAAACAAGGCTTTTACTTAAATGTGGCGCCCGGGGTGGGGGGGTGTCCCCAATAGAGCCCCCATTGAGAACATCTGCTGTAGATTGGTGTATCTTGATTACCTATTTGGTTGAATCAAGGAAGAATTTTGGTGCATCTGTTCAGAGTGCAATAAAAAGAATCTCAAGGTTATATGTGATGTCTTGTATGTACCCTGATAATAAATATAAGCTTTGAACTACTCTTCCACTTCCCTCTCAGTTCCAATGCATGGTATTGACACAATATCCATACTCACCGTTTGCCCCCGAAAGTGCTGTGTTTTTCCAGTGTTCTAGATTGTTCCAGATTCCAGCATCTGCTGCCTCTTTTGCCTTTCGTTATTTTGTCACATGCTTCATTATCCTCAGCTACCTTCCAGTCGTCACCGTGTGCCTTGCCCGGTCCCCCTAACAGTCAGAGAAAGCGGTGCAACAGAGAATCCCTTCAGAGTCGCTGAGCGTCCGTGGATTCGCCCCCAGCGCTTCCGCAGCCTCTGCAGCTGCACAGACTTACTGTTTGATCCATCGGCCGCCCGAGCTCCGGGTCCAAACCGCTGCCAGTCAGCACCCTGAGAACCCTTCTTGCCCTCAGCGGCCCCTTGAATCCCGGTTCCGATACCTAGCTCCCATGAGCCAGTGTTCAGCAGGGTGAAAGTAAATAATCAGAGACCCTGGAGTACTGCAAGCTTTCACACGTCTCTAGTCCATGACACAGTTGATCAAACTGTTTCCTGTGATCATCTGCTCTTCCATCTTTTGTGGGGGGTACAAGGTATGGAGGGGAGATGTGGGGGGGTGGGAGGAGAGGGAGTGGTTGGCCTGTGTCACTGTTTGATTCTTCCATTGGGGAAATAATTGGGGAAAATATTTTTTTTTATATTTGATTATGTTTTCCATGTACTGACAGTGCTGTTGTTATCTTGCAGGTTATTGGATTGGGATGATCTGCTGTGTTGTCCTGCAGTTTGTTTTCTTTCAGGCAGTGATATACAAGTTAAACTGGAAGAAGGCATCCGATCAGGTAGGTGAAGAAAGTTGGCCCATGGCCAATTATTTTTCTCCTCTCCTTCCTCCCCTGTCCTTTCACACAATGCATGACTCCCGGCTCGGATCCCGCATTTATGATCTGCCTCTTGAACCTCTATCAATGCCGCAGGTCATCCGTCACCGGTGGGGGGAGGGGGTATCTAAGGGAACTTTGCAGTTCTTGTCAACACCTCGCAATGGGTGGTCATTCCCCGTCCAATTCCCTTGCCAACATGTCTGCCCATGATCTCGTGCACTGCCAGACTGAGACCACCCACAAATTGGAGGAACAGCACCTCAACTTCCGTCTGGGCGCCCTCCAACCGAAGACATTAATATGGACTTTCCCAGTTTCTGTTAGCCCACCACCCCCCAACCCTCATGTCTCCTTTATCTCTCTTTCCTTTTCCCCAGCTCTGCATTCACAGAGCTATCCCCTCCCCGATTAATTCTCACCTTTCTTCTCCTGTCCCATCCATGTCTAACTATTACCTTTTGTCTATTGGTCCTTCCCTTCTCCCTCAGCCTTTTTTTTCTCTCAGGTGCCTTCCTGCTTTTTGCTCGTACCTTGAAGAAGGCCTCAGACTCTGCTTTAAAGTAAAAATCCCTGTTATCTGGAATTCAAGCAACCGGCAAAAAAATCACAGAAAATAAATAGGTCAGTTGGCCAGTCACGCAACATCCAATCTCAAACTACGGGCAAATTCACGAATCTGGCATCTACCAATCCCCATAGGCTTTTACTTTCTCTTCTGGACACTGCGAGACCTGCTGAGTTTCTCCAGCATTTCTATTTTCACCTGGGCTTGGACTGTTCACTCCTGCAATGCACATCAGACCTCAAGCACATTCCCCTAGGAGGGGCCCACTACTAAACCTCCAGCAAACACCTGACAGCCCATTGGGAGGCAGGAGGACCTCTGCACCAAGGGAGAAAGAGTTCCCTCTCCAGGCCCATGGTGGTCACTGAAGGCACCTCTGTGTTTTGTTCACAGGCTCTGATTAACGCAGGTGTAAAGAAAGATGTGGACTCCTCTTGCAGGGCTTCAAATGGTCAGACGGAGGCCATTTCTACAGGTGTGAAGTTCATGACATCTTTTAACTGTCTGAATTTAAAAAAAGAAGAAACCTTGTCTGATTTTTTTTACACACAAGTATACTGGAGAAAGAAACTCAGTGAGACACGCAGCATTCTTTATGTACATACCAGCCCTGGGTGTATTTGAGGCAGAGATTGATAGGTTCTTGATTAGCCAGGGCATCAAAGGTTATTGGGAGAAGGCCAGACAGTTTGTAATGTGTATCAATGATTTGGATGATAATGTGGTAAATTGGATCAGGAAGTTTTCAGATGACACTAAGATTGGAGGTGTGTGGACAGCGAGGAAGGTTTTTGAAGCTTGCAGAGGGATCTGGACTAGTTGAAAAAATGGGATGAAAAATTTAATGCAGACAAGTGTGATGTGTTGCATTTTGGAAGGACAAACCAAGAAAGGACACACACAGTAAATAGTCGGGCACTGAGGAGTGTGGTAGAACAGAGGGACCTGGGAATACAGGTACATAATTCCCTGAAAGTGGTGTCACAGGTGGATAGGATTGTAAAGAGAGCTTTGGCACATTGGGCTTCATAAATCAAAGTATTGAGTCCAGGAGTTGGGATGTTATGTTAAAGTTGTTTAAGACATTGTTGAGGCCAAATTTGGAATATTTGTGTGCAGTTTTGGTCACCGAACTACAGGAAAGTTATCAATAAGAGTGCAGAGAAGATTTACTAGGATATTGCCCAGACTTCAGGAACTGAGTTACAAGGAAAAGTTAAGCAGGTGAGGACTTAATTCCCTGGAGTGTAGAAGAATGAGGGGAGATTTGATAGAGGCATTTAAAATTATGAGGGGGATAGACAGATTAAATGCAGGTAGGCTTTTTCCACTGAGGGTAGCTGAGACACACTCCAGAGGAAATGGGTTAAGGGTGAAAGGGGAAAAGTTTAGAGGGAACTTCTTCACACAGAGAGTAGTGGGAGTGTGGAACGGGCTACCACGTCAAATGGTGAATGCGGGCTCAATTATAACATTTAAGAAGAATTTGAAAGGTACATGGATGGGAGGGTTATGGAGGGCTATGGACTGGGTGCAGGCCAGTGGGACAAGGCAGAAAATTAGTTTGACATGGACTATAAGAGCCAAAGGACCTGTTTCTGTGCTGTAATGTTCTATGGTTCTATGTTTGTGATGGCCTGACTGGCATTTACAATGAATTTCTTGCAGTCTTTATTATCGCCGAACCCTTTTTTGTTAGGCATTTGATCTCTGTAAAGAATATGGGGTCACTAAAGCAACCTTTTTCCTTCCGAGTGCAGCAGTGAACTTATAAATTTTCAATGGCATTTTACGTTACAGAAGTGTATTCAGTAAACATTGCGGTCATCGACGTTAGTCCAGTGGAGATAACCACGGAACAACTACGAGAGGAAACATCTAGCCCAAAAATGAGTGCCAGCACCACTCCCCCAACACTAACAGTGAAACAGCTGATTGTACGCCGGGGTCTCGCCTTTCTCTTGGGATTACTGATTTTGGCCACTGGGCTGCTGTTGTCACAGATGTTATAGCCCCCCCCCCCTTTGAGCATCAGAGAGAAAAGCAGGGGTCTTGGTTCCTTTGGAGAGTGAGGAACATCAACGCAAGGCATTGAACAGTTTACTAAGGGAGACAAGGAGAGCATGGCCCAGATTGTCAACAAACAGAACTGCCACCATTTCAATTCCCCGCCCTATTCTGATACCGTCCATGGTCTCATGCACTGCAGACTGAGACCACCCGCAAATTGGAGGAACAACACCTCAACCTCCATATGGGCGCCTCCAACCGGATAGCATTAACGTCAACTTCTCCAATTTCTGTTAAACTCTCCTCTTCTTTCCCCCGTCACCTTTCCCCCAGCTCTGTGGTCTCTCTTCCCTTTTCCCTCAGTCTCCTTTCACAGAGCCAAAATCAATCCTCACCTTTCTTCATATCTAATTAACACCTTTTGTTGGTCTGGACTCCTCTCCCTACCAGTCTTTATTCTGACGCTTTCATGTTCTTTGCTTCAACCTTGACGAAGGTATCAGGCCCGAGACATCTGTCGTATCTTGACCTCAATGGACACTGTGGGACTGGCTGAGTTCCTTCAGCATTTCTGTGTTTTGTCACCAATATCATTGCCAAACTGTTCCAAACAGCCCTCGATGGCCTGTTAACCTTCCAGTTGGAAGCTAAGGTGAGGAGGGAGGTCAATTTTATCTTCAGCAGCGTCGACAGTATCTGGCTCATTATTAAACCCTCCACCTTTTTAAAGGAGAGCACCTGTTCGCCCGTCTTCATTGAGGATCTCCTAAGGATTGAAAATGAAACGACATCCCTTCTTACTGCCTGAGCTTACATTCAATCCAATAATGATTGAAAAAGAAACCTGGAAATACCATTATTTTGGTACTGCCCCCCCCCACCCCCCAATACATGCCTCCCACAGACTGAGCTTTGGTTTGAATTTGTACATGACCATTGAAGTGCACTATTGAGAGAATGTATCTGACAAGTGTGAAAGTGGTCTCCAGGTCCTCAACTATCATTGGAACAAATAAAAATTCATGCCAATTGTTTCTTCTTCCATTTCCATGAGCATTATTTATTTATAACCCTGCCGTTTTTACACAGAGCCTCCGTTAACAAGTAAAGCATGAAAGTCTGCAGATTTAAGTAGGTCAGACAGTGGACTTTATATAGTAAAGATACATAACCAAGGTCTTGCTGAAGGGTTGGTGATGTATCTTTATCCTTTGCTACATAAAGTGCACTGTTTAACCTGCTAAGTGTCTCCAGCATGTTTTTATGTGTCTGATAAGATCAGATCTGAATGCAGAAGTTTAAGAGCATGAATATGAATGAGATTTTCTGATCTAAGGCCTGGTCAGTACTTGGAGGTTTCTGTAGCCGCTTCCAGGTGGCCAGAATACCCGACTGTAAAACCGCCTATTCAACCCCAATGCGGCTGTCAGGTGGCCACCTGAAAGTGGAGAACCCGGCCAGGAGGAGCTCTTAACTAACCCTCCTCCTGTAGATATATTCTCCGGCTCACAGAATTCCCTCATTGCACCTGAAAGCAGCACTGGGATTACGGCCACAGTCCACAAGAGCCGGCGTTTGCTCGGACGTGGCCCTCCTTCAGCCGGCATGTTCAGTTGACAGGAAGGCTTCTTCTCCGCGGCCACCTGAACGTCGCAGCTACACTCGCCCAGCCGTGTCTGACGGCGCATTATCTGCGCCCGAGCACCTGAAAGCAGCTTGTGAGGGGAGCTGGTCAAAGTGTCAACTCTCTATCTGCCTTACATTAGGCAAAAGTTAAAGAATTTCATGTTTGTTACATTTTAAATATAGTATTATGTGACAATAATGGAACCTTTATCAGGGATGTGAGGGAGCAATATAAATGTGAATCCTTTGTGTTGTGTTGACATCTAGTTGTTTCCAAAAATGCACCCAGGCATGTAAACCTTTTGAGTGCCCACTCCAGATACTGGGTTCAAGTCAAATTTATTGAATTGAAAACACCGTTCTCCTGTTCTCAGTGCAAAACACGCACACACGCAACCAGACTTAGCACATGTGCGGATAAACAAAAAATATGCAGGACAAGTATTCATCTATATGAATGTGAGTCTCGGACGGTTAGTGTGAACAGTTCCTTTGGTCCTTCAGCATTCTCACTGGCCGTGGGAAGAAGCTGTTCATCAGCTGTTCCTCAGCCTGGTGGTACTCCTGCATCTCTTCCCCAATGGGAGTAGCTGAAAGATGCTGTGTGCGGGGCGGAAGGGGCCCTCAATTATTTTCCACGTCCTCTTCAGACAGTGATCCTGGTAGATCATGTCAATGGGCGGGGTGGGGGAGCAGGGTGGGAGACTCCAGGGAAGCAATCCATCATTGCATACTTCCACTGAAGAATGATACTCAAAGGCATCGCAGGCCTGTGCCTTGCCGTTCAGCTTGGATAATCATATCTCTCCATCCGTCATGATATCTGAGCCTCTGAACTGTAGTTGTTGCCTCTTCTCCTTTGGTGAAGGCTCCATCTTTGAGTTGAGACCGTAGTCATGTTGAAAGATACTGAAGTGGTTTCCAATCGCCTTCTTCAGTTGCAGTATTCGTACTGAACCCTGGCCATTGATCAGCAGATTCATCCGCCTGGCGCTTTTAGTTTTACGACCGTAAATTCCAATTTGTAGAATCTGCCTGTAAAAACCATCCACCATCTGCGATCCATGGCTTCACGTGACCCTGACTGGGAGGCTGAACAGGTACGACACCTTGCTCAAGGCTGTCAAATGGAAGGAGCGCCTTACACCTTCTTTTGTCGAGCAATTGGGCAGCACTGACATCATATAGACTGTGGATAGACACTTCCACTGAGGGAGGTGAGATACAAACCAGAGGACATGGGTTAAGGGTGAAAGGGGAAAGGTTTAGGGGGAATTTCTTCACACCAAGAGCGTTGGAGGTGTGGGACGAGCTTCCAGCTGAAGTGGTGAATGCAGGCTTAATTTTAACACGAGCGGAATTTGGACAGGCAAATGGATGGGAAAGGTGTGGAGGGTCAATGGGGCAAGGCAAAAAAAAAAGGTCCAGCACAGACTAGAAAGGCCAAAGAGGCTTGTTTCTTTGCTGTAATGCTCTATGAGGGCTCATCTCTGCCTCTCACAATTTTAAACATTTATATCTGGTCACACCCTCACCTTTCGATGCTCTGCAGAAAACAACTCCAGTTTGTCCAACCTTTTCTCGTGGCTCATATCCTCTAATCCAGACAACCTTCCAGTGAACCTCTTCTGACCTCTTTCCACGTCCTTGCTAATTGAGAAAAGAACCAGTTTGGAGCCTCTGAGTAGTGATCTCGGGTTCCTTGCCTGCATGGGCAGTTGGAAACAGCTCTGTTCAGAACCTCTCGTACGTCAAACACTGAAAAATAACACAAAAATGTAACCACAAAAAAAATTTGGGAACAGAACAAGAAATTGATTTGTGAACTCTTCCAACAGCTAGCACAAGCATGATGGTCTGAATGACCTCTCTCTCTAGGACCTTGTGATCCAGGATAAATAATTAGTGGTCATGGTTTTAATTTTTCTTACTTTGTGAACACATTAGTGGTTTAAAATGTCAGTTAAGCGATTTGTGACTTTTTTCTTTTGGCTGTAGCAAAATAAACTATAATCATTCTAAAGTACATCTTAAACTTTAACTGCAGTCATGATGAAAATATTCTTAGATCAAGAAAATGCTAAACTGGTGTTTAAAAAAAATCAGACATTTTCTCAGTCCATTTCAATCTATTTAATAATTAATCCAGCGTTTCATCTATAATGCAGGGAGTGAAATCCCAATTTGAAGGCAATTTCACAGAATCAGAGATTGGTTGTAGCAGGCAAGGAGGCCACTTGGCCCATTGAATTGGTCTTGGTTTCATAAGAACAGGAGCAGGATTTGGCCATCCGGCCCATCGAGCCTGCTCTGTCATTCAATATGATCTGATGATCGGCTCATCTCCACTGACCTTTTCCCCAGATCCCTTAATTCCCCTGCGATGTAAAAATCCATCCAACCTTGTCTTAAATATATTTACTGAGGTCATCTCCACCACTTAAATGGGCAGCGAATTCCACAGATTCACCACCCTCTGGGAAAAGCAGTTCCTCCTCATCTCCATCCTAAATCTACAACCCTGGGTCTTAAGGTTATGTTCCATTGTTCTAGTCTCTCCCACCAATGGGAACGACCTCTAACTTAACCATATAACCATATAACCATTTATGGAGCGGAAACAGGCCATGTTGGCCTTTCGAGTCCGCACCGGTTATTTGTTGATTGTCTGTCTGTAATCCACTACCATGCGCAGTTTTTCTCCTGACTTTACTTCAACCACCTGGGCTCTCCAGGGGCTGATGGTCTGCTCTATGATGCCCTCCTGTAGAAACTTGCGGACCTCTGTGATTTTATATCTTTCATAATTTTATACATTTCTATAAGATCCCCTCTCATTCTTCTAAATTCCCAGATGACGCAATCTCTCCTCATAGGCTAAACCCCCTCATCTCTGGAATCAACCTGCTGAACCTCCTCCGTACTGCCTCCAAGGCCAGTCCATCCTTCCTCAAGTCAGGAGACCAGAACTGCGCTCAGTTCTCCAGATGCGGCCTCACCACCACTTGGTTTGTCCCATCCTTCCCTATTGCCTTGCAAGTACATCCCAATGATCTTGCGAACACCTCTGCGATGTATCCAGAGTCGGCGTCAGAATGAGTCTAATCGAGGGCATTAGAGTAAACGTGGGGTGGGGATGGGGGGGTGCACAAACTGACATTTGAAAATTCACTCAGCTGGGGAGTGTGGTGAGCCATACCTGCCATGAACCTCCTCTGTCCGCCCCTCCCTCCGATGTAAGTGTGTGGAGATGCTAGCAGTGTGGATGGGGGGGACACAATAATTCTCGGGGGGTGGGGGGGGAAATGCCTGCAAGTGTCCTCCCTTTGCTGTGGATGTATCCTTGAATTCTGCTGTGGTTCTGTTCAAATTCTTCTTCCAATTACAGTTCCAGGAGCTTCAAATGAAGGTGGTTTTTATTCCAACTCTAACACCTTTTATAGAGTCAGAATCATCGAGCTGCTTAGCATGGCAACAGGCCATTCAGCTCACCATATCCATGCTCACCATGTTGTCCATCTGAGCTTGCCCCATATCCCTCTAAACCATTCTCAGCCTTTTTGGCCCCCTTGCGGACCCTTGCTGAAAATTTATGGGCCCCCTTTTCCTGTGAAGCATGTACTGACAATAACCACACTAGCAGTGAGAGGATAAGACAGCTTTAATAAACTAATATGTACACTATGCCTGGAAGGCTAGACTGTAGCTCTGGACTGCTTTATATACAAGGTCACCGGGATGACCCCTGGTGACCTAGTGGTGTAATTAAATCTCACCACAAAGCAGTCAGGTTTCTTTCGTACTTCTCTCCTACACAAAATAAAACATAAAAACGCCCTCACCCCCCCCCCCACCGTGGAGAATGTCTACTTTAAATGTCCCTATTGGACTACACCCCCCCCCCCCCACCCCCACCCTGCCAACGCATTCCCAGCACTCTCTGTGTTAAAAAACAATTCTGACGTCTCCCCGAAACTTTCCTCCACTCACCTTAAACCAGTGTCCTCTGGTATTGGCGACTATCACCCCGGGAATAAGGGGCTGGCTCTTCACCCTATTGAAGCCCCTCACAACCTGAGATACCTCTATTAACTAACGTCCCATCATTCGTCGGTCCAAAGACAAAATCCATAGCTAGCTCTGACCACCTTGTTTCATCAGAAACGTTCTCCAATCCAGGCAATTCCTGGTGAATCTCCTCTGCCCCCCCTCTAAAGTGTCTATGTCCTTCCTATAATGAGGCAACAAGTTCCAAGAGAAAGGGTCTTTAGTTGTACATCCACTGGAGAGGCTTTTCCGTCAAGTAACGTGGGAACACTCACCCTCGAGATAACAGTCTGCACTGCCCTGCAAAACTCTTACTGGAAGTGTCCACGGCAATCAGCATGATTCCTGACACAGAGTTCGGCTCAGGGAGAACTCCCAACCCTGTAACTCCCATTTCTACCCCCGACCCAAGATCCACAGACCCATTGTGTTCCTGCCCCACCGAATTGATGTCTGCTTTACCTTGACTCTGTTTTGTCCCACCTGGTCCAGTCCCTCCCCACCTACATCTGGGACACCACACCCCCTCCATCACTTCAACAACTTCCAGTTCCCTGAACTTGATCGCCACATATTTACCATGGACATCCCATCGCTTTACACCTCCACCACCCCCCCCCCCCCCCCACAGCCCCATACTGAAGGCCTCAAAGCCCTTTGTTTCTTTTTGGACAATTGACCCAACCAGCCACTCTCCACCACCCCCTCCTCCATCTGACACTGCTCAGCAGTATTGGTGGCCCCGCACTAAATGGTGATTCATCTCGTCAGCGCACTTTCCAACACTTTGCACCATGGTGTGTTGGGGAAGACCTTAAGGAGGGTCATGGATAAGGCAAAAAGTCATCATCTTTAGGAATCTAAAATGAGAGGAGACAGATTTATGAATTTAAGTGGGTGGATGGATCAGCTCAGGATTGGAATGGTAGAACAGGCTCAGTGAAGCAATGGGGGCCACCTTCTGCTCCAAAATCTTTATATCTTGTGTCCTGAGGGACATCCTCTTCACACAGAGGGTGGAGGGAACACGGAACGAGCTGCCAGAGGAAGTGGTAGAGGTGGGGTCAATTGTCAAGTCAAAAAGATGTGTAGACAGGTACAGGGATAAGACATGTTAAGAAGGATATCAAGTTCAAGTTCATTATTTATAAGGCACATTTTTTTCAACTTGCATTGACCAAAGACAATTGATTGAAACTAGTGCAACTATTTACAGAACAATGGATTAAGGCATTATAAATAGACCACAATTGCAGTGAATAGTGTAACACTGTTGTAGATTAGGAACGTACAAAGGGTTTCAGTCGTTGAACGCTAAGGACAGAAGGTATGTTTTTAACCTGGATTTAAAGCAGTTGAGGGAAGGGGCTAGTTTAATGGTCAGGGGGAAATGCTGTCCCACGATTTGGGGACCGCAACTGCAAAGGCCCGGTCTCCCCTTTATCCAAGCTTAGTGCAAGGAACGGCCAGGCGTACTGCAGGAGCTGATCTGAGCTGCTTGGGAGCGGAGTATATGGGGCGGGGGGGGGGGGGGGGGGTGGACAAAGTCATTGAGGACCTTGTATGTAAATAGCAGCGGTTTGAAGTCGATTCTGAGCCACACCAGCAGCCACTGGAGGGCAGCTAGAATTGGGGTGATGTGGTCCCTCTTTACAGCACCTGTCAGGACCCTAGTGGCAGCATTCTGAACCAGTTGGAGGCAGATTAGGGAGGACTGGCTAATCCCAGTGTATAGAGAGTTACCCCAGATGTGAGAAGATATAGACCAAATGCAAGGAAATGGACACGTTGGGCTGAAGGGTCTATTTCCCCACTGTAGAAAACTCCATGGCTATATTTGAAAATTTTGTCATTGTTAATAATTCTTAGTGTGCACCACGCTGTACTTTGGATTTTCTCAGTAACAGTAGTTAAGGTTGACTGAATGGACCTTGCAATTTATCTGGTGAACGATCGTGTTGCTTTAGCAAGGCCGTATTCACCGGGGTTTACACAATCCTTGAACCATGAGAAAGTTCACAGCTACAAGCTCTCCTGAGCTTGTCCAACTCCAGTGAAAGGTCCAGCATGTGGAGCCAGGCGGCACGAAGTCACGTACTTTGTCAATAATTACATCGAACTTCGGTCAATGACCCTGAACACTGAACAAAGGCAGCTGTGGCCTTGAGTGGTTCTGCACTCCAGAAATGTTGGAGTCAAACTAGAGGAGATTTGTTTGGGGTGAGGGGGAAGAGATTTACAAGAGATAGAAGGAGAGCTTTCTTCACATCGAATGTACTGCCTGGGGAAGAGAGCGATGGAACTGGTCACAGTCAAATCAAATTTATTGTCATCTGATTGTACAAGTAGAACCTGAGGAAACAGTGTTCTCCGGTCCAAAACACGCAGACACACAGCCAGACATAACACACCACACATACAGACATGACAGAATGGCCACTCCCTGGCCTTCTCCCCGAAACCCTCGATGCCCTGACTATGTAAATGGAGCATGCTAAAAATGTCAGGAAATCACAAAAATAGGTTATATCTCAAAAAAGATGCGTGATACGAAAATTTTTAAAGTGATTTTCGTGATCAGCAGCCAAAAATCCCTAAAATACACCCAAAAGTGTTCAGGAAGCAAAATCTATGTTGTCCAGTGTAATCAAACCCTTGGAGTGGAGGAATATTTTGATGAATTTGCATTCCCCTCCCTCTGAGGCCAGTGTTCCCTGTGGAACCCGGACTGCTCCAACTTGGCACTTTGCAATGCCGTAGTTTTATGCCTTGGAGTGAAGCCCAAGATGCTGTGATTGTGGTCAAAGCACAGAAATGCCGGAGGAACTCAGCCGGTCTCGCAGCATCCACAGGAGGTAAAGGTAGAATGTTTGGGACAAAGACACTATTTTCTTTGATTTGTCCCTGTGCTCCACAGTTTTAAATTTGCAATCAAACAATTCTCGTATGATTTATAACGACATTGAAGGATGTCACTCATCACAGAATTTCCACACACACTGTTCCCAGTTTCACAGCCAATTCCCAAGCCAGGTTAATAGTTGCCTTAAACTTCATCTTGGGCGAGTCTGCCTGGAAACCCAGCAGTTACCAGGTTGCACCAGGCGGTGGCAGCATTGGCTAGGTTTAAATGTCTCTGAACTGCATTCCATTGGGTGATTTTACTTGGCTTGAGAGCAGCCCATGGTGGGCTCACATAATGTCCAATTGCAGTGTGACTACACCCTTGCCCTGCCTTGATTGTGTCGCTGGACTATTGGGGCTCTTTGTGCGTATTGGGCAGGCAAAGGAAAGATTTTTATGTATTTTAATTTTATATAGTCAACAACGAATGGAATCTGAAGCTTTGAATCACAGGGTCCTGATTTCTGATCTGACTTCAACACAAGGTCCAGGCTAATGCAAAGGATGGTCACATTGTCAATGCTCATAAGAAATAGGAGTGGGAGTCGGCCATCCAGCCATCAAGCCTGCTCCGCCATTCGATGAGATCATGGCTGATCTGACGACAGGCTCATCTCCATCTACCTGCCTTTTCCCTGGATCTCTTAAATCCCTTACTACATAGAAATCTATCCATGCTTGTTGTAAATGGATTTACTGAGGTGGCCTCCCCTGCTTCAATGGGCGGTGAATTCCACAGATTCACCACCTTCTGGGAAATGCAGTTTCTTCTCATCTCCGTCCCTGAATCTTGAGGCTGTGTCCCCTGATTCTGGTCTGAGTCCACTCTCTCCAATCAAGCTATAAAGTGGACTGGGATTATCTAGCCACCTACCCACAAGGGGGCACGCCAGGTTTCCGCGAAGCTACCACAGCGCCAGCAACCCAGGTTCGAATCTGGCCCTGTCTATAAGGAGTCTGTGTGGGTTTCCTCCGGGTGCTCTGGTTTCCTCTCACCTTCCACAAACATGCAGGGTTGGTAGGTTAATAGGGTGTAATTAGGCGGCACAGGTTTCATGGGTCAGAAGGACGTTTTCCTGAGCTGTATTTGTTGAAATTAAAATCTATGAAAGCTATCAACTGCTAAAAGGTCTCAGTGGGACAGGAAGCATCCTTGGGGAGAAATGGTCAGTTGAAATTTTGGGTTCTATTTAAACAAACAGCACGGTAACAGGCCATGCTGCCCAATTATACCCAACCCCCCATATGGTTTTGGAATTGCCTTCTTCCTGGTGTAAGGCAGACAAAGATTCGCCATTAGTGTTGCCCAGAGCCCCTTAAAGTACGAGAGAAAGAGAAGTGAAAGAGAGTCCCTTCAGAGTCACTGATTGTCCATAGATTTGTCTCCAGCGTCCTCCCGCGGTCTGTGCAACCGCACAGATTCCATCAGCGACCTGAGGTCCAGATCCAACCTCTCCCACCTTTTGTGCCGTCCCCAGCCCACCTCCCACTTTCCTAATGGCACTTGCAGTTGAAGATGGTCCTTCCCATCACGCACTCCACTTGGTGGGTCCGTTTGTATCAGTGCACTACACTGAGTCGCACCCTACTGCGCTCCAAGCCTGCTCCCCGATCCTGGTCGGGAGGGAGGTGGCACCAAGAGACTGGGCTCACAGTTCTCAGCTGTGTGATGTATGGCCAATGGCTGTGAGACTGGACCCAGCGTTTTCTGCCCTCTGGCCACTGCTCTCCCATTGTCCTGGAAACAGCCCTTCCCTTCCAGCACCAACCAAATGCTGTAACACTGTTCTTTTTTTTAAATTTTTTATTTTTCACACTAAAAACCACATTGCTCAAGATACATACATTTTTCTTTTCATATATATACAGTGTCGTTTTCTCCCCCCCTCCCTCTTCCCATCCCACCCTCCCTACCTCCCCTCCCATTCATTTAAAGTACAGAATCTAAGATACATTAAACCCGTCAAACAATGTTGTCACTCAATAAAAATAAACAAGAAATTCCACTGAGTCAATTCTTTTCATTTCCTTCTCCTTCTGTCATTTTAGGTGGTAGATGTCCCCGGTAGGCTTTCTCTATTGTGTTTCATGTATGGCTCCCATATTTGTTCAAATATTGTAATATTCTTTCTTAAATTATATGTTATTTTTTCTAATGGAATACATTTATTCATTTCTATATACCATTGTTGTATTCTCAAGTTATCTTCTAATTTCCAGGCTGACATAATACATTTTTTTGCGATAGCTAGGGCTATCATAACAAATCTTTTTTGTGCACCATCCAAATCAAGTCCAAATTCTTTGTTTTTTATGTTACTTAGGAGGAAGATCTCTGGGTTTTTTGGTATATCGCTTTCTGTGATTTTATTTAATATCTGGTTTAGATCTTCCCAAAATTTTTTCACTTTCTCACATGTCCAGATTGCATGAATTGTTGTTCCCATTTCCTTTTTACAACGAAAACATCTGTCAGATACTGTTGGGTCCCATTTATTTAACTTTTGAGGTGTAATGTATAGCCTGTGTATCCAGTTATATTGTATCATACGTAACCTCGTATTTATTGTATTTCTCATAGTTGCAGAGCATAACTTCTCCCATGTTTCATTCTTTATCTTTATGTTTAAATCTTGTTCCCATTTTTGTCTAGTTTTACCATTTGTTTCCTCATTCTCCTTTTCTTGCAGTTTAATATACATATTTGTTATAAATTTTTTGATTATCATTGTGTCTGTAATCACATATTCAAAATTACTTCCCTCTGGTAACCTCAGACTGCTTCCTAATTTGTCCTTCAAGTAGGATTTCAGTTGGTAGTATGCCAACACTGCATCGTGAGTTATATTATATTTATCCTTCATTTGTTCAAAGGATAATAATTTATTTCCTGAAAAGCAATTTTCTATTCTTTTGATCCCTTTTTTCTCCCATTCTCTAAAGGAAAGGTTATCTATTGTAAAAGGGATTAGCTGATTTTGCGTCAGTATTAGTTTTGGTAATTGGTAATTTGTTTTATTCCTTTCTATATGAATCTTCTTCCAAATATTGAGCAGATGATGTAATACTGGAGAACTCCTACATTGTACCAATTTTTCATCCCATTTATATAATATGTGTTCAGGTATCTTTTCCCCTATTTTATCTAGTTCTAATCTAGTCCAATCTGGCTTTTCCCTTGTTTAATAAAAATCTGATAGGTATCTTAATTGTGCGGCTCTATAATAATTTTTAAAGTTTGGCAATTGTAAGCCTCCTTGTTTATACCATTCTGTTAATTTATCTAGTGCTATCCTCGGTTTCACCCCTTTCCATAAAAATTTCCTTATTATTTTCTTTAACTACTTGAAGAATTTCTCTGTCAAGTGTATTGGCAATGCCTGAAATAGGTATAGTATCCTTGGGATAATGTTCATTTTAATACAGTTTATCCTTCCTATTAGTGTTAGTGGTAAATCTTTTCAATGCTCTAAATTGCCCTGTAATTTTTTCATTAGTGGATAATAATTGAGTTTATATAGATGGCTGAGATTTTTATTTATTTGTATACCTAGGTATCGCATTGCTTGCGTTTGCCAACTGAATGGTGATTCTTTCTTAAATTTTGAGAAATCCGTAATATTCATTGGCATTGCTTCACTTTTATTTGCGTTAATCTTGTACCGCAACACTTCTCCATATTCCTTCAATTTCTTATGTAATTCTTTTATTGATATTTATGGTTCTGTTAAGTATACTATAACGTCATCTGCAAATAAACTGATTTTATATTCCTTGTCTTTTATTTTTATCCCTTTTATTTTATTTTCTGTTCTTATCAATTCTGCTAGTGGTTCTATAGCTAACGCGAACAATAAGGGTGATAGTGGGCATCCCTGCCTTGTTGATCTGCTTAAGTTAAATTGCTTTGATATATATCCATTTACTGTCACTTTCGCCAATGGCCCCTTATATAATGCTTTGATCCAATTAATAAATTTCTCTGGTAAGCTGAATTTTTGTAGTACTTTGAATAAATAATTCCATTCTACTCTGTCAAAGGCCTTCTCTGTGTCTAAAGCAACTGCTACTGTTGGAGCTTTACTTCCTTCTACTGCATGAATTAAGTTAATAAATTTACAAATATTGTCTGTTGTTTGTCTTTTTTTAATAAATCCAGTTTGGTCTAGATTTACTATTTTTGGTACATAGTCGGCTAATCTGTTTGCTAATAGTTTAGCTATTATCTTATAATCTGTGTTAAGTAAAGATATTGGTCTATATGACGCTGGGGCGAGTGGATCTTTCCCTGACTTTGGTATTACTGTAATTATTGCTGTTTTACATGAATCTGGTAAGCTCTGTGTTTTATCAATCTGGTTGATTACTTCCAGGAGGGGAGGAATTATTACATCTTTAAATGTTTTATAGAATTCTATTGGGAATCCATCCTCTCCTGGTGTTTTATTATTTGGTAGTTTTTTTTTTATTATCTGTTGTATTTGTACTATTTCAAATGGTTCCTCTATTTGTAATTTTGGTAGTTCAATTTTAGTTAAAAATTCATCTATTTTGCCTTCTTTCCCTTCGTTTTCAGTTTGATATAATTGTTCGTAGAATTCTCTGAAGTTTTCATTAATCTCCGTTGGATTATATGTGATTTGTTTGTCTTTTTTCCTTGATGCCAATACCATTCTCTTAGTTTGTTCTGTTTTAAGCTGCCATGCTAGAATTTTGTGCGTTTTTTCTCCTAGTTCATAATATTTCTGTTTTGTCTTCATTATGTTCTTCTCCACCTTATATGTTTGTAGTGTTTCAGATTTTATTTTTTTATCTGCCAATTCTCTTCTTTTAGTTGTGTCTTCCTTCATTGCTAATTCTTTTTCTATATTTACTATTTCCCTTTCCAACTGCTCTGTTTCCTGATTATAGTCCTTCTTCATCTTGGTTACATAACTTATTATTTGCCCTCTGATGAACGCTTTCATTGCGTCCCATAGTATAAACTTATCTTTCACTGATTCCGTATTTATTTCAAAGTACATTTTAATTTGTCTTTCAATTAATTCTCTAAAATCCTGCCTTTTAAGTAGCATGGAGTTTAATCTCCATCTATACATTCTTGGAGGGATGTCCTCTAACTCTATTGTCAATATCAGGGGTGAGTAGTCCGATAATATTCTAGCTTTATATTCTGTTTTTCTTATTCTGTCTTGCATGTGAGCTGATGAGAGGAATAGGTCTATTCTTGAGTATGCTTTATGTCTACCCGAATAATATGAATATTCCTTTTCCTTTGGGTGCTGTTTCCTCCATCCATCCAAAAGTTACATTTCTTGCATTGATTTAATTATAAATTTGGTTACTCTGTTCTTTCTGTTAATTTTTTTCCCAGTTTTATCCATGTTTGAATCCAAATTAAGGTTGAAATCCCCTCCTATTAGTATGTTCCCTTGCGTGTTTGCTATCTTCAAAAAAATATCTTGCATAAATTTTTGATCTTCTTCGTTAGGTGAATATACATTGAGTAAATTCCAAAACTCCGAATATATCTGACATTTTATCATTACATATCTCCCTGCTGGATCTATTATTTCCTCTTCTATTTTAATTGGTATATTTTTACTGATTAATATAGCTACTCCTCTAGCTTTTGAATTATACGATGCTGTTGTTACATGTCCTACCTAATCTCTCTTTAATTTCTTGTGCTCCAATTCAGTTAAATGTGTTTCTTCCATGAATGCTATATCAATTTTTTTCTTTTTTCAGTAAATTTAGCAGTTTCTTCCTTTTGATTTGGTTATGTATTCCATTAATATTTAAAGTCATATAGTTCAACGTAGCCATTTCATACTTTGTGTGTCTTCCCTTTCCGTTTCTCCATCATCACCTTTCCTTCTTATCCATTTCTGCTTTCTTGTTTTGAACACTTTATAAGACAACATTTCTAAAACATCAAAAATTTCCCTTATTCTCCTATCTAAAATTTCTTTCACCCCACTATCCCCTCCCCTTCCTGAGTTGCCCTTTATCCCTTGTCAGGCAACCACATCTCCCCTCTCCATTTGGATTTGCGAATTCACTCGCAAGCGTCAACTGATTTTGCAGTGACCGTAACTCCTCCCCACCCAGCCCCCCCAGGAAAGATTTTAATTTTCATATATAACAAAGGTCACTCTCTTAATTCCCTCCTAACTTCCTCTCTTCCCTTTCTTTCCCTTATTAATTCTTATCCTTACTCTATATATTTTCCTTTAAATACGGATACTCTCATGTACACACATATATACATACACACACATATATACATACACACACATATATATATAGATATATATACCCATATTTTTGCTCTCGTAACATGTTTTCATCTCTCTGTCTGTTTTGTAGTTGTTCTGCAAATTTTCGTGCTTCTTCCAGATCCAAGAATAGTCTGTTTTGTTGCCCTGGAATAACTATTTTAAGTACCGCTGGGTACTTTAGCATAAATTTGTATCCTTTTTTCCATAGGATCGCTTTTGCTCTATTAAACTCCTTTCTCTTCTTCAGGAGTTCAAAACTTATGTCTGGATAGAAAAAATTTTTTTGACCTTTGTATTCCAGTGGCTTTTTCTCTTCTCTTATTTTCTTCATTGCTTTCTCCAATATATTTTCTCTTGTTGTATATCTTAAGAATTTTACTAAAATGGATCTTGGTTTTTGTTGTGGCTGTTGTTTCGGGGCTAATGTTCTATGTGCCCTTTCTATTTCCATTTCTTCCTGTAATTCTGGTCTTCCTAGGACCCTGGGGATCCATTCTTTTATAAATTCTCTCATATTCTTGCCTTCTTCATCTTCCTTAAGGCCCACTATCTTTATATTATTTCTTCTATTATAATTTTCCATTATATCTATCTTCTGAGCTAACAGCTCTTGTGTCTCTTTAACTTTTTTATTAGATTCTTCTAATTTCTTTTTTAAGTCCTCTACTTCCATTTCTAAGATTATCTCTCGTTCTTCCACCTTGTCCACTCTTTTTCCTATATCCGACATGACCATCTCTAATCTATTCATCTATTCATTTTTTCTTCTGTACTTTTAATTCTTCTTTTTATTTCACTAAATTCTTGTAATTGCCATTCTTTTACTGATTCCATATATTCTTTAAAAATATATATTTCCATTGTCTTGCCTTTCCCTTCTTCTTCCATTTCTCTATGTTCTTCTTCTTCTTCTTCCTCTGGGTTGGTCATCTGTTGTTTCCTTATTTTCTTTTTACTCTCTTCTTGTTCTTGTTGTTTTCTGTGTTCTCTTCCTGTTGTTGTGTTGTAGCTGTCATTCTCAGCTGTGGAGATCGACTCCTCAGCTGGTCCTCCCTCCCGTCAGTGTTTTTTTTGTCATGCGCGGTTGCGTACTTTTACTTGGCTCCGCGAGCCATTTTTGTAGTCCCGAGCTCGGGACTTCAACTGACCTTAGGGAGCGGGCTTCTCTCTCCGCGGCGGGCCTCCTCGGACAGGTAAGGCCTTCACCTTCTTCTTCCGACGTTCTTTCTTCTTCTCTTCTTCCCGTTGCTTTTGACTTTTCTTTCTTCGCTGCCATTTTCTTCCCACCTTTACTTTCACTTTGTTTTAATATTTATGTTTGTGCCTTTGTGTTTTGTGTGTTTTTTTTAAACTTTTCCGGAGAGGGCTGTTGTTGCCCGACCGGCCACTACTCCATCACGTGTCTCCTCCTCTGTAACACTGTTCTGGAACGAAAGGTTCATAGTAAAATAAGATAATATTTTAAAATCTGCATTCCATCAATGAGTCTGTAAGATTAATGTGTGTGTGTGCGCACGCGCATGTATATGTCCGCACATATGTGTAGAAATATATTTTAAATATTGTAAGTATTTTGTGTGTAGGATGATCTATTTTTGTGAAAAACCCTAGCCCTAATGTGTTTTTAAATGTAAGGATGTGTGGGTTTTAAGTATGTATCATTTTGTATAGGAATGTATGTGTTTTGTGTGCGTGGTTTTCTGTGTAAAGGTGTGTGTGTGTGACTGTGTCAGGATGTGCATGTGGTTTTTTGTGTAAGGGTGTGTGTGTAACTGTGTCAGGATGTGTGTGTGACTGTCAGGGTGTGTGCGTGGTTTGCATGTAAGGGTGTGTGTGTGACTGTCAGGGTGTGTGTGTGGTTTGTGTGTCAGGGTTTGTGTGTGTGACTGTGTCAGGGCATGTATACATTTGTGTGTAAGGGTGTGTGTGAGACAGTGTCAGGGTTTGTGCGTGGTTTTGTGTGTAAGGGTGTGCATATGACTGTGTCAGGGTGTGCGTATATTTGTGTATTGTTCTCCAAGCTTTTCATGACAAGGTACATTTATCCTTCCTCTGCCTTTCTTCCTGTATAAAGGTGATGTACGAGGATAGCAGCAGGGCTGCTACATCACTGCCCCAGAGACACGGGTTCGGACCTGACACGTGGAGTTTGCACACCAGCGCATTCCCTCGAGATGCTCGGTATCCACCCTCATCCCAAAGACACGCAGGTCGATCGGTGAGTCGTCTGTGTTAATGTGTGGGGTCCCCTCGTGTGTGGGTGAGTGGCAGGAGAATGTGAGAGGGAATAGTTAACAGGGAAGTAAGTGAAGGAATAGGATTGCCAAGTGCTGACACAGAATTAATAGGCTTCTGGAATATGAAACAGAATCCATTGGGATTTGTCTCTGCTTGAGTCAGCCTAACACACGGACCGTGTGGGAGTACACCCTTGATCCAATGTTAAACCAAGGTCCCTCTTGCTCTCTCAAGTGGAGTAAAAGATCCCCAGGTGCAATTTCCAAGAGGAGCTGGTGAGTTTGCCCCATTCGCACTTATTCTGACCACTGACACTGAGAATTAATTACAGTAAAGCTCCTGTTATCTGGGATTCAAGCAACCAGCAGCCTCAAGCAACTGGCAAAAAAAATTGCAGAAATAAATAGGTAAAAAAATACGGATGTGTAAAATAGCTGTGCCAATTTAGTTCACTAATCCACGCAATCTCAAGCAACTGAAAAATTCATTTATCCGGCATCTATCAATCCCCATAGGTGCCGGATACTGTACCTAGATTCGGGTGTGCAGGTTTAGGGCAGTGCTGCCTGTGCTACAACAGTTCAAGTATTCAAGACTAGCCTGTTGAACGGGGTTGGGCTCAATGTGGCAGAAGGTGCTACGGAAATGCAGGCCTGTCCCGCAGAGAATCAATGAGGGGGGTCTCAAAACGAAACATCAACCAAATGTTTCTCCCCATGGACGCTGCCTGACCCACTGAGCCCCTCCAGCCTCTCACTGCTCACTCATGAGGGCCAGCAGCCAGCCTGACAACAAGCATTGCGAACCCTTTCCCATGTCATGAATGGTTCTGAAGAGTGCCAATAAAAAAAACACAAAAGGAATGTAAAATCTAAGCATCACAGTGGGGATCATTCCAAATATTATAATTAAATGAAGGAAAAATTAACTTTAAATCTGAAATCTGAGGTCGCACTCAGTGTGGAAGAATGCCCTAATTGCTGGAGAAACTCAACTGGACAGGCAGCATCTCACAGTCGACATCTTAGAGCAGTTTCGACATCACATACAACCCTGAGATTCTTTTTCCTGCAGTTGAGGGAGAATTGCCACTTAGTGCAAAAAAATAAACTATACTCAACATTTAAACAAATAAAGAAATGTAAACAACCTGATTCTGCAAAACAGAGAGAAAAACAATCAATGAAGTGCAAAAGTTAGAGTCCGTAAATGAGTCCCTGATTGAGTTTATTGCTTTGGAGTCTGATGGTGGAGGGGAAGCGACTGTACCTGAACCTGGTAGTGTGAGTCTTGTGGCACCCACATCTCTTTCCCAATGACAGCAGCGAGAACAGAGCGTGTGCTGGTTGGTGTGGATCCTTGATGATTGCTGCTGCTCTCCGACGGCAGCGTTCCCTGTAGATGTTCTCGATGGTGGGGAGGGTTTTGCCTGTGAGGCCCTGGGCTGCGTCCACTACCTTTTGCAGGGCTTTATGCTCAGGGGTGTTGGTGCCCCCGTACCAGCCTGTGATTGTGATATTTTGACTCTGAAGGAGAAAATCCCTTCAACCAGGAATTTCATCCACCTCAGTCCTCTCACAGACCCTTCTCCCCAACCCCTTGTTACCCCTTCCCCACTGTACACACACACACACCCTTCCCACCATTTCCCCTCCCCCTCTGTCCCCATCAGTCCGCCATCCTTCCTTTCCTCCACACCTTCACCCTCCCATTGCTCCTCTTTTTCTTTTCCTCACCTGCTTCCAGTCATTCCCAGCCCTCCCACTCACCCTCTCCCAACCTGTCATCCTTCACCCTTCCTCGCTCCAACCATCACCAACTAAGTTCCTCTTATTTCTTTAACACTGTGTCTTCCCTCTCTTGAAGTAGGGTTTAAATGGGGAGAAAATTGAAGATACCCAGATCCAAAGGATCCTGGGAGTCCTCGTACAGGATAGGGTGAAGGTAAATGTGCAGGGTGAGGGGGTGGTGAAGAAGGCAAATGCAATGCTGGCATTCAGTTCAAGAGGAATAGAATGTAAATGCAGGGATATAATGTTGAGGCTTTATACAGCCCTGGTGACATCTCAAAGATTATTGTGAGCAGTTTTGGGCTCCTCGTTTAAGAAAGATGTGTTGACTTGGGAGAGGATTCAGAGGAGGTCCACAAGGATGATTCCGGGAATGAAAGGGTTATCACATGAGGAGCGTTTGACAGCTCTTGGCCTGTACTCATTGATGGGAGAGTCCAGAGCAGGGGGTGGCCAAACTGTGGATCACAAGCCGCGTTTGGCTCTTTGACATGAATGTGCGGCTCGTGGAAATATGTTGGCTGTGTAGTGTGGGTGAGGGTCGCTTGCAATCGTGTGATGATGGCTGTTTTGCGGGCAGTGAAATTAGTGGAGTGTAAGTGTGATCCAAGCTGCCCGGCCTCTGGAGCTCCTGATGCCATGGGACCCCACCCATCTGAGCTTCTGATGCCCTGGCTGCCCACCCATCCGAGCTCCTGACATCCCAACTGAACATGGACTCTCATCTAGGCCCCAGCTGCCTGACAATTCACCAAAGCTCCCAAAATCACAAACACGGACTTAGCACCTGGTCCCTGCCGGTCGTCCATCTGAGCTCCTGACGTCTCAGGCACTTATCGCAGCATGTGTGTAATATCGACCCCCTAAATTTTGCCCTAAAATTTGGTCCACAATGTTCAACTATTACACACATATACGTTGTGCACATTTTTATTATTGACACAAATACAAATTAGAAATTTAAAAACTACATATCATTATGTACATGTATTTTTTAATATTTATACAATTTTTAAAATCAAAATGTGCATTTAATGGTTATACGGTAAGAGTAAAAACATGTATGTCATATATTTTCATGTCTTGCAGCTCTCAAACGTCTGAAGTTATTGCATGTTGCTTTTGCGTTAACCAAATTAGGTCGCGCCTGGTCTAGGTTAAGTAGGTTTGGTCGTCTATGGTCTTGCATTAAGCAAGTTTGGTCAGGATTAAAGGGTGTCTGCTTAGAATGGAGATGAGGAGGAATTTCTTCAGGCAGAGGGGGGATGAATCTGTCAGTGGGGCTGAGTGGGAAACTTCTCCGGTTTCCATTAAGAAACCACCCTTCTTCTTCCCTGTCTCCTTCCCTCTCATTTTTTTTCTCTCTCTTCCCTTTTTCCTCTGTCTCCTTTCACTGAACCAAAATCAATTATTGCCTTTCCTCTTATCATATCCAATTCACACCTTTTGTCTTTCCAGCTCTCCCCTCCCTTCCTCTTTACCCACCCAGCCATCCCCTCGCCCCTCCCCCCATTGCTGCTGTCCCCTCCCTCCCCTCATCCACCTATCATCTCCTACCATTGCCACTCCCCCTCATCCCAACCTTTTGTTCGGACATTCCTGCTGGAATTCTCTCCTACCTTGAAGAAGGGCTCAGGCCCGGAACGTTGGTAATCCACCTTTACTTCCGATGGGTGCCAGCAGGTCTGCGGCCAGGGGAACAGTGCACGATGGTTCATCAGGACCCGTTCAACTCACAGATCTGAATTGTCAACCCTGCCAGAGGCTGCCTGCCCTGCTGAGTATTTGCAGCAAGGCCTATCATTATTTCAGATTTCTAACCCCCTCCGGGGTTTTAATCTTCATCCAGTTCCCCAACTGTCTCCGAAACACTGACCCATTGCTCGCTGCATAGTGGGATCTTGCTGCACGCTGGTCACCCAGCATCGCAGGAGTAAGGACGCATCAGAGAACCCAAATGACCTTGGGTGGCTGTGATAGTGGCTATGTAGATGCAAGTCCCTCTCTCCCCTCACTGCAAAATACAGGGCAGGGAAAATGTTACAGAGAACACCTCAGGCCCTTTGGCCTGCAATGTTGTGCCTACCTATGGAAACCTACTCCACAACAATCTAATTTTTCCAAACCTCACACACATAACGCTCTATTTGTCTGAGATCCATGTGCCTTTCTACAAAGTCTTTGAATGCCCCTATTGTACCAACCTCCACCACCACCCCCCGGCAACTCATTCCTGGCCCCCACCACTTAAAAAAAAACCTCTCATATCTCCCATGAACAGCTGTCTTCTACTATTTTCCCCAGGAAAAGTGCTGGCTGCCTCCCCTGTCTAAGTCCCTCACAATCTTATTGTCAACGCTCAACCTTCATCGGTTCAAAGAGAAAAGCCCTGGATCTGTTAACCTTGCTTCATGTGACATGCTCTGCAATCCAAGCAATATCCTGGTAAATCTCCTCAACAACAAGTTCATTCAGGGACTCATTTTAGGACTCATTTTTGCAATTTATTTATTGTTTTTTTTTGTACTACCAATAAGTCGTAATTCTGCTTCGCCCACAGGGAAAAGAATCTTAGGGTTCTATGTAAATGACACTAATAGCTTCAGGAAGAAATCACATCAGTGCCTCTATTTCCTCAGAGATTTGGTATGACATTGTAAACCCTGGCAAATTTCTACAGAGGTGTGGTGAAAAGGGTGCTGACCGGCTGCATCACGGACTAGTATAGGGACACCAATACCCTCAGGCATAAAACCCTGCAAAAGGTAGGGTAAAACCCTCCTGATCTATTGAGAATGTCGGAGAGCAGCAGCGATCATCAAGGACCCCCACCACCCAGCACTCGCTGCTGCCATCAGAAAAGAGGCCACAGGACTCGCCCCACCAGGTTCAGGAATAGCTGCTCCCCCTCCGCCCTCAGACTCCTCAACCACAAACTCAATCAGGGACTCATTTAACGACTCTGAGTTGTGCACTTTATTGATATTTTTCTCTGAATTGTACAGTCAGTTAGTTTACATTTCTTTAATTGTTTACATGTGTACGTTGTGTATAGTTTTTTTTATTGCACTACCAATAAGTGGTGATTCAGTCTTGCCTGTAGAAGAATCTCAGGGTTGTATGTGATGTCAGGTACATACTCTGATAATCCATCTGAATTTGCATCACCGCCTGGTTTGGAAGCTGTACCTCCTTGAACCGCAAGACCCTGCAGAGGACAGTGAAGTCGGCGGAAAAGATCATTGGGGGTCTCTCTTCCTACCACGAAGGTCATCTAGAACACTCGACTCAGGCAGCAGGCAATAAACGTCCACACGCCCCCTCACGTAAACTGTTCTCCCTTCTGCCATCTGGTAGGAGGTACTGTAGCACTCCTGCCCTCACGTCCAGACTGGGCAAGTTGTGTCCCCCCCTCAAAAGCTGAATTCCTAAAACATATGTTCTGGGAGGCTGAGGGCCTGAGGGGGAGCAGCTGTTCCTGAACCTGGTGGGGCCAGTCCTGATGGCAGTGGACCGGAGACTTTTACTGTCCATGTCTTAATATTTCAATGTGTTGAACTTCTATTTGTGTAGATGTTCTCGGTGGTCCTGGAGAGACCCATCTCGCCTTTCAACAGGGTGTGAACGACCAATGAAAATGACATTCATGTACAACACAACCTATTGTACGGTTTCCTGGATATAATGTTACATGCACTGTATCGGAATATAGAACAACAAATCATTCTTCGTCTGCCCCCTCTCCAAAACACCTCCAGCTCCAAGGAGGTGGCCAGAACAACACTTGGAAATGATCCTCAGTGTGAGGGCTGCAAAGTTTGACTCTCTGGCTGATAATGGGTGGGCTGAGTGAGGCAGGAATTCGCTGCTGGGACCAATAGGAGTGCTGGTGGTTCAGAATTGGTCCCTCCGCACACACACACCGATCAGAGAGCAGCGCAGCCCCGGCAAGGCGATCCAAGGCGCTGAGATTTGCTGGGACCGTCCGTCCGCAGGGTCTGGTCCCCCCCCCCCCCCCCCCACCCCCTCCTCCTCCTCTCCGCCGCCATGGCCGGGCTGGTGTGCGAGCTGCTGGGAGAGCGGCTGACCGACCGGCACCAAGCCGAGGTGGAGAGCTCGGCGCTGGGCTCCGACGGCCGCCTGCTCGCCCTCTACTTCGGCTGCAGTTGGAGCGCCCCGTGCCAGCAGTTCAACGCGGAGCTCGCCGACTTCTACGGCCGCTTCAAGCAGGGCGAGAACGCCGACAAGCTGGAGGTGGTGTTCATCAGCTCCGAGGAGAAGCACCAACCGTGGCTGGAGTTCGTGGGCCAGATGCCCTGGCTGATGCTGCCTTTCCAGGACAAGGAGCGGAAGGTAAGCGGCAGGGCTGCGCCCGCAAGGAGACGCTGAGAACCCCTCCGATCCAGCATTGTCCGGGATCACACCCTGCCTGCATTCATGTGCAACACAATGTTGCAGGCACTGCACTGGAATCTCGAGCAAGAATCACGCTTAGATCCAGTGGAACTGCTTGGATACTGTGTTGCATGGGTTGCATTGAAGTTTGACACAAATAACTACTTGATTTATTGTTGCATACAATGTTTTGCATTGAAGTATCGAACGACAGATAATTATTTGATATAATGTAACTGACTGGGCACAGTATTCATAAGATGAAGGAGCTGAGTAGGCCAATCAGCCCATTGAGTGTGTTCCTCCATTCTAATCATGAGCTGATCCATCCTCCCACTCAGACTTGATGCCCTGACCAATTAAATACCTGTCCATCACTGCCTTAAATACACCCAGCGACCTCGCTTCCCCGTGGCAACAAGATCCACGGACGCGCGACCCCACCGGCAAAAGAAATCTTTCCGCATCCCTGTTTTGAACTGACGCCCTTCTACCCTGAAGTTGTGCCCTCTTGTCCTAGGGTTGCCATGGACTGAAGAACAGTGCATAATTATTGGATGCTGTCTATTGAAAGCGGCCTGGAATCAGTATTGCACAAGGGTACTGCATCTGGCGCTCCTATCCTGGTCTCTACGTCGGAGAGACTGGATGCCCACTGGGAGACTGCTTTGTTGAAGACTTGGCTCTGTCCGCCACTATAAAGTAGATCTCCCAGTGGCTGCCCATTTTAATTCCCCTTCGCATTCCCTTGTCTGTCCATGGTCTCATGCACTGCCAGACTGAGACCACCTGTAAATTGGAGGAACAACATTTCACCTTTTGTCTGGCCCCCTTCAAACTGAATGGACTTCTCTGGTTTCTGTTAAACACCCTTCTCTGCCCTGCACTCTATCTCTCTTCCCTTTTTCTGAACCAAAATCAATTCTCACCTTTCTTCTTATATCCAATTAACACCTTTTTTTTGGTATGGCCTCCCCCCATCCCCGACCAGTCTTCAGTTTTTTTCAGACACCTTCCTGATTTTAGCTTATACCTTGAAAAAAGGCTCAGGCCCGAAACATTGGTGATGTATCTTTACCTCGTATGGACTGACTGGTTGAATTTTCCCTGCATTTCTGTGTTTTTGCAGCAGTATTGGACATATTGGATGTAACATTGCATGTACTGGAGAGAACATTGCATGTATGTGATCGAGTAGATGCTAAAGAGATTGTATATTGGATACATTGTTGAAGCCTGGATGGAGTGTAACACTGGGTACAATATTGCTTGCATGGGAGAGAATATTTGCACTGACCTCAGTCCAGTAAGGGCAATATTACATATATTGCTTGCAGTATTGCACATAAAATGTGCACCTGGGTACACTAGTGCAGAGCCCCCCCCTCCCCCCTCTGCCCCTCCACAGTCCACTTGATAAAACCTCACTGACCACACCCGATCTCAGGTCTTTGCTCTGAATCATTGCTGCCTGATCTGTGCTCAATTATTGGATTTTATTTTCTCTTTCCATCAGTATGAATCTCTTTGACATGGATCCAGATGTGTTTTTATTTATAAACTGTGTCACACTCTGAGAGAATCATGCCGGAGTAATGAATTCTGAGGGAAATGTTGAGACTGCACACTTGACTGGGCAATGCCTGGATGACGAATGGTGGCAGTGGAGAGACGTTGTTGTACCCCTCGGTTTGGTGTGTCCTGTCAGGTAGTTAATCTTGGCACAGTGTGACAGCTAGATTAAATCTTTGTTGTAAGTGAGATTCTGTATAAACCTGTTTTTATTAATCTCTTTGCTGCGATATTAGGTTAAGAACATATGACGCACAAACAGGAGAAGGGCTCCACCCTCTGTTGTTCATTCATGCCCAAAACCATTCACTCCCTTCCTGGGGAGGAGTGGGGGAGGTTGGTAGTGTGCAAGTCAGGGGCACTGCCAATAACACTGGACAATGAAGACTTTGCTTCATGAACATTGTTGGGTGGTTTTTATGGATTTTGATCACGAAAACCACCAAACAATTTTCCTATCACGTACTTTTTTTTAGATTTCACCTATTTTGTGCCATATTTTATGTTTACTCAGCTCCATCAGGCTGAGGAACAGCTTCTTTCCACAGGCAGTGAGAATGCTGAACGACCAAAGGAACTGCTCACACCCACCATCTGAGACTCTCACATCAATGAAACAACATCTATTTATTTATTTGTGTAAATGAAATATTTTTCTTACATGTATATTGCTTGTCTGTATGTGTGTTATGTGTGTCTGCGTGTTTTGGACCAAGGACCAGAGGAGATGCCTGTTTTGGCGGGTTGTACTTGTGCAATCAGATGACAATAAACTTGACTCACATATTGCCCACATATGTGGGCCTATGCAAATGTTGTCTTAGGCCTGGGCATGCTTCCACAGAATAGATGCAGACAGGCCATAAAAGTGGCTCACATATACAGATGCTGTGCATTACATTGATTATAGATTGAAAGCATGTTGATGCACATGTTCTTCAGGCAATAGCAGAGTGAGTGGACTTAACAATAGCATTCATTGTCTTCGGGAAGATTCTGTGCATCAGAAATGTCTCCAATCTTGCAACAGCTCTGTTGCATTTGTGGTGCGTATATGCCTAATGCTAAATTCAATAAAAGTTAATTTAATGTTTCTCCAACTTCCTACATGATGCAGCAAATCTGAAGTTATCCTTGTACTCAGCTTGTATCATAATCCCCAATTTTTTTTTCAGGAAGCAAACCTTTGAAAAAATTTGTTGTCAACCTGTAAGGTTATGGATGTGAACACTTGGTTCACCCGGTAAGGGTGGGGGAGGGGGGTATGTGGGTGTGTGGGGTGGGGGGGGTATGTGTGTCACTGCACAATGACTGCTGTGTCCAAACATCCCATCAAACTCTGCCCTAAATCTGCGGGACAGATAAGCAGCTGAGGCCTCTGTAATGGGTTCCCCGTCCCCACTTGGGAAACCTCCCAACACAGGGCCTCGTCCTGGGACCTCACAGGCAGAGTGAAGACCTGTCATTGATGTGCCTGGCTCGCAACCCCCACCTTGTGAGTCCAACAGTAATAACCAAAGCTGAGTGCTTCGTGTATCCCTGCATTGTGGCTGGTGAGCAACAGTAACCGGGCTGTTCCACCAGAGGTGGCAAATGTTGGATCATTAAGCAAACTGCTGGAAGAACTGAGGGTTGGGCAGCATCTGTGGAGTCGACATTAGGGGTCAAAACTACAGGATTAAATGGTTAAATGGGGAGCTTTTAAAGTGCAAAGATGAGCTCAATGGGCCAACAGGCCTCCTCCGAACACAATCTCAGGCTGCAAATCACTGGAGACTGGCTGAAGGGGAACCAAGTACCAAAACTGGGATGTGAGAGGGCACTGAAGGGTTCCTAATTGTGTCGGAGGTTTGGGTCTGGAGCTCAGGTGTGAGAGCCCTGGAGGCAAATCCATGTACACTCGGTGACTTTGCGGAGAATCTCTTTTGTTTCTCTTTTCCTGACTGTAAGGGGCACCCAGCAATTTCTGTTGATGGTGAATCTGTCTGGCTTATGACAGACTGAAGGGATTTTTGTGTGATATCACATCTGTTTTATTGCATTTCTGCCCACCAGTTACATTTGCTTTTGTTTGGTCTACGTGGTTCTGTCCAAGTGCAATTGTACCCACTGCCATGCACACACATTCTGGAAAAACTCAGCAGATCACACAGCATCCATAGGGAGTAAAGGGTAACCTACGGTTCAGACCTGGCTCCCTCCGGGTTATTTTATGGCAGACTGAGCCTAGCACATTGCGGAGGGTGAGAATTATTCCCTGAGTCGGGCTCTGTGTCGGGGACCATGCTCTGGATAATTCTGGGGAGAGCTTTGCAGAGCACCTTAGACTGTGTTATCTTCAGGGGGAGCGTTGCCACATTATTTAGCGGAGAAACCTCTCCAGTGGGTTTACCCTTCTTCTTGGAATGTTCAGATCTTGCCTCATTACAGGAAGGATGTAGACGCTCTAGAGAGAGGGCAGAGGAGATTCACCAGGAAGTTGCTGAATGGGAGATCATTTCTGATGAAACAAGGTTGTCAGAGCTCGGGCTTTTGTCTTTGGTCCGACGAATGATAGGAGATTAGTTAATAGAAGTATCTAAGGTTGTGAGGGGCTTTGATAGGGTGGAGAGGCAGCCCCTGTTTCCTGGGGCAACTACAGCAAATACCAGAGGAAAATGGTTTAAGGTGAGTGGAGAAGGTTTCAGGGAGATGTCAGAGTGGTGGGTGCCTGGAATATGTTGCCAGGTTGGTGGTGGAGGCTGGTCCTATAGGAGGAACATTTAAAACAGCCACTCTCAGTGGCAGATCTGTGCACCTCCCTGCCCCCCCCTCCGGGGGGCCACAGCACATTTAAGGGGGGGGCACAGACTGAAATCATAAAATATTCTTTATGTCGTTGGTCAGAGAGAAGTGCAGAAGAAACCAACTAAACTTGACTGCTTTGCCAGGAAGGGAGCTCATAAACTCTGAGCAGGGTCCCAAAGCGGATCTCCAAGAAATAGATAATGGGTGTGAGGTCAGGGAGGATTAGATGGTTGAGTAGGCTTATGTAAGCTGAAGGGTCTGTACTATGCTGTAATGTTCTATGATTGGAATTTGACTTAAATGAGGCCAAACTGTGTGAAGCAGGGCTCGGGGAGGTTGGGGTGGGGGGGTGGGGGGGGGGGGGGTGGAGGAGGTGTTGACCTCCCTGCCAGAAGATTGAATGTGACATGTGAATTTGGTGCAGGAAAGGGCCATTCTGTCCCATGGGAAAGTTCTACCAATCCATGTGACTGGACCTCAACTTCACATTCCTCTCAACCTATATTAACCTTTCACCCCTCGCGTATGGTGAATCCGTCTACCTCGATCCTAAAACCATCTGAAGACTCTGCTGAGACATTACAGGGATTTAAAGTGCAGTAAAAAGCACCTTGTTATCCGGTGCTGTATGATGGGCATATCAGAGGGTCCTTGTTGAGGCATGGGCAGTGCCTAGGGTGGTGTCAAGCCAACTCTCCATTAACTTCCACTTGTCAAGTCCACAACATGCCAGAGAACTGAGCATTTCCTGTGTGATTTCCCCCAGTTAGCAGAGGAACAGGGCCTTCAGCCCATCTGAGATTAACGTGATGTCCCAGTTACAGTAAAACTCACCTGCTTGCATCTGATTCATGTCACTCTGTTCCCTGCATATGCAAGCATCTGTCTAGAAGGCTCCCAAATCCAATGATAGTATCTGCTTCCAGCACCATCCCTGTTACCTACCACTCTGATTCAACAAAAAGACTCAAACGTCTCCCCAACCATGCCTTAAACTGGTGGTTTTCAAACTTTTTCTTTCCACTCACTTGCCACTATGCCATAGGTGCTCTGTGATTAGAAAAGGATTGCTTTAGGTGGTCTGTAAGTGGGGGAAAAAGATTGAGAATCACTCTTTTAATTGTACCTAATTGACTCATTATGTGCAGGATTTCAGAACTTCAAAATGGGCCAATGACAATTTTTCTCAAGCAAAATATTTCAGTAACAATTGGGTGTAGAGCAGAGATTCTCAACCTTTCCACTCACATACCACATACCACCTTAAGCAATCCCTTACTAATCACAGAGCACCTATGGCATAGGAATTACTTAGAGTGGTATGTGACTGGAAAGAAAAAGATTGAGAACCACTGATCTAAGTTTAATTTTTTAAAAATATCCAGAAGCAACGTTACTCGTTTTCCAGAGGCTGGAACAAGACTGGAGCCGCGAAGATGTGTTGGTTCAGGGTTCCCAGGGTTAGCTGGAAGTTTGTGCTGGCAACTGCAGTTGCTGAAGGTGGGAGACTTGGGCTGGCGGAGGTGGGGGTGGTGTTAGCACCACCACTGAGTCCAGTTGGAGGAGTGCTGAATTTTTTGTCGAGGTTTGAGAAGGTCACTGAGATGGGGGTGGAACATGAGCTACTGTCAGGGTGTTGGGGACCATGCAGTGGGAGACAGCGCAACACAGCTTGAGATGAAAGTAGGAGGAGGATCTTTGGCAATAATGTATTGCTATAACTTGGAAGTCAGATATTTATTTAGGAATGGACAGATGGCATGCAGAAATTCAGAGTTGTATTCCACTAGAGAAAATTACTTATAATTTAAGAGATAAATATCATAAATTTTTTGAAATGTGGAGCCCATATTTACAAACTGTTGGCATTGAAATTTAAATGAATCTCAAACATTCCCTTTCTCTATGAATGTAGAAGTTTAAAAGAATTGGAAAGTGAAATGCTCCTGTGGTCCTTTTTTTTAGTTTGTAGGGGGTTGGGGAGGGGGTGGGACGGAGGGGGGTGGAATTTAGAGGTAGTTTTTCTTTCTTTTTTAAAATTATTTTTTCCTTTTTTATATCTAAAATACCACATGTATTTGGATTGTTTGAAATACTGTGGTATGTTGAAGTGGTTTTATATTAAATAAAATTCTAATTGATCCTGGGGCGAGGGTGAGAGGAGAGACCTGTAAGAGGGAAGGAACTGTAATTAAATTGGGGAGAATTGGGGTGGTGATGGCCCAACTGGGGCCCCCCACTGTTGACATTTCTGTGACTTTGAATAAAATATTGGAAGTATTATAAAAAAAATGTTGACATGGATGGGATGGACCATTATTCCAAGGAGTGGCCAAAAGTCCTGGGTTGGTGCATGAGTTGAGCCGGTATCTGGGGGTCAGTGGGAAAGCAGCAGAAGGTGATTGATTCGTGGGAAATATTGGCAAGGGTATCAAAGCCTTCCACTACCTTATCTATGCAGTGGCGAAGTGGTCTCGATCAGATCACCAGCTGATTCCAAGCCTCTGAATAAGAAAACAAAATATTTGCAAGCCGTAAAGTCCACAGTAAATGCTGGAGGAACTCGGGCGGAAAGATATCTAACTGACGTTTTGGGCCTGGGCCCTTGAGGAAGGTAGAAGCAAAAAGCAGGCTGGCGCCTGACATCTGCTTGAAAAAGCAGATTCATACCTCAAAGGGCTCAGGCCCGAAACATTGGTTTTATACGTTTACCTCCTATGGACGCTGCAAGACTGGCTGAGATCCTCTAGCCCTTCTGTGAGTTTACTTCCAATCTCAGCATCTGCAGACTTTTGTGCTCCACTTGATCTGCTAGCCATTCCTGGCTGTCTGTAACCTCTCTTTGAAATGCCACAGATGGAATGCACGGCCACCACCCAGGTCATACCTGGATCCCCGTCTCCTCCTCCTGAGGGTGATGTACCAACACTGGAGCTTTCAAGGAGACTGAGGCAGGAGCTGCGGATTCTGGCGGACATGGGCCTGAATAGCTGGACGGATTTGGGAGTGGGGGGAGGGTCCTTCATTTGGGGGGGGAGGAAGGGCTCAGGGCCGAAACTTGGGTAATATATTTTTACCTCCTAAAGAGGTAAAGGTTCCATTATTGTCCCGTAATACTACATTTAGAATGTAATATACATGAAATTCTTTAACTTTTGACCACCGTAAGGCAGGCAGAGAGTCACCACTCTGTCCAGCGCCTCTCACATAAGCCTACAGCACCTCCCATCCAAGTTCTGACCAGGCCTGAGCTTCTGAGATCTATGGAGGCTGCGAGACCAGCTGAGTTCCCCCAGCAATTCTGTGTTTTTATGACAATCACAGCATCTGGAGACTTTTGTGCTCACACTATCTGCCTCCGTACTTGTTTCTGTGTGCGTTACCCATTTTGGCATGAGTGTAATCCCCCCGTTCTCGTTTGCACGTCTGACTGTGTTCATGAGGATGTTGGTGTATGTGTGAGTGTCTCGGTCTCGTCTGAGTGCACGGGAGTGTTTTTGGTGGGCTCGTCTGGGCACGTGCGAGTCCGCGAGCGTGGTTGAGAGCTGTGTCTGTTTGCATGCGTGGATCCATGAGGCTGGTCCAAAGTGTGCGGATGGTGGAGGTGGGTGCACGGGGGCAGGAAGAGGATGGGGAGGAGAAGATGATGGATGTAGAACGCCAGTGGAATTGCTGTGAAAGCGATGCAGCCTTGGCAGAGAGTCAGAGACTTCTCTCGTGGGCCAGAGTTGAATAAATGCAACCCAGTAATGAAAATTTCTCCAGAGGATTTGCTTTTCATGTCCGGTGGACAGGAATGTTTGGAGATGTGGGAAGAAGGAGGGTGTTCTGGTGTTGCATAATTTGTGGTGATAACATCGTGTTGATGTTAAGGGCCTGATTTGTAGAGATACTGAGATATTCTCCTGAATCAACAGGCACTCCAGCTAAGTGTTTAACCCCTTGGGAACCATACGAGAGTGGCTACACAAACAGTACTTTGAGTGGATTGAAACGTTTTGCTTAATGTTGCCACAGGAATCTTACTTTCCAAGCCTCAGCCCTTAGTAGCAGGTTGATGCATGTGTCCCAGAGAGCTGCAAGATCCCAGATCCATCCCCCCTTCTCTGGGCCAGACCGAATAGTCACGACTGAGCCAGTTGGTGGGACTCACTGGAGCGGACTCTATTGGCCCCACCTGGGTTCAGGACAGACAAGTGTTGCCCCTGTGGTGTCATTAGGGTTGGTGTCACCCAGTGCAGTAACTCATGGTGTCACCCTCCTGCCCCTCCCCCCCTCACCCACGGACCTCCTCCCGCAACAACTATAAAAACACCAGCAGCATTGAAAACAACAACATGTGCTGGTAGCGCGTGCAGACGAAACCATGTGATTCAAAGCTCATTGTAATTGGGTAATAATGACAGCTCTGACCGGAGCACGTTAGAAGGTTCAAAAAGTAAATGAACATTGTGTAGGAACATTGATACATGGAAGCTGGGCTTACGGAAAATGTTTTTGTTGTTATAACTAACGACAGGGATATTTTTATACAAAATAATACATTTTTGCTGAAACACTGCCCAACAATTTTATAGAGAGTCATTTTGGTGTCACCCAACGTGGTCCACACCCCCTAGTGACACCAGTGTGTTGCTCCCCTCCTCAGTAAATTGGATTGATGGGCTTCTCCTGCTGGCAGCTGGCATGGTCTGTTGTCAATTAGCAATGCCTTGCTATTATTGCCTAGAGCAGGATAGGGGGAAGGTCAATGAAAGGGAGGGGGAGAAGCTGAGTATCAAGGGGACCCCCAGGGTTCACTGGTCCACACTAGGGCTTTGACATTGGGTGTGAACCACTTTACCAGTCCCCACGGCATCTGCCAGCTGATCAGGCTGGCGTGTGGCGCATGTCCTGTCCAGACCACATCAACAAGATGCTGACAAATGTTCGGACCGCCCTGCTCACTGCCCCCTTTGGGAATGACTGCTCTGTGATGTTGGTGTCCTTCTTAAGGCAGTGCCTGGCATAAGATGTCCGTGGATGGGAGGAGGGTGCCCATGATGGACCTGGCTGGTGTGCCACATAATTTATCCTTCTGTGTCTCCAAGCCGCTGGGTCACATGGAACGTAGCCACCACCCCACAACCCAGGAGTGTGAATTTAAAAAGACCTATATGGTTAATAAAGGCAATTACGTTGCGTAGGAGATCTGCTTGAGTCCTAAGACTGCTTGCACAGATCTCCACTGGTGCTCTGACCTGCCCTTCAGTCACCATTGTCGAGCGTAGGCGTAAGTTTGATGTCACAGTAGCTGGGGGTGCTACTGCACCACTTGCCCTGCCTCCTTCAGCTCTGGAAGCTGACTCAGCTCTGCATAAAGGGACCTCTGCCTTGAAGGTCATCGGCATAAAAGGTAAATTTGCCTTTTTATTTTACTTGAGACGGCCTAATGAAGGCTGTTGGAGACCATCTTCGGATGCTGCAATAATTATGCGTTGGAACATGGTGCTGGGGGTGTAAAGACCATGAGGCGCTGACTGCAGCAGAATAATTGGAAATACTCCTTCCTCGTTTGTTGTTCATGTAAACTGCAACAATGAATTACCTGATGGTCGGGATCAGATGTGGGAGAAAAGATTAGTTTTACTTTACGTGCAGTACACAAATGTGTTGGAGAAGCTCAGTTTTCAGGTTTATTGACAGAGTGCGCACGTGACATCATGTACAGCCCAGGGATTCTTTTTTCCTGCGGGCCAGGCAGAATTACCACATATTGCATGCACGTAAACAAACAAAGAAATGTAAACAAACTGACTGTGCAATACCGAAGTAAGAGTGCTCAAATGAGTCCCTGATTGAGTTTGTCGTTGAGGGGTCTGATGGTGGAGGGGTAGCAACTGTTCCTGAACCTGGTAGTGCAAGTCTTGTGGCACTGATGCCTCTTCCCTGATGGCAGCAGCGAGAACAGAGTGTGTGCTGGGTGGTATGGATCCTTGATGTTCGCTGCTGCTCTCCGACAGCAGTGTTCCCCGGAGATGTTCTCGACGGTGGGGAGGGTTTTGCCTGTGAGGTCCTGGGTTGGTCAAGCAACATCCACCAGAAGGAAAAGGATAACTGACATGTGGGGTCTAAATCCTTCTTCAGGAACGTGAGAAAGAAATCAGGCCAACAGCTGAATAAAAAGTTGGATGGGGGGAGAGAGGGGATGGAGGAAGGGGCCACGAGAGGAGCACAGGTCAACAGGGTGGGGGGAGAGAGAAAGAAGCTGCAATGTGATGGGGGAGGCAAGGGAAGCTGGAGGAAGAGACCGAGGTATTGGGAACTGGGATGGGGTTAATGGAGGTTGGAGAGGCAGATATTAATGCTCTCTGGTTAGAGAGTGACAAGACGAAATATGAGGTGTTGTTCCTCCAATTTACTGGTGGCCTCGGTTTTACTTTAAAGGTCTGGCAGTTTAATTATACCATATACATATTTTATATGTATGTATATATAAATATTTATATATATATATATATATATATATATGTGTGTGTGTGTGTGTGTGTGTGTATACATATATCTTAGTATCAATGGTGCTTGGTTCCTATATTGACCTCTGTGTAAGTTCTGTTGCTTTTGTTTATCCCCTCAACTTCCCAAAGAGGCAGCCGGTTGCTGTAAATTGCCCCTGGTGTCTGGGAATGTGGTAAAATGTGGGGATTAGAGTCATGGCTAGCATGGAGTTGATGAGCCAAAAGGGCCTGGTCTATACTGTGCAACTTGTTTGACACACGCGTTGCTGTGTGTGTCTACCACGACCCAATCCAGCTCGAGTTGTTCCAGCTTGTGAAAGTGGGATTAAAAGAATATTGAATGTATTAATGTTAGTGATAAAAGCTGTTTGAAATGGCAGACTTGGGTTTTTGCGAAGATTTGTGTTGCCAACTGAAACTGATTTCTGACTGGCCTTGTGCCTAAACGTAGCTGGGATTTCAGCTTTTTACATTCCTGTCTAATACTTATCGCTCTGCAGAGTTCCTTGTTATGAGATATGCAGTTTGTTGGTCCGAGATCACAATGTGGGCTTCTGTTTTTTTCCTGAAGTTATGTGGAGTGCAGGGTAGCTCATAGATGGCAAAGATTGAGCAGCTGTGTCCCTGAGGCATTGACCGTCATGAGTCAGGCAGGGGATCCCTGATATTGTTCGGACTTTGAAGCAGAAGGGTCTCATTTTGAGCACCACTGCTGAATTGTGGGAGTGTGATGGTGCAGCCCTTTGACCGATTGCTGGGCTGAGACAAATCGGTCTCGACAACTTCATTATCATCTGACTGCACATACGGACTGTACATCTGACTGTTCACACGGAACAGTGTTTTTCCAGACCACGGTGCACACACATACACAGTACTTAATAATCACATGTATACAACCAGATGTAATATAAAATAAACATAATATAAATATTTTGGGATGATTTACTCAGTTAAAGATACTGTTCACCAATTTCACATTCTGTGGGAAGAAGCCAATCCCAGCCTGGCAGTCTTGATTTTGATGTTCCTGTACCTTCTTCCTGATGGCAGTGGGTCAAGCTCTTCCGACCATCAAGAATATCTACTGGGAGCGCTGCCGTTGGAGAGCAGCGACAATCATCAAAAATCCACACCACCCAGAACAATCTCTGTTCTCGCTGTTGCCCATCAGGAAGGAGGGTACAGGTGCCATAAGACTCGCACCACCACATTCAAGAACAGTTGCTACCCCTCCCACCATCAGACTCCAAAATCACAGACTCATTAGTTATTATTGAAAATTTATTTTCTACATTTGCACAGTCAGTTTGTTTACATTTATTTCTTGAATATAGTTTACAGTTACCAGTGTTACGAACTAATAAAATCTTATTAGTACTAACACAGGAACAGCAATGGAAAATTCACCAGACAATGGTAAATTAAAAATAATAGTTTTATCAAACTATTAATAACATAACATTTCTTACTTATCTCTAAATTTAACCCCTCCTTGTGCAAATGTAAATGTGTGTGTTTGTGTGTATTACAATTTAAAACCATTACAATT
The DNA here is from genome assembly GCF_036971445.1 of Narcine bancroftii. Taxonomy (NCBI): domain Eukaryota; kingdom Metazoa; phylum Chordata; class Chondrichthyes; order Torpediniformes; family Narcinidae; genus Narcine; species Narcine bancroftii. Next base: position 6,765,563 of record NC_091482.1, read on the forward strand.
TAAACTTGATTCTGGAAAAAGTCAGTTTTTAAAGTCCAGTTTCAAATGTCTTGTTGTCTTCAGGATTCTTTTAAATCACAGTTCAGAAGTAATTATGAAACACTTTTAAACATTATATTTTCAGATCTCCTGAAGCTCACAAGCTGTCCTTTCAGAGAGATATTCTTTGAACACGAATGATCATCTTCTGGCATGAATGAGGCTGCCTCTCTATTCGTAAAAGAGCAGTCTTACTTAAAAGCCACTTATGTTGTGTATCTCCTATGATAAAGATCGTACAATATAGAACAGCATCTCAATTTCTTCCTAGAGACTACTGCGCTAGTCCTGCCTTTCCAGGATGTCGACCTTCTGATGAAAATGTGTCTCTGCCTTCGAAATATAGTTCTCTGACATCATGTGATGTTACAACATCAATGAGATCAGTCTGATTCCTGAGAACCATGTGAACATGTACTGGAATCTTTAACAGTTGCCAGCTCCAGTTTCTTGGAAATCATGGAACCTTTGTAACTCTGTTCCAAGAGGCCTAAGTGGTCTGGTTTTGGAAAGTCTAATGATCTCAAGAAAAACCTGTTCTTGTTTAAAACAGATGGCCTCCTTCAACAGTTCTTATTGAGTACTTAAATACTTCAGTTTTCAATAAATCAATTAAAATCCACTTCAGTTCCATTAGCTCTGCCTTTCCACATGTTGTGTCTTCAAAAAGGAACCCTCTTTCTGAGTGTCAATGTTAGGGTTAGGAACCCTAACCCTCATCCTAACCCACACACACCTGTGTGTGACCCTGTACCAGCCCACAACCAACTTACTAAGAATATATACAGTACCCTAACTCTGTATCTTACTTCGCTAAGACTTTTTATATGAAATATAGCTTAACATCAACCTCAATATTAACACAGATTCATTACACCAGTAATTAGAAACTCTTCCTGGCCCACGGGAAAAAGAATCTCAGGGTTGTATGCGATATGTGTATTCATACAATAAATTTGAACTTTGAAGATTCTGTGTTCTGGATGGTGGCGATCCTCGATAATTTTTTGAGTCCTATTTAAGTGCATGGTTGGTATGGACAAGTTGGACTGCAGGGATGGTTTCTACGCTGTGGACCTCTGACTCCGAGAGACGCTCCCTGCTCTCACAGGTGGATGGAAAAGAACTCATGGGATAATCTTGAGTATTTGAAGAGAAAATGTTCCCTGGTTATTTTCTTACTCCTGTTACTGGAACTTGCTGTGTTTCTTACAACAGCAATCATACTTCAGATATGCCTTGGTTGGGACATTCTGGAAGTTGGTACAGAAATTCATCGTGGTGTCTCATTTTGTTTCCATGCATTATGTGGACAACGCTGGGACCGGGAGGGTCTATTGTCTATGCAGCATGCTCCTGAACTGAGGGGCAGTCATTGAGGTTTCTGTCCCCAGGCACATATCGGTCGGCCAGACTGAGAAGGACAGTCTGTTGTTCCCATGGCAACAGCGACTGCAAGTAGGTTCAAATCCAGAATTATTTATTTGAACTTAAATTCTCCAGAGCTATAGTGGGCTTTGAACTTGACTCTTTGGATAATGGCCTGGAATTGTTTCTGATGTTATGCCAAGATAACTACTGAAGCTCTGCCCCTTTATTTCCTCTCTCTCTCTATTCCTCCCTCTCTATTCCAATCTCTCTCTCTCTCTCTCTCTATTCCCCCCTCTCTCTCTCTATTCCCCCTCTCTCTCTCTATTCCCCCTCTCTCTCTCTATTCCCCCCTCTCTCTATTCCCCCTCTCTATTCCTCTTTATTTATGTGTGTCTATATACATACATAGACATTTCTATCCATACACACACATATACATACACTGAGTATGTGTGTGTGTGATTATATATGTATGCCTCTCTCTATACCTATATATACTGTATTCATATGGATATAGGTAAACAATAGCATACAACAGGCAGAGCTTTCCCATGTTCTAGGTGCTTCTCCCTTGGGTAGCTCCTCAGGCCTGAGGATCACCTGCTCCGCTCTGGCTTGTGGGTTAGCAGGAGGCCGATGAAGCAACGATGGGAACGACAGAATCTGCCACATGAAGTGACAGACAGAAAGCGCTGGATGTGAGCCGATGAACATGTACCAGTGATGTAGAACTTCCGTGGGCTCCTGACAAATGACTGAGAGGTTCTCAGAAGCATCCCGGATGCTGCCCCTCCAAGTATTTGTGGATTGGTTGCGGTGTCCCCTACATTGCGGAGACTGGGAGATGGCTTTGTTGAGCACCTCACAATGGTGTGAATCTCTCAGTGGCCACCCATTTCAGTTCCCTATTTCCTTGCTGATATGTCTGTCCATGTACCACCAGACTGAGACCACCCTCAAATTGGAGGAACAAACCTCATCTTCTGACTGGGCACTCTCCAACCAAATGACATTAACGTTGACTTTTCTGGCTTTCATTAAACCTCCCCACATACACCCCCCTTCACTACTTCCCTTATCGCCTTCCCACAGCTCTGTCTCTCCCTTCCCTCTCTCCTTTTGTACAGATGCAATACATTCTCATCTCTCTCCTCATATCCAGTGAGACCTTTTGTTCGTTTGGACTCCTCCCCCAGTCTAAGATTTCCTTTTTTGCTCATTCCTTGAAGAAGAAGGGCTCGGGCCCGAAACATCGGCGATGTATCTATGGACCCTGAAAGACATGCTGAGTTCCTCCAGCATTTCTGCGTATCTACTACAATCAGAGCGTCTACAGACTTTCGTGTTTCACGTGGGGCCAGAGGTCCCAGGAGGTCGGTGGATTTTATTCCCCTCCCTAAGGAGACTTGTTGCACCTGATCCCCTGTCTGTTGATACACAAAGGTGCTGGAGAAACTCAGAAGGCCATGCAGCATCCACGGAAAATAAAGGGCAACCAATATTTTGATTCAGCAGGCCCGAGATGTCGGTAATGCATCTTCCTACAGATGCTGTGAGACTGGCTGACTTCCTCTGGCTTTTCTGTGCTTTTGCACCAACACCTCGGGCCTGGGCCCTTCGCCAGGCAAGGGAGGGAGGGCGGGAGAAAGGCAGGGGGCCTGCTCACGGATCAAGCAACTGCAGCTGTGACGAGGCAAAGAGAGGATCCTCCCTCCGCCTGCCGGGAAGCCAGTGAGGAGGGAATGGCCAAGGGGCTTGTGGCCTCCTGTCCAGGCCTCTCAGACAGAGAAAGAGAAAGTTCTGCTGCTTTTAAGAAATCTGACCCGACTTAAACTCAGCTTGTGGTTTTTGAAGTGATTTAGAGTTTTCCAGTGGAGCGCCATGCATACTCTCTCCCGACCAGTCCAAGAGAAACTGTACCACGTAAAGGAAACTTCTGTGCATATTTTCCATGGGATTTGGCCACTTTGGCATTCTGCTTGTGATGAAGCAAAGAAGTGGGGCAATTACAAGGCAATTCACCATGTTTAAAGGTGCACAGTTTCAGTCAATGGCAGTGGGAAGCAGGCTCTCCTCTGAGGCGAGGCCTGGCTCCAGCCAGAGTTCACAGGAGTGAAGGCCTGACAACCAAGGCTTAACCTGTTCCCTCAGGTCAGTGCAAGAAGGTGGCCCAGGGCACTTGCAAAGGAGAGTGGCCGGTACAGGTCGGCATGGCTAAAACTGGCCATCTGGACGTGGGATCATGCAGTGCACAGATTGGCTGTTGCATTTCCAGTGGTGTGGAATACAGAAGCTCCCCTACTTATGATGGTCAGACTTTCAAAATTATGACGGTGCTTTCAATTTTGAATTGCATTCTGTTCCCAAGCTTGCAATATGTGGTACGCTGTTGTCTCGCGATGCTGACTCAATCACGCTCACAGTCTCTGCAGCAATCACACGAAACACTGCACTGTAAGTAACCAAGTGCATTCTACTAGCCGTTCTCAAGCATCATGAGAGGAGAGTGAAAATGACCCTGTCACTTTAACATCCTCACCATCCAGCAATTAATTCTTCATGACCAGCGAGCTTTCTGCTGTGTACGTTAATGGTTTTATTCAGTGTGGAATGAAGGTATTCAAAATTTAATTATTAAAAAATGATAGGTGTGGTATTGGTTATAGACTTATGGTGGGTTTGCCGGAATGTAAGCCCATTGTAAGTTGAGGAGCACCTGTAGATCTTTGGGACATGACTGGGTCTAGATAAATGCAAGTCTCATGTTTGTTTGCAATGTCTAGATAACTTTCTGGCCTATTTGCAGAATGTTGAACCTCAAGGTTAGAGCACTGGTCTTGTAAACCAGGGCTCGCGAGTTCGTTCCTCGCTGGGCCCTCACTTCTGTGAGGGGCGCTAGACAAAGTGGCGATCTCTGTCTTCCTTACATTAAAGAATTTCTTGTATGTTACGTTCTAAATGTTGTATTACATGACAATAATGGAACCTTTCATGTTTATTATCGTCTGACTGTACATGTACAACCAGGCGAATGTGTTTCTCCGGACCATGGTGCACATCCACAGCACATGATAATCACATGCAGTATGTTCATACAGGTATAATTTAAAGTAAATATGAATATTTTGGGATGATTTACTCAGTTGCAGGAGTACTTGGTTCATCAGTCTTACAACCTGCGGGATGCTAACGAAACTCAGTAGGTCAAAGTGCATTTTCTATAGCAAAAATTCGGGAAGGGCTCAAGCCCGAGCTGTTGTTTATGTAACTTTATCTTTGCTACATAAAGGACACTGTTTGACTGCTGAGTTTCTGCAGCGTCTTGAGTTTGCTTCATTCACGGTGATTGCAGATGTTCCCACCTCTAATACTCATGCAGTTGTGCGAAGGGAACAATTTACAGAGTCTCGGATTGCAATGAAAATTGAAGATCAATTCGCACTGAGCACTGTTGCGGGGTTCATTCAGGAGCCTGATGGTTGCGGGGAAGAAACTGCCTTTAATCTTGTTAGTGGCATGTTCTCACAACCATAGAATATTACTGCACAGAAACAGGCCCTTCTAGTCCGTGCAAACCATTTTTTTTGGTTGCCCAGTCCCACTGACCTGCACCCTCCATACCCCTTCCATCCATGTACCTGTCCATATTCTCCTTAAAAGTTAAAATTGAACCTGCATTCAGCCGGAAGCCCCACCACCCTCTGTTGGAAGCAGTTCCTAAAAATGTTTCGTTTGTACTCAGCAGCTGATGCCTCTCATGTCAGTGACCAACAATAATTGGCCAGCACTGATGGATTCCAATTGCCCTGATACCACTTTTTCACGGTCACAATGTTCTGGTGAGACCTTTCTCTGTGTTCGTCACTGACGGCAACAAGATCAGCCAGGAAGAAGTCCAAGTGCATATGCAGAAAATGAATTTTAAACGTCTTGCTGCACTTTGTGGTTTTGTCTGCTTGGAGTCGACTTAAACTATGAAAGGAAATCACAAAAATAGGATATATCTAAAAACCGGTATGTGATAGGAAAACTTTAAGGTGATTTTTGTGAACAGCAGCCCAAAATCCAGAAATACACCCAAAAATGTTCAGGAAGCAAAATCTGTTGTCTAGTGTAATTTGGAAGTGCTGCAGTTTTTGAGGTCCAAGCGCTGTTCGGGGAGGGAGCTCCAGGGATTTGACCTGATGATGGTCACAGAACAATGATATGTTTCCACGTCAAGCTGGTGTGTGTCTTGGAGGACACCTGTCAGCTGGTGGGGTCCCCATGCATCTAGCTGGGTTTGGAAGATGCTCTCCGTTCTCCTCGCTTTCTCACCGACTCCACCCAGATTCACTCTGCACCCGAGGGGGAGTTTCCGTGACCTGTTCACCTGCCCTGCGTTTATGGAGTTGGAACAGGTTGGAGCATAAACAGTTTTTTTAAAAAGGTTTAAAAAAAATGGGAAAGTGGGAAGGGAAGGAGAGAACTCTCTGGGAGAGGAGGTCAGGAGGAAGGAGAGCGGGGATTGGTACAGGGTGAGCAGGGGCAGTAAGGGTATTGGTGGAGAATCTAAAGATGGAAGCAGCAGAGCGCAGATCCATGACCTGAGATAGTTTCCTCAGCGTTGAGCCTGGAAGACTGTATTGTGTTCAGCAAGAGGAAGAGGTGCAGTTCCTGCAGCTTTAGCGGAACACTACTGAGGGCAGGTGAGTGGGGGCAGGCATCTCTCCCACTGTTGCCACTGTGCTGGGCATCTGGAATCTGCCATTTGTCCCATTGTCACTGCCCACTGCAGCACACAATGCAGGGCTTGGCTAGCATGTCCCCTCCTCTCCTCCACTTCTTACATTTGCTCGTCTCTGCCCCTCCACTCCCCTTGTCTGTTTTTTACCTCCCTTCTCCTCCTTCTATCCCTCTCTATATCTTTCTATCCTCTCCCTTTCATTCTCCCTTCTTTCTCCCGCTTTCTCTCTCTTTCTCCCTGCCTCTGCAACCCTGTGGTCTCGTGAGAAGTTACATCCATAAATAGGCACGAGTTGCCTCTGAAGCTTCACTTCCCACTGCTGATCATTTTCTAAACATTGCAGTGTTGTGTTATTGCTGAGGGCAGTGACAAACACACTGATGCTCTTTCCTGCTCTTCCCCACTCCTGAAATTGGAGTTTCTATCTCTTAACCCTTTCTTGGGCATGGAGACACTGTCGAAGAGTCAGCCCCCTTCCCAGCAGCAGCACAGATTGGCTGAGGTCTAACACTCACAGTGGCGTGGGATGGTCATAACTCTGCTTGAGGTGGCATGGTGGACACAAGCCACCAGTGGAAGCATCGAGCATGCTCTTGATGGGAGGCCCACTGCAACCTATAAGCAGTCTCCACTCACCAGCTCTGTGCTGTTCAGAGGACAATTTAAACTTTTCGCCATTACACATTGGGCATCCTCGCCCCCTGCCATGGACTACCACCCCCCCTCTCTAATCACCCACCCATGCCGAGAAGGAACCAGTGCATCTCAGAACTCAATGTTCAGATATTTTGTCAGAGGGCATGCTGTAAAAATCCTAAAATCCGGATTGCTCGGGGATTGGGCCTGTCCGGATTTTCCAGATTTCAGACTGATTGTCAGAGTATGTACATGGCCGTCAAGTACAATCCTGAGATTCTTCCCCAGGGAGAGATCTCAGCTTGTGGATTTTTAGTTCCAGAATACCCGGCTGTCGTTCTTGCCAGTAACTTATTCGAATTGGTCGCCACTCTCGGACTTCCAATGACTTGCATTCTTTTCATATTGCCCTCTTGTCAGGGTGACGTGTTCCAGGCAGTTTCAGAGCAGAGGGAAATTCCTGTGGATCTGAAGAAATGAGAGGAATTCCATTGTGAAATGAACTTGCTATGTTTGTGGATGGATAAAGGATCCCTTCATCTCTGTTGTGTTTTGTGTTGCTACGGCTTCCCGGGTGATCCTTTTTGTATACGAGTCTGTGATTTTTAAGGGGTTTGTGTGCCCCTTCCTTCCCCCACCCTCTCCTGTGCGTGGGTAGGGGTGCGTGGGTGGGTATGTGTTGGTGGGTATATTTGCGTATGTGGGTGTACATGTGCATGTTTGTGCGGATGTAGGTGTGGATATTTGTGTGTGTTCACGCGTGTGTATTGGCGTGTGGACGTGGGTGCCAGTGTGTGTGAGCAAACGCTGCATGTGTGATGATGTGGGTGAGCCTGCAACATTTATCCATCTCTGTGAATTCCTGCTCCTGTGGAGTGACCAGCTGTGTGAGTCAGATTTCAGGATTTTCCAAATTACTGTGGAAAAGATAAAATATTTCTGAAATGTAATCACTGATGTAATGTCAGAAACACGGCAACCAATTGTGTACAGCAGGATCCCAGGGACAGCGATGTGACAATGAGTAGGGAGTCTGTTTTCATCAAACCGCATGGAACAAATCCTTCAGCCCAGGTCTGACACATTTGTATTTGGTCCATGTCCTTCTAAACCCGTCCTATCCAGAGATCTGTCCAATGACCTCTGGATGTGCCTGCTCCCTCCGGCAGCCCGTTCCACATACTGACACCCTCAGAGTGATGCCGTGAGGACTTGTGGATCTTCAGGGTGTGGTTGGTGCTTCTGTTAATGTCACAGTCACTGTGTTCTCCTTAAAGCTCTCAGTATCGATGGAGGGAGTGGGGTGTTGGAGTGGGAGAGCAGGAGGGAAGGAGTGGAGAAAGTTGGGGAGGGAGTGGGGAGAGTTAGAGTGGGAGAGCAGGAGGGAGGAAATGGAGGGAGGGAGTGGAGAGAATTGGAGTGGGGAGAGCAGGAGGGAGGGAATGGGGGGAGTTGGAATGGGAGGGTGTGGGGGGAATTGGAAATAGAGAGCAGGAGGAAGGGAGTGGGGAGAGTTGGAGGGAGGTGGAGAGTGCGATGGAAGAGGGAGGGAAGTGGAGAGGGGAGGGGGAGTGGCAGGGCAGGTGGAGGAAAGTGGGAGGGAGGGGAGTGTATGTGAGAGGGAGAGTGGGAGAGAGAGGGAGGGAGAGAGGAAGGGAGTGGTAGAAGAGGGGGAAGAAGTGGGGAGGGGAATGGGAGGGAGGGGGGAGTGGGAGGGGGAGAAGGGAAGGGCATAGGGGAGAGGAAGAGAGAGAAGGGGAGGGAGGGTGTGGGGAGAGGGGAGAGAGAGAGTTATCAGAGAGTTTTCAGACCACCCTTAAAACATTCGCCCATCTTCTACCTGCCCGAGTACTTTTGCTTCATTAACAAGACTGCCGTTGAGTCTGAAGTTTTGGGAGGGAGGGGAGAATGAGTAGGGTCAGCCCAGGGTCGCTGTGCTGCCTGCCGGTCAACAGTTGTGATCGGCAGGGAGCCGGATCTGTGTTGCGGTCCAGCCTTCTGGCTGAGTCCCCGTTCCTTCACTGCATGACTGTTTTTTTTCTTTGGCTTGGCTTCGCGGACGAAGATTTATGGAGGGGGTAAAAAGTCCACGTCAGCTGCAGGCTCGTTTGTGGCTGACCAGTCCGATGCGGGACAGGCAGACACGATTGCAGCGGTTGCAAGGGAAAATTGGTTGGTTGGGGTTGGGTGTTGGGTTTTTCCTCCTTTGCCTTTTGTCAGTGAGGTGGGCTCTGCGGTCTTCTTCAAAGGAGGCTGCTGCCCGCCAAACTGTGAGGCGCCAAGATGCACGGTTTGAGGCGTTATCAGCCCACTGGCGGTGGTCAATGTGGCAGGCACCAAGAGATTTCTTTAGGCAGTCCTTGTACCTTTTCTTTGGTGCACCTCTGTCACGGTGGCCAGTGGAAAAGCCACAGAATGTGCCTTTTTGCAAAGCTGACTTGGGGGATGGGCCTGAATTCAGGCAGTTGACCCAGTTCCATCTACTGGAACAGTGAGCGTGGCATAACGCACACTCCACACCGTGTGTTCTAAACATTGCACAGGGATTAAAGAGTCACCTTCTCGTTTATCAGAGTTGGCCTCGTACACCGTTGTCAGCTTCAGCTGCTGTAGTGAGGATGTTGAGAGAAAGCAGCCTGCTTCAATCTAAACAAAACCGACCAAATCCATTCTGAACTGTTTGGGAGCCATTGTGAGGAATCTTTAATCATGGGGTCAGTTTAAAGCTTGCATAATTCTTTAGATCATTTTCTTTCCACTCACATACCACTTTAAGTATCCCCTATGCTATTGCTGCTCTGTGTTTAGTTAGGACACCACTGCCGCCAGTGTCCCGGAGCACCCGCAGTGCCTCGACGAGCAGCTCCTTGTATCGGGCGACCCTGTGCACACCTTGAGGTGTGCCCTGATGCTTCAGCAGCTGAGCGCAGAAGAGCCGTGGTTAGAGGCCTCTGATGGCTGGGGCGCACTCCCAGTTGGACAGCATCTCCTTCAGGGTGCAGACAGGGCTCCAGGGCCAGGCGAACTGCAGAACCATGGTGCGGTGCTGCTCCAGCCTCCAGGCTCAACGAGCACTCATCCAAGGCGTTGAGCAGCAGGTGGCTGTTGCCGCTGCCAAGCCGCTGTCGTCGGCCAGTGAGAACCAAATGTGGTGGGTTTTGGCGTCGAAGGGCAGCGGGGCGAAGAGGAGGCAGGACACCACCTCGGCTCTGATGTATGTGGCCAGCACGGAGATGAGGTGGATAATGGGGGAGTCTGACCTGCTCTCCTGCCATCCACTGCAGGCACACAGACAGTGCCTTGTGGATGTCGGAGCCCTGGCCCAGGAGAGCGGAGCCGCAGGACAGGGCGATGGTGTTCTTGACGGAAGACGCAGCTCCGGAGCAGCCGGGGAAGTGGCCATCCAGCCCCTCGAAGAGGGTGAAGAGGAGAGGGCCGATCTGTTGGTGAAGAAGGTGCCCGCAGGGGCTTTGGCAGAGCTGCAGGAGGAGCAGGCTATCGGGCCGGTTCAGCCGCTCCACCAGCTCATCGGGCTGGCCCTCAGGCATACCCCTGCAGTTCAGCTGGGCACTGATGCTGGGCATCACCGAGGGCCTCACCTTGGGTGTGGGGTCTGGTAATCCACCGGACATCTGACCACCCTGACTCTCTGAGGTCTGCACCCTAGGTGGCCACCTAGTTCACCTAATGGTAACTCACATAGTAACCCCTTACTACTCACAGAGCACTGAGAGCAGAGGGATTACTTAAGGTGGTATGTGAGTGGAAAGAAAATGGTTGAATACCACTGATGTAGATGATTCGTCCTAAATAGATGAGCTTTTTATTCCCTGAATACAGTGCTCCTACTCCTGTGTTCTTGCTCTGGAAGATGATTATGACCCACATTCTTAAACCTTTTACGACAGAGGCTGGCCGCCATCTTGACTCAATAGAGAGGGTAACTTCCATTGTCTGATTGTGAGCAGCCAATCACAATTCAGTTTGTTAGTCCGTGGGGAACAGGTTGGTCTGTTGTTTAACGGACGCCCCCAACATGATGCCAAAATTAAAAGGTAGAGCAAAATGTCAAACTCCAGGAACAAAAAAAAAAATAAATATTTTAAAAAATGACTCTCTGCTGCTGTTCCAGACCCAGGTGAATGAAGATCAGAGACACTAGTTCTGTTCCAAAGGGTTCAACTACCCGGGTCCGTCCAGACTTTAAACGACTTGTTTTAAAATCCTGCCACTGCGGAGTCTGAGCTCAAGATGGGGGAGCCTGTGTTCAACTGCAGCCACGAGTGGTTGCAGACTCCGAGGGTGGGGAGGGGTGTGCAGCGGTCTGGCATAGTGTACCAGAAACTGGGTGAACACACCCTCCCCCCAACCTCCAGAGCAGCGAGGGGTTCAGCAACTGAGGGACACACACAGGCTGCAGCAACTTGCGGTTGGGGGGGACTCGCATGGGCTGCAGGAGACTGACTCATGGGAACCAGGTATCGGAGCCGGGGTTCGAGAGGGCGCTGAGGGCAGGAAGGACTCCTGAAGGGTCTCAGAAGCTGAGGCTTCCCAATCGCATTGGAGGTTTAGACCTGGAGCTCGTGTCGCCGATGGATCAAACAGGAGCCTGTGCGGCTGCAGAGGCTACGGGAGAACTGGGGGGGAACCCACAGACACTCAGTGTCTCTGAAGGGAATCCATGGACACTCAGTGTCTCTGAAGGGAAATGGGAAGTGTGAGTGGGAAGAAAAAGGTTGAGAACGACTGGGTTAGAAGCTGGAATGACTGTAACCTTCAGAAGTCATTTAGACAGGTATTTGGGAGGGGAAGGTTGAAAGATGTGGGCCAAACGTGAGGCAATGGGACTAGGTTCATGAGGTGAAGCACAAAAGTCTGCAGATGCTGTGATTGTAATAAAAATGTAAGGATGCTGGAGGAACTCAGCTGGTCTCGCTGCGTCCATCGGAGGTAAAGCAATATAGCTGATGTTTTAGTCCTGAGCCCTTTTTCAAGGAATGAGGAAAAGGGCTCCGGTCCGAAACATCGGTTATAGATGTTTACCTCCTATGGACACAGTGAGACCAGATGAGTTCCTCCAGCATTTCTGTGTTTTTACTGCAGAAGGGTGACCCCTTGCATGCTCTCCTCCTGACCACATGGGTTAACCACCCTAACCCCACCCCCCCCCCCCCCCCCCCCCCGTTGCTCCAGTTTTCTCTCACGTCTCAGAGTCCTGCAGGCTCATTGGCTGCTGCCAGTCGCCGTGGGTGTTTCGGTGGGAGGTAGAATGTGGGGGACGGGTGCCTGATGGACAGCAGGGACTGGGTGGGACGAAGAGCCTGTTTCTGTGATGGCTGAGTCTATGAACTGCCTGAGGGATGGTATTCCCGATTGGCATTCCCCTCGAGGTAAGGAAATGCTTCCCAACATTCCTGCCACTCCTGTTTTCAGTTGCACAAACTCCAAACTCCACAGGAAGCAATTGATCCTATCAGCTCACACAATGGTCCTAATTGCCTCTTATTAGACTGCCCCTTGATCAGCAAGATCCATGGGACTGTGAGCCCCAGCTGATGCAGGAATTTAACCCCTTCTGCCCTACACTATAAAGGTAAGTTTTAGTCGATAAGATTTTCAGAGATCCAAGTTAATGACCATGAGTCAGAAAGCAGGATGGAGATCAAGAATTTGGTTGTGTGGTGCCAGGACAACAATCTTGCTTTCAATTTCAATAAGATTCCACCTGCATTGATTTCACCCATCGTTATTGAATGAAGATCTACCGGGACCAATGCCTGAAGAGGGCGCACAAAATCAGTGAACCGGTGCGGACTCGAAAGGCCAACATGGCCTGTTTCCGCTCCATAAATGGTTATATGGTTATACGGCACGGCAACACATCCACCCATACCTCACCAAGTTGAAGTCCCACCACCGAACCTCTGGAATGACCATCAAAAGTATCTGGAATTTAAAAAAGACCTCTCATTCTTTCTTTCATGGTGGCACAGTTAACACGGTGCTGTTAACTGTTTAAGGTGTTTGTTCATTCTCCCCATGTCTGCGTGGGTTTCCTCCGGGAGCTCTGGTTTCCTCCCACCCTCCAAAATGTACAGGGGTTGTAGGCCAATTGGGTGGCATGGGCTCGTGGGCCAAAAGGGCTTGTTACCGTGCTGTACATCTATATATAAAAAATGTAGACATTCAGCGCGGTAACAGGCCTTTTCAGCCCATGAGTCCGTGCTGCCCAGTTACACCCAATTGATCTACAATCCCAGGTATGTTTTTATTTTGAATGGTGGGATAAAACTGGAACACTCAAATAAAGGGAGCGGGTACAGACAGCGCGGGATTCGTTGCGCTGACCACTAACCGTGCTGTCTGCTTTGTAACAATAACCACAAATCGAGTGAATTGTTGTTGAAAAACCCCGTCTGGTTTGTTAATACAATCCATTGAAGGAAATTGCTTGTCCTTTCATGAATTTTGTAAGGTCAAATCTTGTTTAAATAATTGAAGTATTTTTTTGGTAAGGTAGAATTCTACAGCCCTTTGGCCCAACTTGTCCATACTAATCAACCTTGAAGAAGGGGTCATGTCTGAAGCATCATTAATATTTCTTTACTGTCCATTTTCACTGCAATCACAGCGTCTGCAGACTTTCGTGTTTCACTTCACCTGTTTGCCTCGTTTTCTCTCCATTTGAGTGAGGTGGCAGAACCTCGAGGGAGCAGCACATTTAATTTGCAGCGTCTCCGTTTCCCGTCCCCTTTGCACCTCATTGCACCTCCGCGCGCAGCGAAACGCCGGGCCCTTCAGGACACCAGCTGGAAGGCAATTTTGCAGGAATGCGCTGAATCCCATGTGGAGTTGCCACAGCGACCATTCATTCGGCCTTGGGGACGGGGCGAGCAGAGAGGGAATGCTGTCCTGCACTTTTCTGCTGGGCCTGCACTGTCCCTTTTTGTGTCACTTCGACCTGATCTTCCATCCTCGGTCCCATCCTGGAGCCAGACGTTGACCCATTGCTCTGTGCAGCTTTTGTGTGCCGACATTCACTCTGACTGCCGCCTGCCACTTCATCACCAGGTGGGGACTGGCGTAAACTCTCAGGAGCATATGGTCAGCGTCAGAGAGCAACAGCAATCATCAAGGATCCACACCACCCAGCACAGATTCTGTTCTAGCTGCTGCCATCAGGAAAGAAGTATCGGTGCCACAAGACTCGCACCACCAGGTTCAGGAACAGCTGCTCCCCCTCCACCATCAGACTCCTCAATGACAAACTCAATCAGGGACTCATTTATGGACTCTTACTTGTGCACATTATTGATTTTTTTACTAATTCTCTCTGTATTGCACAGTCAGTTCATTTACATTTGTTATCTGTTTATTTTTCTTATTTGTTTACTGTGTACAGTTTTTTTGCACTACCAATTAGTGAGAATTCTACCTCGTCTGCAGGAAAAAGAATCTTAGGGTTGTATACGATGTTGTGTACGTAGTCCGACAATAAATCGGAAATATAAATCAGAATCTGATGCGGCAGCAACAAGGACATGCCCTGTCCAAGCTAGGAATGGTGGAGATTTGATATTAGACCTCTCTGGCTGTTAGAAATTCTTTTACAACATGATAGAAAATGTCACATGTCAGGAAGGTACAACAGTGACTGCACTTCCTGAGAAGTCTGAGTTGGGCAAGGCGACCGGCCACCATTATGTCAACCTTCTACAGGAGATCTATTGAGAGCATCCTGGCCGGCTGCATTACAGTGTGGTACGGTTACTGTAGAGCATTGGATCGGAGGTCGATCCATGGGACCATAAGAGCAGCAGAGAGGATTGCTGGAGTCTTGCTCCCCCTCCATCAATACTTGATCTGCTGGGATCGTGGTCTGAAGAGGTCGTGCAAACTCATTGAGGGACCCTTCCACCTCGCACACAGCATCTTTCAGCTTCTCCTGTCAGGGGAGAGATAGAGGAGTATCAGAGCAGCACCACCAGCTTCTTCCCACGGGCAGTGAGAATGGTGAGCGACCAAAGGAACTGGTCACATGAACCATCTGAGGCTTTACTATTCACTGAAAAATATTTCTTTATATTTATCTGTATTTTTCCTGCATGTTTATTGTTTGTCAGTATATGTGTTATATCTGGTTGTGTGTCTGCATGTTTTACACTGAGGACCGGAGAACGCTGTTTCATTGGGTTGTACTTGTGCAATTTGATGATAACGAACTTGAGATTAATGTGTTGAACTTCTAACTTTTTATGCAAAAATATCGTTCTGGAGAGATACTATCTCGTCTTTACCATGTGAGCAGGGTATGAATGATAAATAAAGGTGACTTGAACTTCAGCTAGATGCCAATTCCGGCCATTTAAACCTGATTGCATCCAATTAACCTCCAACCCCGTACGTTTTGAAGGGTGGGACGAAACCGGAGCTTCAGGGAGAACCCTTGCAGATACAGGGAGAACTTACAAAACACCTTACAGACAGCGGCAGTTTCTTACCCAGGTCGCTGGCACTCTAACAGTGGAACGCTAATTAGAGGGGTGTGTGAGTGTTGTTTCCTTGTGAGTGAGGGAGTGTGTGTGTGAGAGAGGGTGGGAGCAAGGGGAGAGGAGTGAGAGAGTGAGAGTGAGGGAGAGAGAGAGTGAGAGAGGCCAGCAGGTGTGGTCGGACTTTAGCTGCTGCTGCTCTCCGGCAGACCCCACGGGGGGAGGCCTCCACCTGTCAGGCTGTAGGAGACGAAGGAGCCTCCAACATGGGATCCATTTTTATCCAGAGTTTTGGAAGTGAGCATTCTCGTCCAGAGAACTCTTGGACAGCTGCCCCGTAGTTTGGATTCTTGTGATTGGTGTTTGCTGTGTTTGCTTGACCTGAACTTGCCACAAAGCAGACATCTGTTAAACATTTGTGATTCTGCACTATTTTATATTCTGTTAACAAAAAAATGATTTCTCTTTATTCTTGCTGTGTAGTGTTTTCTTTCACTCTTACTCTATCGATCTCTCTCTAACACACTCCTCTCCTTTTGCTCCCACACTCTCACATTCTCTCACTCACACACACTCTCCCTCTCCTCCTCCCTCTCCCCCTCTCATCCTCCCCTCCCCTCCTCCTCCTCCCTCTCCCTCTTCCTCCCCTGAGAAAGTCGAGGCAGTGGTGTGCCATCTTCACAGTTGCCTCTGTATGTTGACTCCAGGTCTGAAGTGAGGACTCCCGGGAACTTGAAGCAACCGACCCTGTCCTCTGTCTTCCTGCCAATGAAGATACATGCTTCCTTGGCCTTCTCTTCTAAAGCCCACTCAAGTTCCTTTGTTTCTTCTGAATTCCTCCTTAATCTCTCGGAGAAACTCCATTGTTCTCCCCCATCCTGCATTGGCGCGGTTAACTTGTTTCTCTCTTCCCTGGTTCTGACCAAGGGGGTCTCTGACCTGAAACTGATTCTGTTACTCGCTGCCTGCCTGCCTGCCTGAGTGTTTCCAACAGTTTCTGTTCTTATTTCATGGAGCCACTGTGTTGTAGTGTTTAATGCCACATTAGAATGGATTGATGGAAGTGATGTGTCAAAAGGTGCTTCTGATAATAAGCAGGATTCTGAACAAAATCTTCAAATTTTGGGGGGAGGGAGAGGTTACCTCTGATCCTCTAGAAGATCTTAGATTTGCCTAGGAAATGTGCACATCCCAGAGTTTAAAATAAAAGTAGCAGTTCAATTTATATATAAATTATATTTATAATTTATATATTTTTCAAAATTTAGACATACAGCGCCGTAACAAAGCCCTTCCGGCCTATGCCACCCAATTAACCCCCTCACCCCATGAAGGAAACCTGCTCAACTCACTAACAGTGAGCAAAATTGTGCAGAAGGTGTCTAAGAAAAAAACCCTTTGGCAAAGAGTGGAATTGTTTTCATTGAGATTAATTGGGCCAGGAAACAGAGGGAGCAGGGGGGGAGAAAGGAGGAGTTGTTTCCTCACGGTTCGAACAGTCAGTTTGCCCAACACTTCCGAAGGTTAATGGGTTGGTTGGTGGCTGGGAGACCTGCTTCACAGCTGTGGTTCAATCTTGCTGACCTGGTCATTCTGTTTGTACACAGTGTAATGAGAGGTAATTACTGTGTTATGCAGTGAATTTCCCTTTAGTGTGAAATTTGTATCCGTGATGCTTGGGCTGAGACACAGGGAAATTTGTGATCCTTTAATATGATAATTATAACCTTGCCCTGGAATAATCAGGAAAGCGCCCTTCCCCAGTGCTAGTTTTCTCTGGACTCCACAACTCTGCAGCGTAAAGGATTGCACCAACACTTACCATCCAGTGTAGCTCACTGCCTCCGTTGTAAAGAGGTGGGCAATAAATGCTGGCCTCGGCAGCAAGCTGGCTGGTCCCATGGTTACTTCAGAGTCAGAATTTATTGTCGCGAATGTGTCGCAAAATTCGTTCTCTGTTCTCTTTTCAGATGTGGTCATTCGGCAGGAAGAGCCAGCAGTTTATTAGCCATTCCCAGCTACCCTGTGGGGGGGAGCCTTCTTCTCCCACCCTTCAAAAACATTACGGGGGGTGCGGGAGTGTTGAGGTTAATTGGGTTCATAACCGGTAGACCCTGTTACTGTGCTGTATGTTCAAAAATTTAAAAAAATATATATCAACCACCTTCTGAGTTTAAATAAAACCCCCGCCCCCTCAAACTCTCAACTTAAACCTATGCCATGAGACAGGAAAGTCTTCAGATGCTGGGGTCGGAGTGCAATTCACAAACATGCTGGAGAATCTTAGCAGGTCACGTAGCATCGACATTTTGGGCCTTGGCCCTTCGTCGAAGTACGAGCATAAAGCATGTAGGTGCCTGGATAAAAAGGTGGGGAGAGCAGAGGTGGGGAGGGTTGATGGACTCCAGTTGCCCTGATGGTGCTTTTCCACAGTCGCAATGTCCTGGTGAAACCTTTCACTGTGTTCGTCACTGATGGCACCAGTATCAGCCGGGAAGACGTCCAAGTGCGAATGCTTGAAGTGTCTGCTTGAAGTAGACTTAAAATATGATAGGAAATCACAAAAATGGGTCATATCTAAACAATGGTATGTGATAGGAAAATTTTACAGTGAGCAGTAGCCCAAAAGTGTTCAGGAAGCAAAATCGTTGTTGTCCAGAGTAATCAAATAACAATTATAATTCCTGACAAAAGGCCAGAAATGTTGGTTACCATTTACTTCCCATTTACACCAGCATCTGCAGATTTTCTTGTTCTCCATTTAACGGTGTATTTTTCTGATGGGTCACCCTCACTGCCTCCTTTGCCTCCCCCCAACCTGTCCAATCTCTCCCCGTAACTGAAGTAGCATCCAGGCAGCACCCTGGAGAATCTCGCCCAGTCTGAGTGGAGTTCACCAGACCCGTGGCCACTCGGACATAAAGCAGGGTTTCTCTGCCTGCTGGATTTGGGAAGAAGATAGTCTGGCAAAATCCTCTCAGCTACGATGCTATCGAGGGCCACTTTTCTTAGTTTACCCTCTGGCCTCTTCCCCCAACACTTTAAATTGAATGCTTAAATTTTTAAAAATTTAGCGCGGTAGGCCCTTCCGGCTCACAAACCTGTGCCGCCCAAATTCACCAATGAGCCTACAACTCCCATACGTCTTGGAGGGTGGGAGGAAGCCCACACAGGTCGCAGGGAGAATGTGCCCACTTTTCACAGATGGTGCCAGATTTGAACCCGGGTCGCTGGCACTGTAATAGCATCGCGCTAACTTCACTGCTAGCCGTGCCAGCCTTCTCTTCTACCCTCCCACCTGTATCCACCTATGACCTCTTACCTGTTAGCCTGTGCTCCTGCCCCAGCCCTCAACACAACACCTCTTTATTCAGGGGATGCCTGACTTTTGACATCCCCGAGGAAGGGCTCAGGCCCAAAACGTTGACTGCCTTTCACTTCCGATGAATACTGCTGAGATCCTCCAGCACTTTTACGAGGCTGCACTGAGACAGCGGATGTGAGTGGATCCATTCCAGGAGGTTTTAGCTGAAGACCTTCAGCACACCTGGACCCCAGCATCTGCAGCGTTTCTTGTTTACTCAACTGGACTCCATTAGAACGGCATGGTTAGTGACATGGTCAGCACATCGCCATCACAGCAACAGGGGTTCGAATCCGGCGCTGTCTGTAAGGAGTCTGTACGTTCTCCCCTTGACCTGCGTGGGTTCTCCCTGGGTGCTCCGGATTTCTCCCACCCTCCAAAGCAAATGGGACATACGTTAATTTGTGTCTAATTGGGTGGCACAATTTAAATGGTTGCCATCAGCTTCTACCATGCTGTAAATAACATTTAAAAAAATCCTCATCACCCACCTCAGTCAAATGACCATTTGTCCACGGCAAGTATTTCTGCAACAGTTCGACATCGTCTCGGAGATGACCGTAGTTCTCAGAAAGTCCAGAATATCTTGGCACCCTTAGAGTTTCTCCTTTTAAACCACTACGCCTGCTCCCAGTCAGGAATGTGGTCCTTTTGTAGAAAAAATTAATCTGCTAAATGCTTGAATGCCAACTCTTTGGGGCAATGTGATTAAAGTAGAGTTTGAGATGTGGGAGAGTGAGCAGCATTCCTTTGCTCTGGTCTTCTCGGAATAAATGCCAAATATTTTAGTTGGCCATCTCAGGATTAACCCTCTCGGGGAGATAGATTTCTGCAGTCCGCCCGTCGTCAGATTGGAATTATTCATGTGAATTTGTCGCCAACTCTGAACAGTTTAAAGTCATGAATAGGATGATCCGCACGTGACTGAGTTGGCATTTAGTTTGTTCATTTCTTTAGCGATATCTGCGTGCATGGGTGCAAATCTATTATCCATACCCAGAGGCATTGTAGCCTTGATCGCTCTCAGATGGAGACCAGATGCAGACGAGCTCTGACAGACAGACTCAGACATATGCCTGGGCATGTACAGATGTACAGACACACTCAAGTGGGCTGACATGGACAGATGCATTGCCAAGCACAGGAGTAGGTTCAGTGTGAGGTAGTCAGTAATGGTCTGACGTGCACAGAATTATGCAGTCACTGACCCAGAATGATGCCAGACTCAACTGGACAAAGCTAAGGGATACAGCTCATTCTCCCACATGCCAAATTCTACTTTGATCACATTCCCCAAAGGGTTTATAGATGCTTGTTGGCATTTAGCGTATTAATCCCTTTGACAAAGGAACCAAATTTCTGACTGGGAGCAGTGGTTTAAAGGGATAGACTTCAGGAGTGCTATTGGTCCAAGATATCCTGGTCTTTGCAAGAACAAATCTCTGAGACATTGTTGAACTGTTGAAAAAATACTTGCCGTGGACAAGTGGTAATTTAAATTTTTTAATTTAGACGTACAGCACGGTAACAGGCCATTTCGGCCCACAAGCCCGTGCCACCCAATTACAACCAATTAACCTACCCCCCCCCCGGTATGTTTCAAATGTAATTAGCAGGGCTAAGGCCTAAAACATTGTCTTTGCCTCCTATGGACACTGTGAGACTGGCTGAGTTCCTCCAGCATCTCTTTATTTTTACTCCAGTCACAGCGTCAGCAGATTTTAATGTTTCACTCTTTAATTCAGTGGTTTTCAAATCTTTTCTTTCCACTCAGTACCACCTTAAGCAATCCTTATGCCATCAGTGCTCTGTGATTAGTGAGGGATTGCTTAAGGTGGGATGTGGGTGGAAAGAAAAAGTTTGAAAACCACTGTTTTAATCGTCCCTCATTGACTCGTTATGTGCATCGTTTCATAACTCCAAAGGAAATGGGCTAATGACAATTTTTCTCAAGCAAAATATTTCAGTAACAATTGGGTCTAGAGCAGTGATTCTCAACTTTCCCTTCCCACTCACATCCCACTTTAAGCAATCCCTTACTAATCACAGAGCACCGATGGCATAGGAATGACTTAAGGTGGTCTGTGAGTGGAAAGAAAACATTTGAAAACCACTGCTTTGGAGGGACGGGGCCTAAACACAGACAGATGTGACCAGTTGAGGCCATGATGGGCTGAAGGGCCTGCCTCCATGCCATTTTGCTCCAGGTTCTAGCACCTGCAGTCTCTTGTCTCCCCATGCAGTCGAACAGTGGCCAAACTTCCTAAAGTACTTAAGTAGCTGCAAAGCATTTAAAGTACATTTCTATTTTGTGTGTAGAAATTCAAAAGCAAGATTAATGTTTGCCAAAGTTTACAGTTTGCTCAGTTAGAAACAATTATTGTTGATTAATATATCAATTACCCTGTCCTTTTTAACATGAACAGCTGAGAATTTTGAAGTAATTGGGATTAATACAAAAATATTCCTCTCAGGATCTCAGAGCTGCCCTCACACCTGGCCTTTCTCCATGACTAATGTTTAATGGTTTCAATTATTGAACCAGATGTTTATTGCTTGAGCTCAGGGAGACATTAGACCCAAAGGGCTTTGGTGCGAATACCTGTATATATCAAGGGTATGTCCTAAGACATTTCATCTGTGCGTGCTTAGGAGGGAGTTGTACCTATTTCAGTGTGGTTTTTTTTGTGCCACCACTGAGCATTAGAAGTAGTCGCTGGGACAATTGAAGGCGGGCTTGAATTCCTTGTGGGGGTTTTATGGTGTAGTTTTTTATACCAAGCAGAGTGGGAGTCAGTACTGTGGAGGATGTTAGGGGGAAAAGGGTGTCGGGGGAGAAACTGGGGGGCGGAAGTGGAGGATTGGGGAAGTCAGAGGTGCAAGGTTAAGGAGGTCAGAGGGTGTAGGTGGTCGGCAGGGGAGGTCAGAGGGGGGAGGTGGAGGGTAGAGGGGTCTGAAGAAAATGTTTGAAAACCACTGTTTTAATCGTCCCTCGTTGACTCGTTATGTGCACGGTTTCATAACTCCAAAGGAAATGGGCCAATGACAATTTTTCTCAAGCAAAATATTTCAGTAACAATTGGGTCCAGAGCAGTGGTTCTCAACCTTCCCTTCCCACTCACATCCCACTTTCAGCAATCCCTTACTAATCGCAGAACACCGATGGCAGAGGGATGACTTAAAGTGGGATGTGAGTGAGAAGAAAACATTTGAAAACCACTGCTTTCGAGGGATGCAGATAAATGCAGTTGAGGTCAGGATGGGCTGAAGGGCCTGTCTCCGTGCCATTTGACACGCTTGGCATTTTGCTCACTGTACCTGAGAGTTCAGGGTGGGGTAGGAGGGGTAGGTGAGAGGGGCTGGGAAAGGGGAAGCTGAAAGGAAGAGATGGGGCTTGAGTAGGGGGAGAGTAAGAAATGGTGATGGGGAGGATGAACCTGTGGGTTTCAGCAATGGAGGTTTCCAAGGGGTCAGTTTTGTGGAAGCTGAGGTTGGTGTGGGAACTAATGAAAAGGGGTTGAATTTGCCTCCTTCTGCCAGTACTTATGCAGCAACTTTATAAAATTCTGGTTGGACCACACTTGGAATGTAGTGTCACAGGAGGGATGTGGAAGTCATGGAGATTTACCATAATGTTTGAGGCAAGGTTAGCAGAGTTTTGGACTTTTCCGCTTTGGAGAAATGAGAGGTGACTTAATAGAGGTGGACAGCCAGGCCTTTTTCCCAGGGTGAGAGAAGCAAACACCAGAGGGCATCTGTTTAACGTGAGGGGAGGAAAGTTTTGGGGAGACGACAGAGGCAAGTACTTTAATTGGAGAGTAGTGGGTCTCTGGAATGCATTGCAGTGGCTGTTCCAATAGGAACATTCCCAATGGGGTCCATACAGCCCCCCCTGGGGCCACAGCACTTTTAAGGCGGGGGTGGGCACAGACTGAAATCATAAAACACTTTAATGGTTTTTTTAATGCAGGAGAGAAGCACAGAATAAAAATAACTAAACTTGACTGCTTCACAGGGAAGTGGGCCCATAAACTTTGAGCAGGGTCTTAAGGGGACGTAGCCAAAAGAAAGGTTGAGAATGGCTGGTTTAAGACTCTTCAACGGGCACATGGATGTAGGAGGGATAGAAGGTTATGGGTATGAGGGAGGGGAAAACTAGGTTTCCATAGGTTAGCACAGTGTAATGGACTGAAGGATCTGCCCTTCACCATAATGAACTATTTTCATGACGCTGCTAACACTTAACTGCCTGTGACAGCCAATTTAATCCAAGGTGTGTGGGATAGTCTATTTCATTGACTTTAGAAACAAACCTCTGAATGAGTGGTTAAAAAAATACTCTTATCTGTGCAGCTTCTGACAGTCAGCACTCTCCTGGGAGTGCTTGATCCGTTACAAGTTTATGTAACCCCAGAGCTTATCTCATAAAATGAGCAACTTAAAACCCCGTGACACTGCAATAATGGGGATTGATTTTGGTCACCATCTCTGCTCATGTTACCAAAGCTCCCTCTCAATATTAATGCTGCTTTGTTTCATCGAGAAACTGTTACTGTGGTTACCACGGGCCTTTAAGACACCTTACCAAGGGCTCACCACATTGTGGGCTGAAGGGCTTGTGCAGTGCCCTAATGTTCTAAATCCTGTTTTATTATCCCCATATTCCCAACATCACCTCCTGGATTTTCTGCCACTCACTTAACGGACTAGGCGGGCCATTTATTCATCTCTGGGGTGTGGGGGGAGGGGCAAACCAGAGGGAACCCACGTGGTCACAGGGAGAAAACTGTGCAGACAGCGCCGGGGTGGGGGGGGGGGGTGTTCAGTATCAGTGCCATGGCAGGAAGGCAGCAGCTTGGCCCCTTTGCTGGGATATCATCTCAGGAGGCCATCGCACCTCCGTAGGTGAAGCCAGGTTACCAGCTATACATAGGTTTTAATGCAGATCCTCCTTACCTCGTGAGGAGGAGGTAACTTACTTCCTTCACCACAACTCCCCTTTTAACGTTGAAGAATCCACAACCCTCGCTCCAGCCAAGTGGTCAATTCCCACACTATTACAAACTGGAACTACTCATGGTCAACACAGAGCTGTGATTCCTTGCAAACACCCTGTGCCATATCAAAGGACATTGGTCATTAAGCATGACCTTGTATTGATAATATCGGATGGCAATCTCAGGCTCTTTGTAGAAGGGAATCCCAGGCAAGTGTTGGCACTGAGGTTGGTCAAAGTGGTGAGGAGAGAGACCTGGCATCTGTCGAAGTTGGGGATCTGCAAGAGGGCAGGATGCTGGAGGTCTGTGGGTGGCGAAGGAGATGGGGAGAGAGGAGGCCATGGAAGATATGGAGACAAGACCGGACCAGACTGGGGGGCAGGGGCAGTGCAACTCAGCGAGCTCAGGGACAGTAGGACCCAAGTGGCAGAGTTCTTCGCAGGAGTGTTTTTCATTGCATGTCCTGCACCTTTAAATGCGATCAGGGCTTTACCCACTGGTTTGGTTAGGTTTTCGAACATAGAACAGTGCAGACCCTTCAGCCTACATAAACCCACTCCACCATCAATCTAACCTTCGCAGTCCAACCTCCCATTTTCCTTCCATCCATGTGCCTGTCTGAGAGTCTTTTGAATGTCTCTGTTGTACCAGCCTCCACCACGACCCCTGGCAAAGCATTCCAGGCACCACCACTCTCTGCACACTGACCTCTGACCTCTCCCCTAAACTTTCTTCCACTCACCTTAAACTGATGTTCTCTGCTAATGTTGCCAGAGAAATAAGTGCTGCGGTCCACTCTACCTATACCCCCCATGCTTCCCCTTTTACACTGTCATTGAAAGATGGGAATTAACCAGCTTTTAACCACTTCACTTACCTGTGTGAATGCTTCAAACGTGGGATGGGGGGGGGGGGGGGGCATTTTCATCCTGGTAATTACCTGGCAATGTAGGTAGTATCAGAGCTGATGCATTTTGCACCGACTGCTGACCCGGCTTTTCTAGGTTCAGTGTGAATGACCTGACCTGGCTTTAAACATGGGTTGTTCACACGCCAGTTAAGTGGGATCTCTGTGTAAAGGGGTATTAAGTTGCTCCCATCCCCAAGGAGAAAAGCCCTAGCTCTGTCAATCCTTCCTTATCAGACGTGTTCTCCAGTCCAGGCAGCGTGATTGGCTTCACGCACAGAACAGCAAGTTAGCGATGGAGTCGGGCAGAAACAGGCTCATCAGCCCATCAACACCTGCTAACCATCATTGCCATCAATAATAATTCTGTGAGCCTTCTATTCCTCGTTAACACAAGTATTTGTCTGGATCCCTTTTAAACACCTGGCTTCATCCTCTACTCAAGCAAGTGTGCTTCCGATTTCAAAACCCTCTGGGTGAAAAGCAGCTTCTTCAGATTCTTTTTACCCATAGACCTGTAGACTAGTCTGACCCAAATCAAAATTCCCCGGCTTTGCTGTTATTTACTTTCAATTCTAACGTGCGTTGAGGCCCATTGGGGTGGAATTAATCATTAGTGTTGGTGTACATCAGAGAAGACTCCAAATGCTAGGCTTGTTCTTGCAGATCTGTCATACTGCAGCTCAAGTTAAGGGACGGAACAAACAAAACATCAGACCCCTGAATTCTGGGTAGCGGCCCAGCCCTGGAGCAGTCTCCCGCTCGCAGAAAGAGGGCGGCAGGATCTCCACAGCAGATGGCTTTCCTTCCTCGGGCCTGTGTGATCCTGAAATCCTCTGGGACGTTTCTGGTCATAAATTATAAACCAATATGTTCTCACTGCAGCTCCTTAAAGAACAAAGGATTTTCTTTTCCAAAAAAGGAGGAACATTTTATAGAAGCAGGAGAGAGTCTGGGGAAGGACAAAACCATGCGTTACAGGCTGTGAATGGACGTTAACCAGACAACCCCACAGGCCACCAGGAATGTACAGTTCACAGTAAAGTCCCAAACAAAAAGATTTTATTTTAAATGTTTAAAAATACGTTGGAGCAGTAGATAAGAGGAAAAGACAGTTGTGCATTTCTGCCCTCCTGAATTGAATTGTCGTGTCTAATGAAATCTAGTGAAAAGCTCTGTTTGGCGTGCTATTCTGGCAAGCCAGCCCATACTTAAGTATAGCAGAGTGAAGGGTGCGGTGTTACAGTAAGTGAAAGGGTTTAGAGTAATGTGTGTTACAAAGGCAAGGTGCGGGGTATGGAGAAAAGTACTACTGAAGCTGAGCAAGGACGTCATCTTTGACCACTGAGAGGTCCATCCAAGAATCTGGTAACACTAGACAACATTTTTTTTCAAAAGGTTTACTTCCTAACAAAATGGGGATGATGACAGACGACTTCAAGCTGAACACAAAGATAATTTCAGATTTGCTGTATCACGTAGGAAGCTGAAGAAACATTAAATGACCTTTGATTGAATTTAGCAGGTTCAATTGCTTAATGACGCTGACACATTTCATTAGTTCAACGGACCTAAAAATGTTTTGCCGCTGATTTTCATTGTACTCAGCATCTGATACCTCTCATAATACCTCTCAGCATTGATGCCACTTTTCAATGGTTGCAATGTCCTGGTGAAACCTTTCACCGTGTCCGTCACCGACTACACCAAGATCAGCCGGGAAGACGTCCAAGTGCGAATGCAGAAAATTAATTTTCAACGACATGTTGCACTTTATAGTTTTGGATGTTTGAAGTAGACTTAAAAATATGATGGGAAATCACATAAATAGGTTTATCTAAACAATGGTACGTGATAGGAAAATGTTAAGGTGATTTTTGTGATCAGCTGGCTAAAATCCATAAAATACATCCAAAAGCGACCAGGAAGCAAAATCTTCATTGTCCAGTGTAATAGCAGGAAATAAACTGTCCTTGAAACTGGAGGTTAATGTGTTCAAACTCGTGACTGCTGCGGTCTTGTGATGCGGCACGGTTCGCGTGGCGCTATCACAGTGCCTGCGACCTGGGTTCCAAACTGCTGCTGTCTGTATGGCGTTTGCCTTGCGTAGGTTTCCCCCGGGTACTCCGGTTTCCTCCCACCCTTCATTTGAGCAGCATGGGGTCATGGATCAGAAGGACCCGTTACCCCGCCGTGCGTCTAAATTTAAAAAAATGTTAAGCTCCTCCCAGTGCCGAGTTGAGGAGGGAGTTGCTTGATTTTAAAGCTGCTGATTATGTGTTTTCCAAGCTCTGGTGTTGTACAACTTGGAGAGGGATCAGTAGGGCGGTGGTGATCCCAGGCCCAGGGCAGCTCAAGGGTTGGGGATGGACTGAAAGTGACTAGGAGAGAACCTGCAGTGCAGGCACAGTGCGCCGGGGACAGGCTGCCTTTCTTCAAACGCAAGGATCGTCTGTATTTCTCATCCACTCAGGAAACCTACGTGGTGTTTCCCAGAGAGCAGAGAAGCTGTCTTAATTATAGTGCTAGAGATTCAAACAATTTGTTGGGAGAGATGTGTGAACAGTGAGAACCAGGAAGGAATCAATGGGCCAGGTAGTATCCATGGAGAGAAATGGTCAGTCAATGCTTCAGGTCGAGATCCTTTACCGAGACTAAACGAGTGATTTTACGTGTCCCCCCACCCCTTTTTTTTAACTTCATTCTCAGAAAGATGCTGGGGAGTGCATGAATGTTGATTTTTCTAATCAATCTGCTTCCACAGTTTCCATCTCTGCCAACTCACGCTCTTGTTTTCTCTTTAATTCCCCCTCCACCTCTGTGCTCTCTCCCTCTCCTTGACTCTCCACCTCTCCCACCTTCCCTCCAACATCCTTTCACCTCTTGCTCCCTCCGCAGCGACTCTCCCCCTTCATGCAAGTCTTGATAAAGGGTCACATTAGTCTTGATAAAGGGTCCCGACCCGAAAAGTTGACTGACCGCTCCAGCACGGGCAGGCAGTTTTGAGGTCGTGTCTGGTGCACAGAAACCACACGGGTTATGGTGTAAATGTGTGTGTTTAAGTTCAGATTTATTATCATCTGAATGTTCATACACAACTAGACGAAACAGAGTCTCTCCAGACACAAAAACACACAATATATAGTACCTGGACATCGCATAAATAATCAAAATAAATATACAGAAATATTTGGAATAATTTTCATGGGTTTGTAATATCTCATAGCCTGTGGGAAGGAGCTTATGCCCAGCCTGGCAGTCCTGATTTTGATGCTCCTGTACCTTCTTTTTAATGGTAGTGGGTTGCTGGGGGTAGAATGGGTCCTATAATTTCTTGAAGCCTCTTGAGACAGCACTCCCAGTAAATGTCATCTATAGAGGAAAGGGATCTTCTCGGCTGTTTTAATGATCCTCTATATAGTTCTGGTCCAATGCTTTGCAAGTACCATTCCATACAATGATGCAACCAGACAGAACCCCCTCTGTTTGTGAGATGGTATCATCAGTATGTCACCCACATTTTGCAGATCTTTAACTCTTTGGTCTCCAGTCAATTTTCTTTCATAATATATTCTCCGGACTTGGTCCATGGGTAAACTACAGTACGAACAAGCTAGTGTTTGGGTATAAAACCAGTCCTGGAAAACCAGGATACGGATTAGATGCATTTGTCGGTAGTCCCTGAAAACTGGGACACGGAGTCCAAAGGATTAAGGTGAGGGTGGTTCAGAAAGCTGGAAGCATTATCCAGCACGACTGTTTCAAATTAATTTAGACTTGGGATGGGTGCGACCTGCTATTTTATTCCTGTTTCAGGATCATCTCAAGCAGTTTCTCATCCTGCCTATGGATTCTTTCCTCCTCTTGTAGAAAGTCACATTCTTGGTTTTTTTTAAAAAAACACACAAGTGATTTGTGGTGTGCGGTGAACATTTCCTGCAGTGATAAACCAAATAGAAACTGGGCAATTTAAAATGTCTCAGTGTGGGAGAAGATATGCCCCCGGGAGTGTCAGTCGTGGAGGGGTCATGCTGCGTTTTGTCTAAACTATGAGCGGATGTCAGCAAGGAGAAGGGAAGGCGGAGAAGCAGGGAGGGGTGGGGCAGGAAAAAATTGGCAGGGAGTTCTTGTTCATTAATTGACATCACTGCAGAGAGTGGGGGTTGGGGGGTGCAGGGAGAGAAGAGAGCACGTGTTTGACTCTATTATCACACGGGCTACTGCCGGTAATTCACTGCAGAATATCAGCTAGAGTTACATCTGGAAAATCTGGGACACAAGTGCCTGGAAAGGCGACGGGGGCCAGCACTCTCACGGCCTTGGATTGGCATGGTCAGCGCACTCCGGGTTTGAATCCGGCACAGTCTGTGAGGAATTTGTATGCCCTCCAGGTGCTCTGGTTTCCTCCCACCTTCTGAATTTAATTTATATATCCTTAAAATATTTTAAAAATTTAGTTGTACAGTAACTAAATGGTGGAAACTCATGCAGACACGGGGAGAATGTACAAACTCCTTATAGATTCGAAACCCGGTCCTGATCACTGGCACTGTAACAGCGCTCCACTAACAGTGCTGCTGTCGGTTAAATGGGTGATGCGGGCTCATTGGGCCGGAAGGGTCTTTTAACCGTGTTGCATCTCTGAATTAGAATTTTTTTTCTAAATTAAAAACATCTGAGAGAGAGCATGAATTGCCAAGGCACAGAAGAGCTGATGATGGGATGTGCATTTGAGCGCCAGCACATACACGGTGGGATGAAGCAGTCTGACTCTGTTGTTGCCATCTCCGCCGCCTTCTGTTTGGGTACACGTCGCTCTGAACTCTGACCAACCGGTGTTGGATCAACTCAGAGGTGGGATCAGTTGTATGCAGTTGGTATGAGTGAGATGAACTGAAAAGGCTCGATCTGTGCTACCGTTCTTCTTATCAATTCAGTAAGTATGGACTCCTCCCCCTCTCATTCTTACCCCAGCCTTTCATTTCAGAAGCCTGTCTTTTATCACGAATACCTTGAGGAAGGGCTCAGGCCTGAAACGTCCAATACCTACCAGTAGTTCACCAGTCTCCAGACCCCCCCCCCCAACCACAAGCCGGTAACGCAGGTTCAACTTCTATTATCCAGCGCCCCATGGTTCGGCAACTCCCGTGATCCGGCAAGTTTTGAATCTGCAGCCATTAGTACAAACTCAAACCCCGGCCCCGATCGCTGGAGCTCGGGCGGCCGATGGATTGAAGAGGAGTCTGTGCGGGTGCAAAGGCTGCAAGAGGACTGGAGGCGAATCCATGGACACTCGGA
The DNA here is from genome assembly GCF_036971445.1 of Narcine bancroftii. Taxonomy (NCBI): domain Eukaryota; kingdom Metazoa; phylum Chordata; class Chondrichthyes; order Torpediniformes; family Narcinidae; genus Narcine; species Narcine bancroftii. Next base: position 6,795,390 of record NC_091482.1, read on the forward strand.
GTCTCGGAAGGGACTCTCCTTTGCTCCTCTTTCCCCCATTGTTAGGGGCACCAGGCAATGCTGACAGCAACTCGCTGTTTGCTTTAGGGCGGACAGAAGTTGAAGTGCATCATGAATATTACATTTTTAATATTGTTTCTTTACAATAAAAGGAAACTTTGAACTTTTGAGGCCAGTGCCTTCGTGTGAACACACTCTTCTGCATTGACGTCCTCAGATAGTAGCCAAAAATCTTCACTGCACTGATAATTGGCCCCACTGCTGTATAGATTCCCAGAACCCCCCATGCCTTTAACTGCTGTTTGACAACTTAATGAGCTGTAATTTCCGTTTTAATTTGTCACAACTGCAAACAAGGATACAAGCATCAAAGGCATGCTGTAGGATGTACACAGAGATGTGTGGAGAGATTCAATGTAATTATGTCACGTCAGTGTTATAAGCAGGCACTCACATGGTTCTTGAAACCTACTGTTGTGACACTGGTAATGGAATTAGTTAATGGGGCATGTAAACACGAGGACAATTGCTCCATTCCAAGTGCTCGTAGATCTGAGCCAGAGATGGCTCCGGGTGACAGCTGCCGTCAGCAATGGTTTTCCATCCCTCACCGCTGAGGCTTTTGGCAGGTGGCGGCTGTGAAGAGACTGAAGCCTGTTGCCCACTACTTCCTTTCCTTCAGAGAGTGAAACTCCACGGTCTGCAGACGCAGACTGGGGTTAAAAACACAGGGACGCTGGAGGAACTCAGCTGGTCTCGCGGCGTCCGTGGGAGGTAAGGGTGTGTTACCGACGTCTCGGGCCTGAGCCCTTCCTCCAGTGTGAGGAAAGAAACACAGCATTTGAATTAAGGGCTGATGAAAGGGGGAAGAATGGGAGGGGGAAGGAGTCCAGACTATAAGACAAAAGGTGTTAATTGGATATGATAAGAGGAAAGGTGAGAATTGATTTTGGGCTCCTATGGGGCTCATCCCCCCTTGCAGACTTTGAACGTCCCGCTGAGGGAGCCGACGGGGGATTTATTTGAAATCCCACGACCGCAGGTCTGCACCCAAGATGGCGGCGTCTATAATCGGCGGCAGCCACGAGGGGCTGCAGACCCCAGGGAGGCAGAGGACTGGAGCAGGGCACCAGAGGATGAGATTATCACTCATCTGAGAAGGAGAAGCAGAGGAGATGACCCGCGGGGACGGTGACCACGGCGGCGGGACAGTGAGGGGGCTCTGCGGCTGAGGGACCAGTGCGGGCGGCGGGGCTGCTGGTGACTCGAGGCAAGGAACCCGCGGAAGCTGTGGGCTGCTGGAGACTGGCTCGCACTGGCTGGAGAAATACCAGGTATCGGAACCAGGATGTGAGGAGGTGCCGAGGGCGCTGAAGGGTCCCTGACCGTGTCTGAGGTTCGGATCTGGAGCTCGGGTCGCCAACGGTTTGGACTGGACTCTGTGTGGCTGCAGAAACGCTGGAGGCAAATCTACAGACACTCGGTGACTCTGGGGGCTCTCTCTTGTGCTTCTCTCTCTCCCCGACTGTAAGAGGCGATTAGGTAATTCATGCCGGTGGTGAATCTGTCTGCCCTGAAGCAGGCAAAAAGAAATTTCATGTAATAGGACAATGTTTTATTTCTATGATATTAAACTGAATCTTGAAAAGGAAACAGAGGGAAAAGAGAGAGACAGAGCTGGGGGAAATGAGGCGGGGGAGTGAAGCTGGGGAGGGGGGTGAGTTTTATATGGAAACTGGAGAAGTCGATGTTAATGCCGTCCGGTTGCAGGGCACCCAGACGGGAGAGGAGGTGTTGTTCCTCTAACTTGCGGATGCTCCCAGTCTGGCAGTGCATGAGGACCACTGGCAATTTCTACCCAGGGGAGTTGTGTGCGACTCAGTGAGTCCCTCCAGCAGCTGGTTGACTTTTCAGGATCCCAGCGCCTACCCTCTTCGTGCTCCCCATGATGAAGAGATTGCGGATGAGAGGATTCCAGAGCAATTCACCGAGGCCACTATTGATAGAGGGATATTGGCCCTGAAGGATATTAACACCTGGATGGATTAATGGGAAAGAAGTATGAGCATCAAAATCAGAACCATACATAAAGATATATAAAATAAGTTTACATAGAAATATTTTGGAATAATTTACTCATTTCATTTATTAGAGGCCCAAGGTTACAGGATGGACCATAAGGCAGAGGAGTAGAATTCAGCCCATCGAGTCATCCCCATCATTTTTCATCAATCTCACCGTTTTTCAATCACGGCCTTCGGAAGACTTTTGTGCTTCATAAAGCTAGTTCCCAGCCTGGCAGTCTTGATTTTGATGTTCCTGTCCCTCCTTCCTGATGGTAGAGGGTCAAAGATCCTGTGCGGTGGATGGAAAGGGTCCTCGATAATTCTTTGAGCTCTATTTAAGCAGTGCTCCCCATGAATGTCGTCAGTGGAGGAAAGGGAGACCCCAGTGATTTTGCCCGTTCCGATGATCCTGTGTATTGGCTTCCGGCCCGATGATTTGTGCTACCGTCCCACACAGTGATGCATCCACACAGGACACTGTCCTGTAAAATGTTGTCATGGTGGGGGCTGGTAGTCTCCATGTGAGTTCAAATCAATTAGCTCGATAAATCTGGACTAAAATGCCAGCAAAACTCTTGGTGAATGTCATCGGTTGAGGAAAGGAATTGATTTCAGATTTCAGATGCACAGGTAAACCCCACTTTATGAAACTAGACGTTCCTATGAAACCTTTCGTTAGCCAAAATGGTATAAAGTGAAGACCTGTTCACTACTATTGGAGGCTATTTTCATAAAAGCTAAAACCTATTCAAATCCTTCCATAAAAGCGAACATGGCTTTCTTTGTAAAAGCGAATTTTCGTAATTCGAGTATTCGTAAGGTGGGGCGTACCTGTATTGTCAGAATGCGTTCTGCTTATTCCTTGAAGGGCTCAGGCCCGAAATGTCGGTGATAAATCTTTGTCTTCTAAGGACGCTCTAAAGACCGGCTGGGTTCCTCCAGCGTTTCAGTGTGTTTTTACTGCAATCACAGCGTCTGCAGATGTTTGTGTTTCATACATGACATCACATACATCCCTGCGATTCTTTAACCTGGAGGAGAGGCAGAATTATCACTTACTGGTAGTGTAAACTTGATGAGCAAGTGGCCCACTGTGATTCCATGTTTTTTAGATTGCAATGTCGGGAAAATATTGGAAAAAAATGAACATAATGACTGCCCATGTGGTCGTTCACACTGGGCGCCTTTTTTAGACTGCAAATCCCTGAGTGCAACAGTCCCGGGGGTTGGACGTGCTGCAGAGGGGATGACTGTCAATGAATGTTTCTGGTACGAAAAGTTGTAGGGGTCCTGCAGGATAAATTGCGGTGCACAAATTGACTCCAAACTCTTGCACATTCCTTTTTAGACAGCCTGTGTACCGGTCAAATTCCTTGATTATGCTGTTATATGCCTGCAGTCCAAAAACCATAAATGAAATAAACATTATGAACTCTTGTCACTTGGCAATGGGCTGGTGTTTTTACTGATGACTTCGACTGTGTAAAGATGCATTCCAAAAATCCCTTTAGCTGTAGAAAGACAGTCTCCACCTGAATTGCCCCAAGCTCCTGCACCTGCTTTGTTTCGGGGGAAATTCGTCTTGTTTGAAATGTTAAAATCCATCTCATTGGGGTGGGAAAGATAAATTTACACATCGGTTGATCATTTCTGTGTCTGGTACAAGCATTTTGTACGTTTTTCTGTTTCTGTTAATGATAATGCAAATTGTGCACCCCCCCACCACCACCCCCCCCCATCCCCCCAAGTCAAACCAAGCTTCTACATTAAGAACAGAATGAGCGAGAAAGTCTGCAGACGCTGTGATTGCAGTTAATAAAGTGCTGGAGAAAAGGTGCAGGGCCTGAGCATAACAGGCTTCATTTTTTTTGCTGAGTTTTTAGGTCTGATTTAGCTCAGTGGTTTTCAACTTTTTCTTCCCCCTCACATTTCACCTGCACCATCGGTGCTCTGTGATTAGTAAGGGATTGCTTCAGGTGGGATGTGAGTGGGAAGGTTGAGAACCACTGCTCTAGACCCAATTGTTACTGAAATATTTTGCTTGAGAGAAATTATCATGGGTCCATTTCCTTTGGAGTTATGCAACTGTGCACATAGCGAGTCAATTAGATATGATTTAAAATGGTGGTTTTCAAACCTTCTCACAGACCGCCTGAAGTCTTTCTTCTTTTTCTTTTCTTTGGCTTGGCTTCGCGGACGAAGATTTATGGAGGGGTAATGTCCACGTCAGCTGCAGGCTCGTTTGTGGCTGACAAGTCCGATGTGGGACAGGCAGTCACGGTTGCAGTGGTTGCAAGGGAAAATTGGTGGGTTGGGGTTGGGTGTTGGGTTTTTCCTCCTTTGTTTTTTGTCAGTGAGGTGGGCTCTGCGGTCTTCTTCAAAGGTGGTTGCTGCCCGCCGAACTGTGAGGCGCCAAGATGCACGGTTGGAGGCGAGATCAGCCCACTGGCGGTGGTCAATGTGGCAGGCACCAAGAGATTTCTTTAGGCAGTCCTTGTACCTCTTCTTTGGTGCACCTCTGTCACGGTGGCCAGTGGAGAGGTCGCCATAGAACACAATCTGGGGAAGGCGATGGTCCTCCATTCTGGAGACGTGACCTACCCAGCGCAGTTGGATCTTCAGCAGTGTGGATTCGATGCTGCTGGCCTCTGCCATCTCGAGGACTTCGATGTTGGAGATGAAGTCGCTCCAATGAATGTTGAGGATGGAGCGGAGACAGCGCTGGTGGAAGCGTTCCGGTAGAAGTGGAAAGAAAAAATATGAAAACCACTGATGTCTCTAGCTCATTCATTTGTGTCCTGTGGATTGGATCCCGAGGACAAGTAAGTTAGCATGTCATGCAGGGATGACGTGTTTCTGTACTCACCCGGAGCCAGGGCGGGCAGTGAAGCTGTCAGGAAAAAGCCCATACCAGCCCATGGCTTCACTCCCAGCATCAACTGTGCTCAACCTGGGTGCCAGAACTTAACAAGTCCAAGTTCATGTCAGTTCAGGGAGCAAGAAAAAAGGGTGGGTTTCAGGAACAGCGACTGTTTCTACTTATTCTTCGATTTTAATATCTCTTTTTTGTGACATAAGGATCCTAGAGGTGACAATCCCATCTCAAGAGATTGCTCTGATCAGACATTGCGTTTCTCTTGCCTGAAAGTCGTTCAGAACTTTTTTTTTAAATTTACGGTGTTTATTGTCAAAAATACGTGCCTTTGAACTGAGAAATCTGCTGAACGTTGTTGGCCGAATGACAGGTCAGAATTTAGGTTGGAGATTGTGAATCTGGTTGAGAATGGCCCTGAGTGATTGGTTTAAGATGTGATGCAATTAGATGTTAATTTGGCATTTTCAAATTGATTTTTAAATGGGCCTTTTGTGAGACTGGTCATACAATGCCTCATAGAGAGTATTTGTTCTGCTCTCTGACAAGCTGTCCTACTGAATAAGGCCACCATGTCACTCTGCTTTTAAATGTGCACCCAGATACCTTCGGGTTTACTTCCCTTGTGCTCTAAAATTCCAGTCAGTTTGTTTGGAATCCTTTGGTTCTGTTTCCCAGGGTCCAAAATCCAGACTCAGACTCAGAATTTATTGTCGTGAACAAGTCATGAAATTTGGGGTTTGCGGCAGCGTCGTTGTGCAATCATTCATATTATAACCACCTTACAACATTACTATAAAAAATAAAAACAACAGAGCATGAAAAGTGAGGCAGTGTCTTTGGTTCATTGAATTATTCAGGAATCTGATGGCAGCGGGGAAGAAGCTGTCCTTGTGCCATTGAGTGCTCGTCTTCAGGCACCTGTTCCTTTTACCCAATGGTAGCAGAGTGAAGATGCCTTGGACTGGGGGGGGGTGGGGTCCTTGAGGATAGAGGCTGTTTTTTTTAAGACGCTGTCTTATGTCAATGTCCTCAATGGAATGGAGTCTGATGCCCGTGGTGTCGCAGGCCGAGTTAACAACCCTCTGGACTTTATTCTTGTCCTGAGAGTTGGTGCATCTGAACCAGGCAGTGATACCACCAGCCAGAATGCTCTCCATGGTCCACCTGTAGAAGACTCATCTGTCTAGCTAGAAGCCTCTTCAACTCTACTATTGGATCCACTTCCACCAGTTCATTTATCATCCAATTGTACAAGTACAACCCAACAAAACATCGTTCTCCAATCCTCAGTGCAAAACACTGCAAAAACACATACAGGCAAACAATACATATACACTGTACACCTATACAAATATGAAATATCCTCTGCCGTTTACTGTTTTCAGTTCTTTATTTTACTGTGTGTACAATTTATTTTTTACACTGCCAATTAGTGGTAATTCTGTCTGGCTCGCAAGAAAAAAGGAATCTCAGGGTTGTGTGATGTCATGTAGGTACGCTGACAATAAATCAGAAATCTCAATGCCACTCAAAGTTTTATAAATATCTATCAGGTCTCCACCCCCCACCCCCACCCCGCCCTTAGCCCTGATGTTCCAGAGAAAATTACTCAGGTTTGTCCATCCTCTCCCCATAGCTCATAACCCTCTTATCCAGCTGCACCCCTGGGAAACCTCTTCTGCACCCTTTCCAGAATCTTCCTGTCGTGGGCAGACCAGAACTGCACACGGTACTCCAGGTGTTAAACAGGAATGCCTGCAGACACTGACCGTACTGCAATACAGAAACGTGCTGGAGAAACTCAGCAGGCCACGCAGCATCTTTTGGAAGTGAAGGGAACAGAGACGAGTGAGAGGGCTTTAGCAGAATGTGGAGAAGTTGTCAATCCCATCTGATTGGAGGTGCTCAGGCAGAATATTAGGTGTTGTTTCTCAAATTTGTGCATAGCCTCAGTTTGGCAGTAAACCCTCCTCCTGGCCCTCTTTCTCTCTTTCCCTTCATCCTTCTGTCTCCCTTCCTCCAGCTCCCCACCCCCTTCCCTTCCCTGTCCTCTCAGAAAGATACCTCCTATTCCTATCACCTCAGCTTTTTACTCTTCTACCCTCCAACCCACATCCACCTATTCTCCCATCCCCATCCCCCTCCTCCTCTCTCCCCTCCCTTCCCCACCTCTCCTCTCTCCCCTCCCCCTCCCTCCCCTCCTTCCTCCCTCCCCTCCTTCCTCCCTCCCCTCTCCTCTTCATTCAGAAACACCAGCTTTTGGCTTAAACATTGTTGAAGGGGCCAGGTCCAAAACGTTGGTTACCCTTTATTTCCCACAGATGCTGGGTGACCTGCTGAGTTCCTGCAGCATGTTTGGGTCTGACACAATACTCAAGGTCCAGCCTCACCTATTTTGTACCTGTCCATTCATCCCTCTGAACAGCGCATTAGCTGAGCAGTCGTTGTTCTCCAATTTCAGGTGAAGCTTTGGAGCAAGTACAAAGTCACCAATATTCCCACCCTCATCTTCATCGAGGCGAGCACCGGGAGAATCGTCAGCCGGAACGGGCAGCTGATCATCCGGGATGACCCACTAGGTAGGGAGTATACAGCACCCAGCGTTGGGCCGCGGGAAGCCGTTTCGGTCCGTTGCTACCGCGCTGATCGCTTTGTCTCCTTGAGCAGGGTCCGAGTTCCCATGGGGCCCCAAGTCCTTCGGCGAAGTCGTGGCCGGCTCGCTGGTTAGGAATGGCGGCCAGACGGTGAACAGCAGCGATCTGAACGGCAGCTACATTGGTATTTACTTTTCTGCGCACTGGGTAAGGCTCGAAGTGTCCCAACGCACGCTCTCCTTCTCTACCCATCAGCCTCCGTGATCACCACCGATCCCCTCGGGCACCCCCTCTATTCATCCTGGTGTGGGGAGTTTCACCCCAGATCCTCCCCTGGGTTTCATCAGGACATTCACCCCTCTACCCCATACCATCCCAAAGCGTACCAACTCATCCACTTTCTTGGAAGGAGGTTTGGAATGTCCTCAACACCATTGAGAGGAAACTCACCAGATGCATCACCTTGTGGGATGGGAGCTGCTCCGCTCAGAACATCAGGCAAGCTTCCTTCCCTCCACGGGCTCAATGTACATCTCCTGCTGCCTGGGAAAGGCAGGGCCTAACCCACCTAGGACGCACTCTCTTTTCCCTCCTCCCATCTGGGAGAAAGCTTAAGGGTGGGGAAAATGCTCTCCAACAGACTTAAAAAAAACAGTTTCTTACCCACAGCTATCAGGCTCTTGAATGAACCTATTTGCTTGTGACTTGTTTTAAACAGCAGAGGTGATTTAAGCCAATGAATGCCTGATCTGGGTGGCAATCTGGCATGGTTCCAAGAGGACCACTTTGCCATTGATGCCACCCAGTGCAGTGCAGAGAGAACCTGTATTGCCAGTGGTGCAGTTCAAGTAGAACACTGGATTGCCAGTGGTGCAATGCAGAGAGATCACTGGATTGCCAGTGGTGCCGTGCCTAGAGAACACTAACTGCCAGTGGTGCAGTGCTTAGAGAACACAGCATTGCTGGTGGTCCAATGTAGTGCAGACAGAACACTGCATTGCCAGTGGGATTAACATAAGTACATCCTTAAGGGGTCAACATGGACTAAATGGGCAGAAAGGTCTGTGTCCCTGCTCGGCAGCTTCCTGTTCAAAGCTAGAGTTGGTTGCAGAGATTGGGGCATATTTGAACTTGTGCCAAGACTGGGAATGGCCGTGTACCAGTGACCACAGTTGTAGCAGCGAGTTTGGGCAGGCCTCAAAGTTCAGAGTGGGTGGGAGAAGGTGGACACTCTGACCCTCCTGGCCTCTGCTTCCCCTCCACTCACTGCCCAACCTCTCCAATATCCCTTCCTGCCAAAAAGGTTTCCTCTACCCTCTTAATGATCACGTCTAGAAAAACCCCCAGCATCCAGCACCTATGGGTATTGGTAGATTCCGTATAAGTGTATTTCCCGGTTGCGTGATTGGTGAACTAACAGTGAGGCGCGCCAATTTAAAACCCATAATTTTTAACCAATTTATTTTCCACAATTTTTTTTTGCCAGTTGCTTAAGGCTGCCGGTTGCTTGAATTCCAGATAAGGGAGTTTTGCCATCTAACGGAGTCAACAGCTGTGGAAATAGTTCAAGCAGGGAGCTGGGAAATTTGATTTAAATGCATTCCAGCCATATTTAAATGCCATGGAAATCCTTTCTCCCCCTCCAGGGATGATTATACATCTACGGGTACAGGACACTGTGACAAGCCAGGGTTTAGCTCAGATTTGGCAAGATGCAAGCCAACACAAAACCCAAGAGTTGTTCATGGAGTTCTGGGTGAACTCAAGGGCATCTTTGATGAGCACCATGTTTTAAAGATGCGTATGCTGAAGCAGCCTTGTAACATTTGCCTCGTTAACCCTTTCCTTTCTGTGGCAGTGTCCTCCTTGCAGAAACTTCACCCGCATTCTTGTGGAGTCATATCGGAAAATCAAAGAGTCGGGGCAGAAGTTCGAGATTATTTTTGTCAGCGCCGACAGGTAACAGTGTTCGTTTAATTGGGGGTCGAACCAGCTTGGCCTTGGTGTTTGAAGTTCTCTGTATTTCACTGGCTGCGGTGGTGATGGGTGCGGGGGTGGCGAAGAAGCCCCCCCCAGTGCTCCGACTGAGGGGATGACTGTGAAGTTTTCACTGACAGAGAGGGATGCCACAGATATGTAGTATAGAGTCAGCGCAACACAGTTACAACACCAGCAACCGGGGTTCGAATCCGGCGCTGTCTGTAAGGAGTTTGGATGTTTTCCCTGTGTCTGCATGGGTTTTCTCTGGGTGCTCCTTCTGCCCTTCAAAATGTACAGGAGTTAAGGTAATTGGGTGCAATTGAGCGGCATGGACTCATGGGCCTGTTACTGTGCTGTATGTCCAAATTTAAGTGTAAGAAAATTTATTTAAGATACACACTTCATCCCCTGGCATATTTATCCCAGAAACTTCATCATAAACTGTCATTATTCACTCTATCAGATTCCCGAGAGAGGTCATAAAGTGTAACAGCATGGAAGCAGGCCCTTCAGCCCAATGGTATGAAATAAAACATGGAAGTCTGCAGACACCGTGACTGAAGTAAAGACTCAACGCTAGAGAAACTCGGTGGGTCAAACAGGGTCCTCCTTGTAGCAAAGATAAGGATACAGAACCAACGTTTTGGGCTTCATTAAGGCAGGCTTAGTGTCATGGGGGGCATAGGCGGGCCAATGAATTATTGTGCCACTTCCCACCCACCCGCTGCACCAACGTCACCAGGGGGTTGTGGACCACACCAGGTGCCGCCATCAGAGGGGGGGGGAGCGAGGGTCACTGAAATGAATAGTGTGTTTTAGTCTCCATATGCTATAAGCATATCTGAAACGCCGGAGGGAAGGGGAGGTGTCGGGGATGGAGGAGGCCCATGGCAGGTACAACACCCAGTCCCCTTCCCCCTGATGAGTCAGTTCTCGAATGGCAGTTTGTGCCCCCCACCTCACCCCCTGTGGTTACCCTAATGCCCCCTGATTAGATCACTTCTGATGGCGACGATGATGAGCAAAATGTAGGCAGACATCCAAACTTCAGCACAAATCCCAGTGCTATTCCCATTTGCCTCTGCTCAGCCCATTCCCTCCCTCCCTCAGCCTTTCCTGTCCAAAATGTCCTGAAAACACTACAATTTCACCCACCTCCACTGGTAACTCGTTTCACAGACTCCCTGTCCTCTGTGGGGAAAATGGCCCCTTTAAATCTTTCCCTTTGCACCTCAAACTCGCACTCCCTGGCTTTAGGGAGTTAAAGTAGAAAGCGTCCAGGCACTGGGGACATTGTGGAGAAACTTAGCAGTTCAGGTAGTACCTGACCAAAGGCCCAGACGTGAAACATTAGTTACCCTGGACTTCCCACGGATGCTGCACGACCTGCTGAGTTTTTTCCACTACGTCTGTGCATTGCCCTTAGGTTTTATCCGCCCATATCCTGGGATAAAGACGTGACTATCTGTGCCCTTCGTAATTTTACATCCCTCTTAAAAGCTCACCCCGCAGGCACCTTCGTTCCTTAGAAACAGTCCCAGTCTATGATCACTGAAGGTCGGTTGTGCCTGGGGTGAGGGTGTGAAAAACAAAAGTCTGCTGATGTTGTGATTGTAATAAAGACACAGAAATGCAGGGGAACTCGCAGCATCGAGGTAAAGATAAATAACCAATGTTTTGGGCCTGCCTGAGCCCCTCTTCAAGGGCTTCATGAGGCAGGCTCATGAATTAGGGGGAGGAGGGAAGGATGGGCAATGGGAGAAGAGAAGGATGGACAGGGAGAAAAGGGAAGGAAGGGCAGGGGAGAGGGGAAGGGAGGGAAGGATGGTCAGGGGAGAAGGGAAGGATGGGCAAGGGGGAGGGGAGAGGCAAGGGAGAGCAGGATGGGCAGGGAAGGGAAGGGAGGGCAGGATGAGCAGGGGAGAGGCAAGGGAGGGCAGGATGGGCAGGGGGAGAAGGGAAGGGAGGGCAGGATGGGCAGAGGGAGAAGGGAAGGGAAGGCAGGATGGGCAGGGGAGAGGGAAGGGAGGGCAAGATGGGCAGGGGAGAAGGGAAGGGAGGGCAGGATGGGCAGGAAGAGAAGGGAAGGGAGGGCAGGATGGGCGGGGGAGAGGCAAGGGAGGGCAGGATGGGCAGGGGAGAAGGGAAGGGAGGGCAGGATGGGCAGAGGGAGAAGGGAAGAGGGAAGGATGGGCAGGGAGAAGGGAAGGGAGGGCAGGATGGGCAGGGGAGAAGGGAAGGGAGGGCAGGATGGGCAGGGATGAAGGGAAGGGAGAACAGGATGGTCAGGGGAGAAGGGAAGGGAGGGAAGGATGGGCAAGGGGGGAAGGGAGAGCAGGATGGGCAGGGGGAAGAGGGAAGGGAGGGCAGGATGGGCAGGGGAGAAGGGAAGGGAGGGCAGGGGGAGAAGGGAAGGGAGGGCAGGATGGGCAGGGGGAGAAGGGAAGGGAGGACAGGATGGGCAAGGGGAGAAGGGAAGGGAAGGCAGGATGGGCAGGGGAGAAGGGAAGGGAGGGCAGGATGGGCAGGGAAGAAGGGGAGGGAGGGCAGGATGGGCAGAGGAGAAGGGAAGGGAGGGCAGGATGGGTAGGGGGAGGAGCACAGGCCAACAGGCAGAAGGGGTTAATTAGATAAGGATGTGACCCTGGAGAGAGGTAGGGAGAGAATTGTCTGGGGGAGAGGTTCGGTTTTTCTTTGTGAAACAGAGTGAAAAGGGAAGAGAGAGACCAATAGAGGAGAGAGAATGGATGGGTGTGGCCAAGGTGGGTGGGGGGAAGTCAATGGAAACCAGAGAAGACGATACCATCCTGTTGGAAGGTGCCAGACGGAAGATGAGGTGTGAGGGATACATCTCCACGGCCAGGAAGGATAGTTTGCGATTATAATGTAGTTTTGACAGGGTGAAATACTCTCCAGCACTTGCCAGAAGAGTGATCACATGAGTAATGCAATTACTGAGGAAGTAAGTTTACTCGAATAGATTCCAGATGTGAGCGGTGAATCCAACCATAGATACTGGGGAACTTCAAATCAAATAATTAAGCTGGAATCATCTGCTCATCATGTGGTGGAGCACAGAGTCACGCTGTATGGAAACTGGCCCTTCGACCCATCACTCTGTACTGGCCGATTACACACTAATCTTGCACTAATTCCATGGGTTTCATTTTGGGGCAATGAATACTGGCCAGGCCAACCAAGTCCCAGAGAGTCATAGGACATGGCAGCATAGAAACAGGCCCTTCTAGTCTGCGCCAGACTATTATTCTGCCTAGTCCAATTGATATAGCGAGGACTTCCCAGTGGCAACCCATTTCAATTCACTGCCCCGTTCCCACACTAACAGTTCTGTCCACTGCCAGACTGAGACCACCTGCAAATTGGAGGAACAAGCCCTCATCTTCCATCTGGGCATGAACCTGGAATCTTGATTTAGTTCATCCAAGACAGTGGAGCAGAAATAGGCTATTCGGCCCATTGAGTCTGCTCCTCCATTTTCGCACAAGTCCACCGTAATTGTAAAGATTGCATCAGTCCTTCTTGGTGTGAACCCATACTTACCAAGTAACTAGTCGTAGGTCCCTAGGCCCACTGACCATTACCCACCTACTCACACTAGTCCTATTCTCCCCACAGTCCTAATACCATCCCCGTCCCCAGATTCTACCACACAGCTCCACGTTAAGGAGCACGTTACAGGGGCCAATTAACCCACCAACCCACATGCCTCTAGAGATGCAAGAGGAAGCCCACGCGGGTACAGGGAGGTTGTGCAAACTCCGTGCAGACAACAACAGAGGTCGGGGTCGAACACATCTCTTGCATTGGGAGGGATGGGCACTACCTGCCGCCTGCTGTTATGCTCAATTTCCCTGGACAAATTTGAATGAATCCTGTCCCTGACACCTCTCATCCCCATCTTCCCAGAAGCTTCCAAAACTAATGAGATGAAGACGAGTTCCAGCTGCAAGAAATATCCTGGAAGTTGCTCCGTAGGGAATGCCTTTTCCCATGGAAGGTTGACATCCATGGATTCTGACATACGGTTGACTGGAGGCCGTGAGAGTGAAAGCTGAGGTCCAATCTTCTGTTGGCATCAGGGAGCAGAATTGATTTAGCCTCCTCTTTGTAAGCCCAACAGCCTCCCGGTTCAGGGAAGGGACAATACTCCCTCAGCAGAGTGCCCCCATCCCATTCTGAGAAGTCCCCACCGCCTCCCATCATAGCAACAGTTTGGCACATCTAACTTCTAATCCCCGCATCTTCTTGCCCCACAGTGTGAGATGGACCAGTGTCCACACTCTTAGCTGGGATGAGGTGAACCAAAGCCTTTAATGTACAGCTGATAAAGAGAGGAGGCTTTGTCTATTTGTGCGGATTGTATTGCCCGGGGTAGTGGGGGGGGGGGGGGGGCTGTGATGGAGGCTGGTACAATAGGGACATTCAAAAGACTCTTAGCACATGGATGTAAGAAATAGGTGTGAGGGAAGGAAGGGTGAAATTCTTGTCGGCTTACAACATCGTGGGCAAAGGGCCTGTGCTAGAATGTTCTATTGTCTTTGGATGGAGAATCCCAGGGTTGAAAGGGCCCATTGAAGGCTCCTCCATCAATTAGTGGCTGCACAAAGACTTCTCTTTGGAAAGAACATCTGGACAAATGACAAGTTAAATGTGCATTTTCATTTCGGATTTACCCTGAGCAAAATACCGGTAAAAGGGCTTGGGTTCACCCTGGAGGAACAAAACTTAATTCAGAGCTTCCCCCTTAAATACAGGACCTACTTCATCTAGTGGGACCTCCCTTGCCTCATTATAGGAGCGTTACTGAGGGGCCTTTCCACGTGGTGCACAATAACTTTGACCCACTACCATCAGGACTGCCAAACTGTGAGATTGATGGCTCTTTTAGTCATGAAGTGGAGTAAAATATTTCAGAATATTTATACAGATTTATTTTATATACTATTTCTTTGTATGTATGTATGTATGCGATTATCATGTGCTCTGTGTGTGCACGTGTGTGCTTGTGTGTGTAGGCACACTGTCATCTGGAGAAATGCTGTTACATCTAGTTATAAGTCTACAGTAAGCTGATAGTAAACTAGAACTTGGGGATGTACAATAAACACGAGCTTGCCAACATCATCCACATCTAAGCCCAGTCTCCCTCGGTAAGCACCCTCCTAAACAAGGACTCGGCTCAATAACAACTTGGATTTCTATAGCATCACTCAGTACTGTACTGCAGGTTGGAAATTCCAGGGGTGACGATCTGTGGAAATGGTGTATGTTAAGTACACCACACACACACACACACACACACACACACACACACACACACACACACACTTGCATGAACACACAAGCATGCACACATGTTCATATACACACACACATGTGAGTGCACAGGCACATGTAGCACACGTGCTCATATGCGCACCTACACACACATGCTTGCACTCACACAGGCACATTTAATTAATATTTACATTTATACATGCACCGCAGTAATAGTCCCTTGTGGCCCACAAACCTGTGCCACCCAACAACCCTTGTACGTTTTGAAGGGTGGGAGGAAACCAGAGCACCTTGAGGATACCCGCGCGGACACAGGGAGACTGTACAATGCCTTAGAGACAGCAGCAGATTTGGCAGCCGCTATGCTAACCGTGCTGCTCAAATTTGCACCTATGTAGACACAGACACACACATTACCACCTCCCCCCCCCACCAACCACTTCCTCGGTGACTTTAAACAAGTTGGGGTCCATACATTGTGTGCAGAGGATAATGCTGCTACCTCTCCAGGCTGGTGATCATGAACTCTGGCACTGTGTTTGTGGAGTTTGCATGTTCTTCCTGTGACCACACCCGCTCAAGTGCTCCGGTTTCCTCCCAGGACCCTACTACCTGCAGACTGCAAGTTGAATCATCCACCATTAATTGCCCTGGGCGTGTCGGTGAGTGGGAGAACCTGGGGGCAGTTGTCTGGCCTGTGGGAGAGCCTGAGAACTGACATAGACCCGATGGGCGAAATGGTCTCGTTTGACATCACGCGAGAATGTGAATGACAATTCAGAATGGTGTGTGGCCTGGTGGTGTTTCTGGTGTCTCAATTGGTTAACATGTGGTGCAGTCAGACACAATGTGGGTCTGTGCCAGGGCTGGATTAAGGCCAATTGATACCCTAAACACAGCCCGACAATGGATCCCTCGATCCTTCCATTGTCTATCTGACAGGACATTAAGACTCAATAAGTCCTGAATGTGATATATAAGAGATTAAAAAATCAGTTTCTTCCAGGCACCTCAACTATAGCAAATATAAATTGTATCTATATATGTTTTTTTTTTAATTTATTGTGGGGTCCCTTTTTGTGGGACCCTCGTTCATGGTAAATCCGGCACTGGAAAAAACTCTGCGGTTCCCCCTTCCCTCGGTGGCCAAACATGTGCTCATTTTGCTTAATGGTTAATGCAGGCCTGGTCTGTGCACGTGCGACAGGCCGTCCGTAATCTTTGGGTGAAACCAAGCCCGAGTGTCGAGTTAGCTGTTGGCACTTCTCCAGGAACAGAGACCGTAATTCTTCCGCTGATATTTATGAGCAGTGACTCTAATTATAAACATTGCTTTGTCCCTGTCCAGGATCAGATCGAGATGACGTGGCTGCTGCTTTGTTAGACAAAGATCAGCTCATTACGTACCAGGTCACGGCTCGCTCCCTCTACAATCCCAAATCACAGGGATTTTTAGGAGTGTGGCTTCCTCTTCCCAGCTGGGCCAGATGTTAGAAGCAAGAGCAGCAAATTCCTTTTACCCTTTCCTTCACTAGGCATGCTGGTAACTGGAGTAAAACACAAAAGTCTGTGGACACAGTGACTGAAGTAAAAACATGATGCTGGAGAAACTCAGCAGTCAAGCAGTGGACTTTATGTAGCAAAGGTAAAGACACATAACCAATGTTTCAGGCTTCAGCTTCATCATACATTGAAGGGCTCAGGCCCCAAACATTGGTTATGTACCTATCTTTGCCATATAAAGTGTGCGGTTTGACCAGCTGAGTTTCTCCAGCATTGTGGTTTTTACTTCGTCTGCAGAATTTTGTGAGTTACTCTTGAGTAACTTGCCCCTCTGGTGCCCTATTTATGTGCTCTATTTTCAAAGTCCCTTACTAGAGGGAAAAAGGTGTATCTGCCCATAGGCCTCTAAGCTGAGGGAAAAAGGTGTATCTGCCCATAGGCCTCTAAGCTGAAGCAAATCAGATGGTTCACGGTTTTGTTCCACCCTTCACCCTGCCAGCCAAACAGCCTCTGACTCTCTCTCTCTCACCTCTCCCTTTAACTTTTCTCTCTCTTTAACCCCCCAACACTCTCTCTCTCTCTAACCCCTTTCTCTCTAGCTCCCCTCGCTCTCTAACCCCTCTCTCTCCCTCCTACCTCTCTAACTTCTCTCTCTCTCTAACTTTCTTTCTCTCTCTTTTTCTTTCTGTCTCCCCCCCCCCCCCCCCTTCCTGGGAGACCTGCTATTCTATGAGTGAAGGTCCTGCCCCTCCATAGAACTGCACAAGACAGCAGCACAGAATCAGACTGTCTATCCCATAAAGTCTGTGCCGAACTATTATTCAGCTTTCCCCTACAGACCTGCACCCAGACCATATCCCTCCCCTCCATCTACATGTCCATATTTATCTCAAATGTTAAAATCGAGCCCAGATTAGCCACTTTGGCTGGCAGCTCAGTACATGACGCACTCCCACTGCTCTCTATGTGAAGAAGTTCCCCATAATGTTGCCTTTAAATATTTCCTCTTTCACTCTTAACTTGCGTCCTCTATTCTGTATTACCGAACCTCAGTGAAGAAAGCATTTATTCTTTCCACACCCCTTATAATTTTTTTTAAATTTAGAGACACAGCACAGTAACAGGCCCTTCTGGCCCACAAGCCCATGTGACCAAATAACCTACCAACCCTGAACATTGGAGGAAACTGGAGCACTTGGAGGAAACCCACAGGGAGAATGTACGGACTCCTTAACAGACTGGGCTGGATTCGAACCCGGGTGCCTGGCGCTGCATAGCATTGTACTAACCGCTACACTACTGTGCCGTGTTCTTCCACATTGTCCCCTTAAATTTCTTCCACCGACACCCTGCATGATGCCCCCTATGGATGGTGAATACTGCAATACTCAGCCTCAAACCCTCCCTCGCCCATGCCCAGCTTAGAAACAGAACCCTGCTTCTCTCAATGAACTCCCTCCCTCCACAGGTCGGAGGACTCCTACAAACAGTATTTCAGTGAGATGCCTTGGACAGCTGTACCGTACTCTGATGAAGCCAGGAGATCTCGGCTCAACCGACATTACAGCATACAAGGTAGGCGCCTTCGCTGTCGGCATGGGAATCCTTCTTGTCTCTCCTCTCACAGACCACAAAACATCAATGGCATCAACTGAGCTTTCTACCACAAAACAGCAGTTTGCAGACTTCTGTGAAAATCCCAGCGTCTGGGGTTAAATGACTCCAGAAAGGCATTGGGACTTCTGTTTTAAATCTGTTCAGTGAGTTACTTCTGAGTCTGCCCAGACACTTGTTGGGGGTGGTGGGGTGGGGTGGGGAATGACCAGGGAAGGTCGTCCAACTTGATGTGGTTAGTGTGATGCTATCGCAGCGCCAGTGACCCGGGTCTGTAAGGAGTTTGTACATTCTCCCTGTGTCTTTGTGGGTTTCCTTTGGGTGCCACGGTTTTGTTCCACCCTTCAAAAATGTATCGGGGTTCTAGATTAATTGGTGTATTTGGGTCTCACTGAAGGCTTCGGCTCTATCCCGAGTGGACGTGGGTTGTTGTTGACAGTGCCTCATTGGCTCCTGCGCTGCTCAGAATTCTCTGTCCTGGTGCAGTTAAGTCCCTGCTAGGAAAAGAGAGCGTGTTGGGAAGCAGCGAGGGGAGAGTGGGGCCCTCTGACGAGCACTTGTGGAGGACTCCTGCACAACTTTGGCAGTGACACCCTGTCGAATCTCAGCTCCAAGCAAAATAATCCCCTGATGCCATCCTGAGCAGATGTCAGTGTCAATTCTCCATGACTCGATGTTGCTAACAATGTTGACCCTGCTGTCATTGATGCTGGTAGGACTTCGCTGTGAGCCAATTCGCTGCAGCCCATGTCCTACGTCACCATAGTTCAAGTTCAAGTTTATACATGCCCTCTGGTGTTTGCTGATCCTGCCCTGGGAAACAGGTCCTGGCTGTCCATCCTATCTATGCCTCTCATAATCTCTATTAAGTCTCCTCTCATCAGGGTTTAGTGCTTTTTTTTAAACGAATATATGGGCCGGCACAACATCGAGGGCCGGAGGGCCTGTACTGTGCTGTAGTGTTCCATACACAACCCGACGAAACAGCATTTCTCTGGACCACTGTGCCCCCACAGACACAGCGCATAAAAAACGCACTTATACAAAACCCAAAAGAAATATTTTGGAATGATTTACTTGCTTCATTTTTGGAACCCAAGGTCACTTTCACACGGGCTGCATTTCCGCTGAAAGAAAAGGGGGAGGTTTTCCGCGGTGAACGCTGACACTAATTTTCATAAAATTTGGAGTCTCTTAGGGAGTATTTTTATACTCATTAACATCTCTTTGTCTTGATTTTTGAAAGTTTTCACTTACATACATGGTTTTTCCTTCAGTTAGTAATGTTTTATAGATTCAGCAGAACTCTATTAATTTTATGTCAAAACATCCCAAGTATTTTTCGCTGGGGGGGAGGGGGTGAGAGTTCTTTGTTTTTTTCCCCCTTTTTTCTCATTCCAACAACATTGTACGGGGAAGGGGTATCTCGCTATTGTTTTAATTTTGGAAATGTACTTTTGTTCTTCATACTTGGTGACCTCGTATACAATGTGTGGTTGTTCTATAAAACTCGATAAAAAGATTCAAAGAGAGAAAGGGGGGCTGGCAGAGGCCAGTGGGCTGATTGGCCTCCCGTCACATAGAACGTCCTCTGATTCATGAGCTCTCTGTGGTACCTGACCACGCTGTGCCACAGAGACTACCTGGCCCACCCACACCCCCTTTCATTTCCAATGCCATTTTGCATTGTAAGCCCATCTCCTCTCCCTCACCTCCTTTAACTAAACCTCCCAGTTGCTCTCAGGAGTAAAGAAGCCATTTGTAATGTTTATTTTCCAAAGCTTGAGTACATTTGATCTTCGGCGCTGGGAGTGCGTGTGAACTCTGGAGGATTTATTACAACACACACGGTTCCAGTGCATGACAGAGCATGTGTTGGGCCATTGAAGCAGAGCTGCTGCTCAGAAGGTTCTCGGGAGACCCCTGACCAGTCCTTTTTAAAGATTTAAATGTTATTGAATTCCTTTAAAAAGATTCCCCAAACCCTTGAGTCAGTGTTAATGTAAATCATCAAGCTACAAAACATAAACTTATCATAAAATAGAAACAAACATGGCAGCAAGAAATATCAATATAGTCCCCTAATAACAGAAAATTGTTCTTTTTATTTGAAATTAGACATACAGCACAGTGTGCCTTTCAGCCCACAAGCCCGCATCGCCCAATTACAACCAATTAACCTTCAGACACCACCCACTCCCGTATATTTTTGAACGGTGGTAGGAGGTGGGAGTCCCGGGGAAAACTCATGCAGTCACTGGGAGAACGAACAAACTCCTTACTTTCAGTGCAGGATTCGAACCCCAGATCCATCTCTGGCACTGTAACGGCGTTGTGTTAACTGCTACGCTAACCATGCTGCCCACCTACACTAACCATGACACACCTACACTAACTGTGATGCCCACCTATGCTAACTGTGACACCCACCTACACTAACCGTGACGCCCACCTACGCTAATCGTGACGCCCACCTACGCTAACCATGACACACCTACACTAACTGCGATGCCCACCTACACTAACCGTGACGCCCACCTATGCTAACCGTGACGCCCACCTACGCTAACCATGACACACCTACACTAACCATGATGCCCACCTATACTAACCGTGATGCCCACCTACACTAACCGTGACGCCCACCTATGCTAACCGTGACGCCCACCTACGCTAACCATGACACACCTAGACTAACCATGATGCCCACCTATACTAACCGTGATGCCCACCTACACTAACCATGACACACCTACACTAACTGCGATGCCCATCTATGTTAACCGTGATGCCCATCTATGTTAACCGTGATGCCCATCTATGTTAACCGTGACGCCCACCTATGCTAACCGTGACGCCCACCTACGCTAACCATGACACACCTACACTAACCATGATGCCCACCTATACTAACCGTGATGCCCACCTACACTAACCGTGACGCCCACCTATGCTAACCGTGACGCCCACCTACGCTAACCATGACACACCTAGACTAACCATGATGCCCACCTATACTAACCGTGATGCCCACCTACACTAACCATGACACACCTACACTAACTGCGATGCCCATCTATGTTAACCGTGATGCCCATCTATGTTAACCGTGATGCCCATCTATGTTAACCGTGATGCCCATCTATGTTAACCGTGATGCCCATCTATGTTAACCGTGATGCCCATCTATGTTAACCGTGATGCCCATCTATGTTAACCGTGATGCCCATCTATGTTAACCGTGATGCCCATCTATGTTAACCGTGATGCCCATCTATGTTAACCGTGATGCCCATCTATGTTAACCGTGATGCCCATCTATGTTAACCGTGATGCCCATCTATGTTAACCGTGATGCCCATCTATGTTAACCGTGATGCCCACCTATGTTAACCGTGATGCCCACCTATGTTAACCGTGATGCCCACCTATGTTAACCGTGATGCCCACCTATGCTAACCGTGATGCCCACCTATGCTAACCGTGATGCCCACCTATGTTAACCGTGATGCCCATCTATGTTAACCGTGATGCCCATCTATGTTAACCGTGATGCCCATCTATGTTAACCGTGATGCCCATCTATGTTAACCGTGATGCCCATCTATGTTAACCGTGATGCCCATCTATGCTAACCGTGATGCCCATCTATGCTAACCGTGATGCCCATCTATGTTAACCGTGATGCCCATCTATGTTAACCGTGATGCCCATCTATGTTAACCGTGATGCCCATCTATGTTAACCGTGATGCCCATCTATGTTAACCGTGATGCCCATCTATGTTAACCGTGATGCCCACCTTTGTTAACCGTGATGCCCACCTATGTTAACCGTGATGCCCACCTATGTTAACCGTGATGCCCACCTATGTTAACCGTGATGCCCACCTATGCTAACCGTGATGCCCACCTATGCTAACCGTGATGCCCACCTATGTTAACCGTGATGCCCATCTATGTTAACCGTGATGCCCATCTATGTTAACCGTGATGCCCATCTATGTTAACCGTGATGCCCATCTATGTTAACCGTGATGCCCATCTATGTTAACCGTGATGCCCATCTATGTTAACCGTGATGCCCATCTATGCTAACCGTGATGCCCATCTATGTTAACCGTGATGCCCATCTATGTTAACCGTGATGCCCACCTATACTAACCGTGATGCCCACAGTTCTATTCTGCTTTCACTGAACAGAGCTTGACTGGATTTAACTGTCCAGATTTTGTTTTTAGCCTGACATTGAAACACCTCTGGGCAAGATACTGCCTGCAGTCGGTTTGCCCCGACTAACTGTAGAACTCATGGGGCGTTGATCCATGGGGTTAGATTCCTGACACACATGCGATTGACCCCTTCATCTCCCCACCCCCCAGAACAAATTCTGCTGTTAGCAAACAGGGAGAAGCTGGGGGAGGACCAATGCGTCAGGCACCATCTGTGGAGATAAATGTCTTATCAGCATTTTGGGGTGAGACCCTTAGTCAAGATGAGATTTATTTTAAAAATTGACATTTCTGGTGCGGCACGGACAGTGCAACGCTGTTACAGTGCCAGCAACCCGGGTTCGAATCCCGTGCTGTCTGTAAGGAGTTCTTACGTTCTCCTCGTGTCTGCATGCGTTTCCTCTGGGAGCTATGGTTTCCTCCCACGTTCTACAGATGTGGGCCACTAGTGCCTGTAAACATGAGTCTCTAAATTAAAAATTAGATGACGTGTAAAGGGGGAAAGAAGCTGGGGGAGGGTTCCAAAGGTGATAGGAAGGAAGGGGTGAGAGGCAGGGAAAGGATGAGAGCAGAAAAGGTAGAGAGAGGAATGAATGAAAAAAATCTGCAGATGCTGGGATCAAGTGCAATACACAAATGCTTTGAAGATCCTTCCCCTGGACATTTAGAAGATCCTTCCCCTGGATGTTTTGAAGATCCTTACCCTGGGCAGTTGGAAGATCCTTCCCCTGGACATTTAGAAGATCCTTCCCCTGGACAGTTAGAAGATCCTTCCCCTGGACAGTTAGAAGATCCTTCCCCTGGATGTTTTGAAGATCCTTACCCTGGGCAGTTGGAAGATCCTTCCCCTGGACATTTAGAAGATCCTTCCCCTGGACAGTTAGAAGATCCTTCCCCTGGACATTTAGAAGATCCTTCCCCTGGACAGTTAGAAGATCCTTCCCCTGGACAGTTAGAAGATCCTTCCCCTAAACAGTTAGAAGATCCTTCCCCTGGATGCCACGTGACCCGCTGAGTTTCTCCGCTACATTTGTGTATTGCAAAGAGAAAGGAAGATGAGGAGCAGGTGAGGTAGGGCGTCTCCTAAAATGGAATGGGTATGCCTGCTTGTAATTGAGGATGTCAGCGGGACTGAATGTTGGAGGCTGAGGTTAAAATGCAGCTGTTGCTGTGCTGCCTGTGATAGACCGAGGCTGGGTTACTGCGGGGTCTCCAGCAGATGCACCCGTAGCTGAGGGAGCGAAGTGGTGTGGATTCCTATTGGCCTAACCGCTGACTGACGGACGTTGGTGGGGGGGCTGGTGGAGGAGCATTTTGCTCCCACATTGCCTGCACAGGAGGCAGCCTTTTCCAATGGAGAGCCAGCAGGGCTTTCCAGGGCATTGAAACAGACCGCTCAGCCCATCTTTGTATTTACCCTTCACAGACAGAGTGTTCACAGAGCTGCCCGTGACCTGAGTTGGAACCTGACCTCGGGGGACGTTCCATATGCATCTGATTTATTGATGAGTAGTTTAATTTAAGGAGAAGGAGGAGTAATGGTCTTATGATAGAGAATAAGTTACAGTCAGGTCAAGATAATTGTCATTTGATTGCACAAGTACAACCTGACGGAACAACATTCTCCGGTCCTCGGTGCAAAACACGCAGACACACAACCAGACATAACACATGTACAGATAAACAATACACATGCAGGACAAGTATTTCATCTCTATTGTTTTGAGCACGAGCAGTTCCTTCAGTCGTTCAGCATTCTCATTGCCTGTGGGAAGAAGCTGTTCCTCAGCCTGGTGGTGCTGGCTCCGATCCTCCTGGATCTGTTCCCTGATGGGAACAGCTGGAAGATGCTGTGTGCGGGGTGGAAGGCATCCTCGATGATTTTGCGCGCTTTTGTTACAGGGTACAAGGGAAGAATGAAATTGATAGAATTGCTCTGAGACCCAGAACAGACTTGATGGGCTGAATGTCCTCATTCTATATTGTGAGAAAAATGTGTACAGTACTCCCTCGGCTGGATTATATTTGATGCAGTGAAGCCAATAATAAACTCCGATTGAATCATCTCAGGGCACTTTTGTTGCAATCAAACCTTCATATTTCATTGCAAGAAATGTCTTGGTTCCCCCTGAATCTGTGGCATTAAGGTTCACAATACATGTTCAGACCAGACAATTACAGCAGAGGTGATTCACTGGAGCTGTAATGTTGCTGAAGTTGTACACAGAGGCCAAGTGATCACTGATGTTTTATTTTAAATGCAGGCATTCCAACCCTGATTATCCTGGACCAGGAGGGCAAGGTCATCACTCTGCAGGGAAGGGTGGCAGTGGTCAACGACATGGACTGTAAAGAGTTTCCCTGGCATCCCAAACCTGTGCTGGAACTCACAGAGTCCAACGCCATGCAGCTGAACGAGGGGCCCTGCCTGGTTCTGTTTGTGGGTAAGGCATCGATCTCCTGCTCGAGAACTGAGTTTGAATCTGTGCATGTGTGTGCATGTGTACATGTGTAAATGTGGGTCTGTATCTACAAGTATAAGTATCTGCTGTGTGTGTGTCTGTGTACGTGTAAGTATCTGTGTGTTGCAAGTATCACCTTTGTGTGTGTATATATGTGTGTGAGAAGATGTGTCTGTGTTTATGATGCTTTGTGTATCTGTGTGTACGCGTGTATGCAGCGTTTCCTGAGTATATGTGGAGACTGTGGAAATGTGCATATTGTAAACAAGTGTATACAAATTGCCTGTATGTGAGAGTGATTGTGTCTGCATATAGAGTATCTGTGTAAAAAGAACTGAATTGTGCATTGTCATATGTAACGAGATGCAGTGAAAAGATTGGCGTGCAATCCAGGCAAGTCAATCCATACTTGTACAGTCACTCCTGCAATAATAAAAGTGTATATGTGGGTGTGTGGGGCTGGGGGTGCGTGTGTATGCGTGGGGGGGAGGTGGTGAGGGTATACGTGTGCTTGTTTGACTTCAGCCTGTCGGTGACTGTTCCCAATTTAACTTTCCCTTGAGATTCGGAGGAGGAAGAACTGGAGCCAGCAAAACAACTGATCCAACCAATCGCAGAAAAAATTCTCTCAGAGCACAAAGAGAAGGAGGAGAGCCCCCCACTGTTGTTCTTTGTGGCAGGAGAGGTAGGTGAATAAGCGTGAACGTACCCCTGCAATCCCATGGCTCTCTGCTCCAGTAACGTTCCTACGATCCGGCTCCCTCCGCACTTCAATTGCGCTGGTCTGGGTGATATTCCGAACGTCTGGTTGCTCCTCCTGCTATTAGCCAGACAGGCTTTTATTTCGAGCCACAAGCAATCTGCTGGCGGGTCACTGCGGCTCAGTGCAAGAGAATGAACAGTCACCATTTCAGGCTGGAACCTAATGGCAGTCAGGAGAGGGCCAGTGCAATGAGGAGAGGGCAGGAGGGGTTGGGCAGGTGCTGGTAAGGGATTGGTGAAGCAGGGAGGGCTGAAGGATGATGGACAGGTGGGAGACCGAGGGAGGGAGAGGCAAGAGGAGGGGCTCAGGTGGAAGGTGGGTCACACAGGGTGGTTTGGGATGATCTGTGGGGATGAAGGCTCTACCCTCCACCTGACCCCTTCCTCTTGCTTCGCCCTTCCTTTGTTTGACACCTGCCAGTCTTCGCCCTTCCTTTGTTTGACACCTGCCAGTCAACTGCCTCTACTCATCATCCCTCACCTCTCCCCGGTCTAATGGTCCCTGTCCAACCTCTCTGCAGAAAGAATCCTAAAACATTGTCGGCCACAGAACTCAAGGAGAGAGAGAGAGAGTGTGTGTGGGTATGCATTGTGTCTTCGCATCTGTTTATCTGTGTGTGTGTGTGTGTGTGTGTGTGTGTGTGTGTGTGGTGGGGGGGAGGGTGACTTGGTTGCAAGGTGACCATGGTATCATCTCTGCAGGCCTGTCCCTGCAATGCCCAAGGACATGGTACATTTTTTAAGGGTGGGAGGAAACCGGAGCACCCGAAGTAAACCCACGCAGACACGGGGAGAACGTGCAGACTCTTCACAGACAGTGCATGATTTGAACCCAGGTTGCTGGCCATGTAACAGCGTCATGTTAGGTGTTCTGCCCTGGTTTCCTCTCCTGTCCCAAAGACATGCAGGTCAGTGGGCTAATTGGAAGTTGTAAATTCTTCCTAGTCTGTAGAAACAGGGGCGGGGGGGGGGGGGGGGGGGGAGGGGGTGTAGTTTGGGAATGATGGGAATGTAGAGAGAATTAAAGAGGCTCTGTGTGATTGGGTGGCTGACAATTAGAAGGGCCTGTTTCTGTGGTTATCTCTCTCTGTCACTCTAAGAGGGCAGCTGCATTGATAACATGGCTTTGATGGCTGACATAACCCTTTCCTTCAGCTCGCAAGCTTTGGTCCAATGCTTGTAAAACCTCACCTAAAATGCAAGGGGGCTGCAATGAAACCGAAAGCAGGTAAAGCTGTGGAAAAATGGCTCTGCCTTGTTTCCGAATGGCAGTAATTTTCCCAAGCCTGTGGGCATCGGCGCTAGCGGAGGGGAACATGTTGTGTGCTTGTTAAAAGACGTTTTTTTTTCTTCCACCCACTAAGTAACGCTGGTGTCTGCCGGCTCCTGCTGTGAACCAGGTGCTGTCCCTTGGCAGCTGCCAGCTGTTCCGCAGGGAGCGAGGCTGGGATCCATTCCCCCCCCCCCCCCAACTCCCGCACTGCCAAGATGTGGGGGATGGGGTGGGGAGAGGGCCCAGCTTGAGACGCAATCGCAGAGCCTTGTGTTTTGACTTTTAAAAGCATTTAAACATTTCCCAGGAGCGTAAGGGAAATGAAATTAAGTTGAAAGATACACAAGGCCTCCCATGCAAGGGCTGCCAGAAATTCAGGCACATGCCCACATGTGCACGGGCAAAAATACAACTAAAAGTCAGTTAAATCATCACCAGTTTTCCTGCTTATCGTTTATTTGTTCCTGATTTCAGTATGCATATTCTCCAGGTTAAAACTCCGGTTCAGCAACTCCTGAGGTCAATAGTACAGTTTTTAACTAAGATCTGAAAAAAACTGATCTGAGCACTAATCTGCAGGGAATTAACTTCCTATTGCATTTTTTGTGATCTCAGTTAACAATATTTTCAATTATAACCATATAGCTGGTCAAACGGTGTCCGTAACTTCTTCAGGGGAGATATCCCTCGAGACATAAAATGAACTGATCGGGGGTGATATCTGTGGTCCATCACCAGGCAGATGCCCAGGGTGGGGTCTGTAGAAGTGAGCCAGACCTGGGTTCATCAGCTGCAGGTGGGGAGGGCAGCGGGAGTTAGTGGTGCCCCCATTCCTTGCCTGCTGCAGTGTGGGAGGCTGCGATACCTTCTCCGCTCAGATGACTGGTAGAGGCAGAATCACGCAGACCTTGGGTGTTAACCCCCAACCCTGATGCATGAACTGGAGCCTGGCGGTCTGACGCTGCCACTCTGGAGAAGCGTCCTCTCCCTCCTCTTGGACCACGTCCGGCTACAATCCGTGCTCACTGCCAGAAAGTGAGGTCCCGCACATGGCTGCCTGGCTTAGTGGGGAGGAATGGCAGCTACCACGGACACCAGAGGATATCAGGCCAGCCTGATCACCGCTGAGTCTGGGTACCTGCTGAGGGAATTGTGCATTGGAGAAGGAGAAGCTGGAACATGCGTGGGTGAGGGAAACCGACACCCTCACAAACTTGGGCAGCACGTCTAGCTCAGCATTACTAACGTGCCAGAAATCCAGGTTTGAATCCGGTGTAAGGAGTCTGTACCTCCTCCCTGTTGCTGCATGGGTTTCTCTCAGATACTTGGGTGTCTTCCAAAGACGTGAGGGGTCGGTAAATTAATTGGTCACATGGGCGCAGACTGGTGGGCCAGAAGGGCCTGCCACCTTGCGGTATCTCGGAATTAAAGTAGTGCGTGCATGTTTGCTACACAAGCATTACGTTCGTGACTGCAGTTCTTGAATCCCACCGCCTTCCTTTACCCAAGGCTTCAGGTACTGAAGGAAGGAACAGTTAGTGCAGGGCCAGCCACCCAGGTTCGAATCCGGTGCTGTCTGTAAGGAGTTTGTACGTTCTCCCCATGTCTGCGTGGATTTCCCCTGGGTGCTCCATTTCCTCCCACCCTCCAAAGATCTACAGGGTCGGTAGGTTAATTGGTCACAGGGCTACATTTGGATGGCATGGGCCAGAGGGTCTGTACATTTTAATTATTTTTTTAAACGGGTAGATCAGGTGCACAGATGGTGTCATAGCAAGTTTAATGCTCCTTTTATTATCACGTAATAAATCAATGAAAATGTAACACACATACTTTAACTGCCTGCCGAAAGGCAGACAAAGAGTTGCCATAAGTATTGCCCCTGACAGAACAAGAAAGAAAAGCAAAAGAGAATCCCTTCAGAGTCACTGAGTGTCCATGGATTCGCTTCTGGCTACACAGACTCCTGATCTGGAGCAACCAAGCTCCAGATCCAAACCAGAGTTTGGTGATCTTGCATCTGATGGAAATAATTCCTGGTACCAAGTGGTCACTGCGTCTGGAATGGCTGATGTTTCCCAGGCACTCGTGTCTGCCACTGTCCAAACTGAGCCTGAAAGCTTTGAGCGTTAATTGGAAGCATTCCCTTAACATGAGAACATACTCAACCTTAAACTAGAAACAGACCTTGCGCTAAACCATCAGAAGCAAGACTGGGCGGAAAGTTAGAAGGTAATAATTCTCTTTAAACCTGTTGGGATCAGGAATGTGACTGGATTCACCTTTCCACTGATGTGAGTGAACCTTTGATCTCCTGTCAGCGATCAGCGGCCAGGTTCGCTCACACGGCCATAATACACAAAAGTGCTGGAGAAACTCAGCAGCTCATGCAGCATCCATAAAGGGTGGCTGACATTTTGGGCCGGGACCCTTCGTCATGTTTCAGCAAAAACAGACAAGCTCCTGAATAAAGACATGGGTGGGGGGGGGGTCACAATATCTTATACTCTGTCTTGCCACTATGACCAGATGGCATTAATATCAAATTCTACAATTTCTGTTCACCCTTTCCCCATCCCTCCCTTTCCCTCAACACTCCATCTCCTTCCTCTAGCTACCCACTGCCCTCCCTCTCCATACAGAGATACCGCCCCATTACTTCCCAGCTTCTTCCACCCTCCCACCTATGACCTGTTGGTCTGTGCCCCTTCCTCTCCCCTCCCCTCTCCCCCTCCCGCTTTTTAATCAGATTCAGAATTCCGATTTATTGACAGATCACATACCGCCCCGAGATCCTTTCTCCTGCGGGCACGACAGAATTACCCCTTATTGGTAGTGCAGAAAAAAACTGTACTCAACATACATGTATAAACAAAGAAAGAAATGTAAACACACTGACTGTGCAATACAGAGAGAATAAAAAAAGAAAATCAATAAAGTGCACAAGTAAGAGTCCATAAATGAGCCCCTGATTGAGATTGTCATTGAGGAGTCTGATGGTGGAGGGGAAGCAGCCGTTCCTTAACCTGGTGGGTGCGAGTTTTGTGGCACCTTTTCTGATGGCAGCAGCGAGCACAGAGCATGTATTGGGTGGTGAGGATCCTTTATGATTCCTGCTGCTCTCCAACGGCAGCGTTCTCCGTAGATGTTCTCGATAGTGCGGAGGGCTTTGCCCGTGATGTCCTGAGGTGTGTCCACTTCCTTCTGCAGGGCTTAACGCTCAGGGGTATTCGTGACCCCACACCAGACAGTGTTGAAGCCGGTCAGTACACTTTCCACCACATCTCTGTAGAAAATTGACAGGGTTTGCCTACTTTTTACTTGTACCTGACGACGGGCTCAGGCCCAAAATGCCGGTTACCCCCTACTTTACTGAATGTCCTGTAACATTGGGTCCAGTTGTAGGGGTGGGAGACGGGCGCGGTGCCGAGGCTGAGATGCTGAAGTTTGGTGGTGAGTTTGCAAGAGACTGTGGTCTTGAAGCGTTTTATTGAATTGTTGATGGGTTTGCATTTTCTACTGCGGTTTCTTGTGTTTCCTCCATGTGTGACTGCACTGAGCTCACAGTGTAATCTAATTTAGTGATGAGCTGTCAGTGGAACGGGATGGTTTCAATATATTTCAGGATAACCAGTGCTGGAGAAGATTCCAGTGGAAGGATGCCCAGATGAATTTTCTGGAGCTCCTGAGATGAGTTTGTCGTCCTTGAATTTCAGCCAGGAGCACCTCGTCCAACTGGTTTTAATTCTTCTGCTGAGCTTGTGCTGATTGGCGACGGTTTGGGGAGCGCTGCTGCA
The DNA here is from genome assembly GCF_036971445.1 of Narcine bancroftii. Classification (NCBI taxonomy): domain Eukaryota; kingdom Metazoa; phylum Chordata; class Chondrichthyes; order Torpediniformes; family Narcinidae; genus Narcine; species Narcine bancroftii. The sequence continues at coordinate 6,825,845 of NC_091482.1, forward strand.
GCGAGGATTTGGCATCTGTTACTGAGAAGACTCAACGTGGTGTGGGAGGCTGCTGGTGGCCCTCGGGTCAGAGTCACACCTTGAACCAGGCTTGGGAGAGGCCAAAAGCAGGGAAGGAACCCATGCAAGAAATCAGCTTTATTGTCCGAGTACACACTCGACATCACATACAGCCCTGAGATTCTTTTTCCAGTGGGCCAGGCAGAATTACCAATTATTGGTAGTGCAAACGAAAAACTTACTCAGGGTACAAGGAATGTAAACAAACTGACTGTACATTACAGAGTAAAAAATTAATGAAGTAAAAAGAGTCCTTAAATGAGTCCCTGATTGAGTTTGTCGTTGAGGAGTCTGATGGCGGAGGGCGTAGCAGCTGTTCCTGAACCTGATGGTGTGAATCTTGTGGCACTGAGGCCTCTTTCCTGATGGCAGCAGTGAGGACAGAGTATATGTTGGGTGGTGAGGATCCTTTAGGATCCTTTTTTGTCCCTGCTGCTCTCCGACTGCAGCGTTCCCCGTAGATGTTCTCGATATGGGGAGGGTTTTGCCCATGATGTCCTGGACTGTGTCCATGTCCTTCTGCAGGGCTTTACACTCAGGGGTATTGGTGACCCCACACCAGATCGTGATGCAGCCGGCCAGTACACTTTCCACCACACCTTTGTAGAAAATTGATAGGGTTTGCCTACTTTTTGCTTGTACCTGACAATGGGCCCAGGCCCAAAACGCCATTTACCCCCTACTTCACTGATTATGGTCTGTTCGACAGGAAGCCCGGGATCCAGTTGCAGGGGTGGGAGCCGGGCACGGTGCCGAGGCCGAGATCCCGAAATTTGGGGGTGAGTTTGTAAGAGACTATGGTCTTGAAGCGTTTTATTGAATTGCTGATGGGTTTGCATTTTCTACTGCAGTTTCTTGTGTTTCCTCCATGTGTGACTGCACTGAGCTCACAGTGTAATCTAATTTAGTGATGAGCTGTCAGTGGAACGGAATGGTTTCAATATATTTCAGGATAACCAGTGCTGGAGAAGATTCCAGTGGAAGGATGCCCAGATGAATTTTCTGGAGCTCCTGAGATGAGTTTGTCGTCCTTGAATTTCAGCCAGGAGCACCTCGTCCAACTGGTTTTAATTCTTCTACTGAGCTTGTGCTAATTGGCGACGATTTGGGGAGCGCTGCTGCAGCGAGGATTCGGCATCTGTTACTGAGAAGGCTCAACGTGGTGTGGGAGGCTGTTGGTGGCCCTCGGGTCAGAGTCACACCTTGAACCAGGCTTGGGAGAGGCCAAAAGCAGGGAAGGAACCCATGCAAGAAATCAGCTTTATTGTCCGACTACACACTCGCCATCACATACAGCCCTGAGATTCTTTTTTCAGCGGGCCAGGCAGAATTACCAATTATTGGTAGTGCAAACGAAAAACTTACTCAGGGTACACGTGTAAACAAATAAAGGAATGTAAACAAACTGACTGTACATTACAGAGTAAAAAATTAATGAAGTATGAGTCCCTGATTGAGTTTGTCGTTGAGGTGTCTGATAGTGGAGGGGGATCTCTGAACCTGGTCGCTCCTATACCTCTTTCCTGATGGCACCAGCCAGAACAGATCGTGTGCTGGGTGGTGTGGATCCTTGATGATCGCTGCTGCTCTCTGACGGCAGGGTTCCCTGCAGATGTTCTCGATGGTGGGGAGGGTTTTGTGTGTGATGCCCCTGGACTGCATCCATTATGTTTTGCAGGGGTTTTCGCTGGGGGGGGGCGGCATTGATGTTCCGATACGAGACCGTGATGCAGCTGGTTACACACTTTCTACCACACCTCTGTAGAAATTTGCTAGGGTTTCTGGTGTCAAACCAAACCTCCTCAAACTCCTGAGGAAATGGAGGCACTGACGGGCTTTCTTCACAATGCCATTGGTGTGTTGGGTCCAGGAAAGATCCTCTGAGATAGTGACACCCAAGAACTTAAATTTGCCATAAGTTGCCATCGGTGCTCCATGGTTAATAAGGGATTACTTAAGGTGGTATGTGAGTGGAAGGAAAAGGTGGAGAACCATTGCTTGAAAACTTTCTCCTCCATGTACCTGCCCAAATCTCTTCTAAAATTGCAATTATCCCCTACCTCTGCCACTTTCTCAGGCAGCTCGTTCCACTCACCCACCGCCCTCTGTGTGAAAATAATTGCCCCTTGGGTCTCCTACCCCTCTCACCTTTGACCCAGAACCTCTAGCTTTCGGCACTCCAGACCTAAATGCATCTGAAGAGGCTCCAATAGTTCAGTGGTTAGAACACTGGCCTTGTAAACAAGGGATCGTGAATTCATTCCTCGCTGGGCCTTCATTTCTGTGAGGGGTGCGGACAAAGTGGCAACTCTGTCTTCCTGACAGTGGGGAGAATTTAAAAATTTCATATATGTCGCATTCTAAATGTAGTATTACATTCCAATAATGGAGTCTTTAGCAGTTTTCAAACTTTTTCTTTCCACTCACATACCACTTTAAGTAATCCTTATGCCATCAGTCCTCTGTGATTAGTAAAGGATTGCTTAAGGTGGGATGTGGGTGGGAAGGGAAGGCTGAGAATCACTTCTGTAGACCCAATTGTTACTGAAATATTTTGCTTGAGAAAGATTGTCATTGGCCCATTTCCTTTGGAGTTATGAAACCATGCACATAATGAGTCAATCAGGTATGAATAAAACCACGGTTTTCAAACTTTTTCTTTCCACCCATAGACCACCTTAAGCAATCCCTTACCAATCACAGATCACCTATGGCATAGGGAATAATTAAAGTGGTATGTGAGTGGAAAGAAAAAGGTTGGGAACCACTGACCTAAAGGCTGAAGACTGGTTGGGTCTTATCATATTCAATTAACACCTTTTGTGGGACTGGACTCCTCTCTCTGCTGGTCTTCAGTCTTTTGCCTTTCTGTTCTTTAGTCATACCTTGAAGGGCTCCGGCCCAAACTGTTAGTTATATATCTACCTCCTATGGATGCTGTGAAACCGGCTGAGATCCTCCAGCATTTGTGTGTGTTTTTAGGCTTACAGGCCCGTGTCGCCTAAATACACCAATTAATCTGTTAATCCCATGGGAGGAAACCGGAGACACAGGAAGAGCACACAAACTCCTTGCAGACAGCCACAGATTCAAACACAGATTGCTGGCTCTGCGATAGCATCTCGCTAACCATGCCATCCAAAATCCCCTCTCAACTTCCTACACTCCAGGAGTATTTGATGGGTGGTATGGATAGGATGGGCCAAATGGCCTGCCTCTCTGCCACTTGACTCTTAACTGGGGCAGTAGAGGGGTTGAGGATCAGCCATGAATGATGGGGTTTGGGGGGATTAGAAGGGCTGAGTGCCCTGTTCCTGTTGGCTTGTGTTCTCATGCTGGCTATTTCAGAGATGATTTCATTATTCGCAGAAAGGTAGTGGACTCAGCAATCAAGCTTGACCGAAGCTCCGAGCCTGGGAAGTGGTAGTGGGTTCCGGCCGCTCATGGGATGGCCTGCAGAGCGTTCCAAAGAACCTCGGGAACAGCCCTGGGTCTCTTCCCCAGAGGGCCTGTGCTCCAATCCATTACCTCAGTCTGACATGAGCCAGACTGACTTGCCCCTAACTCGAAGGCTGCTGTAAACACGAAGATCAAAGAGCAAAGATCGGAAATGAGCTGCGAGTGTGATGGATATGGCGAGTGACAGTCACTGCAAGCTACAGTGCATTAAATACATCCTGCACCTGGCTAATTGGTCAGGGCCAGTGACAGCTTCAGACCCTCGCTGGCAAGTCGAGGCTTTCCATTCCCGTGGAAGTTTCTGCTTTATTCTGTGCTTCTCCTGTTGCTGAGGATTCCCAAGGCAATGGTCGTAGTCACTGAGTTTTACCACACTGTTAACAGGCCTTTCATCCCAATGTCCTCTGCCCAGCCCGTTCCGCACACCCACTGCCCCCCTCACTTTCCCCTCATGATCGCCCAAATCCTGTTCAACCTTACCTATCTATGTACCTGAGATCTAGATTAGTGGTTCTCAACCTTTTTCTTTCCACTCACAGACCATCTTAAGTAATTTCTATGTCATTGGTGCTCTGTGATTAGTAAGGGATTGCTTAAGGTGGTGTGTGAGTGAAAATAAAAAGTTTGAAACAACTGTTTTAATTGTACCTCATTGACTTGTTACGTGCACGGTTTCATAACTCCAAAGGAAATGGGCCAATGACAATTTTTCTCAAGCAAAATATTTCAGTAACAATGGGGTCTAGAGCAGTGATTCTCAACCTTCCCTTCCCACTCACATCCCACCTTAAGCGATCCCTTTCTAGTCACAGAGCACCACGATTACTTAAAGTGGAATGTGTGGAAAGAAAAAGGTTGAGAACCACTGATCTTGATCATCCGAGGTTACCCCCTCCTTCAAAAAAAATTCTGCCCCCATGCCAATGTGTCTGTCCATGGCCTCGTGTGCTGCCAAACCAAGGCCACCCGTAAATTGGAGGAACAGCATCTAACATTCCTGACACAAAGAAGACAAAAGACAAAGATGCATCACCAACGTTTCAGGCTTGAGCCCTTCATCACATTTGATAAAATGTGGGCAGGCGCCCAGACAAAAGATTTCTGTTTCTCTTTGCTACGTAAAGTACACTATTTGATCTGCTGAGTTTCTCCACCATCGCTTTTTAAAAAATTTCAATCATTGTGTCTGCAGACACCTAACATCCAACTGTATTATCATTAATGTCGGCTTCTCCGGTTTCTGCTGGACCACTCCCCATTCTCCCTCCCTCCCCCCCTCCCCCATCCCTCTGTCTCCCCACCCCCTTCACAGAGCCACCCCCTTCCCTTGTTTGCTGCTGTGCCCTCCCTCCCTTAACCACCCATTAACTCCTGCCTGTGGGACTGTGCTCCTGCCCCTTCCCCACATCATTTTATTCAGATGCCTGCCTACATTTTGCCTATGAAGGACTCAGGCCTGAAATATTGGTTATGTAACTTTATCTTTGGCGAGTTTCTCCAGTGTCTTGTCTTTACTGTCTCTACCCCCCTCCGCATACCCACCACCTTCTGCGTGGTGAAGAAGGTGCCTCTCAGCTCCCTTCTAAATCTTCTCCCCTCACCTTCAACCAGATACTTCAACCCAGGGGTGGCCAACCTTTTAATTTAGACATACAGCACGGTAACAGGTCGTTTTGGCCCATGAGTCGTGCCGCCCAATTAACCTGGTATAGACTCGTGGGCCGAAATGGCCTGTTACTGTGCTGTATGTCTAAATTAAAAGGTTGACCAACCCTGTCGTAACCCTTTCCCCTCCGTTTATTGAATATCTTTTAAATGTTTGATTTGTCCTCGGGTCTACTTCCTCTGGAAGCTCGTTCCACATACCCACTGCCCTCTGTGGAGGCAGTTCCCTTCCACATCTTTCCCCTCTTTGCCTTAAATCTATGCTCTCTAGTTTTAGACTCTCTCTTCCCCCCCCCCCCCCACGGGAAAAGGCAAGGACTATTTACCTTTTCTAGGCCCCTCGTGATTTTATTACCCTCTCCTGTCAGCCTTTTATGCTGCAGGGAGAAAAGTCCCAGCCTATCCAAACTCCCTTCAAACTTGAAGCCCGCCAATCCCCGGAATGTTCTCGTCAATGGGAAGTTAATACAATACCCAGCAACTTGGCCGTCCTCATCTTGTGAGTGAGGCAGTGAGTCTGCACTTGTCAGAATGATGGATGATTCCCCTGCAGCTCATTTCTATTCCTTCTCTTTCAACCCTGCAAAGTAACGCCCAGGTCAGGTGAAGACGAGATCGCTTCCAGTTTCTGCGTACAAAGGGCTGCGGCTCCAGCAGGCCCGGTGGGGGGGGGGGTGGGGGGTGGTGTTGTTGTGTAACCGCCACGCCGTGACATCGTGATCCAGAAAGGTGACACTCAACAGGAGAGCGTGCAGGGACGAGCACCAGGAAGGTTAAAGGAGTGTTGGCCCAAGTGTCAAGGGCGGGGGGGGGGGGGGGGAATAGAAATAGGGAGGGTTGATGCAGAGATCTAGAGGAGGGGAAAATGTGTCTGGTAGTCAAGTTGTGTTTATTGTCATCAGATTGCGGAGTACAACCCGACGATACAGCGTTCTCCAGTCCTCGGTGCAAAACACGCAGACACACAACCTGATATAACACACGTACAGACAAACAATACCCATGCAGGACAAGTATTCATATATACAAATAAATAAATATTGTTTCAGAAATGTGAGAGTCTTGGATGGTTAGTGCGATCGGTCCCTTTGGTCGTTCAGCATTCTCGTTACCCGTGGGAAGAAGCTGTTCCTCAGCCTGGTGGTGCTGGCTCTGATACTCCTGTATCTCTTTCCTGACGGGAGCAGCTGAAAGATGTGGAGTTTAAGGGGTCCTCAATGCGGCCTTTTCAGACAACAATCCCAGTCGATCACATTGATAGTGGGAAGTGAGAATCCACTGATCCTCTCAGCCACTCGCGTACCCACACTGTGATGCGGTCAACCACCACCCTCTCGAAAGCGCTCCTATAGAAGGTTGACATAATGGTGGCCGGTCGCCTTGCCCGCTTCAGTCATCTACTGTTGTGCCTTCCCGACAAGTGAGGTCACTTCATTCTCTCCACTCTCTCCACAGCTAGTGGAGAGACTAGTGTCAAAGTAACAGCAAATAGCAGCTCACATAGCCCAAGCCTCACTGTGGAAGGACTCTGGACTGTGATCCTTCTCCACCGCACCCTTGCATTGGCTGCACCAAGCCTCGGGGCTTCACTCAGCACCTACCCCTGCAGTTGGCAGCATTCCCTCACCAACGTCTCCATGAGCTGAAAGACCAACAGATTTCAGGCAGAGGCCGCTCTCGCCGAGTTGATCTTCCAGCAGCTCTGGATGACTGTCTCTGCGTGCGTCCCTGGCAACAGCCGGTGAATCAGAGAGCCCGTCAGGCTGCTGCAGGGGATGAACTGTGACAAGGACCCTTGCGTATCCTTCTCCACACAATCCACAGTTCCTGGACCTGCATTAGGGATGGGATGTCCTCCTGCCATGAGAGTTCCTCAGTTCCCGGTTCTCTAAAAGGTGAAGGCTTATTTGAGCCCTCTGGAGTGGGATTTGAACCCATAGATTCTGTCTGGGAGGTGAGTGCCCGTCCCCCTGAGGCACAATTGAAAGAGGGTTGGCATGGGAGGACTTGAAATTTAAATGCAATGGGTCACAAGGTAACAGTCCCTTTTGGCCCACGAGCCCATGCTGTCCAATTGCACCCAATTGACTTACAACCTCGGTACGTTTCTTTGAAGGGTGGCGTAACAGTGAGGTGCTAGCCTTTATGCTCCCTGTGCCGACCTTTTGTAGCCCCTTGTTACCTGCTGCCTGTCTGTCGCTCCTTTTGATTCTTGTTTATTTTCCAGAACATTAACTCCCAGCTCTTCCAGGACGGGGAAGGGTTAATGACTGGAAATGCTCATACATAATCTGCCGTGGATTACTGGGACATGTTCCATCTCATTACATTTATAACGTTAACCATCTCGGAAATGGATTTGAGGTTATTTTCGAGTGAATTGCAATAGGAATCAGAATGTTGTAGCTTGCAACCAATGAAAGTATTTGACCTTAAATGTTTTCAGATGCTGACATTAATTTTGGTCTTGGACTGAGTCCTGATCCCACGCAGCCTCAGCTGTGATTCCAGGTCTGTTGGAAGATCTGTAAGGCTCTTAACTTGCTCTCTATTCTGTGGGCACCTTCCCTTCCATAGAACACTATGGCACAGAAAAAGCCCATCTAGTCTGTGCTGAACTGTTATTCTGCGTAGCCCCTCTGAACATAGCCCTCCATACCCCTCCCATCCATGTACCTGTCCAAATTTCTCTTAAATGTCAAAATTAAGCCCACATTCACCACCTCAGCTGGCAGCTCGTTCCACACTCCCACTACACTCTGTATGAAGAAATTCCCCCTAATGTTCCAATTAAACATGTTCCCTTTCACCTTTAACTCGTGTCCTTTAGATCTTGTCTTGCTTAACCTTGGTGGAAAATGCCTACCTACATTTACTCTGTCTATACCCCTCATAATTTTAAATACGTCTTATCAAATCTCCCCTCATTCTTCTGCACTCCAGGGAATAAAGTCCTAACCTATTTAACCTTTCCCTGAAACTCAATTCTTGAAGTCCAGGCAACATCCTCATAATCTTCTCTGCACTCTTTCTATCTTATTGATATTTTTACTGTAGTTCGATGACCAGAACTGCACACAATCCTCCAAATCTGGCCTCACCAATGTCTTATACAACTTCACCACCATGGGAGAATGAACGAGATGGCACCTTTCCCTTATCCTCTCTCCCCACTCACTACATCAACAACGACGCAAAGATGGCGGTGTTGGTGCAGACCCGCGGAGAGCAGGGAACAGAGATACAGCGTTCCCGCAATGTCCAACCAACCAGTCCAACAGCCCTCAGCTCCGTACTTAAAAATTCTGCGACCGCGGGGTCTGCACCCAAAATGGCGGCGCCTGTGATCGGCAGCAGCCACGGAGAGTGGGGGGGGGGTGGTGGGGTGTTGCAGACTCCGGGGAAGCAGAGGACTGGCACAGAGCACTAGAAAAACCCCCGTTTGAGAAGGAGACGACTAACGGGACAGTGATCATGATGGGGGACCAGTGAGAGGTTCTGCGGCTGAAGAGCACATAGGCTGCTGATGGCGCGAGAGAGAAACCCGCGTGGGCTGCGGGCTGCTGCCAATTGCAGTGGAGGGATTCACACTGCGGACTGCTCAAGACTGGCTGAAGGGATCAGATCTGGGATGCGAGAGGGGGTCCAAGGGCCCTGAAGGTCATCGTTTGGATCTGGAGCTTGGATTGGACTCTTTGCGGCTATGGGGGCTGCAGCATTGTTGGAGGTGAATCTACAGACCCTCGGTGACTCTGAGGGGGCCTCACTTTTTCTTCTCTCTCTCTGACTGTAAGAGGCGCTGATGGTGAATCTCTCTGCCTTATGGCAGATAACAACAGCTTTTGTTTTTATTACATGGCAATAAAGGAATCTTGCCACTGCAGCTTTTGGAAAAGTTAGGCTATTCGGTTCCTGGATCGTCCTGGGCGAATCCTTTCCCATCAAATCCTCGTGGCCTCGAAAAAAGCTCAACATCCCACCATCCATGGTGCTTTGAGCTCAGGAATTTCAAGGATTCATCCTTATGAAGCGTTGGCCTCTGTTGCAAGAAGGCTGGAATCCGAATGCTTTTCTATTTCCACCCTCATGCAGTCTGGGCCAATTTCCCAACCACTTACCCAATTACCTGCATGTCTATTTTCCCTACCTCATAAAGCAGCACAACCCAGATGTCCCTGCAAACATTTACGAGCTTCCTACCATTTAGCAATCATTTCACTTTCCTGCTCTCCCTACCAATCTTCCCAACGTCATTCCCTGTCCTTCCGCTCCTTCCCTTGCCCAAGATCCTCCTCCAACGTTCTGCCTCCCTGTCCTTGTAATGTGCTCCTTAATTTTCCTGCTGTTCCCAAGTCCCAGACTTCTCCAGTCATGGGAGGCTCCCTGCTTTATTCAGATAGTAGACGGGCAGGCTGTTAGATCACAGGCCCTGCCAAGCTCTGCAGATTTGATCAGGTGTGTATCAGCATTAGAGACCAGGAGATCCACCTCGAGTTTATTATCATCCCTATATGTACAACCCAATGAGACAGTATTTCTCTGGACTACAATGCTCACACACACACAATACACAGCACGTCATGATCACATCCATAAAGATATAATTCAAAATAAATATTTTGGGATGATTTACATGGTTATGTCAATCTCGCAGCCTGTGGGAAGAAACATTTTCCCACCCTGGCAGTCCCGATGTTGATGCTCCTTCCTGATGGTAGTGAGTCGAAGATACAGTGTGCTGGATTGAAAGAGTCCTCAATGAGCCCTTTTAAGCGGTGCTCCTGGTGAAAGTCATCCGTAGAGGAAAGGAAGACCCCAGTGATCTTCCCAGCCATTTCGATGATCCTCTGTATTGACTTCCGGTTCGATGCTTTGCATCTACTGTCCCACACAATATTCCCGCCACACAGGACAATCTCAGTTGTGCAGTCAGGTTTGGGGTCAGTAAACTGCACGAGTTTAAATCAATTAGCTTGATCAATCTGGAATAAAATATCAGTGTCAAGATTCAAAATCCCATTATGGGTGTGTGCACAAAATGGACAACATTGGTTTCCCTTTGTTTTAGACTATCAAGCGCAGGAGCAGAAAAAGGCGATTCAGCCCGTTGAGTCTGCCCCGTCATTCAATCATGAGCTGATCCATTTCCCCACTCAGCCCCACTGCCTGGCCTTCTTCCCACAACCTTTGATACCCTGGCTAATCAAGAACCTATCAATTTCTGCCTTCAATACACCCAATGACCCAGCCTCCACAACCACCCGTGGCAACAAATTCCATAGATTCACCACCCTCTGGCTATAGAAATTTTTCCACATCTCTGTTCCAACTGGATACCCTTCGATCCTGAAGTTGTGCCCTCTTGATCTAGAATCTCCCACCATGGGAAACAACTTTTCTACTCTGTCCACGCCTTTCAACATTTGAAATGTTTCAATGAGATTTCCCCCCCCCCCCCCCCCACCATTCTCCTAAATTCCAATGAGTACAGGCCAAGAGCTGTCAAATGCTCCTCATTTGATAACCCTTTCATTCCGGAATCATCCTGATGAACCTCCTCTGAACCATCTCCAAAGTCAACACATTCTTTCTTATATTAGGAGCCCAAAACTGCTCACAGTGAGATCTCACCAGTGCCTTATAACAAAAACACACCATTAGTCCAGCCGCCACTATCAAGATAAGGAAGAGATGGAAAAGAGAGGCCAGTTTCTCCTTAAAACTCAAGCTCCCCTCCATGTCCCAATGACATCCACGTTACTCGGGAAGTGCGAGATATAAAGCATACACTCGCTGGTAATCTGAAATCTAAGGGAATTTCTGGAAACGCTCAGCAGGTCAGTCAGCTGCTGTGGAGAGAGGAAAATGGAGTTAATTTTACAGGCTGATGACTCTTCATCAGAACCAGCCTGTCTGAGTACAAACTCCAAACAATACAGCCCCCAGGAGCCCCAAACATAATGCTGGAGGAACTCAGCAGGCCAGGGAAGGAAGACAATTGACAGTTAATGTTTCGACCCGAAACCCTTCTCCGGGATTCCATGACGCTGTCTGACCCACTAAGTTCCTCCAGCATTAGATGTGTTGCTCCACTTTACCAGCAGCTGCTTGCCTCTTCTTGTTTCAGGACTCACCTTTTGAACTCGATTTCATTTCACCGCCCCATGGAGTTAGAAGGGTCAATTGGCCAAAACACTCTCTCCACAGAGAGAGGCAGTTGGAAACACTCACTGCTTTCTGTTTTTTTCTTTGTCCAAGGAAGGAGTTGAGGCACCAGTGAAGGTGGGCGTTGTCCAAGGAGGGAGTTGAGGCACCAGTGAAGGTGGGCGTTGTCCAAGGAAGGAGTTGAGGCACCAGTGAAGGTGGGCATTGTCCAAGGAGGGAGTTGAGGCACCAGTGAAGGTGGGCGTTGTCCAAGGAGGGAGTTGAGGCACCAGTGAAGGTGGGCGTTGTCCAAGGAGGGAGTTGAGGCACCAGTGAAGGTGGGCATTGTCCAAGGAGGGAGTTGAGGCACCAGTGAAGGTGGGCGTTGTCCAAGGAGGGAGTTGAGGCACCAGTGAAGGTTGGCGGTATTGATTGCAGGGGTTTTATACACAGCGTGGGCCTTTTCTCAATAATGTTTACAAGAAGGAGATGTGATCTTATTAAGATCCTTAGGAGACTTGACTGGGTGTTACTGAGAGTTTCTTCTTGATTTGGAGGGGGTGTGTGAATTTAATTTATTTGTTTATTGTAATTTTTGTTAATTTAATTTATACTTATGAAAATAATGAGTGTACACTCCTATAAAATGTACAATGTACATAAGTCACCAAAATTCTTACTGCAGCCGAACAGGTACTTGTCAAGAAAATCTATAATAATAAAACTTAATTGATTTAACAGACAATAAGATAAATAGGTAACAAATATTCACAGTTATCCCACTATTTTGCAATAGTGCAGACAAACCTTTTATGGTTTTGGACTCGTCTCTGATTAGAGTCACAACGGGAGGTTCAAGAGCCTGATAGATTTTGGAAACCATCCTTCTGTACCTTCAGCCCGAAGGGAGCAGTGAAAAGAGACTGTGACCAGGGTGGGGGTGGGGTTCCTTTATGAGGTTGGCTGCTTCACATAGATGTCTACAATAGACGGGAGGTCAGAGCCTGTGATGGACCTGGCTATGTTTGCTACCTTCTGCACTCCTGGGCAATCGAATTCCCCAACCAGGCTGTCAGTGAATTTTCCACAGTACACCTGTTGACATTTGAGTATCTGACTCTCTCTGTCTTCGATCTGCCTTTTATTGTTTGTTCGTATACTTTACATTACCAGCAAGTAAGACTTTCATTGCATTTGTACTTGTGTGTACGTCAGTAAACTCTCACCACCACCATCATCATACGGAACTAATTGCGGATTAAGGACTTGTCGAGGGATAGATGAGAAGCAATTATTTTTCTCACCGGGAATTCTCTCTATGCTGCAGCGCTGTGGAGGCAGGGTTGTTTTCAAAAAAAATTTAGATATATAAGACAGTAACAGGCCCTTCCGACCCTTGAGCAGGAGTGGGGTCATTGGGCTCCCGGGCAGGAGTGGGGACGTCGGGCTCCCCGGGCAGGAGCAGAGATGTTGATCTCTACAATTCTTTCAACCCCAAAAGTTCAATCGACCTCCTCTGGCATTTTTCGACCCCTTGGATAGCCCCATCAACCACGATGCTAAAAAGTGAAATATGAAAGTCTGCAGACGCTGTGATTGTGGTCAAAGCACAGAAATGCTGGAGGATCTCAGCCGGTCTTGCAGCGTCCACAGGAGGTAAAGGTAAATGATTCAGGATATCTTTACCTCCCGTGGAAGCTCCGAGATCTGCTGAATTCCTCCAGCATTTCTGTGTTTTTACTCAAAACACATCAAAGTCTTTCAAACAGCGAGTGTGTCGATACAGTTTACAAAGCCATATAAGGTCATTGCAGTCACCTCCACAAAACATAGACTTAGATGCCACTTAATGGAATCCAATATACACAGCCCATCGTGCCAGCTATGAGAAGCTGCAGGGGACCAGCAGGCCAGGATCTATCCTTAACACAGCGCAGGGTCTTGCAACTGCCTGTGCAGACAAAATGTCTCCAGCCTATGGTCTGTGAATGGGAAAATTGGTTTTAGTGAAGATTGATTGATTATCCAACACATTGTACAATGTATCTATGAACCATATTTTTTACTTGCTGCAGCCAAACAGTAAACAAAAAACACAACTATAAAAATAATTGCAATTGTAGACTTAATTGAATTAAAAAGAGAGAATGAAATGTTGCGAGCTTCAATAAGCAAACAGTGCAATGGATGGAGAAACGGAAGGTAATTGCGGAAAATAAATAGGTAAAAAATATGAAAGTTTAAATCCCCCCAGTGGTCAGTTCACCGATCACGCAACACACAATCTCAAGCAACCAGAAAATTCACTTATCTGGCATCTACCAATCCCAATAGGTGCCAGTTACTGGGGGGGGTTACTGTAATAGGGTTAATTGTTTATGTATGTATGTGATTGTTATGTGCCGTGTGAGAAATGTGATACGTGTGTGCACCATGGTCCAGAGAAACGCTGTTTCATTTGGTGGTACATGTACAGTCAGATGATAGTGAACTTGAACAAACCCCTCGAAACTGCCCCACCAGATCTTGGCCAGCACAGTTAGCCGAGTAGTAAACATGACACTTATTACAGCGCCCACGACTCAGGTTTGAATCCAGCGCTCTCTGTACGTTCTCATTGTGTGTGCGTGGGTTTTCCCCGGGTGCTCCAGTTTCCTCGTGCGTTCCAAAATGTACGGGGGCTGGAGTTAATTTGGGTGGAATTGGGCGGCACGGGTTTCAATGGCTGGAGTCGGTTTAAATTTTTTAAAAATCCTGCCTCAGCCACACTTTCCTCCCCATTCCCAGGGTGGTAGAGGCAGATTCGCTGATTATGTTCAAAAGAGAGTTAGATAAGACTCTAGTGGGCAAAGGAGTTAAGGGTTATGGGGATAAGGCTGGAAAGGGGTACTGATAGTAGTGATCAGCCATGATCTGTAAAATGGCGGTGCTGGCTCGACGGGCCGAAGGGCCTACTCCAGCTCCTATTATCTATTGTTAACCCTAAACTCCACTATGTCCCAGAAAAAAATAGATGGATAATAATTCCTGGTGCCAAAAAAGGTGACAGCCATAGAACAGAGAGACATTTCGTGGTGTCAGTTGGACCCTGATTAGTGTAACAAGGGGAGGTTCAAGAGCCTGAGAGAACAAATGTGTTGTTCTGGTCGCCTCATTATCAGAACTACATCCAAGCTTTGGAGGAGGGAGCAGAGGAGATTTACCAGGATGTTGCCAGGATTGGAGATCACCTTTGAAGGAAAGGTTTAGCAAGCTAGGGCTTTTCTCTTCGGACTGACAGAGGTGGCTTAGTAGAGGTGTAATGAGAGGGTGGATGGCCAGCAGCTTTTCTCCAGGGCAGCATGGTCAATGCCAGAGGACATCTCTTCAAAGTGAGGGAAGCAACATTTAGAGGTGGTGGGTGTCTGGAATGGATTGCCGGAGGTGGTTGTGGAGGCTGGTAGGATAGGGGCAAGAAAAATGGAGGGTTATGGGCTGTGAGGAGGGAAGATGGACGAGTTAATTTGGGTGTGATTGGAAGCCATTGTGGAGTAGGTTTACATAGGTCAGCACAACATCGTGGGCTGAAGGTCCTATACTGTGCCGTAACGTTCCATGTAATGAAAACTTGTAAACCTGGAATTATCTTACAATCATTGAATATACAGAGGCCAGGGCCTGTTGCTGGTGGAGTTGAGGTTTCCGGGGAATGTGCAGGAGAACAGAACTGAGGCAGGATCGACACCATGGGGCTTGTTCCTGACCCAATTATATTCTTATACCGAGCCCTCTTCATACCTTGGGGATGGGCCCAGGCCTGAAAGGTTGGTTAGCCTTTACTCCCTATGGATGCTGCGTGACCTGCTGAGTTTCTCGAGCAGGTGTGTGTATCACACGCGACTCCAATATCTCCTGTTGAACCATTTGCTTGTTGAAGCCTCCACCACCCCTACCACCCTCGCCTGGTCTAAGACATTTTGGCCCTCTCAGAGATGCCTGGACATTTTGGCCCACTCACTGTCTGCTGCCCAACTCAGTCCCACTGCCCTGTCTGAAACCTCTGCCTTTATTTGCATGATTATTTAATACATATAACAATAAATCCAAAATGAATTACAGCAAGGAAACAGGCCAATTTGGCCCTTCTAGTCTGCACTGATCCAAGTACCCTCCTCTAATCCCACTTACCAGCACTCTGCCCATATCCCTCCATCCCCCTCCCATCCATATACTTATCCAACTCTTTCTTAAATGACAAAATTGACCCTGTCTCCACCACCTTTCCCGGAAGCTCATTCCACACAGTAACCACTCTCTGAGTAAAGAAGTTCCCCCTCATGTTACTCCTAAATCTTTGCGCCCGTCAACTCTCAACTCATGACCTCTTGTATCCATCTCTCCTACTCTCAATGGGAAAAACCTTTCCACATCAACTCTATCTATCCCTCTCAAAGACCTAATTTGCTCAATCTTTCCTTGTATTTCAGATGCTGAAACCCAGGCAACATTTTTGTAAATCTTCTCTGCACTCTCTCTATCTTGTTAATATCCTTCCTATAAATCGGTGACCAGAACTGCACACAATCCTCTAAATTTGGCCTCACCAATGCCTTGTACAGTTTCATCATTACTTCCCAACTCCTATATTCTATGCCCTGATTGATATAGGCAAGCATACTAAAGGCCTTCTTCACCACCCTATCCAAATGCGCTCCTACCTTCAGGGAACAATGCACCGTTATTCCTAGATCTTTCTGCTCCACTGCATTCTTCAACACCCTCCCATTTACCACACATGTCTTGCTTTGATTATTCTTTCCAAAATGAAGCACCTCAACATTAAACTTCATCTGCCATCTCTCTGTCCACTCCTCTAAGTAGTTTAAATCCCTCTGCAATCTTTGATATCCCACTCCTCAGAAAGGAACAGAATGTGCGTGAATGGATTTAGGTGAGCAGGGGGTTGCACAGGTCCAGACCCACCCTCTCAACATCCCCTCCCGGACCCAGCGGCATGGTGAGGTCCAAGACAGTTGGGGGAAGTTCTATGGCCGTGAATGGCCAGACCAAGCATTGATGCAAGGGGTGCCCTTTCTGTGCTTCAAGGCACGTGTTTGCTAGACGGCCGTTGACCCTGAGAGAGGGTCTCTCCACCCTT
The DNA here is from genome assembly GCF_036971445.1 of Narcine bancroftii. Classification (NCBI taxonomy): domain Eukaryota; kingdom Metazoa; phylum Chordata; class Chondrichthyes; order Torpediniformes; family Narcinidae; genus Narcine; species Narcine bancroftii. The sequence goes on from NC_091482.1 coordinate 6,842,310, forward strand.
TGATTATTTAATAAGTATAACAATAAATTCCAACGCTGGGGGTTTCCTGGAAAGCTCCAAACTGTGGGCGGCAAAATGTCCAAAGGACTACAAAAGTCTTTATTTTTCTCTATAATGTCCAGCACCAAAATGTCCAATTCTGGGCAACCCCCACCCCGTGCAGTTGCTTGCAATGTTCGACTGGGTTGCACTGACACACCGGTTGCATCGCCAAAGCAAAGCCTCCTTGCTCCGCGATCGTTCCGGCCACTAACCTGCACCCCCCTCCCCACTCCTCTTGCAGGAGGACATGACGGAGTCGCTGAGGGATTTCAACAACCTGCCAGAATCGGCGCCGCTGCTCACCATCCTGGACATGTCGCAGAGAGCTAAGTATGTCAAGGACGTGGAGGAGATCACGCCAGCTGTTGTGGAGGAGTTTGTCCGGGCCTTTCTGAAGGAAAAGCTAAAGCCGGAGCCAATCTGAAGGAGAACATTTAATGCTCTCACCTGATCCTATTTAAATCATGAAAAAAACAATTTCCAAAAAAAAAGGTCTTTCTAAATCTCGAATTTCTACCTGTTTTACCGTTGTGGTTCTGAGCTGGGAAACCGCTGGCATTTCCTACCTCTGCTTTACCAGATCCTAGCACGAAGAGAGCTCGATCTAAATCCCGCCTTGAGCATTACAGTCCTTCCACATCTGCGACAGGCCGAGGGCTTGGGGAGGGTGGGGGGGTGTCACAGCTCCCATCTTCTGAAACTGGAAGAAGTTGGACCACCAAAGCAAGGGGCTGCCCCAGCTTTGGGCACACCTCCATCCCATGCAGACTGCCTTCTCAAAGGTAGACCGAGCCCTTTGGCTATCTCAAATGCTAACCCAGCTCTGGTTCTGCAGAGAAGGCCCCCATCAATTGGCCAGTTAAAGGCTGGATTGTTTGCCACTTCATTTTTATATCCCCTTGTGGTGAATGTCTGCCAAGCTGCCTGTCTCCCCTCTGGCGAGCCTTGCTGTACTAACATTGGCTGTGCGTTATCTCGACTGTTAAGGACACTCCCTTGGATATAACTGTATAGGCACCCATTGTCTTTCATTATTGTTCCATGACCTTCTGCTAATAAAAGCCATGATTATTGTTGGACCACATCATCTTTGTCTACTTCATCGACTGGCACTTCACCCCTCCCCCACCTTTTTATGTAATCTGGTTCCGTAAAAATGTTTTAAAATTATTGCAAGTTCAGCCCAATAAACATGGCAGCAATCACATTGAAAGCAGCTGTGATTTATTTTCATTGTGTCTGGTGCAAATGGCTTCCAGTGGAAAAGGGTAGATGGCAGCACCTTTCACCCGCATCACTTCACCGGCTGTGGTGAAGAGCTGGTGGCAGCACTTGAACTGCTGTTGACCCTCATTGACTGAGGCTGAGGTCAGTTCCCTTGGACACAGTGGAGGTGACCCTCGATAGTGTGTTTCTGGACCTTTGTATAATGTCCTCTTCCATCATCATCTGTCTCTGTCGCATCGTTTCAATTTTTATATTTTCTCTCCCAGACTCTCTCTTATCCGTTTCTCCTCATTTGGTCTCTTTTCTTCTGCTTTGTGCATATCTCTCTCCATGCATTTAATTTCTTTCCATCTTTCTATGTGTGTGGGTGTGAGAGCATGTATTTGTATGTGTGTGGGTGTGTGCACACATGTAAATAGGTGTGTGTTTGGATGTGAATGTATGCATTGTGTTTGCTCAAAGTTTGTATGTGTGCCTTCGCATGAGTGTGTGCCAGTGTGTTTGTTTGTGCTTGTGTGTGTGTTGCTCGGAGTGTGTGCACTTGTGCATTGCTCAGTGCATATGTGTGTGTTGGTGTGAAGGTGTACATGTGTGTTGCTAAGTGAGTGTGTATGTGCACGTATGTTGCTCAGACAATGTGTGTGTGCATGTGGATGCGTGAGTAGGTGTGTGTGGGTGTGAATGAGGATGGGTGTGGGTGCCTGTGTGAGTGTGTGGGGGGGGTGGGTGTGTGGGGGTATTTGGATGTGTGGGGGTGTGGAATGTGTGTGCATATTTGTATGGGGGTGGGTGTATGTGTGACTCAGGTGGGCATCTGTCCACTTCCATATTCACACCCCAGTATGGATGAAATGATCGCATTGAAATGATTGTGGCAGCTGGGACCACTGCGTCACAGGTCCAGAGACCTGGCCACAAACCCAGTCTCAGGTGCTGTCTGTGTGGCGTTTGCATGTCCTCCCTGGGACTGTGTGGGTCTGCCTCAGGCTCTCGTTTCCTCTCATACTCTTAAACCACTGCAGGTTGGTAGGTTGACAGGGATGGGGGTGGCCGCTGGAAGTGTAGATGTGGGTGGTAAGATTTGGGGGGGAGTCGGTAGGAATGTTGGAGGGGTGCGGGGGAGAGGAGGGGTTTAGTGTAAAGAGTTGTGGAATGGCTGGTATACACTAGGTGGGCCGAATGGCCTGTGTGTGAGCTGTCAAATTCAGTACAACATCTGTATTGTGGGTTTAATGGTGAGAGGATGTTTCCCACTTGGGGGTATCCGGCATTAAGAGGAATGGTCTCCAGATGGACGAGAATATTCCCCTCTAGGGTCCAGATCCAGGCAGCCATGGATGCAGAGTGTTTATGAAGCCGAAATGTTCAGCATGGGAACAGACCCTTCCGCCCAACCTATCGAAGTGGTCTCCCCAAGCCTGGATTCATCCCTCTTCCCTTGAAATCCTTCCCATCCTTTTAAATGTTGAGTTGGTCTCACCTCTGGCAGCTCGGTCCGCACGCCTGACTCCTTTTGTGTGGAAAAATTACGCCCCTGAGTTTCCTTGCCCGTGCCGCCCAATTGACCTCTGACTCCCGGTACATTTTTGAACGCTGGGAGGAAACCGGAGCCCTCTGGAGGAAACCCATGCTGATACGGGGAGACCATACAGGCAACACAGGAAGCTCAGAAGGTCCTCTCCTGGCAGTTAAAATTAAAATGATCCTCAAGGACACTCAATGCAATTCAGATAGAGAATGACAGGCAACGAGGGATTGGAACCCCAGTCCCGATCACTGGCGCTGAAACAGCATTGCATTAGCAACTCCTTTTAAAATACTCTCCCCCCCCCCCCCCCCCTCACGCCTTAAACCTATTCCATCTAGTTTTCCTTCTCTGTGGAACAGACAATGACTGATCACCTCACCCGTGTCCCTCGTGACTTTATAAATGTCTGTAAGGTGACCCCCACCCTCCAGGGGAACAGTCCCAGCCTCTCCTTGTGATTCAAGTCCTCCAGTTTTGGGAACATTCTTGTGAACTTTTCTCTGCAACCCCCTCTGGCCTAATGATACGCTTGGACCAAGGGCAATGAGGTCGGGCTGGGGGGGGAGTGGGTGGGATTTGAGGATCTGGGCAGCCTCTTTCTGTCCCTGTCTCCCCCACTGAAGAGGACCTCTGTGCCCCTCACCCCCTCCAACCCCCACGAATGACCACACGGGGCGGCAGATAGAATTAGCTCGCCTCGAGCACTGTCCCGTAAAGAGGGCTTGGGATACAGAGCCCTTCCCTATGAGGAGGTGAAGTGGGTAGACAAGGGAAAAAGGAACAAAAGAGAGTGCTTGAGAAACTCAGCAGGTCCATTGCAGCACAGTACAGGCCCTTTGGCCCACAATGTTATGCCTGAGCCCTTCCTTCACCTTGTGTTGCATGAGTGAGAGGAGGGAAAGTTCTTCAGGGTTGGCATACCTCGGAGAGAGCACCAGAGCGAAGATGTCGGTGAGCTGGAATGCCTACCCTGAAGAACCTTCTCTCCTCTTGTTTAAAAGGAAAGATTGTTCCAGTTCTCCAACACGAGAGGAGGTCTGGGCAGATCGTGGACTAGCATACACTTGTTGGGCCAAATGGTCAGGACACAATGCAATGTTAAACTCCCCCGAGGGCAGGCGCTAAGGAGGGAGCCAGAACCAAAATCAGTGTGTATCGTGGGCATGGAATGCCTGAGGGCCCCACGTGGTTCGAGATGATGTTACTTTGCCCAGCTGCATTCCACGGTTGTCCTGATTCTCCACCTTCCCCACCCCCTCCCCAGCATGTACACACGCAAAGAAAAAACTTGTTCCTTTCCTCTGTTAGGTTTTGGGCGGGAGGACTAGTTTTCACATTGCAGCTAGAGTTTAAGTGGGCTTAAGTGAAAGAGTTGCTGTCCTGTCCATATAGGGCGAACTGCTTCCTCTCTGATCAGGTTCCCAGGAACCAGTGCTGTTAACGCAAGAAGCAGGGACAAACACAGAGGAAACAATGGCTGGATGTATCCTTCACTGGAAAACATGCCGTCTGATTTGCCTTTCACAATGATCAAGCTGTGGTTTGTGGGAGGTGGGAACTGCCCAAGTGTTGTGCTGAGTATCATATTTTTTTGTGATGGGAGAGGATTTAATTGCATGACTAAAGCAGATGGGCTAATAAGGACAACCATGCAAAGGTCACAGGTCAAATCCCCATTGTTCATGCCACAGCTTATTTGTCAGGCAGAGGGAAAGTCAATGGGCCTGGGCTGAAATTTAATTTGAAGCCTGTTTGAGCTCCAGTGTAAACACTGAACTGAAAGAAAAGCTTTCGAGCAAACAGTTCCTTTCGGTCTGGAAGCGGCAGCAACAACTATTTGTGTTTATGGAGTACCTTTTAACCCCGTAAAACATACCTAAGAGCAAATAGGACATCAAACGAGTGCAGGAATCTTGCTTGCAGGGGTAGGTTTTAAACGGAGAGGCAGAGAGGTTTAGAGAGGGAGATTCACGGGTTTAGTCTGTCAGCAGCTGAACACTTGGCTGCTGTACAAAGTGAAGGGAAGGAAGTTTAGGGGAGATGTCAGTGTTTTACGCAGAGAGCTGTGGGCACCTGGAATGCCTTGCCAGGGAGGGTGGGGGAGGCTGCAAATAACGGGCATTAAAGAGTCTCTTTGACAGGCACATGGATGAAAAAAAAAGAGGGTTATGAAATAGGAAGGGTTTAATATTTTTTAATAGAAATATATGGGTCAGCATAACATTGAGGACTGAAGGGCCTGTGCTGTGCTGCAATGTTCTATGTTCTAATGTTCCAATAGTCGAGTGGATGAATTCAGGAGCGCAGAACTGGTGGAGTGCTATATGTTGGGGCCAGCAGAGGTTATAGACACAGGGAAGGATGTGATGCAATGCAATAGGGATCTCCATTTTAATTTCTCGCATCATTTCCACACAGACATGCCTGTCCTCGGCCTCATCCATTACCAGAGAGACGCGAAACATAAAGATGGGGAACCATGTGACTCACCCACATGGCATCAACATCGATATTTACGTAACCCCCACCTCTGTGGTTCCAATGCTCCCATCTTCTCTTTCCCTACTCCCATTCCTATTATAACCATGGAACACTCCTCCTCCCATCCATGTATCTGTCGAAATTCTGCTAAAATGATAAAATTGAGCCCACATTCACTACTTTAGTGTAGAAGAACGAGGGGAGATTTGATAGAGGTTTACAAAAAGATGAGGGGTGTCGTTGGAGTAAATGCAAGCAGGCTTTTTTCCTCACTGAGGGTAGGTGAGATTCAAATCAGAGGACATGGGTTAAGGGTGAAAGGGGAAAAGTTTTAGAGGAACATTCAGGTGAACTTTGCCCAGAGAGTGGTGGGAGTGTGAAACGAGCTGCCAACTGAAGTGGTGAATGTGGGCTCAATTTTAACAATGAAGAAACTTTAGTCAGGTACATGGATGGGAGGGGTGAGGAGGGCTATGCACGGGGTGCAGGCCCATAGGACAAGGCAGAATAATAGTTCAGCACAGACTAGAAGGGCCAAAGGACTGTTTTCTGTGCTGTAATGTTCCATGGGCGCCACATGACCTGCTGAGTTTCTCCAGCACTTCTGCATACGGCACAAGACCCCCAGCCTCTGCTAGTTCGTTTGTTTAACTGGGGAGCACAGTAGCATTGTTCTTATATCCCTGCGCTGGGAGCTCTAGATTAATGATCTGGCGCAGACTGAGAGGTTCTATTTAATTAAGTAAATCTGGATTAGTGTGTGTTTTTTTGATAAGACTAGTAATGGTTTGTTTTACCAAAAAATAGGAAGTTCACTAATTCCCTTCAGGGAAGGAAACTTCAAGCACACTCCAGACTCTCACTCCTCCTGATCCAAAGTGAATACATTATAAATAATGAATGGAAAGGTATGTCCAGAGCGCTGAAGGATTAAATATTAATTTCCAAGAGGCTGTGGAATCGGGAATACATCCACTCGGGGTGAGAAAAGAAATTATTTCACTTCCTTTGAACAGGTTTGTTATTTAGTTAAAATACTTCAAATTCCTGGGTGTCAACATCTCTGAGGATCTGTCCTGGAGCCTCCACATTGATGCAGTCACGAAGAAGGTTCGCCAGTGGCTATACTTCATCAGGAGTTTGAAGCGATTCGGGATGTCACCAAAGACTCTCAGAAACTTCAACAGGTGCCCCATGGAGAGGATTCTGGCTGGTTGCATCACTGCCTAGTACGGAGGTACCAACTCACAGGACCGGAAAAATCTCTGGAATGTTGGTCAATTGGCCTGCGACATCACTCCATCGAGGACATCTATAAGAGGCGATGTCTGAAGAAAGCAACCTCAATCCTCAAGGACCTCCCACCACCCAGGCCATTCCCTCTTCACTCTGCTACCAACAGAAGCCTGAAGACGAGCACTCAGCAGCACAAGGACGGTTTCTTCCCCTCCGCCATCAGATTCCAGGGCATGGGAGCACAGTCTCAGAATTAAAAAGTGCCAATTCCCAACGGAGACGAGGAGAAATTTCTTTAGCCAGAGGGTGGTGGATTTGTGGAATTCGTTGCCACGTACAGCTGTGGAGGCTGGATCATTGGGGGAGTTTAAAGAGGAAATTGATAGGTATCTAAATAGTCAGGGTATCATGGGATATGGGAACAAGGCCGGAGCTTGGAACTAGATGTGAGAACAGTTTAGCTCAGGGAGGTCTCACGGAGCAGACTCGATGGGCCAAATGACCTGCTTCTGTTCCTTTTTCTTGTGATCTTGTGATTCCTGAATAATATTTATTTTGTAAGTGCTGTCACAAAACATGTTAATGGCAATAAATTTTGATTCTAGTGAAGTCAATATGGGAACTAATTTACACTCTGTGGGAGTGACAGCTGTGGTACATTCAACTGGGTGCTGAAGAGCCCTTAATTGCTTTGCAATTGGCTGCACTCGGCCAAGGACAAGCAGCCAATGAGAGAGGAGAGTGGGACAATGTGAGGCAGGTGGTCATTTGATGCAAGCTCTTGGAATGTATTCAGCTGGACTTGGATCCTGGCTTCAAATGCTCAATATTTTGAGTCCAACAGTAGAGGAATTAAAGGGTGAGTTTTCCGTTTGTACTTTTATTATTGGTGTTGGAATCTTCTGCTTCTAATGAAGGCTCCCAGCCTCCTTTCAGATTTTTATGTCAGTATGTATATGACATCACATACAACCCTGAGACTCTCTTTCCTAAGGGCGAGGCAGAATTGCCACTTATTGATGGTGCAAAAAAAGTAAACAGATAAAGAATTGTAAACAAACTGTGCAATACAGAGAAGAAAAATATCAATACAGTGCAAAAGTATGAGTCCTTAAATGAATCTCTGATTGAGTTTGGCGTTGAGGGGTCTAATGGTGGAGGGGGAGCAGCTCTTCCTGAACCTGGTGGTGCGAGTCTTGTGGCACCTGCACCTCTTTCCTGATGGCAGCGGCGAAAACAGAGCGTGCGCTGGGTGGTGTGGATCCTTGAGAATTGCTGCTGCCCTCCGACGGCAGCGCTCCCTGTAGACGTTCTTGGTGCCTGTGATGGCTTGGGCTCTCTTTTGCAGGGCTTTATGCTCCGGGGTATTGGTGTCCCCGAACCAGACCTTGATGCACACTTATCACCACACACCTGCAGAAATTTGCCAGGGTTTCCGATCCATGTCTCAAACTCCTGAGGAAGTCGAGGCGCTGATGTGTTTTCCTCACGAGGCCATTGGTGTGTTGGGTCCAGGAAAGATCCTCCAAGATAGTGACTCCCAAGAAATAAAATTTGCTCACCCTCTCCACCTCTGATCACCCAGTGATCACTGGATCGTATACCCCTGGTTTTCCTTTGTTAGACCCTTGTGGGTTGCTAATTCCTACAAGCCTGGTTCTTGTGATCACTGCAGCAGCTTGTGTAACCAAGTCATTTATCGTTCAAGCACCAGTCGAAGACAGTGCTGGGTGATTTATTGAGTGACTATTGTCCGGCATCAAGATACATCCTGTGGACCTCTTGCTCATCACAGCTAATGAGCAGTATGTGTCACATAACAGTGGAAAAATCTTATCAAGGCCAAGATTGTGGGGCTTGGACTCCCAAGCAGGAAGAGTTCTTTGAAATAGAATTTTGATGGAGAATTCACACACGTTCAGTGTTAATCCCTTGGAGGGTAGACAATTACATTGTTGTTTATACCATGGTGCCATAGTACAGCACATAAACAGGCTCTTCAGCCCATCTAGTGTGTGCTAAACCTTTTGTACCAGTTAGACTATGCATTCTTCACCACCACTGTCATAGAGAAAGGCTGTTCAGCCCATCACATTATGCTATCACATTCCATTTTTCTTTTCTAAATATTTTTTGTTTTACAAAAATAAACAAATACATACTGAACATTTGTAAAATCTGAAACAGATGTCAAATATAAAGAAATCAACAAGTTTTCTAATTTACAGAGAACATCTATAAGGTACCAGAACATCTTACAATTATATCCTGAATATTACATTTTCATTTTCTGCCCTCCCCTCCCACCCCCGGTGCCCATTACCAAGCTGAAGTTCTATAATTAAAGTAGCCCTTGTACCTGGAGTAATATAATAGTGTTGGAAGACAGGTTTTATAATAAAATTAGAGATTCTGAAAGTAGCTCAGGAAAGGTCCCCATAGTTTTGAAACCTTGTGTCTGTCAAATGAACGTCATCCCATTTTTAGGACACAGGATTATATGGGTCGTAAACAAGCCGACTCTTCCATGGTGATCAAGATGTCTATCTATTTGTCTGTCCCATATCCCTCTAAACCAGTGGTTCTCAACCTTTTTCTTCCCACTCACATCCCACCTTAAGCAATCTCTTACTAATCAGAGCACCGATGGCAGATGGGTTACTTAAGGTGGAGTGTGAGTGGAAAGAAAAAGGTTGCGAACCACAGCTTTAAACCTTTCCTTGTCCAATGTCCTTTACATATTCTAATTGTACCTCTTCGTCTGGCAGCTCGTTCTTCACGTTCACCAGCCTCTGTGTGGGAAAGTTTCCCTCAGGTCCCCTTTAACTCTTGTTCCTCTCACGTTTAGTCTCTACCCTCTCGTAAATGGTCTGCCCTATCTAGATCTCAAACTTTTATTGGCCTGTCACCCCTCAGCCTCCTTCACTCATGGGAAAACAGTTTCACCCTATTCTTAATTTGAGTTTAGCAATACAGCACGGTGACAAGCCCTTCCGGCCCATGAGCCCGCAGCGCCCAAATATACCCTTGTGACCAATTAACCCCGTACGTCTTTATAACATGGGTGGGGGGCTGAACCAGAGTACCCGAAGGAAACCCACGGAGTCACAGAGAGAACACACGAACCCTTTACTGATAGTGGCGGATTCAAACCAGTAATAGTGTCGCGCTAACTGGGTCATCTATCAATCTGCTCCCTCCATATATCTCAAGTCCTTCAGCCCAGTGACATCCTTGTGAGTATTCTTTTAAATAAATTTAAATTTTAAACATTTAAATTCTGATAAACACATGGTAAAGGCCTTTCTGGCCCATGATGCCCAAATACCCCGTACTTTATTTGAACTGTGGGAAGAAACTGGCGGTGAGGCCCAGCCCTGTCTGGCCATGTTGATCGACGACCGCCCCCCACCCCCCTGCCTTGAGTGGCTCCGGGACTGCGTTTTCAAGGTGTTCAACCTGAGTGTTTCAAGGAGCTGCTGAACCGTGATGACGGGATGCAGGAGCCCATCGTCCTGCGCTTCCTCAATGACGCGCACGTCGAAGACTGCCCGTCCGTCCTGCTGGGCTTCTGGAGCAGCCACGCTGAACCTCCATGGGTCAAGGCAGACTCTGTAATCTTGCTCTGCTGAATATAGAAAGAAAGGAAACTGAAAAAATGGACATTGATCACATCGTAGACCAATTTGTATCAGTAAAAGCAATGAAGGCGCAGTTATAATTTTCATATCGTGCCATAAATTGTTAATTAAAAGGTTAGCAAGCTTGATTTTTGAGCTGATATTATGGTAATATTATTTAAAAGATGTTTGGACAGGGGTGCAATTTCAGTGCTTGCCATAGGTGCTATTTTCCGTAGATACGCCCCTGGGTTGACTGTGTTTGTTGACTGTGTTTCACAGCTAGGACGTTGACTGTTCTCGCCAGCTGATGTGAGTGATGCTGTGACAGCCACCATTTTAAGGAGAGGGGGGGAATGATTGGCCAGCATCCCAACTGATATCGACCCCTCGAGTGCACCAGTAACGTTATTATCACCCGAGGGTCTCCGTGGGATCCAGCTGTGCACCCTGACCGCCATGTGGCAACTCCGCTCCATCAGCAGGTAGGTGCTTGGGACCATCCAGAGCCTGAGAAAGGTGCTGTGCAAATCTTTGTTCTATATCTGCAGCAAGGAACACAACGGGATTGTTTTTAAGCTCATTAAACACCCTGGAGAGGAAATTAAATTTAAACAGCAGAACGAAGACTTAGTTTAAGATTGATTGGTCACAACAGAAAGCTTGCAGGGAACCAAGCCACTAATATGAAAGTAAACACAGCAGCTATTTTGGGTTTCAGAAGGTGAAGGGTTGGGCTAGCTTAGAACGGGAAAGATACCAATAAGATTGAAAGAGTGCAGACAAGATTTACTAGGATGTTCTCGGGACTTCAGGAACTGAGTTACAGGGAAAGATTAAACAGACTTGAGACCCCGATACCTCTTTCCTGATGGTAGCAGTGGGTACAGAATGTGTGCTGGGTGTTGTGGGTCTTTGATGATTGCTGCTGCTCTCCGACAGCAACGTACCCTCTAGATATACTCAATAGTGGGAGGGTTTTGCCCGTGATGTCTTGGGCTGTGTCCACTACCTTTTGGAGGGCTTTATGTTCAGGGGTATTGGTGCCCCCGTGAGGCAGCCGGCCAGCACACTTTCCACCGCACCTCTGTAGAAATTTGCCAGGGTTTCTGTTGTCGTATCAAACCTCCAAATCTCCTGAGGAAGTAGAGGCGCTGACGTGCTTTCTTCACGATGCCATTGGTGTGTTGGGACCAGGAAAGATCCTCTGAGATAATGACTCCTAAGATCTTAAATTTGCTCGCCTTCTCCAGTCAGAATGGTTCTTCTACAAACAGTCCAGCCGGTTCTCCCATATGTTCATTCAGCAGTGTAAAGAGCACGATATAGAGTTTTAATTAAAAGAAAATCGGTCCCAAGCAAGGTAGCACGAGAGCACTGTTGTGGGGTTTATTCAGGAGCTTGAAGGGTGCAGGGAATAATCCATCTTTAACCCTGTTGCTGTGGGCTTTTGCACATGGGAGCATTTCTGCTGTTAGAGGCGGTTCCCCTGCTTTCGGGCACTGGCCAGGGAGATTTATTATGTGTGGCAATCCAAAGGAATACAAATTTAATAAAACCTGACTGTTGAAACACCCTCCGGGCTACTGACTACAGCTTGTCTCCCAACACACAGCTTAAAAGATGCACATAAAATCAACACCGTTGTTTACAATAGATTTTATAATGGTTTATAGATTCTTGCAGTACATACTGTGGGCAAGTCAATGTGGCAGTTCTAATAAGGCCCTGCTCTTTCCCCAAGTATTTAACCAGACTCCATTTTAAAATGCATGATTATTTTATTAACTACAGTACTGTTGAACAAAAAGTCTGCTGCAGAGCGACAGGGATTAAATAGGTGTGGATCCATCCTCAGCAAGATTGTTCTTGCAAAACAAACTCTAAATGTTAATTGGCCAAAATTCTCCTTGCTGGCTTGCTGCCATCCCAGCCAAGCTTGATAAATGAGAAATCCTGGCTTAATATTTTACCCGCAGTCTGTAATGTAGTTAATCAGTCAGCCGTGGGATGCATTTGTACATCACACTGCCGGCAATAGGCTGGTGTGTCGTTGTGACAATCCAGACACCATCCGTCACGCTGACAGGTCTGTCCAGGACGCCCATGAATCTAGTTCTAATCTCAACCTCATTACATTGTACATCCAACCATCTGCTCCCCAACCCTCCCCCCACCCCAAACACATGCATTGAGAAACTACATTCAGATAGTAAGGGTATGTGGTGAGTTAGAACAAAACACAGGAGCCATCTTGGAGAGAGGCTTCCCTTTGGAAACAACATTTCTTCCAAAAAAAGGTTCTTTGGGTGTGCAATTATTGTCATAAAATAAAACAGAAAATGTGAAGATACATGAAATTTCCTTTAGTCTGCCGTAAGACAGACAAAGATTCACTATCAGCAAAAATTGGCCAGGCACCCCTTACAATCAGAGAGAGAAGCCAAAGAAAGGCACACCCCCAATCCCCAGAGTATAAGGGTTCGCCTCCACCGCTCCCGCAGCCACACGACCTTCAGTCCAAACCATCAGCTCCAGATGCACACCTCCAGCTCCCTGGTTCTGATACCTGGTACTCCTTCAGCCAGTCTTCGGCAGTCTGCGGCCTGGTGTGAGTCCTGTGATTGCAATTGCCAGTGGCCTGTGTCCGGTGTGCTGAAGAAATTCAGCAGGTCATTTAGCAGCCACGGGAAGTGGAGGGTAACCAACGCTTCAGGCCAGAGCCCTTCGTCAAGGTGTGAGGGGAGGAGGAAGGGCCAGGGGAAGGAGCACAGGCTAACAGCTAACAGTGGATATAGGTGGGAGGGTGGACTAGAAAAAAGCCAAGGTGATGGAGGCAGGGGGTAGCTCTCTGAATGGAGGGAAGGGGGTGGGGTGCTGGAGGGAAGGAGAGACAGAGGGTTAGGGAAAGAGAGAGTCACAGGGGAGGGGTTTAACAGAAACCGGAGAAGTTGATGTTAATGCAGTCTGGTTGGAGAGTGCAGTTGGAATATTAGCATTTGTTCCTCCACTTTGCGGGAAGCCTCGGTTTGCCAGTCCATGAAGTCTTTACTGGCAGGAGAGACAGAAACCAGAGAACATGGATTTAAATTAATTGACCATAAGAATTCAAGAGATGGAAGCAGAGATCTGCCAATCCCTGGAGCCCACTCTGTCATTTATTAAAACCATCCTGTTCTGTTTTCCAGCCCAATCCCGACAACCTCCGATTCCTGAAACCTATCAATGTAATTCTAACAATTCCTGAGCTCCCCTCCATTGAAGAAATCTGCCTCAAGACGGCAGCCAAAGTAAAGGTCCCCCATCACCCTGGCGACAATCTCTTCTCACTGCTACGTTCGGGTAGAAGGTACCGAAGTTTGAAGACGAGAATCTCTAGGTTCAGAAACATTTTCTTTCCACAGCTGTCAGGCTCTCGAACCTCCCCTTGTTACATGAATCAGGGACTGCTCCAACTCCACAAAAGGGCTGTCAGTATTATTGTAAGTCGTGTATTTTATAGTAGGTGATGGGACAAAGTGTTAAGCCTTATGCTTATCCAGACTAAACTTCATTTGTCACTTATCTGCCCATATCTATAACTGATCAAGCCTGATCAAGTCCATTGAACAATCCTAGAAACCCATATTTTTATAAATATTTTGAATTTCTATGGATACGTGTTGTTTGTGCATGGGGTGTACAGTATGACTCTGTGTGTGTGCGTGTGTGTGTGCGCACCATGGTCCGGAGATGTGTTGTTTTGTCATGTTGTATATGTAGAATCAGATGGCAATAAGCAGGAACTTGAATTTCCCTTCAGGTGTTGACGTTTACACATCATAATCCTTTCTAAGGTTTTCTGACGTTACATCCTTTCTTCCTGGATATTGCTTAAAATATGCAGAATTTTGTAATCATTTGCCTGTGACTCTCTGGGCCATTTTTTTTAGAAGGTCTGTTAAGAGCTGATCACAGGCTGTGAGTTTGGAGTTGCACGGTATCCAGGCCGAGCAAGGACAGGATTTTAATTACTGGATTCACTTCAATTACTTACTTATGATACAAGCTTTTTATTCTCAAATATTTAATTAACTGTTGGAGTTGGGCCTGTTTCCAGATCTAGTCCTTTACAACGTGGTGTGAGACAAATGTGAGGTGTTGCATTTTTGAAGAACCAACCAAGAAAGGACATACATAGAAAACGGTCGGGCGCTGAGGACTGCAGTAGAGCAGAGGGATCTGGGGATATAGGTAAATAATTTCCTGAAAGTGGCATCACAGGTACACAGGGCTGTAAAGAGATCTTTTGGCATATTAGCCTTCAGAAATCAAACTACTGAGTATAGGAGTTATGTTATGGTACAAGACATTGGTGAGGCCATATTTGGAGGATTGTGTGCAGTTTTGGTCCCCTAACAACAGGATAGAAGATAGAAAGACTGCAGAGAAGATTTACTAAGATATTGCCCGGACTTCAGGGACAGGCTAAACAGGTCAGGACTTCATTCCCTGGAGTGGAGAAGAATGAAGGGAGATTTGATGAGGTATATAAAATTATGAGAGGGGTAGACAGAGTAAATGTAGGTAGGCTTTTTCCACCGAGGGCAGGTGAGATATAAACTAGAGGGCATGGGTTAAGGGTGAAAGGGGAACATTAGGGGGAACTTCACACAGAAATTGGTGGGAGTGTGGAACAAGCTTCCAGCTAAAGTGAATTTGGGCTCAATTTTAACATTTAAGAAGAATTTGGACAGGCACATGGATGGGAGAATATGGACTGGGTGCCCATACTCTGTGGGACAAGGCAGAAAAATAGTTTGGCACAGACTAGAAGGGCTAAAGGGCCTGTTTCTGTGCTGTAATATTCTCTGGTAAAGGCCCTTCTGGCCCATGACCCAGAGCTGCCCAATTACACCCAATTAACCCACTAACCCGCATTTTTGGAGAGGGGGAAGATACTGGAGCACCCCAGGGAAAACTCACACAGACACCGGGAGAGAGTACAAACTCCTTACCGACAGTGCCAGATTTGAACTCGGGTTACTGGCGCTGTAAAAGCATTGAACTAACCATGTCACCCACTGATCAAGATGCTCCTGTTAGACAAATTGCTGATCACTTTTGATTCTTGGCCCCTTTTTTAAGTCTCCCCTAGAAATGGAAAATGCCTCTGTCAATATGACCAAAGATTTCAAAGTTCAGGATATCCAGTCACATGCACTCCCCACGCCCCCCCATCTAGTTTTTAGTGAATCCCCCCTCCCCCACCTCTATCTGGTTCCTCTGCTTCCACCTTGCTTTTCTGAACTCTCCCAGAGGTCTCAGCCCTGCTCTGTCCCTCCCCAGCTTCTCCACCCCCACCCCTTGATATCACCCCTCCCTACCAGTGTCTAGACTTCTGACCCGAAACATTGACTGACCATGTCTCCCCACGGATGCTGCCTGATCTACTGAGTTCCTCATTGTTTGCCCAGTTCACCACCTTCCCTGATAATCTTCACTTTTCAGATTTTCTCGTCAGAGAACATCCTTGACATCACATATAACCTTGAGATTTTTTTTTCCTGTGGGCAAGGCAGAAATACCACTAATCAGTAGTGGGAAAAAATACTGAAGACATAAAGAAATGTAAACAAACTGCGTAATACAGAGAGAATTTAAAAAATCAATAAAGTGCAACAGTACGAGTCTTTAAACGAGCCCCTGACTGAGTTTGTCGTTGATGAGTCTGATGGTGGAGGGGAAGCAGCTGTTCCTGAACCTGGTGGTGTGAGTCTTGTGGCATCAGCGAGAAGAATCTGTTCTGGGTGGTGGGGATCCTTGATGATTTTTGCTGCTCCTCTCTGACGGCAGCATTCGCATTCTCAATAGCGGGGATGGTTTTGACAGGGATGGTTTTGCCTGAGATGTCCTGGGCTGTGTCCAGTACCTTTTACAGGGCTTTCCGGTCAGGGGTATTGAGAAACCTTTTTTTTTTGAGGGAATCTTCATTTCCGGTGTGGAACTTCCTTGCAAACTACTTGGGTTTTTTTTCCCCTGAGTGTTACATTTATTATTTTAGATTAAGCGCAGTATTTCAGGTGTCACATAACCAAATTTCAATCCAAGCTTGGCCTCCACTCCAGAAATAACCTCGAGTTTCAACATCTATGTCCCTTTTTTTTTTTTACCCCCACTGGGATCTCCATCTGGCCCCACGGATTCTAACCCATTTCACTCTCTGCCCATTAAAGGGACACATTCCTCAGGAATGTTTTGAAGAATTTTAAAGTAGTATCGCCGTCCATTTTATTGCAAATCTTTGTCAGTTTGCCAAACCTCTCACTTTTTATTTCCAAATGTCGAGTGCTTGTTTTTAGCCTGAGAGTTTCCAGATGTTCCTCACTAGCAGTTCATTTGCTACCACTGCAGATCTGCTACAGACCCTTTCGCTTCTGCTGGCTCCCAGCCTACAGAGGAGTCTTTGCACCACCTCGACCTTTGAAACTCGGTGCTGATCTTTCCGCCTTGTCTGCTCCACCGGAATAACCTTCTTCTATCTCTACTTTCACCATAATGCTGCTTAGCCAGCTTTGTTAGTGCCCAGATCATTTAGTTGACTATTGGAACATAGAATATTACAGCACAGGCCCTTCAGCCCTTAGAGCACTATATACTGACCAAAATTAAATCAAAGCCCTCCCTACCTTATTACCCTGTATTTTTCTTTCATCCTTATGCCTTGACTGCGTCTCATAAACACCCCTATTGTTCCAGCCTGCACTGGAAATGCATTCCAGACCCCCACGACTCTCTGTGTATAAAAAAAAAAAAAAAAAAACACGTATCCCTGATGTCTCCCCTAAACTCTCCCCCCTTCAATTTGTACAGATGTCCTCCCACCCTGGGAAAAAGGTGCTGGCTGTCAACCTTATCTACGCCTGGAATCTTGTAGACCCTCATCCTTTTCACTCCAAAGAGAAAAGCTAACCTTTCCTCATAAGATATGTTTTCCAATCCAGGTAACATCCTGGCAAATCTCCTCTGCATCCTCCAGATAGCTTCCACATTTTTCCTGTAATGAGGTGACCAGATATGAACACAATGTTCAAGTGGGATCTCAGCAGAGATTTACAGAGCTGCAATATTACCTCATGAACTCAATCCCCAGACTAAGGAAGCCCAGGATACCAAAGGACTTTTTAACTGTCCTATCAACCTGCGTTGTCATTGGCCCATTTTGTGCACATAACAAGTCAATAGATACGATTAAAACAGTGGTTTCAATCCAGATAAGTTTGAGGTGATGTATTTTGCAAGGACAAACCGGAAGGCTGAGGACAGGGTTAATGGTTGGTTACTTAGGAGTGAGGATGAACAGAGGGACCTTGAGATTCAAATCCATACATCCCTCAAAGTCGCCGCACAGGTTGATAGGGTAGTTAAGAAGACCTATGGGATGCTGGCCTCATTAGTCGGGGGATTGAGTTCAAGAGTCAAGAGGTCATGTTGCAACTCTACACATGTCTGGTGAGACCACACTGAGAATATTGTTTTCAGTTCTGGTCACCTTGTTTCTGGAAAGATGAGGTTTACCAAGATGTTGCCTGGATTGGAAAATATGTCTTATGAGGTAAAGATTAGCAGTGTTACAGCTTTTCTCTTTGGAGAGAGGTTACTGAAGAGGTCTACAAGATTCTGAGAGGCATAGATAAAGTAGACAGCCAGCACCATTTTCCTAGGGCGAGAGTAGCAAACAGCAGAGGACATCTGTACAAAGTGAAGAGGTTTAGGGGAGACATCAGGGGCAAGTATTTTTCAACAGAGAGTTGTGGTGGTGGAGTTGGAACAATAGATGCATTTAAGAGTGTGATGATTCCAGGATGATTCCAGGAACGAAAGGGTAATCATACGAGGAGCATTTGACAACTTTTGGCCTGTACTCATTGGAATTTAGGAGAATGAGTGGGCGGGGGGACTCATTGAAACCTTTCGAATGTTGAAAGGTATGGACAGAGTAATGTAGAAAGGTTGTTTTTCATGGTTCAAGGACGAGAGGGCACAACTTCAAGATTGAAGGGTGCCTGCTGAGAACAGAGATGCCTCGTAATTTCTTCAGCCAGACGGTGGTAAATCTGTGGAATTTGTTGCCACAGGCGGTTATGGAGGCTGGGTCATTGGGTGTATTTAAGGGAGATTTGCATGGATGAAAAAAAATAGAAGGTTATGAGGTATGGAAGGTTTTGAGTTTTTTTTGTTAGGAATACATAGGTCGGCACATTTGAGAGCAGAAGGACTGTAGTGCGCTGTAATTTTATATGTTCGTGTCCAATCTGCCCACACTGAACAAAAAGGCCCACTTGCACTCATCCCATCTGCCTGTGTTTTGCCCATCTCCCTCTAAACCCATCCTATCCATGTATCCACACGGTTAGCACGATATCACAAGGCTAGCAATTGTTGGTGGGCCTGGAGTTGTGGTATGTTTTGAACACAGAATGTTAGACCCTAGAACAATGGTGGTCAACCTTTTTCTTTCCACTCGCAGACCACTTTTTTTGTAAATTTTTTATTTTTCACACCATAAACCACATTGACCAAGATACATACATTTTCCTTTTCAAATATATAGTGTCATTTTCTCTCCCCCCCCCCCTTTCCATCTCACCCTCCCTACCTCCCCTCCCATTAATTTAAAGTACAGAATCTAAGCTACATTAAACCAGTCAAACAATGTTGTCACTCAATAAAAATACACAAGAAATTGTTCTTTTCATTTCCTTCTCCTTCCGTTATTTTAGGTGGTAGTTGTCCCCGGTAGGTTTTCTCTATTGTGTTTCATGTATGGTTCCCATATTTGTTCAAATATTTCAATATTATTTCTTAAATTATATGTTATTTTTTCTAATGGAATACATTTATTAATTTCTATATACCATTGTTGTATTCTCAAGTTATCTTCTAATTTCCAGGCTGACATTATACATTTTTTTGCTACGGCTAGAACTATCATAACAAATCCTTTTTGTGCACCATCCAAATCAAGTCCAAATTCTTTGTTTTTTATGTTACTTAGGAGGAAGATCTCTGGGTTTTTTGGTATATTGTTTTCTGTAATTTTATTTAATATCTGGTTTAGATCTTCCCAAAATTTTTTCACTTTCTCACATGTCCAGATTGCATGAATTGTTGTTCCCGTTTCCTTTTTACAGCGAAAACATCTGTCAGATTCTGTTGGGTCCCATTTATTTAACTTTTGAGGTGTAATGTATAGCCTGTGTATCCAGTTATATTGTATCATACGTAACCTCGTGTTTATTGTATTTCTCATCGTTCCAGAGCATAACTTCTCCCATGTTTCCTTCTTTATCTTTATATTTAAATCTTGTTCCCATTTTTGTTTAGTTTTACCATTTGTTTCCTCATTCTCCTTTTCTTGTAGTTTAATATACATGTTTGTTATAAATCTTTTGATTATCATTGTGTCTGTAATCACATATTCAAAGTTACTTCCCTCTGGTAACCTCAGACTGTTTCCCAATTTGTCCTTCAAGTAGGATTTCAGTTGGTAGTATGCCAACATTGTATCGTGAGTTATATTATATTTATCCTTCATTTGTTCAAAGGATAATAATTTATTTCCCGAAAAACAATTTTCTATTCTTTTGATCCCTTTTTTCTCCCATTCTCTAAAGGAAAGGTAATCTATTGTAAAAGGGATTAGCTGATTTTGCGTCAGTATTAGTTTTGGTAATTGGTAATTTGTTTTATTCCTTTCTACATGAATCTTCTTCCAAATAGAGTAGATGATGTAATACTGGAGAATTTCTACATTTTACCAATTTTTCATCCCATTTATATAATATATGTTCAGGTATCTTCTCCCCTATTTTATCTAGTTCTAATTTAGTCCAATCTGGCTTTTCCCTTGTTTGATAAAAATCTGATAGGTATCTTAACACTCGCAGACCACTTTAAGTAATCCCTATGCCATAGGTGTTCTGCGATTAGTAAGGGATTCGTGGGAAGGGAAGGTTGAGAATCAACCCCATTGTTATTGAAATATTTAGCTTGAGAAAAATTGTCATCGGCCCATTTCCTTTTGGAGTTCTGAAACCGTGCACATAACGACTCAATGAGGTCCAATCAAAACTTTTTATTTCCACTCAGTTAAGCAATCCCTTACACATGACATAGGGATTGCTTCAGGTGGAATGTGTTTGGGGTGGGGGGGGGCAATTTGAAAACCACTGTTCTAAACCTTAAAGGAACGCGTCTGCCTCTGCTCAACCTTCCTAGAGAGAGGGTGGTTCTCCTGCCCCACGAAGTTGCTGCAGTGGTCCTCAGAGCAGATCGGGGCGTCACATGTGGCTACAGTCAGCATCACAAAATACTGGATACAGCTCCAGGCCGGGGCAAGTCACTGAATTGCAGGATCTGAAATTCTTAACAGGAGCAGAGACCCCGTCTGTCATTTCAAGATTCATTTATTGACATGAAATTCAACAGAACATGTCATATTACACAACATTTGCTACTGGCAGAAATTGCCTGGTGCCCCTTAGTCCGAGACAGAAGCAAAAGAGAGAGCCTTCGGTGACTGAGTGGTCCTAGATCAGCCTTCAGTCCAAACCATCCACGAACGACCCGAGCTCCAGATCCGAAACGCTGTCCTGGTCAGGAGCCTCCAGCTCCCTCTCACATCCCGGTTCCTACTTCCACCGGTCCCGAGCCAGTCTCCAGTGCCCCACAGCCTGCGTGGGTCTCCAGCCACGGTCACCGTCCTGGGGGTCGCCTCCTCTGCTTCTCAAACGGAGCTGGGGAGGTTGCCCTGTCTTTCTGGGGCCCTGCTCCAGACTTCTGCTTCCCCGGAATCTGGCCACGGCCCTACCATCTTGGGCTCAGATTTCGGAGTCGCAGAATTTTAATAAACCTCTTGTCACCTCCTTGAAAGCCTGTTTGGGGCCGATGGCAGTCGGTTTGGGTGGGTGGTTGGACCCCGCAGGGGAGTGCTGTGTCTCCGCTCCCCGCTCGCACGCACCAGCAGCTATTGCAGGTTCATGGATATCGTCTTCGGTAGCCCCACTTCTATCGGATCCCCCTGCTTCCACCCCTTCTATCGGATCCCCCTGCTTCCACCCCTTCTATCGGATCCCCGTGCTTCCACCCTTTCTATCGGATCCCCGTGCTTCCACCCCTTCTATCGGATCCCCCTGCTTCCACCCCTTCTATCGGATCCCCCTGCTTCCACCCCTTCTATCGGATCCCCCTGCTTCCACCCCTTCTATCGGATCCCCCTGCTTCCACCCCTTCTATCGGATCCCCCTGCTTCCACCCCTTCTATCGGATCCCCCTGCTTCCACCCCTTCTATCGGATCCCCCTGCTTCCACCCCTTCTATCGGATCCCCCTGCTTCCACCCCTTCTATCGGATCCCCCTGCTTCCACCCCTTCTTTCGGATCCCCCTGCTTCCACCCCTTCTTTCGGATCCCCCTGCTTCCACCCCTTCTTTCGGATCCCCCTGCTTCCACCCCTT
This sequence comes from Narcine bancroftii, assembly GCF_036971445.1. NCBI lineage: Eukaryota > Metazoa > Chordata > Chondrichthyes > Torpediniformes > Narcinidae > Narcine > Narcine bancroftii. Next base: position 6,863,941 of record NC_091482.1, read on the forward strand.
CTTTCGGATCCCCCTGCTTCCACCCCTTCTTTCGGATCCCCCTGCTTCCACCCCTTCTTTCGGATCCCCCTGCTTCCACCCCTTCTTTCGGATCCCCCTGCTTCCACCCCTTCTTTCGGATCCCCCTGCTTCTACCCCTTCTTTAACTACTCCCATTCTAATCTCTATCTTTCGCAGCAGTCTCTCCCTCTATCTTACTCCCCATCCCCTGTCCAATACCCTGTGGAGTTTAAAAGAGGTCTGCAGATTCTTGGGCCGACTGTCATGCACAAACGGGTTGGAGAATCTCGGCCGGAAAGGCATCCAACCTTTGACGGGTTCTGGCCAAGTTCGTCAAGCGCGCATTTTCTCCCATTGATGCTCTGTGCTCAACCCACTGAGTCCCTCCAGCTGATTTATTGTTGCTCCAGGTTCCTATAGAACCACTGGAGGCGAATCCATGGACACTCAGTAAATCTGAAGGGACTCTCTTTTGCTTCTTATTTTTAGGGACTAATGACGACTCTTTATTTGCCTTGTATCAGACAAAAGTCAAGGTACGTCGTGTATGTGGCACCTTATGTAAGTGATATCTTGAAGGGCTCAGGCCCTAAACGTCAGTTCTCTATCCTCTTGTGGACTCTGCGACGCCCCCCAGCATTTCTGTGTTTTCACTAAATCACAGTGTCTGCAGGCTCGTGTTCCACTCCGTATATCATGTATATTAAATTTTTAATATTATTATGCGACAATAAAAGGAACCTTGAACCTTTAGAGCACCTGCACCCCTCTAAAGGCCCCACCAAGACTGCTCTCAGCACACTTGTTCATTGAAAATGATCCGTGAAGGCGAACCAAAACAGTGCTTGCAAACTAAATGGGTTTGGTAATTGCTTGCTATTTAATACAATTTCACATCTTGGAGCATAATATACTGTTTAAACCAATATTGCGGTCAATGTACTTTTAAGTTGTTTCTTTTAGAAGCACTCTGAGCCAAATCACACTGAGGTTATTGGTGCCAGACCAGCTCCTTGTTTCCACAGTAATCAGAGGAAATATGCCAACAGCTATGTTAATGAACTCCCGACGTTGCCTGGTGGTCTGAACAGTACAAGTTTCACCAGGACCTCCCAAAGTAATGGAGGTGGTTTGGTCAGACGGTTTGAGAACAGTTAGAGATGGTAGTGCCTTGGATGTGCCCTGTGTTATTTTGAGCTCAGTTTAATCCTGTTGGCATCTGGTCCCTTGAACAAGAGCTGCCGCCGCCCCTCGAATAGTAAAATGCACGCCGCCATGGCTGAGTTGAGGCTCTCCACGCCGGGAGACATGGGAACATATAGTCGTTTTCCTCTCGTCCTCTCAGCCAGCAGCAGGGCCTCTAAGCTGAGTCCGTGCGTCTCCCCGCCAATCACGATGGCAGTTTGCTTCCTCGCCCATGGCTGGTAGCAGCTTTGAGCAGCCACTCGGGGCAGTGAGAGGGGGAAGCTGCTCTCCTTGTCCTCGCTGTCACTCTCGGCGGGATCCATTGTTGGCTCCCTGGCAGCCTCGCTGGCGGAGAGAGATTGGGGAGGGGCTGGGGGGCTCTTGGCCACCGGACAGCAGTGGTCAGCCACATGGACACATGTGCTGGTGGTTAGATAGTTGGGGACCACTTCCCACTCCAAATGTGATATCACAGGGATGCGGAAGTGGGCGCCCATTCCTGCCCGGAGCACTTTGGGCTCCCAAACATCCACACAACCTAGGGGAGAAGAGAGAAAAATCACGTGAGTAACTCGACAACACTCCGTGATCTATGCGGGAGCTCCAGCCTGTGCTCAAAGATAGTGTAGAGTCGAGTTGAACATTCCAGCCATTGTCTGCACAAGTCAGGGATTGGGTCGGGAGATTGGAGTGGGTCTGGGGTAAAGTTAGCGCCTGCTTCCTTACCTTAAATGTTCAATCACAATTGTTCCTCCCTGAAAGCAGCGAGTAAGAGGGACAATGAGGCGCTCTAAGGACCTGCGTCACACAGGGCACAGCAGTGGACCAGACACTGCCTCACTGCTCCTGTGAACAGGGTTCAACCCAGAGCTCTGGGACTGTGTGGGGCCTGTACACTCTCCCTGACATTCAGTTTCTTTTCACATCCCAAAGGTAGAAGATTTGGTATGTAAGTTACTGCCTTGTGAACCTTTGCTAGTGTATGGGTTAGTGGTGATATTTGGGGCCAATAAAATTAATTTAATGTTAAACAGGTACATGATGTTTAGCATGGACTATGTGGGCCAAATGGCCTATTTCAAGGATGTGAGGCTTTGTAAGACACTGGTGAGCAGTTGTGAACTCCTCATTTCAGAAAAGATGTGCTGATGTTGGAGGATTCAGAGGAGGTTCACCAGGATGATTCCAGGAACGAAAGGGTAATCATACGAGGAGCATTTGACAACTTTTGGCCTGTACTCATTGGAATTTAGGAGAATGAGTGGGCGGGGGGACTCATTGAAACCTTTCGAATGCTGAAAGGTATGGACAGTGTAATGTAGAAAGGTTGTTTTTCATGGTTCAAGGACGAGAGGGCACAACTTCAAGATTGAAGGGTGCCTGCTGAGAACAGAGATGCCTCGTAATTTCTTCAGCCAGACGGTGGTAAATCTGTGGAATTTGTTGCCACAGGCGGTTATGGAGGCTGGGTCATTGGGTGTATTTAAGGGAGAGATTGACAGGTTCTTGATTGGCCAGGGCATCACAAGTGATGGGGAGAAGGCCGGGCAGTGGGGCTGAGTGGGAAAGTGGATCAGCTCATGATTAAATTGTGGGGCAGACACGATGGGCTGGATAGTTACTGCCTTGTGAACCTTTGCTAGTGTATGGGTTAGTGGTAATATTTGGGGCCAATAAAATTAATTTAATGTTAAACAGGTACATGAAACATCCTATGTTTTACGGTCTTCAATGCGATTAGCCCAACGCTATTACAGCACCGGCGACCTGGGATCGAATCCAGTGCTGTCTGTAAGGAGATTGTACGTTCTCCTTATGTCTGCGTGGGTTTCCTCCGGGTGCTCTGGTTTCCTCCCACCCTCCAAAAATGTACGGGAGTTGTAGGTTAATTGGGCGGCACGGGGTCATGACCCAGAAGGGCCTGTAATCATGCTGCATGGTTATAAATTATTAAATTATAAATTATGTATGTAAAAAAAAAAAAGATTCTATGACCTGGACAACCTTGGGTACCATCATTTCATAAACATTCTCCTCATGCCTTTCCGTCTCCTATAACATGTGTCCTCTCACTGCTTCCAGTTCATACAAGGCATCAGCAGTATTACTTGGTTCTCTCTTCACAGAAGCTGCCTGATCTGCTGAACACCTTCAGCACTTTCTGTGGGTTTCTTTCCCGCAGTTTATTGGGGAGGGGCAGAATTAAAACGGTTACCGGAAACCCTGTTTGGTGTCTGGAGAGAAGCCAAAGAGCTGAGGATTTTGGTGGGGGTGGGGGGGAGTTATAACAGTTACAGGCATAGAGGAATGTAGCACAGAAACAGGCCCTTCAGCCCAATTTGCCCATGCTGACCAAGATGATCCCACTTGCCTGCATCTGGCCCACTTCCCTCTAAACCTTTCCTATCCCTGTACCTGGCTGTAGTATGGATTGTGGAGGGTCATGTGGCCTCTCCGTCTGGAACCTGGTGGGAGTGTGGATTATGGACGGTCATGTGGCTTCTCTGTACCCAGGGATGACCAGGTCCTCCAGCTTACTGTACTGTAAAGTCCACCACATGTAGTAGATCTTCCTCTTTTGCTCTTTGGCCATTTGACAAACCCTGTTGTGAACAATGCCGGAGGAGTTGTTGGTAAGGTATGCACTACATTGGGCTGTTGTATGCTGTTATAGTTGTAGATAGCATCCGAGCCATGTCCACATTAGACAAGGAATGGCAGGTAGCGTTGGTTGTGAAAAATGTATATGAGCAGCTGCTAGTATCAGTAGGTATTAAGACCGATGTGAGTGGGTTGTGCTGTACTTGTAAGAGTGTAAGCAGTTACTGGTATCAGTTTTGTTAAGTCCGATGTGACAGATTGCACTGTTGCGAATCCCTTACTTGTGTTTCAGTAAAGATTTCTGCATTCAGCCTGTGTCCAGACCCGCTATTCTTTGAACCCATCAAACTTTTCCCTTCCGACTCAACACTGCTAATCATCTTTTCAATGTTACAATTGTACTTGATTCGACCACTCTCTCTGGTACTGATGACACTGACCTTTCATCAATAATACTTTACTACATCCAGCTGCCACCGCAGATCGCAATATTGTGCCCAGGTTCCCAGGGTCCCGGATGTTGTCACAGATGAGGTAGAGGGGTATGCTGTGCTCTGGGAGAACTGGATACTTCATCGTGGAATATTCTGGCTTCACAAAAATCCCTGCCAAAAACAGAAGGAAAATGTACTATTCTGTGTCCTATTTGCTTCCAGGCCCAAGACTACAGGTTAGTAAATTATTTTCTCCAGAAATTCCAGGCCATCCAATGGTTAGCTTAGTATTGGTACAGTTCTCCTGGCAAGATATTAAACCAAAACCAGAACTCCTGTAGATGTAGAACTTTTGAAGAGGAGCAGGGGGTTCTGCTATGTCCTGGAAGATCAGCCCTCCATCCCAACCCCCTTGCTGTGTAGAATTATCTGCCATACATTAACATTCATTGGCCAACACAGCTCTTTTAAAATACTTCAAAAATTTCAATGCAATGTGATTCAAAAAGGATTGTTCAAGTGAAAATTGAATCTTGGTCCAAAAGATAAATTGTGGGAGGAACTCAGTGAAGCAGACAGCATCTATGGAGGGAAAGGGATGGTTGACGTCTTGCTTCGAGACCATGCGTCAGGACTGAGTGTAGCAAGGAGTTTGGCAGAGGTGGGGGGAGACGGGCGAACAGGTGATGAATGGAATTAGATGAGGAAAGGTGAAGGGGAGAGGAAGCCAGGAGGAGGCATGCAGTTGAGAGACAGTGGCTGCTGAGTGATAAAGACACACAAGGAGAGAGAAAACAGGAGAAAGACCGAGACAGCTATGTGGGGGGAGGGAGACAGAGGTTAGAAGGTAACTTGGAGACACAACACAGTGATCATTGTGAGATCAGAGGTGGAGAGGGTGAGCAAATTTAAGTTATTGAAGTCACTACCTCAGAGGATCTCTCCTAGACTCAACATGCTAATGGCACGATAAAGAAAGCACATCAGCCCCTCTACTTCCTCAAGAGTTTGCAGTGGTTTGGTGCCAGAATCCTGGTAAATTTCCACAGATGTGTGGTGGAAAATGAACTGACCGGCTGCATCATGGTCTGGTATGGCCAATATCCCCGAGTGTAAAGCCCTCCAAAAAGGAGTGGACACAGACCAGGACATCACAGGCAAAACCTCCCCACCATCAAGAACATCTACAGGGAACGTCTGTCGTCAGCAATCATCAAGGATCAACACCACCCAGCACATGCTCTGTTCTCACTGTTGCCATCAAGAGGTGTAGGTGCCAATAGACTTGCACCACCACTTCAGGAACAGCTGCTACCCCTCCACCATCAGACTCCTCAATGACAAACTCAGTCAGGGACTCATTTAAGGACTCTTACTTGTGCACTTTATTGATTTTTCTCTCTCTGTATCGCAGTCAGTTTGTTTACATTTCATTATTTACATGTGTATGTTGAACTTTCAAGAAGATGCAGATGTTGGAATGTGAAAAAAGACCCTGATGAGTAACTGGGGAGTTTTGATAGAGCTATACAACATTATGAAGGGTACAGTGTAAATGCAACTAGGCTGAGATACCTTAACATGGGTTAAGGTTTTGGGGAACATTTGGGAGACTTTTTATTTTTTATTTTTCACACTATAAACCACATTGATCAAGATGCATACATTTTCCTTTTCAAATATATACAGTGTTGTTTTTTCCCCCCCTCCCTCTTCCCCTCCCACCTTCCCTACCTCCCCTCCCATTCATTTAAAGTTCAGAATCTAAGATACATTAAACCCATCAAACAATGTTGTCACTCAATAAAAATAAACAAGAAATTCCACTGAGTCTGTTCTTTTCATTCTCTTCTCCTTCTGTCATTTTAGGTGGTAGATGTCCCCGGTAGGTTTTCTCTATTATGTTTCATGTATGGCTCCCATATATGTTCAAATATTGTAATATTATTTCTTAAATTATATGTTATTTTTTCTAATGGAATACATTTATTCATTTCTATATACCATTGTTGTATTCTCAAGTTATCTTCTAATTTCCAGGCTGACATAATACATTTTTTTGCTACAGCTAGGGCTATCCTAACAAATCTTTTTTGTGCACCATCCAAATCAAGTCCAAATTCTTTGTTTTTTATGTTACTTAGGAGGAAGATCTCTGGGTTTTTTGATTTTATTTAATGTCTGGTTTAGATCTTCCCAAAATTTTTTCACTTTCTCACATGTCCAGATTGCATGAATTGTTGTTCCCATTTCCTTTTTACAGTGAAAACATCTGTCAGATACTGTTGGGTCCCATTTATTTAACTTTTGAGGTGTAATGTATAGCCTGTGTATCCAGTTATATTGTATCATACGTAACCTCGTGTTTATTGTATTTCTCATAGTTCCAGAGCATAGCTTCTCCCATGTTTCCTTCTTTATCTTTATGTTTAATTCTTGTTCCCATTTTTGTTTAGTTTTACCATTTGTTTCCTCATTCTCCTTTTCTTGTAGTTTAATATACATATTTGTTATAAATCTTTTGATTATCATTGTATCTGTAATCACATATTCAAAGTTACTTCCCTCTGGTAACCTCAGACTGCTTCCCAATTTCTCCTTCAAGTAGGATTTCAGTTGGTAGTATGCCAACACTATATCGTGAGTTATATTTATCCTTCATTTGTTCAAAGGATAATAATTTATTTCCCGAAAAGCAATTTCCTATTCTTTAGATCCCTTTTTTCTCCCATTCTCTAAAGGAAAGGTTATCTATTGTAAAAGGGATTAGCTGATTTTGCATCAGTATTAGTTTTGGTAATTGGTAATTTGTTTTATTCCTTTCTACATGAATCTTCTTCCAAATATTGAGCAGATGATGTAATACTGGAGAACTCCTACATTGTACCAATTTTTCATCCCATTTATATAATATGTGTTCAGGTATCTTTTCCCCTATTTTATCTAGTTCTAATCTAGTCCAATCTGGCTTTTCCCTTGTTTAATAAAAATCTGATAGGTATCTTAATTGTGTGGCTCTATAATAATTTTTAAAGTTTGGCAGTTGTAAGCCTCCTTGTTTATACCATTCTGTTAATTTATCTAGTGCTATCCTCAGTTTCCCCCCTTTCCATAAAAATTTCCTTATTATTTTCTTTAACTCCTTGAAGAATTGGCAATGCCTGAAATAGGTATTGGCAATGCCTGAAATAGGTATTGGCAATGCCTGAAATAGGTATTGGCAATGCCTGAAATAGGTATTGGCAATGCCTGAAATAGGTATTGTATCCTTGGGAAAATGTTCATTTTAATTATCCTTCCTATTAGTGTTAGTGGTAAGTCTTTCCAATGCTCTAAGTCGTCCTGTAATTTTTTCAGTAGTGGATAATAATTGAGTTTATATAGATGGCCGAGGTTTTTATTTATTTGTATACCTAGGTATCGCATTGCTTGCATTTGCCATCTGAATGGTGATTCTTTCTTAAATTTTGAGAAATCCGCATTATTCATTGGCATTGCTTCACTTTTATTTGCGTTAATCTTGTATCCCGACACTTCTCCATATTCCTTCAATTTCTTCTGTAATTCTTTTATTGATATTTCTGGTTCTGTTAAGTATATTATAACATCATCTGCAAATAAACTGATTTTATATTCCTTGTCTTTTATTTTTATCCCTTTTATTTTATTTTCTGTTCTTATCAGTTCTGCTAGTGGTTCTATAGCTAACGCGAACAATAAAGGTGATAGTGGGCATCCCTGTCGTGTTGACCTGCTTAAGTTAAATTGCTTTGATATATATCCATTTACTGTCACTTTCGCCAATGGCCCCTTATATAATGCTTTGATCCAATTAATAAATTTCTCTGGTAAGCTGAATTTTTATAGTACTTTGAATAAATAATTCCATTCTACTCTGTCAAAGGCCTTCTCTGTGTCTAAAGCAACCGCTACTGTTGGAGCTTTACTTCCTTCTACTGCATGAATTAAGTTAATAAATTTACAAATATTGTCTGTTGTTTGTCTTTTTTTAATAAATCCAGTTTGGTCTAGATTTACTATTTTTGGTACATAGTCGGCTAATCTGTTCGCTAATAGTTTAGCTATCATCTTATAATCTGTGTTAAGTAAAGATATTGGTCTATATGACGCTGGTGCGAGTGGATCTTTCCCTGTCTTTGGTATTACTGTAATTATTGCTGTTTTGTATGAATCTGGTAAGCTTTGTGTTTTATCAATCTGGTTGATTACTTCCAGGAGGGGAGGAATTAATAAATCTTTAAATGTTTTATGGAATTCTATTGGGAATCCATCCTCTATTTGGGAGACTTCTTCACACAGAGTAGTGCGAGTGTGAAATGAGCTGCCAGGTGAAGTGGTGAATGCAGGCTAAATTTTAACATTCAAGAAAAAATTGGACAGGTACATGGATGGAAGGGATATGGAGGGCTATGGGCTGGTCTCAGGTGAGTGAAACTACGCAGAATAAGAGTTTGGCACAGACTGGAAGAGCCAAAGAGCTTGTTTGCTGTGCTGTAATGTTCTGTCATTATGTGGAATCAATTGGGCAGTAGATAGGTCATTGTGTCATTATTTTGTCCCAGCAGAGTTCCCTCAAGGGCCGAATCACCAGACAAAGGGAAAATGAATATTAAAAGGCCACCCTGATATCTGGAAGGATGTGGTGTACACAATGGCACAGTCATATTTTCTACGTTATAATGGGCTCAGCAGCTGAGGGACCCACACGGACTGCGGGCGACCTGCAGTCATGGGACCCTCACGGGCTGCTGGAGACTGGCTCATGGGAACCAGGTAGTCGAGAGGGCGCTGAGGGCAAGAAGGGCTCCCAAAAGGCCTTGGGCACTCATTGTGTTGGAGGTTTGGATCTGGAGCTCGGGTCGCCGATTAATCAAACAGAGGTCTGTGTGGCTGCTGGAGCGCTGGAGGCAAATCCGTGCACACTCAGTCTGTCTGAAGGGCCTCTCTTTCTCTTGTACTGTAAGGGGTGCCGGGCAACACTCATGATGACTCTTTGCCTGCCTTACAGCAGGAAGAAGACAATTTCATGTAATAGAACATAGTCTGTACTATTACATGACAAGAATGGAATTTTTAATCTTTTTGGATCTAATTTACTTCCTTGGCTGTAAAGTACTTTGGAAAAGCAACACGTCCAAATTATCCTTTTCTTTTATTGGGTTTGCTGCAGGTTTAAAACAACTTGGACCTCTTGATCATCCAGCTACAATGATTCCTGGAGCAACAATTCGCTAGAAGATCTCAGCCGGTCAAGCAGCATCAGCGGGAGAGAAAGAAGTGCCAATGTTTTGGGCTGGAACCCTTCAGGAAGGCTGCTTGACCCTCTGAGTTCCTCCCGCGTATCATTGCTCAGGCTTTCAACCCTTGTGATCTCCTGTGCGTCTTGTTGGGTCGCACACCTATGCAGGCCTATGCTATGCAGGCCTATGCTATGCAGGCCTATGCTATGCAGGCCTATGCTATGCAGGCCTATGCTATGCAGGCCTATGCTATGCAGGCCTATGCTATGCAGGCCTATGCTATGCAGGCCTATGCTATGCAGGCCTATGCTATGCAGGCCTATGCTATGCAGGCCTATGCTATGCAGGCCTATGCTATGCAGGCCTATGCTATGCAGGCCTATGCTATGCAGGCCTATGCTATGCAGGCCTATGCTATGCAGGCCTATGCTATGCAGGCCTATGCTATGCAGGCCTATGCTATGCAGGCCTATGCTATGCAGGCCTATGCTATGCAGGCCTATGCTATGCAGGCCTATGCTATGCAGGCCTATGCTATGCAGGCCTATGCTATGCAGGCCTATGCTATGCAGGCCTATGCTATGCAGGCCTGGAGTAGGGCTGGTCGCCTGCTGGTGATGCTCAGGAAATGCAATGTGCATGCGCGTGTTGGAATGGGGACCAGGAACAGCAGAGCGATTAACGCGCATACAAAGGGTCAGAAGAAGGAGAGGATGGAGCTTCACGGTTACCTGCAGCTCTCTAGTGATTCAGAAAGGCAGAGGCTGTGGCATGAGGCAGCTGGGAAGAAGATTCGTGTAGAGTTAAAGAAAACGTTGACACAGGTTTTGGCTGAAGTACATTGAGTGTGTCCTTTTTATTGTTTGTACCTACAGTCTACAAGTGGCACTATTAATTCCCTTTATCCCCAGTGATGTTTGTCACTTACCCATTGCACCCTGGGAAGTCACAAGATCAGACCACATCTTAATCTCGTCGAACTTCACTTTGATATATTTAACATGTTTCAGTTTCTCTAGAGGCAATTCCTTCAGGCTCTCCACACGACTGAAGAAGAGAGTCTCGAGCGAAGCTCCGGCCCCTAAAGCATCAGTTATCAACCGTCGACCCTCGAGCAGGATTTTCCCGTGCTGGTCACGGAATTTCTTGGACTTCACAATGGTCATAACCTTTCTGTTGGTAACAGTAAGACTTGTTTAGATTCAGACCAGAGTCACCAGGATTTACCATTTATACTTGTGTAATAGTCAATACCATTTAAAAGTCGACCCTGTATTTTTGGCCCCAAAAATCAGTTATTTTGCATTTATCGCGTGTAAAGGTCGACCCTAGTCTTTAACCTCTGGCCACCCGCAGGTCAGATGTCCCAATGTACTGGACGCGCACTCACACCTCTGCCACGGCTGCCCATTCATCGGAACTCTCGACGCCTTGAACGCTGGTTTCCCACCTGGTCCCAGCCACCTGCCCACTGGAATTCCCGATACCTGGAACGTGGACTCACACCTTGGCCACTACCTATCAGAACTCCCAACCTCTCAGATGATGCAGATACTTTAATATTACAGTCAAGAGTCGTATCCATGTAATAGTTGACCCCAAAAATTTAACGTTAAAAAATGGTCTACAAAATTCGACTTTTACACAAGTATACATGGTATTACACAAAAAAAAGTCCAAGTTCACAATCTGGTTTACAAAGGGATGATGGCACATATGCGCAGGCTACTGAGCCCTTTAGATTGATCCAGATGCTTGCAGAGTGATCCCATCAGTTCCATCCCACGTGCCCTCTCATATGTCTGTCCAATTTATTTACCACAACTCTCTGTTGGGCAGTGAATTCCAGACCATACCTTACCTAGCAATTTTTCCTTGCACTTCCCTTGTACCTTATGCCCCAAACTTTAAATGAGTCCCCAGAGTGATCAGTTGATGGGAATAACTTCCCTTTATAAACTAGTCATGAAGGTGTAAAAAGATTGAATGCAGCCACCATGGATTTATAAAGCAGAAGTCATGTCTGAGAAATAGGGCGGCACAGTTAGTGTAGCGGTTGGTGCAACGCTATTACAAGGCCAGCGACCTGGGTTCAAATCCACCACTGACTGCAAGGAGTTTGCAGGTTCTCACGTCTGTGTGGGTTTCCTCCGGCTGTTCCAAAGACGGGGTTAGTAGGTGAATTTGTCACGTGGCTATAATTGGGTGGTGAGGATCATGGGGCGGGAGGGTCCATTATCGTGCTGGATCTCTGAATTAAATTTTAAAAAAATGAAGTTTTTTTGGAGAATGCAAGTAGAAGGGAGGAAATGTAGATGGTGAACTTGGATTTCCAATAGAGCTTCAATAAGGTCCCAAACAGGAGGTTGGTTAAGAAGATGGACTATACTTGCATACCATGTGTTGTCAGGACCAAGCAGAGATGGGCAATTCCAAAAGTTTCTCCGCTCCTTTCTTATGACAGCATGGAATAAGTCCACTGAGTTTATCCGGTTTTATTAAATAAAACTAAGATGCCCATCTCTTTTTGGTTTTAAATTCAGCCCTGATTTACATCTTTTCTGGTGGGGGTGTGGAATGAGTTTCGAGCTGAGATGGTGAATGAAGGCTCAATTTTAACATTTAAGAGAAATTTGGACAGGGACATGGTGCAGGGGGCTATGGGTGCAGTGGAACTATGAAAAATGGTTCAGCACAGACTAGAAGGGCTGAAGAGGCCCGTTTCTGTGCTGTAATCTTTTATGGTTAGAGCATATGGCCTGAGGATATTATTGGATAAAAAGCACAGGGTGTAAGTAAATGAACTCATCTCAGGATGTGACTAGCCACATACACCAGAGATCAGTGCTATTCACAATGTGCCTCAATAACTTGGTTGCGGGGTACCAAACGTCAAGTTTCCAAGTTCACTGATGATGCTAAATGAAGTTGAATTTTGAACACTGAGGCTCCTATAATTTTTCTTAAGAAAATATCGACAAGAATAGTGAGTTGGGAAAACAATGGCTTTGTGCAGTGGCACCATTGTAGCCGATGAGGCTTTCCCGAGGCGCAATTATTGCCTATTGAAAACTTAGAGCAGCACAGTTGGCATAGTGGTTAGCACAATGCCTTTACAATGCCAGCATCGGTACCGGACCGGGGTTCAAATCCTGCACTGTCTGTAAGGAATTTGTACATTCTCTGGGTGTCTGCGTGGGTATCCTTGGGGGCTCCGGATTCCTCCCACCGTTCAAAAAACATACCAAGGGTGTAGGTTAATGGGGTGTAAATTTGGTGGCACAGACTCGTGGGCTGAAATGGCTTATTACTGTGCTCTATGTCTAAATTTAAATTTAAGAAAAAATTGCGATCATATACAGGGTCACTCAAAGACTCATTTAAGGACTCATTATTTAATATTTCTGTATTTGCAGTCAATTTGTTTACATTTTTCTTCTTGAGTCGAGTTTTATACAGTTAACTGTAATTCGAAATTCTGCCTGGCCTGCAGGAAAAAGAATCTCGGAGTTGTATGTACTCTGACAATAAATTTAAATTTTGAACTTTTGTGCATTTAACAAAAATTCAGATTATTTATTAAATGGTGTAGAAAAATTAAAGTGTTATTCAAAGGGTCCCTTATTAAAGGCCAATGGTCAGGTGTGATAAACAGCTATGAGACCAAATGGTATGTGAACATTGATTACAAGTGGGGTTGATTAGAGAAGTAAGTTTTATTGCAACTATACAGCATTCTGTGAGACATGCCATGGAGTGTACTACAGAGTTTGACCTCTAACTTGAGAAAGAATGTACTTATCATGTAGAAAGTTAGTGAAAATTCAGGAGACAGGTTTGCTCTGAGGAAACATTGACTGGACTTGGACTGTATTCTATAGGCTGGAGTTTTAGGAGAATGAAAAGAAATCGCATCAAAACTCACAGAACTCTTAAAGAGCATGACAGGTCTAAGTGTGCACATGTGTGCATGCACACTTGTTTTACAACCAGTGTACAAAAGGAAATTAATGTGTGCACAAAAGGTTAGTTACCTAAAATAATGCGGTTAATAATAATACTTCATAGAATGCAATCACATTTGTATTATATTAAAACATGCCAATACAGCTACGAGAGATAGGCTGTGGCAAAATGATCTTGAAACAATTTCAAGTTTACATTTGCACAACCATTGTGCGCACATACTTTCATCACTGGGGGGAAAAAAATGGACACAATGCAAGATTTTTATGCGTATGCTGACCACTAAATATTAAAGGGAACATTGGGTAGGAAGGAGGCTTTCTACGACTAAGGAGTCCAATTTGAGAACAAGGGGTAGGTTGTTTCAGACTGAGATTAATTTTTTTTTAAAGGGAAATAAATTCCAAAAATTCACAGGGCTGCAGAGACTCACTCATTTCTAAGCAATGAGGTATAGGTTGATATTGGAGGAAAGAAGCATTGAGGTGGAAGACCAGTCATGATCTTGGTGAATGGCAGTGCAGGTCCACAGAGAAGTGCTAATTACACTACAAACAAAATAGAAGGTCAGGCAGCATCTCTGAATGTTCGATATTTCTGGTCGGGACCCTGCATCATGAGAGTGCAGTGGGGTCACAGCCTGTACATGTGAGGAGTGAGACAGAACGGTTGGTGGAATCAAGTGAGATGGTGGGGGGGGTTGATGGAGCAGGGTGTTGAGGGTCAGTCCCCGGTTTAGCCGGATCTGTCGAGGAGGTTTAATCAGTAACTGTTCCTTACGCCAGCCGCTTATCCCCAGGGATCGCCCTCTCGAACGACAGGCCGTGCAGCGATCCGGGGCCGAAGGCCTGCTGCCCGCCTTGATCCCCGCCCCAGAGCACCGCCTGGCTGGGGGCCCTCTCGCCGGACACCACCTGGCCGGGGGCTCTCTCGCCGGACACCGCCTGGCCGGGGGCCCTCTCGCCGGACACCGCCTGGCCGGGGGCCCTCTTGCCGGTTCCGGGCCTCTCTCCGGTCCCAGAAGCTCCCAGGCTCCGAGTATCCACGATCTCAATCGGCCTCCTCCTCAGCGCCCTCACATATCGCCTTCCCGGGCCACAGGACGGCGAAAGCCGGGTTCCTGTCCAACGACACACAACCCCCATGAGCGCCGCCATCTTTGCCCGTCGCCCCGCGCATGCGTACCGATGAGAGCTGAGCAGAGAATCACATGGCTGTCTTGGTGACGTCATAAGCGTCAAGAGACCTGGGACCTTTGATTGACAGCCCTGACCTCTGATGTTTGAGGTGCATCGCTTTTGATATTGCAGAATCAGAATTAGAATTTATTGTCATGAACATGTCACGAAGTTCGTTGTTTTGCGACAACGTTACTGCGCAAACATTTATATAACCCATCTTGTAAAATAAATAAAAATAGTGAAGGAAAGTCATAGTAAGGCAGTGTCTGTAGTTTATTGATCATTCAGAAATCTATTGTTGGAGGAGAAGAAGCTGTCCTTGTGCTGAGTGCTCGTCTTCAGTCTCCTATACCTTTGTCCTGACGGTAGCAGAGTGAAGAGAGCTTGGCCTGGATGGTGAGGGTCCTGTGGATAAAGGCTGCTTTCTTAAGACAACATCTCTTGTAGATTTCATTGACGTAGTGAAGACTGGTTCCCATGATGTCACTGGCCTCTGGAGTTTTTTTTCTTGTCTGGAGCATTGGCACTTCCATACCAGACAGAGATGCAATCAGCCAGAATGCTCTCAACGATTCACCTGTAGATGCTTCCATGAGTTTTTTTCAATGACATGCCAAATATTTAAATCAATGTCTGAATCCAAGTTGATATGACATTCCTATGATAGTTTAGAAACATATCAGCTAGAGTTGGATTCAGAGCTCCAGTGGCGCAATCGGTTAGCGCGCGGTACTTATACAGCTAGAGTTGGATTCACAACCCAGTGAAACTGACACACAAGGATAATAAATGCAGTTCAGAAGAAGGGATAAGGAAACAAAATATGAACTGTTTCTCCTTCCACAAATGCTACCTGACCTGCTGAATGTATCCAGTATTTTCAGTTCCTTTGGTCATTCAACATTCTCACTACCCGAGGGAAGACGTTGTTCCTCAGCCTGGTGGTGCTGGCTCTGATCCTCCTGAATCTCTTTCCTGACAGGAGCAACTGAAGAGCAGAACATATCCCCATGGAACTTCACTTGTCACTCGTGGAGTTCTTAGAGAAGCACATGGATGTAAGAAAATAAGAGGGCTATGGGTGTGAGGTAGGAAAAATTTCTCAACCTTTTTCTTTCCACGAGTGGAAAGAAAAAGGTTGAGAACCACTAGTTGACACAGCATTGTGGGCTGAAGGGTCTGTTATGCAATGCTCTGCAACGTTGAGTTTCTCTTTCCATTAATGCTGCCTGACTTGCTAAGTACTCAGATCATTTTCTCTTTTTAAAGCATGTCAGGCGTTTCCAGGATATATTGGTGTTTATTTCGTAAGAAAATGCCAAATAAAAATCGCTTCAGGCAACTGGAAACAAATGGGAGAGGAGCGCGCATGCGCCTTGGGGTGCAGTTGTAACAATCTGGCCGGATCACGTGACGCGAAGGCCCATAGCTGCCGCGTCGCGATGGTGCTGGGACGGGCGCTGCATTACGTGTTTAAAGTGGGCGATCGCGATCCTGTCATCAAGTTTTACAGGGATGTCCTGGGCATGAAGGTGGGTGTGATGTTTGCGTCTCCTCGCTGCAGGTAGGCTTGTTGCTGCTTTAGTGTCTGTGGAGGCGCAACTTCATGAAGAGCGCTGGTGCACTCCCCTTTCCCCGCCTCCCCACGACTGAGGAGACCAGGCAAACACTCCAGCTCGCAGGTGGGTTGATGAAGAACCAGAAACTCTGCCATGTGGAGTGGGAGGTGATTGATGGGGCAGGCGGCAGCTGGAAGGATGCACCGCATTTTCCTCCTTGTTTAAGCTCCCAATGAATGAACAGCCATTCATGACAACATTTTTTGGATTCTGTGTAAAGTTTATGGCCCCATTTCCCCTGTGAAGCAGTCAAATTCAGTTCGTTTTTCCTGTACTTCAGATATGACAAGTAAAACACGAAAGTCTGCAGGCATCGTGGTTGAAGTAAAATTGCAATGCTGGAGAAACTCAGCAGATCAAGCTATCTTGATGAAGGGCTCAATCATGCCTGAAACATCAGTTATTTAAAAAAAAATTTTGCTACATAAAGGACACTGTTTGACCTGCTGAACTTCTCCAGCATTTTGTGCTTTTACTTCAACTGTGGTGTCTTCAGACTTTCGTGATTTACCTTTAGGTCAAGAGTGCACTTTCTATACCTTCATCAAGGTATAAAAGATACATAACCAACAATTCGAGCCTGAGTGCTTCATCAGAGTATGAGCAGTCCATTATATCAAGAGCTGTTTTAATGACTGCATAAAACAAAATGAATTCAGTCTGTGCCCCTGGGTGACACTGACCCACCAAGTTCCTCGGGGGGGGGGAGGGGGGAAACCTGTGCGTGTCCAATGTCAGCACTCCCTCCGCGGGGGTCCATCCTAGTCTTACCACTGTCAGCTCTGTATAGGCTATAAGCAGCCTGTTACAGGAGCTGACAGTGGATTATTTAAAAATTTAAAAATAATTAATATTTGGTAATGAAACAGCATCATTGCACTGGTCAGTGGGTCGTCCTATACAAAGGATGTAGTGCAAAGCCTACACTTTAGGTGGAAAATTTGGGGGTTGCCCAATACAGAGCTGTTCGATACACCGGCATATATACTAGCTGGATTTAGTAAAAGTGATCTCAAAATATCAGATTGTTGCCTTTCAAAGAAAAATGCACTTTGCTGCTCCACATCCTCCAGTGATGGGAAATCATTCACCTGGTCTGGCTAACAGATACTGCCAATCCTCCTCCAACTGTTATCTGGCCTTGCAATCCATTCAGCTGTGAAATCCCCTTTAACACCTATTGGCAATAAATGATGTGTCCTTCAGAGTGAAGTTCACTCACAGAGACACGGTTAGTGCAACGCTGTTACAGCATCAGTAACCCAGCTTTGAATCCGGCACTGTCCACGAGGGGTTTGTACGTTCTCCCCACGTCTGCGTGGGTTTCCTCTGTATGGGGGTGATGGTGGGGGGAGAGTAGGTTAATTGGGGTATTTGGTCAGCATGGGTTCGTGGGCCTGTAACAGTGCTGTATGGCTAAATTTAAAAATAAATTTAAATGTAAAAAAGTTTAAATATATCCATCTCCTCTGTTCCAAGGAGAATAACTGAATGTTGGATGATTGCAACAGGTTCTACGTCACGAGGAGTTTGAAGAAGGCTGCAAAGCAAGTTGCAATGGGTGAGTAGAATTTGCTTTGCTTGTGGGAATAAACGATGACTGACCCAGGCAGATAAATTCATTGACTGGCTTTCAATGAGCAATGTGCTGTTTGCAGCAAAAGCAGCAAACTGCTGGAGGAACTTAGTGGGTCATTGTCACCCGTGGAGGGAAAGAGATGGTCAGTGTTGCAGGTCAAGGCCCTGTAATCTATTTTGGTTGTGTTGGAGGAACACTGGAGTTTGTTCTCTTTATCTTTGAAATGGATCATCTTTATCTATGTAAGAATTGACTTTATCTCTGAAAATCCTCAAGGATGTGTGCTTCGCCCACTGCTCCACTCGCACTACACCATGACTGGGGGTGGAGATCTATAAATTTGCTGTTGACACCATGGTTGTCGGCAGAATCACATATGGCAGTGCGAGGGTGTACAGGAGGGGGACAGAATCACACCAACAACCTTGCACTCTTATCAAACCCTAGGCAATCATTGTGGACTGGAGGAGGAAGTCAGGAGAATATGAATGGACCTCATCGTGTAGAAGGTCAAGAACTTCAAATTCCTGAATGTCAACATCTCCGAGGGTCTGTCCTGGAGCCTCCGCTTCGACGCGTTCAAAGGTTCGCCTGCAGCTAGACTTTGGGAGGTGTTTGAGGAGATTCAGTACGTCACCAAAGACTCTCAAAAACTGCTGCATCGTACCGTTGAGAGCACCCGGCTGGTTGCATCACTGTCTGGTTTGGAGGTGCCAAAGATCAAGACAAGAAAAAAAAAACTCAAGCCTGAAGATGAGCACTCAGCGGCACAAGGACAGCTTTTTCTCCTCTGCCTTCAGATTCCTGAACGATCAATGAACCGCAGACACTGTCTTACTTTGATTTTTCTTGCACTATTTTTATTTATTTTTGTAAAAGTGGTTTATATAAATCTTTACGCTGTGGTACTGCTGCAAAACAACAAATTTTGTGATTAGCAAGTTCTGATTCTGGAGGGCTGCAGTGTCAGATAAAACCCATGATGGGCAGCCTAATTCCATGACTCCTGTAAATGATGCACTGTTCAAAACGATGTAGAAGTATTTTCCTGGTGTTCAAACTAAGGGCTCAGGACCAAAACACTGGTTACCCTTTACTTCCTATAGATGCTGTGTGACCTGCTGTTTCACCAGCACACTTGTGTATTGCACCACAATCTCAATGTCTGCAGACTATCCTGGTTATTCGTCTCAATGAGATTGGGGTCTCTCTGTGGTGAGTCAACAGTGGCTGCAGATGAGAATCAAGGACTGGACTGCCTGGACAATTCGTCCTATGTACCGAGGTTCAGTGAGAGTGTTTGTTGTACGTGCACTCCATCGAGTATGTAGTACAGCAGTGAAAAAACATCATACAGAACAATTTTAAAAATACAGTGATAATGGCATTGTGAAGAAAGAATGCCTGTGTCTCTACTCTCTCAAGAGTTTATGGAGGTTTGGTATGACATCAGAAACCCTGGCAGATTTATACAGATGTATGGTGGAAAGAATGCTGACCGGCTGCATTGTGGTATTGAGACACCAATGCCCCTGAGCGTAAAGTCCCGCAAAAAGTAGCGGACACAGCCCAGAGCATCACCTACAAAACCCTCCCCACCATTGACCACATCTATGCCATCAGAAAATAGAAGCGATCATCAAGGACCCACACCACCCAGCACACTCTTTGTTCTCACTGCTGCCATCTGGAAAGAAGGGTAGGAGCCATGAAACTCACCAACAGCTGCGACCCCCTGCACCATCAAATTCCTCAATGACAAACTCAATCAGGGACGTATTTATTTAAGGGCTCTAACTTTTTTTTTCTTTGTTGCACAGTGAGTTTGTTTACATTTCTTTAGTTGTTTACGTGTGTACCTTCAGTCTGTTTTTTTGCTTTCCCAATGAGTGGTAAATTCTGCCTCATCCTCAGGAAAGAGAATCTGACAATAAATCTAAAATCTGTACTATTGTAAACTGAATGTGGACGTGCCTTTTGTTGCAGATTGGCACTCTGGGATTAAGTTAGTTATCAGAAATTCAAGCAACCGGCAAAACTGCAGAAAATAAGTTGGTTAAAAAAAATACGAAAGTTTAAAATTGTTGCACCTCGCCGTTAGTCCGCCAATCCACGCAATCTCAAGCAACCGGAAAATTCACTTAACCTGCATCTACCATTCCCCAAGGGTTTTACTGTACTTTGTTGTAAGTTGACTGCAGAAATTACAAATGTCCTAAACTTTTTCAACTGCATTACAGGCCTTACGATGGCAAATGGAGCAAGACCATGGTTGGCTATGGTCCCGAGGACAATCACTTTGCATCTGAGTTGACGTATAATTATGGAGTTGGTGAATATCGCTTGGGGAATGACTTCCTAGTAAGTATCCCGTTTGACCACCCATTTCTCTGCCTGCCTGGGTTACATTGATGTCTGTTAAGATCAATCTAAATTGAGTTAGAGCCCCACTCTTTAAACCAACCTGATTTCTTACTCCCCCACTCTCTCCATTCTAATCAAAGGTCTTGGACTCTGCTAACATTGGGGAAAAGGTACAGGAGCCCAAAGACAAGCACTGAGCAGCACAAGGACATCAGATTCCTGAATAATCAACGAACCAAAGACACTGCCTTTTTGAGCATTCTTATTATTTTATAGTAATGTTGTAAGATGGTTATAATATGAATGTTTGTACTGTGACGCTGCCGAAATATCCCAAATTTCATATGTAGCTGTCAGTCTCGATGCAGTGTCTTGACCCATCGACCGTCCCTTTGCCTCCACAGATGCTGCTTGGCCTGCTGGGCTCCTCTGTCACTTTGTTTTGCCATTGACGATCGATGCCTCTCCCCAGCCCCATCAACAATTCCACCATTCCTTGTGCCATCCGCGCACTCGCTGATCTTGCCTTCCCACCTCCGCTTCCAAGTCGGACCCGTAGATTGCAAACAGCGAGGGTCCAAGCACCAAGTCCCGACTTGGCACAGGCATCCAATCTCACGGGATTTTCCTTTCCATAGGGAATGACCCTTCAGTCGAGTGAGGCAGTGAGCAATGCGAAGAGGCACGGATGGCCCCTGACCGAAGTTCAGGATGCGACGTATGTAACTGAGGCCCCAGGTGGATACAAATTCTATTTGGTGGATCAAGATCAGCCCAAGACAGGTTTGCACACGGATTATTGTTCCTTTACTCTATTGTTTTAAAGCAGCCAATCTCAACGGAGGAATCCACCAACAAAGCTCTGCATGCCATCTCCCCATCCCTCAATCTATGTCTGATTCCAAAAGCAATTTGTACAAATTCAATTCAATTTAGGTCTTAGAGTCCTAATATTTCCCAACAATAATTTATAAAATAACGATCAGGTATTTTGGAAAATATGGCACCTATATTTGCAAAATGTGGGTATGAATGTTTAACAGACTCCCTGAAGACCCCCATCTCTTGGTAATCCCCAGCATCAATATATTATTAAAAACTTTACATTAAATAGTTTACTCTCTTGACATTCTCCAGTTTTTGGGGGTGGGGGGGTTTGGGAAGGGAGGGTGGGATTTTGTATTCCGCATGTATAATTTTTGTGTTTTTTTTTATTGAAAGAAATGCATTTACTGTTGTGGTTTAAAAATTGTTAAATAAAACATTTTTTAAAAAAAAAACAATCTCAACGGGGGTTCTAAAGTCCTGGGGGCAGCAGTGCGTCTAAGGGGGAACCACTGACTGAAATATTTATGTCTTTTACGGAGTCCGTTGGAGAGAATTACGGACAAAACCCTGCTTCACAGGGAAGGGGGGGGCCCTTAAACTTTGAGCATAGTCCTAAGAGGGGCCATAGCCAAAAACAAGGTTGAGAATGGCAGCTCTAATCTAATTTATTGCTGTACAGTAATAACCATGTCACCATTACTTGTTAAAAATTTGACACAGTTTGGTGCGATCAGAGAAAAATAAAATTCAGCCTCTTGATGCAGCGAATCAGTGCTTGGTTGCAGGCTGCCATCACTGGCCAGTGAACTCTGTTCAGTAGCGAAAACTCTGGGCTAGGGAAAGTCACCCAGGCAAACAATGAAACAGGGCTTTGAGCACGTGCATCAGGAGCTTGCAGAAGCAGTGGGCCTCCTCACCGACGGGCCAGAGTCTGCCGTTTCCACAGTGGTTTCATCAACCAGAGCCGTTCGGTTGGAGGGCGCCCAGACGGAAGATGAGGTGTTGTTCCTCCAATTTGTGGCTGGTCTCAGTCTGGCAGTGCATGAGACCGTGGACAGACATGTCCGCAAGGGAATAGGATGGAGTTAACTCTTTCTTTTACATACAGTACAACCCTTATTATCCAAAATGGCCGGGACCGAGCCTATGTCATATAAACAATTTTTTTCTGATATTTTTTTATCAACATCCCAATAGCAACAGCAAATCACTTTTAACAGTGTTTAAACAACAATGAAAAGCAAGGGAAAGCTTTTTAAGCATTAAAGTGATGTTTAATTCTCACCAAAAAATGCTGGCTGTCACCAATCACCAACACCTCCCCACCAAGGCCCCACTCCTGCCCAGGAGACCACTCTCATTGATGACTCCTTGATTTCAAGGGATTCTTCTGACCGCTTGCAGCTGGGAGACAGTGGCGCGCAGTTTGAGAGGGAGAGTTGGAGAAAAGAATTAATAGGGATAGGTAAAGAAGAAATGGAAAGAGAGGGGGGAAGGGAGTTACCTGAAATGAGGACAATTGTTCTAATTACACGTCGAGAGAATTTTTTCCAACGTGTGAGGTCAGTTTGGCTCCAAAAAAATTTTGGATAAATGAGGATTTCTGATTTGTTTCGGATATTCTCATTTACCTAGAATTAAAACTTTTTTTTTTGCATCAATGAGGATTTTGGAGAATCTGATTTTGGATAATCGGGGTTGTACTATACTTAACCGTGATTTAACAAGATTAACTCGACCAGCCTCAGGATCAGTCAATCATTTGACCTGCTTAACAGGCTGTGGACTCTTCCTTCCAAAGATTTCTCAGCACGTTTGATGATTTTGAAGGTTACACTTGTTTCATCTAATATTCGTATGTGTGAGTTCTTAGAAAACACATGGATGAAGGAAAAGTTCTTTACTTTAAAGTTGATGTAAACATCACCATGAGACTGCAAGCCCCATTACAGATCCCGCATACTCTGTATGTCAGCTCCCTGCTGGCAGCTGAGTCTAATCAAATGGGAGCTATAATCCTTGAGGTATTTGTGAGTTGCTTTGTAACCATGATGACTAACATTACTCAGCTGGCATCAGTTGTTTAAAATTCAGCTCGCTTGTAAAAGTTAACACTGTTAGCGCAGGACTGGGGTTGGAATCTCATGCTGTCTGTAAGGACAAGTTCTCTCCGTGTCTACGTGGGTTTTCCCTGAGGGTTCTGCTTTCTCCCACCGTTCAAAACGTACTGGGGTGTAGATTAATTGGGTGTGAATTTGGGTGGCACGGACTTGTGGGCCGAAATGGCCTTATTACTGTGCTGCGTGTCTAAATTTTAAAAAATGTAAGTATCCCATCCTCACTGGGTAGCATTAACCCCTTCAACCACAGCAACTGGTCAAAGGGCTTGGAGAGCATCTATTCAACTTCAGGTATGTTGCATAAAGGCTCCTGTTGCTCTGACAGATCCAGTTCAGAAGGTGACCCTTGCTGTGTCGGACCTCCAGCGCTCAATTAAATACTGGTGTGATGTGCTTGGGATGAAAGTCTACAAGAAGAATGACAGTGAGAAACAGGTCCTGCTAGGTTATGCAGATGAACAGGTGAGCTGTGGTCAAATCACGTCTGTGCAGTTGATCTGAGATGGGTGGGGATAGTGAGGGAGAAGATGGGGTGAAACTAAATCCTTGCAACACAGCAGAGGCCACGAGTTTGTGCCATTGCATTCTCTCACTCCTTTTCCCCTACTGTCTATTTTCCTCAGATTTCCTCAGAAGGAGGAATGGGGGGAGGGAAAGAGGAATGGGGAGAAGGAAAGGGATGGGGGGAACAAAGGGGAAGGATGAGGGGAGAGATGGAGGAAATGGGGAGGAAGCAAGGGGATGAGCACAGGCTCATCCTAAGAGGTAATAGATACAGGTGGAAGGGAGGAGAGAAAGATGATGGGGGAGAGGTCCGAGGGCAAAGAAGAGAGGCACCCTGATCAGAACTCAAAAGGGCCACATGGCAGAATCTTGCTTTTGGCAGCCCAGCTGATGTCTTGCTCACGTTACAGTGCAAGTTGGAACTGCAGGATATCGGGGGCCCTGTCGATCATGCCACAGCTTACGGAAGGATTGCATTCTCGTGTCCAAGGCAGCAGGTAATGATGGGGTTAATAAACAAGCAGAAGGCCGAATGGAGGTCATAAATCACTGTAACAGCCACTACAGAGCAGCAGGAACCAGCGTGGTGGGGTTTTGGTTTTTTTTTTAAAAGAGTAAACTGAGGTGGGAAAGCTGACCCATTTCTGTCACCTTGGACAGGAGCAAAGAGGGGCTTTTGAGGAGAAAGTACTCCATAACTTGGTCTTTTAGAACCATCGAGAAACCCCAGACACAGGCCCTTCAAACCTTCTAGTCCATTATTCTGTCCAGTTCCACTGAGCTGCACCAGTCCATACCCTTCCCATTCACGAACCTGTCCAATATTTTCTTAAATGTTAAAATTGAACCCACATTCAGCACTTCAGCTCGTTCCACAACCCCACCTCTCTCTGTGTGAAGAAGTTTCCCCTAAACTTTTCCCCTTTCACCCTTAATCCATGTCCTCTGGTTTGTAACTCACCCAACCCCAATGGTGCCGTAAGTACTCCATGGCTAGTAAGGGATTACTTAAGATGGTGTGTGAGTGGATATGAAAGGGTTGAGGCCCACTGATCTATACCTACCATCATTTTATATACCCCTATCAAATCTCCCCTCATTCTTCTATGGTTTAGCCACTGTGTTCCAATTGTGGTCTACTGTCTCCACAGACCAAGCTTCACTGAGGCTTAAGGGGGTAATGTATACAGATGACCGACTCTGACCCACTACCATTGGGAAGGAGGTACAGGAGCATTAAAATCAGGCTTGGAAATAGCTTCTTCCTGGCAAGACGTGCGATTGGTGAACAATGTCCTGCAATCTTGGATCTCTTATAAATGAAATGGAGTAAATTATTGCAGAATATGTATAGCAGTTAGCGCAACATCTTTACAGCGCCAGTGATCAAAACTGGGGTTCGAATCCCACACTGTCTGAATGGAGTTGGTATGCTCTCCCTGTGTCTGTGTGGGTTTTCTCCGGGGGCTCTGGTTTCCTCCCACCATTCAAAAATGTACCGGGGGTGTAGGTTAATTGGGTGTAGGTTAATTGGGTGTAAATTGGGCAGCACGGACCCGTGGGCCGAAATGGCCTGTTACTGTGCTGTATGTCTAAATTAATTTGAATGTCGTCTTAGAGGAAAGGGTGATCTTCTCAGCCGTGTTGACGATCCTCTGTATTGACTTCTGGTCCGATACTCTCTCATGTGATGATTCAGCCAGACAGGACAATGAATTGTGTTCATTATTTTTATTAAAGTTACCAGGTATTGAGTCCCAGATTAGAAAGGAAAAGCACAAGATCCTGACGGCACTGGTGAGCCTGGAGACGCCGGGGAAGGCAACGGTGGATGTTGTGATCCTGGCAGATCCGGTGAGCCGCAGGGCTTTGTTACTCTGGTGGGGTGGGAGGTGTTTGTTTCTTGGGTCACCTGCCTATTGTCCCAACGCTGCATAATGAAACTTGTGTGTCTCGTTCACAAGGACGGCCACGAGATTTGCCTTGTGGGTGATGAAGCTTTCCGTGACCTCTCCAAGGTGGATCCTGCTGCCTCCAAGCTGCTGGACGATGTGAGTACCTTGCAATTGCAGCATGCTGAGTGCAGAAGGACTTGGGAGTGCTTGTAGAGACTGTAAGGTAAACGCTCTGCACATTTAAAAGAACACTTCTTCAGCCCAAAAATTTAGCAGCGACCTTTTTATTATTCCAAAAACATCCCCTTTCTACTTCCCAGAAAATACCTCTCACCACACCCCCTTCCCTTTTCATTGGCTTTCTACCACGCAGCTGATCGCGGCGCTCCCATTTTCCTCCTGTTACATCTCATGCATCACCCTGGATATGTCAGCAGCGATGGCCAGCTCGCACGTGCGTTACCTCTCCTGTGTCGCCCCAGATACGTCACCAGTGATGACCGGCTCTACTCCCCACCCTCCCCCAGTACACGACCGTGACATGCTGGTGATGCTTCGCAAAGGTTGGTTTGCAGGTGCTGCAGGCTATTAGAAAGGCAAATGGAGGGTTGGCCTTCATTGTCAGAGGGATTGAATTTAGGAGCAGGGAGGTTGTGCTGCAACTGTACAAGGTACTGGTGAGGCTGCATCTGGAGAACTGCGTGCAGTTCTGGTCTCCTGACTTGAGGAAGGATGGACTGGCTTTGGACATGGTGCCGAGGAGGTTCACCAGGTTGATTCCAGAGATGAGTGGGTTGGCCCATGAGGAGAGATTGAGTCGCCTGGGGCTATACTTGCTGGAATTCAGAAGAATGAGAGGGGATCTTCCTGATGCATATAAAATTATGAAAGGAATTGATAAGATAGAGGTAGGTATGTTTTTTTTTTAACAACTGATAATTGAGACTAAAACTAGGGGACATAGCTTCAAGATTCAGGGTAGTAGATTTAGGACAGAGATGAGGAGGAACTACTTTTCCCAGAGGGTGGTGAATCTGTGGAATTCGCTGCCCATTGAAGCAGTGCAGGCGATCTCAGTAAAGCAATTTAAGACAAGGTTGGAGATATTTTTACATAGTTGGGGAATTAAAGGATCTGGGGGAAAAGTAGGTCGGTGGAGATGAGCCATGATCTCATTAAATGGCGGAGCAGGCTTGACGGGCCGGGTGATGCAAGGTTAGCAGAACTTGGCCTTTTTACTTTGGAGCAAAGAAGATGTGAGGTGAATATTAGAGGAGAAGAAGATTATGACAGGCATAGATAGGGTGAACAGCCTGCACCTTTATCCTGAGGCGAGAATAACAAATACCAGAGGACATCAGTACAAGGTGAGGGGAGGAAAATTTAGGGGAGACCTTGGGGGGTAAATTCTTTACATAGAGTTGTGGGTGCCTGGAATGCATTCCAGGAGTGGTTGTGGAGGCTAGTACCGAGGGGACATTTAATAGGCACATGGATGCAATAAAAATAGAGGGTTATGGGTGTGAGGTGGGGAAGGTTTAGTTTGTGGAGTGGGTTTATAGAGGTTGGCACAAAGGGCCTGTACTCTGTTGGAAGGTTCTCTGTGTGGGTTGAAAGAGTTTAAGCGTGAAGAAGGATGTGCGTGGCTGATGCAACAAAGGAACCAAGACACAAGTTACAGTGGGAGATTAACCGTTGCTTTATTCTTCCTCACAGGCTATCGCAGCAGACAAGAGCAAAGAATGGTTTGCAAAACATCGTCATGAAAAGCCGTCCGCGTGAAAGGGGCTGGAGTGGCTCGGGCACAGACCTCACTGATTGCAGAATTTTATTTTGGTGGGGCTGGGGGGCTCTGTTTCCTTGGTGGTAGTCATGCAGCTGAGTGTCCGCCGACGTGGAAAATCCTCACCAAGGACACCCGGCACAAAGCAAATAAACCTGCCCCCTTCCTTGTACTGAAGTTGTCCACTGCTTCGAAATAAAGGCTGTTGACGTTCGTGGTTAGTGGCAATATTAATATGGTAGTTCTGCTCTGTGTTTGTCCATCCTGACGATGGCTGTATTCATTGGTCCAATAGTAGTGAGGGTGGATGAGCTCTCCAGAGTCCAAAGTTGTATTCAGACTTTTTACTAACTGTGAAGCACAATTTTACATCCAACCCTTCCCAGTGCAGTTCATGTCTAAACACTAGTTACAACTTCTATTCAGCTGTAGCTTACCTTCGAGGTTTTATTTAATCCATGAGAATGGAAATCTGTAGATTAGAATGCAGAGTAATAGGGAGGCAGCCATGTTGTGTGTGTGTGAGATTATTATGTGTGTGTGATATAATGTGTTGTATGTTTTGTGTGTGAAATTGTATGTGAGATTGTGTTGTGTGAGATTATGTGTGTGTTTGAGATTGTGTTGTGTATTTTGTGTGTTGTGTGTGTGGATCTGTACAGGCACCAGGACTACATGACCAATAAGTGGTAATTCTGCCTTGACCACAGGGAAAAAGAATCTCAGGGTTATATGTGATGTCATGTATGTGCCATTGTCAATAAATCTAAATTTGAAATCTCATTACAGGAAGGATGGGGAAGCTATGGAGAGGGTGCAGAGTAGAGTTACCAGGATGTTGCCTGGATTGGGAAGAGAGTCTTGTAAGGCATGTTTAGCAGAGCTAGGGCTTTTCTCTTTGGAGTGAAGAAGGAGCAACTTAATAGAGGTCTACAAGATTCTGCGAGCAGCACCTTTTTCACAGGGTGTGAGTAGCAGGCAACAGAAGACATCTGTACAATGTGAAGGGAGAAATGTTTAGGGGAGACAACAGGGTAAGTATTTTTCACAGAGAGTCGTGGGTGCCTGGAGTGCATTGCCGGGGGTAGTGGAGGCTGGAACAATAGGGAGATTTAAGAGACTTAGACAAGCACGTGGATGGAATGAAAATAGTGGTTATGAGGTAGGGAGGGTTTTTTTTCGGTTAGTGTAGTGCTATCAATTAGACCCGACCAGAAGTTGAGGTTAATAGGCTTTAATCACTGTAAACACAGTCATATTTATATACTGTTGGCCTGATTCCAAGGAAGTACTAAGGGAGGGGATTTGGTGATGCAGCCTTTATTAGGACTCCTCGAAGGGGAGGAGTTGCATTCTGTACTGGCCAAACAGTACAGTGTTCCACCACAGTTAGGTATATACTGTGGGCTGAAGGGCCTGTACTATGCTCTTGTGTTCTATGTATGAATATATATCTTTGGCTTGGCTTCGCGGACGAAGATTTATGGAGGGATATATATTATATACACAAACACACTTATGACTTGGGAAATCAAGATAGACATAAATGGGGATGATAGGGTCAGTGCCTTGGCTGAGCTTCTCGCAGCAGGGAATTGAGTGTGGGTTCTGTTGCAAACCAGACCCTGCGGAGATTTTGGCCGAGGCCTTGAATTTGGGAAGGGCCTTAAAAACTGGAAATCTGTGACTGGCCAGTTTGCTGGGTCCAGGTTTTTCTCTCTGAACTTCTGCTGGTTTGATGTCCCCCAGCACAGGGTGAAGTTGGCCAGATTCTGTTCTCCTCGGCCATTTCCACACAGCCTGTACCCATGGGCTTCTTTGTTCTGCTCACTTTCCAGTCCTGCAAAATGCATCCATTCCCCCCCCTCCCCCCTCCCCCTCCCCCCTCCCCCTCCCCCTCCCCCCTCCCCCTCCCCCTCCCCCCTCCCCCTCCCCCTCCCCCTCCCCCTCCCCCCTCCCCCTCCCCCCTCCCCTCCCCCTTCCCCCTCCCCCTTCCCCCTCCCCCTCCCCCCCTCTCCCCCTTCCCCCTCCCCCTCCCCCCCCCTCCCCCTCCCCCTCCCCCTCCCCCTCCCCCTCCCCCTCCCCCTCTCTGGGTTGACAGTCCCCAATCTGGGGGTCTGGCACCAACTCCCTGAGGATGGGGACATCCCCACATGAGCCGGCCCTTCTCCATCCGGCACCTGCATCCTTCATTTCTCCACCTTCACGTGGTCAAACATTTCACCAGCAGTGGGAGAGGAGGGGATCGTCCCGCCTGCTCATCGATGTCTGAGTGTCGGGCGGCCGATCGATTGGTGAGCCTGGCGGCGACTCGGAGCGGCCGATCGATTGGTGAGCCTGGCGGCGTCTCGGAGCGGCCGGCGACGGGCAACATGGCGGGCAGCAGGTTGGAGAGATTCGGCAGCGTCTTCACCAGGTCGGCGGGGCGGCCAAGAGCAGAGTCGGGGCCTCGGAGGGGGTGAGGGGTGGTCATGGGCGTGGAAGGGGTTGGGGGGGTCGGTCGTGTTGATGGACTGGGGGGGGGTTGGGTTGCGTTGGTCAGGGGCGTGGAGCGGAGGAGGGTCTGCGGGGTCGGGAGGGTTTGGGGGGGCTGGGGGCACGGGGTTTGAAAAGTCTGGGGTGGTCAGGGGTTGGGGGTGGGTTGTGTTGATGGACTGGGGGGGTATGGAGGAGTTTGGAAGGTTTGGGGGCTTGCAGAATTGGGATTTGGGGTGGTCAGGGGCGTGGAAGGGGTTGGGGTGTGAGTGTTGGGGTTTGGGGGCGTGCAAAGTTCGGGCTGTTTTGGGGTTTGGGAAGGTCAGAGGCATGGGAGGGTTTTGGTGGTCAAGGTGTGGAGGGTTTGGGGGTGCAGAGAGTTTGGGGGGGGTCTGGGGATTTGAGGCCTTGTAGAATTCAGCAGGGTTTGGGGTGGTTGGAGGAGTGGAAGGGTTTGTAGGTCGGGAGTGTTTAGGGACGGGGGGGTTTGGGGGTGCAGAGAGTTTGGGGGGGTCTGGGGATTTGAGGCCTTGTAGAATTCAGCAGGGTTTGGGGTGGTTGGAGGAGTGGAAGGGTTTGTAGGTCGGGAGTGTTTAGGGACGGGGGGGTTTGAGGGTGCAGAGAGTTTGGGGGGGTCTGGAGGGGATTTAAAAGGTCTGGGGAGGAGTTTGGGGGGTACAGAGGAGTTTGAAAGGTCTGGGGGGGGGTTTGAGGGCTTGCAGAGTTTGAGGGGTTTTGGGGTCAGGATGGGAGGGGGTTTAGGGGGGTGTCAGGGTTAAAAGCCTGTGATTTTTGTTTAAGTTAAATGGCAATAGTCCATCTCAGAATCTAGGGGTGTTCCTTTCCCTTCCCCCATTACAAATGTGAGCAACTTTAAGTCAGAGGGTTATGGATTCAAGCCTGCCCTCTGTGACTTGAGAAACAAAATCTCACTTGACTCTTGGGAAGAGTGTGAAGTCTTTGGAGACCCTGCTCGAGAAAGATTCCTTGCAGTATTTCAGTACGCAGTAATTCTTCTGGTCAACATTTTTTCTGAGTCAACATCACGACTATACCTGATTGTTAGTATATTGCTGTTTCCATGGATCGAGATGTATGTATTGGTCACAACAATTAAAAAAAAAAGTTTAGACATACAGCGCAGTAATGGTCCTTTCAGCCCACGAGCCCGTGCCGCCCAATTGACCTACAGCCCACATAAGTTTTGAACGGTGGGAGGAAAATGGAGCACCCAGAGGAAACCCATGCAGACACAGGAAGAACATACAAACTCCTTACAGACAGCTGGTTCCGAAGCTGGGTCACAGTGTTGCGCTAACCACTACACTAACTACACCCAGAATTTTTCCTTGCATCTGACGAAGGACCCAGGCCTGAAACGTTGGATACTCTTTATTTCCTGCTGAGTTTCTCCAGCACATTTTTTCTATTGCATTCGACCCCAGCATCTGCAGATTTTTTTTGTGGAAAATTTTATTTAGCGTTTTACAGACTCATATTAGCCAGGTATGATAGAGGAACTATCCTCCCCTTTTACAGGTCATTGTTTGCCAAGTCCTCTCTTTTTCCTTTCTCCACCCCCCACCCTTCACCCTCCTTCCCAGTTCAACCCAAGTAAAAGTGCAAAAATCAATTATTTAAAAACAATTACAAACACATGAGAAAAAAAAGTTGGGGGAGGGGGGAAGCCGAGAGGACTTTCAGACTGTCTCCTCGTTCTCAGGTTTCCAGGGCCTGTGTGATCCTATTATTTGCTGTATTCCTATTGAGAAAGGCCCCAAGAAGCAGATTTTATTTTTTAAATAATTGACAGGTACATTCTCTCTGAGGTCCGCCATTCATTTCCTTTGGGTTTAACATGATAACTTTGTTAAGAATTAAGGTCGGAATTAGCCTATTCATATTAGATAAAGATTAAGAATCTACTAATGCTGATATTGATGTTGGTTAAAATGTAGGGTCAGAGACCTGTTGCGCTCTGGTGTGTTGAAGGAGTATCAGAAGCCCTCCTGGTTTGATGTATATGCTGCATTCCCTCCAAAACGTGAACCTATCTACCAGAAACCAAAGCAAAGGTTTGGAAAAGCCCAAGATCCAGTTCAGGAGATTTTCTACCAGGAAGACATGATTCGGGCGTAAGTTCTACCTGCACTTCTACAAACAACAGTAGACACAAAAATCTGCTAGTGGGGGAGATAATAACTGTAGAGAGATCAAGACCCATTTTGGTCACACCTTTCATTGTATCTCAAAGCACCTTACAACTGTTGAAGATAATATAAGATAGTCATTGGTGATTTATGTACAACATGCACCCACAAAGAGCAACCTGATAACCAGGTAATTTAACCCTTTTCTAGTCTCCCACACACGTTCAATGCACAAAACATGGGATCAGAGAAAAAGGTAGAAAGTTAAGGTAGTCCACACAAAATAACCCCTCGCTGTGCACAGTTCGCTCTTATCATCCAATTTACATGTTTTGGTCTATTGTTCTGTACTCCTGCCCCTCCCTTTTTTCCCTTTTCACCTCTTGGCTGCCTTTTGCTCATAGCTTGAGGAAGGGCTCAAGCCCGAAATGTCAGTAAGATATCTTTATCTCCAGTGGACCTGCTGAGTCCCTCCAGCATTTCTGTGTATTGTTCGAACAGGTAATTCACTGCACTGAGTCTCAGTTCTACTTCTAAGGTTTTTAAAAGATTATTTTAATTGCAGGAAATTCTATGAGATGTATGGAAATGGGCCAAGAGCATTTGACCTTTCACGATCCAATTTTGTCTCCACGTGCCAAAGGTAAGAGAAACCTTTGTTTATTTTCCCACCTTGCCGAACCAGTGACATCACTGCACCTATTACAGTATCCAAATGCCCAATGAACAACCCGATGATTTAGCTATGAAGCAAGCCCATTTATTGTGTCACACTTGGGTCTCGCTTATTGTTCTGTGGGCAGGTAAAATGTGGCCAGGATAGACAGAGGCAAGATGTGGATCATTGTGTGTGGCTCAGTGGGTAGCACTGTTGTCTCTGAAGCAGAAGGTACTGGACTTGAATACATGGACCTGAGCACAAAGATCTTGGTTGACTCTTGAGTGCAGCACCAAGGGAATTTTTAAAAAAACCAAAATAAATTATTTATAAAAGGAAAACCAATCAAAATCTCTTCCCGCTCTTAGTTTTACATTTGCATCACTGTCCATTGTTACATTCATTTCTATTACACCATGACCAAGTTTATTGTCATCTGATTACACAAGTTCAACCCGACGAAACAGCATTCTCCGTGCAGACTCACAACCAGACATAACACACATACAGACAAACAATACATATTCAGGCCAAGTATTCATAGATAAAATAAATATAGTTTAATGAATAGTAGAGTCTCAGTGGGCTAGTGTGAGCAGTTCCTTTGGTCATTCAGTATTCTCACTGCCTGTGGGAAGAAGCTGTTTCTCAGCCTGGTGGTGCTGGCTCTGATCCTCCTGTATCTCTTTCCTGACGGGAGCAGCTGAAAGATGCTGTGTGCAGGGAGGAAGGTTTCGTTTAGGTGCTCCAGTTACCTTCCACCCTCTGAAACATACGGGTTTGTAGGTTAACTGGTGTGTTTGGGCAGTATAGGCCTGTTAAAATTAAAATGAGACCACAGCCTAATGTGGAATCTCATCTGGATGTAAAGGACAGTGCAGCACTGTTTCAATGAAAATGAGCTGTACGTGATGCTCTGGCATATCTGCATTACAACAAACATTGACAGTCCTTCGCTTTGGGACTTTCTGAGGTTACATTTAAATTTAGATGAACAGCAAGGTAACAGGCCCATGAGACGGTGCCATCCAAATACCCCAATTAACCTACAATCCTGTATGTTTTGAAAGGTGGGGGGGAAACTGGAACACCCAGAGAAAACCAAGGCAGACACGGGGAGAACGTACAAACTCCTTACAGTTGGCACTGGATTCGATTCCTGGTCCCGTTCGCTGGCACTGTAGTAGTGTTGCGCTAGCTGTGCTGTGGGTGTCATTGTCTATAGCCAAGTTGATGCACCGCCCTCTCCATTCACCTTAGAAACAATACAGACCAGCTATGGACTTGCATATTGACAAAGACATGAAGCAAGTGTGTTGAGAAACCTTGCTTCTTTCACCTTGTAGCTTTGTACAGCACTCATTCGGTGACCCATGATTGTCTGCTGGGACCAGAAATTCCTCCTCCTCCCCCACCCCCCAACTCTGAGTGTGAAGGTTTCCCATGTCATCAAAGTTTTGATAGTTTCCCATATCATCATTTTTTTGATGGTCTAGTTTGAGCTATCAAATTGATTGAAAGGGGCATCAAAAATGATTCTGCAATGCTGAAGGTGGGTCACTGCAGAGACATGGATGTTGTAGATACATCGAGAAAGTTTCCTGCCTGGGCAGTTGCATCACTGTCTGGTATGGTGGTGCCAATGCACAGGACAGGGAGGAAAAAATCCAGAGGAATGTTAACTCGGCCTGCAACATCAGGGACTCCAGCCTTCCCTCCAGCAAGGACATCGACAAGAGGTAGTGACAAGAAAGTGGTCTCTATCCTCAAGGACCCTCCCCCTACCACCCAGGCCATGCCCTCTTCACTCTGCTACCATCAGGAAGGAGGTATAGGAACCTGAAGACGAGCACCCAGCAGCACATGGACATTTTCTTCCCCTCTGCCGTCAAATTTCTGAAAAGAAAATGAACCACAGGCACTGCCTCACTTTCTCTTATTTCGGCACTAATTTATGTATTTTTAAATGTAATTTCGCAAGATTTGCACTTGTGACGCTGCTGTAAAACAACACATTTTGTGACATCTTCATGACAATTGATTCTGAAGGAATAAAATATGTAAAGGATGAGTTGATACCATCTCTATACAAGTTACTGGTTTGCAAAGTTGATGCACAAGTACATTTTTATATGCATTCTAGAAAGATACATTGTAGTTTTCAAAAGGAAGAACTTATCTAAAGAGCAAGAAATTGTGTGGCCTTGGGGAGATTGGGGGAGTGAGACTATCTGGATTGCTCTCACATAGATCCGGTACAGATTCGATGGACCTAATGGCCTCGACCTGCACTGCAACATTCTGTGATTCAGTGGTGGGGTAATCATTAACTCTGATCTTTGATTATTCATGCACAAAGTTTAAGTCATCGATAATTTGTTCTTCATCTTTGTTCTTCTGTCACAGCAGAAAACATTTGTTTCATTGAAAGTAATGTTTTTCCACATATAGAGCTTCAGTTTTGATGCTGAGGACGGGCAAGATTCCTGGTTTTGGGCTCGAAACTCTCACGTTGTGCAAACTGCTGTTTCTAGGTTTGTGGAGAAGTACCAGGATTTGGAGGCTCAAGGCGAAGCTGATGAAGAGAAACTCTTTGAGGGAACCAGCAGGGCGCTCCTGGCAGAGGGGATAATTTTGCGGAGGAAGGCAGGAAACCGGGTACGTACAGCGCCGGTGGTCTGCAGCAGTCCACTGATTTCCCCATGTCTATTCTACTACTCGTCACATCTTCAAAGAACTTAGGATGATTTTCCTTTTCATAACCCTAACCCAAGTACTCCTTTTTAAATTTAAATTTAAACATAATTACACCCAATTAGTCTACAACCCTGGTACACTTTTGAAGGGTGGGATGAAACCGGAGCAGCGGGAGAAAACCCACGCTGGCCCGGGGAGAACGTGCATACTCCTTGCAGACAGCGTCGGATTTGAACCCCAGTTGATGGTGTGTGCACTAATCCTCTTATTGCATTCGTCTTTATTGATATCATCAGTGATGGGAAAAATAATGCAAGCCCAGCAGGTTGATGGTTCCACGTTTCCTCTCCTTGCTCTTTTAAATATTGGGATCAAGTTCGCTACCCTCCAATGCTTAGAGACTGTTGTGATAATGAGCAATAACAATCACAGGTTTATTGTCATACACCAAGTACAAGGCACGTAGGTGCTGAAATTCTTTTTTTTGCACAAAAACAAACTCCAGTGGTATCGATTAAATTTTGTAGTACTTTTGAAGCGTAGTGATTAGTGCAATGCTGTTACAGCGCCAGCGACCTGGTTTCAAATCCAGTGTTGCCCGTAACACAGGTTACGTTCTTCCGGGTGTCTGTGTGGGTTTCCTCCCACCCTCCAAAATCTACGGGGTTGTAGGATCATTTGGGTGTAATTTGGCACTGCGCCTTTAAATGGCCAGAATTGGCTTCTGTCATGCTATAAATAAAATTTAAAAAGTGTTGATAATCACAGCATTCACAATTTTCAAGTAGTTTCTTTCAAAGTCCAAGGATTCAGATATTCATGTCTGTGGGATTTACCAGCTTTCAAGCTCACCAACCAAGTAAAAGTATTTAATTAATACTTAATGACTTCTGTCCCTTATTCTCTTTGCATCTTTGATTCTCCAAAATATTTGGAATATTTCCATGTGAAGAAAGACGCCAAATGATTGTTGAATGCTAAATTACTGATAGTTATGCCCTGACTTCTGATGGATGGTGCATCTGGGTTTCTCCAGCACTTTTGCGTACTGGATTGGAAAAGACTCTCCTTGTTTATCATCTGTAGGCATGAAACGGCAACTTGCCTTTGTAACCCTCTGTTGCCACGGTAATTGGTTCCATGACACTTCATGGACTAATTACCAGGCAGAATTTCACCTTGGGCCACGTCCAGAGTTATTGCGGCTGGAAAGTGGAGTGAGGCAGAGAACTTTAGGGAGGGAATTTCACAGGTGGGACCTTGGCAGTTAATGAGATAGCCACCGTGTGTGATGTACAATGTAAATCTGACCATTTGAGGAGGGCATAGATCTTTAAGGGTTCCAGGGTTTGGAGGAGATGATAGTCACATCAGTAATATTAGCAAGTCAATTAACATAAAGACGTATTTTCATCTAGTAGCAAGAATTGTCTGTGTGACCCTTCAAGCATTTTCTCCTGTTGTGTAAAATTAGAGCTGGTCTAATCTTGCCCTCTGACCTGTGCCTCTTAACCTTGAATCCCAGCTAGTCCAAAATTGTTCATTTCAACCTTGAGCACATTCAGTGGCTCTCTCTGGGGTAGAGAAATCCAAGGATCCACATAATTGAAAGAAGAACTACCCCTATCATTAGTGGGCAGTGACATTTTCTGAAACTCCAGTACTAGATTGCCTGACAAGGAAACAACCTCTCAGTAGTTCAATAAGATCATTTTGTTGTAAACTCCACTGAGTCCCTCCCCCACCCCACCTCCCAATCTGCTCAATTATTCCCTTTAAATCTCCATCCCAGGAATTGACAAGCAAACTTTCTCAGCCTACCTCCAAAGTAAGGTTTACTATAAAGTAAACCCTGGTTCCGTGGCCAGGACGGGCAGTGTGAATCATGGTGTGTGGCTCAGTGGAAAGCACTGTTGTCTCTGAAGCAGAAGGTACTGGGCTTTTCTACGTGGACCTAAGCACAAAGATCTCGGTTGACTCTTCAGTGCAGCACTGAAGGAATTTTTTAAAAAGCAGAAGTAAATTTTATTCACAATAAATTATTTACAAAAGGAAACCATTCAGTTTCTTCCAACCCTTAGTTTCGTATCCATACGTTCCCATCACTGAACATTGTTGGATTAATTTCTATTTACACCATTGCCACCACTTGGCTCCTTGTCACTTCTCCACCCCCACACACCCTTTGTTTGCAGGGGCTTCCCCTCAGTCTCAGCCCCTCAATGTCTGGTGACAGACTCTCTAGACTGTGGTCCTTCCCCACAGCGCCCTTGCATTGGCTGTGCCAAGCCTCAGTGCGCTCTCCGCATGTACCCCTGGAGCCTGCAATGGTGGGGTCCTGACAAAAAAATTTTTGGAGAAACTCTGTAGGTCAGATAGCATCCATGAGTAAAAATGCAGAATCAATACTTCAGGTGGTCTGTGGGTGATAAAGGGGGTTTTGAACTGCCTGATGTAGAGAATCACTAGGTATGACCTCCTGACTTGTGTAGCTCTATTATTTCTCCATCTCTTTTGGAAATCCAATGTATATATTACTGGTTTCCTGTTATCCAATCTGTTTATTGCATCTTCAAAGAGATTTGTCAAAAAATATTTCTCTTTCATAAAGCCACATTGACTCTGATTGATGTTCCAGTTCTCCCGCTACCACTTCCTCAGTAATGCATTTCCCAGCCTGTTTCTTTTCCAGATGCTCTTTCCTTTCTCTCAGTGAAGACACTGCAAACGTCAAATGCTTCATGCAAAGTTGAAAATTAGCCATGTGAAAATTTACTGTTGCTTCCCCCATCTCCATGCACCCTCTGTTGGCTGAAGGTGGTACTGAGAGGCAGAGAGAAGTGTGAACCGAGGTCCTCGACCAGCCATTCTTAAACTTTTTTCCCTACCCCAAAAATAACTCTGCTCAGTTTATGGGCCCCCTTCCCTGTGAAGTTGTTGTTTTGATTTCTTCCGTACTTCTCTCCTACCGACCATGTTAAAAAGAATTGCTTTGTGTGAGTTGAAAAGGCTTTGACAAATCTGCTGTGTCTCCCAGAGGGGGCCATAGGGCCCCTGTTGAGAATGACTGGTCGAGAGAAACAAAAAATACTGTAGAATCTTGAGCATACGAGGAGCTGTTGGTGAAACTCGGCAAGTCAGATGGCGTCCGCAGAGGGAAATGCTCAAATAAAGGGTCCCATCCTGAAACGTTGACAGCCCATTTCTACTCGTGGGGGCTGCCTGACCTGCTGAGTTCCTCCATCAGCTCGAAGTTTGAGCCGATTGTCTGCTGAGTAAGACGGGAATAACCTGTTCTGCTCTATGTGGTATGCAGCTGTCTGATCTCCATGAATTCTCCATCATTCATTTCTCATATTGCAAATTGTTAACCAGTTTGCTGAAGTATGATTCCTCTGGTCGAGTCTCTGACTCAGCCCTTCACATCCCTGTAGTCTCCTGCAAGTTCCCCTTCTTCCCCTGTATACTCAGTAGCCAAGCATTCAACTCCTGAGACTCAGAATGTCAACCTCTGAAAAATCAGAATCATAATTTATTATCATGAACATGTCACAAAATTTGTTGTTTTGCGGCAGCGTCACAGGTGAAAATATTGCTATAAATTACATTTTTAAAAAATTAGTGCAGAAGAAGAGAAAAAAGTGAGATAATGCCTGGTCAAATCAGAAATCTGATGGTGGAGGGGAAGAAGCTGTTTTGTACCACTGGGTGTTCATCTTCAGGCTCCTGTACCTCCTTCATGATGGTAGTAGTGAGAAGAGGGCCTGACCTGAGTGGTGAGGGTCCTTGATGATAGAAGCTGCTTTCTTGAGATACCACCTCTTTAATGGAGTGGAGACTAATGCCCATGTTTTTTTTTTTTTGTTTTTTTTTACGTTACACACTAGTTTATTGGGAAATACATTTGAAACACGATTGAAGGGATTGGTCTGAGAGGTGGCATGGACCCAATGTCAAAAGGAAACATGAAAATTCCAGATCTGATCTTATCATTATGTGATAAGTATAAAATTTTTTTTTTTTTAAATTTTTTTATTTTTCACACCATAAATCACATTAGCCATGATATACACTATTTCTTTTTCACACATATACAGTGACTTTTTCTCCCCCCCCCCCTTTGAGACTAATGCCCATGTTGGCGTTGGCTGAGTGCACAACTCTCTGGTCTTTTCCTGACCTGTGCATTGGCATCTCCGTACCAGACAGAATGCTGTCCATGGACACCTGCAGAAATTTGCTTCACTGAGCACCTTCCCTCTGCCACAGCTATGATGGCCAACCATTTAAATTCTGCACCCCACTACCCCGGCAACATGTTTGTCCATGGCCTCGTGCACTGCCAAACTGAGGGCTCCTGCAAATTGGAGGAGCAACACCTTATATTCCGTCTGGACACTCTCCAACCAGATAGCATTAACTTCATCTTTCTCTGGTTAGACTACTCCCTTTTCTTTCTCCTCACTTCCCCATCTCTCTGTCTTCTTTCCTCCAGCTCTCCATTCACAGAGCCATAGCCCCTCCCCATGTTTTCTCTTGTGCCCTCCCTCCCTTATCCACCTATTACCTCCTGCCTGTGGTCCTGTGCTCCTCCCTTTGCCTCTCACCCCCACCATTTTATTCAGCCACCTGCCTATGCTTTGCTTGTACCTCAACTCATGTTGTTTATGTATCTTTATCATTGCTACATAAAGAACGCTATGCTGAGTTTCTCCAGCATTTTTGTGTAAACTACAGTAATCGCATCTGCAGACTTTCTTGTTTAGCTTCAGTTCTTAGCCCGGGTGCAGATTTTGCGGAGTTTGCTCGTTCTCCCTTTGACCATGTGGCTTCCCGTGCCCCCTCCCCACCCCAGCAGGTGCTCCTGTTCCGTCTCATTTTCCAACATGGTTTGGCAGGTTAAATAGCCGCTGTATGTGTGGGTGAGCTGAGGGATCCTGGGGGATGTTGGGATAAAATGTAGGATCGGTGTAATTGGATGGATTACTGTTGGGATAGACCCGACGGGCCGAATGGCCTGTTCCCCATGCTGTGTGTGTCTCTGTGACTCTGTACCCTGCTGTGAACTTGCAGATTCCTTCAAAGAGTTTGCCAGGCGGGGTTCTCCAGGAGGCGGAGGCGCAGGGTCTGGTGTCGGACCTGAAGTCGCAAGAAGCGCCGAAGGATGGGCAAGAGGGATCAAGGGAGGAGACGACTCAGCCGTAGGTCTCTAGCCGACCTCAGCCCGGGATGAACAGTTTCCAATTGCATGTGGTGGACATGTCCCCTTCCAAGGGTTGACCTGAAGCGCCCCGCCAAGAAATTATCCCTTTGTGTTGCAGGACAGCTGAAGGGAGTCTCGGATTTTACTGAGACCTCCTGCGGATGTCTTCCTGAACTGTACTGCAGAAAGAAAACTCTTGAGGCAGAGGGGCGGTTGATGTTTCATCTGAAGAAAGGGGGAGGTCCATCTGAAACATTGATACTGGCTGCTGCCTAACCCACTCAGTTCCTTCACCCCCTTGTTTTTAGCTCCAGATCTGCAGTTTCTGAAATATAATCTATTTAGTAAAAATTAATCTTGCATTACTTTTATTTTAAATAATTGATGTTTGGAAAAAGATTGGTAAGGAGAGCTTTGGGCTCATTGATGTTCACGAATCAAGCTTTGAGTATGGGAGTGGGAATGTTGTGAAGGTGCGTGTGACATTAGTGAGGATGAATTTGGAGTGTTGTGTGCAGTTTTGGTCACCTAACTACAGGAATGATATCAATGAGATAGAAAGAGTGGAGAGAAGATTTACTGGAATGTTACCAGGACTTCAGGAAAAGGTTAAACAGATTAGGACTTTATTTCCTGGAGCGTAGAAGAATGGAGGGGAGATTAAATAGAGGTATTTAAAAATATGAGGGGATTAGACGGAGTAAATGTAGGTGGGCTTTTTACACTGAGGGTAGGTGAGGTACAAACCAGAGGACATGGGCTAAGGGTGAAAGGGGAAAAGTTTAGGGGGAACTTCTTCACTCAGAGAGTGTGGAACGAGGTTCCAGTTGAATGTGGGATCAATTTTAACTTTTAAGGAGAATTTGGACACTACATTGATGGGAGGGGTATGGAGAGCTATGGTCAGGGTGCAGGTCAGTGTGGCTAGGGAGAATAATAGTTGGGTACAAACTAGAAAGGCTGGTTTCTGCACTGCATTGTTCCATGGGTTAAAACTTCATTCCCTGGTGTGTAGAAGAATGAGGGGAGATTTGATAGAGGTTTACAAAATTATGATGGGTACAGATGGAAGCAGGCTTTTTCCCACTGAGGTTAGGTGAGATTTAAAAA
Organism: Narcine bancroftii; assembly: GCF_036971445.1. NCBI lineage: Eukaryota > Metazoa > Chordata > Chondrichthyes > Torpediniformes > Narcinidae > Narcine > Narcine bancroftii. The sequence continues at coordinate 6,905,554 of NC_091482.1, forward strand.
AAAACTAGAGGACATGGGTTAAGGGTGAAGGGGGGACTTCTTCACATAGAGAGTGGTGGGAGTATGGAACAAGCTGCTAGCTGAACTAGTGAATTTTAACATTTAAGTAAAATTTGGGTGGGAGGGGTATGGTGGGCTCTGGGCGGGACTAGAAGGGCTGAAATATTGTATGTTATTTGCCATTGCAGGAACAGAGCAGGCACTGGTGGAAGGTTTGGATGTAGGAGGGACTCTTGTGGTTGAGAGCCACTGTTCTCCAATTCCGACCTCACTGCACAATATTAGTCATGCTCTCTGCTGCCAACCGCCCCAGAATTCCGCCCCCCCGCCCCCCCGCATCCGGCCATAAAAAAGATTAAATAAAAGTAGAAAATGCTGGATCGTTAGAAGTAGAAATAAGTTATTCAGCCCATCGAGACTGCCCCACCATTTTTAATCATGAGCTGATCCATTCTCCCTCTCAGCCCCACTGCCCGGCCTTCTTCCCACAACCTTTGAAGCCCTGGCTAATCAAGAACCTATCAATCCCTGCCTTAAATGTACCCAATGACCACCGCCTGTGGCAACAAATTGGACAGATTCACCACCCTCTGGCTGAAGCAATTCCTCCGCGTCTCTGTTCGAAGTGGACACCCTTCATTGTTGAAGGACTCTTTGTTATTGCTTTGAGGTGGAATACCATCACCCATTGAGCCTCCAAACCTTCGTGGGTACAGACTTTCAAAACGTTAGCTGGCCCCAGGTAAATCCAGTTTGGTCTAAATTTACCATTTTCGGTACATACTCTGCTAATCTGTTTGCTAATAGTTTAGCTATTATCTTATAATCTGTGTTAAGTAAAGATATTGGTCTATATGACGCTGGTGAGAGTGGATCTTTCCCTTGCTTTAGTATTACTGTAATTATTGCTGTTTTACATGAATCTGGTAAGCTTTGTGTTTTATCAATCTGGTTGATTACTTCCAGGAGGGGCGGAATTAATAAGTCTTTAAATGTTTTGTAGAATTCTATTGGGAATCCATCCTCTCCTGGTGTCTTATTATTTGGTAATTTTTTTATTATCTCTTGTATTTCTACTATTCCAAATGGTTCTGTTAATTTATTTTGTTCCTCTATTTGTAGTTTTGGTAGTTCAATTTTAGTCAGAAATTCATCTATTTTCCCTTCTTTCCCTTCGTTTTCAGTTTTGTATAATTGTTCATAGAATTCTCTAAAGTTTTCATTAATCTCCGTTGGATTATATGTAATTTGTTTGTCTTTTTTCCTTGATGCCAATACCATTTTCTTAGCTTGTTCTGTCTTAAGCTGCCATGCTAGAATTTTGTGTGTTTTTTCCCCTAGTTCATAATATTTCTGTTTTGTCTTCATTATATTCTTCTCCACCTTATATGTTTGTAGTGTTTCATATTTTATTTTTTTATCCGCCAATTCTCTTCTTTTAGTTGTATCTTCCTTCATTACTAATTCTTTTTCTATATTTACTATTTCCCTTTCCAACTGCTCTGTTTCCTGATTATAGTCCTTCTTCATCTTGGTTACATAACTTATTATTTGCCCTCTAATGAATGCTTTCATTGCATCCCATAGTATAAACTTATCTTCCACTGATTCCGTATTTATTTCAAAATACATTTTAATTTGTTTTTCAATAAATTCTCTAAAATCCTGCCTTTTAAGTAACATGGGGTTTAATCTCCATCTATACATTCTTGGAGGGATGTCCTCTAACTTTACTGTCAATATTAAGGGTGAATGGTCCGATAGTATTCTAGCTTTATATTCTGTTTTTCTTACTCTATCCTGCATACGAGCTGATAACAAAAATAGGTCTATTCTTGAGTATGTTTTATGTCTAGCCGAGTAATATGAATATTCCTTTTCCTTTGGGTGTTGTTTCCTCCATATATCCAAAAGTTGCATTTCTTCCATCGATTTAATTATAAATTTGGTTACTTTGTTCTTTCTGTTAATTTTTTTCCCAGTTTTGTCCATATTTGAATCCAAATTCAGGTTGAAATCCCCTCCTATTAATATGTTCCCTTGCGTATCTGCTACCTTTAAAAAGATATCTTGCATAAACTTTTGATATTCTTCGTTAGGTGAATATACATTGAGTAGATTCCAAAACTCCGAATATATCTGACATTTTATCATTACATATCTCCCTGCTGGATCTATTATTTCCTCTTCTATTTTAAATGGCACATTTTTACTAATTAATATAGCTACTCCTCTTGCTTTTGAATTATACGATGCTGCTGTTACGTGTCCTACCCAATCTCTCTTCAATTTCTTGTGCTCCAATTCAGTTAAATGTGTTTCTTGCACAAATGCTATATCAATTTTTTCTTTTTTCAGTAAATTTAGCAGTTTCTTCCTTTTAATTTGGTTATGTATACCATTAATATTTAAAGTCATATAGTTCAACGTAGCCATTTTATACTTTGTTTATCTTCCCTTTCCGAGCTGTCCCCAGGTGAAGAAATCCTTTCCTGTGTTTGTTCTCTGTCACAGGCCAGCCTTGTCACCTGGGTCATCACAGTATTTTTTTTTTTAATTCAGCTGTTCAGCATCTACAGTATCCCCTATAATTGGCTAAATGTCTTCGATCAAACCACTCAGCGTATCTAGTGCGGCTGTGGACAGGAAGTGCGGGAGCAGTTTTTTAAAAAGTTGGGGATGTTTCCATATTTAATTTCTGCTGGGTTTGAGGTGTTTTCACGATTGATGTTCTCTGGCGGAGTCGGGTACTCTAATTTGAATTGCAATGTTCAAAGGACACTTGAGTGGATATGCTGTATACAGTCGATGCAAAGGATTTAGAAGGATCTGGATAAAATGCGACTGGACCAGAATGGCAACGTGGTCAGCACAGATGAGTTGGGCCAAAGTGACTCTGTGAATCTAATTCTGAAAAGAATTGCACAATGTTTAGTTTCTAAAATGCACTAAATTGAAATCGATGTTGATAACTCGTTCAATTACGCTCTGTTAAAACATGCATTGTCTACTTGGCCCTCCCTGTCACAGCACTGGCCAGTCGAGTTCATGTACAGTGGTCCTATATGAGCTATTCTCAACCTTTTTTCCATTCTGACCTCTCTAGGATTCTGCTCAGTTTATGGGCCTCTACCTTGTGAAACAGATTTTGGTTTCGTCTGTACCTATTACATAAAAATAATTTAAAAAAATTTTTTGTTATGTGAGGTGAAAGGAAAACAGTGTTTTTATTTGTAAAACCCAGGATTCTGTTGACACTGTGATTAAGTGAGAAAACACACAAACGCTGGAGAAACTCAGCAGGTCCAACAGCGCCTTTATGTAACAAAGGTAAAGATACGTCATCAATGTTTCAGGGCTTGAGCCCTTCATCAAGGTGAGCCTGAAACGTTGGAGATGTATTTTTACATGAAGGCACTGTTTGACCTGCTGAATTTCTCCAGCATTTGTGTGTTTTCTCACCATTTTTACTTGAATGGGTTGTGGCCCCCATTGAGAATGGCTGGTCCAGGTGATGATCAGAGGAGCCGTGGGCAACGTTGTTAAAGCAAATTGAATTGCAATTCGAAACGTTTGAGTTTTGCCATTCAATAAGATCAGGGCTGATCTGGCCTTGGGCTCAGCTCCATTGACCTGCCTTTTCCCTGTAACCCTTAATTTCCCCCACATTGCAAAAATACACCTGATTTTTTAATCAATGTGGCACCTTCCACTGCTTCTCTGGGCAGAGAGTTCCACAGGTTCACCACTCTGTGTAAATAAGTTCCTCCTCCTTTCCATCCTAAACCTACTCCTTCAAATCTTGAGGCTGTGTCCCCTAGTTCTAGAAGAGAAATGGAGTCAACATTTCAGATTGGAGACCCATGGAACTGGTGGAAGATAGATCTTTGTAGGAGTCTGGGGGGTGAGGGGTGGGGGGGGGGGGGGAGATTGATCTTTGTGAGGTTTACAGCTTGGATAAACTAAGTGATCACATTTCTTTCCTGGGAAGGGATGTCTAAAATCAGTGAGCAGAAATGAAAATTGTAGAAATGTAGACATCCGGCACAGTAAAAGGCCCTTCCAGCCCACAAGCCCATGCTGCCCATTTATACCCAATTAACTTACAACCCCTGTACATTTTTGAAGGGTGGGAGTAAACCCACACAGACATGGGGAAGAACGTACAAACTCCTTACAGCACTGGATTTGAACCCGGGTCGCTGGCGTTGTGACAGCGTGGCGCTGCGGCAGCATGGCGCTGTGGCAGCGTGGCGCTAACTGCTACACTAACCGTGCTGTCCCACATATACAGATAATGTACAGATGCAGCAAAATTCTTGCTGCAAACATAACATACCGATGACAACAACAGATTTGAGGGTGGGGCGAAAGATTTAAATGGGATCTTTTCTACACACGGGGCGGTGGAACGAACTGCCAGATGAAATGGTAGAGGTGGGGACATTTACAATATTTAAAAGATATTTGGACGTATTCATGGATGGGAAAGGTGTAGAGAGGTATGGGCCAAGCACAGGCAAATATGGACTGGCTCAGAAGAGTAACATGGTCAGCACAAAGGAGATGGACTGAAGAGCCTCTGTGTCTGCACTCGTAACTATGGCCGACTGACTGTTCAGATGCAAGGTCTCCAAATGAAATGATAGATGGAGTCGCTTAACACAGATCTGTTGAGTACTTCCAGTAATTCCCAATTTTAAGTCAAGTTTATTGTCATCTGATTGCACAAGTACAACCTGACGAAACTGTTTTCTCCGATTCTCAGTGCAAAAAAAAGCAGATATAGCACACATACGAACAATACATCTGCAGGACAAGTATTCATAGATGGTAATAAATAAATATCGTTTAGTGAATATGAGAGTCTCGGATGGTTAGTGTGAGCAGCTCCTTTGGTCGTTCAGCATTCTCACTGCCCATGGGAAGAAGCTGTTGTGGTACTGGCTCTGATCCTCCTGTATCTCTCCCCCGGAGCAGCTGAAAGATGCTGTGTGCAGAGTGGAAGGGGTCCTCGATGATTTTGCGCACCCTCTTCAGACAACTATTCCAGTAGATCACGTCGAGGGGGGGGGGAGATCCTCTCTGCTGCTCTGATGGTCCTGTGGATTAACCTCCGATCCATTTCTCTGCAGTAACTACACCACTGTGATGTAGCCGGGCCAGGATGCTCTCATTAGAACTCCTGTAGAAGGTTGACATGATAGTGGCCGGTAGTCACACCTGCTTCAGTCTTTGCAGGAAGTGCAGCCTTCCTTACAAATGAGGAGCTGTTGCATGTCCTCAATAGGTTACTAGTTAAGTGAACTCCACTTTCTCCATACAGAGTCGTTAATGTGTAGTGGAAGGTGGTTGTTCCTGGTCCTCCTGAAGTCCACGATCATCTTCGTTTTTTTCCCCCACTCAGGTTGTTACTCTTGCTCCATAACCACGAGATTCTCCACCTCCTCTTCAGTGCAACTCATCATTATTGCTGATGAAGCTAACTACTGATGTGTTGTCTGCAAACTTGACACTGTTGGAGCTGGATCTGGCAGTCAGCACACAGGCACGAGGTGTGCTAGTGCTCAACGACTTTCTACTACTAACTTGGACAGACTGCGGTGTTTCCCTTAGGAAGTCCAGAATCCGGTGACAGAGAGGGGTGTTGCATCCCGGCGAGGATAGTTTCTCTACCAGCCTCTGGAAAATGATTGTCTTAAACGCCAAGCTGAAGTCAATGAATAGCAGCCTGCCATCATTGTTCTCCATATGGGTCAGGACAGAGTGAAAGGTCAAGGCTGTGGCATCGTCTGTGGAACTGTTACAGCCTTGAAACAGGCCACAAGGTCAGTAGCATCTGTGGGGAGTTGATTAAGATATGGAGAGAATGAAAGAAATAGGGTTAAGGTGGGCAGTTGGTGTGGACTCGGTGAACCAAGGGTCCTATTTCCGAGCTCTCTGTCTCCATAACTCCGTCCTATGGCTCGAAATTTCCAAGGTGCGGTGGCCAGATTTGAACTTGTGTGACTGGATCAAAGGAACAGGGGAGGGCCCCCAGCTGAGTCGATCCAACAGCGAGCTGACATGGACTCGATGGGCTGAATGGCCTCTTGCGTTGTTGCTCCCCTCCCCTTGGGGAAGCACAGACCCAGAAGTCTCAGGTGTCCTGCTGGGGTCAGGGGTTAGCCACTTTGACTGTTGTAGTCGCCTCTCCCAACAGTTCCTTGAGACAGTGCCACACACCTGCCATCTATTCATGCTGCACTTTGTTGCACAAAATAAAAAAAAACAAGCCAACAGAATAAATTTTCATTATTCATTCGAAGGAAAGAGAATAAAATAACCTGGTAATTACGGCATATCAGTGGAAATACAATTTTCTTAAATTTCCACTGAGATTTCTCTGCCTGAGTGTAGGTCAGGCTTGAGAGGCTTAACATTTCAAGCAAACTGACTGAAGAGTACTTTTAATGAAGTGACACAAAGGTTTAATCTCGAGAAAAATCCATGTTCAGAGATGCAAATCCCTTGTCAAAGTTGCCTATTTCTGGGCTGCAGGGACACAGTCCTTGGATTGCCCAGCAGGTGGCACCGGTTCCCAGCTTTCAACCCTCCCATTCTGTGGACTTGAAGCCAAGGAACTTTCTATCAACATCCTACATTAGAGAAATTTTTTAAAGTAAAACTCAGCTGCTCTGACATTGAAAGAGGGACTGCACGTCACCCTGGGAGCAGAATGTTTGTGTTGATGGTTAGAAGAAGAGGGAGTGTAGATAAATTGTCCAGTGCCAGATTTTTTTTACCTCTTAAATGGAGATTGTGGTGTATTCAGATTTCAGTACATACATATCACGTACAACCCTGAGGTCCTTTTTCCTGCGGATGAGGCAGAATTATCACTTATTGGTAGTGCAAAAAAAACTGTACACATGTAAACAAACTGCAATACAGAGAGAAAAATCAAAAAGTGCACAAGTAAAAGTCCTTAAATGAGTCCCTGATTGAACTTGTTGTTGAAGAGTCTGATGGTGGAGGGGGAGCAGCTGTTCCCAAACCTGGTGGTGTGAGTCTTGTGGCACCTACACCTCTTTCGGCACAGTTGGCGTAGCGGTTAGCACCACGCTTTTATAGCACCACGCTTTTATAGCACCAGCGATCAATACTGGGGTTCGAATCCCGCGCTGTCTGTAAGGAGTTTATACGTTCTCCCCGTGTCTGCGTGGGTTTTCCCCGGGAGCTCCGGTTTCATCCCACTGTTTAAAACAGTACTGGGGTGTCGGTCAATGGAGTGTAATTGGGTGGCACGGGCTCGTGGGCTGAAATAGCAAGTTACCGTGCTGTGTGTCTAAATTTAAACTTAAAAATTTCCTGCTGGTAGCAGCGAGCAGAGCGTGTGCTGGGTGGTGTAGATCCTGCTGCTCTCTGACGGCAGCGTTCCCTGTAGATGTTCTCGATGGTGGGGTGGGTTTTGGCTGTGATGTCCTGGGCTGTGTTTACTCCCTTTTCCAGGGCTTTCTGCTCGGGTACTGGTGTCCCCGTACCAGTCCGTGATGCAGCAGGATATCACACTTTCCACCACACGTCTGTAGAAATTCGCCAGGGTTTCCACTGTAATACCAATTCTCGGCAAACTCCTGAGGAAGTAGAGGTGCTGATGAGTTTCTTCTTGGGTCCAGGAAAAGATCCTCCTAGATAGTGACTCCCAGGAACTTGAATTTGCTCCCCCTCTCCCCCTCCGATCCCCCAATGATCACTGAATCGTACACCCCTGGTTTTCCCTTCCCTGAAGTCCATAATCAGCTCCTTGGTTTTGGTGACATTGAGTGCCAGGTTGTTGTTGATTCCCCATTCAGGCAAGTTTTCAATCTCCCTCCTGTGTGCTGACTCATTGCCCCTCTCCTCTGCTTTTTCTTCTCACAGGTTGGGCAGGGGTGGTCTCCCTTTTGTCTGTTGCCTTGTACCAAACCTCCGCTTCCCTGGAGTCTCTAACATCTTGTGGCTGCTGCCAAACATAGGCACTGACATCGTGGGTGCAGACCCCATGGTCGCAGGATTTTAATAAAACCACCACCCTTTAATAGTTAGAAGGGAATTCATGGGCTCGTGCAAGGAAGAATGAGTTGCAGGGAACTGATTTGAGCCTGTCTGGACTCATTGGGTTAAATGGCTTGTTTGTAATGAGTACAAGAACCTTTAGTCCATTAACTGACTGTTGGTTACTGTGAGATAACTGCAAACGAACCACATAAAAAGCCGGAAGGTCCAACCCAGGTGTGGCTTTGAGTCATAATTAATGTTACCCCCAACCCTAATGTGGACTCCACAGTTCTAATCCTACACACTCCATAATCCCATGCATGAATCTGGCCGAAGATTTTCTTCCATAGAGGGAGCGGTCAGCCCCTCTGTCCTGCAACACCATTCAGTACGATCGTGTGACTTCCGTCCCTTATTGTTGCTCTCTCTCCATACCCCTGAATCCCTTCCAACCACGAGGGCAACATCCATCTCCCTTCTGAATCTGCCCAATGAATCAGTCTACAGCAGGGACTTCCACAGATTCACAGCTCTCTGAGCAAAGAGGTTTCTGCTCATTTCAGCCTTGAATGGCTTCATCCTTGATCTTCAACTGTGTCCCATTGAACCCAACATCAGGAATTGTCCTTCCTGGTCTATCCTGTCTAGTCCTGTTAGAATTTTATCCATCTCTATGAGATCCTTTAATTCTTCCAAATTCCACTGAGGTTAACCCAAAGTCTATTCTGTCTTAATTATCTATTTTAAAAAAATTTATTGTCTCTTTTTAATTAAATTATTTTATTGTCGTTGGGCGACATGGTTGGTGATGCGGTTAGAGCAACACTGGTATAGCGTCGGCAATCAGATGCTCTCTGTGAGGAGTTTGTACGTACTTCCTCTGTCTGCGTGGGTTCCTCTAAGTGCTCTGGTTTCCTCCCACAGTTCAAAATGTACCGGGGGGTTATAAGTTAATTGGGTGTAATTAGGCGGCACGGGCTCGTGGGCCGAAATGGCCTGTTACCGTGCTCTATGTCTTCGTTTAAAATTCATACATCGGGGAATGTGTATCATTGTAAAACAGTAACTCAATGGGCTGAAGGGCCTGTTTCCATGCTGTATGACTGGCTCCCTGCCGAGCGAGTTTTACCGTGAGGATATGAGACCAACAGGCCTTTACCTCTGGGGATGGCATGGACCCAATCGGCCAAACGGCTTCATGGTTTCAGAGGCTGATGCATTACACCAGGCACCATGAAGAGGTGTGCGTACCAGTACGTGCCGGGGCAGGTGATCGGAGACTGGGCAACATGGTTAACATAGCGGTAAACGCAGCGCCAGTGACCTGGGTTCGGATTCAGTCTCCCCATGACCTGCATGGGTTTTGTCTGGGTGCTCTGGTTTCCTCCCACCCTTCAGAAACATTCTGAAAGGGCCTGGGAGTCGATAGGTTAACTGGTTGTGCAGGTGTAATTGACGTGGGCTAGAAGGGCCTGTCACCGTGCTGATTCTAAATTAAATTTAAAAACTGAAGTGGTTCCCCAAATAGTGGGCCAGGTTCCAGGAATGATAGAGCCTGCTGGTGGATCATGGAACCAGGCTCTTCCACTCATCGGAGTTGGAAGCCAAAGGAAGCTGACTCTCCCAAAGGTGAAACCTCGTGACTTGAATCATGGCAACATGGGGCAAGACCCAGGGTTAGGAGATCATTCATTTGAACAAGGGTCGCCCTCTCCAACGAGCCCTGCCTTCGTGCGCCCTGTTTCTCTGGTGTCAGTTCAACTTCTCTGTGGGCCGGGGAACTGCCCCGTGCTGTTGTCTGCTTCTGGCATCTTCGCTGAGACATTTGTAGGGATAGTTCTCCAGTCTATAGCGAGTTGGCAGATTCCAGCCAAAGGAATCCTGGTGGCAGGCTTGTCAGATAGAGGGGAGGGTAAATCATGCATTGTTTAACTTGTGATCCAGAGATTCATGTGAATCCATGTTTACTATTGTGTTTGTGCTTGTGTATTCACTCACCTGGGTGTGTGTGGGTGTGTGGGTGTGGGTGTGTGTCTCGCGCTTGTGTGCACTAGCTTGTTTGTCTGTCAGGTGCATAATGATCCACATCTTACAACTCACACTGGACACCCAGCTCACGCTCTGTTCTTGCTGCTGCCGTCGGGAAAGAGGAGTAGGTTTCACAAGACTCGCACCACCAGGTTCAGGAACAGCTGTTCCCCCTCCACCATCAGACTCCTCAATCAGGGACTCATTTATGGACTCTTACTTGTTGCACTTTATTGATTTTCTTTTAGTTCTCTCTCTATTGCACTGTCAGTTTGTTTACATTTCTTTATTTGTTTACATGTGTCCATTGAGCAGTTTTTTTTCCTGTGTCGCCCACAGGAAAAAGGATCTCAGGGTTGCACGCGGTGTCATGTAAATACTCTGACAATAAATCTGCACCTAACTCACGATTGTGAATTCTTCTGCATTAACTCCTTCTCAAATTTCTCATCTCAAGAAATTTCAACAAATCACCACCGACAGATAATCCTTTTATGAAACTATGGGTCTCCAAAGCTCATCAGTCACGACAGGTTTTAGGGAAATAAATTGATTCATATTCATCCAACAGGAAGAGCTTAATTAAACAAGGCACTAAACATCACTCTTTACCCAAATCCCCTAAGGATGAAATATTCAAAGGGTGGTTAGAAATCAAGTACTGCATTAAACACCTTATTCTTTATATTAATGAGACTGCCTTCACTGTCGGAGGGTCCTTTCAAACATAAATCAAACAGAAAGAATTATTCTCCCTCTTGTTTTTGGTCAATTTATTCCATGCCTTTTATTCAGATGCCTGCTGATGCAGTTATCAGGGGGAGTAATACTTGGGCCATGGTATCTGTCTGTGATGAGAGAGAGGTTTGAGTGGACAAACATGTTAACACCAGAGCAATTGCTGATCAGAATCTATTGTCATGAACGAGTCGTGAAATTCGTTGTGATGCGGCAGCGTCACAGAGCAAATATTCCTATAAAACAACTTACAACAATAAATTTTTAAAAAGTGCACGAAAAGGCAACGTCTTTGGTTCATTGATTATTCAGGAACAAATAACACTGGACAACTATACTTTTTTAAAAAGATTTGCTTCCTGAAAACAAATGGGGGATTATGATAGACAACTTCAAGCTGAACACAAAGACAATTCCAGATTTGTTGTATCACGAAGGAAGTTGGAGAAACATCAAATGAGCTTTTATTGCATTTGGCCTGTTTAATCACATAACTGGGTCCTTGCATTAGTTCAACTGACCTAAAAATGCTTTCCCGCTGATTTTTGTTTGCACTCAGCATCTGATGCCTCTCATGTCAGAGCCCAGCAATAGTCGGCCGGCATAGATGGATTCCAGTTGCCCTGATACTACTTTTCCACGGCCGTAAGGTCCTGGGGAAACCATTCACCGTGTTCGTCACTGATGGCACCGAGATCAGCCGGGAAGAAGTCCCAAGTGCGAATGCAGAAAATGGATTTTGAATGAAATGTTTCACTTCATGGTTTTGTCTGCTTGAAGTAGACTTAAAATATGACAGGAAATCACAAAAATAGGTTATATTTAAAAACCGTCTGTTCAGGAAGGGAAATCTTCATTGTCCAGTGTAATGGCCATCCTTGCAGACAATCCAGCCTCTCACAGTCTCTCACACAGCTGCTTGTTTTTAACATGTTGCTTCCTGATGGAGTCAACTGACTTGAATCACGCACAGGCTAGAAACATTGGCATGAAGGGTTAATGTGGTCAGCAGAGATTGGCCAATGTGGGGTGGTCACCTTGTGCATTCAGAGACGTGGGATACCATCCACTTAATTCATAGCGATGGTGAGGGGGCTGACAGCAATGGGTGAAAGGCAGCCTCCGATCCTGACAGCCAATGCTCCAAAGGGAGAGGCATATCTCATGGCACGGGCTTGTCCATTTAAGATTGAGTGAAGGAGAAGTTTCTCCTCCGTGGACAAGTTCTCTATTCCCAAGGAGCTGCTGAGGTAGGCCCAATCAGGGGGATTAGGGGAGATGGATGTTCAGGGGGAGAGGTATTAAGTCAACTCTCTGTGGTGGATCCGAAGGCGAGGGGCACAGCACGATAACAGGTAACCCTGGGTCTCGTTTACTTTAATCCTACCCTAATTCTATTTTGTTCTCATTCTGAGTACCTCCCCCTCCCCCCAGATTCTACCACTAACCTGCACTGAGGGGGCAGTTTACCAACCCATCTGTGTGCTTTTTGGAAGGTGGGGAAGAAACCAGAGAACCTGGAGGAAGCTGACAGTCACCGCGAGGACTTGCAAACTCCACAAAGTCAGCATCCTATTCTCAGAAGGGATTACTTGAAGTCGTATGTGAGTGGAAAAAAGAAGGTTGAGAGCCACTGGTTTAAAGGGACATCATGATTAGTGCAGATGCAATGGGCTGAAGGGCCATTTACAGCACGGTAGAAGCCAATTCCACCCATTTAAACCCGTGCCCCCCCAATTACACCCAATTGACCTACAACCCCCAGTACATTTTGAAAAATGAGAGGAAACCCACACGGATACGGGGAGTAGGTACAAACTCCTTACCGACAGAGCCAGATTTGAACCCGGTACGCCGACCAAACTGCTGTTCTGCGTACTTGTGACAGCGCAGTGCCCTCTGTGTATGAAACTGAAGATAACACACTGCACCTCCACCTTGTGTAACAAGTGTGACCACCACACAAGACTGATCACAGCCCCAGGGGAAACATCAAGAGTGCTATAACAATGCACCCTGACTGCATCTCACCCAGAAACCCCGTCTCCAGCCTGCACCCCACTGAACAAATCCGCCAGCTATTAACAGAATCTGTGACTGCATAAAATATTAGATTACTGCTGTGATTTCAAAGCACTAATTCAGTATTCAGATGACAGTTCCGTCAAGATTTTTTTAATTCTTTCTAGCTTGCGGTGGGTAATGTAATTTAAACCCAGAATTAGATTGCGGCTTTGAAATGGGTCCCAAGTATCCATTATCATTGCGTGCAGGGAGGCTATTGTAATGGTGTGCGCACCCAGTGCACGGTTTAATGGATCAGCGCGACGCTGCCAGTCGAGAGCTTCAGTGTGAGAACGAGATGGAATCAGCTGCTCTGTGCTTTTTATCAATCAACTCGAATAAGTGACAGGGCGCTGCGCAGAAATTGGCAGTTAGTAATTAGAGATTAGTCATGGGCACAACTAACCCAGATACAAGCTATTAACATTTCCAAATACCAGGTTTCAGCTGCAGCTGTACATTATCTCCATTTATTACCATTGCTGCCTTTGTTACAGATATGAACCTGCATTTGTTTTGGTTAAGTACAAAATAGCAAAGCACAGCCCTGATTTAAAAGCAGCGTTCAACTTTCCCATGGGAGTTACTATTTAAGTGACAAAATTAAGGATGAAAAATGAAAAGCTGCTCAAGTTTATCATAATTCATGTTACCTGTTTATTTTGCAAACTGAGAACAGATGGTGTGACTTTTGCTTTTGACATAAAACAGAGCTCTTAACCCACTGTTTACAGCAATCTGAAGAATTAAAGGCATTTTCTGTCTTCAGCAGAATGTTTCACTGTCAGTGGCCACCACTGAAGCATTCCTTCAGTGTTGCCGTGTTAGACCTGGTCTTCGCTCCCAAGTCTCTGGAGTGCGACTCAAGTCAAGCCAAGTTTATTGTCATCTGAGTGTACAAGTACAACCTGATAAAACGGGGTTCTCTGGTCCTCGGTGCTAAACGTGCAGACACACAACCAGACATAACACACATACAGACAAATAATACATATGCAGGACAAGAATTATATCTATAAGATATTGTTTTGTACATATGAGAGTCTCAGATGGTTAATGTGAGCACTTCCTTTGGTCGTTTAGCATTCTTACTGTCCGTGGGAAGAAGCTGTTCCTCAGCCTGGTGGTGCTGGCTCTAATCCTCCTGTATCTCTTTCCTGACGTGAGCAGCTGAAAGATGTGTGTAGGGTGGAAGGAGTCCTCAATGATTTTACATGCCCTCTTCAGACAGGTCCACCCCACTATCCTCTGACTCGGAGACGAGAGGCTTTCCATGTCAGACAGCATCATGTCAAAGCTGCAGATATACCATTTGCTTTTTGAGCAGCCCAATTCACCAATTGCATGTTCCTCACTGAATCCCCTGCTGCGTCTGAGGTAGCAAGCCTTGGTTCACTGGGGAACAGTGGGGATCGTAGGTTCCAACCCCACTCTCGAGACCTAAGCCTCAACTCCAATGGCAGGATTTCTCAGCCTTTGGTCTGCAGTGGTCCGCGGAGAGGCGGGGAAGACCATCACTGACGGCGAGCCTGCATGTGCTCTTGGAATCTGGAGCTCGTGGGAAACCAGGTTGCTAATTTGACCATGCAAAGAAAATAAGTTCTAAAAAAATGCCCCCCTTCTCCCCTAACAGGATAAAGATTCCATGGTGGTCTGGGGAGGTGCTCATGCTTCCCCCCACAGGGTCGTTGTAGGTGGTCCGCAGTAAGTAAAATAATACTTATACAAGGTAAATTGTAGAGCACTAAGGAGTGAGGTAGAACAGAGGGATCTGGGAACACAGGTACAGAATTCCCTGAAAGTGACATCACAGGTAAATAGAGCTTTTGGCACATTGACCTTCATAAATTGAAGTATTGAGTACAGGATCGGGATATTATGGTGAAGTTCTATAAAACATTGGTGAGGCTCAATTTGGAGTATTGCGTGCAGTTCTGGTCACCTAACTGCAGGAGAGCTATCAATAAGATTGAAGTAAAAACACAAAATGCTGGAGAAACTCAGCAGGTCAAACAGTGGTCCCCATAAAGACCATGTTAACCTGCTGAGTTTCTCCAGCATTTTGTGTTTTTACTTCAACCACAAGGTCCACAGATTTTCGTGATTCACTTTTGAATAAAATAGAAAAATTTACTAGGATGTTGCTGGGACTTCAGCAACTGAGTTACAGAGACAGGTTAAACAGGTTAGGACTTTATTCCCTGGTGCATAGGGGAGATTTGATAGAGGTATTTAAAATTATGAGGGGGATCGACAACATAGATGTAGGTACGACCCTCTGTAATAAGGTTACCCCTTAGGTTCCATTGAATCTCTCCCCATCACTTTTAACTAATGTCATCTGTGTACTGATGACCTTACTCTGTTTAAAAGACTCTATATCCATCTAATGACTTTGTAATGTTATGGGGAAAGCATCTAAACCCTCACTGAACTCACAGGGTAATTGGGATGATTGTGGGTGGGTAGCAGTGAATTTGCTATTCAGCTCACCCCAGTGTTATCCTGTTGGATCTTCACTCATGTCGGGAATTCACTGAACTAGAGACCTATTGTGGAGAGTTAGGAGGCCCAACGGCGACTCCACTTCCTAGAAGACTAAAGCGGGCAAGGCTACTGGCCATGGTTTTATCAACCTTCTGCAGGACCTCTATCCTGGCCGGCTGCATCACAGTGTGGGTACGGTGGCTCTTGAAAAATGGATCAGAGATCAATCCTCAGGACCATAAGAGTGGCAGAGAGGATCACTGGAGTCTTCTACCCTCTCCCCACCCATCGATGTGATCTACCGGGATCGTTGTCTGAAGAGGGCCTGCAAAATCATTGAGGACCCCTTCCACTCTGCACTCAGCATCTTTCAGCTGCTCCCATTGGGGAAACGATACGGGAGTATCAGAGCCAACACCACCAGGTCGAGGAACAGCTTCTTCCCAAGGGCTGCGAGAATGCAGAACGATCAAAGGGACTGCTTCCATTAACCATCTGAGACTCTCCTATTCATGAAAAACTATTTATTTATATGTATTGATGAATTCATGTCCTGCATATATATTGGTTGTATGCGTGTAATGTCTGGTTGTGTGTCTGCATGTTTTGCACCGAGGATCGGAGAATGGTGTTTTGTTGGGAGGTACTTGTACAATCAAATAAAACTTGATTCATATCCTCGGGTATTTCCTGACCTCCAAATGCACAAGGGCTACTTTGTGGTTCTGGATCCCATTGCTGTACTCAGTTTGGCTGGAAGCCAACTGATGAGAAAGTAATGCCCCCAGATGTGGGTTTGTCAGTTCATTTCCCCCTGTAAATCGCCTTTCAGTGTGTGGATGAGTTATCGGTTCAATGCCCATTGTAAATTGTCCACTCTCACTGTCTGGGTGAGTGATGGAATCTGAGGGAAATTGATGGAAATGTGAGAAGAACTGGTGTAAATGGGTGTGTGTTGGTTAGTACATTCCTAATGGGATGAAGGGCCTCTTTCTGTACTGTATGGCTGGATCTATCATTCTGTCATTCTATCATTTGGCACGGATAGCGTAGCAGTTAGCGCGATGTGTTTACAGCGCCAGCAATTGGAACCGGGGTTCGAATCTAACACTGTCCGTAAGGAGTTTGTATGTTCTCCCCGCGTCTGCGTGGGTTTTCCCCGGGGGCTTCGGTTTCCCCCCACCATTGTAAATGTACCGGTGGTGTAGATTAATTGGGTGGCACAGACGTGGGCCTGTTATTGTACTGTATGTGTAAATTTAAAATAACTTTTAACATTTAAATGTGACTGAGGGGGTGCAAATGCCGAATTTGAAGTGAAAATGCAAACTGACAAAAGTTCTGAAGTTTGATCAAGGTTCTACCCTCACAAGCTACCATCCCTTCCACATCTTCCTTCCCACTCCAAGGATCTGGAGAACACATTCCTCCCAATCCCACACTCAACTTTCTGACACCCTTCTGCCTCAATCTCGCTAACCAGGCCCCAGCGCAGAACTGAAATGGCCCTTAACAATGTGGCAAACTGTGCCCTATGTTGCTGTGCCCTCTGAAGGCAATACCTCCTCTCCTCTCATTGTCTCTGAGAAGTCTGGGACGATGCTCATTAGCATTTAGATGGATGAGGGGTGATTTTTTACTGAGACATAAAATTATGAAGGAATAGATTAGATTGAAGCTGGGAGATGGGGGATGTTAATCTCGTCTCACTGGTAGATGAGGCATCAAGTAGGGGACAGAGCCTCAAAATTCAGGGGAGTAGATTTGACAGAGATAAGGAAGAACTGCTTCTCTCGGAGAGCTGCGAATCTATGGAATTCTCTGTCCAAAGAATCAGTGGAGACTGCATGTGAGTTGAGCTGAGTCCATGGCCAGATTAAGTCAAGTTTATTTTCATCCAATTGTACAAGTAGAACCAGACATAACACACGTCCAGGCAAGCAGTATATATGTAAAAATAAATATGTTTCGTAAATAGAAAGTCTCAGAGTTTAGTATCAGCAGTTTATGATCTTATGACCTTGTTGCAGCGGACAGAGCAAAGGTGCTCAACGAAGCGTCTGCGTCCCCCATATTGAGGAGCCAGATAAGGAAGGGACAGTGGACAGAAGGGAAAGTGGAGGGGGAGAGGGTGTTAAGTCTGCCGAACTACTGGAGGGGCTCAGCTTGTCAGGCAGCCTCCGTGGGGAGAAATGTTCAGTCAGCGTCTCGGGCTGTGAATGTGATCCTGGAGGGCAGGAGGTGAGAGAGGAGGCATACCTTGAGAATTCAGTGGAGCAGTACAACAGAAGAAGTTCAGATACTGGGAAAGAACCCAGAACACTGTTGCGTGTGATCAAGTCCAGGCACAGACTAAACAAACAAAGGGTGATTTTTTTTAAATGCTTGGGGAAATAGTAAAGGGGTAGACACAAAACAACACTCGATACTTCAAACAATGTAAGTAGTCACATCAGGCACCGTGAACACCAATACCAGTGGCTGCTTACGCACACGGCAACTAGCACACTCTTACTACACAGGGATTTCAACACGTACTCTCAGTTCCTTGTTCCACCGGGTATGGCTCAATGCTAAGTATTCCCACACAATACCACGGTCCCACTCTCAGTGTAATGCACACCTTATCAACAACTCCTCCAGCGATGTCCACAGTTCATGACCTGCCATAGTGACCAGTGTTCATAGTCAGGACCAAGGAGCAAAGAGAATGAGTTGCAGCACGTGGTGGGCTTTTAAAGTACATTAAACTGGAGGGTCCAAGCCCAGGTAATCGGTAAGTGATTAAAGGGCCCAAGGGTCAGGTGTGCACTAATGGGTGGGCAGAGTCCAACTTTGATTGGCAGTTGATGTGACTGCCGACCAGGTTCCAGACTAAGAAGTCACTTGGCCCTCTACAAGGTACATTCCCACCACGTTCCAGATGGAGAGGTCACATGACCCTCCACAGTTGTGCCACCCATAAAACGACCAAATGAACTACTCACACTAACCATCTGAGACTCACATTTATGAACCAATATTTATTGATTTATTTGTATGTATGAATACTTGTCCTGCATATGTATTGTTTGTCCGTATGTGTGTTATGTCTGGTCATGTGTCTGTGTGTTTTGCATCGAGGACTGGAGAACACTTCTGTTGGGTTGTACTTGTACAATCAGATGATAATAAACTTGATTTGACTTGATAAACCCACCTCATGATCAATCTAACTCTATAGGACATTGAGCCGTACAAATCTTGAGTGAACGATGAGAAGCTGAAGGGATTTAGGCAGGCACCCTTGGAGAGAAATGGTCAGTCAATGTTTTGGATTGGGATCCTATACCGAGGCATACCCATGCTTACCTTTCTTCCTTATGCCAGTCTCTATCGGGCACCTGCCTGGAGCAGAGAGGCCAGTTCCTGCCCCACCAAGAATGATGGATTATCAGGTAAAAGTAATCTGGGTGGTGTAAGTTCCAGATGGCCGGAAGAGCAAGAGTATTTAAAAAAAAAACACAGAGACGCTGGAGGAACTCAGCAGGTCTCACAGCGTCCACAGGAGATAAAGTCATATTACCGACGTTTCGGGCCTGAGCCCTTCCTCAAGGAATAAGCAAAGAACAGGAAGGCGTCAGAATGAAGACTGGCCGGGGGAGGAATCCAGACTGTCAATCAAAAGGTGTTAATTCAATATGATAATAGGAAAGTTGAGAATACATTTTGGCTCTGTGAAAGGAGACAGAGGGAAAAATGGAGAGAAAGAGAGGTGGGGGAAAGGTGAGGGGGTAAGAAGAAGGGGAGGTGTGTTTAACGGAAACCGGATAAGTCCATATTAATGCCCTCTGGTTGGAGGTTGCCCAGGCAGAAGATGAGTTGTTGTTTCTCCAATTTGCAGGCAGTCTCAATGGGGCAGTGCACGAGATTATGGACAGACGTGTCAGTAAGGGAATTGGCCACTGGGAGATCCACGCTATTGCAGTGGACAGGGTATTTGCCTTTGGTTGAAGACCTGCACTGTAAACTGCTCCATTGGTCATCAGTGAACCAGCAACAGTCTTATATATCTTTACCTCTTATTGATGCTGCGCAACTTGCCAAGTTCCTCTAGCATTCTTGTGTTTTTATAGCCAGATGATTTTTTTAACTTAGAGATGCAACACGGTAACAGGTCCCCCCAGCCCATGAGCCTGTGCCGCCCAAATACGCCCATGCGACCAATTAGCCTACTAACCCCATATGTCTTTGGAGCGTTGGAGGAATCCGGAGCACCCAGAGGAAACCCACATGGACATGGGGAGAACACTCAAACCGCTTACAGACATCAGGGGAATCAAACCTGGGTGGCTGATGCTGTATTGATAAAGCTGTACTAACCATGCTGCCAACCTGTGCACATCCCTGATTGGGGATTGTTCCTTGGGTGATGTGAGATGAGAAATGAATGTTCTCCCCAGGGCACTGCTCTGTATTGGAAGGTTCTCCACACAGAGAGCAGGTAGGGTCTCATCCTGAACCACATTTGACTCTGGGCCTGGAGATCCAAAGCTTGGTCGGAGAGGTTGGTTTAAGGAGAAACAGAGAGGTCGACCCTTTCCATTGATGGTAAAGAGATGCCTCCTGTTTCTGCGCCACCATTCACGAAGATCACAGACAATCCTTTGCCTCAGTGCCACTCTCCTCCACCAAACCCACATCCACTGATGCCTCATCTAAACATCAATTTCCCCTTCATTGGGAGAACCTAGAACATGGGGAGGAGGAGGGGGATGCTGGTCTTCGGATAAGGTGGAATTCTGTGCCTCAAAGAGCTAAGGATGGGGGCCAAGTGCTGGTAAATGAGATTGGTATAGAAGGGTACTTGATAGCATGGATATAATGGGTCAAAGGACCTGTTCCTGTACTGTGTGTCTCTGTGCCTCCATGAATAGGTGGGGAGAAGCTAGGTCCAGAGGTAATTGCCTGCCATTGTGGGTTGGGTCTGGGAGTTGGTAATCCTGCATATGTATAGTCTGTCTGGTTGTGTGTCTGCACCGAGAACTAGAGAACACTGTTTTGGGTTGTACTCGTGCAATCAGATGACAATAAACTTGAATTAAGATAGGAAGGAGGTAAATGAATAGATAGGTGACATGGATGGGGGAGCAAATGCCTGACCCATGCCCACTTCCAGGAAGCAGCAGCAGTGCCCGACTGTTTGTGTGGCATCTGGTAAAGCCTTCTGTGAGGAGCACTCCCTTGGCTTCTCCTGAGGAGTGTCACTCCATCAGTCTTCACAGACCTACCTGTGAGAGAGCTCTGTAAGTTGGTGTCATTCTGTTTCATCTCTGCAGCAGATGTCAGCATGTGAGCAGGTTGCTTTTAAACCAATTCCCTCTTCCTCATTTTAAAAATAAAAATTTGTAAAGTTTTCTGAAGCACAGTGACTTTTCTCTGGGCATCTGAGCCGCCCCATTAGTTGGCCCTTAATACAAAAATCTGCTGAATCAGTAGTGCAGACAGATCTTTGGTGGTCTTGGAGCAGCGTTGTTGCTATGGATATTGTGGGGAGGTTTGACCTGAAAGCTATTGTTCTTGAGCCTCTGGACTTGAGGCGTTGGGGCATTGGGAGCTCGAATGGGCGGGCAGCTGGGGCTTAGGAGAGAGTCCACGATCAGGGGTGTTGGGAGCTTGAATGGCCGGGCAGATGGGGCTTAGGAGAGAGTCCACGATTGGGGCGTTGGGAGCTCGAATGGGCAGGCAGCTGGGGCTTAGGAGAGTCCATGATTGGGGCATTGGGAGCTTGAATGGGCGGGCAGCTGGTGCTTAGGAGAGAGTCCATGATCAGGGGCGTTGGGAGCTCGAATGGTCGGGCAGCTGGGGCTTAGGAGAGAGTCCATGATCAGGGTGTTGGGAGTTCTGATGGGCAGACGGCCTTGGCCAAAAATAGGCTTATCACAGAATGTGCCAGCCTCCATTCCAGTACTGACTCAGGTGTTCACAGAATGACTGAGTGAACACTGCCCCGTTAATCCAATGAGAGAAGCGAATGACATTCACTGCTTGTCCAGGGCATGTGCAGGAAGATTGAGTGCACCATGTATTACTGTAGACTTTCTGTTACCCTCATTAATTGCATTCAGTCTCCTTCTCCCTGGCAATCATATTAGCTGTCAAATTATTAGAACAGATCTATTTATCCCCAAAGAACTTGAGAAGGAAAAAAAAATAGTGGTGGCTGATGGCTGTATGTGCACCCTCCAAGGCGGAAAGAATCAAGAGAACCGTCTGATGCCCATGAGCTTAACAGTGCTGCCTAGCAACAAGGGCCGAGAATTCAACTGAGGGAACTGCAGATTAGAAAAATTAAACCAAATCTTCAATGGCAAGGGACATCTCCTGGGTTTACTGTGACGGGGACTGTCAAGGTTGAAGGAATTGAGAACTTTTGTTATAATAATGTCTGTCAGCTGCAGGCTGCCCTCTTTAGCTGCACCCTCATGCTGGTTAATTGCTGGTCTACGGTAACAGACAGTGGACAAACAAAGCTAATTGCATCACCCTTCAGCTTCAGGTGGAAGTGGTGTGCAGATGTGAGCAGGGATGGGAGGGGTGGGGTTCGAGAGGATGCAGTCCAGCAAGGGGCTCTGAGGCTAGAGAACACACAGGTGGCAGGCAGTTGGCGACTTGAGGTGATGACCCCACACAGGCTGCGGACGGTCGCGGTCGAGGGACTCGCACCGTACTGGCTCAAGATTGGTTGGAACCAAGATGCAGGAGGGCGCTGGAGGCTTCCTGATTGTGTCTGACGTGTGCATCTGGTGCTCGGCTTGCTTATGGTTTGGACTGAAGAGCTGCGGGAACGGTGGAGGCAAAGCCACGGACACTCAGTGACTCTCTTCTGCTTCTCTCTCTGGCTGTAAGGGGTGCTGGGCAATTTTTGCTGACAGCGAATCTTTGCCTTACAGTAGGCTAAAAGAAATTTTGTGTCATATCTCGTAATCTTGAATCTTGAACTTTTTTGAGCTGTTTCCTTGCATCATTCCAGAGCAGACTGCTCTTTTGCGAGATGATGGATGGTGGATCCTCTATAGAGAATCTGAATCCTCTACAGACGACATTTACTGGGAGTGCTGTCGAAAGAGGGCTCAATGCATTGTAGAAGACCTGCAGAAAAAAGAATTTCAGGGTTGTGGGTTGTATGTGATGCCAAGTATGTACTCTGACAATAAATCTGACCTTTGAGCTTCCATCCACCCAACAGTACCTTTAACTGACTTCCATCAGGAAGGGAGTACAGGAGCAACAAAATCAGGACCACCAGGCTGGGGAACAGCTTCTTCCCACGGGCTCTCTTCTTCTTGGCCTCTGTCGGTCGTGACCGACCATGGGTATTATACCTCTGACAGTCACTGGTTTGTTTAGCAGCCTTGACTGTGGCTCTGGAGACCAATCCTGGAATGGCAGGCTCTGCCACAGTTGCTGCAAATATGAGACATCGTTGAATTGTCCATTCCTCAGACTGACTGAAGATCACTCTTTCGCCTTGCTCTAGGGGTTGATGTGCTCATCTGCTGTATCCTCCCAGCTCTCTGTTGATTTTCAAAGCTTTCATGCCACAGGCTATGAAACTGATAAACAGTATCCTGTAACCAAGTAAATCATCCTAAATATTCATACATCTTTATTTTGATTGTTTATGTGATCGTGATGTACTGTGTATTGTGTGTGTAGTGTGGGCACCGTGGTCTGCAGAAACGCTGTTTCGTCAGTTTGTATTTTATACAATCAGATGATAATAAACTAGAACTTGAGTGACTTGGAGGAGAGGTGGGAAACAGAAGGCTATGATTTGGTTCACTCAATCTGTTTAGTCAGGACCAAATATTTCACTTCAAATAGCTGGCTCTTTCTCTCTGCTGTACCTGGCCTGGCCATTTTGCCCACTGTCGCTTTTTTCCTTTCCCTTTCATTTTCCCCATTCTGGCCTGCTGGATTTTTTCCCAGTTACCTTCTCTGGTCCCTGCTTCCATTTTGTTTGGCTGCCTGCACACACTTTTTGAAGGGCTCAAGCCCAAAGTGCATCTCTATCTCTGCTATTTTGGTTTGACCTGCTGAGTTTCTCCAGCGACGTGTTTTTACTTCAACCACAGCGTCTGCAGGCTTTCATGTTTCTCTTCTTTCTTCCTCAGTTCTGGAGAAGAGTCCATTAACTTGTTTCTTCTGCCCACGGGTGCCGGCCAGCCTGTAGAGTGCTTCCAGCATTTTCATGAAAAAAAAATTCTTTGTCATTATTTCTGATTTCCTGCAGCTTTAAGCACTTTTGATTTTCACACTTTGCTTAACCTCTGTCATACTCGATCATTAAATTGTGAATTTCCTTTGAATGTTTCATGAGAGGACATATTGCAAATGACTATATCCATGTGTCATTAATGAAAGCATTTTGGGGATACTGTTTAAAATTCAATTTCAAATAGATTCATGTTAATTTTTAAAACATCCTTTGCAATCAATATGCTTAAATTCAAAATGTCTATTAGATGTGGCCTGATACATTGGGTGGTGCTAGTAGCCAGACTGCATATAAATTTAACATTAATATTCATTTAAGCTGTCTGTGCTTGAATACGGTCGGATCAGTTGGAAAATATTAATCACTCTTTTCCTGCACCTCCTTGACCTCTCCTTCTGAAGTGGGTGACACAAGTTGCTTGCTAATTAGAGACAAAGTTGTGATCTTCACATCTGAGACACGATTGCCTTGCCCCCCCCCCCCCTCCCCCCTGCAGGGTCACGGGAGAGAAGGGCCCGCTCAAATCAGTCTTCAGGTGACACCGTAATCTGCAGGTTAATCACACAGTTCACTCAAGCAGGAGGTCTCGGCCGTCTAGTCATGGTAAAAATATATCTCCAACCTCTCTGTGTTTGCCTGTCACTTTCTCCCTCTAGCCTGCTCTCGCTCAGACTTCTCTAATGTGACCTCCCGAACCTCATCGTCAGCTTGAGGAATAGCGCCTCATCTTCTGACTTGGAGCCCCCATGGCCATACATCTCAGGCCAGACTGCTCCAGCTCAGGATGTCTTCTCCTGATGGTTCAGAGAACAGTCCACTCGGCCTCTCCAACCTGCTCTTCCCTTCCATATAAACATGGCCAAACCACCCCAGGCCATATCTCCTTTTTGCCTCAATTCCTTTTTCAATATTTTTATTAATTTTGTCAAGTAAATATAATATCAGAATCAGAATTTATTGTCATGAACAGCTCATGAAATTTGGTGTTTTGCGGCAGCGTAATGCAAATGTTCATATTATAACCATCTTACAACTTTAATACATGGACAAAAAGTAAGGCAGTGTCTTTGGTTCATTGATTATTCAGGAATCTGATGGTACCAGGGAAGAAGCCGTCCTTGTGCCACTGAGTGCTCGTGTTTAGGCTCCTGTACCTTCCCCCCGATGGTCGCAGAGTGAAATGGTCAACCTGGGTGGTGAGGGTCATTGAGGATAGAGGCTGCTTTTTTAAGACACCGCCTCATGTAGATGTCCTCGATGGAGTGAAGTCTGGTGCCTGTAACGTCGCAGGCTGAGTTAACAACCCTCTGTGGTTTATTCTTGTCCTGAGAGTTAGCGCCTCCATACCAGGCAGTGATGCAACCAGCCAGAATGCTCTCCACAGTACACCTGTAGAAGTTTGCGAGAGTCTTCAGTGTGGTACCAAATCTCTACAGACACCTCACAAAGTATAGCCGGTGGGCCTTCTTTGTGATTGCAAAAACTTGGAGGCTCCAGGACAGATCTTCAGAGATGTTGACACCCAGGAATTTGAAGTTCTTGATCCTCTCCACAACTGAGCCCTCGATGAGGACTGAGATTTGTTCCCCAGACTCTCTCCTGAAGTCCACAATCATCTCCTTTGTTTTGCTGATGTTGAGCACAAGGTTGTTGTCATTACTCCATTCAACGAGCTGATTTATCACCCTCCTGTATACTTCCTCATTGCTGTCTGTGATTCTGCTGACAACCATCAGTGCATGATAATAAAATATTAACAAGGTGGTGATAAGATCTATGTTACATTGAAAAGAAAAACACTATACTTATTGTCAACCCCCTCCCTTTGGAGGCGACTGGCTAAACGTAAACAGTCCACTACCTAATTAAAAAGAGGGAAGGTAACCAATGGGGTTTAAAAGTAAACAAAACTTTACAAATTTTGAAAATAATTGAGAAAAGAACCCCATAAGGAAACAAAGTTAAGATTCATTTCAGTAGTGGAACATCTAATATTTTTCCAAAGTCAGACCCGTCATCATATCGGACACCCATTTTTAAAATTTTTTTATTTTTCACACTATAAACCATATTGATCAAGATACATACATTTTCCTTCTTGAATATATACAGTGTCGTTTTCTCCCCCCCTTCTCTCCTCCCCTCCCTCCCTCCCTCCCTACCTCCCCTCCCATTTATTTAAAGTTCAGAAAATAAGATACATTAAACCCATCAAACAATGTTGTCACTCAATAAAAATAAACAAGAAATTCCACTGAGTCAGTTCTTTTCATTCTCTTCTCCTTCTGTCATTTTAGGTGGTAGATGTCCCCGGTAGGTTTTCTCTATTATGTTTCATGTATAGCTCCCATATTTGTTCAAATATTGTAATATTATTTCTTAAATTATAGGTTATTTTTTCTAATGGAATACATTTATTCATTTCTATATACCATTGTTGTATTCTCAAGTTATCTTCTAATTTCCAGGCTGATATAATACATTTTTTTGCTACGGCTCGAGCTATCCTAACAAATCTATTTTGTGCACCATCCAAATCGAGTCCAAATTCTTTGTTTTTTATGTTACTTAGGAGGAATATCGGACACCCATTGAGTGCGAGTGGAAAGGACGGCATCTTTCCATCTCTTTAATATGGCCCTTCTAGCGATAAGGGAGGCGAGGGCAACGATGTGGAATTGTGAAGCCGTCGATGTCAGACGCATTGGCCCACTTATTTCAAAGAGAAAAGGATTTGGAGTCAAAGTAACGTTAAGAACTAAAGAAAAGGTACGAAATACCCCTTCCCAAAAATTGGAGAGGGATATATGATACAGTGAACCTTCTTCAACACTTTTAGAAAAGAGATTAGAATTGAACTTAGCCAATTAGACTTTGGAAGAGTGGGCCAGTGTACGACCTTAAACTGTAATAATGAGTGTCGAATACAAAGAGAGGAGAATGCACTCGTTTCAGAATCGAGTCCCATGTAGTTTCAGAAATTAACTGCTGAAAATCTTGTTCCCATAGTTTTTAAATTCTGTCCAGGGAACTATCTTTAGATCTTAAAAGTAGTTCATAAAGGACTGATAACAACCGTTTATGATCAGGTTTAAAATTATAAATCTTCCCTATCATATTAGGTTCCAGATTTTGAGGGAGCCTCAAAATTAAAGAATTCAGGAAGCTCCTAACTAGTAAATAAAGAAAAAAAGTGATGTTTCGGTATTATATATTTGTTGGATAATTGTTCAAAAGAAGCAAGATTTTGGTCAATAAAAAAAATCTAGAAAAAAGTCTTCAATTATATCTATCCCCCTCTTTAAATACCCTGAATGATCCAGCCTCCACAACCCTCTGGGATGCAGAATTCTGGACACCCACCATCCTCTACAGAAGAAATTCTGACATACCTCATTTTGAAAGAGTCATACCACCAGGTTCAGGAACAGTTGCAGCCCCTCCACCATCAAATTCAAAGAGTGACACGGTCAGTGTAGCGATGAACGTAACGCCATTTCAACACCAGCGACCGGGGTGCGAATCCAGTGCTCTCTGTGAGGAGTTTGAACGTTCTCCCCGTGTCTGCAAGGGTTTTCTCCCATTTTCAAAACGTATGGGGGTTGTAGGTTAATTGGGTATAATTGGGCAACACAGGCTCATGGGCCGAAAGGATCTGTTCCCATGCAGTATGTCTAAATTTAAATTTAAAATGTAAACAACAAACTCAATCAGGGACTCATTTAAGGACTCTTCGTAAATTATTTATGACTGAAATCCTTTCTATTTGCACAATCAGTTTGTTTACGTGTCTTTCTTTCTTTATATCTCTTTTTTCTACTCATCTTTCTTCTTGTGTACAGTTTACACTTACCAATAATAGAAACTCTGCTTGGCCCACAGGGAAAAGAATCTCAGGGTTGTATGTTTTGCTATGTGTGTACTCTGAACTTTAAATGACTGCTTCCTAATCTTATAGACTATGTCGAGACTCTGCCATTTCTCGAAGCATCTCAACAGCTCCCATGACATGGTCCTTTAAGATCTTAACATTTTAGTAAGATCATTCTCCTAAACCCCAAAGCTGCCCATGATGGGATACGTTTCTCATTTCAGTCAGTTAGCCAAGCAAACATCCTCTAGACTTGCCGGTAACCTGGCCAATATTTATCCCTGAGTCAACACCTCGAACTTCCCTACCGTGCCGTGGTTTTCTATTTTTTTTCCTATTCAGCTGGAATGGTTTGAAGTGTCTTCTCGAAGAAAATATTTCACATCAAAGCACTCTCTATTAATGCTGCATTGAATAGCTGCCTGGATAGGCAGAAGGGAGCGGTTAGTGGGGCGCATTTACAGTGCCAGCGATGGGGGTTCGAATCCGCCCCTGCCTGGAAGAAGTTTGTACGTTCTCCCCAAGTCTGCATGGGTTTTCCTCCAAGTTTAAATTTAAATTCCTCCGGAATGAGCCGCCGGAGGATGTAGAGACAATTGTAAAGTTACCATAGCATTTACATGGACAGAAAAGTTTTTTGCAGGGATATGGGCCGAATGCAGCCAAATGGGACTAGGTTGCTCGCCACAGACAAGTTGGGCCGAAGGGCCTCTTTTCATGCTGCAGAACTCTATGACTGTATGACCTCCTGTGGCAGCACACTGCAGACATCCACCACTCTCGGTGTAAAATAAAAAATTTACTCCCTCAGCCACCCTGTAAAACCTTTTCCTCTCAAACCAAGTCCTTTTTATTTCAATACCCATAGCAAGGGAGAAAGGTTTGGACCATCTACTCCTCTGGTGGATCACAACCTCTTCCTCAACATATACTTCCCACCGAAAGAGAGAGAGAACCAAAAATCTCTGAACTGCTTTCGCAACTAATTCCTCTGTGAAATAATGCTATTATATGCTGAAGAAATTAAAATCAAGTCTGTGCGTATAATGTTTTGCGAAGCGGGAATTGGGTTATAGTTGCAGTATAGAAGCGTTTGCTATTTCAGTCATTGCATTTAATTATGATTGGTATGTTAGTACCCACTGGAGCATTACAAATTGTCATTATGTTATTCGGCTGAGTGTAATTTAATTGCTAAGTTGTCACAGAAGCAATTATCCATCATTTATTTTGTTGCCATAACCACGTCTTTGAGAGCACCTGCCATCACTGCATGCCTCAGTGCTGCCTGCTGTTTGCAATGCTCGAATGTGGCAACGCAAAACGCGCTTGTAGTGGACTTCTGCAATACTGTGTGTGCTCCGGGGTCAGAGGGTGCAGGGGAAGCCACAAGTGCCCTTTGAAATCCTCACTTCCGACTTCACCCGCCCCCCCCCCCCCCCCCCCCACGGGGAATCAATTATTTGCAACTCGTGGAGAGGCAGCTGCTTGAAGAGTGGCATCCGATCATGAAGCCTTTCTATCGCCTGTCTCCAAGCCTAGAGGCCGTGGGCGCGGGATCTCGCCCCCAATTCAGTTGCTCTATGGCTGGAGAGGAGTGCCCCTGGCTGAGAGGAAAGGCGGTGAGAAGAGGCTTGGGTCTGATTGCTGAAGCTCCTTAGCCTTAATGCGTCCTAAATTCGAAAGGCTCTCCCTTACACCTGTGTGCGAAGTTGCCCAAAGTCCAAATGCAAGAACGCAAATCCATCCTTGATGCTTCCTGGGGTTGAATAACCAGGCAACAGCACTGTCGAAACTGCATATTGCACTCTGTAGTAGCTGACTTCTCTGGATAGCACACAAAACAACATTTTTCCATTGTATCTTGTTACACGTGAGAATAATCAGTTCAACAATTTGCTGTTAGTTGTTGACAGGAAGTCTCGTGCCTTTGGGAGCTTTACCTAGAACGTAGAAACATAGAACATTACAGCATAGCACAGGCCTTCCAGCTCACAATGTTATGCTGACCTAAAAAACCTTGCAACCCTACCACACCCATAACCCTCAGCTTTTCTTGTGTTCACGCGTCTGTCTAAGAGTCTATTAAATGTCCCTACAGACTCCACCATCACACCTGGCAATGCATTCCATCCACCACCTACTCTCTGTGTAAAAAAAACTTACCCCTGACGTCTCCCCTAAACTTTCCTTGCCCCACCTTGCACAATGTATAGTAGCGGTTAGCGCAATGCTATTACAGCACCAGTAACTTGGATTAGAATGCAGCACTGTCTGTAAGGAGTTTGTATGTTCTTTCGACTCCCCATGTCTGCGTGGGTTTCCTCCGGGTGCTCCAGTTTCCTCCCACCCTTCAAAACGTACCAAGATTGCAGGTTAATTGGGGTATTTGGCCAACATGGGCTTGTGGGCCAGAAGGGCCTTTTACTCTGCTGTATGCCTAAATTAAATTTAAAAATTAAAATTAAAAAGATGTCATCTGGTGTTTGATACTCTTGCCCCGGGAAAATGTTGCATCTATGCCTCTCAGACTAGATGCATGCAGCCCTTGATAGGGTGCAGTGCCATCTCCTGCTTGGCCTTTGTCAACCGTACCCCTGGTGTGTAAAGTTCTGATGAAGACTTTCAGATCGAAACATCAACCATTCTTTTTCTCCCACTGATACTATTTGACCTGCTAAGTTCCTCCAGCAGATAGTGTTTGGCTCCTGGCCTTTGGTATCCCAATGTACCTGTGCCGATGCATAAATAATTTAGGTAACTGTTTTGAACGATGCAGGCATTTCCTCACTCAACATCATAAGATCGAATTAGCACTGCTGGTGGGATCTTGCTATGCCTGCACTGGCGGCCGCGTTCCCCATATTATATTGGTGACCACACGCAAAAGTACCTCACTGGCCGCAAACACTCCAAGGTGAACCAAGGCAGTGCAGGGGACTCCAGGGATGCACAGAGATGCTGGAGGAACCCAGCAAATCTCGCAGCATTCATAGGAGATATATTACCAACCTTTCAGGCTTAAGCCCTTCCTCGAGTAAAGAGGAAGGACTCAAGCCCGCAACAGCAGCAGAACATCTTGACCTCCCATGGATACTGTGAGACTTGCTGGGTTCCTCCAGCATCTCTGTGTTTTTACTACGATCACGGGCGTCTGCAGATGTTTGTGTTTCATGCTACAGGAATGCAAACCTTTCTCTCTTCGTGAGGTGATGGGGGTGTCAGAGGCCAATCAAATATGGCCGAAAGTTATCGCAAAAAAACTGGCTTGAAAAGAGATCACCAAATAAACCTCAGCAGTTTTAGTGCAGTGAGAAAATGATGTGTATCGGAGCGTCTTGTAGGAAGAGGATGCTGTCGTTATCTCACCTCCCAAACAAGGAGACTCCGTTCAGCCCTGGGCTTCTTTGAGATGCAATCTTCTATAACAATTGAATACTCTCCCCTCTTCAGAACTCTGTGTAGCAGCCCGCCTTTCTGCTTTGCCTATAGATTCCCTAGTCATCCCATGTGATTTATAATTTGTATAATTAACTGTTGCGAACAGCAGAATTATCATAATGGTTTTATAATTTTGCAGGTTCAGAGTGGTTTCACCCACAGACAACAGGCAGTCCCTTTACAATTGTTGACACCACTTCATTTTGGTGTTGATATTGTTTCGATTTGACTCAGTCTTTCAGTTAAATGCACCCTGAATTCATCTGATAAGGGAACTTCTTTTTAATTTTATGCATACAGCACGGTTACAGGCCCTTCTGGCTCACGAGCCAATACTGCCCAATTACACCCAATTAGCATTCAACCCCTGTACGTTTTTGGAGGGTGGGAGGAATCTGGAGCATCCAGAGGAAACTGACGCAGACACGGGGAGAATGTAGAAGCTCCTTACAGACAGCGACGGGTTCGAACTCGGGGCACTGGCCCTGCCTCAGCGTTGCACTAACTCTGCCGTCAAACTGTAGCTGGTGAACACTCTGTCATCTAGTTGCATGCCAATTCATGTAAAGCAGTTGAATTATCTGGATGATGGTAAATAAAGACTTGTATTTGAAGAAATTCTCACAACATCTCAAAGAACATAATACCATATAACAATTACAGTACGGAAACAGGCCATCTCGGCCCTTCTAGTCCTCACCGATTTACGTGAAACCTGCACGCTGCCCATAATCCTCCAACGCCCTCACATCCATGTACTCATCCAACCTCCTCTTAAATGGCAAAATTGGCCCTGCCGCAACCACCTCTTCCACTCAGCCACCACTCTCTGAGTGAAGAAGCTTTCTCTTGTTACTTCTAAAGTTTTACCCCCAACCCTTAACTTATGACCCCTCGTTCCAATCTCTCCTACCCTCAAGGGAAAGAGCCTATTCACATCTACTGTATCCCCTTCATAATTTTGTAAACCTCTATCAAATCCCCCCTCAACCTTCAATGCTCCAGTGTATAAAGACCCAGTCTATTCAATCTTTCTTCGTATTCTAGATTCTGCAATCCAGGCAACATTTTAGTAAATTTAACTATTCTGTATCTGAGACATGTCAGAAAGGTACCAACCACAGACTCTACCTCACGTTCTCTTCTTTTGCACTCAATTATTTATTTTTAAAATGTAATTTACAGAAATATTTGGACTGTGATGCTGCCACAAAAATTTTGCGACGTGTTCATGACAATAAATTCTGTTACTGATTCTGCATAGTCAGGCCTTGGACAGATCAGGTGAAACATTTGTTCTGACACCTCTTCCCCATCACCATCCAGGGACTTAAACAGGTGAGACTGTGATTCACATCCAACTCTTCTGACCTTGTCTATGTCATTCGGAGTGCCCGATGTACCCTCCTCTCTATATTGGTGAGGCCCAAGTGCAGACTTGAGGGCCATTTCCTGAATTGCTGGTCACCTGGCATTTCAGCTCTCCTTCCCATCCTTGACCTGCTCCACTGCCAGAGTGAGTCCCAACACAAACTAGAGGGACAACACCTCAGGTTCCACTTGGGCCCTGAGGCCCAGTTATTATAAAAGAACACAAATTTATTTATTACAATAAAAGACGCATCACAGGTAGGTTAGAGGACATGGGTTAAGGGTGAAAGGGGAGAGGTTTTGTGGAAAATTAGGGGGGAACTTCTTCACACAGAAGGAGTATGGGACAGGCTACCAGGCGAAGTGGTGAATGCTGCCTCAATTTTAACATTTAAAGTAAATTTGGACAGATACGTGGATGGGAGGGCTATGGACTGGGTGCAGGCCAGTGGGACCAGGCAGAATAATAGTTTGGCACAGACTAGAAGGGCCAAAGGACCTGTTTTCTATGCTGTAATGTTCTATTGTTCTATAAAGGAGGCACCAACTGCCTAACATTCGGTTTGAGGCCAGGAATGAGCCCAGGGTTTGCCTTGCCTCTCACCTCAGGTCTGGCGTGTGACGGGGAGAAGTCAGGAAGGCCAACACGTGATGGAGACAATAAGAAATGGCATTGACATATTAAAATGAAGTGTTAAAATCTGTAGGATGGGAAGTGAAGACAATTATCTGACTTTTTTATTGAATTTTTTCCAATTGGACTGTTGAGACCTCTTGATTAATGAAAGCTGGATGGATGTTGATGTATGGAAGCAGTGGCTTGTCAGTAATCATTAAAATATGATTGAATTGGAACTAAATAAAAATTACTATCTGGAGCTAATGACAGTAAGTTGCAAAATAAGAGCTGTCAATGTTTTAATATCTTTATCTGTGAAATTTCAATTTGCTTTCTGCTCACAAATGGACTCTTGATTTTCCTGCAGGAAGGTCGGCTCTTCCACACTGAGGCTTATGAAGTTCAGAGCTCAAGAAGCCCAGGGCACAGCTGGATCTGTTCCATGAGGCTTGTAGCCTGGATCCTGTTCCCAGGCGTTCCCATTTCACTCCTTGGCCTGACAACTTCGTGGCCACATCTGGCTCGTTCCTGGTCACTGCTGCTACCAGCGTTAACTGGAGGACCAAGGTAAATTTAAGATTCAATTTATTGTCGTGTAATAAAGACAGAGCAAAAGCAGACAGATTCGCTATTGGAAGAAATTGTCTGAAGCGCCCTCACTGTCAGGGAAAGAGAAGCAAAAGAAAGTCCCCCCAGAGTCACTGAATGCCCGTGGATTTGCCTCCAGTGCTTCTGCAGCCACACAGAGTCCAGTCCAAACCATCAGCAGCCCAAGCTCCAGATCCAAACCTCCGACACAGTCAGGAACCCTTGGCACCCTCTCACCTCTCAGTTCTGATAACTGGTACCCCCTTCAGCCAATCTCCAGCAGTCCACAGCCTGGTGTGAGTCCCTTGATTGCAGTCCCCAGCAACCATTGCCTGCTCAGATTACTCGCCTCGAGCCGCCAACAGCCCGCAGTCAGTGTGTGTTCTTCTGCCTCAGAGGCCCTCACTGGTCCTCTGCCATGGTCATCTCCTGTGGGTCATATCCTCTGTTTCTCATTTCTTGTTTAGAATATTTTTATTGGTGTTTACATTAGGCACAATTGAACAGTACAATTCTATATTGTAAAATTCAAGAAAAAAAACAAAACAACCTTGTAATTCAGAACCCCTACCACGAAGCAAGGTGAAAAGCTGACACATAGGAGTCAAGTGACAATAACCTGGAGATGAACAGCACAGCACCTACATTACAGAACAACCTGAATTCTTTTGGTTATGATAAATGGGTCCCACGACTTTGGGAAGTTAATATTTGAATCTTTGATGGCATATCTAATTTTTTCTAAACTTAAACAGGACATGATATCACTTAACCATTGTGCGTGTCTAAGTGGAGTATTGTCTTTCCATTTGATCAAAATTACACGCCTGGCCATCAATGAAGAAAGGGATAAAATTTGGTTTTGAGTTGGAGTCAGGAAAACATCATCATCTTGACATGATCCAGATAGAGCAATTAACGGGCAAGGTTCTAATTTGAATTTGAGAATCACCAATAATATTTTAAAGGCATCTTTCCAAAATTTTTTCTGAACTAGGACAAGTCCAGAACATGTAAACCAAAGAGCCATCACCAATTTTACATTTGTCACAGAAGATTTATATCTGAATAAAAATGAGACACTTTAACTTTCGACATATGCACTCTACGGACCACTTTAAATTGCAACACACATCGCGCACAAAAGAAAGTCGTATTAATCAGATTACAAATAGAGTCCCACACCTCATCTGAGAATGAAAGATTCAAATCCTGTTCCCAATCATACATGGCAAATTACTGTAAATAAGAGATATTATACCTTTATGAGAAAGTTGTAAATCAAAACGTGTATCAAAGATGTTCATCTTTTTTAAAAATTTTTTTATTTTTCACACTAGAAACCACATTGATCGAGATACATATATTTTCCTTTTCAAATATATACAGTGTCGTTTTCTCCCCCCCCCCTTCCCATCCCACCCTCCCTACCTCCCCTCCCATTCATTTAAAGTTCAGAATCTAAGATACATTAAACCCGTCAAACAATGTTGTCACTCAATAAAAACAAACAAGAATTTCCACTGAGTCAATTCTTTTCATTCCCTTCTCCTTCTGTCATTTTAGGTGGTAGATGTCCCCGGTAGCTTTGCTCTATTGTGTTTCATGTATGGCTTCCATATTTGTTCATATATTGTAATATTATTTCTTATATGTTATTTTTTCTAATGGAATACATTTATTCATTTCTATATACCATTGTTGTATTCTCAAGTTATCTTCTAATTTCCAGGCTGACATAATACATTTTTTTGCTACAGCTAGGGCTATCCTAACAAATCTTTTTTGTGTACCATCCAAATCAAGTCCAAATTCTTTGATTTTTATGTTTCTTAGGAGGAAGATCTCTGGGTTTTTTGGTATATTGCTTTTTGTGATTTTATTTAATATCTGGTTTAGATCTTCCCAAAATTTTTCTACTTTCTCACATGCCCAGATTGCATGAATTGTTGTTCCCATTTCCTTTTTACAGCGAAAACATCTGTCAGATACTGTTGGGTCCCATTTATTTAACTTTTTTTTTAAAATTTTTTATTTTTCACACCATAAATCACAATAGCCATGATATACACTTTTTCTTTTTCACACATTTACAGTGACTTTTTCTCCCCCCCCCCTCCCTCCTCCCAAGCCACCCCCCCCACCCCCCCCTCTCATCCATTTTAGGTATACAATCTAGGTTGCATTAATTCAGTCAGACAATGTTGTCATTCAACAAAAATACACCAGAAATTCTACAGAGTCCATTCTTTTCTTTCCTTCTCCTTCCATCAACTTAGGTAATGTTTGTCCCCGGTAGGTTTTCGCTATTGTATTTAATGTAAGGCTCCCATACTTGTTCGAATATTTCCATATTATTTCTTAAACTATATGTTATTTTTTCTAATGGAATACATTTATTCATTTCAATATACCATTGTTGTATTTTCAAATTATCTTCCAATTTCCAGGTTGACATAATACATTTTTTTGCTACGGCTAGGGCTATCTTAACAAATCTTTTTTGTGCATCCTCCAAATCAATTCCAAATTCTTTGTTTTTTATGTTACTTAGGAGAAAGATCTCTGGATTCTTTGGTATATTGTTTTCTGTTATTTTATTTAATATCTGATTGAGATCATCCCAAAATTTTTCTACTCTCTCACATGTCCAGATTGCATGAATTGTTGTTCCCATTTCTTTTTTACATCGAAAACATCTATCAGATACTGTTGGGTCCCATTTATTTAACTTTTGCAGTGTAATGTATAGTCTGTGTAACCAATTATATTGTATCATACGTAGCCTCGTATTTATTGTATTTCTCATCGTTCCAGAACATAATTTCTCCCATGTTTCCTTTTTTATCTTTATATTTAAATCTTGTTCCCAATTTTTGTTTAGTTTTACCATTTGTTTCCTCATTCTCCTTTTCTTGCAGTTTAATATACATATTTGTTATAAATCTTTTGATTAACATTGTATCTGTAATCACATGTTCAAGGTTACTTCCCTCTGGTAAACTCAGATTGCTTCCTAATTTATCCTTCAAGTAGGATCTCAGTTGGTAATATGCCAGCGCTGTATCTCCAGTTATATTGTACTTATCTCTCATTCGTTCAAAGGATAAGAATCTACTTCCTGAAAAACAATTTTCTATTCTTTTAATCCCTTTTTTTTCCCATTCTCTAAAGGAAAGGTTGTCTATTGTAAAAGGGAGTAGCTTATTTTGCGTCAATATTAGTTTTGGTAATTGATAATTTGTTTTATTTCTTTCTACATGGATCTTCTTCCAAATATTGAGGAGATGATGTAATACTGGAGAAGTTCTATGTTGTACCAATTTTTCGTCCCATTTATATAATATGTGTTCAGGTATCTTTTCCCCTATTTTATCTAATTCTAATCTCGCCCATTCTGGTTTTTCCCTTGTTTGATAAAAATCTGATAGGTATCTTAATTGTGCGGCTCTATAATAATTTTTAAAGTTTGGCAATTGTAAGCCTCCTTGTTTATACCATTCTGTCAATTTATCTAGTGGTATCCTCGGTTTCCCCCCTCTCCATAAAAATTTCCTTATTATTTTCTTTAACTCTTTGAAGAATTTTTCTGTCAGTTGTATTGGCAGTGCCTGAAATAAGTATAATATCCTTGGAAAAATGTTCATTTTAATACAGTTTATCCTTCCTATCAGTGTTAGTCGTGGATCTTTCCAATGCTCTAAATCGTCCTGTAATTTTTTCATTAGTGGATTATAATTGAGTTTATATAATTGGCCTAGATTTTTGTTTATTTGTACACCTAGGTATCTTATTGCCTGCATTTGCCATCTGAATGGAGATTCCTTCTTAAATTTTGAGAAATCCGCATTATTCATAGGCATTGCTTCACTTTTATTTACGTTTATCTTGTAACCCGACACTTCTCCATATTCCTTCAATTTCTTATATAATTCTTTTATTGATAGTTCTGGTTCTGTTAAGTACACTATAACATCATCCGCAAATAGACTGATTTTATATTCCCTGTCTTTTATTTTTATTCCTTTTATATTATTATCTATTCTTATCAATTCTGCTAGTGGTTCTATAGCTAGCGCAAACAATAAAGGTGATAGTGGGCATCCCTGCCGCGTTGACCTGCTTAAGTTAAATTGCTTTGATACATGTCCATTTACTGTCACTTTCGCTAACGGTCCCTTATATAATGCTTTAATCCAATTAATATACTTCTCCGGTAAACTGAATTTTTGCAATACTTTGAACAAATAATTCCATTCTACTCTGTCGAAGGCCTTCTCTGCGTCTAAAGCAACTGCTACTGCAGGTGCTTTATTTCCTTGTACTGCATGAATTAAGTTAATAAATTTACAAATATTGTCTGTTGTGCGTCTTTTTTTGATAAATCCAGTTTGGTCTAAATTTACCATTTTCGGTACTTGTTCTGCTAATCTGTTTGCTAATAGTTTAGCTATTATCTTATAGTCTGTGTTTAGCAAAGATATTGGTCTATATGATGCTGGTAAGAGTGGATCTTTCAGTTGTTTTAGTATTACTGTAATTATTGCTGTTTTACATGAATCTGGTAAGCTTTGTGTTTCATCAATCTGGTTGATTACATCCAGAAGGGGCGGTATTAATAAGTCTTTAAATGTTTTGTAGAATTCTATTGGAAATCCATCCTCTCCTGGTGTCTTATTATTTGGTAATTTTTTTATTATCTCTTGTATTTCTACTATTCCAAATGGTTCTGTTAATTTATTTTGTTCCTCTATTTGTAGTTTTGGTAGTTCAATTTTAGTCAAAAATTCCTCTATTTTCCCTTCTTTCCATTCGTTTTCAGTTCGGTATAATTGTTCATAGAATTCTCTAAAGTTTTCCTTAATTTCTTTTGGATTATATGTAATTTGTTTGTCTTTTTTCCTTGATGCCAATACCATTTTCTTAGCTTGTTCTGTCTTAAGCTGCCATGCTAGGATTTTGTGCGTTTTTTCCCCTAGTTCATAATATTTCTGTTTTGTCTTCATTATATTCTTCTCTACCTTATATGTTTGTAATGTTTCATATTTTATTTTTTTATCCGCCAATTCTCTTCTTTTAGTTGTATCTTCCTTCATTGCTAATTTTTTTTCTATGTTTACTATTTCCCTTTCCCACTACTCTGTTTCCTGATGAAAGTCCTTCTTCATCTTGGTTACATAGCTTATTATTTGCCCTCTAATGAATGCTTTCATTGCGTCCCATAGTATAAACTTATCTTCCACTGATTCCGTATTTACTTCAAAATACATTTTTAATTGTTTTTCAATAAATTCTCTAAAATCCTGTCTTTTAAGTAGCATGGGGTTTAATCTCCATCTATACATTCTTGGAGGGATGTCCTCTAGCTTTACTGTCAATATTAAGGGTGAATGGTCCGATAGTATTCTCGCTTTATATTCTGTTTTTCTTACTCTATCCTGCATACTAGCTGATAACAAAAATAGGTCTATTCTTGAGTATGTTTTATGTCTAGCCGAGTAGTATGAGTATTCCTTTTCTTTTGGGTTTTGTTTCCTCCATATATCCAAAAGTTTCATTTCTTGCATTGATTTAATATAAATTTGGTTACTTTGTTCTTCCTGTTAATTTTTTTCCCCGTTTTATCCATATTTGGATCCAAATTCAGGTTGAAATCCCCTCCTATTAGTATGTTCCCTTGTGTATTAGCTACCTTCAAAAAGATATCTTGCATAAACTTTTGATCTTCTTCGTTAGGTGAATATACATTAAGTAGATTCCAAAACTCCGAATATATCTGACATTTTATCATAACATATCTCCCTGCTGGATCTATTATTTCCTCTTCTATTTTAAATGGCACATTTTTACTAATTAATATAGCCACTCCTCTTGCTTTTGAATTATATGATGCTGCTGTTACATGTCCTACCCAATCTCTCTTTAATTTCTTGTGCTCCAATTCAGTTAAGTGTGTTTCTTGGACAAATGCTATATCAATTTTTTCCTTTTTCAGTAAATTTAGTAGTTTCTTCCTTTTAATTTGGTTATGTATTCCATTAATATTTAAAGTCATATAGTTCAGCGTAGCCATTTTATACTTTGTTTATCTTCTCCTTCCGTTTTTCCATCATTACCTTTCCTCCTTTTCCATTTCTGTTTTCTTATTTTCAACTCTTTATAAGACAACATTCCTACAACATCCAGCATTTTCCTTATTCTCCTATTTATATCTTCTTTATCCCCAATCTCCCCTTCCCCTCCTGAGTTGTCCTTTATCCCTTGTCGGACAACCACATCTCCCCTCTCCATTTGGGTTTGCGAATTCACTCGCAAGCGTCAACTGATTTTGCAGTGACCGCTATTTCTCCCCACCCAGCCCTCCCCAGAAAAGATTTCACTTTTCATATGTAACAAAGGTCACTCTTTTAATTCCCTCCTTATTCTCTCTATTCCATTACCTTCCCTTATTCATTCTTGTCTATACTATCTATATTTTCCTCTAAGTACAGATACCTTCACGTATGCACATTTTATTTATTCACTCTTATACCTCTTTACCCACATACATATCAATCGTGATCATTTTTACTCTCATTACCCGTCTTCATCCCTCAGTCTATTTTTGTAATTGTTCTGCAAAATTTCGTGCTTCTTCTGGGTCCGAGAATAGTCTATTTTGTTGTTCTGGAATAAATATTTTCAATACCGCTGGATGCTTTAGTATAAATTTATACCCTTTCTTCCATAAAATCGCCTTTGCTGTATTGAACTCCTTTCTCTTTTTTAGGAGTTCAAAACTTATATCTGGATAAATGAAGATTTTTTGCCCTTTATACTCCAGTGGTTTGTTGCCCTCTCTTACTTTTTCCATTGTCTTCTCCAGTACCTTTTCTCTTGTAGTATATCTTAGGAATTTTACTACAATAGATCTTGGTTTTTGTTGTGGTTGTGGTTTAGAGGCCACAACCCTTTCTATTTCCATTTCTTGCTGTAGTTCTGGACATCCTAGGGTCTTAGGGATCCAATCTTTTATAAACTCCCTCATATTCTTGCCTTCTTCATCTTCCTTAAGGCCCACTATCTTTATGTCATTTCTTCTGTTATAATTTTCCATTATATCCATTTTTTGAGCTAACTGTTCTTGTGTCTCTATCGCTTTTTTATTAGATTCCTCCAATTTCTTTTTTAAGTCTTCTACCTCCATTTCTGCTGCTACTGCCAGCTCTTCCATCTTGTCCATTTTCTTTCCCATTTCTGTTAAGGTCATATCTATTTTATTCATTTTCTCTTCTGTGTTGTTTATTCTTTTTCTTAAATCATTAAATTCCTGTGTTTGCCATTCTTTAAATGACTCCATGTATCCTTTAATAAGAGAAAGTACCTCCTTTATCTTGCCTTTCTTTTCTTCTTCTATTTCACTGTACTCTTCCTCTTCTTCTTTCTCTGGGTTGGCCATCTGTTGTTTCTTTGTTGCCCTTTTCTTCTCTTCTTTCTTGTTTCCATTGTCTTCTGTGGTCTCTTCTTGCTGCAGGTGTTCTGCAGCTGTCGTTGCCGGCTGTGGAGATCGACTCCCCAGCTGGTCCCCCCTCCCGTCGGTGTGTTTTTTTTCATGCGCCTCCTCGCGCATGCGCGGTTGCGCACTTTTACTCGGCTCAGCGAGCCATTTTTGTAGTCCATTATCTACCGACCTGAGGGAGCGGGTTTCTCTCTCCACAGTGGGCCTCTTCGAACAGGTAAGGCCTTCACCTTCTTCCTCCGTTGTCTTCTCTTCCTCTCTTCTTACCGTTGCTTGCGATTTTTCTTTTTTTGTCGCCATCTTCTTTCCACCTTTATACTCACTTTTCTTTAACTTTTATTTCTGTGCCTTTGTGTTTTCCTTTGTTTTTCCCGACTTTTCTGGAGAGGGCTGGAGTTCACTGTCCGGCCACTACTCCATCACGTGACTCCTCTAACTTTTGAGGTGTAATATATAGCCTGTGTATCCAGTTATATTGTATCATACGTAACCTCGTGTTTATTGCATTTCTCATCGTTCCTGAGCATAACTTCTCCCATGTTTCATTCTTTATCTTTATGTTTAGATCTTGTTCCCATTTTTGTTTAGTTTTACTATTTGTTTCTTCGTTCTCCTTTTCTTGTAGTTTAATATACATGTTTGTTATAAATTTTTTGATTATCATTGTGTCTGTAATCACATATTCAAAATTACTTTCCTCTGGTAACCTCAGACTGCTTCCCAATTTGTCCTTCAAGTAGGATTTCAGTTGGTAGTATGCCAACACTGTATCGTGAGTTATATGGTATTTATTCTTCATTTGTTCAAAGGATAATAATTTATTTCCTGAAAAACAATTTTTTATTCTTTTGATCCCTTTTTTCTCCCATTCTCTAAAGGAAAGTTATCTATTGTAAAAGGGATTAGCTGATTTTGCATCAGTATTAGTTTTGGTAATTGGTAATTTGTTTTATTCCTTTCTAAATGAATCTTCTTCCAAATATTGAGCAGATGATATAATACTGGAGAATTCCTACGTTGTACCAATTTTTCATTCCATTTATATAATATATGTTCAGGTTTCTTCTCCCCTATTTTATCTAGTTCTAATCTAATCCAATCTGGCTTTTCCCTTGTTTAATAAAAATCTGATAGGTATCTTAATTGTGCGGCTCTATAATAATTTTTAAAGTTTGGCAATTGTAAGCCTCCTTGTTTATACCATTCTGTTAATTTATCTAGTGCTATCCTCGGTTTCCCACCTTTCCATAAAAATTTCCTTATTATTTTCTTTAACTCCTTGAAGAATTTCTCCTTCAAGTGTATTGGCAATGCCTGAAATAGGTATTGTATCCTTGGGAAAATGTTCATTTTAATACAGTTTATCCTTCCTATTAGTGTTAGTGGTAAGTCTTTCCAATGCTCTAAGTCGTCCTGTAATTTTTTCATTACTGGATAATAACTGAATTTATATAGATGGCCGAGGTTTTTATTTATTTGTATATCTAGGTATCGTATTGCTTGCATTTGCCATCTGAATGGTGATTCTTTCTTAAGTTTTGAGAAATCCGCATTATTCATTGGCATTGCTTCATTTTTATTTGCGTTAATCTTGTATCTCGACACTTCTCCATATTCCTTCAATTTCCTATGTAATTCTTTTATTGATAGTTCAGGTTCTGTTAAGTATACTATAACATCGTCCGCAAATAAACTGATTTTATATTCC
This sequence comes from Narcine bancroftii, assembly GCF_036971445.1. Classification (NCBI taxonomy): domain Eukaryota; kingdom Metazoa; phylum Chordata; class Chondrichthyes; order Torpediniformes; family Narcinidae; genus Narcine; species Narcine bancroftii. Next base: position 6,948,246 of record NC_091482.1, read on the forward strand.
TTGTCTTTTATTTTTATCCCTTTTATTTTATTTTTTGTTCTTATCAGTTCTGCTAGTGGTTCTATGGCTAACGCAAACAATAAGGGCGATAGTGGGCATCCCTGCCTTGTTGATCTGCTTAATTTAAATTGTTTTGATATATATCCATTTACTGTCACTTGCGCCAATGGCCCCTTATATAATGCTTTAATCCAATTAATATATTTCTCTGGTAAACTGAATTTTTGTAGTACTTTGAATAAATAATTCCATTCTACTCTGTCAAAGGCCTTCTCTGCGTCTAAGGCCACCGCTACTGTTGGAGCTTTATTTCCTTCTACTGCATGAATTAAGTTAATAAATTTACAAATATTGTCTGTTGTTCGTCTTTTTTTAATAAATCCAGTTTGGTCTAGATTTACTATTTTAGGTACATAGTCGGCTAATTTGTTTGCTAATAGTTTAGCTATTATCTTATAATCCAGACTTCTGGAAGTCTGGAAGGCTGGCGGCAAAACTCTGCATGCCAAACTGCATGAGTTTTTCAAGCTTTGTTGGGACCAAGGTAAACTGCCTCAGGATCTTCGTGATGCCACCATCATCACCCTGTACAAAAACAAAGGCGAGAAATCAGACTGCTCAAACTACAGGGGAATCACGTTGCTCTCCATTGCAGGCAAAATCTTCGCTAGGATTCTACTAAATAGAATAATACCTAGTGTCGCCGAGAATATTCTCCCAGAATCACAGTGCGGCTTTCGCGCAAACAGAGGAACCACTGACATGGTCTTTGCCCTCAGACAGCTCCAAGAAAAGTGCAGAGAACAAAACAAAGGACTCTACATCACCTTTGTTGACCTCACCAAAGCCTTCGACACTGTGAGCAGGAAAGGGCTTTGGCAAATACTAGAGCGCATCGGATGTCCCCCAAAGTTCCTCAACATGATTATCCAACTGCACGAAAACCAACAAGGTCGGGTCAGATACAGCAATGAGCTCTCTGAACCCTTCTCCATTAACAATGGCGTGAAGCAAGGCTGTGTTCTCGCACCAACCCTCTTTTCAATCTTCTTCAGCATGATGCTGAACCAAGCCATGAAAGACGCCAACAATGAAGACGCTGTTTACATCCGGTACCGCACGGATGGCAGTCTCTTCAATCTGAGGCGCCTGCAAGCTCACACCAAGACACAAGAGAAACTTGTCCGTGAACTACTCTTTGCAGATGATGCCGCTTTAGTTGCCCATTCAGAGCCAGCTCTTCAGCGCTTGACGTCCTGCTTTGCGGAAACTGCCAAAATGTTTGGCCTGGAAGTCAGCCTGAAGAAAACGGAGGTCCTCCATCAGCCAGCTCCCCACCATGACTACCAGCCCCCCCACATCTCCATCGGGCACACAAAACTCAAAACGGTCAACCAGTTTACCTATCTCGGCTGCACCATTTCATCAGATGCAAGGATCGACAATGAGATAGACAACAGACTCGCCAAGGCAAATAGCGCCTTTGGAAGACTACACAAAAGAGTCTGGAAAAACAACCAACTGAAAAACCTCACAAAGATAAGCGTATACAGAGCCGTTGTCATACCCACACTCCTGTTCGGCTCCGAATCATGGGTCCTCTACCGGCACCACCTACGGCTCCTAGAACGCTTCCACCAGCGTTGTCTCCGCTCCATCCTCAACATCCATTGGAGCGCTCACACCCCTAACGTCGAGGTACTCGAGATGGCAGAGGTCGACAGCATCGAGTCCACGCTGCTGAAGATCCAGCTGCGCTGGATGGGTCACGTCTCCAGAATGGAGGACCATCGCCTTCCCAAGATCGTATTATATGGCGAGCTCTCCACTGGCCACCGTGACAGAGGTGCACCAAAGAAAAGGTACAAGGACTGCCTAAAGAAATCTCTTGGTGCCTGCCACATTGACCACCGCCAGTGGGCTGATAACGCCTCAAACCGTGCATCTTGGCGCCTCACAGTTTGGCGGGCAGCAGCCTCCTTTGAAGAAGACCGCAGAGCCCACCTCACTGACAAAAGGCAAAGGAGGAAAAACCCAACACCCAACCCCAACCAACCAATTTTCCCTTGCAACCGCTGCAATCGTGTCTGCCTGTCCCGCATCGGACTGGTCAGCCACAAATGAGCCTGCAGCTGACGTGGACTTTTTACCCCCTCCATAAATCTTCGTCCGCGAAGCCAAGCCAAAGAAGAGAGATCTTATAATCTGTGTTAAGTAAAGATATTGGTCTATATGGCGCTGGTGCAAGTGGATCTTTCCCTGTCTTTGGTATTACTGTAATTATTGCTGTTTTGCATGAATCTGGTAAGCTTTGTGTTTTATCAATCTGGTTGATTACTTCCAGGAGGGGAGGAATTAATAAATCTTTAAATATTTTGTAGAATTCTATTGGGAATCCATCCTCTCCTGGTGTTTTATTATTCGGTAGTTTTTTTTATTATTTCTTGTATTTCTACTATTTCAAATGGTTCTGTTAATTTATTTTGTTTCTCTATTTGTAATTTCGGTAGTTCAATTTTAGTTAAAAATTCATCTATTTTGTCTTCTTTCCCTTCGTTTTCAGTTTGGTATAATTGTTCGTAGAATTCTCTGAAGTTTTCATTAATCTCCGTTGGATTATATGTGATTTCTTTGTCTTTTTTCCTTGATGCCAATACCATACTCTTAGTTTGTTCTGTCTTAAGCTGCCATGCTAGAATTTTGTGCGTTTTTTCTCCTAGTTCATAATATTTCTCTTTTGTCTTCATTATGTTCTTCTCCACCTTATATATTTGTAGTGTTTCATATTTTATTTTTTTTATCTGCCAATTCTCTTCTTTTAGTTGTGTCTTCCTTCATTGCTAATTTTTTTTCTATATTTGCTATTTCCCTTTCCAACTGCTCTGTTTTCTGATTGTAGTCCTTCTTCATCTTGGTTACATAACTTATTATTTGCCCTCTGATGAACGCTTTCATTGCGTCCCATAGTATAAACTTATCTTTCACTGATTCCGTATTTATTTCAAAGTACATTTTAATTTGTCTTTCAATGAATTCTCTAAAATCCTGCCTTTTAAGTAGCATGGAGTTTAATCTCCATCTATACATTCTTGGAGGGATGTCCTCTAACTCTATTGTCAATATCAGGGGTGAGTGGTCCGATAATATTCTAGCTTTATATTCTGTTTTTCTAACTCTGTCTTGCATGCGAGCTGATAACAGGAATAGGTCTATTCTTGAGTATGTTTTATATCTACCTGAATAATATGAATATTCCTTTTCCTTTGGGTGTTGTTTCCTCCATATATCCAAAAGTTGCATTTCTTGCATCAATTTAATTATAAATTTGGTTACTTTGTTCTTTCTGTTAATTTTTTTCCCAGTTTTATCCATGTTTGAATCCAAATTAAGGTTGAAATCCCCCTCGTATTAGTATGTTCCCTTGCGTGTCTGCTATCTTCAAAAAAATATCTTGCATACATTTTTGATCTTCTTCGTTAGGTGAATATACATTGAGTAAATTCCAAAACTTCGAATATATCTGACATTTTATCATTACATATCTCCCTGCTGGATCTATTATTTCCTCTTCTATTTTAATTGGTACATTTTTACTGATTAATATAGCTACTCCTCTAGCTTTTGAATTATATGACGCTGCTGTTACATGTCCTATACAATCTCTCTTTAATTTCTTGTGCTCCATTTCAGTTAAGTGTGTTTCTTGCACGAATGCTATATCAATTTTTTCTTTTTTCAGTAAATTTAGCAGTTTCTTCCTTTTGATTTGGTTATGTATACCATTAATATTTAAAGTCATATAGTTCAACGTAGCCATTTCATACTTTGTTTATCTTTCCTTTCCGTTTCTCCAGCATCACTTTTCCTTCTTATCCATTTCTGCTTTCTTGTTTTGAACACTTTATAAGACAACATTTCTAAAACATCAAACATTTCCCTTATTCTCCTATCTAAAATTTCTTTAACCCCACTATCTCCTCCCCTTCCTGAGTTGCCCTTTATCCCTTGTCAGGCAACCACATCTTCCCTCTCCATTTGGATTTGTGAATTCACTCGCAAGCGTCAACTTATTTCGCGGTGACCGTAACTCCTCCCCACCCAGCCCCCCCCCCCCAGAAAAGATTCTAATTTTCATATACAGCAAAGGTCCCTCCTTACTTCCTCTCTTCCCTTTCTTTCCCTTATCAATTCTTATCTATACTCTATATATTTTCCTTTAAATACGCATGCACTCATGTACACTCATATATACATACACACATATATATACCCATATACACACATACATATAGTTCGTGGTCATTTTTGCTCTCGTTACATGTCTTCATCTCTCTGTCTGTTTTGTAGTTGTTCTGCAAATTTTCGTGCTTCCTCCGGATCCGAGAATAGTCTGTTTTGCTGCCCTGGAATAACTATTTTAAGTACCGCTGGGTACTTTAGCGTAAATTTATATCCTTTTTTCCATAGGATCGCTTTTGCTGTATTAAACTCCTTTCTCTTCTTCAGGAGTTCAAAACTTATGTCTGGATAGAAAAAAAATTTTTGACCTTTGTATTCCAGTGGCTTTTTGTCTTCTCTTATTTTCTTCATTGCTTTCTCCGATATATTTTCTCTTGTTGTATATCTTAGGAATTTTACTAAATTGGATCTTGGTTTTTGTTGTGGCTGTGGTTTCGGGGCTAATGTTCCATGTGCCCTTTCTATTTCCATTTCTTCCTGTAATTCTGGTCTTCCTAGGACCCTGGGGATCCATTCTTTTATAAATTCTCTCATATTCTTGCCTTCTTCATCTTCCTTAAGGCACACTATTTTTATATTATTTCTTCTATTATAATTTTCCATTATATCTATCTTCTGAGCTAACAGCTCTTGTGTCTCTAACTTTTTTATTAGATTCTTCTAATTTCTTTTTTAAGTCATCTACTTCCATTTCTACGGCTGTTTCTCGTTCTTCCACCTTGTCCACTCTTTTTCCTATATCTGACATGACCATCTCTAATCTATTCATTTTTTCTTCTGTACTTTTAATTCTTTTTATTTCACTAAATTCTTGTGATTGCCATTCTTTTACTGATTCCATATATTCTTTAAAAAAATATATATCCATTTTCTTGCCTTTCCCTTCTTCTTCCATTTCTCTGTGTTCTTCTTCTTCTTCTTCCTCTGGGTTGGTCATCTGTTGTTTCCTTGATTTCATTTTACTCTTCTTTCTTGTTCTCGTTGTTTTCTATGTTCGCTTCTTGTTGTTGTGTTGTAGCTGTCATTCTCAGCTGTGGAGATCGACTCCTCAGCTGCTCCCCCCTCCTGTCAGTGTTTTTTTTGTCATGAGCATCACGCATGCGCGACTCCTCGCGCATGCGCGGTTGCGCACTTTTGCTTGGCTCCGCGAGCCATTTTTGTAATCCCGAGCTCGGAACTTCGATTGACCTGAGGGAGCAGGCTTCTCTCTCCACAGCGGGCCTCCTCGGACAGGTAAGGCCTTCACCCTCTTCTTCCGATGTCTTTTCTTCTTCTCTTCTTCCCGTTGCTTTCGACTTTTCTTTCTTCGCTGCCATTTTCTTCGCACCTTTACTTTCACTTTATTTTAATTTTTGTGTTTGTGCCTTTGTGTTTTCTGTGTTTTTTTTAAACTTTTCTGGAGAGGGCTGGAGTTCCCCGACCGGCCACTACTCCATCACGTGACTCCTCCAAAGATGTTCATCTTGAGGATTCACTGGAAGTCAGGGATCTGAGATTGAACAAAATGTCCAACGTAAATATTTAAAAAAATAAGTGTTTGATAAGTTAAATTTTACCACCAATTGTTCAGAGGAAGCAAAATTGTTTCAAATAAAATGGTCTTTAAAACATATAATATCTAATCTGTGCCAGTCATTAAATAAAGTTGAAAAAGATGATTAGATATAATAGGGCTGGCAAGAGAAAAGCTCTGAAATCCAAAAAACCTCCTACATTGTGGCCATATTCCCAAACTAAGTCTAATTATCAGATTATCAGTTAGTTTAAATAAAGAAAATGATTTTTAAAAAAGTCCCTAAAATTGCCAACATAGAAGCACTTTTAGTAAAATTCAATTCCTTTTCTTCCCATGAGGATGGTCAAATAGATTATTGAAGTGTAACAAAAGAAGCAAATCACATATATTGACAACCCAGTAATAAAATCTAAAATTAGGAAATGGCAATCCACCATTCCTTTTAGCTCTTTGAAGCTGAGCTTTATTTAAGCCAGGACGTTTTCCTTGCCATATGTAAGAAGATAGAAGGAAATCAAGTGAGTGAAAAAAGCATTTGGGAATGAAAATTGGTAAAGATTGGAAAGGATACAAAAATGTAGGAAAACTGTTCATTTTAATAGAATTGATGTGACCAATCATGGAAATAGATAAAGGTGACCATCTTGATAGCCGTAATTTGTCCTGATTAAATAAAGTAGAAAATGTTTCCTTAAAAAAGATGTTTATAACTCCTAGTAATTGTAATACTGAGATAGGTAAATTGATCCTTCACAATCCTAAAAGGAAAATTCCAATAGCATTTAAAAGTAAAACTTCACTTTTATGCAGATGCAACTTGTCCCCAGAAAACGGAATAAGATGCTTGGTAATTTTTCTTGGTAAAGAATCATCTAGATTAGATATAAAAAACAAAAGATTATCTATGTATAAGGAAACCTTGTGTTCAATGCTGTTCCTATAGATCCCTACAAAATCTCTATTTTCATGAAGAGCAATTGCTAGGGGTTCTAATTCCAAGTCAAAAAGTAATGGACTCAAAGGACAAACTTGATGAGTGTCCTGTCGAAGATTAAAAGGTTTTGGTTGCTGTAAATTAATAAGAATTGAGGCAGTAGGACATAAATATAATAATTTAATCCATCTAATAAAAAATGAACCAAAATTAATTTTTTCAAAAGTGGCAAATAGATAACCCCATTCCACCCAATCAATAGCCTTCTCTGCATCTAGAGAGAGAAAACATTCAGGGGTAGAAGTGGGAGGTAAATATAAAATATAAAATAAACAGTGTATATTAAATTAAGAATAGTGCTTTTATCTTCAGAAATTATTAATGGTAAAATATTTTCTAATCTATGGGCCAATATTTTGGACCAAATCTTCCTATCTACGTTAAGTAAAGAAATAGGCCGAGAAGAAGCACATTCAAATGGATCTTCCCCATTTTCAGAATAAGAGAAATACAAGCTTCATTAAAAGATGATGGAAGATTCCCTTGTTTAAATGAGTCATTAAGCTCAGAAATTAATTGGGGCACAAGCAATTCAGAAAAGGATTTATAAAATTCCTCAGGGTACCCATCAGGTCCTGGAAATTTACCAGATTGTAAAGATGAAATTACAAAAAGTATTTCCTCTTCAGAAATAGGTCCCTCCAATCTCATACATTTATTCTGACAAAGTTTAGGCAAATTAATCCTCTGTTTCTCCTTCTCAAATAAGTGGTGGTCTGCTCGGTTCACCGAGTCTGTATCCCCCTCATGGCTGCTGCCGATCATAGGCGCCACCATCTTGGGTGCAGACCCCACCGTTGCAGAATTTTAAAAATAGAATGAGAGGTTTTTTTTATAAACTGCACAAATGTGCTGGAGAAACTCAACAGATCACACAACATTCTTTTTAGCAAAGATACATAACCAACATTTTGGGCCTGAGCCCTTCGTCATGTGCCTGCATGCTGCTTGTCCATCAAAACACAATGCTGGTCAAACAGTACACTTTATGTAGCAAAGATAAAGGTACATAAACGACATTTTGGGCTTGAGCCCTTCATCAAGCTACCAACCTTTTTATTTGTTCATACCTTGACAAAGGGCTCAGGCCTGAAACATTGATTATTTAAAATAAAAGTTTGTACCAGAAGGACATTCAAAAGGCTTTTAGATAGGCACATCGATGTAAGGAAAACAAAGGGTTATGGGTGTGAGACAGCGAAGGGTTAGACCATTAAATAAAACTTTTTTTATTTTAACATTCAGCATGGTAACAGGCGAAGTTCCCTCTAATTTTTAGTCGTCAGTGTGCGCAAAATCTCATAATTTTTTTCCTGTGACAAAAGTATGTGCGCACTGAACGCTTGTGCAAATGTAAATTTGAAAATGTTTTCAAGATAATTTTGGGACAGCCCATCTCGCATGGCTAATAAAACTGTATTTGCATGTTTTAATACATGATTGCATTCTACGAAGTAACGTATTTAGTTAAGATTTTATTGTATACTTTGAACTTGCATTATTTTAGATAACTAATCTTTTGTACATACATTAATTTCCTTTGTGCACTAGTAGAGGGAACAGCAGTACAGGCCCTTCCAGCCCATGAGCCCGTGCCCCCTGATTACAGCCAATTGACCTACAACTCCCATACATTTTGAAGGGTGGGAGGAAACTGGAGCACCCAGGGGAAACTCACACAGGCACGGGAAGAACGTACAAACTCCTTACAGATTTGAACCCGGATCGCTGGCACTGTAACCGTGTTGCGCTAACTGTACTGCCCTAGTTATGTATCTTTGCTATAAAGAATGTGTGACCTGCTGATTTTGTCTGACACATTTGTGCATTAAACTACAATCAAAGTGCCTGCAGACCCTCTGGAAATCTGAAATAAAGCCAGGTGACTCTGCCAAAACTCTTCAGGTCAGGCTAGATCTGTGGGAAGAGATTAACCTTTTCCTTCTTCTTCAACTGTGTCCTGCCTCTACCATGGTGGGGAGAGCCCTTGACCATGTCTTAACTATTTCCTACTCTTCAGCCCTCACTCCCTCTCCTATTGGAACGTAGAACAGTAGAGCCCAGTTCTGTTAAATGGAGGTCAACAAGAACATTGAAAAACGCTGCGTGCCTGGAGAAACTCACAAGTCACGTAGTGTCCACAGGAAGCAAAAGGCAATCGTTGTTTCAGGAATATGGAAAGAACAGCTAGATGGCTGAACAAAAAGGTGGGGGGAGGGGGCAGGAGGAGAGGAGAGGAAAATGGAAGGGGAAGGGGAGGAGTCCAGGCCAACAGAAGTTGTTAATTGGATATGATAAGAGGAGAGGTGGGAATTGATTTTGGCTCTGTGAAATGAGACAGAGGGTAAAGAGATGAGAGAGACAAAGCTTGGGGAAGGGGGGGGGGGGGATAATGGAAATCGGAGAAGCCGATATCAATGCCATCTGGTTGGTGGATGCCCAGATGGAAGAGGAGGTGGTGTTCCTCCAATGTGCAGGTGGTCTCTGTCTGGCCAAGGCCAGACATGTCAGCAAGGGAATGGGACGGGGAATTGAAACGAGTGGCCACTTGGAGATCCACGCTGTTGCGGCGGACAGAGCCGAGCTGCTCAACGAAGCAAAATGAAGAAACGAAGCTGAGAAGTGATGGTGGAGAGAGCAGATGAGGATTGCTATCTGATAGGAGAAGGAAAGAAAGCGGGAGGGAAGTGGAGGAAACGGATGAATTGGGAAAGAGAGATCACAGGAGTGGGATTATGGAAATTGGAGGTCGATATTGACTGCCAAGACGAATATAGGGTTTTGTTCCTCCAATGTGGACACAACCTGGCAGTGTCCGAGGCCATGGACAGACACATCAATGTGGCTATGGTGTGTGGTTGGCCACTAGGAGGTCCTAGCTGTTGCAGCAAACAAAGCGTAGGTGATCAGCAAAGCGTTCCCCCGAACCTGCATCCAGTCCCCTTGAACAGAACCCCATCAGGAAATATTAAGCTACTGTTCCCGCACCATGGCTGACCTTGTCACTTCTAGTTATCCTACAACCGCTAACCTCTCTGTCTCCCAGTTCTGCACTAACTGGTTCTGCTACCTACCCAATATGTACAAAGCCTATTGCCCCCTTAGACCAATTGTCCCCACCTGCTCCTGCCCCACCAAACTGGTTTCCTCATATTTCATTTTGTCCCCCTTACTCCAGTCCCCTCCCACCTCCATCTGGGACACCACACATGATCTCTATCACCGCGACAACTTTCTGTTGAATGGAGAGAGCAAAGGTGCTCGACGGGGCCATCCCCCCAATCTACGTCCAGTTTCTCTCTCCCCCCCCCACTGGAGTTTAATCTGACACAATTCTCCATGTGAATAACTGCAAATGCTTGTGTTCTATAAATGGAATACTCTGCCTGAATTTATTAAGAGTTGCTGTTCGTGTGATTGTTTGCAGCAAAACTGCTGAATTAAAGGGTTTTATTTTGCATGTTCTCAGAAAAAGGGAAAGTTTCTTACCAAAGTATGTTAGTACAATGCTGAAGATTGTTTTTCCCCTAAATTGAGGGATGGCAGTGAGATGTGAAGATTAAAATCTGCAGAGGTTGTCAAAAATATGATTGGGGATCCATTGAAGCAAATACCTCCCTCACCCATGCCACTCTCCCCTCCTTGAGTTTGTCTCCCGGACGCAGCAAGGACTACGTTTTCCTGGCCCTGCACAATTTCTTCCAAAGTTCCCACCGCCAGACGCAGATTCGCGGTGAATTCACTGACACTCAGTGACTTTGAATGGGCTCTCTTTTACTGTCTGTAAGAGGTGCTTCAGGCAATTTCTGCCGATGGCAAATCTGTCTGCCTTACACTATATTCCATGTAATATTGCACCGTTTTTTATTACACGACAATAAAGGAATCCTGAATATTCCATCCTGCAGAACTGCTGCAGGAACTCAGCAGGTCAGCTGAGTGGAAATTGTCAGCCAAACTTATGGATCCCCCATTCATTCACTGACCATTTGTTCCCATGGATGCTGTCTGATCTGCTGAGGTCCTCCAGCAGCTCTGTGCTTGTTCAGGATTTCAGCCTCTGCTATTGCAGTTCTCACCTATTCCCTCCTGCCTCCTTTCAGATTCCTGGCCAGCAACGCAGAAGGCTCCTGGAGGTAATAAACACAACCAGGTCCATCACAGGCTCTGACCTCGCATCCACTGCGGGCATCCACGTGAGGCGCTACCTCGAGACGGCAGCCAAAAGAACCCCCATCACCGTGGTGACCACCTCTTCTCACTGCTGCCTACGTGCAGAAGGTAGGAAAGCCTGAAAACCAGCAGCTCAAAGTTCAAGGGCGGCTCAGTTAGTGTGGCGGTTAGTATTACAGTGCCATTGATCGGGACTGGGATTCGAATCCCATGCTGTCTGTGAGGAGTTTGTACGTTCTCCCCATGTCTGCGTGGGTTTTTCCTGGGTGCTCCGATTTCCTCCCACCAGGAGTTGTAGATTAATTGGTGCAATTGGGCGGCATGCTTCATGGGCTGAAAGGGCCCTTTACTATGCTGCATGTCTAAATTTTATTTTAATTGAATTTTTTTTTAATTAAAAGAATAGTTTCTTTCCAAATGGCCACCATACTCTTGAACATCCCCTTGGTGCACTAATCACGGACTGCTCTGACACCATAAAAGGATCGTCTGCACTATTGCTAAGCCATTATTTTTTTCACTTGGATAACCATGAATATTTATTATCTTTTTTTTATTTATTGTCTTTTTTAATTAAATATTTTGCTGTAGTTAGGCAACACGGTTACCACAGCACTTAGTTTAATGCTGATACAGTGGCAGTGACCTGGGTTTGATTCCGATGCTGTCTGTGAGGAGTTTGTACTTTCTCCCGGTGTCTGCATGGGTTTTTCCCAGGTGCTCCAGTTTGCTCCCACCCTTTATAAATGTACATGGGCTGTAGGTTAATTGGGTGTAATTAAGGGGCATGGGATCATGGGTTGGAAGGCCCTACTACCCTGCTCTATGTCTAAATTTAAAATGAATATAAATTTTGTGTTCTTTTTACAAAGTACCTGCAGCCAGTAAGAATTTCATTGCATATGAACGTTGTACAATATGTATGACAATAAACTCATTAGCATCATCATTGAGATTTTAAATGATGGTTCTCTTTCGGACCCCCGGGTCTGTTCTTTTGAATACCCGCCATTCCCCATCTCACAATGTTCTGAGATTACAGCAGGATCTCAGTAATCTGGGGAAGTGGGCCAAGGAACGGCAGATGGAAGTTAGTTGGGACTTGAGAAACATCTAATTTTTAGTATTTCGGCACATTTGTTGACTCAGTACCAAAAACAACTGCAAGTAATTTGCTTTCTCTGTCTGTATCAGAACTGGATATTTCCACTGTAAGTCATCCACCAGTGATACTGGATCAATTGTTCTCTCTCCATTAACACAGCCTGACCTGCTCAGTATGTTCCACAGCCCTGCATGTAATATCTTTCTATTTTCTTTTGCTTGTAATCTCACTCTCTCTCTTTCTCTCACTCTCTCTCTACCCTCTTTCTCCTCTCTCTCCCTCACTCCCTTTTCCTTCTCTCTCTATCTCCCCCTCTTGTCTCTCTCACTCCTCCCTGTTAAACTGTCAACTACATGATCTCTACAGGACGCCTCAATCCAGGTCTCACACTATTCAATATTCCCACAGTCTTTCTTCTCTCACTATCTCCAACTTAAAGCTGGCTTTTCTCTCTTTCCCAGTTCTGATGAAGCCCCTTCGACCTGAAGCTTTAACGGTTTCTCATTTAACAGGCGCTGCTAAGTTGTGGTGGCATTTTCTGTTTTTATCTCAGATTTTTAGCATCTGCAGTTATTTTCAGTTGATCAAGATCCTACTCTAATTGTAGAGAAACCTTTCGAGTGGCCCAATCTTCCACCCATTTTAGTGTCGCCTGAAAACCTATCACGTCATCTGTAAACTTACCAACCAATTTCAATTAAAAATCATTCACTTTCCAAAGTAAAGCCAGAGTTGGAGCAAGACCTGGAAATGGAAATTGAGGAGGAACCGTGGGAAGAGGCTATTGAGAGAATTCTCTCTACCAACTCCTGCGCTCGGTTCAAGGTGCTGGACGGGGTCCACTTTCCTAAATCAAGACTGGCAGCCATCTATCCCGAAATAGGTGAAACTGCAATCAGTTAATGACCCCCCCCCCCCAACCCACCTTGCCACCTAAGTCCGTGCCACAAAATACAAGGATTCTAGAGCAGAATCTTTAGCACACTCTTTGAACTATTTAATTTGTAAACCAGCCCATTGTATTTGGAATCTCCGATAACTCCCTAAATTCCCTACAGAAAGACATTTACATCCCAATTAGCCAAGAATCTAATCTTGAAACACTGGAAGTCTGATAGGGGACCCTCTGCTAGACAGGATATCAGTTTCTTTATTAAACTGGAGAAAATCAAATACAAATTAATAGGTTCCACCAGAAAATGTTTCTATAGATGGCAACCCTTCATGCGTTGTTTCTCTGAATTACGAGTGCCTTCGGAGTAAAAGACTAACTGTGAGAGGGTCGTACCAGTACTGTGGGTAATATACCGATGATACTGTCAGCAAAGGTGCCAAGGTGGTCAAGGAGAGGGGTATCTGATGGTGGATGTGAACATTTATGTATATGTGTGTTGGTTTTTCTGTTTTAAAAAAAGGGGTCACAACGTACGTCCGTATGTGTTTTTTATGCTCACTAAATATATTTTGGAAAAAAAAACCACCCAATTGATCAATTCTCTACTCTTGCTGTGCATTTATGTTGCATCTGACACACCTATGGAAGTACCAAGGAGCTCTGCAGCCAATGGTGTACTTTTAATATGCAGTCATGTTTATAAAGCAGCAATCACAACCAATTTGTGCACAGCAGGTTCCCACATAGATGTTCAGACAATCATCTTTATTGATATTTGTTGATATTATTATTATTCAAGGTTCCTTGTGTTGCATGCCGTAAGGCAGACAAAGAGTTGCCATTAGTATGGCCTGGCGCCCATGACCTGCTCATACTTTAAGTATGAGTTGAATTCAAGATTCAGTTTATTATCATAGTAAAATAAAGCAGTGTCGTATTACATGAAATTTCTTTTTTGCCTGCTGCAAGGCAGACAGATTTGCCACCGGCAGGAATTGCCTAACCGCCTCTTACAGTCTGACTTACAGTTGGAGGGAGAGAGAGAGAGAGAGAGAGAAGCACAAGAGAGAGTCCCCAGAGTCACTGAGTGTCTGTAGATTTGCCTTCAGCATTTCCACAGCCACACAGAGTTCAGTCCAAACTGTTGGTGATCCGAGCTCCAGATCCGAACCCCTCAGACACGGTCAGGAACCCTTCAGCCCCCTCGGCACCTCCTTGCATCCCAGTTCTGATACCTGGTACCCCTCCAGCCAGTTCAAGTTCCCCGCCTGCAGTCTCCAGCAGCCCACAGCTTCCGCGGGTCCCTCGCCTCGAGTCGCCAGCAGCCTGCCACAGGCACTGCTCCTCAGCTGCAGAGCCCCCTGATTGGTCCGCCGCCGTGGTCACTGTACCCACGGGTCATCTCCTCTGTTTCTCCTTCTCAGATGGTGCATGATCCTCCTGTCCTCTGGTGCCCCTTCTCCAGTCCTCTGCCTCCCCGGAGTCTGCAGCCCCTCGTGGCTGCTGCCATCTTGGGCACAGACCCACGATTGTGAGATTTCAAATAAAACCCCCATCGACTCCCTCAGCGGGCTATTCAAAGCCAGTTCAGAGCTGATGGCAGTCGTCTGGGCAGCTGGATCCTGCGGGAGAACTGCATCCCTGCTCCCTCGCTCCACGCGCGTCCGTACCTGCGGCAGCGCTGCCATCCTCAGCCAAAATTAAGCCTTTCATTGTACTATTAATAAACTATTAATTTCCATTGGTTTTGGGCACTATTTCTGATGCCAACATTTTAATTCCACTTTTATGACTTGAATTAAAACACCAGCTCTTGTGCACGTCAGTGCCTATGCTTCCACAGGTGTTTGCCGAGGTTTGGTATGACACCAGAAACCCTGGCAAATTTCTCCAGAGGTGTGGTGGAAAGTGTGCTGACTGACTGCATTACGGTCTGGTATGAGGACACCAATACAAGAGTGTAAAGCCCTGTAAAAGGTATTGGACACAGCCCAGGACAACACTGGAACCAACTCCATCCCCCATCTGGGAACACTGCCGTCAGAGAGCATCAGCGATCATCAAGGATCCACACCACCCAGCACATGCTCTGTTCTCGCTGCTGCCATTAGGGAAGAGGTATTGAGGCCACAAGACTCGCACCATCAGGTTCAGGAACAGCTGCTATCCCCTCCACCATCATACTCCTCAACAACAAAACTCAAATCAGGGACACATTTAAAGACTCTTACTTGTGTGCTTTATTGATTTTCTTTTTTGTTTTCTCTGTATTGCACAGTCAATTTGTTTACATTTCTTTTTTGTGTACATTGACTACAGTTTTTTGCATTTTCTGCCTGGCCCGTAGGAAAAGAATCTCAGGGTTGTATGCAATGTCTGACAATAAATCAGAAATCTTGCAATGGGGATTACAATCCTTCCTGCAGTTCAATGCTTCAGCCCCCCATTTGTATGAAACAAAAGCAGGTGGGCGCATTCAGGGGCAAGTAAGCTCCAGCCCTCGGATTGGTTCAGCCTGACGTATTTCTTTCAAGCAACAATGTATGCTCCATAATAAGTCAACAGAAGTCTGAATCCATTGGGAGTTAAAG
Source organism: Narcine bancroftii (assembly GCF_036971445.1). NCBI lineage: Eukaryota > Metazoa > Chordata > Chondrichthyes > Torpediniformes > Narcinidae > Narcine > Narcine bancroftii. The sequence goes on from NC_091482.1 coordinate 6,963,759, forward strand.
CCTACAGACTTGTAACTGCGCTGACGGATTTGCAAACAGATTAGACAACTCGTTGAGCAGAAGAATAGATATTACTTTGGAAAGATTGGCAGGCAGTAAATTTATCTTCGTAATTCATGCTGTGTGAATTGTAGACAAAAAAAATAATTATATACATATTACAAATATTCTGTTCACCCAGAGGTCTTGCTACAAAAGTTCTTTTGCTCCACTGTGTCCTTTGACGGAAACAAAGGTTTCTTGCAAGTGTAATCCTGTTTCAAATATTGGCTTGCATCTATCAGATATTCTCTGAAGACGAGACTTTAATTATAGGAGAATGCTTGCTGCGTTAGTCCTCCTGTGTTGATGCTGAGTGTGGGATCGGCACACCCGGTCTTGTTCACTAATACACAAAGCACTCTGTGCAAACTCAGTCGCATTGTCTGTGTTTAGCGATGGTTCTGTTGAGCTCAGACCTCATTACAGTGCACTGCAAGGCCACAGTGCTATCCACGAAACCATAAGACATAGGAGCAGAAATGGGCCATTCAGCCCATCAAGTCCACCCTGTCATTTAACCATGAGCTGATTCATTTCCCACTCTGCTCCACTGCCCGGCCTTCTCCCCATTGAGTTTTGTTGTTGAGGAGTCTGAGGGTGGAGGGTAGCAGCTGTTCCTGAACCTGGTGGTGCAAGTCTTGTGGCACCGATACCTCTTTCCTGATGGCCTGTGTAATTAAGAATCTATCAATTTCTGTGTTAAATGCACCCAATGCTCTGGCCTCCACAACTGCCTGTGGCAACAAATTCTACCGATTTAACTACCCTCTGGCTGAAGAAATTCCTCTGGATCTCTGTTCTAAGCAGATGCTCTTCAATCCTGAAGTTGTCCCCTCTTGTCCTTGAGCCAGTGGTTCTCAGCCTTTTTCTTTCCACTCACACACCACTTTAAATATTCCCTATGCCATTGGTGCTCTGTGATTAGTAAGGGATTGCTTAAGGTGGGATGTGAGTAGGAAGGGAATTGTCATTGGCCCATTTCCTTTGGAGTTATGAAACCGTGCACATAACGAGTTAACTAGGGATGATTAAAACAGTGGTTTTCAAACCTTTTTCTTTCCACTCGCATACCACCTTAAGCAATCCCTTACTAATCAGAGCAGTGATGGCATAGGGATTACTTAAAGTGGTCTGTGAGTGGGAAGAAAAAGGTTGAGAGCCACGTTCTAAACTCCTCTACCATGGGAAACAACCTTTCTATATCTACCCTGTCTGTGCCTTTCAACATATTCCTAAATTCCAACGATTACAGGCCAAGAGCTGTCAAACACTCCTCATATGATAATACTTTCATTCCTGGAATCATCCTAGTGAACCTCCTATGAACCTTAAAACACAGAAGTCTGTAGACACTGTGGTTGAAGAAAAAACAAATTGATGAAGAAAATCATCTGGTCAAACTTTGATACCTTGATGAATGCCTCAAGCCTGAATCGTTGGTGGCGGATCTTCATTACAGTGTTTGACCTGCTGAGTTTCTCCAGGATTGTGTTTTTACTCCTTTGAACTCTCTCCAACTTCAGCATATCCTTTCTTTAATGAAGAGCCAGCGGATAACATGAACGCAAGGCACAGAGTGGGAGATGCACATTTGGGGAACATGTTGATACCTTCAGCTCTGCAAACTTGTTGAGCACAGGCTTGCTTTTCCCACATACCTTGACAAAGGGCTCAGGCCCGAAATGTCCCTTACTTTTTGCTTCCTGTCTATGCTGCATGACCTACTGGGTTTCTCCAGCACTCTCTTGTATTGCACTACAATCCCAGTGTCTGCAGACTTTCCTGTTTATCAATATGTTTCAGTGAGATATCTTCTCATAGTCATAGTGTCATACAGACCTTTCAGCCCAACTCATTGATGCTGACCGAACTGGCATTCTGTGCTAGTTCCATTTGCCTGCATTAGGTAGATATACTTCCTATCCATATACCCATCCAAATGTACTTTGAATCCCATAATTGTGCCCGCTTCTACAGCTTCCTCTGGAACTTGTCTTAGATGCTAAGGGTGGCACGGTTAGTGTGGAGGGCGGCACGGTTAACACAGCGGTTAGCGCAACACTGTTATCAGGACCGGGGTTTGAAACCTGCACTGTCTGTAAGGAGTTTGTACGTTCTCCCCGTGTCAGGTTTGGTTTCCTCCAGGTGCTCCAGTTTCCTACCACCCTTCAAAAACATTCCAGGATTGGTTGTCAATTGGGTGTAATTGGGCAACTCATGGGTCGGAAGGGCCTGTTACTAAGCTGTAGGCATGTCTAAATATGGACCAGCCTCTGAATGAAAGATTTGACCCTCAGGACCCTCTTAAATCTCTCCCCTTTCACCTTAATGATAACAATAACAAGTTTATTGTACAATTTACATATGCATCCACATCCTTACATGTCATAGCCAAACAGGTCCAAGGGGTGATATGGAGAGCAATTTGTACCGCATAGGAGATGTGGACGAGGGAACAATATCACCCTTGGCGGAAGCCGTACATAACCTCCTGGTGGATTACAGGTAGGGGATCCTGTAGGGAACTTTCCTGTTCCCACCCACCACATCCTATCTAAAACAGAGTCAAGAGGTGTCAGGCTCTCCTTCCATCTCTTTCTTTCCCACCATCCCAGGACCTAAAATGTCTTTCCAAACAGGTCTGAAAATGTGATTGTTAATTTATATTTATTTTAAATTCTTTGTATTTATTTATTCGTTCATTCCCATCAATTTATTTATTTCTTTTAGAGACACAGGGCGGTAACAGCCCCTTCCAGCCCGTGACCCTGTGCCGCTCAATTGCACCCAATTGACCTACAAATCCGTATGCTTTTGTACAGTGGGAGGAAACCAGACACGGGGAGAATGTGGAAACTCCTTACAGACAGCGCCGGATTTGAACCTGGGCCACTGTCACTATAACAGTGTTGCAGTAACCGCTACACTAACCATACCACCCCTGAAAGGCCTGCAATGTATTGCCAGGGTAGTGGTAGAGGCTAGTACAATAGGGACATTCAAAAGACTCTTAGAAGGCACATGGGAAAAAGGAGAACAGAGGGATATAGATGTGAGGGTGGGAAGGGTGTTAGACTGTTAAATTTAAACATACAACTGGGTAACAGGCCCTTTTGGCCCATGAATCCATAATGCCAAATTACTCCCAATTGACCTACAACCCTTGGCACGTTTTGAACAGTGGAAGGAAACTGGAGCACCCAGGAAAAACCCACACAAAACCGTTAATGTGTCGTGGAGAAAGGAGAAAGAAGATTATTTAATTGCCTTCACAGATGCTGCCTGACCTGCTGAGATCCTCTAGCAGTTTCCTTTTGAGCTCCAGACCATCTCTTGTTTCTCTGTCCGAAGTCAGACCTTGTTCTCTTTCTTGCTCTAAGTTGCTGCAGATCCACTGCACACCCATAGATGGCAGTATTTTGCCTTTTAACAGACGTGTGCATATAAGTGTCTGAGGCAACAACTATTCTTTTTTGGAGTCACAGGCCCATGTCTTTTCTTTATCCAACTCCCTGTTGCAAATTGCCATTGATTCTGGTTCCATGCAGTGGCTTTCAGACTATCAGGACGTGGTGTGTCAATCCTGAAGCAGAGTTCTGACCCAAATCACCTGCTGAGTTCTTCCATCAATTTGCTTTTCTCTGCTGTTTATTTATTTAGACCTACAGCACGGTTACAGGCCATTTCGGCCCATGAGTCCGTGCTGCCCAATTTACCCCCAATTAACCTACACCCCCGGAATGTTTTTGAACGATGGGAGGAAACCAGTGCCCCTGGAGAAAAGCCACACAGACACTGGGAGAATGTACAAACTCCCCACAGACAGCATGGGATTGGAACCCCCTGTCCAGTACAACGCCAGCGACCGGCACCGGACTGGGGATTGTGTAAAATTAACTTTCCTTCCTCTCCCCCTTTGATCTCACATTACCAGCTGTACTTAAGTATGAGTTGACTTGCTTGGATAGCGGATAAAACAAAGCTTATCACTGCATATCCGTACACGTGTTTTTCAGAGATACAAGGCCTTCCAGCCCACAAGCCCATGCTGCCCAAATACCCCAATTAAACTACAACCTCCATACATTTTGAAGGGTGGGAAGAAACCAGAGCACACGGAGAAAACCCACACAGACACAGGGAGAACGTGCAAACTCCTTTCAGACAGTGGCGGATTCAAACCTGGTTTACTGTATTGTGCCACCCACTAATAAAGTTGTAAAGAATTAAGGAATTATTAATAAACAATTCCTTATATTTCAATTCACTTATTTGGCTGAAACCTTAAACCTTTTGAATATTGACTCTCCTGCCATTTGGAACCAGTTTTCACCCTATCCCAGAGATTTTGTTATTATCACTATTCTGGCTGTGAGAGCCTGTTCTACACATTTGCTCCCATTTCTTACAGATCAACACTCAATTAGCTGAGACCTACTTGGGAAGACGTGGATGATGTTAAAGTCTTTAGTCTTCATTCTGACACCTGCCTGCATTTTACCTTGCAGAAGAGCTCAGACCCAAAATGTTAGTTATATATCTTTTACCTCTTACAGACGTTGTGAGACTGGCTGAGTTCCTCCTGCATTTCTGTGTGTTATTACTACAATCCCAGCGTCTGCAGAATTTTGTGTCAGTTACAATGAACTTCCTGTGGATGCTGTGTGAGTTTCTCCAGCACATTTGTGCATTGTAAAAGCCCCCAGCACAGTAAAAGGCTGGACTTATCCCGGCCACACACTCTTCTCCCACCTCCCGTCAGGAGGAAGATTCACAGGTGTGAGATGATGCACCACCCGGTTCAAGCACAGATTCGTTCCCTCTGTTATCAGAGTCCTGAATGAAATGCAAATTAGTAAAATAATGTTGCTCTTGTTCCATTCTATCTGATTGCTCCCTCTAACCCTGCATTATCGCCTGGGTTTTATTTGCTGCACTTGTGTATGGGTTAACTTGCTGGATGGTGTGCAAAACAAACCTTTTCACTGTACTTTGGTAATCATAATAATAGAAGTTCAAAGTTCAGATATATTGTCAGAGTCAACATGACATCACGTACAGTCCTGAGATCCTGTTTCCTGCGGGCCAGGCAGAATTTCAACTTAACTGTAGTGCAAAAAAAAAAGAGCTCAAGAAAAGATACATACACAAAAGAGAGAAATGTAAACAGAAGGAAGTGGAAGCAAAATGCGCAATGCAGAAAATAAATAGTCAAATACTGTGCAAAGTAAGAGTCCTGATTGAGTTTGTCGTTGAGGAGTCTGATGGTGGAGGGGAAGCAGCTATTCTTGAACTTGGTGGTGCGAGACTTGTGGCACCTACACCTCTTTCCTGATGGTAGCAGCGAGAACAGAGTGTGTGCTGGGTGGTGTGGGTCCTTCAGACAGCAGCATTCCCTGTTCTCAATGGTAGGGGAGGGGGGAGGTTGTCTGTGATGTACTGGGCTGTGTCCATTGCCTTTTGCAGGGCTTTACGCTCGGGGGTATGAGAGCCCCCATACCTGATTGTGCTGTAGCCGGTTTGCACATTGAACTTGGACTTGATGTTCAGACACAGAGAACTATGACTACAATTGCCCAATGGATGCCACCATTCTTCAAGTTCAGAAAAATGAGGGGTGATCCGACCTGAGGGTGCTGCATGGGGTAGACATTGAAATGTTTCCAATTAATGTGAGAGCCTCAAATAAAAGGACCAAGTAACAAGATAAGGGGGGGGGGGGCAGTTGCTTAAAACGTGTGTCGGAATTTCTTCTTGGTGAATCTCTGATAGTTGTGGAGACTAGATTGGATGTACCTAAAGAGGAGATGGGCACATTTTTGAAGGACCAAGGAATTGAAAGTTAGAGATAACTGGCACAGAAGAGGAACTGAGGCCTGTTGTAGATCAGCCGCAATTGTCTTGAATGGTGGAGGCAGGCTTAAGGGGCGGAGTGGCCTTGTTCTGTTCCTGTGTCCTTCTGAAGGACTTTCAAGGAAAACACACACAAGAATGCTGGAGGAACCCAGTCGGTCTTGCAGAGTCCATAGGAGGTAAAGGTAAAGGTTCCATTATTTTTGTCACATAATACTACATTCAGAATGTAACTTGCAATCACTGGTTTACAAGGCCAGTGCTCCATTCACTGAGCTATGGTAAAGATATATAACTGACATTTTGAGCCTGAGGTATAAGGTACCTCAAGGTATAAGCAAAAAAGCAGGAGGCATCTTAATAAAGACTGAGGAGAAAAAGGGAGGGGGAGGAGACCAGGACAACAAAAGATGTTAATTGGATATGATAAGAGGAGAGGTGAGAATTGATTTTGCCTCCGTGAAAGAAATACAGAGTGAAAATGGGAGAGAGAGAGGGAAGAAGATGGGGGTGGGGGGGGGGGGGGTAGTTAACGGAAGACAAAGAAGCCACTGTTAATGTCATCCCTGGATGAATTTGCGGCTGGTCTCAGTCTGGCCGTGCCTGAGACCATGGACAGACATGTCAGCAAGGGAATGGGATGGGGATTTGAAATGGGAGATCCTGGGCTTTCAAGTCTAGGGTAAGATGGGAAGAGCTGGGATTGCTCTCCCTTGGATCGAAGAACGTTGAGGCAAGATTTGATTGAGATGTATAAAATCAAGGCAGATATCATGCGGAAGCGAGCTATTCCCATTGCTGAAAGCTTCAAACTCTATGGTACAGATTTAAAGAGATTTGGGCAAAATGTCTCAAGGAGATGTGAGGAAACCAATATGTAAGCAGAAGTGATCTGGAACTCACATCGCAGAAAGAAAATCATTGTGTGATTAGAGAGGTGAACACAGGGAAAATTTTGCAGGTTAAAGGGAGACAAGGCGGCATGGTTGGCGTAGTACCAGTGATCGGGACTTGGGTTCTGGTCTGTACGAAGTTTGCACGTTCTCCCCACATCTGCGTGGGTTTTGTCCGGGGGTTCCGATTTTCTCCCAATGTTCAAAACGTACCAGGGGTTGTAGGTTCTTCTTCTCTTTGGCTTGGCTTTGCGGACGAAGATTTATGGAGGGGTAATGTCCAAGTCAGCTGAAGGCTCGTTTGTGGCTGACAAGTCCGATGCGGGACAGGCAGACACGGTTGCAGCGGTTGCAAGGGAAAATTGGTTGGTTGGGTGTTGGGTTTTTCCTCCTTTGTCTTTTGTCAGTGTGGACTTGAGGGCCAAAATGACCTGTTACCATGCTGTATGTCTAAATTTTAAAAAAATAAATTAAAAAAAATCAAACAAATGGCACAATGAGAACCTGAGCATAGACTTGATGAGCTGAAGGGCCTCTTCCTGATTCTGTGAGCCATCACACCTCTCACCTCTATTGACTGCCTCATGCAAGTGTGAAAGATTCGATTGATTCCCCTGGTTGCATTGTTTGACGTCTGTTTGGGTAGGGAGCCGTACTTTCCTTCAATTTCCCCCATCCCCTTGGCGATTGTCTCATCTGAAATATCAATTTCATTTACCAGCTCCTCTGTTAACTCTGGAACTTCAGCTTTCATGCTGGGAAGATTGCCATGACCTCCCCCCATTAACACACACAGCCACACAAAAGAATTCATTCAGTGTGTTGCTCTCCCTTGGTCTGTTGCATCGAGTCACCTTGGGGTTTGTTCAATGGTCCCACTGTTTCTTATTTTTAGCTGTTTTTGTGGAATGTATTTGTGGGAGTATGTGATATTCAGCTATCATTCCCTGCTATCTTAACCTCATTTACTTCATTTTCATCTCCATTGAAGCTGTACCCTGCAGCCTTTTACATTAGGAAGGATCTCTCGTTCGGCTGACTTTCATTTTCAATTTTAAAATGGCAGCACAGGCCCACGAGCCCTTGACCCCCTCAGTACACCCATGCGACCAATTGGCCAACAGACCTCTGGGACATGGGGATCTCCCGGGTCGTCGGCGCTGTGATAGTGTTGCAGGAGTCGTGCCGCCCCATTATGCTAGCCAAGCTACTTTCTTGCCCGAGGTTCCCTGTTCCTGAAAGAAAGTGTTTTCAGATCCCTATCGAAACATCTCAAAGTGTTTGACAGACAATGAAATACGTCTTGGTTGTGTTGTCAATAACATTTTCATAGAGGGTGATGATTTTTAGGGGTTAGGATTAATGTGAATATGCATTATCTATCTCATGTCTTTATTGTCTCTTTTAGTTTAACTCAGTTAGTTTGCCCTAAGAGTTTTTCTTTACAAGCAGATGTTGGGCTGCAGTAAGTAAGAATTTCAGTGCATATGTACAATTGTACAAAATGTATAACAATAAACTCATTGTCAATATCACTAAGACAACTATTATCTGTTTTGGAAAGGTTGACTTTGGGAAATATTATCCAAGATGTTACGGAGAGGTCTCGATGCTTTATTATGTGTTTCCTCTCAGTGGGGTCACCTCTTGGCCTGGGAGAGGTCAGCCCAGTGAATTCAGGCTCTGAACTAACATATACAGAATCAGAATTTATTGTCATAAAATTCATTGTTTTGTGGCAGCTTCACAGAGCAAACATCCATAAAACCATCTTATAAAAATAGTGCACGAAAATTCAAAGCAAGGCAGTGTCTGTGGTTCATCGATCATTCAGGAATGTTACGGCAGTGGGGAAGAAGCTGTCTTTGTGCTGCTGAGTGCTTGTCTTCAGGCTCCTGCACCTTTATCCCTTTATATTCCCCCCCCCCCCCCCCCCCCCGATGGTAGCTGAGTGTAGAGGGCATGGCCTGGGTGTTGGGGGACCTTGAGGATGGAGGCTGATCCCTCTCCGTTAAGATAACAGTGTGGATGCAGAGACTGGAAGATGCTACAAGCGTGAAGAGAACCATGCTCAGTTTTCCTGTTCACCAAGTCGAGGCTGCCAACAAATTGGAAGAGCAACAAGCTATATTCCACCAGCAGTCTCCATCCAGACGGCATAAAAGTTAACCTCCAATTTCCTATAAGCCCCTCGAGCCCTCTGCCCGCTCCACCTCTTACATCTCTCTCTTCTACCCTCCCACCTCCTCTCCCTTCCCTTCCCTTCTCCCTACCTTTTCAATTCAGGCATTTGACTAATTTTCGAAAAAGGGCTCAGGCCCAAAACGCTGACTGCCTTTTACTTTCCACCGATGCAGCATCACCTGCTGGGTTTCTCCAGCACCTCTGCGCACTTCCAATGCAGCTCACTTGAATCGAAGTTCAAACTAATCTAAACTCATCCTAAAATGGGTAGATGGTGTGAGGTCAAGGTGAAAACATGGGTGTCCTAACTCAATCTCCAAAGGTTCTTCCACGTTTATTGGCAGACCTGAAGATTCCTGCCTTTCCCGTTGCTTTCCCTTTTCTGTGCTGATGAATCCTGTCCCTGTTGTATATCTTATCTTGAATCTAAGGAAGGCAGAGCCTATACTGAAACATAAAGTGAAGCGCAGGATCTTAGAACATGTGAGTGAAATATGAAAGTCTGCATGCTCTGTGATTGTAATAAAAACAGACAGAAATGCTGGAGGAACTCAGATGGTCTCTCAGCGCCCATGGGAGGTAAAGATATATTACTGATGTACGGGCTTGAGACCTTCTTCAATAAAGCAAATAATAGGAAGGCTTCAGATTAAAGACTGCTGATTGGGGTGGGGTGGGGGGGGGGGGGGAAAGAGGAGTCCAGACCAAGCAAAGGTGTTAATTGGATGTGATGAGGAAAGATGAGAGTTGATTTTGGCTCTGTGAAAGGAGACAGAGGGTAAAGGAAAGAGGGATAGAGAGCTGGAGACAAAGAAACAGAAGAAGGAGGAAGTGGGGGGGGGGCAACAGAAACTGTAGATGTTAATGCCCTCTGGTTGGAGGGTGCCAGTCGGAAGATGAGGTATTTTTCATTAAATTTGTGGGTGGTGTCAGTGCATGAGACCACAGACAGACGTGTTAGCAAGGGAATGGGACACGGGAATGAAATGGGTGGCCACTGGGCGATCCACACTATTGCTGAGGTGCGATCTCCCAGTCTGCGCCCGATGTAGAGGAGACCACATGGAACTGGTCTGTAACGACAGGGCGCAGTGCGTTTGCATCGTCTACGTGTTTACGTACATCACCATATGCAATTGCGGGAAACGTCCTTTACTGTTCTTGCAAAGAGTTCCTGGGAAACTGTGTGGAACATTGTTGGCCTTGGAGATTAGACAGAGGCCAGGCGTTTAATTAAAAGAAAAGGTCAATGCGAGGTGGAGAGAGACATGAGGAACATGAGTGACAAATAACAGCGGCAGCATGTGGCAGGACAGAGATAACACAAACAACAAGGAAGGTGAGTCACACAGTGTACAGTCAGTGATTAACCGGTGCAGTTCCAAGGTCTGCAACATTGCTAAGTTGTGGCCTGGAATCGGTCTACTTTGGCAAGGCCAATGTTTATTTCTCCACCCCTTCACCACAGCCACTTATTGGCCCCGCTGCACCATAGAAACATAGAAGATAGGAGCAGGAGTAGGTCATTCGACCCTTCGAGCCTGCTCCGCCATTCAACGAGATCATGGCTGATCTTAAAGTTCAGTACCCCGTCCCCGCCTTCTCTCCGTAACCTTTAATACCCTTATACTGAAGAAATAGATCTAATTCCCTCTTAAATAGATTTAATGAACCTGCCTCTACTGCCCTCTGTGGCAATGAATTCCACAGATTCACCACCCTCTGGGTCAAGAAATTCCTCCTCATCTCGGTCCTAAATGGTTTGCCTATTATCCTCAAACCATGGTCCCGGATTCTGGATTTTCCCATCATTGGAAACATCCCATCTGCATCCATTCTGTCCAATCCTGCCAGAATTTTATAGGTCTCTATGAGATCCCCTCTCAATCTTCTAAACTCCAGCGAGTACAATCCCAATTTGCGCAATCTTTCCTCATAAGTCATTCCTGCCATTCCAGGTATCAGCCTGGTGAATCGTCTCTGCACTCCCTCCATTGCAAGAACATCCTTCCTTAGATAAGGTGACCAAAACTGCACACAGTACTCCAGGTGGGGTCTCACCAAGGCCCTGTACAGCTGCAGTAAGGTATCCTTGTTCCTAGACTCAAGCCCTCTTGATATGAAGGCCAACATACCACAGAGGATGGATTTACAGTATATCTTCTGTGGGAGAACTTGGACGAAGAAGATGAATTTTGACAACAATGCAGCAATTTCCTGGTCCCTGAATAAGGATACTCGTTTATATTCCAGATTACACTGATTAACAATTCCAGGTCTCCGATGACCACAGTTGGATTTAAAATGGCAGCTCAATATCAACAGTTGAAACTTCTTGGGTAGTGGAGAAACAGAAGGAGCTTAGGATCCAGGTCCATAGATCTCTCCAGGTTGCCACGCAAGTTGATAAGGGTAGTTAGGAAGGTCTGAGGTGTGTTGGCCTTCATTAGTCATGGGATTGAGTTCAAGGGACGTGTGATAATATTGCAGCTCTATAAAGCACACTTGGGCTATTGCGTTAAATTTGGGTCTTAGGAAAGATGTAGATGCCTTTGGAGAGGGTGCAGGGGAGATTAACCAGGATGTTGCCTGGATTGGAGAAACAAGTTACATGAAATAATGTTGACAGGCTTTTGTCTTTGGAGCGACAAAAGGACAATAGAAGCACACAAGATCATGCGGGTCTCAGAAAGGGTGGACAGCCAGCACCTTTTACCCAGGGTGACAATAGCAAATAGCGAAGGACATCCATTTAAGGTGTGGGAAGGAGAGCAGGGGCGGAGCCAGGTTCTAAAGTTAGAGGGAGGAAGCACATAAGAAATGTGCCATAACACATACCAAATAATTTTAAATTCATTACACATTTTCATTTTGCATTTAACATATACAACCACAAGGAAGATAGAGTTTTAAAGAAAGTACATAATTGTTATTTTCTATTTAATATCAAAACAATAAAAACACGTGTTATTTAATTATTTTACATTTTCTTTCTTTTTAAAATATTTTTATTGAGTTTTACATACAAGCATAAATACGGAATTAACATTTACATAATAATTCATTTCTATTCGAGGAAGCACACACAAAAAAAGGAAAAAAATGGATAAAACTACGTCAATAATTGCTTATAGTACCCCCTCCATAAATCTTCGTCCGCGAAGCCAAGCCAAAGAAAGACATCAAGCATTGAATTGAAATGATCCATAGGACCATATTAAACCCGTCTGTTGAAATAATGTATAAAATAAAAGAAAAAAAAGCTAAATCTAATCGATCCCCTCCCTCTAATCAAGGTTACTTTAAAAATCAATTGTGTGGAACCACTGTTGCCCTCCAGAGAACAAGCAATGACCCACTGGAACATACAGTCATTGTTAATTCTTCCAATTATAAAAACATTCTAGGAATGAACCCCACAATTTCATATATTGGGACTTTCTATCTTTAATACTATATCTAATTTTCTCTAACATGAAATAAGACATGACATCATGTAGCCACTGTAGGGGATGAATCATCTTTCCATTTCAATGAAATTGCTCGTCTGGCCATCAACGTGGTAAAAGCTAAAACTTTTTCCTGAGACGCCGATATTAAGTTTATCTGAATCATGAGAAAAACCAAACAAAGCAATTAGCAGGCAAAGTTCCAAATTTACATTTTAAACGTAAAATGGAAACAAAACAAGGCAATATGGAAAATGTGTGAAGCTACTACAACAGCAAAGTTATCCATCACATTACTTTATTATTATCTACTTCAGTAACCAGCATATGTGGGATTGTGACTTGTGATCATCCAGCATCAGAGAGGAGGTGATGGCGTCAAGGGTTTTGGTTACCTAGATGCCAGCGGCCACCAGCGCATCACGGGAGACTGAGCAGACAGTTCAAAGCACCGGGAGGTTGGTCAAATAACGTAATGAATGAAAAGAAAAGTAATGAGGTTCGACTTCTATCGTGCAAGGGAACTAAAGAGTTAAAAAGTTGTTGAAAAGGCACCACCTTTGAAGAAAGTGCTCGGGGGAGCGCTCGCTCGCCCCACTCCCCCTCCAGCTATGCCACTGAAAAGGTTTAGGGAGGTGACAGAAGTCAGTATTTTACTCAGAGAGCTGTGGGTGCCTGAAGTGCATTGCCAGGGGAGGTGGTGGACGCTGGTAAAATAGGGGCATTTAAAAGGCCTTCGATAAGCACATGGATGTAAGGAAAATGGGAAGCATTAGGTTGTTGTGGGGTAGGGCTGAAGGGCCTGGAGTGTGCTGTAATGTTCTCTGTTCACCCAATCATAGAAGCTCAGCGCCACCTAACCAATCCAGCTCAGCATGGCTGTACCTTTTGGTGACAGGCCCACCTGCCCAGGTTACTGATGGAGGGTTACCAGTGGCCTCACCTTGTACTGAATACTGGAATCTCTTTTATTCACCCCCAGGGTATTGCTGCCAGGCCTGCCCTTCATTGGCCTCGAGGAGACAGTGGTGAGCTGCTAACCTTCCTGGTGAATGGATGACCTTAGTCTCATTGGGTGGGGAGTTTCAGAATTTGGAGCTGTTAATTATGAAGGAATGGGAGCCGGATTCCATTACCGGATTGTGTGTGACATAGGAGGTGACCTAGAGAGAGGGGGACGTGTTCTCTTGTGCCCATTGTCCTTGTCCTTCTCGGTGGTAGAGGCCATGCATCTGGGGTATGCTGTTGACCAATCTATGTGCCATGATGCCTTGGGGAGACAGCCAACGTCATAAAGGACCTCCATCACCCTGGCCGCACTCTCTTCTCACTGCTACCTTCAGGCAGAGGTGCAGAGGCTCTAGGTTCAACCTGTATCACCCCAATCATAACTTTTATGACAACACTGCTGAAGGTCAGTCTGTGTTACTGACAGTGGCGGCACGGTTGGCGTAGCGGTTAGCGCCAGTGATCAAGACCGGGGTTTGAATCTGGCGCTGTCTGTAAGGAGTTTGTATGTTCTCCCCGAATTCAGGAGTAGGGAGGTAATGTTGCAACTGTATAAGGTACTGGTGAGACGGCACCTGGAGTACTGTGTCCAGTTCTGGTCTCCATATTTGAGGAAGGATATACTGGCTTTGGAGACGGTCCAGAGGAGGTTTACTAGGTTGATCCCTGGGATGAAGGGGTTGACATGATGAAAGATTAAATCGTCTAGGATTGTATTCGCTTGAGTTCAGAAGAATAAAAGATCTTATAGAAACATTTAGGATTATGAAGGGTATGGATAGGATAAATGTAGGAAGGTTTTTTGAGCTGGCCGGGGAAACTGAAACGAGAGGACACAGTTTCAAGATTCGGGGGAGTAGATTTAGGACAGAGATGAGGAAAAATAGTTTTTCCCAGAGAGTAGTGAATGTTTGGAATTCTCTAACCAGGGAAGTGGTTGAGGCTGCCTCATTAAACATATTTAAAATTCGGTTAGATCAATTTTTACATGATAGAGGAATTAGGGGATATGGGGAGAAGGCAGGTAGGTGGAGTTAGGTCATAAATTAGATCAACCATGATCGTATTGAATGGCGGAGCAGGCTCGGTGGGCCATTTTTGGCCTACTCCTGTTCCTACTTCCTATGTTCCTATGTTCCTATGTGTCTGTGTGGGTTTTCTCCAGGGGCTCTGTTCAAAACGTACCAGGGGTGTAGGTGAATTGGGTGTAATTGGGCAGCACGGACTTGTGGGCTGAAAGGGCCAGTTACCGTGCTGTATGTCTAAATTAAATTATGTATGTTTAAATGTTTGCATGACTGGCCAAATTATGAATATATATTTATTTTTTGTTAGTTTGCATAATGTCATTGGGAAGATTCAGCAAGTAACCATCTCTTTTTAAAATATTTTTACTGAGTTTAACAAAAACTCTTTACACAAGGTAAATAAGTGTTAACAAAAATCAAATCAAATCATGTACATCTCATATTGTAAATTAGAAGCAGGGACCATAATTATTACAGAACTTATTTTGTTCAGGACATCAAATTCTATAATTATAATAATTAAACAATTAAATCATAACTTGTACTATGTCCAAAAATAATACTGAATACAAAAATTATACAACTAGCACAGGTAAAATTCCCCTATATAAGATATTGTATATTTCTCTGATCTGATCATGTTGTTGTATGATCTGCTGTTAAACTCCCCCACTTAATAAAAGGAAAAAAATAAGGATTATTTTCTCCCTACTAATCTACCCCCTCCCTCTAAACAAGAGGGAGTGTTATAAACAAGACTAAACAAGTCTGTATATATTGTAAATATTAATTGAATAACGGCCCCCAGATGCCAGGCAGGGAATCCCCGGAGTATCCACACCACTTCAGGAAGGTTTCAATGCCCTCGGCACCTTCCCACATCCAATACCTGGGCACCCCTTCTGCTAGTCTCGAGCCAGTCTCCAGCAGTCCGCAACCCAGCGTGAATCATTTGACCACAGTGGCCTGCAGCCTGCGTGGGTTCCTCACCTTGAGTCAACAGCCCGCCACCTGTTGTTCTTCAGCCTCGAAGACCCTCAATGGTCCACTGCCAAGAATATAGTCCTGTGGGTCATCACCTCCGCTTCTCCCTCTCAAATGGGGGGGAGGGGGGGTGGTATCCCCATTTTCTGGTGGCCTGCCCCAGTCCTCTGATTCCCTGGAGTCTGCAACCCCTCATGTTCACTGCAGAACACAGGCGCCGCCACCTTGGGCCCAGACCCCACAGTCACGGGATTTTGATATGAACCACCCTCGGCTCCTTTAACAGGCTGTTTAAAGCCTATGCAGACAGAGTGGACGGCAGTCGGACTGGGCGTTTGGAGCGCCGAGACTTCACTCCCTGCTCTCCCCGAGTCTACACCAGTGACAGTGCCACCATTTGTTTTCCCCAACTCTCTCCTTCTGCCTCTCTTGTTCCTCTCAACCCCTCGGCCCTGTCCTCCCTGCCTCTCCCCATTATTAAAAAGGCCACAGCAACAAAGCATTCAAACTCTCAGGCACTCCACCATGCTTCTGAATGTAAATGAACCACATCGGTTAAAATTAATTGAGAGCAAATCTTTGAAGCATGCTTATTATTATAATGTGGATCAATGATATTGAAAGATTTAATGTTTTGCAGGACAAACCTGTTAGTCCTGAGCTATTTTTTTTTTGTTTCTGAGGTTTATACAATCTCTCACTGCAATCCATTTTCCTGTGGCAGGATTAATTGACGTAGAGGTGTTTAATGTTATAAAGTGCTTTCAGACATGGAATAAAGTCTTCTGATTCATCATTTGATAAAATCAGAAAAAGCTTTTAAGGGCAAATAAGCATTCTTAAAGATTTCCTTTATCTGACTAAATTGAATTCTGAAAGCTGATGTTCAAAAGAAAAGATTGTATTGTGACAGGGACAAGGCATTCTGTCTGAAGAAGAACCAACCCAGTGAAAATTATCTGTGTCTCGAAGCACACTGTTGTTTAACCAGTCTCAGATGATAATAATCTCCTTTGAAAAAGATGCAAACAAGACAAAGCCAGTCTGGCTGAACTCAGCTCACAGGTTGGGCACGTCGCTGGCTGCTTGATGAGAAACGTGCAAAGGGAACGAGGGACTGGCTGAGGATGATTAATGACCTTTGGGGTTAGCTTGAGGCTTGGTGTCGAAGGCTCACTGACGGAGCAGAAACGGTTCGTTTTCATCGCAAAGGCTAACGACTAAAATGATCATTGACCCCGAGCGTATCTTTGGGCAAAGATGCAGGCAAATAGTCTTCCTTGTTCTGTTCGTTCAGACCCCTCATTTGAATAGGCTGCCCCTTGTCCTAATATCACAGGGGAAGGCTAGGGTCTAGAAGTGCTTCCAACCTCCACGTCGACGTAGTTTCCTTCCATTATCAGGCAAGGTCCAGAGACAGTATTTCGCCAGCTGCTATATTTTGCGAGGAGATTCGGTATGTCATCAAAGACTCTTGCAAATTTTTAAAGGAGTACTATGGAGAATATTCCGACTGGTTGCATCACTGTCTGGTCGGGAGGTGCCAATGCACAGGACAGCGAAAGGCCACAGAGGGTTGTAAACTCGGCCAACGATATCAAAGGCATCTGTCTTTACTCCATTAAGGACATTTTTAAGAGGCGGTGTCTCAAGGAAACGGCCTTTATTCTCAAGGACCCTCATCCAGGCCATGCCCTCTTCACCCTGCTACAGAAGCCTGAAGACTCATACCCAATGGAAATAAAACAGCTTCTTCTCCATCACCGTCAGGTTTCTGACTTTGAGAGACAGGTTGTTATATGGGCAGCAGGCTTCAATCTCCTTCCTGTACTCCGTCTCATCGTTATTCAATACCTGGCCCACATCTGCAGTATCATCGGTGAATTTGGAGACATAATTAGTGGTAAAACTTAATATCAGATTTCCTGGGTCCTTATCACACTGGTTGTTGTTCATCGAGTCAGAGGTTTAGATCTGGGCTTGGGTCGCCGATGGTTTGAACTGAACTGGAGTCTTGTACAGCTGCAGAGGCTGGAGAAACGCTGGAGGCAAATCCTCAGATGTTCAGAGACTCTGAGGGGACCTCTTACACTTCTAATTCTCTGACTGTAAGGGCCATTGGGGCAGTGCTAATGCTAATGGCGAATCTCTTGTCTGTCTTACGGCAGACCAAAGGCAATTTTGTGTAATATATGACAATAGGTAGTATCTGGTCTGGTCTATGTGGGATCTTGCTGTGCACAAGTTGGCCTGCTGTGTTTTCTCCAATTACAACACCAGTCAAACTTCATAAGCTGTTCCAAGTTTGAGAAATGCTCCAGTCAGACACTCCCATCTCTGACAACACTCTCCTTTCTCGAACTCTCTGTCTCCATCTCGGGAGACAAACACGATAGACATTTCCTACCAACCAACCAACTCCCACAGCTACCTCGACTACACCTCCACACCTTTCCCCAATAAGTATTCTCTTCCTTTCTCTCAGTTCCTCCATCGCATCTGCTCTCAAGCGAGGTCTTCCATTCCAGATCATCAGAGAGGTTCTCCTTCTTCACAAAAACAGGACTTTTCCTCTACTGCCATCAACTCAGCCTTCACCTGCATCTCTTCTATATCCCATACATCTGCCTTGGCCCCCTTCCACCCCTAGACGTAACAAGGACAGGATTCCCCTTGTGCTCACCTGCCAACGTCCACGTCCAGCATATTAGTCAAGATGAGTCAAGTTTATTGTCACCTGATTGTACAAGTCCAACTCAACGAAAGTCCAGTCAAGTATTGTATTCATATCGTTACAAACTAACTGACCCCTATTACTAACACAGGAACAGCAATGGACAATTAGCCAGACACTGGTAAATTCAAAATTATAGTTTGGTTAAACACTATTTAAACATTTTTATAACCACATAACAGATCTCACGTAACTCTTCACTTGCTTAACTCTAAGCTTAAATCCCACTCTACATGAATGTAATTGTATAAATATGTGTGTGTGTGTGTGTGTGTGTGTGTGTATTAAAGTCAGTCAGTTTAAACTTAAGACTGAAAAGTTATTTTTAAGGCCTAGTATTTTAAAGTCTTGTTGAACTTGAAGATCTACTAAATTGTAGTTCAGAAGAGATTAGGAAACATCAAGTTCTTTTAAATTGTTGCTTAAAGTAGTAATGAAGTGTTTGTTAACACTGACTTAGTCCTTAGACCGTTCAAACTCACAAATCTTGTTATTTCCCCAGGAAGACATTTCTTCTTTAACTCCCACACTGGTGATCTTCAACTCCCTCTTAAGAGTTAAGAGTTCTGGAGTTCTTGTCCATGAGGAGGCTGCCTTCTAATAGCAAGAAGAGACAGTCAGGAGTGGTCTGGCATAATTTAAAGCCACTTAGAAGAGCACCTCCTCCTTCCCGAGAGAGTACTGTCAATCTTCTTTTCCTTCTGATTTCTTCTTCTGGTTTCTGCTACTTCTGGGCTCAAGATGCCTCTGCCTTCCGATTAGACATACCCTGAAACTCGTATAAAATTACAACACCAATGAGGGCATGTGTTTAGTTATTGGAATTTTAAACAGTTGCCAATCCCAGTTTCTTGTAAACCATGCGATCTTCATACCTCTTGCTTGGACAACACAACTCCAAAAGAATGCCTCACTTCTGTTCCAAAGGCTTAAGTAAATCACTCACATGGCTCGGAGTTTCATTTCTCTTCTTCAAGAGGCCTTAAATGGTTTAGTTTAAAAACAGATGGCTTTCTTTAGCAGTTCTTATTGAGTACTTAGATACTTCTATTTTTAATAAAGCAAACACCCATCGTTCTTGAATAATTAAGACCCACTTCAAATCTATTAGCTCCGTCTTTCCAGGACACGTTGTCTCTGAAAATGAACACCCTTTCTGATTTCAATGGTTTTCTGTAAATATGTTATGACCTGTGTGTGACCCTGTACCAGCCCACAACTAACTTTCTAAGAATACATATACTATATTTTAACTCCATAATTTACATGGGGGGGTGGGGGAGGGAGACTCCAGTGATCCTCTCTGCCACCCTTATTGTCCTGTGGATTGACCTCCAATCTAATTCTCTGCAGCAACTGTTCCACACTGTGATGCAGCCAGCCAGGATGCTCTCGATAGAGCTCCTGTAGAAGGTTGACATAATGATGGCCAGTAGTCTTGCTCGCTTCAGTCTTCTCAGGAAGTGCAGTCACTTTTGCACCTTCCTGACAAGTGAGAAGACGCTGGGTGTCCACGATAGGTCACTAGTTAAGTGACCTACATGTTCAGTAGTATCCTGATAGATCTTGCTTCAAACTCTTGGTAGACAAGTCACAGGGTTAGTTGCAATAATGTAGAACAGCAAATGGCTTATCAATACTGAGGAATTGTTGCTCAACACAGACAGGTCTGTGTAACCAGAACCAAGTGCTTCAGAGCTCGGTCGAGTGCAGGGACTGATTACATTGTGGAGAAGTGGATTGCTTACTTTAAAGTCCAATCACTTCACGCTGATTCTGGCAATCACTCCATCAAGGCATTGGAGGAGCCCCAAGCCTTTTAGGACAAGTAGTGGGCACTGCCAATCAGGCAGCTGGCTCCTCCAGGAGGTGATCAGCAAGTGCTCCAAGATTTTTTAAATGGGAGTGGAGATTGGGTTGAGTCACACAGGAAGTCTTTTATTCTTCTCCCAGTGGGGCTTGAATCATGGGATTGGTAGGTGATGCCCACAGTCATGCTAGGTATTAAACAAGAACTCTGGGTTAATGCAGAAGAAAGTTCTGGAAGAACTCAGCAGGCCAGGCAGCACCAATGTCGTCAACATTGAGCCTGATCTGTTGCCCGAACTTTGGCATCCCTAATGAAGGACTCAGGCCCAAATCATCAACTGCCTTTCAATGGGTGCTGCGTCTCACCTGCTGAGTTTCTCCTGCACTCTTCTGGGCACTGTTTCAGATACACTGGACATCCTCTCTGTCTATTGGACAACTGAGAAATGGCAAGATATTCATCATTCAGTTCGATGCCGTTTCCATTTCTTCAGTGGATTGTAGATTCTAAGGGAGGAATTCTCCCTGGCTCACTCACATTGAATGGTCCAGAATTGGTCGAAACCTTAGGAAGATCATTCAAGGGTGGGTTAGTCTTGAGAGGGGGGGTAAGTGATTCTCTTGTGTTGACCTTCTGCAAAATCGGTGGTGGAGATAAGTCCGATGCTTTGTGGATGACATCGTGCGTTTTTCCCTCTCGTGCTGAAGATCAGGTGGACTGCTTGGCACAATGGAGGGGGAGTGCCTCTCTGCCCAAGGTGCTGCCCTTAGAATGAGGCATGGACTCACCTACCTCCTCAGATGGAGACTGAGAGATCACATGATGCTGTTAGCAGACCCTGTGGTGTCTTGTCTTCGGTTATATATCTGTCTCCAATTCTCTCACATCTGGATGCTAAGCTGACGTGAAACTGAGCTGAGAATGGCATAAGATAGTGCGTTCCCCATTTGATGTTGTTGACCATGGCATTCAACTTCTGATGCTCGAGATATTGGAACGGAATTGATGGTCTACAAGCCGCATGATAATGAAGGTCACCTGCTTCAGGCCATTGGTGCTCTCTGATGAGTAAGGGATTGCTTAAGGTGGTGTGTGAGTGGGAGGGAAAAGTTGAGAATCACTGCTCCAGACCAATTTGTTACTGAAATATTTTGCTTGAGAAAAATTGTCATTGGCCCATTTCCTTTGGAGTTATGAAACCATGCACATAACGAGTCAATTAAGTACGATTCAAACAGTGGTTCTTTCCACACACAGACCACCTTAAGCAATCGCTTACCAAATCACTGAGCACCCATGGCATAGGAAATACTTAAGGTGGTCTGTAAGTGGAAAGAAAGAGTTTGAAAACCACTGACTTGTATCAACAGAAGTTACTAATGCTGATTAATGTTTGGCCATTTATCTACTGTGATCATCTGTTGGGTTCCCACTCTCAGCCACTGTGCTTGTCCCCAACTGCGTGAAGGAAGAGATCGTTCTCATACCCTAGCCTTGGCTGTTGTTAAGCATGGGTCAGAAATGGGAGTTAGGAATACCCCCTCTTCCCTCGTTCAGAGTAAAATGTGTTTCCAAATGACGGCCAGACACTAATTTCTTTCAAAACAACCAAGCTAACCTACTCCATTTTTGTTTCAGTGGAAGGTAAGAGCATTCACGATGACATTAATACTTTAATAGTTTTAGCATGAGCTTCCTTTGGTTCCCATGGTGATGACTAAGCAGAGAAGTTGCTTGCTGCTGTTGACACGACAGTTCGGAAGGTGACTTAAATTGCATTCATCTCCTCAGCTGACAGTCTTTTATGGAAGTGTCTTAATGTCCTGATAGCTTCCATTCCCTCTAAAGAATGGGCACTTGGCTCCTGGGATTACTCTCTTTGCAGAGGTACGCAGAATAACCGCAGTGTTTTGACACAGAGATGCACAGCACAGGGGTGGCGAAACCCCACAGAGGATCCAGAAAAGTGTTTCAAATGCCAGACACCTTGAGAAACAGCGAGACTTTTTTTTTAAAAGGGCCTACGGAGTGTATGGTGGTTTTCATTGACTTTGTAACACCACAACACACCCCGAATAAAGGGAAATTTTCACCCAATCCATTTGTCGAAGGGGATTTTGGGGGCAACATGTTTTAATGCTCCAACCAAATTTAATCACAAGCCTTGCGCATGATCACAAGATTCAATTTATTGTCATGTAATAAGGACAGTGCAATATTAAACAGAATTTGTCTTCATCTGGTATAAGGCAGATAAATACGCTACCGGCAGAAATTGCCCGAAAGGTCTCCTCAGTCAGAAAGAGAAGCAAAAGAGAGGTCCCCCCCCCAACTCAGAATCACCTCCAGCACCTTGCAGCCCCCTGCAGCCACACAAAGTCCAGTTGAGCTCCAGATCCAAACCTCTGACACAAGCAGGAACCCTCGGCACCCCCTCGCAATTCTGGTTCCTATACCTAGTCAGCCAGTCTTCAGCAGTCCGCAGCCCATTGTTAATCCCTCAACCACGCTCACCAGAAGCCCGCATTCTGCGTGGGTTCCTTGCTTCGCTTCACCAACAGCCCGCTGCCTGTGTGTTCTACAGTCTCAAAGCCCCTCGCTGGTCCGCCGCTGTGGTCACCGTCCCATGGGTTGACTGCTCTATGCCTTTTCAAATGGGGGATGTGGTCTTCTTGTTTTCTGGTGCCCTGCGCCAGTTCTCTGCTTCCTCAGAGTCTGTAAGCCCCCCTCATGGCTGCTGCCGAACACAGGCACCGCCATCTTGAGCACAGAATCCGTGGTTGCAGTATTTTTAAATAAAACATAGTCGGCTCCACTTCCAGGCCATTTAAAGCCTGTACAGAGCTGGCGACAGTTGGGCTGGGCAGTTGGACCCCACGAGAGCCCCGTGACTCCGCTCCCTGGTCTCCACGGATCCGCCCCAGTGGCAGTGCTGCCATAGGAGCAGCTCCACTAACTTCAACCGCAAATATTCATCCATTTATATTCGTTTTCTCTTTTTCTGTCTTGGCATATTGAGGTATATTATACTATTGTAGTCAGTGTGCCTGATGAACCTGTATGGATACAGTAAGAAAGAATTTTTAAAAAAATTTTTTTTATTTTTCACACTATAAACCATATTGGCCAAGATACATACAGACATTTTTTCTCTTGAATATATACAGTGTCATTTTCTCCCCCTTTTTCCCCCCTCCCTTTCCTCCCTCCCTCACCCCCTTTCCCATTTATTTGAAGTTCAATCTATAAGATACATTAAACCCGTTAAACAATGTTGTCACACAACAAAAATAAACAAGAAATTTTACTGAGTCAGTTCTTTTCGTTGTCTTCTCCTTCTGTCATTTTAGGTGGTGGAAGTCCATGGTAGGATTTCTCTATTGTATTTCATGTATGGCTCCCATATTTGTTCGAATATTGTGATGTTATTTCTTAAATTATATTTTATTTTTTCTAATGGAATACATTTATTCATTTCTATGTACCATTGTTGTATTCTCAAGTTGTCTTCTAATTTCCAGGTTGACATAATACATTTTTTTGCTACACCTAGGGCTATCATAACAAATCTTTTTTGTGCTCCATCCAAATCGAGTCCAAATTCTTTATTTCTTATATTACTTAGGAGGAAGATCTCTGGGTTTTTTGGTATATTACTTTTTGTGATTTTATTTAATATCTGGTTTAGATCTTCCCAAAATTTTTCCACTTTCTCACATGTCCAAATTGCATGAATTGTTGTTCCCGTTTCCTTTTTACAGCGAAAACATCTGTCTGATACCGTTAGGTCCCATTTATTTAACTTTTGAGGTGTGATGTATAGCCTGTGTATCCAGTTATATTGTATCATGCGTAACCTCGTGTTTATTGTATTTCTCATAGTTCCGGAGCATAGCTTTTCCCATGTTTCATTCTTTATCTTTATATTTAAATCTTGTTCCCATTTTTGTTTAGGTTTACCGTTTGTTTCCTCGTTCTCCTTTTCTTGCAGTTTGATGTACATGTTTGTTATAAATTTTTTAATTATCATTGTGTCTGTAATCACATATTCAAAATTGCTTCCTTCTGGTAACCTCAGACTGTTTCCCAATTTGTCCTTCAAGTAGGTTTTCAGTTGGTGGTATGCAAACATTGTATCGTGAGTTATATTATATTTATCTTTCATTTGTTCAAAGGATAATAATTTATTTCCCGAAAAACAATTTTCTATTCTTTTGATCCCTTTTCTCTCCCATTCTCTGAAGGAAATGTGAAAGGGATTAGTTGATTTTGCGTCAATATTAGTTTTGGTAGTTGGTAATTTGTTTTATTCCTTTCTACGTGAATCTTCTTCCAAATGTTAAGCAGATGATGCAATACCGGTGAATTCCTACGTTGTACCAATTTTTCATCCCATTTATATAGTATATGTTCAGGTATCTTCTCCCCTATTTTATCTAGTTCTAATCTGGTCCAATCTGGTTTTTCCCTTGTTTGATAAAAATCTGATAGGTATCTTAATTGTGTGGCTCTATAATAATTCTTAAAGTTTGGTAGTTGTAAGCCTCCTTGTTTGTACCATTCTGTTAATTTATCTAGTGCTATCCTCGGTTTCCCCCCTTTCCATAAGAATTTCCTTATTATTTTCTTTAGCTCCTTGAAGAATTTCTCTGTTAGGTGAATTGGTAATGCCTGAAATAGGTATTGTATCCTTGGGAAAATGTTCATTTTAATACAGTTTATCCTTCCTATCAGTATTAGTGGTAAGTCTTTCCAATGCTCTAAGTCATCTTGTAATTTTTTTATTAATGGATGATAATTTAGTTTATATAGATGGCTGAGATTTTTATTTAGTTGTATACCTAGGTATCGCATTGCTTGTGTTTGCCATCTAAATGGTGATTCTTTCTTAAACTTTGTGAAATCCGCATTATTCATTGGCATTGCTTCACTTTTATTTGCGTTGATCTTGTACCCCGATACTTCTCCATATTCCTTCAATTTCCTATGTAATTCTTTTATTCATATTTCTGGTTCTGTTAAGTATATTATAATGTCATCTGCAAATAGACTGATTTTATATTCCTTCTCTTTTATTTTTATCCCTCTTATTTTATTTTCTGTTCTTAATAGTTCTGCTAGTGGTTCTATAGCTAATGCGAACAGTGAGGGAGATAGTGGACATCCCTGCCTTGTTGATCTGCTTAAGTTAAATTGTTTTGATATATATCCATTTACTGTCACTTTCGCCAATGGCCCCTTATATAATGCTTTAATCCAATTAATATATTTCTATGGTAGGCTGAATTTTTGTAGTACTTTGAATAAATAATTCCATTCTACTCTGTCAAAGGCCTTCTCTGCGTCTAAAGCAACCGCTACTGTTGGAGTTTTATTTCCTTCTACTGCATGAATTAAGTTAATAAATTTACAGATATTGTCTGTTGTTCGTCTTTTTTTAATAAATCCAGTTTGGTCTAGATTTACTATTTTTGGTACATAGTTGGCCAATCTGTTTGCTAATAATTTTGCTATTATCTTATAATCTGTGTTAAGTAAAGATATTAGTCTCTATGACGCTGGTGCAAGTGGATCTTTCCCTGTCTTTGGTATTACCGTAATTATTGCTGTTTTGCATGAATCTGGTATGTTTTGTGTTTTATCAATCTGGTTGATTACTCCCAGGAGGGGAGGAATTAATAAGTCTTTAAATGTTTTCTAGAATTCTATTGGGAATCTATCCTCTCCTGGTGTTTTATTGTTCGGTAGTTTTTTTAATATCTCCTGTAATTCTTCTATTTCAAATGGTTTTATTAATTTATTTTGCTCCTCTGTTTGTAATTTTGATAGTTCAATTTTAGTTAAAAAGTCATCTATTTTGTCTTCTTTCCCTTCGTTTTCAGTTTGATATAGTTGTTCGTAGAATTCCCTGAAGTTTTCATTGATCTCCGTTGGATTATATGTAATTTGTTTGTCCTTTTTCCTTAATGCCAATACCATTCTTTTAGATTGTTCTGTCTTAAGCTGAATTTTGTGTGTTTTTTTCCTAGCTCCTAATATTTCTGTTTTGTCTTCATTATGTTCTTCTCCACCTTATATGTTTGTAGTGTTTCATATTTTATTTTTTTATCTGCCAATTCTCTTCTTTTAGTTGTATCTTCCTTTATTGCTAATTCTTTTTCTGTATTTGTTATTTCCCTTTCCAACTGTTCTGTTTCCCAATTGTAGTCCTTCTTCATCTTAGTTACATAACTTATTATTTGCCCTCTGACGAACACTTTCATTGCGTCCCATAGTATAAACTTATCTTTCACTGATTCCTATTTATTTCAAAGTACATTTTAATTTGTCGTTCAATGAATTCTCTAAAATCCTGTCTTTTAAGTAGCATGTAGTTTAATGTCCATCTATACATTCTTGGTGGGATGTCCCCTAGCTCAATTGCCAATAACAGGGGTGAGTGATCCGATAATAGTCTAGCTTTATATTCCGTTTTCCTAACTCTCCCTTGAATGTGGGCTGATAACAGGAATAGGTCTATCCTTGAGTATGTTTAGTGTTTACCCGAATAATATGAATATTCCTTTTCCTTTGGGTGTTGTTTCCTCCATATATCCAAAAGTTGCATTTCTTGCAATGATTTAATTATAAATTTGGTTACTTTGTTCTTTCTGTTAGTTTTTTTTCCAATTTTATCCATGTTTGAGTCCAAATTAAGGTTAAAATCCCCTCCTATTAGTATGTTCCCTTGCGTATCTGCTATCTTCAAAAAGATATCTTGCATAAATTTTTGATCTTCTTCATTAGGTGAGTATACATTGAGTAAATTCCAAAATTCTGAATATATCTGACATTTTATCATTGCATATCTCCCTGCTGGATCTATTATTTCCTCTTCTATTTTGATTGGTACATTTTTACTGATTAATATAGCTACTCCTCTGGCTTTTGAATTAGATGATGCTGCTGTTACATGTCCTACCCAATCTCTCTTTAATTTCTTGTGTTTCACTTCAGTTAGATGTGTTTCTTGTACGAATGCTATATCAATTTTTTCTTTTTTCAGTAAATTTAACAGTTTCTTCCTTTTGATTTTATGTATTCCATTAATATTTAAAGTCATATAGTTCAACATAGTCATTTCATACTTTGTTTATCTTTCCTTTCCGTTTACTCATCACCACCTTCCCTTCTTATCCATTTCTGCTTTCTTTTTTTGAACACATTATAAGACAACATTTCTAAAACATAAAATATTTCCATTATTCTCATATCTAAAATTCCTTCAACCCCAATAGTCCCTCCCCTTTCTGAGTTGCCCTTTGTCCCTTGTCGGGCAACCACATCTCCCCTCTCCATTTGGATTTGCGAATCCGCTCGCAAGCGTCAACTGATTTCGCAGTGACTATTATTCTTCCCCACCCAGCCCCCCAGAAAAGATTTTAATCTTTACATATAACAAAGGTCACTCTTAATTCCCTCCTTACTTCCTTTCTTTCCCTTCTTAGTTCTTACTTGTACTCTTTTTTTAAAAAAAAAATATATATATATAGTTTGTTGTCATTTTGTTCTTGTTACATCTCTTCATCTCTCTGACTGTTTTGTAGTTGTTCTGCAAATTTTCGTGCTTTTTCCGGATCTAAGAATAGTCTGTTTTGCTGCCCTGGAATAACTATTTTAAATACCACTGGGTATTTTAACATAAATTTATAACCTTTTTTCCATGGGGTCGTTTATGCTGCATTAAACTCCTTCCTCTTCTTCAGGAGTTCAAAACTTATATCTGGATAGAAAAAAATTTTTTGACCCTGGTATTCCAGTGGTTTTTTTGTCTTCTCTTATTTTCCTCATTGCCTTCTCCAATATATTTTCTCTTGTTGTATATCTTAGGAATTTTACTAAAATGGATCTTGGTTTTTGTTGTGGTTGTGGTTTAGGGGCTAATGTTCTATGTGCCCTTTCTACTTCCATTTCTTCCTGTAGTTCTGGTCTTCCTAGGACCCTGGGGATCCATTCTTTTATAAATTCTCTCATATTCTTGCCTTCTTCATCTTCCTTAAGGCCTACTATCTTTATGTTGTTTCTTCTATTATAATTTTCCATTATGTCTATCTTCTGAGCTAACAGCTCCTGTGACTCCTTAACTTTTTTTATCAGATTCTTCTAATTTCTTTTTTAAGTCATCTACTTCCATTTCTATGGCTGTTTCTCATTCTTCCACCTTGTCTACTCTTTTTCCTATATCTGTCTTGATCATCTCTAATCTATTCACTTTTTCTTCTGTACTTTTTATTCTTCTTTTTATTTCACTGAATTCTTGTGATTGCCATTCTTTTACTGTTTCCATATATTCTTTAAGAAAAAATATATCCATGTACTTGCCCTTCCCTTCATCTTCCATTTCTCTGTGTTCTTCCTCCTCTTCTTCTGAGTCCACTCCAGGATCTGTGTCCTTTACCTCTCTCTCTTCTGGTTTTCTTGTTGGGTTGTTTGTTTTATTTTGTTGGGTATTTTTGGTCTTCTTATTTTTATTAGAAGTGTCTTGGTGTTGGTCTTCTTCCTCTGGGTTGGTCATCTGTGGTTTCTTTGATTTCCTATTTTTATTCTCTTCCTTCTTGTTCCCATTATTTTCTGTTTTCCTGTTGAGAGTCTTGCTGTCGTGTTGTACTTGTCTGTTTCGACTGTGGAGATTTACTCTTCAGCTGGTCCCCCCGTCCAGTCGGTGTTGTTTTTGTCTTGTGCATCGCGCACGCGCGAATCCTCGCGCATGCGCAGTTGCGCACTTTTGTTTGGCTCCGTGAGCCATCTTTGTAGTCCTGAGTTCGGGGTTTCCACTGACCTCAGGGAGCGGGCTTCTCTCTCCACGGCGGGCTTCCTCGTCCCGGTAAGGCCTTCACCTTCCTCTTCCGACGTCTTTCCTTCTTCTTTTCTTCCCGTTGTTTTTGATTTTTCCTTCTTTGCTGCCATTTTCTCCACACTTTCACTTTCAATTTGTTATGGTTTCTGTGTTAGTGACTTTGTTTTTTCTCTACCTTTTTTTTTACTTTTCTGGAGAGGGCTGGTATTTTCTTACTGGTCACTACTCCATCACGTGACTTCCTCAGTAACAAAGAATTTTGATGCATCTGTACACCGTACGACTGTAGATCGTTGTCTGAGGAGGACGCACAAAATCATTGAGGACCCCTTCCACTCTGCTCCACTCATCTTTCAGCTGCTCCCGTCAGGGAAGAGATACAGGAGGATCAGAGCCAGCTCCTCCAGGCTGAGGAATCGACAGTGAGAACGCTGAACGACCAAAGGCACTGCTCACACTAACCCTCCGAGACTCTCACATTCACGGAACGATATTTATGTGTTTATTTGTCTATATGAATAGTTGTCATGCGTATGTATTGTTTGTCTGTATGTGTGTTATATCTGGTTGTGTGTCTGCATGTTTTTTGCACCGAGGACTGGAGAACGCTTTTTCATCGGGTTGTACTTGTACAGTCGGATAATAATAAACTTGACCTGAGATGACAATGAACTCTCATTACTCAATTATGTCACGTTTGCCACTTAAAAATAGCAGCAGATTTCATCCTTTTTGAACGAACAAGCTCTGGAAATCCTAGTATTTAACTCAAAATTGTGATTGATCTTAAGGCTACGATGAAGAGAGCAGGGATTAATAAACTTGTAGCGGCAGAGACACACAGACACTGAGAGTTACTTGAGATGAGTTGCGAGTATTTGGGAACAGCAAGAGGATTAGTGTGGAAACCTTTAATTAACACAGACATTGTTCAAAGTGTCCCATACCAACAGAATGCCAAATGCTCTGACCTTATTAATCAAACTCTGCGGCAAATTTCTCTTATTTATAGCAATGTACTCACTTCATCAGACAGCTTGTCAGAGTCTCAGTGGTCGACCTCAGCATCCTGCTGTGTTGACTAGCTTTACTTGAAGCGACGCAGTTTGTTAAACAGTATGGGACAGGGAATGTCTGAAAATTAAAAGATAGTGGTCATTTTCTAATCTTTATTCTCTTCCATCACCTGTCTCTTCTCTCTGGTTCCCCCTCTAGACCCCCCCGGGGGAGTTCCTCCACTTGGATAGTGCTGCTCCATGCCTGGCAACTGCCCTGCCCAATTGTCCATTACTTAAATGGACGTGTCAGGCGACCTCTCTCACCTGGACAACGGAGGCTGGAGAAACATCCAGGGAAGACAATGTTGGAGAAGCTCAGCAGGTCAAACAGGGGTCTTAATGTAGCAAAGATGAAGATACATCACCAATGTTTCAGACTTGAGCCCTTCATCAAGGTATGAGCAAAATGTGGGCAGGTGCATGAACAAAATGGTGGAGGGCGAAGGGCAGGGAGAAGAGCACGGTCCCAAAGGCAGGAGGTAATCGGTGGATAAAGGAGGCAGGGCACAACAGCAAATGGGGAGGGGGGATGGCTCTATGAATGGAGAGAGAAGGGGGTGGAGAGCTGGAGGAAAGGAGACGGAAGGATGGGGAAGCGAGGGAGAATGAGGAGTGGGCGAGCAGAAACCAGAGAAGTTGACGTTAATGCCATTCGGTTGGACAGGGCCCTGACAGAAAATTAGATGTTGCTCCTCCAGTTTACGGGTGGTCTGGATTTACACCCCATTCTTCCTCCCTTACCTGTCCCTGTCTTTGTTCCTCCAGCTCTCCACTCCTTTCCTCTCCATTCACAGAGCCATTCCTCCCCTTTCCTTGTTTGCTGGTGTGCCCTCCCTCACTTATCCATCTATTACCTCCTGCCTGTGCTCCTCCCTCTCCCTCTCTTCCCCAAACCCCCCTCCCAACATTTTATTGAGGCACCTGCCTACATTTTGCTCATACCTTGATGATGGGTTCCTGAAACATGGGTTATATATCATTATCTTTGCTACATAAAGTTCACTGTTTGGCCTGCTGAATTTCTCCAGCATCGTGTTTCTACTTCAATCACAGCGATGGGCATCAGACTTTCGTGTTTTACTGCAGTGAAGTGGAACTTCTCTGTCTTGGAGCCAAGAAGATGAGGGTTTTGTAAAGCCATTCAAAATTATGAAGGATTTCGATAGAACAAGGGGGGGATCCACCGTCTGAAATGGAATGGGCATGGACCTCAGATAGCCCATGAGCCAAGAGCGCCAAGAGGAGAGGTTGTTCAAGGTAGCAAGCAGGTTGGAATCCAGTACCCAGTGGGGGCTGGAAACAAGTGGGGTAAAGGGAAATGGGGGGGGGAGGGGAGAGCAATGAGGAAAGAACTGGGGAGTCACAGCAATTCTGGAGATGCCTTTCAAAAAAATCAGACCTAGAAACGTTGGGCTGACTAGCCTGTTCCATGCTGCCTCATTTGACAAAGCAGACTCTTTCCAGAGGGGGTCATCATCATCTACTCCACTTTCTTTTTCTCCTCCTTTTTCTTCCTTCTACTTCTCTCCTCTTTCTTCTCTGCTTTCTTCTTTTTCTTCTCCTTCCTTCTTCTTTCTCCTCCCCTTCTTCATCCTCTCCTTCTGAGGTGGTCCCTTCAAGATCCAGGATGACTTTCCTCCACTCCAGCTTTGTGCATTCAGGGCGAACCAAGCATAGGTGTTTGGTGAAGCGGTTCCCCAACCTGCGCTTGGTGAGGTCCTCGAAGCCCTTGCCCAATCTCTGTTGAATAATTGGACAGCCTCTCCTAGACTCCCCAATCATCTACTCTGTCTAGGCCTTTCAGCATTTGAAATATCCTCCTCCCACCCCCCTCCCACAACAGAACCGTAGAAGGAGAGGTAAGACGGTCCATTTCCCTTCTCAGATGCTGCCTGACCTGCTAAGTTCCTCCAGCAGTTTGCTTTTGAGCTCCAGACAGCGGCGGGAGTCTTTTGTTTCTCCGTCCTAGGTCAGACCTTGTTCTCTCTCATGCTTACTTTTGCTGCAGTGGGAAACATCCTCCCCACATCAACTCTATCCAGGCCTTAAAATGCCTCTGAGGTCCCCCCCTCAACCTTCTGATCTCCAACGAGTACAGTCCATGAGCTGGCAGTGATTTCTGGCTTCATTCTAGTAAATCTTCTCTGAACCCCCTCCAACACCAACACATCCTTTCTCAAAACTGTCTCACCAATTCTTTATAGAATATCGACATCACACCCCTGCTTTTCCTCTAGACATGAATGCCAACATTGTATTCACCTTCTTCACACTGACTCATCCTGGAGGTTAACGTTGAGGGTACCCTGCATGAGGATAACTGGAGAGACAAGTGGAGTGAAAAAAGGTCGCCCATGTGCTTGTCTCTCACCACACAGGCTTCCAGACCTGTTGAGTACTCCCACTATTCTCCGACTTTATTTCCAATTTCCAGCATCTGGATTATTTTGCTTCTCTGTGGGGTGCTGTTACAATGTTGCATCACACCTACTGATTGCTGTCTTGTACCGGTGACCACCGTGTAATGGTGTGATGTATCCACGGCAGGATGTTGCTGTAGGGGAAACTGCAGGTGGTGGTGACCCCTTGTCATTGGGTAGTTGTGGCCTTGAGGAAGTAACTACCAAGTGGCGTGGTTGGCATAGTAGTTAGCGCAATGTCTTTACTGTGCCAGCGACTAGGACTGGGGTTCAAATCCTGTGCTGTCTGTAAGGAGTTTGTACGTTCTCCCCGTGTCTGCATGGTTTTTCTCTGGGGGCTCTGGTTTCCTCCCACTGTTAAAACCGTACCAGGGCATAGGTTAATGGGGTGTAAATTAGATGACGTGGACTCGTGGGCTGAAATGGCCATTTGGAGTGTTGTGTTCAATTTTGGTCACTGTGCTGAAAAAGGTTGTCCGGCTGGAGAGGGTGCAGAGAAGATTTTTGAGGATGTTGCCAGGACTCGGGTGCTTGAGCTACAGGGAGAGGTTGAGCAGGCGGAGCACACGAGGATGAGGGGTGATCTCCTAGAGGTGTACAAAATCACAAGAGGAAGAGATCGGGTGAACGCAGAGTCTTTTGCCCAGAGCAGGAGAATCAGTAACCAGAGGACATAGGTTTAAGGCAAGGTGGGGGGGGGGGGGGGTATATGGAATGGGCTGCCGGTGGAGGTGCTCAGAATCAGAATTTATTGTCACGAACATGTCACAAAATTCATGGTTTTGCAGCAGGATCACAGTGCAAACGTTTATATAAACTAGTGCAAGAAAAAGGCCCTATCATTGCTTCATTGATCATTCAGGAATCTGATGGCGGAGGGGAAGAAGCTGTCCTTGTGCCGCTCAGTGCTCGTCTACAGGCTCCTGTACCTTTTCCTCGATGGCAGCAGAGTGACGAGGGCATGGCCTGGGTGGTTGGGAGTCCTTGAGGATAGAGGCTGCTTTCTTAAGACACCACCTCGATAAAGATTGGTCCCTGTGATGTCGCAGGCTGAGATTACAACTCTCTGGAGTTTTTTCTTGTCCTGAGTGTGGGCATCTCCGTTTTATACAATTGCAATGATTTTAAAAAAAATTGAACAGATATATGGGAAGAGGCACTGGACAAAGTTCCGACTCTGTCTGTCTTATGGTGGACAAAGATTAAAGAATTCTGTGTACGATACATTCTAAATGTAATATGACGTGACAATAATGGAACCTTTACCTTTTATAGGATGGGGTTAGAGGGATCTGGGCCAATGCAGGCAGGTGGGACCAGTGTGGGTGGGACATTTTAGTCAGCGTGGAAAGATGAGCTGAGGGCCTGTTTCCACGCTGTCTGACCCTATGGCTGTAATCAGATAAACCTTGCCATCCAGGTTAGTTTGGTCAGCTCATCTCATTAGTCTCATGGCATCGTAAACTCCTGACATTTGTCATTTAGATGAGCATGGGACAGAGCACGGGGGGGGGGGGGGGGGGGCGGGTTCGGGTTGGTGTCAGTGGCATGGAGAACTGCTTTTCAAAATGATGGATGTTTCTGCAGATGGTGGCTAAGGCAGAAATGCCCCATGTGTCAATTTCCACATCCACCCTCTTTAAATTCAGCCTTTTAATTTCTCAGGTGCAGGCGGGTTAGTACTTAATGACATTTGAAATGACAATTGTAAAATCCTCCATAATTGTTTTCAGTGGAACAATTGGAAATGGATAAGGGTCGTTTGGTTAATACACATTGCAGTTTTCTTGGCTGTTTAAGTACTTCTAAAGAACTAATTATTGTCAAGCCAAAGTGACAAGTAGACTTGGGCCCTGTGAGATTTTATTCTTGCTTCTTTCCTGGGAGAAGTGCCAATCAATATGTCACATCAATTCGTGTGTGAATGCAGAACAATGAAGCTCAAAAGCTGGAATCAAGGCCAACTGGATCGGCAAGGAATGGTTCTCTGTCAACAGAGAGAGGGATACAATGGCACGAGAAAAGTACAAAAATACAAAGAAAACAGGGAGCAGGAGTAAGTCACCATGCCCCTGAGTAGGATTGAGTTCACGGCGCAGTGATAGAGTTTGTTGTGCGAGCAGTCCATCTGGATATCCCTTCCATCTCATAGTACAGAAGAGCAGTTACCGACATCATTTGGTACAGAGCAAAGTTCAGATTTATTGACAAAGTACACACACACAACCCAGAGATTCTGCTTTTCCTGCAGGCCAGGCAGAATTTCTACTTATCGATAGTGCAAAACAAACTGCTCTCACGTAAAGAGGCGTATACAAAAGAGAGTAATGTCAATGAAGGAAGAAATGTAAACAAATTGACTGCACTACAGGGAAAAATCAGTCATAAATAATGTGCAGAGTCTTTAAATGAATCTTTAATTGAGTCTGTTGTTTAGGAGTCAGATGGAAGGGGAATTGCTGTTCCCGAACCTGGTGGTGCAAATCTTGTACCTCTCTCCTGATGGCAGCAACAAGAACAGAGCGTGTGCTGGGTGGTGTGGATCCTTGATGATTGCTGCTGCTCTCTGAGGCAGCGTTCCCTGTAGATGTTCTCGATGGTAGTGAAGGCTTTGCCTGTGATGTCCTGGGCTGTGTCCACGACCTTCTGCAGGGCTTTACACTCAAGGGTATTGGTATCCCTGTACCAGGTTCAGGAACAGCCGCTCCCCTTCCACCATCAGACTCCTCAACAACAAACTCAATCAGGGACTCATTTAAGGACTCCTACTTTGCACATTATTTACTACTGAATATTTATGTTTTTCTGTATTGCACAGTCAGTTTGTTTACAATTTTTTCTTCATCTACATTTCTCTTTTTTGCATATGTATTGTATGTTTTCTTGAGTACAATTATTTGTACCACTGATAAGTAGAAATTCTGCCTGGCCTGCAAGAAAAAGGATCTCAGGGTTGTAGGTGGTGTCATATATGTACCACATGACAATAAATCTGAACTTTGAAATAAAATGCAAATACTTGAAAGCAAGAGGGAAAGTTAGTGAAAAGTCATTGTACTGGTCATTGGTCATTGATAGTTAATTTGTTTTTAATATTAGTTTCATTTAATTGAAGAGAAGAATTTCTGTCTAGAGGTGAATCCTGACTGATGTGATTGAGAGGAAGATAAGAGGTATGTTGGATAAAATGAACATTTTCATCTGACCTAACATGCTCACTTACTTAACACTCAATGTCAACAGAACTAAGGAACTGATTGTGGAATTGAGGAGGGAGAAATCAGTGCTCATCTAGGGGTCAGCAGTGGAGAATTTTAAATTTTTGAGAGTCAACATCTCTGAAGACCTAACCCAAAGGCCATCAAGTCGATGCAATGATGAAGAAGGCTCACCAGCTTGGTTAGGAGTTTGAGGAGATTTGCTATGTCACCAAAAACTCTTGCGAATTTCTACAGATGTGCTGTGGAGAGCATTCTAACCAGTTGTATTACTCTCTGGTATGGAGGTGCCAATGCATAGGACAGGAAGAGGCTACAGAAAGATGTGAACCCGGCCAACATCACGGGCATCAGACCTCATTTCATCGAGGACATCTACAAGAGGTGATGTCTTAAGAAAGTAGCTTCTATCCTCAAGGACCCTCACCATCCAGGCCATGTCCTCTTCTCACTGCTACCATCAGGAAGTAGGTATGAGTTGGAAGATGAATAGAAACACCTTCTTCCCCTCCACCATAGATTTCTGAATGGGAAGTGAACCACAGACACTGCCTAATTTTTCCTCTTATTTTGCACTAATTTATGTATTTTTAAAAATGTAATATCCAGCAATATTTGCACCTGTAATTCCGCTGCAAAACAACACATTTTGTGATATATTCATGACAAAAAATTCTGAAGTAAAACATGAAAATCTGCACACACGGTGGTTGAAGTAAAAACACAAAAAGCTGGAGAAACTCAGTAGGTCAAACAGGGTCCTTTATTCTTTCTTTGGCTTGGCTTCGCGGATGAATATTTATGGAGGGGTATGTCCACGTCTGCTGCAGGCTCGTTGGTCACTGACAAGTCCGATGTGGGACAGGCAGGCACGGTTGAAGCGGTTGCAAGGGAAAATTCGTTGGTTGGGGTTGGGTGTTGGGTTTTTCCTCCTTTGTCTTTTGTCAGTGAGGTGGGCTCTGCGGTCTTCTTCAAAGGAGGTTGCAGCCTGCCGAACTGTGAGGCACCAAGATGCACGGTTGGAGGCGAGATCAGCCCACTGGCGGTGGTCAATGTGGCAGGCACCAAGAGATTTCTTTAAGCCGTCCTTGTACCTCTTCTTTGGTGCACCTCTGTCTCGGTGGCCAGTGGAGAGCTCGCCATAGACAACGATCTTGGGAAGGCGATGGTCCTCCATTCTGGAGACTTGACCCACCCAGCGCAGTTGGGTCTTCAGCAGCATGGATTCGATGCTTGCGGACTCTGCCAGCTCGAATACTTTGATGTTGGTGATGAAGTCATTCCAATGAATGTTGAGGATGGAGTGGAGACAGCGCTGATGGAAGCGTTCTAGGAGCCGTAGGTGATGCTGGTAGAGGACCCATGATTCGGAGCCGAACAGGAGCGTGTGTATGACAACGGCTCTGTACACGCTGATCTTTGTGTGTTTCTTCAGGTGGTTGTTTTTCCAGACTCTTTTGTGTAGTCTTCCAAAGGCGCTATTTGCCTTAGCGAGACACAGAACTGACTATTTGGGCTAGGGCACTTCATCAAGGTAGGGAACAATGTCGGCAGGCGTCCGAACGAAAGAGTCAGGCAGAGAGGGGTGGTCACAAAGGCTGGAGGTGATAGTGGAGAAGGGACAGCAGCGATGGCTGGGTGAATAGAGAGAGAAAGGAAGGGAGAACTGGAAAGGGGAATTCCGATTCTGATTCTGATTTGAACTCTCATAATATGCTCCAAAAACTTACCTCTTTGATCACCCACCCCTAACAATTTTGGTGGCAGCCAAATTTTGAGGCCCAAAGACAAAAACGAAAGGCTATCGGGATGCATCCTGAGATCTTTCGGAAGAAACAAACTGGCGAGGCTCAAAGTTTGGGGCTGCATTGAGTGTGGATCAACGCCATTTAGTTGGAGAGTGGCCAGTGTAGATGTGACATAAAAGGAATGGCAGATAATGTGTATAATTAGAGGGCAGTTAGTTCAACATCTGCAGTAAGAAAAGTGGGTCTCAGATTAAGGTTGTAATGACTACACATCCGGATAAAGTGAGAGTAATCAAAAGAATAGCTGTCCAGCAGGTGGATCCATCTGTTTTGTGAAGTAAATTGGGGGGAAAGACTTTTCCACAAGGCTTCCAATATTGGACCACATTGGAGGGAAATGTAATTGTTTTATTGTCTCGTATGCCGCAATGTGGTTAAAAAAAACTTTGTTTTGCCTGCTCTCCAGGCACGTCAATTCACACAGCAGGTGCTATAACGGCAGGAGCTTCGGTCGTGTTAACGTAAGTCAAATAGTGCAATGTCTAGAAAAACGAACAAGAACATAGCGATAGGGGAGTGGGGAGAGGTATGGCAGCACACTGCCGCGGCAATTGGGCCAGCGCTTCGGGCGGCGAACGCAACCTGGAGCCAGAGATCGCTCTGCAAATGAACCAGCAGCTTGCATTGTAATGCAAGAAGGGGGGCCCGCTCATGGGAAACCTGCCATGGTTATGCAAGCAGTGTCGGCAGTTGATGGGGCAAACAGCAGGAACACCCACAGTATAAAAGCCCCAATAAAACACAGAGCTATATCTCTCTACACCCGTGTGTGTCTTCGAGTACTTCGAGTAGTACATGGCTACAGAGGTACAGTTAGACAGGGTGGAGGCATCATTTTTTCCAGTGCGAGACCCATTTAAGAGCCTGATTACATCAGGAAATAAGTGGTCCTTGAATCTCGAAGTTTGCGCCGTCCACCTCACATATCTTCGGCCCAAATGGAAACAATGCGAATCGATTTCACATCGCAGTTAGCACAATACCAGCGGGCCCTGGTTTGAATCCCCCCCACTCTGTGTAAGGAGTTTTGGACGTTCACCCCAAGACCATGCGGGTTTCCTCTGGGCGCTCTAATTTGATCCTACGTAGACACAGCACTTGTTTTCATTTCAAAAATATACTTTATTCCTAATAATCGCACGTCCCTTCTCTACATTCACATCTCTCGAGCCGACTAACTCCACGTTAGACACCTGGAGAAGAACATGCAGTGGGACTGGAGGATTTAATATGTGATTTTAACGATCAACACGGGAACAGGCCCTTCCAGCCCATGAAAACCTTGCCATCCGATAACACCTACCAACCCCCTTATGTTTTTGGAGGGTGGGAGGAAGCCGGAGCACCCAGAGAAATCCCACGCTGGCGCGCAAGTGATGGGGAGAAGCGACAAACTCCTTACAGACAGTGGGGGATTCGATCCGGGGTCAGTGGCGTTGTAACAGCATCACACTAACTGGCACCCTCACCAGGTCGCCTAACAGATCAAGCCTGGTAGAAACTGATTTCGGCCATTTAAACCCCAGTTACTCCCAAATTAACCAACAACCTCTCACGTTTTGATAGGTGGGAAGAAACTGGAGCCCCTCCCCCCCAGGGAAAATCCACACAGACAGGGGGAGAATGTACAAACTCCATAAAGACAGAGAGTGGTGGCTGGATGGAATAATCTTCCGGAGGAAATAGTTGAGGCAGAGTCAATTCTTTCTTTTAAGAGGAGGCTGGATATATACATGGATAAGAGGGGGTTGGAGGGTTATGGGCGGAGAATAGGCGGGGGGAGCTAGCGGAGTTGTTTGAGTGAACTAGCGTGGACTTGTAGGGCCGAGATGGCCTGTTTCTATGCCATAATCTGTTATATGATTATATGACAGCGGGATTCGAAGCCCAGGTCGCTGTTGCTGTAATAGCGTTGTGCCAACCGCTACGCTAACCGTGTTGAGGCTTGGGGCTCACTGTTGTAACCCCCCCCCCCCCCCCCCGGCCTGTAAATTGGACACATCTGCCTTCTGTCCCTCGGTTGGAGTTAAGTTCCCATGCTGACCTCTTGCCATTTTATACTCATTAGAGGCAGGGAATGGGGCGGGGCGGGGGGGGTGGGGGTGGAGGGGGAGAAGCTGGTATAAAACAGAAAAAGATTTTTTATTTTTAGAACATGGTTTTATAGCATCTAATATCTTGAAACAGCACAATGGCCTGAACAGCACCGAATAGACTGAATATGCCTGAGGTGGCCTGATCTCGGAAGCTAAGCAGGCTCAGGCCTGGTCAGTACTTGGAGGGGGCTGTGGGTTTCTGTGAGGGATGCTGGGCAAAGTGGCGACTCTGCCTGCCTTAGGGTGGACAAAAAGTTGAAGGATTCCATGTATGTTACATTCTAAATGTAGGTTTAGGGGGCATTAATGGAACCTTCACCCTAACCTTTACTTGGAGCAGGTTGTGACAAGGGATACTGAGCGCACCTTTGCTCAATAACCTTGAGGAACTCCTGGCTGACCTTGGAGTAATGACTGTGCAGATGCAGCACCTCTTGGCAGGCAGTAGAGGGTGCTTGAGTGTGGACCCTAAGCCTCTTGGACTGAAAATATATTATTGCTTCGGTTATTAGCTTTGATAAGCCCCTCTCAGCTTTTTCCAATCAGTTTAACCTATTCAGCAGAGGGAGGATGTCAGGGCTGGTAAGATAAACCCTGGACTCTCAGGCTCTGTAGTGCCTTGTAGTACATTGAGAGTGTGTTCTGTTAATGAGATAGCTGTCACTGACTGCCTTAGTTCAAATCCATTCTCAATCATATCCTCTGCTTCCTGTCACCTTCTAGGTCAGATATTTGCGCTGGGGAGGGAGTGTGCTGTAGCCTTTTTCCTCGCTGTCCCTGCGGATGGATTAGGGGTGAGGAGAGAACTGGGGGGGTGGGGGGGGGAGAGACGCCGCGCCAGGACCTCTCTCTCTCTCCGTGACGGGATCAACAATGCAGAAGACTGTCCAGTCCATCTAATTTGTAGAGCAATCCATCAGTCACTTCCCCGTGCCCCCCCACCCCACCACCACCACCACGGCCCCTCCACCAAGTTACTTTCCTTTAAATGCCCATCTCTTTGCAAGTGTGGGGATCATCGAGAGGGAACGGAGGAATGGAGACGCAGCTTGTCCGCCATTCCATCCTATCCCCCACCCCCGGGGTTATTTCCATTTCCCTACTGCCCCTGACGGCCTTTAGCTCGGATAAGAATATACTGTGGAACAATGGCAGAAGATAGCCCCGAGATTGCTGACCAAACATCTTATTATTAACGACAGGGGGGAAAATAAATCAATCTCAACACAAACAGAGATGAGAAAAACAACAAGAGATGATAATAATGTTGAGCAATCAGTGTCAAATTCAAAAGGGAAAATTAAGCTTATTTAACCTTCAGTTGTATTGAAGAGGTGACAGAGAGATCAAGGGATGGAGAAGCCATGGGCTTGGTTTCTCTTGATTTCCAAAGGATCTCCAGCAGTGTCCTGGGATGCACAGAAGGACATCATAAAAACATAAGAAACAGGACCAGGGTTAGGGTCTGGCCCATCGAGCCTGCTCTGCCAAGGATGATCTGATGATGGGCTCATCTCCACCTACCTGCCTTTTCCCCATAATCCCTTAATTATTCGACTGTGTAGAAACCTCGTCTTAAATATATTTTCTGAGGCAGCAATAGGCATCAAATTCCGTAGATTCCAGAGAAGGTGCTTTGTGGTGGACAGGAAGAATCCATTGATGCTCTGTGGGAGACAGGAGAATCTCCAGTTGTGCTCTGTGGAGAAACAGGAAGAATCCAGTGGAGCACTGTGGTGGACAGGAAGAATCCAGTGGAGCTCTGTGGTGGACAGGAGAATCTCCATGGTGGACAGGAAGAATCCAGTGGCTGATTATTGGTTGAGTGTAGGTCAGTGGAGAGAAAGAGTTCGGTGTGGACTAGAAGGGCCAGGTTGGCCTGTTTCTATGCTGTAATTGTTATATGGTTATATACTCTGTGGTGGACAGGGGGATCTCTAGTGGTGCTCTGTGATGGACAGGAAGAATCCAGTGGAACTCTGTGGTGGACAGGAGGATCTCCAGTGGTGCTCTGTGGTGGACAGCAAGATTCCAGTGGTGCTCTGTGGTGGACAGGGGGATCTCCAGTCATGCTCTTTGGTGGGCAGGAGGCAAATGCCGGAGAAGCTGCTGCTGTGGAACGGATGGGCGCCAGATTTAAAGCAGCAATGGCAGTGAAGGGTGGCTGCTTTCAGTAAGGCAGGGTCCCACGGGCATCAGAGCGGGAGAAGGTGGGGTGGGGGAAAGGGAGGGGTCTCGCAATGGTGAATGCAGGGACCACAGGATGTTGCCACCGCTGCCATGCAGCCGTTGCTGTAGAGTTACTAGAACAGGGGCATCGCTATTGCTGCGGCCAAATTCCTGTGGCTGGTGCAGAGGCGTTACCCTCGCTGCAGTCACAGCGTAGCAGGTCGTACATTGCCATGGCCACAGTGTTGTTGTTGCCATTTTGCCATCGCTGCAATGTTGATTGTAGCTGTAGCATTGCCTTGCCTGCAGTATTTCCGTCGCCCCTCTGCTACCAGTGCTGTGGAGTGTGCACTCTGTAGGTACTGACCAGGATCAATCCCCATCAGAACCTCTGCTGCCAAGTCAAGTTTATTACAACCCTACGAAACATGTATAAGATTAAGGGAGGGAAATACAGGGTACTTTTTTTACACAGAGATTTGCTGAAGCCTTGCGAGGAGTGGTGGTAGAGGCAGAAACATTGGGGGGCCTTTAAAAGTCTATTAGATGGGCACCTGGACAAAAGGAAGGCAGAGGATTATAGGGTCGGGAGGGATTAGCACTTTTACATGGTTCGGCACAACATGGAGAGCCGAAGGGCCTGTACAGAGCTGTAATGTTTTTTAATGAAACGGTGCTCTCCGGTCCTCGGTGCAAAACACGCAGACACACAACCAGACATAACACACATACAGACAAATAATACATATACAGGATAAGTATTCAAACGTACAAATAAATATCGTTCTGTGGCAACGAGAGTCTCGGACGGTTAGTGCGAGCGGTCCCTTTGGTTGTTCAGCATTCTCACTGCCCGTGGGAAGGAGCTGTTCCCCGACCTGGTGGGACTGGCTCTGATAACTCCCCTATCTCTTCCCCAACGGGATGCTGTGTGGAGCTTGGCCCGGTGCCCTGGCTGACGTTCTTCTGCTCTGTTTCGACCAGCAAAGCTGATTTGTGACAACATTGCTCTTTATGGGAGCTGGATGTGCAAAGAAATTGCTCGACGCCCATGCCTTGCAAAGCACTCCCCCCCCCCCCCCTCCCCCGGATCAGCTGCAAAACTGGTGGAGAAACATCTGCAAGTGGGTCTGACGAAGGACTGTGTTTTTTTCTCACACATCAATAGAACTGCTGAGGAAGGGTAACATCAGGAAGGCTAACACGTAATCCTTTGTGTTGTGCCCTTTCTATGTCATTTCCATGACTGAAGCAGCTGCTCTGAAGAGTCTTATCAATGACACTTTGATTTGATCTCCACCGTGCCCAAGGGTGACTGTAATTTCCTTGTCCCCAAGACCTTGCCTTCCTGAAATGGCACATGGAGCGTAGAAATAAAGAGAAGGAAGTTCTTGCATTCAAGTCACATCGTATCACATCTCTCGCCGTGGATTCTCAGGGAATGAAATCACGGTCGCATGTGAAAAAGAAGACCTGCATTTCTAATGTGTTATTTGTGACCCAGTATCTCCCCGAGTCCTTATATTGTCAATCCAGCACTTTCTAAAGTTGGGGGATAGGAAAGCAACATTTCAGAACGGCAGTAAAACACAGAAGTCTGCAGACACAATGCTGGAGAAATTCAGCAGGTCTAACCATGTACTGTAGGTAGCAAAGATAAAGATACATAACTGACATTTCGGCCTTGAGCCCTTCATCAGGGTATAACGTTTTCTTTAGGTTGCGGTGGCAGGGAGAGTGCAGGGCAGAGCGTTCAGAGGTGAGATTGGAATAAGATGGGAGTGGTGAAGTTGAGACGGTTGATCTCTCGGCGGTAATTGGACATAAAAATATCAAGGGCGGCCAGTGGCCAGGACAAAGTGTCCAAGAAGAGGAAGAGGCTTAAAGTGGGACAAAGGGTCTTCAGTGGGGGGTGGAAAACCCTGGTTGTGGAAGTGGGTTGGGATTGATACCTTCATGAAGGGCTGAAGCCCGAAACGTTGGTTATGTATCGTTATCTTCCCAACATGAAGTGTACTGTTTGATCTGCTGAGTTTCTCCAGCATTGTGTTTCTAGTTCAGAACAGCAATGGGACTGTCCGATTTCCCTTGATGCTGAGTGCGAGTGGGAGATCGTCATTCATCTCCCCGGCGCCCGGCTCCCTCTCCCCATCTGAGATCATCAACTTGGGGAAAGGAGCTCGTCGGTCTGCCCGAAACTTGTTAATCTCCTGTCACACGGAGATGTCGATGGGGAAGGCTGCTGACTGCTAAGGAGAAAGGGCTGAGGGACTCGGAGCCTCAGGCGAGGGCTCTGTGGGGAAGGACTGCCACCTGACATTGAGGGGGCCGAGATTGGTGGAGAACCCCTTCAAACAACAAGAGGAGGAACCGTGGGTAGAGAGAGTGGGGGGGGGGGGCAGGATGTACAAACTGAAGCTACTTGAGAAAAGTAGACTATACTTACACACATGCATGCACGCACAGACACGCAAACACACAGATATACATTTATTATTGTGAATAAAATTTATTTTTTAAGTCAAAAAAATCTCTAAGAAAGCAGAAACAGACTTGGTTTTCAAGTAGAAAGTCTGCAGATGTTGGGGTTGGCCTCCAGAGAGAGTTGGCGTTTCGGATCCGAGCCAAAAATCAGGCAGACACCTGAATAAGAAGGTAATATCGTCTGGCTGTAACCGTTCCCTTTCCCCCACTGAAGCTGCTCCACCTGCTAAGTTTTTTTTTTAACAACAAGCCGACTGGGACCATTGAAACCCACGCCACCCAATTACACCCAACTAAGGGTGGGAGGAAAGTGGAGGAGACCCACGCAGTCACGGGGGAGAACCTGACAGAAGCTGGGTTGCTTGCACTGGAACAGTGTCCCTCCAGCAGAGATTGGGTTTAGCCTCGAGGTCTCTATTCTCCTGGGCCGTTCCCTCATTTTAATCAGCTGCTCTCCCTGACGACCCCCCCCCTTTCCCCTATTCTTTCCACCTCCCCCCTTCAAGACCCTCCCTCCTTGCCCCAGGCCTTCATCCACCTGCTTCGCTCTCACTCCACGTGGCTCCCTGTCAAAGCCGCTTGTGAAGCGCCCT
Source organism: Narcine bancroftii (assembly GCF_036971445.1). Classification (NCBI taxonomy): domain Eukaryota; kingdom Metazoa; phylum Chordata; class Chondrichthyes; order Torpediniformes; family Narcinidae; genus Narcine; species Narcine bancroftii. The sequence goes on from NC_091482.1 coordinate 7,008,426, forward strand.
CGAGGGAGTTCTTTTGCCACAGAGGTGCTATGAAAACACGAGTTGTTGTTGCCAAACGAGAGGGTAAAGAAGCAGAAGTCAATGCCCTTCGTGGATTGAGAACAGGCTGTGCTCTGAATCATGTCCACATGTTGCTATTGGATTTTCGTTGTGCAGACAGACAATAATTTGGCCTCCTGAATGTCTGGAGAAGTGCTTTGAGATTGTCGATTACATTATTAATGGAGTGGCAGTATGAGGTAGGTCTAAGTGCACAGCTGGTTAAAGTGGCAGCTTTATGGTTGGATGAGATCTCATTCTGCATTGCTAATACCTGCCTTCTGAGCGGTCTCCGACACTGACTTGATTTATGGCGATATATAATTCGTAATGACGTGATTAATAATTTTTGTCACATTTGGAATTCTTCAGTGCTCTCGGCCTGACAGTCTGGATGTCATGTTGACCCTGTGCACAGAACCAGTCCCGATTAAAGCCCCACCCCTGCCAGACAGCGAGAAGACCCACCGGTCAGGAGTTGTGGTGGGCAGAGGCAGTGTTTCTTAATCTCAAGGAGGCCGTGAGTGGTTCAAACCAGAGAGAGTTAGAGGCTTTGAACACGTGCCAGGACACTGCTTGACTTGTGTGTCAAGGATTCAGTGCACACACTCACTGAAACCCCTCTCCCACACAATATTCACTCACTGAATCCCCTCTCCCACACACAATGTTCACACTCACTGAAACCCCTCTTCCACACACAATGCACACACTCAAGGAATCCCCTTCCCTTTCCCACACACAGTGTATACAGTCCCACTGCCTGTGTATCTGTGGTATGCAGCCCCTGCATGTGCAATACAGAGTAGGTGTATATTTGCAGAAGACACCTCTCTCCGTCAGCCGCCCAGCCCTGTAACTCTGCCTCATCCGGTGACCCAGGGGAACCATCGGTGTGACTCTGAGCACAGGAGAAAATTTCAGCCACTGCCTGCGACAACTCAGCCCATGTCAAGCCGTTACCATGGCATTAAGAGTACACTTGGGGATGATTTTAATCCCTCTGAACTAAATGGAATAATCACAATTGCATTGATCTCGCCCCCACTCCCCTCCCCCCAATCAGGCACTGAGCTTCAACACAGACTGATCAATGATCTGCCCTGTCCTTCCCAGGTCGCTTACCTAAAGATGAGGTGGCTGGGAAACATCAAAACAACATGAGACCATTCAGCCCTTCCAGGATTGGCTGCTGTAAATGGTCCTCAGCCTTGGAGAGGGGCAGGAATTTCAGCGAGAGCTTACATAAAATTATGGGGCAGACAGGCCCCAAGAGTCCTTGTCAACCATTAAACATTCATGATAATCACACACCATTTATTCTCAATTCACCCCAGGTTCACTGGGAGTGATGGGTATATGGAATGAAACGTGAAAGCCTGCAGACGTTGTGATTGTAGTAAAAATACACAGAAAATGCTGGAGGAACTCAGCCGGTCTCTCAGCGTCAATGGGAGTAAAGATACATTACTGCCATTTTGGGCCTGAGCCTTTCTTTAAGGTATAAACAAAAATCAGGCAGGCACCTTAATTAAAGTCTAGGGATTAAGCAGCTTTGGGTCTGAACTCCTCCCCTTCTCTCATTCTTCTTCCTTAATCTCTAGTCTTTAAGATGCCTGCCTGAACTTTGCTGAGACTTCAGGCCCAAAATGTTGATTATATATCTTCACCTCCTGTGGACACTATGAGACCTGCTGAGTTCCTCCAGTGTTTCTGTGTGTTTTTTGGTTCATGGATTCGGCTACCAGGGGTGGCGGTGGAAGCTGGTACCTCTCTCTCAGTGTCAGTAAGATGAAGGAAATGGTCATTCACTTCAGGAAGGAGGACATATCCACCTGCATTAATGGTGCTGGTCGAAAGAGGAGATAACTCTTTGGAATAAGAATCTCCAATGACCTGATCCGTTGACCCCAACGTCTCTAGTAAATCACAAAAATCTGTGGACACCGTGGCTGGAGTAAAAACACAAAATGCTGGAGAAGTTCTCTAAGAAGGCCAAGGAGGCTCAACATCTTCCTCAGATGCACCATACTTACTGGATGCATCATAGCCTGGGATGAGAACTGCTCTGCTCAAGATTGGGAGCTACAGAAGGTGGTGAACATCACATCAACATCACTCCCCTCCACGGACTCCATCTACATCTGCTGCCTGGGAAGATAGCTGACACACAGAAGGACCCTTCCCACCATGGACACCTCCATCCTCTCATTAGAAAGAAGAGTGTAAAAACCCACGCCGCCAGGCATAAAGGCAGTTTCTTCCCTGCAGACATAAGGCTCCTGAATGAACCCCTCGACAGTGCTCTCACCCCCTCTGTTCCTCTGCATGGTTTATAACCCTGCCATAAACCACGTATTCCTCCTTGAAGTTGGAGCTTCCAAAGGACAATAAATCCATGGAATAGTTTGATAATAAATACTCGATAAATCTGCCTGATGGACGAAGGGAGAAGAGAGTGTGACTGTGGCGGGAAAGGTCCTTTAATATGCTGGCAGCTTTTCCCAAGACAGATGGAAATCTCTAGTTTGGGTGATGGCCTGAGCTCTCTGCAGTTCCTTGTGGTAAGGTTCTAAAGGTAGCCAGAGCTGGTTTGGGCAGCTCTGTCCCCAGAGCCCGACAGCTGCAAATGCTGGCTCAAAAGCTTCGTGCTGACACATCGAGGACAGAGAGCAACAGCGATCATCAGGGATCTGCTGCACTCTGTTCTCAGAGGTCTCGGTGCCACAGAACTCACCCCACCAGCTTCAGGAACACATCAGACTCCTCAGCCACAAACTCAATCAGGGACTCATTTAAGGGCTTTTACTTGGGCAATTTTATTGTTTTTTATCTCTCTGTATTGCACAGTAGATTTGTTTACCATGTGTACATGGATTCAATTTATTTTGCACTGCCAATAAGTGGTAATTCTGCCTCACCCACAGGAAAAAGAATCTTATATGTTCTCTGATAATGTCCTGAAATCAAAGTCCAAAAATCTCACAGAGATCAAATCTATCAGTTCTCAGCAGAGAGAACCTACCGTATAAGGAAGCCCTGATCCTACCCTCACTTTCCACCCCCCACCTCATCAGATGCCTCCACCTTTCTGTTCAAAGGTTTCTTTTATTGCCAAGTCAAGCCATGTTTATCTGTCAGTCAAACCATAAACCTTGCAGTGCGCAGTGAAAAGGAGATAACATTTCTCCGGATCATGGAGCTGGTTATTTATATGGATAAATTATCTCAGAATTTTTTTTAGTAATAACACATCACTTATTAAATATCATGTTACATATGCTGGCTCTGTGTCCCCAGAGTTCAGAAGCCTCACAGCTTGGGGGGAAAAGCTGTCTCGTAATCTGGTCGTGAGGGCCCAAATGCTTCAGAACCTCTTCCCAGATGGCAGGGTGGGGGGGGGGGGGGGTGGGTGGTGGGTGAACAGATTGTGGGAGGGGTGTGTGGAGTCCTTCTCGATGTTTATGGCTTTCCGCAAACAACGGCCATTATAAATGTCCATGATGGCAGGGAGAGAGGCCCCAATAATCCCCTCAGCAGTTTTTACCATCCGCTGCAGGGACTTGCGTTCAGAGATGGTGCCGTTCCTGAACCAGGTAGTGATACAGTTACATAGGATGCTCTCAACACATCCCCCTGTAGAATGTGGTGAGAATGTAGTGTCATGTCATAATCCATTGAAAATGTAATATACATGATTATTTCAACTTTTTGCCAGGCATAATTTTTTAAAAATGTAGACATACAGGAGTGTAACTGGCCCTTTCGACCCGTGAGTCCATGCCGCCCAACTTACACTCGATTAACCTGCACCCCCGCTATGTTTTGAGCAGTGGGAGGAAACCGGAGCCATGGGGAAACCCCATGCAGACAAGGGGAGAACGTACAAATTCCCTGAGTGTCCGTGGATTCACCATCGGCGCTCCTGCAGCCGCGCTCAGGACCCCTGTTGAAAACATCTCCAGCCCGAGTTCCAGGTCCAAACCTCTGACACGATCAAGGAAGCCTTCAGCGCCTTGGGCAGAGCGATAATGCATCGGGACAGGATCAGTCCTGTTGGGAACCTGTAAAACAAAATGAGTATGTGTCCTCAGGGAAGAGCCAGACTCCCAAGAAATTTGAGTCACCTCAGTGCTTTACTCGATCAACAAGCAGCACGGTAACAGGTCCTTTCGGCCCACAAGTCCATGGCACCCAATTGACCTGGATCATTTCTGAACGGTGGAAGGAAACTGTTGCACCTGGAGGAGTCCTGGAACATTTCTGAATGGTGGAAGGTGGAGCACCTGGAGGAATCCTGGAACATTTCTGAACGGTGGAAGGTAACTGGAGCATCTGGAGGAATCCTGGAACATTTCTGAATGGTGGAAGGTAACTGGAGCATCTGGAGGAATCCTGGAACATTTCTGAACGGTGGAAGGTGGAGCACCAGAAGGAATCCTGGAACATTTCTGAATGGTGGAAGGTAACTGGAGCACCTGGAGGAATCCCTTGCAGACACGGGGAGAGCGTGGTGTGCAGCACCAGCAGTGAAAGAGTTAATTGCATCCTCGGGGGGGGGGGAAATATTGTTAGAGTTGTGAAAACGCAAGTCACCGCAGACACTTTGAAAGCACGTAATTAGGCATTGAGGCTGCCCAGGGTTTATAACGCTGACATATTGTGGGAAGCTACAATCACGTTAATTAATTTAAACCAAGATAATCAATAGATCTATAGGATTTCTGTTGCCGAGGAGCTCACTCCTGGTGATTAAAGATTAATCGGATCTTCGGAGTCACTATATTTAATTAGGTGGCAGGCAAAGGTTGCTTTCACTTATTCCATTTATACACAATTAGTGCGAGAGTGGCGACAAACAAGCGTGACCCAGAGCCCAGCAAGCCAGCCACGACCAATTATTCAGGTCCACACCAGTCCTGACCACTGACTGGGTCAGGCTGTCTCATCCTGGAGCCACAGTCAGGATTCCTGTTGAATCTGAGCAACCCGCACTCCCTGCCCCTCTTCCCCCATCTCCGCCACGACCTCTTGCCCTCGTCTCGCTGCCCCCAAGTGAAGGCTGCTGTGAAAACCGGCGTAGTATGAGATTCCGGAATTGTGAGCAAGCGAGACGCTGGGCGGGGTGGGGGGGGGAAGCTCGGCGGGACATGCAGTGTCCGCAGGGGGAATGGGCGGTCAACGTTTTGGGTTAAAGGGGTCCCGGCCCATTTATCATTTGCCTTTTGTGCTAATTTATTTTTTAAAATGTATAGCAATTCAGTATTAAAAAAAACCCTGGTATCAGGCACCCGTGTCGATTGGTAGATGCCGGATAAGTAAATTTTCCAATTGCTTGAGATTGCATGTTGCATGGATAGTGAACTAACAGTGAAGTGTGCCAATCTTTACATATTTATTATCCGTGATTTTTTTTTTTTGCCGGTTGCTTGAGACTGCCAGTTGCTTGAATTCCGGATAACAAGAGTTTTATTATATTTGCCCCTGTAATGCTACCACAAAACAACGAATTCTGTGACAATAAATTCTGATGTTGTTGCCATGGGACCTGTTACCGTGCTGTACATCTAAAAAGGAGAGGGAAAAGAGTTCAGGTGGAGGGTGAAGCTGGAGACAAGTGACAGGGATGAGATTTAGAAATGAAGATCAGCAGAATGGGAGCCAAAGATCAATCTGCTGGAGAAACCGTTCCTCTCTCCACAGATGCTGCCTGGCCTTCTGAGAATTTCTGGCATTTTCCATTTCTGTCTTGGTTACAAACTCCCGGCTTTCAACCTCAGCATGGACAAGTGACCGCGACCGGCTCACAGCTATGATGGATGATGGATTGGTGATGCTGTCTCCAACCTGTCTTCTTTAAGCCCTTGGTGGGTTTAAACGTTTCTTGCTAATCTTCTTTTAGCTTCCTCTGCTTTGAGATGAACTTCCATTCAGAATCAGTCAGAATTTATTATCATGAACATGTCACAAAATCAGTTGTTTTGCGGCAGCGTCACAGATACCATAGAATTACATTTAAAAATAAATAAATGACTCCAAATATAAGAGAGATTGAAATGACCAGGGTTCATTGCCCATTCGAAAGGTGTTTGTCTTCAGGCTCCTGTACCTCCTTCCCGATGGTAGGAGGTATGACCTGGGTAGTGAGGGTCCTTGAGAATAGAGGCTGTTTTCTTGAGGCACTGTAGATGTCCTCGATAGAATGGAGAGTGATCCCTATGATGACGCAGGCAGAGTTTACAACGCTCTGTAAACTATCCCTGTTCTGCGCATTGGCCCAGGGATGCAACCAATCAGAAAGCTCTTCATGGTTCACCTGTATAAATTTGCAAGAAATCTTGGTGACAGACCGAATCTCCTCAAACTCCGAATGAAAATATAACCGCTGGTGAGCCTTGTCCATGGTCACATCAACCTAATGGTCCCTGGATAAATCTTCAGAGCTTTTGTGTGTTTGATATGACCACCAGCCTACTGCAGGGGATGATCTCTGTACCTGCAAGAAGACCACCTAAGGGAATGGCTCCACCTGGCCGGCTGTCAATCAGCTGACCTGACTATAATCTGAGCCTGCTCCTCCTGAACCAGTTGCACGGGAAGCCACCAAGGCTTGAACTGGTGTTCAGTCTTTTACTGGAATAAAGCCTGTTGCACAGTCTTTTCTGACTTTGGGCTTGCTTGCTACTACCTCAACACTCCACACTTTGACACCCAGGCATTTGAAGTTCTTTACCCTCTCCACTGCTAGCCCCTCGATGAGAATCAGTTTGAGATCTCCTGATTTCTCCTTCCTTAGTTTTGCTAACGTTGATGGAGGATTCCCAGAAATTTCTAGTTTTTAATGTTTCCATCTTGACCTGTTCCTGTACTTCCTTTTTCTCTCTCTAACTTTTCTTCCCCCTCATCCCCCACCCCCTTCATTCCTAATCGTTTCTCCCTCCGCCTTTCTCTCTGTCTCCCACACCTGTGCTGGACCCTCTCATCTCTGGGCCCCTCCCCCCCGGCTTCTTTCGATGTTATCTTCGTCCTGATAAAGAGCCCAGGGCCAAACCTAACTGTTTCGACCCATGGACGCTGTCCGACTTTGATGAGTTCCTCCAGCAATTCCTTGGTGTCCTGTGGCTTGCCCGAACTTCACGACCCCGTGAGCTTCCTGCAGCGCATCCCATTTTCAACTTATGGTACAGTGTTTAAATTTAGACTCTGTTGTCACACGCAAGTGAATACTTTCCTTGAGATGCAAGAATTGTGTTTGCATTGTTAAATGTGAGCTGCCTACATTAACTGTGGATCTCTACAGAAAACATCAGTGCTGTTACCAAGCCTGATTCCACTCTTTCTATCTCCTCTTTGCCTACATACGTCTTACCTTCCTCCCCACCATCTCCCCCACACCTATCTACCTACTGCACACCCCTTCTGTCCTCTACCCAACCAGCTCTGGGGCTTTTTTGTGATTCCACCACCTTCCCTCCAGTCGACCCATGGTTGCTCTCTGACCTGTTAATTTCCTCCAGCTATTTTTTTTTCAGCCCGAGTTTAAACCGTTTCTTTCCCTGAGTCTAGCTGAGAATGTTTAAACCAAGATTCTTTCATATCAGTAGCTCAGTCATTTTCTCGGTGGTAACAGGCCCTTCAGCCCACTGAGAACATACTAACCCTCAACCAGTCACTCTAATCTCAGTTTGTTTTCCTTGTTCTGTTCCCATCACCCACATACACAGTGGGCAATGCACAGTGGCCAACCCTCGCGCCTTTGGGAGGTGGGAGGCAACTGAAGTACCCAATGGAAACCCACGCCGTCCAAGAGAGAACGTGCAAACTCCACACTGAGGATAGGATTGAACCTGGGACGCTAAAGCTATGACAGCTCTGACATTTCTCCAGAGCTCTTTCTCAGGAGTGTCTCTTTTGTATAAATTGGTGCGGAGAGGATGGAGGGCAGGACATTCTGAGGAGCTGATATTGGAATAGGTTCAATGGTTCACGTAATAATACATAATATATAATCTGCTTCAACTTCTGTCTGTCGTAAGGCAAACAATTAGGTGCCATAAGTCTGGCACCTCTAACAATAGGAGGAAGAGAAGGAAATGAGAGTCGCTCCAGAGTCACTGAATGTCTGTGGATCTGTGAGCTGGATGGTGAAATCAGACGTTGAGTTGGTAATGATCGCCAGAACAAGGTGTTCAAGAGGAGGCAGAAGGTAGAGGTCGGGATGGAGATTCCCGGTGACGGAGACATCATCCTGGGGAAGTTGGGGGGAGGGAACTGGCGATGGAGATGTTGGCAACACCATCCTGTGGAAGATGGGGGAAGGGATGGAAATTCCCAATGATGGAGTTTCCGATCCGGAACGCTGTCCTGGGCTCAAAACTCTGTCAATTCCTTCCAAAGAAAAAGGCCTCTCCCTGTTTACAATCTCAAAGTAATCTTAAGGAATTTCAAAAAGTGACATTTACAAGAAATCTGTGTGAATAATGAGATGTTAACTTGGCTCAGTCAGACAAGCAATTAACAGATTAGCATTTGAAAAGGTGAATAAGGCCCATTATTGGTTTGTGTGCATGGATTGCAAAATGACTTCAGACTGCTTAAATTAAAATAACAGATCTTAATCATAACATCAATGGAGAAGTAACAGCAAACATTATTGAAGTTAATCTATGAGCATTATTCTGTAAAAAATTAGTGTCCGGATGTGGTCGTATACACGGTTAACTTTTATACATCCTTCCTGTGTTGTGGAATTTATCAATGGGGAACGTCATATTCATGAGGCCTGTTTCTTACGGAGTGGCTGTGGTCAATTTACACTGCAGTCGCTCTGTAAAAATGTGTAGGGGTACGAGTGGAATAATTACAGAATGGAATTTGCATGAAAAATTCCATCCCGACATTTTTACGCTGCCACCGGTGCAGAGATTTTCTGCTGTTCAGTGGCTCTGCATAAAAGTGCCTTATTGGTGGAGCTCTGTGAAAGTACAAAGCCCATTGTCAATTCCAATTTCCAATTTCTTGTCAAGAGTACATACATGACATCCCATACAACACCGAGCTTCTATTTCCTGTGTGCCGGGCAGAATAACCACTTATTGCTAGTGCAAAAATCTGTACTCAAGAAGATCTGTATATAAAGAACCTGACTGTGCAATACAGAGAGAAATAAAATACATACAATTCACAAGTAAGGGTCCTTAAATGAGTCCCTGATTGAGTTTGTCATCGAGGAGTCTGATGGTGGAGGGGGAGCAGCTATTCCTGAACCTGGTGGGTGCGAGTCTTATGGCCCCTATAACTCTTTCCTGATGGCAGCAGCAAGAACAGAGCATGTACTGGGTGGCAGGGATCCTTGATGATTGCTGCTGCTCTCCAATGGCAGCGTTCCCTGTCAAAATTCTCAATGGTAGGGAGGGTATTGCCTGTGATGTCCTGGCATGTGTCCACTACATTTAGAGGGCTTACTGCTAAGGGGGTGTTGGTATGTCCATACCAGACCGTGATGCAGCTGGTCAGCACACACACACATGTACATCCACACATACACAAGCACACATATACATACACAGAAACATACATACATACACCCACACCCACATACATGCACACATACACAAACATATGCACATACACCCACAAATACATACAAACACACATCCACACACATGCATACATATGCACATATACACATACATAAACACACATTTACAGATACATACCAATATACATATATATATATACACACAAATACACGCATGTACATACAAACACAAGCATACATACACACTCACTCATACATACTTATACACTCATACACACATCTCTTCTTTGGCTTGGCTTCGCGGACGAAGATTTATGGAGGGGGTAAAAAAGTCCACGTCAGCTGCAGGCTCGTTTGTGGCTGACCAGTCCGATGCGGGACAGGCAGACACGATTGCAGCGGTTGCAAGGGAAAATTGGTTGGTTGGGGTTGGGTGTTGGGTTTTTCCTCCTTTGCCTTTTGTCAGTGAGGTGGGCTCTGCGGTCTTCTTCAAAGGAGGCTGCTGCCCGCCAAACTGTGAGGCGCCAAGATGCACGGTTTGAGGCGTTATCAGCCCACTGGCGGTGGTCAATGTGGCAGGCACCAAGAGATTTCTTTAGGCAGTCCTTGTACCTTTTCTTTGGTGCACCTCTGTCACGGTGGCCAGTGGAGAGCTCGCCATATAATACGATCTTGGGAAGGCGATGGTCCTCCATTCTGGAGACGTGACCCATCCAGCGCAGCTGGATCTTCAGCAGCGTGGACTCGATGCTGTCGACCTCTGCCATCTCGAGTACCTCGACGTTAGGGGTGTGAGCGCTCCAATGGATGTTGAGGATGGAGCGGAGACAACGCTGGTGGAAGCGTTCTAGGAGCCGTAGGTGGTGCCGGTAGAGGACCCATGATTCGGAGCCGAACAGGAGTGTGGGTATGACAACGGCTCTGTATACGCTTTTGCAGATGATGCCGCTTTAGTTGCCCATTCAGAGCCAGCTCTTCAGCGCTTGACGTCCTGCTTTGCGGAAACTGCCAAAATGTTTGGCCTGGAAGTCAGCCTGAAGAAAACTGAGGTCCTCCATCAGCCAGCTCCCCACCATGACTACCAGCCCCCCCACATCTCCATCGGGCACACAAAACTCAAAACGGTCAACCAGTTTACCTATCTCGGCTGCACCATTTCATCAGATGCAAGGATCGACAATGAGATAGACAACAGACTCGCCAAGGCAAATAGCGCCTTTGGAAGACTACACAAAAGAGTCTGGAAAAACAACCAACTGAAAAACCTCATACACACATACAAGCACACATACATACACACATATGCACACATACATACACACATACTCAAAAATGTATACACACATACATACATGCACACACATACACATGCAAACCCACACATACATAAACACATACATACATACACATACACACACATATAAATATATACACACATACATACAACTGCACACACACATATACCCGCACACACATACACAAACACATATATACACACACATATGCACATGCACACACATACACATGCATATACAAATATATACACATAAACACACATACATACATACTTATACAAACACATGCACACACACATACAAGCATGCACATACACACATACACAACCACATATTTATTTCTTTGGCTTGATTTCACGGACGAAGATTTATGGAGAGATATGTCCACGTCTGCTGCAGGCTCGTTGGTGACTGACAAGTCGGATGCAGGACAGACAGGCACGGTTGAAGAGGTTGCAAGGGAAAATTGGTTGGTTGGGGTTGGGTGTTGGGTTTTTCCTCCTTTGTCTTTTGTCAGTGAGGTGGGCTCTGCGGTCTTCTTCAAAGGAGGTTGCAGCCCGCCGAACTGTCAGGCACCAAGATGCACGGTTGGAGGCAAGATCAGCCCACTGGCGGTGGTCAATGTGGCAGGCACCAAGAGATTTCTTTACGCAGTCCTTGTACCTCTTCTTTGGTGCACCTCTGTCTCGGTGGCCAGTGGAGAGCTCGGCATAGAACACGATCTTGGGAAGGCGATGGTCCTCCATTCTGGAGACGTGACCCACCCAGCGCAGTTGGGTCTTCAGCAGCATGGATTCGATGCTTGCGGTCTCTGCCAGCTCGAGTACTTCGATGTTGGTGATGAAGTCATTCCAATGAATGTTGAGGATGGAGCGGAGACAACGCTGATGGAAGCGTTCTAGGAGCCGTAGGTGATGCCGGTAGACGACCCATGATTTGGAGCCAAACAGGAGCGAGGATGTGACAACGGCTCTGTACACGCTGATCTTTGTGTGTTTCTTCAGGTGGTTGTTTTTCCAGACTCTTTTGTATAGTCTTCCAAAGGCACTATTTGCCTTGGCGAATCAGTTGTCTATCTCTTTGTCGATCCATGCATCAGATAAAATGATACAGCCGAAGTAGGTAAACTGGTTGACCACTTTGAGTTCTGTGTGCCCGATGGAGATGTAGGGGGGGCTGGTAGTCATAGTGGGGAGCTGGCTGATGGAGGACCTCAGTTTTCTTCAGGCTGACTTCCAGGCCAAACATTTTGGCAGTTTCTTCAAAACAGGACGTCATGCGCTGGAGAGCTGGCTCCATGTGCATATGAGTGTGTATGTGTGCCTGCATGTGTGTGGGTGTATGTATGTATATATGGCAACTAAAGCAGCGTCGACTGCAAAGTTCACGGACAAGTTGCTCTTATGTCTTGGTGTGAGCTTGCAGGCACCTCAGATTGAAGAGACTGCCATCCGTGCGGAACCGGATGTAAACAGCGTCTTCATTGTTTTGTTTTTTTTTAATTTTTATTTTTCACACCATAAACCACATTGACCAAGATACATACATTTTCCTTTTCAAATATATACAGTGTCATTTTCTCCCCCCCCCTCCCATCCCACCCTCCCTACCTCCCCCCCCATTCATTTAAAGTACAAAATCTAAGATACATTAAACCAGTCAAACAATGTTGTCATTCAATAAAAATAAACAAGAAATTCCACTGAGTCAATTCTTTTCACTTCCTTCTCCTTTCGTTATTTTAGGTGGTAGATGTCCCGGGTAGGTTTTCTCTATTGTGTTTCATGTATGGCTCCCATATTTGTTCAAATATTTAAATATTATTTCTTAAATTATATGTTATTTTTTCTAATGGAATACATTTATTCATTTCTATATACCATTGTTGTATTCTCAAATTATCTTCTAATTTCCAGGTTGACATAATACATTTTTTTGCTACGGCTAGAGCTATCTTAACAAATCTTTTTTGTGCACCATCCAAATCAAGTCCATATTCTTTGTTTTTTATGTTACTTAGGAAGAAGATCTCTGGGTTTTTTGGTATATTGTTTTCTGTAATTTTATTTAATATCTGGTTTAGATCTTCCCAAAATTTTTCTACTTTCTCACATGTCCAGATTGCATGAATTGTTGTTCCCATTTCTTTTTTACATCGGAAACATCTGTCAGATACTGTTGGGTCCCATTTATTTAACTTTTGAGGTGTAATGTATAGCCTGTGTATCCAGTTATATTGTATCATACGTAACCTCGTGTTTATTGTATTTCTCATCGTTCCAGAGCATAACTTCTCCCATGTTTCCTTCTTTATCTTTATATTTAAATCTTGTTCCCATTTTTGTTTAGTTTTACCATTTGTTTCCTCATTCTCCTTTTCTTGCAGTTTAATATACATATTTGTTATAAATTTTTTGATTATCATTGTATCTGTAATCACATATTCAAAATTATTTCCCTCTGACTGCTTCCTAATTTGTCCTTCAAGTAGGATCTCAGTTGGTAATATGCCAACACTGTATCTTGAGTTATATTATATTTATCCTTCATTTGTTCAAAGGATAATAATCTATTTCCTGAAAAACAATTTTCTATTCTTTTGATCCCTTTTTTTCCCATTCTCTAAAGGAAAGGTTATCTGTTGTGAAAGGGATTAACTGATGTTGCATCAGTATTAGTTTTGGTAATTGGTAATTTGTTTTATTCCTTTCTACATGAATCTTCTTCCAAATATTGAGCAGATGATGTAATACTGGAGAACTCATACGTTGTACCAATTTTTCATCCCATTTATATATGTTCAGGTATCTTTTCCCCTATTTTATCTAGTTCTAATCTAGTCCAATCTGGCTTTTCCCTTGTTTGATAAAAATCTGATAGGTATCTTAATTGTGCGGCTCTATAATAATTTTTAAAGTTTGGCAGTTGTAAGCCTCTTTGTTTATACCATTCTGTTAATTTATCTAGTGCTATCCTCGGTTTGCTCCCTCTCCATAAAAATTTCCTTATTATTTTCTTTAACTACTTGAAGAATTTCTCTGTCAAGTGTATTGGCAATGCCTGAAATAGGCATAGTATCCTTGGGAAAATGTTCATTTTAATACAGTTTATCCTTCCTATTAGTGTTAGTGGTAAATCTTTCCAATGCTCTAAATTGCCCTGTAATTTTTTCATTAGTGGATAATAATTGAGTTTATATAGATGGCCGAGATTTTTATTTATTTGTATACCTAGGTATCTTATTGCTTGCATTTGCCATCTGAATGGTGATTCCTTCTTAAATTTTGAGAAATCCGCATTATTCATTGGCATTGCTTCACTTTTATTTGCGTTAATCTTGTAACCCGACACTTCTCCATATTCCTTCAATTTCTTATATAATTCTTTTATTGATACTGCCTTGTTGATCTGCTTAAATTAAATTGCTTTGATATATATCCATTTACTGTCACTTTCGCCAATGGCCCCTTATATAATGCTTTAATCCAATTAATATACTTCTCTGGTAAACTGAATTTTTGCAATACTTTGAATAAATAATTCCATTCTACTCTGTCAAAGGCCTTCTCTGCATCTAAAGCAACTGCTACTGTTGGCGCTTTACTCCCTTCTAGTGCATGAATTAAGTTAATAAATTTACAAATATTGTCTGTTATGCGTCTTTTTTTAATAAATCCAGTTTGGTCTAGATTTACCATTTTAGGTACATATCTGCTAATCTGTTTGCTAATAGTTTAGCTATTATCTTATAATCTGTGTTAAGTAATGATATTGGTCGATATGACGCTGGTGCGAGTGGATCTTTCCCTTGCTTTGGTATTACTGTAATTATTGCTGTTTTACATGAATCTGGTAAGCTCTGTGTTTTGTCAATCTGGCTGATTACTTCCAGGAGGGGAAGAATTAATAAATCTTTAAATGTTTTATAGAATTCTATTGGGAATCCATCCTCTCCTGGTGTTTTGTTATTTGGTAGTTTTTTAAATTATCTCTTGTATTTCTACTATTTCAAATGGTTCTGTTAATTTATTTTGTTCCTCTGTAATTTTGGTCGTCAATTTTAGTTAAAAATTCATCTATTTTGCCTTCTTTCCCTTCGTTTTCAGTTTGGTATAATTGTTCATAGAATTCTCTAAAGTTTTCATTAATCTCCGTTGGATTATATGTGATTTGTTTGTCTTTTTTCCTTGATGCCAATACCATTTTCTTAGCTTGTTCTGTCTTAAGCTGCCATGCTAGAATTTTGTGCGTTTTTTCCCCTAGTTCATAATATTTCTGTTTTGTCTTCATTATGTTCTTCTCCACCTTATATGTTTGTAGTGTTTCATATTTTATCTGCCAATTCTCTTCTTTTAGTTGTATCTTCCTTCATTGCTAATTCTTTTTCTATATTTACTATTTCCCTTTCCAACTGCTCTGTTTCCTGATTGTAGTCCTTCTTCATCTTGGTTACATAACTTATTATTTGCCCTCTAATGAACGCTTTCATTGCATCCCATAGTATAAACTTATCTTTCACTGATTCCGTATTTATTTCAAAGTACATTTTAATTTGTCTTTCAATTAATTCTCTAAAATCCTGCCTTTTAAGTAGCATGGAGTTTAATCTCCATCTATACATTCTTGGAGGGATGTCCTCTAACTCTATTGTCAATATCAAGGGTGAATGGTCCGATAATATTCTCGCTTTATATTCTGTTTTTCTTACTCTATCTTGCATACGAGCTGATAACAGGAATAGGTCTATTTTTTTTTAAAATTTTTTATTTTTCACACCATAAATCACATTAGCCATGATATACACTTTTTCACACATATACAGTGACTTTTTCTCCCCCCCCCCCTCCCAAGCCACCCCCCCACCCCCCACTCTCATCCATTTTAGGTATACAATCTAGGTTGCATTATGCCAGTCAGACAATGTTGTCATTCAACAAAAATACACCAGAAATTCTACTGAGTCCATTCTTTTCTTTCCTTCTCCTTCCATCAACTTAGGTAATGTTTGTTCCCGGTAGGTTTTCGCTATTGTATTTAATGTAAGGCTCCCATACTTGTTCGAATATTTCAATATTATTTCTTAAACTATATGTTATTTTTTCTAATGGAATACATTTATTCATTTCTATATACCATTGTTGTATTTTCAAATTATCTTCCAATTTCCAGGTTGACATAATACATTTTTTTGCTATGGCTAGGGCTATCTTAACAAATCTTTTTTGTGCATCCTCCAAATCAATTACAAATTCTTTGTTTTTTATGTTACTTAGGAGAAATATCTCTGGATTCTTTGGTATATTGTTTTCTGTTATTTTATTTAATATCTGATTGAGATCGTCCCAAAATTTTTCTACTCTCTCACATGTCCAGATTGCATGAATTGTTGTTCCCATTTCTTTTTTACATCGAAAACATCTATCAGATACTGTTGGGTCCCATTTATTTAACTTTTGCGGTGTAATGTATAGTCTGTGTAACCAATTATATTGTATCATACGTAGCCTCGTATTTATTGTATTTCTCATCGTTCCAGCACATAATTTCTCCCATGTTTCCTTTTTTATCTTTATATTTAAATCTTGTTCCCATTTTTGTTTAGTTTTACCATTTGTTTCCTCATTCTCCTTTTCTTGCAGTTTAATATACATATTTGTTATAAATCTTTTGATTAACATTGTATCTGTAATCACATATTCAAGGTTACTTCCCTCTGGTAAACTCAAATTGCTTCCTAATTTATCTTTCAAGTAGGATCTCAGTTGGTAATATGCCAGCGCTGTATCTCCAGTTATATTGTACTTATCTCTCATTTGTTCAAAGGATAAGAATCTACTTCCTGAAAAACAATTTTCTATTCTTTCAATCCCTTTTTTTTCCCATTTTCTAAAGGAAAGGTTGTCTATTGTAAAAGGGAGTAGCTTATTTTGCGTCAATATTAGTTTTGGTAATTTATAATTTGTTTTATTTCTTTCTACATGAATCTTCTTCCAAATATTGAGGAGATGACGTAATACTGGAGATGTTCTATGTTGTACCAATTTTTCGTCCCATTTATATAATATGTGTTCAGGTATCTTTTCCCCTATTTTATCTAATTCTAATCTCGTCCAGTCTGGTTTTTCCCTTGTTTGATAAAAATCTGATAGGTATCTTAATTGTGCGGCTCTATAATAATTTTTGAAGTTTGGCAATTGTAAGCCTCCTTGTTTATACCATTCTGTTAATTTATCTAGTGCTATCCTCGGTTTGCTCCCTTTCCATAAAAATTTCCTTATTATTTTCTTTAACTACTTGAAGAATTTCTCTGTCAAGTGTATTGGCAATGCCTGAAATAGGCATAGTATCCTTGGGAAAATGTTCATTTTAATACAGTTTATCCTTCCTATTAGTGTTAGTGGTAAATCTTTCCAATGCTCTAAATTGCCCTGTAATTTTTTCATTAGTGGATAATAATTGAGTTTATATAGATGGCCGAGATTTTTATTTATTTGTATACCTAGGTATCTTATTGCTTGCATTTGCCATCTGAATGGTGATTCCTTCTTAAATTTTGAGAAATCCGCATTATTCATTGGCATTGCTTCACTTTTATTTGCGTTAATCTTGTAACCCGACACTTCTCCATATTCCTTCAATTTCTTATATAATTCTTTTATTGATACTGCCTTGTTGATCTGCTTAAATTAAATTGCTTTGATATATATCCATTTACTGTCACTTTCGCCAATGGCCCCTTATATAATGCTTTAATCCAATTAATATACTTCTCTGGTAAACTGAATTTTTGCAATACTTTGAATAAATAATTCCATTCTACTCTGTCAAAGGCCTTCTCTGCATCTAAAGCAACTGTTACTGTTGGCGCTTTACTCCCTTCTAGTGCATGAATTAAGTTAATAAATTTACAAATATTGTCTGTTATGCGTCTTTTTTTAATAAATCCAGTTTGGTCTAGATTTACCATTTTAGGTACATATCTGCTAATCTGTTTGCTAATAGTTTAGCTATTATCTTATAATCTGTGTTAAGTAATGATATTGGTCGATATGACGCTGGTGCGAGTGGATCTTTCCCTTGCTTTGGTATTACTGTAATTATTGCTGTTTTACATGAATCTGGTAAGCTCTGTGTTTTGTCAATCTGGCTGATTACTTCCAGGAGGGGAAGAATTAATAAATCTTTAAATGTTTTATAGAATTCTATTGGGAATCCATCCTCTCCTGGTGTTTTGTTATTTGGTAGTTTTTTAAATTATCTCTTGTATTTCTACTATTTCAAATGGTTCTGTTAATTTATTTTGTTCCTCTGTAATTTTGGTCGTCAATTTTAGTTAAAAATTCATCTATTTTGCCTTCTTTCCCTTCGTTTTCAGTTTGGTATAATTGTTCATAGAATTCTCTAAAGTTTTCATTAATCTCCGTTGGATTATATGTGATTTGTTTGTCTTTTTTCCTTGATGCCAATACCATTTTCTTAGCTTGTTCTGTCTTAAGCTGCCATGCTAGAATTTTGTGCGTTTTTTCCCCTAGTTCATAATATTTCTGTTTTGTCTTCATTATGTTCTTCTCCACCTTATATGTTTGTAGTGTTTCATATTTTATCTGCCAATTCTCTTCTTTTAGTTGTATCTTCCTTCATTGCTAATTCTTTTTCTATATTTACTATTTCCCTTTCCAACTGCTCTGTTTCCTGATTGTAGTCCTTCTTCATCTTGGTTACATAACTTATTATTTGCCCTCTAATGAACGCTTTCATTGCATCCCATAGTATAAACTTATCTTTCACTGATTCCGTATTTATTTCAAAGTACATTTTAATTTGTCTTTCAATTAATTCTCTAAAATCCTGCCTTTTAAGTAGCATGGAGTTTAATCTCCATCTATACATTCTTGGAGGGATGTCCTCTAACTCTATTGTCAATATCAAGGGTGAATGGTCCGATAATATTCTCGCTTTATATTCTGTTTTTCTTACTCTATCTTGCATACGAGCTGATAACAGGAATAGGTCTATTTTTTTTTTAAATTTTTTATTTTTCACACCATAAATCACATTAGCCATGATATACACTTTTTCACACATATACAGTGACTTTTTCTCCCCCCCCCCTCCCAAGCCACCCCTCCACCCCCCACTCTCATCCATTTTAGGTATACAATCTAGGTTGCATTATGCCAGTCAGACAATGTTGTCATTCAACAAAAATACACCAGAAATTCTACTGAGTCCATTCTTTTCTTTCCTTCTCCTTCCATCAACTTAGGTAATGTTTGTTCCCGGTAGGTTTTCGCTATTGTATTTAATGTAAGGCTCCCATACTTGTTCGAATATTTCAATATTATTTCTTAAACTATATGTTATTTTTTCTAATGGAATACATTTATTCATTTCTATATACCATTGTTGTATTTTCAAATTATCTTCCAATTTCCAGGTTGACATAATACATTTTTTTGCTATGGCTAGGGCTATCTTAACAAATCTTTTTTGTGCATCCTCCAAATCAATTACAAATTCTTTGTTTTTTATGTTACTTAGGAGAAATATCTCTGGATTCTTTGGTATATTGTTTTCTGTTATTTTATTTAATATCTGATTGAGATCGTCCCAAAATTTTTCTACTCTCTCACATGTCCAGATTGCATGAATTGTTGTTCCCATTTCTTTTTTACATCGAAAACATCTATCAGATACTGTTGGGTCCCATTTATTTAACTTTTGCGGTGTAATGTATAGTCTGTGTAACCAATTATATTGTATCATACGTAGCCTCGTATTTATTGTATTTCTCATCGTTCCAGCACATAATTTCTCCCATGTTTCCTTTTTTATCTTTATATTTAAATCTTGTTCCCATTTTTGTTTAGTTTTACCATTTGTTTCCTCATTCTCCTTTTCTTGCAGTTTAATATACATATTTGTTATAAATCTTTTGATTAACATTGTATCTGTAATCACATATTCAAGGTTACTTCCCTCTGGTAAACTCAAATTGCTTCCTAATTTATCTTTCAAGTAGGATCTCAGTTGGTAATATGCCAGCGCTGTATCTCCAGTTATATTGTACTTATCTCTCATTTGTTCAAAGGATAAGAATCTACTTCCTGAAAAACAATTTTCTATTCTTTCAATCCCTTTTTTTTCCCATTTTCTAAAGGAAAGGTTGTCTATTGTAAAAGGGAGTAGCTTATTTTGCGTCAATATTAGTTTTGGTAATTTATAATTTGTTTTATTTCTTTCTACATGAATCTTCTTCCAAATATTGAGGAGATGACGTAATACTGGAGATGTTCTATGTTGTACCAATTTTTCGTCCCATTTATATAATATGTGTTCAGGTATCTTTTCCCCTATTTTATCTAATTCTAATCTCGTCCAGTCTGGTTTTTCCCTTGTTTGATAAAAATCTGATAGGTATCTTAATTGTGCGGCTCTATAATAATTTTTGAAGTTTGGCAATTGTAAGCCTCCTTGTTTATACCATTCTGTTAATTTATCTAGTGCTATCCTCGGTTTGCTCCCTTTCCATAAAAATTTCCTTATTATTTTCTTTAACTCTTTGAAGAATTTTTCTATCAGTTGTATTGGCAATGCCTGAAATAAGTATAGTATCCTTGGAAAAATGTTCATTTTAATACAGTTTATCCTTCCTATCAGTGTTAGTGGTAGATCTTTCCAATGCTCTAAACCGTCCTGTAATTTTTTCATTAGTGGATTGTAATTGAGTTTATATAATTGGCCTAGATTTTTGTTTATTTGTACACCTAGTTATCTTATTGCCTGCATTTGCCATCTGAATGGAGATTCCTTCTTAAATTTTGAGAAATCTGCATTATTCATAGGCATTGCTTCACTTTTATTTACGTTTATCTTGTAACCCGACACTTTTCCATATTCCTTCAATTTCTTATATAATTCTTTTATTGATAGTTCTGGTTCTGTTAAGTACACTATAACATCATCCGCAAATAGACTGATTTTATATTCCCTGTCTTTTATTTTTATTCCTTTTATATTATTATCTATTCTTATCAATTCTGCTAGTGGTTCTATAGCTAGCGCAAACAATAACGGTGATAGTGAGCATCCCTGTCGCATTGACCTGCTTAAGTTAAATTGCTTTGATACATGTCCATTTACTGTCACTTTCGCTAACGGTCCCTTATATAATACTTTAATCCAATTAATATACTTTTCCGGTAAACTGAATTTTTGCAATACTTTGAACAAATAATTCCATTCTACTCTGTCGAAGGCCTTCTCTGCGTCTAAAGCAACTGCTACTGTAGGTGCTTTATTTCCTTCTACTGCATGAATTAAGTTAATAAATTTACAAATATTGTCTGTTGTGCGTCTTTTTTTGATAAATCCAGTTTGGTCTAAATTTACCATTTTCGGTACCTGTTCTGCTAATCTGTTTGCTAATAGTTTAGCTATTATCTTATAATCTGTGTTTAGCAAAGATATTGGTCTATATGACGCTGGTGAGAGTGGATCTTTCCCTTGTTTTAGTATTACTGTAATTATTGCTGTTTTACATAAATCTGGTAAGTTTTGTGTCTCATCAATCTGGTTGATTACATCCAGGAGGGGCGGTATTAATAAGTCTTTAAATGTTTTGTAGAATTCTATTGGAAATCCATCCTCTCCTGGTGTCTTATTATTTGGTAATTTTTTTATTATCTCTTGTATTTCTACTGTTCCAAATGGTTCTGTTAATTTATTTTGTTCCTCTATTTGTAGTTTTGGTAGTTCAATTTTAGTCAAAATTTCATGTATTTTCCCTTCTTTCCCTTCGTTTTCAGTTCGGTATAATTGTTCATAGAATTCTCTAAAGTTTTCCTTAATTTCTTTTGGATTATATGTAATTTGTTTGTCTTTTTTCCTTGTTGCCAATACCATTTTCTTAGTTTGCTCTGTCTTAAGCTGCCATGCTAGGATTTTGTGTGTTTTTTCACCTAGTTCATAATATTTCTGTTTTGTCTTCATTATATTCTTCTCTACCTTATATGTTTGTAATGTTTCATATTTTATTTTTTTATCCGCCAATTCTCTTCTTTTAGTTGTATCTTCCTTCATTACTAATTCTTTTTCTATATTTACTATTTCCCTTTCCAACTGCTCTGTTTCCTGATTATAGTCCTTCTTCATTTTGGTTACATAACTTATTATTTGCCCTCTAATGAATGCTTTCATTGTGTCCCATAGTATAAACTTATCTTCCACTGATTCCGTATTTACTTCAAAATACATTTTTAATTGTTTTTCAATAAATTCTCTAAAATCCGGTCTTTTAAGTAGCATGGGGTTTAATCTCCATCTATACATTCGTGGAGGGATGTCCTCTAGCTTTACTGTCAGTATTAAGAGTGAATGGTCCGATAGCATTCTCGCTTTATATTCTGTTTTTCTTACTCTATCCTGCATACTAGCTGATAACAAAAATAGGTCTATTCTTGAGTATGTTTTATGTCTAGTCGAGTAGTATGAGTATTCCTTTTCTTTTGGGTTTTGTTTCCTCCATATATCTAAAAGTTTCATTTCTTGCATTGATTTAATTATAAATTTGGTTACTTTGTTCTTCCTGTTAATTTTTTTCCCCGTTTTATCCATATTTGGATCCAAATTCAGATTGAAATCCCCTCCTATTAGTATGTTCCCTTGCGTATTAGCTACCTTCAAAAAGATATCTTGCATAAACTTTTGATCTTCTTCGTTAGGTGAATATATATTAAGTAGATTCCAAAACTCCGAGTATATCTGATATTTTATCATAACATATCTTCCTGCTGGATCTATTATTTCCTCTTCTATTTTAAATGGCACATTTTTGCTAATTAATATGGCAACTCCTCTTGCTTTTGAATTATACGATGCTGCTGTTACATGTCCTACCCAATCTCTCTTTAATTTCTTGTGCTCCAATTCAGTTAAGTGTGTTTCTTGGACAAATGCTATTTCAATTTTTTTCTTTTTCAGTAAATTTAGTAGTTTCTTCCTTTTAATTTGGTTATGTATTCCATTAATATTTAAAGTCATATAGTTCAGCGTAGCCATTTTATATTTTGTTTATCTTCTCTTTCTGTTTTTCCATCATTACCTTTCCTCCTTTTCCATTTCTGTTTTCTTATTTTCAACTCTTTATAAGACAACATTCCTGCAACATCCAACATTTTCCTTATTCTCCTATTTCTCTTCTTTATCCCCAATCTCCCCTTCCCCTCCTGAGTTGTCCTTTATCCCTTGTCGGACAACCACATCTCCCCTCTCCATTTGGATTTGCGAATCCACTCGCAAGCGTCAACTGATTTTGCAGTGACCACTTTTTCCCCCCACCCAGCCCCCCCCAAGAAAAGATTTCACTTTTCATATGTCACAAAGATCACTCTTTTAATTCCCTCCTTATTCTCTCTATTTCATTACCTTCCCTTATTAATTCTTGTCTATACTATCTATATTTTCCTCTAGTTACAGATACATTCACGTATGCACCTTGTCTCTATTCACTCTTATACCTCTTTACCCGCATACATATCAATCGTGATCATTTTTACTCTCATTACCCGTCTTCATCCCTCAGTCTATTTTTGTCTTTACCCACATACATATCAATCGTGATCATTTTTACTCTCATTACCCGTGTTCATCCCTCAGTCTATTTTTGTAATTGTTCTGCAAATTTTCGTGCTTCTTCTGGATCCGAGAATAGTCTGTTTTGTTGTCCTGGAATAAATATTTTCAATACCGCTGGATGCTTTAGTATAAATTTATACCCTTTCTTCCATAAAATCGCCTTTGCTGTATTGAACTCTTTTCTCTTCTTTAGGAGTTCATAACTTATATCTGGATAAATGAAGATTTTCTGCCTTTTATACTCCAGTGGTTTGTTGCCCTCTCTTACTTTTTCCATTGTCTTCTCCAGTACCTTTTCTCTTGTAGTATATCTTAGGAATTTTACTACAATAGATCTTGGTTTTTGTTGTGGTTGTGGTTTAGAGGCCAATGCTCTATCTGCCCTTTCTATTTCCATTTCTTGCTGTAGTTCTGGACATCCTAGGGTCTTAGGGATCCACTCTTTTATAAACTCCCTCATATTCTTGCCTTCTTCATCTTCCTTAAGGCCCACTATCTTTATGTTATTTCTTCTGTTATAATTTTCCATTATATCTATTTTTTGGGCTAGTAGTTCTTGTCTCTTTAGTTTTTTTATTAGATTCCTCCAATTTCTTTTTTAAGTCTTCTACCTCCATTTCTGCTGCTACTGCCAGCTCTTCCATCTTGTCCATTTTCTTTCCCATTTCTGTTAAGGTCATATCTATTTTATTCACTTTCTCTTCTGTGGAATAGGTCTATTCTTGGGTATGTTTTATGTCTACCCGAATAATATGAATATTCCTTTTCCTTTGGGTGTTGTTTCCTCCATATATCCAAAAGTTGCATTTCTTGCATCGATTTAATTATAAATTTGGTTACTTTGTTCTTTCTGTTAATTTTTTCCCCAGTTTTGTCCATATTTGAATCCAAATTCAGGTTGAAATCCCCTCCTATTAATATGTTCCCTTGCGTATCTGCTATCTTCAAAAAAATATCTTGCATAAACTTTTGATCTTCTTCGTTAGGTGAATATACATTGAGTAGATTCCAAAACTCCGAATATATCTGACATTTTATCATTACATATCTCCCTGCTGGATCTATTATTTCTTCTTCTATTTTAATTGGTACATTTTTACTGATTAATATAGCTACTCCTCTTGCTTTTGAATTATACGACGCTGCTGTTACATGTCCTACCCAATCTCTCTTTAATTTCTGAGCTCCATTTCAGTTAAATGTGTTTCTTGCACAAATGCTATATCAATTTATTCTTTTTTCAGTAAATTTAGCAGTTTCTTCTTTTTGATTTGGTTATGTATTCCGTTAATATTTAAAGTCATATAGTTCAACGTAGCCATTTCATACTTTGTTTATCTTCCCTTTCCGTTTCTCCATCATCACCTTTCCTTCTTATCCATTTCTGCTTTCTTGTTTTGAACACTTTATAAGACAACATTTCTAAAACATCAAACATTTTCCTTATTCTCCTATTTAAAACTTCTTTAACCCCATTCTCCCCTCCCCCTCCTGAGTTGCCCTTTATCCCTTGTCGGGCAACCACATCTCCCCTCTCCATTTGGATTTGCGAATTCACTCGCGAGCGTCAACTGATTTTGCAGTGGCCGTAACTCCTCCCCACCCAGCCCCCCCCCGGAAAATTTTTCAATTTTCATATATAACAAAGGTCACTCTTTTAATTCCCTTATTAATTCTTATCTATACTCTATATATTTTCCTCTAAATACAGATACACTCATGAATACACATATATATATATACCCATTTACACACATACATATAGTTCATGGTCATTTTTACTCTCATTACATGTCTTCATCTCTCTGCTTGTTTTGTAGTTATTCTGCAAATTTTCGTGCTTCCTCTGGATCCAAGAATAGTCTGTTTTGTTGCCCTGGAATAACTATTTTAAGTACCGCTGGGTACTTTAACATAAATTTATATCCTTTTTTCCATAGGATCGTTTTTTGCTGTATTGAACTCCTTCCACTTCTTCAGGAGTTCAAAACTTATGTCTGGATAGAAAAATTTTTTTTGACCTTTGTATTCCAGTGGCTTTTTGTCTTCTCTTATTTTCTTCATTGCTTTCTCCAATATATTTTCTCTTGTTGTATATCCTAAGGATTTTACTAAAATGGATCTTGGTTTTTGCTGCGGTTGTGGTTTTGGGGCTAATGTTCTATGTGCCCTTTCTATTTCCATTTCTTCCTGTAGTTCTGGTCTTCCTAGGACCCTGGGGATCCAATCTTTTATAAATTCTCTCATATTCTTGCCTTCTTCATCTTCCTTAAGGCCCACTATCTTTATATTATTTCTTCTATTATAATTTTCCATTATATCTATCTTCTGAGCTAACAGCTCATGTGCCTCTTTAACTGTTTTATTAGATTCTTCTAATTTCTCTTTTAAGTCCTCTACTTCCATTTCTACGATTATTTCTCATTCTTCCACATTATCCACTCTTTTTCCTATCTCTATTTTATTCATTTCTATTTTATTCATTTTTTCTTCTGCACTCTTAATCCTTCTTTTTATCTCATTAAATTCTTGTAATTGCCATTCTTTCACTGATTCCATATATTCTTTAAAAAAAGATATATTCATTGTCCTGCCTTTCTCCTCTTCTTCCATTTCTCTATGTTCTTCTTCTTCTTCTTCCTCTGGGTTGGCCATCTGTTGTTTCCTTGTTTTCTTTTTGCTCTCTTCTTTCTTGTTGTCGTTATTTTCTATGTTCTGCTCCTGTTGCTGTGTTGCAGCTGTCACTCTCAGCTGTGGAGATCGACTCCGCAGCTGTTCCCCCCTCCCGTCAGTGTGTTTTTTTTCATGCGCACTTTTACTCGGCTCCGCGAGCCATTTTTGTAGTCCCGAGCTCGGGACTTCCACCGACCTTCTCTCCACGGCGGGCCTCCTCGGACAGGTAAGGCCTTCACCTTCTTCTTCTGATGTTCTTTCATCTTCTCTTCCTGTTGCTTTCGACTTTTCTCTCTTCGCTGCCATTTTCTTCTCACCTTTACTTTTACTTTGTTTTAATTTTTATTCTTGTACCTTTGTGTTTTGTACATTTTTTTTTCAACTTTTCCGGAGAGGGCTGGAATTCCCTGACCGGCCACTACTCCATCACGTGACTCCTCCGTCTTCATTGTTGAGGTCTTTCATGGCTTGTTTCAGCATCATACTGAAGAAGCAAATTGTAATGAGGATGTGGAGAGTCTGCAGAGGGATATAGTTAAGCTGGATGAGTGGGAAAAGGTCTGGCAGATGGAGTACGGTGTTAGTAAGTGTGAGGTTATCCACTTTGGCAAGAAAAATAAAAGAGCTGAATATTATTTAAAGGGTGAAAAACTACAGCATGCTGTTGTGCAGAGGGACTTGGGAGGGCTCGTGCATGAATTGCAAAAGGTTAGGTTGCAGGTGCAGCAGGTTATTAAGAAGGCAAATGGAATGTTGGCCTTCGTCGCTAGAGGAATTGAATTCAGGAGTAGGGAGGTAATGTTGCAACTGTATAAGGTACTGGTGAGACCACACCTGGAGTACTGTGTCCAGTTCTGGTCTCCATATTTGAGGAAGGATATACTGGCTTTGGAGACGGTCCAGAGGAGGTTTACTAGGTTGATCCCTGGGATGAAGTGGTTGACTTATGATGAAAGATTAAATCGTCTAGGATTGTATTCGCTCGAGTTCAGAAGAATGAGAGGAGATCTTATAGAAACATATAGGATTATGAAGGATATGGATAGGATAGATGTAGGAAGGTTTTTTGAGCTGGCCGGGGAAACTAAAACCAGAGGACACAGTCTCAAGATTTGGGGGAGTAGTTTTAGGACAGAGATGAGGAAAAATAGTTTTTCCCAGAGAGTAGTGAATGTTTGGAATTCTCTAACCAGGGAAGTGGTTGAGGCTGCCTCATTAAACATATTTAAAATTCGGTTAGATCAATTTTTACATGATAGAGGAATTAGGGGATATGGGGAGAAGGCAGATAGGTGGAGTTAGGTCATAAATTAGATCAGCCATGATCGTATTGAATGGCGGAGCAGGCTTGATGGGCCATTTTTGGCCTACTCCTGTTCCTACTTCCTATGTTCCTAAGGTAGTAAAGAGGGTTGGTGCGAGGACACAGCCTTGCCTCATGCCGTTGTCAATGGAGAAGGGTTCGGAGAGCTCATTGCTGTATCTGACCCGACCTTGTTGGTTTTCGTGCAGTTGGATAACCATGTTGAGGAACTTGGGGGGGCATCCGAGGCGCTCTAGTATTTGCCAAAGCCCTTTCCTACTCACGGTGTCAAAGGCTTTGGTGAGGTCAACAAAGGTGATGTAGAGTCCTTTGTTTTGTTCTCTGCACTTTTCTTGGAGCTGTCTGAGGGCAAAGACCATGTCAGTAGTTCCTCTGTTTGCGCGAAAGCCACACTGTGATTCTGGGAGGACATTTTCGGCGACACTAGGTATTAGTCTATTAAGGAGAATCCTAGCGAAGATTTTGCCTGCAATGGAGAGCAGCGTGTTTCCCCTATAGTTTGAGCAGTCTGATTTCTCGCCTTTGTTTTTGTACAGGGTGATGATGATGGCATCACGAAGGTCCTGAGGCAGCTTTCCTTGGTCCCAGCAGAGCATGAAAAACTCGAGCAGTTTGGTATGCAGAGCTTTGCCGCCAGCCTTCCAGACCTCTGGGGGGAGGGATTCCATCCATACCTGCTGCTTTGCCACTTTTCAGTTGTTCAATTGCCTTATATGTCTCTTCCCGGGTAAGGACATCATCCAGCTCTAGCCTCAAGGGTGTTTGAGGGAGCTGGAGCAGGACGGATTCTTGGACTGAGCAGTTGGCACTGAAAAGGGATTGGAAGTGTTCTGACCATCGATTGAGGATGGAGATCTTGTCGCTGAGGAGGATTTCGGCATCTGAGCTGCGCAAAGGGCTTTGGATTTGGGGTGAGGGGCCGTACACAGCCTTTAGAGCCTCGTAAAAACCCCTGAAGTCGCCAATGTCGGCGCTAAGCTGGGTTCGTTTGGCGAGGCTAGTCCACCACTCATTTTGGATCTCGTGGAATTTTCGCTGAAGGTGGCTGCATGTGAGACGGAAGGCTCGTTTTTTCTCTGGCCAGGAAGGCTTTGCAAGGTGAGCCTGGTGGGCAGATCGCTTCTTTGCCTGCAGCTCCTGGATTTCCTGATTGTTTTCGTCAAACCAGTCCTTGCTTTTCCTGGAAGAGAAGCCCAGTACCTCTTCAGTCGATTGCAGTATGGCCGTTTTCAGCTGATCCCAGAGGGTTTCAGGAGACATGTCTGTGAGGCAGTTTGCATCCTCGAGCTTTGCTTGGAGGTTTGCCTGGAAGTTTCACTACGTCTGACTGCAAGTTTCCAACATTGAACCTCTTTCTGGGGGCTCCACTGTTCTTGAACTTTGACTTGGTGAAGGTTGAGCTTGCAGCGAACAAGCCGGTGATCAGTGTGGCATTCCACGCTGGGTATGACCCTGGTGTGGAGCACATCTCGTTTATCTCTTCCTCACACCAGAACGTAGTCCAGGAGGTGCCAGTGTTTGGATCGGGGATGCATCCAGGTAGTCTTACATACATAAATACATGTACACACTGCACACACATACATACACACATATATACATACACACATACATATATACTCACATACATGCGCACACTCATATACACACATATACAAGAACACACATAGATTCACACATACATACATACACATACAAGCACAAGCACATACTTACATACACATACGCAGTCAATCATACTTATACACATACATGCACACTCATACATATATACAAGTCTTCTTTCTTTTTCTTTGGCTTGGCTTCGTGGACGAAGATTTATGGAGGGGGTAAAAAGTCCACGTCAGCTGCAGGCTCGTTTGTGGCTGACAAGTCCGATGCGGGACAGGCAGACACGATTGCAGCGGTTGCAGGGGAAAATTGGTGGGTTGGGGTTGGGTGTTGGATTTTTCCTCCTCTGCCTTTTGTCAGTGAGGTAGGCTCTGCACACAAAGAAACACACATACACACACATATATTTTACACACTCATACACACATATACAAGCACACACATACATACATATACACACATACATACATTCATCCACGCACATATACTCACACATACATACATACACAAACATACATACACCCACACACACATACATACACAATCCACAAACATACACATATACACAAACACATATATACACACATACATGCACACACTCATATACACTAATAGAAGCATACACACACATACATACACACATATACACACACACTTACGTACATACACACACATACACATGCAAACACACATGCATATATACACACTCACATGCATACATACACAACCACACACATACATACACATACATACATGCATACACAAACCATACACACACATACATTCATACATACAGATTCATACACATATATACACACACATACACACATACATATATACACCCACACATGCACACACATACATACATTCACCCACACACATACATGCAGACACACACAAATGCACATGCATACACGCATACTTACACACACACACAAACACACTTACATACATACACATATACATACACAAACATATACATAGACACACACATATGAACATACATATACACACATACTCACTACATACTTATACACATATACATGCACACACTCATACACACATATACAAGCACAAACATACACACTTACATACATACACAAACACATACATACATGTACATACACCTACGCACATGCATACATAGATACACAAACACACACACATACATATCTTTGATTTGGCTTCGCGGACGAAGATTTATGGAGGGGTATGTCTACATCTGCTGCAGGCTTGTTGGTCACTGACAAGTCCAATGCGGGACAGGCAGGCACGGTTGCAAGGGAAAATTGGTTGGTTTGGGTTGGGTGTTGGGTTTTTCCTCCTTTGTCAGTGAGTTGGGCCTGCGGTCTTCTTCAAAGGAGGTTGCAGCCCGCCGAACTGTCAGGCACCAAGATGCACGGTTGGAGGCAAGATCAGCCCACTGGCGGTGGTCAATGTGGCAGGCACCAAGAGATTTCTTTACGCAGTCCTTGTACCTCTTCTTTGGTGCACCTCTGTCTCGGTGGCCAGTGGAGAGCTCGGCATAGAACACGATCTTGGGAAGGCGATGGTCCTCCATTCTGGAGACGTGACCCACCCAGCGCAGTTGGGTCTTCAGCAGCATGGAATCGATGCTTGCGGACTCTGCCAGCTCGAGTACTTCGATGTTGATGATGAAGTCATTCCAATGAATGTTGAGGATAGAGCGGAGACAGCGCTGATGGAAGCGTTCTAGGAGCCGTAGGTGATGCCGGTAGAGGACCCATGATTTGGAGCCGAACAGGAGTGTGGGTATGACAGCGCCTGTGTACACATGCATATATACACAAACAAATACACACACACACAAACACATTCATGCATACACACATACACATACATATATACACACTTATATACATACACACACATATGTACATACACGTACACCTACACTCACAGATACATACACCAACACATACATACACAAACACACACATATACGAGAACATACACATGCATACTCACATAGATACACACACATATACAAGAACATACACATGCATACACACATACACACAGACATAACTACACAAATGCATGCAACCACACTAATACATACACACACATAAACACATTTACATATATACACACACAAACATGCACACACATAAATACACACACATACATGCACACTTACACATGCATACACACACATAAACACACATATCTACATACACACACTAATACACACACATAAACACACATACATACACACACAATCATGCACATATATACACGCATACGTACGTACACATACATGCACACACTAATATACACATATACAAACATACTCAAACACATATATACACCATACATACCTCCACACACATACACACTCACTCATACACATGCCACACACATACAAGCACATGCGTACATAAAATACACAGACATACAAACACACATGCACACACATACATATATACACACATTCACACATATATGTGCACACATTCACATGCATACATACACACACACACACCAACATACATACATTTCCACACATACATACATAGACACATATTTACACTCACACACACATTGACATGCATACATAAACATAGATACATACATATACCCACACACCAACACACATATGTACAGAACACAAATACATACATCCATGCACATATACACACCCACACACATACACCCACATTAATACACACTCATAAACACACTTACATACATACACATATATGTACATATACCTACACACATGCACACACATTGACATGCATACATAGACACACACATATATATACAAGCACATACATGAACACACATATATACACACTCACTCATACATACCTATACACACACTCATATGCACACATACACAGATATACAAGCATGAACATATATGCACACACGCATGTACATTCAAACGCACTCATACATATGCATACACACATATATATACACAAATATATACATACATCCACACTAATACATACACACACTCAAGCATGCACATACATATACACACACATATATACACACATACATCCACACACAAATATATGCACATATACACATTGAAACATATACACACACATACATATACCCACAAACCAACACATACACACATACCTACGCACACCTACTTATACCCATACATACATACCTACACCCACACACAGATATACAAGCATGCACATATATGCACACATGCATATACATTCATACACACACTCAAGCATGCACATATATGCACACACGCATACACATTCATACGCACCCATACACACATACACACATACATATACACACAAACATACACACATGAATGCACACTCATACACAAGCACATATATACATGCATACATACACAAACTTACTCAAATACATATATACACATACACACAATTACTCATACATACTCATACACACAAACATGCATACATCCACACACACATACACACATGCACCCACACTAATACACACACATAAACACACTTACATATGTACACATACAAACATGCACACACATATACAAGCACAAACATGCACAAATACCCACAGTCAGATGCATACATGCACTCTCATACACACTCACTCATACATACCTATACACACACTCATACATGCATACATCCTCACACTCAAACACATATGTACACTTACACCAACACACATATAAATACATACATATACATACATATAAAAATGTGCATTTGCATACATAAACACACTTACATACATACAAACATACACACACATATATACACCATACATACCTCCACATACACCCACATGCACACTCACTAATACACATACAACAGAACATACATACAGATATACACACTCACTAATACACATGTCACACACATACAAGCATACACAGTCACATGCATACATAGACATATACATGCACATATTCACGCATACATATATCCTCACAGTTACATGCATGCATACACACATGCACCCACATTAATACACATATATGTACATACACCTACACACATGCATACATATATACACAAACACACATACACACTTACAAGCACACACATTGACATGCATACATTGACATGCATACTCATAAACATACATGCACTCTCATATACACAAGCATATACATACAACCACATAAACACATAAAACACATACATACACTTACGTACATACACAATCATTAATGCATACTCATACACACAAACATGCGCATATATACTTACACCCATACTAATATGCAAACATAAACACACTTACATGCACATACATACACATCCACAAGCATGCACATATACAAACATACTTAAACAGACTCATATGCACACATACACACAAATCTACATACACATACATACACCCACACACATACATACATGCATAAACATGCTTACAGATATACACACTAATACACATGCCAGTCACAGGCATACATACACCCACACTAATACACACACATACATAAACACATACATACTCACTAATACACATGCCACGCACATACACAATCACTCATACACACACACATGCACACATATATATACACATATATACATACAACCACAAGCACATGCCTACATACACACACTAATATACACATAAACACACTTACACACACTTGTACATACATACACAGACACATACACTCACTAATACACACGTCACACACATACAAGCACACTAATACACAAACATATACACATACACAATCAATCATACATACTCATATACACACAAGCATGCACATATATGCATGTATATACACACATACATCCATGCACATATACAAACATATACTCACTCTCATACATACCTATACACACACTCATATGCACACATACACAGATATACAAGCATGCACATATATGCACACATGCATATACACTCACATACATATATACACAAATATATACATACATCCACACACATCTACAAACACACATGCATGTATACACACACATATACACATCATACATACATCCACACACTCACACATACACACATATTCACACACCCACAAACCAACACATACACACAGATAAACACACTCATATGTACACATACACCAACACACATATATACATACATATAAACATGTGCATTCACATACATATACACATTCTCTCATACATACATATAAACACATGCATGCACACAAATCTACATGCACATATATACACAAAAACATACATACACCCACACACATACACAAGCACATACATACAGATATACACATGTCACACACAGTCACATGCATACATACACACATATATACACCCACACTAATACATAAACACACTTACATACACAATCATAACTACACATCCACAAGCATGCACATATACAAACATACTTAAACACACTCATGCACACATACAGATATACAAGCCTGCACATATATGCACACATGCATACACACTCATACATACATACATCCACACACAAATACATACACACTCACGCATACATACAAACACATGCATGCACATATATACATGCACATACTAATATACACACACACACATACACAAACTTACTCAAACACATATATACAACATTCATACCTCCACACCCACACTAATACACTTACATACATACAAACATGCACATACATAATCACTCATACATACTCATACACACACACATGCATACATCCATACATACAAGGACATACACACTCAAACACATATATACACCATACATACATCCACACACACATAAACACACAAATACATACACCCACACTAATACACACATATATACACAATCAATCATACATACATCCACACACATACCCACAAACCAACACATACTCACTCATACATACATCCATACACACACATGCACACCCGCATATACACGCATACACGTACATACATACAGGCACCCACACTAATACACACGCATACATACGTACGCATACACATATACAAACATACTCAAACACATATATACACGATACATACATCCACACTAATACACACATAAAAACGCTTACATACATACTCAAACACATACATTTACACATACATGCATTCATTCACAAATAGACATACAAACACACAAATACATACACCACACATATTTACACCCACACACGTACATGCAGACACATGCATAAAAATGCTTACATACATACACATACAAACATACACACCAGCATGCACATATATACACACATACATACATCCACACACATATGTGCACTCGCACACACACAGTCACATGCACACTCATATACCCACATACACATACATGAACACACATATATACACACACTCATATGCACAAGCATGAACATATATGCACAAATATATACATATATCCACACTAGTACATACACACACGTGTATGCACATGCATACATATACCTACTTACACCCATACTAATACGCAAACATAAACACACTTACATACATATAGAGACACATACACTCACTAATACAAGCACACTAATACACAAACATAAACACACATATATACACATACACAATCAATCATACATACTCATACACACATACATCCACACACATACATATAAATACATACATATAAACATGTGCATTCGCATACATATACACATGCCACACACTTACATTCACATGCATACCTACACACATACCCACACACATATACATGCACATGGACACACACAAATACACACACTCATATGCACACACGCATATACATACACACTAATACAAACATCACACACTAATACATGCACCCACACAAGCAGGCAAATATATACACGCATACATACGTACGCATACATATACAAACATACTCAAACACATACATACATCCACACATACACAAGCACATACATACTCAAACACATATATACACCATACATACATCAACACACACATAAATACACAAATACATACACCCATACTAATACACACACATACATACACACATAAACACATACATACTCACTAATACACATGCCACGCACATTCACAATCACTCATATATACACACTAATATACACATAAATACACTTACATACACACATAGATATATACATGTACACTAATATATACATACATCCACACACATACCTGCAGACACATGCAAAAACATAAAAATGCTTACATACATACAGATTTACACACATACAAGCACACTAATACACAAACATACACATACACAATCAATCATACATACTCATACACACACAGGCATGCACATATACAAACATATACTCACTCTCATACATACCTATACACACACTCATATGCACAAGCATGAACATATATGCACACACGTATATACATTCGCATGCACTCATACATATGCATACACACATATATATGCACAAATATATACATAGACATATACATGCACACTAATATATACATGCATCCATAAACATACATGCAGACACATGCAAAAACATAAAAATGCTTACATTCATACAGATATACACACATACACACACTTATACATACATACACAGACACATGCACTCACTAATACACACATCACACACATACAAGCACACAAACATATACACATATACAATCAATCATACATACTCATACACACACAAGCATGCACATATATGCATGTATATACACACACATACATCCATGCACATATACAAACATATACCCACTCTCATACATACCTATACACACACTCATATGCACACATACACAGATATACAAGCATGCACACATATGCACAATTGCATATACACTCACATACATATATACACAAATATATACATACATCCACACACATCTACAAACATACACACATGCATGTATACACACACACATATACACATCATACATACATCCACACACTCACGCACACACACATTCACATGCATACATACACACACACTCATATGTACACATACACCAACACACATACATACAGATATACACATGTCACACACAGTCACATGCATATACAAACACACTCACTATATACATGATCACGCATACACACACCTATTTACACCCACATTAATACATAAGCACACTTACATACACAATCATAACTACACATCTACGCACCTATACAAACATACTTAAACACTCATATGCACACATACACGGACATACAAGCCTGCACATATATGCACACACGCATACACACTCATGCATACATACAAACACATGCATGCTCATATATACATGCACACACTAATATACACATACACACACATATACAAACTTAATCAAACATATACACACCATACATACCTCCACACCCACACTAATACTTACATACATACAAACATGCACATACATAATCACTCATACATACTCATACACACTCAAACACGCATACATCCATACATACAAGGACATACACACTCAAACACATATATACACCATACATACATCCACACACATACCCACAAACCAACACATACTCACTCATACATACATCCATACACACGTACATGTGGACACATGGAAAAACACAAAAATGCTTACATACATACATATACACACCCTCATATACACGTACATACATACATGCACCCACACTAATACACACGCATACATACGTATGCATACACAAACATATTCAAACACATATATACACGATACATACATCCACACTAATACACACATAAAAACGCTTACATACATACTCAAACACATACACACACATACACCAACATACATACATTTACACATACATGCATTAATTCACAAACAAATAGACATACAAACACACAAATACATACACCACACATATTTACACCCACACACATACATGCAGACACATGCATAAAAATGCTTACATACATATACATACAAACATCCACACCAGCATGCACATATATACACACATACATACATCCACACACATACACTCACTAATACAAGCACACTAATACACAATCAATCTTACACACATACATCCACACGCATACATATAAACATGTGCATTTGCATACATATACACATTTTCAGATACATACACATGCCACACACTTACATTCACACCTACACACTTACATTCACACCTACACACATACCCACACACATATACATGCACATGGACACACACAGATACACACACCCATATGCACACACGCATATACATACACATTAATACAAACATCACACTCTAATACATGCACCCACACAAGCAGGCAAATATATACACGCACACATACGTATGCATACATATACAAACATACTCAAACACACATACATCCACACATACACAAGCACATACACCAATACTAATACACACATAAACACACTTGCATACATACACACACATATATACACATCATACATACATTCACACATATGTACACCCACACACATATAAATAGATACATATAAACATGTGCATTCGCATACATAAACACACTTACATACACATAAACACAAACATGCACTCTCATACACAAAAGCATGTATATATACACCCACACACATACATACATGCATAAACATGCTTACAGATATACACACTAATACACATGCCAGTCACAGGCATACATACACCCACACTAATACACACACATACATACTCACTAATACACATGCCACGCACATACACAATCACTCATACACACACACATGCACACATATATATACACATATATACATACAACCACAAGCACATGCCTACATACACACACTAATATACACATAAACACACTTACACACACTTGTACATACATACACAGACACATGCACTCACTAATACACACGTCACACACACAAGCACACTAATACACAAACATATACACATACACAATCAATCATACATACTCATATACACACAAGCATGCACATATATGCATGTATATACACACACATACATCCATGCACATATACAAACATATACTCACTCTCATACATACCTATACACACACTCATATGCACACATACACAGATATACAAGCATGCACATATATGCACACATGCATATACACTCACATACATATATACACAAATATATACATACATCCACACACATCTACAAACATACACACATGCATGTATACACACACATATATACACATCATACATACATCCACACACACACATACAACACACATTCACACACCCACAAACCAACACATACACACAGATAAACACACTCATATGTACACATACACCAACACACATATATACATACATATAAACATGTGCATTCACATACATATACACATTCTCTCATACATACATATAAACACATGCATGCACACAAATCTACATGCACATATATACACAAAAACATACATACACCCACACACATACACAAGCACATACATACAGATATACACACGTCACACACAGTCACATGCATACATGCACACATATATACACCCACACTAATACATAAACACACTTACATACACAATCATAACTACACATCCACAAGCATGCACATATACAAACATACTTAAACACACTCATATGCACACATACACAGATATACAAGCCTGCACATATATGCACACATGCATGCATACATACATCCACACACAAATACATACACACTCACGCATACCTACAAACACATGCATGCACATATATACATGCACACACTAATATACACATACACACACATACACAAACTTACTCAAACACATATATACAACATTCATACCTCCACACCCACACTAATACACTTACATACATACAAACATGCACATACATAATCACTCATACATACTCATACACACAAACATGCATACATCCATACATACAAGGACATACACACTCAAACACATATATACACCATACATACATCCACACACACATAAACACACAAATACATACACCCACACTAATACACACATATATACACAATCAATCATACATACATCCACACACATACCCACAAACCAACACATACTCACTCATACATACATCCATACACGTACATACATACATGCACCCACACTAATACACATGCATACATACGTACGCATACACATATACAAACATACTCAAACACATATATACACGATACATACATCCACACTAATACACACATATATACACAATCAATCATACATACATCCACACACATACCCACAAACCAACACATACTCACTCATACATACATCCATACACACACATGCACACCCGCATATACACGCATACACGTACATACATACAGGCACCCACACTAATACACACGCATACATACGTACGCATACACATATACAAACATACTCAAACACATATACACGATACATACATCCACACTAATACACACATAAAAACGCTTACATACATACTCAAACACATACATTTACACATACATGCATTCATTCACAAATAGACATACAAACACACAAATACATACACCACACATATTTACACCCACACACGTACATGCAGACACATGCATAAAAATGCTTACATACATACACATACAAACATACACACCAGCATGCACATATATACACACATACATACATCCACACACATATGTGCACTCGCACACACAGTCACATGCACACTCATATACCCACATACACATACATGAACACACATATATACACACACTCATATGCACAAGCATGAACATATATGCACAAATATATATATATATCCACACTAGTACATACACACACGTGTATGCACATGCATACATATACCTACTTACACCCATACTAATACGCAAACATAAACACACTTACATACATATAGAGACACATACACTCACTAATACAAGCACACTAATACAAACATAAACATACATATATACACATACACAATCAATCATACATACTCATACACACATACATCCACACACATACATATAAATACATACATATAAACATGTGCATTCGCATACATATACACATGCCACACACTTACATTCACATGCATACCTACACACATACCCACACACATATACATGCACATGGACACACACAAATACACACACTCATATGCACACACGCATATACATACACACTAATACAAACATCACACACTAATACATGCACCCACACAAGCAGGCAAATATATACACGCATACATACGTACGCATACGTATACAAACATACTCAAACACATACATACATCCACACATACACAAGCACATACATACTCAAACACATATATACACCATACATACATCAACACACATATAAATACACAAATACATACACCCATACTAATACACACACACATACATACACACATAAACACATACATACTCACTAATACACATGCCACGCACATTCACAATCACTCATATATACACACTAATATACACATAAATACACTTACATACACACATAGATATATACATGTACACTAATATATACATACATCCACACACATACCTGCAGACACATGCAAAAACATAAAAATGCTTACATACATACAGATTTACACACATACAAGCACACTAATACACAAACATACACATACACAATCAATCATACATACTCATACACACACAGGCATGCACATATACAAACATATACTCACTCTCATACATACCTATACACACACTCATATGCACAAGCATGAACATATATGCACACACGTATATACATTCGCATGCACTCATACATATGCATACACACATATATATGCACAAATATATACATAGACATATACATGCACACTAATATATACATGCATCCATAAACATACATGCAGACACATGCAAAAACATAAAAATGCTTACATTCATACAGATATACACACATACACACACTTATACATACATACACAGACACATGCACTCACTAATACACACATCACACACATACAAGCACACAAACATATACACATATACAATCAATCATACATACTCATACACACACAAGCATGCACATATATGCATGTATATACACACACATACATCCATGCACATATACAAACATATACCCACTCTCATACATACCTATACACACACTCATATGCACACATACACAGATATACAAGCATGCACACATATGCACAATCGCATATACACTCACATACATATATACACAAATATATACATACATCCACACACATCTACAAACATACACACATGCATGTATACACACACACATATACACATCATACATACATCCACACACTCACGCACACACACATTCACATGCATACATACACACACACTCATATGTACACATACACCAACACACATACATACAGATATACACATGTCACACACAGTCACATGCATATACAAACACACTCACTATATACATGAACACGCATACACACACCTATTTACACCCACATTAATACATAAGCACACTTACATACACAATCATAACTACACATCTACGCACCTATACAAACATACTTAAACACTCATATGCACACATACACAGACATACAAGCCTGCACATATATGCACACACGCATACACACTCATGCATACATACAAACACATGCATGCTCATATATACATGCACACACTAATATACACATACACACACATATACAAACTTAATCAAACATATACACACCATACATACCTCCACACCCACACTAATACTTACATACATACAAACATGCACATACATAATCACTCATACATACTCATACACACAAACACGCATACATCCATACATACAAGGACATACACACTCAAACACATATATACACCATACATACATCCACACACATACCCACAAACCAACACATACTCACTCATACATACATCCATACACACGTACTTGCGGACACATGGAAAAACACAAAAATGCTTACATACATACATATACACACCCTCATATACACGTACATACATACATGCACCCACACTAATACACACACATACATACGTATGCATACACAAACATATTCAAACACATATATACACGATACATACATCCACACTAATACACACATAAAAACGCTTACATACATACTCAAACACATACACACACATACACCAACATACATACATTTACACATACATGCATTAATTCACAAACAAATAGACATACAAACACACAAATACATACACCACACATATTTACACCCACACACATACATGCAGACACATGCATAAAAATGCTTACATACATATACATACAAACATCCACACCAGCATGCACATATATACACACATACATACATCCACACACATACACTCACTAATACAAGCACACTAATACACAATCAATCTTACACACATACATCCACACGCATACATATAAACATGTGCATTTGCATACATATACACATTTTCAGATACATACACATGCCACACACTTACATTCACACCTACACACATACCCACACACATATACACGCACATGGACACACACAGATACACACACCCATATGCACAC
Source organism: Narcine bancroftii (assembly GCF_036971445.1). Taxonomy (NCBI): domain Eukaryota; kingdom Metazoa; phylum Chordata; class Chondrichthyes; order Torpediniformes; family Narcinidae; genus Narcine; species Narcine bancroftii. The sequence goes on from NC_091482.1 coordinate 7,051,805, forward strand.
ACGCATATACATACACACTAATACAAACATCGCACTCTAATACATGCACCCACACAAGCAGGCAAATATATACACGCACACATACGTATGCATACATATACAAACATACTCAAACACACATACATCCACACATACACAAGCACATACACCAATACTAATACACACATAAACACACTTGCATACATACACACACATATATATACACATCATACATACATTCACACATATGTACACCCACACACATATAAATAGATACATATAAACATGTGCATTTGCATACATAAACACACTTACATACACATAAACACAAACATGCACTCTCATACACACAAGCATGTATACATGCACCCACACTAATACATACATACATAAACACATACATACTCACTAATACACATGCCACGCACATACACAATCACTCATATACACACACTAATATACACATAAATACACCTACATACACACATAGATATATACATGTACACTAATATATACATACATCCACACACATACACAATCAATCATACATACTCATACACACATACATCCATGCACATATACAAACATATACTCACTCTCATACATACCTATACGCACACATACACAAACATACAAGCATGCACAAATACACTCACTCATACCTATACACTAATACACACACATACCTCCACACACATGCACACGCCTACATACACCACCATACATACATTTCCACATACATGCATTCATTCACAAACAAATAGACATACAAACACATACACCACACATATTTACACCCACACACATACGTACATGCACACACAAACGCATAAATACATATACCCACACACGTACATGCAGACACATATATACACACTCACTCATACATGCCTATACACACTCATATGCACAAGCATGAACATATATGCACACACGTATTTACATTCACATGCACTCATACATATGCATACACACATATATATGCACAAATATATACATACATCCACACTAGTACATACACAAATGTGTATGCACATGCATACATACACCTACTTACATCCATACTAATACGCAAACATAAACACACTTAAATACATACAGATACACACACTTGAACATACATACAGAGACACATACACTCACAAGCACACTAATACACAAACATAAACACACATATATACACATACACAATCAATCATACATACTCATACACACACACATACATCCATGCACGTATACAAACATATACTCACCCTCATACATACCTATACGCACACATGCACACATACACAGATATACAAGCATGCACATATACACTCACTCATACCTATACACTAATACACACACATACCTCCACATGCACACGCCTACATACACCACCATACATACATTTCCACATACATGCATTCATTCACAAACAAATAGACATACAAACACATACACCACACATATTTACACCCACACACATACGCATAAATACATATACCCACACACGTACATGCAGACACATATATACACACTCACTCATACATGCCTATACACACACTCATATGCACAAGCATGAACATATATGCACACACATATTTACATTCACATGCACTCATACATATGCATACACACATATATATGCACAAATATATACATACATCCACACTAGTACATACACAAATGTGTATGCACATGCATACATACACCTACTTACATCCATACTAATACGCAAACATAAACACACTTACATACAGAGACACATACACTCACAAGCACACTAATACACAAACATAAACACACATATATACACATACATAAACAATCATACATACTCATATACACACACATACATCCATGCACGTATACAAACATATACTCACCCTCATACATACCTATACGCACACATGCACACATACACAGATATACAAGCATGCACATATACACTCACTCATACCTATACACTAATACACACACATACCTCCACATGCACAGGCCTACATACACCACCATACATACATTTCCACATACATGCATTCATTCACAAACAAATAGACATACAAACACATACACCACACATATTTACACCCACACACATACGTACATGCACACACAAACGCATAAATACATATACCCACACACTCACTCATACATGCCTATACACACACTCATATGCACAAGCATGAACATATATGCACACATGTATTTACATTCACATGCACTCATACATATGCATACACACATATATATGCACAAATATATACATACATCCACACTAGTACATACACAAATGTGTATGCACATGCATACATACACCTACTTACATCCATACTAATACGCAAACATAAACACACTTACATACATACAGATACACACACTTGAACATACATACAGAGACACATACACTCACAAGCACACTAATACACAAACATAAACACACATATATACACATACACAATCAATCATACATACTCATACACACACACATACATCCATGCACGTATACAAACATATACTCACCCTCATACATAACTATACACACACTCATATGCACACATACAGATATACAAGCATGCACATACATTCATACACACATATACACAAATATATACATACATCCACACAGAAATACATACACACTCACGCATACATACATACATATAAACGTGCATTTGCATACATATACACATTTTCTCATACAAACACATGCATACCTACACACATACCCACACACATATACATGCACATGGACACACACACACTCATATGCACACACGCATATACATGCACACACAGTCACATAAATGCACACTCATACACACAAAACATAGACACACATACATGCACACACACAAGCAGGCAAATATATACACGCATACATACACAAACATACTCAAATACACACATAAACACACTTACATACATACTCAAACACATATACACCATACATACATCCACACATATGTACACCAACACACATATAAATACATACATATAAACATGTGCATTTGCATACATACACAAACACAAACATGCACTCTCATACACACAAGCATGTATACATACACCCACATATGCACACACATACATAGATACATCCACACTAATACATACACTCACTCAAGCATGCACATACATACACAATCACTCATACATCCACACATATATACACTATACTTACATCCACACACAAATATATGCACATTCTTTCATACATATGTATAAACACATGCATGTGCACACTCATACACACATATACCTCCATACACATACATACAGATATACACACACTCGTACATACATACATAGACACTCAATCATACATACTCATACACACACATCCATGCACATATACAAACATACTCACTCTCATACATACCTATACACACACTCATGCACACTTACACAGATATACAAGCATTCACATATATACACACACATAAACACACTCATATGTACACATACACCAACACACATATAAATACATACATATAAACATGTGCATTCATATAGATATTCTCTCATACATACATATAAACACATGCATGCACACAAATCTGCATACATATATACACAAAAACATACATACAGATATACACACGTCACATGCATACATACAAACACACTCACTATATACGTGAACACGCATACACACACCTATTTACACCCACACTAATACATAAACACACTTACATGCAGACATGCACACACATATATACATAATCAATCATACATACATCCATACACACGTACATGCAGACACATGCAAAAACACAAAAATGCTTACATACATAGATATACACACATGCACATATATGCACACCCACATATACATTCATACACACTCATACATATACACACATACATGCACACACGTACATACATACATGCACCCACACTAATACACACACACACAAACACCATACATACATGCACACATACACAAGCATACATAGAAACACACACCTACTTACACCCACACTAACACATATATACACTATACATACATGCACACTGATATATCCATACACGTACATGCAGACACATGCAAAAACACAAAAATGCTTACATACATAGATATACAAGCATGCACACATGCATATACACGTACATACACACACACACTCACTAATACAAACGTCACACACGTACATAAAAATGCTTATACACATACACAGATATAGAAGCATGCACATACATCAACACACAAATACATACCTCCACACACACAACAGAACATACATACAGATATACACACTCACATGCATACATAGACATATACATGCACATATTCACGCATACATATATCCTCACAGTTACATGCATGCATACACACATATGTACATACACCTACACACATGCATACATATATACACAAACACACATACACAATCATTAATGCATACTCATACACACAAACATGCGCATATATACACACACCTACTTACACCCATACTAATATGCAAACATAAACACACTTACATGCACATACATACACATCCACAAGCATGCACATACACAAACATACTTAAACAGTCTCATATGCACACATACACCCATACTAATACACAAACATATACACATACACAATCAATCATACATACTCATATACACACAAGCATGCACATATATGCATGTATATACACACACATACATCCATGCACATATACAAACATATACTCACTCTCATACATACCTGTACACACACTCATATGCACACATACACAGATATACAAGCATGCACATATATGCACAATCGCATATACACTCACATACATATATACACAAATATATACATACATCCACACACATCTACAAACATACACACATTCATATGTACACATACACCAACACATACATACAGATATACACACGTCACACACAGTCACATGCATATACAAACACACTCACTATATACATGAACACGCATACACACACCTATTTACACCCACATTAATACATAAGCACACTTACATACACAATCATAACTACACATCCACGCACCTATACAAACATACTTAAACACACTCATATGCACACATACAGATATACAAGCCTGCACATATATGCACACATGCATACACACTCATACATACATACAAACACATGCATGCACATATATACATGCACACACTAATATACACCATACATACCTCCACACCCACACTAATACACTTACATACATACAAACATGCACATAATCACTCATACATACTCAAACACGCATACATCCATACATACAAGGACATACACACTCAAACACATATATACAACATACATACATCCACACACATACCCACAAACCAACACATACTCACTCATCCATACACACGTACATGCGGACACATGGAAAAACACAAAAATGCTTACATACATACATATACACACCCTCATATACACGCATACACGTACATACATGCACCCACACTAATACACACGCATACATACGTATGCATACACAAACATATTCAAACACATATATACTCGATACATACATACTCAAACACATACACACACATACACCAACATACATACATTTACACATACATGCATTAATTCAAACAAATAGACATACAAAGACACAAATACATACACCACACATATTTACACCCACACACATACATGCATAAAAATGCTTACATACATACACATACAAACATCCACACCAGCATGCACATATATACACACATACATACATCCACACACATACACTCACTAATACAAGCACACTAATACACAAACACACATATACAATCAAACATACACACATACATCCACACACATACATCCACACACATACATATAAATACATACATATAAACATGTGCATTTGCATACATATACACATTTTCTCATACATACACATGCCACACACTTACATTCACACCTACACACATATACATGCACATGGACACAAACAGATACACACACGCATATACATACACACTAATACAAACATCACACATTAATACATGCACCCACACAAGCAGGCAAATATGTACACGCATACATATACAAACATACTCAAACACATACACAAGCACATACACCCATACTAATACACACATAAACACACTTGCATACATACACACTCATACATACACACATATATACACATCATACATACATACATTCACACATATGTACACCCACACACATATAAATAGATACATATAAACATGTGCATTCGCATACATAAACACACTTACATACACATAAACACAAACATGCACTCTCATACACACAAGCATGTATACATACACACACACACTAATATACACATAAATACACTTACATACACACATAGATATATACATGTACACTAATATATACATACATCCACACACATACCTGCAGACACATGCAAAGACATAAAAATGCTTACATACATACAGATTTACACACATACAAGCACACTAATACATACACATACACAATCATACATACTCATACACACACATACATCCATGCACATATACAAACATATACTCACTCTCATACATACCTATGTGCACACATACAGATATACAAGCATGCACATATACACTCACTCATACCTATACACTAATACACACACATACCTCCACATGCACACGCCTACATACACCACCATACATACATTTCCACATGCATGCATTCATTCACAAACAAATAGACATACAAACACATACACCACACATATTTACACCCACACACATACGTACATGCACACACAAACGCATAAATACATATACCCACACACGTACATGCAGAGACATATATACACACTCACTCATATGCACAAGCATGAACATATATGCACACACGTATATACATTCGCATGCACTCATACATATGCATACACACATATATATGCACAAATATATACATACATCCACACTAGTGCATACCTACTTACACCCATACTAATACGCAAACATAAACACACTTACATACATACAGATATACACAGATACACACACTTGTACATACATACAGAGACACATACACTCACAAGCACACTAATACACAAACATAAACACACATATATACACATACACAATCAATCAAACATACTCATACACATACACCCATGCACATATACAAACATATACTCACCCTCATACATACCTATACACACACTCATATGCACACATAGACAGATATACAAGCATGCACATTCATACACACATATACGCAAATACATACATGTGCATTCGCATACATATACACATTTTCTCATACAAACACATGCCACACACTTACATTCACATGCATACCTACACACATACCCACACACATATACATGCACATGGACACACACACTCATATGCACACACGCATATACATGCACCCACACTAATACACACACAGTCACATAAATGCACACTCATACACACAAAAACATAGACACACACACAAACACGCATACATACTCAAACATACTCAAATACACACATAAACACATTTACATACATACTCAAACACATATATACACCATACATACATCCACACATATGTACACCAACACACATATAAATACATACATATAAACATGTGCATACACATAAACACAAACATGCACTCTCATACACACAAGCATGTATACATACACCCACATATGCACACACATACATAGATACATCCACACTAATACATACACTCACTCAAGCATGCACATACATACACAATCACACATACATACAAACTCAAACACATATATACACTATACTTACATCCACACACAAATATATGCACATTCTTTCATACATATGTATAAACACATGCATGTGCACACTCATACACACAAATCTACATACACCCACACTAATACACACACATATACCTCCACACACTTGTACATACATACACACATGCATATACACTCATACATACATATATGGATATATACACAAGTATATACATACATACACACACTCATACATACCCATACACAAGCATACAGATATATACACATACATACACACACATAAACACACTCATATGTACACATACACCAACACACATATAAATACATACATATAAACATGTGCATTCGCATACATATACATATTCTCTCACACATACATATAAACACATGCATGCACACACATATATACACACTCACTCATATGCACACATACATATACCAACACATATACACACACACTCATACATACCTATACACAAACATACACCTACATAAACACACAATCGTTCATGCATACACACAAACATGCACATATATACACGCATACATACTTATACACAGTCTGATGCATACACACACATATTCAAACATGCAGATACACACCTACTTACATCGACCCTAGTACATACACACATTCATATACACGTACATACATACACACACATATACCCACAAACCAACACATACACTCACTCATACATACCTATACACACACTCATTCATGCATACATACACAATCACTCATACATACTCAAACACATATATACATACCTCCACACACATGCACACTCACTAATACACATACAACAGAACATACATACAGATATACACACTCACATGCATACATATGCATGCACATATTCACGAATACATATATCCTCAGTTACATGCATGCATACACACGTATGTACATACACCTACACACATGCATACATATATACACATACACACTTACAAGCACACACATTGACATGCATACACAGATGCATACATACATACACAATCATACATACTCATAAACACAAACATGTACTCTCATATACACAAATACACACATATACAAGCACATACATACACAATCATTAATGCATACTCATACACACAAACATGCGCATATATACACACACCTACTTACACCAATACTAATATGCAAACATAAACACACTTACATGCACATACATACTCACTAATACACATGCCACACTCATACACACACATGCATACATATATATACATATATAGATACAAGCACACGCCTACATACACACAAATACACACAAACAGACTTACATACACATGTACATACATAGACATATACATGCACACTAATATATACATACATCCACACACATACACCCACAAACCAACACATACACACTCATATGTACACATACACCAACATACATATAAACACATGCATGCACACTAATACATAGACACGCACACACATATACACAATCACTCATACATACATCCATCCATACACACGTACATGCAGACACATGCATAAAAATGCTTACATACATACATATACAAACATCCACATACATACATCCACACAATCACATGCACACTCATATACACACATACACGAACACACATATATACACACTCACTCATACAAACCTATACACACACTCATATGCACAAGCATGAACATATATGCACAAATATATACATACATACACCTACTTACACCCATACTAATACGCAAACATAAACACACTTACATACAGAGACACATACACTCACTAATACAAGCACACTAATACACAAACATAAACACACATATATTATACACATACACAATCATACATACTCATACACACATACATCCACACGCATACATATAAACATTTTCGCATACCTACACACAAACCCACACATATATACATACACACACACACGCATATACATACACACTAATACATGCACCCACACTACTACACACAGTCACACAAATGCACGCTCATACACACATATAAATAGATACATATAAACATGTGCATTCGCATACATACACCCACACATATGCACACACATACATATATACAGCCACACTAACACATACTCACTCAAGCATGCAAATACACACATACATGAACACACATATATACACTCACTCATAGATACCTATACACACGTCACACAGTCACATGCAAACACTCACTATATACATGAACACGCATACACACACCTATTTACACCCACACTAATACATAAACACACTTACATACAGAGACACATACACTCACTAATACACACATGCACATGGACACACAGATATACAAGCATGAACATATATGCACACACACGCATATACATACACACTAATACAAACATGCACCCATACTAAAACACACACAGTCACATAAAGGCACGCTCATACACATAAAAACATAGATACACATACATGAACACACATATATATATATATACACTCACTCATATCCACACATACATATACCCACAAACCAACACATATACACACACACTCATACATACCTATACACAAACATACACCTACATAAACACACTTACATATATACCTCCACACACACCCACATGCACACTCACTAATACACATACAACAGAACATACATACAGATATACACACTCACTAATACACACACCTACTTACACACATGCACATACATACACACTAATATATACATACATCCACACACATTCACATGCATACATACACCCACACTAATACACATACAGAAATACATATATACACCATACATGCAGACACGCACACACATATATACACAATCAATCATACATACATCCACACACATACCTACAAACCAACACATACTCACTCATACATACCTCCATACACACGTACATGCAGACACATGGAAAAACACAAAAATGCTTACATACATATACATATATGCACACCCGCTCATACATTTCCACATACATGCATTCATTCACAAACAAATAGACATACAAACACACAAATACATACACCACACATATTTACACCCACACACGTACGTACATGCACACACACAAGTCTGCACATATATATACACACACATGTACTTACAACCACATGCAGACACATGCATAAAAATGCTTACATATATACACACATATGTGCACTCGCACACACACACTCACTCATACATACCTATACACAAACATGCACATATATACACACACACTAATACACAGACACATACATGCATCCACATACATACAGATATACACATGTCACACACAGTCACATACACACATATATACACCATACATGCACAAGCATACATACAAACACACTCACTATATACATGAACACGCATATACACACCTATTTACACCCACACTAATACATAAACACACTTACATACATACACATAATCACAAACATGCACTCATACACACATATCCTCATACATATATACATGCATGTATACATACACCCACACTAATACATACACACACACCTCCACACACACATATGCACACTTATATACCCTCATACACATTCAGGAATACATATATACACACTCACTCATACATACCTATACACACATATGTGCACACATGTATATACATTCACTCGCACTCATACATATGCATACACACATATATATGCACAAATACATCCATACTAGTACATACACACACGTGTATGCATACTTACACCCATACTAATATGCAAACATAAACACACTTACATACAGAGACACATACACATACAAGCACACAAACACATATATACACTATACATACATCCACATACACACACATTCATACATATACCCACAAACCAACACATACACTCACTCATACATACATACACAATCACTCATACATACTCAAACACATATATACATACATCAACACACACATAAACACACTTACATACATACCTCCACACACACACCCACACTAATACACTTACATACATACTCATACACACATAAATGCACTTACATATGTACACATACACACTCAGTAATACACACATACATGCACATATATACACAATCAATCATACATACTCACAAACATGCACACACATGCATATACACACATCTACAAACACATACGCATGTATACAGACATATACACGTCATACATACATCCACACACATTCACATGCATACATACACAGATATACAAGCATGCACATATATACACGTACTTACAATCACATTTACACACATACGCAGCCACATGCACATATACACACATGCATGTATACATACACCCACACATACATGATCACACATAATACACACTCACTCATACATACCTACACACACGTATAAACATTCATATGCATACACACACCTACTTACACCCATACTAATACGCAAACATAAACACACATACACATGTACATACATACATGCACACTAATATATACAAACATGCATGCATACACACAGGCAGGCACATATATACACACATACACGTACAAACACATACATACACAATGACTCATACATACTGAAACACATATATACACACACCTACAGATATACACACTCACTAATACACACGTCACACATACAAGCATACACAGTCACATGCACATATTCACGCATACATATATTCTCAGTTACATGCATGCATACACACACCTACTTACACACACAAGCATTCACTTATATACACGCATATATACACACATGTACTTACAACCACATGTACACACAAATGCATATATACATAGACCCACAAACCAACACATACACACTCATACATACCTACAAACACATACGCAAACATACTAGCATGCACATATATGCACACGCATATACATTCATACACTCATACATACATATATACACAAATATATACATACATCCACACACATCTACAAGCATGTATACACACACACACGAATACCCACACACGTACATCAGACACATGCATAAACACATAAAAACACTTACACACAAACATACACAATCACTCATACATACTCGTACACACAAACACACATACATCCACACATATACAAGCACATATATACACAAATATATACATACATCCACACACACATAAATATACAAATACATACACCCACATACATACTCAAACACATACACAGACACATGTATGCAAACACACATATGCATACATACAGACACATATATACACACTCACTCATACACATGCCACACACATACACCAACATATATACATTTCCACACACATGCATTCATTCACAAACAAATACAGACATACAAACACACAAATACATACATAAACATACACAATCATACATACTCATAAACACAAACATGCACTCTCATACACCAAGCATGCACATATATACACCATACATACATGCAGCCACACATGTATAAACACATAAAAACGCTCACATACATACAGATATACACACTCACACATACACAGTCACATGCATACACCCACACATAAACACACTTACACACACCGATACATACAAACACACATCTACACTCATACATACATATACAAAGCCATGTACATGCATATACACATACATACACACACTCACTATATACATACCTATACACACATACATGAACACGCATACACACACCTACTTGCACATATACACATACGTACTTACACCCACACTAATAGATACACACACAAACACATTTACATATATACACCCACACACACCTACCTACATACACATACATATATTCAGAAATACATACATACACCCACATTAATATATACACACAAATAAACACACTTACCCACATCTTTCTTTGGCTTGGCTTCACGGACGAAGATTTATGGAGGGGTAATGACCACGTCAGCTGCAAGCTCGTTTGTGGTTGACAAGTCCGATGCGGGGCAGGCAGACATGGTTGCAGCTGTTGCAAGGGAAAATTGGTGGATTGGGTGTTTCCTCCTTTGTCTTTTGTCTTCTTCAAAGGAGGTTGCTGCCCGCCGAACTGTGATGCATCAAGATGCACGGTTTGAGGCGAGATCAGCCCACTACGGTGGTCAATGTGGCAGGCACCAAGAGATTTCTTTACGCAGTCCTTGTACCTCTTTTTTGGTGCACCTCTGTTACGGTGGCTAGTGGAGAGCTCGCCATATAACACGATCTTGGGAAGGCGATGGTCCTCCATTCTGGAGACGTGACCTACCCACATACACACAAATAAACTTACACATACCTACATACATGCACATTCATATATACACACACTTATACACACATACATGCACACACTCATACACCCACACTTACATACATACATGCATGTACACATACACATATAAAATCACACATACATAGTTATACATACATACACACACATTCATACATATCTGCAGGGACATACACGCACATACATTCTGTGTATGGATGTGTGTTTGTATGTACACACACACTCACCCATACATACTTATACACACATACATGAACACATATACAAGCACAAACATATATACACACCTACATGCGGGCACACATATGCACTCACATAAATACTCTTACACACTCACTAATACATACTTATACACACAAACATGCACACACATATTCAAACACAGACATACATACACTCGCAAACACATACATAAATACACAGATATATACACCCACACACATGCAGGCACACATATATGAACACTAATACATGCACACTCAGACACATACACTCAAATATGCAAGCACACACTTACATACACACTCACACATACATGTACATTCATTATATACACCCACATGCACATACATATGCTCATACATACATTTGCACACCCATACATATGCATACATACACCCACAAATACATACAAACACATCCATACACACATATGTGCACACACACATACAAGCATGCACATACATGCATTGACACATACACATGTATACACACATGCACACACATACATACACAAATACACATTCATAAACATACATACTCATATACTTACACACACATACATGCAGATTCATACATACACATATACACACACATTCACACTCATATACATATATATATCAAGAAAAAAACTTCAAACAGTCTAAACTTGGTTCCCCCCCACCCACCCACCTCCACTGCACTGGATGACGACAGAAAATACATCCAAAATATGATCTATATATTGAAAAAGTGTCTCCTACTCTATTGGAGGGGCTCAGGCTGATACTCTATTGAAAGCGCACAGTCCAGAGAGGGGCAATAGAGCACAGCACGAACCATAACAGGGAAACAATTGATAAGTTCCACAACCTCTCACAGATGCGCAGAGTGAAAAAGCTAACACTAACTAACCCATCTCTGCAGCTGGGAGGGCTCCAAACAGGAATTACACAGTTATGTTCGTTCCCATTCGTTCTAGACTAAACAAACTGAATTCTGCGTAACAAGCCATCAAGCGGCAAGATGAGCCACCTAGAAATGATCGGCAATACAATCAAAATCATTAATTAATTAATAAAAAATAACCAAAAGTTACAGCCTATAAAATTAAACTATTGTGTATAAAAAAGGGAGAAATCCCCTATTACTTTTTATTTAAACAAAAGACTAGAAAGAGGAAAGAAAACCAGAAAGAAAGAAATTAATCCAAAAATATCTTCAGCGATGACATCTTATAACCAGGAAACCATTCACGTAAGTTCCTGTGGAGTAGCTTCACCTACTTCCAACTTGATCCGGACTGAGTAAGTTAACCATTTCAGGGGACCTTCCTTAGGGAAATTTTCAACGGTGCAGGGAGACGAAGAGAAGGGTAGCGTTGTTTTTGATAGCATTTAGAGGTGACTTCTTGAAATTTCATTCTTTCTGTCAAGATTTCGAGGGCGTAACCTTCCACACCACAAAATTTCAGCTCACCTCATCTCCAAGCATGGCTTCCTTTGTTTGAGAATACCAGGCTGACGTTTAACTTCAGGTGGGGGTGTTTTGACCACAGAGCACAATGATCCAAAATTGGAGGTTTACTCAGAACACCTTTAAACTCAAACAGCAAGTCTTTAAAGATTGTAATTGAGTTAGAGGCTTCAATACCTTCAGTAAGTCCAAAAATACATAAATTCTTTCTCCATTTTCAGCTATCTAGGCCGATAACTCTATGCTTACATTTTTGTGTCAGCCTGCAGACTCGTAAAAACATCAACTCTTTTCTCCAAAATGTAAATACACTCCAACTGATCCTGATATTCTGTTGAAAGTTTGTTATATTGTTTTTATAAATCTTAAAAATGGCCTTGAAACTTTGCAATTTTCTAATCCAGTGCCGTGTAACATGTCAAATTATCGATCTTACGTGAGAATTTCTTCCACTGATTGTGAAGCTTCAGATTTGGAACCTTTTCTCCCATTTTTCCCTCACCCTGGTTCAGGAACAGTCTGCCGCAGAGCCCAGCTCACTGACAAAAGACAAAGGAGGAAAAACCCAACACCCAACCCACCAATTTTCCCCTGCAACCGTGTCTGCCTGTCCCGCATCACTACGCATCCTTTAACAGTCCTTCTTGAATGATGAAATATGCTTGAGGGCTTAATTAGTTAAACAAGGAATTCTGCAGATGTTTGGGTTGAGTGCAATACACAAACGTGGCTGGAGAAACTCAGCAGGTCACGTGGCCTCCAGAGGAAGTAAAGGGCACCCAACATTTCAGGCCTGAATAAAAAGGTGGTGGGAGTGGGGAGGAGAGGAAAGGAGGGAGGAAGGGGCAAGTGGAGGGGCTCAGGCTGATGCAAGGGCCGAATTTTATGCTTATGAGGGCAATGTTGCTGCTCTTCTTCTCCTGTGCACACGTTCTGCCGGGTGTCCACCAAGCTCCAACCTCCTACTGTGACCCACCTCACGTGCTAGCACCACTGACAACCACTGAAGTACAGAGCCCATCTGCAGTGGGGATCGTGGAGGGTCACCTGATCACTCCGTCTGGAACCTGGTGGGAGAGTGGATTGTGCAGGGTCACGTGACATCTCTGTCTGAAATTTAGTGGGAGTGGATTTTTTAAATAATTTTTCTATTTTTCACACTGTGAACCATATCAACCAAAATATGTAAACGTATCTCATTAAATGTACCCAGTGGTCTTTTCTCCCTTTTTTCCCCCCTTTCCCTCCCTCCCTTCTACCCACCCCCCTCCAAAATCCATAAATATTCAACATATACAATACAATAAAACCATAAAACAATATCTTCACACAAAGGAAAATAAACAAGAAAATGTGTCATCTATTCATTACACACTGAATCTAGTCATTTTGTCTTATCATTTTCATTCTCATTTTAAGGGATAGAGGTCATAGGCAAGCTCTCTGATATGTTCCATGTATGGTTCCCAAATTTGTTCAAACATTGTGATTTTATTTTTAAATTATATGTTATTTTTTCCAATGGAATACATTTATTCATTTCCATGGACCATTGCTGTATTCTCATGCTCTCTTCCATTTTCCAAGTTGACATTATACATTTTTTTGCTACTGCTAAGACTATCATAATTAATTTTTTTGCACTTTATCCAATTTGAGGCCTAATTCTCTACTTCTTATGTTACTTAAAAGAAATATCTCTGGTTTTTTTGTATGTTATTTTTTGTAATTTTATTTAGTATCTGATTTAGTTCTTCCCAAAACGTATTTACTTTCGTCCATGCCCAAACTGCATGCGATGTTGTTCCCATTTCCTTCTTACAACGAAAACATCTATCTGATAATGTTGAATCCCATTTTTAAAATTTTTGAGGGGTGATATATACCCCGTGTAACCAATTATACTGTATCATGCGTAACCTTGTGTTTATTGTATCCTTCATAGTTCCAGAACATAACTTTTCCCAGACTTCATTTTTTATCTTTATGTTTAGATCCCTTTCCCACTTCTGCTTAGGTTTATAGTTTATTTCATTTTCCTTATCTTGCAGCTTAATGTACATGATGGTTATAAATCTTTTGATTATCATTCTGTCTGTAATCACATATTCAAAGCTGCTTCCTTCAGGTAATCTCAAGCTGTTTCCCAATTTATCCTTTAAATAAGCTTTCAATTGATGATATGCAAACATTGTACCATGAGTTATTCCATATTTATACTTCAACTGTTCAAATGTTAATAAATCATTTCCCAAAAAACAATTTTCTATTCTTTTGATTCCTTTTCTCTCCCATTCTCTAAAGAAAAGGATATCTATTGAAAAAGGGATTAATGGGTTTTGTGTCAATAACAATTTTGGTATTTGGTAATTCGTTTTTTCCTTTCTAAATGGATCTTCTTCCATGTATTAAGAAAATGATCCAATACTGGTGAGTTTTTATCTTGCACCAGCTTTTCATCCCACTTACAAGGTATATGTTCTGATACCTTCTCCCCTATTTTATCTAGTTCTATCTTAGTCCAGTCTGGTTTTTCCCTTGTCTGATAAAAATCTGATAAATACCTCAAATTTGGGGCTCCATAATAATTTCTAAAATTTGGTAACTGCAAACCACCTTGATTATACCTGTTAATTTATCTAACGCTACCCTTGGATTCCTCCCTTTCCACAAGAATTTCCTTATTATTCTCTTTGGTTCCTTTAAGAATTTTTCTGTTAAAGGAATTGGTTAATGTTTAAAATAAGTATTGTATCCTTGGAAACACGTTCATTTTAATGGAGTTTACCCTCCCTATCAACATTAGCGGTAATTCTTTCCAATGTTCTAAGTCTTCCTGCAATTTATTTATTAGTGGCTGATAATTTAGTTTGTACAAGTGGCTTAAGTTATTATCTAACCTGATCCCTAGGTATCGGATTACTTGTGCTTTCCATTTAAATGGTGATTCTTTTTTAAATTCTGTATAGTCTGCGTTACTCATTGGCATCACTTCACTTTTATTTGCCTTGATCTTGTACCCCGATATTTCTCCATATTCCTTCAATTTCTTATGTAATTCATTTACTGATACCTCTGGTTCTGTTAGGTATACTATGATGTCACCTGCAAGTAAGCTGATTTTATACTCCTTCTTCTTATCAGTTCTGCCAAAGCTTCTATTGCTAAGGCGAACAAAGGGGGGGATAGTGGACATCCCTGTCTAGTTGCCCTACTTAATTTAAAGTGACTCGATACATATCCATTTACTTTTACATTTGCCAACGGTCCATTATACAATGCTTTAATCCAATTTATATATTTTTCTGGTAGATTAAACTTCTGTAATACTTTAAATAAGTAGTTCCACTCTACTCCGTCAAAGGCTTTTTCTGTGTCTAGAGCAACAGCCGCTGTTGGTTTCTTATTTCCTTGAACTGCGTGGATTAGATTAATAAGTTTACAGACATTATCCGCTGTTCGTCTTTTCTTAATAAATCCAGTTTGATCTTGTTTTACTATTTTAGGTACACAATCGGCCAATCTGTTTGTTAATAATTTCACTATTATCTTATAATCTGAGATAAGTAGAGATATTGGTCTATATGATGCTGGTGTTAATGGATCCTTCCCCATCTTTGGTATTACTGTAATTATTGCTGTCTTTCATGAATCTGGCAAGTTTTGTGTTTCTTCTACTTGGTTCATTACTTCCAGGAGAGGAGGATTAATAACTCTAAATGTTTTATAAAATTCTATTGGCAATCCATCCTCTCCTGGTGTTTTATTGTTCAGCAGCTTTTTTAATACTTCCTCTATTTCAAATGGTTTTATTAGTTTGTTTGGTTCCTCTTTTAATTTTGGGAGTTAAATTTTAGCTAAAAATTCCTCTGTTTTATCATCTTTCCCCTCGTTCTCAGTTTGATACAATTGTTCATAAAATTCCTTAACATTTTCATTAATCTCTGTTGGATTATATGTAATTTGTTTGTCCTTTTCCCTTGATGCCAATACAGTTCTTTTAGCTTTTTCTGTTTTAAGTTGCCAGGCTAATATTTTGGTGTTCGTAATACTTTTGCTTTGTTTTCATTATGTTCTTCTCTACCTTGTACGTTTGTGATGTCTCGTATTTAATTTTTTTGTCCGCCAATTCTCTCCTTTTCATTATATCATCCCTTTTTACTAATTCCTTTCCTGTACTTACTATTTCTTTTTCCAACTGCTCTATTTCCCGATTGTAATCCTTTTTCATCTTAGACACATAACTTATTATCTGCCCTCTAATGAAGGCTTTCATTGCATCCCATAATATAAATTTGTCTTTCACTGATCCTGTTATAATGTTTTATAAATATGTTTTAATTTGGCGTTCAATAAACTCCCTAAATTCCTGTCTTTTAAGTAGCATGGAGTTTAACCTCCATCTTTATCTTCTTGGTGGGATGTCCTCCAATTCTATTGCTAATAATAGGGGTGAATGATCTGATAGTAATCTAGCTTTATACTCAGTTTTCCTGACTCTCACTTGTGGGAATGGATTGTTGAGGGTGACGTGACCGCTCTGTCTGGAACCTGGTGAGACAGTGGATTGTGGAAGATCACAAGATCTCTCTGACTGGAACGTGACCGTGACCTCTACCTCTGGAACCTAGTTGGAAGTCGCATCACCTGCCAATCAAGGTTGGACTCTGACCGTGTATGGTGCACCCCCAACCATTGGCCCCTTTAAGCACCTCACGATGACCTGGGCCGGACCCTCCAACTTACCGTACGATAATGTGCACCACATTGCAGTAGCTCTTTCTCTTTTGCTCTTCAGTGCTCCACTCCAGGTCATGAGCTGTGGACAAAGCTAGAGGAGTCATTGGTAAGGTGTGCAGTACACAGGGATCAGGGCTGTTAGATCACATTGGAGCTGTTCCCACATTAGACGAGGTGGGTAGTGTCGCGTAATCCTGGGTTGTTATAAATCTATACACGGCTGCTAGTTAAGCCCCATGTGACTGATTATACTGTGTTGTGTGATCGAGAGTCCTAGTGTGTGTTCTCCCTGTTGCGATCCCCTCATGTGCGTTTTAATAAAGATCCTTCCTGTATACATCCTGTGACCAGACTCGTTGCTCTGAACCCACCAAACACTTCCCTTCCCACACAGCAGTATCCCTGAGAGGCTGAGGGTCAGTGAACAACATGAGGATAGGTGACGTGGGAACAGTTGGAAGGAGCGCGCTAACTCCATCCTAACTGTGGCAGTATTCATTTTGTGAAACCTTTTTTTTAAGAGTTTATTGAAATTTGACTGCTGACATGGAGTCCCCCAAGGACTCTCCCACATAAAGCCTTCAGGCATGCCGCAGACACATAATGCGCACATAATTCAGTAAGTTGATACGAGCGACAAGGTTAAATGGCTACTATTCCCACTGCAGTCTGCCTAACGCAATACAGATCCAAGCCCCCTTTCCTTCCAATACAGCTTGCAGTCAACATGAGAAACTAAAGCAAATGCTAATTTTATGGCTGTTTCAGGGAAAATTACATAAGCTCACATCAAATGGCTATTGCATATTATTAATTTCATCCACTTGCAGCTGTCCTTGTGTTTCTCGTGATTTTGTAGTCAACTGTTTCTCAGTGCCCTGTTCTGAACAGATGGAAAAATAACCAGATTAGACAGAACCACGTTGAAGCTACGAAGGGGAACCATTCGTCCCTCTGGGATTGTTCTAGTGTGTGGGCTCAATGCAAAACTCCTCCGTTCCCTTTCTCCTCAAGCACCCCGCTCTCCGTCTGCCCCTTCCTCCATTCTCCAGCTTTGTTTTAAGAGAGGGAGAATTATACCTTGAAGAAGGGCTCAGGCTCAGAATGTCAGTTATTTGTCTTCACTTCCTGCAAGACCTGCTGAGATCCTCCAACATCTCTGTTCTGACAAAAGTCACAGTGTCTGCAGACTTTCGTGTTCCACTCACCTCGCCACGGCCAGTTTCCCACTCTCATCGAAGCCCGGGCGAGAGAGGTTGTTTTCGAATTACCTGTTGGGTTTTACAGGACTCATGGTGACAGTGGGCTTCTGTACAGAGCATGAACAAACTGGCTTCCAGTCCCATTTGCCTACATTTAATCAATATCACAGCCATGGCGGCAGGCCAGCGAGGGGTTTAGCGGCTGAAGGTCCCACACAGGCTGCAGGCGATTTACAGTCAGGGCAATTTACTGCACGAGATGCAGAAGACTGGCTCATAGGGACCAGGGATTGGAGAGGGCGCTGAAGGGTTCCTGATCCTGAGGTTTGGATCTGGAGCTCGGGTTGTCGATGGATCGAACAGGGGTCTGTGTGGCTGCAGAGGCTGCGGGAGGGCTAGAGACGAATCCACGGACACTCAGTGTCTCTGAAGGGACTCTCTTTTGCTTCTCTTTTTCTCATACTCTAAGGGGCGCCAGGCGACACTAATGGCGACTCTGGCAGGCAGAGGGAAATTTTGTGTAATATTACATGACAATAAGGAATCTTGAATATCCTCTGAAATCCTTCCCATCCACAGATCTGTCCAATTGCCTTTTGAACATTGCAACCGTGCCCATTTCTACACAGCGTGTTTCAGATATGGACCACTCTCCGAGAGGAAAAGTTACCCTTCACACTCCCCTGAAATCTCTCCCCTTGCACCATAAACCCATGGCCTCAAGTTCTAGAATCGTCTGCCCTAAGACAAACAAAGACTGTGGGCATTCACTTTATCCGTAAGATCACCCCTCAGCCCCTGATGGTCCATGGAATAAAGTCACAGCCTATCTAATTCAAGTCCTTTGCCCCCAACCACGATTCACCTCGAGGTGAATCATCCCCACACCCTTTCCACCTCATTGATGTCCTCTCCATAGCTGGGCACAGTTCTCACCAACAACTCGCACAGCTGCATCAGGAGATAGCAGTTTGTACTCATATCCTGCCCAGTGAAGGCCAGAACACCAAACGTCTTCTTCAACAGCACACTGATTGCTGGAGGATCTCAGTGGGTTGTCAATGAATTTATGGCTCCAACTTTGCCGTCAAAGCAAATGCCAATTTTATGGCTGATTCAGGGAAAATTACATTCTTCTTTGGCTTGGCTTTGCAGATGAAGATTTATGGAGGGGTAATGTCCACGTCTGCTGCAGGCTCGTTTGTGGCTGACAAGTCTGATGCGGGACAGGCAGTCACGGTTGCAGCGGTTGCAAGGGAAAATTGGTGGGTTGGGGTTGGGTCTGGGGTTTTTCCTCCTTTGTCTTTTGTCAGTTAGGTGGGCTCTGCGGTCTTCTTCAAAGGAGGTTGCTGCCCGCCGAACTGTGAGGCGCCAAGATGCATGGTTTGAGGTGAGATCAGCCCACTGGCGGTGGTCAATGTGGCAGGCACCAAGAGATTTCTTTAGGCAGTCCTTGTACCTCTTCTTTGGTGCACCTCTGTCACGGTGGCCAGTGGAGAGCTCGCCATATAACACGATCTTGGGAAGGCGATGGTCCTCCATTCTGGAGACGTGACTTCCCCAGCGCAGTTGGATCTTCAGCAGCGTGGATTCTATGCTGTCGGTCTCTGCCATCTCGAGTACTTCGATGTTAGGGATGAAGTCGCTCCAATAGCTCACATCAAGTGGCTATTGCATATTATTAATTTCATGCATTTGCAGCTGTCCATTCGGGCCTTCTTGCTGGTGCTTGCATGTGGACATGGTGTCATTTGCCCAGGTGCTGGTCGAGTGACTACTTCTTCAGAAATGTACCCCGCTCCCCTTCACTTCCTCCTTTCCCTGGAATTAATCGTGCCTCGAGGGGTTTTTGTTTCCAAACCTTTCAGTGAGAGGTGAATGAAAGGCAAGTCTCAAGCTCTGATTATTGAACGTTTCTTTCCATGGAAATATCCCTTGCCTGTAATTTCTACTGCCCATTTTCAGTGCTGAGTTTGCAGAACAGTTTATGAAATTACAGGAGAACACAGAAATGCTGGGGGAACTCAGCCAGTCTCCTGAGGTAAAGATATAAAACTGGTGTTTTGGGCCTGAGCCCTTCGTCAAGGTTGGACGCTGCGAGACTCACTGAGATCCTCCAGCATTTCTGTGTCTTTACTACAATGTGATGTCATGTACGTTTGACCATAAAACTGAAATTCAAACTTTGAACTTTGACATGAACATGTGAATTTTAGGTTGAAGAGTTCTCAAAATACCCAGGATTTCTCCCCTCCCTATTTATATCACAACTGACTAGGAACTCAACAACTAACATGCAAAGTGAAGGACAGAAGTCTGCAGGCGCTGTGATCGTAGTAAAAACATACTGGAAATCTGGAGAATCCCAGCCGGTCTTTTCATTGTCACGCTAAAAAGGACGGATGATTTCCTTCAGCATTTTGGCATGTTTTTACTAACAAACATGTAAATACTTTCTCCCTCACCTACTCCACGCTCTCTCTCCCTCTCCCTATTTGGCAGCAGAGATTAGAAGAAGCTTGCTCTGTTGGATCAATATTTTCTCCACACATTACAGTTTAATTCTCACTCCCTCCAACATGCAGAGGAGATAAGTATCTGGAAAAACACTGGAATTTGACAAGGCTGCTCTTTGAAAGATTACCAGGAGCATGAACAGTGTTGATTGTAACTGAAGTCCTCACCTTTTATCAGGTGCCCGTCAGAATCTGAGTGATTTTAGCATTTCATTTTGTGAGGAATCTTTACCTCTTTTCACTTCCCTGACAGTAGAACACGTTGCCCGTTATTACATGTCAAAATCTATTGCCCATAAAATCAATAACTGACGTCCCTTAAGATGATTTTCTACCAGCACCAAAATGCTAAATCTGGCAGGTAATTTTAACATTAAATCTCCCTCCTGGGAGATTTTAGATATGAGAATAGTGGAAATATTTTATGTTTTAGAAATGTTGTCTTATAATGTGTTCAAAAAAACAAAGCAGAAATGGATAAGAAGGGAAGGTGGTGATGAGGAAACGGAAAGGAAAGATAAACAAAGTATGAAATGACTATGTTAAACTATATGACTTTAAATATTAATGGAATACATAACCAAATCAAAAGGAAGAAACTGTTAAATTTACTGAAAAAAGAAAAAATTGATATAGCATTCGTACAAGAAACACATCTAACTGAAGTTGAACACAAGAAATTAAAGAGAGATTGGATAGGACATGTAACAGCAGCATCATCTAATTCAAAAGCCAGAGGAGTAGCTATATTAATCAATAAAAATGTACCAATCAAAATAGAAGAGGAAATAATAGATCCAGCAGGGAGATATGTAATGATAAAATCTCAGATATATTCAGAATTTTGGAATTTACTCAATGTATACTCACCTAATGAAGAAGGTCAAAAATTTATGCAAGATATCTTTTTGAAGATAGCAGATACGCAAGGGAACATACTAATAGGAGGGGATTTTAACCTTAATTTGGACTCAAACATGGATAAAACTGGAAAAAAAACTAACAGAAAGAACAAAGTAACCAAATTTATAATTAAATCGATGCAAGAAATGCAACTTTTGGATATATGGAGGAAACAACACCCAAAGGAAAATGAATATTCATATTAATCGGGTAGACACTAAACATACTCAAGGATAGACCTATTCCTGTTATCAGCCCACATTCAAGGGAGAGTTAGGAAAACGGAACATAAAGCTAGACTATTATCGGGTCACTCACTCCTGTTATTGGCAATAGAGCTAGGGGACATCCCACCAAGAATGTATAGATGGACATTAAACACCATGCTACTTAAAAGACAGGATTTTAGAGAATTCATTGAACGACAAATTAAAATGTACTTTGAAATAAATAAAGAATCAGTGAAAGATAAGTTTATACTATGGGACGCAATGAAAGTGTTCATCAGAGGGCAAATAATAAGATATGTAACTAAGATGAAGAAGGACTACAATCGGGAAACAGAACAGTTGGAAAGGGAAATAACAAATACAGAAAAAGAATTAGCAATAAAGGAAGATACAACTAAAAGAAGAGAATTGGCAGACAAAAAAATAAAATATGAAACACTACAAACATATAAGGTGGAGAAGAACATAATGAAGACAAAACAGAAATATTATGAACTAGGAGAAAAAACGCACAAAATTCTAGCATGGCAGCTTAAGACAGAACAAACTAAAAGAATGGTATTGGCATTAAGGAAAAAGGACAAACAAATTACATATAATCCAACGGAGATCAATGAAAACTTCAGGGAATTCTACAAACAACTATATCAAACTGAAAACGAAGGGAAAGAAGACAAAATAGATGAATTTCTAACTAAAATTGAACTACCGAAATTACAAACAGAGGAGCAAAATAAATTAATAAAACCATTTGAAATAGAAGAATTACAGGAGATATTAAAAAAACTACCGAACAATAAAACACCAGGAGAGGATGGATTCCCAATAGAATTCTATAAAACATTTAAAGACTTATTAATTCCTCCCCTCCTGGAAGTAATCAACCAGATTCATAAAACACAAAACATACCAAAACAGCAATAATTACAGTAATACCAAAGACATGGAAAGATCCACTCGCACCAGCGTCATAGAGACCAATATCTTTACTTAACACAGATTATAAGATAATAGCTAAACTATTACCAAACAGATTGGCCGACTATGTACCAAAAATAGTAAATCTAGACCAAACTGGATTTATTAAAAAAAGACGAACAACGGACAATATCTGTAAATTTATTAACTTAATTCATGCAGTAGAAGGAAATAAAACTCCAACAGTAGCGGTTGCTTTAGACGCAGACAAGGCCTTTGTCAGAGTAGAATGGAATTATTTATTCAAAGTACTACAAAAATTCAGCTTATCAGAGAAATATATTAATTGGATTAAAGCATTATATAAGGGGCCATTGGCGAAAGTGACAGTAAATGGATTTATATCAAAACAATTTAACTTAAGCAGATCAACAAGGCAGGGATGCCCACTATCTCCCTCACTGTTCGCGTTAGCTATAGAACCACTAGCAGAACTGATAAGATCAGAAAATAAAATAAGAGGAATAAAAATAAAAGAGAAGGAATATAAAATCAGTCTATTTGCAGATGATGTTATAATATACTTAACAGAACCAGAAATATGAATAAAAGAATTACATAGGAAATTGAAGGAATATGGAGAAGTGTCGGGGTACAAGATCAACGCAAATAAAAGTGAAGCAATGCCAATGCATAATGCGGATTTCACAAAGTTTAAGAAAGAATCACCATTTAGATGGCAGACACAAGCAATGCAATACCTAGGTATACAACTAAATAAAAATCTCGGCCATCTATATAAACTCAATTATCATCCATTAATGAAAAAATTACAAGATGACTTAGAGCATTGGAAAGACTCACCACTAACACTGATAGGAAGGATAAACTGTATTAAAATGAACATTTTCCCAAGGATACAATACCTATTTCAGGCATTACCAATTCACCTAACAGAGAAATTCTTCAAGGAGCTAAAGAAAATAATAAGGAAATTCTTATGGAAAGGGGGGAAATCGACGATAGCACTAGATAAATTAACAGAATGGTACAAACAAGGAGGCTTACAACTACCAAACTTTAAGAATTATTATAGAGCCACACAATTAAGATACCTATCAGATTTTTATCAAACAAGGGAAAAACCAGATTGGACCAGATTAGAACTAGATAAAATAGGGGAGAAGATACCTGAACATGTACTATATAAATGGGATGAAAAATTGGTGCAACGTAGGAATTCACCGGTATTGCATCATCTGCTCAACATTTGGAAGAAGAATCACGTAGAAAGGAATAAAACAAATTACCAACTACCAAAACTAATATTGACACAAAATCAACTAACCCCTTTCACAATAGATAACCTTTCCTTCAGAGAATGGGAGAGAAAAGGGATCAAAAGAATAGAAAATTGTTTTTTGGGAAATAAATTATTATCCTTTGAACAAATGAAGAATAAATATAATATAACTCACAATACAATGTTGGCATACTACCAACTGAAAACCTACTTGAAGGACAAATTGGGAAACAGTCTGAGGTTACCAGAAGGAAGCAATTTTGAATATGTGATTACAGACACAAGGATAATTTAAAAATTTATAACAAACATGTACATCAAACTGCAAGAAAAGGAGAACGAGAAAACAAACGGTAAACCTAAACAAAAATGGGAACAAGATTTAAACATAAAGATAAAGAATGAAACATGGGAAAAGCTATGCTCCGGAACTATGAGAAATACAATAAACACGAGGATACGCATGATACAATATAACTGGATGCACAGGCTATACATCACACCTCAAAGGTTAAATAAATGGGACAGATGTTTTCGCTGTAAAAAGGAAACGGGAACAACAATTCATGCAATTTGGACATGTGAGAAAGTGGAAAAATTTTGGGAAGATCTAAACCAGATATTAAATAAAATCACAAAAAGCAAGATACCAAAAAACCCAGAGATCTTCCTCCTAAGTAATATAAGAAACAGAGAATTTGGACTCGATTTGGATGGAGCACAAAAAAGATTTGTTAGGATAGCCCTAGCTGTAGCAAAAAAAATGTATTATGTCAACCTGGAAATTAGAAGACAACTTGAGAATACAACAATGGTACATAGAAATGAATAAATGTATTCCATTAGAAAAAATAACATATAATTTAAGAAATAACATTACAATATTTGAACAAATATGGGAGCCATACATGAAATACAATAGAGAAATCCTACCGTGGACTTCCACCACCTAAAATGACAGAAGGAGAAGACAACGAAAAGAACTGACTCAGTAAAATTTCTTGTTTATTTTTGTTGAGTGACAACAGTGTTTAACGGGTTTAATGTATCTTATAGATTGAACTTTAAATAAATGGGAAAGGGAGTGAGGGAGGGAGGGAAGGGAAAAGGGGAGAAAATAACACTGTATATATTCAAGAGAAAAAAATGTCTGTATGTATCTTGGTCAATATGGTTTATAGTGTGAAAAATAAAAAAAATTAAAAAAAAAAATCTCCCTCCTCAACATCACGTTCCACATTCTCATTAATACATTTGAAAGGCTCCATGGACATTTCCTGCTCCTTGATATATTTAAAATATTTGTCTTCCTTCTCCTGAATCAGGAAACTGCTTTTGTGTCATGACTGACTGAATCACCCATGACGGAAGCAGACCATTTGGCCCATTGTGCAGTGGGGATCCCACCTGGTTGATATGAGTATCAGGGCCAACACCACCAGGCTGAGAAAAGCTTCATTCCCCGGGGAGCGAGAATGCTCAACAAATGCTAAACAACTCATACAAAACTTCCGTGACTCCACTATTTATCTCACAATATTTATTTTAATATTTGTATATGAGTACTGTTGCACAGAGAACTGGAGAATGCTGTTTCGGCAGATTGTACTTGTACAATCAGATGATAAACTTGTAATTATAAAGGTCATTTTACCTGCTTCTGGTGGTGGTGAGGTGGTAGTGGGGGAGTGGTGGTATGTCCTGAATGCCCAATATTGCTGCGGTGTTGAGTTTTGTGAGGATAATATTTGTGCTGCCACATGAAGGATAGAATATAAACATTTTAAGACAATAATTTTACACAGAAGAAAATACATGCAAAAGATCCATGAAACACAAGGAACGTTAGCAATAAGATGTTTCCTGATGGGACTTTGTTCTTTTTCTGTAAGACCTTTTGTGATATTTCATGTTAATTTTTATTTCCCTAAGTAGGAAGTTCATTGATGCTAGATCCTGGTTTAAAAAAAAGTAATTTAATTTAAATGAGATTCTCTTTTCCATTCCCTCTGGAATCTTGCCCTCTTTTCCTGCATCTGTTGCTTCTTGTACAAGCTAAGTTTTCATGTACCTTTCCATATATAGGACCAGATGTGGGAGCAGAATTAGGCCATTTAGCCCATTGAATTTATTTAGCTATTCGAATCATGGCTGATGTATTTCTGCCTTCAACCCCATTCTCCTGCCTTCTTCCCATAACCTTTGATGCCCTATCTAATCAAGAACCTACTAACCTCTGCTTTAAATCAGCCCAATGACTTGGCCTCCACAGCCATTGATGGCAATGAACTCCATAGATTCACCACCTTCTGGCTGAAGAAATTTCCCATCCCTGCTGTAAAGGTGCCGGTAGATTGAATGAAATCTGCAGAGGCTGCGGGGGCACTGGAGGCTAATCTATGGAAAAATCAGTGACTCTGAAGGGACTCTCCTTTATCTCTCTAAGGGCAGGCAGGCAATGCCTATGGCAGGAAAAGGATCTTGAAGTCCTTTTATCCGATGCCCTCTGGTCCACTACTGAAAACATCTTCTCCACCACCACACGTGGCTGAAGACTGCAGCAGGGTCTTGATTGGTTGGTGGAATTTAAAGGGGAGAAATGGGAGGTGTTGCTCATTGCAGGGGTCTAACGTGGGTAAGACCTACACAGGATAGGGTATGGATTTGGGGAGTGTTGTGGAGAGGAGGGATCTAGTAGTGCAGGTACATAATATCTTGAAAATGGCATCACAAGTAGATCAGGTGGTCAAAAAGGCTTTTGGCACGTTGGCTAGATACGGAGGGATGTAGACCTCAGGTGGGACTAGCATAGGCAACCTGGGCCGAAAGGCCTGTATCCTGGCCTTTTAATATTTGGAACATTTCAATGACTCCCACCCCGCTCATTCATCTAAGCCCCAAGGAGCACAGGGCCAGAGTCATCAAATGCTTCTCACACGTTAACCCTCTCATCCTCTTGTTTACCTTTTAAAATTTCGACACGCAGTGCGGTAACAGGCCCTTTCAGGCCACGAGCTCATGCCACCCAAATACCCCGATCCCCGCAGGTTTCTGAAACTGGAGCGCCTGGCGGAAACCCCACGCAGACACGGGGAGAAGGCCCACAGTCCTTACAGACAGCGCCAGATTCGAATGCGGGTTGCCATCACTACCGCTCGATGTTCTGATGACACCCCGTTTCCTGTCACAAAGCACGTGTTGGGAAAGGGGTGGGGAATGTATCCCCCACTCTTTCCCCCCACCCCCTTTCCCACACCCACAACTGCACTAGTACTGAAGGCACTGACAAGAACTGAGTTGAAAACAGTTTATTTTTTTAAATTTTTCAGACAAACACATTGATTTCTGGACCACGGATCGGATGGAAACCTTTCACAAACTTTTGAAAATACAAATATAAAATTATACTTTCCCCATCTGTGATGTGAGAGAGCCCCATCCACATATTTTACAACAGGGCTTTAGTCTGCCGTACACAGGGACCTGAAAGGTGCTTTCACACATCGCAGCTACAGTATTGCTGCCTTGGACGTAAATGGTGAGGTGATGGCGAAGGAAAGCAAACGCCTGGTGGGGGGCGGAACGGGAACATCTGTCCCACTATCAGACTGATTAGGTGGATCCCCACGCACCCCCCCCCCCCCCACCAATGTCTTTCATCTCTGATCGCTGGGTCAAGGGGCAGGGCAAGGCTTGTGACTGGACCCTACCCACTGAGCTGACAGGGGTCCTTCCACATCCCTGCCCTCCCTGTCAGTCTGAAGAACTTTGGCCTTCAGTCAACACTCCCTCCAATCCACAAGCGCTAGCTCGCTGGCCCCAAGTGTGAGGGGGACTCAATGTCCCACCAGCAGCTTCGTAAAACAGTTAGTTCTTCAGGCACTTGCTCATTTTTAAAAAATTCTCCTTCTCCGGAGCTGGGACAGGAAAACCTTTTAAGGAGAATGACCCTGTGTTTGAGTAGCACCTTCCCCGATCTCAGCATGTCCCATAAAGAAGTTTCCTGAGGACAGAACCTCCCCCAGGAGGCTGGGTGGAGGTGACCCTCTTGGTGGAAAGGTCCGGGGCTGGGAACAGCCAGAGGGAAGAGGGAGAGTCCACTGGCATTCCCTGGAGACCCCCCCCACCACCCCTAGGACCTGAAGCAGGACACTGGGAGTCATGGTCCGCACCTCTGTTGCACACCCTGACTGTCAGAGTGACAGCAGTGCCCCAGACCACTACACACCATCCCCACCCCACCAGCTTTTCAGGGCAGCTTGGATTGGATCCTCCCCCCCCCCCAACCCATCACCATTAACTGAGGGAAGCGCGATTCCCTCCTGTAGACCCACCATGAGCACCTCCCATCCTGGCCAGAGGAAGACGAACGGAAGGATTGAGCCCAGTCTGGGGCATTTCTGCGGGCAGAACCTCACTGTCTCTGCCTGTCTGGGTGTTTTATAGCTCGCTACAGGTACTGCTCAATATTTTAAAAGCACTTCAAAAGTCTCTCAATTTAATTTGTTTTTTTTGGGAGGGGCATTGTGGGAGGAACTCACTGTTCATTGTGGCCACACACTTGATTTAGTTTTGTTCTCTCAGTTAAACCAGAAAATCTGTAGCTGCTGTGGGTACCTGAGTGGAGTTAAACAAGGGCCTCTCTCTGCTCCCCCTCTGCAATCCCAGCTGCTGTCAAGCTCAACGACCAGTTCCTGCTTACCTAGTTACAAAAGGAAAAGCAAATTTGACTGCACAGAGGGAACCTCCAGGAGCTGAAGGAATTAACATGCAAAGAAATAGGCTGCATTGAATGTTGCAGATGGAGCAAAGTGTGTGTGTGTGTGTGTGTCTGAGTAATGTGTGTGTATAGTATGTGTAATACTAATGTCTTCTTCTTTGGCTTGGCTTCGCGGACGAAGATTTATGGAGGGGGTAAAAAGTCCACGTCAGCTGCAGGCTCGTTTGTGGCTGACAAGTCCGATGTGGGACAGGCAGACACGATTGCAGCGGTTGCAGGGGGAAATTGGTTGGTTGGGGTTGGGTGTTGGGTTTTTCCTCCTTTGCCTTTTGTCAGTGAGGTGGGCTATGTGTAAAAGGGTGTGTAATATGTGTGTGTGTGTGGATGTGTCCATGCATGTTACTAGTTTACACTGGGTGCCTCCTTTCACAACCTCACAACGCGCCACCGTATGTTCCTTCTGAAGGGATTGCTGCCCCTGCGGTAATGTAAGTGGCATGTGGAAGGGAGCCAACTTCAAGGCACAATGTTAGAGGCTTCTTCATTCCATTGCCAAGGCAGTCCCTTGGGATCGGGGATAACGTGAGCTGATGAGGCTGAGGTGGGAACTGCACGGTCTTCCACACATGGGGCAAGAGTTCCCCCCCCACCCAACCTGGGCAGGTGGTCTGCGTGGGGATGCTCTTCTGCCCCTGTCCAACTGCCCCTGCACTTTAAGAGGTGATGGGCCAGAGATTCCTGGGAGCCAGCGGGTACGCTGCCTTTCTTCAAGGCGATCTCTTCCTTAAATGTCTTCCTCTGTAATGTCCTCCTGGTGATCTCTTCCCATCGCAGGACTCAAGACTGTGCAGGCAGAGAGTAGGCCGGGACTTACGGAGATTCAGGAGGAACTGGAGGGATCTATGGACACTCGGTGTCTCTGAGGGGGTTCTCGTTCTTTCCTTGGTAGGGACGCTGGACTAGTGACACCTCTTTTGTGTGCCTTCATGGAGCGCACGGAGAAGGAAGATTTTTACGCATTGCCTGCACATGACGATTGGAAGCTCGAGCCTTGCCGTTGAGCGTGCACACAATCTAACAGTGAGAGATCAACATGTGGCTCCCAAATCCCTGGCTTTAATTTGGTAATGGTGGGGAGTCTGACCACATTCTCCTGTCCAGCTTCAATGGTGAGGAGAGAGCTTGTTTTTGCAGCACCTTCACCCCTCAAACCTGCCAAAGGGTGCAAGGCGACAGGGTCACTTGAAGCCCATAGCTGTTTGCAAGTAGGTGGTCCATTTGACCAGATCAGTGTTGACTGGGATTGTTGCAAT
Organism: Narcine bancroftii; assembly: GCF_036971445.1. Classification (NCBI taxonomy): domain Eukaryota; kingdom Metazoa; phylum Chordata; class Chondrichthyes; order Torpediniformes; family Narcinidae; genus Narcine; species Narcine bancroftii. The sequence goes on from NC_091482.1 coordinate 7,085,124, forward strand.
CCTCTGCTCTGGAATCACTTCCTCTTCATTCCCTCAAACCCCATAAATCCTTATTTTTCTTTAATTACATTCTTCTGTAACTTTTTGTGGCAGCAAAATCCATACTTTGATGCAGATCAAGATACCAAGCACAGCAAGATCACACAAACGCTGGGATCATGACAAGTGATATTCATTTTCAGTTAATGCGGGAGATCTTGAGATGAGCTGAGTTAGACAGATTTTAACCTTTCATCCTTGATTGTTCTGCTTTTAGCTCAGGGGTGAGAAGGGCACCTGATCTCAAACTGGAGGCATCTGCACCATGCAGGAAATTTCCTTCTCTGCTTAGGAACCCAAGGACTAGTCCACAGCAGCGGACCAGTGAGAGCCTTGTGGGTCGATGGCCACACACCAGGCTGCTGGAGACAGGTTCCTGAGGACAAGGTGTAGGGACTGGGGTCCACAAGGGTGCTGACGGCAAGCAGTGACTCCCAAAAGGCCTTGGATGCTGATGGGGGTGGGGGTTGGGAACGTGGGTCTGAGGAGGGAGACTTAGGTTCTCTGCCAGACCGGACGTGCGGCTACGGAGATCATGGCGATCGCAGATGACAGTGACATGGAAGGAGGTGGTGGGGTCCACAAATGTCTCTCAAGGGATTCTCTCATCTTGTGAGGGTCGCTGGACTAGTGACACTTCCTTGTGTGGCTTCACCAGACAAACAATTGATGTGTATTTATGTCCATGAAAAAATAAAGGAATTGAGTCTTGAGCCATGATGCATTGCATGTGCTGGGGATGTGTGATGGGGTTTGGAGCTGTGGTAGTAATTATGCCCCTGTGTGGCTCTCGTTTCCACCTTGCCAGGAATTTGGGATTCTCCCTGCCCCCCACACTGCTTTACATTATAATCTGTAACCTCACAAAAGTCTGCAGACACTGTGATTGTAGTAAAATGTTGGAGGAACTCGGTTGGCCTCACAGTGTCCACAGAACGTAAATATGTTTCGGGCCTGAGCCCTTCTTCAAGGAATAAGCAAAGAACAAGAAGATGTCGGAACAAAGACTGAAGATTTACTGGGGGGTGGGGGGGGGGGGAGCAGTCCAGACCAACAGAAGGTCTGGATATGATGAGAGGTGAAAATTGATTTTTGTCTTGTGAAAGGAGACAGAGCTGGGGGAAAGGTGACGGGGGTAGAAGGGGATTGAGGGGGTGGGGGGGGGTTTAATGGAAACAGGAGATGCCGATGTTAACGCCATCCAGTTGGAGGGAGATGAGGGGTGCTGTTCCTCTAATTTGTGGTGGGGGTGGTCTCAGTCCGGCAGAGCATGAGACCATGGACAAACATATCAGCATGGGAAGGGGGCTGTGAATTAAAGTGGGTGGCCACTGGGAGACCCGCGCTATTGTGGTGGAGCAAGATAAAGTGTTCAGCAAGCGCCCAATCACAATGGGAGCACTGGTGCAGTAGATGATGCCTGGAGATTCACAAGTGAAATGTTGCTTCACTTGGAAGAACTATTTGGTATTTACAATAGCATGGACCTTTTAAATCAGACGCCCACCTGCTTTTTACTCACACCTGGAGGAAGGGCTCAGGTTCAAAACGTTGGTAACGTATCTTTACCTTCTATGGATGCTCCGAGACCGGCCGAGTTCCTCTCGCTTTTCTGTGTGTTTTTAAGAGACAGCAGGCTGTGGCACAAGGTATTTAACAGGATCGCTGTCGCACACCAACATCTAATCAGCTCTCTGAAAACAACTTGCATTTGTCCATTTCAGTTCAATGTTTGACCTTCTCCTAAAGAATTCTGTGGATGAAATGCAATCTGCAGGTGGATTACCCAAAGATGGAGAAAAACAGAGAGCAAAGTGTTTGCAGGCATCAATCTTCACGCTGAGAGACACTGGATCAGAGGAAGACTTTTCAGTGGTGACCAGAGAGGCTGTGGACATAAGCAATATTCCTGCTCACCCATCGACTTGCCTTGTGCTGATTGGAAGAGCAGTCTTCTGCAAAATCTAAAGCTGACATCTTGTTCCAAAGTGTCCCACACGAAAAGGAAGAACCCTCTGGTTTATTATTTCTGCCTGGAAACGCGAGATTGAGGGAAGGCATCATGTAGGCCATCTGAGAAGAGACTGATGATCAGTGAGGGAGCCCAAGCACAGCAGGAATAGAGTGGTGGCAGAGAACTCGAAACCCAGGCAGGGGAGGCTGGAAAGAGAATGAGGCAAAGGAGCGACTGAATCCTTCGTGTCCTCTTCTTGAGTCTTCCATGTCACTCGAAGGCTGGGCTGGTCTCGAGGCAGAGATTTAAATGTAGACATGCATAGAACATGGTAACAGGCCCTTCTGGCCCACGAGCCCATGCTGTCCAATTACATCCAATTGATCTACAACCCTGTATGTTTTGAAGGGTGGATGGAAACCCCACACAGACATGGGGAGAACATACAAACTCCTTACAGGCACTGCTGGTTTAGATCTCCAGTTGGTGGTGCTGTATTTAACCACTACACTAACCATGATGAGGAGAGAGCAAGAAAGATCTGCATGAGGGCTACTCCCAGTTCTTTGGTGTACAAGACCTTAGAGGACGAAAGCAACTCCAGTTCCCTATCTGCACAGTTGGATCACTAATGTGGTCAACATGTGGTACTGATCCTATCAGCCAGCTCACAAGACCAGCCCACTTGCTGGTCATTGCTGGCAAACTGATTTCTGTATTTGAGTTGAAAACTCCCATTCATTGAGGGGATTGCTGAAGGACTTCTTCTGGGTAATTACGAGATCTGATTTTAGTACCTGCAGCTCTGGATAAGGTGGCAAGACTGAAGAGAGTGTCTGATAAATGGAAAAGGAGGAGAGTTGGCCACAATCTTAGTTTCAACAAAGGGAGCTTCACCATCTATCTCCCAACTGATGTAGAGACCATCATCTCCCAACTGACGTGGAGTCCATCCATCTCCAAAATGATGTGGTGTCCATCATCTCGCAACTGACGTGGAGTCCATCCATCTCCCAACTGACATGGAGTCCATCCATCTCCCAACTGACGTGGAGTCCATCATCTCCCAACTGACGTGGAGTCCGTCCATCTCCCAACTGATGTGGAGTCCGTCCATCTCCCAACTGACGTGGAGTCCATCCATCTCCCAACTGACGTGGAGTCCATCCATCTCCCAACTGATGTGGAGACCATCATCTCCCAACTGACGTGGAGTCCATCCATCTCTCAACTGATGTGGAGTCCATAATCTCCCAACTGATGTGGAGTCCATAATCTCCCAACTGACGTGGAGTCCATCCATCTCCCAACTGATGTGGAGACCATCATCTCCCAACTGACGTGGAGTCCATCCATCTCCCAACTGACGTGGAGCCCATCCATCTCTCAACTGACGTGGAGACCATCATCTCCCAACTGAGCATTGAGTTGTTGAAAGTGGGAGTTAGCATGCTGGGGCCAAGTAACGTGGGATAGCCCCTGAGTTAAAGGCATTGTCAATATTTCCAAATTTCATGAACAAACCCAGTGAGGACAATTTCAAGCGCAGAGGAGCTCAGTGCCAAGGAAGGCAATCTTTGGAATTTGCCCCTGACTGGATAAGGGGAGGAAAAGCCCAGAGGCCTTCACTTCCCAGTCCTATCTCCTGCCCATACATGCTGGGGCACCGCACCTGCAGTGGGACTTGTCCAGGTGTTATCATGGCCAGCAACATCATCCACATGGTTCCAACCTCCATCCCCAGCATGTGGACAGACGGTGTTCCTGCCAACGTTTCCCTGCATCCCGCTTATGGGTAGGCCAGGCCAGAGTCAACCTGAGAGATAACTCCAACAACATTCATTATCTGAGCCAAAACACTATCGGCTCTAATGCACTTTAAAAGGGAGATGGTAGGACATGGAGCTTGGGAAGGAATGTAGGGATTCAGTGTTGTTATACTGGGCACTTCTGACTCTGGGATATCCTCATTTTCACATGTGTTGGGTCAGTCTGCGTTGAACGTTGATTTGGCTTTGAGTAAAACTCAGCTGGCCAAATAGTGTACTTCATTGGACCCGCTGAGTTTCTCCAGCATTGTGTTTTTACTTCAACCACAGTGTCTACAGACTTTTATATTTAATTAGACCTTTATAGGACTTCAGGAAGTCCCAGAGGGTTTTACTGCTCATGCCACGGAAAATTGGTCGCAATGCTTCAAAGAAAGTTTTCTCCTTTTGCCATAACAGCAACAATGATAAGATTGCTACTGAGACCATTGGTGGGGGAAGGACACACCAATCTCTCAAGCCAGATTCCCATAGACCTTGGTTGTGCCCGCCATTTTGAACTTGCAGCAGCCATTTTAAGGGCAGGGAGGAATCACTGGTGGTGAGGGTCACCCTCGTAAGGGCAGAGACACCTCGGGTCACCTGCCAAGCCTGGCCCATCACCTCACGTTTAAGTCCGCCAGTGGGTTTAGTCAAACACCTTTCAGGTCGAAGGAACAAAATTACCAACATTTACCCAATGAATTGAAACTAGGCCTAAGCAAGATGTATGACGTTCATCAGCTGCAAATTGCTGTACAATGAAAAATAAAAGTTCAGCAAAAAACAGAGCCATGCTACCTTAAAGTCCAAGCTACAGATCAAATTATAAAATGAAAACAAAATCATATGGACTCCTCTTAAAGTGACAGAATTCAGTCACAAAAAAACCTTAACAACCCCAATGCTCTAGACGAGTGTGAACTAAAAGAGACCTCACTATATCGGCAGACACATCAAAACATATTTTATCTCTTGAAAAATATTTGTGCTGTGGGTCATGGTTTTATGTGGTAATATAAACATTAAAACTTATCACACAATCACTTTTTTTATCAATTTCATCTGAGCTTTTAAAAAAATATGGATTCTTTTCTTAATAAAATCATTTTCATAATTATAGCTTGTGTCCCTTCTAAAAATAATAAAAACCCAGTCTTGCATATATAGCATTAGCATTTAAGGTAGTATGGCAAACCCTTCAAGAGACGAGGGTGGGGAATGCACTTAATGCCTTTCAATTGCCAACATTAAAATGTTATGAAAGCTTTGGTTCGTTGAAACCACATCAGATTAGCAGAATTGCCCCAACATTAGAATGGTTAGTAATTGCCTATATCATTTAGTTACTGATTATTAAATACAGGAAATCCTATCCTTACCGGTCCTAGATCTCACTTAACTACATCTAATATCTTGTATTTACCTTTTACTTCATTCTTTTTTAAAAAAAAGCTTTTTTAATTTTTTTTTCAAAGTTACAATACACCTACTACTAATACAAGATTTATTATTGGAGAGAAGTAATTTTGTCTTAAAAATCACTAGGCTAAGCTTCAAAGACAGCACTCCCGGACAATAGTAGTTGTACACACTAGCAAAAAATACATCAATGTCTACTAATGGATGGGGGAGGAGGAAAGGAGTGTGGGTGGATTGGGGGAAAGATGTGGAGGAGGTGGGTGGAGAGTGTGCAAGTGGGTGGAGGGTGGGGAAGGTGGATGGATGGGGGAGGTGAAGAGAAGGTAGGGAAGGTGGGTGGACAGTGGGGGAGGTGGACGGAGGGTGGGGAGGTTGGGTTGCAGAGTGGGTGATGGGTTAGAGGGACGTGGGTGGTGGGTGGGGAAGGTGGGTGGAGGTTTGGGGACATGGGTGAAGGGTTGGGGACGTGAGTGGAGGGTTGGGGACATAGGTGGTGGGTGGGGAAGGTGGATGGATGGGGGAGGTGAAGAGAAGGTAGGGAAGGTGGGTGGACAGTGGGGGAGGTGGACGGAGGGTGGGGAGGTTGGGTTGCAGAGTGGGTGATGGGTTAGAGGGACGTGGGTGGTGGGTGGGGAAGGTGGGTGGAGGTTTGGGGTGTAGGTGGTGGGTGGGGAAGGTAGGTGGAGGGTTGGGGACATGGGTGAAGGGTTGGGGACGTGAGTGGAGGGTTGGGGACATAGGTGGTGGGTGGGGAAGGTGGATGGAGGGTTGGGGACGTGGGTGAAGGGTTGGGCACGTGAGTGCAGGGTTGGGAATGTGGGTGGTGGGTGGAGGATTGGGGAGCTGGGTGGTGGAGGAGGGGAAGGTGGGTGATACGAGGGGAAATGTATCTCCATAAGGTGAAAGGGAATGAAGGCTTGATGAAATAATCTTGGAAATACAGTACAGAATTATCAACAACCCCCCAAAAATATATATATATATATATATATTTATATTATGTATGTATATCAATACAAATGTTCCCCAATTGTAATCTGACCTTAGGGAACCACTTTAATTCCAAGAACAACCTTTTTCTTTTAAAATGTGTATTATTATCTTTGATTTCACTCTTTGACCAAGTCTTTTCTCATTTATAAAAATCTCGAGCATTCAGCATTTTACAAACCAGTTGTTCTGAAGGCAAAATAATGGAACAGGGAATTTTTTTTAAAAAAAGAGAGAAAAAAACAACCCTGTCAGGATACAACAAAATTTAATGTTGAAATATTTGACTGCCACTGTGGACACCAGCTCCAATTCCTAGTCAGGCCTGTGTCAGTCACTGGTGCTTCTATCACCCCAGATAAACCAGGAGTGCAGCACCCGTATTTTACAATATTTTCCTCAACTATTTAGTGCGATAACAAAGAGTCTTTAGAGTACCAGTTTCTTGTGCCAAGGTGCCGCTGATCTTTCTCCTTACAACAACGAATGTGGCATTACCCCATGGTTGTAGTAAGGCTCTGAATGAACCAAAACCAATCCCAATTTCATCACAAGATGCCACTTTATCGGCCATTGGAGCCCTATGTGTCCCAATTTAGTTTTTTTTTAAAAAAGACAAATGTTACAAAAAAAAGAAATTAGAATATCCTTCATGAATTTTGCCCCTCCCTCCTGTCGTAGGGGAGCGAGGGTTATATAAAAAAATGCCAAGTAATTAACATGTGCAAATAGAAACGGTCAGTTTGTCTCCTACGAATCACAGTGCAACAATGTTTTTTAAATGTTTATTTTAATTATCTTTAAGTCTACAATAAATTAATCTTTAGAATGCTTCTGTGCTGAAACCAATACAGCACTGAGGTATTCGTAAAATAACTCATGTTTTTGCACTATCTCTCAGTAATACAGTTACGTGGATAAAAGATGTGCTGAGTTTTATTATTGCCAGTCAGTGTTTGTTATTGAACAGGCAACACAATTAACGGCAGGGCTCTTGCCTAACAATTAGATGAAGGGGAAAAAAACAGAATGGCCAAAACGTGTCAAGAATTAAAAAGCTACTGTTAATTTTTCCAAGGCTAAAGGGGAAATTCTAAGCTTTCCCCTGTATCTTTTTTAATCAGTGATTTATGAATTGAATCTTGTCTAAATTACCATTTATTTTAATCTTTTTCAGTCAATGAAGTGAAAAATATTATTTTTTCATTTCTGATGTAAAATATTCCATTGGTTTCTTTTTAAAAACTAAACGAGACAATGCCTATCTGTCGACTGAAGGCATTTCTCCCGTGCGATGGCGTGGGCCAAAAATTGACCAGCGATCAACATCATCGCGTGAGGAGTCAACAACTCTACTGGAGATAACTACAGAGCAAGCCATACAGTGTTTAAACTAGGTATCGTTGAAGGGCAGCTGGGGGTGATTGGACTTGGCAGGATTCCCAACTCAATCCCAGTTCAAGAACCCTTACATCGTCGAGTGCATTACTGACCTGGAGCAGCACTGATTTCAGAACAAACCCCAAATATTTGTATCCTCTCTCTCTCTCTCTCTCTCACGCGCTCTCTCTCTCTCTCTCTCTCGCTCTCTCTCGTTCATTCTTTATCTTTGAATAGAATAAATCCAGCGACTTGGAATTGTTATTTACAGTATTCGAGAATTCACAACAATAAAATAAAAACACCTTAAACTCCAAACACCTCTTTGAAAACCGTGACCCAATAAACCCCGCAAAATAAAAACCAAACAGTGATAAAACAGCACTTGTAGAAAAAAGGATCAGGAAAAGAACTCTCTCAGTCCTGACCTTATTGCCAAAAGTAGAGCTGATTGAGATACCGCCACAGAACAAAAAAAAATAGATTTATTTCTGATGGTCAGTCTATTTTTCTGCTCTTTCATGACAATATCAACAAGAATTAGGACAGACTACCCCCTGTCCAATTTCAGTGGCTCTAGACTGTGTTACCCTCCGTCCCCATACTCCCTCCCACGTGGAGACAACCTCGAATGTCCCCGTTTTTTTTAAAAAAATCGGTGTTCACCTCAGCCCTGCCAATGTTCCCGTCCTCCCCTGCCCACTCCCTCATGGTTAAACCCACTGGGGTGGGGAGGGAGGGGGAGTTAGCGGGGTCAGTGGAAGCAGGGGCAGGCGGGAAGGCATGAGCAGGCGGTGGAGGGGCAGTTCTAAACAGAAGCAGGGCCATTACCCAGCCAAATGAATCCATGTGTACGCACACACGCAAATTTGGAAGAGGGTACAGTGCAGGATTATTGGTGTCAGAAATATAGTATATAGACTAAAAACTACATCACTACCCATAACACAGAGGAAAAAAACCTGTGATTCAAATTAAACTTCAAAATCAATCAAGAAACACTAAAAAGACATTATTATTATTAATCATTTAAAATGCCATTTTCTCTTTTTTTATCCTAAGATTATTATAATACAGTAGACCGCTGAGATGATGAAATTTCTAAAACATTATATTCACTGAAAGCCACCTCCAATTTTTTGTTTTGCTCAGTGAAGATTGTTAATGCTCATTATTTTTAGTCTTCTGCTTCGCTTGGATGACGTCACCTGAATCTGGGACCAGTCAGAAAGGTCGCCCGGACTTGCCTGGAGCTTCTAGAGATAAACTCTGTTCCGGGGATGGGAGGGAGAGAGGAAGGGAGGCAGGGTGAGGGGATGAAAAGGAGGTGGGAAGCAGAAGAAGAACGCGTCACTCGGCGGAGCCATCAAGATCATTCTGCTTTACCAATCAAATCAGAACAAAGGAAAAGTCAAAACACACCGCTGGAGAAAGTCAGCAGGTCACCATACTTCATATGGCAAGGAGAAAGATACACAGCCAACGTTTTGGGCTTGAGCCCTTCACCAAGATTTGAGGCCGTGGGAGAGAGGTAACCAGAGGTGATGAGGGTGGAGATGGGCTTGATGAAGGGCTCAAGCCCAAATCGTTGGTGATGGATTTTCATCTTTGCCATATAAACTTCACTGTTTGACCTGCTGATTTTCTCCAGCGTTAATTCAACCAGTGTCTGCAGACTTTCGTGTTTTACATCAGAACAAAATGATGGAGGGCACAGTGGGAAAGATACTAAAGCTAATTTTGGGTGGACAAGTGTTGAGGAAGGACAGACAAGAACAGGTTCCATGGGTGGGAGGGAGAGAGAGAGAGAGAGAGAGATGGATCAGCTCACACCGTGAGTGAAACCAGTATGAGAAGAGCTCTGGTCTGTGTTTTCCACTGGGAACTAATGAGGGACCCCTGGCCTAGAGGCAACCGCATTGCTTGAATGTTCATTTGGCAAGCTTTGTCGTGGAGGTGTCCAGGTGTCACAAGGAGAAACTGGAGGGACTCAGTGGGTCAGTATCCGTGGGGAGGAGTGGTCAGTCACTGTTTCGGAGCAGGACCCTTCGTCCACACTTCGGGTGTCCCGCTCCGAAACACTGACTGACCATTTATCTCTGCCTGACCCGCTGAGTCCCTCCAACTTCTCGTTGTTCATTCAAGATTCAGGCACCTGCAGTCTTAGTGTCTCCCTTTACCATTTTAACTTCTCCGTACCACTCCCACTCAGACTTCTATCGCATTCCTACCAAACCCCTTGCCTTCAGAATGAGAACGTCACAGACTTCAGGGTTCAACACCAAGTCTCAAATCATCTCCCATTTCTATGGAAAGAGCCTCCAGAGTAAGTGGTAGAAGGGGGCATCTCAAAGACAATCAGGCAGATACACGAATGGGAAAGCTTCACAAGGATACGCAGGCAAATAGGACCAGCTCAGACATGCAACCTGGTCGGCATGGATGGGTAAAGGCCTGCTTCTGTGCTGTATGACTCAAACCTTTCCCAGTCCCCAGGTAACTTGGAGCCAAGTCTCCTCTTCATTTCCTCTGCACCTTCACCTTCTGCTGTGCCCACCTACGACCACATTGCGCGACGTTCCTCCTGCAAACAACTTCGGTTGGGACTGGTCTTCCCTAGTCCTCATGGATAATTGGTGGGACGGTGGGAAGGGCTCGATATCCCCCCCCCCCCGGTGGCAGGGTCCGGATCTTCATGTGGACAATGGCAGCAAGCCAGCATCCCTTCCTGATTCTCAACCCAATGCTCCCCACAACCTGGGTCTCCATAACCCTAGACATTCCACAGCCCCATATGCCAGACAAGAAATACACCTTAAAAATAGGTGGACGAGAAGCATATGTGGGCACAGAGTGCTCCTAGAGGAACCATGCAACACAGAGTAGGCCCATCGGCTCCACTTGTCCATGCCGACCAAGTAGGCATTCTGGGCTGTCCCATTTTCCTATATTTGATCCAAATCCTTCTAAGCCAGTGGTTCTCAACCGTTTTCTTTCCACTCACATACCACCGTTAGTAATTCTTCACTAACCACAGAGCACCTATGCCACTTGGGGCAGCACGGTTAGCGCAGAGTTTAGTGCAACGCTGTTACAGCGTCAGCGAGTGGGCCCGGGGTTCAAATCCCACACTAACTGTAAGGAGCTTGTACGTTCACCCCTGTGTCTGCGTGGGTTGTCCTTGGGGGCTCCAGTTCCCTCCCACCGTTCAAAATGTACTGGGGGTTGTAGGTCAATTGGGTGGCATGGGCTCATGGGCTGAAGGGCCTGTTATCATGCTGTATGTCTAAATAAATTTAAGGTGGTACAAGAGTAGAAAGAAAAAGGTTGAAAGTCACTGTGCTGAAGCCCTTCCTATCCAGATATTGGTCCAAATTGTTCCAGATACGGACCACCCTCCATGCAAAAAGTTTCCCCATACGTCTTACCCTAAACCTTCGCCCTATAGTTCTAGAATCATCTACTCTGGGAAAAAGACTGTGAGCATCCACTGTTCTAAGGTCACCTCCCAGCCTTGTGCACTCCAAAGAATAAACACCCAGCCTAATGCACTGGGCACAGCTGCTACTTCACAGTGACCTCTGGTGCTGTCCATGTGGAGTTTGCATGTTCTCCCAGTGACTGCGTGTGTTCACCCTAGCTACCTTAGATCTCTCCCATCACCCAAAGATTTTTCTATTCCTGTGAATTATTCACACCGTCAGTGAGTTGTTGATTCTGGGCGAAGTTGACGTGAATGCTGGAGGTTAAACTTGGATACCAGGAGAGTAGACAAAATTGAGACTTCCACATGATGATCAACTACACCCCGTGGTGTCAATGGGTGCTTGATGGTCAAGGAATTCTGAGATAGCGAAATATAATCTGAGTACAGGGTCAGATACTGAGTCAGATACTTAACAGTGTGGAGGAACAGAAAGACCTTGGGCTCCAAATTCATAGATCTCTCAAGGTCACTGCACAGGTTGATAGAATAGGTAAGAAGGCCTATCAGCGGATTGAGTTCAAGAGTCAAGGGATCATGTTGTAGCTCTTTGGTGAGATCACTCTTAGAATATTATGTTCAATTCTGGTCACCTCATTACAGGAAGGATGTGGAAGCTAAGAGATTCACCAGGATGTTGCCTGGATTGGAAAATAAGTCTTATGAAGCAAGGTTAGCAGAGCTGGGACTTTTCTCTTTGGAGCAAAGAAGGATGAGAGGTGAGTTAATGGAGGTCTACAAAATTCTGAGAGGCAGACAGTCAGCATCTTTTATCCTGGGCAGGAGCATCAAACACTAGAGGACTTCCTTTCAAAGTGAAGGGAGGAAAGTTTAAGGGATACATCAAGGTAATTTTTTTTTTTACACAGAGAGTGGTGGGTGCCTGGAATGCATCGCCAGGGGTGGTGGTGGAGGCTGGAACAATAGGGGTGTTTAAGATACTCCTATGGATGAAAAGAAAATAAAGGGTTATGAGGAAGGGAGGGTTTCGTCTATTTTTGGTAGGAACAACATCGAGGACTGAAGGGCCTGTACTGTGCTGTGGTATTCTATGTCCTAATCTGGAGGAACTCATTTGGCCAGGCAGCATCATCAGGAGAAGGATCAGTCAACGTTTCAGGCCGGAAAGGTTTTGACCCGAAATGTGGGCCATTCATTTTCTCCGGCGGATTGCGTTCCAGTGTCTGCAGTCTCTTGTGCGCCTCCAGTTCCAAGATGCTTTTGGGGTACACACACGCATAACCCGTGTGAATCGGATTTGATGGGGTCAGTGAGTTTCAGGTCCAACTGGCTGCATGGCGTCACTGTGACTCAGCAATTCTGGAGACCTGGCCGAGATTGCAGCAGGAGGGGGTTCTGAATATTCCTGCACACGGGGAGGGGTTGGGGAAGGATGTTGCTGTTTGTATCAAGGAGAATATGGCTGTGCCGGAGAGAGGGGACGTCCAGGACAAAAATAATCCATTGGATGCAGAGAAACATGAGATTCCATGGGTATGGCAGTGAGGAGATCTGCTAAGTTGTGATAAGAAGAGAACAACTTAAGGATCATTGGGGTTGGGGGCTAGTTTCTTCAGTGCATTTAGGAGGACGTTCTACTTCAGTACATTTCTGGACTAACAAAAGAAAGTCTATTTCTGAACTTGATTCTGGTGAATGAGCCAGGTTTGGTGAACCAATTATCCAGGGGGAACATGTAGGAAACATGTTGGTGTAGATAATTTCAAGATAATTGTCAATCATCGAAGGGTTGTTTTCAAAGAGTTGAAAATGGATGAATTGGAATTGAAGGCGCCAAGAAAATCTGTTAAGTGTTCTAGCCGTCTTCTCAAGAAAATCTGGTGCTGTCTGTAAGGAGCTTGGACGTTCTCCTCGTGTTTGCATACGTTTCCTCTGAGTGCTCCAGCTTCCTCCCACCCTTCAAAAACAAACATACTGGGTTTGTAGGTTAATTGGTACGTTCGGGTGGCACTGGCTCGTGGAAGTGTGCTGGTCTCTAAATTATTATTTTTTAATTAAATTGTTCAACAAAGCATGAAACTTCAAACTAGTTAGTTTGACCTAATTGATAGGGAAACAATCATTCCAAAAAAGATGCCACGATGGCTTTGGTACACAGGGATCCTGAGTGGAAAGGAACAATTTCTGTTAGTAGGGAGTCAACAATGGGCATCAGATTCTCAACGTTAAACTCCGGGTCTTTTTGGGGTGCGGTCAGGAAGTTCAACACCCAGACTGTGCAGGAACTTCTCTCTGCCAATTGCTTTTCCTGCTCGACCAAATGTCAGTTTCAAATCTCTACGCGATGTGGAGAACCGGATGAAGAGATGCATGGTTCAGGTGGATTCCTAAATGTTTGCTGCTGGGATTTTTAGTTACCTACTGCTTCAAAGCAGGGCCTTCTGAGTGGAAAATCACCCTAGTTTTAAGTTCCCCTCATGACCATGTGTCCAATGTTTCCACATGTCTACCACTACCATAGCCTGGCCACGCTACAGAAATGCAGATTGGGTGTCATGTTAAATATCCTCTATTGAAGCAGGTTGTTGTTACTAACTCAAGCTAGGAATTCTGTGACTTATGGGCAGAAATGAGCCTGTAAACTCCAGATATTTTCCTGTTGTTTTGCTTTGGATATTGAGTCATTCATCAATTGGTTTCCCAGTGCAATATATTTTACTTCTGTATTGGGCTCTTTGTTGATTAGCTTGGGGTTTTATTGTTTCTTTTTAAGTAAAGATATGTAAATTTTTAAAAATTGGATATGTTCTGGTATTAAAAACAAATCATTCAAGACTTGCATCAAGTTTCCTCGAAATAGAGAGATGCAGCACAGAAACAGACCCTTCACCCACTGAGATCACACTGACCATCACTCATCCACTTACACTAATCCCAGTTTTTAGACGTCTTCACATATTCCAATCATTTCCCCCCCCCCCCCCCCAAATTCTCCCACTCACCAACATATTCGGGGAAATTTAGAGGCCATTTAACCTCCAAGCCCACAGAGGGAACCTAGAGCACTGGGAGGAAATGCACGTGGTCCTGAGGAGAGCATGCAAACTCCACACAGACAGCATCCAAAGTCAGGAGTGAAGCCAGGTCTCCGGTAGCAAGTGCAGTCTCAGTAAGTTGAAATCAGCAATAATAACGACACATGCAAGCCTTGTTAAAATTAAAAGTTGCAGCTGGTCACCCGGTTGTCTCTGCCATGCCACTGACCACAAACTCCCTTCATCTATCCCCCTCCCCCCCCCCCAGGTCCTTCGCAATCTTCAAAGCCTCTTCTTTACAGTCACGCTATTCTCCCCACTCTGTTACTGCGGCAATGGCCTTTAACCTTGGCGGTGTCTCCATGACAAACATGTCCGAGGGTGAAAATCTGGCCCTGCCCAAAGAGTGGGATTCAGTGCAACTTTGTCAACCGTTTGGTTATGGACCTTCTGCAAAGAAGCGCGGCCAGGGAGATCACAACATCGACAGGGTGTTGGGTGCTAAACTGAGAAAAAGGAATACGGGAGCACAAAATCAACAGAGATCCAAATAAAATGGAAGACCTCATTCAAGAATAACATGAGTTTAATGTGAATTCAGGGATGAATATTGGCCAGGATTTGCCCGCTATGACTACCATAATTGAAGACCTCTCCCAACCCCCGTCACTTGTGCACCAGCTACACTAACTGAGATACTTTGAGCTAGATGTCATGGTTTTTATCACCCTATGGAACTGGATAGTTCGATCTTCAAGTGAGATGATGCCCAAAAGCCCACCTCAAGGCAGGGGACAGAGTCCCCACCCGCCCCAACTCAACCTCAGGAGACCGGGTCAACGGGCAACCGAGATGCCTCTGGAGACCCATCTCCTCAATCCAATAGACACGGTAAGGCTTAAGGAGCAGAAGAGGGAATACATAGGAATATAAGGAGGAAAGAATGGAAATGATAGTGATAAATTCTCTTAGGAAAAGCAAGGGAAGGAAATGGGATGGAATATATAATATGTAATACCTCCAACCTGAGATGGCAACCAACCAACACCTGTTTGCTTTCAATGGTATCCGTTTGTAAATGCAGTCGCAATCAATGGCCCCTAAAATTGTACAGTTATTAAGTCTGTCAGTGGTCAACAAATATTCATACATGGACACATTTCTCTCTCTTCTCAAAAAAAACTTGCAAAAAAGACCAACACAAAAAAAGAAGACTTCAGCTAGAGGACATGACCAGGTGTTGGATCAGGAATCGAGTGGTTTATCCAATCCCACTAAACTGATCAACTTGAAAAATAACTCGACCAGGTTTTTCTAAACATTGGGAAGACCTTCACAAAGAGGGTTGCTCGACACCAGAGATCTATTTGTTGCATATTAATAACATCGTTATTGCACACCCCTTCGTTTTAACCAGCTTCCTCCAATACATCAACCCTTTGGCTTGAGGTAGGAGCAGGAATGTAATTTGAAGTTGTACCCCGAACCAGCTTATGACTTTGTCAACAGGTCAGTTAATACTTTCACTGTTCCCCTGTAATCTACAGAAAGGGAAGGTGCATTTTCTGCTGTCATTTTGTTTTATAAAAGATGATTAACAACTCAAGCAATTACTTATTTTTAACAAATAAATGTAGATTTAAGTTTTATCTTTACAGGTGTGATTAGCACATTGAGTTAAGGATTAGATCCTCTGGGAGAAAATAAATTAGGTACCTTCTGTATATTGGGGATCTTTTACATTGGACAGTTTGGGGTTCGGAACCTTATCTGTTTTTAGTGACACAGCGTTCTGAGAACCCCGATTCTCTATATATTGGAGCTTGAAACCATGTGCTTTGGGGAGTTGAATGCTTGTGTAATGGTGACATAAGCCCCAGCATATCAGGGTCTAGATCATGTATGGGGGGGTGGGGGCAAAGAACTCTTGCAGAGAAGCTAAACTCCGACACCTGAGAATACCCCTGTATGTTGGGACCTCATCCTTAATTCTGGACATAATCCCCTGAAAATTGGGCCAAAGTTGCTATAAGTTACAGATGCGAATCCCCAAGTTTAGTGCAGAATCTTTGTATATTGGAGACCTAATCCCCTGTATAAAATGGGAAAGAACTCCTATGTTTATGAATTGAGTTCTGGCTGCATTTCATGCCTGAACCTGGTATACAATGGACCTGCCCCCTCCCCCCTGCCCACATATGCGGGTGTTGAACTGTATAGTAGGGTCAGTACACTGTGCACGTCAGACGTGAGCCCCCGTTTATGAGGAAACTGAGGCCGTGTTTTTAATGTACATAAATCCGTGCATACTGGAGACTGAATCCCTTCACATTATGGACCAGGACCCATGTTTGTTAGGGCTAAACTCCTGAACATTATGGTCGGGCACCCCTGTGTATTGGGGTTTAACCCCTGTACAATATGGAGTGGGACCCCTGAATATTGGACCTGAACATTATGAACTGGATCCCCAGTATGTTGTGGTTGAACCTCTGTACATTACAGACTGAGACCCTGTATGTTGGGGCTGAACCCCTGTACATCATGGACTTGGACCTCAGTACATTATGGACTGAGACACTTGCATGTTGAGGCTGAACACCTGTACATTATGGACTGAGACCCTATATGTAGGGGCTGAACCCCTGTACTTTATGGACTTGGTCCCCAGTATGTTGGGGCTGAACCCCTGTACATTATAGACCGAGACCCCTGTACTTTATGGACTGGGACCCCAGTATGTTGGGGCTGAACCCCTGTACATTATGGACTTGCTCCCCAGTATGTTGGGGCTGAACCCCTGTACATTTATAGACCAGGATCCCTGAATGTTGTGGCTGCACCCCTGTACATTATGGACTTGGTCCCCAGTACGTTGGTGCTGAACCCCTGTACATTATAGACCGGGACCCCTGTAATTTATGGACTGGGACGCCAGTATGTTGGGGCTGAACCCCTGTACATTATAGACCGGGACCCCTGTAATTTATGGACTGAGACACTTGCATGTTGGGGCTGAACCCCTGTACATTATAGACCGGGACCCCTGTACTTTATGGACTGGGACGCCAGTATGTTGGGGCTGAACCCCTGTACATTATGGACTTGGTCCCCAGTATGTTGGGGCTGAACCCCTGTACATTATGGACCGGGACCCCTGAATTTTGGGGCTGAACCCCTGTACATTATAGACCGGGACCCCTGTAATTTATGGACTGAGACACTTGCATGTTGGGGCTGAACCCCTGTACATTATAGACCGGGACCCCTGTACTTTATGGACTGGGACGCCAGTATGTTGGGGCTGAACCCCTGTACATTATAGACCGGGACCCCTGTAATTTATGGACTGAGACACTTGCATGTTGGGGCTGAACCCCTGTACATTATAGACGGGGACCCCTGTACTTTATGGACTGGGACGCCAGTATGTTGGGGCTGAACCCCTGTACATTATGGACTTGGTCCCCAGTATGTTGGGGCTGAACCCCTGTACATTATGGACCGGGACCCCTGAATGTTGGGGCTGAACCCCTGTACATTATAGACCGGGACACCTGTACTTTATGGACTGGGACGCCAGTATGTTGGGGCTGAACCCCTGTACATTATGGACTTGGTCCCCAGTATGTTGGGCTGAACCCCTGTACATTATAGACCGGGACCCCTGAATGTTGGGGCTGAACCCCTGTACATTATAGACCGGGACCCCTGTACTTTATGGACTGGGACGCCAGTATGTTGGGGCTGAACCCCTGTACATTATGGACTTGGTCCTCAGTATGTTGGGGCTGAACCCCTGTACATTATAGACCGGGACCCCTGAATGTTGGGGCTGAACCCCTGTACATTATAGACCGGGACCCCTGTATGTTGGGGCTGAAACCCTGTACATTATAGACCGGGACCCCTGAATGTTGGGGCTGAACCCCTGTACATTATAGACCGGGACCCCTGAATGTTGGGGCTGAACCCCTGTACATTATGAATCGGGACCCCTGTATGTTGGGGCTGAAACCCTGTACATTATAGACCGGGACCCCTGAATGTTGGGGCTGAACCCCTGTACATTATAGACCGGGACCCCTGAATGTTGGGGCTGAACCCCTGTACATTATAG
This sequence comes from Narcine bancroftii, assembly GCF_036971445.1. NCBI lineage: Eukaryota > Metazoa > Chordata > Chondrichthyes > Torpediniformes > Narcinidae > Narcine > Narcine bancroftii. Next base: position 7,103,317 of record NC_091482.1, read on the forward strand.
ACCGGGACCCCTGAATGTTGGGGCTGAACCCCTGTACATTATAGACCGGGACCCCTGTATGTTGGGGCTGAAACCCATGTACACTGGGGACGGAGTGATCATTGCAACAATTAACACACAATACTGAAATGTAGCCAACAGTTCGAATGGAGAGATGTAGCACTGGAACTCCAGCCGCGAAGCATCTTGTACTCTGAATCTTCATCGCATTACACTTGGGAGAGGCTGTCAATCCCCTGTCTACACTGATCATTTCTTCCAATTGGCATTCCCCTGATTGGCTGGTGTCATAATGGGTGAAGCCCTCCTGCCTTTGACCTGGGCTCGAACTGCCACCTCCCAACCAGATGGTGGGCTTGACGGACGATTACTGGCTTGCTGCCATCACTGGCTACTAACGGAGAAGACCTGCTCTTGATCTGTCCCTGCTGTTCACCCACTGCTGGAGGTTCAGACATGTCAGCGTCTGCGACAGAAGACCCATTCCTCAGAGATGCAAGCTTAATGCAGCAGTTAGCGCGATGCTATTACAGCTCCAGCGGCCCTGGGTTCAAACCCAGCGCTGTCTGTAAGGAGTCTGAACATTCTCCCCGTGTCCTCGTGGGTTCCTCTCACATTCCAAAGATGTACAGGGTTGGTCACTTGGGTTTATTTGGGTGGAACTTGGATTTAGTTGAGCAGCTGAAAGGCTTGTGGAGCATGCTATGTGGACCTGAGCTCATGGCCAGATAGGCCATGATCTCATTGAGCGGCTGAGCAGGCTTGACAGGCCAGACTCCTGCTCCTTCTTCTTGGGTCAATGTTTCTTACGCTTACCCCTTGTGGCTCTGTGCATCTAGCCTGATGTTCTTCAGGAGCCTGTCTGACATCTCAATGCCCAGTTCTAGTGGGGACACCAAGGGGAGGATGGACATCAATGAGAGGTTGAGATTCCCTCCCTTCCCCAACAAGTGATCGGGAAATGACAGCGCCATCACTGGGACCAGTTCAGGAGAGAACCTCCAAACCCTCTGGGGAGAAAATGGCAGGGGTAGTTCGGTAGACAGCTAAAGCCATATAACTCACCAAGAGCACCTGAGAGGAGTGGGCTTGGTAAGACCCAATGTCGATTCATTTCGGGGTCTCTTTGTACGGAGAAAGGAAGGTCGGGGATTGGGGAGCTCTGGAGGAGGTATGACGTCAGAGCATTTTGACAGCTTGGATGCTGGAGTAGGATCAAATCCCTCACCTTCTCCTCTCCAGGAAATAACTGGGTAAGGGTTTAAGGGGAGGAACAACATGACATTTATATGGCACCCCAATACCCTGATCTGCTGCGCCTTTCGCAAAGGAATCCCTCCCCAGGACTGACAGCCTCTCCTCATAACTATTTGTTCATGCCAACACATCTAATATCAGAGCACAGCATCTTCACACAAACACATACAATTAAGAGGCAAGTTTCAACTTCAAAGCTACAGCATTTCATGAGATTGGTCTATATTGGCTGGATCAAAATTGAGTCGAACAAGTCCATATTCTCTCATTCAGGGGTTAAAAAAAGGCAAAAAGGAGGATGTTCAATTCTGAGGGGGGTTGACAGGTTGGAGTATGAGAAGCTGCCCCCTTTGGCTGGAGAGTCGAGAAAAAGGGGTACAGACTTTGGATAAGGGGTTGGCTGAGATAATCTAAAGGCCTTCATACAGAGTGTGGTGAACTGCAATTCTCTTCCGTGAAGGATCAGTTGTTGAGGAGTTTTGGGAGGCTGAGGGAATGAGGTGGTGTGAGGGAACTGGGATTAAGGTGGAAACAGGAGGGCAGAGTTGGCTCACACTTCCTGATCTACGTGTTCTTGCTTCAAAGACAAAATGCAGCGATGAGACCATCCTGGAATGGTCTTTGCCAAGTGTTGAAGATCACTTTGATCAGGGGCCAGGGGCGTATCTACGGAAAATAGCACCTTTGGAAGGGGTGGCCAACTGTTTATATTCCTTGCGTCAAGGAGAGCTGGCCTTGGTGGCTGCCATGTTGTATTTGGCTTCGGCCTTTTAATCAGTTGAGGGTGAACGAGAGGACGAAGCGGAGAAGAAAGAGGTGTGTGTTCTTTGTATGTCGGGGGGTAGGGAGAGGTGGTGGTGGTGGGGGAAATCAGACTCGGTCTGGACAAATCGGGCCTACGTCTAGGCTAACCATGCCTCCTTCAGTGTGCCACTTCATTGAGGGAGGCGCGGAAACCAGCGGGGGCAGAAACTCCTCAGTTCCCCCCCCCCCCCCCCCTGTTCTGATGGTGCCCAGGGCACTTGCCATACCCTAGATACGCCCCCGCCAAGGGCAGGGAGAGAAGCAGAGCTGGAACTTGGATGGAAAAGGGGAGACAATGACTGGCGAGGCTGGAATGAGGGGACAGAGCCTCAAGACTCGGGGAGAAGATGAGGAGGAACTGCTTTTCCCAAAGAATCGTCCATCTGTGGAATTCTCTGCCCATGGAAACAGTGTGGAGGGTGCCTCATAGAAATACATTTCAACACAGGTGGATAGACTTTTGAAGGAGAGAGGAATTCTGGGGGGCAGACGGGTGAGTGGAGCTGAATCCATGTCTAGGTCAGCTGTGATCTTACTGAATCCGGAGCAGGTACTGCAAGCTGGTGTGCCTATGCCTGGTCGGATTTCCTCTGTTCTTATGCAAGTTGGGCGTGGCAATGAGAGACGTTTGCTCTCAAAGTGCATATGTAGCCAAAGTCTGTGGGGCAGTGGGCCGCAATGTGTGATAAATAACTGCAATTAGGTGGCCTGCTGAGGTCAGCTTTACTGGGACAGAAGGGAGAGACTCCTGATGCAAAGAGCAAAATTATGCAGCAAGGAGAATGAACCAACTCACCCGCGGTGGGATGGAGGGAGCGGCGGGTTAGATGGAGTTGGGGGGGGGGGTCAGTGAGGAACCCTGGGGCTATGAGGGGCAAGGTTTAAATGCATCTGTGAATAAGGAACGGGGGGCTGGAAACCTGCTGGTTCCTCAGCCCACCCTGCGGAGCCAGACTCTGTCTCCAGGGGAGGTGATGGGGGCAGGGTGGGGGCCTGCGGCAGGGTGGGACGGGACAGGGAGGGCAAGTCCAGCAGGAACATCAAGGTAGGATCGAGAATTGAACATCACAGCCTCCACAGACCAACGCAAACACTGTCCACTAGGATCATTGGGAAGGCAATCCTTCAGCCAGACATGCTGCACACAGTATGAGGTCATTCATTAAAACAAGCCTTAAGGAAAAAGCAACAAAAACATTTCTGTCACTTTGCCAAACCAAGCTCTCCGAATTGCACTGACAAAATAGTATTGTGTCTTGCTTTGTTCTGTTTTGGTATTATTGTTGAGATCTGCAGTGACAACTGTGTTTAATTACAAAAATCGCATTGGACCTTTGGTCTTTGTTCCTCATTGTGAAGGAAGTGTTCTTATTGCATGGAAGATAAGTCAAGGCAGCTTCCCCACCCTCTGCCTGTTCTAGTTGCCCTGGTTTTGTTCAGCATTCCTGCCTTTGTAACATTGAACAATGTCCTGGTGCATGCAACTTGTGACAATCTTGCTCAATACTCCACATCTTGCATTGGGTGCAATCTTCAACCTTCCCCCTCTAATACACCCACTCACCTTAACATTCCTCCACTCCTGGGGCATGTGAACTTTAACATTCCCCTTCTGGTGTTGTATATCGAGTTACATATTCGTTCCCTCACATTAGGTGTTTAACCTTTAATGCTCGCCCTCTTTTGTTGTGCGTAACCTATAATATTCCTATCTGTATATCTGTAACAGTCCCCTCCCACTTTGTAATCACATTTAATATTTCCCATGTCATGTTGTGTAACCTTTAATATTCCCCCTCTTGTTATTTAATATTCTCCCTCACTTTGTGATAACATTTAATATCATGTCACATTTAATATTCCCCTCATTTCATGTCAAGTGCAACATTTAATATTCCCCCTTTCAAAGTGTTTAACATTTAATATCCCCCTCAGTTGTGTGTAACATTTAATATTTCCCCTCTCAGTTGTGTGTAATATCCCCCTCTCAGTTGTGTGTAACATTTAATATCCCCCTCAGTTGTGTGTAACATTTAATATTTCCCCTCTCAGTTGTGTGTAATATCTCCCTCTCAGTTGTGTGTAATATTTAATATCCCCCTCTCAGTTGTGTGTAATATTTAATATCCCCCTCTCAGTTGTGTGTAACATTTAATATCCCCCTCTCCAGTTGTGTGTAATATTTAATATCCCCCTCTCAGTTGTGTGTAACATTTAATATTTCCCCTCTCAGTTGTGTGTAATATCCCCCTCTCAGTTGTGTGTAATATTTAATATCCCCCTCTCAGTTGTGTGTAATATTTAATATCCCCCTCTCAGTTGTGTGTAACATTTAATATTTCCCCTCTCAGTTGTGTGTAATATCCCCCTCTCAGTTGTGTGTAACATTTAATATTTCCCCTCTCAGTTGTGTGTAACATTTAATATTCCCCCATCACGCTGTGCATAGTGTTTAACATTCCCTGACCTGTAAGTGCTGTCTGAGACACCCTCCGTCTTGTGTGTAACGTTCTAATTCAAGGCAGAGATTCAGGCTTCAGTTTTCAGACAGAAATAGTTTTGTTTCCCTTTCTTTAAGCAATGCTAACCATGCATTTAATTAAAAATAAACTGCAAGGTAAACAACAAACATTCAGTATTAATTGTTAGAGTTACTGAACCTTCTGGAGTGTGACATTGTGATTCATCCACATGGGATGTGTGCCCTAACTGTACCTCGTGGACTTTCTGTTATATACCTGTACTGGACGCCTGTGCCTTGGATATGAAAATTATTACCGTTACATGGCTTAACAGCTAAAGGACAAAATGTACGTCATGGAACTTATAAAATCCACACACACTGAAAATATATCTCTCATACGTTTTCTCAAAATATTCCCCACAACACTCCCTCCCCCTCCCCAATTCAAATCAACAATTACATCATTAAAACCAATAAAAATGAAAATGCAACAACATCAACTGCTCGGGTGACACAGATAACACACTCCAGATGAAAGTCCGCATGACCTCTGACCCTGCCTCGTGGCCGGGACGGGGAACCTGGTGCTCGTCCCCAAAACACATCACCAGGGCAGGTTGCGGGGTTCTGCCGAGCGGCTTTTGGAGGGGGTGGGAATAATTCGCAAAGGGACTGGCCCCTGTGAGCCCAATAAATTAGAGTGGTTCTTTATTGAAGCCACGGGAAAGGTCAGTGAGATTGTCATTCACCAATCTTGCAGGCATTTTCCTGTCACTAAATGGCTTCAACCAGATCGTCACTTTGTCTTTCCTTGGATTACAATAAAACGTCAGTTTTGCTTTTGGCCTGATTTTTTATAATGGACGCCAGGACTCACAGACACTGGTACCATGCAAGTTAAGGACACCAGTAAACATGCATCAGGAGGTACAAACAGCCATCCAGCCAATGAAAGGAAGGCGTTGGGGTTGGGTCAGAGGTCATGGTTGCAATGGTCTCTTAGTTTAGTCTAGGCAAGTAGTTTTAGATTCAGAACCAAATGCTCATATTAGGCAGGAGCAGAGGGGAGGGTGGTGAGAAGGGAGGGGGAGGGGGTGGGGGGGGGGGGGAGAGAGAGAGCGCAAGAGAGAGAGAGAGAAAGAGAGACAGATAGAGGGAGAGTGGGGAGAGAGAGTGTGTGTGTGAGAGAGAAAGAGAGGGACAGAGGGAGAGTAGGGAGAGAGTGTGTTTGTGTTTGAGAGAGAGAGGGAAAGAGAGAGAGGGCAAGGGAGAGGAAGAGAGAGGGCAAATAAGAGAGAAAGAGAGAGAGAGGGAGGGAGGGGGATGAAAGGTGGAGGTGAATCGAAAGCTCACTTACCCCAATGCTGGGTCCAAAACCAGAAGCAGGCTGGGGACTGGTGGCGCTTATGTAGTTACCAACACCAGAATCTTGACTGGCGGTTCCATAGATTTCAGCCACTGGGCCGGGGCTGCTGGCTCCGGGGAATCCACCGTGCCGGGCTGGGTTGGTGCCTACTGGGGAAGCAGGGGCGCCATAACTCGGTTGAGCATTGTAGCTATTCAGGACTGGTGTGCAAAGAATAAAGCGGGAAGTGAGGCTTGGGCCCAGCATGCACAACACATCAAAAAGCCATGTACTACGAAAGCCTAGGGCCCAATTGTCTACCACTAGTCCAAGGCCATGCGGAGAGAGACAACAGCGGTACTTATGACAGGCAGCCCATTAACTACAGCTAAGAAGCTCAGAAGACCCCTCCCTCCCCGCATTCTCCATCCCTCCTCAGACACGGTGGCCATCAGGCACCGTGTTCACCCTTCGTCACCTCAGATTTGACGCTCATGCAGAGGTTAACAATCTGTTGACCAGGCTTTGATGAGAGAGCATTCACATCTCATGCAATCTACAGAAGAGCTAGTGTTTCACTACACAGTGGGTGGGGGAGGGGTTAATAAAGACCAGCAACAGTGAACGGGATCAAGAGGATGCAGAAAGAGTTCTGGGGCAGGTGGGCTAGTATGTTTGAAGGCTGGGGCAATGTTCCCCCACCATCTCGTTCTCTCTGCACCTCTTCTGGACTCTAGGGGAGGGAGTTGGCAGACAATTTCCAGTGGGTGGAGAGAGGCAGAAGAAAATCTGTGGGGAGCGAAGATCACAAGGAAACGGCTGTGGGAAGAGATGTGTCATCGCTGTGGGTGGGGGAAGGGACAGAGGAAGGGGGCAAAAATGATCCCGATAATGAACTGGGAGGTAAAGAGGGGCATTGATACAATGGATGAGCTACCCCACGCCAGTTAACCCACCCAATTCTGCCTGTCACTAATGGACCTGGTGTAGAGGGACTGAGTCGAGTGTCTTCTCACTCACTTCGGTTGCACTTCACCGAAGCCAGTTGAGAGGCTGGAAAGACTTTGGAAATTCTCCCTGGTTGTTGGAAATGGGGGTTCGGGGTCTGCCTGCCTACTGGGCAACCCAAGCTTTGAGGCGTTTTCCTTCAAACTCCATCAGCAGCAGTCACATGATCCCCCGCACCCCTCCTTGTTCAATAAGATGGCACCCTGACGTTGCCGCTCTCCCACGCTTGAGGCAAGGGAGGAGGCCGCGCAGTTGGCGGACACAATGGCCCCCTCAGGTGCCCTCGAGCACTTTAAATATCCATCTTGGAATAGGATCATCCCCAATTTTTCGAGGTTGGTAACCTCAAGGAGGGCTGTTACATCATAATATTAGCATGCAAACCATGATTAAGCTAACATAACCCTTTTTACATTGGTGTTGGGGGAGCAACAGGGCAAGATGGAGCACAAATCAGTCACCTCCTGGGATGAGAGATTCAGTAGACAAATCGGGGACAAGCCGAACTTTGATCTGTCCTGTTTGGCCACGTCACTATTCTCCCGTGCATCTCTGTTGGTCAATATGAAGATCAAGCTGATCCCTACCCCGGCCCTCCCTCCCTCGCTCGCTTCCTGGGATCACCTGTGTGCTTCACCGTCCCAACACAAGTGCACCCCAAGTCAGTCAGTGTCCACAGGTCCACCGGTGCCTCTTGACAATGATGTCATCGCTGCCGGGAAGAGCGGTTCGTCCAGAGGGTCTCTCGCTCTTTATCCCTCCATCCTTGGAATTCCAGTGTGACGGGAAGAGGCGAGTGACAGCTGAGCCCAGCTTCTCGTGGTGGTTCGGACGTCTTGTCTAAATTCCCCCAAAGCCGCCCCCCCCCCAACACCTGAGTAGCACCAATCCCAGACCTAGTCCGTCCTCTCCACTCTGCATGGGGTGGGATGGGGGGCCACGGGGTGTTTACTAAAGTCAAACCGACGTGAAATGGTCACCTGGTGGGACTTGCGGAGGGAGTTCGGAGCTGTCTCAGATGGGATGTTGAGAGGTAGTGAGAGGGTGGGGGGAGATAATGAAGAAGATGACACCGTTTCACCCAACCCCACCCCACAGGAACTCCTAAATGGGTAGGTTAATCTCTAAGAGGCAGTTCCAATTTACTTACATTGCTTACCTGTCATTTTTATCAGTGGTTGGGGCCACGTTAGCAGCTGGCTGTTTAATCCAGGTGCAGACCCTATTTAATTAAATTAGAAAGCTGTTGGTTCTGAGTAGAGCTCGCTGCTTCAGACAGGTGACTTGAGTCAAGGTGACCATGAGGACAGGGTTGACTGTACCACTATCTCCCCACCTCCCCCTTACCCCACCACACGTTGTGCATCACACACCATTTCATCCCAGGAAGCCTCTGCTGGACTTGAACACTCCAGGGTGGGGTTAGCTGGTGGACAATGATGTCAGGCCACTCAGCGTTACATCACTGCTCACCGTGACATCACCCTGTGTGACATCACTACTTAGTCTGAAATTGTTCCTAGTGATATCATTGTTCTGCATGACATCACTACTTTGCTTCACATCATTGGTCTGTGTGACGTCACCATTTCTTTCACATGACATTAATTCTTCGCCACTTAGCGTCAGATCTCATTGTGTGACACAACCACTCCACATAACATCACTGCCCAGCATGACATCATTGCTCTGTATGACGTCACCAGTCCACGTGACATAATTGCTCTGCGTGATGTCACCACTCGGCGTGACATCACCATTCAGCATGACATAATCTCTCTGGGTGATGTCATCACTCAGCGTGACATCATTGCTCCGTGGAAACTCGGGAGACTATGGACACTGGAAACTGAAGCTAGACATCGTCTACTGGAGGGCTCAGTGGGTCGAACAGCACCAGTGGGAGAGGAAGACCGGTGTGGGGCTCATCTTTCACCCCTCCTGTACTGTCCTCTTTACACTTGCTTCTGTTCTGACTCCCGTCCATCCCAATGAAGGGTGCCGACCGGAAACATCGACCTCCTCCCACTAATCCTGCTTGACCTGCTGATTTCCTCCAGCAGACAGTGTTGGGTTTCCCTACTCCCTAACTGTTTCCGAGAAACCACAAGGCATCTGAGTTTGGACGGTTGTCATTTCTCAGGAACCTGAAAGCGATTTAGGGAATTGGGTTGTCCCTTTTTAACCAGCCAACAAGATGACAAGTACTTCAGAGAATGTCTGGAAAAGTCATTATTTCTGAGTTCGACGGACTTTGGACAAGATTATCTCAACTGTTCACATCCTGCTCCTGCTCTATCAAAAAGCCTCACCGCTCTGAACCATGTCAGGCTACTGCCAACCAACTTGGGTGGCGTCAGAGGGCATATTTCCCCACCCTCTTGCTGACTCCTGGATGAAGGTTTGATGGGCCTTCCAACACTTGCTGAACCATCCCCTCAGAAGTGGCCACAGGACTAAACAGGATAGAGTTAGGAACTTCAAACACCTGGGTGTCAACATCTCCGAGGATCTGTCCTGGGGCCATAATGTCGATGCAATCATGAAGAAGGCTTGCCAGCAGCTATACTTTGTGAGGAGTTTGAGGAGATTTGGTACGTCACCAAAGACTCTTGCAAATTTCCACTGGTGTAATGTGGAGAACATCACTGTCTGGTTCGGAAGTGCCAATGCACAAAACCGGAAAAGGCGATAGAGGATTGTAAACTCGGCCAGCACCGTCGTGGCCATTCGTTCACTCCATTAAAGAGATCTTTAAGAGGCGGTGTCTCAAGAAAACAGCCTCTATTGTCAAGGACCCTCACCACCTAGGCCATTCCCTTTTATCACTGCTACCATCAGGAAGGAGGTACAGGAGGCTGAAGACATACATTCAACTTACTAAACCAACTTCTTCCCCTCTGCCGCCAGGTTTTTGAATGGAAGATGAACTTACAGGCACTACCTTGCTTTTCTGCACAAATTATTTATTTTTTTACATCTTTTAATAAGGAATGAGCAGAGAGCGAATTCTTAAATAAGTCTCTGAATGAGTGTTGTTGAGGAGTCTGATGGTGATGGGGTAGCAACTATTCCTGAACCTGGTGGTGTGAATCTTGTGGCACCGATACCTCTTTCCTGATGGCAGTGGCAAGGACAGAGGAGGGAGGTTAAGGATCAATGGCATTGCTGGGAGTTGGCTCAGGTACAGGCCACTGGAGGTAAGGATGGTGGGTTTCTTTCCCTGAATGACGTCAGTGAACTACATTCAACAACCTGGCAGTTTTGTGTTCACTTTTATTAGGAAATGTAAACAGGAGAAGCAAGAGTAGGTTAGTGGAATTCAGATTTGAGATTTATTGTCAGAATGCATACATTTCATCACGTACAACCCTGAGATTCCTTTTTCCTGCGGGCCAGGCAGAATGACCACTTATAGGTAGTGCAAAAAAAAACTGTACATGATCTACACATTTAAACAAATAAATGAAAACGACTGTGTGCAATACAGAGAGAGAAAAAAAATCAATTAAGTGCAAAAGTACGAGTTCTTAAATGAGTCCCTGATTTGAGTTTGTTGTTGAGGAGTTTGATGATGGAGGGGGAGCGGCTGTTCCTGAACCTGGTGGGGCGAGTCTTGTGGAACTGAAGGCTTCCTCATTGTTTCGGAGGTTTGGATCTGGGCTTAGACTGCCGATGGTTTGAACTGAAGTCTTGTGCAGCCATGGGAGCGCTTTTCAGTATTTGCACAGTTAGTTTATTTACATTTCTTTAATGGGACTTCATTTGGCTTCTCTTTCTCTGATTGTAAGAGACGTCCGGCTATGTCATGGTTACATGACAATAAATAGTATCTGATCTGTGTTACTAGTTCCCATTTCTGCAAGAATAAAGAGCAAATCTCTGTTTAAGATGAGTGGAGGAAGGTTTAGGGGAGACGTCAGAGAAGTTTTTTGCTCAGAGAGTTGTAGGTGCCTGGAATGCATGGCTGGGGAGGTGCTGGAGGCTGGAACAGGGACATTTAAAGACTCTTTGATAGGTGCAAGGATGTAAGAAAAATAAAGGGTTATGTGTGTGAGGTAGGAAAGGGTTATTAGATTGTTGTGGGCTGATTTCATTCTGTGCTGAATGTTCTGTGGAAAGATTGATCTAATATCCTTCAATATATCAGGCCAGATCCTGCTCAAGCTATACACTGGGTTTGCACCCCCTTGTTCTCTCTAATTGGGCTGGAGTCTGCTTGCAGATCCTGATGTCCTTTGATAGCTTCCTGAAGTATTTGACTGCTTCAAAATGTCTCTGATAATCAGAACCATTTAAAAATTGCTAAATAGATTTAAATAATTTAAGAGAATTTAAATAATTTAACAGAATAGCAATATTTATTTATAACCACATTTAACTAAATGTAAACTAAAAATTAATTAAAACGAGGGGAAAGAAAACAAATTATTTGCCACTCTCACTCCTGTGACCAGGTCATCGAGTCACCCCTTTTAGAGGAGGGGGGATGCAGTAATTACAAGGACCCAAACTGCGGGTAAAGCAAAGGGGACTGCTACAAGTGCTGAGTCCACATCGGACTGGGAGATCAGAGCACTGGCAACTAATTTTGGGCGGCACGGTCAGGGTGCGCTGTTGCAGCGCCAGTGACCTGAGTTCGAATGCTGCACTGTCAGTAAGGAGTATGTTCATTCTCCCCGTGTCTGCGTGGGGTTTCCTCCCACCCTTCAAAACGTATGGTGGTTGTCGGTCAATTGTGCGGCACGGGCTCGTGGGCCAGAAGGGCTGCCTGTCTACATTTAAATATAAAATAATTCCAGCATTATGAATTTCCCCACAAGGAACTCCGCACCAGCTATGTTTGCCTGAACAGACGGTAAAAGGCAATTTCAGTCAAGTAGCAAGGCTCAAGGTAGCCCAGGACAGCCTATTCTGCACCACTTAAGTTTGTTAAAGTTAACTTCGTCGTCACAGGTGCAGTGATAAAGTTTATTGTGCGGGTAGTTCAGATAGAAATCCCTAATACAGTACGGCACGAGAAAGACCCAGTATAGAAGTGCAGTTACAGTTGGTAAAGAGCAAAGGCAACATCAGGAAAGAAGTAGAGGTGTCGCAAAACCTGCAACTCCAGGTTCAGGAACAGTTGCTACCCCTCAACCATCAGGCTCCTCGTCAAACTCTTATTTAAGGACTCTTAATTTATATGTTACTTTCAGTGAAGATTTACTTTTCTGAATTTGTTTACATTCTTTTGTATCCAATTCTTTCTTTCTAGCTCTTTCTTTCTTCCTGAGTACAGTTTACGGATACCAGTAATCAGAATTTTTGCCTGACCCGCAGGAAAAAGAATCTCAGGGTTGTATGTGATACAATGTGAGTACTCTTGACAACAAATTGGACAAGGCGAGGTTCCTGATAACAGGGGGAAAGAAATTGTCCCTGAATCTGCCGTTGTGTAATTTTCTTCCTGATGTGAGGGGGTGAAAGGGTAGGGATGAGCCGTTTGATAAATTGGCTGCTCTTCCAAGGCAGTGAGAAGTATAGATGGAAGCGTGTGATGGACTGAACCATGTTTACAACCCTCTGCGGTTTCTTGGGTTCCTCAGCAGGGCAGTTCCCATCCCACGTGGCGATGCACCCTGACAGGATACTTGGTGGGACAATTGACAGGAGGGGTGTGGCTGCAATCTTCACTTGTACGTGGGAGCGCAGCATTCGCTGTCTGGCTGCAGGAGGCACCTCGGCCTACAGAAGCAGGCAGGTCATTTCCAACAACCTGTGTGCCGAATATATGAAGCAACTAAACTTCCCCAGCTCTCAAGGGCAGAGATTTTCAAAGAGTCGCCGCCATTCAAATGTAGAGATTTCTTCTAAACTCCGAATGGCTCACTAAGACCGTGCCAAATTAAATGAACAATACTACACCCCCACCTCACTCGTTCTCTGCACCCAACTAGACTAAACGTCTCTCTGTATTCACTGTTGAGCCCCATAAAATGAGATGGCTCCTCGTTCTTCTCAACGTCAGTGTAGGCCCAGCCGTACCCCCCACTTCCATTACTTTATTACAGTAATATTCAAGCAGCTACTTCTGTCTCACAAACACGTTTAAGCGCTGTGAGGTCTTGCTACCAGCAATTGCTGCCCTGTTAAACTCCAAGCAGGAGGCAGAGGTTTCCACATGGATTCATTAGACATACAAAGGCGCCTGATTAAATCACAAAAGCCAGGCCCAGCGGTTATAATAGATGCATATAATTAAATTCAACCCTTAAATGCTCCATGGATATTTATAAGGAGTCAGAAATCTTCAAAAAGATAGAAATTTCCATTGCTAACTTGCTCTTAATGCACATTTGCCTGTTGGACGTCCCTCATATGCATTTTCTGAGAGTTGGCTTCATTGTTGACCAGTAAAATTGAGTATTTTATTTATATGGTCATTACGCTTTCTCTTCTGCTGTGATTTTATTTTAATTTACTCCTTTCCAGGAAGTGGACATCACAAGAAATACTATTGCCCCTCCGTGCTTGCCCCGGAACTGATGGGGTGGATAATAGTCGGCCACATTGGAGGGCCTTGGGCCACATCTAGGAGATGCATTTTATTCCTTTCTGGGAGATTCATGGTCACTGTTTTTTTATTATTAATGACATGCTTATTTTATTTATTTCCCAGATGCCATAGAGGGATTTGAACAAGTACCTGGATCAATGATTTGAACTCTGATTGCTACCCCGTTAACTTAACAACTGTGCTACCGTGTCCCCCAGAGGTGGAGGGTTGGAAGGATGCAGCTTTGCGAAGATGTTGGGTTGGAGGGTGATTCCCGAACCCCTCTCTCTCTCTCTGGAACAATTCCGCCTCAGGACCCCTCCAACATTGGCTTGATCCACAAGGTATTAGGAACTTCGTCCTTACAAGAAGATTCCATCAGGATTCCAACAGTTCTTCCAAGTGAAGCAACATTTCATTTGTGAATCTGCAGGGTCGTCTACTGCATCTGGTGCCCCTATTGTGGTCTCCTCTACATTGCAGAGACTGGGCGCAGACTGGGAGATCACTTTGTTGAGCACTTCGGCTCTGTCCACCACAATAGTGTGGATCTTCCAGTGGCCACCCATTTCAATTTCCTGCCCCATTCCCTTGCTGACATGTCTGTCCATGGTCTTATGCGCTGCCAGTCTGAGACCAGCTGCAAATTGAGGAACAACACCTCATCTTCTGTCCGGGCACCCTCCAACCAAATGGCATTAACATCAATTTCTCTGGTTTCCGTTAACTACCCCCTTCCCACTTCTTCATCCCCCTGCCCCCTTTCCCCCAGCTCTGTCTCTCTCTCCCCTTTTCTCTCTGTCTCCTTTCAGAGCTGAAATCAATTCTTACTATTCCCCTTATCATATCCAATTAACATCTTCTGGCTGTTAGTCTGGACTCCTCCCCTGGCCATTCTTCAGTCTCTATTCAGAGGCCTGTCTGCTTTTTACTCACACCTTGAAGAAGGGCTCAGGTCCGAAATGTCAGTTATCTATCTCTACCTCCTATAGACGCCGCAACACCAGCATGTCTGTGTGTTTACTACAATCACAGCATTATGTTTCACTCAAAAATTGATCTTCCCTGAAATTCCTGAAGGATTCCACATGTCTCCCGAGGAAATCCCAGGAGAAATCCAGTTTGGGGCAGTGTTGACTTAAGGCCTGTGCTTGAAGATGCCTGTGAGCATTGATCCATGAATTGTGAGTTCAAATCCCATTCTGGTATCCTGGGATATTCCGATTATAGGTCCTCCCCAGGTTACAAATTCCCAACTAATGTATGAGCAAGTGCTTAAGACGATTGGTAGGATGGATGTGCATGGATTTACCAGGGTGGTAGATCTTCTGCCCTTTCCTGAGTCTACCCTTTTATGTGGCTACAGTCCCATTTAATGTGATTAACTCTCCATTGTCTCTCTGGCAGCTCTGCTCCAATAAAGGATGGACAATAAGCCCAGGTCTTGCCAGAGATGCCCTACAGTATGGAGGGTCATGTGACCCTCCAGGCAGGAACCTAGTCAGAAGCCACCACATCTGCTAATCAAGGTCAAGACCAATCACAAGCACACACCTTGTGATTGGCTCCTTTGAAAGTGTACACACCTCACTACAGGCTTCCTCAATCACCTGCCCTGTTCTGGGCGTACCTGAGCCGGCCCAACGAGCTGCGGTAGAAAGCCCAACACGTGGAGGAGCTGAGTCTCTTTTCCCCTGGGAACAAACCTGACCTCCACTCCAGGTTGCAAGCCATGGGCGACACTGGAGAGTCATTTGCAAGGTGTGTGCCGGTAAAGGGTTAGGGGCTTATCATGTGTCACGTAAATACTTTTCCTAACTTAAGTTGGTTATCGAAGGATGGCGGATGCATCTTTTCCATATGTGTGTGTGTATGACTATCTTGAGTGTGTGTGTGTGTGTGTGTGTGTGTGTGTGTGTGTGTGTAGGTGTATGTATGCTTGTGCTCACATGCATGCGCCTGTAATATGATCTCTGTGGCTACTCCCGTCCCCACAGATAAAGGTCTTTGCTGTGATCAAATTGTGCTCAGACTCATTGCTTCTTGGACCCTCCAAACTTGTATCCCTCAGCACATCCCCAAACTTGGTGAACGAATAAAATGAAGGGCCTTCACACTGTGTCGACATAGTCAACAGTTTCTGCTGGATTTCCAGGAAACCTTTCTCTGGTTAATCATGTCACCTGGGGTTGTCATAAAAGGCAGGATTGCTTGAGTTCCACTGTATGTGGTGAGTAGAGCAATGCTTGCAATTGATCTGGTGAGCGAGGCTCGAATACCCAATGCATCTGAGGCATCGATTTGTACAACTGTGACACCAATATCATTAGGGTACCCATTGCAACTCGGACACCTTATGTGACCAGGACACCTAATGCAATCTGACTCAGACATTGATTACAATATGACTGGGACATCCAATGCTGGGAGAACATTAAATAGAACAAGGAGGTTCAATATGACTAGAAGACTCACTTGGATGGCATGGATAGCGTAGCAGTTAGCACAATGCTGTTACGGTGCCAGTGACCCAGGTTCAAACCCAATGCTGTCTATAAGGAGTTTGTATGTTCTCCTCATCTTTGTATGTATTTCCTCTGGATGCTCTAGTTTTCTCCTACCTTTCATGGGTGTGTGTGTGTGTGTGTGTGTGTGTGTGTGTGTGTGTGTGTGTGTGTGTGTGTGTGTGTGTGTGTGTGTGTGTGTGTGTGTGTGTGTGTGTGTGTGTGTGGGTGGTGCTGTGTTAAGATAATTCTGATTCAGACTTCCTGTGATTGAGTCATGCTTGAGTTCTAATTCCATGATCAAATTTTTGCCCCAGTTCCCTGAAACCATTTGGTTATCAGAGTTCCATAGCTGATGGATGGAAATCCCTAATCATTGCTGGATGATTACAAGAAGATCAGGGTTCCCTGATTTCTCAGAAAGGCCTCAGTCTAATCATTTGATTTGGATCCAGTCCAAGTTTCCCAAACCAGCAAAGATAGTTGCTCTCTCCCTACCCTACAATTTTCCAGTAAGATCCTGAAGACTTGAATCAAATCAGTAGGTTACCTCCTAAATTCTAAGGGGTTCGATCCTCACTTACAGGCAAATACAGTCAGCAAAGCTGCAGTGAGCCAGGTTCAACCCCAATCTCCAGCAGCGATGGTATGGAGATTTCGCGTGGGTTTCCTCCGAATGCCTCGCGTGAGCCAAGGACATGCAGGTTGGCAGCCTAATTGTCCGGTGCAAACCGCCTCAAGCATGTGGGGGCAATATGGCGAATGCTGATGGGCACGTCAGGAAAATAGGTGACAGGGAAATTATTAAGCAGATAGGGTGGCCCTGTGAGCCAGTATGGACATGATGGGATGAATGGCCTCTCAGTGGGTCAGTGCCAGATGTTTGTGTAAAGTTGCTATCTAATTTAACCCTTAGAGTCTTGAAATAATTCTCTTAAGTACTTAAACAAGTGGTCCACGTTACTTCTGTACTTTCTCCTGAGAGCATCATTTATCCCGAGTACAAAGTGGAGGGAAGAAGGTTTAAGGAAGACATCGGGGGTAGGTTTTTCATATAGAGAGTTGTGGGTGTCTGGAATGCCTTGCTAGTTGGTGGTGGAGGGGGAAACATTAGGGGCATTTAAGAGGCAGGCACATGGATGAAAGAAAAATAGAGGGTTATGAGGTAGGAAGGGTTTGGTACTTTTTTGGAAGGAATAAACAGGTCGGCACAACATTGAGGGCCGAATGGCCTTTACTGTGCTGTAACATTCTATTAAAGAACTTGCATCCTTATGACACTTTTCTAAATTCAAAGCAAGCGGTTAACTCATTAGTCTCAATCCCATGTTAGGTTCCCAAAGAGACACAGCATTCAATTTGCACCTAGCTGATCCCAGTCGGCTCAGGGAATGGGGAAGTAGGAGCTAAGGTCTCCCTGTAGATTCTACCTACGTCCATCCACCTGGGGCTGTGGGCGGACAAAGTAATTTAACACCTCATCCTAAAAAAAACCCCAGCATCTTCAGGCAAAGGTTGTGGGTGCAGGTGTGCAGAGTGAAGTTTGGATCCTGAAACCTACGCGACTTAGCAGCAGAGGAGCAGAAGAGGCGTTTTCAAAATGACAAAACACTTCTTCTCAAACAAGCATCTCTGTCCCAGGACCGAGTAGCCAACCCGCTGTCAGGCAATGGCAAGGCACAGCAGAGGGCAGAATCAGAAGGCTGCAGAAACCCAGACAACAGCCGTGGATACAAAATCCTGGTTAGCTCTTGAGGCGAATCACCTTTCCCCAGATGGGATTCTAGTTCTGGAAGGAGAAGCAGATTTTTTGCTTCAATTGCTCTAATTTTCGGCACCGCAGAGAGAAATACAAGGTCCCCTCACATTGACCAGACCGACAATGATTGTTAGGCAGGGGTGGGGTGGGGGGGACGGTTTAACCTCTTTCTCCCCCTTACTATATAAAAAATATATATTTATATATAGATATATATGTCTATTAAATGTTCCTCCCTGGACTGTGCAGGGCTGGGCAAAGGGTAATGTTGTTGGGACATCATGGAAGCTTCGAAGGGACAACAGATTTGTTGCTTCCTCTGGGTTTGTGCCCATAACTTTGCTTCATATCAGCTTAAGGGGGGTGGATAGATGGGTTGGCTGTCTGGAGTTTGGGGTGGGTGGGGGCGGAGAGGTGCAAGAGGACCACGCAGAGCACCTGAGCAGAAAGGACTGCAGTAAGAGCCCTGGTATCCAGAATTCAAGCAACCAGCAGCCTCAAGCAACTGGACAAAATAAAAAGGAAATTTTAAAAACGGAATAAAATAATAGGTAAAAAATATGTGCACTTAAAATAGTAACTGTTCTCTGAAGTAATTTATGAACCTTTGGTGAAGATGGGAGCAAATATTCAGCCAGCGGAGGGAGGGCCATAGCAGCTGTTTGAATAAAGTTGCGTCAAACAGCAATGGTGTTGCCCGGCTATTGATGCCATTTGCCGTTGGGGTGACTCTCTTAAAGTGTCTCCTTTTCCCTGCTTAGTAAGAGGTTCCCCAGTCAGAGGCTTTATCTGTAACCTTGGGGTTTGGGGGGGGGGGGAGGTTAATTTGTCTTTCACACGGGGTCCGGGGAGGGAAAGTAACCTGTAGATGCAACGATGAATAAATGTTTTCAAAGAATGTGACTGAAAATAAAGTAAAATCCTTTGAGGTTTATATATTCATGCAGATGGTTTGTTCAGTGTCAGTACAGTATGGGTTTTTCGTCTTCTAAATTGTTTATTCTTAATGCAGATGTATTGTAAGAGTAAGTGTCAAGCAACCAGAAAACACACTTATCCGGCATCTAGCAATCCTTCTATGTGCCGGATATCATGGATTTTTCTGGAGATGACAGTGGGGACAGTATGTGCTGGGAGATGTTCTGCTCATCAGAAATTCCAGCCGCATTCCTGTCAACCCGGGCATGGCACTAGCAGTTCACCTTCCAATAGGGCAGGGATTGGGGGGGGGGGGGGGTGCAGGGAAAAGCTGAGTGCAAGATGAGATGACTTGCCCTGCATAGCAAATAGAGGTCTTAACCAGAAAGGGAGACCTGCAGATGCTGGGATTGAGAGCAACGCACAAATGTACTGGAGAAACTCAGCGGGTCACGCACCAGCCACAGGATACCTTTGCTCATATTTGTCTTTTGCTTGTACCTTTACGAGGGGCTCAGGCCTGAAACACTGGTTACTCTTTTCTTCCTGTGAATGCTCCGTGACCTGCTGAGTTTCTCCACCATGTCTGTGTACAGCAACCTCACTTATTGTTTAGAATATGCATTTACAAGGGCACAAGATCACTCCTAGAAGGGGGAGGCTGCTTTAATTCTCGCAAATGCACCAGCTTCACGAGTAATGGCAAAAGTTTTCTGTGATGAAGGCAAATCATTTGGTTTTATTTTCACATGGGGGGGGTGGGCCGCTCTGGAACCACTCCACCTTAACCTTTCTCCCCCAATGGAGCAACGAACTGGACTCAGGCCTCCTGGAGACGACTGTGGACTTCAGGAGGAAGTCAGGAGAACAGGACCCAGTCCTCATCAAGGGTCAAGAACTTCAAATTCCTGGGTGTCAACATCTCCGAGGATCTGTCCTGGGGCCTCCACATTGATGCAATCGTGAAGAAGGCTCGCCAGCAGCTATACTTTGTGAGGTGTCTGAGGAGATTCAGTATGTCACCGAAGATTCTCAAAAACTTCTACAGATGGACTGTGCAGATCATTCTGGCTGGTTGTATCATTGTCTGGTACGGAGGGGCCAACGCGCAGGACAAGAAAAAGCTCCAGAGGGTTGTAAACTTGGCCTGAAACATCACGGGCACCAGACCTCACTCCATCTACCAGAGGCAATGTCTTAACAAAGCAGTGTCTATCCTCAATGACCCCCCCACCACCCAGGCCAGGCCCTCTTCACTCTGCTACCATCAGAAAAAGGTACAGGAGCCTGAAGACAAGCATTCAGGGATACAAGGACATCTTCTTCCCCTCTGCCATCAGATTCCTGAGTGATCAATGAACCACAGACACTGCCTTAACTTGACTCTTCTTGCACTATTTTTATTTATTTTTGTAAATATGAACGTTTGCACTGTGATTCTGCCGCAAAACAGCAAATTTCGTGATTTGTTCATGACAATAAATTCTGATTCTGGTTCCCAGATGCATCTTAGACTGGGAGGAGAGACACCGGGCCCCATGCCTCCGCTTGAAACGACCTCGCCCACCCCACCCCCCCGCCACCCAAGGAAATGAACGCAGAGCACAAACCTGGGTTCTTAAACTGATCCGGGTTGGACAGATGGTGCAGGGAGGGGCTGCTCGCTGACGGAGCATGCTCACTGCGTAGCATCTGAGTGGCCCGCAGTCCGACCGAGCTGTAGTCCGCAAACGAGTACGAAGCCCGCTGATCGCCGGGCGTGGAATAGAACCCATAATCGGGGAACCCTGCGAGACACAGGGGGGGGGCACCTTTAATCATTGTCCGCGTGGCACAGAAGAGTTTTAGTACAGGGCTGTACCGCAGCCCACATCACAGCAAGAATACAGCAAGGCGACAGTGCTGAGATTAAGCAGTGGAACAGACACATGGTCACAGAACGGACTGCAGAGCACGGAAACACAGGCTATTCACAGGCCACCCAAGAGGCTGTTTGTTATTCACACCCCATCTCCAGCCCAATCTCCCACTAACTCTGATTCAACTTGATCTTGACACTTTATTTTTGAACCGCTTAGTACCAGCGTGTAGGTTAATGGGGTGTAAATTGGGTGGCATGGACTTGTTGGGCCGAATTGGCTTGTTAACAGTGCTGAATGTCTAAATTTATAGTTTTGCTCGATCAATTCTGATGGTGAAGGTCCGGTGAGATATATACTAAGATTCACCCCCTCCCACCCCTTCTACTGGTATAGGTCAAATTTTAGACATGCAGTACAGTAACAGGCCCTTTTGACTCACGGGCCCGTGCCACCCAATTGACCTTCAAATCCACCCCCCCACACCCCCCTGAAGGATTTTGGAGGGTGGGAGGAAACTGGAGCACCAGGAGGAAACCCACGCTGACACAGGAGGACGTACATTCGGACAGCACCAGGTTTGAACCCCACTTACTAGCGCTGTAACAGTGTGGCGCTAACCATTGCGCCCCGACAAATTGTCCAGATGACCCCTGGATTCCCTGGTTAACTTGGGTCAGAATTCAGAGTACGGTTATACATCTGTGGCTGTGGTGGGGCCTAGTGGAAGAAGGAAACCAGCTACAGAGTGCAGGCTTTCATCTCCTCACCTTTCCGTTAGCGAGGAATCCCTCCCCCTGATCTGAATTATATATGGTTCTAATGTGCAATACTGCAACAGATTTTGAGTTTCTCTCTTTGTAAAATAGAGGCAATGTTTCCCACATTGATCATTCTCCCACCAATTAGGCAGCTAGAGAGAGAACCACAGGCTCATCAAGGCACATGTGGGAGTGGGCGTGTAAACACATCAGGCTGCAGGGTTACATGCTGAGGAATGCACTGAGGCTTGGCGCTGTGGGGAAGGGCCACA
The DNA here is from genome assembly GCF_036971445.1 of Narcine bancroftii. Lineage (NCBI taxonomy): Eukaryota > Metazoa > Chordata > Chondrichthyes > Torpediniformes > Narcinidae > Narcine > Narcine bancroftii. The sequence goes on from NC_091482.1 coordinate 7,124,806, forward strand.
GACTTGAGTCACTGGACATTAAGGGTCTGAGACTGAGGGGAAGCCCCTCAAATAACAGAGGGGGGTGGTGGGTGTGGTGCACGTCTGCCAAGCTGTCTCTCTCCCTCTGGCGAGCCTTGCTGTACTAACATTGGCTGTGCATTATCTCGACTGTTAAGGACACTCCCCTTGGATATAACTGTATATGCACCCATTGTCTTTCATTATTGTACCATGACCTTCTGCTAATAAAACCCATGATTATTGTTTGACCACATCATCTTTGGCTACTTCATCAACTGGCACTTCATTGGGGTGGAGAAATGACCTGGTGGCAATAGTGTAAAATGAGAACGTTCTCCCCCGTGACTGAGTGGATTGCCTCCTTGAGCCCCGATTCCCTCACAGTGAATGTGTTAGGATGGGATGGGTGAAAAAACTGGGTTCTTGATGGTGGGTGTGGGCAGCAGGATCTTTTCAGTACTGTGAGACCACGAATGGGAGTTCTGCACAGTGGCTTCTGGAGCAGGGTTCCAGATGTTTGGATATAGCCTGTGGGGCAGAATTCCAGATGTTTGCACGTGGCACATGGGAAAGAGCTCCAGGTCTCTGTATGCAGCACGTGGAACACAGTTTCGAGTGTTTGGACGTGGGACATGGACAGATGCCATCAAATCTATGGCCAAGAAACCACCAGCTCAGCAGAGTTAACCAATCCATGAAGCAAGATGCGATGATGAGCTTTGTTTTGTACGTTATCTAGGAAAGTCAACCGAAGTACAATAGGTAATGCAAAATAAAACATACGGTCAGAGTGTAGTGTTCAGTTAAAACTGTTCAAGGGGTGCATTTTTTCACTGGCAAGAGATCCATTCAAAATCCGTCCTTACATCTGGAGGTACTTATTTTCAAACTCAGATTTCTTGATTTATTTTAAAATTTAGACATACAGCACGGTAACAGGCCCTTCTGGGCCACAAGCCCGTGCTGTCCGAATGCACCAATTAACCTACAAACCCTGTTTTAGAGGGTGGGAGGAGACTGGAGCACCCAAGGAAGCCCATACGGACATGAGAGAGCATGCAAACTCCTGACAGACAGCAGTGGATTCAAACCCAGGCCGCTGGCGCTGTAATAGTATTGCGCTAACCATGCTGTCCAGACAGGAAGCAAGGAGAAGAGAGCGTGATCAGGTTGGCAGGTGTGTCTTTCAATATGTTGCCTGCTTTCCTGAGGTAGTGGGCAGTGTAGACAGAGTGGAGGCTGATCTGTGTGGTGGCCTGACCTATGTTCACGGCCCTCTGCAGGAAAAGTACTCAAAATGTACTGGGAAGATAGAACCATAGAATACTACAGGGCAGAAAACAGGCCTTTTAGCCCTTCTAGTCTGTGCCAAACCATTATCCTGCCCAGTACCAGTGTACCCCTCTCATCCATGTACCTGTCTAAATTTTTTTTAAATTAAAAGTGAGCCCACGTTCACCACTACAGTTGGCAGCTTGACTCAGCTTCACTACTCTCCGTGTGAAGAAGTTCCCCCTAATGCTCCCCTTAAACCTTTTCCATTACACCCTTAGTCCATGTCCTTTGGGTTGTATTTCACCCAATCTCAGTGGAAAAAGTCTACTTGCATTTACTCTGTCTATATCACTCATCATTTTGTAAACCTCTTTCAAATTTCCCTTCATTCTTCTATGCTCCAGGGAATAAAGTCCTAACCTGTCCCTGTAAATCAGTTCTTGAAGTCTGGGCAACATCTTAGCAAATCTTCTCTGCACTCTTTCTATCTTATTAATATCTTTCCTGTAATTCAGAGACCAAAACTGCACACAATACTCCAAATTTGGCCTCACCAATGACTTATACAACGTTACCATAACATCCCAACTCCTGGACTCAATTCTTTGATTTATGAAGGCCAATATTCCAAAAGCTCTCTTTAAAACCTTGTCCACCTGTGACACCACTTTCAGGGGAATTATGTATCGATGTTCCAGATCCCTCTGTTCTACTGCACTCCTCAGTGTCCGAACATTTACTGTGTATATCCCACCTTGCTTTGTCCTTCTAAAATGCAACACTTTATACTTGTCTGCATTAAATTCCATCTGCCATTTTTCAGCCCAATTTTCCTGCTGGTAAACTTTGACCTGATTATAGTATTGCATTAATAAAAACACAAAAAGCATGGTTCATTTTACTTCTGATTGAGCAGGATTAATCTAAACCCCCAACCACGGGGACCAGGTTGTTCGCAGTCTGTGGTTGGGTAAGGGGCGGTGGGAGGTGGGTGGTGGTGGGACTGGCCGGGGTGGGGGCAGAAATTCAAGAACACACACCTCTTTCTACTCCACTTCGTCCACCCTTCCTCGTCCTCCCGTTCGCTCTCAACTTATTATAAGCCCAAAGTCATATACAACATGGTAGCCACTAAGACCAACTCTTCAAAGAGGTTGGCCATAGACGCTATTTTCCAATAAATATGCCCCTGGTTTCTACCCCCCCCCCGGCGATTATCGACCCCCCAGGTATTTGGATAGTCCCATCAAGCCCCAGGGGTTGATATGGACCACTTTGGAGTCCCCTGGTGTATGGGAAGTGAAAGTGGTGTCTGATGGTTAGCATGGACTCAATGTGCTGGATGGGATGGGGTTCCATGCCGTGTCCCTTCATTCCATGGTGAAATAAGTGAAGGTGTCCTGAAAACTATCCCACCAGGAAAGTGGCTGATACAGGCCAGACATGAAGCCTCTGCACAAGTTCTCTCCCAGTCCCAAGGAGGCTGACAGTACTCGTGACGCGGCACAGTGGCAGCTTTTATGGATGCCACGTGGAGAAACCCATCGAGTGAACCTGGGTCAGCTCTGGAATATCGATACATAATTCCCCTGAAAGTGGCGTCACAGGTGGACAAGGTTGTAAAGAGAGCTTTTGGAATATTGGCCTTCATAAATCAAAGTATTGAGTCCAGGAGTTGGGATGTTATGGTAACGTTGTATAAGTCATTGGTGAGGCCAAATTTGGAATATTGTGTGCAGTTTTGGTCACTTAATTACAGCAAGAACAGTTTCGTTCCAACAACCATCAGACCCTTGGATTCCCCTTGTTACACTCATCAGGGACTGCTCCAACACCACAAAAGGCCTGTCCACACGACTGTAACCACCACTTTTTCTCTTAACCGATGATAACTGAATATTTTATTAACTACCCATCAACTATTTTTCCCACTAAGTCCCTGTTTATCTGTGGCAAGTAAGAATTTCAGTGCACAAGTGCAGTGTTCAATGTGCATGACAAGAAACTCACAATCACATTCTGTCAAGTCCTGCAGCCTAAACCTTTGGTGTGACCTACACTGAAGTCTTGGCTTCACTCACACCAGCAGAGCCTATACATTGTTGGTTTCTCTAACTAGACGGCATTAACATAGACCCCCTCCTTATACACCCCTCCCATATACTCTCTCTTTTCCTATTGTTTCCTTTCCTCTGTCTCCCCACCCTCTTCCCTCTCTATTGAGAGACCTACCTCCTCGCTCATCACCTCAGCTTTCTTCTCTTCTACCCACCCACCCGTACCCACCTAAGATCCAGCTCCAACAAGTGTCATCAAGTTTGCAGACGACACAACAGTCGTTGGCCTCATCAGCAATGGCGACGATGAGTTGCACTACAGAGAAGAGGTGGAAGATCTCATGGTATGGCGTGTGAGAGACTCAATGTGGATGAGACGAAGGAGATGATTGTGGATTTCAGGAGGATCAGGATCTATCACCCTCCACTAGACATCAATAACTCTCGTGGAGAGAGTGGAGTTCCTTAGCTAGTTCACTTAATTAGTCACCTATCATGGACACACATCTCAGATCACAGGAAGGTGCAACAGCGGCTGCACTTCCAGAGAAAACTGAAATGGGCAAGGCTACCGGCCACCATTATGTCAACCAGAAAGAGCTAAATCGAGAGCGTCCTGGGCGGCTGCATCTCAAGATGGGTACGGTTGCTGCACAGAAATGGATCGGAGATCAATCCATAGGACCATAAGAGTGGCAGAGTGGATCAGTGGAGTCTCCCTCCCGCCACCCCACTGACATGATCATTGTCTGAAGAGGGGGCTGCAAATTCATTGAGGGCCCCTTCCACCTCACACACAGCATCTTTCAGCTGCTCCCATTAGGAGGATCAGAGCCAGCTCCACCAGGCTGAGGAACAGCTTCTTCCCACGGGCTGTGAGAACGCTGAACGACCAAAGGAACTGTTCCCACTTACCCTCCGAGACTTCTAAATTCATGAAACAATGTTTATTTATTTGAATATATGAATACTTGTCATGCATAAGTGTTTGTTGGGATGTGTGTTAAGACTGGTTGTGTGTCTGCATGTTTTGCACTGAGGACCGGAAAACGCTATTCATTGGATTGTACTTGTACAATCAGATGACAATAAACTTGACTTGTTGGACTGTGCTCTTCCCTCTGCCCATTCATCCCTCCTCTCTTCACCCAATCTTTTTATTCAGGAGACTACCTGATTTCTGCGCATACCTTTACGAAGGGCTCAGGCCTGATGCGTTAGCTACCGTTTACCTGTTGAGTTTCTACAGCATTTTTGTCTGTCTCACTACCATCCTAAGCGCCTGCAGACCTTCCTGTTTAACTCTATACAACATCTACTGCTGTCCTAAAACCTACACCCAGTTAAGTTTCTAATCATTATAGAACATGAGACATGGTCCTCCTTCTACATTTTACACACTGAACTAATAACCCGCAAAGGAACAGCCACAGTCAAGAGTTATTTAAAGACTCCACGTATAGTCTAAACAATCCTGGTGCGTGTCAATGAATTACTGGCAGTAATCCCTCTGGCAGACAGGCACCATACTCTCTGATCCTCCTGAGAACAGGAGATTAAATAAATGCCGCAAACTCATTGTTCAATGAATTGGATGTGATTGTTTTGGGCACAGTTTGTGTTAGCTTTTTTCCCCCGATTTTGGACTTCATGGATCCAATTAACAGACAAGGCAGCCCCTTTCTGTCGTGGTGAGTTATTTTCTCACAGTGTGCTGGCCTTAACCCGACTGCGGGTCATGTTTGAATCAGCTTCACTGGACAAGGCCAATTCACCCAGCCCACTGGTTTGTAATTGACAGCTCGGTGAACGGGACGGTCTGCGTTTAAAGGGGGAATCGATTGCCCTGAATGAGACCTGACTCTCCCGGGGCGGCACGGTTGGTGTAGCGGTTAGTGCCACGCTGTGACGGCATCAGCGATCAGGACCGGGGGTTCGAATCTGGCACTGTTTGTAAAGAGTTTGAACGTTCTCCCTGTACCTGCATGGGTTTTCCCCGGGAATTCCGGTTTCCTCCAACTGTTCAAAACATACCGGGGGGGGGGTCTTAGGTCAATTGGGTGTAATTGAAGTGTGACAAAAGGACCTGTTGCCATGCTGTATGTCTAAATTTTAAAAAATAATTTAAAACTTCAATTAAAAAAACTGGACTTGCCAACAGGAAAGGTCAATCTCTCCTCTCGAAGGTCTACCTGGCAACCGGGGCTCGGACGTCATCAAGGTAGAGTGGTGTGGGGGTCCAAATTTCAACAGGGAAATGATCCCAATTGGATCCAACAACTGAGGGGCTGCTGAACACAGAGGTCAGGGTGTATCAATAAACACAGTGAATACACTGGGCTCGCTCACTCTGTTCTCTGAGCCTGCTGGTGCTCTCTTTGCTACCACTGCCACGGCTAACTGGATTTACATCAAATGTTTACAACAGTTTTGACAGCTCTTTCATTAATATTAATGACTAATCTGCAACAAAGGGTTGCATTATTTTTAGCCCTCTTTAATTGGGCAGTCATTGCTAATCTGTAAACCAAATGAGACAATCTGCGTCGCCATGGAAACTGGAGCACAGTCTCTCCTCGAGCAGTCACTTGCATTAAAATATCACCCATTGCAAGAAGGCTTGCGAGGCAAAGGGTTTCAGGGTGCTTTTTGACTGCACGGTGTGTCTAGGAGCCTGTTTCAATGTGTTTTGCACACCACCTTTCCCTGTGGGATAACGCCTCCTCCCTAATGTCCCCCATCTCCCGATATTTGGAAGAGTAGTCTCTGCACCAGGTAGCTGGTAGACCTACTTCCTGCTGGTAACACATGCCAGCGCTGCTCCTCTTGAGACTAATGGAGACTTTCGTACGTGGAAAGAGAGTGTGGGAGAAACTTGGCAATGCACAATCCTGCTGGCGAAACCCAGCAGGTGACACAGGGTCCATCGAAAGAAGGGAGAGCCGACGTTTTGAGCCCGAGCCCCTCATCAGGGTGTCCCAGTCAGAATTGGGTTTCAGGTAACAAGATGACAGAAAACACAAGGGTCTTTTTTTTGTACAGTGTGTTAATTTGATTAAGGGAATAAATCCTGATGGGATGTTGAGAACAGGTTGATTTAAACAGGTTACACGTTTAAAGATGAGAGATGGTCTCAGTCCTGTGGGAGAACACTGTCACAAAAGCCCGAGTATAGGAGAAGGCCACTCTGCCCCAAAGCCTGTACCTCCATTGATGAACACTGGCCTTCTCTGTGCTAGGTCCCAAGAACCCTTGATTCCCCCTTCTTACAAATACTCATCTAACCCCATGTTAAAAAAGCTGATGCTATCTCAGGAACAGAGAATTCCAGAGATTCAATGCATTCTGAGGGAAGGAATTTTTACCTCCAGTTTTAAATGATGAGCCCTTTGTTTTGAAATTATGTCCCGTGGCACCCCCACGAATGAAAACATCTCAACCCTGTCAAGCCCCCGTAGGAGGCTTATATGTTTGAATAAGTTCATCTCTCATTTTTAAAAAAAATTAAATTTAGACATACAGCACGTTAGTTAACAGGCGCTTCTGGCCTCATTTAGGCCATGCTGACCAAATACACCAATTAACACTCATTGGAGGGGGAGAGGAGACCGGAGCATCCGCAAGAAACCCACTCAGGTCACGGGGGAATGTACAAACACCTTATGGACAGTGCGGGATTTTAACCCAGGCTGCTGTAATGCACCTTGCCTCCCTAAACGCCAAGGGATATAAACCGAAACTGTCAAGCCACACTGAAGGGGACAAACCCTCTCTTCCCAGGAATCAGCTTGGTGGATCTGCTTCTAATGCTACCATATTCCTTTGTAGGTAAAGGACCAAGATTCCTGATGTCTGGTGTGTGGGATAGACTAAAAAAGTTGAGAATGCCTGCTCTCGATCACCTGGATCCCTCTGAACTTCACTCATTTCCAGTCTCTTTCCTTTCAGATAGGAATCAGCCTTTTATTTCTTTCACTGAAGTGCACGACCTCATGCTTCCTCCACGTTAGACTCCATTTGCCAGATTTTTATCTGTGTTCTGCTGCAGAGTCAAAACGTCCACATCACACTGATCTTGAGTGCTAGGGTTAATGTAGTGGTCGGCACCATGCCATTAAAGCACCGGCAACCCAGGGTTTGCATCTGGCACCGTCTGCGAGTGGCTTCTATGTTCTCCCCGTGTCTGCGTGGGCTTCCTTGGGGTACACCGGCTTACTCCCACCTCCAAAACGTAGGTTGACTTGGGTGTAATTGAGTGGCCTTCGCTTGGAAGCCTACTCTTGGTGACGACGTCTCCTGTTTGCAGCACTAAATTTCCTTTTTAAATGAGGCTCTGATTTAAATAGGTTCCTTGCAATCAGGTGAACCCTGCCGGTAGGCCTGTGCTCCTCCCCCTCCCCCCATTTTGTTCAGGCACCTGGCTGCCTTTTGCTCATACCTTGATGTAGGGCTCAGGCCTGAAACATTAGTATGGATCTTAAGCTTTGCTACGTAACGTTGCTTGACTTGTGCATTTTTGAGTAAATTACCATCACAGTGACTGCATACTTCCTTCTTTAACTTAATGCTGCATTGTAAAGTCAGGCTGATGAGGTAGGGGTCTTATACTGGTACCACTGCCTGCACAGTCACGATTTACAAACGCACACTGCTCACGATCCTTTCATTAATGTGGATATGGCTCTGTCGAGAGCTCACCCATTACCACAGCAATCTCTGATGTTTTCATAACCGGCCATTACGCCCACACAGTGCCTGATCGTTGAATCAAACGTTCTCCCCGCCACGCGCCTCAGTCTCACTGTTATCAAAGTCTAATGGCATGCTTGAGTGAGGAGGAAGAAAAACAACTCAGCAAGTCAGGCAGCCTCTGTGGAGGCAGAGACAGATGGCCAATGTTTTGGCCTGCATCGCTCTGCCTCTAAGGGGCGCTGCTCAAGCTACTGAGTTCCTCCTAAAGGAATCAGAATCAGAATTTATTGTCATGAACCTGTCATGAAATTTGTTGTTTTGCATCAGCGTCACAGAGCAAATATTGCTGTAGATTATATTTCAAATATTAGAAAATAGGAGAAATTTGATGGCGGGGGAAGAAATATGTGCCGCTGAGCGCTTGCCCTCAGGCTCCTGTACCTCCTTCTTGACACCTCCCTACCAGGCAACGTGGAATGGGACAGAATGCTCTCCATAGTGCACCTGTAGAAATTTTGGAATCTTTGGGGACATAGCAAATCTCCTCATGAAATATAGCTGCTGGCGAGCCTGCTTCATGATCGCATCGACACGGTAGGTTGCTTTGCTCCAGGTTCCAGTGTTGCTTGTGTTTTGTTGGCAGGTTTGAGGATGTTCTCAGGCTGTCCAGTAGGGAAAATATATGGTTGCACGTTCAAAATCACAGAACGGAGTACAGGAGTATAGAAGGATGACTGGGTTGGTGTCAGGATAACAGCAACTGCTCCACCCAAGACTTCATGAAACAGCAGAGGGTTGTGAATGTGGCTCAGACCATCACACCCCCCCCCCTTCCATCGATAATTCCTGCAGCCCTGAAAAAGCTTACTGAAAGACGAATCCCACCCCAGCTACACTCTCTTCACCAACCGCCCCCCCCCCCCACCCCCCCGGCCTGGAAAAAGATTCACAAGTGTGAGAGCACGCACCACCAGATCTAAGGACAGTTTCTTTCCCACTGCTATCGGGCTCCTGAATGAATCCCAAAATAGCAAAATTATGCTGCCTTTGTACCATACCAACTGATTTCTCTATTTGTACTTTTGTGCTGTGTCTTACTTGCTGTACTAGGTATGAGATGTTTACTGGTCTGCTTGCAAAACAATCTTCATCGCTGCATTTGTGATATATGTGACAAGACTCTTGAAAACTTCAACAGGTGTACCGTGGAGAGCATTCTGGCTGGTTGCATCACTGTCTGGTATGGAGGTGCCAACATTCAGGAAAAGAAAAAACCCCAGAGGGTTGTTAACTCGGCCTGCGACATCACAGACACCAGACCTCACTCCATCGAGGACATCTGCAAGAGATGGTGTCTTAAGAAAGCAGTCTCTGTCCTCAAGGACCCCCACCACCCAAGCCATGCCCTCTTCACTCTGCTACCATCGGGAAAAAGGTACAGGAGCCTGAAGGCGAGCACTCAGCGGCACAAGGACGGCTTCTTCCCCGCTGCCGTCAGATTCCTGAACACAGACTTTTTCTTGCACTATTTTATTTGTTTTGTAAGATAATTTATATAAATGTTTGCACTGTGATGTGCGTGATGAGGCTTGCCTCGTGTTTTAAGCAGTAGCGGGGAGGACGATGGCTGCAGGCCTTCTTCAGAGAGGGGGTTTGTGGTCTCAGTCTGCTACTGGTCTCCTACATGGACACAAGACCAGATGAGTGCAGAAGAATGAGGGAAGATTTGAGTGGGGTATACAAAATCTTGACAGGTATAGACAGAGTAAATGGAAGTAGGCTTTTTCTAGCGATGTTAGGTGAGATAGAGGACGTTGGTTAAGGATGAAAGGGGAAAAGTTTAAAGAGAACAGGAAGGGGAACTTCTTCTCACAGGGCGGTGGGAGTGTGGAACGAGCTGCCAGCTGAAGTGGTGAATGCAGGGCTCAATTTTGACATTTAAGAAAAATTTGGACAGTTACATGGAAGGGAAGGGTATGGAGAAAATATGGTCTGGGTGAAGATCAGGGGGATGAAGCACAGGCCAGATGGGCTGAAGGGCCTGTTTCCTGTGCTGTAGTGTTCGAAGGTTCCATGAGTGGATGCACAGGACTGCGTGGGCTTATGTTCCAGCAGGCACATTCCCACCTGTCACCCAGCTCAGAGAGAGCATGGACTACAAATCCCACAATGCCCCTTGGGACCCAAGCCGCTGTCCCCACAATGCCTTGTCACTCACTCTTTATATAATGGAGTAGGTGGTTATATTTAACATCACAGAATCATACAAAACAAACTAGGCCCATTAGGCGTACTGACCGTCAAGAACCCATTGACCCTAATCCTACACTAACACCATTTTATTCTCTCCACATTCCCATCAGCTCTTCCCAAGGTTTTACTGAATTTAATCCAAGATTCTATGCAATATACAGCAGCCAAAATTCACCAGCCCATCTCTCTTTGGTATGTGGGAGCGATCTGGAGATACACACTGTCCAGAAAGAGAGAGAGAGAAAGAGTTAAACAAGAAAGTCTGCAGATGCTGGGATCGAATGCAAGATGCAAATATACTGGAGAAACTCAGTAGGTTACGCAGTGTCCATAGAAAGTAAAGAGTGACCAACGTTTTGGGCCTGGGAAGTTATTAGCAAAGGTAGCCGCTGAGGAAAAAGGTAGGGGGTGAGGGGAGGAGAGGAGAGAGGAAGGGGCAGGGGGAGGAGCACAGGCCAACGGGTAAGAAATCATACAGGTGGGAGGGTAGATGAGAAAGAATGATCGGGGGAGAGGGCAGCTCTGAATGGAGAGGGTGGGGAGCTGGAGGAGAGAAAGGGATAGGGAAAGAGAAAGAGGCAGGGGAGAGGGTTAATGGAAACTGGAGGTGGATGTTAATGCCATCTGTTTGGAGGGAGCTAAGACAGAATACAAAGTGTCATTCCTTAAATTTGCCGGAGAAGGCCATTCAACCCTCCAAGCCTGCTCAATACTATCACTGCTGATCGAACAACCTCAATGCCCTGCCCCTGCTTTCTCCCCACACCCCCTTGGCCCATCGGGCCATGCTCGGAATGTATCGCTTTGACTGGCCGCAGCAGCCCCCTGAAGTACGGAGTTCTGCCATCCCCCGTTGTGCAGCAGGAATGGGGGGGCTGGGGTGGTCAGCCAGCATGTAGACTGTTGTGGGAGACAGTTAGTGGGGAAGGTGCAGGGGGGTGTGGGCTGTGAGCGGCAAAGCACTCCTTAACCAGGGTGCAGCTCCACAACACGGCAACAAAGAAATTGTGGTAATTGACTCATTTTATCTTCTAATAATGTATAATTGCAAATGCAAGCTACATTAATTTAAGAAATCTATTCTGAGTCACCTGTGTTTTCTGCTTTAGCAGAAGATGACATGCTCTCTCTCATTAAAGATTAACGATTGTTATTAAATAATTCACGGTCGGTATCAGCCCATTTCTTGAGCCCATTGGGATTTCTAATAATTTCTAGAGAAGATGATCCATTATCAAAGGTTCGGCACTTGATAAAGTATTGGGCTATTGACACACATTGCCGTGGTTCATTCAGAGCCAGTTCCTTATGCTCCCTGCCTCACTCATGATGGGCCTGGTTTATAATGAGCAGGTACCAAGTGGGTTGCTGTTGCAATATGGGTTCAGGGTTAGGACCCTCCTCAGGATAGACCAGACCTCACTGCTTCCTATTAGTGCAGATCTCCCTGCCCCCACTCCCCAAAAAGACACAGGTTTAAACGTGGTTAGCTGCTGTTACAGTGCCCGTGACCCGATTTCGAATCCAGCACTGTTCTCAAGGAGTTTGTACGTTCTCCTCGTGTCTGCGTGGGTTTCCTCCGGGAGCTCCAGTTTCCCCCCACCCTTCAAAATGTACGGTGGATGTAGGTCAATTGGGTGTAAATGGGGTCACGGGCTCGAGGGCCAGAAGTGCCAGTTACCATGCTGGACCTCTAAATTTATGTGTGGAGGGAGATATTTAACAGGAACCTTCGGGGTAACCTTTTTTACACAGTGGGTGTCTGGAACAAGCTACCAGAGGAGGGGGTTGAGGCAGGTACGATTGCAATGTTTAAGAAAAAGTTGGGGAGTTACACAGACAGGATGGGTTTAGAGGGATATGGGGAAAACGCAAGCAGGTGCACCAATGTGTGTGAGACATTTTGGTTGGTGCAGACTAGTTGGGCCCAAGGGCTTGTGTCCACGCTGTGTGACTTCCTCAGCAGGTCAGATCAAGGGTCTCAACGAACAATGTTGACTCTTCCCACAGATGCTGATCGGAATGCTGAATTTTTATTCCAATAAATTCTGAATGATGTGAGAAGCCCACAGGTGACGGAAGAAATAATCCCATTCAACCTTTCATCCTCGTATATAAAAATGTTTTCCAAAGCTTTATGTGTCTTGCCTGCACACACCTAGGGAAAAGCAAACAGGAGAAGGAACCCTTGATCCACAAGTTGCATGGCCTATTCAACATGCCACAAGGCGTTACATTGGACAATCCCCATTGCTGTGCATTCTCTTCCCTTCAGAATGTCACCGAATTGTCGCAAAAACTTCTAGAGATGGACTGTGGAGAGCATACTGGTTGGTTTCATCAACGTTCAGGACAAGAAAAAACCCCAGAGGGTTGCTCACTCGGCCTGCGACATCACAGGCTCCAGTCTTCACTCCAACAAGGACATCTACATGAGGCGGTGTCTCAAGAAAGCAGCCTCTATCCTCAAGGACCCCACCACCGAGGCCAAGCCCTCTTCACTCTACTACCATTGGGGAAAAGGTCCAGGAACCTGAACATGAGCACTCAGTAGCACAAGGACAGCTTCTTCCCCTCTGCTATTAGATTCCTGAATGAACCACAGATACTGCCTTACGTTGACTTTCTCTTGCATTTTTAAAATTTATTTTTGTGAGGTGGTTTATATAAACGTTGGCACTACGAGGCTACCGCAAAACAACAAATTTCGTGACTTGTTCAAGACAATAAATTCTGATTCTTCATGTCCCTTCTTGTTTCCCAATTATTCCTATATGCGCATCACCAGTGGATCAAATCTCTCCTCAAAGGCTCCCAATGACGTCCAATTATGTCCCTCGACAGAATCCCAGCCGTTCGCCACTATCTGAATTTCACCCCCCCCCCCCCCCCCCATTTCCAATCCAACAAAGGGTCTCAGCTCATTATCTGCTGGTATTCATGCTAAGAGAATTCAATTCCCTCAATCCACTGTCACTATTTGTTCAGAGAATGCAGTGTGATTAAGACATCTCATTAATTTCATCTAAAATGCAGAGGTTGTTCAGTCATTTTGTTTGGAGTTCAGTCCCTGAATGACTGATGACACATTAAGGAATAGTAATTACTGGTTGCATCACTGTTGGAATGGAGGTGCCAAAGCACAGGACAGGAGCAGGCTTCAGAGGGTTATGAACTCAGCCAGCGCCATCGTGGGCATCAGTCTTCCCTCCATTAAGAGAAGGTGCCTGAAGACAGCAGCCTCTATCCTCAAGGAAGTAGGAAGACACCCAGTCAACTTAACAAAATCATCTTCTTCCCCTCCACCGTCAGATTTCTGAATGGGCAATGAAACTATGGACACTTTGTCTCTTTTTACACTTGATATTTTTGTTAAATATTGTATTTAAGGAATCGCAATTTATAGTAACTTTGCATCTTGTTCTGCACAGTCCTGCTGCCACAAAACACATTTCATGACACACGTTCATGACAATAAACCTGATCCTGAAATCTAAAAAAAAAATCATTTCTTCAGTCAGACACAGGAGCAGAAAAGAGCTACTCAGCCCATCGAGTCTGTCCCACCATTTTCCCACTCAGCTCCCATAACCTTTGAAGCCCTGGCTAAACAAGAACCTATCAATGAATCTCTGCCTTAAATACACCCAACGACCTGGCCTCCACAACTGCCTGTGGCAACAATTTTCATGGATTTACCACCCTCTGGCTGAAGAAATTCCTCCGCATCCCTGTTCTAATCAGATCCCCTTCAATCCTTAAGTCACTCCACAGGCATACATGACTAGAGGGGCAATGCAGGCAGGGAAAGGATGGGGGAGATGTTTCGGGAAACTGGAGGAAAGGAGCAGAAGAAAAAGAAATTCAAATAAAGAGGTTGTAATTCAACAGAAAATTAGTGAAGTCAACATTTTTCTGGAGGTAATAATGACTCTCTTTTTGCTCGTCTGTACAGTGTGTGTGTGTGTGTGTGTGTGTGTGTGTGTGTGTGTGTGTTTCGTTCACGTGAAGAACTAACAGCCTGCATCTAACGTCGGATGTTGGACATGTTGCAGGATGAGGAGGCAGGGACCAATGCTGAGTGGAGCATTTGAGATGGAGGTATGAAAGAGAGATAGGAATCACCGTTTCAGGAACACTCCCTCACAGTGGCCCAACCAATCCAGGGAACAAAATAATGGCAAAAAGACATAGCTACTCACACACCTACCGACAGGAATGTAGCTCACTTGATTTTATTCCAGCTGGTAGATCTGAGGGGCTAGTAAAGGGTTTTGAAACGGCAGGTCCAGGAGAATGAGCAGGGGTGGGGTGGGGAGGGGTAAGATGGGGGTGTGCACACATGTGCGTGTGTGAATTGCTCTCCCCTCTCTCATCCCCACTTTATTTCCACCCTGGCTTCTTTTACCACCAAACCCTGTCCCCTGTGAGCAGGTCAAAGTTCAATTCCGGGGTGAACCTGGTGGAAAGCTTGAGCACTTGGAGCTGGCAGAGTGAGCCCGATGGGAGGAGGGGGTCCGACATTGGGGAACAGTCATGCCAGGCAGGAATTGGGCAGCAGACCCTCTGCAACCCTCTGAATTCAATTCCACCCTTAGCTTCCATTGATTGGACAGAGGCAGCATCAAGAATGATAAGGAATCACATCACAACCTGCTGGCATCTTGAGTCCACAGAGCAGGTTCGACACACTGCACTGGAGAGCAGGCTTAAAGCAGGCGCTGTGGCCTTTCCAACAGGAGAATTGGTGCAGCAGATCGAAGGACGTGAAAAACAAGCAGGACTATGAATGCACAGAACAGAACAGACTTGGGTCTGCATTCTCCAGGCTGTCACTGCCTGCCGGAGGAATCGGCCGGAGTATAGACGGAAACATCATGGAATGAGCTGAGGCTTTCTCTCTCTCCACCACCCTCCCTCCTCCAATGCGTCTGGGTGAAGGGTTCCCCCTCAGCTTCTGATTTATCTGCACATCTCGCTGATGCTTTCCCCCACCCCACCTGCACCAGCAGAACACTGCGGCTGGCACACGGGAGACAGATCTGGTCAGTGGTGTCCAAGGTGGCACGAGGGGTGGTCGGCAATGGCAGACAGCCACCTCAAGGTGCAGCCGTCTTTATAACAGGTGCAGACCAGGCAGAAACATAGTGATCAGCGCAACACCATTCCAACGCCAGCGACCGGGTTCGATTCGGTCACTATCTGTAAGGAGTTAGAACATTCTTCCCGTGTCTGCATGGGCACTCCTGTTTGCTCCCACCCTCCAAAAATGTACGATTAATTGGTATATTTGGGCAGCGCAGGATCATAGACCAGTTACTATCCAAATTGAAAAGAAAATCAGTGAGGAATCCTCAGTTTTCCAGTCTCTGGAAAAGTTGCAGGCAAAGATTCCCAAGGACCTCAGGGCGTTCCTGCACAGCAAACTCAGACTGAAGTGATCCTCAGGTGAGTTCCCTGAGCTCCAAGCATGATGCTTTGGAAAGAAGCGAGCAGGACCTTCAGGGGCGAGGGAGGGACGGCTTGGCGAGGATGAATTGAGGAGCGGACGGGGAGCTGAGCCCGAGAGGGTGAAGCGTGGTGGGTGTCACTCTTGAGGGGTTGTGCAGAGTGGGTGGTGGGGAGAGAACAGCTATTGCCTCTGTGTTTGCAGTGGCGGGCACGAGACAGAATTTAGAATGCTCAGTGGGAACCCTGCACCGGGACTGGAAGACCATTGAGATGGAGGCTGGCAGGGGACGTGTGTTCAGTTTGCGACAAAGGAGAGTATCCCATAATGGACACAGCCTTCTCTTGTGGCGAATGGCAGGGCAGGTGGTTGAAAT
Source organism: Narcine bancroftii (assembly GCF_036971445.1). NCBI lineage: Eukaryota > Metazoa > Chordata > Chondrichthyes > Torpediniformes > Narcinidae > Narcine > Narcine bancroftii. The sequence goes on from NC_091482.1 coordinate 7,140,911, forward strand.
GAACTGTGGGTCTGTTTCCCAGAAACCATGCCCTTCAGCACGGGAGAAGGCTGTGCCTACTGCAGGAAGCTCGTCCGGTCTGGAGTTTGCCAGCATGGAGTTCCTACTTATATTTTTTTCCCTGGGACTCCTCCCACTGTTCGAAACGCATCAGTGGTGTAGGTTGGGTGTAATTGGGTAGCCCGGACCTATGGGCCGGAACGCCCTGTTACCATGCTGTATGTCTAAATTGAATTTAAAATTTAATCTTGTGAAGTCGGGCTAGAATGGAATGGTGATTTTTGAAGTTTGGCAGACCATCTTCGTCCTAGCATCCTGCGCCACCTGTAATCCTGTTGATCAGAGCAGTCCACTGGTGCGCCTCTCAGCGCAGTCTGCTACCCTGCCTCTCCGCACAGTCTGCTAGCCTGCCAGTCAGAGCCACCTTTGTGGTTGTCAAACATCAATATATCGCACAGATAATAATACCCACATTAACATCGATCAATGTTTCAGACAGAGAATTGCAAATGATTCAATAGCTATATATTTTAAAAAATAGGGCACCAAAAGCGTTTATATTAAATAATGAAAGCAAGGTTAAAAAGCCAACTCCACACACTGGGCAGAACACTCATGAACCAGGTTTGAGGGGTGGGGGATGGAAGCAGGAAAACTGATTGGGAAAAAGGAGAGAGAGAGAGAGAGAGAGAGATCTGTGAGAAGGGAGAAAGGAAAAGTGAGAGGGAATTTGAGAGAGAGAAAGATGGAGGGAGAGGATTTGAGAGGGAGAGAGAAGGGGAGAGAATTTGAGAGAGAGAAAGAAAGAAAATGAGGCAAGGAAAAGCAAGAGGGAATGTGAGACAGAGAGTGATGGAGAGAGAGTGAGAGGAAAGGAAAAGAGTGAGAGACTGAATGAGAGGAGAGTGTGTGTGTGTAAGAGAGAGAGGTGGGGGCATGGAGGAAAGTGCAGAGAGGTGGGAAGATGTGAGATACAAATCGGGCGGCATGGTTATTATAGCAGTTAGCGCAAGGCTATTGCAGCGCCAGTGACCTGAGTTCAAATCTGGCGCTGTCTGTAAGGTGTTTGCACATTCTCCCCACATCTGCATGGGTTTCCTTCCATCCAAAACGTACAGGGTTTTTGTTAATTGGTGTATTTGGGCGGTACGGGCTTTTGAGCCGGAAGGGCCTATTACCGTGCGATATGTCAATGTTTAAGAAAGGGGGAAAGGGAAATGAAAGGTAGTGGTGTTAACAAGGACGACGAGAAGTTCGGAGTGGAGGGGGGGTTATCGGGGAAAGGAAGAAGATGGGGGACTGGAAGATTGAAGCAAGTGCAGCAAAAGAGATGGAGAAAGGAGAGCAGGAGGAGAGGGGAAGACAGAGAGTGGGACAGAGGAAGGGTGGAATGAAGCCAATGAAGAACTCCTGAAACAGGAAGGCAAAGAGTCATGGAGAGAGGAGAGAGAGGTGGGTGAGGTAGGGCTGAGAGAGGAGCTGGGAGATGGGGGTCTCTTCATTTCAGCCAGGAAGACGTGTGAAAGAGGCAGCAACAATCTCTGCCTCCTCAAAATCCTCTTGGAGGAAGCAGCGAAGAATTAAATGGGTCTTCACGCAGCAAATAGCCAATCACCGCTCAGCACCACAGACCGACAAGCAGGGAAGTAATTCTTTGCAAGCAGTAAAGGGGGTTAAAATGTGAGAGCCACCGCTTCTCGCTTGAAAGAGGCTGAGGGCGCAGGGGTTGCCAGGACTCTGGCTGCAGTCAGGGCCTTCCCACTGATGGAATATAGGCTGACACTTACTCCAGGCCTCTGCTGGTGAGTTGAGGTGACTCGCAGCACCCACAACACAGCCATCTCCCCCCCCACCCCCTGCAGCGAGAGCCGACAGAGACCCAACGAGAGAGTGATGACGGACAGCTGCAGCCACACAGAATACCAACCGAGCTTTACCTGCCCGTACACTCTGAGGGTATGCCATGAGGCCGCCTCTTCCGCGGGTGCCCCTACCTGAGCCTCTGGCTGCTGCCGCTGCCACTGGGCTGTAGGCTGCTGCGGGGAAGCCTGCGGACAGGGAAGGAGAAAGGCACAGGGTGCGTAAATCCGGCTGCGGACTGGGCCCATCCCCTCCCCTCCCCCGCACACACCGACCGTGCTCAGGCACAGTCAGGACCTCCCAGTGTCCAACCGCGCCGATACCACATTCCATTCCCACCACGACATCTATCCATAGCCACAAGTACTGCCAAAGAGTGGGCCCATCCAAACGTCAGGCAAAGCCAGGAACTCCCTATTGTCAACCATGCTGATACCATATCCCATTCTCACTGACATGTCTGCCCATGGCTACATGTACTACCACAGTGTGGGTCCAGCCGAAGGTCAGGCAATGTTCTCCTTGAGGTCAACCGCTCCAGTTCCACACCCCATTCCCACCTTGACATGTCTGTCGACGGCCTCATTCACCGTCAGACCAAGACCACCCATAAATTGGAGGAACAACGCCTCATATTTCGACAGGGCACCCTTCAACCAGATGGAATTAACATCGACTTCTCCAATTTCCATGAAATCCCTCCCCAGTCTCTCTCTCTCTCCCTCTCCCTCTCTCATTTCCCCCAGCTCCCACCCCCTTCCCTTCCTTCTAACAAGTTCAAGTTTATTACCATCTGACTGCACATATACAGACAGACAAAATAGTATATCTCCAGACTACAGTGGACACATTGCAGAGCACAGAATAATCAGATATCCACACAGATAGAATTTAAAATAAAACCATAAAATAAATAAATAGACTTTGGAATCATTTATTCAGTTCATCCATCTTACAATCTGTGGGAAGAAACTATACCCTAGCTTGGCAGTCCTGATTTTGATGCTTTTGTACCTCTTTCTTAATGCAAGTGGGTCGTAGATACTGTGGAGGAAAACAGCAGGTCGAACAGTGGACTTTATGTAGCAACGGTAAAGATAGAGAACCAATGTATTGGGCTTGATGAAATATACCTTGATGAAAGGATCAAGCCCGAAACATTGGTTCTGTATCTTTACCGTTGCTACATAAAGTCTACTGTTCGACCTGCTGAGTTTCTCCAGCGTCGTGTTTTAATTTAATCTGCGGCATTGGTTTTCAAACTGCCCCCCTAAACTCACATTCTTATGCCCCCCCTGTGCCATCGGTGCTCTGTGATTAGTAAGGAATTACTTAAGGTAGTAAGTGAGTGGAAGGAAAAAGTTTGAATCGTACCTGATGGACTCGTTATGTGCACGGTTTCATAACTCCAAAGGAAATGGGCCAATGACAATTTCCCTTAAGCAAAATATTTCAGTAACGATTGGGTCTAGAGCAGTGGTTCTCAATCTTCCCTTCCCACCCAGACCACCTTAAGTGATCCCTTACTAGTCACAGAGCAGCGATGGCAGAAGGAATACTTAAAGTGGAATGTGAGTTTAAGGTGAGTTTGAAAACCACTGATCTACAGTGTTCTCAGATCTTTGTGTTTTACCCCCCAAAAAAACTGTATGCTGGATGGAAAGGATCCTCAACAATTCTTTGAGCCCATTTAAATAACATATCCACTAAATGTCATTCACGGAAGACCCAGTGATATGCCGGGCTATTTTGATGATCCTCTGCATTGACTTCTGGTCCAATGCTTTTGAGCTACCGTCCCACGCAATGATGCAATGATTGCAGCGCTACCCTCGGCGCTCTCCTTGTCACCTCTCACCTTCCTTCTCTTCTACCCTCCCACCTGTATCCAGCTACGACCTCTCACCTGTCACCCTGTGCTCTTCCCCTGCCCTTCCGTCCTCTCCTCTTTATTTAGGAGCCTGCCTGTTTTTGCTCAAACCTGGATGAAGGGCTCAGGCCCGAAGCACTGGTTCCCCTTTTACTTCTGCTTGACCTGCATCATTTCTTGCGGACCCCGGCATCTGTGAACTTTCTTGTTTAAAGATCAGGCCCAGCCTGATTTCTCTTGGGAGTTCCTCTGGGATCCTTCAGAGCCCCCTCTCTTGGCCTGGAGTTATCAGGGAAACAGGACCCAGAGAAACAAGACCAGGGGGGAAAGGGAGGCCAAGGGACTGGGCACCTGTATTCATTGACGGGATGCTGATGGAGAGGGTTATAATCTTCGTGTTCCTGGGAGTCCACATGCCAGAGAGCCTCTCCTGGAGCAAGCACACCGAAGCCACCATGAAGAAGGGTTTGTAAGGGTTCTGAGGAGATTTGGCGTGTTGTTAAATACTCTTTTGAACCTCTACTGGGTCACTGTAGAAAGCACACTACCTGGCAGCATCACGGTCTGGAAATCGAGTGCAAAGGAACACAGAAAGCTGCATAGTCCTAGCCGAGTCCTGATCTTCGGTCCACTGAAAGCATCTACGTGAGGCACTGCCTCAGGAAAGCAGCCAACATCAAGGAGGACCCCCATCACCCTCTTCTGGACCATTTTCAATACCAAAATACCTTTCTTAGAAAGGGAACCTTGCTCAAATCTACTAGCAGGCACATTTGTCAAATGTATGAAGGTGCCATGGAGTTGTGCTGCAACATCAATGCAATTCACTAGGTGGCAATGGTATCCCCCACTCCCCCCCCAATCATTAATCGGGCCCAGAGCAGGGATGGTCACGTTTCAAGGTCAGGGTACTATCTGCCCAAGGATGGTCGTTGGCGATAGATGACAGAGTGGCACTCCCTCAGCACTGCACTGGATCGATCGCCTGGATGATGATCTCAGACTTCTGGAAGGGGCTTTGAGACCACCCACCTTCACAAGGCAAGGTGCGGTTTAACACTCACATTGCGGAGAGGGTTAAACCACACCTCAGAAGAACATCTTATGTGAGGCACAAGGCGGCAGGCAAAGGTCACAAAGGGCCCCTGATCTGCCTTTTCCCTATATCCCTTAATTCCCCTATTATGCAAAAGTCTATCCAATCTCATCTTCAATATATTTACTGAGGTCGCTTCCACTGCTTCAACGGGCAGCAGGTTCCATAGATTCACCACCCTCTGGGAAAAGCATGTATCCTGAGACTAGACCCTTCGTTCTAGTCTGCCCGTCCAATGGAAGCAACTTATCTATTTAAGACGCAGTTAGATTTTTGCTTCATTAAGGAATTGGGGGCTATGGGGAACAGGCAGGTAAGTGAGGCTGAGTTCATGGTCAGATCAGCAATTGTAAGTCCTGGTGCTTGTTAATGACCACTGGCAATGAGGCACTCTACCTGATTACCTGTGGCTCAGGGAACCATGCCACAGTGTCCGTCGAATCCTTTCAGAGCTCCCCATTCTCAAATTACTGCTAGATTTATTCGGACCCTTCCTTACATTAAAGAGAGGCTGCCCATGAATGAATCCAGAGGATTTATTTTTCCTTGCAGCACTGGAGTTAATGACATCAAAAGTGAATCAGAGCTCTGGGTCGAAAGGTTGTGGGTTTGAGTCTCAATGCAGCCCGACGCTACAGTGTGACACAGAGGCGATCAGCACTTCTAAATACGGGCTTTTGGATAGGATATGAAGCAAACATCCATCCTCTCAACTGGACCGAGATTATCTCACTTCGAACAGCAGAGAAATGTTCCATCTGTGTTCATGCTTAATTCCTCAATCTCAAAGAAGAGAGGGGACTTTAATAGAAGAATTATGAGGGGCATGGATAGGGTGGCCAGCCAGCACTTATTTCCCAGGGTGACAGATTTTCAGATGTACCTGTATTGTCAGAGTACATACATGACATCACACACAACCCTGACAATAGCAAACACCTCTGTTTAAGGTGAGTGGAGGAAAGTTCAAGGGAGATGGCAGAGGTAGAATTTTTACAAAGAGAGCAGGGGGAACCTGGAATGATTTGCTGGGGGTGGGGGTGGAGGGTGGCACAATAGGAACATCTAAAGGATTCTTAGACAGGCACATGGATGTAACGAAAGTAAAGGGTGATGGGTATGAAGGAGGGAAGTATGAGGTTGATCGTGGAGTAGGTGTATAAAGGCTGGGACAACACTGCTGGACTGAAGGGCTGGACTGTGCTATAGTTTTCTATGTTTATCACATGCTGTTTAATTTTTAATTTAATTTTAATGATACAGCACGATAACATGCCCCACGCCTCCCAAATGCATCCAATTCACCAACCAACCGTGTACGTTTTGGAATGTGGGGGAGAAACAGGAGGGCCCAGAGGAAACCCACACAAACACTGGGAGAACGAACGAAACTCCTGAGAGACAGTGCTGGATTAGAATGCAGGCTGCTGGAGTGTAGTAGCCTGGTGCTAACTGCTACACTAACCCTGCCGGCCTTACAATAATCCAGTAGTTCCCTGTTTCTAAGAGTTGCATTTCAACTTGCAAATGTATTTCATGACTTAAACGTAAATCCCCAGCTGTAGTGGTGAAATTCGAACTCAGATTTACACTCTAGAATTCTCAATGCTGGTGCAGTAACGAAACCCTATACTACCAGCCATGTCCGTGGGATCTTGCTGTGTGCAAATTGCCTCTCCCAATTTTTTTACATTATTACAGACAATTCTCTCGAAGGATTTGTTATGAAGTGCTTTCGGAGGCCTGTGGCCACAAAGGTTACTGTGGAAATACAAGCTTGTTCCCATCGATTCTTTCTGAAAACCTCCACCCGTTTGTCAAACTCAAACAGCTGTGTGATTTTTTTTTGTGCACAAAGGCTTATTAATAAATGTACTTCAAATAATCAGTGGAAGGGGAGAAAGGAATTTGTCGTAGGCACTTCAAAGGTTCCACAACCCTGGGAAAGCAAGATTCTGTCTGGGAATTCGCTGATCTGGTCTGAGGAGGATTTTGTTTTTAACTTGTTCCAGGTCAAATTAGTTCAATCAGCAAATGATCTCAACAATAGGCCAAAAGGGTCCCTTCACAACCCATTATCAACTTAAGTAAGTTCCAACCTGTTAGGGCAAGATACTCAGGAAACTACACAGAAGAGGATGCTTTTAAGCCTGTTATGGCAGGGATGGGTGGGGGAGAAGAGTCAAACAGCACAGAACAGGCCCTTCAGCCCAACTTGACCCTGCTGTCCCAAATGGCACACTGCCCTCATTTGGTCCATATCTTTCTCATCGCACAAAGGTGAATTGACAATGAACTTGAATTTCCAAGCCTGTCCTCTCTGCATATCTGTCCAGACATCTTTGAATGTTATGGCTGGCGCAACGCCTTCACAGCATCAGTGATTGGGACCAGATCGGGGTTTGAATCCTGCGCTGTATGTAAGGAGTTTGCACGTTTTCCCCGTCTCTGCGTGGGTTTTCTCTGAGGGCTCCGGTTTCCTTCCACTATTCAAAAACATACCGGGGGGTATAATTAATTGGGAGTAAAATGGGTGGCATGGACTTGTAACCATCTAACAACTACAGCACAGAAACAGGCCATCTTGGCCCTTCTAGTCCGCACTGAACCAAGTATTCACCTCTAGTCCCACCTACCTGAATCTTGCCCATAACCCTCCATTCCCCTCCCATCCATATTCCTTTCCAATTTTTCCTTTAAAGACAAAATGGACCCTGCTGCCACTGCTTCTTCCAGAAGCTCATTCCACACAGCCACCACATTCAGAGTGAAAAAGTTTTCCCTCATGTTACTTCTAAACTTTTTCCCCTTAACTCATGACCTCTTGTTTCAATCTCTCCTACCCTCAAGGGAAAAAGTCGATCCACATCAACTCTATATACCCCCCTCATAATTTTAAATACCTCCATCAAATCCCCCCTCAACCTTCTACGCTCCAAGGAATAAAGGTTTAATTTGCTAAATCTTTCTTTGTAATCTAGATTCTGAAACCCAGGTCATATTTTTGTAAATCTTCTACTTTGCTGATATCCTTCCTATAATTTGATGACCAGAACTGCACTCAGTATTCCAAATTTGGCCTTACCAATACCTTGAACTGTCTCAACATCACCTCCCAACTCCTGTATTCTATGCTTTAATTTATAAAGGCCAATATACTGAAAGCCTTCTTCACTACCCTATCCACATGAGATTCTACCTTCAGGGAAGGATGCACCGTTATTCTTAGATCTTTCTGCTCCACTGCATTCCTCAATGCCCTCCCGTTTATTACATATGTCCTTCCAAAAGGAAGAACTTCACACTTCCCAGCATTAAACTTCATCTGCCATCTTTCAGCCCACTCTTCTAAGCAGTCCAAATCCCACTGCAATCTTTGTAAACCTTCTTCATTTTCGATAATTCCACCTATTTTAGTATCATCCACATATTTACTAATCCAATTTACCATCGCATCATCCAGATCATTAATGTAAATGACAAACAGCAAAGGACCCAATACAGAACCCTGAGGCACACTGCTTGTTACCGGCCTCCAGCATGATAAACAGTTATCCACTACGACTCTCTTCCATCTCCCTTCCAGCCACTGTTGAATCCATTTGACTATCTCAAAGTTAATACCAAGCACATGAACCTTCCTAACTAACCTTCCATGCGGAACCTCATCGAAGGCCTTACTGAAGTCCATATAGACAACATCCACTGCTCTACTCTCATCAACATTCCTAGTCACCTCTTCAAAAGATTCAACAAGATTGGTCAAAATGCCCTGTTACCATGTTGTATGTATAAATTTTTTAAAATGTAATTGTACCACTTCCTCTGGCAGCTTGTTCCAGATATGGACCCCCATATGCTGTGGGCTGCTGGAGATCGGCTCATGGGAACCAGTTATTGATGCCAGTATTTGAGAGGGTGCTGAGGGCAAGAAGGGCCCTAAAGGGCCTTGGGCACCGATTGTGTCGGAGGTTTGGACCTGGAGTTCGTGTTGCCAATGGATCGAACAGGAGTCTGTGTGGCTGCAGAGGCTGCAAGAGTGCCAGAGGCGAATCCACGGACACTCAGTATATCTGAAGGGTCTCTCTTTTGCTTCTCTTCCTCTTGTTATTGTGGGAGCTGGGCAATACTCACGATGACTCTCTGCCTTACAGCAGACAAAAGTTGAAGTGTATCCTAATAATACATTCTTTTGTATTATTACGTGACATTTAAAGGTATCTTGAAAAGGAACTTTGAATCTGTCCAACTGTCTTTTAAATGGAGTGTCATGGACGTGAAACACTGACTCTGTTCCTCCCTCCTGCATGCTGCCTGACCGACTGGGGATTGCTGTTTGTGGCTGACTCTCCTTTGCTCACCTGTCGGTCAGCTGCATGAGAAATACAATGAGCTGCCAGAGGGACCCGGTAGGTCAGGAAGCATCCATGGGTAGAAACAGTCCATCAACGTTTCAGGTCAAGAATTGATAAAGGGACCCGGTCCAAAACGTTGACGGACCATTTCTGTCCTCATGGATGCTGAGTGGCCTGCAGAGACTGAGATTTCCAGTCTCCGCTCCTGCCCGGGTTCATTCTCTCCCCCAAGTGGGGCGGCAGGTTACCCAACGTTCCACTCTCCGGTCCTGATCCACTCCTCCATGTTTTTGGAGTCCATTCCACGCATTCCCCCCACCCCTGCACTCTGTGATGTGCTTTCACGAATTCCTACCTAGCTCTCCTGGAACAGGCCTGCCCTTCCAACAGGCAAGTTGGAAGCTTGACAAAAGGAAACAATCTGATTGATCCCCACAGAAGGATGATGCTCAAATTGGATGTCTCTTACATGTTACTCTCTTGCGAGAAGACCTCCAGAGCTGGGAGTCAAATCAAAGAAAACAATATCTCACCATTTCCATAAGATATAGAAGTAAGCCATTCCATCCAACGAAACTTATCCATTCTCCCACTCAGCCCCACTACCCTGTCTTCTCCCCATAACCTTTGATAGCCTGACTATTCAGATACCTATCAATCTACACCCAATGACCTGGCCTCCACAGCCACCCATAGCTGCAAGTTCTAGAGGTTCACCACTCTCTGACTGAAGAAATTCCTCTTTATCTTGAAGTTGTCCCCACCTTGGGAAATAACCTTACCACATCTACTCTGTCCAAGTCTTTCAACATTCAAAATGTTTCTTCTTCTGAACTCCAAACAGCACAGTCTAAGAGCCACCAAAAATTCCTCATATGCTCATCCCCTCATTCCAGGAATTATTCTTGTGAATCTTCCCTGAACCCTCTCCATTGCCAGCACATCCTTAAATAAGGAGCCCAAAACTGTACCCTGTACTCCAAGTGAGGCCTCACCAGTGCCTCCACATCACATCCCTGCTCTTGTATCCTAGTCCTCTAGATATGAATGCCAACTGACTTAAACTGGAGGTTAACTTTTAGGGTATCCTGCATGAGGATGCCCAAGTCCTTTTACACCTTCTAATTTTGAATTTTCTCCCCATCCAACAAGTCTGCCGTTTAATTCCTTCTACCAAAGTGCACGACCATTCACGTTTGAGGACTCTTGAGGACCCAGCTGCGAGATGGCCAGGCACACGCCTATCCACTTGTGAGTCCACATTGGTTCCTTATCTCAGAGGGCATCACCTAAAGAAGCAGCCATTGATCCATCGGATCCCTGAATGGTGAGGATGAACATTGTCTTTCATTTGGCCACTTCCCTGCCCATTCTCCTCACCTGTCTAAGTCCTTCTGAACAGCGGACTTTCACAGGAGTCTGTCCCTGCTCTTTGTTATTTTTATAAATGACCTAGATGAAGAAGTGGGAGGATGGATCAGAAGGTTTGTGGATGATATGAAAGTTGGAGGAGTTGTGGATAGTGTTGAGGGTTGTCATTGGTTACAAAAGGATGTAGACATAATGCGGAAAAATGGAAGTTGGAATTCAATCTGGATAAGTGTGAGTTGCATAGATACATTTTGGTAGGTCAAACCTGAAGGCTGAATACAGAGTTAATTGTCAGAGTGGATGAACAGAGGGTCATGGGGTCCAAATCCATACATCTCTTCAGGTTTACATGTAGGTTGTTAGGATAGTTAAGAAGGCTTATGGCAATACTGGGCCTCATAAGTCAGAGAATTGAGTTTAGGAGTCGAGAGATCATGTTGCAGCTCTACAAATCTCTGGTGAGAGAACACATAGAAATATTGTGTTCGGTTCTGGTCACCTCATTTAATGATGGATGTGGAAGTTATGGAGAAGGTGCAGAGGAGATTTACCAGAATGTTGTCTGGATTGGAAAATATGTCTTATGAGGCAAGGTTAGCAGAGCTGGAACTTTTCTCTCTAGAGTGAAGAAGGGTGAGAAATTAATTAATAGAGGTCTACAAGATTCTGAGAGGCAAAGATTAAGATAAAGAGCTAGCTCCTTTATCCCCCAGGGCAGTAGCAAACACTTACAGATAGGAAATCTGTACAAAGTGAAGGGAGGAAAGTTTCGGGGAGACATTGGGGAGGTAGAGTAGTGGGTACCTGGAATGTCTTGCCGGGGTAATGGAGGTGGGAACAACAGGGGCATTTAAGAGACTCTCAGACAGGCATACGATGGAAGAAAAATAAAAGGTTATGAGGTAGGAAGGGTTTAGATTTTTTTGGTATGAATATCTAGGTCAGCACAACATCAAAGGTCAAAGGGCCTGCAATGTGCAGTAGTGTTCTATGAATGGGATGGGCTGAATGGCTTCCCTCCTGCACTGCACACCCCTGATGTACTGTCCTCATGTCTGCTATTGCATCTGTTCCCACCATCCTGGCAGGCTAAGTCCTGACCACAGCCACTAGTCGTGCTAAACAGGCTTCCTTTTCTCATTTCGCTGCCTGACACCTTCGATCCACACTCTCGATGAACAGGCAGCAGGGGGGCCAACAAAACAGAACAAGATTGCCAGGAAGACCCCAGAGTCTAATTTCCTCCTTGTCCTGTGTCTCCTTCTCTCAGCTGCCGTTTGCCAAGGGAGAGGAGAGTGCAGGGGAGGGTGAGCCATCTCTCCCGCCCTGCCCATTGTGGGGGGGGGTGATGATGTGCCTGTCAGCGGGCCAAGACACCATTGATGGGTAGTTCGGAAAGCGAGAAAAGCGGTCGTCATGGTGATGAATAGTCCCCTTTGTAAGTTTAAAAACATAATCCCATTGGTGACCTGCGGGTGACCAATGGACAATGCAGGAGTGAGTGAAGAGATGGCACAGTGCAGCGAATCTTGGCTCGGCCTTTCGTAACTCGGTGGAGACCTTGAAAGAAAAATCTCCTGATTGCTATCTCCAGGTTCCCCTTCACTACATGGCCTAATTGAGTCAGTTAGCAACAGGATTTTGGACTATTTATACCAGCCACTCTCAACAGGGCCCTAACCCCTCCCCCCAAACCCCCAAGGTCCAGCCTCATTTTCTTTTCACTTCACGAAACATCGATAGTTTTTTATGCAGTCAGTGGGAGAGAGGTACGGAAGAAACCCAAACTTGGGCAGCACAGTCAGCGCAACGCTGTTACAGCGTCAGCCACAGGGTTTCGATTCTGTCAAGGGTTTGTGCATTCTCCTCATGTCTGCGTGGGGTTTCCTCCGGACGCTCTAGTTTCCTCTCACCGTTCAAAAAAAATGTACCATGGGTTGACAGTCAATTAGGTGTGTCTGGGCAGCAGGAGCTCCTGGGCCAGAAAGGGCCTGTTACCGTGCCTTAGGCCCAAATTTAAAATTTACATTTTGACTGCTTCATAGGGAAGGGGGCCCAAGAACTTTGAGGAGAGTCCCGGGGTGGGGGAGGGGGCAAAGCCAAAAAATTTCTCTTCTACTCCAGTAAAAACACAGAAAAACTCAGCCAGTCTCACAGTGTCCACAGGAGGTAAAGATACTGTATGTAGCTGACATATTGGGCCTGACCAGTGGCATCACTAGGGTTGGTGTCACCCAGTGCAGTAACTCATGGTGTAACCCACCCCCCCCACACACCGCACCATGGACCTCCTCCCGTACCAGACTATACAGAATCCGTAGTAATGTTTCTTGTAGTAATGTTACTCGTAAATCGTAATTCCTGTATAATCACTGAATGTAGCGGCAATAGTAGTGAGATAAACAACAGGCAACATTAAAATTACACCTTTAAATGACAATAACATACTGCTTCATTCTCAAAGTTACTGATCTTGGTTCACAGATACTAATTACCACAATATTGTAGTTAAAACACCAGAAAATTTGACAAAAGCAGCAACTATAAAAACACCAGCAGCAATGAAAACAACAGCGTGTGCTGACAAAACAACGCGATTCAAAGCATCATTGTAATTGGGTAATAACGACAGGTCTGAAGGTTCAAAAAGTAAATGATCATCAAGTTTTAGCCTTGTTGAGATATTGATACGTGGAGGCTGGGCTTATGAAAAATGTTTTTGTTATAACTAACTACAGGGATATTTTTATAAAATAAATTTCTGCTGAAACACTGAATAAAATTTTTATAGATGGTCATTTTGGTGTCACCCTCTCCGAGGGTGTCACCCGGTGCAGTCCGCACCCACCTAGTGACGCCAGTGGGCCTGACCCTTCTTCAGGGGTATGATATCTTTACCTCTTATGGACGCTGCATCACCTGCTGAGTCACCCCAGCATTCCTGTGTCTTTATTCAATTACAGCGCCTGCAGACTTTTGTGCTTCACTACCTCTTCGACCCTCCCACCTGCATCCCATTCTCGATGCCATGCGAATTCATCCAGCACATTGGCATTCCTGGAACTGGGGATGCTCAGTGTGCAAGTGTCTGCCATTTGTCCTGGATGTTGAACTGGAATGTGGCATTGAGCCACGAAGATAGCTATGGAGATGGAAGTCTTTTCTCTATAGGATCAAGTGTCAAATGTTTTTGGCACTCCTTCTCCAGAAAGAGCAAGTCCGTCCTCGACGCTGGGAAGGGTGACCTTTGCATCTCTTAATCCAACAAATCCACAAAGCACAACGTGAAAGGAATGGACAGAGTTTTCATTTGGTGGGAAATTCATTCTGGCGTCGGTTTGGGAAGCTCTCTGCCCAGACCCCGACAGCTGCGAATGCTCACTCAGAAGCTTCAAGCTGACACCAGAGAGGACAGTGGGCTGGAGATGATCAAATCTATCTGTTCCCAACAGGGAGGCCTGCAATCCTACACTCACTTCCCCCACCCCCATCCCATCAGATCCCTGTACCCTTCCTGTTCTGAATTCAAAGGTTCCTTTCATTGTCATATAATAATACATTAAAAATGTAAGATACATGATCAACTTCAACTTGTGTCTGCCATAAGGCAAACAGAGTCGTCTTGAACACAGCCCGGTGCCCCGAACAATAAGAGAAAGAAAGGCACAAGAGAGACACTTCAGAGTCACTGAGTGTCCGTGGATTCGTCTCCAGCCCTCCAGCAGCCTCTGCAGCCACACAGTCTCCTGATCGATTCATTGGCGACCTGAGCTCCAGGTCCAAACCTCCGACACGATCAGAGAGGCTTCGGCGCCTGAGGTCAATCGGGAGCCCCCCCGGCTCTCAGCGCTCTAGTACATCTTGCTTATAATACCTGGTTCCCACGAGCCGGTCTCCAGCAGCCCGAAGCCCGTGTGAGTCCTTCGGCCACAAGCCGCCAGCAGCCTGCATTCCCCCCGTCCTCCCCGGTACTCATTGGCCCACCACTGTTGACCACCCTGCAGGTGCCTAGGCCCTACATTTTGGCGCAAAGTGACATGGAGTCTTGATCACATCAGCTCTCTGTTTCCCTCCACAGATGCTGCCTGACCCGCTGAGTGCCTCTAGCAACTTGGGGAGGTTAGCGCAATGCTGTTACAACGCCAGTGACCTGGGTTTCAATCCACCACTGTCTGTAAGGAGTTTGTACGTTCTCCCTGATGCCCCCATGGTTTTCCCCGGGTGCTCCGGTTTCCTCCCACCCTCCAAAGCGCAAAGTGTATGGGGGGTGGGGGGGGTGTAGATTAATTTGGGTGAAATTGGGCTCCTACTGTCCTGTAGATAAAATAAAAAAGAACTTGGCTTCCTGCTCCAGGATCCCCAGCACTCTGAAGATTGTTCCCTGAACTCCCTTCCCTCTTCCAAATCCCTTCTTAAAACCTACCCCCTGCGGTCATTCAATCTCTGAAGATCATTCCCTGAACTCCCCCCCACCTCCTCCAAATCCCTTCTTAAAACCTACCCCACTTCAGTCACCAGAATCTAATTCTAGAGCCAAATCAGCCTTAAACATCCCTGTTGAGTTGGGGTGTCCTTCCTGATGGGAGAAGAACAGGAAGGAGACCCATCATGTGGTTGCAGTGTGAGGGTCAGTCAGTCTGCCTGCAGTGGTTTCTGAACGACACCCCCACTGCCCACGACAGCCCACACCCTGTCAGCCTGCCTTCCCTCACCATGAGGTTGGCAACATTCAGCGGCTAAAATTAAATTCCTTCTCCACCCCGCAACCCCCCCTCCCACTCCACCACCACCACCAAAGGCAGCCAAAGAAAATGCTAATTCTCAGTTTCTTTGTAAATATCTGAACTTTGTCCAATTGTATTGTCTGACGTTCATTCGGGCGTGTGGGATCTTGTTGCAGAGACTGAGAAAGATTACTCACTGTAAAGGTTAAATACATTCAGCCTGGCCAAGGGGTGTGCATAGCCAGGAAGGGGAAGAAAGAATGTTGGGAGTTCAATAAACAGGTGAACTAATGCTCTGGTGCAGAACTCTACTCAGTGAATCTGAAATACAACAGCCTGAGAATCAGCACACACTGGAACTCATTAGATCAGCAAGTTGAGTGGTGTCACAACAACAACCTGGCACTGAACGTTAGCAAAACCAAGGAGATTTAACAGGCCATTTTAGCCCACAAGCCCATGCCGCCCAATTGACCTACACCCCTGAATGGTGGGAGGAAACCATAGACCCTGGGGAAAACCCACGCAGACATGGGGAGAAAGCGCAAACAGGCTTTACGCCAACCATGATTGTGGACTTCAGGAGGGGGAAATCAGGAGAACACAATCCAGTCCTCATCGAAAGGCCAGCAGTAGAGAGGGTCAAGATCTTCAAATTCTTGGGTGTCAACATTTCTGAGGATCTGTCCTGGGGCCTCCACGTCGATGCAATCACAAAGAAGGCTTGCCAGCAGCTATACTTTGTGAGGTGTCTGAGGAGATTCGGTACGTTACCAAAGACTCTTGTGGATTTCTACTGGCGAACCACGTAGAGCATTCTGGCTGGTTGCATCACTGTCTGATATGGACATGCCAATGCACAGGACAAGAATAAACTTGGCCTGTGACATCATGGGCAACAGACTTCACTCCATCGAGGACATCTACAAGAGGCAGTCCCTTAAGAAAGCAGTCTCTGTCCTCAAGGACCCCCACCACCCAGGCCATGCCCTCTTCACTCCGCTACCATCGGGTAGGAGCTACAAGAGCCTGAGGGCGAGCACCCACCGGCGCAAGGACGGCTTCTTCCCCTCTGCCATCAGATTTCTGAATTGACAATGAAGCCCAGACATGACCTCACTTTATTCTATTTCCTTGAACTATTTATTTGTTTTTGAAATATGAATTATAGATATATTTGCATTGTAATTGGAGCCGCAAAACAACAAAACATGTTCATGACAATAAATTCTGATTCTGAGCCCTGCCTCACCTATTCTTTGCTTGACATGCAGGCCACGTTTTTCTGACTAGATCTCTTGACAACTGCCATTTCCACCTCCCTTTCTTCTTCACCTCCTGCTACAGAGAAAAGCTGGGGAGTTCCCAGCTGATACATTTTTCCTCAATCAACACCAGTAACAACAGGTTGTCACCTTGCGGACTGGAGAGGGGTGGTTATGTGTGAAAGGGCTGTTACTATTGCAAAAATGCACAGACCAAGGAGACCTTTGGGACCTGCTGAACCGTCGTGGAAAGTGCCAGAGAAACCCAACTTCTTTCATTTCTCCTTCTCTCCCTGAACATATTTACTCCTCTGGGTTCTAACTATTGCGGTAATCACTGACAGCATGCACCAGCCCATGCACAATTCAACATGTCTAGCCCTGTGGTTTTCAACCTTTTTCTTTCCACTCACATACCCACTTTAAGTAATCCTTATGCCATAGATGCTCTGTGATTAGTAAGGGATTTCTTAAAGTGGTATGTGGGGGAAAAAAAAGGTTGAAAACCACTGCTCTAGACCCAATTGTTACTGAAATATTTTGCTTGAGAAAAATTGTCATGGGCCCATTTCCTTTGGAGTTATAAAACTGTGCACATAACAAGGTACGATTAAAACAGTGGCTTTCAAACTTTTTCTTTCCACTCACCTACTGCTTTAAGCAATCCCTTACTAATCACAGAGCACTTATGGCATAGGGATTACTTAAAGTGGTATGTGAGTGGAATGAAAAAGTTTGAAAACCACTGCTTTAGCCCATGCACAACATGGGATGCATCAATCCATGCACAAATTGCACACACACACAGCCATGTGTAATACATGGAAAACTCTGCGTCGAACACACACTGCTCCACACACAATACACGCAACCCTGTGTAAAACACACACGCACGACATAACCTGCTCCATGCAAAACACAGCAATGCTTAACTGCATCAAATTAAGCTCTTGTGAGCATAAGCTAATATCCCAACTTGATTAACAGCTGACAGATCTATTCACCAAGCGACTTTGTGCACTTATTTGCTAATAGTATTTGGCACCTTACAATTCCAATCCAGCATCTAATCTGATGCATTATTGACTTCAGAACTAATAATATGACTGAGAATTTTGATATGTCTGATAGTCTCTCTTCCCTTGGATTAGAATCCTTGGATTCCCTTACGTTTTCTTCTGGCTGGTAATTGGATGGGAGTAAAATCCACCGCTAATTCCATGGCTCAATTTCTTTGATCCATATTATCTACTGTCAACATTAATGTCCCTCATTGTTAGCTGTGGCTCAGTGACCAGCACTCTTTATCTAACAGTGAAGAGCACACACTTGCGAGCACACAAGTCTCAACTGAGCCTCTGGCCCACCACCATAGGGCAGCAACAGTCTCAGAGGTTTTTCTTCAGATGTATAGCACAGTAACCGGACCTTCCGGCCCATGTGCCCGTGCTTCCCAAAAATACCAATTAACCTACAACCCCCCGTATACAATAAAAGTCCTAAAATCCCGACTGGTCAGGGATTGGGTTGGTCCGGATTTTCCAGATTCTTGGGCAGTACCTTCAAAATTCAAATTGAAGGGAGAATAAACTTTTGATAGTTTACTAACAAAACATCTTTTCATATAAAATACGAAGTACAAAAAAAAAACCCCAAAATCTTTTCCTCCATTTCCGGCAGCGCATCTGTGACACCTACGTACGTGTGCACCCACACAAAAGCCTAGAGTTTTCGCAAAGCTTGTAGTCTCGGGCTGGGGGTCAGATTTCTGACATCTGGAATTTTTGAAGGAAACCAGAGCACCCGGAGGAAACCCATGCAGACACGGAGAGAACAAAACAAACTTCTTATAGACAGTGTCTGATTTGAATCCCAGTTGCTTCAAGCTTGAACTGACCGCTACGCCATCCACGCTGCCCAATGATTAAAGAGGATTATCTTACGTAGGTGAATCTTGGTGAGCAAGAACTCAGAGGTATGAAAGACTTGTTTCTGTTCTCTAATCCATGCTCTACAGCTACAAAGAGAAGCCAGTCTGTAAGTGATGGTCGGAGGATGGAGGTTATAACCTAAAGCAGCCATTCTCAACTATGGCCCTCCCAGAACTCTGTTCAAGGTTTATGGGCCCTTTTCCCTGTGAAGCAATCAAGTTTTGGTTTATTCCGTACTTCTCTCCTACCAACTATATTAAAAAAATGTTACAAGGTGAAAAGAAAACAAGGCTTTTACTTAAACCTGCTGTGGCCCCCTGGGGGGCAGGGGGCATGCAGCTCCCATTGAGAATGGCTGCTCCACATCTACAAAGAGAAGCCAGATTGGAGGCGATGGCAGGTGGACGGGAAGTTATCTCCTGAAGTAGCCATTTATCGGCTATGCCCCCCTTTGGGCTCTGCTCAGTTTATGACCATCCCCCACCCCCACTTCCCTGTGAAGCAGTCGAGTTGGTTGATTCCATTCTTCTCTCCTATGTAAAATATATGTTATGATTTTAGTCCGCGGCCCCCCTTTAAATCTGCTGTGTCCCTCAGTGGGGGTTGTATGTCCTCCATTAAGAAAAGCTGTCCTAAAGTACAGTAAAGGTAAAGGTTCCATTATGATCTTGTGATACTACATTTGGAATGTAACATACATGAAATTCTTTAATTCTGTCTACCATATGGGAGGAGAGTCGGCCCTTGGCCCAGCACCCCTCACAGAAATGAGGCGGCAGCGAGGAACAAACTCGCAACCCCTGGATAACTGAGCTATCGTAAATCTCATGGTATCCAGAATTCAAGCAACCGGCAGCCTTTTTCCTTGAAATCTTTCCTGGATACTCTTACAAACGGCATGCTGTCTCTTGAAAAACAGACCAAAGTATTGAGGAAAATAAATTTTAAAAATTAAAATAAATTATAATATAATAGGTAAAAAGTATGTAAGATTAAAATTGTAAAAGTAAATGTTCTCTGAAGTAACATGTAAACCTTTGCTGAAGATGAGAGCAAGTATTCAGCCAGTGGTGGGGGGGGGGTCTTTGCTCGTAGCAGCTGTTCGAATAAAGTTGTGTGAAACAGCAATGGCGTCGCCCAGGATGAAGAGCTGGTTGATGCCACTCGCCATTGGGGTGACTCTCTTAAAAGTGTCTCTTAATCCCTGCTTAGTCGCCCTGGTTAGAGGCTTTATCTGTAAACTTGGGGGGGGGGGGGGGAAGAGGTGAGAGGGGGGTTAATTATCTATAATGTTATTGTTCGTCTTTTGGGTGGTTCCGTGGAGGGGGAGGAACCTGCAGATGCAGCAACGATAAAATGTTTTCAAAGAATGTGACTGAAAATAAAGTAAAATGCTTTCAGGTTTATGTATTCATGGAAGTGAAGTTTGTTCAGTGTAAGTACAGTATAATATTTTTGTCTTTTAAGCTGCTTAATCTTAATGCAGGTATATTAATTAGGCATTGCAAGAGTAAGTCTCAAGCAACCAGAAATAACACTTATCTGGCATCTACCAATTCCCATAGGTGCCGGATACCAAGGTTTTACTGTTTTAAAATATTCCAGCCGCAGCTTAAAATGACTAAGTGACTTTGGTCTGTTTTTCAAGAGGCACACAATGCCATTTGTAAGAGTATCAAGGAAAGATTTCAAAACTATCACATCCCCAATCGCAAGCACCTTCAATCGCAAGCACTGAACCTCACAATGAGCAAAGGATAAAAAACTTCAATCAGGCTATTCATGAATTCAGCTGAACACATTACAAAGTCATTTTATATAGCCATGCTTCTCAAGATATCTCCTATCGTCTGTAAATGAATTTATTTTCAAGCACTTCCACATACTTTAACCTCTTCTGTTCCTTCACTCTTTCATCTTTGGAAGCAAGTGTATTGGTTTGTTTTTTATTGTTGAACTCTTCCTGATCATTTTCAAATACATTTTCCTTTAAATGGGTCTTTAACCATCTCTCTCTTCACCCTCCAAGCCCTCAAATATTTTTGTCTGAGCCAGATTTTGCCTGACATTAGAAATGTTGGTTTGCTAAGAGAGGTGGATTTCAAACTTTTTTCATTCCACTCACATACCACCTTATGTAATCCCTATGCCATAGGTGCTCTGTGATTAGTAAGGGATTACATAAGGTGGTATGTGGGTGGAAAGAAAACATTTGAAAACCATTGTTTTAATCGTACCTAATTGACTTGTTATGTGAACAATTTCATAACTCCAAAGGAAATGGGTCAATGCCAATTTTTCTCAACCAAAATATTTCAGTAACAATTGGGTCTAGAGCAGTGGTTCTCAACCTTCCCTTCCCACCACATCCCGCCTTAAGCAATCCCTTACTAATCACAGAGCACCGATAGCATAGGGGTTACTTAAAATGAGTGTGTTCTGTTACATTTCTGCCCTTAAGAGAGTTGATGAGGCCTCGTAACACATCTGACCTGCTCTGCCATTCAAAAAGATCCAGGTTAATCCAATGCCTCATCCATTCTTTCCAGATTTCTGGGCAGCACGGTTATCAAAGCAGTGGGTGCAACACTCTTACAGCGCCAGCGACCCGAGTTCAAATCCAGAGCTGTCAGGAGTTTGTATGTTCTCCCCAGGTTTCCTGCCGCCTTCCAAAAACATATGGGGGAGGGAGGGAGTTAACGCTTAAGTGATGTATTTGGGAGGCACAGTCTCGTGAGCTGGAATAGCCTGTTACTGTGCAGTAGGTCTTAAAAAAAAGTATTGATCTTATTGAAACACAGGGGGCTAATGTGGAGAAAGGAATTTCGACTCGTGGAAGAACCTAGAATTAGAAAGCACAGTCCCAGAACAAGAAAGTGAGATGAGAAATAATTTCATTGGAATTTCTTGCTGTGAACAGCTGTGGGAAAAGGACCTTTATCTGTGATAGATTTCTAATCTGATGGTAAGATGGAAAGTTATTGAGTCATACAGCATGGAACATATCCTTCGAACCAACTCACCAGGCTGATTCCTGAAGTGAGGGGGGTCGTCTTCCAAGGACATCGACAAGAGAGGCGGTGTCTCGAGAAAGCAGCTTCTATCCTCAAAGGACCTTCACTACCCAGGCCATGGCCACTTCTCACTGCTACCGTTAGGAGGGAGGTACAGGAGCCTGATGAAATGGAGAGTTACGGGGAACGAGCAGAACTCAGTGCACAGCCCGATCATCTGTGACCTTACTGAACGGCGGAGCAGGTGAGACAGGCCAGATGGCCGACTCCAGCTCCTTTTTCTTATGCTGTGATGTTCTACTTATCCAAGGCACGCGTTCAAATATAAATTTATGTAATTAAATACATTTGGAATTGGTACAAAGGCTGCTCTCATGAAAAGTTTGTTTTATTTTATAATCAAATTTATTTTATACATGTTATTAATATGTGTGTATATGTGTCTGAACCGTGGTCCAGGGAAACACTGTTTCGTCTGGTTGCAGTACTGTATATGTACCGTCAAATGGAAATGAACTAAAAGCTGCCTTTTAATCACCTGACTGGTTCAGTTATCCTTCTGGTGAGGAATCCTGGCATCCACACCCAGCCCAATCTACATGATGTGAGGTCAAAGAAACGGTCTCCCAAACTACTGGGTCCAAGGGTGTATCCTGACTGCAAGCCACAGATTGAGAAATAAATAAACTTTAAAGCCACAAATGCCTTGACTTGGGTAAATAAGGAAAACGTTTCTTCAGGAGCAGGTCAGACTGGTGACCAGAGGACACACCTTTATATTCAATGCTTCATTTGGACCTCAGGTGAAGTGCTGGAACACTCAGGATGTGGGGCAGTGGGAAATGGCTGCTAGAGGGTGTTTGGCTGTGGTGGGCCAACTGACCCAGGTCGTTTGGCATTCTCCGGTGATATTAAATGAAGTTATGCCTCGATCACAGGGTGATGAAGAAAGTGGCTGGTATAGTTGCCTCAATTGGTGAGGAGATTGAATAGAGGAGCAAGGACATCAAATTACAATCATACAAGGTGCTGAAGAGACCACTCATAATACTATTGGACCCCACCCGCTGGGAACATATCATTAAGCTGAAAAGATGGGGAGGGGGGCAGGGAGAAACCATTCACAAGGTTGGGCTTGTGCTATAAGCTGGAGAGACTAGGTCTTTTCTCCCTGGAACATAAGAAGCTCAGGGAGGACCTTGAAAATAAACTCACAAGTAGAATGGACAAAGTAAGTAGTTCCAGTCTTTCTCCCAGGTAGGGGAGTCTAAAGCTAGAGGGCAGAGGTTTAAGGTGGGAGGGGCAGGGTCAGTGCCAGAATGAGTCTTATAGGGGAGCATTAGGGTAACTTGGGGGTGGGGTGTTAGTACCTATCTGCTGAACCAATGTTAATATCCTCCGTCCCTCCAAAGTAGCAGAGGGGAGATATTTAAAAGGGACTTGACGGACACCTTTTTCACCCAGAAGGTGGTGGGAACGTGAAGCAAGCTGCCAGAGGGAGTGGTAGAGGCAGGGACATTTGGGCAAGTCCATGGAAAGGAAAGATTCAGGGGGATCAGGGGTGAACGCAGGCAATGGTTAGCGCCACGCTGTTACTGCACCAGCGACCTGGGTTCGAATCCCGACCTGTCTGTTTGTCTTCCACGGGTTTGCACAGGCCTGTCACCACGCCATATAATCATGGGGGCGGGGGGGGGGGGGGAAGAAATGAACCATTGGCCAGCACGAACAGGTCGGACCAAAGGACAGAGGAAGCCTTTTGACTTTCCCTCCCCCACTGTTCCTCCTTCCGCGGATGCGCTGCTCCTGTCCCTTGGTGGGATCTTGCGGTGTCAGGGGCACAGTCGGAGAGGAGCCGGCCCCTGGACCCCGCCACGGCGGGATTGGATTGGAACTGCGCAAAGCGAGTGATAGACATGAGGCAGCGGGAACCCATTCGTGCGGTCATTCCAGGAGAACTGAGAGTGAGCAAAGTGGGGGAAGCCCCTCCTGTCAGAAACCAGTCCTGCAGCTGCTTGTCTGAGAGGTGGGGGGAGGACGGGGTTGACTGTCTGGGCTGGAAGGGGCAAGAGGGAGCTGGGGTGAGGTGGGGTCTCCCCCCCTCGGTGTGATCTCTCGGCACCAACTCCCCTGGCAGGGCCACATTGGCTCATCTTCTGGCAGAAGCCCACTTCTGTCTGTCCCGAGCCCTTGGTGACAAATAACCGGATGGATAACTTAATGAAGTGGATGGGAAATCTGACTTGTCGCTTGAAGAAAAACTGATGAAGACCATTAGCAAAGACAATCCCACTACGCGCTGGCCTGTCAGGATGCTAGAAAGTAGGAATGGGCTCTGACATCGCTAAATGCAACGACAGAACAGCAAGCGACTGAAATCCCCCCGGACCACCCCCCCCCCCCTGCCCACCCCAGGCCAAACCTCCTTGCACACTGCGACAATTCTGTTGGGTCTCATCAAGGGTCAGCGAGCTCTGCCTTTTCTGCCGTTCTTCACGACAAACCTTTAGGTTAGTGTCTTAATAACTCAGCGAAACGAAAGGACGTGGCGCTTCTTCCTGGCCCCGGACTTCAAGCACCCCACTCGCCCGGTGCCCACGCCTCGCCCACCGCGGCCAAACTTCAGCCCTGGAGTCCCCGTGTCAGAATCAGGAGGGGTGCCAGGACCCAGAGGAATGGACATTGCAACCATCTGTCTGGGCTTCCCCCCCCCCCCCCCCCCCGCCCCGCCATCGTTTTGATTTATCTGTGCAAACTTGCAGAGGTGGGCAGATGACTGATAGACTGAATTTGGATGATGGGCTGAATAGCCTCTACGCGTGTCTCTTTCCCTCTCCTACCACTTTCTCTCTCCATCTTTCTTTCTTCCTGTCTCGCCCCTCTTTTCACTCTCCCTCCATCTCTTTCCCTCTCTCCCCTCTTTCTCACTCCATCTTTCTTTCTCTCCCTCCTCTCTCACTCCCTGTCTTTCTCTTTCACTCTCCCTCCATCTTTCTTTCTCTCCCTCCCCCTCTCACTCCTTGTCTCTCTCTTTCACTCTCCCTCCATCTTTCTTTCTCTCTCTCTCCCTCTTCCTTCGTCTCTCTCCATGTCACCTGGATGAATTCACGGTGTGGGGAGGTTGGGTCCCTGAGATCACTGGCCTGGTGAAAGGTCATGTGCTAAAACATCAGCCAATGGGTGCTGCTGAATCCAGTGGGAGAGGGAGGACAACCACTCCTACTGGGAGCGGCAGGTTGATGCCTGATACACTGGGGGCTGAGTTCACAGGCAAGGACAGGAACAGGCAAGGAATACGGTTTATGTGCAATCCAAGGTTTCGTTTGACAGGGCATCATGTTCAGTACAGACATTATAGGCCGAAGGGCCTGCTCCTGTACTCTACCGACCCATGTTCCCTCCATGGAATGAGATGTCACAGTGAGGGAGAATCAATGGCTCACTGTGACATCTCATTCCATGGAGGGAACATGGGTCGGTAGAGTACAGGAGCAGGCCCTTCGGCCTATAATGTCTGTACTGAACATGATGCCCTGTCAAACTAAATCACCTTGGATTGCACATAAACCGTATTCCTTGCCTGTTCATTGTCAACTTAACAGCTTCTTAGAGACTGCTATTGGGCGGCTCAGTTAACATAGCGGTTAGTCTTGCTATTACTGCTCCAGTGACCTGGGTAAGAATCCAGTGGAGTTTGAATGTTCTCCCTGTGATCTGCGTGGGTTTTCTCCAGGTCTGTACTGAGCTGTAATTTTATATGTTCTATGTTCATTTTTAAATTTAGACATAACAGGTCCTTCCGGCCCATGAGTCCATGCCCCAAAACACCCCAATTAACCTACAACCCCGGTACTTTCTGGAGGGTGGGAGGGAACCAGAACCCCCCGATGAAAACCCACGCAGATGTGGCGAGAATGTACAGGCAGCACTGGATTCGAACCCAGGTCACTAGCACTGTAATAGCATCACACTAACTGAGAGATTATTGTTAAAACTCGTATCTTTCAGGAAAGGAAATCTATTTCACTTCAACTGGCCAGTGTGTGGATCTCCAGCACCAGTAATACTGCTGATTCCAAAATGACCAGATTACTGAGCATACCACTTAGTTTTAGTACAATGAGGTGGGTATTAAATGCTTGCATTATTTCAAAATGAGAATGATATTACAGGGAAGGAGGAAAAAAAATTTCTGATGATGTGTCACAATCCGGCAGACACACCGGGACTGATGTGCTCGGGAGCCAGTCATTCCTCATTTAGTCTTGCCTCACAATCCAATCTGTGAGAGATCCTTATCGGGCAGGACAGCAATGGCAGATTCATCTTTATCTGAATTTAGCCGCAAGCCCATAGTGTAGTGTTGATGCTGTTGCCCCAGCAACGGAAACAAAATGGCCTTGAGAAACCTTCTAGTTTGAAGGTCAATAATGAATAAAAAAATTGAAGCAGGAGAGGTGACAAAGCTATCGCTGCACAAGACCTCTCGTTCTGTGCTCCTTCTCGGTGGGGGTGACACTCCACCAACCGCATCCCCAACCCCCATTCTGTCCTTGATGGGGCTGACTCTCTCCCACCTCCCCCCCCCCCACCCCCCGCTCTGTTCTGTCTTTCTCCGTGGGCCTGCTCTGATTGATGGGATGACCCTCCCTCCTAACCCCCCTCATTCTGTGTTCCGTTCAATGGGATGACTCTCTCCACACTTCCTCGATCCATCCTGTCTTGTTTGACGGTATGACCCTACCTACCCCATTCTCACTCAGACCACTGAGATTTTCAAGTTCTAAAAGTTCAACAAAATCCATTTTGATCATTATACATTGTCCATTTTCTGTCATGCAAATGATTTTCCTCTGTTACCCTGTTATTTGGCATGTTGTGGCAGTAGTCGTTACAAAGTTGTGCCTCAGCTGAGATTCTGCCTCTCTACTTGAAGAACAATCTTGTTTCCTCTCCCCCAATTTTTGCTTCAATCAACAACGGGGCATTGTGTGCTTCAGGAGTAACAGTCTCATCAAATACATTGTGCTATTCGGGTAAGATGCTCCAAATCATTGCTTTTTCAGTCCTGCCTGAACAACACTGTCTGAATGTGGGAGTTTCTTGCATTAGATTCGTGTTCAGAGAAACTTCCTGCCACAATTTCTCTCCATAAGAAACTGTCAGAACAGAGACATTTCATATCTTCCCCATCGGCAGAATGTTTTAACTCAGGACCACTCTCCTACACTAATCCTGGATCCTCTGATTCACTTGAAATCTACAATATCATGAGGTAAGGGTTTATTGTCATGTACATAAGTACATGCACTGAAATTCTTACTTGCTGTAGCCACACAGGAACACAAGATACATTAACTGCATAGAATAAATTAAATCACCGCAATATAGAACATTGGAGCACAGGCCCTTTGGCCCATGACAGTGTGCTGACCGATGTAAACCGACCACACAACAATCTAATTTTTTCCTCCTTCACACCCATAACTCTCTATTTTTCTTTCATCCATGTGGCTATCTAAGAGTGAGGAACATGTCAAAGCAAAACTAAAAGATAATAAATATAAAGGACAGATAACTAAATGTTCACAGTTGCAGTTATTGCAGGAAAAAGAAGTGATGTTTCAGTAGTGCGGACAAGTCTTCTGGTGGTGCTGGAGTAGTTGATGGTTAGGGTTGGGGTAGCACAGGGATGTTCAAGAGCCTGATCGCTGTGGGAGAAAATCTGTTCTTTAACCTGGAGGGGCTGAATTCAGACTTAGAATCAGGTTTATTGTCATGAACGTATGGTCTGAACTTCGTTGTTTTGCAGCAGGTGTGCTTTACGTCACAGGTGCAAAAATCCCTGTAAGTTACATTTCCGTAGATGATCTATTTTAAATTAGTGGAAAAGGAGAAGGGGAAAAAAAATGAGGTGGTGTCTGTGGTTCATTGTCTGAAATCTGATGGCGGAGGGGAAGAAGCTGTTGTGCTGCCAGGCATTCTTCGGGTTCCTATACCTCCTTCCTGATGGTCGCAGTGTGAAGGGGGCTGTTGAGGATAAGAGGATGGCTTCATGAGGCACCACCTCTTGTCCTTCATCCATCTTGAATGTACTCAGAGACTGACCTTCCTCAACCTTCTTGAGTAGTGAATTCCAAAGAAGCACCTCCCTCTGGATGAAGACATTTAAAAAAAAAAAATCTTTTTTTCCTGACCCCTTATTTTGAGACCATAATCCTGGCTCCAAGGGACAAGAGGGCAACAACCGCTGTCAAGATCCTTAAGGATTCTGCATGGTTCATATTCTTTTAAACTCAAGTAGAGATCTAGATTAATCTGTCCACATATAACGAACCTGCCAATCCAGGAAGTTAGATATCACAGATACATCCTTCCATAGTTAAGGATACCAAATCAACACACATTATATCAGATGAGGTCTCACCAAACCCCATATAACTGGAGTCCAATGTTCCTGCTCTTTAAACCCTCTTGCTGTGAAGGCGAGACACAGTTGGCCTTCTTTAATTGCTTGCTGAATCTGCCACATGAACTTGCAGAGACTCATGTAACCAGGAACCCCCAACACACGTCAATCTCCAGTAAAACACAAAAGTCCGCAGAGGCCGTGAGTGAAGAACAAACACAACGCTGGAGAAACTCAGAAGGTCCAAACAGTGTCCTTTATGTAGCAAAGATTAAGACACGAACTAACATTTCGGGCTTGAGCCCTTCATCAGGGTATGTATGATGTTTTCTTTAGGTCGGCAGGGAGAATGGAGGGCAGAGCGCTCGGAGGTGAGATTGGAATCAGGTGGGAGTGGTGAAGTTGAGACGGTTGATGTCTCGGCGGTAATTGGAGATAAAAATATGCAGGGCGGGCCAGGACGAAGTGTCCAAGAGGAGGAAGAAGGCAAGGCAGGAGTGGGGGTGGGGGTGGAGAATCCTGGTTGTGGAAGTGGGCATGGATTTTCTTTTAGGTTGGGATTGATATTTTTATATCTTGATGAAAGCCCGAAATGCTGGTCTTTGCTACATAAAGTACATGGCTTGATCTGGTGAGTTTCTCCAGTGTTGGGTTTTTACATGTCAATCTCTTGCCATTCCAAATAAAAAATTCTACCTTCCTATTTTCTCCACTCAATCTTTTTGATGCAGAATAATCTGGCAAAAATACTGTGCATTTCTCTATAAAAATAGACCTGAGCCACACAGTCTTTGTTGTTTGTCAACCAAAATCATGCAAAGTCGAGTATTTACTGTTCAGGCAAGCTGCAGTCCAGATAAACGGAAATTTGTCCTGACCAAATTCACAAATAGCACCCAAAAAAATCTGAGATAGTGAATAAAAATTTTTAGAAATGCAACCCCTCCCACAAGTTGTAATAGGTATTCTTATGGATGTACCATCCCTCCCATAAATGGCAATGATCACAAGATCTAGGAGCAGAAGTAGGCCGATCGGCCCACTGAGTCTGCTCCACCATTCTATCTTCCCTCTCAGCCTCACTCCCCGCCCGGCCTTCTCTCCGAAACCCTGGATGCTCCAACTAATCAAATACCTGCCTTAAGTACACCCAACAACCTCGAAAAGTATGGTCTTCTGTGGATACATCCCCTCCCTAGAGTTACCTGAACTTGTGAGATTCAGTAATGTTTGCATGGGAACACCACCTCCTGAATTCGATTCTGTTGAAATCGTTGGGACTGAAGTTGAGAGTGAGACTACGCTGTACGTTCCTTCTTACAGCAGGGATTCACAGCTTTCTGCCAGGTCCGATCCCCCCCTTCTGGATGCTGCCCGACAATGCAATGCTATTTTCTCACAGAGAAAGGAACCACCCAGCCTCAGAGGGGCACACACAGACCATTGCACTACTTTGCAAGCTGCAATAATTGTCCTTACCGATCTGTCATCTTGACTCAGGCTGTGGAAAATGTTGAGTCATGTCTCTCAGATTCCATGTGAAAATGACTGTATTACACTTTTTTGACAGTACATTCAAAACAGGAGATCAAAATCCAATGATTTCCTGCAAATGCCTCAATCCAACTAAAAGCAATTAACCTCCAGCTGACCTCGTGATATTCATATTTACAGCAATAAGCTTTTGCGGTCTTTAGGGACGCACGGGTGCACTTCATCAGCAGGAGTGGTCCTGTGGATTAGATGGGATGATGTGTCTGACACCAGGCAAAAGCACAAGGGCTGCAGCGCACAGCTTACCATCTCCTCCCTGTTGGTTACAGGCAATAACTATTGGGTTTTGCCAGCGCCCCCAACCCCCCCCCCCTCACATCCTGAGGAGAAATGAGGTTCTGCTGGTCGAACTGACAATCCCCCCAACCGGAATCTCTACGTGGAGTCCGTGCACTTGACACGCGACTGCGTGGGTTCTCTGGTTACCTCCTGCAACCTGGTCACCACAAGGAGCGAGGGCAGCAGATCAGAATGTGGGGGTGGCAAGGTCACGGAGAAAATGAGCGTAGGATCAGGATTGTTCTGCGAGCTAGCAGGGACTCAATGGGTCAAGCGGCTTCCTTCCACATCGTACAGAAAGATGTGCTTTCTTCGTGGAGCAGGAGGAAGGTAAAGGTTTTGCCCATTTAATTGGATGAGCGGCTGCACACTTTGCAGCCACAGCTCATTCAGGTGTAGCAGTCAATTCTCCAGGCTTTTATAGAACACTACTTAATGGTACAGGCCCTTCGGCCCACAATGCTGTGCTGACCTACCAAGAAAAAAACAAAACCCTTCCTACCTCACAACCCTCTATTTTTTCTTTCATCCATGTGCCTGTCTCTTAAATTCTCCTATTGTTCCAGCCTCCATCACCATCCTTGGTAGTGCATTTCAGGCACCCGCAACTCCTTGTATAAAAAACACATCCCTGATGTCGGTGTGGCATAGAAGGCTGTGGACAAAATATGGGTAGATGGGACTGGGGTCACCATGGACAAAGTGGGCCGTAGTGCCTGTTTCAGAGTGGCACCATTCTACAATTCCATCCTCAAAGACCAACAGCAGCAATCATCACGGCACACGGTAGACACTGTATGGAGGAGAACCAGTAACTTCCTTCCCCATCATGCCATCTCAGTAAAGCTGGCTTCTCCCAATCTGACCAGTTGCATCAGTGCACGCAGGGCTAAGTGTCAGAAATGTTAATGTGACATTTGGAAATCTGCGATAATGGTGCGATACATTTGTCATGCTTTGCATTAGGAACTGTAACTAGATCCCATTAATGCTTTGGCCAGCGCCTGCGTAACACAGTGGTTTCCTATCATACATCTCAGCTCCACTCACTAAACAGACTGGAAGGTGACCTTTCTGCCCCAGGTTTCTGCCTTCTCCACCTCGTTGCTGGCGTCCGCACAAGCACCGCAGGGGAGCCAATGGTCCTCGCTTATCAAGCGCTGAGCATTAAGGCAAGCGACTTCCACACAGCAGCTGGATCACAGACGACTACGGCATCCACGGCTCTTTTGCCCCTGCTCACCTCAGATCCCTGCAAAAGTTGACCCTTCAAATATTTATCAATTGTCTATTGACAGCCACAAATGAAGCTTACTTCCCAATCCAATACTGACAGTCACAAATGAACCTTCATCTGCCTTCTTATCAAGTCCAGTTTTCCTAATTTCTCAGTGTATGATAACATGCCAATCTGACATTAAACCACAACTGCTGGAATCACTGGTTGAGTCCCATTGGTTTTTGGGCTTTAGAAGAGGTGGAAGTGAAGTTGAAGAAGGGAATTTTAAATTGAGAGATACAGCACAGTGTTCCATAATGCCCAGAAACACCCATGTGACCAATTAACCTACTAACCCCATAAATCTCTTGGAATGTGGGAGGAAACTGGAGCACCCGGAGGAAACCCACATGGGCACAGGAAGAACATACAAACTCCTTAGATTCCATACAGGGACCCAGCTCTCTTTGTACCTTGATGATGTGCCGATCTATATAAAATTACTCCACATCAATCGAACCCTTCCCTCCCTCACAATGTATAACTGACCCCCAGCCCCGTTTTTCTATCTAAGACTCCAAGAGGGTGGTGGGTGTGTGGAACGAGCTGGAAGAGGAAGTGGCGGAGGTGGGAATGATGGCAGTGATTCAAACACGCCGAGGCAGGTATGTGGATAGGAAAGGTTTGGAGGAATAATGGGTTGAACACAGGCAAATGGGCCTGGATATTGGGCCAAATGGTGGTGCTGTCGAACTCGATGACTGCTATCTGTGCTCTGTGCAAGTTCCTTAACCACAAGGGTCACAGCCCTTCAGTATGGGAGCTCAACACTGCTTTCTCATGGGGCAACTGGGAATGGGCATCAAATGTGAGCCATGGCAATGTTGCGCCCACCCCCTGTGAAAGTATAAGAAGTCTGATGTCACATTCATTAACATATCAGTAAGATCCACCAATCAGCTTGCAGCAACTTTGTTTTGTTTCTCTTCACAATCTAACACTCACACAGAACACAGGAGGTGTGGTCCTCAGCCATACCTGTGCTATCCCTTCACAAAGTTGCCTGATTAGTCCCAATACCCCCTTCCTTCCTTGGAGACCTGCAAACACGTCCAATTCTTCACAATAATGCGAAAAGAGTAAGATGATGCATTGAGAAACCTGCTTTGACCAGGAAAGGCCCCACTGCTGCTTGAAACACTCAAAAGTTTTGATCACCTGTTACTTTCCAATTCTTGTATCCCTCTCCTCCACAGAAAGGTCACTGAGAGCGAGCAGCGACGCAGAAGCTAAGGGGAGTCGGCCCAGTCCGCAGCCTGACATGACACAGCCCACAAAGCAACTACTGGCCAATGGGTCCTCAAGGACCACACAACAGAGTAAAAAACACCAAATACTTGTTGTCAGCAAAGATGATTTCCATCTGCTTGGCACTGTGTTGCTTCTCAGTCTGGACAGAGTGAGGGCTACTCACTGAAACGCTATGAAGCCTTCTGCTGCACTGCCGAGACCAGAATCCACTTCACCTCCTGGTCATTCAGCAGGAGCACTACCGTGAGTATAGCACAGAATAAGTACATTCAGCCCATTGTTGCTGTGATGGATCATTGGTGGACCCAGCTAATCACTACCATTCCATCAACCAAGTGAAATATACCATTGATTTCCCCCCCCCCCCCACCTTTGAAATCTACATTGGAGAGACTTGGCGCAGACCAGGAGATTGCTTCATTGAGCACCTCGGCTCCGTCCGCCGAAATAGTGTGGACCTCCCAGTGGCTACCCATCCCATTTCCCTGCTGACATATCATGCACTGCCAGACTGAGACCATACGCAAATTGGAGGAACAGCACCTCATCTGTCTGGGTACCCTCCAACCGGACGGCATTAACATTGACTTCTCTAGCTTTCATTAAACCACCCCCTCCCCCTTCTTCCCTTGTTGCCTCCCCCCCCCCCCAACCGACTCCATCTCTCCCTCTCCCTTTTCCCTCTGTCTTCTTTCACACAGACATAATAAATTCTCACCACTCCCCTTATCATATCCAATTAACACCTTTTGTTAGTCTGGACTCCTCCCCCCAGCTGGCATGATCTTTATTCTGAGCTTTCCTTATTCCTTGAGGAAAGGTTCAGGCCAGACTGTCGTGTTTCTCTTCACACCATCGAGCGACTTCTGGCCTCACTTGTGGCCCCTTTTCCGTTTAACTTGCAGCTCGTGACCCCATCACTCGGATGAAATTCTCATTCATTCATTCCTTCCTTCAAAGCATTTCAAGGATCAGGTTTATTACTTATTTATCTAATTTATTATTTATGGAGGTGTGAACGCTGGGTGCGAAGGCTGCGTTTGTTCCCTGTTGGTGATTGAAGTGAATACCTTGCTGCCTCATTTCAGTAGGCAGTTGAAAGTCAACTACAACGCTCCATAGTTTCTGAGACACTACCCTTGATGCTTAGTTTCATCACACATTTGTTTCAGTTAAGTTACTTGAACTCATGTCAACAGCCCATGCCTCGGGATACAACTCAAACAAATTTTCCTTCATGTTCTCCCATCTCTGCGTTATCCTCTTCTAGTGGGAGTAGGGCAAGGCTACTCATACCACCTAGCCCACCCCACCATTCAATACGATCACACCTGAGCTCAACTCCAGCCCCGTTCCTCGTGACTCTCTGTCTACCTCCGACGTAAACATATACAGGGCAGCACAGTTAGTGTAGTGGCTAGCGTAATGCTATTACAGGGCCAGTGGCCCGGGCTCGAATCATCGCTGTCTGTAAGGAGTTTGCATCGTCTCCCCATGTCTGCTCGAGTTTTTTTCCGGGTGCTTCTGTTTCCTCCCATCCTGCAAAATGGACCGGGTTTAGGTTTAATTGGGTGGCACTGGTTTCGATGTCTGGAATCAGCTTCTACCATGCTGTAAATAAATTTTTTTTTAAATCATCTGGCCTCCATCTCCTCGGGGATCGAAGAAATCCAGAGACTCATTGATGTCTGAGAGAAGAAATCTTTGCATACCTCAGCTTTAAATAACTATCCCTTATTCTGCAGCTACGTCACCCTGTTCATGACTCGTGAAAACATATCAACATCTACTCTGTCACGCTCACTGGTCCTTATAAGTTTGAGTAAGCTCAACCCCTCATTCCTCTAAACGCCAAGGAAAACTAATTCCAATGGTTGAGTCTCTCTTGAGAAGGTCTTGCTCCCAATCACATCTCCTCCACACCCTTGACACTGTACGATATTCCTACAGTGATAAAGTCACAGATCCCAGTGGAAAAAGGGGAGCAGAGTCAAGTATCATGCGGAGGCTTCCGAGATACTCAGGGAGATTATACAGCAACTTCATAAAACGATAGCATGTACACTGGGTAGGCGTTGGTAGCATCTCTGAGGAGTTCCAGCTCCTCAGAGGAACAAGTCACTGACAATCCCCTTAGAGGAGAGGCACATTTTACAGACCAGGAGTAAATAAGACTGCTACAAACAGCCTTTCCACCTGGGGCAGCACAGTTAGCTCAGTGCTATTTCAATGCTGGCGACCTGTGTTCGAATCCAGCGTCATCTGTAAAGAGTTTGTAAATTCTCCCCATATCTGTGTGGGTTTCCTCTGGGCGCTCCGACTTCCTCCCACACTCCAAAAGTGTACCAGAGGTTGTAGGCTAATTGGGTGTAATTGGGCGGCACAGGCTCGTGGGGTGGAAGGGCCTGTTACCATGCTGACTAATTTAATTATCCTGCCCCTTTCATGGCTTTTGGACAGACTGCCTAAAATCTCACCCCTCACATTAAAATGTGTGCCCCTCAAACTGTGGTCCATGTTTCATGTCATTTTTCCCAACATTAAATGGCATCTGCCACTCAGCTGCCTACTTCCCTGGCCTGTGTGCTCCTGGAGCCTTTATTACCCTCCTCACTATTCAGTGGTGCAAATATGTAAAATCCCCAGTTTACCCAAAGCTCTATGTTAACATTTTGGGCTGTTAAACCCTTGCTCTAGGCATCCCACAGGTGGAATACAAAGAGTTGGAAAAACAACTCTGCAAGCCTGATCATTGCCGAGGAACACATAAGGTGGAGCAAAGTGGGGAAAGAGCGGACGTCATTTCATGCAAAAGTGATATTCATGCAAGATTTGATGAGGGTGTTTGTTTAGTGAATACATTTCAAATTTCAACTCTTAAATGAAGCACAAATTGGTCAAATTTAGCAATGGAGAAGAAAGCTCATCGGTTCCTTGCTGAAATGTAACCATTTAACAGCCAGATAATGTCTCAAAAGACAGCAGGGAATTCGGAGACAAGGAGCAGGTACTGGTGACCATAACTATGGAAGGGCAACTAATAACGCAGGAAAGGCGAGATTTAGTCAGTTTTGCATGCCGCCAAATTTCCTCTGGTGTTTTGGACCCTAACTCACTCCTGCAGTGGTGAGGTCAATAATTGAGGAATAAGTGACTGCCTAAAAGCAACAAAGGCTTAATATTACCTAGTTGTATGTTGGCGAATTGGGGATAGCCATGAGCAACAAAGGCTTAATATTACCTAGTTGTATGTTGGCGAATTGGGGATAGCCATGAGCAACCAGATATCATTTCATTAAACAGGAAACCTGTTCCACCAGGAATCTTGCATGGAATGCATTGCACCTCGTGCAGATTTTGTCCTTGATGCTGGGGTTCACTTGCATCGGGGCTCGCCCTTGCCTTAGGCTTGCCATCATCCAGCATGAAGTTCCACTGGGAGCAGCGCAGGGCTCTTCAATGATGCAGACCACCCACAAAGGCTCACCTAGCCTACACCTCTCTTGGGCAACATGGCTGTTGAAATGCCCCACCTCTTCAGGTGAACTCAGATGGCCCGGACATGTTTCCACTTGGTTATGTTCCGGCCGCACATCAGAGGCCCGAACACCTTAGCGTAGGCTAAGTTGTAACTGCAGTGCTGGGAGAGTGCCCTTGGTAGGGACATTCTTCCCCAATAGTCATCCTACCCCCCCTCCCCCCTCCCCAGACCGATGCAAAATTCCATACCATTCTTTTGGAAAAAGGGAATTAAAATGCCCCAATTTAAGAGGTAGTGGCTGACATCAGGTTTTTTTTTTGGTGGGTGGGGGGGGGGGGGGGGTGGTGGGGGGATGAATTTTGCTGCATGCACACTTACTCCTGTTTTCCTGTAATAATGAACACTGCAAAGTTCTTTATTTGTTCTGGGGCGTTCAGAGCTCCTGAAAGGCACTGCGTCAGTACAAGTCTTTACGTCAGCTATCAGCAAATTTAAGGGCGAGCCCAATTCTGCTCTGGTCAGGCAGGAGGTGACATGGTGCAGGAGGCAGAGGGCAAGAAAGGGGATGAGGTGTTCTTGGGAGAATGACTGTTGCCTGTTAAATGGTCCAAACACAACAATTAAAAAAGAGTGAAGTAAAAAGAGGAGCATGCACGCATACACACACACACACACAGGCACACTTTGCATGAAGTTTATTGAAGGAAATTCCTTTATTTGTCTGTCTACCTACAGTAAAATATGCCCAGTTTTTTAAAAAAGTAAAATTTAAAACAGGAGTCATAAGTTCATAGATGAATGAACATGGGACCGTTTCACACTACATTAGAAACTTTAAAAAGTTTTCAAGCAAAACACCATTCAGTGCTCTCCATCACAAAATTTGAGGCAGGAAAGAGGCAGTGTCTTTACAGAGTAAAATGTACACAATTAAAAGCCGGTGTCGTCGATACTATTTCAAACTACACAATTAATTACATCAAGGATATTTAATTAACAGGAACAAAGTGACATGATAACTTAGGCTTGTTTAGTTTCTGTGACTTTTAATTAAATGACCTTCAAAAACCCAACCAAAGATGAAGTTTTCCTTTCATTGGGCTTGTGGGGGCTGGTCTCACAGATTTACAGTATGACCTGAGCCGGACTCATGAAGCGAGTTACTTCAGAGCAAGTGGCCTGGAATATTTGGTTCCAAAACAGCTGGCCAATTGAAATAACAGCACTTTCTGTGGAAGGGGAATGATTTTTATTCCTTGCTCACTTACACAAGAAAAATACAGTAAAAACCCTGCTACCCACCACCCAGGGGGATTGGTAAATTCCAGATAAGTTTATTTTCTGGCTGACTGAGATTGCCTGAGGCTACGTGATTGGCAAATTAACAGTGAGGTGTGCCAATTTTAAACTTTTACCATTTTATTTTCCTTGTTTTTTTTGCCGATTGTTTGAATTTTGAATAGCAGAATGATACTGTGCTATCATTTGTGAAAATGTTTGGTCAAAGAGAGACCATTTTGTTTCATAGCTTTAGCAATAAGGACACAGTCTGTCAGCCAAGGAAAGGGAGACTTATTTTTCTAAAAAAAAGCAAATTAATCCTTTACTCACGTCACTTCTCACAATTTTTTTCACGCAGTGCTTTCTCTTTCTTTAAAAAGCCCCTGAAGTGGATGGAATAATCCCTCACCTAACGGGCTCCTATTTATTTTCTAACTCCCTCTGTTAATTTGCCCCCTGTCTCCTGAAGGCATGCATTCTTGCCAGCTCTCGGCCACCAGCCTCTTTGTGAATAAATAAAAGACTGCAGACACTGAAAATCTGAAATAAAAACAGAGAGGCAGGGAAGGTTCAGCAGGTCCGGCAGCATCTGTGGAAGGAGAAACGGTTAATGTTTCAGGTCCCATCGTGAGGACAGTAAGAATCCAAAGAAGGGTGTTGGACTTGAAACATTAACTGTTTTACTTTCCACAGATGCTACCTGAGTTTCTCCTGCACTTTCTGTTTGAGTCACTTTGGTCTTAATGCTGAAGCCATGAGCAGTGGGTTGTTCGTCAGAACAATCAGGTTGCATAACGCTCAAGCCAAATTACATTTAATGCCCTCTCCTAAATGCTGTGGTGGATGGAAGCACGAAGGTTACCTCATGGACACTGATGCAGAAGAGCCAAGTCCATATTCCACCAGAGCAACCCAGAAATTTCAACTCAACTCACAAAATAAACCTGA
Organism: Narcine bancroftii; assembly: GCF_036971445.1. Taxonomy (NCBI): domain Eukaryota; kingdom Metazoa; phylum Chordata; class Chondrichthyes; order Torpediniformes; family Narcinidae; genus Narcine; species Narcine bancroftii. Next base: position 7,178,879 of record NC_091482.1, read on the forward strand.
ATTGGATCAGCATCGATGACCACAAAGACCATCTGGGCACTCAAAAAAACCTATCTGGTCCACTAAAACCCTGCAGGGTTATAGAGGGACAACTGGTATCCTCATCAAGTCAAAGCTAAATATGACTTCGGAATTTACCGCTGATTCTTAACTGGGTCACTGGACTGGTCCAGCAAGTCACACACTGTTGGAAATATTAAACAGAAGTCAGACAGCATGGAAAAAGGCCGCTTGAGCCATCACCTCCACAATGACTACCACTTATACAGATCTCCTGCCATTCCCATGACCTCCTCCCAGATTCTACCCCCCCACCTACACCACATTGGCAACTTAAAAGTGGCCCGATAACCTACCTACCTGCAGGTCATTGGAGGTGGAGGATAGAAACTGTTGGCCACATCCCATCAATTGAATTAAGAATCCAGGCTCATGAACCATGATTAAGACAGCACTGAGCCGCAAATAGAGTTGACCATCCTGGTTTCCTCCACACCAACTAGTACAGACCACACCTCAAAATGGGAGCTCTATGGGTCTAATTGTGAGGTGGCACAGAAAATGCAGAGGCTGGTGCAATGGTATTACGGCACCAGCGACCGGGGTCGAATCTGGCGCTGTCTGTAAGGAGTTTGTACAGTCTCCCTGTGACCCAGTTAAGCCTGGGGGCTCTGATTTCCTCCACCGTTCAAAACGCACCAGGGGTTGTTGGTCAATTGGGTGGCACTGGCTCAAGGGCCGAAAGAGCCACTTACCATGCTGAATGTCTAAATTTACATTTAAAATTAAGTGTATGTAGGGCTTGCCAGCAAGAGGATAGGGAGAGCTAGGAAGTCTATCCATTAATTCAACAAAATGGGGGGGGGGGGGGGGGGAGAGAAAAAGATTGTGACACCTTGCTTTAGGGACTGCCATATTTAATTCTAAAATTTAAACTGAAAGTTTGTGAGAAGGGAGGTGTCATTGAGTCAACATGGAAGTAGAGAGTCAATGCTTTCTGCAGCATGAATATAGACAGTAACAAGAAAACAAGTTTATACATTACAGCAAAAAAATAAAGCAAGCATTTAAATTAGAAGCTATTAAATAATGCAGGAAGGAAAATGGTGGATAGCTAATGGAATGTGCTTTAAAAATAATTTAAAAAAAATGTATATATAGAAATATATAAAAGAGGTGATGGACCCAGGCAGTTATTATTAGTGATAATTACAGCAAAAGGCAACAATTAATCACAGCCAGTCACCCAGACTCTCATTAACACTGCTGGAAACCTTGCTAATTTGCAACAGAAAAATAATTAGTTGATAAAAATAATATCTGGAAACAGTCTGAAAAGTGAAATAAGAACAGAAATTAATGGCATGGTCACCTCAAAAAGGAAAAGAACCCAAATAAATTTTAATTTTAAAACATAAATAATTAATGAAACAAGCCATGGACAATTATTCATAATCTATTTAAATATTATTGATCAGTATACAGATGACGCTCATTCATTTGCTCAGCGTGAACCAAGGACAGCCAATAAAGGAAGAGGAGAATGTAAAGAAGAGATGGTTGTTGGTTATTAAACACACCGTGTACCATGGAGCAAGCTGGTCCAAATTTCGCGATGCTACATACAGAGTTCATTGCCTCTGTGATGTCACCACGTCAAGCCAAGGCAAAAGTTCTCACACAGCGAAGGTTCCAGCACTGCGACTCGCGCTCAAACGTGGTTAATAGGTTTGGCCCTTCCTGACTCTGGGCTGTGCATGGTGAGCATGCTGGCAAGTAACATTGGGAAAGGAGCAGGAGAGGCCCAAAGCCTGGAATCGGACATTTTGGCGCCAGATATTTTGATGAAAAAAAACCCAAGACTTTTGTAGCCCTTCGTACACAGTTTGGTGCCGGATATTTGGTGCTTGCATTTTGGCGACTGACATGGCATTTAATTTATTATATTTTTAATTTCATATAATGAATTTAAAAATTATTAATTTATTATCATTTTAATTAGGATTAACTATAACATCACCGCACTCCCCTCTCCCCACGGTGAAATCCATCTAACTGTTAGTGCCAAAACGTCTAGCATCAAAACGTGGATGCCAAAATGTCCTAGGACCCCCCCCCCCCACCCCCAACCAAAAGCCACAGTGTGGGAAGAGCAGAGAGAGGGCTCACCTGGCACATTTGTGAGCTCGCATAATTTCTGACAACTGAATTTCTTACACATTCGACCCAAAATATGAAGTCCATCACCTCAGCAAGGGCCATTTCACAACTGTGTATCAGAATATGGGTGTCAGGAGGGCAATAGGATGGGAACTCAAGGTGATTAAGACCCTGATGCAGGCCATTCCTCCCTTACCACCATCCATATTTTTCTCTGTCTAATCCATCATTCAAACTCAGAGTTATTTCCAACAATAACTCTCCCTTAAGGCAAAAAGTGATTTTATATTTGAGCATGCCACCGAGCTGGGAATAACATAGCCCCCAACATTATTTCTCCTTCGATGCTGCCCTCATTCTGTTCACAGGGCTCCATGTGGTTGACTGACAATTTCAAAGTTGCAGAGTGGGAGATCGCTTGGGAGAACCTTTGCTCGGACCACCGCAACAACGGGGATCTTCCGGTGGCAACCCATTTCAATTCCCCGCCCCAGTCCTATGCGGACATGCCTGTCCATGCACTGGTCAAATCAGACCTCCCGCAAATTGGAGGAACAACACCTCATCTTCTGTCTTGGCCACCCTCCAACCGGATGGCATTTATATCAATTGCATCCCGGCCCCCACCCATCAATCCCGTTTCCCTATGTCTCCTTTCCTCTAACTCTGTGGGTGTCTCTCTCTCTCTCTCACTATCTGTCTCCCAGAGCAACCCTCCTCCCCACCCAGTTCTCAGCTCTTCTCTCCTTCCCTCTGATCTACATCCATTTTTTTGCTCATACCTTGTCGAAGGGCTCAGGCCTGTAACATTTGCCTCCTATGAACGTTGCAGGACCTGCTGAGATTCTCCAGAACCTTTGTGCATGAACTACAAACGCGGCATCAGCTGACTTTGTTTCACAACTGAAAAGTTACAAGGCAGGAAGCCTAATGCTGCTGGCAACAAATTGTCGACCCAGTTGTAGCCGCAGGGAGACTCCCCCAGGGAGACTCACCTTGTAAAGCACCTCAATCATCCTGGACATTACCAATCTCCACGAGCTGTGGACATGGTTTTTGAAATTATCAAAAGGTGGCCTAATGATAGGTGGTTGGCCGATGCTGCCTGACATATCGAGGGTCAGATTTCCAGGAAACCACATTAAATCATACACATGACCAACGGTCAAAGCATCAACCTCACTGTTTGGAATAATGCCACCTTAGTTCTAAAACTAGTGGCTTTCGGTTCAAGATAATCATCTATAATGATAGAGGGGACACTGCTTTATCCAGATCTCAGTATCACAGGAAAAAGACATTTGATATGCTAAGGAACAGGGTATTGTGTTATGTGGGCTCGAGTGCTAATGTGCATGAGGGCATTAGCTCCCAGCTTTGCTCACCTCAGTGAGCTCAGTCCCACTCACGTCAATGAAACACGAAAGAGGTCGATGATATTCTCGCATCCATCTTGGACAGCCAAGATGTACTTGGTGGTCAATAGCCAAGGGGCAGAAATAAAAGTGGAGCTAGACACATATTCTTCCCCAGAGGAGGACTGATGTCTGGAAATCCCACGTCTGAAACTGTGGTAAAAATACGAATCTTTGCTGTGATCGAAATGTACTTGGTAGCATGTACTTTGAGCAGTTATGATCAGAGACCTCAACAGTAGGATCAGGTCACGAGGATATAATAGGATGCATAGACACCTGATTCAAAACACTCCCATTGTTCTGGCCTCCTGGGCAATCATTTTAAAAGCACTATCTAACATCAACACATCTAACTTGTCACTTCTAGATTCAGAATAAACTCCACAGCTTCCATTTTCTTTGGTTTCAGATTCTGGGAATTAGTCACTCTTGTAACCTTCTCCCTATGGATACATGGAATCGGGAAGATTCCAGTTTCCAGTGGCTGGAAAATTAGAAGATTCAAGATTCCTTTATTGCCACGTAATAAAGACAGGGCAAAATTACATGGAATTTGCTTTCGTCTTCCTTAAGCCAGACAGATGCGCCATCAGCAGAAATGGCCTCTTACGGTCAGAGAGAGAGAAGCAAAAGGGAGTCCCCGAATTCGCCTCCAGCGCCCCCGCAGAGTTCAGTTAATCAGCATCCCGAACTCCAGATCCAAAACTCCAACACGATCAGGAAACCTTCTCTGCCTTCAGCACCCCCTCGCATTGTAATTCCAATACCTCGTATGCCTTCAGCCTGTCTGTAGCTGTCCTCCACTTTGACGCAGACATCAGCAGCCCGCCACAGCCTGTGTAGGTTCCTCACCTGGGGGTCACCAACGCCTGGCTGTTCTTCAGCTGCAGAACCCCTCACTGCTCCACCACTGTGGTCACTGTCCCATGGGTCGTCTCCTCTGCTTCTCTTTCTCAAACAGGGCGGGGGTGGGGGTTGTTCTCCCCATTTTTCTGGTGCCCTGCGCTAGTCCTCTGCTTCCCTGGGGTCTGCAACCCCTCGTCGGCTGCTGCCAATCATAGAAACCGAAGCTCACAGTACTCTGAGGGCTAACTTTTTTATTTTCCAGGAAATAATTATTGATAGTAAAGGAGCTGAACTAATCTCTGTACTGTTTTAAAACCACTTGGTTTAAAGATGGATCGCAACAAACCAGTTCACCAATTCCACATTAAACTCAATGAGTGGCCACTAAAGAATGCCCTCAACTCTCAGGACGGAGTGTAACTGTTAGGGACTATTTTACAAAGGTTCCTTGTGTCAATCCAGAATTACATTTCACCATTACCATACAGTGTGGTCATCACCAGGGGCAAATAAAATGATCTGCCTCGTGCACACTTTCTGCAAGGGGTCAACAATGTTAGCTCAAAGACGGCACTGATGGCCCATTAAACCCACTCCAGCCCAAATCATTCCCTTTATTACTTGCTGTGGGCAGGTAGGTCCGACTAGTGTATGCGCTGCTCACTTCAATATCCAACGACAGAATGACCACCACAAGCATCAGGCCTCCAAAGTGTTTTGGCTTCTCCACTAAATAGAGTGCTGCACGTTAACAGGCCATTTTGGCCCATGAGCCCGAGCTGCCCAGTTTACACCCAATTGACCTACAATCCCTGATACGTTTTTAACAGTGAGAGGAAACCGGAGCCCCTGGTGAAAACCCACACAGACACGAGGAGAATGTACAAATTCCTTACAGACAGCATGGGATTTCAGCTGGCGCTGTAAAGGCATTATGCTAACCTACAAATGTTTACGCCAACCGTGCTGCTCTTATGCCAACCATGCCACCCCGGCACCAACCGTACATTATGCACAACTTGGAGCCACTTGATACAGGGTTCATATCATGTAACCAATGGATCATGTCATCAAGCTGATTGGCTATTCTGAAACTCCTCACCATGACGCAGTCGATCTCACTCATGATATCCCATCATGAAGCTGACTGAATATCTTGAGTAGCCTTATCACTGTGCTCATTGGGTATTATGTGTGTTGCCAATATTATTGACTTATTGAATGATTTCAACATGGATCCAATCACCAAGCTGGTTGCATATCTTAATGACCTCATTGGTTACCTAACTTGTCATTCTGAGTGACTTCTTTGCTGTGCTGATTGGATATTATGCATGCCATTGACATCAAGTTGATTGATTATTAAGTGAATTAATTACTGATCCAATTAATAAGTTGACTGGATACCCGAGTGACCTTGGTGCTTAACGAGAAGGTCATTCTGAATGACCATATCTCTGATCTAACTGAATAATCTTGGCAACAGTGACCTCATCTTGAAGCTGATTGGACGCTTCATGTACAAGTTAGTAGAACAATGCCTTCCTTATCTGGTTTTGTGAAGTTAACATCAAAATTCTGTAATACCAAGAATTCTCCAAAATGCGCAGCAATATACACTAATTAGAACTACTACACATCTGTTCGGAAAATCAAATGTGGATAAAAGTTGCCCTTTGTTTAGCTCCAATCTTCTAGACAAGATCTGAGGTAGTGTCTGTGGATTAAACGAGTCATTTTACATTTCTTTATCTGTTTACATGCATACGTGTCATCTTGAGTACAGCTTTTTGCACCACCGATAAGTGGTAAAGGCTCCATTATTGTCATGTTTAGAATGTAGAATACATGAAGTTTTTTAACTTTGTCTACTGTAAGGAAGATAGAGAGTCGCCACTTTGTCCAGCGCCCCTCACAGAAATGAGGGCCCAGCGAGGGATGAACTCGTGATCCCTGGTTTACGAGACCAGGGCTCTAACCCCTGAGCATGGAAAAAGAATCTCAGGGATGTGTGATGTCATGTCTACACTGACAATAAATCTGAACTTTGAACTGTTGAACCCTAACAAGATATGGTTGGCATTAGTGGTTAGCACAATGCTTTTCAGGTGCCGGGGTTTGAATCCTGTGCTATCTGTAAGGAGTTTGTATGTTCTCCCCGTGTCTGCATGGATTTTCTCTGAAGGCTCCGGTTTCCTCGCACTGTGTAAAAAAACGTACCGGGGTGTAGGTTAATGGGGCGTAAATTAGGCGGGACAGACTCGTGGGCTGAAATGGCCTGTTACTGTGCTGTATGCATGTCTAAAAAGACCAGAGAGCCAAGACAATAGTATCTGTATCTGAATAGACCTTTTGACCCACAGTGTTGTGTTAACCCATATAAACCTGCTCCATCCCAACCTCACAGCCCATGACCCTCTATTTTTCTTACATTCATGTGCCTGTTTAAAAATCTTTAAAGTGTCCCTATTGTGGCAGACTCCGCCAGCACCCCTGGCAATACATTCAAGGCACTCACCACTCTCTGAGTAAAACACAAACTTATCTCTGACCTCTCACTTAAATTTTCCCCCACTCACCTTCAACAGATGTCCTCTGGCACTAGCCACTCAGGGATAAAGCAGCTGGTTGTCCACCCTATCTATGCCGTATAATCTTTAAGTATGCCAGTCACTTAGCAAGAAGTATTCTAACTGGATATCCATAAAATATTGATAATTATAAACCACTCAATCATTTAATCATTCACTCAGACTAAGACCTCATCAGAAACATGCACAATGTAATTAAGTCCAAAGAACTGAGCTTTCTAGAAATGACAGCGGTTGTGGATTTGGTATTTTTGATGATCTATGTCAGTGATTTTCAAATGTCAGGGATTACTTAAGGTAGTATGCGGGTGGGGGAGAAATGTTTGAGAGCACTGTCCTAAGCAGAGAGAGAAAATGAGAATCACCCGCACCATCAAGCTTCACCTTTGTGCCCTTATCACCTCTAGGCAGTCAGAGGAGGGCGTCTAATATCAATGCCTCGGAAATGAGTTCTCCGTGTTCTAACAAGTCTAGTCCAGCTGACAGCAGACGTTTGGGTAATACTGAATGGTTGTGAGCACCTTGTTGTGAGTCAATGGGCTTGATAATATTGCAAACAGTTTACATGACAATCCAAGACCAACTGGGCTATCTGGCAACATCGCTGCCGATTGTGTTTCCTGAGTAAACTGACTTTTTTTGCTGTTGGTTGCAAGTCAAAATCTTGGACATCTCCATCTCTGGTACAGTGTTGTCAATAAATACTCTGCTTTATAAAATAGAGGGGGAAGGAGGGTGGGGAGAAAGTTACAGCATCCCTTGGGATTTCTCCACAGCAATTATAACTGTGTTAATGGAGCATGGTCATGGAAGAAGTGGTCAGACACTTCTTCAGACCAATGTGGATAGAACATGCAAGCAAAATAGGAGAGGGATTAAGACATCTCCAACACTCTCTTATACCGGACATTTTTTTGGCTTTGAGCAAACGAAAAGAGAAAATTCACAACACTAAATGCCATCTGAGGTATTGAAGCAAAATGACCCAATGAGCCACATCTACCAAGCTTCTTCCAAAGCAGAGAAACTCACCTGGAGCTGGAACTTCCACACTTAATAGACCACATTTTACAAATGACTGCTCACGGCGGGAACGTCACAGGATCCCGAGGAAGTCCGCACGGTGAAGGGACAGTGGCGGGGAGGGGAACCGAGCGCTGGCGGGTGACGGGAGACAGAATCAAGGGTCAACGTACCTGGGAACTGGTAGCTGTAGCTGGGTGTGAATCCCGGGTATCCACGGCCATACGTTGCAACAAAGTTTGGATAGCCTTTAAAACAATATTTACAAAAACAAAGGGGGAAAAAAAAAAGTGTCAGTTTGAGGTAAGGCAGGAAGTTGCATGAGAAGTGCATGGTAACAATCATGAACCTGAGACACACAGAGACGCCAGGCACTGGAACATGAAGCCAAAACGCAATCTACTGGAGGAACTCAGCACGTCGAGCAGTATCAGTGGGAGGAAAGGAATGATCAATGTATCCGTTATTCGGATGAAAGGCTTCAGCTCAAAACGCTGACCATTCTCTTTCTCCCATCGACACTGCTCGACCTGCTGAGTTCATTCTGCAGATTGGGTTTACTTTTTAAAAAAAATTTAAACATACAGCACTGTAGCAGGCCGTTTCAGCCCATGAATCCGTGCTCTCCCAATTAACCTACACCCCCGGTATGTTTTGAAATCAGAGCCCCTGAGGAAAACCCACTCTGACACGGGGAGAATGTACCAACTCCTTACGAACAGCGTGGGATTCCAACCCCAGTCTTGATTCCTGGCGCTGTAAAGGTGTTGCGTTAACTGCTACGCTATCTGTACTAATTATTACGTTTGTTTGCTGGAACAGTGTGAACTTAATGCATGAGGCGAGAAGTTCACTGGGTCAGATGAGGAGGGAGAGGGGCAAAGGATATTTACACTGAAGTTAGCTCAGTGCCCTTCTTTAAGGGCTGCTTATCGAGGGAGAGGGGCTTGAAAGGTGCATTGTAGCTCTGCTCTATTCGAGAACCTCCCATGAGCAATGCTGGTGCCTGCTATTTGTGACCTCCTGCAGCTTACTACAAACTGTCCCAAGCAATCTTTCACATCCCCCTGGAGGACTGGACAGGGCCTCAGATTTAACACCGTACTCTGACAATATACAGGACAGATGTCGTGCTTTGGAGACTGACACAGGGCTTCAGTAGTAGGGGGATTGAGTTCAAGAGTCATGTTGCAACACTACAAATCTCTGGTGAGATATTATGTTCAATTCTGGTCACCAGCAATTCTGGGAAGGATGTGGAGAGGGTATAGAGGAGATTGACGAAAATGTTCCCTGGACTGGAAAATAAGGCTTATGAGGCAAGGTTAGCAGAACTAGAACTTTTCTCTTTGGAGCGAAGAAGGATGAGAGGTGACTTAATAGAGATCTACAAGATTACGAGCATAGATAAGCACCTTTATCCCAGGGCGGGATTAGCAAACACCAGAGGACATCTGTACAAAGTGAAGGGAGGAACGTTTAGGAGAGACATCAGGGGTAAGTTTTTTTTATACACAGAGTTGTGGGTGCCTGGAATGGCAATGGAGGCCAAAACTCTTAGATAGGCACGTGGATGAAAGAAAAATAGAGGGTTATGAGATGGAGAGGGTTTAGTATTTTTTGTAGGAATAGGTTGGTTGGCACAACATGAGGGGCCAAAGGGCCTGTACTGTGCTGTAATGTTCTATGAACCAACAGCCCATGAACCAGGGACAAGGGGGCTGCCTGCAGTGTTGCCAAAGCGACCAAGATCCTTGTTGATCTCATGTGATCTGCCATGTAAACATACAGAGCAATAAAGATCAAACAGGGCGCCACGGATAGCGTGACGCTGTTATACGCCAGTGACTCGGGTTCTAACCCGGCACTGTCTGTAAGGAGTTTGTATGCTCTCCCTGTAACCGTATGGGATTCCTCCAAATGCTCCAGTTTTCATGGGTGTATCTGGGTAGTGCAGGCTCGTGGGCCAGATGGTCCCGTTACTGTGGTGTGCCTTTAAAGTTTAATGAAGACTCTTTCTGTCGTTACCTCTGGTGCCCGGTCCTGCTTACCTGGCATCCCCACCCTTGTTCACAGTTGTCTGCAGCACTGGGTGACTAGTTGAGTGAGGCTAAGGGAGAACTGGATACGGAGAGGTTGAAATGCGAGGGCATTGAGCAGCCTGGGGCTACACTCATTGAAGTTTAGAAGGGTGAGGGAAGGCCACATGGGAACATACAAAATAGATCCGGGAGGAGGGGGGATTTCCTCACCTAGAACCAGGGGACAGCCTCAAGATCTGGGGGCAGCAGATTAAAGATGGAGATGAGGAGGAACTGCTTCTCCCAGCATTGTAAATCTGAGGAATAGTCTGCCCAAAGAAGCAGTGGGAACTGCCTCATTAAATGTAAATAAGATACAGTTGGATCGATTTTTGAACAGTTAAGATTTAAAGGTTATGGGGGAAAGGGCGGATTAGTGGAGTAGAGTCCATGGCCACATCAGCTATGATTCTTATTGAATGGCAAAGCAGGGCCAGGTGGCTGGCTCCTGCTCCCATTTCTTGTGAGAGGGTGGGTGGCTTGGAGGATGCATCAAAACATCCTTATGCCAACCGCTGTTTGTCATCTGTGCGGCCCAATGGGTGTGCTTGGAACAAGATGAAGTCTGCTCTGTAGGATGGCTGGTGATTCAGAGCTTGAAAGGTTAAGTGTGATTTGATGGAGCAATTCCTGATGGAACTGAAATAAAAGAAAGGGCACGGATGTTGACCGTGTCGTTTAAGCAGGCGTTTATAGTGTGGATTAATAATTCAACGCTCATTTAATGGGTTATTAATTTTTCATGGCTTCTTTTAAAAAAGAAGCTTGTTACATTTATCTCAGTACTCTTTTTTTCTTTGCACTTTTAATTTCCCTTGTTGTTTGATGAGACTCTTCACAGACTTGTGAGCTATGACACCTGTTGCCATTATGGGCCAGCACTAATGTTGAAAGGCATGGACAGAGTAGATAGTGAAAGGTTGTCTCCCACGGTGGGAGAGTCGAGGACAAGAGGGCACAACTTCAGGATTGAAGGGCGTCCGCTTAGAACAGAGATGTGGACAGAATTTTTTGACCAGAAGGTGGTGAATCTGTGGAATGTGTTGCCACAGGCCAGTTGTGGCAGCAAAGTCCTGGGTGGATTTAAGGCTGAGATTGATAAGTTTTTGATTAGCCAGGGCATCGTTATGGGGAGAAGACCGGGCAATGGGGATGAGTGGAAAAATGGATCAGCTCACAATTAAATAGTGGGACAGACCCGATGGGCTGAATAGCCTTTTTCTGCTCCTATGCCTTATGATCTTAACTGTGGTGCAGGAAAGTGCAATGCTGGAATTGAGCAAAGAGTTGCTAACTGATTTGAGGAAGGGGAAGGATGAAGTGTTTTAAATCATAGTGATATCCCTCAGTGGAACACTAATTGCTTGGTCTCTTGGCACCTTTGCATTGAGTTTGAGTCAAAGGAAAGAGGCACCAGTTGACATCAGTGCCAGGGACGGGCTTACACCCCCTCCACTGGTTCTCCCATTGCCTGCCTCACACCCAGTCCAGCGCTTGCCCTTTCAAGTGGTCGAAAGATTGAGAGGTGATGCCACTGAGCCAGACTGACTGGCATCCACAATTTCCAAAATGCTTCTTACAGATGGTGTTCAGTATGGTGAAAGATACCAATTCACTGGAGGGAGGGTGGCAGTTGCATATTGGGAGGCGGATTACTACACCACGACTGACCTCGGGCCAAGAGACTTGCATTCAGTGGATTTCCCACTCAATGCTTAGACTGGTCCTCAAGATTTAGAATGGAGGATTTCTATACAGTTGTTACATTTTTTGTGTAAAGGGCTTCAGGTCTTCCTAAGCAATTCTAATTTTATGAATGCAAGGAAATATTCTCCCTCTGAGTTCATTGATAAAGTGCTGGTCCAACCCCGTCTGACCTGAGCTCGAACCTATATCTTTGCTACTGGTCCCATCAGACTGAGGTTAGGTGGCCAAGATCTGAAGTAGTGATCTTGGGCAGTCTTGATCAGGTTACAGAGATTGGGAAGATCTTGAAACAAGAAGTATTACTTCAGAATTTAAACTCTACCAGTTTTGTGAGTTGAATACAGATTAAGAAGACATCAGTCAGGAGACAGAAAAACTTTCACAACTCATTCCAGGAAGCACTTTGCAAAGTGAAGGGAGGAAAATTTAGGGGTAAGATTTTTACACAGAGTTATGGGTGCCTGCAATGCCTTGCCAGGGGTGATGGTGGAGGCTGAATTATTTGGGGGCAATTAAGAAACTTTTAGACAGGCATATGGATGAAAGAAAAATAGAGGGTTATGAGGTAGGAAAGGTTCAGATATTTTTAATAGGAATATACAAGTCTGTACTGCGCTGTAATGTTCTATGTCTCCAGCAGGACACCATCTCCCATTGTTCTCCCTTTGGTACACCTATTGAACTTGCCTTTCCGTCCTTTATTCCATTGCCTTTCATATAAACCTGTTTATTATCCTAATGGAACCCTCTTCAACTAAAACAGCTCCTTTCCCTCTTAAAGGCCAATAAAGTGCTTTTTTAAAACTTTTTAAATTTAATTTTTTTAAAAGACATACAGCAAAGTAACAGGCCCTTTCAGCCCATGAACCCGTAATTGGCCTACAACCCAGGTAAGTTTTGAACGGTGCGAGGAAACCAGAGCACCCGGAGGAAACCCACGCAGACATGGGGAAAATTCCTCACAGACAGCGCGGGATTCGAACACGGGTCGCTGGTACTGTGACAGCGGTGCTCTAACCCCTAAGCTAACCGTGCCACCCATTATGCTAACTGGGCTGCCCACTTGACATCAAACACCTGCCCAAAGCAGGCTCTTAAGTACTGGATCCAAGAAATTGGATCATTAAAAACAAAATGGACAGAATTGAGCATAAATTGAGCATTAGGGATGCACGAGACAGCATTAGAACCTGAAGCAAAAGTATTCCAGACGTGTTCTTGTGACTAGTTCTTACAGAGGTTTCAGGAAATTGGATCAAGCACTTTCTCTCTTGATTCACTCTGACACTGGTATGCCGCCCTCAATGTTTGTACAGGTGAGGAGATCACCATGTGGAAAGTGCACTACTGATTTCCTGAAGTTTGTGTTCTGTGAGCAAACCACACAGTGTCAGGAACCATACTCTCACCTGTCCAATATCTTTTCAGTTAGGCATGGATAGATGGGCCAAAGGGCCTGTCTGTGTGCTGCAGTGTCCAATGGTTCTACCTCTCAACACATTCCCAGCTAATTTCCCCTCTGTTTTTATCCCACTCGATAAATTTGATGTCAGCTCTTTTTACTGCAGTCTCGGTATTGGATCCCGACCCAAAACACTGACTGACCATTTCTACCCACGGATGGTGCCTGACCCTCTGAGTCCCTCAAGTGCCCCGCTCTTTGCTCACTCAGTGAGGGACTTGCACCAGGAGCATCCACGGCAGATCCGCTCTGTGGGAAATCTGGCCCTAGGCTTGTCCCACCGGGTGACAACGTTCCTGAAATTGCGTCTGCAACATCCAACAAAAATGGTCAAAAATCTGATCACAACCCTTCTGTGTGTCTCGCCAATGTGTAAACTTTGGACTGCACTGAACTAAAATTATATGTGTCTGTCTATTGAATAAGGGGACTCATGAAACTGCAAAGGGGTGTAGGGTGGTCAAGGCATCGTGCGAACTCTCCCCCTAGACTGACTGTCACAGAGGACCTGGAGCATTCAGTTATCAGGATCTCAGCTTTCAACTTGAATTCAGCTACCCTTCATTTCTCTTGCCCCTGTCATCCGACAAATGAAAAGCATGCTGCTTAAAGGCAGTTGGACTAAAACAAAGGAAGGAATGTTCTGGGAGAAGGTGGAGCACAAAAGGATTCGTTTTCCCCAGAAGGGTTGATTGCCCAGTTTCTCTGTTGAATGCCCAAGTCCCATGTAATTCATTGACCACAAGATGGAGGAGCAGAATTAGACCATTTAGCCCATCGAGTCTGCTCCATCATTCAACTCATGGCTGATGTACTTTTCCTCTCAACACCATTCTCCTGCCTTCTTCCTGTAACCTTTGACATCCTTACTAATCAATAAGCTATCACCTGCTTTAAAACACCCAATGACCTGGCCTCCACAGTTGTCTGTGGCAATGAATTCTGCAGATTCACCTCCCTCTGACTGAAGAAGCTTCTCATCCCTGTTCTAAATTTAAATTTAGATCTACAGCACTGTAAAAGGCCATTTCAGCCCACAAGTCCATGTCACCCAATTTATACCCAATTGACCTATACCCCTGGTATGTTTCAAACGGTGGGAGGAAATTGAAGTCCCTGGGGAAAATCCACGCAGACATGAGGAGAATGTACAAACTCCTTAAAGACAGTGCAGGATTCAAACCCTGATCGGTACCGTTGTAAAGATTTTGTGCTAACCACTACTCCAGTCGTGTTGCCTAGACATCCTTTTATTATGTAGCTCTGCCCTCTGGACTCAGACTTTCCCTCCACTGGAAAAATCTTCTCCATGTCAACTCTAAGCAGTCCTTTCAATGTTCAGTGGGTTCCAGTGCAATTGTCCCTTTTCTAGCCTGACGAGACCCTCGCCCATCCACGGCCTCCCCTCACGAAGCTGGTCTGCTGAGGCAATGACAGCTAGAACAAGACCGAATGTGGGAGAATAGTGGATGGATTCACTGCTACCTTTGTCGAGTTGCCAGGCTGCAACATCCAGACGATTCTCTCCCTGAAACCATGGCATGTTCGGGGGGACCGAAACAGGCACCAGCCCATCCAGTCAGACCAAGAGCAGTCAAGATCCTGCTTCCCAAGCATCTCCATGCCTCAAAGAGCCACAATGACACACCTGCATAAATAGGAAACATCCGCCTCTATGCCTGAGCTTCGGAATAATGAGGATCCATCCGCTGCCTTTATCAGCAACTCTCCTGGCTCATGCACCTGGCAAGTGATACTCGGGTGACAAATGGGGCAGGTTGAATGTTGACTCATCGTTGACCTCTAAGATGCTTCTTCCAGCTTAGTGCAGCGAATTTTAGCAAGTACTGGATAGCACTTCAGAACACTAGTCAGTGGAAATGCTACCCAATAATTACAGGAGAACTTAAAAAGAACAAGCCGCTGAGGCAGCATCAACACTCAACGGCACCAAGATGAATCAATGACCTCTCTCCACACTCTCGCCACTTCTCCCAGAATCCCTTGATTAAATGAGCGCTCTAGTTCAAAATAAACACTTAAACTGGCCTCGTGTCCCACTTTCAAATTCCAACCACTTTCTGGGTACAGGAATGCTTTTTTTTTAAATTTCAACTTCACGCCTGAAAATCCTTGTTCCAATGTCCTGCTGCAATCTCCACCAATGCTTTTTTTTCCTGACAGATCTCCTTTACTTGCTGAAAATCATGAACTCATCCATAAACTGTAAAAAAAGTTTAGGGACCATAAAACCTCAATTTCAGAGTCTCCCCGAGTGATATAACTTGTAGAATCGAGATATTGCTCTGGTAAATATGCACTGCCCACCAAGGTGATTTTGCTCTTCCCAATCAGCCTTGCCCGCCAACCTGATTTTAATTGTAATCGTCAGAAGCTATACATTCAGCCATTACTATTACAACGCCATTTACTCTCTCTCCACCTTTCAGGCAAACCACGTTCCAATACCTCCTCGCTCAGGGAACTGGGTACCAAAGTGGGAAGGACACACTTCTGTCATGCAAAGAATTGGTGAGACTGCATATGCTATTGACTTCCTGATTTAAGAACGCTCATGTTGGAAGCAGTAAAAAGGGTTTTTCAGACTTAAGGCCATAAGACATAGGAGCAGAAATAGGCTATTCAACAGATCACATCTGCCCCGCCATTCAATCATGAGCTGATCCACTTTCCCACTCAACCCCACTACCCGGCCTTCTCTCCGTAACCTATGATGTCCTGGCTAATCAAGAACCTATCAATCTGTGCCTTAAATACACCCAGTGACTTTGCTGTCACAACTAGCCTGTGGCAACAAATTCCACAGATCTACCACCCTCTGGCTGAAGAAATTCTGTCCACATCTCTGTTCTAAGCAGATGCTCTTCAATCCTGAAGTTATGCCCCCTTGTCCTAGACCATTGGTTTTCAAACTGCCCCCCAAAACTCACATTCCACCTTAAATATTCCCTATGCCATCGGTGCTCTGTGATTAGTAAGTGATTACTTAAGGTGGTCTGTAGGTGGAAAGAAAAAGTTTGAAAACTATTGTTTTAATCGTACCTAATTGACTCGTTATGTACACGGTTTCATCACTCCAAATGAAGTGGAACCATGACAATTTTTCTCAAGCAAAATATTTCAGTAACAATTGAGTCTCGAGCAGTTGTTCTCAACCTTCCCTTCCCACTCACGTACCGCCTTAAGCAATCCCTTACTAATCACAGAGCACCGATGGCAGGGGGATTACTTCAGGTGGAAGAAAAAGTTTGAAAATCATGGCCCTAAACAAATCTGGGACCAGCAGAAGATCTGCTCGCACTGTTGAAACGTCACTTTTTTTTTCCTCCACTGACTTCAGCTCTGAACATTTATCGATCTTTTTATATTTATTATCTATTTTACTGTCTTGGCATATTGTGGTCATTTAATGTATACTCTTGTATCTACGTGGCTGCGACAAGGAAGAATTTTGCTGCATTTGGACATTGTACTTCATTGCCACAGACGGCTGCGGAGCCCAGGTATTTGGGTAGATTTAAAGCGGGATGATAGTTTCTTGATTAGTGTCAAAGTTTAGGGAAGAAAGCAGGAGAATGGGGATGAGAGAAAAAACTCATCAGCTGTGGGTTCAATGGTGTAGCAGACTCGAAGGGCTGAATGGTCTAATTCTGCTCCTATATCTTATGGCCAATTAACGTATATGATGACAGACTTTCATTACTTTATGAGCAAGGGAGGGAAAAGTTACTGGGAGTAGAGAAGGATGTGGAGTTCAGATCAGCATAATCTTACTGCCTGGCAGAGTGTGCCAACTCTCACTTCTAATTCCAACGTTTGTATGTATCTCAATACGTGGCTGGGTGTCAGGATTCCTCCAATGTGCCTTGGGATGTTTTACAATGCTAATGTTAGTATATACTTGCAAGCTGTTGCGAGGCAGTAGAGAATGCCTGATAGCAAATTAGCATCTAACTTGTAGCTGGTGACTGTGAGCACAGAGCATCCGAGCAGCTAACGTGCCAAGGCTACGTTGTGAATGAACAATGAGTGAAGATTCTAGCTTAGGTCAGACCAATTTGAAGCCATCTCTACACAGTGGAGCCTGGTGTTGGTGAATCTGCTCATACAGATTCTTTTACCCGCAGAGGTTGATCTGATTTTCTCAACTCACATCCTGCCCATTTTCATTGTCTGTTTCATGACCTCAAGATGCCCACAGCCAATGAACTACCATTCAAGCATAGCAAAGGGGTTCTTATCCATTCACAGTTTGTGTATCATTTACTGATCATTCCTGTGCATCCCTGAACTGATTGGCTTTTTCAGACCCACCCCCGTAGGAAGAATGCCAGAGTCTACAGCGAGTGTACACAAACATGGTGGGTTTAGATAGAGTAAATCCAAGCACGATTTTCCCACTGTGGTTAGGAGAGATAAAAACTAATTAACCCATTGGGCTCCGTGTCCCTGTTTTCAGGTACTATCAACAAGTGTGTACATATAATGGGCCTGGTTTTATATCCAACCACCAGCTGGTTCATACTGGTGTTTTTTTCTGTAGTTTACCCATGGACACAATCCAGAGTATATATTATGAAAGGTTAAGAGGGTCCAAAGGGTTAAGAGTGAAAGGGGAAAAGTTTAAAGGGAACATTGGGGAAACTTCTTCACACAGAGAGTGGTGGGAGTGTGAAATGAGCTGAAAGCTGCATTGGTAAATGCGGGCTCAATTTCGACATACAGGAAAAATTTGGACAAGTACTATACATGGATGGGAGGGGTATGGTCCATGGGACGAGGCAAAATAATAGATCAGCACAGACTAGAAGGACTGAAGGGTCTCCTTCTATGCTGGTTCTAGGAGAATCGCTGCCCAACAGCTCAGGTGACTCAGATTCAATCCTGACCTCCGGTGCTATCTCTGTGAAGTTGCCACATTTTCCCTGTGATCCCTTGAGGTTCTGCCAGGAGATGGCTCTACTTAGCCCCCGACAGTTCAAAGAATCGCATGCTGGAAGGTTCATTGGCAGCTGTAAATACCCTTAGTGTGTATGGGTGAGGGGTAGAACCTGGCAGGAGTTTTTGGGAATGTGCAAAGAGATGATAATAGGGTAAGTTAATGTGGGAATGAGATAGTTCCATGAAATAAATGGGCTTAGCAGCCTCCTTCTATGTCAGAGATTGGGAGAGATGAATAAGGATGGCCTATCCCTCCTTGAATAACTTCAGTGAACCAGATAAGTTTTTATCAAAAAATTTGGTGGTTTTTATAACACTATTACAGACACGAGCTTTTCATTAATTGGACTTAATTTTCCTTGCTGTTCTGATGGGCTTTAACTTAGACATACAGCACAATAACAGGCCCTTCTGGCCCATTGCCCATGCCACATTATTACACTGCAAACTCTGTATGGTTTTGAAGGAAGGGAGGAAACCGGAGCAAACCCACACAGAAATGGGAAGGACGGACAAACGCCTTGCAGCCAACACCGGATTCCAACCCAAGATGCTGGCACTGTAACAGCTTTGTGCTATCCGGTACACTAACCATGCCGTCTTTGATAGTTGGTCCTGGATTACCAGCCTCCACGGCACAGGACCACCTAACACATTCAGAGGAAATGGTAAACGGTGCTGTAACTGCTCAGATTAGCTGTGTGATGTCTTTATCTGTAGCCTATTCTTTCACCAAGAAAGAGAGTTCACAGCTTCAACACATCTCATCCTGCTCCATATTGAAACACCAGACTTGGACGATTAAGGCTACGGAATCTGTTTGCACATACAAAGCAGATAATTTGCATCATCTATCCAAGGCTTGCATTAGCCAAAAGACTGGGTTTGCCTCTCTCTATCTATCCCAATATTCTCATTGAATGGCTCTTATTTTGTTCTCTTTGTCCTAATCCTGAACCCCAATGTCTTCCTGGCAGTTTTCAATTGCCATCAAGTAAGATAGCAAGTGAGGAGTCACATATTGACCTCAGTAAGGTGTATAATAAGGTCCCTCATGGTAGGCTGATTCAGAAGGAGCAAATACTTAGGATCCACGTTGACTTGATAGCTGATATGAAATTGGCTGGCTCATCGTCGACATAGTGAAAGGCTGTTAGTTGGGCTGGAGGCCTGTAACCAGTGGTATTCCACAGGGATAGGTGTTGGAGCCCCTGTTGTTTGTGATACAACTAAATGACTTTGATGTGAATGGAGGTGGTTGGGTGAATGATACAAATATTGGTGGAGTTGAGGATGGTGCATTGGGTTATCAAAGAATATAACAGGATGTAGATCAGATATAGATACGGGCAGAGAAATGACGGATGGAGTTTAATCTGGACAAGTGTGAGGTGTTGCACTTTGGAAGGTCAAATCTAAGGGGAATGCATGCAATTAATGGTAAGGCTCCTACAAGCATTGATGTGTCGAGGGATCTAGAGGTCCAGATCCAGAGCTCATTGAAAGTGGCCACGGCAGAAGAGAGGGTGCTAAAAGTGTACGGAATGCTTTGCTTCAGTGGGCACGGCATTGAGCACTAGGATAAGGAAGTCATGTTGCAGCCATATAAAACTTTGGTTAGACTGCACTTGGAGTGTTTTGTGCATTCTGGTTGCCCCATTACAGGAAGGAAGTGGAGTTTGCAAAGGGAACAGAAGAAGTGGCCTGGTTTAGAGGGTATGAGTTGTGGGGAGAGATTGGACAAACTTGGGTGGGTTTTTTTTTTCTTGAGTGCAGGAGGACCTGATAGAGGTGTAAAAGATCACATGGTATTGGTCGGGTGGACAGTTAAAATCTTTTCCCAGGGCAGTGCTTTAAGGTAAGGGAAAGGAACGGGAAGGGAGATTTGTGGTTGCAAATGTTTTACACAGAGAGCAGTGGGTGCCTGGAACAAGTAGTGCTGAAAGAAGATAAAATAGTTGTGTTTAAGAGGTTTCTAGATAGACATGTGACTATGAAGAGGATGAAGGGATATCTACCAGGGGCAAACCGCGGTTTTAGTTTGATTTGGACATCATGCTCAGCACACTCACGTGGGCTGAAGGGCCTGGTCCTGTTCTGTATTGTTCTATGTTCATACATGCTGCCCTGCAAGTTTGTACAACTTCCTCACCTAGAAATCTTTCACTTTTCCTTCATCATCCGTGTGTCTTACTCCCAGAAATTCACCCATAAGAGAACCTTTAACAAAAGGACTGTAGACATTCATGGAGGCAGTTGACCATTGCTCTCCCACTGACAACTGGCTCTGGGCCTTGCCACTGGCACACTTTTACGAATATGCTGTTACTTCCATTCTGGATAACACTAACAGTAAATTATACCATTGATCTACAAGTTCAGCATTTGGAAAAATGTGTGTACATTTGTGAAAGGCAACATGTACAGATTTGTGTGTGGAGGTGCATTTTTGTGCGCACGCCCTTGTGTGTGCCTGTGGAGGTGCAAGCGTTTTGTATTTCTCTGCATGTTTTGTGTGTTTGTGTGTGGGCACCTTTGTGTGCGCACAGGCATGTTCATATGTGTATGTGTGCAGGTGCACGTGTTTGTATACATTTGTGTGTGTTCATGTGTATGTGTTTGTGTGTGTGTCTGCGTTTGTGTGCACATGTCCTGTGGAGCATTAGTACAAGCAACAGATGAGAAACTGATATGAACTAAAAAGAAAGCTACGTCATTATTTAGACAATTCAATTTTACTCCTGCTTTATATTTCACTGCCCAAATCCCTTTGCCACGGTCTTGTTTTCCGTGATTTAACAAGTCGTTTAGACAACTTGGGTCAATAAAAGAAATTGTTTACCAGTCTGATGTTGTGTTTGAAAAATGATTTTAATGCTCTAGGTAAAGCTATTTGAGTGTTCGAGGGAGGGCCACTTCACAATGAAAGCTGTTAACAGAACTGCATATATATCTATTGGGAGACGTATCACACGTAAGTTTAATCAGGCTAACATCAAATTCAGTTCACCACTCACTACTTTGATGGAGATTTATGTTAACCCCATTAAAACAGCAGAAACGGTTGAGTTCCTTCAGCATGAGTACAAAGTTTCCAGTTAGACAAGCCAACTTGGTTACTTCTTTCAGTAAAAAAATGAAAATAAAACGTGTTTTCAGATCTACCGCCTGTGAAGGACAGAGGAAGGGCAAAACTACAAAAGGGATAAATAAAGAGCAAGGAGGGGAAATTCAGAGAGGAAGAGAGAGCAGGTACACAGAGCAAGTGAAAGACGGCCATAAAAATCAGGAGAAAGATGGAAAGCTAGTTTCAACACAGCATTAAAATGCATTTCCATCAAATTCTAAATGATTGAAACAGACATTTGAGTGACGTTAACATAATGGAGAGAGGTGGGAATGGCTGACGAGGGCCTGGAAATAGCACGGAAAATAATTCAATCCCAACAAAGACAGACTGAAAGGTCCCGCGAAGAAACTGCAGCAGGTGAAGGTAAATGAAAAGAGGGAAAGGAGAGAGATGGAAGGGAAGGGAAATGAGAGAGAGGGGTGCCAAAGGAAGTGGTAGACCAGGTCACTGCAGCAACGTTTAAGACAGTTAGGCAAGTACGGGGATGGGAAAGGTTTAGAGAGATAGGAATGCAAACAAATTAGGCCAGCCTGGGGGCGGGGGGGTAAGGGGGGGAGAGAGTGACAGAGACAGAAAAAGAGGGAACAGATGGATTTAGCACAGTGATTCTCAACTTTTTTTTCCCACTCACATACCATCTTAAGTAATCCCTTACTAACTACAGAGCACCTATGACTTAAGGTGGTATGAGTGGAAAAAACAAGGTCGAGAACCACTGGTTTAGGGAAATGAGTGGTCGAATGGGAGGTGAGGAAAAGGGATGGCGTGGGGGTGGGGAGAGATAGAATAAATTAGGGGAGAGGAAAAAAATGAAAAGTAGACAGACAAGCAAGAGTGAGGGTACCGAGGAACTTAATACTCCAAAATGAAAGAGCTTCAATAAGAGATGATCAATTCACAATTAAAAAGGAACTGAGTGAGGGACTGGGTTGAAAGTTTATCATGTTCAACAGAACTTCAAACCTAATCAATGAGTCTAAGAATAATCTCAGACAAAAATAGATTTAAGGACACTCTGTTCCAAAGTTTAAAGAAGGTTACTGTCATTTTTAAAGTCTATTTTAAAGTATTGAGTTTCTGAAGTTCTCTGTGAAGATTGACAGGTGTAGAGCAGGCAGAGAGATAATAACCGGAGACACAGGTGACTGCAGTTGCCGGAATCTGAAGCTGAACACAACCTGCTAGAGAAACTCAGCAGGTCAGGCAACATCAGCAGGAGGAGAAAAAAGGTTGATATTTTGAGCTGAAACCCTTTATTGATGAAGAATTTGTGATGAAAACATAGTCATGATGGGTTGAATGGCCTCCTTCTGAAGGAAGATGATCTAGAAGCTGCAGAGAGTTGTGAATGCAGCTCAGACTTTCACCTCCCCTTCATTCCCCATTCCTCTCCCCCCACCCCACCCCCAACTTCCACCGAGCAGAAGATAAGTTGCGCATGGAAGCACAGACCACTACATTCAAGGACACTTAAAATTTTTTAATTTAAATGTACAGCACGGTAACAGGCCTTTCTGGGCCTTGAGCCTGTGCCAGCCAAATGCACCACCTAACTCCACATACGTTTTGGAGGGTGGTTGGGGGTGTGGGGGGGGGGGGGGAAGAGAACCAGAGTACCTGTAGGAAACCCACACAGGTCACAGAGAGCGTACAAACACCTTCGATCGGAATCCTGGTCCCTGGCATTATAATACTATGGCGTTAATCATTTCTTTCCTGCTATTGTCAGACTCTTAAATGGACCTCACAATGGAAATAAAATGTTGGCCTTGCACTGTTTCGAGAACTATTTTTGATAACTACTACACCCTGCACCATTTGACTCACTGCAACACAGCTCCCTGCACTGCTGTTTATTTACTTGGTATTAATACATGACCTACAGTGAAAGTGGACTTGCCTGGATAGTACGCAAACCTATATCCTGGTACACGTGACAATATAACAAATCAATTAATTAACAAGATGGGCTGAATTACCTTCATCTGAGCACTGAATTTAATTATGATTCTTAGATCCTCGTGTTTTTTTTTAAACCTGTGGAGGTACACAATCCTTTATCTGGAACCCTTGGGGTACAGTGTGTTCCGAATTTCGGAAAGCCAGATTTTAGCCCACCCGAATTGTGCTGCCGCATTTATACCCACCCCCTTCCAGTCGCGCTTCCACCCCCCCCCCCCCCCATCGCCCACCCGACTTGCGCTGCTTGTCTCCAACCCCCCTCGCCCGTCCGACTCGTGCTCCCGTCTCTCTCCCCACTTGCCAGTTTTTGGAGCTTTCCGGTTTTTAGATGCCTGGATAAAGGATTGTGTACCTGTATCTATCCTTTCCTTCCAGTGTAATTCAGAGTTATTTCAGAATCCTGTATCTATTACATGCCAGACCTAGGAACCTGTAGCCTTAATTCAGCTTTCCCCACTAGTTTGTAAACTGGAGATATTTCCAAAAGTGTTAATTGAGCACCAGAAAATAGCATCCATCTTAAATTGCTTTCCCACTGAGCCCAGGCACACCCAATGAAACTAATGTGAAGTTAATGATGAGGCAGGCCTGCTTCAACAATCAACAGAGCATTTCAGGGAGGAGCACCAGAAGACAATACGAGCCTTCCTGCAATCATGAAGAAGGCTCGCTAGCGGCTATACTTAATGAGAAAATTTTCTACAGGTTACATCAGATTATGGGGTTCCAATGCACAGGACAGGAAAACTTCAGAGAGTTGTTAACGACCAGTGGCATCATGGGCACCAGCCTTCACACCCTCGAGGACATCTACAAGAGGTGGTGTCTTAAGAAAGCAACCTCTATCCTCAAGGACCCCAACCACCCAGGCCATAGTCGCTTCATACTGCTCCTATCAGGAAGGAGATTCAGGAGCCTGAAGACGAATGCCCAGCGATACAAGACCAGATTCTTCCCCTCTGTCATCAGATTCCTGAATGGACAATGAACTCCAGACACTACCTCACCTTCTCCTATTTTCTTGTTCTACTTATTTAGTTTTGGAATGTACTGCAAAAAATGAATTTGTGACATGTTCATAACAATAAATTCTGATTCTGTTCCATTCTCTGGTTAGAGCATGCCGGATCTGTATATTTATTCTCAAACCCCCCTTGTCTCTCAACGATTGACAAAGAATTCTTCTCAGTTTGGTGGTGTAGCATAGAGCTGCTGTTTCACACTTTCAGGAACTCTGGTTCAATCCTAACCTCCAGTGCAGTCTGTCAGGAGATCGCACCCTGTTTCCTGTGACAGTGAGGGGTTTGGTCAACATGCTCAGGTCTCCTCCCCCATCTAAAGACATGCCAGTCCGTTAAATCCATGCGTGGATGTTCTGGAGCACAGGTAATGAGAGGCCAGCTGATGGGCACACAAGAGAGACTAAGGTGCAGAGAAATTAGTGGGGGGGGGGGGGGGAGCGGTTTGGGACTGGAAATGAACCCCCGTGCTTGAGTAGTCAAGGTGGCCCCCATGATCCAGGATTCCACAGGAGGAGGACCAGGTGGTGCGGACATCAAAGGAGATTCTGATCCCCTTGGAAGTGAATTGTGGATGAAAGGAGTACAAACTCTTAGGGAGAAACAGAGAGAAGGCAGGGAAAAAGTCTGAGCTCGAGTGCAGTACACAAATGTGCTGGAGAAGCTCGGCAGGTCACGCAGCAAGCATCCAGATGTTCCCATCTAACCTCCAACCTGTATCCACCTATGACCTCTTACCTGTTAGCCTTGTTTCTTCCCCTCCTCCTTCCTTTTCATTCAGGCACTTGCCAGTTTTTGCTTCTACCTAACCAAGGGCCCAGGCCCGAAACATTGGTTCCCTTTTACTTCCTATGGATGCTGCATGGACCTGCAGGGTTTCTCAGCACATTTATGCATTGCACAAAGCAAGGAATACAATACAATTGGCCAAATATCCAAGAGTATGCACTAATTGAATTCATTTGAGTTTGAAATATTCTTTCAATTGATCACTGGTAATTGCTGAGCAGTTAGTAAGCCCTATGTTGGTTTATTTAACCATTCTAAATCTTTAGATTCAACAACCCAACCCACTCCCCCACCCTTTCCCGCAAGGTACGACAAAATGTAGCCACCATCTTACCCAGCATCCCCATACCCAGCATGAATGCGTCCATGGTGTAAGGTAAACCCCGGGAACGGCCTCGGGTTCCTGGGGGGAACATTACTTCCTTCGGCTGTGCCTTCTTACATTCTACCTGTTGAGGGAGGGAGGGAGGGAGGGTGGGGTAAAAGAAAACAGAAAACACAATCAGAGAAGTGTTAGAGGAAGCCAGCAGGAAGTCGATGGACTGAATGGCCTCCTCCGGTGCCACAGCAGTTCTGCGCTTCAATCCAAAAGAGAAATGGTCTTCCCTTCTGAAGCAGGGATAAACGTTCTGCTCCCCTTAAATTTTATTTACTGAACGGTTGAAACTGATCCTAGCCATTTAAACCCTTGCCTCCCAATTGTACCCTACAACCCAATACTGTGGGATGAAACCAGAGCACGCGGAGATAAACTCATGAAGAGATGGGGAGAATGTACAAGCTCTTAACAGACAATGCCAATTTGAATCTGGATTGCTGTTGGTGTAATAGTGTTGCGCTGGCCGCTACATCTCCTGAGCCCACACACTCTGGAATTGTCTTCCTTTGAACTCTGCAATATATTAAATAGGCCTCACAGCCATTCTCCGATCCTCCAGCATCTCCCATAGCCGGCTATCTCCTCTCTCACTTCACGCAGCAACCTGGGGTATATCGCGTCCAGCCCTGGGGGGCTTATCAATTGATGTTTTTACGAAGATCCAACACTTTCTGTTCCTTAATCTCCACATTGACCAGCACACAGGCCTGTTCATTTTTGACCTCACCGTGATCAAGGTCCTTTTCTCTTGTGAATATTGAACAAAGTTTTCATTTTGGACCTCCCCAACCTTCTATGCCTCCAGGCACATGTTGCCTCCTTTATCGGCCCCACCTTCATCGTTCTGTTCTTCACATAGGCATAGAGCGCCTTGGGGTTGTCTTAATTCTACATGCCAAGGCCTTCTCATGTCCCCTTCGAGCTCTCCCAAGATTTTTCTTAAGCTCCTTCCTGGCTACCATACATTTCTCATGAGCTCTTCCTCTTGACCAGTTGCCTCACCTGTTTTGTCAGCTACAGTTCCCTTTTCCTACCATCCTTTCCTTGTCCCAGTGGGACAAACCTATCCTGAACCCAGCACGTGGTCCCTAAACTTTCTCCACATGACTTCTGTGCTTTCACCCTTGAACACCTGTTTCCAATTTACTCTTGCTAGTTCCTGCCTCATCCCTTCATAATTAGCCCTTCCCCATTTTGTCTGTTTTCATCCTTTTCCATAGCTATGGTGAAGCTCAGGGAGTCATGGTCACTCACCCCCACCGAGAGGTCCACCACCTGACCACGTTCATTACTCTGAACTAGATTCAGTATGGACTCTTCTTTCGTTGGCCAGTCCATATACTGTGTCAGGAATCCTTCCTGAACACACCTGATAAATTCAGCCCCATCTATCTCTCTTGCAGTCAGTAGGTGCCAGTCAATATGAGGGAAGTTGAAATCACCCTTAACTATAACCTTGTATTTCCTGCACCATTCCAAATCTGCCTGCTGATCTGCTCCTCGGGGTCCTGAGGGTTATTTGGGGGTCCAGCACAAGGATCGTTCCCTTCCTATTTCTGACTTCCACCCACACTGACTCAGTGGACACTTCCTCTGCAGCTCCCTCCCTTTCTATAGTCGTGATACTATCCCTGACAAGTAATGCTACTCCCCTCCCCCTCTACCTCCCATCCTACTCCTTTTAAAATACCTAAACCTTAGTGGTACCTGCATCAGCCAATCCTGCCCTTCCTCCAGCCAAGTTTCAGTAACGGCCACTACATCATAGATCAGTCAGTTGATAATAGACTTGGACCTGGTTAGAATCGGTGGATACAGTTGTAACCCTCAGAATCTGAAGGCTGAAACTGGCAGCAGGCGCTAACACTTCTGAGATGAAATCACATTGTCCTAGACATGACAACCAGGCGATAACAAGGCAAAGTATAACATCAGACAAATTTAAAGTGGGTTTGTTTTTTTTTGACAAACAGCTCAGGTAATGGGAGCTCATGATTCAGCTTGCTTTGTGCTTTGAGTTAGACTCTGACAAGTTTATTGCAACAAGATTTATTTATAGACCTCTAAATCCAAGCCAGTACACAGGCAGAATCTGTACAGAATGTGCACTGATCCTGGTCATAACGCTGGAACATCTTAACAAAGCAGGGATTTAACAGGAGTTAGTTTCTGACAGGAAATACTTGCAGGGGACCAGTCAGCAGGCGTCAATCTTCCGTTGCTGCGGTAACAATGTCACAATACACAATATTCCATTCTGGATGACTGAAGCAAATTTTTCATCTCACTCTGCCTGGGTAATTACACAGAAAGTATAGCACAGTAGCTGGTGTGTACGCTCCAAGAGAGTTGTCTTCTCGCCAATCTTCAACTAACCTCTGCAGGTAACCTCAGTCCCAGTCTACCCTTAAACACAGGTCCAGGAAATGATTCGACGATAAAGCAAAGCTTTTTAGTGCAGAATGACAGGTTGGTGTCTCAACTACTTCATTAGACTAAGTAAAGGGCTTTGGATTATGGTATTTGGAGTGGAATAAGGTCCTTATTTGTCAATTAAGGGGAGAATAAATGGGAGCTTTTAAAGACAATTAACAAAGGTATTCATTGGTGATTATGTTTAATTGACTTCAATGAAAATGCAGGTGCCCTGATTCATAAGTGAAAAAAATGGCAGTGATGTGATGGCAACTGTTGTTGGTGTGGACCCGGAGAAGTGGGGAGCAGAGACACAGCGCACCCCTGCCTTCCTCCTGCCCGGTCCAAATACCTGCAGCTCCGTACAGCCTGCTAAATGAGCCAACGGTGTCACCCTGGGGTCTGGGCCCAAGACAGTGGTGCCTGTGTACGGCAGCGGCCACAAGGGGTTGCAGAATCTGGCGCACGGCAGCAGTAATGGGGAGAAGGCGAAGCACGGGAGGCGACCTGAGCTCAGCGGACCCAGCAAGGGGCTCTGCGGCTGAAGGACACACACAGCAGTGAGCCGTTGGCGACGTGAGGTCAAAGGACTTACACCAGGCACTGGGTTGCTGGAGACTGGTTCACGAGAACCAGTACTGGAACCAGGATTCGAGAAGGTGCTGAAGGCAAGAAGGGCTCCAGAAATGCACTGGGTGCCAAAGGTTCCTCATTGTGCCGGAGGTTTGGATTTGGGCTCAGGTTGCCAATGGACTGGAGTCTTGTGTGGCTGCAGAGGCTGCGGAAGCACTGGAGGCGACACTCAGTGACTCTGAGGGGCTCTCTTTTGCTTCTCTTTCTTTGACTGTAAGAGGTGCTGAACAACGCTAATGGCGAATCTTTGTCTGCCTTATGGCAGACTTAAGGCAATTTTGTGTCATGTAACATTTTTGTTTCATTACATGACAAAAAATAGTATCCGATCGGAAGATTGCAGACATCATCATCATTGGTGGGGTTGTAGAGAGGGAAAAAGGTTGTCTGAGGTTACAGTGGGATACAGATCAGATGGCAAGTTGGGTGGCAGATGAAATTTAATCCAGACAAATGTAATCTCAGGAATCTTGATGCACAGAGGGACCTCGGGATGTAGGCCCATAGCTCCCCGATAGAGGGGGATAGGATTGTGAAAAAAGTATTGGATATGCTTGCCTTCGTAGACAGAGGCATCATGAAGAAGTGTTGGGGGCAGGTTGCAGCTGCTTTGGCTAAACTACACACAAGTGGTGTGTACAGTTCTGTCCAGCACATTTCAGGAAGGAGAAGGTAGCAGCGCAGAGAGAGAGAGAGCAGCGCAGAGAGAGAGAGAGAGAGAGAGAGAGTGCAGAAGAAATTCACCGTGCAGTTGAAGAACTCGGGGAAGGGGATGGGGGGAATGCAGGGACGGTGGAATTGAGAAGCAAATTACCACTGGTTTGTCAGTTGTGGGGTTTTGCAGTTTGCTTCAGCAGACTCGAGCACAGGTCTGCAGCACAAATTTTATGAAACTTCCTTTCTCTCATTGACAAAGCAAACCGGCAAAGGGGCACGTGTTCTGAAGAGGATCAAAAGGTCCAGTTGGCAGTGCCGACTTGGCTTTGGGGAGTGCACTGGCAGGACTTGATGTGCTGCTAAATACTAGTAATAATGTGTCCAGGGCTCCCATTTTTTTTCTGAAGAAGAACACGGAGCAATTTTTTATTTTAATTTACCCAGCACGGTAACAGGCCCTTCTGGTCCACAATCACGTGCCCTCCAAAAACACCAGTTAACTGACAAACACCATACATTTTGAAGGCTGTGAGGACACAGGAGGAAACCCACGCAGACACGGGGAGAACGTACAAATTCCTTACAGACAGTGGCAGACTGGAATCAGGGTCCCTGGCGCTGCAGTGCATCGCACTAACCGTACCCTATATGTGACCCCTCCACGATCGAATTGCTAGGTTAAAACAAGTCCTAAATCCGGGAATAAAAGAATGCCGGGGAAACGAATGGATTTATTTCTTATTCTTTCACAAAGCAAAGAAAGAAACATATTGATCCTGTTATCTCCTTTTCTCGGCTTCAGTTTCCATTTACTGCCTGAAAGAAGGTCACAGAAGGAAAGCTCCAAAGGAAACAGGACAGAGACATTTCATTAGCACGATCTGATGTTGTTAGCAACCAGGTCCCTCACTACCTTTGTCCCACAGAATTTATAAGCCAAATACAGAGGAGACTCTTGCAAACAGCTCCTGGATGGAGACTTGATCATATCTGCACTAGAAACTCTTTGATCAAGTTGAATCCCACTTAGTGGGACAAGCCTGTTCCTCTCCTTGTGTCGATATTTAGCTGTGTATAATAGTTGCTATGCTACTCCGACAGAGGAGCTGGAATGTTTTAATTGCAACAGCAGTATAATCAGTTTTCCCATAACAGCGAAAAGAGAACGATGGGGTTGTGAGGTAGTGTGGAGTGTGATGGGCTAACGCTGACGGCAATTTCCATGGAGCAGTTTGATTGAGAATGAAGGGCTGTGGTGCTGCTACCAAAGCTGACTTGGTGATTTCCCCAGAGGCATAATGTTCTCGACTCTGAATCTCGATGTTGTTGTTCAAATCCTGCTCTGGAAACTTTCAGCAGATAGACATAGCTGGTGCTTTGTGGGGGAAGGCTGCGCTGCTGGGTAATCTGTCAAACCAAAGCCCCCTCTACTCTCTCGCTGGATGCAAACAATCCCACGAGGCCAAGCCTGTGGATCCCTCAAAGAACGCAATTAAAACAGAATCTACTTGTGGAATCTAGCTGTGTGCACATTGCTGGCTGCCAATGCAGTAGCCACACTTCAAAACATGAAAGTTCCCTCTCTGATATTGCTGTTTTCTCGAAGCTTCCTCTCCCCTCCCCGAGCAGGAGATGGTGATCAGGTTGCTGAGCAATGGTTCTTCTACATGAGGTGAGATCCCACTGAGAGATTAGAACTGTCACACAATGCAAGAACCTCACCAGTAAAATTCTGTCAAATGTGGCGGACATTCAGCCAAATTGGACCAACCAGTTCAATGCAAGTCCTACATTAGCAGGGTCATTATGCAAAGCATTATGGGCCCTACTAAAAGCTGCGAGAAAAGTGCTGTGAAATTGCTATAACGGCAGTGGTGGGGCTGGTGTGGACCCCCAGAGAGTGGGGAGCAGAGACACAGCCCAGTCCAACTGCTGATGGCTCCATTCAGGCTTTAAACGGCCTGTAAAAGGAGTTGCTGGTGTGTTTTAAGAAAAAAATAACTGCAACCACGGGGTCTGGGCCCAAGATCGTGGAGCCTATGTTCAGCAGTGGCCTCGAGGGATTGCAGACTCTGGGGAAGCAGAGGACTGGTGCAGGGGGCCAGAAAACATGAAAAATGCACCCTGTTTCAGTAGGAGAGGCAGAGGAGATGCCCCATGGGATGGTGACCACAATGGCGGACCAGTGAGGGGCACTGAGGCTGAAGAACACAAAAGCAGAGGGCTGTGGGTGACTCGAGGCGATGAATCACATATTCTGACCTCATTTGGAACATCGTGAACAGTTTTGGGCTCCTCATTTGGGAAGGAATGTGATGTTGGAGAGGGTTCAGAGGTTCACAAAAATGATCCCAAGAATGAAAGAGTTATCAGATGAGGAGTGTTTCAACAGCTCTTGGCCTGTACTTGCTGGAATTTAAGAGAATGGGTGGGGGGGGGGGGGGAAATCTCAT
The DNA here is from genome assembly GCF_036971445.1 of Narcine bancroftii. Lineage (NCBI taxonomy): Eukaryota > Metazoa > Chordata > Chondrichthyes > Torpediniformes > Narcinidae > Narcine > Narcine bancroftii. The sequence goes on from NC_091482.1 coordinate 7,210,566, forward strand.
TTAAACATTTTGGAAGTTGAAAGGCATGGACAGAGTAGATGTAGGTTGTTTCCCATGGTGGGAGAGTCTAGGACAAGAGGGCACAACTTCGGGATTGAGGGGTGCCCGCTTAGAACAGAGATGCAGAGAAATTTCTTCAACCAGAGAGTGGTAAATCTGTGGAATTTGTTGCCACAGGTAGTTGTGGAGGCCAAGTCATTGGGTGCTTTAAGACAGAGATTGATAGGCTCTTAATTAGCCCAGGCATCAAGAGATATGGGGAGGCCAGGCAGTGGGGCTGAGTGGATCAGCTCATGATTGAATGGCAGGGCAGACTCGATGGGCTGAATGGCCCACTTCTACTCCTCAGGCCTTATGATTCCAGCAGTTCCAATGTTCAATAAAGCTTGGCCTTTACATGTCCTGCATTTCATTGTCAGAGGTGGGTGATGAGCTCAAGCCTTTGGAAGCTCTTTTGTAGCTGTGCAGACAGGCACACAGATCATGGGCACACAAACCATCTATTCATCAGTCACAATGTTTGCACTTGTCACTTGCTTGATTAAGTGCTTCGGGTATAACTCATTTCAGATGGTTTGATGTGTTTCAACACTGAATGGGCAACAGGGTGAATGTGTAAAAGTGACATGGAATGAAATGCAAAAGAAGGCGTGCAAACAATATTTAAAAAGTACAAAACGCAGCAGGTACAGGCTGAGGGAGGAGAAACAGGCTTCATGTTTCAGACCCTTCATCACAGAACCATGGAAACAATATTACAACATGTAAAACAGGCCCTTTGGCCCTTCTAGTTTGTGCTGTTTTATTATTCTGCCTAGTCCCACTGACCTGCACCCAGTCCCTCTCCCTCCTTATCCCTCCCATCCATGCACATGTCCAATTTTTTCTCAAATGTTAAAAATTGAGTCCACGTTCACCACTTCAGCTGGCAGCTTGTTTCACACTCCCACCACTCTGTGTGAAGAAGTTCCACACTCCCACTACTTCTTGTGTGAAGAAGTTCCCTCGAATATTCCCCCTAAACTTTTTCCCTTTCCCACTTAACATGTGTCCTCTAGTTTTTAAACTCACTTCAGTGGAAAAAAAATAGTTGAATTTACTGTCTATTCCCCTCATAATTTTGTAAAACTCTTATCAAATCTCTCCTCATTCTTCAACACTTCAGGGAGTAAAGTCCTAACCTGCTTTATCCTTCCCTGTAACTCAGATTCTGAAGTCCAGGCAACATCCGAGTAAATCATCTCTGCAATCTTCAACGTCTTCAACCTAATGTGGCCTGACTGGCTGAGTATTTCCAGCATTTTCTGTCCCTTTTTATTTTAGATTTCCAATATTTGCAGGTTTTTTTTCTAAAGCAACAAAGTGAGAAAGAATGATGGGATAATGCCTTGACACTGTGTACCTGTGAGAGTGAGTGGGTGATACAGAGCAGTTGTGACTGTGGGACACAGAGCGACAACCTTGCAACTAAATCAATACGACAGCAAAGAAGCCATTTGGCCCATCAAGTAAGTGCTAGCTCCTTCGGTTTTATTTGCCCACTCTTTTCCCTGCAAGTTATTTTCTCCAAGCACATAATTCCCTTTTGAAAGTCCTGCCTATTTCTACTGTGTCTTTCACATTGGCTAACCAGTAAATTGGCTGTTCAACGAACCATTCAGAAAGCCGTTTTTGCTGTTCACCAATGTTAACCGGTTCTCCGCAGCCTTTCACACTCACCACCTGGCATCCCCGAGAAGAGAGGCGCCTATCCTCCACTAAATGGACCTGGCATACCCCCCTGTCCCTTTTCAATGGGCTTACTGGCCCTGGTGATGCTACACCCTCCCTAGGCGGTCCATCCTTGGGGTGATCTGACACCTGCATGCCGGTTAGCCCAGCGTGAAAGGGATGGGGGGTGGGGGGGGGGGGTGTATGCCGGCACGTTGGCGGTTAATTACTGGGATAAAGTGTGAATGGGGCCAATCTACTGGTTAAGGGACCAGTGTGAAAGCCCATTAAACGGCACGGAGATGTAAAATCATGCCGGGGATGGACCACCTAGGTAGGTTGTATCATCCAGGGGTCATCTGATGCCTACGTGCCGATTAGCCCAGTGTGAAAGAGATGACGCGTGGATGACGTTTTTTGCATGAGTGCAGGAATGTGAAGGAAACAAAAGATTAAAAAGGTATAAACATTTCCGATCTACTGTAAACCTTTATAAATTTCTAAAGGAGTGTGGGAAAGTTACAGTGGGAGAGAGCGATGGCGGATCTTCCCTCCCAGAATTCCAGGCAGCAGAGAAACCCCTCAATGAGTGCTCTGTGCATAGAGTCCTTTCTCTGCCATTGCTCTTTCCCATGATCTTTATAAATTGTGCGCTATTCCTGCTACCATTTTCCCACGGTCCTTAATAAAAAGTTTATATAGGCCAGCACAACAGGGGTTGAAGGGCTCTTGCTGTGCTATACATAATGCTTAATTATATTATAATTAGGCATGATTAATTTTGTTTAAATACAAGTTCATAATACATAGATCAGGATTTAGGGCAGGTCCACCATCGCTCGACGCGTCACTCAGACGTCACCAGTTGAGGACAGAATCCCCTATCGCCTGGGATGGTGTGAAAGGACGCAGAGAACTGGTTAACAGTCGTCCAGTGTAATCGGCAAAAATGGCTTATTTAACCAGTTCACTGAACAGCAATTTACTGGTTAACCAGTGTGAAAGGGGCTACAGAGAGTGAGAGAGAAAACCAGCGTGCAAAATAGAAAGTGTAAAACAGAGTCCAACAAAAAAAACTTGGCAATAGTCTTCACTGAGGTACCTTGACCAGCCATTCACAACATTTCTTCGGCTGTGGCCCCCTAAGGACTCTGCTCAAAGCTTTTTGGGCCCGCTTTCCTGTGAAATAGTTGTTTTGTTTTTTTTCCGTCCTTCTCTCCTACCGACTACATAAAAAATGGGAGGTGGAAAGAAAACAGGCTTTTACTTAAATGTGCTGTGGCCCCCAGGAGGGGGCTGCAGGGGTCCCATTGAGAATGGCTGGTCTAGATGCAGTGGGAGCTCCTGATCTCTGCAACTGGGTACAGTAGAAGAGCAAAGATCCAGATGCCAGAAATCCACTTGAGAATCCGGACTTCTAAAACTTTCAAACTTAGCAAGCTTTTGTGGGCGTGCGTTCATGGGTAAATGCCACAGACGCACAGTGGCAAAAGGTGGCCTTGCTTTTTGTCAAGTGTTGACTTTATTTTTCTTTAAAGGTGTTCATTTTGATAAATGAAGCATGAATAATTGACCTGTTCATCTCTTGTTTATTCCTCCTTAAATTTGAATTTTAAAAGTACTGCCTAAGAATCCAGAAAATCCAAACTGGCCTAATCCCGAGCAGTCTGGATTTTTGGACTTCTACTGGATCTACTGAATGCGGATCAGGGATTAAGTCATCGATAACTTGCATGGGAAACTGTCCTTGGATGTTACAGGGTAGGCAATATGGAATGGGAAAGTCACTGTGGGAGTCTGTCTTGCCAGACCAATGGTTAAATTGTGTTTGTTTTCACTCTATGCAGTTAGCACAGTGGCCTGGAAAGCCTCTGTAAATCACGTAACATATTAGACACATAATAATGAGCTTACAAGGGCATGTCTGAGGGGTGTAATGTGGAAGCTCCCTGCTACACTCTCAGTTAGCTTACCCTTGCCAATAATGTGGAGCAGGGAGCTGCCGGCTGATTTTTTTTCATAATTGCCTCATTGAATTTTAATTTCAACTTGCAATTAAGAATAAAAATTACATCAAATGATGTTCCCCTTTAAAAACCATATGGTCACATCCCTACTGACCAATCTTAAAGAGATTAAGCTCCCATTTCTTTCACCTAGAGCACTCACCAGAGGCCTCAGGCTTGGCAGAGGTTAGGCCCGGGGGTTCCAACACTAACAGCAGGCCTCCAGTAAGCTGAATCAATTCTCCACTGAAGCAACCAGCAGGCCTTTCCTCACATCCTCGCTCCCAACCTCAGACACATCTCATCCCTTGATGAAGGGCTCAAGCACGAAATATTGGTTATGTATTTTCATCTTTGCTATATAAAGGACACGGTTTGACCTGCTGAGTTTCTCCAGCATTGTGTGTTTACTTCAACCACTGTGTATGCAGACTTCTGTGTTTGACTACATACCCCACCCCTTGCTCTGTCCGGACAGGGGTGTCAAGGGTAACCAGCTGGTCAAAGTCCACTCCCAGAAGAATTTCAGTATAACAAGTGAGGGCCCAACCAGCACATCCCCTCCAACATCTCTCGGCTTCTCCTTGATAAAAGATGATGCCTTTGTACTGCTTCACCTGCACTTTTTATACCACATTTTGTCTCTGCAGCACCATAACCAGTAATACAACACTACAGCACAGTACAGGCCCTTCGTCCTTCAATGTTGTGCCGGCCTATATATTCCTTTATTTTCCTAAACTCTCCCTACCCTGTAATCCTCTGTAATTCCATCCATGTGCCTGTCTAAGAGTCTCTTAAATGCCCCTAATGTTTCAGCCTCCACCACCATCCCTGGCAAGTCATTCCAGGCACCCACAACTCGTGTAAAAAAAGCTTCCCAACCTTCACTTTGTACTCATGTCCTCTGGTGTTTGCTATTACTGCCCTGGGAAACAGGTGATGGCTGTCCACCTAATCTAGTAGACCTCTATCAAGTCTCCTCTCACCCTTCTATGCTCCAAAGAGAAAAGTCCCAGCTCTGCTAATCTTGCCTCCTAAGACTTGTTTTCCAACATCCTGGTAAATCTACTCTGCACTCTCTCCATTGCTTCCACATCCTTCCTATAATGAGGTGACCAGAACTGAACATAATACTTTAAGTGTGGTTTTACCAGAGATTTGTAGAGTTGCAACATGACCTTTCTACTCCTGAACTCAATCCCCCTATTAATGAAGCCCAGCATCCCATAGGCCTTCTTAACTAACTTATCAACCTGTGCGGCGACCTTTAGGGATGTATGGATTTGAACCCCCCAAGGTTCCTCTGTTCATCCACACTCTTAAGTAACCAACCACTAACCCTGTACTCAGCTTTCTGGTTTGTCCTTCACATTGATTTGGATTGAACTCCATCTGCCTTTATACACCTGAAGGAAAAGGAATTTTCTTTCTTTTCTCATGTCTACCATAAATACTGTAGAATAGATTTTTTTATTGCTATGTGACTGGTACTTTCAATAGGGAAATGAGAATAGGATGCAAATGCTGTTTCTAATCATGTGTCTTTAAAACGTTTAAAAAAAAATCTCCAGTATCACTTCCAGAGTTCAACAATGGCGGTTCAATTCCACTCAGCTACACGATGAGAAATTCATTGGCTTTATTAAAGATCAGGACTCTTTCTTTTTTCAGACAAACTCTACTGAAAGAATGTCCAGTCTGGTAATTTGGGATGCACTTAAGGTATTTTACGAGGACAAATAATTTCTTATTCTGCTGGATTTGGTAAACATTCTAAAAGTGAACTCACTAATAGAATTAAAGTGATCGACAAATTATATTCTATGGCATCTAGTATGGATCTTTATAAGGAAAGAGTAGACTTCAAACTCTTCACGATTTATTAACTTACCCCCTATCTAGAATCAACTACTTAAACTTAAATGTCAATTTTACATATATGGAGAGAAATCAGGTAAACTGTTAGCTAGTCAAATGAAGGCAGCAGCATCTAAAAGACAAATTACAAAGATATGTAAGAAGGATGCAAACTTTACTTTTGATCATGCTGAAATTAATAAAGTGTTTTAGGAATTCTATTCAGATCTACACGAAACTGAATTTCCTGATAATTCTATTTCAATGGATAGATTCTTGCAACAATTGAATATTCCCAAAATATCACCAGAAGATCAAAACTTGTTGGAAGATTATGAGGGCATCCTTGCTGGCCTCGAATGCACTGCAGGCCTCTGGGGTCCAGGTGAGCGTTTTGTGCTTGGCTGTGATGAGGGCAAATAGCGGCTGCATGATGCACATGGATCCTGGGATGAATTGGTTATAGAAGTTGACGATACCCGCGAACTCCTGCAGCCCCTTGAGGTTGTCCGGGCGTGGGAACTCCTTGATAGCAGCAACCTTCGTAGCAGCGGGTGTGGCTCCTTTGGCTGTGATAGTATGGCCCAGGAACTGCATGGACTGTCCCGAACTGGCACTTGGCTAGGTTGATTGTGAGGCCGAAGTTGATTGTGTTGCGCCCAATGCCTGCTGGCAACGAGGATGTCGTCCAAGTAAATGAAGACGAAATTCTGGTCCCTGCCCACTGAGTCCATGAGGCGCTGTAAAGTCTGAGCGGCGTTCTTTAGCCCAAACGGCATGCATAGGAATTCAAACAAGCCAAAGGGGCTGATGATGGCCGTCTTGGGTACGTCCTTAGGGTGCACTGGGTTTTGGTGATACCCTTGCATCAGGTCAACCTTGGAGAAAACCCTCGCACCATGCAGGTTGGCCGTAAAGTCCTGGATTTGAGGGATGGGGTAACGTTCAGGAACTGACACCTCGTTGAACCGTCGATAGTCTCCGCAGGGGCGCCAGCTGCCGGAGGCTTTCAGGACCAGGTGGAGCAGCGAGGCCCATGGGCTGTCGGAGCGCCGAATGATCCCCAGCTCCAGCAGATGCAAAAACATTTCCTTCGCCACCTGGAGCTTGTCAGGCGGGAGCCGGTGTGCCTTGGCATGAACCGGTGGACCCTGAGTGGGGATGTGATGGAACACCCTGTGGTGTGGTGAGGCAGCGGAGAACTGTGGCCTGAGGAAGGCTGGGAACTCGTCCAGGATTTGCTGGAACTCGTCTCTGGGCATGCTGATCGTGGCCATCTGCGGGAGGCGTCAAAGCGAACGGCCTGGAAAGTCCGGGTGTCTACCAGGTGCCTACCTCGAATGTCCACCATGAGGCTGTGGATGAGGAGGAAGTCGGCACCCAGGATGGCAGTTGGAAGGGACGAGACAGTGAACCTCCACAAGAACTTTCACCGGCCGATCTGGAAGTGGATTGTCTTGTTCCCATACGTCCGGATCTCTGTTGCGTTGGCTGCACAGAGGGGAGGTCCGTTTCTGGACTCGATGGCTGTGGCCGAGATGACGCTGATCTGGGTCCTGGTGTCAACAAGGAAGCGCCAGCCGTTGACTGAGTCGCGCAGGTAAAGGAGGCTGTGTCCTTGGCCAGCTACCGCAGCCATTAACAGTGGCTGGCCTGCTCGTTTCCCTGGAACGAGCAGGGCTGACGACACTTCTGTGCCTTGGCTCCCCAGTGCTGGTGGTAGAAGCAGAGGCCCGGAGCGGATGCCGTGCCCCTGGTTAAGCTCTTGGTGGCTCCTGCAGGGGCTGGGTGTTCTACCGCAGCGCTAGGGGCAGGCTTGGTGTGGTCATGCCCGTGCCTCGTGACCTGCTGGACCACCAAGCCCTCCGGGAATCACTCGAGCCATAGCACTTGGGCCTTCTGAGCAACCTTCTTTGGGTCAGAAAAGCTCTCTTGGTCCTGTAACGGCCAGATGTCGTCGGGCAGATGGTCGAGGAAAAATCGCTCAAAGAGTGGGCAGTTGTTGTGATCAACCATGTGCGTGAGCATCTCGTCCATTAGCTCTATTGGGGACCCGTCCCCCCAAGGCGTCGAGGTGCAGCATCCGAGCGGCACGCTGGTGCCTGGATAGTCCAAGGGATCCGGTGAGTGCTCGCTTGATGGTCCTCTATTTGTCTTCGGCGGGAGGGTGCTGAACAAGGTGCAGCACACGTTTGGCGGTGGCCTGGTCCAGGGCGTCGATCACATGGTAGAATTTGGTCATGTCGGATGAAATCTGGCGGAGATGAAACTGAGCCTCTGCATGACCAAACCATGTCTCCAGCTCCTGAACCCACAAGTCAGGCAGCTTGACTGCTATAGCACTGATCCCAGGTTCCCTCATTTTGGGTTCAAAGATGTTTGAACCAGTCGGGGTCACCAATTGTAGCGGCAGCTATACTGCTACTGAAAGAACACACAACCAGACGGGTTGAGCTCAGTGAGCAGAAAACTGGTTTATTGCTGGCTGCCGGGCTGGACTTATACTCCCAGCCCGGACCTGGTTGAGAACCGCGCTGGGGGGTGGCGCCGATGTCACTCAGGCGTCACGTGGGTACCCCAGCGCGGGCTTCTGAGCCCGGTGCTGAGAAGAAGGGGAAACCCCCGACAGTGCCATTTTGGTCAGCTGCCCCGCCGCATGGATTATAAGCAGGGCCGGTTCGCCTGCCTAGTGGCATGCCACCCCAGCGTCAATTTTATTGATTCCTAAAGAGGTTAAAGATCTGATTGTATGTACTTCCTATAGGTCAATTTTTTTTTGGCTGAATGTAGATTTTAAGGTTCTTTCTAAGATTTTGGTCGGTAGGTTGTAAAATATCCTTCCCTCTGTTATATCTAAAATTCAGACTGGATTTATTAAAGGTCGTTATTCACATTTTAACATCTGTAGATTATTGCACATTATTCAGATATAATTCCATAATCTGTAGTTTCTCTAGATGTTGAAAAGGCCTTTGACAGCGTGGATTGGAACCATTTATTTGAAACATTGAAGAGATTGAATTTTGGTATGGGCTTTATTTCATAGATTAAATTGATTCAGGGTGTTTAGGGGAACTAGACAGGGATGTTCCCTTACCCTTTGGTATTTGATCTAGCCTTAGAACCTCTGGCAATAGCCCTTAGAGACACTCAAGAGGTTCAAGGGATTGTCAGAAACGGAGTAATTCATAAGGTTTTGAGTATGCATATGACCTATTAGTTTATATTTCAGATTCCGATAGATCTACCCCAGCGATGTTATCCATGTTTTTTTCATTTCAGCTCTTTCTCTGGATATAAATTAAACCTTCATAAAAGTGAACTTTTCCTGATTAATATGCACTCACGTTTCATTAAAGATTGTCAGAGATAATCTCACATACTTAGGAGTTAAAATGACTAAACAACTTAAAGATTTACATAAATTTTCTCCTCTATTCGAGGATGTAAGATTGTCTTTTTCTAGATGGTCTCCTTTATCGTTATCTTTAATAGGTCGTATTAATGCAGTTAAAATTATAATATTCCCTAAGTTTTTATATTTATTTCAAGCGATTCCAGTTTTCATCCCAAAGTCTTTTTTTGATAATATTGACTCAAAAGATTCTTCCTTTATTTGGAAGCACAAAAACTCAAGTAAATTTCATTTACTAAAATTGAAGAAAGATAGAGGTATGGCCCTACCTAATTTTAAATTTTATTACTGGGTTGATAATATTCATTATCTAACTCTTTGGATTTTTAAAACTTCTGACAAATTGGATTGTCCATTATGGATAGATTTAGAATTTTGTGGCCTCTTTATTGGGTACCTCTCTTCCATTTAGCTTTTCCAAGATCAATAAGGATATATCGAATACAATACTCAAACATAGATTGCGAATTTGGTTCCAATTTAGGATTTTTTAAATTTAAAAAACTGTTTCATAATTATTTTTTTCGACCATCAATAATTGATCGATCTTTCTCGACATGGAACATCAACGGTATTATTTCATTTGCAAATTTATTTAAGGAAGGTTGTTTAATGTCTTTTGAATACCTGATAAGTAAATATGACATCAAATATTCACATTTTTTGATATTTACAGATTAGAAATTTCATAAATACCATATTACCAGACTTTCCATTGTTTCTTTTGAATATTTAAGTTTCGATACATGTATTAATATCAAGATACAAAAAATAATACTCACATAACCATATCAAATCCATTAAACATGATATATTCTATACCTCCCAAAACCCCCAACTCCCTCAAATAATAACCCATGAAAAGCAGAAAAGAAAGAAAAAGAAAAAAAATAAGTAAAAAATAAATTATAGATATAAAAAGAAAGAAAGATAACTGGTGATCAAAATGTCACCACTATTCACTCAATTTTAGCCTTTTTGGTATTTATTTATTCGAAGGAGTTAATGAGGTTTAGGGAAAACCCTTTATAAATTTATATCTCCAATATGTAAATATGGCCTCATATTTTCAAAAAAGTATCATATATATTCCTTAAATTATATGTAATCATCTCAAGAGGTATACAACTATGTATTTCTGCATGCCATCTTTCTATTCCTAAATGCAAATATGATTTCCATGTCTCTACTAGGGTCTTTCCATCAGATCTAGTTGATAATATTTTTCAATTGAATCCTTCTCAGAAAGGATTAATTGGAATGAAATAAGATAGATTATTGAAATTATGTACAGTACTTCACGGTAGGATTAAAAAATCTTGGGAATTGGAATTTTTTAAGACCCTTATCGGAGTATCTATGAGACAGGATTCTTAAACTGGTGAATACATCTTCAATATGTGCCCTACATTCATTCATCCAATTCAAAGTGATGCATTGTGTTCACATGTCTAAAGATAAACCAGCTTATATCTTTTCTAATATTAACCCTTCTTAAGACTAATGCAAATCTGATATTGCTACATTGACACATAAGTTTGGGTCTTGTCCATCTTTAGAAGTCTATTGGAAAGACATTTTTAATATCTTTTCAACTGAATTTCAGCTGGAACTGTAGCCCAATCCAATAGACATAGGGAGTTTTTCTGTACCTGTACCTGCACCTGTACCACGGGTTGGGGCCTTCTCTACATTGTTGGCTAGAAGAGCCATCTTACTCAAACGGAAAGACTCTTGACCTCCAACAGTCTTTCAGTGGTTCTCTCATATTATGTCCTGTTTAAGTTCAGAAAAAAATTAGATATCATGTATTTGATTCATTGGTGAAATTTGAAGATATATGGTGACCTTTTGTGCTTTATTTTTATTTTATGCAAATGTGATTAGATGAGATATAGTTTAACCTTTGTTTTTTGATTCACGGTGTGAATCAAAAGCTACAAAATATATGTAACCCTCAGGATAAGCTGCTTAGATGGTTTTTCTCGATTAGTTTTTTTTTAAAGAGAGTAGGTTAGGTGGGGTTTGAGTGAGTGTGTTTTTTTCTTTTGATCCGTCTTCATCCAGTGCAGTGGAATGGGACTGAAGTTTAATCTTGATATATATATACATATGTGATATTGCACTGTATTTATTATAAAAAACAATAAGATTGAAAAAAACTCCATCTGCCACTTTTCTGCCTGACTCAGCATCCTGACTATATATTCTTGTAATCTTCGACAACCTTCAGCTCCATCCAAAACTCCTCCAACTTTCATGTCATCAGGAAACTTTCTGACCCCTCCTTCCGCATCTTCATCCAGGTCACATAAAAATCACAAAGAGCATGGGTCCCAGAACAGATCCTTGTGGCCCCTCCACTAGTCACTAACCTCCAGGCAAAATATTTCTCTTCCTCTACCACTCTGCTTTCTACATGCAAACCAATTTCTTTATCCACTCAGCCAACATTCCACTGAACCCATGCCTCGTGATCTTCTTGATGAATCTCTCACAGAGCACCTTGCTAAAACTCCATGCAGACCACATCTACCACCCTACCCTCAACACTTAATTTTGTTACCTCTTCAAAAAACTCAATTACGCTCGTAAGGCACAACCTTCTCTTCACAAAGCCATGCTGACTGGACTTCTCCAAATGCTCACAGATCCTAACAAGAATCCTCTCCCATAGTTTGCACACCTCTGGCATAAGACTTGCACGCACCTTTGTCAGTGAGCGTGTGTGCATACGTGCATCTTTGTGTGCCTGGGCGTTTCTGGGTGCACCCCCCACGAATTACCCAGCCTGCACAAATCCACTTGTCCTGTGCATTGCCTTGAGTCAGGACTGCTGTGAGAAAAGGGGAGTAGGGAACAGTACATGTGACAGGATGTACCCAACCACAGCCACTTACCATTTTATTATTGATTTCATGGAAATGGATTTCACAGACTTTTTCAACAACTTCTTCATTTTCAAAAGTTACAAAGCCAAATCCTGAAAGAGAAACAGAAGTGGAAAGGAATGTTAGCTGCTGTTGTTTAATGAGGACCACCCAGATTGCCGGCCAACTCCACTGGGGACCATGGATCAGCCAGGTACTTCCTGCACCCTGCCACTAATTTCCAGCTACTCTCAAGCTTTAATTAGTCTCCCAAGGACTATGAACACATAATTAAGGCAAAGAGCGAACAACCAATGGACAACAATCGCCCTGATGCTTCTGTAGCGTTTACTCCGCATGAGATAATTGGTCTGCCCAACCTTGTGCTTATACTGCTACAACCCCCGTGGATCTCCTAATCCCTGACACAGCAGAGTACAATAGAAGCTATCTTGCTGACAAAGAATGGTTCCAGACGCTAACAAAATTGGCCAGATCCATCTCTGGCTCTGACCTCCCATCCATTGCAACATCTGTGAGGCGCTGCCTCAAGAAGGCAGCCAACATCATAAAGATCCCCCCATCACCCCGGTCAACACTGCTACCTACGGACAGAAGGTACAGAAGCTTGAAGACCAGCACTTCCAGGTTCAAGAACAGCTTCTTTCCAACAGCTGTCAGGCTCCTGAACCTCCCCTTGTTACACTGATCAGGGACTGCTTCACCTCTACAAAAGGACTGTCTGCACTTTTGCTGAGTCTCTTCTATTGCACTAGAATAACTGTGAACATTTTTTTTGTATTTATTGCCTCATTTAATTAATTTAAGTATGGTCATGTGGTCATACAGCAGTGAAATAGGCCCTTTGGCTCAACTTGCCCGCTGACCAAAATGTCCCACCCACACTAGTTCCACCTGGCTGCATTTGGCCCATAGCCCTCTAAACCCATCCTTTCTATGTATCAGTCCAATTCTTTCTCAAATTTTACAATAGGACCTCCCTCATCCACCTCCTCCAGCAGCCCATTCCATACACCCACCACCCTCTGTGTAAAAAAAAAGTTACCCTTCAGGTTCTTTTTATATCTCTCCCCTCTAACCTTAAATCTACGTCCTCTAGTTCCAGATTCACTGACTCTACGTTCACCCGATCTATTCCTTGGTAAGACCTCTTATCACATCCATCTACCTTTTGACTCCTCCCCCTGCCATTCATCTTTGTACCAGTCTTTGTACGGACACCAGCCTGTTTTTTTTACTCATAGCTTGAGGAAGGGCTCAGGTCCAAAAATTTGGTTGGACAGCTTTACCTCCTGCTGCAAGACCTACCGAGTTCTCCCAGCATTTTGGGTTTCATTGCTGCTTTAACAGCCCCCCCACCACCACCGCCCCACCCCAGAAGGAGGTTTATTTTAGGTGGGTTAAGAAACACGTTAAAACAGGATAGATTGAAATCTAATGAGAGTACATTATCCTGTCGGCTAAAAATGGCAAACAGGAAATTAAGGCCACATCATATGGACATTATTTCACCTTTTTTCTCCCCAGTTATTTTTTTTTAAATTTTGTATTTACAAATTGTTATTTATAGTAATTTTGCACCTTATTCTTTACAGCGCTACTGCCACAAAACGACTAAATTTGTGACATGTTTATGGCAATAAACCTGATTCTGCTGCGATGGTGTTGGAAATGAGCAGGCGACAGGGGAATGCGATGAGGTCCCTTTAAAACGTGGCCGAGGTCATCCTAACAAGGCATCAGTCTGCTGCCAAACAAGGATCCACTGAAGGCAGCTCTCAGGTCCCAGCCCAACCCAAGCGCGAATCTTGTTTCAGATGCATCGCAAGGCTCTGCAGTTCAGCTTCACTAAATGCTCAACAGACGAACTAAACATAGCATTTTTACACAGCATTTCCCACACACTGCATATTTAAATTTAATTATAACTGCACACATTTAGGGTGCATTACAGCCCGCAAAAGGCAGAATAGAGATGAACCTCTTGGTTATGTTTTAAAGTATGCTGCTATTCTGTCAAAGGCCTTCTCTGCGTCTAAAGCAACTGCTACTGTTGGCGCTTTACTCCCTTCTACTGCATGAATGAAGTTAATAAATTTACAGATATTGTCTGTTGTTCGTCTTTTTTTAATAAATCCAGTTTGGTCTAGATTTACTATTTTAGGTACATAGTCGGCTAATCTGTTTGCTAATAGTTTAGCTATTAAAAAAAATGTATGCTGCTATCACAGAGCATTATTGGAAATGAATCTGCCTGGTGGACTGTGAAAGCATTTGTGTTCGTTCGGACCCTTGGGAAATCTCCCTTGTGGAGTAACTTCAAACATGGGGACGACATTAAAGTTCCCCAGCATGGAAACAGGTTGTGGGCCTAGATCAGGTCCTGGTTCATGCCCATGTAAATTCATATTAACATTCTCTTTCTCTTTTCCCAACAGCTTCTTCATTATCAATCATCCGCACTTCTGTCACCTTCTCCATGAGCAACTCAGGGGGCCTGTACCCCTGAGATTAATCAATCCCCCCCTCTGGCAACTGAACCATCGGTTTGTCAAGGGTGTCGAATGGAGGATGCCTTTTGAGGCAGCTTTATAATTTCTCATGGCACAGAAATAAATATTAGTTTTTAGCCAAAAATGCAAGTCCCAACAGTACTGCACCACCTTAGGACAGCTCTGGGCAGACAGCCTGGATTTAAACAAAAAAAATCTGCAGTTGCTAGGGTCGAGTGAATCACACCTGTGAAGGCCAGGTCCTGGCCAAATGTTCAACGCTGGTCTGACTCAGCGGAGAAACAACAGATAGAGTCATTACTGCCTGCATGAACAAGCCGCGGGAGAAGTTGGGTGCCTCACAACCGTGCGTGTCTAACAACTCACTCGACATGCACACTCCACTAGCTAGCTGGCTTCAAATTCAAAGGTGTCTCGTCGAAGGCTCCTTTTATTGTCAAGTCATAATACATTAAAAATGTAACACACATGATACTCTTCAACTTTTGCCTGCCACAAAGAGTTGCCATGAGCACTGCCCAGCAGCCCCGACAGTAAGAGAAAGAGAAGCAAAAGAGAATCCCTTCGATGACACTGCTGGGTCAAGTCATGGCCATCAATGCAAGCTTGTTTTTTTAACTATAGGGGCATCGCAGCCAACCAATCCTTTCTTCAGGTCCACACTGACTTTCAAATGGTGTCAGGAGCACACACATGTGCACAATCACACAGATCAACTCCTACTGGTCTGCAAAATGGCCCAGGGAGCCACTCGCCTCAAGGACATGCAGGCCTTGCTATCGGATCAGATCAGCCCAGGCATCAGGTCGAATCTTTCAACGTTGATACCCTTTGGTTTATGGGACGTGCTGGAATATCTCTCCCTGGAGCATAGGAGGACTGAGGGATAGATGTTTGGGATGCTTGCCTTCATCAGCCAGGAGCAGGGAGGTCACATTACAACTGCACAAGATGATGGTGAGACCACACTTATGAGTGTTACATAAGAACATAAGAAATTGCTGTAGGATTAGGTCATCCGGCCCATCAATCCTGCTCCTCCATTGAATGTGATCATGGGTCATCTGATGATAGGCTCATCTCAACCTACCTTTTCCCCATATCACTTAATTCCCTTACTAAGTAGAAATCTAGCCAACCTTGTCTTAAATATATTTACTGAGGTCACCTCCATGCTTCAGTGGGTAGCGAATTCCACAAATTCACCACCGTCTAGGAAAAGCAGTTCCTCCTCGTCTCTATCGTTAAACTACTACCCGGAATCTTGAGGCTACGTCCCTTAGTTCTGGTATTGTCTGCAGTTCTGCGCACCCAGCTACCAGAAAGATATCATTAAGCTGCAAAGATTCACAAGAGTGAAACCGATAAAGACAAACTTGAAGTGAAAGGAGGGGTCAGATAGTCTGGGTGTTTTCTGCTTGAAGCGTGGGGGCCCAAGGGGGGCACATTATAGATCATCATGAGGGGCATGGATAAGATGAATGGTTATCATCTTCTTCCCCCGGGGTAGGGGAATCAAATCTGGAGGACATAGATACAAGGTGAGAGGGGAAAGGTTTAAAGGGTCAACTTTCTCTCTCAGATGGTGGTGGGTCTGTGTATAGGCGGATAGAATTGCAATGTTTAAAAGATATTTCCACAGTACAAATTGAATGAGTCAATGAGCTCCACATTACCAGTATGACTACCTCTGTAGTAGTTCAAAATGCATTTTTAGAAGACCTTTCTTCTGTTGAAATGTCCATGTTTTAGTCATCAGAAAGTGGGCTGCTATACTGCAGGTTGAGATTGAATTATTTGAATGAGAGCGGAACAGTTGGCGCAAAATCTTTACAGCGCCAGTAAACAAGACTTTGGTTCGAATCCCACGCTGACTGTACGTTCTCCCTGTGTCTGCATTTGTTTTCCCTGGGAGCTCTGGTTTCCTCCCACTGTTCAAAATGTACCGGGGGGGTGTAGGTTAATTGGGTGGCACAGACTCATGGGTTGAACTGGCCTGTTACCATGCTGTATGTCTAAATTTAATTTAAAAGGTATGTGAATAGGGAAGGTTTAGAGCAAAATGGGCCACATACAGGTAAATGGGATGAGCTTGGGTAGACAACTTGGCCAGCAGGGTCAAGTTGGGCCAAAGCACCTGTTTCTTTGATGGAAGATCCCCTAGGAACATGGTCAGAATCATAGAATATTACAGCATAGTACAGACTCTTTGGCCCATGATGTTGCGTTGACCTCTATAACAATCTAAATCAGCCATTCTCAACGGAGGCAGTATGCCCTCACCTTTGGGGGCCACAGCACATTTAATGTGGGGGGGAGGGGGGGAAACAGACTGAAATCATAAATTTTTTTTAATGTACTCAGTAGTAGAGAAGAACGGAAGAAACCGACTAAACTTGACTGCTTCACTTTGTGCAGGGTCCTAAGGTGGCCATAGCCAAAAAAAGGTTGAGAATGGCTGGTCTAAACCTTCCCTACCTCACATTCTTAACCCTCCATGAGGCTGTCTAAGAGTCTTTTAAACAGCCTTCACCACCACCCCTAGCAATACAATCCAGGCACCCACCACTCTCTCTGTAAATAACCTACACCTGACATCTCCCTGAAACTTTCCTCCCTTCACCTGAAACAGAAGTCCTCTGGTGTTCAGAAACAGGACAGACACTGTTTATAGTACTTGACCTGGACCAGTACTCCCCTCGCCTGCAGATGTGGTTTCATGAGACCTAAACCCTGCTGAGCACAGCAAGAACTCGTGTGAACTGGAACCAAGCAACAGGCAATCATAACGTTAAATGGATGGGACAGTTGGGTTGTGCTGGCCATCTGGGCCCTTGTATTGGGAAGTGTTAATCTGTATTGAGAGAGGCACCAGTGAGTGTTGGCCATCTTTTGTAGTTAGCTTCTGAAAACCATGATTAGATCTACAGCGGCAGCTGGCTCAGGTTCAGACGCTGAACTCCAAGCAGGACAGGAAGGTGAAAATTAGCAAAGAAAAGTCTGACAGAAGGACCAGAGAGGGGTAAATCAGAAGGAAAATAAAAGCGGCATGTCCACTTGCATCGGAAGGTTTGCGTCAGTTCCGATCAGAGTTCCTGTCTGGAAGCTAAGCTGGCCCAGAAGGAGATGGCTGGAGAGTCTGCCATCCTTACACTTTAGATGAGAAACCTCCGAGAAAATTTCCCTGACAACTTTAAGCGTGGTGGAAACAAAATCAAACCTGGATAAGGCCCAGGAGAAAAACAACTTACAGGGGTGCAGGGAACTGACAGGAGCCAGAATAGAGTAAATGGCCCAAATGGCCTCATTCTGTGCCAGAATGATTGATTCTACTTTGATGATCTGCCTTCACTAAAACTTTATGGCAAGTCCCTTGGACAAAGGCATCAGACTGGTGAGATCTGTCCTGACCTGAAACATTGACCCTCTATTTCTCCCCATGGATGCTGCCTGAGCCGTTGAGTCCCTCCAGCCTCTTATCCTTGGCGCAAAGTTCCAGCAGCTGCAGTTTGTGTTTCTCTAAGGTCTGAACGATGCTTGCAGAAGACCCCTTTGTGGAATTATCCCTCTGCTGGATCAATGTCCCCAATCAGAGTCACACATCGGAAACCCAACAGGTAAACCCTGCCAAGGAGTAAAACGTGAATGGCTATAAATGCTGTGATTGTAGTAAAAACAAAGATATGTTGGAGGAACTTGCAACGTCTATAGGAGGTAAAGATATATTACCGATGTTTCAGGCCTAAGCCCCTCTTCAAGGTCTGCACTCACAGAGGAAAACCCTCCCCATCAATTCTCACCTTTCCTTTCTCCTGTCCTCCTCTCCAAATGCAATATCACCTTTTGTCTATTTGAGCTGTTCCCCCTGCCATTTCTTTTTTTTATTCTGGGGCCCGACTGCCTTTTCTCATTTCTTTTTTTTAATTCTGGGGTCAGACTGCCTTTTCTCATTCCTTGAAGGGCTCTGGCCCAAACCTCCTGCCAGCCATAACCCATCTGGAGAAGACTCGCTTGCCCGAGTTCTCAGTCACATGGGAATGGTATTTCTTAGCTCAGAGATCCTCCCCCATTCCAAAGCTGCCCACACGTCCTTTTTCTCTTTTCCTTCTATGGATGTTGCATGACCTGCTGAGTTTCTCAGATTTCAGATTTATTGTCAGAGAACATATATGACATCATATACAACCCCTGAGATTCCTTTTGCCTTTGGGCCAGGCAGATTTACCACTAATTGATTATGCAAAAAATAAACTGTACACAGTGTAAAAATGTAAACGAATAAAGAACTGTTAACAAATAATGAATGTAAACAAACTGACAGTGCAATACAGAGAGAATAAAAAAGAAAATCAATAAAGTGCACAAGTAAGAGTCCATAATTGAGTCTCAGGTTGAGTTTGTGGTTGAAGAGTCTGATGGTGGAGGGGGAGCAGCTGTTCCTGAACCTGGTGGTGCAAGGCTTGTGGCACCTACACCTCTTTCCTGATGGTAGCAGCGAGAACAGAGTGTGTACTGGGTGTTGTGGGACTTTGATGATTGCTGCTGCCCTCCGACGGCAGCGTTCCCTCTAGATGTACTCAATATTGGGGAGGGTTTTGCCTGTGATGTCCTAGGCTGCGCCCACTATCTTTTAGAGGCCTTTATGCTCAAGGATATTGGTGTTCTCATACCAGACTGGGTTGCAGCCAGTCAGCACACTTTCTACCACACCTTTGCAGAAATTTGCCACGGTTTCTGGTGTCATACCAAACCTCCGCAAACTCCTAAGGAAGTCAAGGTGCTGGCGTGCTTTCTTCATGATATCATTGGTGAGTTGGGTCCAGGAAAGATCCTCTGAGATAATGACTCCCAAGGACTTACATTTGCTCACCCTCTCCATCTCTGATCCCCCAATGATCATTCAATCGTACACCTCTGGGTTTCCCTTCCTGAAGTCAACAATCAGCTCCCTAGTTTTGGTGACATTGAGCGCAAGGTTGTTGTTGGTGCACCATTCAGTCAAGTCTTCAATCTTCCTTTATACAACCTACTACTGTGGTATCCTCGGCAAATTTGAGGATGGTGTTATTGTTGTACCGAAGTGTAAAATGAGTGGAGCAGGGGGCTAAAAACGCAGCCCTGTGTTGTTCTGGTACTGATGGAGATTGTGGAAGAGAAGTTCTGACCAATCTTCACTGATTATGGTCTGGAGGTTAGGAAATCCATTATCCAATTACACAGTGGGGTGTTGCCTCCCAGGTCTTGGAGTTTACTGATCAGTTTTGACAGGATGATCTAGCACGTTGGTGTATTGCACCCGACCCCAGCATCTGCAGACTTTCTTATTTAACTCCAAGCAGAGATCCATAGAACAATAGGACAGAAACAGGACCCTTTGGCCCTTCTAGTCTGTGTCAATCCATTTTTTTTGCCTATTCCTACTGACCTGCACCTTCCATAGCCTTCCATACCTCTCCCATTCATGTACCTGTCCAAATTCTTCTTAAATATAAAAATTGAGCCTTCATTCACCATCTCATCTGGCAGCTCGTTCCACTCTCCAACCACTCTCTGTGGAAAAGAAGTTCCCCCTAAACTTTTCCCCATAACCCATGTCCTCTGGTTTGTATCTCACCTATCCTCAGTGGAAAAAGCCTATCTACATTTACTCTGCCTATCCCCCTCATAATTTTAAATACCTCTATCTAATCTCTCCTCATTCTTCTATGCTCCAGGGAATAAAGTCCTAACATTTAACTTTTCCCTGTAACTCAGTTCCTGAAGTCCAGGCAACATCCTAGTAAATCTTCTCTCCACTCTCTTTATCTTATTGATACCTTTCCTGTAGTTATGTGACCAAATCTGCACACAATACTCAAAATTTGGCCTCAGCAATGTCTTAGACAACTTCACCATAATATCCTAACTCAATACTTTGATTTGTGAAGGCCAATATGCAAAATTTCTCTTTACAACCCTATTCATCTGCGACACCACTTTCAGGGAATTATGCATCTGTATTCCCAGGTCTACCACACCCTCAGTGCCCTTTCATTTACCGTGTATGTCCTTTTGTGGTTTGTAATTCCAAAATGCAACATCTCACACTTGTCTGCATTAAAGTCCATCTGCCATTTTTCAGCCCATTTTCCCAGCTGGTCCAGATCCCTCTGCAAGCTTTGAAAATGTTCTTCACTGTCCACAACACCTCCAATCTTAGTGTAATCTGCAAACTTGCTGATTTAATTTACCACATTAGCATCCAGATCACAAAGCTCCCAGCACCGACCTGAAACACACCACTAGTCACAGGCCTCCAGATTGAAAAGCAATAATCCACCACTACTCTCTGGCCTCTCCCATCCAGCCATTGTCAAATCTAATTCGCTACTTCACTATGAATTCCTGACTAATCTCACATGCAGGACCTCGCCAAAGTCCATGTACAGCCTTTCATTCATCAACTTACCTGGTAACCTCGAAAATCTCTACAAGATTGGTTAAACACAACCTACCACGCACAAAGCCATGTTGACTATTCTTAATCAGTTTCTGGCTATCCAAATAATTGTATATTCGAGCTCGTGGAACACCTTCCAATTATTTACCTACTACTAACGTCAGGCTCACCGGGATCCTCTTGGAGCCTTTTATAAACAACAGAACAATGTGAGCTACAATCCAATCCTCTGGCACCACACTGTGGCTAAAGACATTTTCAATATTTCTGTCCGTCTCTGCAACTTCTACACTAGCCTCCCTCAAGGTCCAAGGAAATATTTTGTCAGGTCCTGGGGATTTATCCACTCTTATTTGCTGTAAGACAGCAAGCACTTCCTCTAATCTGTACAAGTCCCATGATCTCACTGCTTGTTTTCCTTACTTCCCACGACTCCGTGCTTGTTTCCCGAGTGTATACTGATGAAAAGAAAAGCACATTTAAGATCTCCCCCATCCATTTTGGCTCCATACGAAGCCAACCACTATGATCTTCAAGGGGACTAATTCTGTCCCTTATTACCCTTTTGCTTTTTAATACACTTGTAGATACCCTTTGGATTTTCCTTCACATTGTCTGAGAAAGCAACCTCATGTCTTTTATTCAGCCTTCCTGATTTCTTTCTTGAGGTTTTTCCTGTCATTTTTTATATGCCTCAAGAACCTCATTTGCTCTGCTAAAAACCTCTTTTCTTCCAAATCAGATTCCCCAATATCCCCAAGAACCCCCGCAAAGTGGAGGAACAACACCTTATATTCCGTCTTGGCAGTCTTCTACAAAATAGCATAAACATTGACTCCAAATTCTGTCCTGGGTCTCTCTATCTCTCTCTTTCATTACCCCTCTCTGCCTCCTTTCCTCCAGCTCCCACCCCTTCCCTTTCCTAGAAGCAACCCTTCTTAGAACTGCTCTCTCCACCCCAACACTTCAGCTTCTTTCCCTTCTACCCTCCCACCTATATCCACCTCTTACTTGTTAGCCTGTGCTCTACCCATATCGCCTTCCTTCCTCCTCTCCCATCCCCTCAACTTTTTATTTAGGTGCCTGTCTACATTACTTATTCCCGATGAAGAGCCCAGACCTGAAACGTTGGCTAACCTTTACTTCCCATGGATGTCGCGTAGTTTGCTGTTTCTCCAGCACTTTTGTGCCTTGCCCCCCCCCCCCAATCCTTGCATTTCCCCCAAATTCTCTTTCCCTCTTGCTCCTCGTGGGTGACTGAGTGACTGGAATGGAGTTGGGGGTGGGGGAGGGGGTAAGGAGCCAGCAGGAACTAAAACCTCACACTCTCACTGCTCATGTATCAGACTTTGTGCCCCCTTCCACGCCTGGCACCCTCCACTGTTTAATCACAGGGCTCTGCAACCTCGCGTGAGGCTGTGGTGATTACCCGCTGCGCACCAGGGAGAAGCCTAGATCCTTAAGCACCGCCGTCTTACGGTGGATTCACAATGGTCTAATTGACAGTTTGGTGACAGCAGGAGAGGCAGGGCACCATCTGTCACTGAGCGTTTGAGGCCAATGCAAGCGGACAGCTGAGTTGTTCATGAGCTGTAACTGGACAGGCACCAACACCAAGGTGCCTTGGCTGTGGTGGCTGATTTCCACGCCTGCGGCAGAAGTGATTAACACGCCATCACTTGCTTTTCACAGCAATTTAGATGCGGAGGCAGTCACAAGAATCTAACCCCAAACCTGGCATGAAGAAATTGGGCACATCCCTGAGGTCTCTCACCAGGTGCAGCACAGAAAGTGTCCTGTTCCCATCCCAGCTTGGGATGGGAACGGTGTTGCTCAAAACTGCATGGAATTTATTTCTTTATTCACAGCACGGTAGAAGCTGACTTTGGCCACTGAAACTCGCACCGCCCAATTGACCTACTTTGTGGAGGGTAAGTAGAAACCCACACAGTTCACAGGGAGAATGTTTAAAAAAAAAACCCTTCCCAGATATCAGCGGATTGGATGCTCAGCTGCTGGCTCCGCAATAGCATCGCGCTAACCATACCGCCCAAGAAACTGCGGAGTTGTGTACGCAGATCAGGCCGTCTCGCTGTTTTGGGAATATTCTATGACTTATTCCATCCTCTCTCCTTCTCTACCACCAGGCACAAGATATGCACTCCACATTTGAGGGCAGTTTATTTCCTGCTGCTATCAGGCTTTTGAATGGGTCCCACATTGGATAAAGTTTATGTCCTTTCACTCCCTTTTATAACTGTACTTTTCTCCATACCCTGTACTGTGGGATTATTCTCCATGTCATTGCCTTGTTTAGTTGGCAATTTATTTGTTGTTACCGCAGTACCTGGTGTATGAATTAGATTGCAAAATAAAGTTTCTTACGATGGGCGGTACAGTTAGCGTGGCGCTATTCCAGTGCCAGTGACCTGTGTTTGCACTCAGCACTGTGAGGAGTTTCTACGTTCTTTCCGTGTCTGCATGGGAATTCCTCAGGTTTCCGCCCACGTTTCAAAATCGTACGGGGTTAGTTGGTTAATTAGCCACATGGTCTCGTGGGCCAGAAGGGCCTGTTACCATCACGAATGACTAAATTTAAAAAAAACAGACTACATTTTCATAGGTGTGTCAATAAATAATTCATTCATGTCTACTTCTCAACCTTCAGTTGCCTCCCTTTCCAAAGTGCCCCTTCTGAATGCCCTTCCACTCCACAGCTGCCTGTAATATCCTCATTCAACCATAGACTCCATTTAACAAGTGACCTCTAATGGACACACAACATCTCGTCAGTTGTCAGGAAGGTGCCACAGCGACTGCACTTCCTGAGAAGACTGAAGTGGGCAAGGCGACCAGCCACCATCGGGCCAACCTGCTACAAGAGCTCTATTGAGAGTATCATGGTCTGCTCCATCACAGTGTGGGTACAGTTGCTGCAGAGAAATGGATTGGAGATCAATCCAAAGGACCATAAGAGTGGCAGAGAGGATCAAAGAAGTCCCCCTCCCCCGACCCTCCACAATCGATGTGATCTACCAGGATCGTTGTCTGAAGAGGGCCTGCAAAATCATTGAGGACCCCTTCTACCCCTCACTCAGCATCTTTCATCGGTTCCCATTGGGGAAGAGATACAGGAGGATCAGAACCAGCACCAAATGGCTGAGGAACAGATTCTTCCCACGGGCAGTGAGAATGGTGAACGACCAAAGGAACTTCTCACACTTACCCTCCAAGCTCTTACATTCACAGAACGATATTTATTTATTTGTATATATGCATACTTGTCCTGTGCACGTATTGTTGTCTGTATGTGTGTTACGTCTGGTTATGTGCATGGTTTGCACCAAGGAGCGGAGAACGCTGGTTCATCAGGTTGTACTTGTACAATCAGTTGATGGTAAACTTGACTTAACAATCTAAGGTGCAAGTTCCACTTTCAGAACGCCTGCATTTAAAACTAATATTCTCAAGCGTGGGGACACCCAGAAGTCTGCGAAGGCTGGAATTGTGTTGAGATTGTTGTGCCCAATTCTTCAATCAACCCATCCTCATTTCCCGTCTCTGTGATCTCCCGCCACCCTGAGATAGCTACGCTCAACCACCGCTGGCATTATGCACAGGCTTGATTTTAAACGTCAGCCACCGGAGGTCATTCTATGAACCACCAAGTGTCTCCCTGAACCTTTGTCTGCCCTCCCCTTTGAACAAGACAGTCGGGCACAACAGGGTTCAACGGTGCCCATTTAAAACAGATGAATTTCTTTAACCAGGGAGTGGTGAACCTCTGAAAGTTGCTACCAGGGGCGGCTGTGGAGGTGGTTGTTAGATGCATTTAAGGCAGAGATGGATAGCTATCTAAATAGTCAGGGTATCAAGGTTATGGGGAGAAAGCAGGGGAGTGGGATGAGTGGGAGAATGGATCAGCTCAGGATGTAGTCAAACAGCATCGCAACAGGCCCTTCCAGTGCACAAGCTCACAATGTCAAAATACCCCAATTAACCTACGACGCCCATACATTTTGAAGGGTGGGAGGAAACCCACGCAGACATGGGGAGAATGAGTGAACTCCAGATTCAAACCCGAGTTGCTGGCGCCGTAATAAGCTAACCGTGCCATTCCTTTACAAACTTTGACCAGACGTAGGTAGTGTCACTTTTAACCTGGTAACACATTCCTGGGGAAGGTTTGGTGCATTAATAGATGGACTATACTGGACAAATCATTGGTGTGAAGAAGAGGTGAAGAGACTCGGGGCCTTTCTGTCTCCCTCTTTCTGCATCGTGCAGTGACACCTCTTTTTGGACACACATCTCGTGAATGACGGATGGCGGAGGGAGAAGAAGCCAAGTCGCTGGCATGGGGCAGATACGTTGCATCCTTCAGGGAACTCAGATCTACCAGAATGACTTGCTGGAATTCTTCAAAGCAGGATCTCGACTGATGGGGCAGAGAGATTGTATGTACACCTGAATGAGTTTTGTCGGCATGTACATTGTATTTTGAAGTGTTTATGTGAGTATATTCACATATATGCATGTGTTTTGCTTTGGACTGTAAATGCAACTGTGTGGCACAAGAAGGCCATTTGACCCCAAGAGCCTGTGCTAACTCCAAGCACAGCAATCCTGATAACCTTCCTCCTGGGCCTTTCTTGCTAATTGTTCTTTCTCACGCCTACCCTATTGCCTCTTCAAATCTCTGATGTTTGTTTCTGCTGAACACAATGAATTCCAAAGTATCAATGTTTTTCCTCACAGCCCCCTCACATATGCTGGTTTTATATTTGTGGTTGCAAGTTAATTTAAATGTGCCCTTTCCCTTATTAATTAGTACAACAAGTAAGTGGCAGAAATGACACACTTCTCCTGTCACACACACCTGCCTGCTCAGACATTGATGTGGGAGGGAGACGGTTATAGTGCAGCAGAACAGAACAAAAAGGGAATAGAGAGGCAAGGAAAGAGAAAAGAGAAGTCTCTAATTCTAGGCCACAGTGTAAAATAGGTGAGATAAAACCATTAGCTTCAGGTGCGAGGCAGAACTACCTGATCTCCAAAGGAAGATGTTGGGGGCAGGGGGAATTGAAAGAGAGAGAAGATAGGAAAGAAAAAGTAAGAGAGAGGGAAAAGTGTCAGATAGGGAGAAGGGATGAGGAAGTGGGGAGGGGAGAGAGAGAGAGCGAAAACAAGACAATGAGAGAACTTATATTTATGATTTTGGGTCATCTTAAATTGCTGCATGCAGATAATGATTATGCTGGACAGGATTCTTCATGACAGAGAGAAGATGAGGGCAGGTTTGATAGGGGTGGGTGCAGAGAAGATGTTTCCATTTCTGGAGGCAGGGTTTGCCATTCCATGGCATCTTTCAAAAAATCAGACCCTCTAAAGAGCCATTGAGGTGGCCATCACTGTAAATGGAAAATGAGGGCCAAGGGTGGGAGAAAATATGTTGGCTGAAGACCCCACCTTGCTATTCTCAGCAAGACTTGGGGAGGGGTCTTGGAGTTTTGGCTTCAACTGAGTCTCTGACTTCTAAGCACAAAGCAGATTCATCAATACGCAGACATGAACACACAATCACTCACATGCACACACACTCAAATTTTTGTTCCATAGTAAATTCCCTGCACTTTTTAGATTCAAAATATTAATTGTTATCTTTTTCATTGGTTCTCAGAGTTGGTTAATGGCTGTCAAAATAATTCACATTCCAAAGGGAGAAGGAGAGGCAGAGAGAGAGAGAGAGAGAGAAAAAGAATGTTCCCTTTCTATCCACGTCATTTCACTTTTCCAAGATCGGCAGTGTGAAGTTTCATCATGGCACCAATCTTCCCTGATGATGGACTGGGAATTGGCATCAGTCTGTCAATCAGCCACAATCACCTTTGGGTTATAGTTATTGTGTTCAGTTCTGGTTGCCTCATTTCAGGAAGGATAAAGAAGCTTTGGAGAAGGTACAGAGGAGATCTACCAGGATGATGCTTGGAATGGAGAACATGCCTTACGGAGCACGGAATTCAGAGCCACGGCTTTTCTCTTTGGAGTGTCATAGGATGAGAGGTGACTTCAGAGAAGTATATAAGATTACGAGGGGCTTAGATAGGGTGAGCAGCCTGTACCTTTTTCCTGGGATGACAATAGCAAATATTAGAGGACATCTGTTTGAGTGGAAGAAAGTTTAGGGGAAATATTAGAAGTAGGTTTTTTTAACTCACAATGTGATGAACGCATTGCCAGAAATGGTGGTGAGGGCTGGGACAATGGGGATATTCAGAAGACTTTTAGACAGGAACATGGATGAAAGAAAAAAATAGAGGGTTATGGGTATGAGGTAGAAAAGGGTTAGATTGTTGCGGAGTAGCTCAGTACAACACTGCGGGCTGAAGGGCGTGTACTGTGCTCTATGTTAACGCCATTGCAGATCCTCACACCCAAATGGCTCCCTCCTTCCCAATGGTCAATCAACAGTTTGGGTAAAACAATTTTACTTTCAATGTCACAAAGGGTATCCATTCATATCTGGATGAATCTTTAACCCCTGTGAAATCCTGAGAGAACCAGAGGAGCAGAGCTTGCAACGAGATGTGAGGATTAATAGACCTTTCATGGCATAAGTGCAAACTCGGTCCCTTTGGGTTCTGCAGCAGTGAATGAATGGAATGGGAGCTTAACCAAATAAATGCTGGCATTCATTTCAAGCGGGTTAGAATACAAGAGCAGGGATGTGATGTTGTGGTTTTATAGGGCCCTGGTGAGCCCTCACTTGGAGTATTGTCAGCAGTTTTGGTCTCATTGGAGAGGGTTCAGAAGGATGATTTTAGGATTGAAAGGGATATCATATGAGACTTATTTGATGGATCTTGGCCTGTGCTCTTTGGAGCACACTGAAACATTTTGAATGTTGAAAGGTGTGGACGGAGAAGATGTAAAAAGGTTGTTTCCCATGGTTGGTTTGTCCAGGACAAGAGGGCACAATGTCAGGATTGAAGGACGACCACTTAGAACAGGGATGCAGAGGATTTTCTTCAACCAGAAGATGGTGAATCTGTGGAATTTGTTGCCACCGATGGTTGAGGAGGCCGGGTCATTTAAGGCAGAGATTTATAGGTTCTTGATTAGTCAAGATATCAAAAGTTATGGGGTGAAGTAAGTCCAGGCAGTGAGGCTGAGTGGTAAAGTGGATCAGCTCCTGATTGATTGGCAGGGCAGACACAAAGGGCTGAATGGCCTATTGCTGCTCCTATGCCCTTATGGTCTAAAGGAGGGAAGACTTTCTGTGGGCAAAGAAGGGCTTAGTTTCAATGTAGGAATGTTTTGGTGTGGTCTTTGCGCTTGGTTTGGGATCTTTGGGACTGTTAGGTTTTACAAGAGATCTCCTTCCCCACCCACCTCCCCCCCTTACCATCCGATCCCCACCACCCCCCACACTGAAGCCGCCAATCTACAACAACCATCTGTGGCTTTTCGGGCCCCAACATCTGCCTGATACGGGGCAGGTTTTCACTGAATGCTTGGAATGCTCTCAAATATCTTTTCAATTATCAAAGCGTTGGAGGCTTTCGAGATGTTAGCTCCTAATGCGCTGTCATCAACTTAATGATACCTCAGTGATCTCCTGACATCTCTGCTTGATTTCAACTCGTGTGCATCAATAATAATAGCCTATGTGTTTCCTTAGAAAGTGCTAACTCCGTTTAAAAGATAGTTAAATAGTAATCTGTGATTTCCTGCAATGTGTGAATTCCTCAGATTCTGTTACCATTTTAAAAAGCTGGTTACAAGCCCAGCCAGCTCAATATAGCTTCAGGGTGTTCGACCACCATTCTCTGAAGAGAACAGCCAACAGCATTCGCAAACTCACAAGCCGATTCCGCCCACCTTGCTGATGGGACGACTCTTGTTATATTTGCCTATTTGTATCAAGCTCGGTTTAACTTTGGTGGGTCCACAATGAGCTGATGCTTCAGGACTCCCTGTAAGGTCCATGACAGAACTCAACTAGGGATCAACAAAGAGAGGGTGTGCTTGTAAACTTGGAATGGTGATAGTCTGAGTTGAGTGGAGAAGGGGAACCATCCTGAAGTCACCCGAGCCTTGCACCATTCAGCTCATCTTAGTCTCCTTTGCTCTCTCCACATCTTTACCTTCTCTGATCTTTCAGTTCTGGTGACAGATCAACAAACTTTTTACAGATGTTGCTGGACTCCTTGAGGAGTTCCAGCATTTTTCATTTAAAAAAAAATTGAAACGGCCTCAGGCTTTGACATTATGAAGCGTGGAAGGGAACAATGACGCAACACAAACCATTTCAAGGATGGGACTGAGGGAGAGAAGAAGAGAACGAAACTGACACTTCAGAGCAAACGCTGAGGATCCTTGGGTAGTAACTCTTGGTTTTCATTCATAAACTCTCCTTCATTGATCTGTTGGCTCTGGATGTTAGTAGGAAACAGCATTCACTGCCCATCACTAAATGTTATGGAGGACATGGAGGTGAACCATGTCCTGAAACCACGTACTCCATAACATTTAGTGATGGGCAGTGAATGCTGTCCCCTAAAACTCTGCAATTATGAAAGAGTGAAGGTATACACTGGTAACCCCAACTGTAAACTACTCTGGGGCATTAAAATATTACTTTCTTTTACATTAACTTCAACTGTGAATATTTATCTATCCTTTCCAATTTATTATCTTCCGTTCTGTGTCATGGTATATTGATAATTTAGTTCATAATATTTTTGGTGTACCTAACATATCCGTGGGTTACAGCAAGTAAGAAGTTCAGCACATTTTACTGATGTATGACAATAAACTCTCATCTCATTTCCTTGTCAGTATGGTGTTGCATCTTGGAGGGGAGCCACTGGAACTGGTGGCACAGATCGAGGTCTCGATTCTGAATTCGTGATCAGAAGAGCATACAGAGAAAGGATTTGTTTTGCTTGGTCAGACGAAAAACAGTAAACCATGCACTTCCAATAATGGGCAGGATTAGAGGTGAATTCGCGGTCGGAGCTGCTGTAACAGTAGCACTGCCACCGAGACAGACCTGGGAAAGCCCAAGATGGCAGCACCTGCTCTCAACAGCAGCCACGAGGGGGTTACGGACCTCTGGGGAGCAATGGACCAGTGCAGGGGCACCAGAATTGGGGAGAACACCCCTCAATGAGAAAGTGAAGCAGAGGTGATGACCCTAAGGGAGCTGGGATTCAAGAGGGTGCTGAGAACAAGGAGGGCGCAGAAGGCTTCCTGATCGGGTCGGAGGTTTGGATCTGGAGCTCGTGTGGCCGATGGGTCGAACAGGAGTCTGTGCGGATGCAGAAGCTGTTGGAACGCTCGAGGTGAATCCATGGACACTCAGTGACTCTGAGGGGTCTCTCTTTGACTTCTCTTTCTCTCGTACTGAAAGAGGTGCCAGGCAACATTAATGGCAACCCTGCCTTATAGCAAGTAGAAAGCAGTTTTTTTGGAATATTACATGACAATAAAGGAATCTTGAACATCCTCCCTCAAATGTCCATGGCAGATGGAAGCCTCACCGCATTTAGAATGTACCTGAGTGATTCCTTACAGGAGTAGTGATCTACTGGGTGAGAGACTGAGAGCTAAAAAAAAAATGGAGCAGAATGGACAATGTTCTTTCTGTCAATAACCAAGGTTCTGCGAATCAAGCTTTGGCAAGCAGCAGAAGTCTTCTCACTGACAATGCATCTCACTCAACCCTACTAATGTTTCCTTTGGCCCATTATCTCATTTCCGCCACAGTCAACACCGCTGCATTGCAAGAGTAATGTAAAGGGGCAGTAGCTTCTCCCCTGTTGCTCTTATCCTCTCCCCCATTCCTAATGCAAGACCACCTGCCATTCATGACTCATCAGAATGGTAGCAGGGGATTCCACAGCTTTCCCCCATACCACAGTGCCCCAATTATTATGAACAAACACGCCTGAGAGGTGCCAGTGAGAAGGAAGAAGAATATACAGAGGGGTGGTTTCAGAAGTACCACACTCTCAAGGGCAACATTACGTTTAAATGCTCCAGCTTATCAATAGCAAAAGGGGTTTTTCTTTCTCTCTCATATGCATATACACACACTCTCTAAAACACACATTTTCTCATTGATAAACTCTCTCACAAACATATACCCACACTCTCTCTAAAATACACACTTTTTCACTGACATACACACTCCTTCACACATATACGCATACACTTTATAACACACACACATTTTCTCACTGACATACACACTCTCTGACACACAGTACTGAAACATCACTTTTTTAATGAATTGCCACTGGATATTTATCTATCATTTTCTGACCCATAACATGTTATGATAATTTAATTTATATCATAGTTGTTGTGTACATTAATATCTGTGTAACTGGAGCAGGTAAGAAATTATACATCTGTACATTGTAACTCATGCATATGACAATAAACTCGAGTGAGGGTTGTGAAGAAAGCTTTTGACACTTTGGCAAAGTAGTGGTATAAATGCTGGGTTGTGGTAAAGTTGTACAAGGCATTGGTGAGGCCAAATTTGGAGTGTTCTGGTCACCCAACTGTAGGAAAGATATCAATAAGATTGAAAGAGTGCAGAGAAAATTTACTAGGATATTACCAGGTCTTGAGGAACTGAGTTATGGGGAAAGGTTAAACAGGCTAGGACTTTATTCCCTGGAGTGTAGAAGAATGAGGGGAGATTTGGTAGAGTTATGATAGGCATCGATAACAGTAAGTGCAAGTAGGCTTTTTCCACGGAGGGTAGGTGAGATACAAACCAAAGGACACAGGTTAAGGGTGAAAGGGGAGATGTTTAGGGGTAATTTCTTCACTCGTGGGAATGTGGAACGAGCTGCCAGCTGAAATGGTGTATGCAGGCTCAATTTTAACATAAGATAAATTTGGACAGGTCCATCGATGGGAAGGGTAAGGAAGGATATGGACTGTGTGCAGGTCAGTGGGACTAGGCAGGATAAGAGTTCGGCACAGACTAGAAGGGCCTGTTTTCTGAGCTGTAACGTTCTATGCTTTGAAACTCTCAAATCTTATATCACCTTCTCACCCCTTCTTCTGCTGACATTCGATTCCAACAGAACTCTGCATTTTTATTCCAGGCCATAACCTCGCCCAATCCCAGGAGCTTGTATGAGCTAGCAGTCCGTTTAAATTGATTAGCAATCGGCCCCGCTGCACCTTTAATATATAATTAAGTGCGAACTGCTGCGCTGACTTGGATTTCCTGCACGCCTGTCATCGGTGATGAAGACTGACATTTCATTACTCTATCAGGCACAATCACAATCATCTCTGCAGGGTGACAGACTCCCAGGAGTCTCAATGTATGCAAGGAATCACATTATATTACTGCCCTGTGTAAATCAGATAGGAAGGCTCTTCACACTTAAAGTGATAGCAAAAGGCCCCAGCTGTGGCTTGTGAAAGGCCTCCCCTTATCTTCTCGTCTTGTGACAGGTTACGTCTCTGAGAGGCAGCCCAACACTGTCCTGCGGCTCACTATGATTGGCAAATTCCCTGTGTGGCGACACATTGCGCCACAATTATGAGTCCATAAGATATAGGAGCAGAAGCAGGCCATGCAACCAGTCGAGTCTGCTCTGCCATTCCATGATAAGCTGATCCGTTCTCCCACTCAACCCAATCATCAGCCTTTGAATCCCTGACTGTTCAGTTACCTATTGATCTCTGCATTAAATACATCCAAAGACTTGGCCTCCACAGCTGCTTATGGTAGCAAATTTCTCTGGCTAAAGAAATTCCTCCATATTTCTGTTGTTAATCCCTTCTTTCTAGGAATCATTCTTGTGAATCTTCTCTGAACCCTCTCCAATACCAGCACATCCTTTCTGAAATAAGTTGCCCAAAACTGTACCCCATGCTCCAAGCGAAGCCTCACCAGTACCGTATAGAGCCTCAACATCACATCTCTTATATCCTCTAAATTTAAATGCCAACTTTGCATTTGCCTTCTTCACCACCAACTCAACTGAAGGTTTAGGGCCAGGGTATCCTACACAAAGACTCCCAAGTCCTTTCTGAATTTTGAATTTTCTCCCCATCCAAATAATAGTCCACCCTTTTATTTCTTCTTCCAAAGTGCATGACCGTACACTTTACCACACGGCCACTTTTTGCCCATTCTCCTAATCTAAGTCTCTCTGCAGCTCTCCATTTCCTCTTCACCACCTGCCCCCTTTGTATAATCTGACACGGTCACAAAAGCCATTAATTCCACAATTCAAATCATTAACATACAACATAAAAAAGAAGTTGCCCCAACAATGACCCCTGGGAAACACCACTGGTTACCGGTAGTCGACCAAAATCGGGATACAGTGTACCAACATGCCTTTCAGGAGATCCTGTCAATTATTGACCACCCATTTTAACACTGACCCATGTATTCTTCCAATATTCCCATCCCACCCACCCCCCCCCCCACTTGGGTCTACCATGCACCTGCTCAATAGGGACAATTTAGGGTGGGCAATTAACCTCGCAACATGCAACTTGGAGTGCAGCATGCAGTTCTAGTCACCCAGCTACAGGAAGGATGTCTTCGAGCAGCGAGGCTTGAGCCCAGAAAAGATTCACAAGGATATTACCAAGAGGGATTTGATAGGCTGTTTTCCTTGAGCAATGAAAGCTGAGAGAGAGACAGAGAGAGAATAGAAAAACAAGCAAAATTAAGAAGGGCATGTGAATAGATTGGGGATTTTTTTTCTCTGGAGCATTGTATACTACCGGGTTACCTTATAAATGAGGGGCAGAGGTAAGGCGAATGATCAGTCGTATGCCCAGGGTAGGGAGCTCTAAAATTAAGGAGTAAGAGTGGAGAGATTTAAAAGGGAGCTGAGGGGAACTTTTTAAACACGGAGGGCAGTGAATTTGTGGAAAGAGGTGTCAGAGGAAGGGGTAGAAGTGGGGATAATTACAACATTTAAAAGACTTTTAGACTGGAGCCTGGACAAGAATGGTTGAGAAGGAGAGGGGCCAAAAGTAGGCAAATTCAAGAGGAGTGTTATGAGCGGGAGCAACTAAAAAAAAAAAAAATGGCTTGTCAAATAAGACGTTCCTCTGCTACTTTCAGGTAAGATCTCTCTTGAAGATAAATTAGGTCCATCCATGACCTTACTGACATAGAGACCCTGATTTGAAAGGGGAAACACATGGAAGCTCATCTTGGTGATGTAAGGTGGGAGTCAGACTTAGGAACGATTGATGTTGTGTGCAACTAGGCCAAATCCTAGAAAAAAAATCAGAGGTAAAGAATTCCCTCAGGACCCAGAACTCTTCCTATTGGGAAATTTGAAGGCCTGATTTTTTTTGCTCAGGCCTGAAACGTTGGTAATACATCCTTACCTCCTATGGATGCTATAAGGCCGACTCAGTTCCTGTGTGTTTAATGATTCATCTGAAAGACTGAACCTTTGACAGTGCTACACTCTCTCACCACAGTATTGGAATTTCAGGCTGGATCACTCATGTGGTTAGATCCTGAGATATTTCTGCAAATACGCTCCCCTCCTGCTTCATGGGACATTTTATGGGGTTAATGGTGCTTCGTGTTTTAAATTGTTCTCGAGGGATACTGTCGGAACCATAATCCACACAATCTGAAAAATCTCACTGCAAAGCACCCACTCCACTTTTCAATAAACATTTGAAAAATACTTCCAGCAGACTTTTAATTTTAGTTCTCTCCACTCACTTCCCCGAACTCACTGACAAAAAGCCAGTTTGAATTAGAGTGAAGCATTTACACCTCAGGGTAGGAGTCAATCATGACATTTCTCAAAGTTAAGGCAAGTCCGATGAGCCACATCGTGCCTTTTTGCAACTGGAATCGATGTCCTCAAACGCTTCTAATATGTCTTCAGATCGTCTCTCATCCCTCCTCGCCTCCCACCAGCCATCCCCCCCATACCTCTCACTCCCCTCCTCACCTCCCACCTCCTCTGCACATCCCACCCTTCCTCATCTCCCA
This sequence comes from Narcine bancroftii, assembly GCF_036971445.1. Taxonomy (NCBI): domain Eukaryota; kingdom Metazoa; phylum Chordata; class Chondrichthyes; order Torpediniformes; family Narcinidae; genus Narcine; species Narcine bancroftii. Next base: position 7,245,420 of record NC_091482.1, read on the forward strand.
CCACTCTCCACACCTCCGACCATCCTCCACCTTCACCTCCATCCCTCTCACTCCCTCCTCACCTCCCACCCACTCTGCACATCCCACCCCTTCTCCTCTCCCACCACTCTCCACACCTCCGACCATCCTCTTCACTTTCACCTCCCTCCCTCCATCCCAGGCACTCCTGTTTTGTGTTTTCAAAGAGCAGAGCAAGGAACGGTGGCCCCAGTCCTCTCAATATTGGAAGTTAGTGAGGGCGGGGTGGGGATGGTGGGAGGGCAGGTGGGATCAAGTTCAGGGAACAAAGAACAAGAAATAAGAACGGAAGGGATTGCATTTAGGTAGTGCCCTTTACCATTTCAGGAAGTCTCAGACGCCATGTTAGCCCCAATGTTTGAAGGAACATCGGACAGAACAATTTGTAGGAAGGGCCAAGTCACTGTGAGACTGCGGGGATAAACATCGGCCTGGGGACATGGAGGTGGGGGGGGGGGGGGGGGGCGAAGAATTTACTGTTCGTCATCATGGTTGCCAGCCGTCTGTCTATGTCCACTCAAAAGGGTGACTGAGCATTACACAGCGGTGCAGTCCGTTCTGTCCGCTTAAAGTGCAGATTTACTGTCAGAGTACATACGACATCACACATGCAGCCCTGAGATTTTTTTCTGCAGGCCAGGCAGAATTATCACTTATTGGTAGTGCAACAAACTGTACTCAAGAAGATTCATATATGTAAACAAAGAAATGTAAACAAACTGACTGTGCAATACAGAGAGAGAAAAAAAATCAATAAAGTGCAAAATTAAGAGTCCTTAATTGAGTTTGTCATTGAGGAGTCTGATGGTGGAGGGGTAGCAGCTGTTCCTGAACCTGGTGGTGCAAGTCTTGCAGCAACTTTACCTCCTTCCCTAACGGCAGCAGTGAGAACAGAGCGTGTGCTGGGTGGCGTGGATCCTTGTTGATTGCTGCTACATTCCCTGCACATGTTCTCGATGGTGGGGAACGTTTTGCCTGTGTCGTCCTGGGCTATGTCCACTACCTTCTGCAGAGCTTTCGGTTCAGGGGTATTGGTGTCCCCATACCACACTGTGATGCAGCCAGATCGCACACTTTCCACCACACCTCTGTAGGGGTGGCCATACCAAACCTCCACACACTCCTGACGAAGTAGAAGTGCTCAGCCTGGAATCTTGTGCTGAGATCTCCAGAGTGGGGCTTGAACCAACAGCATCTGACAGGGAGGAGAGAGTTGCCCACTGAGTCACAACTGACGATGCGTCATCTTCCTCCAGCTGGCCTTGTAACTGTGAATACTGCACTGACTACAGCAGAAATTAAACTGCACAAGCAAGCACCTTGCACACATTCAGTGACGGCACCTTTCTCATCGAGCACAGGAGTCTTATAGAGCTTCGAACCTTCAACTCCCCTCTGTTTTTCATATCTATTTCTCATTGAGTCATTGCTTGAACGTACACATAAGGAGCAGGAATAGATCCCTAGAGCCTGCTCTGTCATTAGTAAGATGGCCTGATTGTAACATTTCCACCTGCCTCTGATATCCATTCACACCAGTGCTTCTCAAAAACCTCTCTGCCTCCGAGTTATACAGCACCGAAAGAGCCCTCAACTTGACTGCACCGACCAAGATGCCTACCTTAACTAGTCCCCTTCCCTCGGATTTGAATCACAATTTATTGTCATGAACAACTCATGAAATTCAGTGTTTTGCAGCAGCGTCGTAGCACAAATATTCATATTATAACCATCTTACAACAATAATATATAAAAAAATAATAGTGCATGAAAAGTAAGGCAGTGACTTTGGTTCATTGATTATTCAGGAATCTGATGGCTGCTGAGTGCTCGTCTTGAGGCTGGGTGGTGGGGGTGTTTGAGGACAGAGGCTGTTTTTTTTTTAAAAGATACCGCCTCACATAGTGAAGTCTGGTGCCTGTGATGTCTAACAACCCTCTGCAGTTTTTTCCTTGTTTTGAGATTCGGCACCTCCATTCCATACCAGCAGCCAGCCAGAATGCTCACCGCGGTCCACCTGTAGAAGTTTTTTAGAGTCTTCGGTGACATACTGAACCGCCTCAGATACCTCACAAAGTTTAGCCGCTGGTGAGCCTTCTTCATGACTGCATCAACACGGAACCTCCAGGACAGATCCTCAGAGATCTTGACACCCAGGCATTTGAAGTTCTTGACCCTCTCCACTACTGAGCCCCGAAGAGGACGAAGTTGTGTTCCCCTGATTCCCTCCTGAAGTCCATAATCACCTCCTTGGTTTTGCTGACGTTGAGTGCCAGGTTGTTAGTGTAGCTGTTTGTGCAATGCTGTTATAGCGCCAGCAATCCTGGTTTGAATCTGGCACTGTCTGTGAGAAGCTTGTATGTTCTCCCCATGTCTGCGTGGATTTTCTCCCGGGTTGGAGGTCAATTGGGCTCAAGGTCCAAAGGGCTTCTTAACAAGTTGTATGTTGAAAATATATTCACTTCAAACATTTCCACAAAACTCTCCAAAAAAGTTGCAATTGTTCCCACTTCTACCACTGCCTCTGGCAGCTGGTTCCACAGACCCACCTTCACCCTAAGTGAAAGAGGTGCCCCTCAGGTCTCTTTCAAATCTTTCCCCTACCTCAAGTTTTTGGTTGCCCTACCCTTGAGGAAAGCCAGGCAAGGAACCCATGTAGGAAGAGTGAGCTGTGCCACGTCAAAAGATGGGAATGCTGAAAACTGATCGATGTCATTCCATGATGTAGGCACATCACATTACCATTCAATAAGACTGTGACTAATTGTGTCCCTCAATACCACCTTCCCACCTGGTCAGACAGTGGACAGAGCATCCAGTGCTCTCTGGGGTAATGAATTCCAAGGGCTCTCAGCTCCCTGAGTTAAAGCATCTCTCCCTATCCCAGTCCAACTGGCTGACCCCTTAATGCAGTCTCCAGCCAAGGATAACAGCCTCTTGAATTTCACTCTGTCAAGGCTCTGAGTGTTACATTTCAGTGAACTGCAGAGTCCAAGATAAGTATAAACCTGCTTGTGTCAACAGGAATCTGTCCCACAAACAGGTAACAACGGTGTTCAGTGATGTTACCGATAACCTTCCACTGTAAAAGAGGAACAGTACGTTTATTTTAAATTTAGAGATGCAGATTCTCTTTGTCCTATTGACATCGCCCCAACCAATGTCTTATCTTCACAGCAATCCTGGCCTCACCCCATCACTGAGATTCCCGTTGTCCTGCAGATACTTCCCCTACCCAACTGCAACACAGAACTAACTTTTCTTCCTTCCCCATTTCTGACCAAGAGCATAATTGTTTCCTCTTCCCACAGATGCTGCTCATTCCCTGAACATTTGTAGCATTCTCTGTTTTGATTTTACAGTAAAACCTGGTCTTTTCGTTAACTTGCTCACCAGATATTATAATATCCTCCAACGGTTACAGGAAGGAGGGGGAGACAAAAAAAAAGGAAGATTATTATCTTTAAAAGGCAGTTGGATGAACTGATGATCACTGGTTGTACTTCTCACATATTAAGGAACAGTGTTTATTGGCATAATATCAGGCAATGACTTGCAGGTGGCGCAGTATAAAGAGACAATTATTAATTTACAAAACAATTGTTAACTCACAGAACCTATTTGATGAAGTACACCAGTCTAATAATAAACTTAGTCTCCAAGAGTCCACAGAGTCTATTTAAAAAAGCTTCCACAAATGTAGAATCTAGAAGATCACTGGAAACTTCACCTGTATACATGGGCTCCTTAGTTCTCCACAGCCTTGCTTAAACATCCCCATAAACTATAGGTCTACAGCATCTGTTTAACACGTCTCCATGAAATACAGCATGCCATAGAGGTCATTTAGAATCTCCAGTGAATGCAGCAGGTCAACAGAATCTCCATGAATTACACCAGTCTAGAATCCATTCAAAAAGTCCGCATGAAGTGTAACAGTTGTGCAAAGAACCTCAATGACCTAGAGCCAAATCTAAAAGATGTCCACAAATTGCAACAGTCTGCATAGTTAGTTAAACAAAAAAAATGTATGAATGACAACAGTCTACAGACCTGCAAATGGGAGGCAAAACACCTTATATTCCGCCATGGCAGTCTCCAACCAGATGGCATTAATACCATCTTACAATTTCTGTTAACCCCACCCCTCTGTCTCCTTTCCCATAGCTCCTCACCCCCCCCCCCCCACTTTTTCCATCAAAGTGTTACCCTTCTTGCCCCTCTGCTCTCTCCCCCAATCATTTATCGGCTTCTTTCTCCTCTATCCTTCCACCTGTCATCCTGTGCTCCACCCCCTACCTGTTTTTTCTGACTCCTGAAGAAGGACCCGGTTGCCTTTTACCTCCTATGGAAGCTGCGTGACCTGTGGAGTTTCTCTGGTACATTTGTGTGTTGCAGTCTGCAGAGCATCATCTAAAAAGTCTTTATGAATTATGTCCTGCCACAGAATCTGTTTTATCAGTGTTTTCGTGAACCGCTGCAAATAAAACTCGTAAATGGAAGTAGTGTCCTGGATTATTTTTCTTCAGCAAACTGTCACTGTACAAACCATATTCCATCAAACCTGGATATTTGTATCAATCCATTTTCCAACTATAGGTGATGGAGGAATTATGCAATCATGTCAATTATGGGTAGCAAAAGCAGAATTTTTTCAAATGTATATCGTTCATTGGGAATCTGGGTACTGCCACCCAGCATGACCGACCATTCTTGATTGCCCATGAACTTGAAGGCTCCTGTTCAACAAGAAAGTCTGCAGATGCTGGGTGCAGTACTCAAACATGCTGGAGAAACTCAGCAGGGCACGCAGCGTCCATAGAAAGTAATGGTTAAGGGCCTGGGCCCTTCATCAGGAGTACACTCCTTGAGAGGGCCGAGGCCTGAAACGGTAGTTAGTTACCCTTTTACCTCCAACGGAGGCTGCGTGACCTGCAGAGTTTCCCCAGCACGTTTGTGCACTGGAGGCTTGCATGTCGTGCTCAGAATCAACGTGGGAGTGGTCTAGAACATTTTCTTTGGCTATGGGCCCTCTACCCTGTGAAGCAGTCATGTTTAGTTGGTTTCTTCCATACTTTCCTCCTATCAACTACATTAAAAAACATTTTATGGTTTCAGAGCGTGGCTCCCCTTAAATGTGCTGTGCCCCCTATTGAGAATGGGTGCTCGAGTCACATGTAGACCTGCTCAGGTAAAAATGGCAGTACCTCCACTGATGTATGTTTGTGAATCTTCAGGATTACATTTTTTTTCCCCCATCATTTAAATTCCACAGGTGTCATAATGGGATTTGAATTTAGGCCTCTGGATCGAGGGTCCAAGATTTTGGATTAGCAGTCTTGTAACTTAACACCAGCACCACAGCATATCGCAGAACTCAGCAGCAAATACACGTGTTGAAGGTGAGTGGAAGAATGTTTAGGGGAGACGTCACAGTTAAGTTTTATTTTACTCAGAGGGTGGTAGGTGCCTGGAATGCATTGCCGGGGGTTGTAGTAGAGGCTGATACAATGGGGACATTCAAAGACCCCTAGAAAGACACATGGATGAAAGAAAAAAAAATGGAGGGCTGTGGGTGTGAGGGAGGGAAGGGTTAGATTGTTGAGGAGTGGGTTTCCATAGGTTGGCACGAGGGCCGGAGGTCCTACACAGTGCTGGAATGTTTTATGTTAATTCCTCAGACACAACGGAATTCTGGAGAGTGGAAGGGTGGATTCAGTCTGACAGAGAAACACCCAAACTCGATGCCAGAGTGTGACGAGGTGGCACTGGTCAGCGCCAAGGTCGAGTGAGCCGCAGGCGCAGGGACTCTGACGTGGGAGAAAGCAGAGCTTTCAAAGCCGTCACCCAGCTGCTAGGGTCATCTGCGCAGCGTGGAGAAAGGAGGGCTCCAGAGCTTGTCACGCACACGGTCTTGACTGAAAGCTCTAATGGAAGAAAATTGCACCTATTCTGTCAAGATGATAAACAACGATTGGAAGAGGGGTGAAAAGATCAACACCACTCAGATAAAGAAAATAAAGCAGCCTCACTACTGCCAGTTTGATATCTTTCAAACGCATTGCTCTATTTTTCTGTGCTCAGTGCAGCAAGCGCTACAATAATAACCTGTGTTTAACTAGCACCTTCAATGCTACATAACATCCCAAGCGGAGGTATTGCCATATGATGTGTGGCCACATGAGAGAACATATTTGACTGGTCACCTGCTTCTTGTGCTAGATCTCCAAGTTTCCTGGTTGCCTGTGAACCACGTGCCATAAGCTTGTGAAAGGAGGTTCAGAAATGCAGGGGGTTGGAAGAGGGATGGGGAAGGCTTCCTGCCTGGTGTGTCAACGTTGACCCCCTAACGGCAAGAAGAGCTCCCGAGGGCCAAGGGCACTGAAGGCTTCCTGACTGTGTCAGAGGTTTGAATCTGGAGCTCGGATGGCCAGTCGTTTGAACAGGTGTCTGTGCGGCTGCAGAGTTTGCAGGAGCACTGGAGGCAAATCCATGGACATTCAGTGTCTCTGAAAGGACTCTCTTTAGCTGCTCCTTTTCTTGTACTGCAAGGGGCACTGGGCAACACTAATGGCAACTCTTTGTCGGCCTTGCGGCAGGCAGAAGATAATTTTGTGTAATATTACATGTTCTGTACTATTACATGACAATAAAGGAGTCTCGAGTTGAACAGCTCAGTGAATGTGCCATTTAACACAAGCCACAACATTCCCAACCTTCGTCAATGATAAACATCTTACAACCCACACATTGCCTTGGTGGGATCGTACTCCACCAGATACTTACTGATGTGGTCAGACCAGGGGCCAAAAGTCTGTCTGGATCTAGTTGAAATGCTACAGAAGAGATTCTAAGGTAAAATCGCTTGTTGTTTCAGGGAAGATCTTACTTTTTTTCTTTTTAAGTTCATTCCCCCACCAACCACCCAGCCTTCAGCCAAGAAGCAGGATCCTCTTGGGAAACACCCAGTGAACATCCACCCCTTAACCTAGGCAGAGCACCACGAGGTAATTCCACGAGGTAATTCCACGAGGCTTAAGCACATTCCTGTCCTTATTTGGCGTTAATCAGCAGAGAGTGAGAGAGGAGTTTTGGAGATAAGATCCAAGTGGGCTGTGAAGAATTCTGAACCCACTTGCCCATCCCCACCCTCGCTTGTCTACAGACTCCATCAACTTCTATCCTACCACACTTCCCTGGTGCAGAGCAGCTAACTCAGATCATCAGGGTAAATAACAGCACAGGCTGCATTTCCCCACTGGGACATCACAAGCCCAGCAAGGTAAAAGTGAAGCTAAGGTTGACTCCCTTCTGCAGCCTGGTTTTCAGAGCATTTCTGCACATCCTAATCCCTCTCGCATACAAACCCAGAAATACTCACGCGCACACACAGGCTCGCATGCGCGGACACACACACCCACTCATCCATGCACACAAACACCCTCTCACACACAAACATCTAGACACACACACTTACACCCATAGACACACTCTCACATACACATTCACTCTCTCATACACACTCATGCAAAGACTCTCTCTCACACACTCCCTCACTCATATTCTCACTCTCTCACACCACACACACACATAAACATTTAACTTTGTAAAACATTTCAATGTCACTGCACATCTACAAGCCACTAGATGGAGTCTGGTGCCAGTTTAAGGATATTCACATATACTTTTAAAACACAAGAACCTGCACTTGTGATGATCGTTACATGCTTGCAGAGTGACCAATATGTGTGAGGACCAGTCTCCTGTTGATAAAGGGCATTACTTGCCAGTATAACACCATGCACAGGACAAAGGCCCCCCTTTGCACCGACCATCTCTCAGCACTAATCCTGTTGACATCAAAAAGCCCATAGCACGCATGATTGGAGAAAGCAGTCTCTCTGCTCCCCATCACAGGGACCTGGGAGTCCTCGTGCAGGATCCCCTAAAGGTTCACCTCCAAATTGAGTCGGTGGTGAAGGAGACAAATGCAATGTTGGCGTTCATTTCCAGAGCAATACCATTCAAGAGGAGGAATGTAGTAATGTCGAGACTCTATTAGGGCCTGGTGAGACTTCCCTTGGAGCAGTGTGCACAGTTTTGGGCACCTTATTTGAAAAAGAACATGCTGGCATTGGAGAGGGTTCAGAGATTTGCTGGAATGATATCAGGAATGAAAGAGTTAGCATATGATTTCAGATTTATTGTCAGAGTACATACAACCCTGAGACTGTTCACCGCGGGCGAGGGAGAATTACTACTTACAGGCAGTGCAAAGAAAAACTGTAACAGTTTGTCAGCTCTTGGACTGTACTCACTGGAGTGCAGTGGATGGGAGGGAAACTCCTAGAGGTTTTGAATGCTGGAAGGCCTGGATAGAGTAGATGTGGCAAGGATGTTTCCCATGGTAGGGGAGCATAGGACAAGAGGGCACAACTTCAGGATAAAAGGGTGTCAATTTAAAATAGAGATGGGGGGGGGGGGGGAAGAAGAAGAATTTCTTTATGTAGAGGGTCGTGAGTCTGTGGAATTTGTTGCTACAGGTGGCTGTGGAAACGAGGTCTTAGGTGTATTTAAGGCAGAGATTGACAAGTATTCGATTAGTCAGGGCATCAGGGGTTACGGGGAGAGGGTGGGGAGTGGAGCTGAGTGGGAGGATGGATCAGTTCATAATTAGAATAGCGGAACAGTCTCGATGGGTCAATTGGCCTACTTCTGCTCCTACACCTTACGATCTCGTGGCCACAGTCACCTGCCCCTGTAAGTCTGGCTAAAGAAGGTTTCTTTCGCACTTTTAAGTTCAGGGGATGTGTCCATGGAGCTGGAACTATGTGAACAATCCCGCAGAGGACAACAGTGGCGGCATAACCTCCATCGCGGCCGGCAGCTGTGGAGCTGGGTCAATTCATTGTCCACAAGTCCAGCTGGAATTACACAGTAGCTCCACTTAACGTCCCAAACAATTCTAAGATAGCAAAGCAATACAGGAGCCTCAGCTGCCTGCCATGTATCACACCAAGATTAGCTGGCTTTTCCGTCAGATTTAAAGCACAGTCAACCATTCAACCCAACGGGTCTGAACCAGAACATAATCTCCACTGAAGCCGGCCTATTCCCGAATTCCTGAGTCTCTCACATTCATGTCACAATATTTATTCATTTTTAAAATTTATGAATCCTCGTCCTGCATGTGTATTGTTTGTCTGTACGTGTTTTACGCCTCGTTGTGCGTCTGCGTGTTTTGCACCGAGGTCTTGTTTTGGCAGGTTGTAATTGTACAATCAGGTGATAATAAACTTCACTTGACTTGCCTCACTGATCTCAGAAATTTTGCTGCTTGCCTCGTACCTTTCTGTAGTGACCTGTCACCTGGGGTGCAGTGAACACACGGGATTATGAAGGGAAGAAGCCTGCGGCTGGGCATTACAATCAGCCACAAGGTTAATCTACGGACCAGTGAGAGTTGAGACACCAGAGACAAAATCAGAAGGGTCTGCTTTACTTGTGGCTGTTTGGGATACCATGAAGGATGGAGATGAGCAAACACAGGGGTCTTCCAGGAATATCTGACGCCTGCTCTTTTCAGACGTTGAAAGAAAGACTTGCCAGGCACCCATTCTACTGAATGTACCACAGTGTCTCCCTGAAGAGCAGCTAATGTTCCAGAGAAGAAAGTAACTAACGACTGTCAATTTGCACACAACAAGTTCCCTCAAACAGCAAACAGATAAACCATACGATCTATCTTGCAATGCGATTTTAAGAATATTCAAAATGAGCCTCTGTTGAGAGCCACCATTCTCAATGGGGTCAACACACATTTATGGGCGAGTTAAAGAGGGCCATGAAGTGAAATCTAAAGAGGGAAGTATGGAAGAAACCAACTCAACTTGGCTGTTTCACAGGGAAGGGGCCCATAAACTTTGAGCAGAGTTCTCAGAGGGGCATAGCCAAGAATAAAGGTTAAGAATGGATGGTTAGCTGGAGAGGTGCTCTCTCACTGCTGCCATGAGGACACAGGGAAAGTACCGTCTGCTAAGCCACAGCTGGCAACTGGTTTGGCGTGGTGACAGCCAGGATCACACCAGGGTTGAACTTGTGGTTGCCTTGCTGAAAGGACCAGTGATGTAGACCCCCATGAGCAGGTCTGAGGAGGCGAGCTGGGCAAGAGCTCCACAGAGCTCGGTATTGTGGAAGGTGGTCGGTTTGCGCTGATTCTCCCCCTTCAACCCATACTGCGGAGGCTACGCCTGACCATTCCAAGGTAGGGTAAACCGGCAGCATCAAACCTGCAAAAGTTCCAAGGTTGAGGGAGTAACAAAACAATAAAAACTCCCTGTGGTTCACTCCACCGAAGAGAGAAAATGTGTATGGACTCCTTAAAAGTACTAACAATACTTTAAAAAGGCCTGCCCTTCTGTTCTGGAATCATTCCACCAGAGGAACTAGTGTTTCTCAAAACACATTAAACACCCCAGTCACATCACAAGCTTCTATACTTGGGGGAATCCAAGTCAAGTCCACACAAGCTGCTCTCCATTGCTATTATTCCAAGGTGGTACACTGCATCCCAGATGCAGTGCAGCCAGGAACTTTATCCAACAGTAATTTAACTCCTACCTCCTTATTTTACACGTCCTCTGAGATTAATGCTAACATACCATTAGCCCTTAAAATGATTTCTGCACCCATCCATTCAGTGACCTCTGCGCGTGGGGCCTTAAATCTTGCTGCTCCCAGCTGCTGCATGCAGAAATACTCTGATCCAAAGTGGATGTGCTCATCTTCCCCATTATAACAGCGCAGCCTCTTACAGTCTTTTTAACCTAGCAAAACACCCCAAGGAACTTCATTGGAACAGCCCAACCGTGGATAACAAGACACAGATGACCAGGGCAGGTGACCAAAACTTGAGATTGCGTTTATTGTCATACATTTTGTACAATGTCCACATGCATTGAAAATCTCGGTACTTGTAAAGAAAATCTATAATGGGCAACACGGTTGGTGTGGCAGTTAGCACAATGCCTTTACAAAGCCAGTAATCAGGACTTGTGTTCAAATCCAGCACAATCTGAAAGGAGTTTTTATGTTCTTCCCATGTTTGCTTGGGATTTCCCCGGAGGCTCTGGTTTCTTCCCACCATTCAAAATTGTAATGGGGGTGTAGGTCAATCGGGTGTAATGGGGCGGCACAGGCCGAAATCTAAAATTAAGACCATAAGACACAGGAGCAGAAATAAGCTATTCAGCCCCTCGAGTCTGCCCCGTCATTCAATCACGAGCTGATCCATTTTCCCACTCAGCCCCACAGCTCTATCGACCTTGCTTCATATGACAATTTCTCCAATCCAAGCAACCCCAGCCTTCTCTCCATAACCTGTGATGCTCTGATGAATCAAGAACCTATTAACCTCTGTCTTAAATACACCCAACGACCTGGCCTCCGCAACATCCTGTGGCAACAAATTCCACAGATTAATAGTGTAATATTAAATTAAATGAGATAATATGTACATCAGGATTGAGTAATAAATATTCACAGCAACTTTTGTGGTGCAGGGAAGGGGGCTGGCAAAGAAGTTTTGAGGGGAAACTCAGGTACAAGATCCAATTGTCATGTGTAGATCGGTAAAGACGATGCTGCATTCATGCTTCATTCCAACCAATTGAATTGTTTCTTGTCATGTATATCGAAATACAGTGAAAAACTTTGTTTTGCATGCTATCCAGATAGATCAGTCTCTACATCGTACAGCAGGTAGTGTAATAAAGTGCTACAATGAAAACTAAAGTGCAGAATATAGTTCACACAAGACAAAAGTTGAGGATGAAGGTATTGTTAAACATTACAGCACAGTGCAGGTCCAATGGTCCATGATGCTGTGCCAGCTGATATAAACCTACTTCACAATCTAAACCTTCCCCTCCTCACTCCTATAACCCTCTTTTTTTCTCACATCCGTGTGCCTCTCTAAGGGTTTTTTAAGTGTCCCTATTGTACCCACCTGTATCCACCACCACCCTCAGCAATGCATTCCAGGCACCCACCACTTTCTGTCCAAAAAAAAAACCTTCCTCTGACGTCTTCCCCAAACTTTCCTCCCCTCACCTTTAAACAGATGTCCTCTGGTTACCCCAGGGAAAAAGGTGCTGGCTCTCTACCCTATCAAAGTCCCTCAAGTCATCTCTCATCGTTTGTCGCTTCAAAAAAATCATATGGCAAGTTCTCCAATCCAAGCAACATCCAGGTAAATCTCCTCTGCACCCTCTCCAAAGCTTCTACATCCATCTTTTAATGAGGCGACCAGGACTGAATGCAATAGTACAAGTGTGTTTTAACCAGAGTTTGTTAGAGCTACATTACCTTGTAACCTTTGCTCATACTTTGACACAGTCAGATTTTAAAATTCCTGTCCTTGCTTTCAAAACCCACAATCCCTCCACCCCCACCCCTGTTATGTCTGCCCCTACTATGCTCCAAGAGATCTTTGGTGGCTCTAGTCCAGTGCCTGAGCACCCCCAATATTAACTCCTTCACCACCTGTGGCCTACAGTTACAGTAGCCTTAAATCCTGAGAGTCTCCCTCCGTTTCTAACCCAAAAAGGTTCATGGGTTACTTTTATTGTCACATAATAATACATTATAAATTAAATATTCATGACATACTTCAACTTTTGTCTGCCGTAAAGCAAAGAGTCGCCATGAGCATTGCCTGGCGCCCCAACAATGGGAGAAAGAGAAGCAAAAGAGAGTTACTTCCATGGTAGCTGTTCCTCCTTTAACATAGGATGCCACAGGTGCTCTGTGGATCTAAGGGATTATTTAAGGTGGTATATAAGTGGCAAAAAAGGTTGTGAGCCATGGCCCTAAATCTTTATTTTGTCCGTGATAATTTTTATTCAAGGCCCTTGAGACATTCTATCATGTTCAAGGCTCTACAGAAATAAATGTAGTTGACAAAGAGCTACAGATCTCTTGATAAGGTTGATAAGTTTTAGCAACAGTCACAGAAAGGTCAAGCAACAGAGACGTCTCGAAAACATGTTGAAAGATAGAAATGTCTACTTTCCTTTTTTTTCCCTGTAGGTATCTACACCCCTCCCCACACCAACAATGTTCCCCAGGATCAACTGGAATTTCCAGGTTAGAAATTAACTGCTGAAACTTCCATCGATAGTGACCCTGGGTCCCAAAACGTTAAATGAACAGACACAGGAGCTCATGCCACCAGGCGGCTGAGTGTCTATGAGGTATCTACACCTTGAGTCCCGGCCTTTCTCCACCACAGCTCCCAGCACAGTTCGACACAGTGAGCATCCACCTTGCACCCACTCACAAGCCCACATCAAGTCCCTTCGATTTGACTTAATGGCAATAGAGAGGGGAAGTCTTTTTTTTGAAGGACATCTCATACCATATAGAATGGAAGAGCTTCATCCATGGAGCATATGTGACGGAGTGGCAGGAATCAAGAGAAAGGAATAGAATCTTTCCAGGGGACAGGGTGCGAAGAGGTGCAGACAAGGTAGCTACTGGAGTTGGAAGGTTGAGAGTTCGTCTCTTAAGTTGGAGGTAGAGAGATTGAGAAAGGGCAGCAGCCAAAGTTTAAGAGGAACTTGTATAAGATGTCTAAATACGCAAGGTGTAAAAGGATATTTTCCTAATGCAGGTAAATGAGATTAATGCAGACGGAAAAAGCGACTGGTGTGGATATGGTGACTAAAATGCCTGGTTCTGTGTTGTACAGTACTATATCTCACTCAACTGAAAAATGAATCCAGAAATTAACCTAAGAAATTATGGCAATGGGTGAAGTACTCGAACCACCAGTGAACTGGTTGGATTCTTTTAATACAGTCAGTTCATGTCAGACAACTCAAAAAGGACCAATTTAGGTACCACGTGTATATATATATATATCTATATAGATATAGATCTATATCTATATAGAACCCAAGATACAATAGATTCATCCATTATTCTTACAGAAATGCCTCGCGACTGCTTATATGAATTAAAGGCAGTTGTCGGAATGTATTAGACTCAAGGCAGACTAAGAAAACAAATACCTCGCCATCTGGCCCCACCAACCCTGGCTTTTATTCCAGCCTCTGGAAGCTTTCGAGGCCATTACTGAGAAGCACATCAAAACACAGCAATCAGCGGTCCTATCTGAGGAGAGGAGCAGACAATCAGTGTAATCACGGCGCGTTGACACTCACGGTGTTAGGCAGCCCACTTGCAGAAGGAATTTTTTTTGTTATTGGGGCTTCTTTGTGGGTTTTTAATCAATTATAATTGGGGAAGTGTTTTTTGTTGGAGAAAATCTGGTAGGGTAGATGTAAAAATACAACATTGGAGAAACCCAGCTGGTCAAACAGTTTATTTGATATAGCAAAGATAAAGATACATAACCAATGCTTCGGCCCCAAGTCCTTCATCAAGGCATAAGCAACATGTAAGCAGGTGAATAAAATGGTGGGGGGGGGGGAGGGTAGGGATAGAGGGAGGAGCACATCCACAGGCAAAAGGTTAGAGGTGGATATGGGAGGGAATGAACAACAGCAAATAAGGGGAGGGGGAATGGATCTGTGAATGGAGAGGGAAAGGGCAGGAGGAAAGAAGACAGAGGGATGGGGGAAAGATGGAGACAGTAGTCTAGCAGAAACCAGAGAAGCTGATGTTCATGTTATCCGGTTGGAGAATTTGCTGGTGCCCTTGGTTTGGCAGTGCATGAGGCCATAGACAAACATGTTGCCATAGTAGCGGGGGGGGGGGGGGAGGGGAGAATTGAAGTGGTTGCCCACTGGGCGATCCCTGTCATTTTTTTAAAAATTTTTTTATTTTTCGCACCATAAACCACATTAACCATGATACATACTTTTTCCTTTTCAAATATATACAGTGCCATTTTCTCCCCCCCCCCCCCCCCCCCCCCTCCCATCCGGGCGATCCCTGTCATTGATGTGGACAGAGTGAAGGGGCTCAGCAAAATGATCTCCTAGTTTGAGTCCAGTCTATCCACATAGAGAAGGCCACAACAGAAGCACCGGTTGTAGTAGATGACTCCCAGATTCACAAGTGCTGATTCACTTGGAATGACTGTTTGGGACCCTGATGGTGGTGAGGGAGGATGCGTGTGGCACAAGGGAAGGTGCCAAGGGGGCAATTCGTGTGCAGGGATGAGTGGACGAGGGATTCTCAGAGGGAGATGAGATGTGGTGGGATCATGTTGTTGGTGATGGAAATTGCAGAGGTTAATATGTTGGTGTGGATGCCAGTGGGGTGGCAGGTGAGGACGAAGGGAATTCTGTTTTTATTGTGTATGGGGCAGAGGGGGCCAGGGCAGATGTGTGGGAAATGGAAGATATGCAGGTGAGGGCTGAGTAGATGGTGCTAGAGGGGAAGCCACATTTTTTGAAGGAGGCGTACATCTTGGATGATTGGAACTCAAATAACTCATCTTGGGAGCAGATACGATGGAGACGGAGGAATTGAGAGAAAGGAATAGAATCCTTACAGGGAATGGGTGAGAAATGTATAATCAAGGTAGTTATGGGAGCTTGTAGGTTTGTAAAAGAAGTCTGTGGAAAGATTGTCTCCCGAGATGGAGACAGAGGAATCAAGAAAAGGGAGTGTGGCTGGAGATGGACCAAGTGCATTTGAGGTCAGGGTGAAAGTTAGCAGCAAAGTGAATGAATTTGACGAGGTGCGTGAGGCAACCCCAATGTAGTCACCAATGTGGCAGAGGAAGAGTTGAAGAGCTTTGACTGTATAGGCTTGTAGTGTGGATTGCTCAACAAAGCCCACAAACAGGCAGGCACAGCTGGGATCCCCGTGGGTACCCATGACTACCACTTTGATTTGGAGAAAGTGGGAAGAGTCAAAGGAGAAGTTACAAGTTCTGCCAGACAGAGGAAGCTGATGGTAGAGGGGGACTGGTCCAGTCTGTTGTTAAGAAATAAACGAAGGGCTTTGAGATGGATATCTCAAAGGGGATGGAGGTGCAGAGAGATTGGACACCCATAGTGAAAAGAAGTGGTCAAATTTAAGGAATTGGAAGTTATTGAAATGATGAGGTAGAGGTCGTTCTATAAGCTGACATATACAGTAATAGCAGGAGGAGCCCAGAGGGATCGGGGAGAAACCCACGCAGGTGATTAGGATAATGTGCAAACTCCAACAGGCACTGCCAGAGTTGAGGATCGAACCCAGATGATTACAGCTGTGAGACAGTAGCTTCACTAGCTGTGACACCATACTCTCCACCATATGTGCTGAGCTGGTATAGCTTATCATAGATGCAATAGAGGTATTTCTTTACCTTCATGCTAACGGCACTAATGGCTTGGTCGGAAATGCCAACACCTTAAACTGATAAGATTAGTCCTTGCAATATGAATGCTAACAGACACTTCAGTTTCAAATCAGGAACTCCTATTATGGTTTTATGGAGGACCTATTGGTGAAGGGATGAAAGTTTAGGAGAGATATCAAGGGCAAGATTTCTTTTTTTTTTACACACAGAATTGTGGCTTCCTGAAACGCATCGCCAGGGGTTGGTGGAAGCTGAAACATTAGGGGTACAGGAGACTCTTAGATAGGCACATGGATGAAAGAAAAAGAGAGGGTTATGAGGTAGGAAGGGCTGAGCATTTTTGGGTAGGAATAATAGGTTGGCACAACATTGAGTACCGAAGGGCCAGTACTGTGCTCTAGTGTTCTAAATTCTAAAGGGATCTCCCATGCAGATACCCAAGGAAAGGCTGAGTGAATAGGAGATGGGAAATCTGTCCATTGCCTCTCCACTAAGAGCACAATGCAGGGACGTGGTATAATGCTTCAGATCCAGTTGGTTCCTTTGTGGTCCACTGCAAACAAATTTCTGAATTACAAACACTTTGCTGGGAGTAGCAGATACGGCAATGCAGGATTGGGTGGGGGGGGGGGGGGGAATACAGGTAAATAAGATGGCTGTGTGGAGAGATGAGATCATTTCTTTCAACAGCCAAGGTACCAAAGCAGGTTAATTATGATTGAACGATATAAATCATTAGCCAGGCATTCTCAATGCAGCAGTATGCCTCCCACCACCCCAGGGGCCACAGCACATTTAAGGGGAGAGCCATGGACTAAAATCATAAAATTTTTGTGTCGTCAGTAGGAGAGAAGTACAAAACAAATAAACTTTGAGCAGAGTCCTTAAGGGGGCCATAGCCAAAAAACAATTGAGAATGGTTGGTCCAGGTCACAGCTGAAGTATTCTCCATTGCTCTAGATAGAACAAGACTGTACTGGAGAGGGTGTAGAGGAGATCCACCAGGATATTAACTGAGATGGACCTTGGTTATTTTTCTTTAGAACAATTCTTGGTTGTTTACCAAATTATGAGCGGAAAAGATAGGATCTTTGCCAAGCGTTTGAACGTCTTCAATGTCATGTGGGAGGTGCCTATAACTAAATAGCACAGGTTTAGCGGTAGGGGTAAGAGGTTTAGAGGGTGTATAAGGAAGAATCTTATTGGCCAAAGAGTAATTAGAATCTGAAACAAAATGCTTGAAAAGGTGGTGGAGGTTGGAAATCTTAAGAAATTTAAGTATCTACATGAACATTTGTAGCACAGAAGGCAATGGACCAAATGCTGGCAAATGAGATTAGTTCGATAGGTATTTAGTGGTCAGTGTACACGTAGAGGGCTGAAGGGACATTTTTTGTGCAGTATGACTCCATGACTGAATTAACAGAGGACATCTAAGAAACGAAGTAACAGTGGCCAAGCTGAGTGGTACAGATGGATTGACGGTGAAGTGAATTAGGTGAAGAGTTGAGGGGTGGGTACAGGAACTGGAAGACCAATTTCACAGCTGACTATCACAGACATAAGAGATGGCAGATGCTGGAATCTAGAGCAGAAAAGAGTCTGTTGAGCAAATGGCTCCAGCAACATCCGTGGAGGGAAAGATGTTTTGGGTCAAGACCCTGCATCAGCTCTTCAGAGACACTGCCTGACCCTCTGAGGTCCTCCAGTGGTTGGTCTTTTTTTCCTACTCCAGTTCTAGTTTTAAATTTTGACAACACCGTAGAAGCCAACTCTGGCCATGTAAACCATGCCGCCTAATTACACCCAATTAACCTATAAACCCATATGCTTTGGAGGGTGGGAAGAAACTGGAGCACTTGGGAGGAAAGCCCACGCAGACATAGGGAGAGCATACAAATTCTTTACAGACAGCGCCGGATTCAAACCTGGGTTGTGCTTTGCACTTTGTCAAAGCACCACACCAGACTTGAAGAAGTGAGGGAGGTGCAAGGAACCTCTGCTCTGGACCTAGCACCAAACCATAGACATCAAACCAACATCTATTCGTCTACCTGCTGATTTCAGTAAAGAGTTCAGAATTAATTTGCAATAGCTTTGGAGCAGTTAGTCAGTCAAAGCAGGGGGAATTCAGTAAATTGATTACTTTAATCACACTCAGAAAAGTGTTTTACACAGAAGTGACTGAACAGGCTAATATCTCAAACTCAAGCAGAACACAGGAAGGTATCTTTACTAAGACTCACAAAAGCTTTCCGACTGTTAACACGCAATCATGGAAATTGTCCTATCCACAGGCACGGTGTTCAATCAAGATGACTAGACCACACTTCTCTCCACCTGACACAACAAACCTAATCCCACTCTCACTTTATTAACTCTCTGAATCCCATACTGGAAGATATCATTGGAATTCATGCTCATGGTGGAAGATCACACATTCTCTGCAATGAATGCATTCTTCTGAAGACTTGTATGCCTCTTCCATCCCTGGTCTAACTGCCCAAAGGAAGTTACCCCAGAACACCTTCCCTCTTTTAAACCCTTCGTGATCTTGAACATCTTGCAATTTGGATCATTTCCTCAATCCTCTCTTCTCGGTAGAAAAGTTCATCAGCCAACGGAGCGAGTAATCCCTCTGATAGACTGATCTCCGAGTGCATAAAATGTCTTCTGGGTCATTGTTTGATGTAACCAGAGCAGCAATAACAATTTTTTTTTACCCAAGTGACATGGATGTCAGCTGTGGTCTCACGGGGAGCATCCTGACTTTGCAGTCAGGGTTCCAGCTCCTCTTTGCAAATTTTGCACAGAAACTCAACCAACATTCCAGTGGTTTTGGACGAGATTTTGTCCAAGACCCAGCTGGAAGCATGAGATTCCAAGGCTCTGAAAGAGCAGCAGGGTTCTCTCCTTATGTTCTGCCCTTCTGCAAACAACAGAAGTGAGTGCATCTCAACAAGAATTCTGATCACCCAGCATCGCTACCACAGGAGACCTGCAGCCTCAGAGTGGATGGTATCCTTCCTGAGATTTTCTTTTTTAGAGAGAGATACAGCACAGTAACAGGCCCACCTGGCCCATGATTCCCTGCTGCCCAAATATACCTGTACATAGAAATTAACCCTCTAATCCTCTACATCTCCCACGCTGACATGGGAGAACGTACTAACACCTTACAGGCAGTTTTTTTGCAGTGATGTTGGCCCCGATGTTTGCATCAGTTGTTGCTGTACTCTCTAGAGCAGAGGGTTGAAAGTGGGCAGAAATGTTAGCGTAGTGGTTACCGCATCCCACATTCGAATCCAGCACAGTCTGTACGTTCTCCCTGTAACTGTGTGGGTTTCCTATGGGTGCTCGGGCTTCCTCCCACCTTCTGAAGACGTACAGAGGTTAGTAAGTTAACTGGTAACAAAGGTATATTTAGGTGCATGGCCCGTTTCAGCCCTGTATCTCTAAAAATAAGATTCTGGCGGTAAGTCTGCCGTCAGCAGAGGAGGATCTGTGCGACGATTCCTGCAAACACCTTGAGTTGACCTCATGGGAGCAGACCTTTAAATGCCACTCACCTGCCCACCTCCAGTGTCCTTCCGCTACTGGACATTGAGGGGGCTGAGTCTGGAGCGGGAAATCCTCAAACGGCAGAGGAGTGCATCACCCCAAGGGGCCACAAGTAATACTAGTGATATGTGCCGTCAAGTCAAGACATGTCGTTCATATGATGCTCGCACGGTAAAGATGAGAACATGTCTCCAGATTGTAGCATATTTACATAATCATAGGTTAGAATAGAAGTTCAAAACATTTAAAATATTAAGACTTATACATTAACAGTTCACGGTACCCAATCCACAAATATACTAGAAGTTCGTGTGAGTCTGATGGCTTAGGGGAGAAAGCTCTTGCCTAATCTGGATGTAATCGCCTGAGTGCTGCAGTAACTCCTACCAGATGGTAGAACAGCTTATATGAGGGGTGTGTGGAGTCCTTCACAATGTTTATTGCCTTTCGCCTGCATCGAGTGTTGTAAATGTCCATTGTGCTAGGGGAGAGCTCCTAATGATCTTTTCCACTGACCTCACTATCCTCTGCAGGGTCTTGTGGTCTGAGGAGGTACAGCTACCAAACCAGGTGGTGATGCAGTTGCATAGGATGTTCTCGATACATCTTCTGTAGAATATAGAGAGGATGGCGTGTGGGAGATGAACGCCTCAGCCTTTGCATGAAGTAGAGGGGCTACTGGGCTTTCTTGGCTATGGAACTTGTGTTAAGGGACCAGGTGAGGTTCTCCACCAAGTGCACTCCAAGGAACTTGATATTCTTGACGACCTCAACAGTGGAGCTATCAATAATTAGTGGAGTGTGGTTCCCCGGACCCTCTTGAAGTCAACAACCACCTCTTTTGCTTTTTTGATGTTCAGATACAGATTGTGAGCTGTGCACGTGCCTGTTAGCAACTGCACTTCATCTCTGTACGTTGACTTGTCATTCTTACTGATCAGGCCCATCATAGTTGTGTTGTCAGTGAATTTGATGATGTGGTTAGAGCTGTGTTTGGCTGCACAGTCATGGGTCAGCAGAGTGGACAGCAGTGGACTCAGCACACAACCTTGGGGGGGGTCCCCATGCTCAGTGTGATGGTCTTGGAGATGCTGTTACCGATCCAGAATGCCCACTGGACCAGAACACTGTGTGCACTGAGCAACTCCAACAAAATAACAAGGTATGAATTCTCCTTTCAAACATCAAACATCACACACGGTACAGGTCCTTCGGCCCACAATGTTGTCGCGACCTATGGAATCCTTCCCTCCCTCACATGCAGAACCCTCTATTTTTCCTGCATTATAATATTGTTTTCAATTATGAATAAGAATTTATTTTTGTACTAAAGTATTTGCCATCTCCTCCTCCTCACTGGAGTCGGAGTGAGTGTATCCTCTTTGACTGTCCTTGGAGAAACGTTGGAATACCTGTAAACTCTGGCCTTACTGTTGGCTTTGTATTCAGTTTAGTTGCTCCTCCCAGTGTCCTTACCCACTCAAGGAAACTCCCCCGATGAACTTGTAAATCATTCCCAGCACTATTAAGAGCCACGTTTTTAATTCTAACATCATGGGAACCAGTCATCAGTCAGTCCCCACCCCACCCCACAGTGCTTTGTATAATATACTTGATGTTATTGTCATATACAACATGCAGATGCACCAACATTCTTACTTGCTCCAGGCACGCAGGTTCATAAGATATATCAACTGCAACAGGATAAATGATCACAGAGTGCCATGAGACAAAAAGAGTCAGTAAACAACAGTGTGTCCTCAAGCAGAAATTCAAATTAAGTTCAAGTTTATTATCATCTCACTCTACATATATACCACCAGACTAAACTGCATCTCTCTCAAACACGGTCTAATATATTCATAATACATTACCTCACAATGCACAGAATAATCACATACATATAAATATAATCTAAATATGTATAAAATATATATCATGTATGTACTTATTTTTTCATGTGTGGGTCTGTATGAGCAGGTGTTTGTGGGTCTGTATGACTGTGTAAGTAAGTGCATATTTTACACATATTGTGAACAGGTTTATTTATGTATTAACCAGGGTAGCCCTGGGTGTTTCAGTGCTGTGTCCTTGATACCCCTTCCAAACACACCTTCAGTTGGAGCCAGGTTTAGAAACCTCCCCCTTCCAGCCTGCCTTCACCGTTGGTACCATTTATTGTCCCACCAACTCACAGGTATGAATATTGACTTAAAGCTGCTCAGAATGTTGATCTGACGGTAGCATCAAAACAGAACCCCTGCAGATGCCATGGCACCAATGAGAGAACAGTAATTGTCCACTCAGCCTGTTACACCTCCAGCCCACAAGCCCCCAGAGCCTTTCGTTTGAAAGGCCGGCTAAGGAACTATTTCACACTTGACAGTCTTATTACTCCAATTAACTCCAATCAGTGTGTAGGACACACAACAGATTTCTATAACTAACTGGTTTGATCCTTTGTGGATTGGGCAAAGACAATGTGCAGCTGGAAGTGACTTCAACGATTTGCTACCACCCTTAAACCAGTAATTGATAGGGCATTTGATTGTTTTCAGCGACTCCAATGCACTGAACAGCCACTGATGTACTTTTGCATAGTAATGCACTGTCATGTGGGAAACAGAGATACCAATTTACCATTAAGTTCCCACCAGCAACAAGCTAAACTATTCTAGTGATATTAACTAATAAAGGCCATGAGTCATCCTGCCCTGGACGGCAAGAAACTGCAGAGAGTTATGAATGCAGCTCAAGCCATAACACACGCCAACCTCCCTGTCATCTATACCTTCCACTGTTTCGGGAAAGCTGCCATCAAATGACCCGTTCCACCTTTTTTTTCATCCTTCCATAAGGCAAAAGAAACACGAGCTTCAAAGCATGAAGCTCCAGGTTTAAGGACAGTTTCTTCCATGCTGTTATCAGACTCTTGAATAGACCTCTCCTTGGTAAACAATGATGCCCTTGCATTCTTTAACTGAACTTTTCTCTGCTCCCTGCACTTTGTAACTCTGCACCCTGCACCTTGACTTACTACAACACTGCACCCTTTATGTTTGATTATTGTATTCGTTATCTCCTGCCCTTAAATATGAGTTGACCTGACTGAGTAGCATGCAAAACAATGTTTTTCACTGTATCTTGGTACACGTGGGCATGGCCATCAATGCATTCAATTGTAAAGTCCATGAAAGAATGCCAAGGTACCTTTCTCTTTCTGTAAGGAGTGCTTGGGAAACTTTGTGTAATATGGCATTTTCTGTTTTATTACATGGCAACAAATTTATCTTGAATTTTGTGCTTGTCTGAAAGGAGTAGGTGGGCCTGTAATTTACCACCTACCTGAAAAATCATTCCTGTGATAACGCAGTCCGGTACTGCTTCAGTACTACATCAGAAAAGCCAGTTCATGACCTGGAGCTCCTGTAGAAGGACAGGAGCCATCTGACTCTAGAGGTTAAAGCTGATTTCATGCAGAATGTGGGAATCCGGGACCGGGAATCCAGTGACCCGGGACCATATCCAGCGCTGTCTGTAAGGAGTTTGTACATTCTCCCCATGTCTGCACGGGTTTCCTCCGGGAGCTCTGGTTTTCCCCCCTACCCTTCAAAAACGTTGATTGGTCACATGGGTGTATTTGGGTGGTGTGGGCCAGAAGGGTGTTTCCGTGCTTTATCTAAATTAAAAAGGAAAATTAAAGAGTATTTGGCCAGGTACACGAGAAGAAAAGGTATAGAAGGATGTGCCCCAAATGCAGGCAAAGAGAATTAGCTTGGACTGAAAGGTTGTGGCAGGACCCTGCTGCCATGCTGCAGAGGTCTGTGACTCTGTTCCCATGCCCATCCTGCCCGTGCCTTCTGCCCTTCTACCCAAACCTAGCCTCCTACCTTTGGCATCAAAGAAGAATCAGGGAGAAACTCACTGAAAGAAAAACTACAAGAAAAAAATACCAAGCCTGTCATTCTGCTCACGAAATGTCAAACTCAATTCGCTTTAAAAAGAAATCATATCATGACATGGTAATAACCATTTTAAAGAAGATTATGATAATAGACCATTTACATTATTACCTATTTTATTAATATATTTGTATAGAAATCCTGCCACTAGTAATTTTTTTTCCAACCCTTTCTTGGAAGAGAGAGCAAAACAATGTAAGCGTTTCTGCAAGAACCGTCATTTTATCGCCTGGTCCTCAGGCCAAGCGTTGTCAGGGTAATTAAAGTGAGATGACGCTGGGCTGTGTTGTTCCTCTTATCGGCTGACTCCCCAATACAATAATTCACCTCATATTCTGCCAGCGCACCCTCTAAACGGATGGAATTAACATTGCCCCCCCCCCTCCATCTTCCCTATGTCTCCTTACCTCCAGCCCTGCCTCTCTCTCTCTCCCCTTTTCTCCTCGGTCTTCTTTCCATTCACAGAGGTAAAAACAACCCCTCTCCCCCCTCAGTCAATTCGCACTTTTTCTCTCGCCCATTCATATCTTTTGTCTGTCAGTCTGGGCTCCTCCCCACCCCCGCCTTTCCTTTCCTTCTCCCCAGCATCTGCCTGCTTTTCACTCATACCTTGAAGAAGGGCTCAGGCCTGAAACATTGGTTATATATCTGTACCTCCTGTGGATGCTGCGAGACCTGCTGAGTTCCCCCCCTCCTCCAGCACCTCTGTGTTTCTACTCTCTGTCCCTGCACTGTAAGGACATTCCATCAAAATGCAAATGGGAATAAATGTGACAGCTGGACTTCCCACCACTTTGTTCTCTACCACTCCTGCACCCCCATCAGCTGGGTCTACCCAAACGGGGCAAAGAGGGTGATGATCAGTTGTCGGCACCGATGTGGTGCTTCTACTGTTGATGGAGGTGGGGGTGGGAAGGGGCAAAGACTAGAGGGGAGATGGAAGTGTGGGCACAAGTCAGAGAGACAACAGGCCTGAGGGAAAGGAACTAAAAAGGATCTGGATGTGGACAAATGGGACAAGCCCAGAAAGCCAATGGAGATAGACTGAAGGGCCTGCTTTGGGCTTTATGACTCTATGTTTCTAAAAGGACATTGCAGAGACTGCAGCAGGGGAAGATGACTATCTCAGAGACCCCCATCTTGCTCTCTCACTATCTAGTGGAGAAGACCTTGGGGGTGTTTCCTTATGAGGGAGATTGGAGATATTTCCTGGTGGAAAATCTAGGATTGTAGTCCAAGGGTTGAGGATGGAGAGAAGGAGCAGCTCGTTGAATGTGGGAATCTTCCACCAGCTAGGGAGGCCGAGTGACCAAAGGCAGTCAGGCCAGGATTGGCAGGTATCTTTGAGGATAGAGAAGATGGAGAATCAGGGGGAATTGAGACCACGATCAGACCCACCGTGCCTTACTCAGTGGTACAGCAGAGTCAAACTTCCTTATGCTCTTATCTCCTCTTTTAGGACCTCAAGTTTAAGAGCTGTGAAAAAGTTGAGAATTTCAATAGCCCCACTCACGCTCTTGGGTAATCCTCAACTATGACATATGATGAGTTACTACTGCTGCAGAGTTAGAACCAGACTCTATACTCGAAGAGACGAGTTATAATTACCCAGGCAATCTGTGGAGACTGCCTGTTTCTCTCTCCACAGATGCTGCCCGACGTACCACTTCCAACAGAGGAGTAAAATGTGGAAGTCTACAGGCATAGTGATTCAAGTAAAAACACAATGGAGAAACACAACAGGTCAAACAGCATAGCTTATATGGCAAAGATAAGGATACGGAATCAATGTTTCAGGCTTGAGCCCTTCAAAGTACTTCCAACATTTGTGTTTTGCCTTTCCAGTTATATTTTTGCTTTCTGGTCACCGTCCTTCCTCAATTTTTCAGTTGTCGGATGACCCACCTTGGACTGTCTGTCTCTCTCGCCCTCTATGCTGACAGCCCAGACATTTTCTCCTCTTGTTTGACAGCAAATTTCTCAGTGGCAAGAGGTGCAATTGTACCACTGAAGCATTGGCAGCGATGAAACCTCTTGACTCCTCACAAATCTTTGGATCTTTTGCAGCACTCTGGCCCTTGATGGGTGGGGGGGGTTAAGGAGTTTAAAGGTCAACCCCCACCCCAACGGGGCCCGCGGATGACACCTTGTCCGCGACCTTCTCTCAAGCTTGCATCCTCGGGGAGCTTCCCTTGACCCAAGCAGCTGGTTATTTCTACTGATTCATTATTTATCAAACCCATTTCCAGAAGCGCGCATGCATTGAGAAGAGTTGCCCCAACAGCTGGCCTCTCCTACCTGGCACAGCTGCTGTGCAATCGGCAGCCAATTAGGCCCAACCACAGTCCTTTGCTCCCCAAGTCTATTTATACACTTGACTGATTCTCAGCTCTCACTCCCATAAGGTGATGGAACAAACCTTTGATTGCGCTGCTAAATGTCGCAATAATGAGATCTATCCCATGAATTTTTCAATCTCCATTTAGATACAGTACATATTTTCTTTCAGCAAAGCCATCTGAGCTCTGTATCGCTCCAGTGCTCCTAAGATGTGTCAATGAAACAATATGTTGTTAAGAAGAGAACGGCTTTGTGTGTGTGAGCATGTGAGCGCGCATCTACCCCACTGCAGAATGAGACATTTGTCTCTGTAGTTCAGCATAAGATATGAGATAATTAGAGTTTACTGTCATATACATAAGTACAATGCGCAGATGCAACAAGATTCTTACTTGCTGAAGCCTCACAGGCACACAAGATGCACCAACAACTACAGTATAAATTTAAATGACCACAGTATACCATGAGACTTTTTTTTAAAACAAAGTCAGTAGTGGGGTGCCTGGAATGCATTGCCAGGGCGTGGTGCAAGCTGGTACAATAAGGACATTCAAAAGTCTCTAAGACAGAAAAATAGAGGGTGGAGGTGAGAGGAAGGGAAGGATTAGATCATTGTGGAGTAGGCTTGCATAGGTTGGCACCGCATCATGGGCCGAAGGGCCTGTACCGTGTGCAATATTCTCTGTTTATTGAGACACAAGAAATAATAAATACAAAAGAATAGCTTTGGACAAATCATTTATCACCCTAAATGTCTATATCAGAGAGCTAACCCCTGGAGTTACCTATGGACCAGACTGCGTGAGGAGCAGATTCCCTTCCCTGAAGGGCATTGACAAACCACATGGAGTTTTATGGCAATCTGGTGGTCTCCGGTCACCATAATGGACACCAGCTTTTTATTCCAGATTTCTTTTAATTAATCAAATGAATCAATTGTCCAAGTCTTTGAATTGTTTTCAACTTTACCATCCTGCTATGACAACTCCATTTCTCCCAGGTAATTGCTACTTTAAAGGTAATTATAGCAAAATTAAATATTCATTCATTTATACCTGTGGCCAGCCCTGTGATAGAGCTCCCCAACTGAATTACAGAGAACTGCCCTTCACCCCACAATGTCTGTGCTGAACGTGACTCCACATAAAA
Organism: Narcine bancroftii; assembly: GCF_036971445.1. Classification (NCBI taxonomy): domain Eukaryota; kingdom Metazoa; phylum Chordata; class Chondrichthyes; order Torpediniformes; family Narcinidae; genus Narcine; species Narcine bancroftii. The sequence goes on from NC_091482.1 coordinate 7,272,771, forward strand.
CTAAATCTTTTATGCCTACATGTCATGCATATTTCTCCACTCCCCGCACATTCATGTTTCTCAAAAATGTCTCTTCAACGCGACTGTCATATCTGCTTTCACCAGTAAGTTTGTCTATTTTATTTGTCACTAAATACCGAGTACAGCGAAAACGGTTCTTCTGCAAGCAGACTGACAGATTATCTCCAACATTCACACACTAGTGTAAAGAACACAGTTTAGGGTGCAGGACTGCAATGAGAAGGAACATAAGAAGTCGGAGCAGGAGTCGGCCATCCGGCCCGTCGAGCTTGCTCTGCCATTCCGTGAGATCATGGCTGGCCTGATGGCTCCTAACTGTGTTGACCTTCCAGCCTTTTTCCCATATCCCTTAATTCCCCTACTTTGTAAAAACCTATCCAACTTTGTCTTAAATATGTTTACTGAGGTCACCTCCACTTCTTCAATGGGCAATGAATTTTACAGATTCACCACCCTCTGGGAAAAGCAGTTCCTCATCTCCATCCTAAATTTACTACCCTGAATCTTGAGGCTATATCCCCTAGTTCTGGTCTCCCCCACCAATGGAAACAACTTACCTATACCTCTATCTTATCTGTGCCAAGGAAGATCAATTAACTCCGAGCAATGGCAATGTGAGAGCACTGTCGTGGGGTTCATTCAGGAACCTGATGACTGCGGGTAAGAAAATGTCTTTAAGCTTATTGCTTTCACACTCGTAAGCCATGTTCCAGGCACCTACCATTCTCTGTATAAAAAAAACTTGCTCAGTACATCTCATTTAAACTCCCCTCCCCCCCCCCATCTCACATTAAATGCCTGTTCCCTCGTATTTGAAATTTTGGACCTGGGAGAAAGATTCTGACTTTTAATTTTATGAACTTCTATCAGGTCTCTCCTCAGCATCTGGCACTCTAGAGAAAACAACCCAAGTTTGTCCAAACTCTCCTCATCTTTTATCCAGGCAACATCTATTCCATTCCTCTCCATTCGTCCCATATTCTCAAATGGTGCCCGATCCTCGATGAGATACAATTCCACTCCTTACAATACCGCTAAATGTCTGGAGCCAGTCTTCATCATTGCTCACATCAGGATATTTGATAACAGGTGTAAATGGAGCCGATTTCCTCCTTGTCCACCCCCAAAAACATCGCACCCCCTGGGGCCCCAGTCTGGCTGAATGAGCTCAGAATCACAAACCCTGGCACTTGTTGGCCAGTATCCTCATGCCACAAGCTGCATCTCGCTCAGAAGCAGGCCCTTCAGCCCAACTCATCCATGCAAACCAAGTTCAAGGTTCTTTTTATTGTCGTGTAATAATACATTAAAAATATAATACATATAAACTTTTGTCTGCAGTAAGGCAAAGAGTCACTGTGAGCATTGCCCACAGCCACTGCAGCCACACAGACTCCTTTTTGATTCATTGGTAACCCGAGCTCCAGATCCAAACTCCCAACACAGTTAGGAGCCTTCAGCGCCCGAGGCCCTACAGGAGCCCTTCTTGCCCTCAGCATCCTCTTGAATCCTGGCTCCAATACCTGGTTCCCATGAGCCCAGAGCTTGCAGCCTGTGTGGGTCCTTTGCCTGCAAGTCGTCTGCAGCCCACAACCCTTGTGGGTCCTTCAGCTGGTGAGCCCCTCGCCGGTCCAATCAAATCCAAGAGGCCGAGGGACCATCTCTAAAGATGCTATCAGAGATAGACTGAGAAGCCCTGCCAGCTTGGGCTGAAAATCCCACGAAACATGTTGCCTGCTGTTAGTGATTGGTCACAAGTCTGTGTCACATTGAAGACTGCGCCAGGTTGCTCCAGATAGTTAGGCAGCCTGGCAAAAAAAAAATTGTTGGTCTACACGATCTGTTGGAGTGGTTATTCTCAGCAAGAAATGAGTTCAGGATATGCTTCCTCTTGTGGGTGCCCGGTTTCTGTGGGTCTCTGACTCTTGGCTGCAGGTATCGTGGAAAGAGTCCAGTGCTCTTGGTCCGGGAAACATGGTGCGTAGAGGTGACCTGATGGACCAGCTGGTCTTTTTCAGCATGCATTTGAACGTAGTGGTTAGCGTAACGCCTTTACTGTACCAGCAATCGGGACTGGAGTTCGAATCCTGCGCAGTCTGTAAGGAGTTGGCATGTTCTCCCCGTGTCTGCGTGGGTTTTCTCCAGGGGCTCTGGTTTCCTCCTACCGTTTGAAAGTTACTGGGGGAGGTGTAGTTAATTGGGCGACACGGACTTGTGGGCTGAAGTGGTCTGCTACCGTGCTGTATGTATAAATTTAAAAAAAAACATGAAGTGTCTCACCGCAGACTATAAGGCACAGGGCCACGATCCTTGTGTGCACACAGAGATTTCCTTCCAGCTTAGCTGCTGTGATGAGGCAGGGAATGCAAACAGGGAATGGCCGAGAGCTTTCACCAGATTCAGGCAATAGTTTTGGAAAAGGTCTTCATTTGTGCTTGGAGTTCGTGCACCCTTGGTCAAGCCCCTGCACATTGATCATTCCCAAATGCCACTGAACCAAGTGACTATTTGAGAGGGCAGGCTATTGTTGAGGTTTGGAGCCACACCAAGGAACAGTGAAGGACGCAGAAAGAGGCAAAACTAGCCAAGACCATCAGAAGCATCCACTAAAGACATCTACATTAGGTCCTGCCTCAAGAAGGCAGCCAAATAGGATCCCCAACGGCCTCGTCACAACCTTCGAGCAGAAGGTACGGAAGCCTAAAGTCTGGCAACTCTAGATTTCAGAAGTATTTTCCCAAAAGCTATCAGGCTCTTGAACCTCCCTGAACTAACCTAACGATAGAGTACTCTAGGACTGCCAGAAGATCTGTCTGCACTATTGAATCATAACAGTTTTTGCACTAACTGGAACTGTGAATATTTATTTATCTATCCTTTTATATTTAATTTCTCTTTTGCTGTCTCGTGACGCACGAAGTCAACTTAATTTATTGCAGTTGGTGTATCTTGCATTCCTGTGTGGCTGCGGCAAGTAAGAATTTCCCTGCATCTGTTTCTTGTTCTTATCTATATGACGATAAACTCTCGTATCACATCAGAAGGCAGGGTTACAATGGAAGATTTCCTTCTCTGATGGTCACCCCTGAACTAAATGGGTTTTTAAACAGTCACCATGACTGGCACTAGATTTAATTAACTGGCGGTAAACAAATAAGTCTGCGGATGGTGAGGTCTAGTTCAATACACAAGAGTGCTGGAAAAACTCAGCAGATCACGCAGTAGCCACAGGAAGTAAAAGGTGATCAATCATTCTGACCTGAGCCCCTTGTCAGGAACGTGGAAAACAGACAGGTGCCTGATTAACAAGGTTGGAGGTGGGGGGTGGGGGGGGAGGTGTGCGAAGAGGAGAGGAGGTAGGAATACCACGGTAGTGGGTTGTATAAAGGAAGGGGATGAGCCAGCATACAGGATGGAGATTGAAAAATGGACTGAACGACCTAGCATTCAATGTCACCAAAACTAAGGGGCTTAATGTTGATTTCAGGATCACTGGGGAATCAGGTGGAGAGGGCGACCAAATTTAGTTCACTATCTCAGAGGATCTTTCCTGGACCCAACACACCGATGGCATCGTGAAGAAAGCACGTCAGCGCCTCTACTTCCTCAGGACTTTGCGGAGGTTTGGTATGACACCAGAAACCATGGCAAATTTCTACAGAGGTGTGGTGGAAAGTGCACCAACCAGCTGCATCACGGTCTGGTATGGAAACACCAATACCCCTGAGCATAAATCCCTCTAAAAGGTAGTGGATGGACACAGCCCAGGGTATCACAGGCAAACCCTCCCCAATATTGAGTACATCTACAGGGAACACTGCCGTCGGAGGGCAGCAACAATCATCAAAGACCCACACCACTCAACACACGCTCTGTTCTGGCTGCTGCCATCAGGAAAGAAGTCTAGATGTCACAAGACTCGCACCACCAGGTTCAGGAACAGTTGCTCACCCTCCACCATCAGTCTCCTCAACAACAAACTCAATCATAGACTCATTTAAGGATTTTTATTTGTGTACTTTATTGATCTTCTTTGTTCACTCTGTATTGCAGTCAGTTTGTTTAGATTTATTATCTGTTTACAGATCTTTTATTTGTTTACATGTTTACGCTAAGTCCGGTTTATTTTAGCACTACTAATTAATGGTAAAATTCTGTCATGCTCGCTGGGAAAAAGAATCTCAGGGTTGTGTGATGTCATCTGTGTAACCATTTACGGAGCGGAAACAGGCCATGTCGACCTTTCAAGTCCGCACCGGTTCACTACTCTGACAATAAATATTAAATCTGAATCTGAAGGGAGAGGACCACAAGCTAACAGGTAAAAGGTAATAAACAGGCGGGACGGTGGAAGGAGCTGAGAAGTGATTGGGGGAAGAGGGCAGAGGGCTGAGAAAAGCAGCACTCTTATCAGTAAAGGGAAGGGGGGGGAGAGGAGAGAGAGAGGCGGGGTGTTTAAGATCTGACATCTATATGTTCTTGGTGGGATGTCCTCCAGTTCTATTACTAATAACAGGGGTTTATGATCAGATAGTAATCTAGCTTTATATTCAGTTTTTCTAACTCTCCCTTGAATATGGGCCGACAACAAAAACATATCAATCCTTGAGTATGTTTTATGCCTACTTGAATAATATGAATATTCCTTCTCTTTTGGGTGCTGCCTCCTCCATATATCCATAAGTTTCATTTCCTGCATTGATTGAACCATAAATTTGGCCACTTTATTCTTTTTGGTTGTCTTTTGTCCAGTTTTATCTAACATATATCTGAGGAAGAAAAAAAAAATAGTGGATATCATCGTTATTGAATGAAGATCTGCCGGGACCAATGCTTGAAGAGGGCGCCCAAAATCAGTGAACCGGGCCGGACTCGAAAGGCCAACATGGCCTGTTTCCGCTCCGTAAATGGTTAGATGGTTATATGAACTTGTTGCCGCCTCAAATCTCTTTCAGCATCCACTGTGTTACTGTGCCCTTAGGTTAGATCACCAGTTACCCTTGAAACTGGTCTTTATTTATGATACTGAAAGCATGCAAGAGTCCTCAGACAAGTCTCCACTGACCCGTGTCCACAATGCATTCCTCGCCAATGTGCTGCATAGTCAGAGGCCACACAAGCAGAAGGACATATATCAGTGCACATTCCAGGAGAATGGGATGGATACCACTGTGATTTCTCTGTGCAATGTGTAATATATCCAGTTAATAGAATCCATGCAATAATTAAACAGCTAGCCCTGCTGGAAAAGAGGGAGAAGGTCAAAGGCAGAACGTTTGACTCCTTGTCTGGTGACTCTCCTGCGACTCTTGGAGAGGTTGTTTCATCTTGTGGAAGAACCTAGATTGAGAGGGGAGGGAGGGGTCACTTTTTAAAGATAAGGAGGTGCCCAATTCACCCAGAGGTTAGGCAATTTTTACGGAGATGTTCACCCTACCAGAGCTGGTGCCTTGCCAGTGAAGTGGTTTTAAAGTATCTTCACTGTTGCCATGCCGGGAAAGCTGCGGTCAGTTTGTTCCAACAACCAGATGTGAGATGGGGATTGAGAATAAATATTGACCCAATATTGATCCCGTAAAGAAGTGCTTCCTGAGATCGATCCGTGCCTCGAAATTTAAAATCTTCCTTCCATCATCTGGACCTTTACCTCTCTGGGGAAATCAGTTCTCTCTTGATGTGGGTGTGGATCTCGATTGAGAGACCAGAGTGCGGGGTGATATTCTGCTGAAGCGATGAGGGGTAAAGGCAGTGCCCTTTTCATGCACTCTGAGAGGAGTTGGAAGTTTTTGAGGAAGTATATCTGATCCCCTTGGAGGATGCGTGTGAAGCCCACCATAGCTTTGGTTTGGTCATGGACCAAAGGCATAGTACATGGAACACTACAGCACAGTAAAGGCCCTTTGGCCCATAATGTTGTACTGACTTATATTATACTGTACTTGCCCAATATCAACTCAGCTCTCCCTCCCTCATAACCCTCTATTTTTCTTTCATCTGTGTGTGCCTTAAATGCCCGTTATTCCAGCCTCCACCCCTGCAAGTCATTCCAGGCACCCACAACTCTCAATAAAAAAAAGTACCCTGATGTTTCCCCTAAACTTTCCCCCGTTCACTTTGTAGCTGTTCTCTGGTGTTTGCTGCTCCTGCCCTGGGAACAGCAAACTGTCTGACTGTCTCCCTTATCTATGCCTCTCTTAATCTTGTAAACCTCTATTAAGTCACCTACCTCATCCTTCTTCGCTCCAAAGAAAAAATGCCCCAGCTCTGCTAACCTTGCCTCATGAGATATATTTTCCTATCCAGGCCACATATTGGTGAATCTCCTCTGCACCCTCTCCATAGCTTCCACATCCTTCCAGTAACGAGGTGACCCGAACTGAATACAATATTCCAAGTGTGGTCTCATTGAAGATTTACAAAGCTTAATATCACCTCATGACTCCATAACTCAATCCTCTAACTGATCAAAGTCGAGCATACCATAGGCACCATGAGCATTGCAGAAACTCTCAGATCAGAGCAAGGTCCAGCAATGAGGGATTGGAGAAAAAGGGCTGTTCAACTTACATCAGAGGTGAATAAGAGGAACTAAATGTTGGCGGAATTCAGCAGGTCTAACAACAAACACAGAAGGCACTGGACAGTCAACGCTTCAGGCTGTAATCCTTCATCAGGAATAGAAAGAAGGCAAACGCCTGAATAAAATGGTGCGGGGGGAGAGGCATGAGGCGGCAAGGTAAAGAGACATAGCCAACATTTTGTGGTTCAGCCCTTCATCAAGGTGCTGAAAAGTGTGTTATGTATCTTTACCTTTGCTAGATAAAATACACCGTTTCTCAAGCGTTGTTTTTACGTCAATCACAATGACTGCAGACACTCGTGTTTTATATTTTGCATGTTGCTCCAGCTTTCCAGCAACTGCAGTCTCCCTATTTGCCTCTGGTTAAGGGGAGGTTCAAGGTTAAAGGGAAATAAAAGGGTAACTCTCAGGTAGGCAGAGAGCACAAGGGAAGGAAAGTGATCAGCAGGGAGATAATAACAGCGGTACCATGGTACAACGAGCAAGTGCTGCCTCGTACCACCAGTGAGCCTGGCTCGATCTTGACCTGACTGCCCTCGCTTGGTGCTCATTGATCTTTCTTTCTGTTGAAATCCTGCCTCCCGCAATAGTCAACTTTACATGGCTGCGTGAACGTTATAGATGACCTGTCAGTCTCCTCACAGAAGAACCCTTATACTTGGATGAAACCTAAAGCTGTGCGGTTTACGTGGTTTTCCCCATGCCTGCATGGGGTTCCTCCGCAACCCGGAGACATGGTCGGTTCACCGGCCACTCTAGGCTACCCCAAGTGGCACGCCAGCAGATATACTTCGAGAGAGGTTTGGTATGTCACCACAACTTCTACAGGTGTACAGTGGAGAGCATTCTGACTGGATGCATCACTGTCTGGTATGGATGTGGACAGAACAGGAACAGGCTACAGAGGGTTGTTAACTCAGCCAGCACCATCAAGGGCATCAGTCTTCACTCCATTAAGAACATCTTTAAAAAGTGGTGCCTCAAGAAAGCAACTTCTATTATCAAGGGTCCTCACCACCCAGGCCATGCCCTCTTCTCACTGCTGCCATTGGGAAGGAGATAGAGGAGCCTGAAGACACACACCCAATGTTACAAAAACAGCTTCTTCCCCTTCGCCTTCAGATTTCTGAACAGACAATTAACCTATGGATATGACCTCACATTTTTTGCACCAGTTTATTTTATTTGTTGTATTTATGGAATTATAATTAATAGTAATTTTGCACCTTATTCTGCATAATATTGGTGCTGCAAATCAACACGTGTTCATGATGATAAACCTGATCCTGGTTTTGAAGTGACTGGAAGAATCTGGGGGAAGATGTTGGGAATGTGAGGTGGATAGATGGGATGAGAGGGGCCTGAGGTAAACAGGTCCTTGATGTTCGGGTGAGAGGGGCTGCTCCCATGCTGCGTAACAAAAGATGCTAGAATGCCCTGGAACCCACAAGCCCCAGTTCCTGGAAATGGACGGTCACATGCAGAAGAGAAATGGAATAATTATCAGAATAAGAAAAATATATTAGAGAGCTCGAGGCAGGAGATTGGGGGAAATTGGACGGATCAGGGAGCCCATCAGACAACTTGACATAAGCACAAAATATTAAAACTGAAACTGAACTGTTGGCTGTGGAGAAAAATGTATAAAATTGTGTAGAACCATCAAACACTACAGCATAGAAACAGGCCCTTCATGCCTTCTAGTCTGTGTCAAACAATTTTCCTGGGGTGAAATATGAAGACTGCAAATGCTGTGATTGCAGTAAAGCACATAAATGCTGGAGGATCTCAGAAGTCTTGCAGTGTCCATAGGATGTAAATAATGTGATAGTACAGATCTATCACCAATGTATATAGTGTATATAGTTACAGTATCTAGACTGTGCTTACAGCGTTTGGCTGAGAGCTTAGCCACGCCTACTGTCTGGGCCTTAGAGGGTTGTGTCCCTAGCCAGGTCGGATCATTCCGGACTGGTCGGCCACCTTGGAAGAGCTTCTGTCTTTTGCTAATAAAAGCCTTGGTTTGGATCAACAAGTCTTTGATTCTTTCGACGAGCTCTACAAATATATATTACCTAAGTTAATAACATACACAAACTGTTATTCTGCCTAGTTCCACTGACCTGACCATATCCCTCCATACCATTCTCATCTGTGTACCTCTCTAAAGTTTTCTTAAATATCAAAGTTGAGCCTGCATTCATCAATTCCACTGACAGCTTGTTACACACTCCCATCACTCTCTGTTCTGTACGCCAGTGTGCCACTATAATTCTAAAGAGTCAGGGGACAAATTCTTTCCTAGACCACTAATAACCCACATTTATGCCCCAAGCTGGCATAGCAGTGACATCACCAATGTTAACATGCCATCCTTTCTTTAACGTATATACTTGTGCAATCGTCGATATCATGTAATAGTCAAACCCCCCCCCCCCCACTTTTTTGGCCCCAATCGCTGCCCATCCGAGCTCCAGACACCCCGACCGCAGATCCTCACCTTGTCTACCCAGCTAACAAAGCTCCCAAGACCCTGACTGCCCACCCATCCAAGATCCTGAGGCCCCAACTTCTGCCCGCATTACCAAGGTCCCGACCATGGATCCTCCCCCCTCCCCACCTGCCCACTGGAGCTCCCGACTCCCTGAATGCAGACCCTCACCCCCAACCACTCATCCGAGCTCCCGAACACCTGCCTATCCGAAATCCCAACGCCACAGACGCGGACTTGTCACCCTGTCCTGGTCATTCGAGCTTCTGAAACCTTGAACAATATAGGTACTTACTGTTATCAAAGTTTGACCCATGTAAAACTCGAACCCCCCACCCCTCCCAAAAATTTGATCTGAAAAATTGGTCCAAAAATTTTGTTAATAGCACAAGAATTCGTAATTATTAATCAGAATAATAAAAAAAAGCAGTGTGTCATGGCAACAATAGAGCAAGGTTAAATAAACAGGGTGCAACATTGAAAGACAAGGGGACAAAGTGGAGTCTTCAGAGGACTCTCAAAACAGTGATGATCTATGCTGGGCTGTTAGCAGTGGGAGGACCATCATCTGTGGAAACATTTCCACAAAAGTCTGGAACTCTCTGCTTCAAATGTCAACTGCTGCTGGATCAATATTCCCGATTGATCTATTTCTGTTCACTGAAGTAGATGGAGTCGTAGAGAGATTTGGCGCAGGCCTCTAAATCTGTAACAACCCTCAACCATTCATTATGCTAATTCAACATAAATTCCTTGGTTTTATTTACCTTTCCGCAATTCTCATGAACTGACCCCAAATGCCATCATTCACCATATACTAAGGGGAATCAACCTATCAACTCGCGTCTTTGGGTCACCAAGTCATGATCTGTCTCATGAACTGACCCCAAATGCCATCATTCACCATATACTAAAGGGAATCAACCTATCAATTCGCATCTTTGGGTCACCAAGTCATGATCTGTCTCATGAACTGACCCCAAATGCCATCATTCACCATATACTAAAGGGAATTAACCTATCAACTCGCATCCTTGGGTCACCAAGTCATGATCTGTCTCATGAACTGACCCCAAATGCCATCATTCACCATATACTAAAGGGAATTAACCTATCAACTCGCATCCTTGGGTCACCAAGTCATGATCTGAACAGCCCAGAAACACTCCTTTCGGCCCTCCACAGCTATGCCTGCCATTTTGCCCATCAACCTTGTCCAACTGCCTTCTTAAAGTCCATATAAACAACACTCCCCGTCCTGCCTTCATCACTCTCCTCAGTTACCTTGTCAAAAACTTCATCAAATTAGTGAGGCAGCACTTCCCCCTCACATCATGCTGTTCCTGATCACTCCCCACCTTTCTATAATTCCTCTCCTAGAGGAATCGGGTTTATCGAAATGTTAGTAATGTATTTTTATCTTTGCTATATAACGTCCATTGCTCGACCTGCTAAGTTTCTCCAGCATTGTGGAGTCTGCAGACTTCACTACCGTAGGACTTTCTCTGATGCCAGGCTCTCTGGCCTGCATTTATCTGTAGAAGGAAACCAGAGACCCTGAGGAAACCCACATGGTCACGGGAAGAAGGTACAAACTCCATGCAGATGCCAGCAAGCCCACCCTATAGTGGGCATGAGCAGAGGACAAAATGGAACTGAGATGCGTAAAAGCGCCTAAAACAGTGATATCTGCACACTTCTCTACGCTGCCATAATTCTGCAGAGTGAGCACCACTGATCAGGGGACACATTCCACCCCCCCCCCCCACCCCGTGGTACCTAAAACCCAGTGTGTGATCCAGATCTCCAGCATCTGTGTGAAACACAAACATCTAAAAGAAACTGGAGCGCCTAAAGGAAACCCTCGCAGAACACAGGAAGATTGTACAAACCCCTGACAGAGAGCGCTGAATTTAAACCTGGATAGCTGGAGAAATAAATTTCATGCAGAACAAACAATTTACAAACCAAAAACCTTTCAAAGTTTCATTTCCATCATTGCACATTGTTACATTCATTTCTATTTAGCTGTGTTGCCACCACGGTGGCACCTTTTTGTTACCCCCTCAGTCATTGAGGGGTTTCCCCTTGGTCTCAGGCCTTCAATGCCCAGTAATGGTAGGACTCTAGACGATGGTCCTTCCCCACAGTGTCCTCGTGTTGGCTGCACCAAGCCTCAGAGGGTCCCTCAGCATGTATTCCTGCACCCTGGAATGTACCCGTCTGCAGCATTCCCTCACCGACATCTCTGCGGGCTGAAAGACCAAAAGGTTTTGGGCAGACCTAAGTGCACCTTTCATTGAGTTGACGGTCTTCCAGCAGTTCTGGATGTTGGACTCTGTGGGCGTCCCTGGGAACAGCCATAGTTCAGGGAGTCCTCTGTCATGCTGTTGCTAGGGATGAACCGTGACGTCTCAGTTAAGACATGATGACTGTCTCCTCCCCCATCGGAGTCATCTCGGGTATAATGTGCATTGTGGGTGATGTTCCACTTGTGCTAACTGCTACACTAACTGTGCCACCCTAAATGAAACAACTTCAATCCACGGCTCCCAGTAAAGCAGGTCTTCCTTTAAGGTCAGAGACGCAGCTGCTACAGAACATTGTCTTCAAATGATCAGATAGTCTCACAAGATGGATTCAGAGGCACTGCGTGAATAAAGATTCTGGGCACTAACAAAGGTCATCAGAAAATTCCCTGCTTCTGTCAATAAGTTGTGATTTGCTCTGAATTAGCTCTGGGATTCCAATGTGTCCCAGTACACTGAAGTCCGGTTACATTTAATTTGTGACTGTCAATAGGAATTTCAAGAATTTTTATAGGGGTCAGATTTATTGCATTTTTTGACAAGCCAAGATGCGCACCTTTCCCGAGAAGCAACTGACAACAGCCCTCTTTGAAAATGTCTTCTTCCAAAAACAAGACAGTGGAATTATTTCCTCCTCCGCATCTCCTGAGCTTTGAACTTCCTGGTTATGTATTATAGTTTCTCGTGGTGTGCTGCACCATCTATCAACCCTATAACGAGGTGTCCAGGATCACCCATCACGCCTCGGAGTTAGTTGGTCGTAGGTTCAAGCCACATCTGAGATAGTCACCAAAAGAATTGCCTGAGGCCTCTAAAAGTAGGAAAAAAATACAAAAGAGAGTCCCTTCAGAGTCGATGGGTGTCCGTGGACTCGCCTCCAGTGCTACCGCAACCTCCGCAGCTGCACAGACTCCTGTTCGATCCATCAGCAACACGAGCTCCAGATCCAAACCTCCGACCCGATCAAGAAGCCTTCAGCATCCAAGACCTTCGGGAGCCCGTCTTCCCTCTGAAATCCTGGCCCCAATACCTGGTTCCCATGAGCCAATCTCCATCAACCCACAGTCTGTGTGGGTCCTCCGACAATGTCATCAACAGCCCACATCCTGTATGGGTCCTTCGTTGGTCTGCTGGCATGGTCACTGACCTGCAATGTCATTTCTCTTGCTTCTCCTTCTCAACTACGCAGGGGGAAGAGTTCTCCCCGTTTCTGGGGTGCTGCGAAACTTCAGCAACGTGAAGTGTGGCAGCAATAACCTGCCATTAACTGATGTCAATAGGCATCAAGAGGTAAAGTGCTCCAGTGGTTGGAGTCATATTTCACACACACAGAACGTAGAAACATAGAACATTATAGAAAACAGGGTCTTTGGCCCTTCTAATCTGTGCCAAATGCTTATTCTGCCTAGTCCCACTGACCATATCATTCCATATCGCTGTACAACCCTCCCATCCATGCACCTGTCCAAATTTTTCTTAAATATTAAAATTGAGTTTGCATTCACTACTTCAGCTGGCAGGTCATTCCACACCCCCAGTACTCTCTGTGTGAAGAAGTTCCACCTAAACTTCTCCCTTTTCACCCTTAACCTGTGTTCTCTGGTTTATATCTCACCTGCCCTCAGTGGGAAAAAAACTTACTTGCATTTACTCTTATCTCATAATTTTGTATGCAAAGTTCATCTTGTTCCTCCTGGACAACCTTGAACCTAGTGGCAAGAACACTGATTTTGTAAATTTTGGGTGCCCCCACCTGTGCTGGTTCCCTTGATTCTGTCGAACTACCTTCATTCAGACTTTCCTTTCCATCCTACCTACCCCCTTCCTCTCGCTGTGTCTCCATCTCTCCCAATACCCTATCACCTTAGCTCCTTCGCCCCCAACTCCTTGATTTACTTGGCTTTACCCCTTCCTACTTTAGCCATTTCTACCCCTGGATGCTCCTGTGTATGAACCTACTGGTGGAATCTCCGGATTGCCACATTTCAGTCCTGCGATAGTGTGATGACATCTTGGGACAGGCCAGTTGTGAAAGGTACAATGTCAATGCACATTTATTGCAACCACCCTCCTCAAGTTCCCCCCAATCCAGACATAAAATGTCCTTGGATATCAGAAAAGCATTCATAATTTTAACACAAAATGAATTATTTTTATTAATAAAGTCTTGGCAGTTACCCAGCATTCAATATTCATTCACAACAGGTAATATCCACAGGCAGATATCACCTATATGTTTTCCTACAGTTCATTGCAATTTGGCATTTGAAAAAAAAAAACATTTTAATGAATTTGATTTGCAAATTCGCAAAATGCTTTGTTATTCATGCAAAGGATGGCAATTACTACCCTCCTGAAGTGCCCTTCTTTGCTTGCCACAGTACTCCACAGAGGAATTAAGTGTTCACCATATTACTACTGTCTGTCTCGAAGGTCAGAGGCAACCTATTTCCTTGCCCTGAATCCGAAGTGAAACAGACGGATTTATTTTAAATAATCCGGTGGTTTCATGATCACCCCAACATGAAATTATTTATTCATCATAGAATTATTTAATTAACCCATTTTGAATACCCCTCATGGGATGTGACTTTACATCTCCAAATCATTAGTCCATCCTTCTGGATTTAGGGGCCATTAGTGTGACAATGGCCAACTGTGCCCCCATTGAACCAACAATTGAAACATGCATGGCCTTTCTCTTTTATTGAATTGCCTACATATGGGGATGCAAAGGTTTTGGGATGGGTTTTTGGCTCTGTGAAAGTAGGGGAAAGGAGACAGTGGGAAAAGGGGAGTTAAAGAGAGACAGAGCTGGAGGAAAGGAGACATGGGGAAAGATGGGGCGCGGGGAGGGACTAATGGTAACTAGAGAAGTCACCCCTCTGGTTCGAGGGTGCCCAGACGGAATTGACCAACTTGCAGGTGGTGTCAGCCTGGGAAGACAAGTCGGCAAGGGAATGGGACGGGGAATTGAAATGGGTGGCCACTGGGAGACCCACGCTTTTGCGGCAGACAGAGCCAAGTGTTCAACGAAGCGATCTCCCAGTCTGCGCCCAGTCTCTCCAACTTGGGGGAGACCACAATGGGAGCACCACCTGCAGAGGAATATAGACTGTCCTGACACAGGATTTTGACCCAAAACATCGGCCCTCCATTTCCCTCCATAGATGCTGCCTGTTCTGCAAGATCCTCCAGCAGTTTGTTTGGTTTTGTTGAAAATAAATGAAACATGACACATGAACTTAAAAAAAAACACTTTCAAATGTAAGGTTCTATTTGGAGGACTTGGATACACTGCAAATAACAGAATTCTTTTAAACAGACAAAGAGGGAGCAATTCTAAATTTAGCTTCAAGAAATCTGTTCTGAGGCAATGAATAATAGCAGATGAACAGTTCAGCAACCATGCAATTTGACAGAAACAGCTTTGAATCTTCTGGGGCTACTGTTCTATTTAATTTGTAACTTTATATTCAACAGCAATAAAGTACATTTTCATTTACGTTAAAAAAAAGAATCTATTATAATCTTCCCAGCATGTTGAAAGTGAATGTTTTTGCCAGATATATTAAAATGATTTCTGCCAATTCCTTCCTCCCGAGCTGCCTCACTACCTAAAAATAAACTTTTATTATTTAAATGCAAAACAATCGCTCATCTACATTTAGATCATCTGTCATGTCAGTCCTGGTTTGTAAACGTGCTGATTTCTGTCACTGGCCTCACACAGATCAATCTATTCATGCATGCTTTGCATCAGGAGATCAACGGGAGCATGGAGTTGAGTTGAAACTTCTGCATAGTCAATGGTCATTTAGCCCCAACGGGACCACACCAGTTTTCTTATGCTCCGTGCCGCCCCCCAACCTACTTCACCTCAACCCTATCTCGTTCCTTCGCTTCTGTTGATCCCAATGAAGTGTGTTTATGTAGTTAAGTATATCCAATCTGAATAAGCATCGCTACCTAATGAGAAACGCGGTTGGTGTGAGGCACAAAAGTCTGCAGATTGTAGTAAACACACAGAAATACCGGAGGAACTCAGCCGGTCTCAGAAGGAGGATTACCGACATTTCGGGCCTGAGCCCTTCTTCAAGCTGAGAGTCTATAACTAAGGTTTCAGACCTGATCCGAAGGACTCATGGAGCCTGTGGGATATGATGCTGACTTGTGTTCGAAGGATTTACAAGGGCTGTGGGATCCTGGATTCTGGCTCATGGGAACCAGGTATCAGGAATTGGATGTGAGAGGGTGCTGAGGGCAAGAAGGGCCTCGGGCAATGAAGGCTTCCTGATGGTTTTGGAGGTTTGGACCTCGAGCTCGCGCTACCGATGGTTTGAACAGGAGTTTGTGAGGCTGCAGATTGGTGCCTCTGAGGGGACTCACTCATTTTTAGGGGCATCAGGCAATGCTCATGGCAACTTTTTACCTTACAGCAGACAAAAGTTGAAGAATATCATGGATATTACATTTTTTAATGTATTATTACAGGTACACCCTGCTTTGCGAATTCTCAAATTATAAAAATTCACTTTTACGAAGAAAGCCGTGTTCCTTTTTATGAAGGGATTTGAATGGGTTTTTGCTCTCACGAAAATAGCCTGCAATAGTAGTGAATGGGTCTTCACTTTTTAAAAAATTTTTTTATTTTTCACACTATAAACCATTTTGACCAAGATACATACAGACATTTTTTCTCTTGAATATACACAGTGTCATTTTCTTCCCCTTTTCCCCCCCTCCCTTCCCTCCCTCCCTCACCCCCTTTCCCATTTATTTGAAGGTCATGAATGGGTCTTCACTTTATGCCATTTCGGCTTATGAAAGGTTTCATAGGAAAGCTCTAGTTTCATAAAGCAGGGTATATCCGTACTTGACAATAAAAGGAACCTCTGAAGAAACTCTGCAGATGCTGTGATTGTAGTTAATACACATCCGGTACCGCACGGATGGCAGTCTCTTCAATCTGAGGCGCCTGCAAGCTCACACCAAGACACAAGAGAAACTTGTCCGTGAACTACTCTTTGCAGATGATGCCGCTTTAGTTGCCCATTCAGAGCCAGCTCTTCAGCGCTTGACGTCCTGCTTTGCGGAAACTGCCAAAATGTTTGGCCTGGAAGTCAGCCTGAAGAAAACTGAGGTCCTCCATCAGCCAGCTCCCCACCATGACTACCAGCCCCCCCACATCTCCATCGGGCACACAAAACTCAAAACGGTCAACCAGTTTACCTATCTCGGCTGCACCATTTCATCAGATGCAAGGATCGACAATGAGATAGACAACAGACTCGCCAAGGCAAATAGCGCCTTTGGAAGACTACACAAAAGAGTCTGGAAAAACAACCAACTGAAAAACCTCACAAAGATAAGCGTATACAGAGCCGTTGTCATACCCACACTCCTGTTCGGCTCCGAATCATGGGTCCTCTACCGGCACCACCTACGGCTCCTAGAACGCTTCCACCAGCGTTGTCTCCGCTCCATCCTCAACATCCATTGGAGCGCTCACACCCATAACGTCGTGGTACTCGAGATGGCAGAGGTCGACAGCATCGAGTCCACGCTGCTGAAGATCCAGCTGCGCTGGATGGGTCACGTCTCCAGAATGGAGGACCATCGCCTTCCCAAGATCGTATTATATGGCGAGCTCTCCACTGGCCACCGTGACAGAGGTGCACCAAAGAAAAGGTACAAGGACTGCCTAAAGAAATCTCTTGGTGCCTGCCACATTGACCACCGCCAGTGGGCTGATAACGCCTCAAACCGTGCATCTTGGCGCCTCACAGTTTGGCGGGCAGCAGCCTCCTTTGAAGAAGACCGCAGAGCCCACCTCACTGACAAAAGGCAAAAGAGGAAAAACCCAACACCCAACCCCAACCAACCAATTTTCCCTTGCAACCGCTGCAATCGTGTCTGCCTGTCCCGCATCGGACTGGTCAGCCACAAACGAGCCTGCAGCTGACGTGGACTTTTTACCCCCTCCATAAATCTTCGTCCGCGAAGCCAAGCCAAAGAAGAAAGAGTTAATACACAAAGAGTGCTGGAGAAACTCAGCAGGTTCCTTAGTATCCATAGGAGGGAAAGATACATCACCAACGTTCCAGGCCTGAGCCTTTCAAAAGATATGGTACCTTAACGAAGGGCTCAGGCCAAAATGTTTTTTTTCCCCCCAATCAGGCTCTTGAATCTCACCTTGTCACACTAATCATGGACTGCCCCGAGGCCTCAAAATGTGGTATGTTTAGTGCAGCAGTTAGTGAAATGCCATTAAAGTGCCAGCGACCTAGTTCAAATCTGGCAAAGTCTGTAAATAGTTAGTACGTTCTCCCCGTGTCTGCGGTGGGGGGGTTCCTCTGGGTGTTCTGGTTTTCTCCCACATTCCAAAGGTGTAAAGAGTCGATAGGTTAATTTGTTGCATGGGTGTATTTGGGCAACATGGACTTGTGGACTGAAAGGGGCTGTTGCTGTGCTGTATTTCTAAAGAAAAACGACTGTCTGCCCTGTTGTAATACCTCTTGCATTATGGATCTATGAACATTATCCATCTGAAGTATTATTATCTATTTTCAAAATATTTTATCCAACTAGTTTATTTTGGGATATGCAGAAGGCACATGGATGTAAGAAAAATAGAGGGTTGAGTATAAGGAAAAAATTTGATTGTTGTGGAATAAGTTTCCATGGGCTGAAGGGCCTATACAGTGCTGGAATGTTCTATGTTTAATAAGTACCTGTTAGGCTGCAGCAAGTAAGAATTTGGGTGCATCTGTACACTGTACAATTTGTATGACAATAATCTCATTCCACTGCCTAGGGCCAACACAGTGGTACAGCATTTCACGCTGTCTCTGAAAACTTAACCTTAGCTGCTGCCTGAGTGGACTCTGCATTCTCTCCCTCGAACTGTGCCAGTCTTCCTGGGTGTTCCAGTTTCCTCTCACTTCCAAAGATGTTTCTGGTAGGTAAAATTCCCTCATGCCTGGAGAACCAGAGCAAAAATATTCTGTGCTGTGTCTTGTGTGTGCATGCGTGTGCACTAGACAGACCCACAATCGTGGGTCTGTCTAGTTGTCTATGAACAGTCAGATGATAACAAACTTGAACTTCAATTGATAGGCGTGAGAGAGAGAATAGGTCACTAGGAAATATCAGGAAGGGATGGGATTGCTCTGAGAACTGACAGAGATTCAATGGGCCAAAAGGCCTTCTGTGTTGAATGACACAGTAAATATGCATCCAAAATCCAAACTATGACACATTCAGGATGCCCAAATTGAAAAGGTTTCTGCAGGCTCCCAGGATTTACAAAGTAAACAAAAAAAATTTGAAGTGTAATAAATATTTACATTTAAAGCCAATGAATTGCGTACAAAAACTAGTACAGTAAAAACCCCTGGTATCTAACACCTATAGTATGGAGATTGCTAGATGCCAGATAAGTATATTTTCCAGTTCCTTGAGATTGCTTATTTGTGTGGGCTGGCAAACCAATGGCGAGGTGTGTCCATTTTAAACTTGGGTATTTTTTTACCTATTTGCTTTCTCTTTTTTTTTGCCGCCAGTTGCTTGAATTCACGATACCAGAGGTTTTACTATATTAAGAACCAATAAAGATTAGAGTCTGTATTTCAAATTTATCAGTGTATCAAAATAGATAGAAACACCTGCTTAATCCCAAGGATTTGTGAGAAGAAATGTTCCACCATCTGCAATAAGCAATGAGCTCCAAAGATTATCTGGACAAGCAATGAGCTCCAAAGATTATCTGGACAAACAAGTTTTTCCTGAGATGAATGAAACCCTCCTGGAAAGTGAAATCAAATTTCTGCCCTGTTGAACCTCTCTTCCTTCAGGAGATGAGCAAAGTCTTCAGACTTCCCTTTTATTATTGCTCCCACATTTGAGCTCTAAGCCTTCTCCATTACCTCCACAACATTCTCCATCAAAGCATTGCAGAGTTTTTTTTAATAAAAGTGCTATTTAACCAAATGTTGGTGTCCATGCCTTCCTGGAAATGAGGTGAACAAATACATTCCAAGGGCAACAAAGGAGAGTGCCATTGCCTCAGCTCCAGAGAGCCAAGCCCAAAACATTGGTTATGCGCCTTTATCTTGGACCATAAGAGATAGGAGCAGAAATGGGCTATTCAGCCCATCTAGTCTGCCCTACCATATCATCATTGTGGCCCTGTGGTCATTCCCCCACCATATTGTATGGGCGCCTGCCTACATTTTGTCCATACCTTGGTGAAGGGCACAAGCCCAAAATGTTGGCTATGTTATTATCTTTGCTATATGCTGTTTAACCTGCTGAGTTTCTCCAGCATGGTTTTCACCAATTGGCTGCAACACTCCTTGCACTGAACAGTGACCACACTTTCAAATCCTCCTCTCTAGTTTCCAGCTCAGAACCTCTCTGCTTCTCCGGTGCTCCATAACATTAGCAGCACTTGCTGAGCCAATTCATTTGTGACTCCGGGACTGGAAAAGGTTAGGGATGACGGTCCTGTCTCATTAACAATTTCTCAGTTCACTCGCCGAAGTCTCTGGCAGTTCAGCAATGTTGAGCTCACACTGCAATGGATTTCATCAAAGTTAAAATGGACATCCGGGATGCACAATTCCCCACATCTATTACTGCTAACACATGTTCCCGAGTGTTGAAAGATTCTGCATGTATGTTTAATAATGGCATGCAGATTGTAGCCTGTGCTTAAAGTGAGGTTTTCCTTTGTAAAAAGGATATCAAAATTATTTCAGACTGTTCATCTTTTAAGCTATCAAATGTCTTCTAAAAATAAATTATATTGTTTAAATGCAAAACAATTTCTAATCTACATTTCAATCAACTGAGTTGTCAGTCTTGCTTTCTAACATGCTGTTTCTGTTCCAGATTCCTCTGAGATCCATTTTAGAAGCACCAAGAGCAAATTAAAGTATTTTACAAATATGGCTCCAAATGTCACTCATCACGCCTGTCACATTTTTGATGTCGCATTTTAAACATGCTCACGGCGAGCGTGGCCACTGGAGACCTGCAGGCAATGGGAGCTGTTGAATGTCTGTGGATTGTAGGATGGAGCAAAAACAGAAACGCTGGAGGAACTCAGCAGGTCCCGCAGACATTTAACTACCCATTTGGATCTGAGCCCTTGATGAACAGCTCAAGCCCGAAACATTGGTTATATATGCGAGTCCTGCTGAGTCCCTCCAGCATTTTTGGGTTTTTACTACAATCATGTCTGTAGACTTTCATGTCTCACTCCATCGCAGACTGGAGGAATGGACTAACCAAATAACCATATAACAATTACAGTATGGAAACGGGCCATATTGGTCCTTCTAGTCCGCACCAATTTACGTGAAACTAGTTCCACCTATCTACCCCTTGCCCATAACCCTCCAACCCCCTCACATCCATGTACTCATCTAACCACCTCTTAAATGCCGCAACTACTTCTTCCGGAAGGTCAATCTACTCAGCCACCACTCTATGAGTGAAGAAGCATCCTCTTATATTAGGTCTAAAGTTTTGCTTCCTAACCCTTAACTTATGAACCCTTGTCCCAATCTTCCTACCCTCAGGGGAAAGAGCCTATTCATATACACTCCATCTATTCCCTTCATAATTTTAAATACCTCTATCAAATCCCCTCTCAACCTTCTATGGTGTAATTGTGTAAAACATGAAGGCAGTGAAAACTTCTGAGCTTCACCAGTTTAACTTCCAAAAAGGTCTCAGGACTAAAACTTCCAGTCCCCAGGCTGGACTGCTTCATTGTGTGACCATAGACGTCTAACCCTTATATATTGCCATCCCCCATAAAGAAGGATTCAAAGCTGATAACCATTCTGGCCATCAGTCTTGCTCTCCTCAATCTGAGGGTCATGAGTTCCAGCTATTAATCTCCTTCTCCAAGGCCCACTCTCTCTATCTAATTCCATTCTCTCTATCACCGGGCAGCATGGTTAGCGCCACATTATTACAGCGCCAGTGACTCGAGTTTTTACATCCTCCCCGTGTCTATGTGGGTTTCCTTTGGATGCTCCAGTTTCCTATGGGGTGTTGTAGGTTAATTGGGGGGCATGGGCTCATTGGCCAATAGGGCCTGTAACCGTGCTGTATGTCTAAATTTTAAAGAATGCAATCCAAGCTTGTTCCTTTTGCCAAATTTGGCCTGTATCTTTCTAAATGTTTCCTGCTGAAATGCCTTTTAATTTAATTTTAAATTTTAGTTTAGCCCAAGGCACTCTAGTTCCCTCCCACCTTCCAAAAACGTACAGGGTTTGTAGGTTAATTGGTGTATTTTGACAGCACGGGCTATTGGGCTGGAAGACCCTGTCAGTGTGCTGTATGTCTAAATTTGATTTAAAATTTAACAACTGCATTTTCCCAATGTTTGCTCCATATCCTTTGCTGTCCCCCATCTAATACATTTGATGATATTCTACATTACTCATGGGGAGGATATGACCACACAGCCCCTTTAAGACTGCTCTGCCATTTGAGAAGGACCTCAAGCGCTCACTCCAATTTTCTTCTCCCATCACATGTACCTAAATCTCCCCTCATCTTCAATTGCTTGCTGCCTGTCAATCAACAGGCACACCAGTGAAATAGAATGGTAATAAGGTGCTATTAAAATAGAGGCAATTTTGCCTCTCTCAAGATGCTCTGACCCTGAGGAACCAAATGAACTCAGCCAATTGCAAAGACACAGAAATGCTGGTAGAACTCAGCAAGTCTTTCAGCATCCATAGGAGCCAAAGATAATACCCGAAGCTTCAGGCATGTCGGTTATGTACCTTTTTCCCCTGTGGATGCTGCGAGACCTGCTGAGCTCCACCAGCATTTCTGTGTTTTAACCACAATCACAGCATCCACGGACTTTCATATTTCACCCCCTCAGCCAATAGCAACCCGATCTTTCAGAGGATGAAACAGTTTCCCCGGCAAACTATTCAAATCAGAGCAATTTCATGCCTTTCACAAAGTGAGAAGTGTATCAGGGAGCAGTGAAAATAGAGGCCACAGGCCCAACATCACCATCTCTTTCCGAGTGGCTGAGATTCTCCCTGATAATCACAATCCCTGTATCCTCCCTTGCTATATTTTGAAGTATGGAATACAGTAAAAGGCTTCTTTTTGCAAGCTATGCGGGCAAGTTAGACCATACTGTGGGTAGTGCAATAACAAGAAGTGAAATAGTGTAGGATATGAAGAAAGGACAATTAAGCAATATTTCAAGGGCATCATCCTTTGCCAGTATAACCCCCATTCCAGAGTCTGATAACAGCAGACTTTAAGCTGGAAGTTTGTGCCTTCAAGCTCTTGCACCTTCTGCCCGATGGAATGGTAGAGAAAAAGGTGTATTCGGATGGACGGGCTTTGCTGAGACAGTGGGAGAAATAGACAGAGTAGATGATTGGGAGGCTGCCATTTGTGGTGGCTACTGACTGCCCTCAGTTCACTACACAGGGCTGCTTCAACATGCTCAGTTGGTTATCAAAATGGATGGTACAGAGCAAGAGGTAGCATTGTACCGATGAACCTGTGTTTCATTACATGAGAGACACAATACAAAGCCAATCAAAGGATGGAAGCACGTCAACAGTCCATTGATATCACGGCACCAGAATCCTGGTTCAGGTGAGGTTTATCAGATTGAGTATGGCATCAGCAATACCCATCTCTGCTGAGCAGGGATAGAGCACAGAACATGACTGCACAGTACAGGTCTTTCCACCCACGACATTGTGCCGATCTAATCTACAATCTAAACCTTCCCTACCTCACCCTCATAACCCTCTAGTTCTCTTGCATTTTTCATGTCCCTATTGTACCAGCCTAAGTAACCACCCCTGGGAATGCATTCCAGGAATCCACCACTCTGTATGAAGAAACTTACCCCTGATGTCTCACCTAAATTTTCCTCCCATCGCCTTGTACTGATGTCCTCTGGTGTTTGATACTCTAATCCTGGGAAAAAGGTGCTGGTTGTCCATCTTATCTATGTACCTAGTAGTACTTTATTGTCACTTCTCATCCTTCTATGCTTCAAAGAAAAAAACCCTTGCTTTTCTAGCCAGTTAACATGCTGGTAAATCTCTGCATCTCTCCATAACCTTCCTGTAATGAGGCAACCAGAACTGAACACAATATTCCAATTATGGTCGAACCAGAGTTTTACAGAGTTTCAACATTACTCCACAACTCCTGAACTCAATCCCCCCTACTAATGAAGGCCAGGATAACATACGCCTTCTTAACTGCCCCATCAATGTGTGCGGCAACCTTGAGAGAGCTATGGATTTGGACCCCACACTGTTATGAATCCTGCCATTAACCACGTACACCACCTTCAAGTATGACCTTCCAAAATGCATCACTTGGGCAACAACCCTGTTTCTTATAGGAACTTCAAATGCATTAGAATATTGACTGGTATTTATCAGGTGATATATTACATAATGTGTGAACATTCCAAACTGCCTTTACATGAGGTTAATTTGTGCGCATCCCTTATAGTCTGCCTGGTCTCTCCTGTGGATTCACATAATCTAATTCCAAACAGCTCCTCCCTCCAACCTGTGACCTTCCTGAGCTATCCATGCTCTGAAGTTTTTCAGGCAAGACCTGACTTAGTTTCAGGTCTACAGCGTGCGGGATCGCCAATTATATAAATGTCCTTGGCACTAAACTGGATCACACAGTTGGCATGGGATCTCCTTAGTCGAGGGTTGTGTTGAAGATCTCACTTACCTCTATGCCTGTTTGTTGTTTTATCAAACATCAGCATGGCATCCTCAACCTGCAATACATAAAGGAGGTCACATTAGAGATACATATGTTAACTTCAGTAAAAACTCAAAAGTAATCCTTGGAACAAAGGAGGTTGAGAGATCTCATGAGTTGTGCAAAGTCATGAGCCATTCAGCAAGTGGGGTAACAAGAGGAAGCTTTTCCAATAACAGACAGTTCCGGGACCAGGAGATATCTATTTAAAATTTTGGACAAAAGGAGGGTTATGAATGGAAAATATTTACCTCCCATGGGGAATAATTAGAATCCAGAATTGACTACCTGTAGGAGTGGTGGAAATAGAATTAGTCAAAGAATTGGACAGAAATCTGAGTGAGAATAATTTACAGGACTAGGGAGAAAGTGTGGGGGAAATAGGACTCTGCCATCAGACAGGATGTGCAATGGTTGGTTGGGAGAGGTTGTTTGCAGGTAAAGAGACACCTGGCTTTTACAAGTGAGATTGGAAGAGTTCAGGGTCAACAGGTTCATGTGGGAGTGAAGGGCAAGGATTGGGAACACTGGGACAAAGGATCATGGATAGAACTTAATGCAGATGTGCAAAGTGATGCATTTTGTTATGGAACTCTAAGCGAGGAGAGACAAGGAGAAGGGTAGGCCCCTGGAGTGTGTTGTGGAGCAGAGAGACCCAGGGACCACAGGTAGACAAGGTGGTGAAGAAAGTGAAGGCATGCTTGCTTTTCCTGGCTGAAGGTTGTGGTACAAGAGTTAGGATGTTGTGTCCTTCCCTGGTTGCTATACTGTAGGAGAGGATGAAGGAAAGACTCACAAAGACTTGGGAGTACCCAAGTTTGAAGGAGAGATTGGATGGCCTGGGTTTTTTCCCCTGGAGCACCAGAGGCATCCCCGGGGTAGATAGCCAGATTTGGTTTCCTTTGGAAGCTGCATCTAAAACTTGAGGGCATCAGTTTAAGGTGAGAGGAAAGAGGTTTAAAGGGGATCTAAACAGTATCTGGGAGAAGGTGGTAGAGGCAGGAAGAGTTGGAGCATTTACGAGGCATCTAGACAGGTGCCTGGGCTGGGGGCAAAAGGAATTAACACAAGTGGGAGCAGTACAATGATAGATGCAGTGGGTTGAAGGGCCTGTATCAACTCTATACCCCCCACCCCCCCCCCCCACAAGGCAACTCAATGGACCAAACAGCCTCTTTTTGATTCCATGATTCAATCAACATATCTATCAGGCAGCATGGTGGGAATACAATTTTACAAACAACGTTACAATGTTCTCTTGACTGTGGCAGCTCTAAATGGAAAAACCAAGAGTAAATGGATCCATATGGGAGACAGAGGAAGGAAGTGACAAGAAAATGGAGGAGAAGAAGGGACAGGGGCAACATGCCTGAATGGTCTCTGCTTGTGTTTATATTTCAAGTCTATTCCTATCACATTGACACCTTCTTAGCCTTTTAAACCTCTTCCTTCCTTTTTCTTTTGAAAATATTTTTACCGAGTTTTTAAAAACTCTTTACACAAGGTAAATAAGTGACAAAAGAAATCAAATCATGTCATGTACATCTCATATTGTAAATTAGAAGCAAAACATAATTATTACAGAACTTTTGTTCATGACATCAAATTCTATAATTATAATAATTAAACAATTAAATCATATGTTGTACTATGTCCAAAAATAATACTGAATACAAAAATTATACAATAAAGGCAAAATTCCCCTATACAATATACTTTATACTTCTCTGATGTGATCATATTCTGTGATATGATCCGTGATCTATACTTAAACCCCTCCCCTTTTACTTATTTGTCTTAATAATAAAAAAGGAAGAAAAAAAATTTTTCTTCCTACCCCTCCCTCTAAACAAGGTTATCTGTATATATCGCAAACATGAATCGAATAATTGCCCCCAGGCACCAGAAGGGAATCCCTGGAGCATCCCCACACTTCAATCCTCAAACGATGAGAATAATCCATGAACAGGCCCCAGATCTTATCAAATTCATACTTTGCATCTTTAATATTGGATCTAATTTTTTACATATTTGACCATCAAATATGAGTGGGAGAAATATTATCTTTCCACTCCATCAAACTCTCTCGCCTAGTTATCAACGAAGCAAAAGATCGGATTCTCTTCTGGGTTGAGGACAGAGATATTTCCTCTGCTAGAGAAAAACCAAAGAAAGCCATCAAAGGACATGGTTCTAATTTAGTATTAAGAAAGAACTGACATTAATGTTTGGAAAATCTTTTTCCAAAAATGTTCTGAGCTTGGACTCTCTCAAAACATATGAATCAATGAAGCTTCAAAAACTTTTTAACATCACGTAATGGATCCATATCAACGTTAAAACAAGATCATTTAACTTTAGACATATGTATTCTGTGCACCACCTTAAATCGCACTAAACAATGTCGTGCACAGAATGAAGACTCGTTGATCAAATTAAGAGATGTGTTAAACCTCTCCCTATCCCCTCTCTCAATGCTGATTTTCCTCAACCACTCCCAATATTTGCAGCATGACCTTGCCCTACCCACATTTTGAAGGATTCTATTCAAACCACCGTCTACACTGAAATTAAAGAAATTTCCCCTGATTTATTCATCAGATCCATTATTGGCTGTTCGTTCCAGCAGTGAACTTCTGATCATTTCGGAGCTGCAGAACCAAGAGTTTGGGTTCACTACTGAAACAGACAGGACGCCGTGCGGCTGCAAAGGCTGTGGGAGAGCTGGAGGTGAATCCACAGTCACATGGTGACTCTGAAGGGACTCTCCCTTGCTTCTATTTCTCTTACTGGTGGGGGTGCCACTTTGTGCGCCTTTATGGCAAATGAAAGTGAACAAATTTTGTTCCTTGTGTACATGACAATAAGGGAATCTTTAACTATTATGAACTTATAATGATAGGAACATTGAAGTTTCAAACCCATGCTGTTCTGTAATTGGAAAATAAGCTCATCACTCAACTTTCCCAATAATACAAAACTCAAAAAAAATTAGCAATAAAATAAAAAGTTTTAAGCTTGCTAATCAAACCACCAGCACAAAGGATTTAATTAAAATCAGGTCCTTGGTGGGATTCCAATCTGAACAATGGAACTCAAAGGGAATCGCCTCAAGTCTCAGTTGCCAACTATTACTGGAAAGTGAAAATACTTTTTTTTTCCTCAGGGGCTCTCAGGTCAAGATCTCAGGAGAGAGACTGGTGGACAGTGGAGGATTGTGGTAGGGGTGTGTGAGAAAGGTGAATCACTGTCCCCTCACTAGAATTGAAGGGCTTGGGGTGCAAATGCAGATCTAGCGATCTGAGAGACAGGGGCTAAAGTCACCTGTGAAACCTGAGCCTGGCAGGAAACCACACCATTGGACATCGAGGGGGAATCTCTGGGATGCAGAGGGAAGAAGGGTTGATAGAAAAGACATATCAAATCAGACTACTGTTTGGCTACCACCCTCTTGTATAAAATGACATTGAATGCTTCTTAATGCAAAAAGAAAATCCAATTCTTGGAGTAAGCTTCAGTGTGAAATAACAACTCAATTTCTATTCACTTCAGTGGTTTGAAGCCTGGATCTTATTTTATCTCAAAACACTGAATCTCACTGTTGACCGACCGTGGCAATAATAGATTGCCAAGTGCTTAATCCCAGACGCACACCTGCAGCCCGACTGATCGTGCCCGTGTCCTCCTCCCATGGAAGTGACTCCAGACATCTCCAAATGCAGCGTGCTGTCAAAACCCTGGACAGTGCAAGAGAGGAATTCTTCAGCAGTTTTACTAATGGACAGACACCATAATAGTTGGATTGGACACTCAAACAGATGTCCCAATGCACTTCATAAGCACTGAATTGCTTTCGTGTGATACCAAATAGGAAATATACAAGAAGCTATCATAAATAGATAAAGTCTTGATTGCCTACTTTAGTGTCATAGAGGTCTACAACATGGGAAGCAGGCCCTTCAGCCCTACTTGTCCATGCTGACCCAAGCTAATTCCATTTGCTTGCTTCAAAATCTTTCCTATCCATGTCCAAATGTCTTTCCAATGTGACAACTGCCCCAACTTCCACTCCTTCCTATGATTGCTCATTTCATGTACCCTTCTGGACATTTTCCCCCTCACCTTTTACCTATGCTTTCTTCCTAGGATATGTGTTTAGCCCTCTAATCTGCTCTCACTACACCCATGACTGTGTAGCTGAGCACAATTCAAATGCCATAGACACATTTACCGATGATACCACGGTTGTCAGCAGGTTCACAGTGAGTTAGATCAGCTAGCCGAGTGGTGTTACAAGCAAAACCATGTACTCAACATAGCAAAACTTAGGAATTTATTGTGGACTTCAGGAAACCAGGAGAACACAAACCAGTTCTCATCGAGGGGCCAGCAGTGGAGAGGGCAAAGAACTTCAAATTCCTAGGGGTCAACATCTCTGAAGATCTATCCTGGGGCCTTCATGTCAGTGCATCCATGAAGAAGGCTCAAGGAGCTTAAGTAATGTCACAAAGACTCTTGCAAATTTCTATAGGTGTACCATGGAGAGCATTCTGACTGGTTGGTCGTGCTAATGCACAGGACAGGAAAAGACTAAGAGGGTTGTAAACTCAGATGGAGCCATCATAGGCATTAGACTTCACTCCATTACGGAGACCTTTAAGAGGCATTGTCTATCATCAAGGACCCTCACCACCTAGGGCAATGAACCTACAGATACTACCTCACATTTTTTTAAAAATCTTTTGCACTTGTTCTTTATTTTTAAACATCATATTTATGGAATTATAATTTTTGCACCTGTAGTGCACAATATGGCTGCTGCAAAACAACCTATTTTGTGACACAGGTTCATGGCAATAAACCTGATTCCGATAAAGTTCCTCAATGAGGAAGTTCTCCAATAGATGCAAAGGTTCAGTTCCATTCGTGAGTTCTCAATGAATGAAGCTGCATCTGCCTACATACAGCAGGACCTCGAGCAGATTCCGGAATGGGCCTGACAGGCGGCTAATATTATTTGCACCATGTGCATGCCAGCCCATCTCCAATAACTGGCAGTCTAACTACTCATTCACAACCCCTACCATCAATAGAGATCACCAGCGTGTGCCTTTCAATGGGACCTGCCAAGTAAACCATAAGAAGTCCATAAGACACTGAAGCAGAATTAGTCCATTCGACCCATCGAGTCTGCCTCATCTTTTGAATCATAGATGATGTAATCTCCCATTCCCTTGCCTTTTCTCCATAATCTTTGACACCTTTATTATTATGCAGTTGTGGATATTATTGCTTAAAAGATAGGTGAGAGCAGTCATCCTCAACCTTTTTTTGACGATGGCCCCCTTGGGACTCAGCTCAAGGTTTATAGGCCCCCTTCCCTGTAAAGCGGTCAGGTTTAGTTGATTTCTTCCGCATTTCTCTCTGACAGACGACATAAAAAACAAAAAAATATTTGATGATTTCAGTCCGTGCCCCTCTTAAACAGCCCTGGTTGAGATTGGATAGGTTAAAATGGAGAGTGTATTCTTCACTGTGATTCACGACTAAACATCCTAAGGCACACATTAAAGAGTTTATTAAACACGCTCTTCACTTACCAGTAAAAGGGTAACTTCAACAACACACTAGGTAACCCATTCTCAATGGCTGACCTACACCCCCCCCCCCCAGGGGCTGAAGCACATTAAAAGTGGGGGGGGGGGGGGGGCACGGACTAAAATCTGATTTTTTGGAGTCGGTAGAAGTACGGAAGAAACCAACTGAACTTGACTGCTTCACAGGCAAAGGGATCCGTAAACTTTGAGCAGGGCCTAGGGGTACCACAGCCAAAAAACAGGTTGAGAATGGCTGCCCTAGATCAACGCTAGTGTGCCAGGCAACAAGCAACCCTTCTACCAACCCAGCCATTCATTTTTCTGTCCCTAGTGGATTGTGGTTGTTAGTGTGAGCGACCTACCAAATTCACTGCAGTCACTACATCACAAGGCAAGACAGTGAATAGATAACCACTAGCATCTAAAGCACATCAGATGCGGTGGCACGGTTAGCGCGACACGATATTAGCACCAGTGACTTGGGTTTGAATCCAGCACTGTAAGGTGTTTGAACACTCCCTGTGGGTTTTCCCCAGATGTCCCCGCTTCGTCCCACCTTCCAAACCTTATGGGGTAAATTTGGGTGGAATTGGGTGGCACGGGTTTACTTTGCACGTCTCCAGAATGGAGGACCATCGCCTTCCCAAGATCCTGTTATATGGCGAGCTCTCCACTGGCCACCGTGACAGAGGTGCACCAAAGAAAAGGTACAAGGACTGCCTAAAGAAATCTCTTGGTGCCTGCCACATTGACCACCGCCAGTGGGCTGATAACGCCTCAAACCGTGCATCTTGGCGCCTCACAGTTTGGCGGGCAGCAACCTCCTTTGAAGAAGACCGCAGAGCCCACCTCACTGACAAAAGGCAAAGGAGGAAAAACCCAACACCCAACCCCAACCAACCAATTTTCCCTTGCAACCGCTGCAATCGTGTCTGCCTGTCCCGCATCGGACTTGTCAGCCACAAACGAGCCAGCAGCTGACGTGGACTTTTTACCCCCTCCATAAATCTTCGTCCGCGAAGCCAAGCCAAAGAAATAAAATTTTAAAATGTAATTTAAAAGTACTACACATACATATCTTTAAGTCAAAACAACACAACAGGAGAAGCAGTCGAACTGTGGATCACAAGATAAAAAACAATGAATTATCATGACACGGTTATTAAGTCTATAGAAGAGTTAAAAAGTTGCCAAGGAAAATAAAATATGATGATGGAATGGGAGCATTTTAGAATTCAGCGAAGGACTATGATAAACCCAAAACTGAAACACAAAACAAAGGGAAATAAAATGGTAGAAAGATAAATATTGAAGTACAAAGGAATAAACTAACAGCAGCAAACAGGAGCAGGAGAATTTATAATGGGGAATAAAGGAAAAATGGGTAACTGGTGAGTCTGATAACTGATAAATCTACAGAACATTTTGATGTACAGCCAGAAATTTGAAAGGACTGGCAACAGAAATAATGGGGGGGGGGGGGGGGGGGCGTGCGTGTGTGCGCGCGGGCAAGAGAGAGATAGTCTGGATAAAAGCTGTTTTGTCTTGTTGTCTATGTAGAGTCAAATGATAATAAACTTGAATGTGAGTCTTGTTCATTATCAATATATTACAGGCAAATGCCAACAAAGTTGAATTAATGCCATAAATATCAACAACCAATTTCCATTAACCCCCTTCCTTGGTCTTTCCCTACCCTTCTGACTCCCTTCCTCGAGCTCCCCGCCCCTTCCCTTCCTTCTGTCAGACAGCTACACTTCTTAACCCTCTGCCCTCTCCCCATCTCTTCTCAGCTAGTTTCTCCGACCCTCTCACCTATGTGTTACCTTTTACCTGTTAGCCTGTACTCCTTCTCATAATGTCACTCACAGAGGAGATAAGGTGGTGTTCTTGCATGTGGCATAATCGAACGTTCAGAAAGTGCTCAATGAGGTCCATTTCAGAGGTTGGTGAACAGGTCAAAGCACATGGAATTGTGGATAATGTACTCACACAGTCTTTACCCCAGGGTAGGGAAGTCCAGAACTTGAGGGCATTGATTAAGGTGAAATGGGAGTAAGTTTTCCACAGAGTCCTGGGTATATGAAATGAGGTGGAACAATTTCTACTTTTAAGAGGTTTGATGGAGATGTGGCCCAAATGCAGGCAATTGGGGTGAATGTATTTAAGCCAATTGGTCATCATGGATTAGCTGGCCTGTCGTCTCACTCTATAAATCTATGAATAAAGAGTTGTAGACAGAATAAATGAACAAGATTCCTTCATTGTTATGTTACAGAACAGAACATGTTAATATTACTCAAAATTGCCTTCTGCCTGCTGCAAGGCAAAGTGTTGCCATTAGTGAGTGCCATCTGACGCCCCTCACAGTATGAGGGAAAGAGAAGCAAAAAATAGTCCCTTCAGAGACACCGAGTGACCGTGGATTTGCCTCCAGCGCCCCTATAGCCGCACAGACTCCTGTTCAATTCATCGGCGAACTGAGCTCCAGATCCAAACCTCCGGCACGATCAGGAAGCCTTCAGTGCCCAAGGCCCCTCAGCAGCCCCTCAAATCCCTGTTCTTATACCCAGTTCCCATGAGCCAGTCTCCAGCAGCCCAAAGCCTGGGTGGGTCCCTGAGCTGGTTTGCTGCTGTGGTCAACTTCCCTGCAGTCCTTCTCATTGGGGGTAGGGGGCTGATGGGTGAAGGGGTGGTGGGGGGGGGTGGTGTTCTCCCCGTTTCTAGTGCCCTGTGCTGGTCTGCTGCAGTTCCCCCCCCCCGTGGTCATTGCCAAACACAGGGGCCACCATCTTTGGCACAGATCTCCATGAATGCAATGAAGAGCCACAAACATGTCCTTCTCAGTTTGGTAGGCAATGACAGGGGACCTGTGAATGACCCAACTTGGAATCAACAATTGAACTGAAAGGATCAAAAGTAACATTTCTAAGATTACTAACAAAACAAAAGCGAAGTGAAGGTTTTACAAATGATGAGAACATAAAGCAGATCAAGTGAATCTAGGGATGTCAATTAAGTGAGTAACAACATAGGAGATGGAGCACAAAATTGGAAATCTGAGGTTATTTGTAAGCAAAATGAAATTTGATTGGAAAATGGTGATGTTGAAAGAAACCCAAATATCTTTGTACATAAGCCACATTCAGGTGCGGTAGGCCAATAAGAAGTTCTTTATTGGAAGAGGATTTGAGAGCGAGTGTTCAGATATTTTGTTACCAATATACAGGACTTTTTAAATTTAAGTATTATTTTAAATTTAGACATACAGCACGGAAACAGGCCCTTTCAAGCCACGAGCCCTACCACTACACCCCCTCTACATTTTGAATGGCAGAAGGAAACTGGAGCACCCGGAGGAAACCTACACAGACAGCACGGGATTTGAATCCCCGTTGCTGACTCCGTAACAGCATTGTGCTAACCGCTACACTAACCATGCTGCTCGATATGGAATGGGATGCACACAGGATGCCACCAGGCTGGGCCTTCACTGAACACACCGTTGGACTTGGGAGATACCTCAACATCCCGTCAAAATCCCAGCGCCTCCAGCGCTGTGCAACTACCTTTACCAGTAGCAGTGGTTCCACCTCCTTCACAGACAAGTTAAAGGTAGACATTAAACTCATAGGAGAGCAGTGACTTTCTGTCATGCTGCAAATAAAATTAACATAAAAAACAAATCTATATTGAATGTTCAGATTGGAATTTAAGAAAGGGTTGAGGTTAGTACAAGAGGAAGAAAGGAAGAGAGAGCTGTCCTGAACAAGATCTGGAGCTTGGCTGTTGATGGCCTGCTCCATGAGAGTGCCCTGCGAACCGACCTCTCTTCCCAGCCCCAATGCAATGCATCGCTCAAGGTTAGCATTTCATGCAAGTTCCCCCAACCTCAAATAAATGCCCTTGTTTCCAGCCCATCGCCTCACAAAGTCATCACATCTCTGCTGATCAAAGCAGTGACTAAATATTTTAATGACTGTCTGCGTCCCTGCAGTAATTGCCTGACCTCAATAGAGTTCTCATCAATTGGACCCAATCAAGCCCATGAAAAGAAAGCTGACCTGCACTCTCCGCCTGAAGTTCGTGCACCAATTTCATGGACTGCTCAGACAGTGAGTCACAGCTTCCAGGCACCACACGCACCTCACTGCAGTGCAGCCACTGCTTCCAGCGGTCCACTGACTCAGCCCCACACCAGCCTCCCTCTCCACCTCTTCCGCTCTCATTTCCTGGGGCTAACTTCGACTTTCTCCACAGTGATCAAGGGAGCCACAGGATCACCAGACAGAAGGTGAGAAATTCAGAGACAAAGACTTCAGATGCTGGAATCTGGAGCAAAACCAAGGAGTAACTCAGCAGGTCGAGTCAGTGAAAAAGAATGATCAACACTTAGGGTTGGAACCCTTCATTGAGGGAACATGCACAACCCTTATTGGACCAAAAGATATAGGAGCAAAAGTAGGCCATTCGGCCTGTCAAGTCCAGTCGGTGCACCATTTCATAGTGAGCTGATCCAATCTCCCGCTCAGCTCCACTCCCCATGCCTTCTCCACATAATCTTTGATACCCTGTCGACACAGAGTCCTATCAAGCTTTGCCTTAAATAGACTCTGCCTCCACAGCCGCCCATGGTAGCAAATTCCAGAGGTCCACCCCTCTCCAGCTAAAGAAATTCCTCCGCATCTCTGTTTATACGAGAGACAGACGAGGAACAGGCTGTGGTCCAGGAGGAGGATGCTGGTTGGAGATAGAGGAAGTGGAAGATCACTGACTAATCACCTCAGTGGGATTAGGGTCAACTGTAAAGCCCCCAAAGCCATCAGACAGACATCCATCAGACACAAACCAATCAGTTCTGTGTCCCCTTTTTATATCTAAAAGTTACAGATCCCAAAATTTACAGGAACAGAAAAACTGAGAGTCATGAAGGCTCTTGATAACACATGGAGGAGTTTTCATTTGCAAAGGAGATCATACCGGAAAATGGAGCATAAATGGCCTAAAACCAAATACCTGTGTCAGTCTTGTACAACGTGACATTTGAACTTCAACTTTGGATGAGCTAAAGAATATTCACTGACAAAAAACTCCCTTCCACTAACCAGGGAAGTAATTGAGAGAATTAAACAATAATGAATGCTTTACAAGATGTTTGAATTCTACTCCTTCTCTTACTGATCAGAAGAATTTCTGCCTCCAGCCAGGGCGACCGATCTATTCAGTCAACAGCGGGAGGTAAGTCTGGCAAGCCACTTCACTCTGTGCCCCGCTCCAATCCCAGCCAGCCAATCCTTCCCCTGAGCACCCAACCTAAAGGCGAGTTTTAGTTTGCCACACAATAACTGGCTCTTGGATAAACACGAGCCTAATCCAATGTCACAGCTGAAAAGGTGCTCTTCGAAACAGCTGATCTAAAGCATCTGTACTGAACAGGCACAATCAGAGCTGCCAAAGCATTGCTAACTTGGCTCCCAAATCACTCCCTTGACGCTATCAATCTTTCTTCAGTGCAGACACACTGCTGGATCCTAATTAATTGGATATCTCCATTCTGAAAGAGCAGAATTAGGAGGAATTTTCCATTTTTATTTGAGCACAGATCTCTCTCTTCCTAAAGGCAATGAAGTCTGCTTCAACGAAGAAGTCAAGGTCCGAACGCAACCCGCTCATTCCAGCAACCCAGCGCTGATTCCTGTACCCTGCCCGAATCGGAACCCAGATCCTGGTGAAGCAAGACTGCACATGCTGGGTTCTGAGGCCAATCTGCTGGAGAAACTCAGCAGATCGAGCAGCACCCACAGCGGGATAAGAAAATATTGTCGCCTTTTCTTATCAGAATCATTCAATCTAGATGAAGGGTTTCAACATGAGACGTCAATAGCTCCCCTTCACATCCACTGACGTGCTTGACCCACCAAGAACCAAATCCGGAACTGGGTTTCTCTTCAATCACTGGGCCAGCTGACATTTCCTGCAACAATACCCATCTCCACTCTGCCTCAGGCCATCTCTGATGAGATCTACTATCGTCCTGGAGAAATATGGTGAGATTGGAATAGGTAAGTGGAATGGTTAAATCGAGACGGTTGATGTCACAAGGGCAGTTGGAAATTAAAAGATCCAGAATGGGCAAAAGGCCATAATGGGGTGTTCAAGAGGAGGAAGAGGGCCTCAGGCTGGAGAATTCTAGTGGAAGAAGTAAACAAGGAGAGAGCGGAAGAAGAATTCGGCATTGCGGCATGCGCAGAACTTGTTAAGAGGAGGGGTGAAGATAAGGACATGTGGAGAGTGTGCATTCCGGGGAGGGGCGATTGGAATAGGTGAGCGGAGTGGTGAAGTCTGCAGAGTGATTGGAGGGCAGTGCGTTCTGAGTGGGGTTAGATCAGAATAGGTGAGTGGGAGTAGTGAAGTGTATTGAGCTTGACCCTCGCATCTTGCAGACCTTCTTGTTTAACCATCTCTAATGAAAACCATTGGCAATATAATTGTGATTTAAGGCTCTCTTGCATCTGACTGTCAGTGAAGCTTCTCCATAGATTTGTATCCAAAAGGGTAATCCATAATCCCGGCTCTCTTTACAGCAACAATTTAAAACAAGCATCCTTGCCTTCAAATCCTTGGCCACAACCCTCTCTGCATCCTCCAGCTGCCCTCCAACCCTTGGTGATCCCTGCATTTCACGAACATCTTTTCATTTCTTCATCCATGCACTGGCAGTCGTTCCGTCTCTCTAAATGGATCAAAATCAGAAGGTGTGCATGGGACCAAAACTCCAGGAGCACAGGGATTGGGAAAGTGCTGCCCAAGTCATCAGGCCTTACTGCTCAGAAGCAGGTCCTTCAGCCCAACCCGTCCATGCCAACCATGTTCAAGGCTCCTTTAATTGTCACGTAATAAGCCAGCATATTGTCACGTTGTCCACCCTTGCGAGTCCCATTTACCTGTATTCGACCCATAACTCTAAACCTTTGCTATCCACGTATCCATCTGAATGTCTTTCAAACATTACAAGTGTACCCACTCCTACCACTTCCTCAGGCAGCTACCATCCTCAGCCCCAGGTCCTTCACTTTAAACCTAATCTCTTTAGTTCAGGTTCCCCTCCAGTGAGAAAAGGTATTTGCCGTAGCATGAATTTATAAGTTTGCTCCACATCCTGCAATGATCCAAGGACAAATGTTCCAGTCTATCCAGCCTCACTCTCTCTAATTCAAGGTCACCAGAACCGATAACACTCTTGTGAATATTTTCTGTTCCCCTTCCAGCCTGAAAGATATTCTTCCTCGAACTGAGTGAGCAGGACTGTGCGCAAGAAGGGGTCAGTGCCAGGGCTATTACCCCAGCCCCAGCTCAGATACAAGGCAGGAGAGCAAAGCTGGCCACTGAGAGACTAAATGAAACCTCACTTACTCCTCGAGGTCTATTCAAAGAGCATTTTGCTACCACCTTAGTCTCTTGTAGACAACATCCACATGGGTGAAGGTGCCCGATGAAGGGCTTAGCTCGTGGCTTATCTTCCCATGATGTACAGATTGAAAGGATCATCACAGCAGGTCTCATTATTTGATTCTCTAGGAACTGATTCTAGACAGCTTTGAGGAAGATTTATTTCCACCATCGCAGAAACAGAGAAGAATCGTGGGACAATCTCGTCAAACACTGTATCCAAATCTAGTGATAAAAGTAGGCACGAATAAATCAACAGATTTTTTTGCAGCAAATCTGTCACTCCTGTACGTAACACTCGCTTTTGGCTCCTGGACATCCACAGATCGGAGGGCTGTCCCTGAAGCCAGCATATTGAGGCAATTGTGAAGAAGGCAGGCCTACGTCTACTTTCTGGAACACCTAAGGAGATGTGGACTGTGTCGAATGATCTGTCGAACCATTTCGGTGCACACCAACTGGTTGAAACAAGGCCTGGTTTGTTTCCTTTCACAGAGCCAAAATCAATTCCCATCTTTCCTCGCATCTTATCCAATTCACACCTTTTGTCTGTTGGTCTGGACTTCTCCCCCTCCCATTCTTCCCCCCTTTCTCTCTCAATCTTCATTCATAAACTTCCTTACTTTTTGCTTGGACAGTACGTTTCCGATTATCCGAAATGCTTGGAACCTGACCTATGTAGGCTATCTGGATTTTTCGGATAATCAAGAAATTTCTTTAAGGAGCCCAGTAGCATCAGAATACTTGCATTGGCCATAACTGATCCCCAACACTTCCTCACTGCAGTAGCTGATCCTGACACCTCCCCACCACCATCACTTAACCTGCCCGGGGCCCTGAGGTCACACCTAAACTATAAGTGGGAGGAGATTGCACGTATAGTCCCAGGGATTGTCCTCCAGCAAAATTTCAGTGGCCCCACTGAAAGGGTGTTTGACAGAGGGCACGGCTCGGGTGAGTGGGGAGAGGGCACGGGGGGGGGGGGGGGGGGGGGGGGGGGTGGGGTGCTGTAATGACACCTCTCCTCTCGCAATCGATGTGAAAGATGCCTTCCACCTCAATACACGAACACATCCTCTTGCAAAAGACCGTAGATGTATTGCCCCAGACAAAGCCCAGAATGATGTGCAGCAAACACAGTAGCATTTTCAAATAATAGCATCTGTGAACCCACCCCCCACCAACTACCCATTTCATGCCATGAATTGCTTCAGGTGGTTCTGAGCTCTGTAGTTACCAAACTGGAACTGACAGCACATCAGAGTCCCACTTGAGCATGGTGGGTAAAAAAAAAAATCAACCTGTGATATCATGTTTCAGCCAAAACTTTCGGATATTTCAGTGTTTTGGTAGAACAATTTTTGGATAATTGGAAAAGTACTGCTCCCTGAAGATGGGTTCAGGCCTGAAACAGGTAATATATATTACCTCCTAATGCTGAGTTCTTCCAGCATTTATTGTATGTTTTTACTACAATCACAGTGTCTTCAGACTTTCGTGTTTCATTCCTTGGAAACTCAAATGCCCAGGAACACCACTGGGACTCGGTAGGTAAGGCAGCATTCGTGGAGAGAAATGGACAGTTTTGGATCAAGATCCTTGCAGGGTGTGGGAATTTGCTGCTGGATTCCCTCTGGTACAACAGGGATTAGCCAGATCCATCAGGGGCTCTGACCTCCCATCCATTGAAGATGTCGGTCGGTGTGAGGCGCTGCCTCAAGAAAGCAGCTGCCATCGAAAAGGACCCCATCGGCCTGATTGGCAGGGAATGTCAACAAACGGCTCAGGCCTGATACACGGATTGCCTTTCACCTCCTATGCTCAGTTCCTCCAGCACCTTCTGCATTGTAAAGGAACTATTCCCTTGTGCCTGCTGCCCTTGAAGTGGCCTGGCTGGAAGAGGCCAGAGGTCTGAGAGGAGGCTTGGGAAGTTGCTGCTGTGCATTCTGTCGATGGTGCAACAACAGGTGAGAGAGAAAGGAAATGTTCAGGATGGTGAATGGAGCACCAAGAAGCTGGTGGAGCTATTTTCCTGGCCAGCATTTATCTCTCAACCAGTATCATTATGAATATGAGAGAAATGGAGATCCTGTTACTCCTTATACACAAGGACTGCAATGGTTTAAGAGAATCGCAACAGCTGCAGATGAGAAGCTGCTGGGACTCGGTAGGTAAGGCAGCATTCGTGGAGAGAAATGGACAGTTTTGGATCAAGATCCTTGCAGGGTGTGGGAATTTGCTGCTGGATTCCCTCTGGTACAACAGGGATTAGTGATTACATGAAAGGTGCATGCTGTTCTAATTTTGCTGGTTTTTCATCGTTCCTGGAACTTGTCCCAAACGTGAAAGGCTTCATCAGATGGCAGTTCAAATAAGTGCTCATCCTTATCTTCTCAGGGGCAAGTAGTGAATTAAGGCTTTGCCATTGACATCCAGATTCCCAAAAAAATTGTACAGTGAAATGAAATAGGAGAAAAGAGGCAGCAGCTAGGATGTGTCATGTTAGTGATCAGAGGGTTGAAAGAAAGGGGTTGGAGAACATATTTAACACAGATGGTATAAGAACCATCAGACCATGAGATAATAGGAGGAGAAATACGTTAATCAGCCCATCATGTCTGCCCTGCTATTTAATCATGTGCTGATCCATTTTCCCACTCAGCCCCACTGCCCAGCCTTCTCCCCATACCTGGCTAATCAAGAACTATCAATCTCTCAACACGTTCTCAGATCTTACCACCCTCTTGCTAAAGAAATTTTTCCACATCTTTGTTATAAGTGGAAGCACTTCAATCCTGAAGTTGTGCCCTCTTGTCCTAGACTCTCCCACCATGGGGAAACAACCTTTCTACATCTACTCAGTCCACACCTTTCAACATTCAAAATGTTTCAATGAGATCCCCTCTCATTCTCCTAAATTCCAACGAATACAGGCCAAGAGCAGTCAAGACCTGAATAACTCAATTGCTGACATCAATGGGAGAGAAATTAAATCAAGTAAAACTTGAAGGTATGATGACCTACAATCTTTCCCAACGCTATCCACATCCTGCTAAAGGGTGGAGATTCTACCCCTCCCCCACCCCACCACATCAGTTTGAGATGCAGGCACGATCAGGAGCGTGTCATCAGAGGATCTATCCCCTGAGTTATTCCGGCAGTCCCAACCATTTATTAAACCATCATTTGTTCCCCGACACGTTCATGCAGAGCCATTTAGCAGGCAAGGTGCAAACTCTGATCAGCTCTATCTTCCCAGAGAAGAGAGCCTGAACATCTCACTTCAGGCTGGTCCAGAGCTTTCGATATCAGAATCCTGGTAACATCAGCACTGTTTCACTCTCCAAGGAGGCTTCATGACTTTCTGGGGATTTATATGTAGGAGCTCCAGAAACTGTAGTACCTTCGTTTAAGATCAAAAAACCCACAGGCTTGGTAACAGCCCTTACCTTAAGCCCTCACAAGGGCAGTTAAAAACAGATTCAAACAAAGATTCATTTAAGGAATCTTAGTGTTTTTTTCTGAATATTTTTTTCAGGTCTTGATTGCTCAGTTTGTTTTCTCTCTTGTATATTTGTATCTTTTCCTTGAGTACAGTTTACACTGCTATTAAGTAGAAATTCTGCCTGGCCCGCAGGGAAAAGAATCTCAAGGTTGTATGTGGCATTGTGTATGTACTATTACAATAAATTTGAACTTTTGGGGAGCAGTGAGACCCCAGGAGGAGTTGGGGGGGTGGGGGGTGCACGCTGAGGGAGAGACGCAGAATGAAGATAGGGAACTTGGAGGAATTTCTAATGAAAGGACGAAGACTTTAAAACCAAACTTCACCAGGCGGGGGAATAATGTTGGTCAGCATGTGTTGTATCAAATTCCACCAGCATTTTAAATACAAGGAGGCATGTGTTAGCCTGGAAAATGTTACCCCTCTAGCGTCTCTGAATTGAAATGTAACTGGGGATTTTAGGGGTTGCCTGCTTCCGAGCTATTTTGGACTCAGACAGAGATCAGCTCCCAGTCACCGCAGCTAAACCTGGGCAGTATCTCCATGCAGCATGAGAATGATGACCTGATTTAAGAAAGGATTACACTGACAATACCTCCTTTACATTCAGACAGCGCAGACAAAGTACCTTTCTGTTCAGCTTCACCTAATTGCTGCACAAGCCTTGCCGAGCACGTTAACTGTGGCCATTGTGGTCACACAAAAGCCAACTCAGCTGTAATCAAAGGACAAAACTTTTGTTATCCCTTTAATCCAGGCTTGGAAGAAAATACCATGTCATGTGCAACAGGCCACAGTCCCCTTCACAGCCACAACAGGCAGGCATCCTGTTCTTTCTGTAATAGCTCCGCTTGGCGGAAGACCATGCTGCACCATCAATATTTTCAAAAACTGGTCCAGATTCTGCTCCACATGAGGAGAGCTGGTAATGTTATCGCAAGGAGGAAGACTTGACTCTTGTAGCAAACCCTGATTTGATGGAAAGAAAAATATCAGAAAATGTGTAGATTTTGGAGGCCCTCAGCAGGACAGGCAGCATCTATGGAAAGAGAAACAAAGTTGATGTTTGAGGTCTGGGGCCCTTCATCAGAACGGATGAAACAATGATGCTGGTCCCACTGATGCTCCTTTATCTGCTGAGCACTTCTAACAACTTCTCTTTTGATTCCAAGTTAAAGTGTTTCAGTGCTTGGGCTGCAGAGATTGTCGTACATGTTGACAAGGAAATGCAACACAAAACCTTCTCCAAGGAGGCTAAATCTAAATTTAGGCATATAGCACAGTAACAGCCCCTTCCAGCCCACAG
The DNA here is from genome assembly GCF_036971445.1 of Narcine bancroftii. Lineage (NCBI taxonomy): Eukaryota > Metazoa > Chordata > Chondrichthyes > Torpediniformes > Narcinidae > Narcine > Narcine bancroftii. Next base: position 7,314,827 of record NC_091482.1, read on the forward strand.
GTCTGTGCCGCCCACATACCCCAACCACCGTGGGTGAGAGGAAAACAGAGCACCTGAAGGAAATTCACTCAGACACGAGAGAATATACAAGCTGATTATAGACAGCACAAGATTCGAACCAAGGTCGCTGGTGCTGTAAGAGCATTGCACTAACCATGCTGCTCTGCTTAGGAGCCACTCATAGCCGGCAACACTGGCTTAATTTCTTCCCCCCACCCCACCCTCCTCTAGCAGGAAATTTGCACCACCCCTCACTCCCCAAAATACTGGGTGACCTTGTTTCTTCCACTTCTACCCCAGACAGTGCTTTCCAGATGACGGGTCCAAGACCCAGGCACAGAACAAACACCAAGTCCAAGCAGGACATTATCTGTTCTGACGCAGGGGCTGAAACATTAACTCTGTACCTCTTCCCGCAGATGCTGCCCAACTGGCTGGGTCTTTCCATTTTAACTTCTCTGTGGCAGTAATGACAAACCAATTCCAATCCCCAAAGCGTGCTTCCTCTGTTGTGGCTGGCATTAAACACAGACTCTCAGCTGTCGTCCTCTCAACATATGTTTCCAATTACTTCAATGGAATCATTTAAGACCAGCAAACAAACATTTCTATCCTTTAACGTTTCAAATATTTACACTTTTATATATCTTCACATACTTTCAACGAAATCTAAATTGAGCACCAAGTTATCTAATCTTGACCTAAGAACCAGGGAGTCTGCTCTTGATGCAAAAACCCAATGCTGGAGAAACTCAGCAGGTCAAACAGTGTAGTTTAAAGATAAAGATACATAACCAACAATTCGGGCTTGAGCCCTTCATCAAGGTATGAACAAAATATAGGCAGGCATCCGAACAAAATGGTGGGGGAGCTCCTCTTGATGAAGAGTTCATTCCTATTCATGACCATTCCTATTCACTGATGCTGACTGGCCTCCCAGTCCCTCCAGCAGTCCCATCTCTGCTTGAGATTCAAGTATCTGCAGCTTTCGCACTTCCCTGTTGTGGGACATTTGCTGTATGTACTGCATCAGAGTTTTGATTCACTTAAACAACAAACCTTGCTTAAATACAGCATTGCACGCTGGGTCCACAGGGCAAGGAGGAGGACCCACTTGTGCAACATTTACGCATGCAGACCGCAGATGAGAACATAATAGCAACCACTGCCAGTCAACACAAGCCCTTTGTGAAACCGGATCAGGTGCCTGTGCAAAGGATTTACCGCAGCGCGGTTGACATTGTTGTGTAGCTAATGATGTCACCACGTGCACTGCCACCTTTCTCGGAGTGATGGCAGCAAAATGATGTCAAAGATACAACCCACATTTATTTGCCACAATAAAGCATGGGTAGATGTGCAGAGAGGTGAGTGAAAAGGATCCTAATGATTCCTTTTTCACTGTTCAGTGCATGCACAGATCTGCCAAGCCTGTTCCACGTAGCGACAAGGGGTCGCTTGCAATTTGGGACTTGACCTGTGCACTGGGCTGGGTGGAGGGTAAACACTCCGCAGGAGCTGCTGCTTTCCCACCACCCCACACTCCCTCAGCTCTGCAGCAGGAATGTTTTCCGGTCTGACCCCTTCCCCAATGATCAGCCACAGGCTCCCATCGTGACCCGCGTTAAGTGTCGGTCAGCGTGCAAAGCACCCTGCTGCTGTTTCTAATACAATTCTTACCAAGTTTGCAAAGACTCACACAGGCCGCAGTGACATACGTGACGTTTACTACCAAAAGAGAGCAAAAAAAATCAATTGCTAGATATTATTTTCCCAAACAAACATTAATTCTGAGCAGTTCTATGATTAAATCTCTCTATTGACTCAATCTTAGTTTAAGAGCTTTCTTTTTGGCATGTAAATATATATTTTGCTTATACATGCACTCAAGAGCTCACATGAGAATAGATGGATCAAAAACACATCTGGTGCGAGTGTTGAAGATTCAAAAGAGCAGCGAATCTCTGGACTCCAGTTAGAAGGATACTTCCATGTGTAGCTGGACAGGAGCCAGTGTATCTTGAAAGGCTGGGCAAAGTAATCACTGCCTCTCTCTGGACCAACACACCCATTCCTTGTGCAGAGCTTGGGACACAATTCAACTGTCTGCTGGGTCAAAGAGCGGGTCACATTCAAAGTCCCCAGTGCACACACACAGGGGTAGACCCTGGTATGCAGCACATTCACAGCTGAATCCCAGGAGAATCCTGGCAACGATGAAGGAATCAATATGCTGGAGTTCCTGAATCAGAATTTATTGTCATCAACGTCAAGAAATTTGTCGTTTTGCAATAGCATTACAGGTGAAAAATTGTTAAAGTGAGATGGGGAAAGAATGCTTCCTTCTTATGGGAAAACAAAGAACCCTTTAAAAATAAAAGATTGTCAAGGTTCCTTTTATCATGCAATAATACATTAAAAATGTAACATACATAATGTAATTTAACTTTTGCCTGCCGTAAGGCAAAGAGTCGCCATTAGTTGTCCAATTAAGACAAAGTTTAGCCATTTCTTTTCTATGTAGAATGCGAGTCTTGGCAATTCTTCACCCAATAAAAATGTATACAGTAAATTCATTTAGTTAAGTTTAGATATACAGCACAGAACAGGCCATTTTGACCCACGGCCCTGTGGCAACCAAATACCCATAACCTACAACCCCCGTATGTTTTGAAGGGTGGAAGGAACCCAAAGCGCCAGGAGGAAACCCATGCAGACACGGGAAGAATGTACGAACTCCTTATACAAAGTGGCAGATCCAAACCTCAGTCGCTAGCGCAGTAACAACATTGCACTGGTGAACCATGCCGCCCAAAGATGTTCAGTCTTTGAACATCTTTAAGGCTGAGGTAAATTGATTTTTGATAAGCAAGGGGGGAGGGGAGGGGGAGTGAAAGGATATCACAGGCAGACAGGGATGTTGAATCCAAGTTACAATCAGATCAGCCTTGACCTGATTACATGGCAGAACAGACTATGGGACTGAGTGGCATCCTGTCACTCTTAATTCAAACTTTCCAGGAGCAGAGAGATACTGGTGGGACCACATCTGGAGAACTGTCTGCAGTTCTGGTCTCCTTACTTGAGGAAGGCATTGGAAGTAATGCAAAGGAGGTTCATCAGGTTGATTCCAGAGATGAGGGGGTTAACATATGAGGAGAGAGTGAATCATCTGGGACTGTACTCGCTGAAATCTAGAAGGATGAGAAAGGATGTTAGAAACATAAAAAATTATGAAAGGCATAGATAAGATAGAGGTAGGTAAGTTGTTTCCATTGGTGGAGGAGACTAGAACTCGGGGATATAGCCTCAAGATTCAGGTTAGTAGATTTAGGATGGAGATAAGGTGGAACTGCTTTTCCCAGAGGGTGGTGAATCTGTGAAATTCGTTGCCCAACTTTAGCAAATATATTTAAGGTTGGATAGATTTTTACATAGGTTTTAAAGGATATGGGGAAAGGCCAGTTAAGTGGAGGATAAACCTACCATCAGATCACCCGTGATCTCATTGAATGGCAGAGTAGGCTCGACGGGTCGAATGCTCCTATTTCTTATATTCAGTCTTTCCCAAAGACTTTCCACAGTGGAATAAAATCCATTCCACACTGGCCTTTGGCTGAAATTACATTGGAGAAAGATTTAATTCGGCTGAATCCAGCTCTGTAATAGTCAGTGATACCAGCCCCTCTCAATAAGCATGAAACCTGATAACGCAAATATGTCTTTTATTAATTCGCACATGACTGAAAGGTTACAATACTATCTAGCCCCAAATCTCCTGTGTATGTTTAATAAAAGCACTGCAAGTTGAGAATGCCAAGTTCAACTTCCAAAGATTGCAAATCTTCTCACCTCAAAAATAGCAAACCAAATGATCACAATGCTCTTCAGAGAGACTAACTGTGCTCCCTGTTTATCTCCAAGATGTCAGATGAGGATGGGAGAGGACTTGATAAGTATGGTCCTCATTTTAACCAGGGCAAGCATCACAAGGGTTCATTACAAGTTTGCCGACGACACCATGGTTGTCGGCAGAATCACAGACAGCGATGAGGAAGCGTACAGAAGTGAGATAGATCAACTGATTGAGTTTCTGGACCAGAAACTCAATGTTAGCAAAACTAAGGGACTGATTGTGGACTTCAGAAAGGAGAACACAAACCAGTCCTCATTGAGGGGTCAGTAGTGGAGACAGTTAAGAACTTGAAATGCCTGGGTGTCAGCATCTGTTCTGGGGCCATTATGTCGATGCAATCATGAAAAAGGCTCGCCAGCGGCTATACTTCATTAGGAGTACGAGGAGATTTGGCAGGTCACCCAACACTCTTACAAATTTCTATAGGTATACCATGGAGAGCATTCTGAGTTGTTGCATCACTGTCGATAGGGAGGTGCCAATGTACAGGTCAGGAAAAAGCTAGAGGTGACAGTGATCAGTCTGCCCTCTATTGAGAAAGTCTTTAAGGAGCGGTGCCTCAAGAAAGCTCTTGAGTCAAGGACTCTCATCGCCCAGGTCAGGCTCTTTTCTCACTGCCACCGTCAACGTTACAAAAACCGCTTCTTGCCCTCTGCCATCAGATTTCTAAATGGACAATGAACCTCTAGACATTATCTCACTTTTTCTCTCTTCACATAAATTGTTTATTTTTTAAAAATCTTGTACTTATGGAATTGCAATTTATAGCAATTTTGCACCTGAAATGCCGTACAGTGGCTGCAAAGCGAGATGAGTGCTCATGACAATAAACCCGATTCCGATAAAGTTCCTCGATGAGGAAGTTCGCCAATAGATGCAAAGGTTCAGTTCCATTCGTGGGTTCTCAATGAATGAAGCTGCATCTGCCTACATGCAGCAGGACCTCGAGCAGATTCCGGAATGGGCCTGACAGGTGGCTAATATTATTTACACCATGTGCGTGCCAGCCCATCTCCGATAACAGATAACATTAACCGTGATTCTGATTCACACTGGTACTGAGGCATGTATATGATTATAACCCTCCCTGTGCAAACACAGCAAGATCCAACTCCTCAACCTTCCAACAAAATCGCCTCCTTAAGCACACCTTCCCCCACCTCCGTTTAAATTCCATAAGGAATAGGTTCGAGGATCAAGAACCAAGAAAGCAAAGAGTTATCTCGAATGATAAGGCACGGTCATACCATATGCAAAGACGGCGTACATGCACAGAAATGCACGAATAAACCTACATGCCTTAAAATTCTAAACAAGGTTTTCAAATCCTCCCAACAGCCTTGATCCTTCCTTGACCTTATATAACTAGAGTCTTACACCTCTAACTCTGGTCTCTTGCAAATTCACAATGACATCAGTCCACCCGTACCAGCTGTACATTAAGGTGCCTGGCACAAAGGTATACGATTTGCTTCATAAATCTTTCCACCTCTACTTTTCTCACCTCTTTAAGAAGATCCCAAAATATACTCATCTATTTTAAGTTCCAGATTTCTTTGCTAACTCATCTACTTGGGCGCCGAATACAAGGCGAAGGGAAGTCACATTTGGTTAGGTCGCACTTAGAAATCTGTGCAAAATTCTAGTCTCCCCATTGCAGGAAGATACGAAGAGATTTAAAGGGGCGCTGCTCTATTAGAGGGAAACAGTGATGGGGAGAGGTTGGACAGACCTGGGTTGTCTTCTTTCATTAGAGGATGAGGGTAGACCTGACAGGAGGTTATAAATTACGACAGGCACAAATAGAGTGGCCAGTCAGAATCTTGTTCCCAAGCGCAAACACTCAAGACGAAGGGCGGGGAATTTTAAAGATGTGTGAGACATTTTTTTTCACATGGGGATGACTGAGTGGTGGAATCAGATACAACTGTAATGTTTGAGTCTTCTAAATAGACACGAATTCGTAGGGAGAGAGGGATCACGTGCAGGCAGCAGAGATTTAGTTTAATCTGGGCATCATCTTTGGCTCAGTCTAAAGGGCCTGTTCTTAGGCTGTGTATGCTCGATAGGAAGATGGGCTCTTTGCAACATCAAATGTCGTTATACAAATACACACGCAGGTGTGTGCACACGGAAGAAAAAAAAGTCAATGGATAGTTTACACACTGTAAACTAACACAAACTGTTCCATCTGAGACACATAATCCTCTCTTAACACGGTACCCGAAACGCCCTACTTTCTTTAGACTCTTAGGAAATCACCTTGATAGGCTATGGCTCTCAAAGAGCATCCACTCCCATCAGGACTAAGGAAATTCTCACTGCTTCTGGTTTCCAACATCAGGGATATTTGACTTTGAAGGATAATTGGGCATACAAGCAGAAAAATTGTGAAAATAGAAGATGGCATCAGGCAGAAATTGGAAGGAAGAGATTGGGAGCAGAGGTGGAGGATGTAAAAGTTCTTGTCATCTTGTGTAGGCATGGACGACGCATGGATGAGAGGGGAATCTAGGCTTGACTCCACATCATTCTTTGTTGACCTCAGTGGGATGACACGAGAGTCATTCACAAAGCACAATGGACAGATGCACTGAAATTCCAATTCGCTGAAGCTACAGTCAGTAAAATATGGTGAGCATGGCAGTGGACCAGCAAGGGGCTCAGCGTCTGAAGGAACCACACAGACTGAGGGCTGATGGCAACTTGAGGTCGAAGGAACCACACAGCCTCGGGCGGTTGAAGGACCCAGATCAGGCTGCGAGCTGCTGGAGACTGTCTCATGGGAACCAGGAATCCAAACCGAGATTCAAGAGGATTCTGAAGGCAAGAAAGGCTCCCAAAGGCCCTTGGGCACTGAAGGCTTCCTGATTGTATCGGAGGTTTGGACCTGGGGCTTGGGCGGCCAATGGCTGGAGTCTGTAGAGGTTGAAGGAGGGCTGAAGGCAAATCCATGGACAATCAGTGTCTCTAAAGGGATCTCCTTTTGCATTTCTTTCTTATTGTGAGGCATTCCAGGCAATGCACACAGTGACTCTATTACAATTTCTGTATTATTACATGACAATAAAAGGAACCTTGAATCTACATCAACAACAGTGTAAATTAAATTACCACAATATGGCACGAGACAGAAAAAGAGATCATAAATGCAAGGAAGAGATAAATAAATATTCACAATTTTAGTTAGTGCCCAAAAAATGGATGTTGCAATAGTACAGACTGATCTTTGGTGGTCCTGGAATAGTTTATGGTTTGGATAGCTATTGGAAGGGGAGTAAAAGCAATGCAGGTCCCACAGTCCTGCACACCTAAGAGACTCGGGACCCACCATCCTCCACCATCCAGTTAAGTGCCTGGCTCAGCGTTTGGCCAAGCTTGACTGCAGGACCTCCTGCAACTTCACCACTTCACGGCCAATTTGAAGGTTTGCCGCTGCTGCCACATGGGAAGCTCAGCAGCTGCTTCAAGCACAACAAGATCCCATGCACCGCGAAAATCTTTGGGCTTGGGTGATGTTCACTGAAGAATGAATATCCCCCTCTGATGGTACCATAGTCACGGAGTCATCCATCACATGGAGTCCTCTCTTTGCTTGGGTAATGTTCACTGAAGAATGAATATCCCCCTCTGATGGTACTATAGTCACGGAGTCATCCATCACATGGAGTCCTCTCTTCCACTTCTTTAAGTAGCTCCAAAATCAGGTTGAAGGTGAACAGAGGGAGTTTCAGAGGGGGGCAGAGAGTGCAAGCATTTGTTTTTTAACAGAGTAAGTGGTGGAATCAGATAAGAGCCACTTCAACAACCACTTACATGGCAAGACAGGGAATGAGGACAGAGTGGACATGATGGGCCAAAGGGCCTCTTTCTGTCCTGCAGGACTCTATGACTGTACACCATCAGCCCACCTGAGCTTGCTGCCTCAACCCATAATTGATACCTGCAGCACAGCAGGAACTCTCTCAGTTCCCCATTCATTTCCTTTCCAATGTTTTCTGACCTATTCCATATTTTTACCATTGTAGTATTCTTGTTCAATCAACGCACTGAGCTTTCTAAACTGAAAGAAGCAGCATCGTTAGCAAGGATACATCCAGCTGCTTAGCCAGATGATTGTAAAATGCCAGTCACATCAGGAAATCTTTTTATTCTTAGACAAGGAAGTAATCACTACAGTATACTTACCCAAAGGCTATCGGCCTGTTTTGATATTCCTCTGAGGGTTTGGATCAGGAAAGGTTAAATGATCACATTTGAAATCAAAATTGTCTTTTTCTAAAATGCTTTTTCTTCAGCAGTTGGGTTTTCGGTTTTACTGAGAAGGGGGATCTCCACCTAGATCTTGGGCTATGATGGTGGACATGTAACACACTCCTTCATCAGCAAACCAGCTCATGTTGGGGATTATTCCTGTTCTAGATGCAATGACCCCCCCTCCCCCTTCCCTAATGCAGAGCTGGTGTATACCCACCTTGGAGTGAATTATCTTGTTCTGATCTTGACTGGCTGGGTTCCTGGCTTCAGATGAAACAATCCATGGGATGCTCGGAGAACTGAACTGAAGGGAGCTGAGGGCTGACCTTTATCCAGGTTCATACAATAATTACAGGCATAGGTGGATAATTTGGTTCCAGACCTCTTGTTTCCAGGTGAGGCATGTCTAAAACTAGACACCAGTTTCAGGTCAGAGAAGGAAGATTTAAAAGGGTGGGGGAGTTAAATGTAAGTTGTAAGGGTCATATTTTTCACACGAGTGCAATTGGATATAAGGAACAAGCTGCCAAGAGGGGGTACAAAGACCACATTTAACAAAATATTTACAGTGGCTGTAAATATAGTAAAGGTATTGAGAGATGTGAGCCTAACAGGGAAATAGGATTGGCTCAGATAAGCACTTGGTTAACATGGACATGTTGGACAATTAAGATAAAGATTAGCCTTTTTTTTATGTCGGGTGAGAGTCTTGGCAACTCTCTTCACCTAAGAGATGTCTTTGTACATCTTTATGGTTGAAGGAGATATTTATTAAGCAAAGGAGGGATGGTGAAAGGATGTCACAGGTAGACAGGAGTGCCAGGCAATGCTAATGGCGATTCTTTGTCTGCCTTACGGCAATTCAATTCAAGTTTATTGTCATCTGATTGTACAAGTACTACCCAATGAAACTGCGTTCTCTGGTCCTCAATGTAAAACATGCAGACACACAACCAGACATAACACACATACAGACAAACAATACCTTTGTAGGACAAGTATTTCATCTATACAAATAAATACTGTTTTGTACATATGACAGTCTCGGATGTTAGTGTGAGCAGTTCCTTTGTTGTTCAGCACTCTCACGTGGGAAGTGAATTCCGTGTAATATTACATTTCTGCTTTATTACATGACAATAACAAAATCTTGAATCTGGATTTCCCAGCCTCCTGATCTGCTCCAGATATGGTTCAAACTGGGTTTTCTCTTAGCTTCAACGACATATCATTGACTTGCACTGCAGTTTTCCAAAAGTAATGGTCAGTATTCCATTGCACAATCAATCAACACGATTTCCCCATTTCCTTTGGGAATTTTTGATTCTAGTTTTCTGGTATCATTCACAATCTATTGCTTCGTCCTTCTTTGGGACTAAAGTGGATATTAGTCACCTGCAATGAAATACATTTGCTTATTTGCATGAATTACCTTGAAGAAGGGCTCAAGCCCGAAATATTGGTTAGTATCTTTGCTACGTAAAGTTCACTGTTTGATGGGAAGTGCTTCTCCAGCATTATGTTTTTACTGAAATACATTTTGTCAGTTTTGCTTATTTCCTCAATTAAAATCTCTAAATTTATGCTGCAGTGCTTACAATGTTGTCCTCATATCCCCAGCTAATTTAGATCATGGGATAAAAAGCATTGCTACGTCAGTAAAAAAAAACAAAATACCTTCAAGGGCAAAAGAGGTATGAAAAACCAACCACATCTTGCTTTGACTTTGTGAACTTAACAGTCAACTGAGTAAGGGTTAACGTCTATCAAGGGTATGAGGAACTCAAATCCAGTGAAACTTCAGGAGCTTTGTTGATGGAAATGTAAAAAAAATGTTTTAAAAGCTGGAAAAGAAACAAGGCTCCAAGTTTGAATGGTTATCACTGATCCCAGCTTTGTGCCTAGAGAAGACCTCATCCGCGGACCTTGCAATAAACTGAAGAGACAGGAAGTGCTGGAGATTCACACAGTCGCACCAATCAACAGCCCTAAATAACTCTCATGTCTCGGCTAAGTCCCACACCCATCAAATTTGGCTTATATGGCTTTCTGGCAGAGTTCAACGTTTAACCAGCCCAGGGCTCTTTCCCAACCAAGGGACCAAACCAAGACCACAAAGCTTCACTCAAAATGTGGCTCTTTCAAAGACGTCCTTAATCCAGTGCTATCTTGGATATAGTTAAGTCTCTGTGCCTTATTACAAAGAGTAGTGTACCTATCCCAATGTCCTGGCCAATATTTATCCCTCAATCAACACATTACCAAGTATCAACAGAGTGCTGTTTGCTGGAGTTGGCTGTTTGAGAATTGTCGGTCGGACGCTGTTGAAGTGATTAATTGGCTCCAAAGTGTGGCGCCTGGAGACTGCATTACATCAGTGCTAGTTCCTTCCTCCAATTCCTTGGATTCCTCAGGCCAGGCCAGAAAAAGACCTTGCTGAGATAGCTTGCCCTTGAGACGGTGGACAGCAGGCCAAGATGCCAATGGATTAAGGGGTGAGGAGTTTTCAGTCTGGCAACAACCGACAGAATAAAGGGCCAATGCTCTCAGGGAGGTCAGGGAGAATCAAAGTATAGAAGCCACAACCTGCGTTCATTCAGTGACTTGATCCAAGCAGGGTGTTTGGCAGAGTCTGCAGAAACTGGGGTTGAGAGCAACAGACAATATGTGCTAGAGAAACTCAGCAGGCCACGTTGCATTCCATGGGCAGCAAAGGGTAACCAATGTTTCGGTCCCGAGCCCTTCGTCAAAAACAGACAGGTGCCTGAATATAAAGGTGGGGGGGGGGGGGGGGGGGGAGAGAAGGGAGAGAGAGAGAGAGAGAGAGAGAGGAAGGAAGCACAGGCCAACAGCTAAGAGGTCATAGGTGGAGCTGCAATAGCAAAGCCTCCCAGTGGCTAACCATTTTGATTCTACACCCCATTCCCATACCACATATCTGCCCACGGACTCGTGCACGGCCAAACCAAGGCTACCCCCAAACTGGAGGAGCAACACCTAATATGCCGTCTGGGCCCTCTCCAACCAGACGGCATTAACATCGATTTCTCCAATTTCCATTAAACCCACCCCCGTCTCTCTCTTTCCCTATCCCTCTGTCTCCTTTCCTTCAGCTCCCCACCTCATTCCCTACCCTCTCCCTCCATCACTTCTCAGCTTTTTATCCATCTCCCTCCCAACTGTGCCGTTTTACCTGTGTCCTCCCTGTGCTCTTTCCCCCTTTCTCCTCTGCTGCCCCCATGCCCCACCTTAGGAATAAAAACTGTCTTGGCTCATACCTTGACAAAGGGCCCATGCCGAAAATGTTGGCTACACTTTACTCCTTGTGGATACTGCGTGACCTGCTGAGTTTCTCCAGCACGTTTGTGGTTTATCAATGAGCGGTCAGTTTAAGAGTTTAATAACACTAAGGAAAGAAATGACTCCTGCCCTTCCTACCTCTACACTCAACAACTTACCCCTTCCCCCAGACCTCCCCTTTCCCCTGAGCCCTGGTTCTTGCCAATTCTGGAACACAGGGGAGCTGAGAAAGTGCTGCAGGGCAGAGAATGTGTCACAAGCAGCAATTGAACTACTGCTTGGCTCTTGCTGTTTATTTTTAGAATTCCTTGCAATGATATCAATACAGAAACTCACAGGCTGCCTTGATGCAAACATGCGCATGGACTCTGCAGCAAAAGTAGGATGGCGATTAACTCCTTCGATGAATCTGGTGATCTCTCCCTCCCTCTCTACTCACCCATGGCCCTTCAAATAAGGCCTGGACCTTGGGGCAGTGAGCTACCACCAACAGAAGTTGGTGAGTGGTGGGACAACCACACAGGCTCCAGGCACTGACCAAAGTCCACAGCGAATGTCAGTGGTAGAGTTGAACAGAGACAGGCCTTTCAGCCCATCTCATCTCTGGTGACCAAGATGCCGACCAAAGTAACCCCTTTTGCCTCACGTCCCTCTCAACCTTTCCCATCCATCAACCTGCCCAACCTCAATTCCCATACCCACCGCCCTCAGTATGACAATCATCCCCTTTGTTCAATACCACCAGGAGTCTGCAGAGATAATGCTGGGACTTGCAAGGTGAGAAGAGGTTGGGTGAATTTGGCCCATCCTACCCATGCTGGCCCTGTTGGCAATCTGGGGTAGTCTTAATTGGTTGCAGTTGGTCCATGTCTTTCCAAGCCTTTCCTATCCATAAACCTGTCTAAATATCTTCTGAATGTCAAAACTGTACCCGGATCCATAATTTCCTCTGGCAGTTTGGTCCAGATACTGCCCACCCCTTTGCTTTTTCTTAAGGTACAGGTATATAAAATTATGAGGGACATGGATAGGGAAGACAGCCAGCACCTTTTTCCTGGAATACATTGCCAGGGGTGGTGGTGGAGGCTGGTACAATGGAGACATTTAAAAGACTCTTAGACAGGCACATGGATTTAAGAAAAATAGAGGGTTATGGGAGTGAGGTAGAGAATCATTTGATTGTCATGGTAGAGGTTTATATAGGTTAGCAAAACATTGTGGGCTGAAGGGCTTGTCCTTTGCTGTCATGTTCTGTGTTCTCACCTTAAACCTATGTCCCCTAGTTCTAGAATCATCTGTCTGAATAACAAGAGCGGGGACCTTGGCTCCCAGGCAGGATTGGCAACGGCAGTAGGAGGTGTCGGGGATGGGCAACGGCAGTAGGGAGGTGTCGGGGATTGGCAACGGCAGTAGGGAGGTGTCGGGGATTGGCAACGGCAGTAGGGAGGTGTCGGGATGGGCAACGGCAGTAGGGAGGTGTCGGGGATTGGCAACGGCAGTAGGGAGGTGTCGGGGATTGGCAACGGCAGTAGGGAGGTGTCGGGATGGGCAACGGCAGTAGGGAGGTGTCGGGGATTGGCAACGGCAGTAGGGAGGTGTCGGGGATTGGCAACGGCAGTAGGGAGGTGTCGGGGATTGGCAACGGCAGTAGGGAGGTGTCGGGGATGGGCAACGGCAGTAGGGAGGTGTCGGGGATTGGCAACGGCAGTAGGGAGGTGTCGGGGATTGGCAACGGCAGTAGGGAGGTGTCGGGGATGGGCAACGGCAGTAGGGAGGTGTCGGGGATTGGCAACGGCAGTAGGGAGGTGTCGGGGATTGGCAACGGCAGTAGGGAGGTGTCGGGGATTGGCAACGGCAGTAGGGAGGTGTCGGGGATTGGCAACGGCAGTAGGGAGGTGTCGGGGATTGGCAACGGCAGTAGGGAGGTGTCGGGGATTGGCAACGGCAGTAGGGAGGTGTCGGGGATTGGCAACGGCAGTAGGGAGGTGTCGGGGATGGGCAACGGCAGTAGGGAGGTGTCGGGGATGGGCAACGGCAGTAGGGAGGTGTCGGGGATTGGCAACGGCAGTAGGGAGGTGTCGGGGATTGGCAACGGCAGTAGGGAGGTGTCGGGGATTGGCAACGGCAGTAGGGAGGTGTCGGGGATTGGCAACGGTCGATGGCCAATACAAGTATCCTAATGATGCTACTGGGCTACTTAAAACCATTATTAATTTATCCAAAAAATGCAATTAACTGAAAAACTTTCCAAAACATTTCAAATAATCAGAAACATTGTGTAAAGATGCAGCCAATCTGGGCAAAGCGTAATCAGCTGGGGCTCAGTGTGACGGGGACAAGATCATCAGCTTTCTTAGCTGAGGGGAGACCTGTGTCATGGCAGCTCAGTGAGTGTAGCAGTTAGCACAGCTCTATTACAGCATGAGCAATCTGTTGTTGTCCAACAGGGCCGGCATGGGCAGGATGGGCCAAATTCCCCCAACCTCTGTGTGAGCCTCACACAACAGAAACAGACCCTCCATCCCATTATCTCCAAGTTGCCCATCATGTGCTATCAAGTCCAATCTTATTCACCAGCTCTTGCTTGGTCTGTGCCAAGATGATCCAAGAGATCATCTGGATGCTTTTAAGATGTTGTGAGAGTCCCCGCCTCCTCAGCCCTCTCAGGATATGTGTTCCAGATTCTAACTACACTCAGAGTGAAAAAGAAACCATGAAAATTCCATCCCGTAATTTTTCCACTCACACCCCTACACATCTTTACGGAGCAGTTAGTGTAAATTGACCGCAGCCACTCCGTAAGAAACAGGCCTCATGAATACGATGTTCCCCATCCAAAAAGCTCCACAACACAGGAAAGCTATGTAAAAGTGTGACCTGTGAAAACAACTACATCCAGACACACTAATTTTTTTTCAGAATAATTCCAAAGTTTCTGTGTAAAAATCCCAATTGACCACTGCTTTACATTAAACCTGCTCACCTTTTCTTCCTCTTCCCCCTTTCCTGTCCTTCTAGTTGGTAGACAGCGCTATCATCCCTCCTCCCCCTCAATGCTGCTGTCCCCTCCCTCCTTTTTCCACCTATCATCTCCTGCCTTGCCATGCCCCCTCTCCCTCCTACCCTTTTGTTCAGACACTTGCTGGCATTTTCTCATAGTTTGATGAAGGGCTCAAGCCCAAAACATCAGTTATGCATCTTTGCCTTTTCTCCATAATGGACATTTGACCAGCTGAGCCTCTCCAGCTTTGTGTTTTTTTACTTCAACCATGGGGTCCACAGTATTCTGGGATTTACTCACTTTTCTATGCCACTTACAGGTTTGTCCATAGCCTGCACAATTCCACAGAAATGAAACCTAACCTCTCCTTACAATCAAAACACTCCATCACAGACAACGTACTGATAGAACACCCCCCACCACCCCCCCACCCTCTGCAGTGCAATCACATCCCTCTGGCATTGCAGAGACCAGTGCACCAAGTGCTCCAGCTGTGGAACAAACAATGGATGGCAAGAGGCTTGACTAGATAGACCAATGAGACACAGAAAAACATGCACCTACTATCCTTTGCGTCCAACAGTTGCCCTTCAGAACCCCGCCACAGTTAGTGCAACGCTTTTACAGTGCCAGCGACCCGGGTTCAAATCTGGCGTTGCCTGTAGAGTTTTACATCCTCTCATTGTCTGCATGGGTTTTCCGGGTACTTCACTTGCCTCCCAGCCTGTAAGTCAATTGGGTGTAAATGGGCGGCATGGGCTTGTGGGCCGAAGGGTCTGTTACCATTCTGTACATCTAAATTTACCCCATTTAGATCTTTCCCCACTCACCTTAAACCTCTGCCCCTTAGTCTTAGAATTCCCCCACCCCCCCATCTGTACAAAAGACCGCAATCTTTCATCTATTCCTCTCATATAAACCTCTAGAAACCAACCTCCCCACATTTCCCTCCACCCCTCTCTCCACCACCCCCCCCACCGCCCACCAAACCTCCTACGCTTCCCAGTCTATCCCAAGCTGGCCAGCCCTGGGAACATCCTCATGAATTTTTCCCTGCACCCTTTCCAGGTCGAAGTCATCAGAAATGTCTGCAGCCAACCTCCTCCAAGTGGGCGACACAGAAACTCCACAATTAGAGAAGAAAAATTCCACCCTGCTCTCTATTAAAGTAGCCCTCAGATTCCAACTGGTCGTACGTGATATATTTTAATGTGAATTGCTCACGGCAATTTTGGATGGTGTCTGTGGTGAGTAATATACCTCAGTCTGAATATTGCTTACTTAATAGGAGCTGACCAACAATTCCCCCCCACCCCTCTATGCACAGACTCGGTCCTCATCTCTTTCCATTATCTTGCTGCTGTGGGGCATTAATTGTGATGGATGATGTGTTCTGCCTCCCCTGCTCTTCATTCTGAAGCACGCCTCATTTCTCAGCTTAGCCACTCTCTGTGTGGATAATTGGTGTAAACACTCTTTCAATACTGGCCCCAGACAGCACACAAATTAAGCCAAGTTCCCTTCCATGGATGCTCCTTCCATTACCTTGAAACCAGTAAGCATTTTGCTTATGTTGTTAGCTGATCATAAAAAGAGATTCAGGTTGTTAACCTGCCCAGCACACAAGTGAGATATACACACACACACACACACACACACACACACACACACACTCACACACACAAACCCACAGCTATGCTTGTAAATACCCACGTCTTCAGGCATGCAAAGGTACACAAATAGACCCGTATGTACCCCTGTAAATAAATGTGCACAAGACCACACACAGCATATAAATGTGCACATGTATCGGCACTTGCAGATGTGCGTGCACAGTCATGTGGGGACACAAACGGTGTCCCCAAGCAGATTGGTAGATGCCTGATAAGTGAATTTCCCGGTTACTTGAGATTGTGTGTTGCGTGAATGGAGAACTAACGGCAAGGCGCACTGATTTTAAACTTCTGCATTTTTTTATCCATTTATTTTTGGTGAATTCTTTTGCTGGTTGCTTGAATTCTGAATAACAGGGATTTTACTGGACAAAAATCTGCACATGTATGCACACATGCGACACACAGATGCACATAAATTTACACATGCAAACACACACTGATACACACATGCCACATATGCACACACACGTGCACAGATATACATAAACACACAAAGCTAACTTAATATTAGAAAAAATATTAATTGTGCAATAGAAACAGTCTGAGAAACCTACAATGTCTGCAGTAAATAGGAAGCTATGCCTTGTTTTGAAACAAAGTTCACAGGCTAATTACACAGTGTAATTCATCTGTTAATCGGGCCGTTTGCAAAGTAATAACGCATAATGCAGCAGGGCAGGGTCACTCAGCAATATTTGATTCAATTCTCACAGTGATGTAAACAGACACAGTGGGGCTCTGCACTGAAGTGGGAGTGAAACACAGGCCCTTTCTGTGGGCCCTTTTATAGCTCAGCTCCGTTTTCCCCCGCCACAGGATTTCTTTAGGACAAAACTGAGGCAGGGAAACATCGAGCATTCCAGCAAAGTACAGGCCCTTCAGCCCACAATGTGGTGCTTACCCCTGAAAACCTACTCCGCAACAATCTAACCCTTCCCTTCATCACACCCATAATTCTTTAATACTCCGTTCAAAATTTACTGTATGGCATATTGGAGGAAAGTGTACAAATTCCCTGTGCTTACAAAATTGGTTTCATTCAGGTGCTACTGTGCATTATTATCAAGTTACAAATGCCGGAACATTAATTAAACAAACAAGATGCTGAGCTAGGGTTGTTCGGAATGTTTAGCAGCAGCACCTGACACAATTGGGCTGCTGTTACATGAGAGGAGGCTTGCGATTGGCCGCTAATGGCATCATCGCCTGGGTTAAATAACTCCTGGAGCAAGATGTGGTTCAGGGAAAATGCTCCATTCCGTCAACCATGACCTCTCTCTATGCTGTCGCACGTGCGGGAGACGAGGAAGGCATTCTCTCTGGCCCTCCATTTCCCCCAGGGTCCATCGCCGAGACCCGCCATTGTCAATCTGTGGCTCTGCTGAGCATCAACAGGCCCCACCAATCGGGCTGCGAAATGGAGCAACGAGAAGCCCAGAGATGTCATGCCCATACTTTTCATGCCAGACCAAGCCTGCCTACTGGACACGTCCAACATTGTCAACACATGGTGGGGAAGGTTTGGATCATCAACACCAGAGGGGCCTGTGGACCCTTTACCCTGTGAAACTTCCTTAGATGTCGACTGTAGGTTAGTGGGTTGCGTTCTCAACTCTACAATACCAAAATACTGTTTACGCTCAGGTGCAGTACCCAAGGGGAGCGGTGCAGTACCGAGGGGGAGCGGCGCAGCACCGAGGGGGAGCGGCGCAGCACCGAGGGGGAGCGGCGCAGCTCCGAGGGGGAGCTACACTGTGCCGTGCGTGGGGAGTGCGGCCCTGTGCAGTACCAAGGGGGAGCTGTGCAGTACCAAGGGGGACCTACACTGTGCCGTGCGAGGGGAGTGTGGCCCTGTGCAGTACTGAGAGGGAGCTGTGCAGTACCGAGGGGCACCTACACTGTGCCGTGCATGGGGAGTGCGGCCCTGTGCAGTACCAAGGGGGAGCTGTGCAGTACCGACGGGGAGCTGTGCAGTACCGAGGGGGACCTACACTGTGCCGTGCATGGGGAGTGCGGCCCTGTGCAGTACCGAGGGGGAGCTGTGCAGTACCGAGGGGGACCTACACTGTGCCGTGCGTGGGGAATGCGGCCCTGTGCCGTACACAGTTTGATTTTTAGCTGCATCATCTTGGCTGCACAGAGGAAATACATGACGTTGTTTCAAAGATACACGGAGCCTCACCTTGTGTCATGGCTGATATCGGTTCATGTTTACAATAAGGATTAAATAAAAGTGAAGAGCATGCTGGTGTAATGGTTCCTCCTACAAGACAGAGCGGGGAGTGAGGAACCCCACCCCACCAAACAACAACCCTGCGTGATGGAAGAATGGCTTCTTGATGTCGTTAATCACAGGGTTTATGTGGGAACGTAACATGTAATGAGCACTCTTTCCATCACCAGGAAACAGCCTTCAGTGGCACTGGGCTCCAACCAACTAGAGGAAGTGTTTGAGGTGACGGTTATAGAAGGAGATGAGGCAGAGCGCAAAACAAAAGCATCAAGTTAACCAGATAGACGTGTACCTGACCACAGACATCAAGTATTACAATGAAGCAGTGGTGAAACCGGAGACCACTGTGAAACATTAGCTGCGGGTAGTCCATCTGCACCGCAGCTCCCCTGGTTTGATTCTGACCTCAGGAGCTCTCCATGTCGAGTTCATGCATCCCCCCTGCAAAGGAGTGGGGTTTCTCTTCCCAAAGATATACTTTTTGAGTGTTGAACTGTCACAGAGTAGAGCTGTCAATGTGTAGGATAAACCAAATACAGCGAGGATCCAAGAGTGATTATACATCACACCAAACTGTCCCAACAGCAATATCAGTCAAGTTCTGGGGAACTGATACACAAAAGCGCTGGAGGAACTCTGAAGGTCTTGCAGCGTCCATAGGAGGCAAAGATATATAACCAACGTTTCAGGCCTGAGCCTTTCGTCAAGGTATGAGTAAAAAGCAGGCTAAACAATAAAGGAGAGAAAAAGAGGTAGGGGAGGAGCACAGGCCAACACCCAAGAGACACTACGTGGACATGGATTGGAGGGAGTAGTTTTGTGAATGCAGAGATGGAAGGAGACAAAGAGATAGCAAAAGGGAGAAAAAGAGAGGGAGAGAACTGGAGGAAAGGAGACATATGGATAAGGGATTATTGGGGGAGGGGGTGTAACAAAAACCAGAGAAGTTGCTGTTAATGCTGCTTGGTTGGAGAGTGCCCGGACGGATTAAGAGCCTCTAATTTGCGGGTGGTCACAGTCTGGCAGGGCACGAGACCAGGGACAGACATGTCAGCATGGGAATGGCGCGGGGAATTGAAATTAAGATGTGGAGGAGAAGAGCTTGGTTCATCCAACTTTTGACCACCACTTCGAGAAATAGCCAAAAAAATTTCACAAGAAATAAAGTTCAAACAGGTGGCACAGATAGGGCAACACTTTACATTACCAGCAATCGGGACTGGACTGGGGTTCAAGACCCCCACTGCCTGAATGGAGTTTGTACATTCTCCCCATGTCTGTGTGGGTTTTCTCCAGGGGCTCCAGTTTCCTCCCACTGTTTAAAACGTACCAGGGGTGTAAGTTAATGGGGTGTAAATAGGGCAGCGTGAACTCGTGGGCTGAATTGGACTGTCTAAATTTTTTAAATTTAAATTTAAAGGATGAAACAGGAAATTTGTTGTGCCCCCCCTCCCCCCCCCGAAACCCTTCCCTCAAATCCTGAAGGGGAAAAATGGGGAAGAAAAAGGCACCTAAATGTCCATTGGTAATTACTCATGATTACATTATGTTTCCATGGTTACCCCTGCCAAAACACCTCTGCACATGACAGCAATTTGTGATGGTCGAGAAGACGCAGAGATAAAAGAATACTCAGGCCTGGGTCTGCCAGAGTTATCGTTGAGCTTCATTTAAAGGCAGCTGTGCCGGAAGTTTAAACAAAGTCCTCATAGAACTCCATATAAAAGAAATTAGCCACAAATCATCCTTCTTGTCGGAAGCTGCTGCCAACTTGAGGTCAGCTTGATTGCACCTCTCGTCATGAATGGGACTGGTTCCCCTGGATTCTGTTCTTGCTCATTTCAATCCACAGCCTGCTGCAGTACTTGGACCAGAATGATGCCTCCTATCAACTGAATTGGCATTGGTCAAGAACATAAGAGGAGCAGGAGTCGGCCGTCCGGCCCGTCGAGCCTGCTCTGCCTTCAAAGAAGGCTGATCTGATGATAGGCTCATCTCCACCGACACGCGTCTTCCTCATATCCCTTAATTCCATCCAGCCTTGTCTTAAATATACTTACCGAGGAAGCCTCAAATGTTTCAATGGGCAGCGGATCCATAGATTTACCACCCTCTGGGAAAAGCAGTTCCTCCTGATCTCCATCCTAAATCTATTACCCTGAATCTTGACATTATGTCTGCCAGTTCAATGGAAGCGACTTAGGAACCTGCTCCCTCTGTGACTCTCTGGTGAATTCATCCCTCCCTACCAATCGCACTGCCCCCCTCCCTGCATCTTCCCCCGTAGCCACAGGAAGGTGCCACACTTGCACCCACACCTCCTCCCTCACCACGGACTGGAACCCTAAAGAGGCCTTCCAAGTGAAGCAACACTTCGCTTGTGTATCCACAGGATTGAGTTACTGCATCCGGAGTTCCCTTTGTGGCCTTCTGTACATCAGAAAGTCTAGGCGCAGATGGGAGATCACTTCACTGAACATCCTTGTTCTGTCCGCACCAATGACAGGAACCTCCCAGTAGCCAACCATTTCAGGTCTGTGTCACATACTCACATGGCGGCCCTTGGCCTCATATAATATCCCACCCATAAATTGGAGGAACAACACCTAATTTTCCATCTGGGCACCCTCCAGCCAGATAGTATTAACATCGACTTCAGTTTCTGCTAACCTGCTCTCCTCTCTCCCTCCCACTGCTCTCTACCCCCATCCCTCTCATTTCACCCAGCCATCCTTCCTCCCCCTGCTTGCTGCTGTGCCCTCCCTCCTTTCTCCACCTATTACCTCCTGCCTTTGAGGCCATGCTCCTTCCTCCATCCCTTCTGCCCTTATTTTTTTGTATGGATACCTGCCAACATTTTTCCATACCAACCATTCCTTTATCTTTGCTACATAAAGCCCAGTTTGACCTGAGTTTCTCCAGCGCTATGTTTTTACTTCAACCACAGCGTCAGCAGACTTCTGTGTTTTACCCCTATCTTACATAATTTTATACGTTTCTATTAGATTTCTCTTGTTCTTCTAAATTCCAGTGAGAACAGTCCAAGGCAGCTTGCTTTCTAAAAGGATGGGGATTCAAATCCATTAAAGTCATCCAAGTCTAAAAGTACAGGATGACTCACCCTGTGCAGTACTGTGGGAGTGCCACACTGTCAGAGGGACACCCTGTCCTGTACGGAGCAGTGCTGTCTGGCAGAGAAATATCTTGTCCTGTACCGAGGGAGTGCCCTGTCAGAGGAACACCATCCTGTACAGAGGGAGTGCCACCTGTCAGAGGGACACCGTCCCGTACAGAGGGAGTGCCGCCTGTCAGAGGGACACCGTCCCGTACAGAGGGAGTGCCGCCTGTCAGAGGGACACCATCCCGTACAGTGGGAGTGCCGCCTGTCAGAGGGACACTGTTCAGTACGGAGGGAGTGCTGCCTGTCAGAGGATCACCGTCCTGTTCGGAGGGAGTGCCGCCTGTCAGAGGGACACCATCCTGTACGGAGGGAGTGCCGCCTGTCAGAGGGACACCGTCCAGTACGGAGGGAGTGCCGCTGTCAGAGGGACACCGTCCCGTACGGAGGGAGTGCTGCCTGTCAGAGGGACACCATCCCGTACAGAGGGAGTGCCGCCTGTCAGGGAGGATCACCGTCCTGTACAGAGGGAGTGCCGCCTGTCAGAGGGTCACCATCCTGTACAGAGGGAGTGCCGCCTGTCAGGGAGGATCACCGTCCTGTACGGAGGGAGTGCCGCCTGTCAGAGGGTCACCATCCTGTACGGAGAGAGTGCCGCCTGTCAGAGGGTCAGCTTGCAGAAGAACCCATTTGGCACCACTATATTTCAAGCTACCATTCAGAAAGAAAGCAGTGTCCCGGCAAATATTTATTTCTCAATCAATATCCTTGAAAAATAACAGATTATCTTGTGTTTATCTCATTGCTGCTTGTTGGAACTTACTATCTATAGAATTAGCGGCACAGTTCTGGTAATTACAATAACAGCTTCCACTGAAAACTACGCCATAGGCTATGAACAACCTAAGGACATCCCAAGGTCAAAGAAGAGCTTGAGAAATCTTTATGGAAATAATATAATTTTCAATTAAAAAAAATTAAATCCTTTCAAATAACCTAAATGCTCCAGTTGATCAGAGATGTTAAAAAAAAACAGCTCAAAGGCAAGGTTAGCTTAGCGGATAGAACAATGCCATTACAGTGCCAGTGAGTGGGACCTGTCTGCAAGGAGTTTCTACATTCTCCCAGTGTCTGCCTGAGTTTTCTCCGGGAGCTCCAGTTTCCTCCCACCATTTGAAACGTACCAATTGGGTGTAATTTGGACAGCATGGACTTGTGGGCCGAAGTGGCCTGTTATGTGCTCTATGTCCAAATTTTAAAATTTAAAGGCTTTTGATGGCTGTAAGTCATTAAAGAACCATCAGGGGAACCAAGGAGTAGAGTCTGAGACCCTGTGGTCACTTACATCACATCCTCTCATGTGGGTGGGCCAGAACAACTAGATCTCCAGTACAACTGCAGGGTCAAGGCCACCAGAGGTGGGTATAGTCACAGGCAATAGACAATAGGAGCTGGGGTAGGCCCTTCGGCCCGTCGAGCCAGCACCGCCATTTTACAGATCATGGCTGATCACTACCATCAGTACCCCTTTCCAGCCTTATCCCCATAACCCTTAACTCCTTTGCCCACTAGAGTCTTATCTAACTCTCCTTTGAACATAATCAGCGAATTTGCCTCTACCACCCTCTGTGGCAGAGCATTCCACAGATTCACACTTCTCTGGGTAAAAAAATGTTTTCTCATCTCCGTCCTAAAGGGCCTACCCTGTATTCTTAAACTATGCCCTCTAGTCCTCGTCTCCCCCATCATTGGGAACAAGTAATCCGACTTCACCCTGTCTATCCCCCTAATAATTTTGTATACCTCAATCATGTCGCCCCTCATCCTTCTAAACTCCATCGGATACAAGTCCAGTTTTTCTAGCCTTTCAGCATATGTCAACCCCGCCATCCCTGGAACTAACCTTGTAAATCTGCGCTGCGCACCCTCTATGTCCTTCCTCAAAATTGGAGGCCAGAACTGGACGCAATACTCCAGGTGGGGTCTCACCAGGGCCCTGCACAACTGCAGAAGGGCGTCTCTGTTCCTATACTCCAATCCCCTCTTTATGAAAGCCAACATGCTATTAGCCTTCTTCACAGCTTTCTGAACCTACATGCTATCTTCAGTGACCGGTGAACAAGTACTCCCAGATCCATTTGCTCCTCCCCACTCCCTAGCTTGTCTCCATTTAAATAATACTCAGCTTTCCTATTATTGCCCCCAAAATGGATAATCTCACATTTGCTTACATTGAACGTCATCTTCCATTCAGCAGCCCACTCCCCCAACCTGTCCAAGTCCCTCTGCATTTTCCTGACATCCTCCTCACACCCCACACCGCCACCCAGTTTTGTGTCATCTGCAAATTTGCTCAAGTTATTGCTCAAGGGATTAACTAGATCGAGGTGAATGTATTCAAATTCTTGAGCTGTTGTGGTGAACGGGAACTTCCACTGGTGACTATCTAAGGATTCTGGCTCAGTGACAAAAGTGGCACACATCATCCTTGCAACTCGCGGGCACAGGATGAACCATGTCTGGTTTACTCCTCGTACATCCATGTGCATGGGCTGGGGTTCGCATGCTCGTATCTGTAATTTCATGTCTCAGCATGGGTGCGCAGCCGCGCTTCCAGAAATGTGCGTGCACAACTGCACAGTACAGCTGTTTGTGTCTGCACATGTAGACATATACAAGGGGTTGGAGATGGAGGAAAGGTAGAAGGTTGGAGGTGAAGGTTGGAGAGGAGAATGATCGTGCAGTGGAGAGAGGATGGCATGGGGGGGAGAGAGATAGAGAGAGAGAGAAAAAGAGGAGGGCATACAGGAGGGAGAGAGCAGAGAGGAGGGCGTGCGGGGGAGAGAGAGGAGGGCGTGCGGGGGGAGAGAGAGGAGGGCGTGTGGGGGGAGAGAGAGGAGGGGGTGGGGAGGGATAGGAGAGAGATGAGAATGTGGGGTGAGAGAGGATGGGGATTGTGGGGAGGAGGAGGGTGCCATAATTGAGAAAGGGATTCTGAAACACAATGTTTCTCCTCGCTGTAATCCCCTCCACCCCCCACCCCCAACACCACCCGTGCTGCTGTCATACAAAAGGAAATAAAACAGAATAAACCTCAGCTGTGTGTCACTGGATAAGTGGCTAGTGCAACTGATGAAACTGATGAGAGTCTATTTCCAGCAACAGCGGGGTTGGTAACGAGAGGACAATGATTTGATGTGACTGCCAAGAAACCAGGCGAAGATGAGAAACATTTTTTATTTACCTCGGAAGTTGTTGTGATCTGGAATGTACTGCCTGTTAGGGCAGTGGAAGCAGATTCAGTCAATTTGAAAAGCAAAATTGGACAAATGCCTCGAAAGCAAACAATTGAAAGGACTAGTGGGGACTGATTGGACAGATAAAAAAAAACTATTTCCATTCGTCAGGGCAAAAATTAAAGACAGCATTAAAGTTGGGAAAAATGAACAACATTTTAATTCCCAGAGGTAGCAACTGAAGGGTCCTTTTCCTAGGCCAGGGGTCTAAAATTGGAGGAATTAGTTTTAAGATGAGAGGGTTAAGGAGACTTCTTTGGTGCAGAGAGTACTGAATTTTCCACACTCCTGTTTGTCATTTATAGAAGATTCAGAAAAAGCTGCCAGAAGAGGTGGAGGCGTGTAGAATTGTAGCGTTCAAATGTAGTTAGACAAATACGTGAATAGGATAAGGAGTAAAAGACAGAAGGTCCACAGACTCCGCAACACTGGAGAAACTCAGCTGGTCAAGCATCAAACTTTACACAGCAAAGATACGTCACCGGTGTTTTGGGTTTGAGCCCTTCATCAAGATATGGATGAAAATGTAGGCAGGTACCCAAACAAAATGGTGCAGGGGGAGGGGCAAGGGAGAGCATAGGCCCATAGGCAAGAGGAGGTGGATAAGGGAGTGAGGACATAGCAGCAAACGGAGAGAAGGATGGCTCTGTGAATGGAGGGGGAAGAAGGTGGAGAGCAGGGGAAAGAAGGTGAAAGAGAGAGGAAGAATGGGGAGAAACTTGCGAGGTTGACATTAATGCCACTCAGCTGGAGAGTACACAAGGCCACGGACAGACATGTCAGTATGGGATTAGTGGGCAGAATTGAAATGGTGGGCTACTGGGAGATCAATTTCATTGAGGCGGGCAGAGCGAAGGTGCACAGCAAAGCAATCTCCCAGTCTGTGTACGGTCTCCCCACACCCCCCCCCCCACCCCCACCCCCACGAGGGCCACAACACATTTAGGTCAAAGCCTTGTTTTCTTTTCACCTCATCTAAAATCAACTTTTATGTATTTGTTAGGAGAGAAGTGTGGAAGAAACAAAAACTTGACCGCTTCACAGGGAAGGGGACCCTTAAGCGTTGTGTCCTAGGGTTCCATAGCTGAGTAAAGGTTGAAAACAGAAGAGCTAAATGGAGAGAAATGGGACTGGTCAATGTAGAAAAGTTGGGCTGAAACGCTTGTTTCCCTGCTGTATAACCCGATGATTCTACAGTGGTTCACAGAGCAGACAAGGGTTTAAGCGGCAGCCCAGTTAGCCAGTTCAATCGTGACAGGCACTTGAGGCCAAATGGCCTTCTCTTCCAATTCAATCAGAGCAGGGACAATCTCATCCTATTTACAAATTAACCGAAGACGAGGCTTCCAGCCAGTACATTAGGATTACTAATTCAAAAAAGAATTTTCAATTAGGTGCACGAACAATGCAAGATTATCCTTGGCCCTCAAGCGCTGATTTTTTTTTTAAAGCCAAAGAAAGTTTTATTTTTGTGGGCTGGAAGCTAGTATTATCCAACTCCACATATTCAATCCCCTTGCCCCAGCCCCCACCTCCTGTCATTTGTAAGCAACTCCTGACACACTGAGGCCACTCTTCTGCAGATCCTGCCCATCTCACATTGAACAATTGTAACCGCCAAGATCAGAGAGTCTACGACACAAAAAAAAAGCCCTTTGGCTCAACTTGTCTCTCTCTCTCCCTTCCGATCTGGACAATTTATCTGAATTCATGCTATATGCCTCTAAATCAGCGGTTTTCAAACTTTTTCTTTCCACTCAAATACTGCCTTAAGTCATCCCTATGCTTCTTGTTTATTCTCACTGTGTGATGAGATTGTTTAACGTATGGGATATGTTGAACATTTAGTGGGTGGGGAGGGGGGTGGGAAGAAGGGAGGGAAGGGGAGGTGGGGGGAAAAGACACCGTATATTCAAGAGGGAAATGTTTACGTGTATTCTGGTCAATATGGTTCATAGTGTGAAAAATAAAAACATCTTTTTAAAAAGTAATCCCTATGTCATCTGTGATTAGTCAGGGATTGCTTAAGGTAGTATGCGAGTGGGAAGGGAAGGTTGAGAACCACTGTTCTCGACTCAATTGTTGCTGAAATATTTTGCTTGAGAAAAATTGTCATTGGCCCATTTCTTTTGGAGTTATGAAACCGTGCACATGACGAGTCAATGAGGGATGATTAAAACAGTGGTTTTCAAACTTTTTCTTTCCACTCACAGACCACCTTAAGTAAACCCTGACTAATCACAGGCCACCGATGGCTTAGGGAATACTTAAAATGAATGGTGTGTGAGTGGAAATAAAGTTTGAAAACCACTGCTCTAAACCATTCGTCTGAATGTCTTTTGAACGTTACAGTTGTCTCCACTTCCACTGACAGCTCCTTCCACCATTCTATATTTGAAGAGGGTGCCTTCCTGTCCTAATTAAATCTCTCCCCTTTTACCTAAAATTCTTGCCTTCTACTTTTAGATTCCTCTATCCTTGGAACAGGACTATGGCTATTCACCTTATCTACACCCAACATGATTTCATAAACCACTGTAAGGTTCCCTCTTCACCTCAGGAGGCAAGTCCCAGCCTACCTTTATAATGCAAGCCCACCAGTATCCAGCGACATTCTTGTGAATCTCCTAGAACAGAGGGAGGGACAACCTTTTACCATGCGTGGGCCAGATGATGAGTCCTTGGTTGATTGGTAGGCCATACTGACTTTCTGGCAGCATTGGACCAGGGTGGGGGTTGGCGGCAGGGACAGCCCAGGGCAGGAGGGGAGGTAGTGGCGCTGGATAAATTTAGATCTCGGGCCAGTTCCTGGAAGCCTGCGGGCCAGATAAATTTAGGTCTAGAACATTACAGCATAGTATAAGCCCATCTTAGAGTATTTTGAATGTCCTAATTGTACCAGCCTCTATCATCTCCCTTGGCAATGCATTCCAGGCATGCACTACTCTCTGAGTAAAATACTTACCCCTGACATCTCCCCTAAACTTTCCTCCACTCATCTTGAACAGATGTCCTCTGGTATTTGATATTGTCACCATGGGAAAAGGGTGCTGGCTGTCCACCCTTTCCAAGCCTCTCATTATCCTCGATAAAGTCTCTGCTCATCCTTCATCGCTACAAAGAGAAAAGCCCTAGCTCAACCTTGCTTCACATGTTCTCCAATCCAGGCAACATCTTGTTAAATCTCCTCTGTACCCAAGCATCTTTTCTGCACCCTTTCCAGCTTAATTACTTCTTTCCTCTAGCAGGGTAACCAAAACCATATACAATTTGCCCATGTGTGCGTGATCAGAGGATGTGTGTCCCAGTATGTCCCTCAGAAGAGGGAAAGCAAGTCATCCTCAGCCTGAGGGATCATCTAAGAAGAGGATAATCATTTGAGTGTCCTGCTAAAGTTCTGAAGGAAGATAATGTCTTAAAAGATTGTTGGAGTTTAGTAATCTCTGTTCCTAGAGCACCAGCAACAAAATTTCACTGCTTCCCCATACTGCTAGAACTGACCCCACTGGGAGATCCAGTCCCAGCACAGACAAAGTCCCAAAGCCTTCGCTCGGCTCATTAACTCTTTCTATGCCGCACTCAAGGCTCGCCGGGCACCAATCCGCACAGCCTCCTTCTACATCAATCAATAGTCATCAACCAAGATGGAATTGTTAAAATCACAGCAGATACTCCTAAGTAAATGAGTTTGACACCTGTGCTGGGAGGCACTAGTCATCAATCAACACACAAAGCTTTTGACATCAGGATAGCTACGGCCTGAGAACAGCATTGACAAAGAGACACGGGTCTGTGCGACAGCAGACGCTAGAGGCAAATCCATGGACACTCTGTGTCTCTTTTGCTTCTCATTCTGTTCTTAGGGGCATTGGCCAAAGCTCATGTCAACTTTTTGATTGCCTTGCAGCAGACGAAAGTTGGTCTATCATGTATATTGTATTTTCAATGTATTATTATGTGACAATAAAAGGAACCTTGAGGCAGAAGACAAAGGAGACAAGAGGATTTGGGTTAGACCTGAATGAGTCGATGATGTCAACTGGAATAAAAATTGGTCATCGATTCTTGGACGGACATTCAAGAGGAATGTTGCCCGATTAATTCAGAAAACTATCCACTGTAGATTTAGTCTCATCGACAATATTTTGTGCCTGATTTTGACCTTCAAATGGCAGTCTGGAAGTGCACCCACCCTTCCCTCTGCCTGCCATTTCTGAGAGTGGTACTCAGGCACAGCAGACGTCTGACCAAGTGTGCAGGTTATCATTTTGCACTTAATCCTTATTACCCGTTCCTACCTAGTCAATAGGCTGTAAAAAAAAAAGCCTTTAGACAACAGAGTCTCTGTAGCAAATGGGCTCAGTTCAATCAACATGCACACACATTAACAGACACATGCATTCATCCGTACACACTCACACATCCAGACACAAAGACTGACATGGGTACATTGATCAATATACACAGAGATACTGTAATATCCATATACTAACACACAGACTGATACAGACATAATTTTCATCAACTATTCTATAAATACTGAAAGGCACATTCTGAGACACACACACACACACACGAGAGAAAGAAACTGTTGTTAGAGAGAAATACTGAAATACGCTGATATGTAGAGTCATATCATGATATAAAAATAGGTTTGAAAGCAAGTTGTCAAGAATATGCAAATA
The DNA here is from genome assembly GCF_036971445.1 of Narcine bancroftii. Lineage (NCBI taxonomy): Eukaryota > Metazoa > Chordata > Chondrichthyes > Torpediniformes > Narcinidae > Narcine > Narcine bancroftii. Next base: position 7,344,309 of record NC_091482.1, read on the forward strand.
AAAAGTTTTTAAAGCCTCGTTCACAGATTTAGGCTGTTGGGAAGTACAGAAAAAGATGGCAGATAGAATACAACAAAGAGAAATATTATATTAGATTAGGGGGAAAAAAATCTATTCTTTGAATGTTTTGATGGAGAAATCTGGGTGTCACTGTGCACCAGGCATTAGCATGCAGATATAGCATTTAATTAGCAAATCAATAGGAAGCAGGCTGAAATACGAGATTAAGAAGTCTTGCTACAACAGTGCAGCGCTGTGCTGAGCACCACACCTGGACCATTGTGCGCAGTTCCAGCCTTCTTATTTAATGAAGAAGACTTGGGTTAAGGGCAGAGTGGCAAATGATCACCAGTTTGATTGTGGGGATGAGGGGGAGCCCCTTTGAGGACAGACTGAGAAGAGACTTCGTCTGTTTCCCTGTTGGCTTGCAAGAATGTGTCTGCGCCTCCCAGCCTGACATAGTGAGGCCTTACCGAATGTGTGCCTGGGTGTCCCCCTCTCTCTCTCTCCCCCTCCCACCCCCTATCTCTCTGTCTTTGTCAAATCTGCCTCTCTCTCCTGCACTAATCCCTCTGGGTTAAACACAGCGCTCCCCCCATAAAATCAAAGCGATTACCACTTTTCTAAACTTGGCACGATGGAAAGTTTACTTGTTAATATTTATTAGCCAGCCCGGAACCCTGCTGAGATAATCTGTGCCCAGCTCGGGTGTGCACAGTTGGTGCCACTCACATCTCCTGCTGACAGACTCCAGACTCTGCCAATGCAGCTGCTAAGGTAGTCTAGGCAGCTGCTCGTGTGGACACCCAGCCCACTTGGAACAACACACCAACACACCACTTTCGCTTCTTGACCCATATGGCAGTGGATTCAAGCCCCACGCCAGAGCACAAGAGTCTCTAGCTCGTGCAGTGCAAAGGGAATGCTGCATTGTAGGAGGTGCCGATCTATAGAACATTGCAGCACAGTCCCTTCAGCCTGCGATGCTATGCTGACCCATTTCTCAACAATTCAGTACCTCGCACCCATCTCTCTTTTTTCCTTGCATTCATTTGCCTACGTAAGAGTCTTCTGAATGCCCTCATTGAACCAGCCTCCACCACCACCCTCAGCAATGCATTCCAGGCACCCACCACTTCTCTGAGTAAAATATCTCCACTAAACATTCCTCCACTCACCGTGACATCTGTACAAAGTGAAGGGAGCAACATTTAGGGGAGACATCAAGGGTAAGCTTTTTTTTTTAAAAAAACAATGTTGCAGGTGCCTGGAATCCATTGCCAGGAGGCTAGAACATTAGGGGCATTAAGAAGACTCTTAGACAGGCACATGGATGAAAAAAAAACAGGGAGTTATGAGGTAGGGAGGGTTTCTTTTTTTTTTGATAGAAATATATAAGCCAGCACAACAAGGGCTGAAAGGCTGCAATGTTTTATTTTAAACAACTTTCAAGTGAGACACAAATTCAAGGGCCAGGTTCAAGACAGAAATTCAGCTTTGAAGGAGAAGAGAAAATATCCTTATCAATAATGATCCCACAACTTTAATGAAACATATCCGGCCATGTACCTCATTCATGTCTGTGGGAGTTTTTTTTTCTGTGTGGTTTAACTGCTTGCATTTCCCTTATTTGACAACACCATCAAAATTAGTTAATTGGCTGAAAACCACTTTGGGCTGTCTTGAGGATGTAGATGATGTGAAAAGAAACAAGTGTTAACTTTTCCAAGTTGGTTTTTTAGCCTCATTGGGGAAAAAAAAGTACAGAGTTGTTCAAAACAAAATCCACCTGCTGGTCACCTCTGAAATAACACCCTATTCAACAAGTATGACCTGGTACAGTGAGAAGGGCAGATTAACATTCAGTCAGCACAATCACAGAAAGGATTCAAATGATCAACTATCCCCCAGAAAGGGTGAAACTGTATTGGGGGAGGGGTTCATTGAGGAGAGCACTGGAGTTACATAGATCTTCAAAGACCATTACAGCACAGTACAGGCCCCTTGGCCCACAATGCTGTGCTGAACCATATAAACCTACTCAACAAATTAAACCTTCCCCACCTCACACCCGTAACCCTTTATATTTTTTCTTTCATCTTTGTGCCCATTTAAGAGTCTTTTGAATGTTCTCTTTGTACCAGCCTCCTCCACAAGGCAATGCATTCCAGGCAGCCTCTACTCCAAAAGGAGGTTTAAAACATGCTTGGGCCAAAACTACAATTGCAAATGCAAAGAACATCTCCAGCAATGCAGCAAAACAATGTGACACGGTGAACGTAATGGTTAGCACGACGCTTTTACAGCGCCAGCGACCCGGACATGAATCCGGCACTGTCTGTGAGGAGCTTTTATGTTCTCCCTGTGTCTGTGTGCTCTGGTTTCCTCCTCCCCTCCAAAACATACAGGGTTGGAGGTTAATTTGGGTGTAGTTGGGCAGCACGGGTTTAAATAGCTGGAATTGGCTTCTACCGTGCTATAAGTAAAATTTAAAAGTAGATTTAGAAAAGTATATAAACAAAATAGAGAGAGTGCAGAGAAGGTTCACGAGAATGTTGACAGGATTTCAGGGTCTGAGTTACAGGGAAAAGTTGTGCAGACTGGGGCTTTTTTCTCTGGAGCATAGAAGATTGAGAGGGGACTTGATAGAGGTGTTTAAGATTTTAAAAGGGACAGACAGAGTAAATGTGGATAGGCTTTTTCAATTAAGAAAGGGGGAGATTCAAATTAGAGGACATGGTTTAAGATTGAAGGGGGAAAATTATAAGGGGAACATGAGGGGAAATTTCTTTACGCAGAGGATGGTGGGGATGTGGAATGAGCTTCCGGCAGACGTGGTCGAGGCGGGATCATTGGTTACATTTAAGGAAAAACTGGATCGTTACATGGACAGGAGGGGACTAGAGGGGTATAGACTGGGTGCTGGTCAGTGGGACTAGGAGGGTGGGGATTTGCTACGGCATGGACTAGTAGGGCCGAACTGGCCTGTTCTGTGCTGTAAGTGGTTATATGGTTATCTTTTGGGCCACCAGAGAGTGCAGATGCAATCAGGAGTAAAAAAACTAACCACTGATGGATCGTTTCATTCAACCTTAACACTGACCAGCCACTGCTATCTTACACACCCAAACTTAATCCAGCAAGCATGAGTGTTTGAGGTATCATCTCAACACCAAACATCTGCTTCGGTGACATACATGCACTGAGCTCGATTTCTGAAATTTGGTTCCCCAAAATCAATTCAGACCAATTTTCAGAATGTAACTACACATTGGTCTGAAGGTGATGGTCAGTCTCTTTACCGACTTGTCAATATCCAACTACCCCGTCGTGTTGTGCATCACACAGGGGAGATCGAAGCCCTTTTGAATGGAGGACTCACTGTTAACTCTTTCCCAAATGATCAAAGACTAAAATCACAGAGTCAGGTCAATAACATCATCTATCATAACTCTTTGAGATATTGACATGGGCAAGTTTCTGACTGAACTTTGAAAAATAATCCTTCTTGCATCAGCACCTCCCCCTTTTTAATTCCCTGACACTCAGCCCAATCAATCATATTGACTTGGCTTTTAAGCTAACATGAGCCATTGTGGATTTCAGACACATTTTGGAGAATGAATGATCAAAACATTAAACATACCAAAGGTACTTGCAACAAAGAAAGAAGCTTTAAAATACCATTGATAGCAACCTTAAGAAGACTCTGTGAATTAAAACTAATCTCCATGTAATTGCAGCTATTAAACCCAAGGGGAAAAGCATCAATTGTCAACAAAGAAATGTCTATATTTTCATGGCTGTATGTAGTGACAACACAATTGCTGTGCTTAATGGAAATGAATGGGTAATTCCTAGATCAACTAAGCTTGGTAATCACAAGTCACATGAAGGTACTGGTGAGAACTCACTTGGAATATTGTGAGCAGGTTTGGGCTACTCGTTTAAGAAAGGATGTGCTGACACTGGAGAGGGTTCAGAAGAGGTTCACAAGGATGATTCCAGGAATGAAAGGATTATCATATGACTGCTCTTGGCCTGAACTCGTTCGAATTTAAGAGAATGTTGTGGGGTGGGGTGGGGGGGGGGAAATCTCATTGAAAGGCATGGGCAGAGTAGATGTTGAAAGACTGTTTCCCATGGTCGGAGAGTCGAGGACAAGAGGGCACAACTTCAAGATTGAAGGGTGTCTGCTTAGAACAGAGATGCGGAGGAATTTCTTTCACTAGAGGGTGGTAAATCTGTGGAATTTGTTGCCACAGGCAATTATGGGGGCCAAGTCATTGGGTGTATTTAAGGTAGAGATTGCCATGTCACCAAAAGTAAAGGGTAGAAGGGTTGAGTAGGAAAATGGATCAGTTTATGATTGAATGAAGGGACAGAGTTAATGGGCTGAATAACCTATTTCTGCTCCTATGTCTGATGGTCTCATATCAAGAAAGTTTGTGGAGGAAATCCAAATCAATAGTGTCCTGTGCAAAGGATTTAACATTTAAATTTAGACATACAGCACGGCAACAGGCCTCCTCGGTCCACGAGTCCGTGCTGCCCAGTTCACACCTGGTTACGTTTTGAACGGTGGAAGGAAACCAGGGCCCTGGGGAAAACCCATGCAGACCGACCGCTATTTTCAGACTCCCGTATGAACTTCACACCAGTAAAATAACGTTGACTTTGCTCCGTTCATACTGATTCTAATAGATGGGTCGTCATGATACAGTTGTACAAAATTCTTGTTAGGCTGAACCTGGGGCATTATGTGCAGTCCTGGTCACCACACGAGAGAAAAGATGTGATCACACTTGAGAGGGTGCAGAAGAAGGGCTCAGGCCCAAAATGTTGGTTATACATCTTTACTTCCTATGAATGCTGTGAGACCCGCTGAGTGCCTCCAGTTGGTTTCCCTTGGTAGTGGAAGGGGTCTAAAACTAGAGGGCATAGGTTTAAGTTCAAGTTTATTTACTATCTGATTGCACAAGTATATCCGACGAAACAGCGTTCTCGAGTCCTCGGTACAAAAACCCATGTACAGACATAACACACATAGAGACAAGCGGTACATATGCAGAACAAATATGCATATAAAAAATAAATATTGTTTAATAAATACCAGAGTCGTGAGACACATGAGAGGAAGGGGGTTTAAAGGGGATCTGTGGGGTAAATGTCTCTGAAATGGGCTACCACAGACAGTGGTGCAAATAACAACATTTAAGACATCAGGAGAGGCTTATGGTATTAATGGAAGCAAGAGGGAATCGGATAGTTCGGTATGTTGGTTGGTATAGACACAATGAGCTGAAGGGCCTGTTTCTACGCTGTACACTGCCTTCGATGATTGTAACCCTCTCATGTTGCCGATTCCATGTAGGTTAACCGGCTAATTTAGCGGGTCTGTTCCCAGTAAATCGTGCGGTGTGAAATATCCCAACCTGGCAGGACGAGTTAAATTCAACCAGGCTCTGACACTTGGTGGGGGCAAGTGTCAGAGTCCGGCCAAGTTAACTCACTAATTGCTTTCTGGCAGTGTGAAAGCACAACCTGCTTTCGCGTTGTTACCACTGGAGGCGGGACCCCCTTTAAAATGCCAGGTTGCAAATGAACCAGGTAAGTCATGGTGCAATGAGAAAGGCTCCTGAGTGCAACACGCCTGGTAAGTTTTCCTAGGAAGTGTGAAAGGGGCTACACTTCAGCTGCAGAATTCATATGAAACAGTCCTCCACTCTATATTTTTCTAGAAAAATCATTGCTTCCCCTGGGAGAAGTTGCTGCATTTAATTTTTTACCAGATTATTCTGTGTGACTCGTACATTTTGCATCTCAATTTTAACTAATGGGACCACTTAGTTTTGTCAATAAACACTGTGTTAAAGTCAAAAATTACTTTGGTCACCTGTATTTAAAGGGACTAACATTGACTATTAACTATTAGTTAAGAATTATCCAATAAGCTAATAGAGTGTTGGGAGGTGGAGTGCCACAAGGATGATCAATGGAGATGAAACAAAAAAGTCTTCAGACCTCAACGAGAGGCTCAGGCCCACATATCTTTGCCTCCGATGGACACAACGGGACCTGTTGAGTTTCACTGGCAATTTTGTGTTTTAATTTGATCAATGGAGATAGCTGGCTGTGATGAAACCAACAGGGGAACAACCGGCCACAAATGCCCCAACAAACTCAGAACTTATCGTAACTTGGAGGTTCTCCAAAATGCTTTGGAAGCCAGCACAGAGTGGAGGAGCAACGCTGGTATGTGTGGTCCCACTGTGCGTGACGTCTGCAGTTCCAGCTTGTCGGCAGAGATCTCACAAGCAAATATGTCTCTTCTTCCCTTCTTGGTGTTTTGGCCCCAGTCTGGAGGGGAGATCCACTGCCACGGTCGAGAGATCATTCTTCATGTGCGAGACCAGATGACTTCACAAGGCCTCTTGACTGTGGCGGGCCTCATAGTTAGTGAACTGACCTTTACCTGAAGCACAAGCACGTCTGCTTTTTTAAAACCATGAGTGCACTTTGGAAATCTTAGAGGTGGATGAGATCGGGTGGAAGGTACCAAAGTCTAAACTCTTGCACATTGAGCTTCAAGAACAGGATTTTTTGGCCAAAGGTTATCAGGCTCTTAAGCCTTCCTGTAACACCCAACCTATTATCAGACTCCTGAATGATCCTCACACTCAAAAAGAAATGCTGCCCTTGCTCTGTCTGTACTGTTTTTTTTTCTGTAACTCTGCACTCTGTACTGTGTTTCTATTGCTGTACTATGTATGGGTTGACATCCAGGATTGCACACATAACAAACTTTCTCACTATCTCAGATCATGTGTCAATAAACTTGAACTTAAACCATAACACTGGTACAGGACCATCAAACATTTGTCTGCACTACTGTCACAAGACATTTTTGGAAAACAACAAACTTGCATTAATTAATTTAGATCAGCTATCAGCAACATTTAAACATGTCATTCTTTATATAGAGAGCCACCTCCCCTTGTTCCTTGCTATTAAAACTACCACGCTGTCCAATGGTTCTCAATCAGTGGGTCATGGCGTGTTTTCATTTGGGTCTTTAAAAATGTTAAGTAAAATACTTTTAAGTTAGATAAAGATGTGTTTCTTACAAAGCTGCCTTAGACTTGAAAATATTGCTCAGTCATTGCCACCACTGAGCCACAGCATGTTAGGCCAGATGCCTGCTGGGCCTTAGACTGAAAAAGATTGAGACCACTCTAATCCCTTTGAGGTCTCATCACAATCTATCAGCTATTCCCTCCAGGTTAGTGTCCCCCTCCAAGTTCTGTGACCCTCTCACACTTCTCTGGGTCCTCCCCTCCCAATTCTGTGACCCCCCCCCCCCTCCCAGTTCTGTGATCCCCTCCCTTCTCAGTTCTGTGAAACCCCCTCCTTCCTCCCAGTTCTGTGATCCCCTCCCCTCCCCCTCTGGTGATTCTATTTGGACCCACATTTGGTTATACATCAACAGTGATTGTGCCTTAAGCTATAAAGTCTCTAAGATTAAAGAATTCCCTCCAAAACCTCATTCACCTCCTTTGTTATGTGCTTTGAAACCCATTATCACTACGTAGCTTGGTGTCAAATATTGTATAATAAATATGGCAAAGACATCGTGAGGAAGACATTCCAAGTTTTAAACTTGTTTCTTGCATCCACTGAAATAAACAATAATGAATCTCTATTCTGCTTATTACCTGCCAATGCTCTGTGTAAAGTTGGTTTTCTCCTTACAAAGACTCTGGCAACAGTTGGTAACACTTGGGTGTTGGTAGGAATAAATATGGAGACGCTGGCATTCAAGCCTCTGATAATGAAACTGACGACTTGGACAGTATCCAGGGCTGGGCTGACAAATGGCACAAAACATTTGTCATCGCTCACACACAATTTTGTCGTCTTAGACTTCTGAATCAAGGAACCTGACACACCAGCACCTTGTCACAGGAGCAGGACAGGGCTCGAGCCTTCTCTGGAGGGAGCCACCTACCTAATGAAATGCTTACACCCTCTCAACCACCCTGAGAGCTGCAAGATAAGAGCAGAATGCTCACCACTCCTTCCAAATGGCACAGCAGCCGAAAGAAAAATCCCAGCTTGCCACCTCAAAGCAGCCAGAGGGGTGGCTCTGGGTGCAGTGCCTACTCACCGCTACTGACCATAGCATTTTGTTGTCAGCTCACCTCAATCAGAATTCTCGGCCTCAAGGAGGACAACATTGTGGGAAGGGAATTGTTAAGTTCTCCTCAACGCTGGTCTCCCAGCCCCTCCAATTTCCATTCAGCCAAGATGACTACTGGAGGCTTATGCTTGCCAGATTTAAGGAAAATTCTGAGCAGACTGACATGTTCTTGAAACTGAGTTTCATGCAGGAAAAATGGAGATATGGAGGGCTGGACAAGCAGCCATCTTAGAGCATATCAATATTTGAACATCCAGTATTCACCAGATGCTTCATTCAAAAACACATCAAACGATACTGGCTTTGAAGTTCAGCTCTAATCCACCTCCTTAACAGTGCTGGCAGAAATGGCGAGATGATTAAAGCTAAGGATTGTATAGACAGTCTTTTCATTAACTCAATGTTTCCCAGCCCCATCAGAAGTAGCAAAATGCTCACCTCAGCCTTGCAGTGGTCATGAAAAGGCCCTGGGCGGACCTCTTCCAACAGCCTGGGTGGAATGGGGACTCCTCCTGTGCGAGTTCAGGATGTGAATGTTGGGAGGAAAATGCTGAAGCAAACATTTTTTTCTGGTCTCAAATCTTTTCAAATAAATGGGACGATTCTCTTCCTTGCTTTTATGGCAGAAAATGGCCTGTATTAGGAAGGATATCAGAATTTGAAGCAATCTAAGAGGATGTTACTGGGAGGTGAGGGCCTGAGTGATGTGGAGAGGCTGGGTCTTCATTCCCTGGTATAAACAGTCGGAAATACTGGAGGAACTCATCTGGTCCCACAGCGTCCACAGGAGGTGACCAATGTTTTGGCCCTCAGCCCTTCTTCATGGTACAAGGTTCGTTTCCTGGTGTGAGGGAGACTGAAGTGATGTACAAAATTGTGAAAGGCCAATTCTCATGCTCTTCTTCCCAGGGTTGATGATTCTAGCTGAAAGTTAGACATCCGAGAGATCTATGGAGTACCTTTTACACTCAAGGGATAGTCAACGTCTGGATCAAGCTGCCAGGCAAAGCAATAGGGGGCAGGTACAATCACAATGTTATTGCGATATTTAGACAGATATATGGACAGGAAGGGCTTTGAAGGATATAGGCCAAATGTAGGCCAATAGAATGGCCCAGTATGGCGACTTGGGCTGAAGGGCCCAACTGAGCACTGAGATGGAAACAGGTGTGGAAGGTAATGGTGAGAATAAGGTGAGAGAGGAGAAATCCAATTCCTGTGAAGGATAATCGGCCCCCTAACTGGATACACAGGCTATACATTACACCTCAAAAGTTAAATAAATGGGACCCAACAGTATCTGACAGATGTTTTCGTTGTAAAAAAGAAATGGGAACAACAATTCATGCAATCTGGACATGTGAGAAAGTGAAAAAATTTTGGGAAGATCTAAACCAGATATTAAATAAAATCACAGAAAGCAATAAAACCCAGAGATCTTCCTCCTAAGTAACTTAAAAAATAAAGAATTTGGACTTGATCTGGATGGTGCACAAAAAAGATTTGTTAGGATAGCCCTAGCCGTAGCAAAAAAATGTATTATGTCAGCCTGGAAATTAGAAGATAACTTGAGAATACAACAATGGTATAGAGAAATGAATAAATGTATTCCATTAGAAAAAATAACATATAATTTAAGAAATAATATTACAATATTTGAACAAATATGGGAGCCATACATGAAACACAATAGAGAAAACCTACCGGGGACATCTACCACCTAAAATGATAGAAGGAGAAGGAAATGAAAAGAATTGACTCAGTGGAATTTCTTGTTTATTTTTATTGAGTGGCAACATTGTTTGACGGGTTTAATGTATCTTAGATTCTGTATTTTAAATGAATGGGAGGGGAGGGTGGGATGGGAAGAGGGGGGGGGGGAGAAAATGACACTGTATATATTTGAAAAGAAAAATGTATGTATCTTGATCAATGTGGTTTACAGTGTGAAAAATAAAAAATTTTAAAAAAAAGGATAATCAGCCCCCGAAGAAAAACACATGAAATAAATGATCAGGATATTGCAGAAAAGATGAAAAAATAAATAAAAAAGAAATGCCGAGAAATAAACAGGAATAAATAGATAAAAAGCACCCTTAAATAATAGTCTCCAACCCAATTAAGTAGATTAATTTTTAAAAATTTAGACGTACCGCATGGGGACAAGCCCTTTCAGCCCACAAGACTGTGTCTCCCTATAAACCATGTACATTTTTTTGGAGGGTGGGAGGAAACCAGAGCATCCAGAGGAAATTCAAAGACATGGAGAGAACATACAAACTCCTTACAGGTAGCACCGGAATCAAACCCCAGTTACTGCCGCTTCATTAGCACCTCACTAACTGCTACGGAAACCTTACCGCCCCTCTTCACCACCCACCTTCAACTTTTAATGTTTAAAAAAAAGTATCCAGGATTCCCAGCTTCCCTGGTTTACACAGGTTTGCTGCATTAGTTGAAATTAACACGAATTGCGGGGGCGGGGGTAACTCCAAGAAATGATTCCACTACCTAGCATTCAAGGAGCGGTTCATATTTGGAGGTAAACCATGAGAATGAGTGGAGTCTTCATGTCTTTATTAATGGCCACAGGGGTTTCTGATCTGTAGAAACTTCCATTACCCAAAGAAGAGCAGGAGCATGGGGTGTTGTAAACGATGGTAATGGGTGGTGTGTGGAAATGGCTAGTGTTTATAATGTGAGGAGCTAGAAGTGGTTAATGTTTGAAGAAAATCTCCTACTTGCAAAGTTGGAAGCCAATGTGCCAAGAGCAGGGACACAGGACAACCATTGAGGAAATATGAACATCAGAAATAGGAGCAGGAGTTGGCCATCCAGTCCATCGAGCCTGCTCTGCCATTCAATGGGATCATGGCTGATCAGATGAGGGGCTCATCCCCAACTACCTGCCTTTTCCCCATATCCCTTAATTTCCCTACTTTGTAAAAATCTATCCAACCTTGTCTTAAATACATTTACTGAGGCCATCTCCACTGCTTCAATGGACAGTGAGTTCCACAGATTTTCTGGGAAAAGCTGTTACTCCTCATCTCCGTACTAAATCTACCACCTTGGACCATGAGGCTATTCACATAGTTCTAGTCTCCCCCACCACTGGAAACAACTTACCTACCTTAATCTTATCTATGCCTTTCATAATGTTATGTTTCTATAAGATCCCCTCTCATTCTTCTAAATTCCAGTGAATACAGTCCCAGATAACTCAATCTCTCCTCATAGGCTAACCCTTCTTCCCTGAAATCAACCTGGTGAATCTCCTCTGCGTGACCTCCAAAGCCAGTCCATCCTTCCTTAAGTCAGGAGAACTCCAGATGCAGTACTCGAGATGTGGTCCCACCAGTACCTTATACAGTTGCAGCATAGCCTCCCTGCTCCTAAATTCCATCACTCCAGCAATAAAGGCCAACGTTCGGTTTGCCTTCTTGATAGCCTGCTGCACCTATCAGCCAATCTTTTGCAATTCATGCACAAGCACTCAAGTCCTTTTGCACATAAAATCGCTTGCCATTTAAATAATATTCTGATCTAAGTGGATAACCTCACTTTTGCCAACATTGTACTTCATCTGCCAGATCCTTGCCCACTCACTTATTCTATCTATATCTATCTGCAGACTCTCTGTATCAGCTGCACAATTTGCTTTTCCACTCAATTTAGTAACATCAGCAAACATAGTCCCCTCTTACAGATCATTTATGTATATTGTGAACAGTTGCGGAGCCAGCACCGACTCACCCCCAATTGCCAACCCTGCACCAAACTCCCTGCTTTCTCTGGTTAACCAATCCATTATCCATGCTAATACATCTGCCCCAATTCCATGCAGCCTCATCTTCTGTAAGTCTTTTAAGAAGCATTTTATCAAACATCTTCTGAAAAACCAGCTAAGCAAAGTCCACTTGGTCCCCTCCATCTACCGCGCTCATTATATCCCCAAAGAACTCCCCCTGAATTTGTCAAACAGGACCGGACTTTGCTGAATCCATGCTACGTCTGCCTGATCAATCCATTTCGCTCCAGATGCCTCACCTTAGATGGTGGCTTGCTGAAGAAAATGTCCGGTCACAGGCAAATTTTGACCTTTATTCCAAAACGCAGGAACTCCACAGAATCAGACCATATTATTAACTGCATAGAGAATAAATAGAGCTTCAATTTATCTGCTTTAATTTTTAAATTCTGTTTGGGAGTGCTTTCCTAATTACTTCTGGGGAAAGTGATCTGTTTTAAAATAAAATCTTTTTGACAAATGCACAAATTCTTGGTTTCTATAATATTTCACAATAACCTTTTCAAGAGGTCCCTGGCATAGGCGACATTTTGGGTTCAGAGGTGGCTAATGAGATTCTGCTACAGCAGGGGCAGATTGTTAGATAATTTGTGAGATGGTCCACTTGTTCCTAAACTGTGAGGAGTTTGAGTAGAATCGGTATGTCATTGAAGGTGTCCGGTGGAGAGAATTCTGACTGGCTCCATCACTGGCACAGAGGTGCCTCTGCACAGGACAAGACAAAACTCAGAGGCTTGTTAACTTGGCCTGCCACATCACGAGCACCAGCACTCCTTTGAGGACATCTACGAGAAGTGGTATCTTAAGAAAGCAGCCTCTATCCTCAAGGGCTCCCACCACCTAGGCCATGCTCTCTTCACTCTGCTACCATTGGGGAAAAAGGTACAGGAGCCTGAAGATGAGCACTCAGTGGCCCAGGGACAGCTTCTTCCCTTCGCGATCAGATTCCTGAATGATCAATGAACCACAGACACTACCTCATTTTATCTTTTTTCTTTTCTTTATTTTGTAATGTGATTTATACAAATGTTTGCCCTGTGATGCTGCCACAAAACGATGAATTTTGTGACATACTCATGACAATAAATTCTGATTTTAATTCTGTGTGCACTGGAGGCATGGACCTCGGTTCCAAATGCTCTTCCTCCATTCGGAGAGGGTATGGGCTGTGAGATTCCCTGGAGTCTGCAGGGACATTGCACTTCTTCACGAGCATATTCAGAACTTTCTCCTTATTCCTGGTAACCTCTTCACCTGACCATTCAGAGCCATCCATTACTCCCCATCCTATGCCATAGTGAGTGGGGAAAAAAGGTTGAGAACCGCTGTCTTAGTTCCTCCACCTGACTGTATTTTTGCTCTTGATTGAAGCATCTGCCGGATTTTGGACATTATCTCTGCAAATTTCATTCATTGCCATGGTGAATGCACTACTAAAGTACCCCAATGGCTGTTTAATGTTTTGGAACTCTGTGGCAGAGTCCGTCCACTCGGTCAGAAGAACTGAACAATACTGATATAGCTTTACCCATGTTCGTTGCATGCGCGGGACAAGTGCGGAGGCCCAAGTGCTTCTCCCTAGACCTCGCGTGGCGAGTAGCCAGGCCATCCTTCACAGGTGAGGAGCTGTGGAGGAATAACGGGCAAAGCGACGATGGAATTAAAAGTGAGCAGATAAGTTTACTCTTCCTTGCTCAAACGTTGAAGCCTGACAAAGTACAGAGGCAGCAGTCTGCGTGATGTTTACTGTCAGAACAGATTGGGTCCTTGCCTTGCGTAATGCAAGATGAAAGCTGTTCACATGCAAAGCTGGTGCATGGGCACAGAGCCCAGCCAACGGTGGTGACGTACAGTCCATGGGCGGTAGTCTAAATAAATGTGTGCCCTTGAAGGAAGCTTAAAATAATTTACTGGGGTAGTTTAATTTATTCAGGGGGTGGCTTTTTGCAAAACTCACATCACCCAATAAGAAGGCGGCTGCGCAATGAGTCACAGGAGAGCATGAGCATTTACATGGTGCTATTTATACAAAGGAGACCATCTGCTATTTTTAACCTCTCACTCTGTGTTCAAGTGGCATCAAAGCAAACCAGGGAATGATATGTCTACAACTATAACCACTTTATTTCGAGAACAAGGTGGGATTAGTCAGGGTCGTGAGTGAAAAGAGACTTCTCTTTTTTTTGTCCAATGATCCAATTCTTCTTGGGTTCTTGAGCTGGACTGAAGAGTCATCAATGACACATCAACAACACTAACCCCGGGCCATTATGTCAGCACCACTGAGTGTTCGCTCACAACTCACACAGCAACCCTCGAAATCAGAGCAAGAATAACATCAGACTGATTAACGATCTGATGGCTGAGCCAGCACATACTTAAGGATGTAATTAGAACGAGTGTGTGTGTGTGTGTGTGTGTGTGTGTGTGTGTGTGTGTGAGAGAGTGTGTGAGAGTGTGTAAGGGTATTGTGGTAAACCACTGTTGTGTATAATTGGTGAGGTACACCTATTGGGCGATTGTACCTGCGGCCCCTCCCCACAGGCCCCTGTATAAAGGTGGCTGTTCCACAACCCGCTCCCCAATAAAAGACAGTCGAACAGTATGGATGTGGCATTGTTCTTAAGTGAATAAAGAACAACAAATCTTTTTTGAGTCATTGATGGTGTATCAATTTTATTCCCTTAAAGCTGGAGATCTACCCTCAATCACCTGAGGCATCTACCAACTTTGAGCTCTGGCTGCGCTGTTTTGAAGCATTCCTGTTGGCTACCCCTGCCATTGTATGATCAGTCACTAATAAGCTACAAGTGCTGCACTCGCCGGTCAGCACCCTGGTGCATTCGATCAGTGACACTACGAACTTAAAGGTCAGTCCCTGCGTTAGATCAACATCATCTCCGCTAGACACCTTCTAGTCACCCACAAACAACATCCTGGGAAGTCCAACTCTGAATATCGTCAGACCCTGCGAGCATTTGGCAGGGCCTGTGAATGCAAGGCCGCGTTCGCCGCGGAATATACCAAAGACCTGATCCGGGGTGCCTACGTCACAGGGATCAGGTCAACAGAGACACTTGGAGCAAGGGGAGCTCAGTCTGCGGAGAGCGAGCTGGCAGATAGATACATTGGAGGTGGCTCTCCAGAACACGAAGGCCTGCTCGACCAACAACCCAGGCGTCTCATGGTTACCCTGGACACCCTTCACTCCGCTAACAACTCAACCAAGGCAGCAGTGCTCCACAGCCACCTCCCACCGCTTTCATCCAGTTCTGGTGGCGACTCAACCACAGCCGTGGTGCTATGGGAGCATCCAAAGTGCTACTTCTGCAGCCTGGACAAGCATCAGAGTAAACATTGCCCAGCGAAGGATTCAACTTGCTGCAGCTGTGGGAAGAACAGCCACAATGTCAAAGTGTGTAATTTGAAATATCTTCCTAGCAGCGCCATGTGAGGATCGTGGGGGCCGCCATCCAGTACACCGTCATCACGTGGGGGCTGCCTTCTTTGGCATCATCTTCAGAACCCAGGGTGCGAGGCCTGGGGCTGCCATCTTGGACTCCACCGCCTTCCCCAATAGTGATGTGCAGCGACTCGATACTGGTCTCTATCACACTCGACCAAGACAGCCCACATCAACTCTCCAGGTCGATGATGGATATTCAGGTAAACAGCCACGTCGAGTTCCTTATTTGATAGCGGGAGCATGGAGAGCTTCATACACTCAGACACAGTGCGGCGCCTTTCCCTTGCAGTAATGCCGGTGAACCAGAAGGCCTCCTTGGCATCCAAGTCACACACAGCAGATTTCCAGAGCTTCTGTATAATGACTCTAATGGTGCAGGGTACTGAAGACTGATAGTCATGCCACAGCTCTGCACTGCTGTGCTACTGGGACTGGATTTTAGCGAGATAATGGAGTTCAATGGGCCCCATCCACCCCTCACTGTCTGTAACCAGCAGTTCTCAAATCACCCACTGCGCACCACCTGTCCTCCACAGCCCCCTATAGTACATGGCCAACAATCCAACCTTCACTCCCAACTGTAAACCCGTCACCACTAAAAGTAAGCGCTACAGTGCTGGGGACAGGCCTTAATCCGCGCAGAGTGGAATGGGGAATATAACAGGATGGACATCGACTATAGTCAGACCATGAACAGATACATGCAATTGGATACTTACACCCTCCCACGCATTGCCGATATGGTCAACCAAATTGTCCAGTATCATGTCTTTTTGACCATCGACCTGAAGTCAACGTACCACCAGCTCCCTTTCCGCCTGGAGGACCGCCAGTACACAGGGTTTGAGGCAGATGATCAGTATGACCATTTCCTGAGAGTCCCCTTTAATGTCACGTACGCCGTCTCGGTCTTCCAGCAGGAGTTGTGGATAGTGGATCAGTACAGGTTGCGAGCCACTTTCCCATACCTCGACCACATCACCACCTGCAGGATCCTGACGCCAACCAGAAATTTCTCAAAACAGCCAAGATCCTTAATCTTACATATAATAAGGCAAAGTGTGAGTTTTGCACCACCTGCCTTGTCATCCTTGGCTGTGTCGTGGAGAAAGCAGTCATCGGCCTGGACCCTGATCGCATGTGGCCACTCCTGGAGCTCCCCCTTCCACGTGGCCACAAGGCCCTGAAAAGGTACCTTGGGTTTTTCTCCTATTATGCCCAATGGGTCCCTAATGACACAGACAAGGCTTGTCCCCTCATCGAACCAATATCCTTCCCGACGGAAGCACATGCACCCTTCAAACGCATCAAGGCAGATATTGCCAAGCCCACAATATATGCTGTGGACAAATCTGCCCCGCTTCAGGAAGAAAGTGATGCATCAGACTTCGCACTGACAGCCACCCTTAATCAGTCACATTTTTTACTACATATCCTGCAGGGTCCTGAAATTTGACACTCCTCAGTCGAGAAAGAGGTCCAAGCCATTGTTGAGACAGTGCAGCACTGGCACCATTACCTGGCTGGTAAGAGATTCACCCTGCTGACCGATCAACGTGCAGTTGCGTTCATGTTTAACAATCAGCAGCGGGGTAAAATCAAAAATGACAAAATACTGAGGTGGAGAATTAAACTGTCCACCTACAATTACAATATCTTGTACCAGCCGGGGAAACTTAATGAGCTGGCAGACTCCCTGTCCCACGGGACCTATGCCAGCGCATAGATCGACCGGCTATAAAACATCCACAATGATCTCTGTCACCCCAGAGTTACCAGGTTTTTTCATTTTATCAAAGCACGCAACTGCCGTACTCCATTGACTAGATGAGGTCCATGACAAAGAACTGCCAGGTCTGTACTGAGTGCAAGCCACACTTCTACCGGCCAGACAGAGTGCAATTAATTCAAGCCACCAGCCCCTTTGAGTGACTCAGTGTTGATATTTTTAAAGGGCCTCTGCCCACAACATGCATTTTCTTAACATCATTGATGGATACTCCTGTTTCCCATTTGCTATCTCCTGCTCGGACATGACCGTTGCCACATTCATCAAGGCCCTGCACAGCCTCTTCACTCTGTTTGGCTTCCCCAGTTATATCCACCGTGACCAGGGCTCTCCTTTATGAGTGATGAGATGTGCCAGTACCTGTCGGCCAGAGGCATTGCCACGAGCAGGACCACTAGCTACAACCCCTTGGGTAATGGGCAAGTGGAGAGGGAGAATACTACGGTTTGGAAAGCAGGACTCCTGGCTTTGTGGCCTAAGGGTCTTCCAGTCTCCTGCTGGCGAGGTCCCCCAGAGGCACTCCACTCTATCATGCCACCCTGAATGATCTTATGTTTTCCTTACTGTAAGGTAAAAACATCATGAGATGGGACCGGAGAAGGAGTCACCCAGTACTAAGGAGTAACAGAATGCAGATGTGACCTTGTACACTCAAGATAAGTTTGGCACTAACAAGCTGATGAGCAGCAGACTAACAGAGAAGGGTAGCAACAGCTTATTCATTGGACAATGTCATGGTATGATAATTTACTAAGTGCGTGTCCTGGGGTATAAAAAAAACATCATTTGCTGATATCGTTAGAATGCGCCTTCTCCAACTAACACTGTTAGTTGCAAGTGTTACAATCCGGCAATAAAGAACAAAGAACCTTGATTTCGACTCAGTCTGGTGTTTATCTCACTCATTCATGAACAAAGCAGACCTAACATTACCCAGGACACCTGTGATAGGGACCACACTACCGGCGTGGCTGACATCCCCAGGGCTGGTCCTACTCCGGAAGTGTGTGAGGAGCCACAAGTCTAGCCCCGTGGTTGAATGGGTCCACCACCTCCATGCCAACCCCCATTATGCCTACTTGGCATACTCTAATGGACACGACAACACCGTCTCTGTCAGGGGTTTGGCTCCCTCAGGGGCTCTGGAGATCATTGTTGATCTCCCCACATATCCCTTACCATTGAACACACACGATGCACCTGACCCCTGCTAACCTACCTCTGCCCCGAAGGAGGTTACACTGGACTCATCGGTGCCTACCCATCAGCACAACGCTGATGAGAACATACAGGCGCCCGAGCCCGTCCAGGACCCCACCGCTGCACCGCAGCCGCAATCGGTACTAAAATGGTCCCAGCCAACAACCAGACCACCTGAAAGACTGAATTTGTGACTTTGTAATCTTGCAAGTTCCACTTCACCCCTCTGGACTCTTTTTATAAACAAGGGATGTGGTAAACCACTGCTGTGTATAGTTGTCTGGTCAGGCACATCTATTGGCCCATTGTACCTGTCACCCCTCCCAACAAGCTCCTAAATAAAGGGGGCTGTCAGTGTAGGATGTGCCTTTGTTCTCAAGTGAATAAAAGCCCAATAGTTTCTCAACAACAGTCTTTCGAGTAATTGATGGCGCATCAGGTATGAATGTATAAACCTTTAGGCTGTGAAAGTGCGTGCATGTGCGTGAGAAGGAGTAAGGTCATGTGAAATGTCAGCACCTGTGCAGGCATGTGAAACTGTGCTTGCAAACAAAGGGTAACCTGAAAGTGTGAATTTGCATCTGGAGGCATGAGCTGGCGAGCAGGTGTGCACCATTGCTTCTGAATGCATATGAGAGAGAGCAAGATGATTATAAATGTGAATCTCTAAATATATACATTAAGTATGATAAAGCAAGTATTATGGCATTAAATGTGAGGACGTTTTGAAATAAATGCATTCTAAATTGAAAGTGGATATATTAAATATATAAATTAAGCACTCTGGTCCAGATGGATTATACCCACATATTTTAAAAAAGGAAAAGATGGCAAAGATTTTACAGCACATATCATATATTTCAGCTTACAAGTCTTTAAACCCTCAAAAAGCAGTAAAGAAAAAAACAAGGGACAACTTACATGCCTGATATATGATAAAACCATGAAAATGAGGCTGAAAATGGGGACCTGACATCGGAAGATTGACTTATTTGCCAAAATATACGTTAATTAATAATTCATGAGAAGATGTGGTTTCAGGGGATTGGTGGGCAATAAAATATAGCCTTGGAATTAGATCAGTCAGATTAACCTGGCTGCAAGAAAAATTGAATCAAATCATAAATGAGGTATATAGGAATATCTAGACCAGGGCTTTTCAAATTGCCCCCTAAACTCATATTCCACCTTAAGCAATCCCTATGCCACAAGTGCTCTGTGATTAGTAAGGGATTGCTTAAAGTGGTATGTGAGAGAAAAGAAAAAAGTTTGAAAACCACTGTTTTAATCATACTTGATTGACTCGTTATGTGCACCGTTTCATAACTCCAAAGCAAATGGGCCAATGACAATTTTTCTCAAGCAAAATATTTCAGTAATTATTGGGTCTAGAGCAGTGGTTCTCAACCTTCCCACGCACAGAAGCAATCCCTTACTAATCACAGAGTACTTATGGCATAGGGATTGCTTAAATTGGAATGTGAGTTTAGGGGGCAGTTTGAAAACCACTGATCTAGACAATAAGTAATAATAATGAATGTGACCTATGGATTTCAAAAACAAAGATGGCCCACGTTTCCAGATTTTTGTGAAAGTACCAAATAATGGTAACGTAAAGTCATTCAGAGTTTCAAAGGACCCTCAAAAAAAACCACTCTGTGACCACCTCCAGAATAATGGCAGAAAATGGATTGCTACTTGGCTTCACAGCGGAAGAGAATGGGGAGTGGTCCCACAGAGATCGGTGCTGGGACAACTGCTGTTCACTGTAGGAGAGGGAAGCTGGGAGTGAAACCACAAGGTCCAATGCTGGGGACACTGTTGGAGATGGTGGGGAGTGGACTCCAGTGCAGGGGTCAGCAGTAGTGAGGATTTAGAATGGTCCCACAGACATTGAGAGGCCCCTGCTGTGTACAATATAGACTCAACAACCTGGGCTTTGGAATCATTTCTGTAAATTAAAAGATTGTGTTTACAATTTAGAACATTACAGGCCCTTCGGCCCTCGATGTCGTGCCAACCTATATATTCCGACCAAAAACAATACTAAACCTTTCAAACCTCTTAATTTTCTCATTTTCTTTCATCCATGTGCCAGTCTAAGAATCTCTTAAATGCCCTTAATTTTTGGGGGGGAGGAGAGATGGAGTAAGAATAGAAATGTGACACTGAGAAAATCACAGGAGGACATTAACCAACTTGCACAAAGGAGAAAATCATTGCCAAGCTCAATAGAAGAATGCCAGGTAGTACATTTTGGTACAGAGGCCATGAATTCCTCAAGGATGGAGTGCAGGTGGGCGAGAGTGTTTTGGAGAACAAATGCATCAATCAGAATCAGATTTATTATTGTAAATGTGGCACAAAATTTGTTGTTTTGAGGCAGCAGTATTGAGCATTACAGGTGCAAAAAATGGCTATAAATTACATTTCAATAAATAATTATTTAAAGATAAATAAATTTGTGCAAATGAAGAGAAAAAAGGTGAGGTAGAGTCAATGTTTCATTGTCCATTCAGAAATCTGATGGTGGAGGGGGAAGAAGTTGTAGTAGGCCACCAATTTGCAAGGCCATAAAGAAAGCCAACAAGACCAGCAAACTCCTTCCAATCCCACACTGCCCTGTGTAAATTCAGCTACACATCTCACCAAGGTCTCATAGTGGATATTTTTCACAGCACTACCACTGTCCCAGCTGAGTCCAAGGCAATGAGCACACACTTGTTTGCATGACTTATGCAAAGGCTGGTTTGGAAGTGATGGCATACTGCAATGGTGCGCGTCTTGGGTATCACCTGGTGCTCATACACGAGAGACATGGACACATCCCGCCCCATTAATGAGCTACCCAGTGAATGACGATTGCTTTAAACTCACGCCTAGCTCTGCTCCAACAACGCCACATGAACCATCTTGCACTGGTCAACAATTGTTTTCAGAAGGTTTGCTTCCAGAAAAAAAAAAGGCATTATGATGGACAATCTGAACACAAAGATGATTTCACATTTACTGCATCACGTAGGAAAATAGAGAAACATTAAGTTATCTTTTACTAAATTTAGCATTAAGCGTATACTCGCCAGAAATTTAACAGAATATATCACAGCTGTTGCAACATTGACAAGATATGCCTGCTGTATCGAATCTTCCTGAAGACAATAATTGCTATTGTTAAGTACTCACCATGCTATTGCCTGAAGAACATGCCCATAAACAATGTGTTCAATCTATAATCAATGTAATGCACATCATCTGTATATGTGAGCTGCTTTTATAGCCTGTCTGCATCTATCCTGACTAAGCATGCCTAGGATTAAGACAATATTTGCATAGTACCTGCACTGAGTGCATGCTCTGTGACTGACCAAAACAACTTGCTTTGTGGCAATGTACTAGCAGACTTCAAATATGACAGGAAATAACAAAAAAAGATTATTGCTAAAAAACAGTATGCAATAGGAAAGTTTTGAGGTGCTTTTTTTGTGATCAGCAGTCCAAAATATATAAAATACACCAAAAAATGTTCAGGAAGAAAAATCTTCATTGACCAGTGTAATCAGTCTGCAAAGGAGTTAAAGATTCCCAGCTCACTAATCTCTATCCAACCCCACACCTCTGGTCTTGACTTGCCACCCACAGTATATAGAAATATTCATTTACATGCACCTCAAACAGAAAGATTCTTCATCCTTGCACGATCCTGACAAAAATAAATCACAGAAATGCTGGAGAAACTCAGCGGTTTCACAACATCCATAAGAGAATATTATATATAACATCCATAAGTTATATATAAAGCTATATAACTGACATTTCGGGCCTGAGCCCTTCTTCAAGCAAAAAACAGGAAGGCATCTAAGACCGACAAATGGAGGGGGGAGGAGTCCCAACCAACAGCCAAAAGGTGTTAATTGGATAAGAGGAAAGATGGGAATTGATTTTGGCTCTGTGAAAGGAGACAAAGGGGAAGGGGGGGGGGAAGAGACAGAACTGGGGGAAAGGCGACAGGGGGAAGAAGGGAAGGGTTTTTAAACAGAAACCGAAGTCGATGTTAATGCCATCTGGTTGGAAGGTGCCGAGACAGAAGATGAAAGTGTTGTTTTCCCCAATTTGTAGGTGATCTCAATCTGGCATGGACAGACATGTCAGCAAGGGAATAAGACGTAAAATTGAAATGGGGGGCCACTGGGAGATCCATGCTATTGCAGCAGGCAGAGCTGAGGTGCACAACAAGACAATCATGACTCAGCCAATGCAAATCCCCTCCAGCTAACAGATAAGAAGGGCAAGATAATTAACAGCAGCGCTGTAGCCAGATAAAAGGTCAACTGTTTCCGCTCAGTCGGGACCTCCCGAGTACTTGGCAGCTCACTGAACTAATACTTTCCAGTCTTCTGTTTTTCCTGGCATGACAAAGAGGCAGTTGGAGATGCAGTGTGGCAGGAACTACACAGGGGCTGAGGCTGACCATGGAGCGTACGTGGAGAGCACGCTCTTTACAGCAGTGAATCTAGTACTGCAGGGCAAGCCCCTGAAACGCTTCACATTAAAGCAGTCACTGTGAAAATAAATCAATTTTGTTCAATGAGCACTCCTTGTTGGAGGTGACAAATGAAAATGAAAATGGTCACAGCTCTTTTTCTAAATAAAATGAGAAAAAGTTGTAACGACCCTGAGCTAAAACTAATTGCATTGGGATTGCATCATCATTTCTGTAGTAATAACCTTTTCAACCTTTGCACTAATTAGATTCAGCACTTAGTACTAAGAGGTTCTTGCTGTGGTTAATACCCTACTTTGTTATTCATCAGTATTTGAGAACGTCACTATCCTCTGGGGATACAGAACAAAGTAATGTTTTTATCAGCCGCTGCCTTCAGCCAGCAAGCCCAAACGTGGCACAGATCTGTTCCCAGCATCCAACAGGAACTGGCCTCCTCTCAGGAACCATCCAGCTGACCGCTGCCCAGCCAGGACCACTGCTATTTCCAGCACATGGATTCTGAAGAATCCCTAGGGCCAAGGGATTTGCAGTGTGCGGTGGGATGTGGTTGCCTGTCTGTGATGGAAAAGGTCAAAGGAGAGCAGAAGGAAGGGAAAGATAGGCCAGTAATTTTCCAGCATCTTTCTTAAGATCCCAGAGTGCATTGCAGCCAAAGAAGGGTTTGATGAATGTGGTCACTGTTAGAGCACAAGGAATTCGAGGGCATCCAGCCCATTGAGCCCGCACTGCCATTTATGGCTGATCTGTCTCCACTCCACCAACCCCACCAGTTTCCCATGAACCCCCAATTCCCCTAATATTCAAAAATGTATCTTATCTCTTTGTGTTTGAAATGTATTCAATGAGGCACCCTCTGCTGCTTCTTTGGGCAGAGAATTCCACAGATTCACAACTCTCTGGGAGAAGCAGTTCCTCCTCATCTTCCAAACAGTAATTCCAGTTGAGATAATGTATAAATATATAGACTGCCTTTCTATTGGGGGGCACAGTTAGAGCAACACTTTTACAGCGCTGGTGACCTGGGCTCAAATCCAGCACTGTAAGGTGCTTGTACATTCTGCCCGCCTCTGCATGGGTTTCCTCCCACCCTCTAACCCAGTGGTTCTCAACTTTTTTCTTCCCACTCACATCCCACTCATAGTAATCCCTATGCCATAGGCTGGGGAGTGGAGCTGAGAATTGATCAGCTCTTATTAATTGGCAGGGCAAGCTTGATGAACTGAATGGCGTATGACTGCTCCAATGTCTAATGATTCAAGATTATCAAAGCTTCCCAAATCTTTTGCTTCCTTTACTATCAGATCTCAGACCAAGCGGGAGCCAGATGTCATGCCATTATAAACAGTAACAGCTCGTTGTGCGATGAAATGCATACCATGTTCTTCCATTGGTGAGGCGCTGCTTTGAGTCAGCTGTTCAGTAAGCATACAGGTCAAAAGTTAATCACGAGACAAGTGTTGAGGATGGGGTCGGCTGGAGTTTACTTGCTCTTCAGTCTGCAAAGGGAAACCTTGTGATGGCTTTTCTTAAACAGTAAAAACCATTATCAGTCCTTACATCAGCGGTTACAGACTCTCGTGCTAAGAAGTATTCTTCTAATGGTGAGATTCTTCTATTCTAACTCTGGTTGGCTTTTCCTTGACTCCCATGAGCCAATGTAATTCATGACCCTACGGTGTGAGGTCACTGGGAGAATGACCATAGATTCATGAACTCTAAGGCATAGAAACAGGCCCTTTGTGCCCATCTAACCTGTGGCAAATGATACACTGGACAACAAAGATTTTGCTTCCTGAATATTTTTGGATTTTAACCTGCTAATCACTAAAATCACTTTAAAATTTTCCTATCACATTTTGGTTTTTTTTTTAAAAACTATTTTTGTGATTTCCTTTCATATTTTAAGTCTACTTCAAGTGTACAAAACATGCAACATGTCATTGAAAATTCATTTTCTGCATTCGCATTTGGACTTATTCCCTGCTGATCTCAGTGACAAACACGGTGAAATGTCTCACTAGGACATTGAGACCATGGAAAAGTGGTATCAGGACAACTGGAGTCCATCGCTGCTGGCCGACTATTGCTGGACACTGACCCAAGAGGCATCAGATGCTGAGTACAAATGAAAATCAGCGGCAAAACATTTTTAGGTCATTTGAACTAACACAATGTGTCAGCATCATTATGCGATTAAACATGCTAAATTCAATAAAAGTTAATTTCATGTTTCTTCAACTTCTTACGTGATACAGCAAATCTGAAATGATCTTTTGTGTTCATCTTGAAGTTGTCTATCATAATCCCCAATTTCTTTTCAGGAAGCAAACCTTTTGAAAAATTGGTTGTCTGCTGTTCTCCTGCCTAGTCCCACTGATTTATACTCAGGCTATAGCCCTCCATAACCCTCCCATCCAAGTTCCAGATGACATAGAGATGAAGGCTAAGGAACCAAATCTGACATAGCGAGTGGTTAGGGTCTGGAATACATTAACAAGGGCAACAGATTGTATCTGAATTTGAGGCAACAGATTGTATCTGAATTTGAGGAGCACTGGAGAGAAGGCATAGCAGTGGACTGCTCTTGCATTGAGTTAGTATGAATTTGAAGGACTGAATGGCCTCCTTTGTACCATTCTGCTGGACAAGAACAGGAAGCACTATGTGCCAGACAGCGAGCAGCATATCTAGGCTAGTTGTATGAATTAGGTTAATGAGTCTTGTAATATTCAAACCCTCACATCAAATCTCTCGCTTTCACATCAGAGATCTGAGATCCAGGCATTCCTCCAAGTCCAACCTACCTTAATAACCCCAAGGAGGTTCTCTGCAGGTCAGTAATCGTTATCAGCACACTGACTCCCACTGTTACCTAAGTCACACTATGTCACACCTGCGCCCTGCAAGAGTTCCATCTCATTTGCCAGCTCCTTTTGTGAGGCCACTTCTGGAGAACTGCATGCAGTTCTGGTCTCCTTATTTTGATGACAGCTTTGGAGGTGGTCCAGAGAGGTTCACCAGGTTGACTTCAGAGGTGAGGGGGCTAGCCTATAAGGAGAGATCGAGTCGTCTGGGACTCTACTCACTGGAATTTAGAAAAATGACAGGCACAGATAAGTTGTTCCCATTGGTGGGGGAGACTAGAACTAGGGGATATAACCTCAAGATCCAGGGTAGTGGATTTAGGATGGAGATGAGGAGGAACTGCTCTTCCCAGGGGGGTGTTGAATCTATGGAATTCGCTGCCCATTCAAGCAGTTGAGGCAACCTCATAAATGTCTTTAAGACCAGGTGGGATAGATTTTTATATAGTAGGAAAATTAAGGAATATGGGGAACAACCAGGTAGGTGGAGATGAGCCTATCATCAGATCAGCCATGATCTCATTGAATGGTGGAGCAGGCTTGATGGGCCGGATGGCCGACTCCTGGTCCTATTTCTTATGTTCTTTGCCCTTCTGCTTCGATGGCAAAATTTTCTGCAGCTGAGCCTGTCTCTTTGCTGTTTTCTTTTCTCCTTAACTGTGGGCTTCCCTCAACCATCACTGATGGGACTCTCCTCAACATCTCCTTTATTTCTTGAAATACTCTGGATAAACTCAGCTTGTCACACACTTCAGTAGGAAGTAATGGGTAACCAATGTTTCGGGCCTGAGCCCTTCTTCGGGAATCCTTTACTTCCCATGGGCGCTATGTGACCTGCTGCGTTTCTCGGGCATATTTGTGTCTTGCACTCGACCACAGACTTTCCTATTTTACACCTTTATATGTTGGATTTCTGCTCTCACCCACTTATCCCAGCAAAGGGCAGGGATCCCACCTCACCGCATCTACACTCAATTGATCATCCTCCCAATATGTATCTTCAATGAGATTCAAATGGTAGCTGAAAGCAATGGGAGGTGACTCCCTGGTCCATTCCTTATCTCCACCAACCACCTCAACTAAGTTGTTGATATAAATGGCTTTTTTTTTAAATAAAAATTCACCCCTCCAATTTTTAATGGCAATGGCAATGTTAACTTATAAGTAATTGTTTCTGGCAATACAAGTCCACCTTAAGTGCTACTCCCAGGGTTCGCTTTTATTGTAACCAGATTATAGAGATGCCTCCCATTACAAAAATGAGATAGGTGGTTCAATATAGGCTGCTGCACTAACTAAATAAGCAGGATCAAAGAGAAAAAAAAGGTGCTTTGCTAAAATGAGAAACTGGAATGTTGAACAATGTGGATGAGATCGCAGAAGTTCTGCTTTTGATAATGAGTTTATAGTCAGTGAACATATTGTATGCACCAAAATTCTTTCTTGCTACAGCCAAATGTAAATATTGCGCGGTATGTTTCCGATTATCCAAAATACTTGGGATTGGACCTATTTCTGTGAAACAGATTTTTCAGATATTCAGGATTTTCCCTCTAAAGCAGCCCAGTCGCATCAAGAGAAAACTTGTATCAGCTGCCGCCAATCCCCGACACCTCCCTACCACCGTTTCCAATCCTGCCTGGGAGCCCGAGGTCTTACCTCACCTGTAAATAGTGGGAGATTGCACAGGGATTGCCCGCTAGCAGAATTTCAGCGACCCAGCTGACAGGGTATTTGACAAAGGAAGTGGCACAGGTAAGCGGGGAGAAAGCAGCAAGAGAGCGTGGCGTGGGCAAGCGGGAAGAGAGCGCGGCTCGGGTGGGCGAGCGGGGAGAGAGCGCAGTATTCAATTCAAATTCTGAGAATGCCACAATGCAATTTATCACAAAGTTGCAATAACACATGGCAAAAAAAATGACAATTTAAAAATAAATAATCAGTGTCAATGTGTAACCTGTTGATAAATGTCTCCTTTGCAAAACTGATTCCCTAAGCATCGTGGGTAAATTTAATAGTAAACTAATTGACTATGGCTCTGCACTCAAAAACAACATACGGCTGCTCTTCATCGACGACAGCTCGACCTTCAAAACCTTTATTCCCTCAGTGCTGGTCAAGCAGCTTCAAACTCTAGGCCTCTGTACCCGACTCTGCAGCTGGGTCCTAGACTTTCTCATTGGAAGATCACAGTCAGTACGCACTGGAAACAACGACTCCTGCTCACTGATCGTCAGCACAGGCATACTTCACCCACTGCTCTACTTGCTCTATACCCATGACTGTGTGGCCAGGCACAATTCCAATGCCAACTACAAATTTGCCAATGACACCACAGTTGTTGATAGAATTACAAACAGCAACGAGGAAGCGAACAGGAGGGAGATAGGTCAGTTTGTTGAATGGTGTAACGACAACAACCTTGTGCTCACCATCAGCAAAAGCAAGAAGATGATTGTAGACAGGAGGAAGTCAGGGAACACAACCCAGTTCTCATCGAGTGCTCAGTAGTGGAGAGGGTGAAGAACTTCAATTTCTTGGGTGTCAACATCCAACATCTCTGAAGATCTGTCCTGAGGCCTCCACATGGAGCGGCTATACTTTGTGAGGTGACTGAGGAGATTCGGTATGTCACTGAAGACGCTCGTAAACTTCTACAGGTGGACCGTGGAGAGGATTCTGGCTGGTTGCATCACTGCCTGGTATGGAGGCGACAACTTGCAGGACAAGAATAACCTCCAGAGGATTGTTAACTGAGCCTGCAACATCACAGGCACCAGACTTCACTCCTTAAGCACATCTACATGCGGCGGTGTCTTTAAAAAGCAGCCTCTACCCTCAAGGACCCCCACCACCCAGGCCATGCCCTCTGCTACCATTAGAGAAAAGGTGCAGGAGCCTGAAGACTCAGCAGCACAAGGACGGCATCTTCCCCTCTGCCATCAGGTTCCTGAACAGACAATGAACCACAGACATTGCCTCACTTTGATGTTTTCTTGCACTATTTTATTTTAGCGGTTAGATAATTTATATAAATGTTCCCTCCGTGACGCTGCTGCAAAGTACCAAATTTTATGACTTATTCATCACAATAAATCCTGATTCTGAATTAAATTAACAATAAATATCTAAGATAATATTCACAATCATCCTAATGCAAAAAAGCCACTGTAAAGTGGAGCAGACAGTACCTGATTAGTACAACCAGAGGAGGTTCAAGAGTCTGATAACTATTTGAAAGAAACTGTTCTTGAAATTAGAGGTTCTGATTTGCAGGCTTCTGTACCTTCTACCCAAAGGTAGCACTGAGAGGAGGTCATGACCAAGTTGATTGGGCTCCTTTATGATGCCTGCTGTCTTCTTGAGACAGTGCCTCACGTAGATGTCTTTAATGGATGGGAGGCCAGGGCCTATGATGGTCATGGCTTGTTTCCTGCCTTCTGAATTCCTGGGCACACTATGGCCAAACCAGGCTGTGTGCACCCAGCCAGTATACTCTCCACGGTGCACCTAAAGAAATTTGATAATCCAATGACATGCCAAATCCCCTTAAGACTCCTGAGAAAATAGAGGCACTGCTGTGCCTTCTTCATAGTTGATGCATTGACTCCAGGAAAGGGTCTGAGTTTCTCCCAGGAAGGTTCTGACTCTCTACCTTTTTCCTGTCAACACAGACAGGTGTGTGGTTCCTCCCCCTCTCATTCCAAAACTCTACAATGATCTCAGTTTTCGTGACGCTGAGAGCAAGGTTGTTGCTCTGGCACCACCCAACCAGGTTCTTGATCTCTATTCTGTTTTCTAATTATTTAGCCAACAATGGTGCCAAGAATTGAGCCCCAATGTCCAGGTCAATGCTCTAAGCACACTACTGAAAGGAGAGGAGCTCTCTATAAGGATAGAGGCTGCTTTTTTAAGATGCCGCCTCTTATAGGTCCTCGATGGAGTGAAGTCTGGTGCCCACGTTGTCATTGGTGAGTTAACAACCCTCTGAGTTTTATCTTGTCCTCAGCCTTGGCACCTCCCTACCAGACAGTGATGCAGCCAGCCAGAATGCTCTCCACGCTACACCTGTAGAAGTTTCCAAGAGTCTTTGGTGACATACCAAATCTCCTCAAATACCTCACAAAGTACAAATGCTGGCGAGCCTTCTTCGTAAAGTATGAAAGCTTTCCCATTGAAGTTATTAAGGCTAAATGGGCTGAACTCCTCAAAGATTAAACTGGGCTGTCTTTGGTCACAATGCGCTAGCCTATTCTGCAGTTCCGAGCGGGAACCCCCCCCCCCACCCCCCAAAATCACGCAGATGGCAATTTTTCACATCCCAACACAAAGGCATTTCAGTCAGAATTTGAGGTCATTCAGTTACATAAACATCTCAATTAGCACAGACCTGCAACACACATATAATGATTCACATTCACAGCAAGCATCAAAACAACCCTGAATTACTAAAGGAGGCATGGTCCACAGGTCTCAGCGACTGGATAATTTAAGGACACTAAAACCATGATTGGTGTAAATAAATAGCTCCTCTTCTAATGCAGCCCTGCGATAAGCATGAAACTATAGCAACTTGACACTTGCGTAGGATATAAAGTATCTTGTAACCAATAAATTACTTTTGAATTACCATTAGCATGAGCAAACAGGAGAAACAGCCGGTAATCTCATTCTCCATTGCTTGCAGAAGAAATGGTGACCAGGGATTCAGAAGTTGTTCCTGGGACCCTTTCAAGTTTCTTTGCAGAAGAACCACCCCCCACCCCACCCCACCCCCATCCCTAGAGGTGCCCCAAGTTGCTGTCCGGAGCAAGGTGGCATAAAGCAAATACTCTGTCTACCCTTTCACAACTCCCTTCTCAAGTTCAACGTCCACCAAACCCTTGGTGCAGGTGCAGCGGACTTCAGCTGCAGCAAGTGCTGGAAGAACCCTGCTGGTCCACCACGTCTGTGCCAACCGTGATGCCAAGTCATGGTTATCAGTAGCGGTTATGGCACAGTTAACGCAAAGCTACAGCGGCATCAACAACCCAGGTTTGAACCCGCCGCTTGTAAGGTGTTCTCAACCTAACCTGTGCAGGTTTCCTCAAAACAAATGAGGTTGCGTTTATTGAGTATAATTGGGTTACATGAGTTTCATGGTTATAGCGTTGAAATTTAAATTAAATTATAAAATTGTTGGCCTATCACCATAAAAAGAATAAAAGATTGTTCAGAGGTGACCTGCAACCCTCAGTTATTTCATAGTGTGTCCAATCTCTCACCAATAACTTCAGTCTTCTAGGCAGGTAGGTAAAGCCGAGCCATGATCTTATTGAATGGCAGAACAAGTTTGACGGGCCAGATGGTCAACTCCTGCTCCTGTTTCTCATCCTCTGATGTTCATCACACCAAGATAATGTATGACCAGGTCCCCATCGCATTATCAGTTCCATTTGGCTCCAACACCTCAACCAAGAGTTGGAACACCTGAAGTGACCCTTCAGAAGATCATCCAATTATGCAGAAATCCCATCCTACTGTATTTCCTCGTTCTTCGATTCCCAAGTTACGAGACCTTGATGCCCTGTTTTGCACGTGATGATTATTGGACATTGAACTTGACGTCTTGCTTTTAATGTGTGAAGTACTTCGTTCCCAGCAATGATGATAATGAAAGTGTTGGAAACATTTAAAAAACTACAGCACAATACAGGCCCTTCAGCCCACAAATTTGTGCCAAACATGTCTTTACCTTAGAAATTATTAGCATAATAATTATCACAAAACCCACATGGTCAGTAAAGGAGTTTGTACATTCTCCCCGTGTCTATGTGGGCTTTTCCCAGGGGTTCCGGTTTCCTCCCAGCCTTGAAGAAAACGGCCAATGTTTCTGGTCAGGTCCTTTTAGAGCAAAAGTAGGGAAAGGTGATCAAGGGAGAAAAGAAACAAAGTGGGGGGTAAGCTGGGGAGCAGATAGTGTTCTGGACAGAAGATAGCTGAGACAGCAATTGGCGAGACCGATGGGAGGGGGTGAAGTTTTAGAGCAACTGTAAATACAGAAGGTGAGAGAACTTCACAAAATTCCCTTCGTCGAGAAGAGAGAAGTTTCATACCTTGAAAATTCACCAGAGGAGTGGGACAATGAAGCAATACAACAATTGCAGATGCTGGAATGTGGTCACTAAATCAAAATAACTGGGAATTCAAATCAGGAGTTGGGGTGCATGCCAGTGAGAACACTGCCTAGGGCTGATGTAAATTGTACTTGTGGTCACTCAGCACTGCGGGAAGCTGGGGTTCACTGCTAAAGGACCAGACCCTTCAGCCCAACTTGTCCATGATGAACCAGTTACTCACCTGAACCCGTCCTTTTCCCTTCATTCCCTCTCAACATTTCCTATCCCTGTAGATGTCCAATGGTAGCTCGTTTCACATACCTCAGATGTCTTGTCCCTGCCAATATTTATCCCTCAGCCATCACTAACCAAGCTTATTGTCTTTTCATTTCAGAGGAGTTTGTTAAAGGTCACGTTTTCACTAACTTCCCACAAAAAAACTGCTGGGATGTCTTCCAATGGACCCCCACAGAGATCACTGACATGTGGGAGAGGTGCAAAATGAGATTTACGGACTCTGGTCTTCCAAAGTTTTCCTGGGATCTGGCCGCCCTTACAGACAGGGAGCAGAGAGAGAATTGGTGCTCAACAGGGAATCTGCACCTGGCTTTTTATTTTATTTTAGTAATCCAGCACGATAACAGTCCCTTTCGGCCCATGAGCCCTTGCTGCCCAATTACACCCCACTGACCTGCAACCTCTCTACGTTTTGAAGGGTGGGAGGAAACTGGAGCTCCCAGAGAAAACCCACGCAGACACGGGTAGAACGAACAAACTCCAGGTCTGAATTGATCAGGACAGGGTGGCTTTTGTTGATGTCTTTCCCCTCCAACTCTGCATCCTCCCTCAAAAGAAGAGTAAAACTAAACAAGGAAAAGAAGCTGCCAGCCATGGTGGGAGGGATGAAGGAAGATGAGGAGATAAAGGGGAAATTTTCACCCTTTTCCCCTCCTGTGCCCACCAGATTCCCTGCAAAAGCAATTCTAGCATTTAATCCCTCATATTTAGTGGAAGCAGGATCCCTATTCTCACTGCATTCTTGGCAAAGAGATTTCTCCTGAATTCCCTACTGGATTAATTAGTGACAGTCATATACCTGGACCTTGGTCTTCCTCTATTAATTTCATTTCCATGTTGACCCCTTCGATGGCCTTCCTGCTAACAAACGTCATGGCTGCTTTTACATAAATCACGGAGCAGGAGACTGAGCCTTCTCAGCCCTTCTCGATTTCCAAATATACAAACGCATGAAGCAGGACTAGAGTGAAATAGTAGGGGCTTCAAACTGATCTACCAGAAGCAGGCAGAGACTCAATGGGCTGAATGCTCATATTCCATGCTGCATTTATTCTCTCAGGGCTAGTTTTAACCAAGACCAGGGAGAGAGATTTGTTATCAATGGAATATTATAAAAAAAATACACAAGCTGTTTCTAAAGATTAAAAATGATTCCAAAATGATCTGTCCCTCGTCAAGCAAGAGTGTTCTGGCCATCGGCGGTGACTGCCGGGTTTCTTGAGGGGATTTGGACCATCGGTGGGGACAATCTGGAGCCTGTCAGCCTTCCTATGTTACGATCAGCAAGAGCCTATCCAGCTAATGAAGACCAGAGGCATTGCCCAAGGCAAGAAGACCTTCCCACAGCACCGTCTCCTGAGCCTTTACAGCATGCAGTTAACACTCTGACAGCTGGGATCCCATTTCCCTCCCTTGTTACAATAGAAAGGCCGATCACTGACATGCTAACTTTTAACCCTTTCCACAATCTGCATTCGACCAGCTGTATTTAAAGACAGGAAATGAAATGGGACTTGGCAAGCACATGGGCAACAGGCGATGGCAAGCCCCGGGACACACATTGCCCCATTAAAGGCCATGGAGAGGAAACATTTGTGTGAGTGACATATGAGAGGGTGCCTGATTTGCTGAAGCCAGCTTTGTAAATGAAACATGGCAACTGATTTGCTGACATCTGTTCTGTAAATGAACCCCGGCGGTTGATTCACTGCCGCCCTTTGTATGCTGCTGCCAAGCCTGTGATTTCACATTCATTATTATCTAAATACAAGAACTTGGCTTTCCCTTCCTTCTTTCTGACTTTACTCTCTGTGGATGTAGGCAAAGGTCTCCGTCATCTCGCACAATCAGGTGGCCTTAATGCTCACATAAACAGGCCCTTTGGCCCAGCACTTCCCTGCCAACCAAGTGGCTCATGCGCTCTCAACCCACATTCTCCATTCAGCCCATATCCCTCAAATTGTTTCCTATCCACGGATCTATCTATGTGTCTTTTCAAGGTCTGCCATCTCTTCTGGTTCCTCTGGCAGCTCGTACCATATACTCACCGCCCTCTAAGTGGAAAATGTTGTCGGCTTGAGGTGAGGGACCCTGTGGGCTGTTGGAGACTGACTCAAGACTGGCTGAAGGGGTGCCATGTGTTGGAGCCAGGCTCTGTTCCTCATGGATCTCTTGGCCAAGGGGAGCAGCTGAAAGATGTTATGTGCAGGGTGGGAGGGGTCTTCAGTGATTTTGCGTGACCTCATCAGACAGTGATTCATTAGTGTGGGAGTGAGACTCCAATGAGATCCTCTCTGCCATTCTTATGGTCCATTTCTCTCCAGCTACCACCGGTACTGCTAGTTGTCCCAGCCCCACCATGTTTTCCGCCCTTCCTCTGGACCTGGAGTCTCAGTACACTGTCAGCGTCATTAACCTGGAAATAAAAAACTAATTGAGAACTTGGTGGTTGGGCCCTGACATTGGGAGCGCCTTCGTTATCTGCCGTTTAAATGCTGCCTTTCATTCCCTTCCAAATATACCTACGTTCTGCTGTTTCTGCTTGTGCTCCTGTTGCTAAAAGTGGAATGCAGTGAGGCACTGGATTACATCAGAGCACATTCTCCCTCACCACTTAGCAATTACAAATATCCCTTCT
This sequence comes from Narcine bancroftii, assembly GCF_036971445.1. Classification (NCBI taxonomy): domain Eukaryota; kingdom Metazoa; phylum Chordata; class Chondrichthyes; order Torpediniformes; family Narcinidae; genus Narcine; species Narcine bancroftii. The sequence goes on from NC_091482.1 coordinate 7,379,173, forward strand.
GCATCTACCCACCCTCTGCAACACAGCCATGAGCATGTCCTTGTCAATCTTAGTGGAATCATACAACACCACAGCTGAGAAACAGGCCTTTTGGTCCATCTAGTCCACGCTGAACTATTATTCCAAACTGGTCCTTTTGACTTGCTCTATGTCCGCCTTTCCTAACTGCAGCTTGTGGTCTCTTCATTCCCCCTCCCTCCACCCCACCCTCACGGGATCCAGCCACATCCCACCATCCACCCACCCCCACCTCTTCCATGACCAGACAATATAGCCCCTGAGTGAGTGCCAGCAGAAAGTTGATTTCTCGCTCCAAATGAGCAGCCAATGAACAATGAAGCCTGTGGTGGGGGCGGGTTCGGCTGTCTTGGTAGGAGGGGGAGGTGGAGATGATTCACTTATCTGCCTTGGGGCTAAGGATGCAGGGGAGGTGATGGCATGCAAGTGTGGAGGTGGGGAGTTCCAGCTGATGAGCAACTTGTTTTCAAAAGCAGGGACGTCACGACTACACAGATGGTTGCTGTGGTAGTCTCTCCTATGAGAGACTGCACCCAGGAGCACTGTGTACAGTTCATGATGCCCACCTATAGGACGGATACCTTTCAATTACAAAAGGGTGCAGAAAAGATTCATGGAGATGTTTCCGGGACTGGAGCATTCAGGTTACCAGGAGAGGCCGGATGGACAGGCTCGGGCTTTTTGGCCTGGGGAGTAGGAGGCTGAGTAGCACCCAGGGCTATACAAAAGTAAGAGGGGCCTTGACAAGGTCAATGGTCATAGGCTTTTTCCCAGGTTAGGCGATTCTAAAACTAGAGGGCAATGGATAAAAATACTAAATCTTGCAATATCCATAGGAAGTGAAGGGTAACCAGTGTTTCAGGCCTGAACCCTTCGTCAGGAATGAACACCTAGGCCTGAAACACTCCCATGGATGCTGCGTGATTTGCTGAGTTTTTCCAGCACTCGTGTGCGTTGCTCTCGACCCCAGCATCTGCAGATTTTCTTGTTTAATCAGAATTTATTGTCATGAACATGTCACAGTATTCGTTATTTTGCAGGAGCATTATATAGTGCATATATTACAATAAATTAGATTTTAAAATAAATAAATGAGTGCAAGAGAAAAAATAAGATGGCATCTATGGTTCACTATACATTCAGAAATCTACATGAAGGTTCAAGGTGAGATTTAAAGGGTCCTTTTCATACAGAGGGTGGTGGGTCTGTACGAAGAGGTCTAGGGAAGATCATAAGACAGAAATAGGCTATTCAGCCCATCGAGTCTGCCCCACCACTTAATCATGAGCTGATCCATTTCCCCACTCACCCCCACTGCCCAGCCTTCTTCCCATAACCTTTGAAGCCCTGGCTAATCAAGAACCTATCAATCTCAGCCTTAAATACACCCAATGACCTGGCCTCCGCAACTGCCTGTGGCCACAAATTCCACAGATTTACCACCCTCTGGTTGAAGAAATTCCTCTGCATCTCTGTTCTAAGCAGACACCCCTCAATCCTGAAGTTGTGCCCTCTTGTCCTAGACTCTGCTTCCATGAGAAACAATCTTTCTACATCTACTCCATCCATGCCTTTCAACATTCGAAATATTTCAATAAGATCCCCCCCCACTCATTCTCTTAAATTCCATATGAGCTGTCAAATGTTCATCGTATAACCCTTTCATTCCCGGAATCATGCCTAATGAACGTCATCTGAACCCTCTCCAATGTCAGCGCATCCATTCTTAAATGAGGAGCCTAAAACTGCTTGCAATACTCCAACTGAGATCTCACCAGTGCCTTATAAACCCTCAACATCACATCCCTGCTCTTGTATTCTATTCCTCTTGACATGAATGAAAGCAATAGAGGCGGATACAATTACTGGCGAATCTGCGAGTGTTGATAGTGACACAGTCACCAACTTTCCGACTCAACTAAAAGAAATAATTGACCAAGGAGATGAGCATTTTTAATGTTGATGAAACCAGATTGTTCACTTTGTGCCAAAAAAGACCTTTGTCATTTTATATATTCCTTTTAAACATTTTCTGCACATGTTTGCATAAGAGTTCTAGGTAAAGGAATAAATAATTATAGGATTGGAACATATTTCATTAAAGTACATTGTAATAATGCTGTTTATTACATAACACTGAACTTTTTTGGAATGTATTACCACGTTATACAGGATATGTCTGTATAGCATTTAGAAGACTGCCTCGGGTAGACCACCTCCCACGTGCAGCAAGAGTGCCGAACGACCAAAGGAATTGCTCACGCTAACCATCTGAGACTCTCATCTCACTCATTCTTCTACCCTCCAGGGAATAAACCAAACCTGTTAAACCTTTCCTTGGAACTGATTTCCTGAAGTCCGAGCAACATCCTAGTGAATTTTCTCTTTCAATCTTATTGATATCTTCCCTGTCGTTAGGTGATCACAACTGCACACAAGACTCCAATTTTGGCTTCACCGTAAACTCCACACTTTGAAACTCAGTACTTTGATATATGAAGGCCAATATGATAAAAACTCTCTTTACAACTCTATCCACCTGTGACAGCACTTTCCCAGTTCCCTCTGTTCTAATGCATTCCTCAGTGCCCGACCGTTCACCGTCTTTTCATGGTTTGTCCTTCAAAACGCAACACCTCACAGTTGTTCATGTTAAATTCCATCTGCTGTTTATTCCAGCTGGTCCAGATCCCTCGGCAAGCTTTGAAAACCTTCCTTGCTGTCCACAACGCTTCTGATCTGAGTATTGTCTGCAAACTTGCTGATCCAATCACCACATTGTTGTTCAGATTGTGGATCTAGATGACAAGCTACGCTGGTCCCAGCACCGATCCCTGCAGCACACCACTAGTCACAGGCCTCCAGTCTGAGAAGCTATTGTCCACGGCCACTCACTGGCTTCTCCCACACAGCCCATGTTTTTGAATATTTTAATATGAGATTTCACATTCCAAAGTACAGAGTACCTATGGATAGATGTTAAAATTCTCAAAGATACACTACACTTAAAATCACCAATGCCTGAAGAGGGCGCACAAAATCAGTGAACCGGTGCGGACTTGAAAGGCCAACATGGCCTGTTTCTGCTCTGTAAATGGTTATATGGTTATATTCATGGAACAATATTTATTTATTTCTATAGATGAAATACTTGTCTTGCATATGTATTGCTTGTTCTTATGGATGTTATGTCTGGATGTGCATCTGCATGTTTTGCCTCGAGGAATGGAGAATGCTATTTCTTCAGGTCATACTTTTAAACGTTTTCTGCACATAAACTTGGCTTGAGACCACCTTGCTGTCACAGACATGTTGGGCCAAAGGCCTGTTCTTGTGCTGCAAAACTCCACAACGTTGATTCCCCACAGTGAACAGAAGGTGGTCCTCCAAAGGCCTCTCTCAACATGAACCCTTTCCTCAGCCCAAAAGCCATTCCAACTGTTCAGCCACTTCTGGGCCTTTCCCATGATCATGACGACTCAGCTCATTAACTCCATCTGCCCACAATGCACCTCTCACCCTTAGTGTTTACATAATTATGATAAATGACCTTTGGGAAATTTCCAAGGCACCTTCAGCATTTCAGGACAGAGTTCCAATATTTCAACCACCATGTGCTGAATCTTATGGTTATGCTTCTTCACTTTAGATCCTGTCAATGTAAGGTTTCTCTCTGCCTTCATCTTAAACTCTTCAAATAAACACAACTTTGGCCTCTATACACAAGAGAATGCCAATCTAATCTGCTTTACCTTTCCTGTTGGGAGAAAGGAAAGTCTCTGGTGATGCAGTTGCATGAAACAGGACTGCTTGGAAGTAGGCCGTTCCAACTCGACAACCCTCCTCCACAGATCCATCCTCATCCTATACTTTCCACTTCCAGCCCCTCCCTGCTTCTTTCCCTGCATTTGCTTAGCACCTTTAAGAAAGCAGATGGTCCTATGTTGCACTACAGGGAGGTAGTCAAACAAAATTTAACACCAACCCACCTCATGAGATATCAGGATGGGTTGGCCAAAGGAAGGGAAAAGTAGAGAGGTAGAAAGGTTTGGAGAGGAGTATTCCACTGTTTAGGGCGACCATTCTCAACAGGGGCCACAGCACGCATTTTGGGGACTGAAATCAAATTTTTTTAAATTTTATGTAGTCAGTAGGAGACAAGTACAGAAGAAACCAACTAAACTTAACTGCTTCACAGGGAAGGGGGGTGCCATAAATTTTGAACAGAGCCCCAAGGAAACCATAGCCAAACGAAGGTCAAGAATAGCTGGATTAGGGTCTTCAGAACTGAAAATTAGCCACCAATTGCAAGGTGACTGCATTCACAATACAAGGAATTGAAACAAGACGTGCCAGTTAGCCATCAAGCCCGCACTGGCAGTTAATTAAGATCATGGCTGGTCTTATCTTGGCCTCGAGACAACTTTCCACACAACTGCCTTCTTCCTCGAGCACCTGTCAACAAACCATCTTGAATGTTTTCAATGGTATTACATCTACAGCTCTCTGGGATAAAATAAAATTCCACAGAGTCCAACCCTCCTCGTCAGTGCCCACAATGGATGGCCCCTAATCCTGAAACCTGTTCCAGATACAACTCAAGATTCAATAACTTTTTTTTGCTCTATTATCTGCCTTATCTATTTATGATCTCTTTTAATTTAATTCAGTTGGTTTACTCAAGGAAGTCTGGCTGCAGAAAACAAGAATTTTTGGTTCACTGTACAATGAGTTTGAGTTTGACTCGCCATCATCGCCCATAGGTTCTCGCAGCGCTCAGCCTGCCAACACCCCCCCCCACTTCCATTTGTTTCAATTCTTATTCTTCTAAAGTCCACCCTTCTTAAACTTCCTTCATTCATTAACCCCACTTCATCCCAGGAATCCAGTGTGCGCCCATCTTTCATTAAATGTAGGAATGAGTTAGGGATAATAACAGAATTGGGAGAGGGATGGTTATAAGATAGGAGATCACAGAGAGAGGGCAAGACCAGAGAACACCGAAGGCCCTTTGGACCCGTTGCCCAAATTAACCACGATCTCTTTTGCCTCCTGCAGGATCATGGAGAGATTTGTGAATGAGAGTTGGGGTTAAGAATTGAGACTCTACTCAATGAGAGTCAATGCATGTACATCACGAGTGCAGTGTGAAACTGGAGTCAGCCCGTCAAGTTCTAGACTACTGAGATTACAGAGGGGCGGAGGAGCTGGAGGGAAGCTGCCGATGAGCTGAAGGCAGTGAACACTGATTACATGATGAGGGTGTGGGGAGCAAATGAACCTTTTTAAATTTTGACTACACCACGGTAACTGGCCCTCCAGTTCACAAGCCCGTGCCACTCAATTAACCTGCATTCCCTCCCATCGTGCATTTTGAAGGGTGGGAGGAAACCACAGCACCCAGAGGAAACCCAAGCTGGCACAATGAGAACGTACAAACTCCTGACACACAGTACTGGATTAAAACCCCGGACCCGACTGTTGATGCTGAAGCAGTGTTGCCCTAACTACCAGTACAAGGAGTGGCGGGGCTGCAGTTGGTTACGGAGATCAGAAGCCTGAATGCAGGTGCGAGGGGATGTTAGCCAGAGAAAGGAAATTAACTCATCATTCGGCACAGCTTTGAATCCTCGTATTTGGCTCTATCCCCAGAATGATCGTTGCTTCAAAACACCAGCGGCTTCAAACAAGATTACAAAGTATTGTTTATGTAAGAGCAGGCCATAAATGATGAGATTCATTGTCAGCTCCGGACGACTCCCACACTCTGCTTTGTACTTTTCAATTGATGATGTATGTGCCTCAAAATCTATATATTTAAATTAATTTTTTTCCCATTAAACAGAGGGTCTGCCTGCTCCATAGTAGATGGAATAGAACCTTTGACATTACTTTCAGTCAAAGATTACTGCCTGTTTCTTGGCCAAAACCAATTCCTCAGCCATCACTCGAAACAAAACATTAGGTTTTTGTCACATTGTTGTCCATGGAACCTTGTTACGCACAAGACAGATGCCAAGTTCAACACTTCGAAACTTAGAGAGAAAAGAGAGAAAAGGGATAAATTAGACATGACTGAATTTCTCGGTCATGACTTCTATGGAGGCTGCAAGAGCGGCTGAGTTCCTCCAGCAATTTTTTGCTTTGACTACAGTGTCTGCAGACTTTTCTGCTTCACTCCAGATGAAATGAAGGTGCAGACACAGATATGAGAAGCACAGGAAGAAAAGACAGTCAGAATCTTTTTCCCAGGATCAGAATGTCAGATACCTGCTGACGGGCATTATGGTGACTGTGGGGAGGGAAGGGGAGGGGGTTAAGTAAGTTTATTTTTGTACAATAGGGCTGCTAGGGGGAGTGTTGGACAAGACAGGTAAATATGCAGGGAATGGAAGGAGAGGGATCATGGAGATTTAGTTTAATTTGGTATCATGTTCAATCCGGACATCGTGGATTGAAGGGCTGTACTGTTTGATGTATCACACTTTTTAAAAAATGTATTATTTAGAGATACAGCATTGTAATTGGCCCACGAGCCCGTGCTCCCCAAATACACCCATGTGACCAATTAACCTACTACTTAACTGAATGGAGAGACAGGCTGGACTAATTGGCCTCCTTCTTGAGAGGAAACCAAATTGGATTCAACACTGTTGACGGAGACAGAGGAAAAAGCCAGAAAGATGGCAATATCAAGGCTAACAGTACAGTTTAGTGCACACTCCCAGTGAAACACAACAGTACCAGCTAAACATTCTCAGCCCAGGCCTTCACAATGCGTGTAACAGCATACTCAAAAAGAGATTTCTTGTTCTGACAGCAGATGCCTGGTTTCGGAAACTCATCATAATTTTTATTATGACTGCCATCTTCCATTCCAGCTCCCTATTTGTCTGTCTTATGGAAAAGGTCATCAATTTAAAACCAGCCAATCTCTGCTCAGTGCAGTGGTCTGATTTACAAGCAAGTCTGGGAAGTTACTGACTTTCTGCTACAGGACATTTCAGTAACACTGAGAGAAAATGATCCACTTAAGCAAGGTCATAAATATACCCAAACGAACTGTAAATACTCCACGGGCTGTGGATTTAAACCAAAGCCTGCCTTGGGGTCTGGATCTGACCCAGACTGAGACAAGAGTCGGACCGTGTTCCCAGAGAGTGCCCAATCTGCGGGGTCACACTCTGGTCTATAGCAGTCCTAGACTCAGTGATTACTTGTGAGGAAGGAGAGGGTGGGATAATGCACTGAGAGGGAGGGAGAGGGTGGTAAAATGCACAAGAGAAAGCACGAGTGAGCATGTGCCACAGCAGATAGACAGAAAGTGCAGGAGGAGAAAAAGATAAAGATGAAAGCCGGGAAAAGAGGGAGAAGTGGAAGGGAGAAAACACAAAACATGACAGCGGGAAAGAAAGCAGTAGATTCAAGAGGCATGGGAACTGGTACAACTGCCTTATAAAGGGACCATTGTAGTGAGCCAGTGAATTGGAAACGACTTGTAGAATGAAAAAATTGGCAGAAAATATGAGAGAAAATGAATTGCAAAAAAAAACAACAAAGGGACAGGAGTTATTGCAGCTTATCAGAATAAGCTCACTTTGTTGAGCACAGACAAAGATGATTAGGTTAAATCACTGAGTAAGGAGAGGCCTTCGAAACTAATTATTCTGTTCAACCGTAGCTGAGGAGTTTCAAGTGAGAGGTTTGCTCTCTATCACAGCGAGATTTAGTTTCTGTCTTAGTCAATGCTTAAAAATATTGCAATTCTAACCTCTCACCCTCCACGTTCTTCAATTAGGGGATTTAGCTCAAGGTAGACAATTTACAAACTCGTGAAAATTGGACGCAAACAATATTGTCGACTGAAATAAAGCACCTATCAATTTACTTTTAACCACGTCCTGCTGTAAATACATCCCATTGCTCTTCAGTTACAACTCTCCTGTTTCAGAGAGAAAATACATAAGAAAGTCTGTGGAACCGAAACATCTCTCTCCATTGACGCTGGCCTGCTGAGCAGAACATACACCATGGAACAGCACAGCACAGGAACAAGTCCTTTGCCCTGCGTGTCCGAATCAAATGAAAACTCTCTTGCTTGCACTCGGTCCACATCCGAAGCCTCTGAAACACTGCTGTTGTATTTGCATCCACTGCTACCCCTGGAAGCCCTTTCCACTCTCCAGGTAAAATATTTGACATTTAGCCACACATGCAGAACAGTAACAGATCCTTCTGGCCCACAAGCCAGTGCCGCCCGACAACCCTGTATTTTTTTTGAAAGGTGAGAGGAAACCGGAACACCTGGAGGAAACCCACGCAGAGATGGAGAGAACGGAGCGGTTCAGTGGACATAACGATTAGCACAGCACCTTTACAGAACCAGTGATCAGGACAGGGGTTTAGACCCTGCACTGTCTGTAAGGAGTTTGTACATTCTCCCAGTGTCTGCAGTTTTCCCCGGTGGCTCCGGTTTGCTCCCACTGTCCAAAACGTACCAGAGATGTAGGTTAATTGGGCGGCACAGACTTGTGGCCTGAAATGGCCTGTTGCCATGCTGTTTGTCTAAATTTTTTTTTAAAATACCAACTCCTTAAAGACGGAGCCCGATTCAAACCCAGGTCGTTGGTGCTGCGACAGCATTGTGCTAACTGCCACACTGACCATACTACCTCACACATCTCCCTTAAACGCGGGTCATCTAGTATGCGGCATTTTAATCCAGGGTGAAAGAGTCTGACTGTCGTTCCCAGTGCTTTCCCGGTTTTTATTTGCTCACCAACATCAGCAGTATTTTCCATAAACTCCCACAATATGTAAAAATATGGCAATGCTGAAGATCTAATTGGCGTGAGGGGGGTTTGAGTAAAGCCCATGTACATCATCCCTGCAAAAGAGTACAGTTTAAAGCAGAAACTCTGGAAAACCAGCAAACCCATTCAATCCTGCAGTCCACAGATACTGTGACTAGTACAGAAAAACCCCTGGTATCTTGCATCCATGGGGACTGGTAGATGCTGGATGAGTGAATTTTGCAGTTGCTGAGATTGTCTGTTGCGTGACGGGAGAACTAATGGCGAGGCGCGCCAATTTTCAACGTCTGTATTTTTTTTTAACCTATTTATATTCTGCAATTTCTTTCGCTGGTTGCTTGAATTCCGGATAACATGAATACATAAACGAGCTGGAGAAACTCAGTAAGTGGTGCACTACCCAGGGGAGGCAAAGATTTATAACCAACGTTTCGGGCTGGAACCCTTCATCAAGATGGGAACAAAAGGTAGGAAGGTGCCCGAATTAAAAAGGTGGGGGGGAGGAGGGAAGAAGGGGCGGGGGGAAGAGCACAGGCCAACAGACAAGACGCCATACGTGTTCCTTGATAGGAGGGGAGGAGAGAAGAGCTGAGAGCTGATGGGGGAGAGCATAGCTCTGTGAATGCAAAGCTGGTCTGCTCTACCATTTCCTCACCCAACCAATGTCCCCTCAGATTAATGAACTAGGTGCTCAGATTCCAAGAGCAATTCATTACCAAAGACGCTGGAATAAAAATAAATGGAAACATATACTACAAGAACACAGTAAACAAATTATTTTGCCTCCCAAACTCTGCACTCTCACTGTCAAAGGCAGTCAAGTAGGCGAGAACCACAAGTCCCACGCTTGGCAATGTAAACAACAGAGGTTGAGAATCAGATTGAACTGTGAGAGGATGGCGGACCCTAGACAGGAGGTCTGAGGAGTGATCAGCAGCTTGGGGGAAAGGCCACAACTCAGCCAGTGGGGGGCACTGCTGATGCTGCAGCTTCAAGGTGTCACTTAATAATACAGAAAAATTGTCATTTGCATGATATTCTTCTACTTTTGACTGCCGTAGGGCAAAGAGTCACCACAAGCATTGGCCGGCACCCTGAACGATGAGAAAAAAAGGGAAAAGAAAGTCCTTTCAGAGTCATTTGAGTGTGCATGGATTCACCTCCAGTGCTCCCACAATCTCTGCAGCCACACAGACTCCTGTTCAAATCCAAGTTCCAGATCCACACCTCTGATATGATCAGGATGCCTTCAGCGTCCAAGCCCTTCTTTCTCTCAGCACCCTCTCGAATCCAAGTTCCAAATTCTGGTTCCCACGAGCCAGTCTCTAACAGCCCACAGCTGGGGTGGGTCCTTCAACTGCAAGACGCCAGTGGTGTGAGTCTTTTGGCCACTGAGCCCCTCACTGGTCCGCTGCTGTGGTCTACCTTCCCAGGGCTTCTCATTCTCAACAGAGGGTATTCTCCCCAATTTTTGTTGCCCTGCACCAGTCTGCTGCTCCTCCGGATTCAGTCAGTGGTATGGAGCTCTGGGAGTAGTGCAATCTGACAGAACAGGGGCACTGAAGGCTCATGGGAATCCAGGTCTTCTCTGGGACAACTCCCTGCTCACAGCACTGGTGGAGAATCTTCACCACACAGACCACAGCTTACACACATTTGAAAACACTCACCACCAAATTCAAGGGCATCTTCTTCTTCCCAGTTGATGTTACCAGACTCTTGAAAAGATCTCTCAGAAGTTGTGAATGATGATGTCCTCGCACTGTCCTAACTGAGATGGTTTGTCTGCAGCCATTCTCAATGGGAGCCACAGCACATTTAATTAAAAGCCTCGTTTTCTTTTCTCATGACGTAACATAAATATTTTTTAGACAGTGCAAGAGAAGTACAGAAGAAACCAAAATTTTACTGTTTCACAGGGAAGGGGGCCCATAAACTTTGAGCAGAGTTTGGGAGGGGGTGGGGTGGGGGGAGGTATGACTTTGAGCCATAGTCAGTTAAAGGTTCCAAAGGGCTGCATTAATGTGTCAGCAGGCTTTACTGAGGCAGTGGAACCAATAGAGTGAATGGTGGGGAGATTGCCTTGTGCGGTGGTCACTGACTGCATACTGTGCAGCCCTGCTGTTTCACTAGGCAAATGTTCATTTCCCAGTGCATACCTAACAGAGACTTTATCTCTGCAACACCATAAACTGCACTTTTGTACTCAAGGATAGGTTGACTCGCCTGGAGTGCATGCAAGACAAGGTTTATCCATGGGATTCCATGGGATCTCTGTACACGTGACAACAAACAATTCAGATCAGCTTTTGACACGATCTAACTGTTGTTCTAAACCACTTGGATTTAACATGCCTGTGGGTAGTTGGCATCATTGGGCAGGGTGGCATCTTACTTCCAGCAGTGAGCTACCTGGGACAGAAAATAATCAGCCACATTCATCTGCTGAAAGGACAAAAAAAGATTTACCATGTCTACAATAACTGAACGCCCTCACTATAGCTTCCCCTTACACAGGCAGGTTGGACTGAATGACAATCTCTGTCCAGTGGCCATTCAATGATTGAGCAAAACTAAGACAACTGCTCTCACCCCACCAGCCCACTCTCGAGGGATCTGCATTCTCACCCAACACTAAACTTTATAAAAATTTATGTCTTAAATGTAGACACGGTGACAGGCCTTCCGTCCCACGAGCCCGTGACACCCAATTACCCTTCAACCCCCACATGTTCTTGAAGGGTAGGAAGAAACCAGAGCACCTGGAGGAAACCCAGGGAGATGCAGGGAGGACATAGAAAGGCAGTGTTGGGTTCGAACCTGGATCACTGGCGCTGTAACTATGTTAGACTAAGCTCTACGCCAACCCCGTTCTGATGCAATCCCTTGTCCCGTGGCATACTTCTCAAGGAGGGGTGGGATTCGTCCACCCAAGAGGGAGTTGAAATCCATTCCTTCTCCCCCTGCCAGCAGTGGTGGGTTAGACTCACCAGTTATCGCATCGCTCTCCAAGAGGCACAAAAGATCATTGTGAGACTGTAGCCACCAGCCCAGCTAACAAAGGGAGAGCATTATCCAGTTACCTTATCAGGCTGGAGGCCAAACTGAAATAGAATATGAAAGAACCACAATTACTGAACTCCCTTCTAAATAACAAACTTCTTGCAGATCTCATCAACCATTTTGGTTTGGCAGCTATTCCTGTTGCTGACCCCTTCAATAAAATACATTCCAAGAAAGTATGGTTTTGACATGAAGCCTGGTGGAGAGAGGCTTTTCAAACTCGTTTATAATCTCACAACATAGAACAATCAGAGAAATTCTGTTCTTGACCTTTTTTTTTAAAACAATCCTCTATAAACACCTTTGCATTAAATTAACACCTTACAAGGAAACTCAATTTTAAATTAAGCCTTGGTACCAATGGGCAATCTAACATAACAGAACATTTCCTTGTACAAACAGCAATCGGAAGGGTTTAAGAGTAGCGGAAGGCATTGGGGAGTTATTCGAGGGACTGTCAAAAGAGAGACAACCCGGTGCTGTCTATAAAGAGTTTGTACTTCTCCCTGTGTCTGCTCGAGTTTCCTCCCACCGATCAAAACATATGGGGCTCGTAAGTTAAATGGGAAATTTGGGCAGCAAGGGCTTGTGGGCCGGAAGGGTCTGCTACCATGCTATATGTCTAAATTTAAAATCACAGGTATTGTGAAAGCTTCACTCCCTGGATAAGAGAGGGAGTGATAGGTCTCACAAAACAAAAATCATCCTTCACACACACAGCATCCACACCGACTGCCTCGCCGGTTCCCACACCAACCTCAGTCTCCACAAGGTTGGCACCTTGGATTCCTCCGCTCATCTCCATTCACCACTTCTCACCCTTCCCTATCCCCTCACACCTCTCCCTGTTCACCACCTGTCTGCTCCTTTGAGGCCCCCCTCTTTCTTCCCACCTGTAAGGTAAAACATCATGAGATGGGAATGTGCAGGGCTGTAACAAGATGTGAATGCCTCCTTGTACTTACAAGATAAGAGAGACATTGATGGATTGAGAGGCAGGAAGCTAGCAGGGAAAGGATAGCAACAGTTTTAGTCATTGGACAAGTAATGATATGATGATGTTCTAAGCACGTATCCAAGGGTATAAAAAATCACCATTTTGCTGATAACGGCAGAATGCATTCTCCGACTAACATGGTTAGTTGCAAGTGTTACAATCCGGTAATAAAGAACAAAGAACCCTGATTTCGACTCAGTCTGGTGTTTGTCTCACTCATTCATGAACAAAGCAGACCTAACACACCCCACTGGCATCTCATCTCACCACCCCCCCCCAACTCTCCTCTGACCTCTCCTGCCTGCCACCTCCCCCTCTGCTCTGACCTCTCCAGCCTGCCACCTCCCCTCTCTGCTCTCTGCAGCCATCTTCATCAGTTATGTACCTTTGTCTTTACAATATAAAGAACGCTGTGTGACCTGCTGAGTTCCTCTGGCATTATTTTTACTTTTTCGCCTCATCTCTGCCCATTTCCCCTACTACAAACAACATTTACAAAAGCCCAAAGTCCCCATTCATTGCTTGGTTTTAATTTTGTTTTAAAAGATACAACACAGTAATGAGCCCTTCCAGCCCATAAGCCCATGCCAGATACAACCCTGTTACCAATTAATGTACTAAACCTGTACATCTTTGGAACATGGGAGGAAACTGGAGCACAAGGGCGAAACACCTGCAGGCAGGGGGAGATAGTACCAACTCCAGATTTGATTAAATAGTATTTGGTCTGAGCTGAACATCACTTTTTTTTGCACAAACTGCAACTTATTGGCAGTAAAACCCTTGTTATCCAGAATTCAAGAACAGGCAGCCTCAAGTAACTGGCAAATAAATCATGGAAAATAAATAGGTAAAAAATACAGGTCTAAAATTGGCACGCCTAGCCGTTAGTTCGCCAATTGCGCAACACACAGTCTTAAACAACCAGAAAATACACTTATCCGGCATCTTCCAATCCCCATTAGTACCGGATACTAAGAGTTTTACTGTATCATTTTATAATCATTCTCCTTTCAAGGTGGTTTAATTTATTATTGTTTGTTAGACTGCTAATAGCCAGCATTATGTCAACCTTCTTTAGGAGCTCTATCAAGAGCATCCTGGCATCACATTTTGCTGCAGAGAAATGGATTGAAGATCAACCACAGGACCATAAGAGTCCAATCGACATGATCTCCCAGGATCGTCGTCTGAAGAGGGCGCGCAAAATCATCGAGGGCCCCTTCCACCTCACAGACAGCATCTTTCAGTTGCTCCCATCAGGGAAGAGATCCAGGAGGATCAGAGCCAGCACCACCAGGCTGAGGAACAGCTTCTTCCTACGGGCAGTGAGGATGCTGGACGACCAAAGGAACCACTCACACTGACCCTCCGAGACTCTCACATTGACGGAACGACATTTATTTATTTGTACGCATGAATACTTGTCCTGCATCTGTATCCTTTGTCTGTATGTGTGTTATGTCTGATTGTGTGTCTGCACGTTTTGCACCGAGGACCAGAGAGCACCATTTCGTCAGGTTGTACTTATGCAATTAGACAATAATAAACTTGATTTAACTGGTGTCTTTTACGTACCTGGGCAGCTGCACCAAGAATTTCAGCGCATCCACACTTAGAAACTCACATCTCATTCCTTGGTGTTCCCCAATAACTGCAGCAAGCAAAAAAGTTACAGCACTTGAGGTGACCCATTGGGTCTATTATCCCTGTGCAGAGTCAAAGGCAATTTTACACTTAAGGAAAGCCAGCAGGATCCAGCAACGTACAGTGACCCCACAAAGCAAACAGCAGGAAGACTTCCAAATCACCATGAGTACAGCACTGGAGTGAGAATGGGAGTCGAAGTGCCAATCGAGGAAATGACTGACTGAAGGGTAAAGGCCCTCATTAGGAAGACTCTGTGCTGCAATGCCTAACTGGAGGGCCAGGTTAGCACTTAATTCTGTGGATTTTGAGAACATGCCCTTAAAAGCGATTTCTCTCTTCCTCCTTTTTAAGCCCGAAAACTGCAGGTTTTCCACTGGCCCCATGCTTCCTTGGCAGTCTCTCCACTGGCAACAAGACGAGTCCACACCCGTGTCCTCGTCCGTAACGACAGCCAATCCCATTCATCTGCTGGTTGGTTCCCAATCCTTTTGCTGGACATCAATACACTGATGCAAAATGTCCTCATCCTCAACCCTTCCAGCTCTCATTGCTCATTGAAGACATCAATGAAGAAGGCAGCTAACACCATCAAAGATCTCCATCACTTTGGTCACAGATCTCTCTCTCTGTTACCTTCAGATGGAAGGACCAGAAACCTGAATTCTGGCACCCCAGGTTCAAGAACCAATTTTTTCCCCCAACCCTTATAAGGCTCTTGAATTTCCTCATACTCCTCTAGCTATAAAATACCTCAAGACTATAGTTTTTTCTACAGTATTGAAACATCACCTATTTTGCACTAACAGCAACTGTGAATATTTATTTTTCTACCCTTTTATATTTATATCCGCTCTTTCTGTTGCAATAATTTAATTTATACTATAGTGGCCACTGGAATTGCGGTGAACATGATAAAATAACCACACAATCAAATGGATTAACTCTTCATCACCCGCACAACCTTTTAAAAGCCAGAATCTGGCGCTCGGCAGACGCTGACGTCATCACGTACCGACGGCACATGGCCGGTTTGAAGCCTCCTGGAATTGTAGTGCCGCTATAGCACCGCTACACTACTGTCGTAAGTGCATCCTATGTGGCTGCAGCACGTAAGAATTTTGGTGCATCTGCACATTGTACTCAAGTACATGACAATAAACGATGGCAAGAGGAGTTCTCATAGGGCCTTGGGACACTGAGAGCTTCCTGATCATATTAGAGTTATAGACCTGGGAGCTCGGGTTCACTGACAGAGCGGATGGGAATCCGTGGGGCTGTAGAGGTAACGGGAGCGGTGGAGGCCAATCGACGGACAGAGTCTCCGAAGGGCTCTCCATTACTTCTCTTTCTCTAATTGGTGGGCGCCTTTTTGTGTCCCTTTATAGCAAATTAGGGCAGACAACTTTTATTTTATCAGGTATAAATGCACGACAATCGAGGAATCTTGATTCCTGAAGCTCTTGTACTCACGCTGGCTTTTTTTTTGAACCTCTGATACATTCTCCACTTCCTTTCCCTCCATCACCAGCGTCTTATTTTCACCATTCTAGATACTTCCTGTGGACGCTGCATGACCTGCTGGGTTTCTCCAGCATTTCTTGTGCATTGCACTAGACTCCAGCATCTGCAGGTTTTCTTGTTAACTCCATAGATCTGAAGTCCCTCCCTTCTGAACCTCACTACCTTACCTTTCTTCTTTTGAGGCTCCCCCAAAAACAACTTCTTTGACCAGGCATTTGTTCCATTTCTTTATGCCCAAGTAGGACATCAATCATTTGCTACGATCCTCCCAAATTTTTTTTTGAAAACAAGCCACTGTATATCACTTTATAAACAGATCAGTGTCCTCGCGATAGAGCCTCAGAACTCCTGCGAGTCGCACGAAGCAGCTCTACAAGAATCAGATTGCCGCACACATGCAGTGCCCTGCGTTATTTTGCTGCCACAGTGCAGTTGTGGCTTTTTAAGGAGATTAATGCCGACTGTTGTAAATAAACATGATCTCAGGTCATTCAGAGTTTAAGTGCTCATTTTGATGGAGGAGAGCACTTTGGAGTTTCAGGCTCCAAGTCAAAAATCAACCAAAGTGATGCGACTGCCTTCTCTTTTTTATATATAAAACAAAAAGGCAGGCCATTTTTTTCTTATTTAGCAGCCTGCAGGCCCTGGAGCCCCAGGGGCTGAGTTGTAATGGGCACAGGTTGGGAATCTAGTGACAAAAGATGGAGGGGAGAGAGGGAAATTCAGTAGAACCCCTGAACTAAGGAATTCAAGCTCATTCCAGTATGGCTGCAACATTACCACTGGGCTTTACAAGTACAGTAAAAAAAAACCATTATCCGGAATTCAAGCAAACAGCAACCGGCAAAAAAGAGAAAAATAAATAAATTAAAATAAATAGAAGTTTAAAATTGTAAAAGTAAATGTTCTCTGAAGTATCACATAAAACTTTGGTGAAGATGGAAACAAATATTCAGCCAGAGTATCGCCTTGGACATGATTCATTCATAGCAGTTGTTTGAATAAAATTGTGTTTGAATAAAATGGGGTGACTGTCTTACAGTGTCTCCTTATCTCTGCTTTAGTAAGAGTCTTTATTAGTATATTATTAAGTTTGCTTGTAAGACTTGGAGGGGAGCAATTATCTATAATGAAATTTTCGTCTTTAGGACGGCTTCATGGAGGGGGAGGTACCTGCAGATGCAGCAACAGTTAAATGTTTTCAAAGAATGACTGAAAATAAAGTAAAATGCTTTAAGGTTTATATATTCATGGAAGTATTTTTGTCTCTTAAACTGATTATTCTTCATCCAGATGTATTGAATAGTCTCAAGCAATTGGAAAAGTCACTCATCCAGCATCTTCTAATTGCCGTAGTGCAGGATACCAGGCATTTTACTGTACCAGTTCCCTCACTGAGAGTCTATTGTTCCATTTCTTTAACCCAATGAAAATATCCTATCAAGCACATTCCTGTGAAGCTATTCGGGACACTGTATTAAAGACAACTTGTTTTGGTTGGAATTGTTCTCAAACAGCAATAACCCAACCAGGGAGGGATTCCACTGGATGTGCTAACTTTGGAACATCAATCCTACTCTCCTCACACCATCACACACTGCCGGTTGAATCGTTGATTCTGCGCCTTCCCAGCAAAGGTTGCTTCTGAACATAAGTCAGCTCCCAACAGACTCGAAAATAGGACCTCCCATTGTCATTACCACACTGGGCAATTCACACTGCCATTATATAAAGCTTGCTATCAATTTTCTGAAGGAGATTTGAACAGAGCAGCACTTGGGGTGTCTTTTTTTTTTTTTTTTTTTTTTTTAATTTTTTTATTTTTCACACCATAAATCACATTAGCCATGATATACACAATTTCTTTTTCACACATATACAGTGACTTTTTCTCCCCCCCCCCTTTCCTCCCAAACCACCCCCCCACCCCCCCTCTCATCCATTTTAGGTATACAATCTAGGTTGCATTAATCCAGTCAGACAATGTTGTCATTCAACAAAATTACACCAGAAATTCTACTGAGTCCATTCTTTTCTTTCCTTCTCCTTCCATCAACTTAGGTAATGTTTGTCCCCGGTAGGTTTTCGCTATTGTATTTAATGTAAGGCTCCTATACTTGTTCGAATATTTCAATATTATTTCTTAACCAATATGTTATTTTTTCTAATGGAATACATTTATTCATTTAAATTTGGTAGTTTCTTCCTTTTAATTTGGTTATGTATTCCATTAATATTTAAAGACATATAGTTCAGCGTAGCCCTTTTATATTTTGTTTATCTTCTCTTTCCGTTTTTCCATCATTACCTTTCCTCCTTTTCCATTTCTGTTTTCTTATTTTCAACTCTTTATAAGACAACATTCCTACAACATCCAACATTTTCCTTATTCTCCTATTTCTATCTTATTTATTCCCAATCTCCCATTCACCTCCTGAGTTGTCCTTTATCCCTTGTCGGACAACCACATCTCCCCTCTCCATTTGGATTTGCGAATCCACTCGCAAGCGTCAACTGATTTTGCAGTGACCGCTATTTCCCCCCACCCCGCCTCCCCCAGAAAAGATTTCACTTTTCATATGTCACAAAGGTCATTCTTTTAATTCCCTCCTTATTCTCTCTATTCCATTACCTTCCCTTATTAATTCTTGTCTATACTATCTATATTTTCCTCTAAGTACAGATACATTCACGTATGCTCCTTGTCTCTATTCACTCTTATACCTCTTTACCCGCATACATATCAATCGTGATCATTTTTACTCTCATTACCCGTCTTCATCCCTCAGTCTATTTTTGTCTTTACCCACATACATATCAATTGTGATCATCTTAACTCTCATTACCCGTCTTCCTCCCTCAGTCTATTTTTGTAATTGTTCTGCAAATTTTCGTGCTTCTTCTGGATCCGAGAATAGTCTGTTTTGTTGTCCTGGAATAAATATTTTCAATACCGCTGGATGCTTTAGTATAAATTTATACCCTTTCTTCCATAAAATCGCCTTTGCTGTATTGAACTCTTTTCTCTTCTTTAGGAGTTCAAAACTTATATCTGGATAAATGAAGATTTTTTGCCCTTTATACTCCAGTGGTTTGTTGCCCTCTCTTACTTTTTCCATTGTCTTCTCCAGTACCTTTTCTCTTGTAGTATATCTTAGGAATTTTACTACAATAGATCTTGGTTTTTGTTGTGGTTGTGGTTTAGAGGCCAATACTCTATGTGCCCTTTCTATTTCCAATTCTTGCTGTAGTTCTGGACATCCTAGGGTCTTAGGGATCCACTCTTTTATAAACTCCCTCATATTCTTGCCTTCTTCATCTTCCTTAAGGCCTACTATCTTTATGTTATTTCTTCTGTTATGGTTTTCCATTGTATCTATTTTTTGAGCTAGTAGTTCTTGTGTCTCTTTAGTTTTTTTATTAGATTTCTCCAATTTCTTTTTTAAGTCTTCTACCTCCATTTCTGCTGCTACTGCCCGCTCTTCCATCTTGTCCATTTTCTTTCCCATTTCTGTTAAGGTCATCTCCATTTTAATTATTTTCTCCTCTGTGTTGTTTATTCTTTTTCTTAAATCCTTAAATTCCTGTGTTTGCCATTCTTTAAATGATTCCATGTATCCTCTAATAAGAGCAAGTATATCCTTTACCTTGCCTCTCTTTTCTTCTTCTATTTCACCATACTCTTCCTCTTCTTCTTCCTCTGGGTTGACCATCTGTTGTTTCTTTGTTGCCCTTTCCTCCTCTTCTATCTTGTTTCTATTGTCTTCTGTGGTCTCTTCTTGCTGCAGGTGTTCTGCAGCTGTCGTTGCCGGCTGTGGAGATCGACTCCCCAGCTGGTCCCCCCTCCCGTCGGTGTGTTTTTTTTCATTCGCATCGCGCATGCGCGAAGCTTCGCGCATGCGCGGTTGCGCACTTTTACTCGGCTCTGCGAGCCATTTTTGTAGTCCATTATTTACCGACCTGAGGGAGCGGGTTTCTCTCTCCGCAGCGGGCCTCTTCGGACAGGTAAGGCCTTCACCTTTTTCCTCCTTTGTCTTCTCTTCCTCTCTTCTTACCGTTGCTTTCGACTTTTCTTTTTTTGTCGCCATCTTCTTTCCACCTTTATACTCACTTTTCTGTAACTTTTATTTCTGTGCCTTTGTGTTTTCTCTTGTTTTTCCCGACTTTTCTGGAGAGGGCTGGAGTTCACCGTCCGGCCACTACTCCATCGCGTGACTCCGCCCGCACTTGGGGTGTCTTGACGCGAATCCCAAGAGTCTTTACAAGAAATTGGCCTTGGAGAAAGTTAAGGATGACTTTCATGGAAAGGTAGCACAGAAAGACTTTTAAGCCTCTTTCAAAGGGATACCAAATGGTAGTACAACTTTAGCTCTTGCCTTGCAACATTTACTTTCTCAAGTTTTTCACCATTCCTGTTGACTACAAAAATGTGTTAAAGCAAACACTGAGCTAAGACAAAGATAAATGAATCATAGTCATTTAAAGAGTAGAGGAGGGACATCATATTCATACTGGACCTGAATCATAGTTGATGACCACTGGTCAATGGCCTGGCACTTCAAGGGATCACTGAGAACTTGTAATGTTTTAAAAATTTAAACATAAAGCACGGTAAAAGCCTGGCCCATGAGTCCATGCTGCTCAACTACACCAATTAACATATGAACCCTGTACAACTTTAGAGGGTGGGAGAAAATCCTCACAGGTCATTGCACTAACCACTATGCCAACCGTGGCACCCTTAATGCAACAGACTCCCAAGGTTCTGGCTTTGTATCCCAGGAGGTCACTGAAGAGATGACATTTGCTATTGTTGGATGTCTCCACACATTGGATTTTTATTCCGTTTCTTCCTCAGGAGCAACAGAGTAAATGGCTGATGGTGGACAGAAAGAAGGAGAACAGGTAATCCTTGTAACATGTTCTAAAAACATAGCATGGAGCAGCTCCTTTGGCCCAATTCATCCATCCAAGGTGATAGGCTGGGCTGGTCCTATTTGCCTGCATATTCCTCTAAACCCTTTGTATAGGATATTTCATGTATAGGATGACCCCAGAATTTTAACTTAAATTTTTGGCTTTAAGCAATACCCTTTGAATAAGATGACCCTCCAAATCTGGTACTTTACCGCTGACCAATAGATGCTGTTAAAAAGCAAATCACAATATTTTAATAACAATTCATCATTTAAAGGTTTTAATTTTGTTTGGATATTTTAAATAAACCACTGTCAGCTCCTGTAACAGGCCTTTTAAAGGCTGTATGGATCTGGCAGAGGAGCACTGAGACTTAATGGTAGTACAAAAAACTGAGACTTCACAAGTAACTAACGAGGCATATGTGAGATTTGGTCTGAGCTGGCAACTTCGTCGTCCAGGTAAGAATTTTACTCTTTGTATAGGACAACCTGATGTTAAGATGAAATTTTAAGTTTCGGGTCATCCTATACAACAGCATATACGGTATTCATACATCCTTCCAAACATCTTTTGAATATCAAAACCAAACACACTTTTGCAATCTCCTGTAGCAGCTTGATCCAGATACAGCCACCTTCTGAGTGAAAAAGTTGCCTCTAAGGGGCCCTGTTAAATCTCTCCACTCTACCATTTAACCTGAGCCCTCTAGTTATAGAGCCATCCATCCTGGGAAAAAGACTGTGAGCATCCATTGCCCTCAGTCTCCCACTTTCCAGGGAGTAAAGACCAAACCTATTCAGCCTCTCTCTGTAACTCAGGTCTTCAATGGTGCAGAAATATTTAGGATGACTGCAATAATAGGTAGTTAGTAGGCAGCCAAGCCTTTGACGGTTAGCAGAATGGAAGTCAATGTTAGATATACTAAAAGATAATTATTGCTCCAGTCTGACTCTATGTGCCCAGCAGGTGCCAACTACAGCATTGAAACCAATACTTTCATATCAAACATCTTTAGAAACAAAAATGTCCCATTCAAATTCTAAAGCACTACATGCAAACTATATTAGGATTACTCAGTGAAGCAACTATGCAAATAAGCTCTGAAAGATCGTTAATTGCATTAAGTCAACAGTCAAGGACATGTTCTTGAATCAACAGTGAATTCAAACGCTATTCAGATTCCCAAAGGTCCATTTTCCCACCGACTTCACTTGGTGGAATAAGTATTCCACCCACATTTTAAACATGTAACAAAATCATCTTTGATTTTAATTTTTACAAGGACACCTCCTGATGTTTTATTCAGACAAACAACCTTTTCGAAGCACCTCAACAGAAGGTTTAAAAAAAAACATTTTATTGGTGGGGGGAATAGATATTTAGGGTGACTTTAACAGCAGGTGGCTCTATGTTCCTGTCTCTCTTTCTCTCTTTGGCTTGGCTTCGCGGACGAAGATTTATGGAGGGGGTAAAAAGTCCACATCAGCTGCAGGCTCGTTTGTGGCTGACAAGTCCGATGCGGGACAGGCAGACACGGTTGCAGCGGTTGCAGGGGAAAATTGGTTGGTTGGGGTTGGGTGATGGGTTTTTCCTCCTTTGCCTTTTGTCAGTGAGGTGGGCTCTGCGGTCTTCTTCAAAGGAGGTTGCTGCCCGCCAAACTGTGAGGCGCCAAGATGCATGGTTTGAGGCGTTATCAGCCCACTGGCGGTGGTCAATGTGGCAGGCACCAAGAGATTTCTTTAGGCAGTCCTTGTACCTTTTCTTTGGTGCACCTCTGTCACGGTGGCCAGTGGATAGCTCGCCATATAACACGATCTTGGGAAGGCGATGGTCCTCATGTTCCTGTGAGGTGGCAGCTAATGACCATCCCTTTATTAGCATGGAGATAGGCCTTTCTCTCCAACGCATGCATTCTACGTAGTTGTCGAGCAAAAGTTGAGATTTATTGTCAGAGTACATATAATGAAATGGCATTGCATAGAACCCTGAGACTCCTTTCCCTGCAGGCCAGGCAGAATTTCTACTTAATGGTAGTACAAAAAATTGTACTCAAGAAACATTTGCAAAAGAGTATTTTTGTTGAATGACAACATTGTCTGACTGGCTTAATGCAACCTAGATTGTATTCCTAAAATGGATGAGAGGGGGGGGTGGGGGGGTGGCTTGGGAGGAGGGGGGGGGGGAGAAAAAGTCACTGTATATGTGTGAAAAAGAAAAAGTGTATATCATGGCTAACGTGATTTATGGTGTGAAAAATAAAAAATTTTAAAAAAAAGAAACATTTGCAAAAGAGAGAAAAGGAAACAAAGAAAGAAATCTTAACAAACTGTACAACACAAAAAAACAATTCAGTTCAATTATATATAAAGTGCAAAGTAAGAGCCCTTAAAGGAGTCCCTGATTGAATTTGGTGTTGAGGAGTCTGATGGTGGAGGGGGAGCAGCTGTTCCTGAACCTGGTTGTGCAAGTCTTGTGGCACCTGTACCTCTTTCCTGATGGCAGCAGCGAGAACAGAGCTTGTCCTGAGGAGTGTGGGTCCTTGATAATGGCTGCTGCCCTCCCACAGCAGCGCTCCGTGTAGATTTTCTCGACGGTGGGCTGAGTTTTGCCTGTGATGTACTGGGCTGTCTCTGCTAACTTTTGTAGGGCTTTCCTTTCAGAGATATCGGTGCCCCTGCGACGCAGCCTTTCAACACACTTTTCACTCCACATCTGTAGAAGTTTGCCATGGTTTCGAATGTCATGCTGAACATCCGCAAACTCCTGAGGAAGTAGGAGCGCCGACTTCCTCAGCTTAGTCCCATTTGCCTGCACTTGTTCTAATTGCTCTAAACCAATCCATTAGCTGCGCCTTTTGGAAAATTTTATTTATCATTTGTCTCAGTACAAAAAGGAATAATTCAGTAATATAGTAATGATCATGTGTCAAAACACAATGATACAAAAAATAATTTTTCTCCCCAACCCCCTTCCTCCCAAAAGAAAATATCTACTTCTACATATCTATTATTCATTGATTATTTTTATAGCTTCCAATTGAGAGGGGTGGGTAAAAGTGGAGAAGGTGCATGGAATTTTATTCATAAAATCCACATAGGGTTTCCAAATTTTATAAAAAGTTTTCTCGATTCCTTAAACTATATGTGATTTTTTTCTAAAGGTATATAATTTTGCCCTCCACCTCATACCACATTTTCAGTTTTCCATGTTACCGCGATACATTTCTTTGCCGTTATAATTGTTATACTTCCAAAAAAATTCTTGATATTTATCCAAGTTCAATTTTAGATCTTTTTCAAAGATATTCCCAAGTAAAAATATTCTTGGGATCCATTACCTGTCTGAATGTTTCTGAAAGAGTCATAATTGTACCTGTTGTTACCACTTCCTCTGGTCGTTCATTCTGTATACCCACTAATCTTTCCCTTTTAACACAAACTTACTTTTAGTCCCTGGAAATCCCATTAATCTTATCTATGTCCCTCATGGTTTCATCAACATCTATACAGTCTCTCCTCAATTTCCTACGTTCCAGGGTGAAAACAAATCCCCCAGATTCTAAATGAGCCCCTAAATTAGTGAGGGATTCAATTGAAACACCGCCAGATTTGGATTAGATGGCCCATTCTTCCTCATGTCCCTGGGGTTCCAGAGATCACTCTGCCAATCACTGAGGTCACAACTGATCCGAACCTCACACTCATTGTTCAGTAAATTTCGGTCAAAGGTCCATGTGGAGGATGATAATTTAATGATGGAAGTACCAGGGAGTAGTGAGGACCTGTTCTGCAACATTAAATAAGCAAACTCATCAGAGAGAGCAGAAAATCGATCAATCTTGAATAAATGAATTCTGTCTTATATCAATTTCTAATCCCTGATGAATGAACGGCAAAGTTTAATTCTTATTCTTAACATTTGTCGATGATTCTGGTTGGAGATTGTCTCCATGTCAGGAGCAGGTATTCCAGTATTTGTTGCAGAGAGGGAAGGCTTTCCTTCTTTTCAAGGGAAACTGGCATCCTCAGGAGCTACAGCAGGTGAAGTGGATGGGAGCGGTAACATTGCATCACTAATTTACAGTGCTCCTCGAGCAAAACCTCCAATGCCTCCCAATGCTCTCTCATTAATAATGCACCATTGACCTCTTCCCTGGAGCTGGTTACCGAGGCCTGACTGATCCCACAAAAAGGAAAAGGACGATTGCTCAATTTAACAAGTTTCACTGTGAAACCCACTGTCTTTCTTTGCCAGCTACACCTTTCATATATGTAGCTAAGATTGATGGATGGGCTTCACTCTCTGGACTCCATGTCCTGGTTTATACCCAACTACCAGCTGGTTCATACCAGTGCTCGTACTGTAAAGTGTATCTTTGCAAATGTTGGGGTTAAAAAAAACCCACAACAAGAAAAAGAACTGGAAGGAAAGGTAAGAACATTAAAAATTGTTGTTGGAATATGTAGGGTATGAACAGGAAAGTGAATGGCCAGATATAATGTAGTATCGGTGCTGAACAGGTCAACTAACTCCAGCTTACCCATGGACTCAGTCCGGAGAGCATATTATGAAAAGTTCAAAATGCAGGTCCAAAGGATTAAGGCAACGTTCAGCCACACACCTTGTCGAATGGCTTGTCAGACTGATTGAATAGGTTCCTCTTTTGTTAAAAGTTCAGATTGTAGGGATTTCTAGCAACTGGGAATGGAGTTCAGAATGGAGCACGCATGTCAAAGACCTTGCACCCACAGTCTCAGAGGAAGGACCAACCCCTAAAACAGGAATCTTTGTCTTTCTTCATGGATTAACACTGTTTCAATTCTGCACATTCCGCTGCATCTTAATCCACTCTTACCTTGCCAAACTGCTCAAAGTACTGCTTAACATCATCGACTACAGTGTTGGCAGATAATCCGCCTACAAATATTTTCTTTGTGCGAGTGACCATCTGAAAAAAAAGACAAGAAAAAAAAAGGTTTAAGTTTTAATTTTTTGCAAAAAAAAAAGTTTGTGTAACCTACAAATAACCCAACCAGGGAACATGTCATGAAGGACAGGCACTCCATTGTCTAAGCTCAGCTATAATCCACTGTTAAATTAGAAAATCTTCAGAAAGGGAATGAAATAAAAGGCTTTTTAAATTTGCATGATGGATTTTCAAACTGCATGGACCAAAGAATATATCCTGCAACTGCTGAAGAACAGGAATGATATTTAATTATTCAAGTTTATTTGTCATCTGATTGCACTAGTACAACCTGACGAAACTGTTCGCTGGTCCTTGGTGTAAAAACACATACAGACAAGTGATACATATGCAGAACAAATATACATAAAGTTGATGACTGGCGAAGACACCAAAAAAATATCAAAAATACAAACTGCACAGCACAGATTTCAAAAGGGAACATAAAGAACATCATAGGCCATTCAGCCCACAATGTAAACCTAGTCCAGAACAATTAATTTTTTTCCCTACCTCACACCCATAATGCTCCATTTTTCTTACATCCATGTGCTTGTCCCTATTGTGCCAGCCTCCACCACCACCTCCAGCAAAGCATTCCAGGCACCCACCACAAAAAAATTTACCTCTGACAGCTCCCCCAAACTTCCCTCCACAAACACCAACTGAAATACACACTCTCATAAATCAGCATAGACAGGAACAATGTCAGAGGGCCATGGAATTCATTGCTACATTCAGCTGTGGAGGCCAGATCATTGGGAGAATTTGTTAGGTATCGTGTTATATGGCGAGCTCTCCACTGGCCACCGTGACAGAGGTGCACCAAAGAAGAGGTACAAGGACTGCCTAAAGAAATCTCTTGGTGCCTGCCACATTGACCACCGCCAGTGGGCTGATCTCGCCTCAAACCGTGCATCTTGGCGCCTCACAGTTCGGCGGGCAGCAACCTCCTTTGAAGAAGACCGCAGAGCCCACCTCACTGACTAAAGGCAAAGGAGGAAAAACCCAACACCCAACCCCAACCCACCAATTTTCCCCTGCAACCGTGTCTGCCTGTCCCGCATCGGACTTGTCAGCCACAAACGAGCCTGCAGCTGACGTGGACATTTACCCCCTCCATAAATCTTCGTCCGCGATGCCAAGCCAAAGAAAGAATTAATCAAGTAAGTATTTTATCGTCGTTACAAAAGAAAGCACAATGAAATTAAAAACGCAACCCGTGGTACTCACAAATTCAACATAAATGAGGATATAAAAACAAAAAAAACCAAAAGAATAAAAAAATACACTAATTGGCGAAGTTTAATTCTCGAATGGCTCTGGGATAGAAACTATTCTGAAGTCCGTTCGTTCGTGATTTAATGGACCTGTATCGTCAACCCGAGGGCAATAGGTCGAATAAATGACGGCTCGCACGAGTAGAGTCCTTAAGGATATTGGCTGCTTTCCCGATACAGTGAGATCAAAATAAATCCTCCAAAGAGGACAAGGAGCACCCAATGATCTTCTGGGCAGTATTGTTAACCCTCTGAAGATCCCTTTCATCTGCTGCTCAACAGCTGGCAAACTGTAGTAAGCCAGCACGCTTTTCAACAAAATGGAGATGTTGACTATCGCTGTGGTATTAGTAGTCCAACAAAGATCCTCAACCAAACATACTTCCAGGAACTTAAAAGTTGTGACCCTTTCCACAGAGTCCCCATTAATATAGAATGGAGCTAGGGGGCCATTCTGTTCCTCCTAAAAATCCATTACGAGCTCTTTTCCCTTCAAGGAATTCAATACCAGATTGTTTTCCGAGCACCACACTGACGGTCTGTGGACTTTGTCCCTATAGGATGACTCATCTCCCCTTGAAATGAGCCCGACCACAGTTGTGTCATCCGCAAATTTAATGATGGTATTAGAGGGATACTCGGAGACAGTCGTAGGTATAAAGAGAAAACAAAATTGGGCTCAACGCACAGCCCTGTGGGGAACCAGTGCGAAGTGTGAGAGTAGGGGAATAACGACTCCCTATTTTTACAGTTTGGGAATGATTTGTTCTCAAGAGAAAAGGCCAGAACTTGGAACTAGATGCGAGAACTTGGAACTAGATGGAAGAATAGTTTAGCTCAGGATAGATTTGCAGAGTACAAGCAATGGGCTGAATGGTCTACTTCTGTTCCTTTATCTTGTGAAGAGGAGAGATGAGCCAGAGAGAGGAGTGAAAATTAGAGAGGAAGAGGGAAGTTGGGGGGGTGGGGGGGAAAAAGAGAGAGAAAAGAAAGAAAAATGAGTGAAAGAGGTGAGAGAAAGACAGTTATAGACTTATTGTACAGCACATGCAAGGCGCTGGCCTATGCAAGATGGACTGAATGTCCCCATTCAGTGCTGGAAGGTTCATTCTCTCTTTCAATGCGAGCACAAAATCTCTGTACATGGACTCTTATTTTTACTCCACCCTTATATGGCTGCTGGCAAGATTTAAGGAAACAGAGGGAAACTAGCACTTTGCTGAAAGCTGTGCCAAACTGGTCCTGCTGGCACCCTTTGTGGCTGCCTCCCCAAGGTCTGCAAGCGAGAAAGACAATGGAGGGGAAGAGCAAGTCTTTGCATGGTTCAATCTGGCAAATTTACTTGAAGTTTTCCAAAATATTCACAAACCCCATGTATCAGGTGCCAAGAGCAAACACAGCTGCGTTCACAAACAGGTGAAGGATTAAAAAAAGACATTGATAAAAGAGCAAAAAGATCTTAACTTGCCCTCAGAACAACACTGATCGGCCTCAAAACTGATCCTCACTCTCGCGTCAGTGAGAAGCTCAGCTCCATGCTCGAAGTTCCAAATAATGAATAGTTGTTACACTTATTTAGGGCTCTGCACATCTAATGGAATGCATGAATCTTTGTTGGAAGACTGAATGCGACCATGATACCAGAATTCTTTAAAGAGTGCCATGGAGCTTTTGTGTCAACGTAGCCTCGTGGACAAAGGGAGACCCCAGCAGATCTCTTTTCTCTATTGACGCCATTCACTGGGTGCATTGCTTATATATGACTTAAGATAATCTTACCGATCATTATATCTACTACCATCACGATGGAAATTAAGACTGCCAGGTTGGGCTGTGAGACTGAAAAACAGTATCCTGTCACTTTGGGTTTCCTATTAATGAAACTGAGTAAATCTTTCCAGAATATTTATACATATAAAGGACCTCACTAGTCAGGCCATGCCCTCTTCACACAGGAAAATGATACCAGAGCACCCAGCTTCTTCCCCTCTACCATGAGATTTCTGAATGGACAATGAACCACAGACACAATCTCACTTTATCTTATCTTCTTGCATTATTTGTCTATTTTTGAAATTATGATGTACAGCAATATTTGCGCTGCAACGCAGCGACATGTTCATGACAATAAATTCTGAGATTTATTTGATATTAATTTTTACGTACGTGTGCGATTATTATGTAGGATGTGTGTGTGTACTTGTGTCATGCTCTGAAGAAATTCTGTTTTCTCTGGTTGTATATGTACAGTCAGATGATAATAAATTTGAACTTCTTCAGACTCACAAGGTACAAAAAGTGCTATATAAATGCAAAATCTTTCCTTTCCCAGTTCACATCTTGGTCCTTGGAAACTCCTCCTATATCCCTATCTATTTCAGGACCATGAAAGATCTGTCTGCACTACTGAAACAACACCTTTTTCTTGCACTAACTGATCATTTTATATTCATTATCCTTTCCTCTCTCGTGGCATACTGTTAATGCAAACTTATTATTTGTGTGTGGGTTTTACATACTTGTGTAGCTTTAACACACAAGAATTTCATTGCATCTGTACAATGTACTTGCGTATAGGACAATAAATTCTCATTATTATCATATCTGCCTTGCAAACTTTTACAGGAACAAATTTTGCCTTATTTTTTCCAGAAAAGGTTTCCCAACTTGATCACTTCTTCCTGATAGGGTCTACCTCTCATGCTTGGCATCAATCCCGAAAATCTTTATTTTCTAACTTCAACACAGCATTTGTAGCCGTGTATTTTAATCGAACTCAATTTCTCTTCACAAATAACATCAGACCTGTGTCCTTCCAGAATTTGGAGGGGTTTTTTTTTCTTTTGTGAAATGGTAATTTTACAGCAACTGCGGAGTTTTCCCCCTTACAAAGGGAGCTTTTTGGGCATGATTGAAATGAGACAGATGTGGAGTGTTAGGGATCCAATGACCACTGCAGGGCACATTTCACTTAGTGTGGTGCTGAAGCCTGTCAGCTCAGGAAGCCTGTTACAATGAAGACTAAGGGGCAGAGCTGACTTTGGATGAATGATGGTCAGGACAGAAACCAACGTAGATCTGGGAGTGGAGAGTGCAGGGAAGGCGGAGGCAAGTTTCTCCGCAGGCAGCAAGGTTTTGAACGCAACCTTCAGTGAACTAGTTTTCTCTGGACTTAGCCTCTCTTGGTTCACGCATCACCTGTTGAAGAATCTGGAACATTACCCATTTTCCAACAGCTGCAGAGTAGACTTTCCCATCTCTGGAGGAGCAGCAGTGACATGGCCCAGGGAACATTCTAAGGAGAGCTGTGTGCAAAGACATCATAGAATGGTCTCTGTGCAACTACAAGTAATCCACATCTGGACTAGTTCTGAACCACAAAGATCATTAAATAGAGGCTCCTCCAACTTGAGGAAATCCACATTTATGCTTTTTTAAAAACACATTTTTCAAGTTATTAATAAGAAAAATACTTCACTGGATTCATTAATCATGATTTCATTCTTTTAATTAAATGAAATGAAAGAATTATACCAAGTATGTGGAGTAATCCGATACGGATTACTATAGAAATTTGTCGATTCTGATTTATGGAGAAGTCAGCATGTGGACAATTCTCAGAAACTGAAAGCTTACTTAACCCAGGAATTGCCCAGATGTGAACACTTATTTAAAGCTCGTGTGAGGAAAAGTGGGCTGACAAGCAACATGAGGATGTGCTGGAGTTGCAAGACAACACTGGATAGGTGGAGAATTTTCTTTCCTCGGAGCATCGGAGGTTAAGGGTTTACAGAATCATGAGGGCCACAGACAAGGTGAATGCTCCCAGACATGTTTCCCAGGATAGGGGAGTCCAAAACTCAAAGGGAAAGAGTTTGGGTGGCACAGTTAACACAACGCTATTAGAGCACCAGTGTCAGGATTTCGAATCCGGTCGTGTCTGTAAGAGTTTCCACCTTCTCCCTGTGCCTGCATGGGTTTCGTCCATTCAAAACGTACTGGGGTGGAGGGGGGGGGGGGGGGGCTGAAGGTCAATTGTATGTAATAGGGCCAAATGCAGGCAAATGTGACTAACTAACTCAGGTGGACAGCATGGCCCACATGAAAATTGGGCCGAAGGGTCTGCTTCCTTGCTGTAGAGCCCAATCAACCTGTACAAGTTAGAAACAGTCAGCGGTTTCTTGGCCCACTTCACCAACTAGTAAGTTGGTAGATGATCTGCCTCTTGAAAAAATTTAAAGTTGTTGTGCACTTTTAAAGACGTGCCACCCTTCGGGAAAAGATATTTTCCTTCATCTTCAAACCCTTGGTCCAGATTCTCCAGGAAGAGAAAACATGCTCTCCACATGCAGCCTATCAAGATGCTGCCATGAAACTTAGCCAGAGAAATCACCCATTCAGCCCATTTGTTCCGTGCTGAACACTGCCCATTACATTATCAGTAGATCCTTCAATTCCTTTCTGTTAATGATGGTTAAACTGCCTTTTCCGCAAGGCAACGAGTTCTCTCTGTGTCACACTGCCTTGCACTATATCGGGGTTACAGCCAGTGGTGGCAGTTTCCTTCCTTCCTCAACCAGTCAAGGTGGGGGAGGAGTCACATGATGGAGTAGTGGTCGGTAGGGTAAAACCAGCACTCTCCAGAAAAAAAAGTCAAGAAATGACAAAGTTTAACAACTATAAAGTATAAGAAATAGAAGATAAAGTTGCAGAGAAGAGAAAGAAGATGGCACCCAAGAAGGAAAAAATAAAAACAACGGGGAAAAAAGAAGAAAAGTCACCGGAAAAGAAAGAAGAAGGCCTTACCGGCACGAAGGAACAGGGAGCCGGGGTGGCGAAGAACGCCCGATCTCCGAGGTTGGTGCCGGCCCCATGGAGTCGCAACCCCTATGGACTGCAAAAATGGCTCTCTGAGCCAAACAAAAGTGCGCAATCAAAGGTAAAAGGAAACACTGACGGAAGGGGGCTCAGCCGAGGAGCTGGCAACCACGGCGTGACCAGCTGAAGGACTCCCGATACCAGGCCTCTCAGCTGGAAGATGAGGAAGGCGGCAGGGGTGGGAGTGAGGAACCAGGCGAGGAAGAAAGTCGACGAGGTGAACGGCAAGAGGAGCAGCAGCAGGAGGCCCGACAGATGAGCAGCCGAGGAGGGGAGGATCAACAACAAGAGCCCCAGCAAGAAGAGGCCCGACAAAGTGATACAAGCATTTCATCAGGAGAATCAGAAGAGACGCAGATATAAAGAGAAGACAACGACACAAACACAGGTACAGACACAGAAGAGGAAGAAGGCCAAGATCTTCACAGAGAAATAGAAGGTAAAACAGATGGACAGAATATAGATAAAGTTTTTGTTGAAGAACAAATGAGAACATTAAAAGAATGGTTGTCATTAGAATTTAGTGCAATTAAAAGAAAAATGAAAAGAACAGAAGATAAAATGCAAAGTTTAGAACGGGTCATGACAGAAATAGGGAAAAGAGTAGAGAGTGTGGAAGAGCGGGAAACGGCTGTAGAAATGGAAGTAAATGACTTAAGAGAAAAATTGGAAGAAAGTGACAAAAAAATTAGTGACAGAAGAGTTGTTATCTCAGAAAATTGATATGTTGGAAAATTATAGTAGCAGAAACAACATAAAAATAGTGGGCCTAAAGGAAGATGAATAAGTCACAGACATGAAGGAATTTATAAAAGAATGGATCCCGAAGGTCCTGGAAATGACAGAAATGCAGGAAGAAATGGAAATAGAAAGGGCACACAGAACACTAGCTCTGAAACCACAGACACATCAAAAACCAAGATCTATCTTAGTAAAATTTTTGAGATGTACGACAAGAAAAAATATATTGGAGCAGGCAAGGAATAGAGTTAGAGAAGATAATAAACCATTGGAATACAAGGGTCAAAAAATATTTTTTTTACCCAGACATAAGTTTTGAACTCTTAAAGAAGAGGAAAGAGTTTAATACAGCAAAATCGATTCTATGGAAAAAAGGTTATAATTTCATGTTAAGACATCCAGCCATCCTTAAAATATTTATACCCGGGAAGCAAAACAGACTGTTTTAGGATCTGGAGGAGAATTCGCAGAACGTTTGCAGGATAGAAGGAGAGATGAATAGATGTAATAAGAATGAAGAACGGTGATAAAGTATACATAAAGATGTAAAAACAATGTATATGTAAAGAACTAAAGAGGGAAAAGAGAGGGGAAGGAAAGAAGGGGAAAAAAGGGAGAGCTTTGTTATATGTGTAAAAAAATGTGTTTTCTGGGGGGTTGTGAAATCAGTTGACGCTTGCGAGCAAGATCGCAATCCAAATGGAAAGAGGAGTTGTGGTTACCCGGCAAGGGATAAGGGGCAACTCAGAGATGGGTGGGTGGGGGGGTGGGGGGGCATTTGGGGTTAAGGTAATATTGTGTTTGGGAATTGTTGGAGTATTTTATGTTTTAAATGTGTTGTCATACATTGAGTTTAAAAAGGGAAAACTGAGAGATGAAAATGGGAAAAAGGGGGGTGGAGGTGATGAAGAAACAGAAAAGAGGTGTAAACAAGATATAAGATGGCCACGTTGAACTATATGACTATAAATATTAATGGAATACATGACCAAATTAAAAGGAAGAGGCTATTAAATTTACTGAAAAAAGAAAATATAGATATATCATTTGTGCAGGAAACGCATCTAACTGAAGTGGAACATAACAAATTAAAGAGAGACTGGGTAGGATACGTAATGGCAGCATCATATATTTCAAAAGTTAGAGGTGTAGCCTTATTAGTTAACAAAAATGTACCTATCAAAATAGATGAGAAAATAATAGATCCGCCAGGGAGGTATGCAATGATAAAGTGTCATATATACTCAGAATCTTGGAATTTGCTCAATATATACGCGCCTAACAAGGAGGATCAAAAGCGTATGCAGGATATTTTTTTGAAGATTGCAGATACACAATGAAATATATTGATAGGAGGGGATTTTTACCTTAATTTGGATCCAATGTTGGATAAAACTGGACAAAAGACAAGTAAAAAGAATAAAGTAGCCAAATTTATGGTTAAATCAATGCAGGAAATGAAACTTATGGGTATATGGAGGTGGCAACACCCAAGAGAGAAGGAATATTCATATTATTCGAGTAGGCACAAAACATACTCAAGGATTGATATGTTTTTTTTGTCAGCCCATATTCAAGGGAGAGTTGGAAAACAGAGTATAAAGCTAGACTACTATCAGATCATTCACCCCTATTATTAGTAATAGAACTGGAGGACATCCCACCAAGAACATATAGATGGAGGTTAAACTCCATGCTACTTAAAAGGCAGGAACTTAGGGAGTTTATTTAATGCCAAATTAAAACATATTTTGAAATAAACACTGAATCAGTGAAAGACAAATTTATATTTTGGGATGAAATGAAAGCCTTCATTAGAGGGCAGATAATAAGCTAGGTAACTAAGATGAAAAAGGACTACAATCAGGAAATAGAGCAGTTGGATAGTAAGTACAGAAAAGGAACTAGTAAAAAGGGATGATAAAATGAAAAAGAGAGATTTGGAGGACAAAAAAAATACAAAACATTAGAAACATACAAGGTGGAGAAGAACATTATGAAAACAAAGCAAAAGTATTTCGAACTGGGAGAAAAAAACACACAAAGTATTAATTAGCCTGGCAACTTAAAACAGAACAAGCTAAAAGAACTGTATTGGCATCAAGGAAAAAGGACAAACAAATTACATATAACCCAACAGAGATTAATGAAAACTTTAAGGAATTTTATGAACAATTATACCAAACTGAGAACAAGTGGAAAGATGATTAAAATAGAAGAGTTTTTAACTAAAATCGAACTGCTGAAATTGCAAGAGGAACAAAACAAACTAATTAAACCATTTAAAATAGAGGAAGTACAGGATATATTAAAAAAGCTGCCGAACAATAAAACACCAGGAGAGGATGGATTTCTAATAGAATTTTATAAAACATTTAAAGAGTTGTTAATTCCCCCTCTCCTGGAAGTAATGAACCAGATAGAAGAAACAAAAAACTTGCCAGACTCATGTAAGACAGCAATAATTAAAGTAATACCAAAGACTGGGAAGGATCCATTAACACCAGCATTATCTAGACCAATATCTCTACTTAACTCAGATTACAAGATAATAGCGAAATTATTAGCAAACAGATTGGCCGATTGTGTACCAAAAATAGTAAAACAAGATCAAACTGGATTTATTAAGAAAAGACGAACAGCGGATAATGTCTGTAAACTTATTAATCTAATTCATGAAGTTCAAGGAAATAAGAAACCAACAGTGGTTTTTGCTTTAGACGCAGAAAAAGCCTTTGACAGAGTAGAGTGGAACAATTTATTTAAAGTATTACAGAGGTTCAATCTACCAGAAAAATATATTAATTGGATTAAAGCATTGTATAATGGACCGTTGGCAAAGGTAACAGTAAATGGATATGTATTGAGCCAATTTAAATTAAGTAGGTCAACTAGACAGGAATGTCCACCATCCCCCTCATTGTTCGCCTTAGCAATAGAACGATTGGTAGAACTAATAAGAAAATAAAATAAAAGGGATAAGAATAAAGGAGAAGGAGTATAAAATCAGCTTATTTGCAGATGACATCATAGTAAACTTAACAGAACCGGAAATATCAATAAAAGAATTACATAAGAAATTGAAGGAATATGGAGAAATATCAGGGTACAAGATCAACGCAAATAAAAGTGAAGTGATGCCAATGAGTAATGCAGATTATACAAAATTAAAAAAATCACCATTTAAATGGCAAGCTCATGTAATCCGATACCTAGGGATCAGGTTAGATAATAACTTAAGCCACTTGTACAAACTAAATTATCAGCCACTAATAAAGAAATTGCAGGAAGACTTAGAACATTGGAAAGAATTACCGCTAACGTTGATAGGGAGGGTAAACTGCATTAAAATGAATGTGTTCACAAGGATTCAATACTTATTTCAATCATTACCAATTCCCTTAACAGAGAAATTCTTTAATGAACTAAAGAGAATAAGGAAATTCTTGTGGAATGGGGGTAAACCGAGGGTAGCATTAGATAAATTAACAGAGAGGTATAACCAAGGTGGTTTTCAGTTACCAAACTTTAAAAATTATTATAGAGCCGCACAATTAAGGTGTTTATCAGACTTTTACCAGACAAGGGAAAAACCAGACTGGACTAAGATAGAACTAGATAAAATAGGGGAGAAGGTACTGGAACATATACTTTATAGGTGGGATGAAAAGCTGGTGCAATATAAAAACTCACCAGTACTGCATCATTTACTTAATACATGGAAGAAGATCCAATTAGAAAGGAAAAAAAACGAATTACCAAATACCAAAATTGTTATCGACACAAAACCCATTAATCCCTTTTACAATAGATAACCTTTCCTTTAGAGAATGGGAGAGAAAAGGAATCAAAAGAATAGAAAATTGTTTTTTGGGAAATAATTTATTAGTATTTGAGCAGTTGAAGTACAAATATGGAATAACTCATGGTACAATGTGTGCATATCATCAATTGAAAGCTTATTTAAAGGATAAATTGGGAAACAGCTTGAGATTATCTGAAGGAAGCAGCTTTGAATATGTGATTACAGACACAATGACAATCAAAAGATTTATAACCAACATGTACATTAAGCTGCAAGATAAGGAGAATGATGAAATAAACTAAAAACCTAAACAAAAGTGAGAAAAGGATTTAAACATAAAGATAAAAAATGAAGTAAGGGAAAAGTTATGTTCTGGAACTATGAAGAATACAATAAACACAAGGTTACACATGATACAGTATAATTGGTTCCACGGGGTATATATCACCCCTCAAAAATTAAAAGAATGGGATTCAACATTATCAGATCGATGTTTTTGTTGTAAGAAGGAAATGGGAACAACAATACATCCAATTTGGTCAAGTATGGAAGTGAATGCATTTTGGGAAGATCTAAATCAGATATTAAATAGAATCACAAAAAATAACATACCAAAAAATCCAGAGATTTTTCTTTTAAGTAACATAAGTAATGAATTAGGCCTCAAATTGGATAAAGCACAAAAAAAGATTCATTATGATAGCCTTAGCAGTAGCAAAAAAGTGGATAACGTTAACTTGGAAAATGGAAGAGAGCCTGAGAATACAGCAATCGTACATGGAAATGAATAAATGCATTCTATTGGAAAAAAATAACATATAATTTAAAAAAATAAAGTCACATTATTTGAACAAATTTGGGAATCGTACACGGAACATAACCCCCTAAAATGATAAGAAGACAAAACTATTTGTGTTAAAGCAGATGATGCATTTTTTTTGTTAATTTTTCATTGTGTGAAGACGTTGTTTTATGATTTTATTGTATTATATATGTTGAATATTTATTGGTCTTGGAGGGGTGTGGGAAGGGGGGAGGGAGGGCGGGGGGGTAAGGGAGAAAATGCCACTGTGTATATTTAATGAGAAACGTTTGTATATATTTTGGTTGATATGGTTCACAAGGTGAAAAATAAAACAATTATTTTAAAAAAACCAATCAAGGTGATTGCAGATGTGCAAAGCATACATGAGGAAGCTGGAGATTTATGGTTTTGGGGGCTGCATGGTTAGCTCAGCGGTCAGCGCAACACTGTTATATGACAGTGATCGGGACCAGGGTTCAAACCCCATGCTGTCTGTAAGAAACTTTTACGATCTCTTCATGTTTGCGTGGGTTTTCCCAGGGGCTCCAGTTTCATCCCACTGTTTGAAACATACCGGGAGTAATTGTGCTGTATGGGTTCATGAGATGAAATGTCCTGTTACCATGCTGCATGCCTAAATTTAAATTTAAGTGGTTGACCTGTTCCCTGAGGCCACTTACTCCACTAAACAAATGCTCTTCACTGACAAAATAATATCTCTTCCTGGTGGCCACAGCCCAAAGCACTGAGCAGCTTGATCATCAGGAACTTTTCTATCTCCCACACTTTGCTCCTGAAAGGCCCAGTTCTAATTTCAGGCAAAGCCACTTCGTTTCCCAACATGTGGAAAGTATCCTTCATTGGGCGGTACATTATTTCAGCGCCTGCGACCATGGTTCAAATCCTCCACTGTCTGTCAGAAGTTTGTATGTTCTCCCCGTGACCGCGTGGGTTTCCTTCGGGCGCCCCGGTTTCCAACCACCCTCCAAAACATACTGGATTGGTAGGTTAATTGGGCAGGATGGGGCAGCTGTATCGTTAAAATTTATTTTAAAATTATCACTTCACCTTAACACAGTATCTTTGACCCACTACTGTCAGTAAGGAAGTATAGGAGCATCAAAATCAGGACTGCCAGGCTGGGAAATAACTTCTTCCCACAGTCTGAGATTGATGAACGATATCCTGTAACCTTGGGTCACATAAATTACACCAGTAAGTTATTCAAGAATATTTATACATATTTATTTCATATAATATTTGTATGCATATCATTGATTATTAAGTGATGTGTGAGAAATGAATAATATGTGCACGTGTGAGCACTGTGGTCTGGTGAAACCTTCATCAAGTTGTAGAAGTAGTCAGATGATAATAAACAAACTTGATACGCTGAATTGAAATTTTAATAATGTATTTATTTATTTTATCTTATATAATTACATTTTATTTTATATAAATTATAACAATAAACATTTTTAAAATATTTAATTAAATATAAAGATTACGGAACCAAGAGGACATGTGAACTCTGTGTAGATCTGAATGGCCTGGTCCTTTTAAATAAATCTCACTTGTTAACAATTTCCATGACCGTGGAATATCCAAGCCAAGTGCTCAGTCAGTGAAGCTTTTCAGCAAATATGAATGTAGATTCACACAGTAACTTTGGGACAGTGAACAACAATAACATTTAAATGTTAGACAGTGATGGGAAAATGCGACCATGCTTAACTTCATGGCCCCAGAGACATAAGTGTCTTATTTCCAGGACATGAAGCAGACACGGGTCACTCAGTCTTTCTTGTAAACACAGATACCCAGTGACTTTGCCTGACAAGATATCAAGAGTAATTTTTTTCCCCTAAATTAAATCTTCTCCATTTTACAACTTTTCACCCAAGCAGCCAGGAATGCCCACAACAAGGTAGGCCATTTTTCAATTAGAACCACTGTGAACCGCGGAGAGAAAACACAACAATAAGGGCATGCACGCAGACCAAGAACTGCCAAAAATGAACGAGAGGGAACACATCTCAAAGAGGATGGTGTTCACTATATGAATCAATGATGGAAGAGATTTCAACACAGTTGTAGGATCTGACTCATAGTCAAGAAACCATATTTTTTTGTATACAGTAAAACCCCTTGGTATGCAGAATTCAAGCAACTAGCAAAATAAAATTGAGGAAATAAATTTTTAAAAATTAGAATAACTAAGAATAAAATAACACATAAACAAATCTTAAGTTTGAAACTGTAAAAGTAAATGCTCTCCGGAAGTAACACATAAACCTTTGGTGAAGATGGGAGCAAATATTCAGCCAGCGGAGAGCCTTGGTTGTGCTTTGTTCGTAGCAGCTGTTCGAATAAAGTTGTGTTTGAATAAAATGGCGTCGCCTTGGATGAAGAGCTCACTGCTGGGGTGCATCTCTTAAAGTGTCTCCTTATCCCTGCTCACTAAGAATCACCTCAGTCAAAGGCTTTGTCTGTAAACTTGGAGGAGGGGTGGTTAATTATCTATAATAGGATTGTTTGTTTTTTTCAGTGGCTCCATGGAAAGGAAGGAACCAGCAAATGCAGCGATGGTTAAACATTTTTCAAAGGATGTGACTGAAAATAAAGTAAGATGCTTTAAGGTTTATATATTCATGCAAATACGTTTGTTTGGTGTAAGTACAGTATAGCATTTTTGCATTTTAAACTGTTTATATTTAATGCAGGAGTAGTAGTTAGACATTGTAAGAGTAAGTTTCGAGCAACTAGAAAATATACTTATCCGGTATTTACCAATCCCCATAGGTTCCTGATGTGTTATTATGCCTGTATAATCCACTGAAAGCCTTCGACACCGTGAGCAGGAAAGGGCTTTGGCAAATACTAGAGCGCATCGGATGTCCCCCAAAGTTCCTCAACATGATTATCCAACTGCACGAAAACCAACAAGGTCGGGTCAGATACAGCAATGAGCTCTCTGAACCCTTCTCCATTAACAATGGCGTGAAGCAAGGCTGTGTTCTCGCACCAACCCTCTTTTCAATCTTCTTCAGCATGATGCTGAACCAAGCCATGAAAGACCCCAACAATGAAGACGCTGTTTACATCCGGTACCGCACGGATGGCAGTCTCTTCAATCTGAGGCGCCTGCAAGCTCACACCAAGACACAAGAGAAACTTGTCCGTGAACTACTCTTTGCAGACGATGCCGCTTTAGTTGCCCATTCAGAGCCAGCTCTTCAGCGCTTGACGTCCTGCTTTGCGGAAACTGCCAAAATGTTTGGCCTGGAAGTCAGCCTGAAGAAAACTGAGGTCCTCCATCAGCCAGCTCCCCACCATGACTTCCAGCCCCCCCACATCTCCATCGGGCACACAAAACTCAAAACGGTCAACCAGTTTACCTATCTCGGCTGCACCATTTCATCAGATGCAAGGATCGACAATGAGATAGACAACAGACTCGCCAAGGCAAATAGCGCCTTTGGAAGACTACACAAAAGAGTGTGGAAAAACAACCAACTTAAAAACCTCACAAAGATAAGCGTATACAGAGCCGTTGTCATACCCACACCTGTTCGGCTCCGAATCATGGGTCCTCTACCGGCATCACCTACGGCTCCTAGAACGCTTCCACCAGCGTTGTCTCCGCTCCATCCTCAACATCCATTGTAGCGCTTTCATCCCTAACGTCGAAGTACTCGAGATGGCAGAGGTCGACAGCATCGAGTCCACGCTGCTGAAGATCCAGCTGCGCTGGATGGGTCACGTCTCCAGAATGGAGGACCATCGCCTTCCCAAGATCGTGTTATATGGCGAGCTCTCCACTGGCCACCGTGACAGAGGTGCACCAAAGAAAAGGTACAAGGACTGCCTAAAGAAATCTCTTGGTGCCTGCCACATTGACCACCGCCAGTGGGCTGATATCGCCTCAAACCGTGCATCTTGGCGCCTCACAGTTTGGCGGGCAGCAACCTCCTTTGAAGAAGACCGCAGAGCCCACCTCACTGACAAAAGGCAAAGGAGGAAAAACCCAACACCCAACCCCAACCAACCAATTTTCCCCTGCAGCCGCTGCAACCGTGTCTGCCTGTCCCGCATCGGACTTGTCAGCCACAAACGAGCCTGCAGCTGACGTGGACTTTTACCCCCTCCATAAATCTTCGTCCGCGAAGCCAAGCCAAAGATAATAAAGTACTACATTTCCCTGCAGGCAATGCACGCTGTTTGCATGGGAATAAAAGTAGACTACAATAGAAGTCGAGTGTGTTGTTGGTTCAAGCAACTTGAAAAATAAAGTTGTTTAACC
The DNA here is from genome assembly GCF_036971445.1 of Narcine bancroftii. NCBI lineage: Eukaryota > Metazoa > Chordata > Chondrichthyes > Torpediniformes > Narcinidae > Narcine > Narcine bancroftii. Next base: position 7,420,933 of record NC_091482.1, read on the forward strand.
TTTAAAACCATGCAAGGTTCTTCTTCAAAGAACAGAACATGGTGTCATAAATTTGTGGATAAGAAAAGACAATAGTTCCAAGTCATGGATAAGCTAAGTCCTCCCTCACTGATGCAGTTTACTGGCAATCTAACTGTAAGGGATGCTGGAATGAGAGGAGTCAAGCAAGTGCTCATTAGAAATGAAGTATTATGGGTTAAATCAGGGTGAAGGGATACTGGAATGGGAGGAAGGGTTATAAAAGTATAATAAAATAAGGATCTTCAAAGCAGGATAGCTTTAGCAAGTCTTGGGGATTGATTAATGAATAAAGAACAAAGACATGATATTTCCTGGCTAACAAGTTTGCAGGAAGGCACATAAACTGATAAGAAGTTAGAATCCACGTGGGCAGAATTACCTAATGTTAAACCAATCCAAGAGGCAGAAGAATGTTAGGGGGAAGGTATCTCTGTACTGAAATGAAATGTATAAAAGTTGGGTCAGCCTCAGTATCTGTGTGTATTCCCAGGGTAAGGGGAAGCACCCAACTTTGCATTGTTGTAATAGTAGAATAAAAGTTCTTTGTTCTCAATTTTTGTCTCGAGCAAATTCTGTGAAGGTACTTCTGCTTCTCACACTAACTGATAATTGGAAAACACTTCAAACAGCGATTCAACATTTATTTAGAGGCTGGTGGAGGGGGAGAGGTCAATGAAAAACAGAAAGTGTCTATATTTCTTCACCTGATGGGTGAAGATGCCTTGGATATCTTATAACAGTTTTCAAACTGATGAGACAGCTTTACATTGGACACTGTGATGACAAATTTGAGGAGCTTTTCTCCTGTGACCAGAAACAAGGTGCAAGCTTCAACCAATATTTAGCTGAGCTCCACACAGAAAATCCTGTGACTTTGGAGATTTGAAAAACTCATTCATTGGACAGAATAGTTTGTGGAATCCTAAATAATGGGCTTAGAGAAAGACTGTTGCATGAAAATGATTTGACACTTTTTTGAAAAGCTTGTGAATATGTGTAGGGCAACAGAGACCACACGAGCACAATACTGACACAACAGTGCATGTGGTGAAAACAGAGAAGCAGGGCACCAGGAGTTTCCCAAAAGCTTAGCAAAGCAAAGAGGTAAGATCAAAAAGCAAGTACAGTAGGTGCAGAGGTCGACAGATTATAATAAATATGGGAAGAAGAATAATTTTGCAAAATGCTGCAAAGCAGGGGTTATCATGAGAAAGGTGCACACAGTGGACTAAGAAATGGAGGAATTCTTTGTGGATTCACTACAGACTGATGCTGTCAAAGCAGAGTAGATCGTTCCAGTGACTGTGAATGAGACAGTAATTCCTTTTAAGCTTGACACCGGGGCCCAGGTGAATCTGTTATCTACGGACAATTACAAGACTCTCACTGTAAAGAGCAAAATTTATCCAGTGAAATTAAAAGTGACAAGCTACACAAGAGAGAACATTCCAGCAAAAGGAGGCTGCATGGTGACCTTCAAACACAAAGGGCAGCATCTAAAGTCACAGCTACTGTTTGTGGAAAAGAGAGTATGGCCAATATTAGGTCTGAGTGCACGTGAAGAGCTCGACCTGTTCATCGGGCTTCACAGACCGAAGATGAGCACACAACACTCATGGAAGAGGACACAGATGTCTTTGAGGGGCTTGGATGTTTACCTGGTATACAAGATCCATGTAGATGAGACAGTGGCTCCTGTTATCCATGCATGCAGGAAGAACCTACAGACTGGGTCAGCTCACTAGTCATCGTGCAAAAGAAAAATGGAGCATTGCGTATATATCTGCACCCCAAGAGATCTCAATAAAGCGCATGATGGACGAGAGGGTTTCCACAGAAGCCTAATGATGTGCAGATGTGTGCCACTACACAATGGCCTTTCTCCTGCCAATGCATACATATCAACTTTTCAATGCATGAAAATCTGTTGACACCTAAAGGAGCACACAAGGTCAAACAGGCTAAAGTGAAAGAGAAAGTAAAACTGAAACAATATACTAAGACTGCGAAAAGCCAACCAGTCCTGAAGTCTGGAGTTCATGTGCAAATCTGAGATCATAAGGATATGTGCAAGAGGAAATAGATCCACATTCTACCAGATCCAGACAGAGGGAGGGATACCTCTGAGAAGGAATCGTGTGGATCTACGACCACAAGCTCCAATCCATGGTCGTGACCCGTCACCTGTCAGTACATAGAAGGGGCCAGCACATGTAATGGAACATGTTGTAAAGAGTTCACAGAAAGACACAAATACTAACACAGCAAATGCAAGCATAACACCGGTGGAAACGCATACCAGACCAAAAAGGACTGCAAAACCACCTGAGAGATGGATTGAAAGCAGCTGAGTGGAAAGAGACTGGCCATGGAATGTAGATACCCTTGTTATGTAGACATAGTATTGTGTTTTTTTTTCTTATTTAAAAAGGGGAAATATGTGTTAATAAGCATGTATAATAAAGAACTACATTTCTCAATAAGTTTGCACGGGAACAAAAGTAGACGTTGACAGAAGTGGAGTATATTGTTGGTTCAAACAACTCAAAAAATAAAGTTGTTTAAGCATTAAAACAGGGTACAGTTGTTCTTCTTCAAGGACAAACATAACATTGGATACCAGGGGTTTTACTGTATATGAATACTTGTCCTGCATTTGCATTGTTTGTCTGTAATGTGCGTATTGTCTAGCTACATGCCTGCGCGTTGTGCACCGAGGACCAGAGAAAACTCTTTCGTTGGGTTGTTCTTGTGCAATCAGATGACAATAAATTTGTCTCTACTTGATGCACGAAGACCTTCAGACAAAGGCTTTAAAGAGAGTGAGAGAGAGGTCACAACATCAGCAAGATGTGCAGTGAGATCTACATACAAGCAAAACAGGGGAACACAGCTAAGTGAACAACCCTTTTTTTGAGTTAGAGGGCTGCCGACCAGAGGCACAAGCACAAAGGTCCAGGACTGAACTGAGGGAATCTTGTGCTGTCTCAGATGCCACTTATCAAACAGGATGTTAAACCAAAACCACATTTGCTTTCTCGGTGGACAAAAAGTTCCCGAATTACCATTTGAAAGAATAGCTGAAGAATTTAGTCTGAAATGTCAATATTTGTCCCTTGATCCACATTTCTAAAATTATCAATGTCAAACATCTGTTTTGCGGACATTGCTGTGCACAATTTGCCCCCTTCTTACATTACAATAGAGTCTACATTCAGAGATGCTTTGCTGACAGTAACATGCTTTAAGATGTGCTTAAAGGAACACAAGGTGCTATGGAAATCCCAACCTATTTCACAGAAAAGACATAGACACAGTGCAATTGGAGTTGGGAGGGTAGCAGTGGTACTGGGCAAGAGTGAATGGACCTCTGTCTCACGGCTCACTCCCGCACTGGACAAAGTCAAAATTACACAGACATTCCTGCACCAAACATCACTCCAAAACTAATCCGGGGCTGTTGGAAAGGTGTTTGTACGTTCTCTCCCCGTGTCTGCGTGGGTTCCCTCCATGTGCTCTGGTTTCCTCCACCTTCCAGAACATACAGGGATTGTAGGTTAATTTGGGTCGCACGGGTTCGTGGGCCGGAAGGGCCTGTAATTGTGCTGCATGTATAATTTTTTTTTAAAATCTAAAGTCCACAAAAATACAAAGTAGTAGAGTTCTACACATGGAAACAGACCCTTCAGCTCATCCCATCTACACTGAATACATTTACTGAAGTGTAGACCATAACCATCAATGTTAAGCTAATGCAAGTACTCATTCTTAATGTTGAGCACAAAAAAGGAGACAGGCATTTAAGAAAGGAGAAGAATTACAAAGCTCAATAAGGGATGGGATGCAAGATTTATATGGACATGTGCAAGTGATGTAGGAGTATGAGAGTTTATTTCTCGTCTCAGTCCTAAAAGACTTCCCCCTTATCCTTAAACTGTGACCCCTGGTTCTGGTTTTCCCCAACATCGGGAACAACCTTCCTGCATCTAGCCTCTCCAATCCCTTTAAGAATTTTACACATTTCCATAAGATATCCTCTCAATCTTCCAAATTCCAGTGGGAATAGTCGATCCAGCCTTTCTTCATATTTAAGTCCTGCCATCCCTGGTATCAATCTAGTGAACCTTCTTTGCACTCCCTCTATGGCAAGGATGTCTTTCATCAGATAAGGAGACCAAAACTCTCACCAGGACCCTGTACAACTGCAGTAGAACCTCTCTGCTCCTGTCCTCGAATCCTCTTGCCAACATACCATTCGCTTTCCTCTCTGCCTGCTGTACCTGCATGCCCATTTTCAATGACTGGTGCACAGCGACACCCAGGTCTCGTTGCATCTCTCCTTTTCCTAATCAGACACCATTTAGGTAATAATCTCTCCTGTCCTTGCCTCCAAAGTAGATCACCTCACATTCATTCACATTATATTGCACCTGTCATGCCTTGGCCCACTCACCTAACTTGTCCAACTCACCCTGCATCCTCCACGCAGCTCACCCTGCCACCGAGCTTCGTGTCGACAGCAAACTTGGAGATGCTGCTTTCTATTCCCTCATCTAAGCCATTGATTATATATTGTAAATAACTGGGGTCCCAGCACTGAGCCTTGTGGTACTCCTCTCGTCAGTGGCTAGCATTCTGAAAAGAACTCGTTTATTCCTACTCTTTGCTTCCTGTCTGTCAACCAATTCTCTATCCAATTCAATACCATACCTCCTATACCAGGCGCTTTAAGTTTGTGCACTAATCTCCTGTCCTGTATCATAAGATATCCCACATCCACTGGTTCTCCCTTATCCACTCCACTCGTTACATCCTCACAAAATAGTCACAGTTTCAGTGCAAAAATAATGAATATCTCCAAAGCAATGTCAAATATTTTGGTACGAAGATTGATAGAAACGGCAACTGAGGCAGAATTGAGGATTACACCTGAAGAGTTTTTAAAAATTGTAATTTTCTGCAGAGTCAAGAGAAGAGCTTTATTTTTTTCTTTGCAACAAACCTGCACACAGCAGTCTCAGTATAGAGCGATGACTCTACCCAGGGCTAGGAGTGGGGGGCAGTTCCAAGAACTCCCAGTCAGCTTTCTTACCCACTAATTAGGCTGTGGCTATTTAATTGAGGGCTACTGGTAAACAAAGTAAATGCTCAATTTATCCATTTCATCAAAAAAAACCTAATCAGGAAACACAAAATTGCAAAATGGCTCAGCTAACCGCGCGACTCTATAACAAACATCATTACAGCTCGATAATAAACAGAATTATCAATATTTACTACATAGACTGTTTGAGGGCATTCTCCCTCCTACTTCGTATTAAATTGCTTTGCCTGACTTAATTTTCAGGGTTTAGTTTGATACAACACCCTGGGAAAACCAATAAACATTCAGCATGGGCTGAAAAGGAAGTCTGTGGGATTAACCACTTGAGTGCCAGTGGATACCCCATATCATTCTGCGCCACAATGGGATACCTGTCAAGGTACAACAGTAGGTATAGAAAGGTTGTTTCCCATGCTGGGAGAGTCTTAGAAAAGAGGGCACAACTTCAGGAGTGAAGGGCATCTGCTTGGAACAGAAACGCTTGGGAATTCCTTCAGCCAGAGGGTGGTGAGCCTATGGAATTTGTTGCCACAAGCGCTTGCGGAGGCCAAGTATATTTAAGACAGAGATTGATAGATTTTTGATTAGCCTAGGGCATCAAAGGTTATGGGGAGAAGGCCGGGCAGTGGGGCTGAGTGCGAAAATGGATCAGCTCATTATTAAATGGCAGGGGAGACTTCATGGCCTATTTCTGCTGCTATGTCTTATGGTCTTGTGAATTATCTCACCACCCGCAACAGAGAGCTTGTAGCTACCTTGACGCCTGGTCTGATGTTCTTCTGAATCACAGGATCAAACTCTGGGGGGGGGGGGGGGGGGGAACAAGGAAAGAATTAGGGGAGCTTGGCCCCCATTGCATCTCCTGGAACCCTCATTCCCAGGTGAATGGATTCCCTCATGTGTAGATCATCATCTGAGAAACAGAGCACCATTTTGATGCAAGTTCCTTCATTGTTACTAAGATGATAAACTGAATTAAATCAGTGTTACCCCCTCCAGCAGCTGTGTGGGAGTGTTTAAAGAGCCTGAAACAATGAACACTCTTCCATGCCTCAAGCGCAGTAAAAGCTGAGCAATAAATCTTGGCCTTGCCATCATTATATGGGTCCTCTAAGAAAATTTATTTGGTAAAACTTTGGTAGCACTGTGAGCAACTCTCGTCATCTCCGTAACAGGAAGGAAGTGCTGGCTTCGGAAAGGGAGCAGAAAAAATTCACCGCAAAGTTAAGTCCCATATTTTACCAGGATGTTGCATGGACTGGAGGGTGTGAGCGATAGGGAAAGGTTGGACCAACTTAAGTTGTTGACTCTGGAGTGTCGCAGGCTGAGGGGAGACCTGATAGAAGTTTGTAAAATTGTGAGAAGTGCAGGTGGGTGGTCAGAATCTTTATCCCAGGGTAAAAATGTGAAATGCTGGAGGGCATGCATTTATGGGGGATGATTTTTTTTTTCTCTCCAGGGAGCATCAGCTGTCTGAGATAAGCTGCCAGGACTGATGGTAGAATCAGGTACAATAGGAGTGCTTAAGAGGCTTCATGATAGACACATGAACGTGCAGGGAATAGAGGGACGTGAATAAAGCAGCAGAGATTGAATTTAATCTGGCAAAGTTCAGCGCAGTCAGCCTGAGCCGAACGGCCAGTTCCTATGCTGCACTGCTTTATCTTTTGTGACTCACAACATACGTGGCAAAGGAAACACTGTTGGTCACAGAACAAGAATGGCAGTGTTCAATGGTCTTATCTAACCCTTGCCCAGTCATTACTTGAAGAACCTTGTTTTGTAGAGTCTGTCTGCTAAATTTCCCACTGTTATAAATGTGCCTCCCTTTCACCAAACACCAACACTGGAGGAACTTGGTAGGTTTTACAGGATCCATTGGGGGGGTAAAGATATAAAACTGACTTGTCAAAACTAAGCCCCTTGAGTTTATACATCTTTACCTCCTTTGGACGCAGGAAGTCCTGCTGAGTTCCTCCATCATTTCTGTTTCATGAACAGGAGACACATTTGTAAAAACTAGGCCACACAAGTTAAGTTGAATGAAACCGGAAAGGCTGCAGATGCTGTGATTGCAGTGAATGCACGGAAACGCTGGAGGATCTCAGCCGGTCTCGCAGCGTCCATAGGAGGTAAAGATATAGAACCGCTATTTTGGACCTGAGTCCTTCTTTCCCTCCTATGGACAGTGCGAGACCGGCTGAGTTCCTCCAGCGTTTCTGTGTGTTCACTGCAATCGCAGCGTTTGCAGACTTTCATGTTTCAGTCCTGTTCACAGGTAACCTTTTGCGTTGCTGAGAAATGCTTCAGAGAGAATCAAGATGGACACAAGTAGATGATTTTATTTCATGATGGGGATATGGGATGAACAGAAATCTATCAGTTGTTCGTAAGCGTTTTCCAATATACCGTGATCATTAATTGTAACTTACTCTTAAGGCTCAATTCCATTTCACGCCGTTTCCCTCACCCCCTTTACCCAACAATTGCCAACACCATTTAGACACAATTCAGATGCAACACCCAGCAACTTTCTTGCAGGCCCTTTAAATGATGCAAAGCTCAAAATTGAGCTGCAGATGATCAAGGCCAAAAAAAAATCCCATTCACATCAGATATTTCCACTCTTGTACATTTATCAGACTAATAATAGACCACACACTGAGCGCTAAGGATCCACTTACATGCACCAGGAACTTGCCTGATGTCTATATGGATGTTAAGTATAGCATAGCTAAATGTTTTCTCAAGCAGGTCATAAGTATGTGCCAAGCATGTAAACTACCATTAACCATCTAGTGACCAGTAGCAGGTCAGAATGCGGAGCTGCCAACATGAGATTCTTTGCTCCCAACGCTTGTACTTTAAATATCAGTCAAGCCTCAAGTTCTAACCATTTATTCATTTAACTTTTGAAAGTGAACAAAACTAAAACTGAAAGATAATAACTCCTAAGGGCTTAATGAGTAAACGTTCTGCTGCGCTACCAGGAACCAAGTCCCAGGAAGGATGTGGAAGTTATGAAGAGGGTGTGCAGAGACTTACCAGGATGTGGCCTAGATTGGAAAATAAATCTGATCAAGCAAGATTAACAGACCTGGGCTTTTCACTTTGGACCAAAGGATGAGAGGTGACTTCAAGATTCTGATAGGCAGACAGGCAGCAAGGATTTGAGGAGATTCAGTATGTCACCAAAGAATCTGGAAAACCTCTGCAAGTGTACTGTGGAGAGCATTCTGGCTAGTTGCATCATTAGGCCCTTTTATAGAGGAAAGAAATTTGACTGCAAAGGCGGATATTCTCTACTCTCATGTCACTGAACCCATCTCCATAAAAGCTCAGTATGCAGCTCCATAAAAGCTCAGTACACAGCTCCAAGACGCGGACTCCGATCCCTCCTCAGGCTGGTCATAGAGGAGGAACAGAGCACTGCACCTCGGTCCATAAATGTCTTGTGGCGGCAAGCAGCTGACTATGGGCGGGCCATGCCCTCTTCACTCTGCCACCATCGGGGAGAAAAGATACAGGAGCCTGAAGGCGAGCCCTCAGCTGCACAAGGACGGCTTCATCCCCGCTGCCATCAGATTCCTGAATGAGCAGTGAACCACAGACACGGCTTCACTTTGACTTTTGCACTATTTTTATTTATTTTATTTATGTAAATGTTTGCACTGACGCTGCCACAAAACAATGAATTCCATGACATGTTCATGACAATAAATTCTGATTCTACTTTTCTCCTCAGGGCGGGAGTACAAACACCACAGGATGTCTGCTCAAAATGAAGGGAGGAAAGTTTTTACACAGAGCGTTGTGGGTGCCTGGAATGCATTGCCAGAGATGGTGGTGGAGGCTAAAACATAAGAGACAGGCGCATGGATAAAGAAAAATAGAGGGTTACGAGATAGGAAGGTTTTAGGTTGTTTTTGGTAGGAATATGCAGTTCAGTACAACATCGAGGGGCCAAAGGGCCTGCACTGTACTGTGTGATTCTATGTTCTAAGCTGCTTTTGCTACTTTGTGAGACCACCACGCATTTGGTCGAGCCACACAAAGGTCCTTGCTTATTATCACCGTTACACTGCTGGAATATGGATAACAATGTCCTACTGCAGCACGGTTGGTGCAGCGGTTAGCCCAATGCCTTGACAGCGCCAGCGGCCGGACCAGAGTTTGAATCCCACACTGACTGTAAGGAGCTTGTATGTTCTCCCCTGTGCCTGTGTGGGTTTTCTCTGGGGGCTCTGGTTTCTTCCCACCCTTCAAAACATACAGGGTTCTAAATTAAATTTCCAAGATGGAGGTTGGGATGAGGTGATGGGTTAAGCGGAAAGATGGGAGTGGTGCAGAGATCAGCGAATTGGAGGGCAGTGAATGGAGAGTGAAGAGGAGAAGGCAAACATGTGGATTCCTTTCTTGGGGTTCCAGTCTGGCACTGCTCACGGATGACCGATGAGTGGCCGGGCAGCTCCCATTTTGCAGCCCCACACAAGGTTAAGATACAACAGACAATATATGAACAGAGTTGCTGACAGTCTTAATAATGATACAAGTTTAGAGGGGGACTCAGTCTGAACATTCTGATTCACGGATGCTTCTTGACCCACATTGAGTTGCTCCATTCTCTGAATGCAATGGGTAATTATCAATGGATTGGGGAATTTTAAGATTAATTCTTCTCATTGATTTGTGGGATATAGGCATCTGTTACCCATTCTTTCTTGCCCTAGAGAAAACTCTTCTTGAACTGCTGCAATCCGTGCGGCGAATATCGACCATCTCTTTCAGATTTATTGTCAGAGTACATACACGACATCACATACAACCTTGAGATTCTCTTTCCTGTGGGCGCGGCAGATTTGCCACTTATTGCTAGTGCAAAAAAAACTGTACATAATTTATACTTATAAACAGATAGTGAAATGTAAACAAACTGTGCAATACAGAGAGCTTTTTTTTTAAAAATCAACAATGTGCAAAAGTAAGACAAGCCCCTGATTGAGTTTGCGGTTGAGAAGTCTGATGGTGGAGGGGTAGCAGCTGTTCCTGGACCTGGTGGGTGTGAGTCTCGTGGCCCCGACACCTCTTTCCCTTCACAGATGTTGCCTGACCTGCGGAGTTCCTCCAGGGGCATGTATTTTTCCCCCTCCCAAAGTGATACCAGCACGGGAGTTGAGGTGAAAGTATTTGTCCAACGCTGGAAGACTTTTAGGGAAAATGTGAAGTGTTGATGCTCAAGATCTGCTGAGGAAATGTGGCGCAAAAGTGAGAAAAAAAATCTGAAGATGTACAAAAACTAAAATAAAAATGGCACAGTTAGGGTAGCGGTTAGCTCAATGCTATTACAGTTCCAGTAACCCGGTTCCATCACACTGCTATCTGTAAGGAGTTTGTATGTTCTCCCCATGTTTGGGACTCCTCCAGGTGCTTCGGTTTCCTTCTACCCAAAAAAATATGGATGGGGGTTCATTGGTGCATTTGGGCAACATGGACTCATGGGCTGGAAGGCCCTGTTACTGTGGTGTAGCTCTAAAAACTCACCAGGTCAAGCAGCATCTATGGAAAGAGAAACAGTCAACATTTTAGGATGGCGACCTGCCAAAGAGAGAAAACAAGTCTTTGGCCTGAAACGTTAACTGTTTCTCTTTCAACAGCCTGACCTCCTGTGTTTTTCCAGCATATTTTATCATGAAGGAGAGAGAGCAGATTGGACTGGACATTTGCAGATTGAATATCCTAGCAAACTCAAAATTCTTAAAAACATTGGCAACACAAGCGAAGGACGAGACTCAATAGACTTCGACTTGAATGGCTGAATTCTTATTACACAAGCAGGGAGTTGACTGAAAAACTCCTGTTCAGTAGACCATTATCTTGAGCTCTAATGGTATTATCACCAAAGAGCCTATCTAAATTGCAAGATGAATTTCAATGAATTCCAACTCAATTGTGAACAAGACTGAAAAGATTGTGGAGAAGTAACATTTACTTCCTATTAATTGTAGTAATGTATAAAAGTCTGCTGCAGAAATAAAATAAATCTGGGATTGCACAGATGAATCTGCAAGCAGGAGTGCAGGTTGGTTTCTGAAACTTTGGGTTGGAGGGTCTAAAGGTTTTGAAGGACCTTTCCTGTACCTGACACACAGATGACATTGTGAAGAAAAAACATCAGCGCTTCTACTTTCTTGGGAGTTTGCGGAGGTTTGGTATGAAGTCAAAAATCTGGATGGCACGGATGGCGAAGCAGTTAGTACAATGCCTTTACAGCGTCAGTGATCGGGGCCAGGGTTTCAATTCCACGCTGTCTGTAAGGAGTTTTTACTTTCTCTCCTTGTCTGCATGGGTCTTCCAGTTTCCTCCCACTATTCAAAACATACCAAGAGCGTAGGTCAATTGGGTGTAAATTGGGTGTAAGTCCGTACGGACTCATGGGCCGAAATGGCCTGTTCCCGCGTTATATGCCTAAATTTCACTGTCAAACTTCAACAGTGGAAAATGTGCCGACTGGCTGCATCATGGCTCCCAATATCTCAGAGGGGTAAGCCCTGCAAAAGGCAGTGGACAACAGCTCCGTACATCACAGGCAAATCTCTCCCCATCAGAGAGCACCGTGGATCCAAAGCACCCAGGACATGCTCTGTTCTCTGCTGCCATCAGGAAAGAGGTCTAGGTTTGAGGTGTACAAACTCGATCAGAAACTCATTCAAGGACCCAGATTTTTGACATTATTTATTATTGAATATTCATTTTGTGCCCTTTGTTTGCACTTCCTTCTAGTTTATATTTCTCTCTTTCGTATGCATATCTTTTCTTGAGTACATTCAATTTTGCACTATAAGTAATTTAAGTAATTTACTACTTAAAGTAAAAACTACTTAAGTAATTTAAGTAGAAATTCTGCCTGGCCCGTAGAGAAATGAATCTCAGGGTTGTACGTGATGTTCAGAATCTGAACTTTCAACTAATAGTTCAGTCATATTGCAAGGTTCACAAGTTGGCAACTAGTCTAAAACCCGTCACACACATTAAGTGGAGTGAAACAGGAAAGTCTGATTGCAGTGAAAAAAAACAAATATTGGAGGACGAGAAATATTGGAGGTAAAGACGTATTACCAATGTTTCAGGCCTGAACCTTTTTTCAAGGTATGAGACCAACGCAGGCAGGCGCCTGAATTAAAAAAGGAAAGGGCAGGGGGGAGGACCACAGGCCAACAGACAAAAAGCTGATAATTGGACATGGTAAGGACAGGAGAGGAAAGGGGGAGGAGGTGACTTCTTGCATACAGAGCTGGCGGAAAGGGGAAAGGGAGAGAGATGGAGCTGGAGGAGAAGAGGGGAGATGTCCAACTGAAACCAGAAAAGTCGATGCAAATACATATGTTAAGTGTGTTTAGATCTTAAACAAAGAGTCCCTCATATCCAGAATGTGCTGCCAAAAGGTGGAAGAATCAGATACAACTGCTAAGTTCAGGAGAAATTTAAACAGACACTTAAATAGGCAAGGTTTGGTCCTGATACAGGCAACAGTGCATGTGGTCAAAAAGGACAGCAGGTACAGATCAAGCATTTGCAGAAAGGGACACAAAATTGACACTGCCAGATCTTCTGTAATGGCAGCACAGCCGCTGGTGCAGACCCGGGAGAGAGGACGACACTGTGCTGCTCTGAAGGGTTCAACCATCTGTTCCTAAAGCTGGTGGCTCTGCACAGCCTTTAAACAGCTTGTTAAGGGGTTTGGAGGGTGGGGGGGGGGGGGAAACTAGTGTTTTTATTTAAATTCCTACAACCATGATATTTGTGCCAGAGATGGCGGTGCCTGTGCCGGACACTGTACCATAGGAGTTGCAGCAAACCGGCACAAGGCACCAGAAACAGCACAAGGCACCAGAAATGGGAAGACACCCCCCCTCCCCCATTGAAAAGGAGAAACAGAGGAGAGGACCCTTCAAGGAAGTTGTTCATGGTAGTCGTTGAACGAGGGGCTCAGCAGTCGAGGGATTCACAAAAGTTTCGAGGGGACCTGCACAAGCTAAGGGAGATGGGCTCATGGGAACCTGGTATCTGTGAGGCTGCAATGTCTGTGGGAACTCTGTCTCCGAAGGGACTATCTTTTGTGTCTTTTTCTCTCACTGTAAGGGGCGCCGGGTGATACTAATGGCAACTTTGTCAGCCTTACAGCAGGTAGAAGGTTATTGCTTGCAATATTACATGACAATAAAGGAATCTTGAAAGTTAACATTTCCAGTAGGAGACACAGGAATCATAAACTCTGCTTTTTTCTTGATCTTGGTTCAATGTATAAACACGTCTTCCGCTTGCACATATACAGATATGGAGTCATACAGCACGGAACAGGCCCTTTGGCCCAACAAGTCCATGCCAACCAAGGTGGCATTCTGCAAAAATTCCATATGCCTGCATTTGGAACATATTTTCCAAAACCCATCCTATCCATAAATCTGTCCCAAATGCTTTTGAAATTCACGATTGTACCCACTTCTAGTTTCCTCTGGTGGCTCTTTCCAGACACGGACCAACTTCTGAGTGAAAATGTTGCGCATTTTAAATCTCTCACCTTAAAATTGAATGGGTAAAATTGGTCTTGAGGTGATGTTGTTTGTTGACTTGATAAGATTCTTTATTGCCACATGTACCGAGATACAATGAAAAGCAGGCAGTGGCCCTTTTATTTTCTTTGGAACACTATCAGGTAATGATTAAGGGTCTCCAAAGTGGTTGATAAATATCAGGGGGTCAATTGAAAATAGCACCTATGGAAGGTGATCGCAAGATCGGGCCTTGGTAACCACCATGCTGTATTTGATTTTGGCCTTTGAATTAGTTTAGAGCGAACAGGAGGACAGAAAGAGATACATATGCTGTGGTTTATACTCATGTAATTGTCCAATTTTTTGACCACATTTGGAGCCAAAAAAATGGCGGGGGGTGGATTTTACATGGGTCAAACTTTTCATCTCAGGCATTCAAGGCGTTGAGAGCTTGGATGATCGGGAACAGGTGATAATTTCATGGTAGGGGTGTCAGTAGCTCAGATGGGAAGGTATCAGGTCGGAGATCCATGTTTGGGAGTTCAGATGGGTGGGCTCTGGGTCGAGGATCCGTAGTTGGGAGTTCGGGTGGGCGGGTGTTGGGGCGAGGATCTGCAGTCAGGAGTTCGGATTGAGGGCAACGGGGATCGATGAAGGATCAGGTATTCCACGAAAGGGGTCGATGGACAGAAAAGTTTGGGGACCCCTGATCTATATCTATCTGAAGGCTAAAAAGGCAGGGAAAAAAAATAAATGAACAGATGAGGAAGAAAAGGAAGGAACTGTGGTTTCTTATCAAATAGTAGAGAACAGGAAAAAGAGAGGAACATGAAAAATAACTCTTGACAACCTGACAAAAGCCATTTCAAGTCTTTGAAAACCTTGAGAGTTGTCAAAACCTATGTATTCTCACTCTCTGATGGATGACAAAAGTTGAACAACAGAAGTTGTACACACCCTATAAATCATATTCCCTGCAGTCAATAGCAGAATCCAATGAAAAAGACAGCTGAATAAGACACTCTCCTCTCAGGACCATTCACCAATATCAAAAAGAACCAACAGTCTTGGCAGGGAATAAGCTTCCTTGCTCTTATTGAAATAAATATCTTCAGCAATATTTTGTTTTAAATGCAGTGCACAATCCCAGTGCTGTGAAATTCCTTTTGCATGAATGAGAGTTTATTGCATACACACACTCAGATATACATAAATATATACATATAAAAATAAAAGACCAGAAGGCCATTCAGCCTGTCAAGTCTGCTGTCACCCATCCATTCTCCCACTCAGCCCCACTCCCCTGCCTTCTCCCCATAACCTTTGAAACCCTCACTATTCATATATATTATATGCACACAAATTATGATATATGTGTGTGATTATTATGCAGTGTACGTGTGTGTGTGTGTGTGTGTGTGTGTGTGTGTGTGTGTGTGTGTGCGCGCGCGCGCAAGGTCAAAGCAAGTCTAAGCCCTTGCTGTTTGGAAATGATACGAGCAGTTTACGTCTTTAAATAGAGAGTTATTCACTTGGGCTGAGATGGGGAGAAATTTATTCTTCCAATAGTTGGATAGAATGCCATACCTGAAAGGACTATTTGCACAGCCATTGAGCACATTCCAATTGATAGATTTTATCTGCCATGAGTTTTCTATAATTTAGACATGCAGCCAGTAATAGGCCCTTTCTGCCCAAAATCTCATGCCGCGCAAATACCCCAAATAACCTACAATCCCTGTACGTTTATGGTGGGTGAGAGGAAACCACGGCAACCGGAGGACACCCATGCAGTCATGGGGAGAATTACAAACTCCTTAGAGACAGCATCGGATTTGAACCCGGGTCCCTGAGGCTGTGATAGCGCTGTGTTAACCATGCCGCTCTGTGGGAAGGATGACTTGAGGGAGAAGATCAGCTTTGGTGTTACTGAAAACAGGCTGCCAGAGTCTGTTTCCCACGGTAGGGGCGTCTACAACTTGAGGGTGTGGGTTGAAGGTGAGACGGGGAGGTTTAAAGGGGATTGGAGGGGTAGGTTTTTCCACTTAAAATGTAGTTGGTATCTGAAATGAGCTGCCAGAGCAAGTGGTGGAAGGAGGGATGGAAACAACACATCTGCACAAGCACTTGAATGACCGAGACACAGGAGGATATGGAATTAATGCAGGCATGTGGGATTAGTATAGATAAGTTCATTTATTTATCATTCGATGATACAAGAACAATCTGATGAAATAGCATTTTCCAGCCCTCGCTGCAGCACACACATCGACTTTTCCTGTTTCAGCTCTCCTCTTCCACCTTCCAGTTCTCCTCCGTCCCTTCACCCAGCCATCCCTCCTCCCCTTGATCGCTGCTATCCCCTCCTTCCCTTCTCCACCTATCACCTCTTGTCTTTGCTACCACACCTTCCCCCACCCCCCAAATCTTTTGCTGACATTTTTACATTTCCTTGATGAAGGGCTCTAGCCCGAAACATCAATTATTTTTACCTTTGGACACTGTTTGACCTGCTGAGTTTCTCGAGCGTTTTTATATTCTCAATCGTTTTTTGGCTATGGCTCTGCTCCAAATTTAGGTTCTCCCTTCCCTGTAAAGCAGTCAGGTTTGGCTGGTGTCTTCCATACTATACTCGTAGAACCACATCAAAAACATTCTATGATTTTGTGCACCCTCCCCCCACTTAAATGTGCTGTATGGCCCCTGTTGAGAATGGCTGGGGTAGACTCTGGGGTTTGTGGCTGTGGCTTTGCAACGGAGGGGGAGGACTTGGGAGAACGGAATGGAATCCTTACAGGGCTCAGAGTGTGAAGAGGCGTAGTCAAGAGTTTCTCTCCCAAGATGGAGACAGAAAGAGAGAGAGAGATCCATCGAGAAAGGAAAAGTGTTGCTGGAGATGGATCAAGTGAATTTGATGTCGGGGTGTAATTTGGCAACACTGTGGATAAAGTTGATGAGCTCATTGTAGGTGCATCAGGCAGGATAACATGGGGTCTAGACACAGTACCCAGCATCCTCTCTTCTTGCTGTGAACAAATTTCGGATAACTGAGGATTTTGGATAATGGGGTTGTTGGCCAATTGGGTGTAAATGGGCAGCATGGGCTGGAAGGGCCTGTTTCCGTGTTGTATTACAGGTGCTTCCCTGCTTACAATGGTCCGACTTACAGATGGTACAATAGCTTGACTGCCATTATTTACTATCAAGTAATATGTTAAAGTAAGGTCATCGCAAGCATAAACATTGATAATTCCTCTAAGGTGAATTCTGTGTAGCCTCCTTGGTAAATCACTTCCAGTTCAGTTGGAAAGCTTGCAGGGACTGATACAGCACTGTCGGGAGAGAGTGGGGCATTGTGATCAATGAGTGACTGATACAGGGCCGTGGGGAGAGAGCGGGGCAGTGGGATCAGTGTGGGGGCTGATTCAGCGCTATGAGGAGAGGGTGGGGCATTGCGATCAATGAGCGACTGATACAGGGCCGTGGGGAGAGACCAGGGCAGTGGGATGAGTGTGGGGACTGATACAGCGCTGTCAGGAGAGAGCAGGGCAGTGGGAATGATGAAGGGCTATGGGGAGAAAGTGGGGCAGTGTGATCAGTGTGAGGACTGATATACTGCTGTCAGTGTTATATTAAAATATACCTGTATTATTTCTCGACACGATTTTTCCAACATGATAGGTCTGTTTGAAAGCAATTCCATTGTAAGTTGAGGAGAGCAGGTATGTCTAAATTTAAATTTAAACTACAGCACAAAAACAGGTCCTTCAGCCCTTCTAGTCTGGGCCAAACTATTTTGCTGCCATGTCCCATTGACCAACATCTGGACCATATCCTTCCAGTCCATATTTATCTTAAATGTCAAAAGGAGCCTGCAATTCTGCTAGTATGAGGTTCACTCTTGGCATCCAAAGGGAGTGCAAGATTCTCCCTCATTCCACTGATGATCAGTCAGGTTCTGATGATCGAGTTGATTTTGGATCTTGTGCTGAACAGAGTAGGTTCAGCCCAATATCCAGCTTTTATGCACGAGACCAACTACCAGTGACCCTTGTGACACCCAACTCTGTGCGTGTGCACGCATGTTTATAATCCAATTCATTGCCAGGATAACATTCTGGGACCTAATTTTTATTCTTCGTGCTCTGTCTAGGCCCAAAAGCATGCTACATTTTGTGTTTGGGAAGGAGAAATTGCATTATAGATTGTTTAACAGCCATTTAACAATCATTTTATCAACATCTTAAATAAAATCAGAACTACCGCAAGTTGGTCCAATTTTTAAATCTGTCCCCAAATTGGAAGTGTTAACACTTGTTATCCCATCTCCCAGTTTGTTGGTGGGTTTCAGTATCTCTTTCAGTTTTAGTGACATACGTCAAGGAAGTATTGCCAAGTGGAATGCGCCCTTATTTATAGCAAAGGTCCAGAAGAAATGGAAAATTTGAGTCTATTTTTGATACAGGATACATGAGAAATCTGAGGATTAGTCTTGCACCAATAATGTTGAAAAGACACGGTTGGTCTGAACATCTATATTCACCTCCATTCATGTCTATTTTGTGTTTAGTTCCCCACCTCGGTGCCATTTCCTGACTAGTATTTGTTTGCTTTCGATCATCCTGTTACGAGATGGGAAAAGACTGGATGGGCTGGAGAATCTGGACTACTATCAGGAACAATTCAGTCATTAATCTGGGATGCTTCATCGCACCACGGAACTTAGCTGACTTAATTCATTGTGTCAAATCAAGGAACTGCTCCCAATGAGGCACTGTCGACCTCATTTTGAAGTACATGGTAGCCTACCCTTGCTCACAAATCCAACACACTGACGAGGAAACAGAAGGCAGGACATTAAAGCACAGTGCAGGTCCTGCAGGACACAATGTTGTGCTGCCCTACGTAGGCCTACTCCACAACAATTTAACCCTTCCACACCTCACACCCGCAACCCTCTATTTGTTTTTCATCTTGGTGCCCAAGAGTCCTTTAAACGTTTTTGCCTCCATCACTATCCCCAGGCAATGCATTCCAGGCACCCACCACTTTTGGTGTAAAAATAACCTACCTCTGACATCTCCCCTAAACCTTCCTCCTCTCGGCTTAAACAGATGTCACTGGTATTTGTTATTGTAGCCCCAGAAAAAATGTGAAAGCCCCTCATAATCTTATACACCTCTATTAAGTCACCTCTCATCCTCCGTTGTTCGGAAGAGAAAAGCCCTAGCTCTATCAACCTTGCTTCATAAGGCATGTTCTACAATCCAGGCAACATCCTGGTAAATCTCCTGAGCACCCTCTCCAAAGCATCTATATCCTCTGACTATAATCATCCTTCAAAGTAAATCTGAACATCTTTCAACAACAAAATACAAATCAACTCTCTCCTTGAGTGGCAGTTTTTATTTTAACTGATGTAAAACTCCAGGTTCTGGTCTCCCTACAGGTACCCACCCTTTAACCTGTGGGCCTTGGGAGGGTGGAAGGAAACCAGAGTACCCTGAGAAATCCCACGCAGGGCACAGGGAGAACGTCCGAGCTCCTTACACGCAGCAGTGAACCAGGGTCACTGGTGCTAGAATATCATAGTGAGAATTTGCACAGATCTCTGCAGATTCCTTCCTGCCTATGACCAATTATCAACTCTAACCTCCACCCCCACCGCCCCACACAACCAACCACAATTTCTAGTCCCAAACACTTCTTCAATTTTCCTGGAGATGGGTGTCTAGAAAGGTAATTAGCAACAGAATGGCCCATATGGAGCACATGATGTCAGAGGGTCAAAAATACATCTGAATGTATGTAATAGAAGATTGCACTCAATCCCTGGCACAGGTTATAATTAGCATGGAATAGCAGAGGTCGGGGAGGAGTCACGCGATGGAGTAGTGGCCGGACGGTGAACTCCAGCCCTCTCCAGAAAAGTCGAGAAAAACAAGAGAAAACACAAAGGCACAGAAATAAAAGTTACAGAAAAGTGAGTATAAAGGTGGAAAGAAGATGGCGACAAAAAAAGAAAAGTCGAAAGCAACGGTAAGAAGAGAGGAAGAGAAGACAAAGGAGGGAAAAGGTGAAGGCCTTACCTGTCCGAAGAGGCCCGCTGCGGAGAGAGAAACCCGCTCCCTCAGGTCGGTAAATAATGGACTACAAAAATGGCTCGCAGAGCCGAACAAAAGTGCGCAACCGCGCATGCGCGAAGTTTCGCGCATGCGCGATGCGAATGAAAAAAAACACACCGACGGGAGGGGGGACCAGCTGGGGAGTCGATCTCCACAGCCGGCAACGACAGCTGCAGAACACCTGCAGCAAGAAGAGACCACAGAAGACAATAGAAACAAGATAGAAGAGGAGGAAAGGGCACCAAAGAAACAACAGATGGTCAACCCAGAGGAAGAAGAAGAGGAAGAGTATGGTGAAATAGAAGAAGAAAAGAGAGGCAAGGTAAAGGATATACTTGCTCTTATTAGAGGATACATGGAATCATTTAAAGAATGGCAAACACAGGAATTTAAGGATTTAAGAAAAAGAATAAACAACACAGAGGAGAAAATAATTAAAATGGAGATGACCTTAACAGAAATGGGAAAAAAAATGGACAAGATGGAAGAGCGGGCAGTAGCAGCAGAAATGGAGGTAGAAGACTTAAAAAAGAAATTGGAGAAATCTAATAAAAAAACTAAAGAGACACAAGAACTACTAGCTCAAAAAATAGATACAATGGAAAACCATAACAGAAGAAATAACATAAAGATAGTGGGCCTTAAGGAAGATGAAGAAGGCAAGAATATGAGGGAGTTTATAAAAGAGTGGATCCCTAAGACCCTAGGATGTCCAGAACTACAGCATGAAATGGAAATAGAAAGGGCACATAGAGTATTGGCCTCTAAACCACAACCACAACAAAAACCAAGATCTATTGTAGTAAAATTCCTAAGATATACTACAAGAGAAAAGGTACTGGAGAAGACAATGGAAAAAGTAAGAGAGGGCAACAAACCACTGGAGTATAAAGGGCAAAAAATCTTCATTTATCCAGATATAAGTTTTGAACTCCTAAAGAAGAGAAAAGAGTTCAATACAGCAAAGGCGATTTTATGGAAGAAAGGGTATAAATTTATACTAAAGCATCCAGCGGTATTGAAAATATTTATTCCAGGACAACAAAACAGACTATTCGCGGATCCAGAAGAAGCACGAAAATTTGCAGAACAATTACAAAAATAGACTGAGGGAGGAAGACGGGTAATGAGAGTTAAAATGATCACGACTGATATGTATGTGGGTAAAGACAAAAATAGACTGAGGGATGAAGACGGGTAATGAGAGTAAAAATGATCACGATTGATATGTATGCAGGTAAAGAGGTATAAGAGTGAATAGAGACAATGAGCATACATGAATGTATCTGTACTTAGAGGAAAATATGGATAGTATAGACAAGAATTAATAAGGGAAGGTAATGGAATAGAGAGAATAAGGAGGGAATTAAAAGAGGGACCTTTGTGACATATGAAAAGTGAAATCTTTTCTGGGGGAGGCGGGGTGGGGGGAAATAGCGGTCACTGCAAAATCAGTTGACGCTTGCGAGTGGATTCGCAAATCCAAATGGAGAGGGGAGATGTGGTTGTCCGACAAGGGATAAAGGACAACTCAGGAGGTGAAGGGGAGATTGGGGATAAATAAGATAGAAATAGGAGAATAAGGAAAATGTTAGATGTTGTAGGAATGTTGTCTTATAAAGAGTTGAAAATAAGAAAACAGAAATGGAAAAGGAGGAAAGGTAATGATGGAAAAACGGAAAGAGAAGATAAACAAAATATAAAAGGGCTACGCTGAACTATATGTCTTTAAATATTAATGGAATACATAACCAAATTAAAAGGAAGAAACTACCAAATTTAAATGAATAAATGTATTCCATTAGAAAAAATAACATATTGGTTAAGAAATAACATTGAAATATTCGAACAAGTATAGGAGCCTTACATTAAATACAATAGCGAAAACCTACCGGGGACAAACATTACCTAAGTTGATGGAAGGAGAAGGAAAGAAAAGAATGGACTCAGTAGAATTTCTGGTGTAATTTTGTTGAATGACAACATTGTCTGACTGGCTTAATGCAACCTAGATTGTATACCTAAAATGGATGAGAGGGGGGGGGGTGGGGGGGTGGTTTGGGAGGAAAGGGGGGGGGGAGAAAAAGTCACTGTATATATGTGAAAAGAAATAGTGTATATCATGGCTAATGTGATTTATGGTGTGAAAAATAAAAAAATTTATAAAAAAAAAAAAAAAAAAAAAAAAAAAAGAATAGCAGAGGTCGCTCAGGAAGCCAAAATAATGATCAAACAGAAAAAGTGGTTCTTTTCATCTTTATTTGAGTTATCTTCATTTGAGTGATGTATATAGAATCACGAGGGGCCATGGATAAAGTGAATCCCCATATCTTTTCTCCAGTATGGACAATTCTAACATGAGAGGATGAATTTCAACGTCCAGATTTACTGTCAGAGTTCGTACATGAAATCAAATACAATCCTAAGATTCTTTTTCCTGCAGGCCAGGAAGAATTGCAGTAGTACAAAAAAAAACTGAACTCAAGAAAAGATGGCATGCAGAAGAGAAATGCAAAGAAAGAAAGAAATGTAAGCAAATTGACGTGCAATACAGAAGATAAATATTCAATAATAAATAATATGCCAAGTAAGATCCTTAAACGAGATTCTGAGTCTGATGGTGAAGGGTACCCACTGTTCTTGAACCTGGTGGTACAAGTCTTAGGTTTTTACGGTGAGAAGGGGAGAGACTAAGCAACAGGCTTTCCTACTCAATATGGAAGGGTTTAGAAGGATATGAATCAAATGTAGGCAAATGGGACTACCCCAAAATGCCAACTTCGTCGTCATGGATAAATTGGCAGAAGGGCCTGTTCTGTTCTGCAGGACTCTAATCCAAGAAATTCTTTGAAATTTTATTCAAGAGTTGCAGTTCCTTGGGTGAGATCACTAAGCTCTTCAAGGTTGTCCCAACATTCAGTTAGATCGTGGGTTGTGCACATTTTAATTTCGTCTGACCCTGACGCCCTCGTCTTACAGAAGTCCAGCTCAGCTTGATTAATTTCATTTCACCAAAAGCTTTTGGGGGAAGAGGCTTCTAGGTTTCAAATTATTGAGTATTTATTTTAAATCCTGAATCAGCCAATTTGTGACTGGCACAAAGCACCGCATCAACTGG
The DNA here is from genome assembly GCF_036971445.1 of Narcine bancroftii. Classification (NCBI taxonomy): domain Eukaryota; kingdom Metazoa; phylum Chordata; class Chondrichthyes; order Torpediniformes; family Narcinidae; genus Narcine; species Narcine bancroftii. The sequence continues at coordinate 7,443,853 of NC_091482.1, forward strand.
AAAGCAAAGAGTATACGTTTGTACAGTACGACCATTTATTTTTTATTCTATTTTGATAATTGTAAGCATTGTTTGGATACAATTCTATTATATATTGTACTGTATACAAAACTATTAAAAAAATGTTTTTAAAAGAGTCTGCTGAGAAGACAGGCAACATCACACAGGAAAATGGAGGGAGTTCAGAGATTTACTAGAATGATAGCAGGAATTAAAAGGGTAAGCATAAGAGAACAATTGTTGGCTCTTGGAGTGTACTTGGATTACCGAAGGATGAGGAGGGGACCTCATAGAGGCATTTTGAATGCTGAAAGGCCAGGACAGTGGAGATGTGGCAAGGATGATTTCCATGGAAGGGGAGTCTAGGACAAGAGGATACAACTTCAGGATAAAAGGATGTTAATTTAAAACAGACAAAAAAAATTCTTTAGTCAGAGGGACCAAGCAGTTTCTGCATAGATCTGTTCTTTGATCATTGCCTCCTGTGATGTGAGACATGGAAGAAAGCATCTACTTCCTCAGGAGTTTGCGGAGGAGCTAGTGGAGTTGTTCAAGTGAACTGGTACGGACTTGAAGGGCCGACATGGCCTGTTTCTGTGCTGTAAACGGTTATATGGTCACGAGTCTGTGGAGCTTGTTGGCATAGGCGGCTGTGAAAGTGAGGTCGTTGGGTGGATTTAAGTCAGAGATTGACAGGTATTTGATTAGTCGGGGCATCAAGGGTTACGGTGAGAAAGCCGTGATTAGAAAGGCGCAGCAGACTTGATGGACCAATATGCTCCTATATCTTGTGAAATTAAAACTTCAGAAATTTCTTTCTCACCCTCCCAAAAAAAAATGGTTAATCCCTTTGGTGTGTAATGGGATTACTACATTTACATTTGGTTCACAAAATCAATCTCAATAATTTACAGCTCTGAATTTTAATTGAGCCATTTGCCTCAAATACTGGGCAGCATCCAGAGTCGGAAATGGTCAAAGTTGTGGTTCCCCCAGTGGCCTCCTCCCCTACCTGTCACTGCGCCACTCCCGCCTTCTTTTCTCTGTACCCTACCATATTTAGGGCCACTTACCTAGCCCCTCCACTCTTTACACTTGCTGCATCACTTCTCACTTTAGTTTTGATTAAAAAAAAGCTGCCTGGCCAGCTCAACTGTCTGCTCAAGGTTCCAGTTTTCTATTTCATTGTTTCATCTTCTGCAGATGCTGCTTGACCCGCTAAGTACTTTATTTCAAATCTCCATTAGCTGCAGTAAATTATTATTAGCTGCAGAAAATTATTATTTTATCGATACAGCATGGTAGAAGGCTCTCCTAGCCCACAAAAACCCTTGCCACCCAATTAACCTAGCAACCCCATATGTTTTGGAGGGTCTAACTGGCTATGTCTTATAATCGTCAGTTTTCCAACCACCCAGTATGGGAAGTGGTCCTGCACACCTGAGTTGTAATTCACACCTCTTCTTCCAGGGTCCTTCCATCCAGATATTGTTTAACATTCACCCTTCAAAATCCTTTTAATCATCTGAAAAAGCTCAACAGGATCATCCCCCAATCATCTGATCACCTTGACCCTGAGCTTGCCTTTGCAATTGCTCTTCCAAATTGCCCACTCAGCATATCGGTGATTCCATGATGCACCCCTCTAAAGCCAACAGCTTCCTTTTGAGCCACATTGACCACAAGCACCAGAAGATTCAAACCCAACTTTCTGAGCTCCACTTCTACAAGTTCTTGGTGGTTCACCCAGTTGGGGAGGGGGAAGTAGCTGCAAGAAGAGATTGTGACCAATGTGATGGGGAATTATCGACTTTATAAAAATTTAAAAGAATTTTTTTTTAAACAAGTTAGGCTTCTCTAATGTTACACAGCAGAGATTCAGAGACTAATTTAACCATATAACCATATATGAATCAAGTGATTTGGAGTTGGCCAATGCGGTGGGAGCTTGACCGTGCCTCCACTGAGGCAGAGGCGATATTTTGGCAGGAATCAGTGGCTCGAGGCATGGAGCCAGCTATTTGAACGTCTGGATGGAGATGGACTTCTGATTACTGCGGGGCACAGACAGTCCTTTGCAGGGTCAAACGGGGTATTTAAGCAACCAGTGGGATGGATAAGGATTATTTACTGGCTGCTGTTCATTTGCAGGCATCTGCGAGGCAATCATAAGGAGGCATTTTCTTGTTTAACTGCATGATCAGCCACGATCTTATTGAATGGTGGTGAAGGTTCAAAGGACTGAATGGCCTACCAATTCCCATTGAAAACCATCCCAAACACATATTCATACTCCCCATATTTGGTTATGCACCTGTCTGTCCAAGGCCTCAATCATTGCTACCCACTAAGTGGAGGGATGTATTCTGTCACAGCATTAACATCATCTTCTCCGATTTCTGTTAACCTTCCCCTCCTCGATTCTCTTTCCCTATCCCTTTCTCCTTTCCTCCAGCCCCCTCCTTCCCTCTCCTATCAGAGAGCTAACCCCTTCCCCCATCACCTTTTCTCTCCTCTCCCTTCCATTGTTAGGCTGTGCTCCTCCCCCTCCCTTCCTCCCTGCCCCCTTTTATTCAGGTGTCTACCTACCTTGAAGGGTCCAAGTCTGAAACGTTGGTCACCCTTTACTTCCTACAAGTGCTGTGTGACCTGCTGCACGTCACCAGGACATTTGAGTGTTTAAATCTGTCGCTTTCAAGAAATTTGGACCCGTAATCCTGTCTGACGCACCAGTACCATACAGTGGGAGTCTGTACAGATTTTAAACCTGTCCATTCTTTCAAATGTGCACAAGTCAATCCATAGTTGCAGTGAGAGGAGAATATGGAAATTACACCTGGTTAATAGTGAAAAACAATTCTTCATTCACAGTACTGTTTATGGGATCTTGCTCTGTCAGACCCAGTGTTATCTGGTCAACGACCATCTGCTCTCTAGAATGGAATCAGAAGCCAAGCAACAATATAGCAAAGTTGTGGACAACATATGAACCACTAAACCGGTTTATGTTACATGAAGTACATGACTGAACATAGTACTATTTTCAATGAAATTCAATTTATTTCATGTCACGATGTAAAATGGAAAATAAAGAAAGTGCACAAACTCTAGCCCGATTAGTAAAGTTAATCTCATTTCATCGGCAAGCAATGTGTAAAATTGGAGAGAAAATAAACCCTCTCTGGCTCATTGACTGTTCAAGAAACAATCTGCAGCTTCTCGCTCCTCCCAGCAGGTCTCCATTGAGGATCAGTTCCCCATATTGCCAATAAAACACTCATCGTAAATTATAAAATGATTGTCCTGTCAACACACCAACATTACTTGTTTGTCTTGGATACCAATTGGGCCCAGAGATTAGATTTAGGTAAAGGGCACTGGGACTCTTTCATCGCTCAGCAAGATTATCTGACCTGAGGGCTGAGGTTTAAAGAGCATGGGTCTCGAGTGGATCTGAGGAATATTATTAATTTGACCCAGAGGATGGTTGAAATCTAGAAGGCACTGCCAAAGAGAGTGGAAGGAGAGGGCAGTCTCTCAGCACTGAATTACCGAGAGGAGAATTTGAACCATCAAAACATGGAATGCTAAAGGAGCAAGTACTTGCAAATGGGAATGGTAGATGCTCGAGGGTTGGCACAGACACTGTGGGCCAAAGGATCCTTTCTATGGTGTTTGACTACAGTTCTCTTTTTCTCTCCCATCTCTCAATAACTTTCAAGAACAAAACTCCGTCCTTATTTCTGTATTGCATAGTTTGTTTGCACTTTTCTTTCTTTGTTTACATTTCTCTCTTCCATCTACTATCTTTTTTTGAGTACCGTTTCTTGCACTACCTCTATGTAGAAATTCTATCTGGCTTGCAGGGAAAAAAGAATCTCCGGGTTGTATGTGCTAGCATGTATTGATCTGAACTTTGACCCTTATCACGTTCGAACAACCTGAAAGTAAATCAACAGACGACTTTTTTCGCCGTCCTCCAAGTTTTTGCGATTCTTTCCTTGTGACTGTGATCCCAATCTCCCAAAAGGAATGGAAGTAAAACACTAAAGTCTGCAGACACCACAGCCGAAGTTAAAACGCAATGCTGGAGAAACCCAGCTGGTCAAACTGACAGGCAGGCAGCAGGGGCGCAGGCTGAGTTTCTCCAGCGTTTGTGTTTCTACTCCCAAAAGGAATGGGACTGGTCTTCAGACAATGCAGCCGACAGCAATTTCCGATACCCTCATAGAATCTAATTTAACGTTACATATGAGAATGCATCTTGTAGTAGAATAGATACTTACACTATAATGTTCACAACATCACCTCAAAGTGCTTTGCAACCACTGGGTTGATGAAATTTACTAAATGGGTGCCCTCTTCAATCATTATAAATTGACACAACGTGAAAGATTTAGAAGGATAGCCATTTCACTCCAGGAGGACCTAATGCCCTTTCTTTCAGCAGATCTCAGGGCTTTACATCATGTTGTTAGAGCAGTAACTTGGACTTTTTACTATTCATACAAAAAGTGTTTTCTTATTTATATAAGCCCCTTGTTATTGCTGGCAATGAGAATTAATCTTCAATTTTGAAATAAAATAATTAAATTGAAACAAAGATCCCTTCCGGGCCAATTGCAGTACTGATCTGGAGACAAAATTCTCCTGTCAATGCACCATGCATAATTTATCAACCAACCTGCAGTGATAACATCACATTTGTTACACTCCTTGGCGGCGCATTGAGAATGCAACACACTATACAGGTGGCTGCACTAATAGATGCAAGCTGGACAAAATGAGGCAGGAAGAAGAGTAAAATTAAACAAATGCAGATTATTTATTTCAAAAAAACTCCATCAATAGTATAAAAGAATGAAATCTAATCTTAGAATTTAGTCAACAGTAATAGACAGTACAGTTTTAAAGAATCGAGCTGAAAATTTTTAATAGTATTTGGAAACCATATATGGATTTTTCCGTCCACCTCTTCTATCTTATCCACTCTTCTTAATTAGTAATTTTTAATAACAATTAATGATTGTCTATGCTAATATTATTGTATATTAAATGGTAGGTGTTTCTTTTCTTATTTGGGTGGGGGGGGATGGGGAGAAAATATATAAAAGTACTTTTTGGTATCATTTTTCCTGCAATAATGCAAACAATTTAATAATTTTTATTTTAAAAACTGTAGTAAACGACTTGAATTTTAGGGAAATAGAACAAGAATAAAGAACCATTACATTCGCCTACATATCCAAGAAAAAAGACAGACGACCATTTTTACAGGGCTTCTCCCATTCTTCCAAGACATCTGCAAAGTGTTTTAGACACAAAGGTTTTCAGAAATAGCCTGCTCCACCATTCAAACAGATGAAATTTGACATCAGGTGCCACTTTTCTTCATGAACCTCAGATCCCTTCGTACCCAGAAATGCATCAACTTCACTCCAGAGTAGACTCAGTTCCCTCAAGTCAAGATTCTTAAAAATTGACCAAACCCAACACAAAAAAATTTTGCTCAGCTCAGCCCCAAAGAGCCAACTTCCTATTCTGGGACTGTGCCCTCTGGTTTTAGGTAGCCTAGCCAGGGGAATCAGAATTTATTAACATGAGCATGTCACGAAATTTGTGGTTTTGTGGCAGCATCACACAGTGCAAATATTGATAAAAACCACCTTACAAAAATAAATAAAAATAGGGCAAGAAAGACAAGCTGATGTAGTGTCTGGGCTTCATTGTTCATTCAGAAATCTGGTGGCAGAGGGGAAGGAGCTGTCCTTGTGCCACTGAATGTTTATCTTCACGCGCCTGTACCTCCTTTCTGATGGTAGCAGAGTGAAGAAGGCATGGCCTGGGTGGAGGAGGGGGTCCTTGAGGATAGAGGCTGCTTTCTTAAGATACCGCCTCTTGTAGATGTCCTTGATGGAGTGAAGTCTGGTGCTTGTGATGTCACAGGCTGAATTAACACCCCTCTGGAGTTTTTTTTCTTGTCCTGAGGAGTGACACCTCCATTCTAATGATACAAGCAGAGCGAATGCTCTTCATGGTACACTTGTAGAAGTTTTCAAGAGTCTTTGGTGACGTACCAAATCTCCTCAAACTCCCTACATCATCCTTTCAATGACCCTTTCAAGCCTCCTAAGAATTGTTGATTTTAATAAGATCAGCTTCAGTCAGGAGTACAATTTGACTTTGCCTAAATTCTCATATTAACAAGAATGTATAAAACAGGAGCAGGAGTCGGCCATCTGGCACACCGAGCCTGTTCCGCCATTCAATAGCATCATGGTTCATCTGGCCATGGACCCAGCTGGTCCTAGCTTTCACCCACTGTGCAAAAATCTATCTGCCTCAATATATTTTGTGAGTGAAGCAGGAAACTCTGCAGATGCTGTGACTGTAGTAAAAACACACAGTAAATGCAGGAGGATCTCAGCCAGTCTTGCAGAGTCCATAGGAGGTAAAGATATATTACCAACGTTTCAGGCCCAAATCATCAGTAATATACCTTTACCCACTCTGGACACTGCGAGACTGGCCGACTTCCTCCTGCATTTACTGTGTGTGTTTTAATATATTTAGTGATGCAGCCTCTATTATTTCCTTGGGCAGAGAATTCTTTGGGAGAAGCAATTCCTCCTCATCTGCCTCCCCCAAATCTTGATGCTCTGTCACCAAGTTTCAAGTTTCACCGACCAGTGGAAATTACTTTATTGTCTCAATCTCATCTTTTCCTTCCATAATTTTTAGAGGTTTATTGTCCCCTTCTAAATTCTAGCAAGTATGGACCAGGTGAGTTAATCTCTTATTTTCCATTTCCAGCCCACTAAAGCTTCCCTGTGTGGACTCAAGAGTTCACACCAACACCAAGCTACATACACATGATCAGCAAAATCATACTTAACATTTGGAATTCTTGCCCAGATCAATGATTATAGACTCTGAGCTCGTGGCACCTCAGTACTGATCCCTCGAGCACCCCTTCCATCCACAGCCTCGCACACTAAAACTGATCCTTTCCATCCAGAAGTTTTCCTGCATTAACTCTTCCTCAGTCCACCCATCTGTACGTTACCACCGATCCCATGCACCATAATTTCATGAAATTACCTCTTGTGTGACACCTCGTCAAAATTTTTCTGACAGTTTAAATACACCACATCCCCTGGCTCCAACTAATACCTCAACAAACAAAACCTCGAATAGATTTATCAAACCTGATTTCCTTTTCATAATCCCATTATTGATTTGAGTGCTCTGTCACCACCCCTTAGTCATGGACTCCAGCATTTTCATACTTCTGATGACTATTTCGCCACCCGGTGACTCTTCCCCTCTCCTCCCCAGCAACCCCCACCACCTTTTCCCAAACTGTGTGAACTGCTCAAGGATTTGATGGAATCCTTGCCTCCGAGATGCAGATGATCAGATCCTAGGAACTTGTCAGATCAGTTTTGTTCATTTCTCACCAGCATTTTTTCTCTATTTATTCCGATCTTCTTCTCTCGAGATCGGTCATTCACCACTATTGCAGGGTTTTTTTTTTCTCTCCCCCCCTCCCCTCTTCTGCCAGGAAGACATAACACTTGTTTACTTAGTATATTATTTCCTTATGTCCCAATATAATTTCTCCTGTCTCAGTCTATAAGGGACCCACTTTAACTTTCACTAACCTTTTCCACTGTATGTGTCCACATGTGCTGTTAACAGACTGTTTTTATGTTTCCCACTAGACTAAAAATCATGTTCTATTTCCACTTTCTTTTTATCAATGACAGACGAGTTCTGAAATTTCCAAATATTCAAGCCTTTCTGCTTTTCTTTGGCAACCATCCATAACTTTCTAGCTTTTGTCGTAAACATTGCATTAATTCTTTAAACATTGGTCATTACCCATTTATTGACAGATCTTTTAATCCATCTGCCACAACAAAGTTCATAGTTTGGTTTTAGATTAAAAAACCCTGGTTTAGACCTATCTAAATCATTCAATCTTCATGCAAAATTATATTATATAATGGTCAACGATGCTTAAAGGCACCTATCACATTAGTGATTAACCCTGTCATTGCTCAACATTAAATCTAAAGTAGCCTTTCCTGTCCCACCAATCTAGAAAACCATCTCTTGTATGCGTTACAATTGTACCTGCCTCTGCCATCCCCTACCTACAGCCCTCTGTATGATAAAAGTTGCCCCTTGAAATCTTTCCTCTCTCACCCCCCAATACCGATCCCGCCCCCCCCCCCCCCCCACGAGTTCTACATTCCCCTATCCTTGCGAAAAAGATTGCAAATATTCAACTTATCTACACAACTCATAATTTTATGCTTCTTGATAATGGTCACTATTCAGCCTCTGAGGCTCGAGGGAAATGGTCCCAGCCTAACCATTCTATCCTTACAATTCAAGCCATCCAGCTCAGGCAGTATTTCTGTGAATCTTTTCTTAACCTGAAGAGGATCCATCCTACAGCACAAAAATTAGCACAGTCCTCCAAGCAGTTTGACTAAAATTTAGCTGATCCAGCATGGTGCCTATGGTTCTCAGATGTCACACTCTCCTGCTGTGGCTGGACCCTGATGGGAACATGGCCCTCCCTGCTGTTGTACTGGGAACCCTCCTCTCCACTGCCATTTTCTCCAATCCCTCCTCTGCATTGCCACGCTGCTGCCATTGAAATGTCTCATGGTTCGGGAGGGATAGGCTGTTGGTGCGGGGTGGGCTAGCGTGAGCAGAGCGCCGAGACATTAAGCTCGGGTTTTCACCCTGCCTGCAGACAGTCAGAACCTGATCCATGTGTTCACTGACTGGTCAGAACCTCAGGCTTCCCTCATCACCTCTTGTTTGGACCTGACTATAGCTGCCATCGCTTTGTTCAGCTTCCCCCAGCCCAGGTTTCTCCACAACAAATTGCTCAACTGTGGTCCACAGCTTTTGTGGGATTGCTTTGGATAGAGCCAAGGCCTACCAAGGGGTTGGAGAGTCATGCTGGAAGAGATGGTAGGAGACATCATGGAATTTATGGGTGAGGGTGGGGGGGAGGAGGAGTCTGTCAACACATGGAGCAAGGGCTGATGATCCTCAGCAAGACCCTACAATCACTGACCAGCCAGGGTGTGGCCTTGAGCCTTGCATCTCTGCCTGTTCATCACAGCCCGTCCCACACCAGCCTCCACTCACCGAACCAAGGAACGATTGATTGCTCCACACACACCAGATTTTTTGGCAGAGGAGCGAAAAGGAGGACAGAGGTTCTGGGACTGGATTCTGACACCCATGCTCCTGGCCCAGATGCCCTGTCGGTGTTCCATCTCTCTATTTATAAAATGATGGTTATACTAGTTTATATCAATCATATCAACCTTCTTATTCCTGGGAAAGCACCAGCTACCAATCAAGCCCCACCAGATGTTTTCCATCCCGAGAGACTGGACACAGACTGGGAGATCACTTCGTTGAGCACCTCAGCTCTATTCACCAAAATAGCACATATCAAGTGCCTGCCCTCCATCCACCATTTCAATTTCCCGTCCCATTCCCTTGCGGACATTTCTGTCCATGGTCTCATGCACCGTGAGACTGAGAGTACCCGCAAATTGAAGGAACAACACCTCATCTTCCACTGGGAAATCTCCAATTGGATGGCATGAACTTTGACTTCTCTGGTTTCCATCAAGAACCACCCCCCCTCTTCTTCCCCATCTCTTTCCCTCTCGTTCTCTCTCTCTCTCCCTTTTCCCTCTGCCTCCTTTCACAGAACCAAAACCAATTCTCACCTTTCCTCTAATCATATCCAATTAACATCTTTTGGCTGTTGGCCTGGACTCCTCCCCCTCCCATTCTCCTCCCCCCCCCCCACCTTAATCGCTAGTTTTTAAAATCAAGATGCTTGCCTGTGTTTTGCTTATACCTTGACAAAGGGCTCAAGCCAGAAACATTGGTAATACATCTTCATCTCCTCTGGAGTCTGTGAGACCACCAGCTGCGTTCCTCCAGCATTTCTGTGTGTTTTTACTCCAACCCCCGATAGGAAATGCTTTGGGTGGAGGCATGGCCTAACAGCCAGCAAGAGGGGTTAGTCATTTTTTGGGATGTGGAAAACACAGCAAGACCCCCCCCCCCCACCGAAAGAAAGGTCATGATACTGACCATTTAGCCACCCGAGAGATAAAACACAAAGTTGCAAGCATAATGAATAAGTATGCAGAATTAATTGTGCTAAACAAGCAGGAGAACATTGCAAGACAACCTAAATTAACAAAGTGAAAAGGTACCTAAAGGATGTAATGTGATGAGGTAGAGATGAATATCGGCAGAGGCTGGGGTCTAGTGCAGTACTCAAAAGTGCTTGAGAAACTCAGCAGACCACACGGCATCCATCTGATATAAAAGGCAGTCAACGTTTTGGGCCTGTACCCTTCATTGGAATGTTATATTAAGGGAGGATACCCCAGTGGCCTGCATGACCTCCTCTAATGACACCAAAAAAAAACATGAAATAAATTTGATGCTAGATGACATGGCGAGTGCAATGCCATTATAGCACCAGCAACCTGGGTTCGAATCTGACGCGAGCTGTAAAGAATTTGTATGTGCTCTGTGTTGGTTTCCTATGGGTGCCCTAGTTTCCAGCCAACTTTCAAAAATGTACTGGAGTTGGAGGTTAATTGGGTGCAATTGAGCAGCATGGGCTCGAGGCCCGGTTACCCTGCTGTATGTCTATATGTATGATCCAAGGGAAAGAGAGAAAACTAAAATGAGGAAACAAGACAAGTTGAAGGGGGATAAGGAGGAAGTGAAATGGAGGTCACAGAAATGGGGGAAAATACAAATGTGAAGGTGGGGGGGGGGTGAGGAAAGAGAAGGGAGAGATGAGATCATACTGAGATGATCTGGATGAAGTTACCCCCTGGCTCAACTCAAGGCAATTTCAGTGGTCTGGAATCCACAATGAACAGCCACTCACCTCATCACTAGATAAGGCAAAGCTTCCCGGTTCAGGAAGTGGAAAATTCCTGGCATTCCCTTCAGAAATCTGAACTGAATAAATTATTGGGAGCATTGTGAACAGCTCTTGGAGTATCTGCTCGAGGGGGAAACAGCGCAATCAGAGCTTCACTCTGCATGAATCCCCAAAGAAAAACAAATAGCTTGTATTTTGATTTATCACATCCTCTGGACATCCCAGAGTGTTCACAATCAATGTCGAGTGGAACCCTTCATGAAACACAGTCACCATTGATACGTCACCAACACAACATCCAGTCTAATGTCGAGGGTACTAAGGACTGGATCAGACTTGGCAGAGTCCCCAGAGCCTCTTAATCACTGCAGGGGGACTAAAACAAAAACATTTCTGAACAGCCGCTATAAATCTCTGCTGTGCGATAGCATGCAGACTTGAGCACACAAAAGAAAGCCATCAGTCAAATCCAAAGATCTATCTATAGCGCATAGGAGACTTGGGGGGGGGGGGGGGGGGTCCTTATTGGAGGTTTATAAAATCATGAGGACCAAGGATAAAGTAAAGACTCACAATCTTTTCCCCTGGGTATATAATTCAAGAATTAGAGGGTTTAGGTGCAAGTTGAGAGGGAAGAGATTTAAAGGGGATGTGAGGGCCAACATTTTCACTCAGGGTGGTCCATATCTGAAACGAACCGACAGAGGCAACTGAAGAAGGGGTGAAATTTTGACATTCAAAGGGCATTTGGACAGATATATGGATAAAAAAGGACTTAGAAGGATTTGGATCAAATGAAGGTAAATGGGGCTAGTACAGAAAGTTGGCATGGACAAGTTGTGCTGAAAGGCCTGTTCCGTGCTGTACGACGCCATTTCTGTGCACGTGCAGAAGAAAGATGCATGTTTATATATTGTAAAAGAGAACCAGAGTTGAAGGGCTCATAACACGTCTTCCACTGGAAATGTTAACGTGTAATAGTACAGAACATGCAATATTACACAAAATTGCCTTCTACAGTACGAGAGAAAGAGAAGATGGGAGGGCTGAGAAAGAAACGCATCAAATGTGGGTAAGTGGGACTAGTCCAGAATGCCAACTTGGTTGGCATACTCAAGTTGGGATTAAGGGTCTGTTCCATCTATAACAACTTGATTTAAATTATTGGGTAGACTTTAAACAGTCAGTCGAAATGCTCGGTAATAGGAATTGGAGGGGTGGTTGCATACCTTCCAAGAAATCAAATCCATCTGCTCAGAGAATGTAATACTGGCTAAGATAGCTAGTATTGTCTGGCTTGAAATGCAATAGGAACCCGGCTGCAACATTGGAGCAGCCATTCTTCAATTCAGTTTGAGATGCCCATTTGGGTGGATGCTATGGAAAAAGGTGTCAAGGTAAAGAGAGGGATGCAGATGAAGCAAAAGAGTGTGGCATTCACATAGAAACTTAGATATAGGTTGGTGTAGTGGTTAGCGTAAAGCCTTACAACGCCAACGATCGGGCCCAGGGTTCAAATCCTGCACTGTCTGTCAGGAGTTTGTATGTTCTCCTGATGCCTGCATGGGTTTTCCCGGGTTCTGGTTTCCTCCCACTTTTCAAAAAGCACCAAGGGTGGAGGTTAATTGCGTGCCAATTGGGCAGCCCAACTCGTGGGCCGAAATGGCCTGTTACTGTGCTGTACGTCTAAAATAAAAACAAGGAAAGTATTCACTAAGTTATAAGCATGAGGTAGGGCAAAATTAGTTTATTGTGGAATAGGTTTACACACCAAGGACCTCGGGCACCGAAAGCTTCCTGATTATGTCATGGGTTTGAATCTGGAGCTTAGTTTGCCAATAGTTTGAAGAATGGCTGCAGGAGTGTTGGAGGCAAATCCACAGACACTCAGTGACTCTGAAGGGATTCCTTTGCTTCTCTTTCTCTTATCGTTGGGAGTGCCAGACAATCGTTATTGGGAACTCTGCCTAACGGCAGAGAAAAGTTGGAGAATATCAATTTTAATGTATTATTATTATATGACAATAAGAGGAACCTTTGAAATACAGAGGGCATGGCTTTGAGGTGAGGGGAAAATTTTAAAGAGATGTGAGAGGCGTCTTAGTTTTACACTCAGAGCAGTGGGTGCTGGAACTTGCTGCCTGGGAAGGAGGTTGAAACAGGTACGACGGTGACATTCAAGATTTAGACAGGGAGGGAATAGAGGCATATGGATCATGTGCAAGCAGATGGAATTAGTTTAATTTAGCATCCTGTTCAGCATAGACATAGTGGGTCGAAGGGCCAGCTCCTGTACTGTACTGCGTGATGCTCTCTGCGCCAATCTACAACTTAAAATAGGACAAAGATAGTATTTTTTACAAATATCAGAGTCCACAGTCAGACACCAGGTCTTGATACCATTGGATGCACAAATCCCTCGTCCTTGTTGCAGTGAATGGCACTTATTCCTTGTTAAGGTGTCCCTATGCAATGAAGGCGCTTCGCCAACAAGCCGTTAGATCCACATCAAACACCCTTTCACATCAGTCAGTTCCCAAGCTGAAGCTCAAAAAACATTTCGCATGCTAATTACCAGTATGTCTCATCCAAATACAACAAGCCCCGAGATACACACAGCCCGGGCAGGCGTGCATCAAGGTTCTTCTGAAGAACTCTTTTGCAAACAGATTCCCTTTTGTTCTGCTCTAACACCACTCAACTCTCAGCAGCATGTCAATGAGCTGAATGGAAGCCACTAAGTATCTCAATCCCTCTCTGCTCCGAAGTGAATGAAAAAGGAACTCTCCAAGCTGCATTCACTCTCAGCACAGATCACCCTTTTGCTTTTCAAGGGAGCTTTTATGCCGAGTGCAAATGCTCCGATACCAGCTACCACCTCGTGGGCAATGGCTTTACACTGAATGGGAAAGGCAGGGATAGGTAGAACACTGGGTAAACGTTAAAAACCCAAACCCCCAAAATACCACTGATGTTTCCAAAAGACATCTTGGAACAATGTAGGAAATGTCAATAAAATTGAGAGTACAGAGAGGATTGGAGAGGAAAGGGGGTAGAGATCTGGAGGAAAGGAGACAGGGATAGATAGGGAAGATAGGAGACAGGATCTATATTTTTTTTAATGTATCTATGCTTTTGATTCATCAGGGTGCCAAAGTTTTTGCAGGGAGAAAGTTTGTGAGTGGGACCGGGTGGGTGGATGGATCAACATGATTAGAATGGCTGAGCAGACTTGATGGGCCAATTGGCCTACTTCTGCTTCTATATCTGTGATCTTGTGAATATTTACTCAGATGTTGCCTGAACTTGAGGAACGGAATTAGAGGAAAAGGTTAAACAGGTTAGGACTTCAGTCCCTGGAGTGTAGAAGAATGAGGAGAGATTTGATAGAGGTTTACAAAATAATGAAGGGTATAGCTGGAGTAAATGCAAATAGGCTTTTTCCACTGAGATTAGGTGAGACACAAACTAGAGGACATGGGTTAAAAGTGAAAGGGGAAAAGTTTAGGGGGATCTTCACACAGAGAATGGTGGGAATGTGGATGAGCTGCCAGCTAAAAGGCAGGCTCGATTTTAACATTTAAAAAGAATGTGAACAGGTACACGGTTGGGAGAGGTATGGAGGGCTATAGGTTGGGAGCAGATCAGTAGGACTAAGCAAAATAAAAAGGTTCAGCACAGACTAGGAGGGCCTCTTTTCTGTGCTGTAATGTTCTATAGAATCAAGCATCTAAAGAGTTATTGCAGTAAACATGGAGAAACTGCTAGAGTATTCAGAAGTGAGATGTGGAGGCACATTCCTGCAACTACCCCTCATCTAATTGCTACCCCCCCCCCCTCACCACCCCCACAAAGAGATCAGGAGAAATCTGGAACTTTCCCCCAAAGGGCTACGAATGCCAGTGGTCAACTGAAGCATTCAATCAATGAAGCTTTTGATGGAAAGGATATCATGGAAAATGGAGTGAAGAAATAAACTGCTGGCGGAATTTGGTGGGTGAGTACAGACATAGAAAGATGAGTGACGTTTTGGGTCGAGACCCTGTCTTACCCCTCCCTCTCAGGAGCGAAACAGCATGGAACCCAACTCCACCAGTTGCCCATCGGAGCTCGTCTTATTGGCCCGTGCTTGGCCATATCCCTCTAACCCGTACCTATCCCTGTACCCATACAAAACACTAAAAATTCCATAATTGTACTCTTCTCTCCCACTTCCTCAGGCGGCTCATTAAATATATGCACCTCAAGCCCTCTTTAAATCCAACCCCCCCCACCCACCACCTTAAACTTAGAACCTAGTTTTAGACTACTCTACCCTGGGGAAAAGACTGAGACTATGCAACTCATCGGGGGGAAAAAAAATTCTAGTTATCTCTCTTTGTCTGTCGAGCCCTCCAATCCTTGTGAATCCTTTTTGCACCCTAGCTACTTTAATGACATCATCATTCTGCCTCCCTCTCCTGCACTCAGTCCTGATACAGGGTCTCAACAACAAAAAAATCTATCCCCACAGATGCTACCTGACCCAATGAATTCCTCCTTAATATTTAAAATATTAATTTTAATAAAATATTACAATATTACACCCAAATATGGGTGTAAATGAATGCTTGATCATTAGTGTGAATCCGATGCGCTCTGTGACTCTTTTTCTGTGCTGGAGACCAGTCATTCTCAACCACCTTTTGGCTCTGACCCTCTGAGGACTCTGCTCAAAGTTGAAGCAGTCAACTTTAATTGGTTTCTTCCATGCTTTTCTCCTACTGTCTACATAAAAACACATGAACAATATTCCATGTTACGTGAGGCAAAAAGAAAACAAGGCTCTTAGTTAAATGTGCTGTGGTCCCTACTGAGTATGGCTACTGCAGATGTCTCATTGACACCCTCCTAAAGTAACACACAGGGCCTTGGTTTAATACTACCCCTGAAAGGCAGCACCAGAGATAGAGCAGCTTTCCCTTGGTACTGCACTAGTATAGCCCTTAGTCTTTGGGAGTTCAATCCCTTATCAATGGGGGTTAGCCATTGTTTCCCTCTGCCTGTTTGCAGTGATGCTTCTGGCCTGGTCTGGAATCCTTCCACTACCAGACATTGAGGAGTTGAGACCAGAGGGGAAGCCCCTCAAACAAATGGTAGGGGTGGAGGTGAAGAAATAATCACAAGGGGCCAGAATAGCAGCAACAATGATGCTTTGCAAATTACAGAATGACTCTTAACAACGCAGTGTGGAACGTATTAATATGACACCAAGGATTAATGCATTTCTTTTGTACATCGTTTTACTGTGAATAAAGTTTACTTTTGAAAAAAGTAGAGATCACACCACCATGTAAAAGTCACAACAGTTATCCT
The DNA here is from genome assembly GCF_036971445.1 of Narcine bancroftii. Classification (NCBI taxonomy): domain Eukaryota; kingdom Metazoa; phylum Chordata; class Chondrichthyes; order Torpediniformes; family Narcinidae; genus Narcine; species Narcine bancroftii. The sequence goes on from NC_091482.1 coordinate 7,460,165, forward strand.
ATTATTTATTTTTCTACCAATGAATTTAAATGTACAGCACGCTAACAGGCCCTTCCTGACCACAAGTCCATGCTGCCCAAATATGCCAATTACCCTACAACCCCCTCCCCGGTACGCTTTTGGAGTGTGGGAGGAAGCCAGACTACCCGGAGGAAACCCAAATAGACAGAGGGAGACGGTACAAACAAGCGGCGCCAGGTCGGAGTGAAACACAAAATTCTGCGGACGCTGTGACTGCAGTGAAAACACAAAGAAATGCTGGGGGAACTCGGCCAGTCTCGCAGAGTCCACGGGAGGTAAAGATATATAACCGACGATCCAGACCCGAGCCCTTCCTCAAGGTACAAGTGGGGGGGGGGGGGGGAAAAAAGACAGATGTCTGAATTAAAGGCTGGGGAAAGAAAGGGAGAAGAATGGGAGGGGGGAGGAGTACCTGCAGAAAAAAGGTGGACATGATAAAAGAGGTGATAATTGATTTTTGGCTCTGTGAAAGGTGACAGAGAGAAAAAGGAACCTGGAGCAGTGGCACTCTAATAAGAGCTATGCTAAGCGTGTCGAATAAGATTATTGGATCATTATGACCTCATTGCCTATGGGATCTTGCTATGTGCAGATCGTGCTGCTATTTCCTGCATTACAACATTGGAGGAGGTGTGATATGTCTTCGAAACCCCTGCTTCTTCCCTCCTCTTCACCCCTTTTCCTTCCAGGCAGCAAGTGGCATCTGCCACCATGGTGCGAAAACATTCATCAAAATATTAGCAATAATTATAAACATAAGCCTCTTTTTCTTTTTGATTTCACACTACAAAAATATGATTGTCTAATTAAAACAAACACTCTGTTGCTTCTTGATATGGCAATCCAGGCAGCAGCCATGCAACACATGCTGCGCTCTGGAAGGGATCCGGAATATTCCGCACAACTTGGATGGCACTTTGCGCTCCTCCGCTGTGCCATTGCCAAGGTGGTGAATCCAACTACAGATGCCAGGGAATCTCTCTCACCAGAAGCACACAATTGGGGTCTAGCCAGGGAATCGTTGAGGGAGGGGTTATTTATTACACTTGCGGAGGAATGGGAGGGGAATGATAACAAGAAAAAGACCAAATTGTTGACGTTACTTCACAACCAATAACTATGAATTGATCGGTTTCCCAATCAGCTGGCAATACTTGCTTAAGACTGGATCAGCACCTGAGTGCAAGCACATTCACTACAGCTCTGCAGCTGTTCCAGGTGACTCACCAGCATTTTCTCAAGGTCAGTTAAGGACAGGCAATAAATAAACAGAAAGAAGACACAGGGTCCAATTTGAAAGTAGCTTGTGACAAGAGTTGAGAGAAAAAAAGATCATTGGTTATATCCCTTGCTGTTAAATGCAGCAGGTGCATTTGTAATGAAGGTCGATGCTGGCTTGATGCAAGAGTCAGTTCACACCAGTAGACACCAGGAGTAATTTGCTTAAATTGAAAAGGATTTTGTTTAGTTTCACTTTTCTGTGCCACGGTTTTGGATTACACAGTCAGAATTAGAATGAGCAGCTCACAAGGTCAACAGACCCCTCCTTTCCAGATCTAACATTGGTGACCTCTTAATCAAAATAAGAGTTCACTTTTTTTAGTTTGAGATTATTTGTCGTGTGATACCTGATATCGTGGGAAGGGTTCTTCTGCAAGCAGTCAAACAGGTCAACTCCAAAATGCATAGAAGCAAAAATAAGCCCATCATGCCTGCCTCGCCATTCAATCAGGAGCTGATCCATTTTCGCAATCAGCCCCACTACCCGACTTTCTCCCCATAACCTTTGATGCCTTGGTTAATCATGAATTTACCTATCTCTCCCTTAAATACACCCAATTACTTGGCCTCCACAAGTGTCTGTGGCAACAAATTCCACAGATTCACCACCCTCTGGCTAAAGAAAATAAGATCACGAGACATAGGATTAGTAATAGCCCATTCAGCCCATCAAGTCTGTTCCACCAATAGTTTAGCAATCAAGAAAGCATTTGAATGAAGGATTTTTTAAAAAGCATCAATTGCACTACTTGGAGGAATCTACAATGCAATCAATAGAGCAAGAGAGGTACACAGAGGAGGACAAATGAGTCAGGGAAACAAGGAAACTACATAATAAACAGGAGGAATTTCTTATACCACGAGATGAACTGCACTTGCAAAAAGGGAAGTGAAAGGAGGATGGAAATGGAATGAAGGTCTCCCATGTTTACTGGACTCATTTGAAACCCAATATTGCAGGAGACCAATGTGCCAGGATTTGTTACTGGTAATGGCAATGGTAGATTAATCAGGAGAGAGCATCTGGATAACACTGATCTTAATACGGCTTTAGGACTATTAAGGAAGAGTTTAATTCATTAACATTTTTGCTCTACTACTATTTGATTTCAATGGTTACAAGGGATCAAGTTAACATCACATCATTATACAAGTTCAGAAATTATATAATGTTTAAAATTAAAACTATTGAAATAATGAAGGTGGATAAAACTACTGAACTGCATGGACTACATCTGTACAATTACAAAAAAGACCCAGGGAACAGATGCGCCATCACACACATTTGATAAATTGTTAAAATGCAGTGTAGTACCAGGGGACTATGTAGAACAAACATCATACCTATATTTAATGAGGAAGATTGAACAAATCTGGAGACCAAAAGGCCAGTCAGTTTAAGATTTGTGTAGAAAACAATGAAATCCCTGATAAAAAAGGAGGAATAAAAGAACACCTAGAAACCAAAACAAAATAATAAATAAACTGTGTAGAATTACTTGTTGAAAGACACGGAGTTCTGTTAAGGAGGAACAAAGACAACAGTCAACAGTAATGCAGCAGATATAACAATTTTGACTGCCCAGAAGTCTTTGATAAAGGTGGCTCATAACAGGCAAACAATTAATTAAGAAGCAAAACTTTGCAGATGCTGGAAACCCAAGGTAAAATAACAAACAGAAGTCGCTCGACCTTAACCATTGATTTGGTCTCTTTTCCAGTGTTTTCGATTTTATTGTACAAGCATAAAAAAAACAAGCTCAGAGCAGTAGTCAGGGAAGCAGCAGCAGAACATAGAGCCGGTTGGCGGCAGTGGGGATCACGTGGGGGGGGGGTTCCCCCTTGGGAACAATAATGCATTATACAAACAAATGAGTCTTGACAATTAACTCATTCAATTTCCACACAACACAGATGGTTAAAAAAAACTACAGGGATGGTCAAAACAGAGCAGCACAAGAATAGAAAAGAATTTAAAAGGTTCAAAAAGCTCAATGAGATCACAGCTGATTTTGTGGCTCAAGTCCTCTTCCTGACACCCACTGATTCCCATCGTTTAAAAATCCATTCAGCTCAGCCTTTCATACATTTAACAACAGTATTTATACTCATCTGGTGGAGAATTCCAAAGAAATCCAACCATCTACACAAAGAAGTTTGTTCTCACCTCGGTCCCGAGTGGCGAACATTCATCCTGTTGCTGTGCCCCTAAATTTTGGGCTCTCCAGCCTAACAAACTGCTTCTCGGCATCTGTCCCATTGATTCATTTCAGAGACGTACATGCTTCAGCAATATAAACTTTCACTCTACTAAATTATCAATGCAACTATAAACCAATTAAACAGCCTCTCCTCACAATTCATCCCAGGGATTAAATTAGTGAATCCAAATGGCTCTTACTCCAAAGTACATTAGGCTCAATGTAAACAGGGTGCCAGAGGGGGTGGGTATCAAGTGAGCAGAGCCTGTACCTAATGCTGCTGTTCATCTGGAACTGGGAAGTTCAGGTTCGGCATCAGTGTTCATTCCCTGAAGGTCAGTTAACGAGGTCAATCTTTAAACAAAATCCACTTGTTTTATGATCATCTAATTAACATTCTTTTCATTATAGAAATTTATTTAATCTGTGTTTCACCGCAACAACAATTCTTGACTCTTTCTGCAACGAGGTGTAATAACTTGACCTCTATGCCATCATAGCCCTTACTCCAACGTTTTAACCTCCTGCAAATCTTCCCATAACTATGTCTGCTCTAATGAGAGCAGCCTCTGTCTTGCTGTTCTCTCCATACTATTGAAGCTTTGATTCCCACTATTTTTCAAGCTCATCTCTACTACAAGACCTTGACATCCTCCCTAAAGTTACCATTTATCCACTGTTTCATCCCATTTTTTTTGTGACCTCCCTGGACAAGATTATAGATGTAGTGTGGTACGACTCTACATAGCGCAGAACTTTTAACCTAATGATGACAGCTACAGACTTTTAAACTCATTATTTTGTGGTTTAAAAAAATCAATTCTGTGGAATTATTCTTTTAATAATGCTTCAGGCACATCAATACAATGGAAAACAATTTGCTAAACTCAAATCGGCAGGCTTCCTGATCTCGCAGCACATGAATGTGACAACTATTACACGACCAAATTAAAGAGAATGAGTGTGTGTGTGTGTGCACACGCACACGTGCTCATGTGCATATATATGTGTGTTTGAGTGAGTGAACACATATGCATGTGTGCAGTCGTGGGTTCACATATAGACGTGTATGCGCGTCAATGTCTGTGCACATATTTAAGAATGGGGGAAGAAACCAATGATCCCTCTGTAAAATGATGATTTTTTAAAAACCAAATTAACGACCTGACTCAGTATGGTGCGCTAAAAACAGCAGATTTTTCACTCTGCACGGTGCAGCCTTTCCATACTGCCTGTTCCCTATACTCTGCACGGCCATTTCAACAAGCGAGCAGAGGCCCACTTTCAGCTCATACCAACATAGCTGGGGCTAAGAAGAAACTCTCTCCATTGGGGTGGGTGGGACATCTCATAGACAATTGAATCTATACCCAAGAGCTGACCTGCCCTTCTACCTCACCAACAACTGTCCCAACACCACAAATAAGCATTACATCTACTATATTATTAGATTAGTTTTGAGCAATGACAAACAATGATTGAAGAGCTGCTTCAACATTTGTGAAAGAATTGGATAGGGTAGATTCAGAGGCTTTCGATTCAAGAGTGGGGGCATTACGACTGCATGATATTGGAATGATACATAATTGAACGGAGAACCAAGATCAAGCAAGAGCAACCTACGAACCACAAGAAGAGTAGGCAACGTGTTGCAGCGGTGATGGGTGCAGAATATGAATCAATGCAGGAGCCGACCGTTCGCTGGCACCATGAAGTTATCAAATTATCAATGGCCCACCCTCAGCACCAGCCAGTGCAATGATGGATCCCTCCTGCTTGTGCAGGATTGGGGATATCTGCCTGGGTCCACATCCTGCCGCCCTCCCCCAAGCCAATCCAATATTTGCCAAACAGACATGCGTTCTTCTGCACAAAGGTACTGATCAAGGCCCGAGGCACACAGGAGGCAACAAATGCTGGAATATAAAGCTAAACGCAATCTGCTGGAGGAACTCAGCAGCATCAGGACATTGAGAGCTGAAACTCGTACAGGTTTTCAGCCTGAAACACTGACCATCCTTTTTCTCCAGCAATGGTGCTTGCCCCACAGAGTTCCTTCAGCAGGCTGCGTTTAGACTGATCGAAGCAGCTTGCCTTCATCGGGTCCCCACATTTGACAGGGGCCACATGTTGTTGGGATTAGATGAATTACAAGAAGAGGCCGTATAGGCTGGAACCTTTCTCCCTGGATCGTGGGAGGCCAAGGAGGGGAGCATCGTAGAAAAGGTGCAAAGTCATAGCCTCCCCCCACCGCCCCCCCCATCTCCCAGAGTAAACGAATCTAAAGCTAGAGGACATAGTGATATGGTGAAAGTGGAAAGATTTTAAAGTGACCTGAGAGTAGTGGGTAAATGGAATCTGACTCCAGAAAAAGTAGACGTAGCAGGGACAATCCAAATGATATACAGACAGGTACACAAATAGGAAAGATTCTAAACACATTCAAATAAGACTAGCTTGGTCAGCAATTGGCAACTTGAGCTAAGGTTCTGTTTCCAGGTCATAGAACTCTCTGATCACGAAGTCATTGATTTTTTTTTAAACAACCAGGAGTTTAAATCAGGGATATTACAATGTTTCTGGTTGTGCTCGACAAACTTTCAATCCAGAGTTAGTTCCAAGCACTCCCATTTCACAGACGTCACCAAACAACTTCTGGTATTCACACGCATCACAACACTTCAGAGCCTGTGAGGTGACCTCCCAGCTCCATCCAGTGGCACGCTGGATTAGGAGAAAAGCATTCTGGAAAAGGAATTTAATCTTAAAAATAATACTGCCTATGTATGCTGAAGAGTACATTTAGTGTTTCAAAATAAATCTAGCCAAATAGTTTCAACCTGTGCACATAAAAGGAAAAAAAATAATTTACAGGGCGATGGGAGAGAAGATGGATCAGTTAAATTGCTTTTGAACTGACATGGTACGATAAACAAAGCAGCCTCCATTCGCACTGTGGCCATTCCGTAACAACTTGACCTTGGATTTATTATTTCGTTCTAGGATGTCACAGGATCCGTGGATTTCTCAGTGAGCCCTACACCATGATAGGGGTTGACCACTCAACCTCCCTTTCCTTATCTCTGAGAGGCAGCCAACATGCTGAATGACCCATCACACCTCAGACACATGAACTTTTCCCTCCTCCCATCAGGGAGAGGTTATGACTGGTACACACGCAACAACAGACTTGTGGATGCCTTTTACCCTGCAGCCGTCAGGCTCCTAAATGAACCCCTCAACTATGTTTTCATGCTGCTCTTGCTGTGTACAGATCGATCTTTCTCATTGTGACCCTATGCTCTGTAACTGTGCCCTTGCTCTGCCGATTTGAATGGTAGAGTTGACTCGCTCGATGAACCCTTCTCATTGTACCAATTATAAGATGACAATGAACTTGAACCCACTAACCCAGTGGTTTTAAAACATTTTCTTTCCACTCACAAACCACCTTAAGTAATCCCTATGCAATGGGTCCTGTGATTAGTAAGAGGTTTCTTAAGGTGGTATGTGACTGGGGGAAAAAATGGTTGAGAACCACCACCCTAGACCCAATTGTTACTAAAATATTTTACTTGAAAAAATTTATCATTGGTCCGTTTCCTTTGGAGTTATGAAACCATGCACATAACAAGTCAAGTAGGTACAATTAAAACACTGGTTTTCAAACCTTTTTCTTCCCAATCACAAACCACTTTAAGTCATCCCTTACTAATCACAGAGCACCTGTGGCATAGGGATTATTTAGGGTGGTATGTGAGTGGAAAGAAAAAGTTTGAAAACCACTTCATGAACCCAAAAGATAAGGAGTAAAAGAGGATGTGAGGTGAGCAAGAGGTTTGGAAATTCATGAGAGCCATAGATGGAATGGACTCCTTTTCCTCGGGGCACCAATGGCCAAGACTAGAGGATGGCTGTGAATGAAGGAAAGTTTAGGGGAAATGTTAGGGGAAGGATCTTTTTTTAAAAAAAAGAATGGGGTGGGTACATGAAATGCATTGCTGGGATCGTATAGACTCAGATGTCAGTAAAATGGGAAGGTTATCGAGGTAAACACAAAATCTACAGACACTGGGATCCAGTGCAGTACATAAAAGTGCAGGAGAAACTCCGGTCACGCAGCAGCTTTTGTTACTCTCTCTTACTATAAGGAGCACCAGGCGACTCTTTGCCTTAAGGGAGGAATAAGGCAATTTTGAGTAATATTACATGACAATAAAGGAATCTTGAATCCATCTGAAGTAAAAGCCAATCAATGTTTCAGGCCTGAAGGAATGAGGAAAATATAGCCAAAGGGCTGCACTTGATGGGTGCTTTTGTGATTCGAAGGCAGTTCCAAGACTCAAGCCCAGTCTGATGCTAAAGATATTTGCAGATGATACAAAAAGTGGCTGTGCGGCTAACAGCAAGGAAGGAAGGTACAGACTGCTGAACGATAACGATGAGCTGGGCAAAAGAAATGGTGAATGGAATTCCATCCAAAGATCCATTTGGGGAGCACAAAACTAATCCCATTTGGCTGCAATAGGACTGTATCCTTCTACATTTTGTCTGTCAACAATTCTCTTCAATATTATGATTCTATCGGATTCCACCACCTCATCTGTTAGCAGAATTGAGATATCAACCACTCTGTACATAAAAACCCTCAGAACCCTTTTAAAACGTCCTCATACCTAAACCTTTTTGTTTTTGATACCCACGTCATGGGGAAAAGATTCTGACAACTGATTATTCTATTAATGCATCTAATAATCTTTCGTCCAGTGAAAGTAACACTGATTTGAACATCCTGAGAAGGCAAGTAAATTCTTCATCTTGAGAGTCAGCTGAGCTTTAGTGGCATGGAGCCACAAACGTCTGCACTCCGTGCATAAGGGGTCAATTTCCTGTTGCGAGGTCTTAAATAAATGATAAACGAGTATTTGTTGATTTTACCGTCCTGTTAATGCCTACATGTCGATGTGAATATAAAGAAGGCTCGCCAGTGGCTATACTTTGTGAGGAAACTCTTTTAAATTTCTGCAGGTGAACTGTGAAGAGCATTCTGACTGATTCTATCACTGTCCGGTATGGAGGTACCAATGCAGAGGACAGAAAAGTCTACAGAGTCATGAACTCAGCCAGCGATATCACAGGCATCAGTCTCCACACTAATGAAGACAATGTCTTAAATAAAGCACCTTCTCTCCTCAAGGACGCTCACTGCCCAAGTCGTGCCCTCTTCTCACTGCTACGATCAGGAAGGAGGTACAGGAGCTTGAAGGAGGTACAGGAGCTTGAAGGAGGTACAGGAGCTTGAAGGAGGTACAGGAGCTTGAAGGAGGTACAGGAGCTTGAAGGAGGTACAGGAGCTTGAAGGAGGTACAGGAGCTTGAAGGAGGTACAGGAGCTTAAAGGAGGTACAGGAGCTTGAAGACGAACACCCAGCGGTACAAAAACAGCTTCTTCTCTTCTGCCATCAGATTTCTGAATGGATAATGAAACACAGATGCTATCTCACCTTCTCTTTTCATTGCTCTAATTTATTTATTCTATATTTTAAAATTTAATTTCGAGCAATTTTTCACCTTTAATGCTGCCACAAAATAACAAAATTTGTGACACATGTTCATAACAATAAATCTGATCAACTTTACATGCATGCAAGTGAGACTGAATTCCCTCTTCTGTTGACAAAGCAACCTAGAACCCAATTAATGTTTCACTGCCTGGAACCACTGTGGTGACAAAACTATTCTGCAATAAACAGGGTGAAAAGGTCACCCAACATGCAGGTTGAAAGAAACAAACCACTTAACTCAATAATGTGAAAAATGCCATGTCATTCTCACATCACAGAGACTAGCAATGCACAGCTGTTCATTCGTCCAACAAGCCCCATAGGGCCATCATGCTCCCTGCAGCAAACTAAAAGTCACTATTCTTTCCAGAGACCCCCTTCCTCCAGAGACACCAGTCTCGACAAGACCCAGGGCCCCTGCAGAGATACCAGTCCCTCCGAGACCCAGGGTCCCCACAGAGACACCACTCCCTACAAGATCCAGGATCCTCACAACTGACCCATAGAGACACCATTTACCATAGCACACCATGACACAACCACAATTCCTGCAGATACCCCAAACCCACACACTATCCTGAGCTATCCTTCATCATCACTTGTTCTAAGTTTTGAGCCGCCTATTCAAACAGCAATACACCAGACAACCTGCAGCAGTAGTTGGGGGTAGCTTAAGGGCAGTATGGCATGAATAATACAATTCAGTCATGTCCAGTATCCACATCCAAAATACACCCTCTGACACCTTCTCTCAAGCAATCCCACAGGGGAAAAGTCACACCATCCCCACAGAGTTAAACAGGAAAGTCTGCAGACTTCGAATGTAGTGAATGGGGAGGGAGGGAGGGAGGGAGGAAGGGACTGGAGAATGCTGGTTGGAGAGGCCCTGACTTCGCTTTATGCGTCGTCCCTCCAATTTTAAGGTTGAAGCCTTGATGTGGCAGTGCATGAGGTAGACGTGTCAGTGTGGGTGTGGTATATGGAATTGACCCTTACTGCAGCAGACAGAGCTGAGGTGCTCACGGAAACAATCTCCCAGTCTGCGTTCAATCCATCTGCTGTTGAGGAGGCCACAACGGGAGTACCGGATGCTGTAGATGACACCCGCAGATTCACAAGTATTGCTTCATTTGGAAGGACAGGTTGGGGCCCTGAATGGTGGAGAGGGAGATGGTATGGGCGTTTGTGGTATTTCCCCCAAGACGTTCCTACTGATTCGAGTCCAGGAGTGTCATGCCAACATTCCCACCACCTTCACAAAAAAAGATCATGTTATTTTATGAGCACCTCATACATCAAACCCTCCCAGTGTATTCAAGTCACTAGCTACTTTATTAAATTATTTTTTTTTAAAAATCACATCACCTGCTGTAGGAAGTTGCCTGAATACTATGTAAAATAAAGCTGTATCTCCATGAGAGAGACCATAACACAATTCAATTCATGCTTCTTAAAAACATGTCACTCATCCTTCGTATTCCAAGAAAAACAACAGATTGTCCACCCTGGGAGCCTTCTCAGTATCAACCAGCTCTCCGAAGGGGAAAACAAAAGCACGAGAGAGTTTTTCCAACAGCAGATTACTTACTGTCGGATGGCTTTCTAAGTTTAGATTTTAAGTTCCCATGTTGTGCATCCACAATGCACTAGGACCTTAGGTACATGTTATTGAGCAGTTCCTCAGTACACAGCAGCAAGCTCTCCAAAAGGGTACTCAATCTTAGCCTTTAACTGGCTTCCCCTCACTGAAAAGATGGACGCCCTCTTCTGTGGCAAAGGGTTCTTATTCTTGCAATCCTTTCCTCCGCAATATTCCAGACAAAAAAAAACTTCAATAGCCCCACGGTCCATAATAGGTTCCACAATTTGCTCATCTGCATGTTCACAGATGACACTGGCCAATGAAGATTTTGCTTACTGAACACTTTCAGGTGTATTTTATTATGGAATTTAACCATATGACCATTTACGGAGCGGAAACAGGCCATGTTGGCCTTTCGAGTCCGCACCGGTTCACTAGAACAACTCCACTAGCTCAAACCTCCCGCTCTCCGCCAATAACCCTCCAACCCCCGCTCCTCCATGTACACGTCCAACTTTCTCTTAAATGAGGGACAAAATAGAGACGAGGTAAGATGATATCAGTTTGATGGGGCAGTAGCACACATAAACAATGGACCTTCTTGTTGGCCTGGTGACCACAAAAATCACCTTAAATATTTCCCATCATGTACTTTTTTTTAAGCTATAATTTGTTTTTCTAATTTCCTGTCATATTTTATGTCTGCCAGCATATTGCCCACAAAGCAAGCTGCTTTGGTCAGTCCAAGCATGTGCAAGTGCGATGCAAATGTTGTCCTAGGCCTGGGCAGGCTTAGTCAGGATAGATGCAGACGGGCTATAGATTGAATGCATGTTGATGTACATATTCTTCAGCCAATAGCCTAGTGAATGTATTTAATTATAGCATTTATTGTCTTCAGGATGATTCAATACAGCAGAAATGTCTCGTCAATGTCCAACAGCTGCGATTCATTCTGTAACATTGTGGTGAGTATACGTTTAAGGGTCAAAGACGCAACATGACTGCACTTATTAACAAAGCCTATGACCTCAACTTCGGTTGTAAAATTGGTGACCAAGACAAACCCTGGGCTTCTCATACTTGTTGTGCAACATGTGCTGTCAACTTCTGTATCATTAGGCAATTAAAGTTTTTATTTAATGTTTCTCCAACTTCCTAGGTGATACAGCAAATTTGAAATGATCTCTTTGTTCAGGTTGAAATTGTCCATCACAATCCAATATTTTTCTCAGGAAGCAAACCTTTGGAAAAAAATTTGTTATCCAGTGCGATCAGCCCCAAGCATTTGTTTGAAACCAGCCAGGGTTTTTACACCGCAACCAGGGATACTTTGCTAGCACTGCCACAGGCCACTGTCTGAAGGAGATCACCAGTACCCCATTAACCCATACAACACTGGAGAGGTTAAAGTCGCTGCCGGCCTCTAGTTCTTTGGCCACATTTAAAAGCTGGCAATTATTCTGGACAACACATCTTTTCCCCCAAAGGTTTACTTCCTGAAAAAAAGAGGATTACAATAGACAACTTCAAGCTAAACACAACGATAATTTCAGATTTGCTGGATCATGTAGGAAGTTAGAGAAACATTAAATTCACTTTTATTGAATTTAATATGCTTAATTGCATTCTAATGCTCTCAGGTTGACTGCACATGTTGCATAACAAATTTGAGGAGACCAGGGTTTGTCTTGGCCACCAATTTTACAACTGAAGTAGAGCTCATAGGCTTTCTTAGTAAGTGCAGTCATGCTGCTTCTTTGAGCCTTAAACGTATACTCGCCACAAATGTAACAGAAGGTATTGAAGCTGCTGCGACATTGACAAGACATTTCTTCTGTACTGAATCTTCCTGAAGACAATAAATGCTATTGTTGAGTGCACTCACAGTGCTATTGCATAAAGAACATGTGCATCAACAAGTATTTAATCTATATCAATGTTATGCACATCATCTGTGTATTTGAGCTGCTTTTATAGCCTGTCTGCATCTCTCCTAACTAAGCATGCCTAGGCCTAAGACCGCAGTTGCATAGCACTTGCACATGCTTGGACTGACCAAAACAGCTTGCTTTGTGGGCAATATACTAGTAAAAATATGACAGGAAATCACAAAAATAGATTATATCTAAAAAACACTAAGATATAGGAAATTGAAGGTGATTTTCACGATTAGCAGCCCAAAATCCATAAAATACATCGAAAGGGGTTCAGGAAGCAAATTCTGCGCTGTCCTGCATTATAGCAGCTCAGTGGAAACACTGCAATAGCAGTAGAGACCAAGGGACAATGTGTAAAGTCGGCTTCCATGACTCCAATGCTGGGTCACATGAAAGACCTGGCACCAGATCATTCTGATAATGTGTTTTTGAATGATGACAGGGAAAATAAAATAAGATCTATTTTTAATCATCAGACATGTATTTAGAAGTGAATTGTGTTGGTCTACTAGTAATCTAGTTGACAGGCCTATTCCAAACCTGCTGAAAGTTAGACATTCTGTCATAGACTTACAAAAGATCAAATTCCCATAAATACATGCTCAGTGTCTATCTGGATGCTTCTGAATCATATTTAATTATATCCTTGCGTGATGCATGGACAATATTCGAAGAAACTCTTCGACAATGACGCACAAGGCCTTCAAATGTGTAGGTTTTGTTCAGCACAGTGGCAGTACCACTCAGAATTCTAGATTCAGAAACAGCGATCAAAAAAAACCATACAACACTGCAATACCGATTCAGAGCCTTCAGCCCATCTAGACGGTGCCGGACTATTATTCTGCCTAGACCTGCATCCAGACCACAGCCTTCCATACCCCTCCCATCGATGTACAAATCCAAGTTATTCTTAAATGTCAAAATTGAGCCCACATTCAGTTGGCAACTTATTTCACACTCCTCCAGTCTCTGCGTGAAGTTGCTCTCCCTAGTGTTTCCCCCTAAACATCCACCTTTCACCCTTAATGCATGCCCTCCAGTTCTTGTCTCACCCAACCTCAGTGGAAAAAGTCTGCTTGTTATCTACATGCCTCAATTTTATATACCTCTATCTAACCTCCCCTCATTCTTCTACACTCCGGGGGTAAAGTCCCAGCCTGTTTAACCATTTCCTGTAACTCAGCTCTTCAAGTCCCAGCAACATCCTTGTAAATCTTGCAAAATGATTGGTGTAGAGGTGAGCGCAATGCTTTTAAGGTGCCAGCGACCAGGGTTTGAATCCAGTGCTGTCTGCAAGGACTTTGCATGCTCCCCATGTCTGCGTAGGTTTCCTCCAGGTGCTCCAGTTTCCTCCCACCCTTCAAAACGTACAGGAGCTGTAGGCTAATTGGGATATTTGGGCGGCACAAGGTCGTAGGCCAAAAGAGCCTGTTACCCTGCTGTATGTCTAATTTTTTTATTGAAATTCTCAGAAATTAGAAATAAAATGTGATATTCTTTTGATAGAAAATCACTGCTATATTTATTCACAAAGCAATTCAATTTCTGCATCAATGAGGTCAACGTTTTGAGAAGAGTTGTACAAAGACATTTTTTACAAATTCTTCCTGACTTAGTTTTGTCTCATTTCTCAGAAGGCTCTCTCTCTCTCTCTTTTCCTCTCTGAAGGGAATTGTCACTGGGACAGGCGACCCAATAGTGAGCTTCCCAAAAGAACCACCTAAGATGGCAGGGCACATTCTCTAGACAAGTCATGAGATCAACTGGGACATGCAGGTGACCCTTAGCAGTGCTGCAGTAGGGTGGTTCAATAGAATATTGCTAAGAACGTTTGCATATGAAGCCCAACACACTAACATAAATAGAGAAAGGGATGAGAATTGGGCTTCAGAAAGAAATAAAATACATATCACGTGCTGCAGATTTATAAAATCCTTAGGTGTCCCTCCAAGATTAAAGTCAATTGTTACCCAACTCCACACATTCAAAATTAAATTTAAATTTAGACATACCGTGTGGTAATAGGCCATTTCGGCCCACGAGTCCATACCAGCAATTTACACCCAATTACCTACACCCCCCGGTACGTTTGAACGATGGGAAGAAACCGAAAGGCCAGGGAAAATCCAGGCAGACACGGAGAGAAACAGCACAAGATTCAAACCCTGGTCTCAATCAGTGGCAGTGTAAAGGTGTTGCACTACCCACTACACCAACCGTGCTGAGATGTGTGTTCATCTCAAAACATCACGAAAAGGACACGTGCCACCTTCAAGGACACAAATGGACATAAACACATACAAAATATATATATCAATACACACATGCAAAATGTATACAAATCCAAGCTCGCAAACACACAAACAAACTGCAGCCCCTGCCCCAATGTGCAAAGTGATCTATTTGCCCTTCTGCTCCAGAACACTCTCTTCTGAAGGAACCATGGCCAGCAGACAGAGAGAGGGGGGGTGCGGCCACAGACACCCGAGCCGGCCAATGAGAATTTTAGGCAACATCCATTTGAAGTATTTCTCTGCTGTTTCATTGTCGCAAAGCTCCACTGCTGAGTGGAAATCTACCCATCAGATGTTCAGTTTGACCCACAAACTGCTCGAAGCAGTAGCCTCACCTTTACTGAACTGGACTTTCCCGCGAACCTTTGGACATCTCAGTTTAACTACAACAAATTGTGGAAGCTACAGCACATTTTCTCAAAGTTTCAATAACATTAACCTGGAAATATATATAACCTTGCAACATATTTTGTTTCAAAGTTGAGGTTTATAAATCGCTCTCTTTTCCCTCCCTCGGGGGGGGGGGGGGGGTAGAGAGAGGTTCATAAGCGTGAAATCAGGCACCAACAGCATCAAAGGCAGTTTCTTTCTCACTGTTATCAAACTCCTGAACAAACCTCACTCCAGAAAAATAACTTTGCCCTTGCTCTGTTCTAACCGATCTCTCACCGCATCTTTGCTGTACTTTGTGTAATGGATAGCACTCAAATTCAATCTTTTCACTGGACCTTGGTAAGCACGACAATAAACATGAACGTATTGTTCATTCCCAAACGTTAACTTAGCTTCTCCTTCCACAGATGTTGGCTCATCTGCCACTGAGTGTTATTATTATTTCCTGTTTTTGCAGCATCTTCTGGGTTTTTTTTTAAAATTTATTGCCTGGTTAGATGCAGAGAGGGACTCGCTCTACGTTGTCCATCCCAGTCTAATGCCTACTTTAATGCAGTCAGAGCACTACAAGGTTACCGTCCAATGGTAAAATTGGTTCAAGGATGCTTCAACGCAGCCATTCTCAACAGGAGCCACAGCTCATTACTGTAAAAGCTAGTTTTCTTTCCACCTCACTAAACATAAATTACCTTGACGGTTTTTATGCAGTCGACAGGAGGGAAGTACAGAAGAAACCAACTAAACTTGACCGCTTCACAAGGAAAGGGACTCATCTGGGGGCGGGGGTTGGGGGGGGAGCATAGCCAAAAATAGGTTGAGAATGGCTGCTTCAATGAATAAAACAGCATAAACATCTACAGGAAACAACCACTTTGTTCTTCAGACAGCAAAATATAAATCAGTTCTGAAAGAGGAAATGTCAACATTCTGCCCTCGAGCTGCAGAACCAAATTTACAATGATGTGAAGTCAGTTCTTTGCATCCTGATGTTGGTTGGGTGTCTCTCTGGTGGCTCGTGGGTGCTGACATCATAGCATCTTGCCGCCACCATATTGCGACAGGTGTAAGGTTGACAGTTTCAGCACAGGAATGGCCCTGAAGAGAAGAACTGGACCGTGCTGACAAAACCAAGGCTGGCCGTGCTGCCAGTAAAGGCAACTGAGAAACCCTCCCCTCCACAGTGCTATATTACACTGTGCTAGTGTACAGCTATTGGAAAATACCCACTAGCGCCCGCCCCCCTTTCCCCCTCTCCACCTCCACCCTCCTTCAACAAGCACTGTAAAAGCCTTCCCCCACCTATGTGCAGTTCTGGCCACTGTTCTCAAGCAGCCCACCCCAACTGTGCCAGTTCAGGCACTGTACAATCCCCACCCCCACTGTCCTCTAGAACAGGCTCAGTACAAACCCCACGCACACTGACCTCTGGTACAAGCACTGTACAACCTCCTCCCCCACTGTCCTCTGGAACAAGCATTGTACAATCCCACTCCCACTATCCTCTAGTTACAGGCACTTCACAATCCCCACTCCCTCTATTTTCTACTACTGGCACTGTACACTCTCCCCTTCCCCCACTCCAGCACAAGCTCTGTACAACCCCCATCCCCGTTGTGCCAGTACAGGCACTGTACAACTCTCCCCACCGTGCTGGTATAGGTGCCGTAAAATTCTCCTCTCTCCACTGTGCCAACACAGGCACAAACATGGTGCTGCAGTAAACAGCCCCCACACATACTATGAATGCTCCACAGTATCCGGCAGAGGCGCTGAAATCCCCCTGAACCTTGGTGATCCGTGCTCCACATTCAAGGACAGATGCAGCCCCAAGCTCAGTTTTAAACTTGAGCGTCACTGTGTTCATCTTCTCATCAAACCCTGGGGCCAGCGCAAGGTGCCAAAACAAACACCGACTGCACAGGCAAGAAGCAAGGCACAGAAGAGAGACCAATTTTTCACGCCACTATTGACAAAGCCACCTAGTTTTATTTTTAATTACTGCCATCGTTATTTTGTTTGTGCCGAGGTGTGAACGGTAACGGAAGTGGACTCTTCTGACAACAAGCTTCCTGATTTAAAATTAAATGCTCAGGGAATTACCCAATTGTAGAGCCCTGTCCATTGTTGAATGCGCAACCATATCAGTGCCAGCTACATGCCCCTCCCTCCCATACAAGGGTACCAGGCCCCTAAGTCCTGGGCTGTTTGCCACCTTCTTCTCATTCACTTCCAGCAAGAGAGAGAGAAAAAAAATTCTAGCCTCCCACACGCTAGGAAAACTGAAATGTATCCAACTGCAAAACAAACAATAAATGGCCTTCAAAGAGTCATGTGGTTCTGGCTGGCCTCCTCAGATGTGAATGAAAGCTTGAAACCCATTCAACAACTGCTGCAATCAACTTCAGCTCGAGTTTCTGAGAACTTCGGGCAAGCCACCCAAGGGAATCGATCAAGCCTTTGGAATCGCATCCAGCTCACTATTAACTTTCCAATGCCTTCAGTACAGAGTTCTGCTGTAGCATCAACTTGTCCCCATTCCCACAACCTAGGCTCCAATTGAGGTCTTCATGTGGATCACGAGGGAGTCTTTGAATCTCCGTCATCTGTTCCCACAACACATTTACCCACTCCAGTACACTCCACAACTTTCTAAAAGAAACTTAGATTTATTTTATTGTCACGCAATAATATAAAAAAATGCAATATTACACAAAATTTCTTTTTGCTTGACTCAAGGCAAAGAGTCATCATCAGTATTGCCCGGCACCCCTAAAAATAAGAGAAAGAGAAGCAAAAGAGAGTCCCTTCAGTCACTGAGTGCTCAAAGATTTACTTCCAGTGCTCCCGTGGCTGCACCATTGTTCGACCTATTGGCAACCCATGGTCTGGATCCAAATCTCCAATACAATCAGGGAACTCTTATCGCCCTCAGCATTCTCTCAAATCCCATGGCATAGACTGGATCCCATGAGCCAATCTCCAGCAGCCCACAGCACTTTGGGGTCCCTTGCCGCAAGTCACCACCAGCCACCGAGACCCTTGCTAGTCTGCTGCCATAGTCACTGTCCTGTAAGGTCATCTCCAATACTTTTCCTTCTTAATGGGAGAGGGATCTTCTGGTGCCTTGCGCTCATCTGCTGCTGCCCCAGAGAAGGCAAACCCCTCGTGATCTGCTGTCCAGCACAGGCACCACTATCTTGAGCACAGACTCAACGCTTACAGGATTTTTTTTTAAAAAGTCATCTCTTTTAACAGGCCGTTTAAAGACTCTACAAAGCCACTTACATTAGGACTAGGCAGTTGGACCCTGTGGAGCAGTACTGTATCTCCACTCCCCACACCTCTGATTCATTTTCAGGACTACAGCCCAGCAATGATTGCTTGGCCGCAGAAGTTTCTGAACTAAAAGATCGCCTGCACATTTCAGTCAACCATACAGCGAATCAGGGCTCGCATTCAGACAAGCCAGAGAAAGGTGAATACTGTAATTCCATCCCTACTGACATCAATGAAGCAGATAGGTTTTTATAACAACCTGTGAGCTTTATGGGGGTCACCATTTGATGCTGGATTCCTCCATCTATTCCAGATGTATTTGATTGCTTGAATTTAAATTCCCATTGCTATGGTAGGATTCAATTCTTGTATTTCTGGGTCAATGACTCCAAATCATTTTGGAATTGCTGTCCTCCAAATGGTGCAGTGAACCACAACTAATTTGAAAGTCTAGTGACATATACAAGTTCAATGTACAGATGCACCAAAATTCTTCCTTGTGGAAGAACTACTTCAGGTAACAATCGTAGAAATTAAGGGATCACAATGGGAGGCATGGTCAACAGAGTAGTTAGCGCATAGCTAAATACAGTGCCAGTGAACAGGGTTCGAATTCAGCACTGTGGGTAAGGAGTTTGTAGTTCTCCCTGTGACCTGTGTGGGATTCTCCTTCTCCTTCTCCCCCCCCCCGCCCATTGCTCCACCATTACCCCTAGCAATGTATTCCAGGCACCCACAATCTCTGCAAGAAAAAAAAATTTATCCGTAAAGTCTCCCCTAAACTTTCCTCCCTTCACTTTAAAAATGTGTCATGAGGCAAAAGAAAATAAATATTCCAGTTATTGCAGATCGTTCAATTGTGCAGATGTTCTTTGGTGGTCCTGGAATAGTTTATGGTTCAAGTTCAGGGATAATGGGTCCAGAGCCTGATATGGAAATAAAACTGATCTCCAAACTGGAGGTGCAGGACCTCAGGTCTGAAGCAGAAAGAAGAGATGGTGACCAAGATGATGGAAATCTTTGATGATGTCGGCTGCCTTCTTGGGGCAGCGTCTCACAGCAGGTCTTTTGGTGAATTGTGAAGCATTCGTAGCTTTGACATGGGAGAGGAAATCCGACATCAAAATCTCCAGCTGAAGCCAAAGTGGAGGGTGGCTTTAAAAGTAGAAAACTGGCAAAAATAAGGCATGAATAAGTTTGCAGAGTGGACATGCAGTTGGAAAATGATCTTTATAGACATGTGAGACAGTTGTATTTTGGTAGAAAGAATATTAAGGCCACATTTTCAAAACCTATGGGGGTTGTAGGTTAATTGAGTGCAATTGGGTGGCACGGGGTCATGGGCCGGAAGGACCTGTTAAAATATGGAATGTCTAATTCGATTTAACTTTTCTGTCAGAATTATCCAAAATGGGGTTCTTCCCACTCTTCCTGCAAACTATTTCCAAAATCCACAGAAAATTTTGATTTGCCTTAGAAACTTGTGTATTTCAGGGAATACAGAAGAATCCACAAGAGGTTTACAAGGATGCTGAACCATAATTAAGACAGTATCTGCCTCGGCCAAGACCACAGCAGAAAATGCTGAAATAATTCAGATGGTCAAGCAGAACCCCTGGGGAGATAAACATTCAAGTACTTGCCATTCTCCTTCTCAACAAATCAAAACATTTCACAGACTTTTGATTAAAAAGCCACTGATGTGAAATGTTCACTGTTTCTCTTCCCACAGATGCTGCCAGACCTGATGTGTGTTTCCAGCACTCCATTTTACTTCTAGATTTTCATCATCCATTTTATTTTGCTTCAATCATTGTCTGGGCTGGGGGCAGCTTTCTTTGGAAGAATGGAATCCAAGGGAGCTTCAACAGAGATGTAGAGAATTGAAGGCGGCCTCGGAAGTGGAGATAAAATGCATCCATTTCCCTTCGCAATGAGGTCAGTAATCAGAAGTCAACAGTTTAAGTGAAGAGGGAGAAGGATTATAGGAGCATTGGCAAGTGGTGGATCTGAAAGCTCGTTCTTTCAACAGAGTCTCATTTAAAATGTACCGAGGTGAAGAGTCCCAAGCTGTTAGGCTTTAGACCCCTTCTTTAAGCCTTTGGACTCTACGTCCACATTTTCTGGGACTGGTTTTATACCCAACTACCAGCTGGGTCATACTGATGATTGTACTGTAGTTTACCCATTGACCCAGTCAGGAGTAATATATTATGAAAGGTTCAAAAAGACTGGAGCCCAAAGGATTAAGTTGAGTGCCATGCCTGCTTGTCAAGGAAGGGACTTGAACTGTTCCATTTTGGCCATGTTGACACAAAGAGGTGAAAGGCCTTCTCATGGGCTATAAATTTCTATGACCATTCACCTACTTAGTCATAGAGTTCTTCAGCACAGAAAAAAAAACCCTTCAGCCACCTTGTCCACCATGATCCACTTGCCTGCATTGGGCCAAATCCCTCTAAAACTCCCCTATCCATATACCTGCCTGAATATCTTGTAACTATTTCCCACAAGCATCCAACCCAGTGAATCTGTGCTGCATTCATTTCAGGCCAATATATCATATTGATGGTGTGATGCCATAATCTATTTCCAACAACCCTGGTGTGATCTGAGCAGGGCTCTGTGTAGCTGGGAGATATCAGCTAAAATATATATTTCTAATAATTCTCTATCCAGATGGCATTAACAGCAACTTCTCTGTTTTCTGCTCCTTCTCCCTCTTCCCTTCCCTCCAGCTCTCCACCTCCTTCCCTCTGTTTTCACAGAGCCATCCCCCCCCTCACCCTGTTTGCTGTTGTCATCCCACCCTCATCCACCTATTACCTCCTGACTGTTGGACTGACTGTTCTCCTCCCCCTGCAACCCCCCCCCCCAACCATTTTGCTCATACCTTGATGAAGAGCTCGGGTCCAAAACATTGGTTATCTTTACTGTATATCGAGTTTCTCCAGCTGTGTTTTTACCAGTTCATATATCTTAGTCCTGAATAATAAAAGTGAGCATTTTGTTTGATGATTTGATTAGATTTTGTTTCACATGACCACAATATTTTTGGAGATCCACCTCTACCCTACACCTGTGGATAAGCAAACTAATTTAGGAATGCCAACCTTCCAACGCAGCCAAATGTGGCCAAGTTGGTCTGTCAATCCAGTCACCACCTTTCAATTCCGTCAGCTTGCTCCTTCATCCGTGAGCCATTGCACCTTCCAAGCCAGGCAGAAGCTAATGAAACCTCAAGCGTCCTCAGCCAGTTGATGACACTGTCAAGGAGAGTGCTCAATGAAACTCTGGTTGGATCCGGCGTGACAGTAAATCTCTTCTAAGAATTCAATTTAACCTCCATTTAATGAACCTGCCAGCTTTAACTGCTGATGTCACAACCTCTGGAAGGCAGCACATTGCTTCCCCCACTGCCTTCTGGACGTTGACTCCCCGGCTCTGGAAAGCTCCCACAGAGCTTTGGAGAGGTTTCAATGACAGTGACTACCAGCTTTGGAGTTGTCTTTGTGCAAATGAGAAGTAGTATCTGTCACTGAAGAGATGGATGAAAAAAGAAACACTCAAAAAAAGAAGGCTGTATAACAAGAAAGCGGTCTTAAAACCACAGCTTTATTCGGCCACGCAAGGCATTTATCCACATTCAGTTAACACTAGTACGTGTAACAAGGAGGGCCACTTTGCTAATCAGACAGGAAGCAGACAAAGGCCACAGCACCTGGCCCTCCGTGGATGCTGCCTGACGTGCTGGGTCCCTCCCTCTCATTGCTTGCGTTGGCTTTTACAGCTCAAGTGTGACTCGGAAGTTCGATTGCTCCACACTGAGTCGCAGCGAGCACTCGTGCATCTTCCAACTGCTGATTACTTCCTTTTGATCTCTGCACCTCAACTCAAATTTCAGGCAAACTCCAGAGAACAACTGCTGTTTCAACCAACAGTGCAGGAAAATATACCCTAGTTGTCCACTCCCTCTCTTCGTCGATAACCTTTCGCCATTTGTGATTTTTACAGTCAATGTTTCTCTCATTGGAGATGCGTCACTCACTCCCCACCCTCTTCACAACTCCAACTAATCTTTGAAATGTGCTGAGAGCTGCCCACTTCCTACACAACTTTCTACACCAATTCCCAGAGACTGCTAGCTTTCAAGTTGAGATGTTAAACATCCTCACCATGAAGGGGAAGTAGAGAATATTCACTAGACTGATACCAGGGATGGAAGGACTTGCATATGAATATTGGATAGGCTAGGCTTGTATTCTCTGGAATTTAGAAGATTGAGGGGGGATCTTATAGATACATATAAAATTCTTATGGGTTTAGACAGACTAGATGCAGGAAGGTTGATTCCAATACTGGGAAAAACCAGAACCAGGGGTCACAGTTTAAGGATAAGGGGAAAGATTTTTTAGGACTGAGATGAGGAAAAATTTCTTCTCTCAGAAGGTGGTGGATCTGTGAAATTCTTTGCCACAGGAAGTAATTGAGGCCAGTTTCTTATTAATATTTAAAGAGTACGTTATATTTAGCCCTTGTGGCTAAGGGGATCAGGAGGCATGGGGAGAAGGCAGGAACCAGGTACTGATCAGCCATGATCATATTGAATGGCGGTGTAGGCTTGAAGGGCCAAATGGCCTACTCCTGTATCTATTTTTCTATAACTCCATGGACCGTTAATAAAAAGATGCCTTGGAGCTAGTTGCAGGAGCACTTTCTGCAGTGTCCTCCATTTATCTTTAAAGATATCAAGTTATTATCACCTCACTGTTCAGAACTGTGTGCAAATTGGCTGCTGCTTTTCCTACACGTCAATAATATTTCTTTGATGACAGACTTTTGCTCATGAAATGCTTTTCTTTCAAACAAAGAGAGTGCATTATAGAACATATCTGTGGAGGTTTTCCACCCCCCCCCCACAAAAAAAAAGGCTGGGTAATATCCAATCTCCATCAGTTGGTTTTACCTCTTCTCTTCTGAGTAGTCCAAGCTCAGGATTCAAAGTTAATAGAAGATGTCTTCACTTTTATAGGTCCTTCAGCCCACTGGGTCTGCACGGACCACCAAGCATCCATGTGGACACTTTCCTACCTTCACCCCATTAGATTCCACCCCACCACCCCCACTTTCTCATCAACTGGCATGGTTGGTGTAATGGTTAGAGCAACACTGTTTTATCACCAGTGATCAGGACCCAGGGTTTGAATCGCATGCTATCTGTAAGGAGCTTGTATGTTCTTCCTGTGTCTGCGTTAATTTTCTCTGGGGGCTCCGGGGTTTCCTCCCACTGTTCAAAAAACCATTAAAGGTCAATCATGTGTATGGGCTGAAAGAGCCCATTACCATGCTGTATGTCTAAAATCTAAATTTAAAAATTTAACCACCCCATCCAGATTCCACAACTCCCCGACACACTCAGAGCAAATTCACATTGGCTAGTTAACCATCCAACCTGCACTATTTTGCAGATTGGGGTGGGGGGTGGGGGGTGGGGAAAGGACAGTGGAGCACCCGCGGGGAAACACCATCAGTCACAACTGGGGAGGGCGGAAGCAGAGGGATGTGCAAACTCCACAGAGAAGACAGCCTAGGTCAGGATTGAACCCGCGACCAGTGACCTGTGACACTGGGGGTGCAAGCCAGCAGTTCTACCAGCCGTGCCATTGTTGCACCAATAATCGCCACGATGCATCATCCAGGCAGAATAAATCAGTGACGGGAGAATGGTGAATCAGGGTCGGGCTTACTCAGTGACATGAATGCAGACAGTATGCATTGCCCCTTGCTTCATCAGAGTCCAACCCCCTCCTTTATTCTCCTTTATTGATGCACACGAAGTCAAAGCATCACATAGGATGGAAACAGAACATTCAGCCCAACACATCCAAGTTTCCTATTTACTCGTCCCAAATACTTGTGATCAGCCCATATCCTTCTAAACCAGGGTTGGGCAACTTTTCTTTAAAACTCACATTCTATCTGAAGTAAACCCTAGCCATTGATGTTCTGTGATTAGTAAGGGAAAGTGGTATGGGAGTGGAAAGAAAAAGTTTGAAAACTACGGTTTTAATTGTATCTAAATGACTCGTTATACACGGTTTCGTAACTCCAATTTTTCCCAAGCAAAATATTTCGGAAACAATTAGTAGAGAAATTGTTCTCAACCTTCCCTTCACACTCGCATACTACCTTAAGCCATCCTTTACCAATCACAGAGCACTTATGGCATAGGGGTTACCCAAGGTGGAATGAGAGTTTTAAAAAAAGGCTCCCCATCCCTGCAACCTTCCCTATCCATGTAACTATCTACATCCCTTTTAAACACCATGACAGTACCCACCCAATTCCTGACAGCTCATTCCACATACCCACCAACTTGTGTGGAGAAAGAAAAGTTGCCCCTCATCTCCCTTTAATAGGCAATAAAAGCCAACGTGGACCTTGTGATTAAAAAAAATGGCAGCACTGCAGCTGGTGTGAATGGTGGAAAGCGAAGAGACACAATGCTCCTACTGCCCAGTCCAACTACCGACAGCTCCACGCAGGATTTAAAATGACCTGTTAACGGAGCCGACAGTGGTTTACTTTAAAAATCCTGTGACCATGGGGGTCTGAGCCCAAGGTGGCAGCGCCTGCGTTCAACAGCAGCCTTGATGGGTTACAGATTCCAGGGAAGCTGAGGACTGGCGTAGGGCACCAGAAAATGGGAAGATCTGCCCCAGTTTGGGAAGGAGGAACAGACCCAGTGACAGTGAACATGGCAGCAAACCAGTGAGGGGTTCTGTAGCTAAAGAACACAATGGTGGGAGGCCGTTGGTGACTCAAGGCCAGGAACCTCTGCAACTGTGGTCAAAGGACCAGGCGACAGAATGCAGCAAACTGTAGAGGTACCATGTGTCTGAACCAGGATGTGAGAGGGGGCTGAGGGCACTGAAGTCTTCCTGATCATGTTAGATGTTTGGATCTGCAGCTTGGATTGCTGATGGATTGGCCTGGAGTTTGTGTCGCTCCAGAGACAAATCGATGTACACTCCGTGACTCGTTTGCTTCTCTTTCCCTGATTGTAAGAGATGCCCGGCAATTTCTGCTGATGGCAAATCAGTCTGCCGTAAAGTAAACTTTGTGTAATATTACACCCATTTTATTACATGACAATAAAGTAATCTTGAATAATTTATTGAAGAACAGACAGAAGGAAAAGGAGAACTTGCTCCCACAGAAGATGATCCATCCACTGAAAGATGACAACACTTAGAGCATTGAAAATGTCTGCTCCCAGTTAACATCCAGCAACATGACTCAGAAAGCATATTCATTTGCATCTATTGGACAATATTTATTGTTTTGTTAAGGGGAAAAAAAGAAAAATTATTGTTGCGCATTTTACCATTGGCCCCTGAGGTAACTGAGGAACAACACAAAAATAAATCTCAGTGAGTGGGCTCCTGCATAATTTATTTTTTTATGCTTAATTATGTGGAGCCTGGGGATAAGGCAGAAGCACTTTGAGACAAGTTTAGACATGTGTTTTGTCTGAAAGCCGCACTGTCTTCAAAATGAAATTCTTTTTTTTTTAATTACAGCATTTTTTTCCCCACTTTTGCCTCTTGTGGTGCTTCCATGTACTTATTCTGGCTATCCTGGGGTCTTTGGTGGGGGGGGGGGGGGAAGAGGAGGGTAGAAAGGATGGAATAGGGTAAAGAAAAATAGAGAAATTTATTTCTAAATATAGTTTTTTTAAAATATATATATACCAAGTTTTCAATTGTCAAAACCAGAGCAATTTTCACAAATGGTGAAGTAACATTGAGCAGGTGAGCATGTTGATTACAATGAGTTTGGGTTAAGTGATAAACACCAAGTCCATAGAGGAGGGAAAATTACTCTGCTCTTTAAACTGGTGCCAGGGGATCTGTTACCTCCCACAAGAAGGGGGTTTGATGCTTAAAACGGTGCCTGCGTGGGTTTCCTCCAGGTGCTTCAGTTTCCTCCCACATTCGAAAAGGTTCATTGGTCACTTGGCTGTATTTGGGCAGCAAGGACACGTGGGCCAGAAAGGCCTGTTACCCTGCTTTATCTCTAAATTAAAATTAAAAATTAAAACTACTGGCTCTGAAATAAAAAGCAATCACTCCAAGTGCCTTTGGGAGAATAAGAACCACCTGTAGAATCAAGGCCTCATTTGTACACAGAGATCTCAATGCTCACATTGGAAGTGTACCATCAGGATCTCCTTGGAAATGAACGACGTTGAATGAGCTTCACCAGCAGGTATATTTTGTTGGGAGTTTGAAGAGATTTAGTACGTCACCAAAGACTTGCAAATTTCTACAGGTGTACTGTGGAGAGCATTCTGACCAGTTGCATCACTGTCTCAAGTGGAGGTGGCAATACACAGGACAGGAAAAGGCAACAGAGAGTTGTAAACTCGGCCAGAGGTATCGTGGGCATCAGTCTTCACTCTATTGAGGACATCTTTAAAAGGTCATTCCTCAAGAAAGCAGCCTCGATCATCAAGGACCCTCACCACCCAGGCCATGCCCTTTTCTCACTGCCACCCTTGGGAAGGAGGTAAAAGAGCCTGAAGGCACACACTCAACATTACAAAAACAGCTTCTTGCCCTCCTTCATCAGATTCCTGAATGGACAACAAACATACAGATACAATGCCACTTTTTTTTCTCTTTTTGCATTTAGTTACTTTTTAAATCTTGTATTTGCAGAATTGCAATTTTGTACCTTGCTCTGCACATTAATGCACAACTCTTTGTGGCAATAACCATGATTTTGATTCTAAGCCTTGGGACAGTACTGACAATAGCAGCACACGGAGTCTTGCATGTTGGTAGTGGCTACAGCTGATCACCACATTCCAGCCTGGAGTCTAGGGGCACGAACACACATCCCCCCACCCCCAGTGAAAAGCCCTTCAGCTCAGGACATCCCAGACAAAACCCTCCCCACCATCGAGAATATCCACAGGGAATGCTGTCGTCGGAGAGCAGAAGCAATCGTCGAGGGTCCACGCCACACAGCACACACACTGTTCTTGCTGTGGCCATCAGGAATAGGTGCCACAAGACTCACACCACCAGCTGCTAACCTTCCACCAGACCCCTCAAAAACAAACTCAGCCTCATTTAATGACTTATTTTTGTACTCCATTTTTTTTTCTTTTTTGTGTATTGCAATTCGTTAACATTTCTCTTTGTATTTTCTTGAGCACAGTTTTTTTGCACTACCATTCTTCCTCACCTCGAAGAAAAAGAACCTCAGGGTTATATGTGACGTCATGTACGTACAACAATAAAATGAACCAACAAGACTGTACCCTGGAACCCTGGCCTTGCAGAGAGATGAAAGGAACAGGGTGAAAGGAAGAGGTGGAACTCCTACAGTGTTTTTCATAATCTCAGCATCCCAAAATCCTTCACAAGGACAGAAGATAAACAGCGGCCAATTTGAGCACAGGAAGCAATGGTGACAATGATCCCGGTTCATTATTGGTCAGGACACCAAGAACAACTCCCTGCAAGAGGGCGTCAGTTTAGCATCTGAAATGAAAGACACCACACCTACAACTTTGCTGCAATCTGAACTAACACCCTTCCGACTCTCACGTGAGAGTGCCGTCGAGTCTCGACCAACAGCAAGAGATGTAGGGGTAAGAGAGAAATATTAAAACAAGAGAGAGAGGAGGATAAAACAACAATAGGCTGCTAAAGACAGAGCTAAGGCCCCATAACCTGGTTAAAGAATCCCAGAGGATGCAGCACAAGGCACCTGTCAACAACTATCAGAGTCTTTCTCACACATCTAAATATTTCAATACATAATGTGTTCAAGCAAGATGAAAAAAGGCAGAATCCCTTTAAATTCCCCTTTCTTGCTTTTCACTCATTTGTCTCTGATTAAACTTTAGCCCTTCGAGATCCGTGGGCAAACTTGAGAGAAAGAGGAAAAACAACACATACAGACAATGAGAGGTGAAAAAAAACCCACAAAAATGTTGAAAGAAAATTATTAGAATGCAAAGAGATTAAAAGAAAGATGGAGTTAGAAAGAACCCCTGCTCACAGACAGGCTATCTGGAGAAACAACAATTTAAACAAGTAGGCAGATAGAAGGCAACAGCTTCAGAACAGAAAGCTTGGCCTCTGTTCAAGGATGTAGCACACACAAGAGATTTGGATGATGTTCAAAACCCCTGGAGGGTTTTTTCAGCCTCCAAACGCACTCGCTGCCAGCTGTTCCTCTGTCTTAAAACACCCAGCGATCAATGATTGCTCAGTGTGTGACCCACTTCCAAACTTCCTGCATCACGAATACTGCTGGGGAGCTGCGCTGGGATGTTATCCGGCCTGGGAGCTGCCTCGTGTAACATGCAAGCCCACACTCCAAACCAGTTAATCAAGTGTGTGTGACCCCCGTGGCTCCTATATTTTTTCCCCAAATCAGTAAAGCAATTCAGCAACATCTCAAAAGCTTTTTGTTTGTTTTGCAGCACATTTGAGGAGATGGTGTTTGCTTAAGGTCTTGACGAGGCATTCTGCCAACACTTTATCCCCACACTTGCCATCCCACCAGTAAGGTCCATTGGCACTAATCCTCCTTTATGCATGAGTTTATAACAACAGAGGACAAGGTTATTTTATTCTAGATCTGTGGTTGCGGCTCAGTGGACTTCACCCTTGCTCTAGTCAGCAGGTTTTTCAGTCAAGCTCCACTCCAGAGTCACCTGCCTACAGATACACTACTGTGCACCACTAACAGACTGTCGCACTGTCAGCAAAGCCACAGCTGAGACAAGGACGCTAAAACAAGACTCAGGTGGATGTAACAGACGTGGTACTAACACAAACTACAGCAAAGGCATTCTCCTCCGTGGTTACAAGTATTTATCCCCCAACAAACATCATCTAAACAAATTGAGTTTTTTAAAAATCTACAGACGCTGTGATTGTAGTTTAATACACCATGACAAAGGGTTGAGGCCTAAAACATTGGTTATGTACCTTTGCCATAAAGAGCACCGTGTGACCTGCTGATTTTCTTCAGCAAATGTGTCTATTAATCTAAACAAACTGTCTGCTCACTACCAGACTTCTGTTTGCAGGAACTTGGCATGTTCAAATTAGCTGCAAGGTTTCCTGCAATTTACAGTGACCACACTTTATGAGAACTTCAAAAGAAATGTAAATTTCCAGAATTGCGCTGCATTTGAATTATATTCACACTGTAGAAATTCTCTTAAAGGGGCATGTTTTTTTTGGTCTGGTTTAGGCAATTTTTCTCTCCTGCTACCTTGTGTTTTTTTTAAAAAAGCAGAAACTTTAACATCCCTGTGGTGGTACACAGGACAACCTTTGTACCTGCAGGAGTGTAAGGGGACAGGACAACACCTGGCCGGCTGTCAATCAGCCAGCCTGAATGGATCAAGCTCCACCCAGTCAGGTGTCAATCACCCTCCGGGATATAAGCCTGCGCCAGCCTCCCGAGGCCTCACTCAGAGTTACTGCAGCCACAGCTAGCCTGGCTCTGTGGAAGTCTTTGTGGATTAAAGCCTGTTGTACAGCCTTTATCTTTGTGTGTGTCTGATTCTGGCTAACAGTGCACCACAATCCCAAAGCACTTCATTGTTAAACAGACCCTTCGTGGTATAGAGCTGAGCTCTAAATTAGACTTTTCAAAGAAAAGCTGAGTGGTCACAGAGAAAACACGTCACTAGCTTGATCGGAACAAAACAAGCAGGCTCACCTTTCTCTCCCCAACAAAAACACCATTTGCCACTGTATTTTCTGCCACCTTCTGTCCCCTTAAATCTCAAATAATTCAAGTACAGTCTCATTGTTATAAGTTCTTCACTGCCAAGTGTTGCATCAAGTCAGACTTTTACAGCAAAGAAACTGGCCCTTCTGCCCGACTTGTCTGTGGTAACTAAGTTGTCTATCCAAGCGAGTCCCATTAGCATGTGCTTGGCTCACGTCCCTCTAACCTTTCCCAAGTACGCCCGTCTAAATGTCTTGCAAACATTACAATTGTCCCAATCTCTACAGCTTCCTCTTGCAGCTCGTTCTACACACCCTGTACCCTCTGTGTGGAAAAAAGGTGCCCCCTGGGTTCCTTTAATCTCTGCCCTCTTTTTTATACTCACCTATCCCGAGAAAATGACTGTTTAACTTGATCAAAGAATTTTTGGTCAACAAAGTTTGCAGAGGGATCTGGACCAACTGGGAAAATGGGCCCCAAAAAAAAAATGACAGATGGAGTTTAAAGTATGAGGTCATCCATTTTGGAAGGGCAAACCAAGGTAGGACATACACAGCAAATGGTAGGACACTGAGGAGTGCAAAAGAAGAAAGGGATCTGGGAGTACAGATGCATTATTCCCTGAAGATGGCGTTGAAGGTGGACGGGCTTGTAAAGAAAGCTTTTGGCATCTTAGCCTTTATAAATCAAAATATTGAGTTGGGATGTTATGTTGAAGTTGTTTAAAACATTGTTGAGGCCCAATTTGGAATATTCACTGCAGTTCTGTTCACCTAACTACAGGAAAGATATCAATAAGATTGAAAAAAATGCAGAGAAGATTTACTAGATGTTGCCAAGTCTTCAGGAGTTGAGTTACAGAAAAAGATTAAACAAGTTAGGACTTTATTCCTTGGAGCAAAGAAGAATGAGGGAAGATATGATAGATGTTTACAAGCTTATGAGAGGTATATCCACAGGGTGGATGTGTGTAGGCTTTTTCTACTTAAATTGGGTAAGATAAATATGAGAGGTCATAGCTGAAAGGGGAAAGGTTTAGGGGAAACATTATGGGAAGTGTGGAATGGGTTGCCATCTGATGTGGTGAATGTGGGCTCAATCTTAAGTGTTCAGAATAAATTGGATATGGATGGGAGAGGTCTGGAGGGTTATGGAATAGGAGCAGGTCAATGGGACTAGCGGAATAATGATTGGCACAGTCTCAAAGGGCTAAATGGCCTGTTTCTGAGCTATCATGTTCTATGGTAAATGATTCCTGTTCCATTCTCGCAGCCATGGCTCTCCCTTAATCTCTGTACCCAAGGCCCAGACACCTGCGGGTTTCAATGCAACAGATCTCACCCAACCCAGACATGCCTCAGCTGATCAGTGGCTAAATTTGCAGATGTTATCAAAAATAGGTGGTAGGGCAGGTGGTGCTGAGGATACCGAAAGGCTGAAGAGAGACTTGGATAGATTAGGAAAATGTGCAAATAGATGGCAGATAAAATACAATGTTGGAAAGTGTATGGTCCTGCACTTTGGTAGAAGAAATAGACACAATTATATCGATGGGAAGAAAAATCAAAATTATAAGGCACAGTAGAGCAAAACATTGGTGAGGCCAAATTTGTAGTATTGTGTGCAGGTTTGGTCATCAAACTAAAGGAAGGATATCAATAAGATTGAAAGAGAGCAGAGAAAATCTACAAGGATGTTGCCAGGACTTGAAGAACTGAGTTACAGAGAAAAGTTAACCTGATTCGGACTTTATTCCCTGAAGCGGAGAAGAATAAGGGGAGATTTGATAGATGTACACAAAATTATGTTGAACATAGATAAATGAAAGCAGGGGTTTTCCCCACTGAGATGGAAACTAGAGGGCACACACAGAGGGTGAAAGGGGAAATGCTTAAAGGGGACATCTTCACACAGAGAACGATGGGGGTGTAAAACAAGTTGAAAAACGCAGGCTTAATTTTGACACTTAAGAAAAATTTGGGTGGTTACATGAAGGGAGGAGTATAGAGGTAGGTGATCCCCAGAGCCGGTCAGTGGGATGAAGCAGTTAGGCACAGATTGGAAGGGCCAAAGGACCTGTTTTCTGTGCTGTGGTGTTCCAGGCAAAGAGATTTGAGAGTCTTCGTGTAGGATACACTACATATTAACCTCAAGGTTGAGTTGGGAAGGGTAAAAATAGTAACCAAATATGGGAAAGAAGGAGTAAAAGAAAATCACCCAAGCCTCCTGTTTCTAATTGCTATCCTTGAGATCAAGCAGAGTTGGCTTGACAGACACCTAGAGTTTTGCAGTAATCTTTAGCCTTGGGTAAAAATGATAGACAAGCATCTATCCTCGGATCCAATTGCCCAGAGAGCTCTGGAGGACACAGACAACACTGGTGGTAGCTTCCAACTCTCTGAACATGCCACGCCACTATGCAGTCAAAGGTGATATCACCATGGAAACCAGAAAACAACAGCTAATAATGCTCATCCACAAAATCAGAATTTATTGCCAAAAACACATTTCAAAAATCGTTGTTTTGCAGTAACATCTCATGCAAATATTGCCATAAATTACAATTCAAAATAACTCTCTGGAGTTTTTCTTATCCTGCAACCAGACAAGTGCTCTCTATGGTACACCTGTAGAAGGTTTTGATTCTTTGGAAAAACAACAATTCTTATCAAACTCCTCATGAAGAATAGCCACGAGCGAGCCTTCTTGATGATGACTTCAGGCTTCTTGTGCCACCTTCATTAGCTACCCTGCATCCCACAAAAACTTGAAGGTAGCAAGTCAGTCTCAATCTAGAACCACATCCCAAAAGGTGGGTGCACAGCAAGATATCCACCAAGGGCAAAGGGATAGCAACCAGAAGTTAATGGAAGTAGCTAGCTCAATGAGAGGTCGCTGGAGGAACTTCAGGTTAGGCAGAGAGAGATATGCAGGAACGAGGTTTCCAGTTGAAACCCCACACCAAGAGTGGTAAAGACTGGCCTTCATTGTGACTGGTGTAGAAATAGATATTGGCCAGGTATTCTTGTAATTGGTGACTAAGTGGCTTTACTCTGAAAGAAAAGCAGCAATTTTTTTTTAAGTATATTTTCTGATATTTTTCTCAGTTCGTTCAGCTTGAGAAGACTTCTCATCTTAGACAGAGCAGTGCTCCTGGAGAATGTGTCGGCAAGGCATCCGGGATTTAGATTTCATTTATTTATTATTATCACAAGTACTGAGATACAGTGAAGGGATTTCTTTTATGTTCCCTAAGACAGGCAAAGAAGTCATCACACAACGATTCCATCTGGCAAAAAAATATAGGGGAAACGAACGAAAGTCCCCTGATGGACAGTAGTCTTGGCCACCACAGTCACCGCGATTTGTTCCCGCCCACTTTCCAGAGCCAGGGGCCTGAAGATGTTGAGGTCGAGCACTGCCACTGCCCCTCCACCCCCCGAAAATGCTCTCTGAAACAGATCCTCCGTCCCTGAAAGCTGGGAACCTGTGGTCTGATTGGAGTGAGTTGGCCATTTTAAAATTTAGGGTCAGGGACTCTCTATTAAGAAAAAACACAGATGCTTGAGGAACTCCGTCCGCTTGTCTCACAGCGTCCATAGGAGGTAAAGTTTTATTACTCACGTCTTGGAACTGAGCCTCCAAACACACACACACCCCACCCCCTCCTCCAAACACACACACACCCCACCCCCTCCTCCAAACACACACACACCCCACCCCCTCCTCCAAACACACACCCCACCCCCTCTTCCACACACCCCACCCCCTCTTCCAAACACTCACCCACCCCCTCCTCCAAACACACACACCCCATCCCCTCCTCCAAACACACCCCATCCTCTCCTCCAAACACACACACACCCCATCCTCTCCTCCAAACACACACACACACACTCCACCCCACCCCCCCCTCCCTCTCTCACACACCGCTCAAAACACACAAACACAATCTTTGGAGGTCCCTATACTATCAAAAGGTAAATTAAGTAAAATTGATTTTAATAATTCACGTATATATACAACCAGACAAAATAGTTTTTCTCCAGACCATGATGCCCACACAAAACACAGCACACATATGCACAAAGGTACAATTTAAAATTTAAAAAAAAAATATATATATATAAAAAGAAAACCTCTGTGGAGTAAGAAATACATAAGACAACACAATGTTTTTGAGTGGCGCACTTCCCCTTTAAGATGATGTCACAAACAAGGAAGCTTTGCACGAATTCCTCATACGCCGGGTGACCTTCAGACTCCAGTCTGCTCGGTGGGATGTCTGCTTGTGAGCCACAGAAAATCCTCACCGCCAGAACAGAGCGGGCGTTGGTACCAGTGACGGAGCGCTCTGCCACAAACACATCCCCAGCCTCCTCGCCACCAGCAGCCTCAGCAACAAGAACACAAATGTGTTTCCAAAGGCTCCTCATAATTCAAACGAGAAAACAGTGACACACCAAGGATTTCTAAACACAGTTCGGGGTGGATTGGCAGGGAGTACAGGAACGTCAAATGCAAATTTGGCATTTCTTTTTTTTTAAATTCCTTTCTTTTCCTCATAGTTCATTCAAAGGGCTCAGTCATTCGAAATTCATCATGTCACTTCCCCCAGCAGTGGAGGGGAGAAGGAACCAGGTCAGCCTTTTGATAATTATTGGGTATTTGTGCCAACGTCTTAAATGTAGTTTATTCAGCTCAAATGGATCATGCACCCGCCTCGGAATCAGAAGAGCTGCTTCAAGTTCCGGCATCAGGATTGACACTTTAATGTGGTTCCATGAGGGTGTGGCACTAGACATTATCAGCAAGAATAGGGCTGATATAGCTTGGAAGCATAGAACACTACAGCATAGAAACAGGACCTTTGGCAAATCTAGTCAGGATTGAAGGACACACAGAGAATGCGGAGGTATTTCTTTAGCCAGAGAGTGTTGAACTTCCGGAATTTGCTGCCATGGGCGGCTGTGGAGGCCAGGTCATTGGGTGTACTGAAGAGAGACTGAATAGTTAGGGTTTCAAAGGTTATGGGGAGAAAGCAGGGGAGTAGGAGAATGGATCAGCTCATGGTGGAATGGCAGAGCAGATTCGATGGGCCAAATATCCTACTTCTGTTCCTATATCCTATGGTGTATTGGGCTTGGTCCTTGCTCAAATCCTTTAACCTAGTCTTCCAAAAATTAATATTGGATGTTCCATTTGAGATCTTATACACAACTAGACTGCTCAACGTCCTAACAGAATAATCTCCATTTATACAGCACCATTGCTTCAGCAAACACAGATACTTCCTGAAGCATTGAACAGAATCTAACAGTGAGCCACAAAAAGAAATATTAGACAGGTGACCAGCACCTTTCCAAACACAAAAGTCGCAAAGAGCAAATTTAAGACGGCAATATTCAAATCTTTCAGAAGGGAATTCCAAAGCACCCTGGTCACCGATGGTGGAGCAATGGACACGGAAAGGTGGACAAGAGACCAGAAATAATGAAGTGAAGCAATCTCAGAAGGTCATAGGAAGGAGAAATACTGCTATAGGGACA
Organism: Narcine bancroftii; assembly: GCF_036971445.1. NCBI lineage: Eukaryota > Metazoa > Chordata > Chondrichthyes > Torpediniformes > Narcinidae > Narcine > Narcine bancroftii. The sequence goes on from NC_091482.1 coordinate 7,496,037, forward strand.
GGGGAGCCCAGAGAGGGAAGGGAAACCGAATGAAGATAACATCCAAGATCAAGGAGTTACCAGACTGGAAATCAATGGCGTTGGGACACAGGCAGCGGAGTTTGTTCGTCGAGTGGGCCCTGACAAAGCTGGAAACAGGAGGGGGCCAACAATTGGAACAAGTTCCTAGAGCCAGCCCTACTATTCAATATTATCCCTGGCTGCTCCTGTGTCTCATTTCACTTTCAACACAATTGCCACAAAGTTCAAATTTATTGTCAGAGTGCAAACTTGACATCACATACAACCCTGAGATTCTTTTTACTGCAAGCCACATAGAATTTCTAAATACCTGTAACTGTAAACTGCAAGAAAGAAATTGCAAATACCTAAGTATAAATATTGGGTTATAAATAATGAGCAAAATAAGAGACCCTAAACAAGTCTCTGAATCCTTTGATTCCTACTGTATCCAACTGACCATAAATCTCAGGACTGAATATTCAAGACCCAGCATTTTGATCCCTCTGGAGGAGAATTCTAAAGGGCATCAATCCTCAAAGAGGGAATCAATCTTTCTCCCAGCGACTGATTAGCTTCTGACAAGCCTCTGGGTTCTAGATACTAGAGCCTGCAGAGAAAACAGCCTCCTTAGTTCGTAAGGTATCATCTTTAAAAGGAGAAAATAGAAAATGCTTCAGGTTCTTGGTATTTCATCAGAACAGAAGTTCAGGGTTCAATTACATTCAAGTTGCAGAGAAAGGGCAGGGATGGGGCAAGAGGAAACAAAAGGAGACCAGGTGTCATTGAATGACGCAAGTTGTGGCACTGCCAGCTGCGAGAGGGTGGGAAAGGCTGGCAAATAGAAGAAGATGCTCTTGGAGGAGGTGTCAAGTGAAAAATGAAATCTGATGCGACCTGTAGGCAAGGAAGAAAGAAAAAATCTGGAATTGAGAGATGCAAAGCTGGAATTGCCAGTTGAAAGTGTTGAATACGGTGGTTCCCAAGTTCTAGTATGTCCAGTGTTCTGGAATATTCAGTGCTCTGGAATGCACCAGGTTGGATGACAAGATGCTGTTCCCTAACCTTGCATTAAGCTTCATTTAAAGATAGTCAGAATGGGCAAGAAATGGAACAGCTCCATTGCCACCTCGTCAAACATCCAGTTCTGATAAACACTGGAAACATTCATTCTTTTTCCCTCTCTCTCTCTCCCTCCACAGATGATACCTGACCTGCTGAGTATTTCCAGCATTTTAAAATATCATTAGATAATTTGATTCCTATTTTGCAAAACGTGAGGTTGTACTTCTCACAACGAGCACATTTCAACACTGGCAGGTTGGTCTTTGGACATCAATGAACCATGATCCTGGGCATTGGCAAGATCAAACAACATTGCCAAGTCCGCCTGAGAAGTGAGAAGTCCAATCCCCTTGGTTCCCACCCAACACTCATCCTTCCTGCTCAGGTACAGAGGGAGGTGAGGACTTTGGAAGTTGTCTGTAGCCACACCTTAGCAGGGAGCTGCACAAATTGTCCCAATGCCCATGTTGAAACCTATGGCAATAAACACAATACGAGATCACTTCTCCTTCTGAACTTCAATGAGCATGGAAGATGGAGCTCAGAGAAGAATATTTTAGTTCAGAGGTAACAAAAGCCACTAAATGAAAAAGTAAATTATTGACTGTGCGGCACTTTGAGTAGTCCTGGGAACATGAAAAGGCATTATATATATGCAAATTCTTTCCTTTCAAATTACAAACCAATTCAAATGATTCTGGACTCGACTGCATCTGAAATGAGGGTTCCTAAAATAGCTAAACATCTGTCACAGGCAGAATGTGCCCATGCATTTCCTTCCTGTCAACACCTCAAGCACGCCTTGGGCCAGGTAACTTATCCTCTGCTTGCCAAGGATGACCTCAGTCACAGATCAGGGACTGCGGCCAAGGGAGAGGGGCTTTTTTTGGACCATCGGATCATCGTGCTGAACCTTGGGTGGGAGTCAAGCAGGGAGAAAAGACCATCCCAAGATCGGGAAAAGCATTTTTCCTTTATTGTTCTCCCCTCCCTAATCAACAAACCTCATGCAGTTCCCATACCTGCCTCCCATTTTGGCTCCACACGCCCGTTTACCCTGACTCTGCATTTCTACAGCACCTTTCAAAACATGCTTTACATCCAAGGTGTAGCAATGCAGGAAACAGAGCAATCTCCCAGAAACAGCAACATGACTATGGCCAAACGATCTCTCGGGGGAGGGCAATGCAGGTGTTGGAGCTTTGTCAGGTTTGTTCATGAGCAAAGACGGCAAAAGTCCAAGTAAAAGGGGGGGAAAAAAACTTGTCAAATCTCATGACGTGGCCAAATGAGCAAAGATGGCAAAGACCCAAGGAAAAGGGTGGGGTGGGGGGGGGGGACTTCTCAAATCTCATGATATGGCCAAATGATCTGTTTCAGATGTTGGGTGAAGGGGAGATATTGATCAGGACACTGATGCCATAAAAAAACTGCCCAAACTGTAATCACTGATGTGCTTGCTAAAGGTGCAGTTGTGGTCACAAAGCCAGAAGAACATGGGAGAAAGGTTTGTGCAGACAGCAGAAGGAAAATGACATGGCAAGATTCAATCGTTGTATATGCAGCTTGCAATTTTATGGCCCACAGCACCTGGTATTACAGTAATACCAGCCATTAAACCTAAATAGAGGCTTACGTTATATATGGTTTGGAGTACACTCTGTAATTCAAGGCACTCGAGGCTGCCTTCTGTCTGAAAATCTGTGGACAACCTATTGTGCTGGACCACCCATTACTAATTTACTTTCACTGCCCACTTCCAATTGATGAATCCTTTGTACACCATTGAAAATCCATTTGACCAAGTCATTGTCTCGATAATGTGTGATTTTTATTTTAAAAAAAAGGACATTAAAAGTGATTTTAAAACAGTAATAACCTGAATAGCAAGCCGCTTGGCAAGCTCAGAGTCCAATAAAATCAAACTCAGTATTAATCTTTGAATCAAAATTAAGGTAGGAATTGACATGTTACTTTTGGCAATGGGATGAAATGTTGCATCAAACTACTCTCTTCTCCCCTTCCCTTTGGGAAGGAAGATGCACCTCCAGATACCAGGAGCATTTCTTTCCTACTGAAACACTCAACACTTAAATGGGCCTCCCATCAGTAAAAGATGATGCCTTGCACTTTTGAACAGTAATGCTATACCCTGCGCTTTTGCCTCGTGTGACCCTACACCTTGCACTTTTATTGAGACACTATGTCGTTATTTTTGCACCATCCCCTATATAATTTTGGTCAAATTGCCTGGATAGCACTCAAAACCAAGTTTTTACATTGCATCTTGTCAATAAACAATTCAATTCAGGAAGGTATTTCTTGCTCCCTGACTGGGGCCAGCAATAATGACCCCACTCCAATTTTGTGTCCAACATGTGACCACAACAAGTGCAGCAGCGGTGGGACAGATAAATGTCGCACAAAAATCGGCACATCAACCTACTAAATCCATGCCAAACATTAGCCACCCATTTACACTACTCATACATTAATCGCATTTTATTCTCCTCACATGCTGACTTGCCAAGCTCTCACCGACACAGTAGGGGCAAATTACAAGCAATGCACATCGACTGACCAGAGCACACACCCAGTCCACCAGTGCGCAGGCCCTACTCACCCAGGGCCCACGTCTATGGGGTGAAGTAGCAAACAGGAGCACCTGTAACGCGGTTACAGGGAGAATGCATAGTCCTTCATTTCTGCAACAATATTCATGATCTCTGGAAATCCAGAACTGCTTTCCATTAAATTAAGCGTTTTAGTTAAGAAACAGCCAATTTATACACACCAAGATCTCGGAGTACAAAACCAACTGGTGCATCTGCACATAACACTGCAGGGGGCTGGGGGGGGGGGGGGGGGGGGGAACAATTATTCTGGGCACTGGATCATTTTTTAAAAACTCAAAATCTGCGGTTGTTCGAAATCTGAAATGAAACAGAAAACTGAGACATTGCATCTGCGGAAAGAGGAACAAAGTCAACGTTTCACGTCAGAGACCTTAAGGGGATAAATTTCATTGTTATTCAAAATAACGCTGTGCAATCTTTCATTGCTTACCAGAGGACATACCGAGGCTCAGTTTAGCATCTCAACTAATGACCGCAACTCTACAGCAGGACTAAAATCTATCCTTTCAAGATATTTTACTGAAAATACCCAAGTGGTAGAAATTCTGAGGCAGCGTGGCACTTCACTTAAAGAAGCCATAGTTAAGTTATAAAAATATAGAAAGCCAAATTCTCTAAGTGGAGCACACAGCCACTTGCACTGGCCTACTTAAAGTTGGATAATAAAGCCGTACTATATGCAGTATCACAAGTACATAAAATAAAAAGTAAACATGAAAGTCTGCAGACACAGTAGTTGAAATAAAAAAAGCTCAGCAGGTCAAATGGTGTAAAATAAAACAATGCTGCAGAAACTCAGCAGGTCAAACAGGGTCCTTTACAGCACAGATAATAAAGAGGTGGATGAGGGAGGGCACGCCAGCAAACAGGGGAGGGGAGGGACAGCTCTGTGAATGGAGAGGGAAGGGGGTGGAGAGCTGGCGGAAAGAAGACCGAGGGATGGGAAGGGAGGGAGAACAGAGTTGACTGGCTGAAACCAGAGAAGTCGAGCTAATGCCATCTGGTTGAAGGAGTGCTTAGATAGAAAATTAAGTGTTGCCTCTCAGGTCTTGGTCATGACGCGAGGCCATGGATAACATCAGCATGAGTGTGGGGCGCAGGATTGAAATGGGTGGCCACTGGGTTCAGTGTGGCAGGGACATGCGGAAACAAAGGGTCTGCCTGGATAATTGTGTTCATGCGTTGAGTAAGAGGGCAGTGGAGGGAAGAGAAACAGTGAGGTTTGGAGGGAGGTGACCAAAGATGATGAGATTAGAGATAGCGTTGAAGACAGTGGTTTGATGTACTGTGGTGAGGTTCTGTGGAAGGGGCAAGTAAGACCACAGGTACACATCAGCCTTTTTCATTTGGATCCACACAGTACCCAGAGGAACATGCACTCCAGCTCCTCAGATGGAATTGATTGCTTTTAAAGGCTTCTTTAAATGAAGTTTCCCCCCCCAAAGTTGCAGTAAAGGTTAGGCAAATTGGCAAATCTTTAAGAGGCCGGGCAATGGGGCTGAGTGGGAAAATGGATCAGCTCCTGATTAAATGGTGGGGCAGACTTGATGGGCTGGATGGCCTATTTCTGCACCTATGCTTTGTGGACTTATTTGTGTGAATGAATATTTGTCCTGCATATGTATTGTTCATCTGCAGGTGTGTTATTACTAGTAGTGAGTCTGTGTTTTGGACTGAGGATCAGAGAATACTGTTTTGTCGGGTTGTACTTATGCAATCAAATGACAATAAACTTGATTTGACGAATGGTCTTATAACATTCAAGGGCACCAGGGGATACGGTCAGAAACACAAAAGCCTGCAGATGCTGGAACCCAGAACAAAATGAGAGTCGTTGGAAGAACTGGGCAGGTCAAGCAGCATCCGCAGAGGGGAATGGAGACCAAAGCACTCTAACAGGTGACCAAACGTAGCTGCACGTGGGGACCACCAACAAAATGTTTGGAAAAAGAGGCAGGTTTCAACCAATACGTTTAAAGGAGCAGGAGGCAGTTTGCTGATCCGGAGCCTGAAGCAATGCTTATCCTCCAGATGCCGTGTGACCTGCTGAGTTTCTCCAGCACATTTTCATGGAGCACTCGGCCCCATCACCTGCACTTTCTCGGTGAACTTAGCATCCCCAGGTTTTTTTTTATTTCCAATCACACGGCGGGTGTCATTCTCAATCCTAAACCTGAATCAACCCCAGAGATATCTAAGCGGCAGCAGTTAATTGGGAAAGAGGCTTCAAAAGACTAGTCTGAGGCTTTGAAAACTCGCTGCAAATTTTCAAATGATTTGCTCTGGAGCATCAAAGGTTAGGTTTCGACTGGAGAGTTCCTGCACAAGCCAGTTCGTACAAACCTTCCAATCAAGGTTTGAGATCTTATGCTCCAATCCATTGATTCCAGGGCCACATTTTCTTCTGGGTTTATATCATTTCTCCCATTCCTCTAATGCCACCAAGATCTCCACACTCCTGATGCCCTCAACACTCTGTATTTAAAATGTGCAAACCCAAGTGGTAAAGAACGGGCAGCTGTTGCACTGAAAGACTGCATCGGCAGTCTTTCCCATTTTCAAGGACAGAGGTGCAGGAGTGCAGGAGTACATGCTGAAGACACACTGAAGCTCGATACAGTCTTGCAAAGGCTCTGTGGGGAAGGATTATTGTCGACAAGGTCTTGCTGTCACTGGGCACTGAGGAGCTAAGCCCTGGTAAAAAGCTCTCAAAGCAAAGTTTAGTCTTGTCCAAAATGGAGGACTAATCGTGCTGGGTATCGAAGGCATTCACACTGCAAGTGTGCTGAACCAATAACACTGAATTGAGTCTAGATGATGCAATTGTTTTTAATTTAATGATACAACACGGAAGCAGCCAATTCCAGCCATTAAACCCAATGGTGTCCAATTACACCAATTAACCCAGCAACTCTGTACGTTTCCAAGGACGGGAGGAAACCACAGCACCAGGAGAAAACCCACACAGGTCATGGGGAGAATGTACATACTCCTTATCGACAGTGCCAGATTCAAGCCCGGTTTGCTGGCACTGTAACAGCGTTGCACCATATCATATGATGTCAAAGGGTCAGCATGGTTGGCATGGCAGCTAGTTCAATGCCTTTACAGAGCCAGTCATCAGGACTGGACCGGAGTTCAAATCCTGCGCTGTCTGCAAGGAGTTTGTACGTTCACCCTGTGTCTTTGTGAGTTTTACCCGGGGGCTCCAGTTTCCTCCCACTGTTCAAAACATAATGGGGTATAAATTGGGTGGCAGGGACTCCTCGAAATGACCTGTTACCTTGCTGTCTGTCTACATTTTTTTTTTAAAAGAATTTTTTAAAAGCCATACATTCGTTTGGCATTTCTTGTCCATATTTTTCTGAATAAAGTCAAATTTTATTTTAAAAGAGGGTGGCCAGGGTCTCTTTGGGGAAACAATCAAGAGCACTAACCCTGGGTGATACACACCCTCCTTTCTTCCAGTAAAGGTCCAGGTTTCGCAATGAGTAAACCAAAGCACGGACAATGCTATCTCAGAAGTCTGTGAAGCTTAGCAGAAAACCCACTTACACCTCACCTGCTGTGTAACTTACTAACTATCAAAAGGTGGTCACACCAAGAGCAGAGGCCAAGAACCTGTCGAACAGAGTGACAAAGGCCACAGTGAAATCGAGGAGAAACATTTAGCATCTGTATGAATCACAGTTACGGATGCAAAATCACAGAGTCTTTGCCAAGAGTACGGAAAATCGGTAACCAGAGGGTTATGGTGAGGGGAGAGAAATTTAATAGGAACCCGAGAGGTAATTTTCTGGTGGGAGTGTGGAACGGGCTGAGGCAAGGACTCTTACAATGTTTAAGATAAAAAATTGCTCAAATACATAGTTGGGATAGGTTTAGAGGTTTTCAAACTTTTTCTTTCCACTCACCTACCACTTTAAGTAATCCCTATGCCATAGGTGCTCCGTGATTAGTAAAGAATTACTTAAGGTGATAGGTGAGTGGAAAGAAAAGGTTTGAAAACCACTGTTTTAATCGTACCTAACTGACTTGCTATGTGCACGGTTTCAGAATTCCAAAGGAAATGGGCCAAGCAAAATATTTCAGTAACAAATGGGTCTGAACCTTCCCTTCCCACCCATGTACCATTGTAAGTAATCCCTTACTAATCACAGAGCATCTATGGCTTGGGGATAACTTAAAAGTGGTATGTGAGTGAAAAGAAAAAGGTTGAAAACCACAGGTTTACAGGGATGTGGGCCAAACTCAGGCTGGTGTGACTAGATTGGGTGGGACATTTTGGTGGGCGTGGGCAAGTCGACCTCAAGGGCCTGTTCCCACATTGCGGTAACCTATAGCAGCCTTTCTCAAACTTTTACTGGCTATGATCCTTTTAAGTCGATGAACACCCCCCCCCCCCACCCCCGCAAACCAGTTGTTTAGTTGGTTTCATCCATACTTCTCTCCTACCAACGACATTAAAAAGATTTAATGATTTCAGTCTGTGCCCCCCTCCTCTGGGTCGGGGGGGGGGGGGGAGAAAGAGTTTGATTTCCCCCCCCCTTAAGAATGGCTGGCTGAGATACAGGACTCTGCAAATGCTGAAATATGTTTTTAAAGACTCAAAAGATTGAGCAACATCAGTGGGTGGCAGTTCGAGCAACAGTATTACAGTGCCAGCGACCTGGGTTCAAGTCCAGCAGTGTAAGAAGTTTGTACGTTCTCCTCGTGTCTGGGTGGGTTTTCCCACAGGTATTCCAGTTTCCTCCCACTCTCCAATACATACAGGGTTGTCAGTTAATTTGGGCATAATTGGGCAGCGCGGGTTTAAATGGCAGAATCAGCTTTTACAAGGGCTGGCAAAAGCTGAGGACCGCCAACAAGGAGACGACATTATCTGAGACATTAGGTGGCCCTAACCTAACCCCAAGCCAAAGCCCCTGAGTAACCCAACCTGAATCCCCCAACTAAGCCTAATTTCAACCCGAAATCCTACCACAACCCCAACCCTGAATTCACCCAAATCTGAACTCCCCAACCTTACCCCAAAACCAACCCCAACCTTACCCCAAAACCAACCCCAACCTTACCCCAAAACCAACCCCAACCTGAACTCCCCAACTAACCAGTGTGTGCGTGCGCCTCAACCAAGCCTAATTTCGACAGATGCAACGCCCACATTTAAGAGAAATTTAGTCAGACTCATGAACAGGCAGGGAATGTTTCTCCTCGATTTCACTGTGGCCTTTGTCACTCTGTTCGACAGGTTCTTGGCCTCTGCTCTTGGTGTGACCACCTTTTGATAGTTAGTAAGTTACACAGCAGGTGAGGTGTAAGTGGGTTTTCTGCTAAGCTTCACAGACTTCTGAGATAGCATTGTCCGTTTTCCTTTCCCTTGGTCTTTGTCATGAGCCAACAGATAGAATCCTAGTCAGTATACACAAGATAGGCTGAAGAGTCTATTCCTACACTGCCCTTCTCTGTTTTTAATTCAGAAATACAGCATGGTAACAGGTCCTTCTCGCCCACGAGTCAGCATTGTCAAGTTATACCCATACAACCAATTAGCCAACGAGCCCATAGATCTTTTGAACATGGGAGAAAACCAGAGCATCTGGAGGAAGCCCCCACAGTCATGCTCTACGGTAGGAGAATTTATTGCCATATACATAAGTACCATGCACAGGCACACTAAAATTCTTGTTTGTGACAGCCACCCACTGCTATCAGGTGCAATGGAGAGGAAGAACAAGATGTAAATTTCATCTGGCAGAGCAGTGACCCAGAACGCTGAGAGTGGCTCTTCCACAGAACAGGTTAAGCTTACTGCTGTTAATTGCATTTCAAACCAAGCAAAAAGGAGATGAAAGGTGAAGCCTGAATCAGAGTCTCATTACACAGTGGCACGACAGGAGGAAACACAGGAAGCAAAGATAAACTGAAAAGAAAATTTGCATTCCTATAGCACCTTTCACAGCCCCAGGATGCCCCATAACATTTAGAACCAAAGAAGTACTTTTGAAGTATGGTAACATGCAGGAAACAGCACCCAATTTGCATGTGGCAAGCTCCTGCAAGTATATAATGTTGATTGAGGGATACATTTTCAATTTTAATTCAGAAATACAGCACAGTGACAGACCCTTCTGACCCATTAACCTACCAACCCTGTACATAGGGAAAGTGCACACTGACACGGGGATAGCATACACAGAGTTGGATTCAAACCTAGGTTGCTGGAGCTGGAATAAGCTAATCCAGTGGTTCTCTCAACCTTTTTCTTTCCACTCACATCCCTATGCCATCAGGACTCTGCGATTAGTAACGGATTGCTTCAGGTGGGATGTGAGTGGGAAGGGAAGGTTGAGAATCGCTGCTCTAGATCCAATTGTTACTGATTTATTTTGCTTGAAAAGAATTGTCCTTGGCCCATTTCCTTTGGAGTTATGAAACCGTGCACGGAATGAATCATTTAGGTACGATTAAAACAGTGGTTTTCAACCTTTTTCTTTCCACCCACATACCACCTTAAGCAATCCCTTACTAATCACAGAGCACCTATTGGCATAGGGAATACTTAAGTGGTATGTGAGTGGAAAGAAAAGGGTAAAAACCACTGAGCTAACCGTTCCATCCAATATTGAGACCAAGGATATTTTCCAGGCTCTTTCCCCCCTCATCATAAGACTTTCTACTGAAAGAACAACGTCACATATCCCCTCAGCGGGGCAGTAGATAGGATTTCCCAGGGCAGAGATGTTGAATACTAGAAGGGATAACAAGTTTCTTGTCATATACATTGTACAATGTACACATCCACCAAAATTCTGACAGGTACTTCTTTAAAAGAAGTCTACAATAATCTACACAAGTTGAATTAAAAAGATGAAAAACAAATAGGTTATAAATATTCTGTTATCGTACTGTAAGAAAAAGTGACATTCTAATCGTGGAGTCAATCCTTTGGTGCTGTTGGAGCAGTCCATGATTAGTGCAATAAGGAGAAGTATAAAAGGCGTTGGAAAGAAGCTCTCTTTGAACCTAGATGTGCTGGTTTTCAGGCTTCTGCCTGAAAGTAGCAGTGAGAAGATATTGTGAACAGGGTGATGGAGGTCTTTCTTGAGCTAGTGCCTCACATGGTTGTCATCAATGGATGGGATGTCATGGAGCTGGCTATGTTTGCTACCATCTGCGCTCATGGGCACTTGAATTCCCAAACCAGGCTCTGCTGCAACCAGTCAGTGATTTTCCACAGTGCACCTACAGATGTTTGAAAGAGTATTCGACAACATGCCAAATCTCCTTAAAAGTAGAGGCCTTCTTCATGGCTGCTTTGATGCGCTGTCTCTCCAGGAGAATTTGAAATACAGATTCCCAGGAACTTAAAGGCACTAACCATAACCATCACCTCCTCCCCGTCCCATCAGTGCGGACAGGTGCATGGCCCCTTGGCCTCTCCTTCCAAAAACCAACAAATCAGCTGCTTGATCTCTCTGCGATCACAGTGCCACGTCGGTCGGTCTCAGTTCTCACCCAGGAGTGTGATATTTAAAGAAATACAACAAAAAAAACCTTGGTCCAGGTTTAGGGAAACTGTAATGGGGTTTTGTTCAGCAACTTTTTTTTTAAAAATTAGAGTTGTCAGTGCCTGGACAATGCTGCCAGGTGAGATGGCAGATGCAGATATGATAGTGAAGTTCAAAAGGCATTCAGACCAACACACGAACAGATGGGGAATGGAGGGATACAGACCAAGAACTGGCAGTGCTGTCTGAGATTTCAACATAAATTCTAAGCCCATCTCTGAACATACACACAGGCTCACTATACAAACCATGCTTGGCCTGGTGCCACAGATTGTGAGTGACTTATTATAACTATTAACAATAAATTTGAAGCTAAAAAGGGAATAAAGGTGTAGGTGGGACAAAACACAGGCAAATTTCCCTCGTGTCAGACGGAATTTTTTTCTTCTGCATTCCCAGTAATTAGGAGACTAATACATCATTCTGGGAAACTTCAGGACAAACCTCAGTGAGCTGGTACCACTGTTTCAGTGTTATTTTTTTTAATGGTTCCAAGAAATAAAACTAAACAGAAACTGTACCGTGAAAAAACCCATGGGTTCCGCTTGTTATGATCAAAGCTTTTCTTTTGTCCTTGTGGTTTCCTTGATCATTCAGAAAGGAGAGCTGCCGGCTCTAATCAGCATCTCACACAGCCATTCATTCACCACCACCCCTTCCCTCTATTAATGATAATCAGCTCCTTCCTCCCTCCCCTTCTCCCCTCACTTTGAGAGCTTCAGGCACTTTGATTCAAATTGACCATAATTAGCTGCATCTCTCTGGCAGGAGCAAGCTAAATTACCTCTGTTCAAATGCCCTGGCCTCTCCGCCTCCCTCCCCCCACCCCCCTCACCACCACATGCAACAAGGACAGGATTCCTCATCTCCGCTCCTCCACGCCAGCCCCCGTATTGAATAGATCATCTCCCTCCACCAGACACATATTCCCCTCTCCGTGGGTACCACTCCTTCCTGGACACCCTCAAACACTCATCCCTCTCCACCAATTGCCCCCTTGGCACCTATCCCTGTGACCATAAGAGATGATGCTCCTCTTGCACCCACATCTCCATCACCACCATTCGGGGCCCCAAACAGTTCTTCCAAGTGAAGCAACATTTCACTTGTGAATCTGCAGGGGTCACCTACTGCATCCAATGCTCCCATAGTGCCCCCTTTACATCAAAGAGCCAGGGTGCAGACCTCAGCCCTGTCTGCCACAGTAGCGTGGATCTCCCAGTGACCACCTATTTAAATTCCCCGCCCCATTCCCCTTCTGACATGTCTGTCCACGATCTCTTGTACTGCTAGACTGAGACCACCCGCAAATTGGAGGAATAACACTTAATTTTGTGTGGGCACCCTCCAACCACATGGCATTAACATCAATTTCTTTTGTCTCTGCTAAAAACACCCTCTCCCTTCATCTTCTTACCCCTCATCTCCTTTCCTCCAGTGCACGCACTCTCTTCCCTTCCCCCTTTGTCTCTTTTTAAAGTTGAAATCAGTTCTCACCTTGCCTCTCATCATATCCAATTAACACATTTTGGTTGTTAGGCAGGGATCCTCTCCCTGCCATTCTTGCCCCTTTCTTACCCCAGCCTTTAATTCAGGTGCTCCTCTATTTTCACTCACACCTTGACAAAGGGCTCAGACCAAAATGCCAGTAAGACGGGCATTAATCCATCGACGTAAGGACCTAGCCATTGCCAGACCACAGAAAAAGCTGGAAAACAGTAATTGACCCCTAAGGGACCCCTCCACCCCAGGTAAACATATCAAAAGGTAGAACAAAGCTTAACACAGGAAATAATACTGTGGGGCAGCACAGTTAGCGCCAGTGATCAGGACTCAAAACCCAGTTCCAATTGCGGACGCTGTAACGGTTGAATCTGCCGTCGTTAGTACAAACTCCCCCTGTACTAGCGGCGGCAGATTCAAACATGCAGGACGACAGAGTGTTGGATAATAGAGGTTCAACCTGTACATCTTTACCTCCTATGGACACCGAGTCCAGCTGAGTTCCTCCAGTATTTCTGTGTTTTTACAAAATTACCTCTGTTAATAACAGTCAGAGCTTACACAGTCACTGGCCACTTCAAATAACAGCATCAATGTCCAGCATGGACTTTCAGCTCAACTCTCCACCTCACCATTCAGCTTTCTTAACACATGTAGTCTAACCTAAGCTAACTTGGGCTGGGAAGGGGCAGAGCCATTATCCAGACAGGATACAACCACCAGCCATCCCTATGACCTTGGACTATTCCTTTCTCAGCAATATCCAAACATGACAGAGAAACCCAGCAGGTCACACAGCATCCAGAGGCTACAAAGAGTAACCAATATTTCGGGCCTGGGCCCTTAGTCAAGGTATGAGCTTAAAAAAAAAAGGCAGTTGCCCTGAACAAAAAGGTGGAGGGAGGAGAGATGGGGCATAGGCTACAGGCAAGAAGTCATAGGTGAATATGGGGGGAAAAAAGCTGAGATGTGATGGGGTGGAAACCTCTGAATGGAGGTGGTGGCGGCTGAAGGAAAAGAGAGGAATAGAGGAAGAAACCTCAGGAGAGGGGTTTTACAGAAATTGAAGGTTGATGAACAGTACCCAGAGGGAATATTAGTTGTTGTTCTTTCATTTGGCAGGTAGTCTTAGGTTGGCAGCACATGAAACCATGGACAGACATATTGATGTGGGAATGGTGTGTGGAATTAAAATAGTAGGCCACTGGGAGGTCCTTGTCCTTGCTATTGCAGCAGATGGGGCCCAAAGTGCTCAATTAAACGATCTCCAAGTATGCATCCAGTCTCCCCGATGCAGTGAATGCCCCCCTGCGGATTCACAAGTGCTGCTTTCAAAGCAAGTCATCCTCAACTCTGATAATGACCAACATAACTTTGGGTCAAATTTTTTTTTTTAAATTCCAGTTCGAATAATCCTCCCAAACTGAGCACAGGCCTTGTGAACAAAGTATTCAAATGGGCTTGTGCCTCCAAAAAGCACAACTTAAATTTATGGCTCTTGAAATAACTCAGCAGTTCACATCAGACAATGTACAAACAACGGCTGAGAAATCCGGTTGGGAGGTAATTAAAAGCCAAGCCATCCATAATGCCAGTTGCCCAGGGATATGCTGCTCGAATGAACTTTACAAATCTGGCAAACGGCCTCTGGTTAACAACTAGGCTGTCCTATTTCAAACTGTGGTGAGAGAGCAAGAGAGATTTTGTTAATTTCCCCAAGCAAAGGATACCTATCACCTTTACTTAGCATGGACCCCCACTGGATTCCAAACGGTGACAAGTCCTGGACAACTAGACTGATCTCACCCTCCCTCTAATCCAGCGGCCGTACTTGCTCTTGCCTACTCTCTGAAATCAAAGGTGTGGAATGCAATCAGTTGAGGAGATGCGACGGAGCTCGATATAGAGCAGGCCATGTGATTCTCACCGCCTCTGAAGGAACTTGCTTTCCTTTCATTTTCTTCCCAGGTTTTTGGCAAGATGGTGCCAGAGAGCAGCGACTCTCTACTAACCTTTGAATGGCACTCAACAGAAAACTGGATCTCTGAACACATGACAATAATTAAATTTAAATTAAATACATGCATAACACAGAGCACAGTAACAAATGATGGCTGTGTGAATGCAAGGTATTTGTTCCCAACTATTCCAAGGTGGGATAGAACTTTAAGGTTTTCAAGACGATGAAGGGTTATGATAGAATAGATAGAAAAAAATCTATACGCTCAGCAAGTAGGTCAAAAACTGGAGGTCACGGGCTTAAAAAAATCACTGTCAAAGGTACTCGAGGCAATAACAAATCGCTTTGAGGGCTGCTGTAATCTGAAGGACACTAAAAAGGTGACATCATGTGATTCCACAAATTTTAAAAGACAAATGCATGAGGATGAGGAACTCGGGGATGTGGGATGTAACGTCAGTCTCAATAAAGGGCCTCAACCCGAAACATTCTCCATCTATTTCTCTTTGTGGGTGCTGCCTGAGCAACTTTGTTCACGATGGAATAAAATGACTGCTTTCAGATCAAGCTCAAACTGTGAGCCAAGTGGAATCATTCTGTCCAGCACTATTCGAGGATATGAAAAAATTCCAGATAAAGAGAGCTGTCTATTCTTCTAAATCACATTAGCATACTGGCTAATGCAATGCTGTTAGAGAGTCAGCAACTGGGGTTCAAATCCAACGCTGTCTGTAAGCTCCCCCTGCGTCTGGGTGCTTCAGTTTCCTCCAACCGTTCAGGGGTGTGGTTAACTGGGTGTAATTGGGCAGCATGTGCTTGTGGGCCAAAAGGGCCTGTTACCGTGCTATATGTCTAAAAAAGGAAATCAAACCCTGTTCACTCTCACGCACGCACACAATGGATAGCAGTGGCAATCCAATTTTAATTCAGACATGAAAGAGTTAAACAACCATGGCCCCCATAAGCCAACAGGCCGAATGGTAGAAGTTGGTTGAAGCTGCCACCACCAGAGGCTGCCTGGCAGCGAAAAGGTTAAAGCTTTCGATAAGGTCAAGATGCCAGCCAATGCTAGCCCTCTCCATCCCCTCACTCCGAAGGGGCACTGCTGGTTCTCACTGTGGCAACTGGCTACTCCACTTCAAGCCAGGACCAAGCCTTTTGTTGAGTCACCATGCAGACCAAGAACTTCTCAGATGCAATAGTAAAGCCAAGCTGACTCGAAAATGCAATAACCCCAATGGAATGTGCTTATTTAACTTAAGGAAGTGGAGCCTTTCATTAAAGTCTCATCCTTAAACTTGGGTTGAAAGTTTGCTTTCCTAGTTTCCTTGGGAGATGAGGCCAGAAATTACAAGAGAGCAAACTTTGAGTGAACAAGAAGATAGAACAAACAAGGCGGCATCCATGGGTAGAAATGGCCAGTCATTTCCCCAACATGGCTCAGAAATATCTTGCAACGGTCCCCATTATCACATCAAATTCTAATCCCAGTGTCCCCTATTTATCACCTTAAATTTAAATTTACGGTAGACGCACAGCATTTTAACAGGCCCTTTCAGCCCACGCCGCCCAAATATGGTACATCCAATTAACCTCCAACACTGGTATGTATTGAACAGCAAGAAGAAACCCATGCAAACACAGGGAGAACATGCAAGCTCCTCACAGATGGCACCAGATTCAAACACCAGTCACTGGTACTGTGACAGTGGTACGCTAACCATCCCACCCATTCACGACTCCCCAAAATCTGGTTCCATCTGCCTTTTTTGTCTGCTTCCAACTATTACCCATCTCCTCCCTCTTCCTGGCTCCATCTGTCTGTCATCCTTAATAACTCCTTAGTCCATCCCTCCCTTCTTTTTCGACTGGCCATCTGAGCAACAATTCCTTTCTTCCCACAGATTGCTGCTTGACCGGATGATCTTCTCCAGCATTTGTTTTTCTCGCATTGTGAGTGAGCCAACAGCTTCAACCCATCCTCCATACACGCTCTCAAGATGGCATACACATTCTCCATGTCTCCTTTTCCTCACTCTCGTCATGCAGCCTCTGCAGAAACGTGATTAATGAGCACCCTGTGCTGTTGTTCTGTCTCTATTCCTCAAACACGATCCGATTAAGGTGCAATCTTAAATGGCAACTAAAACCACCCTTAACCCAAAACAATCCCTAGCTCTTCAGCGGAATAGAATCACATGATGTTAATGGAGGAGAAAAAGAAAAAGGTTAAGGATAGGGCAGATGCTGGTACCCAGACAACAAAAAAAAATTCTGCTGGAGGAACTCAGGAGGTTGTGCAGCATTTAGTAGGGGGAAAAGGAATTGTTGGACGTTTTGGGTCAAACCTCAAAATCTCGACCAGGTGTTTTCCTCCAGAAGACTGCTTTTGGCAGAAGAAAGGTCAGAACGTTTGCAGTGATTTCCTGACCCAAGAGTCCTCACAGCTGAAGGAACCCAGCAACAACAAGGCAACCAAGTCCCCGAACAAGCACAAGAGGCAAGAACTGGGAGGTACCAGCTGCCCAGGAAACTGCTGAGAACCTAGGAGCAAGATCTCACAGGAATCTAGTAAAACAGGGACGAGATCTTTAAAAACAAATTTAATTTGAGGAGCAAGGCTTAAACAATATCATCAACATGAAGTAAACAAAGATTTACTGAACCTAATTGATTTTGTGATTAGTCCTCTCTTTTCAAATTCAATAGAGTAAGCTTAATAAGCCACTTTATAACTTCTGCGGGATTCCCAAACTTTATCGGTCTCTGTGATGAGAATTATTTTGTTTCAGCTCATAATTATTCTTTCAAATGGATTCTAAATCATGAGCTCAACATCTTCCTGAATACAAATTATGAGGTGCACAGATTGAGTAAAAATACAAATAGGCTTTTCCCACTGAGATACAAACCAGAGGACGTTATCGGTGAGTGGCTTGGGGGGACATGAGAGGGAAATTTATTCACAGAGAGCAGTGGAAGCGTTGAACGAGCTGCCAGCTGAAGTGGTGAATGCAGGCTCAATTTTCACATTTAAGAAAAATTTGGACAGCACCATGAATGGGAGAGGTGTGGAGAGATATCGTCAGTAGGACTAAGCAGAATAATAATGTGGCACGGACAAGAAGGGCTCTTTTTCTGGGCCACTAAGTTAATTAACTCTTTTGAAGAACTGGACTTTTCAGAAAAATGGGAAACAGATGAAAATTGGGCTACCATCATATACACCTTGCCCTTGAGCAGAATCTCCTGTCACACACACCCTGCCTTCATTCATTAGCTCCATAATAAACACCCCACCCTCGGTTACAAGCTTTTATTGTACACACCCCATCTTCATTCATTCTGCATCCTCATTCATACCTCGCCCTCAGTACAACCTTGCTTTAAATACCACCCTTTATTATAATTGCTTTGGCATCACAACTACTGAAGCTCTCAATGTCATTATAACCTCCCTGTGACCTCATTGTCCACTTCCATCAACTACACAAATCACTGTCCCGTGTCAACAACCTACCAGCTCACTATCAGAATAGTTGGACTGCGACTCTCAATCATAGAACCGAAGGACACAACAGCACAGAAAACACATCTGGCCTGTGCTGAACTATTATACTCCCTAGTCCCATGGACTTGCACACAGACCATAACCCTCCATGCCTCTCCCGTCCAAGTACCTGTCCAAAATGTTCTTAAATGTCAAAATAGAGCCTGCATTCACCACTTCAGCTGGTAGCTTGATCCATGCTCTCACCATTGTGAGTGAATAAGTTCCTCCTAATGTCCCCATGAAACATTTCACCTTTCACCCTTAATCCATGTCCTCTCATTCCTGTCTTGCTCAACCTCAATGGAAAAAGCCTGTTTGCATTTACTCCATGTACACCCCTCATAATTTTGTATACTTCTATCAAATCTCTCCTCGTTCTTCTACGCAAACTTCACTGTGATTCATTCTTCTCAAGTCCAAGATCTACATCTGTTGCAGGTCTTGTTTCCCTCTGCTGCCCCTGCCTCCTGAAGTGAATCAATTAACAGAGTGAGATTCCAATTTCCAGCTACGTGTTTGTGCATGTTCCTCCCACGCTCTTGTACGCGTGAAGCTGCAGACAACACATTTCACCGCAGAGGTCATTTTCAGGTGATATAGATTTATTTTTAATTAAATTCCTGTCCATGTTCCAAAAATGACGATCAGAAGAACATCTCCAGCAATGGCACATTTCCTCCTCCATCAACTGCCTTGGCCTTCTGTGTCCTCCATTACAGTCCCAAGTTACTCAGACTACGTCGCAATGTTGAGCTCAGTTCCTCAGTAACGCAAGCACAAAATCCTGGCTGAACTCCAAGCACAGCACCAAGTTATCAGCCACACTGTCAAAGGTTCTGTCACTTGAAGGAGAGGTCACATTGAGACCCAGCAAAAGTTCCGAAGTCAATCAAAGGGCAATACTTCTATTGTAACTAAAATGCCATTTATGAGATTTCCCAAGCACAAACTAGATGTCACTTTTCCCACATTACAATCTTTAAAAAGTGCTGAATTAATTGCAACTTAAGGACATCACTGGTGCAATAGGAATTAAGATTCTTTCCTCAGTGAAAACATTTTGGTCTCCGGTAAAATTGGCTAGTCTATTCCCTGAGCTAGTACCATCAAAATAACCACACTATGGAGGGGGAGGGATAAAGGGTATTAGAGTTTTCCTCATATTCTCACCTAATATAATAAGAATAAAGTCGAAGTCCTTCACCACATCACAGTTTCTCTGTGGTTCATCTGGCCACTGCTTGTGCAGTTAAGTGATGTGGTTGATACTTCACTGCCTTCTACAATGGCAAGACTTTCTGTTTAATTGCATTAATAAAGTGACTTCACGTCAAACCTAACTCACTGGCTCTGCCATAACATATACACATCCAGTTGTTCACTGCAATACACATCCTTTAGACCACAAGACACAAGAGCAGAAATAGCCTATTCAGGCCATCAAGTCTGCCCTGCCATTTAATCATGAACTCAGCCCCATTTCCTGGCCTTTTCCCCATGAACTCAGCCCCATTGCCTGGCCTTTTCCCCATGAACTCAGCCCCATTGCCTGGCCTCTTCTCCATGAAATCAGCCCCATTTCCTGGCCTTTTCCCAATGAACTCAGCCCCATTGCCTGGCCTTTTTCCCATGAACTCAGCCCCATTTCCTGGCCTTTTCCCCATAACCTTAGATGCCCTGGTCTCCACAATCACCTGTGGCAACAAATTCTGCAGATTCTCCACCCTCTGATTGAAGAAATTACTCCATTCCAAGTAGACACCCTTCAATCCTGAAGTTGAGCCTTCTTGTCCTAGACTCCCACCATGGGAAGTAACCTTTTTTCTCTGTCCATTTGAAATGTTTCAATGAGATCCCCCCCAATTCTCCTAAATTCCAATGAATACAGCTGTCAAACATTCCTCAAATGATAACCTCTTCACTCCCAGAATCATCGTGAATCTCCTCTGAAAACTTTCCAACACCAGCACATCCTTTCTTAAACTGCTCAAAGTAAGATCTCACCAATGCCTCAAACCGTCAACTGTTATTTATTTCTCGTGAAATTAAGGCCATAAATTGCATTTGCCTTCTTCACCCCTGACTCAACCTGCAAGCTTACCCTCAGGCTATCCTCCACGAAGACTCCCAGTTCCCTATGCATCTGGGTATTTTCAATTTTCTCCCCATTTAGAAGATAGTCTGCCCAATTATTGATGTTGCAACCTCCCTTGAAGCTCAAAGAAGATTGCCACTGTGGGCCTGGCATTTTTCAGCCAAGGTGGACATCACGTGTAGCATAGAGTACCTACGCTGGCAATGCTCATAAATCCCACCTCTTTAAAGGAGCTGCCAGGCTCAGTCAAACTATGAAAGTCAGCAATGTTGCAAGGCATAAAGATTTGTTGAGAGACTGCACACTAGACGTAGTAGGTTTCTTACTGAAGGACATCAATGGTCAGCTTTCTGCAGCAATTGCGATTTATAAACATGTATACAAGTACCTACTGACTGCAAAAGGTGGGATTTAAATGTAATTCAGCATGTTCAATGGGCATCACTATACAGGTCATACAAACAAAGAAACATATCAAGAGCTGGCTCCATGGAAAGAACTGACAATAACACCAGTCGTCCCCCAAAATCTAATTAAAAGCAAACCAATCTACACGAGAAATAAAGGTACACAAGAACTCAAAAACAGAAATCCCCATGGCCCCAAAGTGTCCATTGGTATGTGGACATTGGGCATTGTTTTTGTGGCTGTCTCAGAGAATGCTGCAGGCAAAAGCCAACTAGAAATAGGATGTTTGAAAGGAAACAGACAGTTCTGTGGAATGGGAGTTCCTGTCAATGAGCAGGTAGGCATTTGAATCGGTCTGCCTCATTGCTCTCCCCATTCAGTTGCTGCTTTAAAATAGAAGGCACAGCAAATTGCAGGAAAAAAAAGTTTTAATAGAAACCGTCAAGGCCAAGGCGTTAAGGAGACATGTCAGGCAGCAGGCTGAAAGGGAATGCCATAAAACTTCTTCACTTCGCTGAGTTCCTCTCAGACTGATCGATAAACCTGCACAAAACACCACTCCTGATCAATCCCATTGCAGACTCTTGAGTTTTTCAGTCAAGCAGATTTACCTGCTGCACTTCAGGTAAATCTTCCTTGTGGCAAAGCCTCAATGAGTTTTGAAAAAGGATAATGCCTCAAACTGTTTTGTTGGAGAAGGTATTTTTTAAAAACACAAAAGGGCAATCTGGTTAGGACATAAAAAGTTGACAGCTCCTCTTGAAGAGGTTATAAACAAAAGTATTCACCATTGTGTTACCCATCCCTTGATACTCAAACGTTTGTTCTTTCCTCCCAACCACCTCTGTGTCATTCCGTGACAGAGTCCCCAACTGTCTGCTGCGCATCCTGTGAATAGTGCCACCCTTTGCCCACCTTGCAAGAGACAGGTCTGATCTCCAGTCAGCCTCAAACATTCTGCTCCCCCCCCCCCCATACTAAAATCACAGGGAAGAGGGTGAGAGAAACAGCAAGGGAGTAAGCAAAAAAAGCAAGAGGAGAGGGTGAAAAACTAGTTGTGGAGGATTGGGAAGAGTACAAGGAGTGATATCTATTCACACCCTGAAGAAGTGCCAGTCTGTTAAGAGTTAACAAAAAGTCTGCAAACACTGTGATTGTTGAGGAACTAAGATTGGAGGTGTTGTGGACAGTGAAGAACATTTTCAAAGCTTGCAAATGGATCTGGACCAGCTAGAAAAATGGGCTGAAAAATGACCGATGGAATTTATTGCAGACAAGTGTGAGGTGATGCAATTTGAAGGACAAACCTTCAATACGTTTCCGACTATCCGAAACGCTCAGAACCACATTTTCGGATAAAATGGCGTTAAGCAGCCCATCAGCAGAATAACCTACTGATCCCCGACACCTTCCCACTGCCATCACCAAACCTGCCCAGGAGACCAAAGTCCTCGCACTTTCCCACTGCCATCACCAAACCTGCCCAGGAGACCAAAGTCCTCGCACTTTCCCACTGCCATCACCAAACCTGCCCAGGAGACCAAAGTCCTCGCACTTTCCCACTGCCATCACCAAACCTGCCCAGGAGACCAAAGTCCTCGCACTTTCCCACTGCCATCACCAAACCTGCCCAGGAGACCAAAGTCCTCGCACTTTCCCACTTCCGTCGCTGAACCTGCCCAGGAGACCAAAGTCCTCGCACTTTCCCACTTCCGTCGCTGAACCTGCCCAGGAGACCAAAGTCCTCGCACTTTCCCACTTCCGTCGCTGAACCTGCCCAGGAGACCAAAGTCCTCGCACTTTCCCACTGCCATCACCAAACCTGCCCAGGAGACCAAAGTCCTCGCACTTTCCCACTGCCATCACCAAACCTGCCCAGGAGACCAAAGTCCTCGCACTTTCCCACTGCCATCACCAAACCTGCCCAGGAGACCAAAGTCCTCGCACTTTCCAACTTCCGTCGCTGAACCTGCCCAGGAGACCAAAGTCCTCGCACTTTCCCACTTCCGTCGCTGAACCTGCCCAGGAGACCAAAGTCCTCGCACTTTCCCACTTCCGTCGCTGAACCTGCCCAGGAGACCAAAGTCCTCGCACTTTCCCACTTCCGTCGCTGAACCTGCCCAGGAGACCAAAGTCCTCGCACTTTCCCACTGCTGTCGCTGAACCTGCCCAGGAGACCAAAGTCCTCGCACTTTCCCACTTCCGTCGCTGAACCTGCCCAGGAGACCAAAGTCCTCGCACTTTCCCACTTCCGTCGCTGAACCTGCCCAGGAGACCAAAGTCCTCGCACTTTCCCACTTCCGTCGCTGAACCTGCCCAGGAGACCAAAGTCCTCGCACTTTCCCACTTCCGTCGCTGAACCTGCCCAGGAGACCAAAGTCCTCGCACTTTCCCACTTCCGTCGCTGAACCTGCCCAGGAGACCAAAGTCCTCGCACTTTCCCACTGCTGTCGCTGAACCTGCCCAGGAGACCAAAGTCCTCGCACTTTCCCACTTCCGTCGCTGAACCTGCCCAGGAGACCAAAGTCCTCGCACTTTCCCACTTCCGTCGCTGAACCTGCCCAGGAGACCAAAGTCCTCGCACTTTCCCACTTCCGTCGCTGAACCTGCCCAGGAGACCAAAGTCCTCACACTTTCCCACTGCCATCACCAAACCTGCCCAGGAGACCAAAGTCCTCGCACTTTCCCACTGCCATCACCAAACCTGCCCAGGAGACCAAAGTCCTCGCACTTTCCCACTGCCATCACCAAACCTGCCCAGGAGACCAAAGTCCTCGCACTTTCCCACTTCCGTCGCTGAACCTGCCCAGGAGACCAAAGTCCTCGCACTTTCCCACTTCCGTCGCTGAACCTGCCCAGGAGACCAAAGTCCTCGCACTTTCCCACTTCCGTCGCTGAACCTGCCCAGGAGACCAAAGTCCTCGCACTTTCCCACTTCCGTCGCTGAACCTGCCCAGGAGACCAAAGTCCTCGCACTTTCCCACTGCTGTCGCTGAACCTGCCCAGGAGACCAAAGTCCTCGCACTTTCCCACTTCCGTCGCTGAACCTGCCCAGGAGACCAAAGTCCTCGCACTTTCCCACTTCCGTCGCTGAACCTGCCCAGGAGACCAAAGTCCTCGCACTTTCCCACTTCCGTCGATGAACCTGCCCAGGAGACCAAAGTCCTCGCACTTTCCCACTTCCGTCGCTGAACCTGCCCAGGAGACCAAAGTCCTCGCACTTTCCCACTGCTGTCGCTGAACCTGCCCAGGAGACCAAAGTCCTCGCACTTTCCCACTTCTGTCGCTGAACCTGCCCAGGAGACCAAAGTCCTCGCACTTTCCCACTTCCGTCGCTGAACCTGCCCAGGAGACCAAAGTCCTCGCACTTTCCCACTTCCGTCGCTGAACCTGCCCAGGAGACCAAAGTCCTCGCACTTTCCCACTGCTGTCGCTGAACCTGCCCAGGAGACCAAAGTCCTCGCACTTTCCCACTGCTGTCGCTGAACCTGCCCAGGAGACCAAAGTCCTCGCACTTTCCCACTTCCGTCGCTGAACCTGCCCAGGAGACCAAAGTCCTCGCACTTTCCCACTTCCGTCGCTGAACCTGCCCAGGAGACCAAAGTCCTCGCACTTTCCCACTGCTGTCGCTAAACCTGCCCAGGAGACCAAAGTCCTCGCACTTTCCCACTTCCGTCGCTGAACCTGCCCAGGAGACCAAAGTCCTCGCACTTTCCCACTGCTGTCGCTGAACCTGCCCAGGAGACCAAAGTCCTCGCACTTTCCCACTTCCCTCGCTGAACCTGCCCAGGAGACCAAAGTCCTCGCACTTTCCCACTGCTGTCGCTAAACCTGCCCAGGAGACCAAAGTCCTCGCACCTTCCCACTGCCGTCGCTGAACCTGCCTAGGAGACCAAAGTCCTCGCACCTTCCCACTGCCGTCGCTGAACCTGCCCAGGAGACCAAAGTCCTCGCACCTTCCCACTGCCGTCGCTGAACCTGCCCAGGAGCCTCAAGTCCCTACTACGATTCTATCCCCCTCCCCACCAGTTCAACGTTACCACCGCCACCCACCACAGTCCAACGCTATCACTACCACCACCTACCCCACACCCCACCCCCGGTTTGACGCCGCTGAAAAATCTGTGCCCCCCCCCCCCCACGGTTACCCTAATGTAACCGATCCAGATTGGATCTGTTCTGCCGCCAACTCTGGAGACAGCGGAAAACCAAGTACGGTGGAGGGTAAAGAATAAAGAGGGAAGGGAGTTATCTGAAACAAGGACAATCTCCCCATGCATTGCCTGTCACACCAACTTCCTCCAGTCACTCACTGATGTTACCAAACTGACGCTAACAACGTGTCAGAGCCCCACATGACCACGTCTGGTGAAAATTTTTTTCTAACTTGTGATTTCATGTTGCCGCGGAAATTTTTTTTAACCTGAGAATCTCAATGAAGGGGTTTTTGGATAATCAGGAAACATACTAATCACGATAAATGGTCGGGGACTGAGGAGTACAGTAGAAGAGTGGGATCTGGGAATACAGATGCATAATTCCCTGAAAGTGGCATCACAGGTGGACAGGGTTGCAAAAAGAGCTTCTGGGATATTGGCCCTTATACATTAATGAGTACAGGAGTTGGGATGTTACATTAAAGTTGTACAAGTCATTGGTGAGGACAAATTTGGAGTATTGTGTGCAGTTTTGGTCACCTAAATGCAGGAAAAATATTAACTAAGAGTACAGAGAAGATTTACTAGGATGTTGCCCAGACTTCAGGAACTGTTACAGGGAAAAGTTAAACAAGTTAGGACTTTATTCCCTGGAGAGTAGAAGAACGAGGAGAGATTAGATAGCGTTATTTAAAATTATGAGGGGGATAGAGTAAATGTAGATAGGCTACACTGAGGGTAGGTGAGATACAAACCAGAGGACATGTGTTAAGGGTGAAAAAGGAAAGGTTTAGGGGGAATTTCTTCACACAGAGAGTGGTGGGAGTGTGGAATGAGCTTTCGGCTGAAGTGTGAAAGCAGGCTCAATTTTAACATTTAAGAGGAATTTGGACAGGTACATGGAGAAGGTATGGAGGGCTATGGATTGGGTGCAGGTCAGTGGGACTAGACAAATAAAATGGTTTAGTACACAGGTCAGTGGGACTAGACAAATAAAATGGTTTAGTACAGACCAGAAAGGCCAAAGAGGCCTGTTTCTGTGCTGTAATGTCCTATGGTTTTATGGTTCTCAGAGGTGGAGAGGGTGAGCAAATTTAAGTTCTTGGGAGTCACCATCTCAGAGGATCTTTCCTGGACTCGACACTCTAATAGCATTGTGAAGAATGCACATCAACGCCTCTACTTCCTCAAGGGTTTGCGGGGGGCTTACTAGGACATCAGAAACCCTGAAAAAATTTCTACAGCTGTGTGGTGGAAAGTGTGCCTCCTGGCTGCATGACAGGGTCTGGTATGGAGAAACCAGTACCCCTGCAAAAAGTGGTGGACACAGCCCAGGGCATCACAGGCAAATCCCTCCCCACCATCATCTGCAGGGAATGGTGCTGTCGAAGAACAGCAGCGATTATCAAGGATCCACACCACCCAGCACGTACTCTGTTCTCGCTGCTACCAGCAGGAAAGAGGTATACAGTAGGTGCCAGAAGACTCCCACTACCAGGTTCAGGAATAGCTGCTACCCCTCCACCATCAACAACAACAAACTCAATCAAGGGCTCATTTCAGGACTCTTACTTTTGCACTTTGTTTTTTTTTTCCTCTCTTTATTGCACAATTTACTTTATTTATTTACATGTTACAGTTTCTTTTGCCAATAAGCGGAAATTCTACCTCGCTAACAGGAAAATGAATCTCAGGGTTGTATGTGATCTAGGGACTCGGACAATAAATCTGAAATCTGTAGTGCCATATGCCAGAGTGCTGGAGAAACTCATCAGGTCACACAATGTCCATAGGAAGCAAAAAATAACCAATGTTTTGTGCCCGAGCCCTTCTTCAAGGCCCGAAGCATCGGTTACCATTTGGTTCCAATAGACGCTCCATGGTTCCTGCTGATTCTCTCCGGCACATGTGCTTATTGCGTCTCAGATGAGGCACTGCTTCAGAGATGCCGAGGAATCTGTACACACCAAGTACCCACAACCAGAGGAGATTGGCACCAGTTACCCAATTCACTTCTTGTCTTAACAGTCCCAGAGCATTCATTTCAAAGGCAGTTAGGCCTGTTTGTTGCTGCATTCTGGGGCGTTAAAAGTGACCTCTGTGTCGTTTCCAAAGAATCAGACAGAGTTGGTCCAACTCCTAAGGAAATGCCAATGAGCCATTCAAGAAAGGACTGAAGAGGATGGGCTGTGTCCAGCAACCTGAGGTTCTGCCCCATCACCCACTCTTCCCAAACTCTTCAAGGACAACCATCCGATGACCTGGACTGTGGTTACAATGAGAAACGGCCGAAGACAACAATCTTCAGACAAAGCAGCAGTTTAACTTCAGCAGGTCTCCAGGCAACCATCAACAATGGGGAGGGTGGGGGGGGGGAGGGGGAAATAAAACTAAGGTCACTCTTCCATGTCATTGAGGTGGAGATACAAGATCGGAAGAAGCAATCTGCTGGAGGACATCGGTGGGTTGGGCAGCATCAGGGGATGGGGGTTGGGGAGGAAAGGTCAATGTCTCAGTTCAAAATATTTAAGTCTCAGTGCAGAGCCTTGACATGAAATGTCGACCATTCTTTTCCCACTCACTCCTACCCACCGAGTTCCTCCAGCAGATGGTGTTGCTTTCTTATTTCAGTGGAGCTGTGTGGCAAGAGGACTGGGAAAGGTGACCCAGAGCAAAAGGGCACATGACAAATCCAGTGCTCATCCACCCCTCCAGTAAGAACACAAAGGCGTGAGGGGGGGGGGTGTGTAAGAGATGCAGGGAAATGCCACAACATCAAGGCAGAATCTCCTTCAGCCGTAGAGAACACAGGATCAAGGGTAGGAGAGTAACCAAAACTAGAAGCCATCACAAATGAATCCGATAGAGGATTAGTGAAACAACAAGGCAGTTTGTAGATCTACTGCCTAGCTGTACCTATGATGCACGTCTATTGTATCTCTGACTGGACGAATCTTTGCTCATCTGGCCAAATGTTCAAATTTATTGTCAAAGTGCATGACATCACCTACAACCCTGAGATTCCTTTCCCTGTGGGCCAGGCAGAATTTCTACTCATTGGTAGTGCAAACTACTCAAGAAAAAGGTAAAAGAAATGTAAACAAAGAAAGAACTGCAAAGAAACTGACTGTGCAATGCAGAAAATATTCAGTAATAAATAATGTACAAAGTAAGTGTCCTTAAATGAGGCTCTAATTGAGTCTGTAGTTTAGGAGTCTGATAGTGGAGGGGTAGCAACTGTTCCTGAAACTGGAGGTATGAGTCTTCTGGTACCTATATCTCTGTCTTGATGGGAGCGGCGATGATAGAACATGTCCTCGGTGGTGTGTATCCTTGATGATTGCTGCTGCTCCCTGACAATGGTGGGGAGAGTTTTGCTTGTGATGTGATGCAAACACTTACCATTGATTACTTATTTTCTTCTCTCTCTTTTGACGTCTTGGATATACTTAAATTGCTGCTGTATGTTTTACGTAACTGGAAGGTTGCAGCAAGTCAAACCTTCATAGCATCTGTACATTCTACTTATCTGTTTGACAATAAAAGCTCATTCATTCATTCACCCAGGTTCAATCCCCACCTGCCTGTGTGGAAGCTGCACGTTCTCCATGAGCACCTGGATTTCCACCAGGTGGTCTGTCCGGTTTCCTCCCTCAATCCCAAAACTGTGAAGGTTTTAAGGTTTAATTGGCTCCTGTAAGTTTCCCCAATGCGTTAGAGGGAGGGGTAGAATCTGTGAAAGACTTGGGGAGAATAAAATGGGTTTAAACATAGAATTAGTCGAAACGGGTGCTTGATGGGTTGCTGCAGAATCAATGGGCCGAAGAGCCTGTTTCAAGCAGCACCTCTTTCTGAATTCATGAGGAACATCTTTGCACGTTACCATGAGTAAATCAAGACTATTACACGAGTATATATGTTAAATATCTCCATCTATCAGAATGCACGTGGCAGGGCCATGGTTTGTTGCTGGATAATAAACCAGAGGTGAAGATCTATGACACAGAGCCTCAAGTTCAAATCCCATTGGAGAGTCTGGGCAGAATTTAAATTAATCAGATGAATGAGGAATGTCCATATCAATAATGGTGTTCCTAAAACTACCAAATTTGAATGATACACCCACCAGACTCATCCACATCCTGAGGCATTGTACCACTCCCTCCTGATCTGGCCAAGGTCACTCCAAACCCTCAAACAGAAGGCTGCTTCTTGGTTTCTCAAGTTACTCAGTTCAAGGGGAATAAGGAGAGCCAGCTCTGCCCTCATCCTGCAAATGAATAAGTACTATCCGTCAAAAAAAACGCATCATGACACCAGAAATGGAGCCATCCATCCTGCTGGGTATGTCAGTGCACACCCCCAACGCTGCAGAAAATCACCGCGCTGTAACCGTTGGTGGCTCAGGACTGAGTAAAGTGGTCGGAAGGGTCTTGAAGACAGAGGCAGCAAGAAAATCTGCATCAATGTGCAACAGTAGACAGCACAGGACAGAGAGCTCTGTTTCTGAGGAGTTTATCAGGCCATCTGACAAGAATCCAGGAGCTTTGGTATTTTCCGATAATCACATCGAGTATCACAGCTCAGGCAGGGGCCTCGCACTAATTTTAGCATTGAATTTATCAGGCTGCTGTATTGCAAGTCCGCTCCAAAAACCAAACAGGCCAAATAACACAGCAAATAAAAACACCCCTCTGGGATCATCAATGCACACCCCCTCATGGGGCAGATAAATGACCTCACTGTACCTTTTGGGAATGAAAATTGCAAGGGACTTAAGTTAGGTGCCAAATCTAAAATCTGCACTGGTGAATAGCTGTCTTACTCAAAATGGCTACAGGGTCTATAATCCTGATAATGACCTGCTGCTCCCGACCCAACAAGAGGTTTAAACATTTGTGTGACCATGCACACACAAGAGTGAACCAAAGCCTGTCTGTCCATGATTTTATGTACTACCCAACTGAGACCACCCACAAAATGGAGAAACCTCATTTCGTCTGGGCACCCTTGAACCAGTTGTCGTTAATATCAAGTTTTCTAGTTTCCATTAACCTCCCACCCATCTCTA
The DNA here is from genome assembly GCF_036971445.1 of Narcine bancroftii. Classification (NCBI taxonomy): domain Eukaryota; kingdom Metazoa; phylum Chordata; class Chondrichthyes; order Torpediniformes; family Narcinidae; genus Narcine; species Narcine bancroftii. The sequence goes on from NC_091482.1 coordinate 7,526,056, forward strand.
TCACTCCCTATCCCCACGACTCCTTTCCTCCAACTCCCCATCCCTTGCCTCCCTCCCTTTCCCTATCACTGTCTCCCACTCTGCATTCACAGAGCTACCTGCCTCCCCTAATCAATTCTTGCTCCTGCCCTCCTATCCACGCCCACCTATGGCTGTTGCCCTATGGTCATCCCCTACCCTTTTTTGTTCAGGTGCCTGCCTGCTTTTCACTCATACCTTGACAAAGGGCTCAGACCAGAAACATTGGTTATGGATCTTGGCCTTCTATGGATACTGAACAACCTGCTGAATTTCTTCAGCGCTTTTGTGTATTTACTACAAACACAGCACCTGCAGATTTTTTGGTTTCACAGCCTGCAAAGAATGGGAAGGTATGGGTGGTATCCTGCTAATCCCAGCCCCATAGCGCCTCTCCATCTGTTTATCTTGAGGGCTACTTGCTTCACTCAACCTGTGGCAACTACCGCCAAGTCTCTGACGGTAATGGTCAACATCTCTGCCCTCTCCAAAAAAAGGATTTCAGAGGATTGTTAAGAAACAGATTACCAGGATTTTGCTAAGTTTTCTTTAAGCGCAAATAGGTTGAGAACTTCTTGTGGACAGCAAGTTTCAAACCAACACCATTGAGGAAAAGCTTTTGGGCAGCAAGGTTAACATAGCGTTTAGCACAACGCTATTACGGCACTAGTGACCCGGGTTCGAATCAGGCGCTGTCTACAAATAATTTTTACGTTCTCCCCGTGTCTGCGTGGGTTTCATCCCACCCTTCAAAAACATATAGGGTTTGTAGGTTAATTGGTGTATTAGGTGGAGGGGGGCATGGGCTCGTGGGCTAGAAGGACTGTTACTGTGCTGTACATCTAATTTTAAATAAATTTCCTAACTCCCCTCTAACCCTTTTGCAAATTAACCCAAATTTATGCCTAACCATAACCAGCCTGTCTCCAGCCCTGGAAACCTCTTCCTAAACCTCCTCTGCCCCTCCTGGAGCCCTTAACACATTCTTCCCAGGGTAACTGAAATGAAAAGATCAAGAAGATGAAATGTAAAATCAAGGCTTAGATGGAAAAAATCCAAAAGGCCCCATCAGTGGAGAGGAAAGATTTAAAAGGGACCAGAGGGGCAACTTTTTCCCCCCACACAGAGAATGAGTATAGGGCAATAGTAGAGGGGGGAACAATTGCAAATTTATAAACCATGTAGACAGATACTTGGAAAGAGAATGTTGGATGACTAACTTCGATATCAATTTGGTCAACATGCACGAGTTGGGCAGAAGGGCCTGCCTCTGTGCTGTGAAACTCTGACAAGAACAGCAGGTGTTTGAGAACACCATCATCCACAGTTCCCCTCCAGGTGAAGCATCTCTCTGACTTTAAAGGTAAATCACCAGTTCTTCATCGTTACTGGGTCTAAATCCAGAAACTCCCTCCCCAACGCTGTGGGGGCATCTTCACCCAAAAGACTACAATGGGAAACAAGATGACAGCTCACCACCATCTTCAAGGGAGATTAGGGATGGAAATAAATGAAGGTTTGGCTGATAATTTGAAAAGAAATTGGTTAGGTGATAAATATATTGCTGTAGATTACATGGTTATTGTCAGCTCCCTGTTTTTGGCAAATTGCTTGCCCACATTACAAGTTACTAACTGTATTTGAAGGTCCGTAATGGAAGGTGCTATACACTAATTCTTTGATTTACAAAAGGGATCAGTTCCTCGACAACATTTTGAGCAATGAAATATCTGGACGAAATGTACCAAAGCCACACACCAGATATTACTTTGTAAATCAAAGACATCTGTCAATGGCATTGTGGCCAAAATCTTTATGGGAGGGGGGGGGGGGGAAATGACACTGTTTATATTTGAAAAGGAAAATGTATGTATCATGGTCAATGTGGTTTATGGTGTGAAAAATAAAAAAATTTAAAAAAAGAAATAAAAAAAAACAATGCATAAATCAAGGAACTACTGTGCAGGTAAGAGTTTGCCTTTCTGCAAACACACATTCTTACTTGTTTACAATCAACAGACAAACAATGGAGGTTGGAAGTAATCATGATATGTAGAAGGTCCTGGACTGTGAGAGCACCAAGTATAGGATAGACCCAAGAAATATTGACCGAGGGAGTATTGCAAGGTACAAAATGTTGAGGGGTATAGATCGAGCAGACATCGTCCCCCAAGAAGGCTTGCTTTTAAATATGGGGTTAATAGTCAGTTACTTAAGAGTGTGGATGAACAAAGATTCTTGGGATGCAAATTCATACATCTCTCAAGGTTGACAAGATAGTTAAAAAGGCCTATAGGATGCTGGAATTCATTAATGGGGGATTGAATTCAGGAGCGGTCATGTTGCAACTCTACAAATCTTTGATAAGACAACTCTTAGAGCATTGTGTTCAGTTCTGACCATCTCATTATAGGAAGGATGTGGAGGGTGCAGAGGTGATTTACCAGGAAGTTGTCTGGATTGGAAACAAGTCTTATGAAGCAAGGTTCGGAGAGCTGGGACTTGTCTCTTTGGAGTGCAGAAATGGAGGAAAATGGCCTGCAGCAACTATTCTTGATTACGGTTGCTGCAGGAACTCTCAAGCTGGTGCCGTACACAACTTTTAATTTGATGAAGGTGGACTTTGTGGCACGGTGAGTTGTGTGTTGCAAGTGGGAATCGTTCTAAGCCAATGCTGCGTGGAGAACCTGTCCACTGAAGAATGGAGCTTCAGGCACGGCCTAGAGGAAGAGGTCGAGTTGCTTTGTGCTGATGTGGCCCGGCAGCTTTTCAGACTCTTCAGGTCAACATCCGGCGTGCCTGTGGCCAGAGGTCGAGAGGATAGGATGGAGTGGCAGAGTCGGAGGTGGCATCCGGGTGTAACTGGGAGCCGTGTCAGGTTCGGAGGTCTTGAAGATGCATTGCCCTGGGCCTCATGGTGGACAGCCTTGAGCTATTGGGAGTTCTGTGAACTATGACCATGAGGTTGTTTGTTTCCCTTAATGTTGGCGGGCCTTTAATATCTTGTCCTTGTCAGGACAATAACCTGACCTGTGATGGCTGCGCAACTCGAGTGGTGAACCTCTGGAATTTCCTATCATGGGCAACTGTGGAGACCAAGTTATTGGTGTATATGAAGCAGAAATTAATAAGTATCCCAATAGTCAGGGTGTCAGGAGTTATGGGAGAAGACAGGAGAATGGATCAGCTCATGATGGAATGGCAGCATTGACTCGACAGGCCGAATGGCCTATTGTTCCTATATCCCATAACTTGGAAGCACACTGCCATTCCTTCGTTGTTTCTGTGATTCCACATGAACAGATCAGAGGGAGCGTCCCTGCAACATGGACTACAGGTGATGGATCCCACCCTAATCAAGGCCAGTTAACACTGGACAATAAACACTGTCCTTTGCCAGCAACGCAAAACGAGATGAATTACAAAACAAATGCAAACTTTGACATGTGGCTGCCACAAGAACCAAGACAAAGTTTACCGCAACATACCTCGATCAAATGGATTTACCAAGGATCAAATCCAGGACTTGCTAGGCACTGACTCATTGACTTACTATCCCATTGAACCATTACGAGCAACACAATAAACCACAAAATCGTCCAACCTTACTGTTTGGAGCACAAATACAATGCAGAGCTTTGTTTGGAAAGGAATTTTTCCTGCAACATTCCAATAGCTTAAGAAAAAAGGCTGCATTTTACCTCCGCACGGATCCAAACTTTTGATTCTTTGGTCTGACCCGGGGGGGGGGGGGGGGGGGGGGGGGGGGCTGATACTGAACAGGTTTTCTGCATCTGAACGCAAATCAATCCACAGCCTTTAAGAATAAATAAAAAGCATACGTTCGCAAAGTCTGCAAGGGGCAATTGGAGGGGGTGGGGGGGGAAAGACAAGAGAATTCTCTACTTTTAATTGGGCGCCTGTACAAAAGGACAGGGAGCTGGATAAAAGATGACCAAAATTACTGATGACCAGAGATATTACATTCCTCCCACTACTCTTTGCTGTTTAGTAATTGGCCTATATTTAACCAGTGATTGATGTGTCCATTTTGCTGGGAATTATTTTTAGATGGAACTGCTGCACTTCCTTTAGGATTTTATTATAAATAAATAAACTGTCCAGAAATGTTTGGCGTGTTGCATTTCTAGGCTTTTAACCCTCTGCCCACCTGATGCTTAGATGAGTGTTTAATAAGGGGTGACCTCTGTAGAGAATGGGAAAAGGATCAGAGAGCAGTCTCGTCATTGCAAGTCATCGAAGAAAATTGTTACGGAATCAGTCACTCAGCACTCAGATACTCAGGCCACTTAGCCCACACGTCCATTGATCACCTACTTACACTAATCCAATCTTATTCTCCACCATCCCCTACCCCCATGCTCATCAATTTGTCTTGTTCTGCCACTCACTGGCCAATTAACACAACCCACACAGACACAGGGAGAGTGGGAAAACGGATAACAATACTGAACCTGAAACAATGGCAGCATTGTGGGGCAGCAGTTTTGTTAACTACCTAGTTGGACGATACTCACACCCACGTAAACACAGGAGAAAGGTAGGCCTTGTCATCAATGCTGGTCAACAAGCCAACTCCTGCACCAGACACGTCCATCACTGAAACGTCAAACACACATTGGCCGCTCTCCTGTAATTTACCCCTATAGTTCAGCAGCATGTGGCAAACATTCAACCAGGGGTAAGTATAAGGAAAGCTTCAATTTTTTTGGCACCTTTCACAACCCCAAGGTATCCTGAAATACTGCAAAGCCACAGTGGCTTTGAAAAGTAGTCACTTTTCTAGTCTTGGCAACACTGCAGCTAGTTTGTACACAACATGCCATCACAAACTGCAATGTGATACTAACCAGATAACCTCTTTCAGTGATGTTGACTGAGGAGTAAATATTGGCCAAGGTAACGGTGAATATTTCCCTGCTCTTCTCCAAAATAATATCGGGTTTTAGTTTTCCACTCAAGAGGTGCCTTTGTTACATCTCGCTCAGTCTCTGTTCTGCACGTGCAACCAGTCCCCTCTCTCTATGAATTTTCATTTTGGAAACACAACAGTGCAGGCCCTTCAGCCCATAATTTTGTGCCAACCTTTGTAAACCTCAATCTAATTTTCTTACATGTGCACATCTAAGAGCCTTTTGAATGCTCCTATTATACCAGCCTCCAAAACCTCAGGCAATGCATTCCAGGCACCCACCACTGTGTAAAAACATGACATCTATGCCAAACTTTCCTCAACTCATCTTAAACGGAGGTGCTGGCAGTCCACTCCATCTGGGCCCCTCATAATCTTGAATACCTCCATTGACACCTCTCATACTTCGTCACTCCAAGGAGAAAAATCCCCAGCTTGCTCATCCTTACTTCACAAGATATTTCTCATCGTTCCCAAAATCATAGCAGGGCATTTGGCCCATCAGTAAGAAGATGCCACTTTAGTTGCCCATTCAGAGCCAGCTCTTCAGCGCTTGACGTCCTGCTTTGCGGAAACTGCCAAAATGTTTGGCCTGGAAGTCAGCCTGAAGAAAACTGAGGTCCTCCATCAGCCAGCTCCCCACCATGACTACCAGCCCCCCCACATCTCCATCGGGCACACAAAACTCAAAACGGTCAACCAGTTTACCTATCTCGGCTGCACCATTTCATCAGATGCAAGGATCGACAATGAGATAGACAACAGACTCGCCAAGGCAAATAGCGCCTTTGGAAGACTACACAAAAGAGTCTGGAAAAACAACCAACTGAAAAACCTCACAAAGATAAGCGTATACAGAGCCGTTGTCATACCCACACTCCTGTTCGGCTCCGAATCATGGGTCCTCTACCGGCACCACCTACGGCTCCTAGAACGCTTCCACCAGCGTTGTCTCCGCTCCATCCTCAACATCCATTGGAGCGCTTTCATCCCTAACGTCGAAGTACTCGAGATGGCAGAGGTCGACAGCATCGAGTCCACGCTGCTGAAGATCCAGCTGCGCTGGGTGGGTCACGTCTCCAGAATGGAGGACCATCGCCTTCCCAAGATCGTGTTATATGGCGAGCTCTCCACTGGCCACCGTGACAGAGGTGCACCAAAGAAAAGGTACAAGGACTGCCTAAAGAAATCTCTTGGTGCCTGCCACATTGACCACCGCCAGTGGGCTGATAACGCCTCAAACCGTGCATCTTGGCGCCTCACAGTTTGGCGGGCAGCAACCTCCTTTGAAGAAGACCGCAGAGCCCACCTCACTGACAAAAGGCAAAGGAGGAAAAACCCAACACCCAACCCCAACCAACCAATTTTCCCCTGCAACCGCTGCAACCGTGTCTGCCTGTCCCGCATCGGACTTGTCAGCCACAAACGATCCTGCAGCTGACGTGGACTTTTTACCCCCTCCATAAATCTTCGTCCGCGAAGCCAAGCCAAAGAAGAAAAAGAGAAGAATACTGGCACTCAGAGCATGCCCATCAGTCCCATTTCCAAGGACTCCCTTAATTAGTGTGAGCAAGGGACAGCAGGAGGCCAATTCTTAACCATCACTTCACAGACTTCAATCTCGACATGAAACACCAAACTCTTTCAGATATGGTCTGCCTACAGCACAAGGTCACAGCCAGGATGCTAGCTGATTTATGCTTAACCAATAGGGAATTGAAGGAGGATTGGAAATGAGAGATAAAATGCCTAGTACCTGTGGTCAGTTACTATGAAGGGTGAATAAGAGCATCTCAGGTCAATGCTGGAGACCTGAGTTATTGGAAGTTTCTACCCCACACAGATTGTACCTTGTCTGCTAATCCAATGACTGTAACGTGCAAATTGGCTGCCCCATTTCCTGCAGTAAATCAACGTCTGAAGCTCATTAAGAACTTTTATTGGTCATTATTCATTCGTAAGGAAGGCCATGAGGAACGTTTAGCAGCTCTTGGACTGTATTCATCGGAGTATAGAAGAATGAGAGGGGATCTCAGAGACATTTGGAAGTTTGAAAGATTTTGACAGAGTGGATGTAGATAAAATGTTTCCCTTGGTGGGTGAATCAAGGGCAAGGGGGGGGTCACAGTCTTAGAAGTTATCCATTCAAAACAGAGATGAGGAAGAACTTCTTTAGTCAGAGTGTCGTGGATCTACTGAACTTACTGCCGCATAGAGCCTTGGAGGCCAGATCATTGGGACAATTTAAACAGGAAATTGATAGGTATCTAATTAGCCAGGGTATCAAGGGATAGGGGCAGAAGGCTGGAAATTGGAACTAGGTGCAAGCATAGTTCAGCTTTGTGTAGCAGGCTCGATAGGCAGAGTGGCCTGCTTCTGATCCTTGACCTTGTGACATCCAGCCTTTAATCTTGCAATCTGCTCAGACCAATATGGGATGCACTAGAAGGTGCCACGTCCTCCTTTTGCCTCAAAGTGGGAACATTGCATCTCACCAATCAAACTCATATGTGAACCTACAGCCTTCAACAGTGCACCCCTTGCACTATAGCGTAGCGCTTATGCACAGGAGCGGCCAACCTTTTAATTTAGACATACTGCACGATAACAGGCTGTTTCGGCCCACGAGTCCGAGCTATCCAATTAACCTACAGCCCTGTATAGACTCATGGGCCATTTGGAGTGCATGGGTTTCCTCCCACATTCCAAAGACAAAAAGGGTTAGGTTAATTGTACCTTTAAATTTAAAGCTTGTAAATACTCTTTCCCAAGTGAGTGCCGGTGGATTCAACATTCAACAAATTTTTGTTTTTACTTCCCAAGTTCCATTTTCCCTTCCAATGGCACAGTGATTGAGCTATCCAGGTGCTGATTCACAGCTTCAGAGACCCAAGTTCAATGCCAATCACGGATGCTGGCTGTGAGGAGTTTGCACGCGTCATCTTCTGACCAGAGCTCAGCTTTCCTCCCACATCCCCACAGTTGCGCAAGTTGGTAGACTAACTGGCCACTGTATCTAGTTTGTAGGTGGGAATGTGGAGATAATGAAACATGGAACTAAAGTAGGATGTCTAACATGGAATGAAGGACCTGGTTCCACACAGCATGTCTCTACAACATCAAAGAAATTGGATACTATGTAATCTCAGTTGTCCGGAGATTAAAAGGTGCTACATGAATGATTCAAGTCCTGATCACTGACCACCTCTGGTCACCCCTACCTGCCTCTGTCACCCATTTGAAATACCTCAGTAAAATGGATCCACACCAATGAAAGCTCTCTGCAAGACCATTTTGCTGCAACAAACTTGAAAAGGCAGTGATTAGGTCAACCAACATCCTGAAGGAGTTCACCAACGACTCTTATTTACAAAATCTACCAGGCTGCTCTGCAGAAGCATCGTCAAAACAAAAATGGAGCCCAATGATCAAAAGCTTGGGGATGGTAGATTATAAAGGAGTGTTTGAGACACAGATTCAGAGTTCCAGAGCTGAGAGCCTTGACAGCTGGAGGCTTCTCTGCCAAGAGTTGAGCCACAAAATTCAGGGATGGTCAAGGGCAAAATTAAGAGTGCAAATTTTGCAGCCTGCTACAAGGCTACGCAGAGCTATCAAGGGGGATGGTCAGGCAGCAACATAAACTCAAGGCTCAGAGTTTTTAAATCAAGGCATAGATAATCGATAAATCAAGGTGCACCCTGACAAACGGTTCAGGCCAGAAACAATGGTTATCTACAGTTTCCTCCCATGGACGCTATGACATGCTGAGTGGCTCCAGCATTTTTATGTTTTTACAGACCTTCATAGATAATTGGGTAGATTTTGGGTGTGTTATAAAGTGTGTACCAACACATTCATTTCCCAAAACAGACTACATGTAAATATACAAAGACCTTCACATGCATTACAGAACTGCACAAAAGCTCCTGACCGGTCCACAAATCTATTCAGTAACAAGCTAGAGACACAAATGAAAACCACAAACACTAAAACTTCATATTTTAATGAGTTTAAGCATTCAATTGAACTTTTAAAATCTGCCACTCTCAATCATCTTTTTAGTTGAGATGGTCAGTGAACCAGTCAAGTTTAGTTGGTTTCTTCCATATTTCTCCCCTGCTGACTGATTGCAGTCCACGGCTGCCCCTCAAATGTGCTCTGACCCTCAATAAGAATGGCTGCTTGAGACAATACTTGAATTATCAATGAGGAATTATCCTCATTTCAGTTTCATATTAGTTACTTTCTAATAAAACTCCCAGTTAGATGCAAAACTGTACACTGAAGCATTTACTGCACAGAACATAAGTAACACATCGCTAGCATATATTTGAAAATCGGTCACAGAAATAAATCAATGTTGCCCCAAAGCCAAAATTTGCAAGCTTTTCAAAAACAATTCACTATGCTCCGATGCAGAATCAGAATTTATTGTCAGGAACAAGTCATGAAATTTGGTGTTTTGCGGCAGTGTCGTCATGCAAACATTCATATTATAACCATCTTACAACATTACTAGAGAAACAACAATTATAGTGGACAAAAAGTAAGGCAGTGTCTTGGTTCATTGATTATTCAGGAATCTGATGGCAGCGGGGAAGAAGATGTCCTTGTGTGGCTGAGTGCTCGTCTTGAGCTCCTGTACCTTTTCCCTGAAGGTAGCAGAGTGAAGAGGGCATGGCCTGGGTGGTGGGGGTCTTTGAGGATAGAGGCTGCTTTTTTAAGACACCGCCTCATGTAGATGTCCTCGATGGAGTGAAGTCTGATGGCCGAGCAAACAATCCTCTGGAGTTCTTGACCTGAGAGTTGATGCCTCCATGCCGGGCAGTGATGCAACCAACCAGAATGTTCTCCGCGGTACACCTGTAGAGGTTTACGAGAGTCTTCAGTGACTTACCGAACTGCCTCAGATACCTCACAAGGTATAGCCACTGGTGAGTCTTCTTTGTGATTGCATCAACGTGGAGGCTCTAGGACAGAACCTCGGAGATGTAACACCCAATTATTTGAAGTTCTTGATCCTCTCCACTACTAAGCCCTCAATGAGAACTGGGTCGTGTTCTCCTGACTTCCTCATGAAGTCCACAATCATCTCTCCTTGGTATTGCTGATGTTGAGCTCAAGGTTGTTATCATTACACCATTCAATGAGATGATCTCTCTCCTGTACGCTTCCTCATTGCCGTTTGTGATTCTGCCAACAACTGTGGTATCAGTGGCAAACTTGTAGATGGCATCGGAATTGTGCCTGGCCACACGGTCATAGGTGTATAACAAGTAGGGCAGTGGGGTAAACATGCATCCTTGGGGTGTGTCTATGTTGATGATCAGTGAGGAAGAGGCGCTGTTTCCAATCGTACCGACTGTGGTCTTCCGATGAGAAAGTTAATGATCCAGTTGCAGGGTCGGGTACAGAGGCCTAGAGTTTGTAGGGTCTTGACCAGCACTGAGGGGAAAAAAGGTTTTGAAGGTCGATGAAGAGCAACCGTATGTATGAATTGCTAATTGAGGTGGCCCAGAGCTGAGTGGAGCCAGCAATAATCTTCTGCTGTGGAGTAATTGATAAGATAGGTAAATTGCAGTGGGTCCAGATCTTTACTTGGATATGTTTTAATTCAGGCCATGACCAGCCTCTCAAAGCATTTCATCACTGTACAAGTTAGAGCTACTGAGGCAGCCCACACTACTCTTCTTGGGTACCAGGATGATTGATGCCCTTTTGAAGCTGGTGGGAACTCCTGTCTGCAATAATGAGAGGATGAAAATATCTGTGAACACTCCAGCTGGTTGGTTGCCGCAGATTTTCAGTACACTGCCAGGTACACTTTCAGGACCTGTCGCCTCGCGAGGGTTCACCCTCTTGAATGATATTCAGACGTCGCCCTCAGAGACAGATATCGCAGGTACTCAGCCTTTTCAGGGATTTAACAATTCTTTATGTTATAATTTAAAAGAGCACCAAAACAAACCTTATAATACTTTATATAGCACAGTACCTGAATCAAAAAAACTATCCAACTGAATCACAGTGCAACACGACAAGCAATTCAAATTGAAGGACACTTTCTTTCTTGCCATTATCAGACACTTTTTTTTTAATTTTTTTTATTTTTCACACCATAAACCACATTGACCATGATACATATTTTCCTTTTCAAATATATAGTGTCATTTTCTCCCCCCCCTCCTCCCATCCCACCCTCCCTATATTCCCCCCCATCCATTTAAAGAACAAAATCTAAGATACATTAAACCAGTCAATGTTGTCATTCAATAAAAATAAACAAGAAATTCCACTGAGTCAATTCTTTTCATTTCCTTCTCCTTTCGTTAATTTAGGTGGTGAATGTCCCCGGTAGGTTTTCTCTATTGTGTTTCATGTATGGCTCCCATATTTGTTCAAATATTTCAATATTATTTCTTCAACTATATGTTATTTTTTATAATGGAATACATTTATTAATTTCTATATACCATTGTTGTATTTTCAAATTATCTTCCAATTTCCAGGTTGACATAATACATTTTTTTGCTACGGCTAGAGCTATCTTAACAAATCTTTTTTGTGCAAAATCCAAATCAATTCCAAATTCTTTGTTTTTTATGTTACTTAGGAGGAAGATCTCTGGATTTTTTGGTATATTGTTTTCTGCAATTTTATTTAATATCTGGTTTAGATCTTCCCAAAATTTTTCTACCTTCTCACATGTCCAGATTGCATGAATTGTTGTTCCCATTTCTTTTTTACAATGAAAACATCTGTCAGATACTCTTGGGTCCCATTTATTTAACTTTTGAGGTGTAATGTATAGCCTGTGTATCCAGTTATATTGTATCATACGTAACCTCGTATTTATTGTATTTCTCATCGTTCCAAAACATAACTTCTCCCATGTTTCCTTTTTTATCTTTATATTTAAATCTTGTTCCCATTTTTGTTTAGTTTTACCATTTGTTTCCTCATTCTCCTTTTCTTGCAGTTTAATATACATATTTGTTATAAATCTTTTGATTGTCATTGTATCTGTAATCACATATTCAAAGTTACTTCCTTCTGGTAACCTCAGACTGCTTCCTAATTTGTCCTTCAAGTAGGATCTCAATTGGTAATATGCCAGCACTGTATCTTGAGTTATATTGTATTTATCTTTCATTTGTTCAAAGGATAATAATCTATTTCCCGAAAAACAATTTTCTATTCTTTTGATCCCTTTTTTCTCCCATTCTCTAAAGGAAAGGTTATCTATTGTAAAAAGGAGTAACTGATTTTGCGTCATTATTAGTTTTGGTAATTGGTAATTTGTTTTATTCCTTTCTACATGAATCTTCTTCCAAATATTGAACAGATGATGTAATACTGGAGAACTCCTACGTTGTACCAATTTTTCATCCAATTTATATAATGTGTTCAGGTATCTTTTCTCCTATTTTATCTAGTTCTAATCTAGTCCAATCTGGCTTTTCCCTTGTTTGGTAAAAATCTGATAGGTATCTTAATTGTGCGGCTCTATAATAATTTTTAAAGTTTGGCAGTTGTAAGCCTCCTTGTTTATACCATTCTGTTAATTTATCTAGTGCTATCCTCGGTTTCCCCCCTTTCCATAAAAATTTCCTTATTATTTTCTTTAACTTCTTGAAGAATTTCTCTGTCAAGTGTATTGGCAATGCCTGAAATAGGTATAATATCCTTGGGAAAATGTTCATTTTAATACAGTTTAGTGATAATGGTAAATCTTTCCAATGCTCTAAATCGCCTTGTAATTTATTCATTAGTGGATAATAATTGAGTTTATATAGATGGCCGAGATTTTTATTTATTTGTATACTGTTAGGTCTGCTTTGTTCATGAATAAGTGAGTCAGACACCAGACTGAGTCGAAATCAAGGTTCTTTGTTCTTTATTGCCGGATTGTAACACTTGCAACTAACAGTGTTAGTTGGAGAAGGCGCATTCTGCCGTTATCAGCAAGTGGTGTTTTTTTAAACCTCAGGATACGTACTTAGTAAATTATCATACCATGACATTGTCCAATGAATAAACTGTTGCTACCCTTCGCTGTTAGCCTGCTGCACATCATTCTTGTTAGTGCAAAGCTTATCTTGAGTGTACAAGGTCACATCTGCATTCTGTTACTCCTTAGTACTGGGTGACTCCTTCTCCGGTCCCATCTCATGATGTTTTTACCTTACAATACCTAGGTATCTTATTGCTTGCAAATGCCATCTGATTGGTGATTCCTTCTTAAATTTTGAGAAATCTGCATTATTCATTGGCATTGCTTCACTTTTATTTACTTTAATCTTGTAACCCGACACTTCTCCATATTCCTTCAATTTCTTATATAATTGTTTTATTGATACTATAACATCATCCGCAAATAAACTGATTTTATATTCCTTATCTTTTATTTTTATCCCTTTTATATTATTTTCTGTTCTTATCAATTCTGCTAACGCAAACAATAAGGGTGATAGTGGGCATCCCTGCCTTGTTGATCTGCTTAAGTTAAATTGCTTTGATATATATCCATTTATTGTCACTTTCGCCAATGGCCCCTTGCATAATGCTTTAATCCAATTAATATACTTCTCTGGTAAACTGAATTTTTGCAATACTTCGAATAAATAATTCCATTCTACTCTGTCAAAGGCCTTCTCTGCGTCTAAAGCAACTGCTACTGTTGACGCTTTACTCCCTTCTACTGCATGAATTAAGTTAATAAATTTACAAATATTGTCTGTTGTGCGTCTTTTTTTAATAAATCCAGTTTGGTCTAGATTTACCATTTTAGGTATATAATCTGCTAATCTGTTTGCTAATAGTTTAGCTATCATCTTATAATCTGTGTTAAGTAATGATATTGGTCTTTATGACGCTGGGGCGAGTGGATCTTTCCCTTGCTTTAGTATTACTGTAATTATTGCTGTTTTACATGAATCTGGTAAGCTTTGTGTTTTGTCAATCTGGTTGATTACTTCCAGGAGGGGAGGAATTAATAAATCTTTAAATGTTTTATAGAATTCTATTGGGAATCCATCCTCTCCTGGTGTTTTATTATTTGGTAATTTTTTTTATTATCTCTTGTATTTCTACTATTTCAAATGGTTCTGTTAATTTATTTTGTTCCTCTATTTGTAATTTTGGTAGTTCAATTTTAGTTAAAAATTCATCTATTTTCCCTTCTTTCCCTTCGTTTTCAGTTTGGTATAATTGTTCATAGAATTCTCTAAAGTTTTCATTGATCTCCGTTGGATTATATGTGATTTGTTTGTCTTTTTTCCTTGATGCCAATGCCATTTTCTTAGCTAGTTCTGTCTTAAGCTGCCATGCTAGAATTTTGTGCATTTTTTCCCCTTGTTCATAATATTTCTGTTTTGTCTTCATTATGTTCTTCTCCACCTTATATGTTTGTAGTGTTTCAGATTTTATTTTTTTAATCTGCCAATTCTCTTCTTTTAGTTGTATCTTCCTTCATTGCTAATTCTTTTTCTATATTTACTATTTCCCTTTCCAACTGCTCTGTTTCCTGATTACAGTCCTTCTTCATCTTGGTTACCTAACTTATTATTTGCCCTCTAATGAACGATTTCATTGCATCCCATAGTATAAACTTATCTTTCACTGATTCCATATTTATTTCAAAATACATTTTAATTTGTCTTTCAATTAATTCTCTAAAATCCTGCCTTTTAAGTAGCATGGAGTTTAATCTCCACCTATACATTCTTGGAGGGATGTCCTCTAACTCTATTGTCAATATCAAGGGAGAATAGTCCGATAATATTCTAGCTTTATATTCTGTTTTTCTTACTCTATCATGCATACGAGCTGATAACAAAAATAGGTCTATTCTTGATTATGTTTTATGTCTACCCGAATAATATGAATATTCCTTTTCCTTTGGGTGTTGTTTCCTCCATATATCCAAAAGTTGCATTTCTTGCATCGATTTAATTATAAATTTGGTTACTTTGTTCTTTCTGTTAATTTTTTCCCCAGTTTTGTCCATATTTGAATCCAAATTCAGGTTGAAATCCCCTCCTATTAATATGTTCCCTTGCGTATCTGCTATCTTCAAAAAAATATCTTGCATAAACTTTTGATCTTCTTCGTTAGGTGAATATACATTGAGTAGATTCCAAAACTCCGAATATATCGGACATTTTATCATTACATATCTCCCTGCTGGATCTATTATTTCCTCTATTTTAATTGGTACATTTTTACTGATTAATATAGCTACTCCTCTTGCTTTTGTAATTATACGACGCTGCTGTTACGTGTCCTACCCAATCTCTCTTTAATTTCTTGTGCTCCAATTCAGTTAAATGTGTTTCTTGCACAAATGCTATATCAATTTTTTCTTTTTTCAGTAAATTTAGCAATTTCTTCCTTTTGATTTGGTTATGTATTCCGTTAATATTTAAAGTCATATAGTTCAGCGTAGCCATTTCATACTTTGTTTATCTTCCCTTTCCGTTTCTCCATCATCACCTTTCCTTCTTATCCATTTCTGCTTTCTTGTTTTGAACACTTTATAAGACCACACTTCTAAAACATCAAACATTTTCCTTATTCTCCTATTTAAAACTTCTTTAACCCCATTCTCCCCTCCCCCTCCTTTGCCCTTTATCCCTTGTCGGGCAACCACATCTCCCCTCTCCATTTGGATTTGCGAATTCACTTGCAAACGTCAACTGATTTTCCAGTGACCGTAACTCCTCCCCACCCAGCCCCCCCCCCCACCCCCCGGAAAAGATTTCAATTTTCATATGTAACAAAGGTCACTCTTAATTCCCTCCTTATTCCCTTTATTCCCTTATTAATTCTTATCTATACTCTATATATTTTCATCTATATACACACACACATACATATATAAGATCGTGTTATATGGCGAGCTCTCCACTGGCCACCGTGACAGAGGTGCACCAAAGAAAAGGTACAAGGACTGCCTAAAGAAATCTCTTGGTGCCTGCCACATTGACCACCGCCAGTGGGCTGATAACGCCTCAAACCGTGCATCTTGGCGCCTCACAGTTTGGCGGGCAGCAACCTCCTTTGAAGAAGACCGCAGAGCCCACCTCACTGACAAAAGGCAAAAGAGGAAAAACCCAACACCCAACCCCAACCAACCAATTTTCCCCTGCAACCGCTGCAATCGTGTCTGCCTGTCCCGCATCGGACTTGTCAGCCACAAACGAGCCTGCAGCTGACGTGGACTTTTTACCCCCTCCATAAATCTTCGTCCGCGAAGCCAAGCATATATATATATATACACACACACACACGTACATACATATATATATATACACACACACATACATACACATATATATATACACACACACATACATACACATATATATATATACACACACATACATACACATATATACATACACATACATACATATATATATGTATATATATACATACACATACATACATATATATGTATATATATACATACACATACATACATATATATATATGTATATATATATATATATACACATACATATATATATGTATATATATACATACACATACATACATATATATATGTGTGTGTGTGTGTATATATATATATATATATATATATATATAAATGTATGTATATGTATATATCCTAGTGAAGATTTTGCCTGCAATGGAGAGCAACATGATTCCCCTGTAGTTTGAGCAGTCTGATTTCTCGCCTTTGTTTTTGTACAGGGTGATGATGGTGGCATCACGAAGATCCTGAGGCAGTTTACCTTGGTCCCAACAAAGCTTGAAAAACTCATGCAGTTTGGCATGCAGAGTTTTGCCGCCAGCCTTCCAGACTTCTGGGGGGATTCCATCCATACCTGCTGCTTTGCCATTTTCAGTTGTTCGATTGCCTTATATGTCTCATCCAGGGTGGGAACCTCATCCAGCTCTAGCCTTAGGGGCTGTTGAGGGAGCTGGAGCAGGGCGGAATCTTGGACTGAGCGGTCTATTTAGTATTCTACTAAATAGAATAATACCTAGTGTCACCGAGAATATTCTCCCAGAATCACAGTGCGGCTTTCGCGCAAACAGAGAAACCACTGACATGGTCTTTGCCCTCAGACAGCTCCAAGAAAAGTGCAGAGAACAAAACAAAGGACTCTACATCACCTTTGTTGACCTCACCAAAGCCTTCGACACCGTGAGCAGGAAAGGGCTTTGGCAAATACTAGAGCGCATCGGATGTCCCCCAAAGTTCCTCAACATGATTATCCAACTGCACGAAAACCAACAAGGTCGGGTCAGATACAGCAATGAGCTCTCTGAACCCTTCTCCATTAACAATGGCGTGAAGCAAGGCTGTGTTCTCGCACCAACCCTCTTTTCAATCTTCTTCAGCATGATGCTGAACCAAGCCATGAAAGACCCCAACAATGAAGACGCTGTTTACATCCGGTACCGCACGGATGGCAGCCTCTTCAATCTGAGGCGCCTGCAAGCTCACACCAAGACACAAGAGAAACTTGACCGTGAACTACTCTTTGCAGATGATGCCGCTTTAGTTGCCCATTCAGAGCCAGCTCTTCAGCGCTTGACGTCCTGCTTTGCGGAAACTGCCAAAATGTTTGGCCTGGAAGTCAGCCTGAAGAAAACTGCGGTCCTCCATCAGCCAGCCCCCCCACATCTCCATCGGGCACACAAAACTCAAAACGGTCAACCAGTTTACCTATCTCGGCTGCACCATTTCATCAGATGCAAGGATCGACAATGAGATAGACAACAGACTCGCCAAGGCAAATAGCGCCTTTGGAAGACTACACAAAAGAGTCTGGAAAAACAACCAACTGAAAAACCTCACAAAGATAAGCGTATACAGAGCCGTTGTCATACCCACACTCCTGTTCGGCTCCGAATCATGGGTCCTCTACCGGCACCACCGACGGCTCCTAGAACGCTTCCACCAGCGTTGTCTCCGCTCCATCCTCAACATCCATTGGAGCGCTTTCATCCCTAACGTCGAAGTACTCGAGATGGCAGAGGTCGACAGCATCGAGTCCACGCTGCTGAAGATTCAGCTGCGCTGGATGGGTCACGTCTCCAGAATGGAGGACCATCGCCTTCCCAAGATCGTGTTATATGGCGAGCTCTCCACTGGCCACCGTGACAGAGGTGCACCAAAGAAAAGGTACAGGACTGCCTAAAGAAATCTCTTGGTGCCTGCCACATTGACCACCGCCAGTGGGCTGATAACGCCTCAAACCGTGCATCTTGGCGCCTCACAGTTTGGCGGGCAGCAACCTCCTTTGAAGAAGACCGCAGAGCCCACCTCACTGACAAAAGGCAAAGGAGGAAAAACCCAACACCCAACCCCAACCAACCAATTTTCCCCTGCAACCGCTGCAACCGTGTCTGCCTGTCCCGCATCGGACTTGTCAGCCACAAACGAGCCTGCAGCTGACGTGGACTTTTTACCCCCTCCATAAATCTTCGTCCGCGAAGCCAAGCCAAAGAAAGAAATATGTATATATATATGTATATATGTATATATATATATATATGTGTGTATATATATGTGTATATATGTGTGTGTGTGTGTGTATGCATATATATATATATATTTATATGTGTGTGTGTGTGTGTGTGTGTGTGTGTGTGTGTGTGTGTGTGTGTGTGTGTGTGTGTGTGTGTGTGTGTGTGTGTGTGTGTGTATATATATATTTATTTATACCCATATACACACGTACATATAGTTCGTGGTCATTTTTGCTCTCGTTACATGTCTTCATCTCTCTGTCTGTTTTGTAGTTGTTCTGCAAATTTTCGTGCTTCCTCTGGATCCGAGAATAGTCTGTTTTGCTGCCCTGGAATATCTATTTTAAGTACCGCTGGGTACTTTAACATAAATTTATATCCTTTTTTCCAAAAGTTTGTTTTTGCTGTATTGAACTCCTTCCTCTTCTTCAGGAGTTCAAAACTTATGTCTGGATAGAAAAAATTTTTTTGACCTTTATATTCCAGTGGCTTTTTGTCCTCTCTTACTTTCTTCATTGCTTTCTCCAATATATTTTCTCTTGTTGTATATCTTAAGGATTTTACTAAAATGGATCTTGGTTTTTGCTGCGGTTGTGGTTTCGGGGCTAATGTTCTATGTGCCCTCTCTATTTCCATTTCTTCCTGTAATTCTGGTCTTCCTAGGATTCTGGGGATCCAATCTTTTATAAATTCTCTCATATTCTTGCCTTCTTCATCTTCCTTAAGGCCCACTATCTTTATATTATTTCTTCTATTATAGTTTTCCATTATATCTATCTTCTGAGCTAACAGCTCTTGTGTCTCTTTAACTTTTTTTATTAGATTCTTCTAATTTCTCTTTTAAGTCCTCTACTTCCATTTCTACGATTATTTCTCGTTCTTCCACATTATCCGCTCTTTTTCCTATCTCTGATATGACCATTTCTATTTTATTCATTCTTTCTTCTGCATTCTTAATTCTTCTTTTTATCTCATTAAATTCTTGTAATTGCCATTCTTTCACTGATTCCATATATTCTTTAAAAAAATATATATCCATTGTCTTGCCTTTCTCTTCTTCTTCCACTTCTTTCTGTTCTTCTTCCTCTGGGTTGACCATCTGTTGTTTCCTTGTTTTCTTTTTACCCTCTTCTTTCTTGTTCTCGTTATTGTCTGTGTTCTGCACCTGTTGCTGTGCTGCAGGTGTCTCTCTCAGCTGTGGAGATTGACTCCGCAGCTGTTCCCCCCTCCCGTCAGTGTGTTTTTTTTCATGCGCGGTTGCGCACTTTTACTCGGCTCTGCGAGCCATTTTTGTAGTCCCGAACTCGGGACTTCCACTGACCTGAGGGAGCGGACTTCTCTCTCCGCGGCGGGCCTCCTCGGACACGTAAGGCCTTCACCTTCTTCCGACGTTCTTTCTTCTTCCCGTTGTTTTCGACTTTTCTCTCTTCGCTGCCATTTTCTTCTCACCTTTATTTTTACTTTGTTTTAAATTTTAGTCTTGTACCTTTGTGTTTTGTGCGTTTTTTTTTTAAACTTTTCAGGAGAGGGCTGGAATTCCCTGACCGGCCACTACTCCCTCACGTGACTCTTCTATCAGACAGTTGAACATAAAATATTGTTCCCTGTGCTATTTTAACTGAACCCTTTCTGCAGTCTGTTCTGGGTTTTTAACCGCTGCACCCCACATGGGTTGACTTGCTGGGACTGCTCACAAAATGAAGTTTCTCACTGTGCACCTGATAAACTTGAACTTGATAGCGCATGGTCTTGCATGTCAGAGCAGAGTGGGAAGGGATAGTTGTCAACAGGCTTGCCAGTGGAAAAATTAACTTAATGAGGAGCAGAGTTCAACTGGGCAAAAAGTGGAAGGGACAATCAAAGCACATTATTTAAATACTTTTGTCACGCTATTGGAGCCAGACACCTTGCATACTCCAATTCACATCAACTCGCAAAGCAGAACATTTGAATGGAACTGGAAATTAATCACTTCCCCCCCCTTTGGTTTCTTGACATTTAACCATACAAAGCTTTTAAAAATTTGCACCCTATGCTTTAAATTTATCAAAACACTATAGGAAATTATGTTTGCCTCCTTTAGATGAACAACTCCAATTATCTGCTACTTGGGGTGAGCCCCGATTAGACTAATATTACATCAGATTTGGCTTTGTAGAAGGATATCGTTTCCCAGGGAAGAAATAGCAAACACCAGAGGACATGTATACAAAGTGAAGTTTAGGGGACACAGTTCCAGATGCCCGTTTACCTTGCCAGGGATGGAGGTGGAGGCTGAAGAAGAGGCATTTAAGAGACTCTTAGATTGGCACACGAATGAAAGAAAAATAGAGGGTTACAGGATAGGGAGGGTTTAGTACTTTTTTTTTTAAAAAAAGGAATATATTAGTCGGCACAACAGCAAGGCTTAAGGAGCTGTATTGTGCTACAGTGTTCTATGTTCTATGCCATTTAGGCCCTGCCACAGCTGAAGGGATCCTTTGTTGTTTCCATTCTCATCCAGAATCGCCACTTCACCCGGGAGATGGCCACTCCTGCTCCTTGTATAGTGTTCTGGATCTCCAGACTGACACGCCTGCTGCCTGGCTCTCAGTAGGTTCTGAACATCATTGTTCATCCAGGGCTTCTGGTTGGAGAAAATCCTGAAAAATTTGGTGGGGATGCACTTGTCCACAGCTGTTTTGATAAAATCCATAACAGCCATTGTGTGATCAGTCAGATCCTCAACTTAGTTTTTGAACACCGCCCAACCCACCGACTCGAGGGAGACTTGAACAAGAACTCATATTTTTCCGTATTTAATACTGAATTTCTCTTTGTGGTTTGTTTATATTTCTTTCTTTTTTTACATTTCTCACTTTTGAATATGTACCTTTTTCTTGAGTACAGAACACAGTTACTGATAAGTATAAATTTTGCCTGGACCTCATGAAAAAGAATCTCAGGTTTGTATATGATGTACGCTGACAATATTTAAACTATGAACAATGAGGACTTTCCCATTCACTCTGACTAACCAAATGTCTCAAACACAAAAGACCACTCCCAGCTTGGGCTCCTGCGATACACCCTGCTTACTTTCCACATTCCCAATGCCTCCAGCACGACTGGCATAGCGGTTAGCGCAATGCCTTTACAGCGCCAGCGATCGGGACTGAGGATCGAATTCCACGCCGTAAGGAGTTTGCACGTTCTCCCAGTGTTTGCGTGGGTTTCCCCCCCCGGGTGCTCCAGTTTCGCCTCACCGTTCAAAATATACCCGGGGTTGGCGGTTAATTGGATGTAATTGGGCAGCACGGACTTGTTACCACGCTGTATGTCTAAATTTAAATTTTAAATTAAATTTTAAAATTTAAATTGCAACATCATCAGCTCCATCACCAAGATAGCAAATCTCATCACAGGGTTTCATTATAGAGGCTAAAATGATTAATTGGTCTGTCCACAGTGCACCAATAAGGAATCACAATATAAATTTCAAACAGGTCAGGAATTTCTAGATCACATTTGCTTTCCACCTTTTTTTTTTAAGAAATGACATGCCGCACGGTAACAGGCTCCCTCAGCCCACAAGCCCGTGCCGCCCAATTACACTCAACCCAGTACATTTTTTGAACGTTAGGAGGAAACCGGAACCCCCAGGGAAAACCCATGGAGACAAGGGGAAAACATACAAGCTCCTTCGAGACAGTGTGGGGTTCAAACCTCGGTCCTTATCGCTGGTGCTGTAACAGCATTGTTCTAACTGCTGTGCTAACCATGCAGCCATCTTGGTTGTCGCTTGTGGGTTCTCCCTATACACCATTTGCCCTCGTTCCACAACATCACTGTCCACAAAGAACTCAGGGATATTTTTGAGAAGGATGCCATGAATTGAGAATCTCTTGTCCTCGTCTCTGCAGCAGACACAGTCAGTAAACCCCAGTGGCAGCCCAGAATCACCTGTTGTTTCTCGAGCTCAGTGTCCATAGAATGAATGCAGAGAGTGGTGCAGTATAGAAAATAAGTGACAAATT
Organism: Narcine bancroftii; assembly: GCF_036971445.1. Classification (NCBI taxonomy): domain Eukaryota; kingdom Metazoa; phylum Chordata; class Chondrichthyes; order Torpediniformes; family Narcinidae; genus Narcine; species Narcine bancroftii. The sequence goes on from NC_091482.1 coordinate 7,548,529, forward strand.
TGCAAAAAGATCGAGGCATTACCCACATGGATAGGTTAGAGGGCTCACATTTCAAGTCACCTCATAAGTTGCAATTCATTCTGGGGTTCACTGAAAAATGCTACACAAAGTGCACTTTTAGGTGAAGAAAAGAAATGCCTTTTGGGGATTTAATCTGCAGAAGGGGTACTCAAGCACTGCCATGGTTAAAGATCCCTCTCCACTCTACAAGATAACCACAAACAACATTTGCCAATGCAACCTCCACATCAACACCTGGTCTCAATGCTACCTTCAGAGACTCCGATCCAGTAACACGGCAGATGCACATGGCAGTAAATGCTTTCTCAAGATTAATAGGTCTCTTTTGTCCCAGGCCACGTGATACATTGATGTCACACATGCAGCCAGGGTTACCAGCTCTTGAAAAACACTCAGGGTCAAAATCGTACCAAATGACAGCAAAACATCAGGATAAAAAAAAGAGGGGAAAGGGATGAGAAAAGAAAACCAGCCCGGTTGGAAAGAGTCCTCTGGGGTAATGATTAACCCAAACATTCACAAAGAGTAAAATCTTATTGCTTTAAAAATATTGACAAGAAACCTTTTTGACTGAGAAAAAAAGCAGAGTCTGAGTATGTGATGGAAGGTTATGGAGCAAAGGAGATGAGCCATTTCCACTGCCCTTTATTCTACTTCACCCAATATCCTCGTAACTTGGATTAGAGATTACTCACCTGAGGAATTTTTGCATGCACTCACAGCAAGTCTTTTACGACCTACAAACCAGTTTCTTAAGTCTCTGATTAATTCTCTTGCCCACCCTTCCAAAGTTCTGCAAGAGCCATTGCACATGTAGAGCAGTGCAGTGACACAGCTCAACAACACCAAGGACCCAGTTTCAATCCTGATCTAGAATTCTGTCTGCATGGAGTGTTCTGCACACTCTCCCAGTGACTGCATGGGTTTCTTCCAGATACTCTAGCTTCCTTCCCACGCTCAACAACGTGGGTTAGTTGGCCTCTATAATTTGCCCCCCAAATCTCTAGTTAAATTGCCCCCTCATATGCAAGTGTGATAGAATGTGATAGAAGTGTGATAGAATCTGGCAGGGAGCTGCCGAGAAAGTTGGGAGAACAAATAAAATCGTAGGATGAACATAAATGGGCATTTTCTTCTTTGTCTAATGATGACCTCCTCAAAAGTGGACTTTAGAAATTAATAGAACAATCACACTTTTAAAAAAACCCCAATCTGCTGGAGGAACTCAATGGGTCAAGCAGAATCAGTAGAAGTAAGGAATGGCCAAAATTTCAGGTCGGAACCCTTTGGCAAGACTTGTGCTTGACATAGCACTTTCCTTCATTAAAGGTCTGAAGGAAGGGTTCCAACCTCAAAACTTTTTATCCCCCCTCACCGACACTGCTCATCCTGCCAAGTTCCCCCAGCAGATTGTTTTACCTTGCTCCAGATTCTTGCAACTGCAGTCCACGTCGTGGCTCTAGAACGAGCGGTCTCTTGTGAAACAGAAGTCCACAGATGCTGTGGTCTTGATTAAAGCACACAAATGCTGGAGGAACTCAGCCAGTCTCACTGCTCCCTTAAGATCAGACTCTTTGCCTGGATCTACCAATTCACTCGATGGTGGCTACTCCACATGAATATCTCCATTTACTCACCAGAGCTAAATATCCCTTACCAAAGTAAAAACCCTGTGTCCTGCAAATTTTAGTCGACCCAGTGGATTGAATGTTTTGCGGGAGACAAGTCTAATCAGATTTTTTTTTAAAAAACAAGAATTGCACCACCTCAAATTCACTCTGGCCATCCCGTATGCAGCCCAATAACAAATCTGAAACAAAAATAGGGACAGAAACACTCAGCAGGTCAGGCTGCCCAGGTGGAGAAACTTTGATTCCTGCACCGGTTTTTAATGATTGAACCCTTTCCACTTTCACCATGAAGTCCACTTTAACGTTTAATGAAGATTAACTGAATATAGAAATCTACAGCACAGTACAGGCCCCTCATCCCACACTACAATATAACCTACAACCGAATAACCTACTCCAACAACTGCCTCGAATTTCCCTACAGCATAACCCTGGTTTGAGGAAGTGGAAGTTGGTCATGTATCAAAGCTGCATTCAACACAACTAAACTTCCCGTGATTCAATGACATTTCAGTCTACATTGGATTGTGTGTTTCACGTACCGCATACAGCTCTATTACCTAACATACCTCAAAGCTAGCCATATCATACCACCTAATGGCACATAAATGCATGATTTTTTTTAAATGTAACACTACCTTCCAGGCAAAAGCACAACAGGGACAAGGGGTGCAGAACTCAATGGTAATCAACCAAGTGAAGAATAAGGTTGCACAACAGGAGCCTGCGCGATTCTGCATGTCTCGAATGAGCCATCAACAACCTGGAGGAGATGCAGCCACAGACTGTCACAAAGTGCACATTCACAGCACAGGAGAGGCGGCTGCATCAATCAGAAGTTCAGTCGGTAACAATGCAAGCCCTGTGAGATCATACGGCGAGGCTGATAAATTTGCCCAGCTGCACCAAGGGAGGAGGAGGAGGGAGATGAGAGAGAGCGTGACAGGGAAAGCAAAATGGTTCGGGGAAGATCAGTAATTGAGATAACCCCTGAAAAAAAAAAGGGTCAAAAGATGTCTCTTCTGAGTAAACATCTTCCACCCCGCTGCTGGGGAAAAAGAAAAGCAGAGGGCGTCCAGGGTAAGACAGCAATAGCTCATTAGCATGACCACCATCTGGACTTGGGGTCACTGCAATGGCCCCATCACTTCAAAGCACAAGACTTGTACCCTGTAGCTTTTCACATGACGCATGTTTGAAAAGACTATCCCTACATCGCAAGGGGGAGCCAAATGTTATGCGCCGAATATTAAAAACACTGGCAGCGCGGGTTCACTTGCAGTCCCAGAGGTAGCACTCCCTTCACAGAGACAGGGAGGAGGACCAAGGGTTCAGCTTACACAGCCAAGACTCGAGAACGAAGCCTTTGACTGGCATAAGTGCGGCTTGGGGGGGGGGAGGGGGGGACTGCTGCGCTCACCTTTCAGATGATGCACATCGGACCCGGGTACATGTGGAAGAACCGCATCATGAAGCAAGGCAGGAAAGTTCATTCTTTTTACCCCTCCTCAACCTATTGTCTAGTCGTTACTGTTTAGGAAGATTGCTGTGCACAGTTGGCGCAACGCTGTTATAGCGCCAGCGATTGGGACTGGATTAAAATCTCACGCTGTCTCTAAGGAGTTTGTATGTTCTCCCTGTGTCTACCTGGGTTTTCCCTCCAGGGGCTCTGGTTTCCTCCCACCATTCAAAATAAAACTGTATCAGGGTTGTAGGTCAATTGGGTGTAATTGGGTGGCAGAGGCCTGTTATGGTACTGTAGGTCTAAATTTAAAATTGGCTGTACATTTTCGACTTCACATTCTACATCCAAAGTATTCCATTGACACTGAAGTTCTTTCAGATAAACAGAGTTATTAAGCATGCTAGGGAAATGATTATTGTGAAGGAGGCTTACATAGGTTTCCACAACATCGTGGGCTGAGGGCCCTCAACTGTGCTGTAATGTTTTATGTTCTACAACTGCATCAGCAAACACAATAATGAAAGGGTTAAACTCAACAGAGAGCAGGGGACTCAGCCTGGGCGATACCGCTGGGGCTATCCATCAAGGCAAACGAAGATGTGGAGCTGTATGCGCGCAGGTAGCTGGACTAGGTAAACCACAGCTTCTAAAGCACCACTGTGAGCAAAATAGGTCAGGAGCAGGACTGTCCTGATTGGAATCTTTGAAAACAGAAGAATAATTGAGAAACAAAACAAAACGCAAGGCAGACTGATTAAAAACAACAAGAAAGGCTCACTTTTTTTTCTGCCTGAAAAGGGAAACAAAAATCAAAGTCCATATATACAAAACCAATCCAGAAAGCTCATTACTGTCACTCAACATTAGGTTTGCCCACCACCTCCCCCCCTCCAGTGTTGGCCCATGGCTCTCAATCTGTCTCTCTCCTCTGAGCCAGAGTTCCATTGTAAGCCCTGCACAAAATAGCTGTGGGAAATTAAGCTAGATCCGGTGCTAGACAAAAAGCTTTACAACCTTACCTAACCCCCCCTCCTGTGTCCTTTTACTCACCAACTCGCTGCACTCCTTCTCAAGTGCTCCTTGCATTTCTTTTTATTGCAGAGAGTTGATTTATGCACCCAGATTGCCCCAGCTTATTGTAAAAGGTTTCTCGACAACCTTTTAAAACATGCATAAACGCATGCACATGACATGGAGACTTCAAAGCAAAGCTAAATTGGACGCAGTTGTGGAAGGCGGAGATCTCCAGAAGCTGGGTTTTGTCCTGATCTATAGGTAGGGCTTAAAAATCAGAATTTATTGTCATGAAATTTATTGTTTTGCAGCAGCGTTCACAGGGCAAACATTTATATTAACCATCTTATAAAAAATATTAAAAACAGCGGAAGAAAAATTCAAAGTGAGGTAGTGTCTGTGGTTCATTGTTCATTCAGGAATCTGATGGCAGAGGGGAAGAAGCTGTCCCTGTGTCACTGAGTGCTTGTCTTCAGGCTCCTGTACCTTTTTCCTGATGGTAGCAGAGTGAAGAGGGCATGGCCAGGGTGGTGGGGGTCTTTGAGGATAGAGGCTGCTTTTTTAAAACACCGCCTCGTGTCAATGTCCTCGATGGAGTAAGACTGGTGCCTGTGATGTCGCAGGGTGAGTTAACAACCCTCTGAAGTTTTTTTTTCTTGTCCTGAGTGTTGGCACCTTGCACAAACCATGGTCGTCCGAGAATTTTCAGATTGCAGGCCACATAAACGAACCTCTAAGGGGGGGGCGGGGCCTGATTTCGCCAGGGTAGGGGTGGGGGGGGAATTTAGTCACAGCTGTAAATGTTCTCTCAAAAATAACCTTGTAGCAGCACGCTACTGGACTCTGACTAGTTGGCTTGACTAAACAAGAGTCCACATTCAAAGAAAATTACAAAAGTTCATGATGTGCAAATTTACTTCCAGCTGCTAAAGGTGCAAGCAACAATTCTCCAAATGTCAATTGCTTTCTTCCTATTGGAAAAAAAAATTGCCACTGTTCATTTCAACTATTGCCAAGGAGCCTCCAAACATTAACTCCGCTGAGGGCTGCTTCCTGAAGTAGCTTGCTAAAGAGACATACTGCACTGAATAAAAAGGACCGAACACAGAGACAAAATACATCTGCACAGAACAGACAAAACCTCAGGCACAAGGGAGACAAACCTGGGCAGTCTATTCTTGGATTCAAAAGCTCCCAATAGTCCTCAAATCAAAAAACGTATGACTTGACTGCATGGGTCTCGAGTATTGGCCTCCACTTTTGCCTTTGTAATGGAAGTCGTACTGAGCACAAAGATAAAGTAGTTTTGACTGATTTGTTTAATCAAGTCCCACAGTCCAGCGCATTTTTGAGGAACTAGGACCCTCACAAGTGGCATTCTTCTGAGGAAGTGATAATGGGCAGAAATAGCCCTGCCTGCCCTGGTAGTTCAGGCAGGAGGAAAATTTGTGGGATCCCACTGGGCATATTCACTCATTTGATGCATAATGCAAGTACAAAATGAAAATAGCAATTTCTTCTCCCTGAAAATTAACACAGGCAGACCTTAAGGATGAGTGCTTGGCCCACTGCTCTACTCACTCTACACCCATGACTGTGTGGCGAAGCACCATTCTTCAAATACCATCTACAAATTTGCCGATCACACCACAGCTGTTGACAGAATTATAGACAGCAATGAGGAACCGTACAGGAGGGAGAGAGATCAGCTCATTGGGTGGTGTCACGACAACAACCATGCACTCAACATCAGCAAAACCAAGATGATGATTGTGGACTTCAGGAGGAAGTCAGGCGAACATGAACCAGACCACATCGAGAGGTCAGCAGGGAAAAGGGTCAAGACCTTCAAATTCCTGGCTGTCAATCTGTCCTGGAGCCTCCATGTTGATGCAATCACGAAGGCGGCTCGCCAGCAGCTAAACTTCGTGGGGATATTGAGGAGATTCGGCACGTCACCAAAGACTCTTGAAAACTTCTACAGGAGTACCGTAGAGAGCATTCTGTCTGTCTGGCATGGAGGTGCCAATGCTCAGAACAGGAAAAGGCCACAAAGAGTTGTGAACTCGGCCAGCGCCATCATGGGCATCAGTCTTCAGATCATCGAGGGGATCTACAAGAGGTGGAGTCTAAAGAAAGCAGCCTCTATCCTCAAGGACCCCCACCACTCAGGCCATGTCCTCTTCACTCTGCTACCACTGGGGAAAAAGGTACAGAAGTCTGAAGACAAGCCCTCAGCTGCACAAGGACAGCTCCTTCCCCTCTTGCCATCAGATTCCTGAATGATCAATGAACCATTTTGTCTTTTTCTTGCACCAGTTTTATTTATTTTGAAATGTGGTTTATAGAAATGATTACACTGTGATGTTGCTACAACACAATGAATTTTGTGACATGTTCATGATAAATTCTGATTCTAATTCATGAGTGAAACACCTTTGGGATTGTCTAACCCACATCACCACCCACCCAGGAAACATGAAGAAGTGTTTTGGCACACTTAGGTTTCACCAGAAGCATGACAGAACAATTCCCTTGCTTGAACTCCATCAGCTCAAAGAGGACAGTGTCAGAGCACTGCCCACCGATGAAACAGCAGCACAGTTGGGGGTGGGGGGGGCAAGCAATGTGACTCGAATGGAGAGAACCCCTCAACAATTCAACACGTACTCGCCAGAAAACTTCTGCCAACTTGCTCACCTGGTGAGTGGAAGGTCACCTTCCACTCATCGCTACTCGTGTAATATGTGCTGGAGAAACTCACCAGGTCACGTAAAGGGTAGCTGACGAAGGGCCCAGGTCCGAAATACTGGTAACCGTTCATTTCCTGCGGATGCTGCTTGACCTGTTGAGTTCCTCCAGAGCATTTGTGTGCTGCCCCCGACGCCAACATCTCCTAGCTACTTATTCCATTTGACCTTGCATTGCATTCCCACCATGACACTTCCCAAGGTCAAAGCCTGCAGCCAATTTACTGAAGCCCCAAATAAAACTACTTCAACTGGAAATATTAAATCAACATTCAAATAATCTTTCTCCAGTAGTTTGCCAAGAGACGAGCAAAGTTGGTTTATTCCCTCAAACATCCCATCGCAAAACTTTATTCAACAACTGCTGCTCACACTCAACTCCGCCCATTCACTCGCAGAAAGCCAACTACAGGTTTATGTACAGTTCACTCTACACAGCCAATTGTATTACACATTGCGGCAAGCTCAGTCTGCACAACACAGCATCACACATCAAACAGTTCTCACATTAACATCATTTCAGTGCTATTCACACAAGGGCTATTGAGTGAGGGTTACCATCACATCATGTTCAGTAGGAGGTTACTGGTGTGTAAAGGTCCTATTAAATGAAAGTGATTTCCAGGAATCTGCTTGAAAGGTTGGGGGTGCCCCCTCATTAAAGGGTGGTTAGTGAGCAAATTGCATGCTCAAAAATTATTCCGTCCTTTTAAAATGTGGACCAGCCCCCGGTGGCTTCCTGCTTTGTAGAATAGTGATATTTACTGCTGGTTATTAAAGGTGATAATTTGTAAAAAAAAATAATTGCACAGAGACTCCCCACCCACCCTGGGTGGCACACACACTCAACAGGTGTTATTCCTTCCCAACACTGTGCTGAGACAGTACATGGTGGCAGGAACCAGGTGTACGGCCCTGGAAGGCAGACTCTTGCCTCCTTTCAACACACCAGTCAGAATATATGTATTGTTTTTTAATTATCAGGTTAAACACAATGGAAAGGCTTTGTTGCACGTGCACATCAATTATTTCCGTGCTACCAAAGTCATTGATAGTTAATGCAATTAGGCTCTGAGAATATTTGCACCCTGACCCTTTCACATCCTCTCAGCCATGAACCAAACACTAAGCAACTCCACATGTTGACCCTCGCAATCCAAAAGGTCAAAGGGAAACTGGAAGGTTCAGGCCCCCATATCGTTATCTCCATTTTCAGAAGGCAGCCATGGCTCAGTAGACAACACACATCTTGTTAGTGAAGGTTCAGCACCGTATTTTGCCAACCCCCATCCCAACCTTTCCCAGCTAATTTAACCTAAATACCTAGCATTAATCCATCCGTTGTAATCGTATTTCAACAAAATCATAAGGAACACAGTCTCTACTTCTCAAAGTAGTTGTACAATAAATCACAACAGTAAATAAACGTCCTCATTCAGCTTGTTAACGGTTGAGAAGTCACAGGACAAGGATTAGATTGCAAATCAGAAGAGCATCTCAGGACCTCAAACACCAAGAGCACAATTTTTAACAAATTCACAACAAACTCAAAACCAATGCTCTGCTCACTCCACCAGCTCCAATTAAGCAATGTCAAAACCTCAAAAAAAAACCCGCACCACTGTGTCCTGAAACAAAGACAGAACTGAGGGGTGGGAGGAAGAAGAGGGATAAGAATAAATTAAAGCAATGAACCTCCCACTTACCTTGGGCTGTGTTCTTCGCGGAAATGCAACCTTTGGGTCAATCTGTTGAAGCAATAGGAGAACAGTCAGGAAGCCATTGGGTGCATCCCTGTCTCAGAGCATTTCAAACTAACGTGGGGGTTTCTCAGGCAATAAACACAGCACAGACTAAGGCCAGGCCCAAGCTTCACAGAGAACTTGTCGTTTTTTACTTCCTGTATTGTTTTCCCTTTTACGGATTATTTAAGGCTCAATACAATTTAGAGTCTTCTTACTTGCCCTCACCAGTTGCAACTCAATTGTAACTGATGATCAGAGGAGTTCAAACTTTCTCTTCCCAGTCGAGTTACACATTTTGAACTTTATGAGCTTTTTAAAGCCCTGCTTAAATCATTGCTTATGGACTAGGTTATTCTTTGCCCAACAAAGCAACGCTCACTGACAACTGACTCATGATCTGTTTGATGTCTTTCGCTTTGAAGGTCCCTTCCCTCTTAGCTACACGCTGATTGCAAACCCCACCAGCACTCACCAAAATCAAGCTCATTTCCATTGCTGCTATTCACAGACTCCTTGTTCTGGTACAGAAAGCATGCAGGTTGCTCCCAGTTATCCACCAACACTTGGGGATTCAAGGACAGTTTCATTCATGCCGCTGACTCCTGAACAAATCTCACTTCAGTAGGATAATGCGGCTTTTGATTGGTTACCTTAGTAGTTAGCTCAACACTATTACAGCGCCAGCAACCCAGGTTCGAAGCCGGCACTGCCGGCAAGGAGTTGGCATGTTCTTTCCATGTCTGCGTGGGGCTCCAGTTTCCCACCACCCGTACAGGGGTTGCAGGTTTAATTGGGGCACAGCCTCATGGGGCAGAAGGGCCTGTTACCATGCTCTAAGTGTTATAACTACTGTACTATGTATGGGTTGACTATCTGCACTGCTTGCAAAACAAACTTTTTCCCCCTGGAACCCAGTTCCTGTGAACATATGCTTGAACTGAACCGAGGATGTTTCATCGCCAGAGTGGCACACCAAGAGAAGGTGCCACAGAATTAGCAGTCTCTCATAAGTGAGTGAAAATGCTTCCTTACTAACGTTCCATCCCACACCTACCTGAAACGTGTTGAATCGCAGTTGGATAGCCAGGCCCTCAGGCACAAGCAACCCTGCAACAGTTAAACCAACAGCCCTTAGTCTTCTACCAATATTCAAAGGCTATTCATCCATGGAAAGTCTTGAATGAGAAGCCACCTTCTCGTGGCAACCCTACCAATTCACTGCCACCTCAGGCTCCGGGGTAGAAATGACACATGGACCCTGGCCACTCTCCCCTTACACCAGCACTCAAAACCACAGAATGCAACACGCAGACTGCGAACTTCCCCAAACTTTCTGAGGTTTGCATTAAGTTACCAGGTAGACCACGAAGTAATGAACTCTCCAAGCCTCACTACTTATCCAATGCCTGTTCCTCACGACTGCACAATGGGTCAGAAAATTATAACAGGCCCAATAGAAAGTAATTTTTAAGAATCTAGTCACAACGATGCCAAACTAATATCAATCACCATTCCTGGTCCAGCAAGTAATGAGAGCTATAAGTCCTGGGTGGGGGGGGGGGGCGGTTACAGGTCAATTAGGTGCACTCTATTAGATTCAGGTGTGGATTCGTTTACACAAACAGCTGAAGCATCACAAATATCAGGGAGCAGATGCTGAATGACCACAGAAAAAAATGTTTCAAATAAAACATTGCAGGGGAAGGATTTTGTCTCCGAGTCTTTGACAGTGGCAGCACAGAAACAGGCCCTTCTGCCCACAGAGCCAACGCTGTCCATCCACTAACCTTTCGCACTCATTCATTTCAATTTTCCCCCAATCTTCATCAACTTGATGCAGGCTAATTGCCGGGGGGGGGGGGGGGGGGGAAGGAAGAGATAAATGGAAATGAATACCAAGACAGGGACAATGGAATCAAGGACAGGGAAGAAGCTACAAGATCTCTTCATGCCCTCATAGAAGTCCCACTCAACAGTTCCAGCAGGCCAGAGACTTTGAGCCTCAACATGATTGGCAGCTGCCAAATGACCTCAGACTGAGGAGGGAAGAGGGTGAGGGGAATTAAACCATGGACATTGCTTCCCTCAAGGATATACTGAGCTCACTACATCCACGCCGATCTTTTTGTCCATCTGCACTAAATCCCATTTGCTCACTCCAGCTCCCTGTCCCTCCACACCCTGCCTATTTAATTAGGTGTTGAAATGTCTTTTAAAAATAGTGATTGCATCGGACTCCACCTTCTCCTGTGAAAGTGCCTTCCAGGGGTCAATCTCTTTGTAAATACAGCATCACATCTCCTCCTCACTGAGGATCAACACCAGCACACCTCAAGGATGTGTGTGTGTGCTTGGCCCACTGCTCTCCTACCATGACTGAGGGGCCAGGCACAATTCAAATGCTATCTACAAATTTGCCAATGGCACACCTCAGCAGCATTACAGACGGCAACAAGGAAGCTTAGTTGAGTGGTGTAACAACAATTTTGCACTCAACATTAGAAAAACCAAGGAGGTGATTGTGGACCAAGAGGAAATCAGGAGAACACAAACCAGTCCTCATTGAAGGGTCAGCAGTGGAGAGGGTCATGGTTGGTGTCGTGGTTAGTGCAACATCTTTACAGCGCAGGTGATCGGGACTTGTCCTGGGTTTGAATCCCATACGGTCTGTAAGGAGTTTGTAAGTTCTCTCCATGTCTACTTGGGTTTTCTCTGGGGGGCTCCAGATTCCTCCCACCATTCAAAAACTTACTGTGGTGTAGGTTAATGGGGAGCAAGATAGGCAGCATGGAGTCATAGGGCCAAATTGCCCTGTTACAGTGCTGTACGTCTAATTTTTTTTTAAACTTAAAATTCCTGGGTCAACATCTCTGAGATTTTGTCCTGGAGCCCCATGTTGATGTAATCACGAGGAAGGCTCACCAGTGGCTCTGCTTTGTGAGGAGTTCGAGGAGATGTGGTAGAACATCGAGGACTCTCGACAACCTCTGCAGATGTACCATGGAGAGCATTCTGGCTAGTTCCATCACTGTCTGGTATGAGGGTGGCAACGCTCAGGAAAAAATCTCGGCGTGCAACATCACGGGCACCATTCCATCGAGGACATCAACAAGAGGCGGTGTTTTTAAAAAAGAAGCCTCTATCCTCAAAGACCCCCACCACCCAGGCCATGCCCTCTTCACTGGGGAAAAGGTACAGGAGCCTGAAGACGAACACTCAGCAGCACAAGGACAGCTTCTTCCCCTCTGCCATCAGATTTTTGAGCGAAAGGGAAGCAAAAGACACTACCTGGCTATCTTTTTCCTTTTCCTTGCACTATTTTTATTTATTTTGTGAGATGGTTTACCTATTGTTTGCACTGTGAGGCTGCCACAAAATAGTGAATTTCATGACATGTTCATGACAATAAATGCTGACATTCTGTGTATGAAGGCAAGCATGATGCACGCCTTGTGTGTTGCCACTTTCAGGGAACTATGGACACAAACCCCATGGCCATTCACATTTGGACATACAAACTTAGGTGTGCAATGCATTCAGATCCAATTATGACAGCCAAATAGCCTTTCAAAATTGCAAATAACTCAGAAGGTGCTTTTCTTTCCTCATCTGGTGAAAATGTCACCGTGTGGACCCAGAATCACTCCCTTGCAGTCAAATAGGAGCAAGGAACGTGCACAACAGAAAAATGGTCCTGATCTATCCTTGCTCAATTCCATGCATGGGAATAGATTTATGCACCCTAGCTCAACAAACCTGCAGATCGACACAGTGGCAAAAGTAATAGTTTTTACAGCCTCTCCCCATCAGCCTTCCCAAACCCACCCTCCTATACTATTCATTTGCAAGCATTCACCATCACCCCCTGCAACACCAGAGCTGTCACCAAATTGCACGGTAACCTCCCTCATCTCTCGCCCTCATTAACCACACTCAGAAATAAAATCATAATTCTGCTCCATCACCGTGAAATGCTTTTCAAATTAATAAACTAACACCAAAGATAATCATCACATTACAAGCCAACGAGAAATGCTTTAGGAAAAATATTACTTCCTCGACGGACAACACATTGTACGAAAAAAAACACTAAAATACCTGGTTCACTCATAAACACCCAAAGCAAAAAGGAACACTTGCAGAAAAGAATGTGCCAATACAGTGTCATCAGAAAGGCAGGAAAGTATAAGGATAGAGGCAAACTGACATTTCAAAGACTTTTCAAGAAATTACAATAAAATTATTTTCATATATTTTTTTTAATTACACTCTTTTTTCACCTTCTAGTGTTCTTAAACAGATCAGGACCAGCTGGTTTAATATAGGAGTGATGCTTCAGTGAAAAACTAACTTATGGACCAAACTCAAACTCTCTCCTCATCTTGTCCTTTCCCAGGGAATGTTTTCAGCATTAATAATCTCCTCTGCGCAGTCTTGCTACCTCATGTGGTTCAAGGGCACCTAATCCAGTCTGCCAAACAGAATTTAAAAGAGTGGGAATTTTAATTATCTCACCCACCGTCAGTCGAAGTTGCCTGAGAAACCAATTTCGCACCGAGAAGAATTTCTCATTTGACACACAGAGCGGAAAAAAAAGACGGAAAATAATGTGCTAAAATTCTCAACTAAAACTGGATGAACTACTCATGGCTCGCCTTCTGTGTCATTCGATTTTATAAAGTCTATGAAATAGCCCGTCTAAATCATTACTTTGCCAATTTAGAGTTAATTTAAGACGACAATTAGTGAGTTCGCTCAAACGACATGGAAAGAATATTTAAAGCGAGCTAGTCTTCGAGAAGACAGGGGTGGGGAGGGGGAACTGTTTCTGGAGATTGTCATTCCCTAAATAAAGCTTTAATGCAAGTGTAAACAACAGCTCTCCTTTCGAGGCGATTACCCCAACAGATCGGTTTCCTGCCTTGAACCTTAAAACAAAGTCGAAAGGGTAGAGCACACTACAAAACAAATGCTCAAGACACAAGAACAAAAAGTGATCAACAAGAAACTCATTCCAGTCAAGCTCAGCTTGTGACAGTAAACTTTGAGTTGGAGCACTACATTTCTTTTAAAAAAAAAGGGGGAGAGGAATTCATTTCTTTTCTAAATGCAGTCAACTCCATTTGCGTCTCAACTTGATCGTGCAGCTTTGAAAAGCGATGAGAATTGAATTGCAAACTTCCATTTAACAGACAATTTAATCGACCACTAGGTGGGTTGATTGCCAATTTATGTCAATGACATGAAATTGACAGTTCGGATGGGCCAGGCATATCTTCCCAAAAGGGCCATCGTCAACTCAAGTTGCAGCAATGTCGAGTTGAGCATTGACCCTAGGAGTTGCAAGACCTTTTTAAAAAACACAGCAGGCATAAATGACCTGGAGAGAGAGTGGAAAAACAAAGCAGCTCGTTACCATTCTTAACACTTAAGGAAATTGACACGGAAACACACAAACATACCGTCTTTGAATCTAGTTCGTGATGGGGCTGAGCTAATACTTTATCTACACTTGCAGAATCGGCAAACGTAACGAAACCGAAGCCTCTGAAATGACACAAAGAGACCAAAACACGATGAGTGTAGAAACGTGCAACAGGAAGAGGGGGGTTAAAAAAATACACGGGTCAAAATATCGCTTAGATTCCACGAGGGGTGGAGGGGGGGAGAGAACGGGCTACAAATGGAGCGAGCAAAATGCAAAGCAGATAGACACAAAGTATCACCTCCAAACATCAGGACAATGTCAAAAACAATCCACGCTCCTTGCTCACACTCTGGGTTGGCCACAATGAGAAGCGGGCGCACTTTATGGGGGGGGGGGGCACAATGAGAAGCGGGCGCACTTTATGGGGGGGGGAGGGGGGGAATGCAATCAATATCAAACTTCGGGGCTTAAAAAAAATCCTCCCCGGTTTAAAAAAAATCAAGTCCCAAACCAATTTCTTTTGCGGTCTTACCTGGACCGTTTGGTGGTGGGGTCCCGCATTACCATGCACTCTCGGATTTCGCCAAATTTGCTGAAATAGTCCCTCAGGCTGTCTATTAAAGAGAGAAATTCGAAAAAGGGAGAGAGAGAGACAAAAAAATACAAGGAGAAAAGCCGGTTACTGTGTTGCCACTGGGGAAGGTTTCAGATACACTTCAGAGAGAGACAAGGTCTGGATGTGTTACTATTGAAATAACCCGGCCTCAACCTGGGGCTAGTACTGGGGGGGGGGGCTGGTACTGGGGGGGGGGGCTGGTACTGGGGGGGGGGGGCTGGTACTGGGGGGGGGGGCTGGTACTGGGGGGGGGGCTGGTACTGGGGGGGGGCTGGTACTGGGGGGGCTGGTACTGGGGGGGGCTGGTACTGGGGGGGGGCTGGTACTGGGGGGGGGCTGGTACTGGGGGGGGGCTGGTACTGGGGGGGGGGGGCTGGTACTGGGGGGGGGCTGGTACTGGGGGGGGGCTGGTACTGGGGGGGGGCTGGTACTGGGGGGGGGCTGGTACTGGGGGGGGCTGGTACTGGGGGGGGCTGGTACTGGGGGGGGGCTGGTACTGGGGGGGGGCTGGTACTGGGGGGGGCTGGTACTGGGGGGGGGCTGGTACTGGGGGGGGGCTGGTACTGGGGGGGGGGCTGGTACTGGGGGGGGGCTGGTACTGGGGGGGGGCTGGTACTGGGGGGGGCTGGTACTGGGGGGGGGCTGGTACTGGGGGGGGGCTGGTACTGGGGGGGGGCTGGTACTGGGGGGGGGCTGGTACTGGGGGGGGGCTTGGTACTGGGGGGGGGCTGGTACTGGGGGGGGGCTGGTACTGGGGGGGGGGCTGGTACTGGGGGGGGGGCTGGTACTGGGGGGGGGGGCTGGTACTGGGGGGGGGCTGGTACTGGGGGGGGGGCTGGTACTGGGGGGGGGCTGGTACTGGGGGGGGGCTGGTACTGGGGGGGGCTGGTACTGGGGGGGGCTGGTACTGGGGGGGGCTGGTACTGGGGGGGGCTGGTACTGGGGGGGGCTGGTACTGGGGGGGGCTGGTACTGGGGGGGGCTGGTACTGGGGGGGGCTGGTACTGGGGGGGGGCTGGTACTGGGGGGGGGCTGGTACTGGGGGGGGGCTGGTACTGGGGGGGGGCTGGTACTGGGGGGGGCTGGTACTGGGGGGGCTGGTACTGGGGGGGCTGGTACTGGGGGGGCTGGTACTGGGGGGGGGCTGGTACTGGGGGGGGCTGGTACTGGGGGGGGGCTGGTACTGGGGGGGGGCTGGTACTGGGGGGGGGCTGGTACTGGGGGGGGCTGGTACTGGGGGGGGCTGGTACTGGGGGGGGCTGGTACTGGGGGGGGGCTGGTACTGGGGGGGGGCTGGTACTGGGGGGGGCTGGTACTGGGGGGGGGCTGGTACTGGGGGGGGGCTGGTACTGGGGGGTGGGCTGGTACTGGGGTGGCTGGTACTGGGGGGGGGCTGGTACTGGGGGGGGGCTGGTACTGGGGGGGGGCTGGTACTGGGGGGGGGGCTGGTACTGGGGGGGGGGGCTGGTACGGGGGGGGGGCTGGTACGGGGGGGGGCTGGTACGGGGGGGGCTGGTACGGGGGGGGCTGGTACGGGGGGGGCTGGTACTGGGGGGGGCTGGTACTGGGGGGGGCTGGTACTGGGGGGGGGCTGGTACTGGGGGGGGCTGGTACTGGGGGGGGCTGGTACTGGGGGGGGCTGGTACTGGGGGGGGCTGGTACTGGGGGGGCTGGTACTGGGGGGGGCTGGTACTGGGGGGGGCTGGTACTGAGGGGGGGCTGGTACTGAGGGGGGGCTGGTACTGAGGGGGGGCTGGTACTGAGGGGGGCTGGTACTGAGGGGGGGCTGGTACTGAGGGGGGGCTGGTACTGAGGGGGGGCTGGTACTGGGGGGGCTGGTACTGGGGGGGCTGGTACTGGGGGGGGCTGGTACTGGGGGGGGCTGGTACTGGGGGGGGCTGGTACTGGGGGGGGCTGGTACTGGGGGGGAGCTGGTACTGGGGGAGGGCTGGTACTGGGGGGGGCTGGTACTGGGGGGGGGCTGGTACTGGGGGGGGCTGGTACTGGGGGGGGGCTGGTACTGGGGGGGGGCTGGTACTGGGGGGGGGGCTGGTACTGGGGGGGTGGCTGGTACTGGGGGGGGCTGGTACTGGGGGGGGGGCTGGTACTGGGGGGAGGGCTGGTACTGGGGGGGGGCTGGTACTGGGGGGGGGCTGGTACTGGGGGGGGCTGGTACTGGGGGGGCTGGTACTGGGGGGGTCTGGTACTGGGGGGGGGCTGGTACTGGAGGGGGCTGGTACGGGGGGGGCTGGTACGGGGGGGGCTGGTACGGGGGGGGGGGCTGGTACGGGGGGGGCTGGTACGGGGGGGGGGGGGGCTGGTACGGGGGGGGGGGGGCTGGTACGGGGGGGGGGCTGGTACGGGGGGGGGGCTGGTACGGGGGGGGGGCTGGTACGGGGGGGGGGCTGGTACGGGGGGGGCTGGTACGGGGGGGCTGGTACGGGGGGGGCTGGTACGGGGGGGGGCTGGTACGGGGGGGGCTGGTACGGGGGGGGCTGGTACGGGGGGGGCTGGTACGGGGGGGGCTGGTACGGGGGGGCTGGTACGGGGGGGGCTGGTACGGGGGGGGCTGGTACGGGGGGGGCTGGTACGGGGGGGGCTGGTACGGGGGGGGCTGGTACGGGGGGGGCTGGTACGGGGGGGGCTGGTACGGGGGGGGCTGGTACGGGGGGGGCTGGTACGGGGGGGGGGGCTGGTACGGGGGGGGGGGGCTGGTACGGGGGGGGGGGGCTGGTACGGGGGGGGGCTGGTACGGTGGGGGGCTGGTACGGGGGGGGGCTGGTACGGGGGGGGGCTGGTACGGGGGGGGCTGGTACGGGGGGGGGGCTGGTACGGGGGGGGGCTGGTACGGGGGGGGGGGCTGGTACGGGGGGGGGGCTGGTGGTACGGGGGGGGGGCTGGTACGGGGGGGGGCTGGTACGGGGGGGGGGCTGGTACGGGGGGGGGGCTGGTACGGGGGGGGGGGGCTGGTACGGGGGGGGGGCTGGTACTGGGGGGGGTCTAAAAAGAACAAACTGGAACTCCCCACCCTCCCTCACCCAGCCCACCCTCCCCTGCAAGGTTACATGTCCGCATGGAGAGAAGAAAGCGCTGGGAAAGACTTCGGTTGCCCGGGCTCTCTTACCTGGGGAGGTTTGCCAGCTGAGGCCGCCGATGAACATTTTGCTGGAGGGGAACACAACAGAAGTGAGCACAGATGTCAGATCGGCCATTTTGACGTGGAACTTGGAGCTAAAAGGGAGAGAGAGAGAGAGAGCGAGGGGGGGGGGGGAAGGAGGGAGGAAAGGTAGGAGGAAGGAGCCCGACCATTGCACGGAGTTGCTCCCACGTTGAGGTGCAGAGGGAAGGTGCGGGGGGGTGGGGGGGGGGGGGTGGGGGGGAGAGGGCCCCGTAAATAAAATATAAAGTCCGGTCGGAACGTACCCTGGGTCATGTTGCGAGTCGTTGGGACCGCCAGAGGTGGCTTGCTGCCGTCTGCCTCCATTATGTGGCGACTAAAAAGGACACACACACATAGAGGGAGAGACAGAGCCCCCCGACCGGGAACAAAAAGGGGAGAAACACAGAGACCAGCCCCCCCCCCCCCTCCGGCTCACAGAGTCGAACCCGCAGCCGAGAAGAAGGAGCCCGTCACACGTGGGATCAGGTCGGTCCGAGCGCCACCACCCGCCGCTGCCTCAGCTTCCCCCCCCTCCCCCCCCCCAAAACCCACCCACCCCTCTCCCACGTGGGCGGGCACTGGCGCCCAAGTCCCGCCCCCCTTCTCCTCCTCTTTCCCCTCCCCCCCACCCACCCCTCTCCCACGTGGGCGGGCACAGGCGCCCAAGTCCGCCCTCTTCCTCCTCCCCTTCCACTCGCCCTCGGCGCGCCGCGGGGATTCGCCCGCTCGCGCCTCTCGCCATTGGCCGCCGCCGCCCGTCAATTAGGGCTCGCGCCGGCGCTTTGCGAAAGCCCAGCGCACGTCAGAGCGGCGCCGCGTTGGAGTGACAGCTGGCGGCCGGCCCCGCCATTGGCCCGCTGGCGCCCCGTTGTCATGGAAAGCGGCATCGATGCAAATGACGTCATTGCACAACAGTTCGAGAAGAGAAAAAGAAGATACTTTTCTTTTTGCCTTCCCCCCCCCCAAAAAAAATTAATCGCGGAAGAAGTTTATTCTTTTTAACCCAGTCGATGCAAGTGCGGGAGGTGGTCGAAGACCCCTGCAGCCCGGAGAGCTGTGATTGACAGGTGGCCGGGCAAAGACAGATCAAGTGATTTCAAACTCATGAGAAAGTGCTTGCGTTGAAAATCTATCGTGAAAGGGTGGGGGGGTTGCACATTAAATCAAATGCAGCCCCCGAGCGAGGGCCAAATGAGGGGGGGGCTGATTCGTGCAATTAACCTGCCTCTCGAACGCCTTTCAGACTTGTCTTCATTTTTCCCCCCGCTGCCTTTTGCTCAATAAAGAACGCCCCAGCATTGCAGTTTTGAGAAAACACCACCCCAGCCTTGCAATTGCACCCAGGGAAGAAACTGGGCACACGCTGGACGTTGCTCCGCTGTGCTTTCTGTCCCTCTTCAGCTGGGGAAGGCGAAGGATGAATGCACACAGAGAAAGATCTTGGACCATTTTCCGCTTATGCCAGGGTCGACTGATGTTCGAGATGCCGGGATCCCCAATACTGTTATTGTCGATCCAGCAGGATGTTTTAAACTCTCGCCTGAAATACAAAGTGTCGGGGCGAAAATAACCCAGCCAAGGAACAATCCTCCCCCCACCCCCCCCGCAGCAGTGGCACTGGTCGATTCGTGACATTCCCCTGGTAGAATGGAGTGTTGACATCGGCGCCCCCGGCCCCTCCACGCTCTTCTTCTCTTCCTCGGACTCCTTTTCAAAATCAAATGATCTGAATAAAGTTTTGCCTTGCATTCTTACCCCCCTCCCCTCTCTCTTTCTCTCTCTCACACACACACACACAATGAATGCAAATTCTAAATGAATGCACACATTCAAAAGGTCTTAATTGTAACATGTTTGTCTTCCAGCAGTGAGATTGACGAATGCTGTGAATTTTGGTCCAAGGGAGAAATATTGAGCAGAACACGAAGCAGAATCCCCCAAGTCTTCCTCAGTCAGTGTTCTGAGATTTGCACGAAACATGATGCCTCACCCAAAAGGTAGCATCGACAATAAGAACGATATCTTCGGATCTGCGGGGAGGTCATTATATTCCAACATTATATTCGGGGTGGGTTTTCTTTCATGGCCAGAGTGCAAACAATGATCCTAGAATTTACGAACAGGCCAGTTAATATTGAAGTCTCCCTGTCGTATGAAATGGTCCGAGTCAGCATGGCTGGGTCGGATGTTACCTCTTCGCTAAGCAGAGTCTCAAAATAAAGGGGTGGGGCCATTTAGGGGGGCAAAGAAGGATGAGATTCTTCAGGCAGAGTTTAGAAAATCTGTCATTCTCTACACCAGATTTCTGTGGAGGTTGGTCAGATATCGATCAGAGCTTTGTGGATACTAAAGAAATACGAAGAAAGGGCAGGGGAAGGGTGAGGGAGATTATTATCTTGCTGAATGGCAAAGCGAGCTCAAAAGGCTCAATACCCTATTTCATTTTCTTTTATTGTCACTCTTTCCTCGCCTCATCTGAATCTCTTTCAATTGTGCATTTAATGGTGTGGAGTGGCTGGAATCTTTCATTCCACTTCAGTCACCTCCCTGTCGACTCTTTAATGCCATCAGTTTTCCCTCTCCTGTCTTAGTCTCAAAGCAAGGTTTTGACTTGAAAGGTCAACAGTCTATTTCCCTCCACAGATTCTGCCTGACCTGCTGAGTTCCTCCGGCAATCCATTTGTTTTTGCTCTTTCCATTGCTCTTTTTTTATGCTACGCTGCTCGAACTTTCTTTTTTTAATATCTGCATGCGCTTTTTTCCCCCTCCGGTACGCTCAGAGCATCCCGCAGCTTCCCAATGATTGTTTTGGCATCACAAAAGATAGGAGCAGAAGTAGGCCAATCGGCCCATCACGTCCGCCCCGCCATTCTCATCATAAGCTCATCTGTCTTCCCCCTCAGCCCCTCTCCCAGGCTTTCTCCTCAAAACCCTTGATGCCCTGACTCATCAAATACCTGTCAATCTCTGCCTTAAATACACCCAATCACCTTGTTTCCGCAGCGGCCAGTGGCAACAAGTCTCACAGACTCACAACCCTCCGGCTAAAGACATTTTTTGGCACCTCTTTTTAAAATTTATGCCGTTTTATCCCAAAGTTGTGTTCTCTTGCCCTAGATTCCCCAACCATGGGGAAACATCCTCACCACATCTACTCTGTCCAGGCCATTCAGCATTCGAAATGCCTCTATGAGGTCTCCCCTCACCTTCTTTACTCCAAAGAGTGCAGTCCAAGAGCTGACAAACATTCCTCACAGGCTCATCCTTTAATTCTTGCTATTAATCTTCTTTGAACCCTCTCCAATACCAACACATCTTTTCTCAAATAAGGCGCCCAAAATTGTACACAGTATTTCAGGTGAGTGCGATCTCCCCAGTGCTTTCTAGAATTTCATCCCTGCGCTTGTACGCTCTAATCCTCCGGAACTGAAGGATTCTACCACTTCTGATCCTATGCCCCTTCTTGCCAATAATTTAGTAAAGACGGTGAGGGAAAAATCATTACTTACATTAGGGACACATCGTCATGTTTACCAAACCTGTCCAAAGAAGCTAAAATGAAAATACTCATATTTTTGTACAATATTTCATTTTACAGTCACTCAAAGCTGAATGTTATGTGAGCAAACTGGATTCAAAATTGATTTGGTACAGTAGACAGACTGTAGTGATCAAGTAACTTTCACCCCAGTCTCAAGGTCACTTGCTCCATCTCTGGCAAGACTCTCGCTCTCTCTGTCTCTATCTTGGGAGACAAATTCGCCACAGACATTTTCTACCAACCTAGCAATTCCCACAGTTACCTTGAGTACATCACACCCTGCCACCTGTAACGTTGCGATTCCTTACTCTCAATTCCTCCCCCTTCATCACATCTGCTCTTCCATCCCAGACTATCTGAGATGTCCTCCCTTCTACCATAAACACAGCCCTTACCTACATCTCCTCTATTTCCCGCACATCTGCCCTGACCCCCCTCCACCACTAAATACAACAAGGGCAGGATTCACCTTGTCCTCACCAACCACGCAATCAGCCTTTGCATCCAACATTTTATCCTACACAATTCCCACCACCTACAATGTGATGCCATACATCCTCTCCCCACCCCCCTCGCCAAAGCATCGGGAACTCAGGTTGGCGGATAGGGCGTCAGGAGCTCGGATGGGCGGGTGGCCAGGGCATTGGGAGCTTGGATGGGCGGGCAGCCAGGGCGTCAGGAGCCCCAGTAGGTGGGCATCCGGGGCATCAGGAGCTTTGATGGGTGAGGTGTCTGGGTGTCGGGAGCTCAGATGGGTGGGCGATCAGGAGCTTGGATGGGTGGGTAGTCGGGGGCCAAAAATAGGGGGAGGGGGTCAACATTTGCATGGGTCATACAAAAAAAAGATTTTGGGGTCAAAAATGGGAGGTTGACTATTACACAGTATTGACGATTACAGAAGTAAATCTGGCATATTGCTTGTCATGAATGAGAATGTAGACGGGCTGGTGAGTAAGAATGTTGACAATTAATGGAGTGGTGGATGGTAAAGAAGATTGAAAAAGCAGAAGAAATAGGAGCAGGAGTCAAGGCTGCTCTGCCATTCAATAAGATAATGGATTCACATAACTGCCTTTTTCCAACCCCCTTTATTCCCCTACTCCACAAAAAAATTGATAAATATATTTAATGAGGCAGCCTTTACTGCTTCCTTGGGCTGACTCTTCACGAGCACCGGTCTTCATCCCATCGAGGACATCTACAAAGGCGGTGTCTTAAGAAAGCAGCCTCTATCCTCAAGGACCTCCCATCACCCATCCTTTCCCTCTCTTCATTGCAACCATTGGCAAAAAAGGTACAGGATCCTCTAGACAAGCCCTCAGTGGCACAAGGACAGCTTCTTCCCCTCTGCCATCAGATTCCTGAATAATCAATGAACCAGACACTGCCTCACTTTAACTTTTAATGCGCTATTTTTATTTATTTTTTTAGTGGTTTATATGAATGTTTGCCCTGTGATGCTGCAAAACAACAAAATTCGTGACTTGTTCATAACAATAAATTCTGATTCTGGTTATGCATTAATTTTCCTGGGATCTGCATAGTCCCACCAGACCTCCTAATGCAGATCAAGAGCTCACCGCAGGAGGAAGCAGAGGGTATAAAATACAAACCAGCCTGCGCTGTAACTTTTTTTGAACACACTCTTCTTCTTGAGCCCATTTCACTATTTGTCAGATGTGTTAGAAGATAAGAAATTGGAGCAGGAGTCATCCATCCGGCCCGTCGAGTCTGCACTGCCATTCAATGAGATCATGGCTGATCTCATGTCCACCTAGTTACCACACATTCCCTAATTCCTTGACTACATAAAAGTATCTCCAACCTTGTCCTAAATATATCTACTGAGGGAGCTTCCACTGCTTCAATGGGCAGAGAATTCCATAGATTCACCACACTCTGGGAAAAGTGTTAAGAAAGATTTGATATGTTCATTTTGATATTAAACACTTACTCTTCAAATCTCCTTGAAATTTCACCCTTCTCCCTTTAACCCTCTAGTTTTCAATTTCAATTTCCCATCTGAAGTTGTCTCTGATTACACTGAACAACAAATTTTTTCAAAAGATTTGCTTCCTGAAAAAAAAGATGATTGTGATAGACAACTTCAAGCTGGGCGCAAAGCTAATTTCAGATTTGCCGAATTACGTAGGAATTTGGAGAAACATTAAATTAACTTTTATTGAATTTATTATGTTTAACTGCATAATGTCGCTGACACATTGCGTTAGTTCAACTGACCTAAAAAGGTTTTGCCGCTGGTTTCCATTTGCTCTCAGCAACTGTGGCCTCCCGTGTCAGAGTCCAACAATAGTTGCCAGCATTGATGGATTCCAGTTGCCCTGATATCACTTTTCCATGGTCACAATGTCCTGGTGAAACCTTTCACCACGTTCGTCACCGACTGCACCAAGATCAGCCGGGAAGAAGTCCAAGTAAGAATGCAGAAAATGAATTTTCAATGAAATGTTTCACCTCATGGTTTTGAAAGCTTAAAGTAGACTTAAAAATATGACAGGAAATTACACGAATATGTTATATCTAAAAAAAGGCACGTGACAAGAATATCTCATGGTGATTTTTGTGATCAGCAGTCCAAAATCCATAAAATACATCCAAAAGTCTTCAGGAAGAAAAATCTTTGTTGTCCAATGTTATCTACCCAATCCATGCCCCTCAATTTTTCTACAGTAAGATCATCACTCAGCTCCCACATGCAAACTATCTAATCTCTCCTTATAAATTAAGCCATCCATTCCAGGCAACATCCTGATGAATATCTTAATCTTTCTTTTTAATGTTACCACATAGTTCCTGTAATCTGGCAACCAGAACTGTACACAGTATTCCAAATGCAGTCTAACCAATGTTTTGGACAGCTGTAACATCACATCCCAACACATGCATTCAATCCCTTAACCTTTGAATGCAATCATGCCAAATGCCTTCTCTATTACCCCATCCATCTGTGACAGCTATGAATTTGCACCCCAAGATCCCTCTGCAACACTGCTACCGTTTATTCTATATGTCCTGTCAGTGTTTGACATCTCAAAATGCTTTACCTCACATTTGTCTGCATTAAATTCCATCTGCCACAGCTTGACTCAACTTTCTAACTCATCTATGTCCCCACCACACACACCCCCCCCCACCCTGCATCATTTCACAACTTTCCTCCCTATCTACTGCTCTGCTAATTTCAGTGTTGTCCTATATTCTCATCACATATATCGCCCTCCCTCTCGCAACTCCTCCTACAATTTCCGCTGCTTATATATCGAAACACCCATTCATCAATGCCCCCCCCTCCCATGAGTTGATGTGTAATGGAGGGTGGTTGTTCCTGTCCAACTGAAGTCCACGATCATCTACTTCGTCTTGACCAAGTTGGGACTCAGGATGTGACTCTCGCACCATTTCACGAGATTTTCCACCTCCTCTCTGTAAATGATAGCTCAGCAATACCCTGGCCGCCTTCCATATCCCACTGTATCTGGCACTGAGGTCAAGAGTGATATCCGAATTATATTCCTTTCCTCTAACCTTGCTTCACCAAGGGTTTGTTGCAGGATTCCTGACTTGCTACCATTAGTACGGTCAGCCAGCCTACAACCTACATTCCAAGCCTACCATTACCAATCGATTACAATGAGATTCATGAATGATCATATTGTCTTTCCAGCTGATTCCCAACAATCTCGTATCCATGTGTCCCAGAAGCAGTCGATACTTGCTTTCAAACTGTTATGGGAGATTAGTCCTTGCTACTGGTTCTATTTCAGATCCAATAATGAAAGCCATTCCGAGTGCAGAAAGTCAGCCTACTCTCTCTCTGAAAGTCCCCTTTCTTTAACTTTTTATTGTTTGTCAGTTCTCTTTTGTGGTCTTCTTCCAACTGTGAATGTAAACTTTCAGAGCTAATGAATGAATTTCCTTCATTACCAAACTTCTAACCATCTAGATAGCAATGGACTAAGATCTAGGAGAAGAGAAACTGCTTGCCTTATCTACGCCCCACTTTGGCTGTTAACTACCTCCTTATGATTAAGTTCACGAGGTGGTCAATTATAATGCTGACTACGTCCATGACCTCCGCGAATTGTGCTTCGAGATTAGTTTGAGGAAACGGGAACAACAACATTACGTGCAATTTGGGCGTGTGAGAAAGTGGAAATGTTTTGGGACGATCTAAATCGGGTATTAAACAAAATCACAAAAAGCAACATCCCAAAAAATCCAGAGATCTAAGTAATTAGAATTAGGCCTTAAACTGGATGAAGCGCAAAGAAGATTTATGGTGGTAGCCTTAGGGTTAGCAAAAAAATGTATAATGTCAACTTGGAATTCAGAAGAGAACCTGAGAGGACATGGAAATGAATAAATGTATTCCATTGGAAAAAATAACATATAATTTTAAGAAATAATGTCACAGTATTTGAACAAATTTGGGAACCGTACATGGAACACAGCAGAGAGGGCCTACCGCGGACCTCCACCCCCCCTAAAATGACAGAATGCGAAGAAGACGAAATGAACTGACCCAGTGTGTAAAAGTAGATGACACAATTTTCTTGTTTATTTTCATTGTGTGATGACATTGTTTAATGGGTTTAATGTATTGTATATGTTGAACGTTTAGTGGGTGGGGAGGGGGTTGGGAAGGAGGGAGGGAAGGGGGAAAATGACACTGTGTATATTCAAGAGGGAAATGTTTGTGTGTACTTTGGTTAATATGGTTCATAGTGTGAAAAATAAAACATTTTTTTAAAAAAAATTAGTTTGAGGACAGCATGGAAAGCGTGAACAAAGCCTTTCCAATCACAGGTGGTGTGAGGCTAAAGGCCATCACACTCCACTGGTGTAACAACCACCAAATTCTGCATCATTGGAAACATTTCAAATCACAAACCAGCCATTCTTCACAGCTTCTGAATGAAACTATCAAATAATGTCAGGGTTTTGGGTAGCCCTGTGCAATGTGCACCAGGGACTAAGTTGAGACCGGCCCAGGCTCCATTCACGGCAAACCCTACAAGCAGCAGAATAGAAATGCTTCATCCTGTCAGCCTGGCTAGATTCCAAGTGGAGGCAAGCAGGAAAACCTGCGGACGCTGGGGTCTAGTGCAGGGTGCAAAAGCGCTGGAGAAACTCAGCAGATCTGCGCAGCAGCCGTAGGAAGAAAAAGACAGTCGACGCTTTGGGAAGAAGGGCTC
Source organism: Narcine bancroftii (assembly GCF_036971445.1). Taxonomy (NCBI): domain Eukaryota; kingdom Metazoa; phylum Chordata; class Chondrichthyes; order Torpediniformes; family Narcinidae; genus Narcine; species Narcine bancroftii. The sequence goes on from NC_091482.1 coordinate 7,575,115, forward strand.
AGGCCCAAAACATCGACTGGCTTTTACTTCTTCTGGATGCTGCGTGACCTGCTGAGTACCTCCAGCATTCTTATGCGCTGGCAAGATTCCAATCTACCTTCCCAAGATGAAGGACTGTATGAATTCTGTGTTTTGTAATACACGATTAGATCACAATCTACGGGTTAGTACCGAGTTTGCTGAAACACTCATTTCAATCTACATGCCATCAGATAACGTCTCGGGTCTGAGAAGTATAACTCTATTTTACTGTCTCTACAGATACTGCCTTACCTGTTGAGCGTATCCAGCATTTATGTTTTTTTAATAAATCCTGTATTTCCTGCTTTCCGCAGTGTTTTGTTTTTGTAATTACTTCTGAGATCTTTTTTACTCTGAATTTTTATTCTTCTCTCACTCTTCAGAGGTCAAATTGGAGAGTGTTCCAAGAGTGATTTATCTCTTTGGTGTGAATCTACACAGTGTCATCAGGTTATCAAGGCACAGAAATAACACTGGGAAATCTAACACCAAATTCACCCCAAATCAACAGTGAATCTTCAGAATGGAGAAAACGGTAAACTGACCAGGAGTAGGACTGAGCTGGTTTCTGATCGTAGTTAGGAGAGGTCCGCGGCAGCTCACGGAGCTGCGGTAGCGAGAGAGTGAGGGCCCACGTCGAGGTGAGGGTAGTCAGTAGGACATGGCGAGAGAAGCAAAGAGAGCAGGAGTCAACGCAGCGCAGGTACCTGAGATCTGGTGGGGGCTTGGAACCAGAGCTGGACTCCACGTGGTACAAGATGACGGCGGAGACCAATGGCCAGGAAGGACAAGTGGCCGCAGGAGTGAGTCTGGCGAGTACACAGTCGTAGAGCTTGAGCAGCAGGGGAGGAGAGGTCTGTGGCAGGTCTTAGCAGGTGAGGTCCCCTCGGCCAGGATATTGATACCTTGCTCTCGACACGCACTATCCGTTGAAATTTCCAAATGAATTGCACACTCATGTCGAGTTAACCATTCTGCCTGATGCTGATAAACCTAATGGTCTCTTTCATCTTAAGTACTGTTTACAGTAACATCATGCTGTGGAGATGGAACATGTTTTTGCAATATCAAATACATTTGATCTATTCAATCATTGAGAAAGAATCAGCAGAATATTATCTTTATCTGATATAGTGCAAACAGACCTAAGGTTTTGGCTCTTTCTTATGACTCCATTAACATTTATTGATCCTCATATGCAAAAAGAATCACTGGGATGGGAAGAGAAAATCCCCTGGTGCACATACCCTTCTTTAAAATCTTAGATACAATGGCCATTGCAAGTCTTCAGAGGGTTATAGTAATTACGTGCAGTATTTCAGTTGAAGAGTACATTTTGCTCCTCACATAATCCATAGAAGTCTGCAAACGGAAATATCACAAGCCAAGTTAAATGCAAACAGACATCTGTGTAATTGAACAGTACCGATTCATAACCTTCATAGATTCCCGCCTCCTCCCGCACCCCCACAATTTTGTTGTTACAATCTAAAACAGATACAAATTAATTGACAATAAATCGAAAGACAAATTTGTTTATTGGCGCTTTTCATTTAAGGATTAAATGAATAAAAACTGGGTATATTTAACTGGGCTGACACATCAGCGCAAGTCCAAAAAAAACCAGCAAGTTTTGAAATGTTTAAATGTGATTTTAGCACTGCGTCAATACAAGGCTCACAATATTGCAAAAATTTTTTGATGAAAGGTATCTTAAAATTCTGCCTTCTCAAATCTGATGTTGATTTCCTATGGTCAAAGAGACGATTAAGCATAACCTTTCCATAGTGTCAGTGCACAGTTAAAATGAATGTTCAATCGTTTATACAAAAGGGAAACGACTGGAGATGCGGGTTATGGAGTTTGAGGTCAGAGTTCGAGTCAGACTGTCATTCACCCACAATTACAATAATTTCTTTCAATGGATTTAACTCTTTAGTTGATTACAGCTTGTGCTAATTATATTCAGAGAAGGAACAAAGAGAGATGGGGTAAAAGAGACAGATTAAAACTGATAGTGTGGCATGAGATGTAAAAGGGAGAATGCCTGCATCCATAAACCTGGGGAAACAGATTTTAAAATAGGAAGCAAGAGGGTAAGAAAATATCTATATATAAATCAAAAACCAGATTTAAAGACTAAAATCAACATGTCAAACAAAAGCAGAAAAGGAATGAAGGACAAAATGAGAAAAGGAAAAACACAGAGGGCGGCGCGGTTACCGTAGCGGTTAACCCAACGCTGTTACAGCGCCAGAGTTCGAATCCCGCACTGTCTGCAAGTGCTCTCCCCGTGTCTGCGTGGCTTTCCTCCAGGTGCTCCGGTTTCCTCCCACCGTTCAAAAAGAAACGTACCGGGGGTTGGATGTCAATTGAGTGTGATTGGTCGGCACGGGCTCGTGGGCTGAAAGGGCCTGTTCTTTTTTTTTAAAATTACACATGTTAAAAGGCAGAAGTCAAATTCCTTCTGTGAGCTCTTATCAAATTCAGCACTGCTTTTTACACAGTAAAACTGGACCAACATGACAGAGCTTGCTTGCTACAGTTAATTCTGGTAAAGCAGGAGCTAGTAAAAGATGTTCATTATGCAGTTTCTTGAAATCTAATGATAACCTAACTTTAAATAAACTGGACAGAGCTATTCATTTTTGTTAAAAGTCCACGGGACATTAAAAAAAAACCTTGGAAATTCTTTTAACAGCACGAAGTTGGTGATGATTTTTAAGTTTATTATCATATACAGATGTACAGATGCTAACTTGCTGCACCCACACAGGTACATAAGATGCTCCAACTACAATATTATAAATTAAATGACCATAATTGGCCAAGTCAGAAACAAATATAAAAGGATATATAAATAAACATTTACAGTTGCATTTGGTGCAAGAGTGAGCTAGTTTGATGTAGCAAACTGACTTAAGAGGAAGAGAGGCAGAAAGAAGTGATTTCAGAGCTTTGTACCTTGGCAGCTGAGGCCTTACTTGCTAAGATGGAGCAAATAAAATTAAACACACTCAAGAGGGCAGAATTGGAATATTCTTACATGAGCAAATCCTCTCTTCTGCAAGTGGAGTCAACTCTGAGGGGGACTATTGAGATCTGTGGGCAGGTTCAATTACTCAGATTAGCAGTTCTGGCCTACTCTGGCACAGCGGAAATCTCTAACCATGGGCTTTTTGCAATTACATCCCTGCATTAATTTCAAAGTTCTCCTGAAGTAATTATTTAATTAGCCACACAATTTAACATTATTTATTTTACTTTTAGTGTAATGGCAGTAAAACTGTTCATAATTACATTGAGTTAAGAGACAAACCAGGTACAGAGACAGAAATCAAAAGAGCCCTTACAAGAACAGGAAGGATTAGGTGGATTATAATTTTACTAAATCTTTAATTATCGAGTTAAGCAGCGTGAACTAATCAATATTGCACTAAAAGAATTTCTGGAGCTAAACTTAAAAGTACTGAGAAAGCAATATTCCAATTAAAGTGCAAAAGTGGGTGTTCACAGTTCGAGAAATATTCTTGTACGAATATAAGAACTAGGAGGGGGAGTCGGCCATCCGGCCCGTCGAAACTGCTCCCCCATTTAGTGAGATCATGGCTGATCTGATGACAGGTTCATTTGCACCTACATGCCTTTTCCCCAGATCCCTTAATTCCCCTACTATGTAAAAATCTATCCAACCTTGTCTTGAATAAATTTACTGAGGCAGCCTCCGCTGATTCATTGGGCAGCGAATTCCACAAATTCACCACCCTCTGGGAAAAGCAGTTCCGTCTCACCTCTGTCCTAAATCTACTACCCTGAATCTTGAGTCTATGTCCCCCAGTTCTAGTCTCCCCAACCAATGGAAATAACTTACCTACTGCTATCTTATCTATGCCTTATATAATTTTATACCTTTCCGTAACATCTCCTCTCATTTTTCTACATTCCAGTGAGTACAGTCCCAGACGACTCAATCTCTCTTCATCGTGTAATCCCCTCATCTCCTGGTGAATCTCCTCTGGGCTGCCTCCATATTATGGTGTAATGTATAAATGAGTGACAGTTTATTTTTAAAAAAACTTTCCTTTTAAGTTTTCCACATTTGTTCCCCTGTGAATAAAGCCAGTGGCAGAGCTGCGGGGGGAGACTGAGAATTTTTTTAAAAATGTCGCCTTACCCCACCACCCCAGATCAGATGTTGTGGCCCCCCCCCCCCACCGGTCCGACTCTAATGGTGCCACCACCCCAAGTCCAGTTTGCTACCGCCGCCACCCTCCTCCCCGCCCTCCCCCCCCCCACCCCGGCACAACACCACCAAAAAAACAGTGTGCCGCGCCATTCAACCACTGACTCACCATCTGGTATGTGTCGTGATGCCTTTTTTATGTCCTCACTCCCCTAACTTTAGAACCTGGCTACGCCCTCGAATATGGAAAATCTTGTCTCCTTCACACCATTTCCCTACCCCCACCCACCCTGGTTTGTTGTGGTTTAGCTTTAAATTTTTACCTCCAAAGGGAAGGAATAAACCTGGGATGCTGAGGAAAATATATGCACAGTATGAATATGGTTTCATGGATTTATTTCCATGAGAGTCAAGTCTCAGCTAAAACACCTTGTTATGTTAACTCTGTTTGTTATCAATACTATGTTGTGGAGAGCACCTTGGAGTTCACTTAACGAGTGACCTATCGTGAACACTCGACATCTCCTCACTTGTCAGGAAGACTCAACAGGGACTGCACTTCCAGAGAAAACCGAAGTGGGCAAGGCTACCGGCCACCATTAGGTCACCCTTCTACAGGAGCTCTATTGAGAGCTTCCTGGGCAGCTGCACACAGTGTGGTCTGGTTGCTGCAGAGAAATGGATAGGTCAATCCACAGGACCCTAAAAGAGGCAGAGAGTCTCCCTCACCCCCACCCCTTCAATGTGATCGATTTGGATCATTTTCTGAAGAGGGCGCACAAAATCATTGAGGACCCCTTCCACCCCGCACACATCATCTTTCAGCTGCTCCTGTCGGGGAAGAGATCCAGGAGGATCAGAGCCAGCACCACCAGGATGAGGATCAGCTTCTTCCCACAGGCAGTGAGAATGCTGAATAACCAAAGGAACCGTTCACACTAACCATTCGAGACTCTCATATTCATGAAACAATTACATATGAATACTTGTCCTGTATCTGTATTGTTTGTCTGTATGTGTGTAATGTCTGGTTGTGTGTTGTGTGTTTTGCACCGAGGACCTGAGAACACTGTTTCATCGGGTTGCACTTGTACAATCGGATGATAATAAATTTGTCCTGACCTGACTAATGGAGGACTTGCTGGTCAATCAGGGGTGACTTCAGGAAGTATTAAAAAGACTGTAAAATGACAGGTATAAAGGGGGACAATGGAACGGGAAGTAGAATCAGGCCTAGACTGAGTGGTACATCATACTTTCCCAATAAACGCAGCGATCTCTGTTCCAAGTAATGACTGCTTAAGGAACTCAGCAGGTCATGCAGCATTCTTAGGTGAAAATGGTCAATCCTCATTTTGGAGTCAGGACCCATTACGGCTAAAGTTAAAAGGGGGTGAGATTACATACAAATCTTTTTGTCTTTCTCCCAATCATTATCACTTGCTTTTATTGCAGTGTCTGGAGTCTCTGCTGGAGAGTGATATGTGCTTGGATATAGTGGTGGAAGCAGATATATGGGTAATTTTGAAGAGGTTTCTAGATAGACACATGAATGTGAAGGGGATGGAGGGATATCCAGCAGGTGCAAGTAGCAGATTTTTAGTTTGATACAAGAGATACAGATAGGGTAAATGCAAGGAAGATTTTCCCATTGAGACAGGGCGAGACAAAACGAGAATACATGGGTTAACGGTGAAAGGTGAAATGTTTAAGGCGAACATTAGGGGGAACTTCACTCAGAGGCCGGTGAGAGTATGGAACAAGCTGCCAACGGAGGTGGTGAATGCGTGTTCCCTTTCAATGTTGAAGAGAAATCTCGATGGGTACATGGTAAGGAGGGGTATGGAGGGGGAAGGTGTAGGTGCAGGTCAATAGGACTAGGCGGAATAATAGTTTGGCATGAACCAGATGGGCCGAAGGGCCTGTTTCTGTGCTGAACAGTTCTAATGTTTTATGTTCTGCCTTCTGTGTATTAAGAAAAGGATTCCCTTGGTATCTTTTTAGACCCGGGCAAAAGCTAATTACAATTGTTTAAAAATTATAACAAATCTGTCATTAAGTTCTGGAGAGTGTAAGTTGTAATCCTTCGTTGGATTGACATTGTACAAGCACAGAGCTCTTCAATAAAATTGTATTTAATGACACCAGTTAAAGAGCTGTTGTTAGCTACCCTAATTCACTTAATATTAGCATTCAGGTTCCAGGAATGTGCTCACGGTTCAGGTTTAGCCAAGTTGTACAGCACAGAAGCATGCTCTTCTGCCCAATTTATCCAAGCCCACTCAATTATCCAACTGAGTTCAAGTTTACTGTCATCTGATTGAACATATACATGTACAACCCCATGAAACGGCATATCTCCGGACCACAGTGCACACAATCACAGACACACAGTACATCTACACACAAACAACATAATACATAGCGATCCAAAATAAATACATATAAAAATAATTTGTGGGTTTCTCCAATTGTTCAACAGTCTCACCGCCTGTGGGAAGAAGCTGGTTCCCAGCCTGGTCGTCCTGGTTTTTATGTTCCTGTACCTCAAAGATTTTGCTGGCTGGATGGTAAGTATCCTCAATGATTATTTTTTTTTAATTATCTGTAAATTTAGACTTACAGCACTGTAATAAAGGCCCTTTCGGCCCACGAGCCCAATTTAACCTGATTGACCAATGCCCCTGGTAAGTTTTTGAAGGGTGGGAGGAAACTGGAACCCCCCCCCCCCCGGGGGAAAACCCACACAGACATGGAGAGGACGTACAAACTCCTTACAGACAGTGTGGGTTTCGAACCTTGGTTGCTCACGCTGTTCCATCGTTGCGCCAATCGTGCCGCCCCACCACTACATTAACCATCCTGAGCCATCTTTGAGCACTGCTCCCTGCAGATGCCATTGAAGGGAAGGGAGACCCCAGTGATTTTCTCAGCGGTTTTAATCACCCTTGCAACTGATTTCCAATCTGATGCTTTGTACCTACCACACCACACTATCATGCAGTCAGCCAGGTCACTCTGTACCATGGTGTGAGGATGGTGGCCGGATGACTTGCCCCCCCCCACCCTCATCCTCCTTAGGAAATGTAGGTGCTGCTGTGTCTTCCTGACCAATGGGAGGGATCCAAGATAGGTCGTCCTTTAAATGGACGCCAAGGATCTTTGTGCACGCCACTCTCTCTCTACGATGGAGCCATTGCTAAGTAGTGGGGAGTGGTCCTTCGACCTCCTAAAGCCCACAATCCTCTCTTTCATCTTGTCCATGTTGAGAGTCAGGTTGTTGCCCTTACAAGCCTATCCACCACCTCTCTGTAAGCCGACTCATCATAGTTGCCATTTGCCTGCCTTTGCCCTGTATCCCTCTCTTATCCGCATACCTGTAGCTGGCTCTATCGTTTCCTATGGCAGCTTGTTCCATATACCTTCCAGGGAATATATCCCTGTTTCCTTCTCTTTGGTTCTCTCTCTCTCTTCCATTTTCCCTCTGCTCCTTTCACAGAGCCAAAATCAATTCTCGCCTTTCCTCTTATCATCCAATGAGCACCTTTTGTCTGTTGGTCTGGATTCCTCCCCCCTCCCATTCTTCCCCCTTTCTCTCCAGTCTTTAATTAAAGATGCCTGCCTGTTATTTGCTTGTACCTTGAAGAAGAGCTCAGGACTGAAATGTTTACCTCCTATGGGCTGGCTGAGTTCCTCCATCACTTCTGTGTGTTTTTACCATACACCCATCATCCTCTGTGAGAAAGAATTGCTGCTCAGATCCTCTTTAATCTTGCCCCTCTCTCCTTTAATCTATGCCCTTTAGTTTAAGACTTCCCTACCCTGAGAAAAGATGTTTTGAACAGTGGGAGGAAACTGGAGCCCCCGGGGAAAACCCACACAGACATGGGGAGAACATACAGAGAGCGCGGGATTCGAATCCCTGTCCCGATCTCTGCTGCTGTAACAGCGTTATACTAACCACTACACTAATCGTGCCGCTTATTTTGCTACTCTTATTGTTAGGGGCACCTGGTATAGGGGCCACAAGACTCGCCCCACCAGGTTCAAGAACAGCTGCTACCCTCCATCATCAGATTCCTCAACGACAAACTCAATCGGGGACTCGTTTAAGGACTCTTACTTGTGCACTTTATTGATTTTCTTTTTATTCTCTCTCAATCACAGAGTCAGTTTGTTTACATTATTTTCCTGTTTACATTTCTTTTGATTGTTTACATGTTCACGCTGTGTGCAGTTTATTTTTTGCACTACCAATTAGTGGGAATTCTGCCGCGCCCGTAGGAAAAGAGGAATAGAAGGGAAGATTTTCAAAGGATACAGCAAGATGTAGATCGGTAAGAAATTTGGGCAGAGAAATGGCAGATGAAGTTTAATACAAGTCTTGCATTTTGGGAGGTCACATGGAAGAGGAAAGTATCCAGTAAATAGCAGGGCTTGGAGCATTGATGTGCAGCAGGTTTTGCATTTTCTTCAGAAGTACTTTCCTTCGAGCAAGATACTGAAGAACTGCTCTATCATCTGAAACTATATCCCATACTTAGGAAAAGAGGGTGGAAAATTAGATGTAAAAATAAATTGTTCTCCTCTCTCATATCTCCAGATCAGTGAGAGCAATTCTGGGTTAGGTTGTGGTAAAATAATCCCAAGATAACCATTAACAATGCACTCAGTCTGCAGGGGAGCTTTCAGTTCCTCAGATAACCATCTGTTTCGCCTCAGTGGAGTCACATAGGGTTTTGACATCTAAACTGGTTATCCAACGAAAGCTGATTTAAGATTTCCCCTTTTTTGAGTCAGTATTAGGATAAAGACAAACTTGAGACTCGAACAGGAAGGCCTTTCTGTCCGATTGAGCAATCGTCCAATAGAACAAATGTCTGGGCAGTGATCAATCACCCTCAGCTCAGTCTCCTCCTGCTTTTGGTTTAAAATCCTTAAAATAGTTATGGCTTTTGGTGGCACGTTGGAGAAACTGCTTCCTTGGCAACTAGGTCAGTAATCACTGATCAAAATTTAAAATAACTGGCAATTAGAAGAATTTTTTCTCTTTATAGAGGACTGTATAGATCTAGGACACATTATCTAACTGGGTGATGCACGGTAAAGGTCCTAAAATCAGGAATGCTCGGGGATTGAGTCAGTCCAGATTTTCCGTATTCTTGGGCAGTACTTTTAAAATTTTCATTTGAGACAGGGACATTTTGATAGTTTATTAACAAAACATTTTTCCTTATAAAACACAAAAACCAAAAAAGAATTCTTACATTTCCACGACTCCTGCGTGGTCGCTGGTTGCCACTGTCCATCAGCGACGCTTATGCACACAAAAGCCGAGAGTTTTCAAGAAGTCTGGTTTCTCAGGTGGTCCGGATTTATGCTGATGGTTTTCGAGAATTCAGGATTCTTGGGTGGTCCGAATTTCTGGCATCTGGATATTTGGACTTTTCCTATAATCAGATCCCAGAAGAACCTTTCAAAAGTCAGTTGGATTGACATGAAGTTAGTTATGGGGGTGGGTGAGGAAGCTGACTAAGGACAGACCAAAATGCCAGCACACGGAAGAAGACTGAGACATGGGCCAACTCTATCGCTGATGTCATATTTAGGGATGCAATTGTGATCTTCAGGACAAGTGGATGCAAATGGGAATTGCCAATATAATTCAGCCTCCAGGTTAAAATAAAACAGTTCTTCCTTTTATATTTAATTTTAAATACCCACATCTGAAATGATTCCCTTCTGACCATGAACATTAACACCTCTTGGTTTGTGATACTTGTTACATTATGACGACTTAATAGAATCTAATTTCTTTATACACCACGCAGAAAAAAATCTTCAGTACATTATAGATTTAACTGGGAGGGGCTTTTAAGGTACAAAGAGATATAAACCTTTCCAGAGAGTTGGCCAAATCAATACGCAAGTATGAGATCAACTCTCTAACCTTATTCTCGCCTCATGATTCAGAAATTACTCGCAATGATCTCTCCCTGGATCCAATGGAATGCATAAGGTGTTGAGGGGGTTGGAGGCGGGAATGGGGGACAAACTGCAGATGCCAGAAATCTGAAACAAAAACTAGAACAGGCTAGCAACACTCAGAAACTAGAACATACCAGTTCACAATGTCTGTATTGAACACAATGCCAAATTCGATAAAATCTCGACCACCTGCACACGATCCGTATCCACCTATTCAAGTGTCTACCTAAAAGCCTCTTAAAGGGCACTATTATATTTGCTTTCGCCACCATTTCTGGTAACTACCACTTTCAGTGTGAAAAAAACTTGCTCCACACATCCCCTTTAAATTTCTCCCTTCTCACCTTACAAAATAGAACATAGCACAGTGTTCTCTAGTGTTTGACATTTTTACCCTGGGAGAAAGATTCTATCTATCTCATACATTCTCAAAGGGTGGGGGGGGGGGCGCACAGCACATATAAATGAAAGTCTTTTTTTAAAATTTTCACTTCAGGTAACATAGCTATCTTTCATGGAGTCGGTAGAAGTATGGAAGAAACCAAAACTTGACTGCTTTGCAGGGAAGGGGGGTGGTGGGGCCTATAAAATTTGAGCTAAGTGTCGGAAGGCCTTAGTGGGAAAAAGGTTGAGAATGGCTGCCCCCCATCCCTCTCATCATTTTCTGGACTTCTATCAGTCTCTGATACTTCAGAAGAAAACCACCCAAGCTTGTCCAACCATCTAGCCATAGCTCATAGATTCTGCTCTCCAATCCTGCCTGGCTGCAATACATTTTACTCCTGTGTACGATAATAAACTCACATTGAACATTCTGTTAAATCTCTTGTGTACCCTTTGCAAATCTTCCTGTAATGAGGCCTACCGGACTTGCAGCCAAGTGCAGCCTCGTCAAACTGTCATTATTCAGTGGATCTCATCTCATCGCACCCAGAGAAAGATAAATCATTGATCTCACAGCAGTGTACAATATCACAAGGGGAATAAATCAGGTGAATCCATAGTCTTTTGCCCAGAGCATGGGAATCGGTAACCAGAGGATATAGATGAGAGGGGAGAGATTTAACACAAATCTGAGGGGTTCAATTTTTTTTTACATATACAGGGAGTGGTGGGTGTGTGGAACTGGTTGTCAAAAGAGGTTGGTTGAAGTAGGTGCTATTGCAACGTTTAAGAAAAATCTGGACAAATGTATGTTTAGGATAGGTGCTGGGCCTATCCTAAGGCAGGCGGGTCGAGTGTGGGGTGGGTGAGATGGGGGGAGGGGGTGGTGTTATTTTGGTTGTTGTGGGCAAGTTAGACCAAAGAGCCTGTTTCCGCACTGTATTTTCTAAACTATGAGAGGGAACAACTTTAGAGAGACAAAGAGAGTTGGGAGTCTGACCACGCAGGAAATGTAAAAATAATAATGCAGAATGCTGGAAATCTGAAAGCAAAACCTGTTGGAAACACTCAGCAGTCAGTGAGATATCTGTGGGAAGAGAGGTCGTTAATATTTCAGGTCGAAGCACTCCCATCCAAATACACCCTTTAATGAAACTCAAAGGTATGTAAAATTGGGCTTTATGCTAAAGGAACTGGGCTTCAAACAGTTAGATGTTCACTTGCATGAATCTTTGCTCAGACCCTAAGCAGTGTTTAGATTTGAATATTTTACATCCGGAGAGATACTTTGTTCATTGGGTGGATGCATTGAGCTTGGAGGGCTAAATTGATTCAAGATTATTTCATTGTCATGTAATAAAACAGTAAATGTAATATTACACAAGATTTTGTTAAGTCTACCATAAGGCAGACAAAGATTCGCTATTGGCAGAAATTACCCAGCACCTCTTACACTCAGAGAAACCCCCCAGAGTCCGTGGATTCGCCTCTAGTGCTCCTGTGGCCTCTGCGGCTGCACAGCCTTCAATCCAAACCATCGTCAACCCGAACTCCAGAAGAACACCCTTCAGAGACTTGCTGTGCATTCCTTCGGGACTAAGAGAGCAAGTAGTGGATTGTTTAAAGGATTCACTGGGATCAGAACCGAGCAAATATTTCTCATGAGAAGGGCATTTGCTGGAGAAGAATCAAGATTTTGTTAGGTCAGCTGGAAATGTGAGCAGGAAAGGAGTTCTGTTGAGCCAATAAAGCCTTCAAAACTGAGATGGCCTGAAATTGGTTAGGTAGCAGCTTCAAGGGATAGGCAGCCATGATTCAGGCTTGATATAACTGAGTGGCAGAGGAGGCAGAAAGTGTTCAATGGCTTTCCCATTGTCTATCTATGACACCTCCTAATATGTTACTATCAGTTCGTCTGTGTATTCATCATCTACTTCAGGAACCCTTTGCTTTCCTAACAGTCCCTGACTTTGTGAATAGATAAGTAGAAAATGTTTACTGAGGCTATCTGCAGGATGAATGGGGAACCTTTTTATCAGATTTCTGGGAGTGTTTTGTCACATTCACTCAGTTAGTTCCACTACCCACATTGAAAAGGCAAGATAAGGTGTTGTTTTCCACCAAACGTCGACACTACCACATTGGTATCCTGATCTTAGAATTCCATTTTGAAACTCAGCCCTGGCTTGTATCCGCAGTGGCAAAATTTAATGGTGTGAAGCTTTTTCAGACATACGGCTCTGTAACAGGCCCTTCCAGGCCACGAGCCCGTGCCACCCAATTAACTAAAAAACCCCTATGTTTTGAAGGATGGAATGAAACCCAACCACCCAGAGGAAGCCCATGCAGAAAAGGAGAGAACATGCAAACTCCTCACAGACAGCGCAGGATTTGGTGCTGGTGAAAGACGTCAAAGATTTAACCGTGCTGCCCCAATAACTATGGGATAACTAAGACCAGAATCACAGTGAAACCAAAGATTTAAAGAGGAACTCTTGAAGTTCGTTTGAGTGGAGCTGCCCTGATTAAACTCACAGGAATAAATTTGATTTGGACCGAGATCCTTTTTTCCGGCGGGCCAGGCAGGATTTCTGCTTATCGGTAACTGTAAATTGTACTCAAGAGAAAGATACATATACAAAAGAGAGAAATGCAAACAAACTGACAGTGCAAGAGCATAAAAAAATTCAGTAATGAATCAGAATTTATTGTCATAAATTCGGGATTTTGCGGCAGCGTCGTAGTGCGAACATTCATATTATAACCAGCTTACAACATTACTATATAAAAAAAATAGTGGACAAAAAGTAAGGCAGTGTCTATGGTTCATTGATTATTCAGGAAACTGAGAACAGAGGGGAAGAGGCTGTCCTTGTGCCGTTGAGTGCTCGTTTTTAGGCTCCTGTACCTTTTTCTCGATGGTAGCGGAGTGAAGAGGACATGGCCTGGGCGGTGGGGGACCTTGAGAATAGAGGCTGCTTTTTTAAGACACTACCTTACGTCGATGGAGTGAAGTCCGGTTCCTGTGATGTCACAGGCTGAGTTAACAAACCTCTGGAGTTTATTCTTGTCCTGAGAGTTGGTGCCTCCATACCAAGCAGTGATGCAACCAGCCAGAATGCTCTCCGCGGTACACCTGTGCAAGTTTACGAGTGACCTACCGAATCTCCTCAAACACCTCTCTAATTATAGCCGTTGACGAGCCTTCATTGTGATTGTATCAACGTAGAGGCCCCAGGACAGATCCTCAGTGATGTCGACACTCAGGAATTTGAATTTCGTGACCCTCTCCATTACTGAGCCCTCGATGAGGACTGGGTCATGTTCTCCTGACTTCCTTCTGAAGTCCACAATCATCTCCTTGGTCTTGCTGATGTTGAGCACAAGGTTGTTGTCGTGACACCATTCAACGAGTTGATCTACCTCCCGCCTGTACGCTTCCTCATTGCCATTTATGATTCCGCCGACAACTGTGGTGTTGGATGGCATTGGAATTGTGCCTGGCCATAGAGTCATGGGTGTATAACAAGTAGAGCAGTGGGCTAAGCACACATCCTTGGGGTGCAAATAATGTGCAAATTAAGAGCTTTCAAATGAGTAAAACACGAAAGTCTGCAGATACCATGACTGAAGTAATAACACAATGCTGGAGAAACTCAGCAGGTCAGTGTCCTTTATGTAGCAAAGATAAAGATACATAACCAACGTTTCGGACTCGAGCCCCTTAATAAGGTAGATTGTATCTTTATCTTTGCTATATAAAGGACACCTGCTGAATTTCACCTTAAAAGTGTCTCTGATTGAGTCTGGTGGTGGAGGGGTAGCAGCTGTTCCTGAATCTGGTGGTACAAGTCTTGTGGCCCCTTGACCTCCTTCCTGATGGCAGCAGCAAGAACAGAGCATGTCCTGGGTGGTGGGGATCCTTGATGATCGCTGCTGCCCTCCGACGGCAGCGTTCCCTGTAGATGTTCCCAATGGTTGGGAGAGTTTTGCCCGTGAAGTACCGGGCTGTGTTCACTACCTTATGGATGGCTTCCCATGGAAAAACTCTTTGATGCATCCCCTCTCCTGTTTTTTAACTGTAGAATTATCCCTCAGGCAAGAAGAGGCTGGCCTCCTCTACTTTAGCAGCACGTAGCCCGCTAGTTTACCGATCAAGAAGAGCCAAATCCATGATGGTTAGCCTCTCCAAAGCCTTGCATCAGGTGGTCAACACCAAGAGAGCTCCCTCTGAGCCAATGTCCTACATAATCTGGATTGCCAACTTTTACAAAAGTTGAATGGGGAGGAAATTCACAAGGCGAAGAGTAATGGATCAAAGCTGAGATTTGCTTTGTTGCCACAGTAAGTTCATTTACTAAAACCTCCACAATCACAAGCCCCTTTTCCACTGGCATCCCAGTTAATTGGCTGTGCAGTGTCCTGGGAGAGGAAGCCCTTTGTGTTGTTTCTACTGGGCCCCCCTTAACTGGGACATAATTCATCCCCGGGGATTGGAGTGTTCTACCTTCAACTGGAAACAGGTGCCTTTCTGCTGGCCCTTTTCCACTGGTTTTATCAGCACGTCGACGTCAGCAAACGCCGGGGATATGAATAGGGGTCGAGGTGGTTAATCCCCGGTGCGAAATGGTGTTATTTGACGCAGGCATGCTGTCAGTTTTCTTTTTCCACTGGACCCTGTCCCGGTTCATTCCCGGGACAAGGTGCCAGTGGAAAAAGGGCTACTGACACAGAAATAATTACAGAGATTAATGGAAAGAATGCGGAGGCTTTGGCATGGGTCCCTGAGAGATTTACCAGGATGCTGCCTGGATTGGAGAGTAGGGACTAGAAGGAGAGGCTGGACAAACAAGGTTGTTTTCTCTGGAACATCAGAGGCCGAGGGGAGATCCAATAGAAGTTCTGAGGGTCAGTGATAGGGTAGACAGACACAATCTTTACCCAGGGATTCTAGACTGTTTAACCTATCTTGAGGACAGGTGTTTAA
Source organism: Narcine bancroftii (assembly GCF_036971445.1). Classification (NCBI taxonomy): domain Eukaryota; kingdom Metazoa; phylum Chordata; class Chondrichthyes; order Torpediniformes; family Narcinidae; genus Narcine; species Narcine bancroftii. Next base: position 7,590,678 of record NC_091482.1, read on the forward strand.
GGCGAAAGAGAGATGTTCAGGGCCAAGTTTTTTTTTTAAACAGAGGGTGGTGGGTCTCTGGAATGAGTTGCCGGGGTCGTGATGGAAGCAGATACACGTGTAATGTTTAAGAGGGTTTTCGCAGAATAAATGAACAGGAAGAGAATGGAGGGGCTAAGTCTAGGTTTAATTCGAAGTTAAACAAGATATTGTACAGATGCTGGGGTTGCATGGAATACCCCAAAGTACTGGAAAAACTCAGGAGATCTTGCAAAATTTAGAGAAAGTAAATGGCAGTGATTGTTTTGACAAAGTAAAAAGTTTAATTTGGTATCATTTTGTAACAAGGTGTAGACATTGTGGGCTGAAGGGGCTTTTCCTGTGCTGTATTTTTCTATGTTTGATAAATACGATAGAAGGAATCAACCATATTTAATGGCATATATGGATCACTTTTTTCCCCAAAAATAGACTCAAAAATATCCCCCGGATCTTGTATGCGAAGTTGAAATGAGGGTGATAATGTGAGTAACTCCAACGGTGATTATCATTGCTGTGTGGCTCTCTAACATTTCTGCTATCTATTGTTGGGGGCTGGTGGCAGGCTGTAGGGGTGGGGGGGAGCAGGGCAGTGGGATCAGTGTGGCAGCTGGTGGCGGGCTGTCCGGAGACTCCCGGCAGTCCACTGCTGGTCTCCACACTGGTTCTGCTGCCCCGTCTCTCCTGACAGCCCACCACCAATCCCCACACTGATCCAATTGACCCACTCACCCCCCCCCCACCACTTCCAGGAGAGAGCGGGCAGCCGGGTGAGAGCGGGTCAGTGGGCCGTCGGGAGAGAACTGGCAGCAGGACCAGCGCGGGGACCGACAGTGGCAGTTTGTTTTTATAAATTTTTTTCTGCTATAGTGAAGCTGTTTTTGTTTTCTCTTGTAAATCACTATTAAAAAGATTTTTTCTGTTGTCCTAGTTGCATTTTTTGTCCAATTTTTTTCTGCTTTTCTGAAGCTACATATTTCAATAATATTAAGTGCTTACCCATAAACACACTAAAAAAATTCTTCATATTCCCTGCTGAAATGGGGGTGGGGGTGGGGGGTCTTATATGCCATCAAATATGGAATTTTAAATTAAAATTTTAAAATTTAGCCTTGCGACAGGGAAACAGGTCATTTCTGCCCGCGAGTCCATGCCATCCAATTTACACCTAATTAACTTACACCCCTGGTACGTTTTGAATGGCGGGAGGATACCGGAGCCCCCAGAGAAAACCCACAGACACATGGAGAACGTACAAACTCGTTACAGACAGCGCGGGATCCCAATCGCTGCCGCTGTAATAGCTTTGCACGAACTTCTACGCCAACCGTGGCAGCTGTCCTCGGCTAAGTCCTAGAAAGAATTACCCCAAGTTTGATAGAGGATCAATAGTTCTAATGGAAGGTCTTTGACATGAAGTGTTAACTGGCTTTTCTTTCCATTGATATTGCTTGACAATTTGAGATCTTCCAGCACTTGTGGCCTCTGATCCATATCTTCCCACCCTTTTCCCATACCCTCTGCAACTCATCCAATTCCCTTGTGAAATTTATCACTGAATCTGTTTTCACTACACAGCACACTTTAGATCATACCTTCTCTCTTTATTTTAAAGACCGGGGTTTTCCCCATGTCTGTGTGGATTTCCTCCAGGGGCTCCGGTTTCCTCCCACCATAAAAAACGTAGTGGGGTTATAGGTCAATTGGGTAGCACTGGCTCGTGGGCCAAAATGACCTGTAACCGTGCTGTATGTCTAAATTTAAATTTAAAAATATCTGTTTGCTCTTGAGAGAATTCTTCTTGTCGTCTCTTGACTAGTGGCAGTGAGGAGAATTCAGACAACTTCAGCCTTCCTCTCTCTGTCTGCCCTTTGCTGTGTCATTCCTCGCATGCTCTGCTGTCACCCACCCAGGTGACTCCAACAGCATCTCCTGTACCTGCAACCTTAATTGGACAGGACAGCAGGTGCATGGCTGTACCAACACTTGGGGGTTTGTGGCTCCAAATCTCACATCCACCTGTGGCGGAATACAACCTTCTTCCTTTAGCATCACTGAATTGCAGTCAGTATGAATTGGTAACAACGTCTCCTCCCCAGTGGCGATCAACGCAGACGCTCCTCAAGGATGTGTGCTTAGCCCACTGCTTTACTCACTCTACACCTGTGACTGTGTGACCAGGCACAGTTCAAATGCGATCTACAAATTTGCCGATGACTCCACGGACATTGGCAGAATCAGAGACGGCAATGAAGGAGCGTACAGATCAGCTCGTTGAACGGGGTCACGACAACAATCTTGCGCTCAACGTCAGCAAAACCAAGAAGATGATTGTGGAGGAAGTCAAGAGGACACAAATCAGCCCTCATCGAAGGGTCAGTAATGGAGAGGGTCAAGAACTTCAAATTCCTGAGTGTCAACATCTCTGAGGATCTGTCCTGGAGTCTCCATGTTGATGCAATCACGAAGAAGGCTCGCCAGCAGCTATACTTTGTGAGGAGTTCGAGGAGATTTGTCATCTTGAAAATTTCTACAGTGCACCATGGAAATCACTCTGGCTGGTTGCACCAACACTCAGGACAAGAAAAATCTCCAGAGGGTTGTTAACTCAGTCTGCGACATCACAGGCATCAGTCTTCACCCATTGAAGACATCTATAAGAGGCGCTGTCTTATGAAAGCAGTTTCTATCCTCAAAGACCCTCACCACCCAGACCATACCCTCTTCACTCTGCTACCATCGGGAAAAAGGTATAGGAGCCTGAAAACGAACACCCAGTAGCACACGGACAGCTTCTTCCCCTCTGCCATCAGATTCCTGAATTGGCAATGAACCACAGACACTGCCTCACTTTGACATTTTCTTTTTCTTGCACTATTTTATTTATTTTGTAAAGTGGTTTATATAAATGTTTGCACTGGCCACAAAACAAAAAAAAATTGTGACATGTTCATGGCAATAAATTATGATTCTGAATTGTTCAAGAAGTTTGCTCACCATCATCTTCTGACAGGCAAAAGAGGGATCCAGAATAAGTTCTGGCTTTATCGCCAACACCGGCACGTTGTGAATGAGGGGAAAATATAATGTAAAACAAGGTCAGAGTCTGCTCATTTGAATTAGTTCTCGCGAGGGCAGAATACTTTCCTTAACTGAGGCGACATGCTAAACCTATGGAACGTTACCCGACTCCATCGGCTTCCTGGGGCAAGACACAAGAACTTAAGGAACGGGAGCAAGAGCCGGAGCCATTCCAAAACATGCTCCATTTTAGAGGGTGCTTGGAGAATCCAAACTGGGTGAATGATCCGAACGCTCAGGTTATCTGTATTTCTAGCAAGCCCGGTGGCAACCATCTTTGATTTCATTCTCTCTCAAGATGTTGAGTAGCTGCTAAGGCTGGCATTTATTTCACATCCCTCCTTGCCTCAAAGAGCACGGTGGCGAGCTGACTTCACGGGCAGTCTTGAACTCTGGTTGGCTGGAGTCCTGGCTGCAAACACCCATTGCCAACAATGCCTCTCTCCAGTACATGGAAAGATCATCGTTTTTTAAAAATGATGGAGATATATCATGACTTCAATAAAGTCTTTAACCTTCCCTTCAAGAATATTTTTCTATGTATTAAAATAAGATACTTGAAGAAAATTACACTTATGGTTTGATGATTTGTGTTCTACCTTGGGAATGTCCTGCAGGTTAACTTCAATTTCTTCTTTCTGCTGTGTTTTCCCCTCTTTCACAATATGATGGTGTTGAGGGATCAGGATGTCTGGATCAGATCATTTTCGAGCTCAGGAATTAGAAGATGGCTTCCACTAAAGCAAGTCCTCACCAGTTATTGGAATACGGGCAGTGTCCGACTTCCAGCATCATCTGATCTCCTTTGTCTTGCGGTTCACACTGTAGCTCCTTCATCCACGACTGGTTGCCTTGAAATGGGGAAGATCAAAGTCAATCCACTTTGAGTTACTTTTAGCTAGAAGCCCCCTTGTCCCTGACCCCTCACAAAGAAAGCCACATCCATCACTCTAAATCTTTGTGGTCACGGGCAAGTAGCCTGGATCTACACTCCATGATCTGCATTCGTACCACTGAGAACAGATTTAAGTCTGTCATCGAGTTCACACCAGCTGTCCATTTCAATGATTGCTTTGAATACTTTTCATATGCATTTCTTTTCTACTTGGACAGTAACGACAAGGACAAGATCCCACTGCAACCTCAGTGAACGTTAGCATTGCTCCCCATGTTGCATTAGTTCATTGTCCAACAGATTGTATGACATTGTATGAAACCTTACTTACTGCAGCCGAACAGGTACTTCACAAAAAACAATGGTATCCATTAAATTAAGAAGCACGAAACAATAACGATAGGTTTTTATTGAATTGTGGGACATACCGTATTGTGTTTGAAAGGGTCAAGTGACATCCTCCTGTTTTTATTTCTGAACTTACTTTGTTCAACCCACTTTGCCTCGACACATCCGGATGTTGTTTATTTGTGAAAGTTCATTAATAATTTATAGAGTCTTGAAGGAACACACATCTCCTGTTTATCATTTTCTCTTCAGTGGATGTAGAATATCAGAATTTAACTACAGAGCCACATAAAAGATTACAGTACAAGTTTGGCCCTCATGTATGGGGGTAAATAAAGGTTGTGCTAGGACCATAAGTTTCAAGTTCAGGTTTATTGTCCCGTTATATCTAGTATTGTGGGCAGGGTTCTTCAGTGAACAGTCTAATGGGTTAAATCTAATGATTGTTAACCCTTGCCTTGAAGAAGGGCTCAGGCCAGGAACGTCGGTAATATATCTTTACCTCCTATGGACACTGTGAGACTGGCAGAGTTCCTCCGGCATTTACTACGATCAGAGCGTCTGCAGACTTCTGTGTTTCATTCGAAGTCTAACATTCATACAGCCATATCAAGCTGAAGAACAAAGAAAGGTTTAGAAAAAAAAATCAATTCGTACCAAGCAAGGGTGGTGCTGTTGTGGGGTTCATTCAGGAGCCTGATGGCTGTGAGGTCGAAACTGCCTTTGAGCCCATTGGTGCATAATTTCACACCCTTGAGCCTTCTCCCCGATGGGAGGAGGGTGTGTTCGGGGTGCGATGGGTCCTTCAGTGTGGTGACTGGCTTTCCTGGACAACGGCCGATGGAGATAAAGTTCATGGAGGGGAGGGATGTTTGCGGGGTGTTCTGCATGCTGACTTTCCAATCTTGGGCAGGGCAGCTCCTTCCCCACACCGTGATGCATCTGGCAAGTCTGCTCTCAACGATGCACCAGTAGAAGATGTTGAGGGAGAAGGAGGATGTGCGGAACTTCCTTTCTCTGAGGTTATTAGTTCCTTGACCATACTTGGTCCAGGTCAGGTTATAGAAAAAGCTTATTCCCCAGAACTTGAACCAATCTTGCTCACAGAGAATTGAAATTTAGAAGCAGCAAGTAGTGGGGTGACCAGAATTCACTGCTGGGGGCTTAACTATTGGGTGACAATTGTTTAGATGAAGGATCTCAATGCAGACGACAACACCATCACCCCCTCAAAACTAACCATCAAACACCATGTCCTGGGCCTCAATACCCCTTTATGCAATTGGATCCTGGATTTCGTCGTCTCCAGACACCAGTCAGTGCAGATTGGCAAGAGCATCATCTCTATAATCAGTTACGGATCACCACAGGGTTACGTACTTAGCCCCCTGCTCTACTCGCTTTACACATATGACTGTGTGGCTTGGTACAACAACAACAACACCATCTACAAATTCACGGACAATACAACAGCAGTGGGTTGTATAAAAAGGGTCAAAAACAATGCTGAAGAAACTCAGCGGGTCAAACCGTGTATATTTTCATGAATATTACACGCACATGCATAGAAAGTGCAGAAAATCTTAAACGATGTCAAAATTTTCTCGTATAGCACGCACACATACCACATAGGGTGCGGTATTCCACATTCCAACTCACAAGAGCAATTTGCGTTTACTTGGGAGACAAGACAATACACATTTCATAATCTTATTATGTCACAGTTAATCTCCTACCATTTACAACCCTTTCAACCTCCCCCAGAGGTGTCAACTGCCCATTATATAGATGATATCCTCCTTCTTCTTTCTTGTTTTCATCGTCTTCTGTGTTCTCTTCTTGCTGCAGGTGTTCTGCAGCTGTCGTTGCCGGCTGTGGAGATCGACTCCCCAGCTGGTCACCCCTCCCGTCGGTGTGTTTTTTTTCATGCGCGGTTGCGCACTTTTACTCGGCTCAACGAGCCATTTTTGTAGTCCACTTTCTACCGACCTGAGGGAGCGGGTTTCTCTCTCCACCGCGGGCCTCTTCGAACAGGTAAGGCCTTCTCCTTCTTCCTCCGTTGTCTTCTCTTCCTCTCTTCTTACCGTTGATTTCGATTTTTCTTTTTTTGTCGCCATCTTCTTTCCACCTTTATACTCACTTTTCTTTAACTTTTATTTCTGTGCCTTTGTGTTTTCCTTTGTTTTTTCCGACTTTTCTGGAGAGGGCTGGAGTTCACCGTCCGGCCACTACTCCATCACGTGACTCCCTCCGATGATATCCTCCTTCAAGGTCCATCTGAGACCATTGCCTCAGAGGCACCTGATCTGTTAATCTCCTCCCTCAGGGGACAGGTCTGGGCAATTAACATTGATAAGGTGCAGTGTCCTCCCCAGAATATCCTCTTTCTCTGAATACCATGGCACTCAAACCAAAGAGATATTCCCGAGACTGTCAAGATCAAACATTGAATTTTTCCATTTTCTATCTACCCAATTCCATGATCGTCTGTAAATTGTGTTTCATACTTCCCCACGCTGGCTGCAAATTGTGCAGTTGTTTTTGACCTGCAAAAGGTAGTGGACTCGTGCCAAGGATGTCACAGGCAAGACCCTCCCACCATTGAGAACATGAGCAGCAGCAATCATCATGGATCCACACCACCCAGCACACGCTCTGTTCTCGCTGCTGCCATCAGGAAAGATGCCACAGGACTCGCCCCACCAGGTTCAGGAACTGCTGCTACTCCTCCACCATCAGTCTCTTCAACAAACTCAATCAGGGACTCATTTACAGACTCATACTTCGCTCATTATTTATTTCTGAATATTTATGCTTCTGTATTTGCACAGTTGACTTACAGTTTTTTTTTATTTACAGTTTACAGTTACCAGTAATTAGAAAGTCTGCCTTTCCCACAGAAAAAGAATCTCAGGGTTGTACATGATGTCATCCATGTATTCTGAAAATAAATTTGAACTTGGCCAAATTTACTGCTGATACTACGATAGGTGAAACAGACAAATCGTAAGAAGGTTTGCTGAAGAGTCTGCAAAGCAATATTGATAGGTTCAGTGAGTATCCAAATATAATTGCCAAGTGCAAAATAATGTGGTTTATACCAGCAATTTTCAACTTCTTTTTGTCTACGCCCCCTTAGGACTCTGCTCAACATTCATGGCCACCCCCTTCCCCATGAAGCAGTTTTGGATTCTTCCAAACAGTTCTTCTCTCTGACTGACTACACAAAAACATTTAAAATATTGATGTTACGCGAGGTGAAAAGAACAGGCTTTTACTTAAATTCCGCCCCCCCCCCACCCCCGCCTCGCCCGGGCAACCATTGGGAATGGCTGGTTTATTCCAAGTTATCGGCAATGGAAAGAAGGATTAAAAATATTGTTGAAGTAGAGAGGTGAGTTCTCGTACACGCATCTTGGACAGTTAGTCTGCAGGTACCACTCAGATGAGATGATGAAGTAATAATTTAGTGTACTGAAAATTCTCTTGCTTGCTGCAGCTTCGTCACTCTAAAATATACAAAAGAACAATATGCTGGCCTTCATTGTGAAAAGAATGTTAGTGTAAAAGAGATGTCTTCCACAAGTCTACAAGACGTTGGTGAGAATAATCTGGAATGCTGTTTAACAAGAGACATACTTTCATTCTATCTTGTTCAGAGAATATCCAAGGTTCAAGATTCCTTTATTGTCATGTATGTAATTAAGCAGGTGCAATATTACACATTTGTTTTATTCGCAGAAATTGCCTGGTGCCTCTTACAGACAAAAAGAAGCAAAGGAGACTCCCGTCAGAGACACTGAGTGTCTATCAATTCGCCTCCAGCGTTCCCACAGCCACGCAGACTTCAGTCCAAACCACCGGCAACCTGAGCTCCAGATCGCAACCTCCGACACGGTCAGGAAGCCTTCAGTGCCCTCAGCACCCTGGTTCCAATACCTGGTACCCCTTCAGCCAGTCTCAGGCCAGTCTCCAGCCTGGTGCGAGTCCTTTGACCGCAGTCGCCAGCAGCCCACACCCTGCTCGGTTCCTCACCTCGAGCTGCCAACAGCCCGCCGCCTGTGTGTTCTTCAGCCACAGAGCCCCTCACTGGTCTGCTGCTGTGGTCACTGTCCCATGGGTCACCTCCTCCTCAAACAAGGGGTGGTCTCCCCATTTTATGGTACCCTGCACTAATCCTCTGCTTCCCCAGGGTGCAACCCCTTGAGGCCGCTGCCATCTTGGGCCCAGACCCCAAGGTCACAGGATTTTAAAGTAAACGAATGCTGGCTCCTTTAACAGGAGAAAGAGGTCCGTGACAAGAAAGGACTTCCATGTCCTGCTGCTCTCACCGATAGCTACCAAGGGATTGATTTTTAATGCTATTTCGTTTAAGCACAGAAAATGGGCATCACAAAATGAAAAGGTTGCTTACCTGTCACCTATGGGCCAGAAGGTTTCAGCACGAGTTGGACAACTCGTGAGGTTCCAGAGGTTTGGATACAGAAACCTAGGCTGCACCGGTCCCTCCACCCTGAATGGTACACGTCTGGTCGCACTCCCAAACTCCCCTTGCCCATGAACGGGCTCACTGATGTGTCTCCCCATCGGGACCTGGAGCACGGCGGTGGTCTAAACATTTGCGCTGCACCGCAGTGTGACGGAGGACTGTTGGCTGTTGGATGTTGGATGCAGAAGGCCCTGTGGCTCTCAATCGTCACCATTTAATGGGATCTTTCCATGTGCAACTTGCTGCACTTCCCACATTAGTAAAATCACCATTCGTTATTTGGCTTATGAGTCACAGATGAGAAACAAACCGGTATAAAAATTAAAAATTAAACAGAAAGCACAGGAAACGCTCGGCAGGTCAGTTGGTCTCTTCAGTAAAAGGAACACAGTTTGTATTTCCATCTGAAATGAGCACGAAAAAATGTGTCCGTTTTAAGATGCAGAGAAGGTAGGACAGGGGATGGATGTGCAAAGGAAATAGCTCTGACAGGGTGAGACCACATAGGTTAATGTGGCAGAGATATGTGTAAGAATAAACAAATATTGTGTGTATAGATTGACAAATGGAAGAAAGTGCAGATTATGAATGTTGCTGGTTTTGTGACATGATTACAACGGGGTCCATGTGAAATGGCCACTGAAGGGAGGTTCATTAGGACGATGCCCAGTATTTTTTTTACTCGCATCAGTATTAGAGAGCAGCGAAACGCACAAGTTTAAATGGATTTTTAATCAGCATCGCTGTGCGACTTTTCAACATTTATTCATGGAAGGTCGGGCATCTTGACCTTTGATTGCCTTTGAACTGAGTGCCGAGCTCAGCCTTTTCAAGCTGACACGCACATTACATTTGGTGTGGTGTGATATATCGACAAGGCTGGGTGCCGACGGAAGATTTCTTTCCCAAGACACAAATTTATTTCCCTTTACAACAATCCAATACTGGATTTTAATTTAATTAATTAAAATTAAATTACTGTGGGACTTGAATGCAGTTTTCCAGATTATTAGCCCACACCTCAGGATCCCTGGAAAAGCAGTAACCCACAATTTAACCCCAACGATTCACAGCGTTTGTAAAAGGAGACTGTTTGGCCCACTTTTCCTGTGCTGACTCATTTTAAGGGGCACTTACAATGTTTTTGTGCAGGAAATAGGAGCAGGAGCCGGCCATCCGGCCTGTCGCGCCTGCTCCGCCGTTCAGTGAGATCATGGCGGATCTGACGATAGGCTCATCTCCCTCTACCTGCCTTTTCTCCCGTACTCCTTAATTCCCCTGCAGTAAAACACAAGCGTTTGCGGACACCGTGGTCAAGCAGGGTGCTTTAGAGAGCAATGATTAAGATACATAAACAACATTTTGGGTTTGAGCTCTTCATCAAGGGATGAGCAAAATGCTGGCAGCTGCTCAAACAAAGTGGTGGGGGAGGAGCACCATCCCAATGGCAATCAGTGGATAAGGGAGGGAGGGCACACCAGCAAACAGGGGGAAGGCTCTGTCAATAAGTGGTCTTTCTGCCTGGCCCACGGGATAAAGAATCTCTGGGTTGCATGTGACGTAATGTATGTACTCTGACAATAAATCTGAAATCTACCTTAGAACCATAGAATATTATAGCACAGAAGCAGGCCCCTTTGGCCCTTCTAGTCTGTGCTGAACCACTTTTTTTTTTTAACCTAGTTCCACTGAGCTGCACCCAGTCCATAGCCCTCCCATCCATGTACTTGTCCAGATTCTTCTTAAATGTTAAAATTGAGCCGGCATTCACCACCTCAGCTGGCAGCCCATTCCACACTCCCACCACTCCCTGTGTGAAGAAGGCCCCCCCACTGAAATTTCCCCCTTTCACTCTTAACCCATGTCCTATGGTTTGTATCTCAGTTACCCTCCGTGGAAAAACATTTACTCTGTCTGTCCCCCTCATAATTTTAAATACCTCTATCAAATCTCCCCTCGTTCTGCTCCAGGGAATGAAGTCCGAACCAGTTCAACCTTTCGCTGTAACTCAGGTAATGTTATCTATGCGCTTCATAATTTTATATGTCTCTATAAGTTCCCCTCTCATTCTTCTAAATTGCAGCGAGTTCAGGCCCAGGCGATTCAATCTCTCTTCAACAGGCTCACCCCCTCATCTCTGGAATCAACCCGAGCTGGAATCAATCATTGTGAGGGGTACTTGCAATGTTTCCTGTGCTGACTCATTGTAACGAGCACTCAATCTGCTACACTCTGCTGTGCTTAGCCCATGAGCTTTCAATTTATTTTTGCCCTTTACAACTACAGATAGATCCAGATTCTTTATTGCAAGTTGAATCAGCCTCCACTTTATTCAGGCATTGTGTTCCAGACGGTAACAATACTTGCCTAGCGCTGAGATTTCTGCAGGATGGAGATAGATAGTGCACCTTACACATGGGTCTGAATGACAAGGTGCGATGGATGTGATTAACGTCTTTTTCCCATTCCTGCCTTACTTAAGTTATGTAAATCAATGCTGTTGTGATCTTTCTCCTACAGAAGAAGAGAATCATGTGCCTCGCAGGCAATTAGAATAAAGGAATTATTTTGCAGTTCTGAAGCAAAATTACAGAATTAAGAGCCTGGTATAAGTTATAATTGCAATGATTGTCAAAGATGAATCGAAAAACACTACAAGACTAAAAAGGTACTTAACTGCAGAGAAAAAGGGTTCGGCAATGATGACAATAAATTACATGCTGAAATATTGAGATTCTAAGTATAGACCATAAATTCATGATTACTGAAAGACTTCAGGATGGCTCTTGGGGAGGAAAAGTCACCCATTTATTTAAAGGAAACACATTCTGGATTACTCAGAAATGTGGCAGGTCTGTGGTTGTTTCAGGACATCACAGCCTGGGGCATACAAATGGGCTCACCATCTAGACCAATGGTTTTCAAACTGCCCCCTAAACTCACATTCCATAGATATTCTGTGATTAGTAAGGGATTACTTAAGGTGGAAAAGAAAAGGTTTGAAAACCACTGTTTTAATCGTACCTAATTGACTCATTATGTGAACAGTTTCATAGCTCCAAAGGAAATGGTCCAATGACAATTTTTCTCAAGCAAAATGTTTCAGTAACAATTGGGTCTAGAATAATGATTCTCAACCTTCCCTTCCCTCTCATATGCCACCTTAAGCAATCCCTTACTAATCACATAACACTGATGGCATTGGGATTACTAAAAGTGGAATGTGAGCTCAGAGGGGCACTTTGAAAACCACTCATATAAACCATCCATTCTCAACAGGGGCCACAGCACATTTAATTAATGTACTTTATGTAGTCGGTAGGAGAGAGGACAAGAATAAACCAATCTCACATAGTCAAAACAAGGTTGAATGGCTGATTTAGAGCATTATCAAGGATACTGATCCTCCGACCAAGATCCAGGTATTAATTCTACACGGACAGTCTCAGGTAACGTTCCTTCTCTCTTCTACCAGGGTGCTTCCATTCTTCCGTCTTTCCCTCTACCTCCCCCCTTGCCGTTTGTCTCCTTTCCCACCCATTCTCACACCCTCTCTCTAATTTGTCCCATCTATTTCTGCCCACTGGATTTCTCCCCACACACCCCCCCCCCATGGGGTCTCATTGTACCACCATTGTCACCTTTTCTTTGCAGATTTCAGCACCGGTAGCCTTTGTCCCTGTCTCATCTTCATCCACCTCTTCTCCCCTTACCTCTCTATCCCCCTTTATCTGGCACCTGCCTAACAACTGCCCCCCCCGATAAGACTTGTTCTGACATCGACCCTGGTGACATGCAAGAACCAAGGCAATTCTCTCCCTCTGCTCTGTCTGGGGAGTTGAGGAGGGTTGAGAGCAGAAGTGCGGGAAATGGAGGAGGCGCAAGTGAGGGGTGTGTCAGCCACAGTGAAGGGGAGGATTATCAGGTCACTCTGATTTCAGATTTATTGTCAATGTACATAGATGATATCACATACAACTCTGAGATTCTTTTTCCTATGGGTGAGGCAGAATTACCACTTATTGGTAATGCAAATAAACCTGTACACAACATACACATGTAAACAAATTTTAAAAATGTAAACAAACTGACTATGCACTGCAGAGAGGAAAAAAATCAATAAAGTGCACAAGTAAGAGTCCTTAAATGAGTGCCCGATTGAATTTGTCATTGAGGAGTCTGATGGTGGAGGGGTAGCAGCTGTTCCTGAACCTGGTGATGCGAGTCTTGTGGCCCCTATACCTCTTCCCTGATGGTTTGTAGTAGAGAACACAGCGTGTGCTGGGTGGTGTGGATCCTTGATGATTGCTGCTGCTCTCTGACAGCAGCGTTCCCTGTAGATGTTCTCGATGGTGGGGAGGGTTTTGCCTGTGATGACCTGGGCTGTGACCACCATCTTTTGCAGGGCTTTACACTCAGGAGTATTGGTCTCCCCATACCAGGCTGTGATGCAGCCGGTCAGCACACTCTCTACCACACATCGGTAGAAATTTGCCAGGGTATTCGATGTCATTTCAAACCTCCGCAAACTCCTGAGGAAGTAGAGACGCTGACGTGTTTTCTTCATGACACCATTCATGTGTTGGGTCCAGGAAAGATCCTCCAAGATAGTGACTCCCAAGAACTTTAATTTTCTTGTCCTCTCCACCTCTGATCCCCCAATGATCACTGGATCGTACACCTCTGGTTTTTCCTTCCTGAAGCCAACAATCAGCTGCTTGGTTTTGGTGACATTGAATGCGATTGACTTTGAGTTGTTGGTGGACCATTCAGCCAAGTTTTATTCTTCCTCCTGTACGCTGACTCATCAGCCCTTTTTATACAACTGTCTACCGTGGTATCTCAGGAAATTTGTAGATGGCATTGTCATAGGTGTATAGCGAGTAGTGCAAAGGGCTAAGTACGCAGCCCTGTGGTGCTCTGGTACTGTTGGAAATTGTGGAGGAGATGTTTTACTAATCCCCACTGATTGTGGTCTGGAGGTGAGGAAATCCACGATCTAATTTCACAATGGGGAAATTCTTGGAATTCGTTGTTCAGATTTGAGGAGCGGATGGTGTTAAATGTTGAACTGTAGTCGATAAAGAGCTTCCTGATCTATGTTACTTTGGTGTCCAGGTGTTCCAGAGCTTTGTGTAGAGCCTGTGAGATGGCATCTGTTGTAGACCTGTTGCCATGAGAGATGAATTGGAATGGATCCATATCTCCACTCAGACAGAAGCTGGTACGCTTCAACACCATCCTTTCAAATACCATCGCTGGTCGATAGTCACTTAGGCAGGTTACCACACTCTTCTTGGGCACCGGTTTGAAACAGGTGGGTACCAAGCCCTGCCAAAGTTGACTTGCTGATTTCGGGACAGAACACTCTGTTTTCTTCCACTGGTTATAAAGAGTTTTGGGCTGAACTGCAGTTGTGAATAGCATAATATTAAGTTCATCGTTGGCTTTGTTCTTGTCACTGATTGAATCATGGACTTTTATCAATGGCACAAAAGGAGAGAAAAAATATTTTGTTTGGTAGCAACAAGCTGGTAAATGATTCACCACACACTCAACTCACTGGAGAGATATATATGCCACCTTCAAAACTGAACTGGTTTAGCAGCTGATATCCAAATATTAGCGGGTTTGTTCACTGATAATAAAATAGTAGCTGTCAAAAAGAACTTGTTATCGTACTTAGAGAAGCTTTTATAATTAAAGGACTGAACATTCATTGGTAAAATCATTCCTTGCATAAAATTTCTTGGTACTTACAATGTAATTAGTCTAAATGTAACACTCATGACTCATTGTCCCTGAAACACACAATCCCTTCCTGATCATCAGCTCATATTTGCAAAGCCTTCCTGTGCATTAGGGAGTGTGCCTTTATTAGGGAGGAATTGATGAATGCTTTCAGAGAGGTTGACGTACAGTAGAGAAGGGAAAGAAAATCTATTTCTATCATGACAAATAGATGGTGGCAAAAAATGGTAAAGGGTCCAGGTCTGGCGCCTTTACCCAAGGAAAGGTTTCAGTTCACCATGCCGATTCCTGAGATAGTGGTGGGGCAGGGGGGGGGGGGGAGGGGGGGAGCAGAATCGTCCTAGGAGAAGAGACCTTATCTCCTGAGATTAGAAGAATGAGGGATGATGTCAGTGAAACAGATAAAAGTTTTACAGAGCTTGACACAGAAAATGGATGGATGACGTTTCTCCAAGACCAGGATGTTTGAGGGAATCAGGACAAAGAGGAGAAGAAATGCCTTCGCCTAGAGAATGGTGAGTCTTTGTATTCTCTATCTGAGAGGGCCATGGAAATACAGTACATAAGAGACGGCGTCCACAGGACCATTCGAGCAGCAGAGAGGATTACTGCGGGTGTCCCCCACCCACCCCACCATCGACATGATCTCCCAGGATGATAGTCTGAAGAGGATTTGGAAAATCCTTGAGGATCTCTAATGTTTGCACAGCATGTTTCAGCAACTCTCATTGGGAAAGAGATGCAGGAGAATCACAGCTAGCACCACCAGACTTCTTCCCATGGGCAGTGGGACTAGTGAATTGTTCATGCAAACCCTCTGAGATTCCACTGTCGACTTAGCAATAATTATTTATTTTTATAATCTGTATATATGTTCAGCATATGAATCGGATGTGCGCTCTATCTATATTGTGTTTGCATGTTAGACTTGAACTTGAAAGATTCTTAAACTGTAAAGGAGACGAAGTTCCTGGCATTACTAGAAACTGGCATTGAGAGCAAACATCATCCTTGATCTTGGTTTTGGTGACATTGAATGCGATTGACTTTGAGTTGTTGGGGAAAAGTGGGCTCCTTCCTACATGGCATGATATGTAGGAGTGGAATTAGGCCGTTCGGCCCATCAGACCCACCCTGATATTCTATCATGATTTACTAATCTCTTCAACTCCATTCTCCTGGATGATTGATGAACTAACTGCTAGGTGTACCAATTTTAAATGCACGTATTCTTTAACTTATTTATTTTCTGCTATTTATTTTGCTGGTTGCTTGAGTATGCCAGTTGTTTGAATTCTGGACAACAGGAGTTTTACTGTAATATAAAAAATGCACATGATAAGCTTCAACTTTTGTCTGTCGCAAGGCAAAGAGTCACCGTGAGAATTGGCTGGCGCCCCTAACAATAAGAGAAGAAAAAGGAAATGAGAGTCCCTTCAGAGACACCTCCGGCGCTCCTGCAGCCTATTCAAACTATCAGCAAACCGAGCTCCGGATCCAAACCCCCAATGCGATCAGGAAGCCTTCAGTGACCGAGACCCTTTGGGAGCCTTTCTTCTCCTCAGCACCCTCTCGAATCCCTGTTTTGATATCTGGTTCTCATGAGCAAGTCTCCAGCAGCCTGCAGACTGTGCGAGTCCTTCGACTGCAAGTCTGCGGGTCCTTTAGATGTTGAGCCCCTCGCTGGTTCACCACCTTCTTGCCTGTGATGTACTGGGCTGTGTCCATTACCCTTTGCAGGGCTTTCCACTCAGAGGAATTGGTGCCAGTCAGCACACTTTCAAGTCAAGTTATTGTCATCTGTCTGTAGAAGTACAACCGAACGAAACAACATTCTCTGGTCCTCAGTACAAAACATGCAGACATACAACCAGACACAACACACATACAGACTAGCAGTACATATGCAGGACCAAGTATTTCATCTATACAAATAAATATCTGCACAAATATAAATAAATATTGTTTCGCGAATATGAGAGTCTCGGAGGGCGAGTGTGAGCAGTTCCTTTGGTCGTTCAGCATCTTCACTGCCCGTGGGAAGAAGCTGTTCCTCTGCCTGGTGGTGCCAGGCTCCTGTATCTCTTCCCCGACGGGAGCAACTGAAAGATGCTGTGTACGGGGTGGAAGGGGCCCTCAATAATGTTCCTGGTCCTCCTGAAGTCCACGATCATCTCCTTCACCTTGTCCATGTTGAGACTTGTGCTGTAACTCTTGCACCATTTCACGAGATTTTCCACCTCTTCTCTGAAGTGCGACTCATCGTTGTTGCTGATGAGGCCAACTACGGTTGTATCATCCACAAACTTGATGTCACTGTTGGAGCTGGATCTGCCGATGCAGTCGGGGGGTAGGGGGGGGTCAGTCGCGTGAACAGGAACAAGCTGAGCACACAGCTCATACTCAGCGTGATGGTTTCCACGACACATCTGCAGAAGGTTGCCATGGTTTCGGATGCCATACCGAACCTCCGCAAACACCAGTTGATGTTGAGGCACTGACGTGCTTTTTTCATTCGTTCAGCTTGTCTTCCTCAGTGCTCCTGTATGAGAGGGAATGTTGGAGTCCCAGTCTTTTCCCCAGTGACCCCTGTTGGGCCCACCATTGTTTGTTTGTTTGCTGGTTGAGACCAGTGTTAGGTCTGTATGATTCAGGTGCACTCAGACCAGCTTCTCTCACTCCACTCTTTCAACCCTGAAGCAACACACGAGATTCTGGAGGAACTCAGCAGACCAGGCAGCATCCATGGGAAGCAATAGCCAGTTGACATTTTAGCGTGAATCACTGACAGTCTATTGCTTTCCATTAATGCTGCCTGACTTGCTGTGTTTGTTTGCTCCAGTCTTCCTGCACTTGCACACTCCTTGTTTGCCTTCATCTGACTCACTGATGCCCATACACAGTCCAACAACATCCACTGCACTCATCACACTTCTCTTTTATAATTTTTATTCCTCTCTTCACATTACACCATGGCCTTGGCTCTCCTCTGTCCCCGAACAATCCTTCAGCTAAACAACCAAAAATCTCTTGAGCCAGCAGCTCAGGACAGGGAAAAAAAAACTACAGAGTCGTTATCTCGTCCTGAGACATCACGGACACCCATCTTCATGCCACTAAGGTCATCTACAAGAGGTGGTGTCTTAAGAAAGCAGCCTCTATCCTCAAAGACCCCCACCACCCAGGCCATGCCCTCCTCACTCTGTTACCATCGGGAAGGAGGTACAGGAGCATGAAGACGAGCACCCAGCGGCACAAGGACACCTTCTTCCCCACCGCCATCAGATTCCTGAAAGAACAATGAACCACAGACACTGCCTTACTTTGTCTTGTACTTTTTAAACATTTATTTTGAAATTTGGTCCAATAGAAATATTTGTGCTGTGATTCTGCTCCAAAACAATGAATTTTGTTCTCTGTTCATGGCAATAAATACTGATTCACGTAATTTCTCCGCCACTGGTGAACAGACTCTGAAGTATAAAAGCACAAAGCTGGAGAAACTCAGCAGGGTCAAGCAGTGTCCCTTAGGTAGCAATGGTAAAAATACAGAACCGACCTTTCGGGCCTGAGCCCTTCAGCAAGGTAACGTGGCTGCGGATCCATTTTGGGAGAGGACATGGTCGTAGAGCTTGAGAGCAGCACGGATTACAGATGGGGAGCAGTGAGAGAGAATCCTGCAAACTCCCTTTGCAGAGCAAAGGAGAACTTCTTCCGGGTGGGCATCCCTCAAAGAGATTTCATAGAAAATGTGCAGTAGTCAGAAATAAAACTTGAAAATCTACAGACACTGTGGTTGAAGTTAAAACACAGAGCTGGACAAGCTCAGTAGAGTTTCCCCAGGTTTGTGTTAGACTATTTCCGTTAAGAGGAGGAAAGATTAAAACAAGAGGACATGAGTTAAGAATTAAGGGGCAGAGGTTTAGAGGTAACATGAGGGGGAATTTCTTTAATCAGAGAGTGGTAGCCGTGTGGAATGAGCTTCCGGGAGAAATAGTGGCGGCGGAGTCAATTGTATTATTTAAGAAAAGGTTGGACAGGTATATGGATGAGAAGAAGATGGAGGGTTATGGGCATTGTGCAGGGAGGTGGGACTAGAGAGGGGTGTTTGGTTCGGTGCTGACTAGAAGGGCCTAATGGCCTGTTTCCGTACTGTAATTGTTATGTTATGTTACTTCAACCACGGTTTCTGCAGATTTTTGTGTTTTACTTCAGACTCTGAACTGTGTGGGTTCTAAGCTTCTCGGAACCTATGGGATGAGCTCAGAGATAGGCAACCTAGTCAACACTGATGAGTTGGGCCGAAGGGCCTGTGTCCGTGCTGCATGACTCCATGCCTCTCTTTTGCCCCTCCCCCCTACTTTGAGTTGTGGAAGCAACATCTCTGTCCAAGCTCACTCACTCACGTAACTCAATATTAAAATGTGCAGTGTTTTACCACTTTAAAGATCTATACACGTTCGGTGCAGCTATTATTCGTCAAAGCATTTGCCGAAATAACATCGCACAGGAGTAATGGCCAGTTCTGTGGGAAGTTACAGCCACTGGGACCTCAGCCTTCATGTTAGTGACAAGAAGCCAACGGCTTTGGAGCAAGAGGGCAGGTGGAAATGAAAGGAATCGGTGAGCAAAGGAAAGTAAAGCAAGAATTGAGGCTTGCAACTGATTGAAGTGTGAGAGCGAGTGATGAAGTCTTCGGGCTGTTGTTTCCCAAGGGCGAGTTGGATCCCAGGATAAAAGATGAATTGTTACACCCTCCAAGCCACTTCAGAAAGAAAGACAAAGCGCAAACTGATCCACTGTCTAAATCCGTTCATACGAGCGATCTTGGAGCTGGACCAGGCATTGATCCTGTACCTGGGTTTGTGGATGAAACAGGAAATGGGCCGGCATTTGAACGGCTCCTTCCTGAGCCTTGGGTTACATCTGGTGCCCGGCTTGCAGACGAGCAGTCAGATCCCGAAAGGGAAAGGGCAAAGTGTTCATGGCTGAACAGTAGGATTCAGAGATCCCACCATGGTGGAGGGTTAAAAATAATGAGGATTCTCGGAGTATCAGTCCTACTTATGCCAAAGGATCTTTATTCACATCCATTTATAAGAAGAGTCTGAACATGATGTCCAAATCCTACTGAAACTCTGCCCCTCCATCCCCTTTCATATTTTAGTGTCCGTCTAGAAGCCTTTTCTTTAAAATATTTTCATTTGTAGCGGCAGCTACACTGCTACTGAAAGAACACACAACCAGACGGGTTGAGCTCAGTGAGCAGAAAAAAACTGGTTTATTGCTGGCTGCTGGGCTGGACTTGTACTCCCAGCCCGGACCTGGCTGAGAACTGCACTGGGGGGCGTCGACATCACTCGGGCGTCATGTGGTCCCCCAGCGCGGGCTTCTGAGTCCGGTGCTGAGAAGAAGGGGAAACCCCCGACGGCACCATTTTGGCCAGCTGCCCCGCCACATGGATTACAAGTGGGGCCGGTTCACCTGCCTAGTGGCATGCTGCCACACATATATTTTTACAATTAAAAAAAACTGAACAATACAATTATGGAATGTGCTACAGGACGAGGAAAAGAAGCTCCAGTAATGATCATATGTACAAATTCAAAAACACAGTCCCGATGATACAATAAAACATAACAAGAGAAAAAAAAGAGTTTCTAAACCCCTTCCCCTCAGCAAGGTTGAGAATTAATGGAAGTGGAGAGAGGGACAGCACAATTGTTGAGGTTATGACAGTGGTCCACGAACGAGCCCCATATCGTTTGAAATTTAATATTTGAATCGATGATAGCCTATCTAATTTTTTTTCCAGATTTAAACAAGACATAATATCCCTTAGCCAATGTGCATGTTTAGATGGGGCGCTAGCTTTCCGTTTAATCAAAATCGCAAGTCTGGCCATCAACGAAGAAAAAGATAGAATGTGACATTGAATCGAAGTTAGTAACACATCAGTGTCTCGGAGTGTTCAAACAAGACCTATTAAAGATCTTGAAATTGAGAAATTCCGATAACGTTTGAAAAATTTCCTTAGAAGCCTTTTAAACACTATTATTGAATCAGTTTCCTCAGTTTAACATCCCCTGTGAAAGGTGGTGTAACATTCCCACCCTGCTGACCAGGATAAAGGAGATAAACCTTGTTTTAATTGGTCAACAAAATTAACTGAAATATAAGCGCTCACACAAAGCGAGTGCAGAACCCTGAATATTTCCGTGCGATGAATTAAACAACATAATTTATGTGAAAATGTGAATTATGCATCAGATAGTTGGGTAATTATCTTCTAACATCCAGATATTAAGTCAGCATGTGGCCTGCTCTGTGCAGTTTCGTAAGAACTTTGACCCCACTGGCCGACATCCTGAATGGAGCCAGAATAATGGGATGAAAGACATTGTGTTCTGGCAAATCAGGATTTAGCCCACTGTAAACCAGTGAAGAAAATGCAAGTCCACTGTGCAGGGTGCTTGAGATATGAAGCTAATTAGCAATGTATCCCTGAGAGGCAAGAAAGACTGATCTCACTGTTTCAATGGTCCATTGAAGGTTATTTGCTAAAACTGCAGTGAACCAGTGTCCCTTTTGGGGAATGACAGAAAGGAAGGGATATTGTGAAAGGGTGCACACTCTAGAAAAATCCAACACAATTGCAGCATACCCTTAACATGGGAAACAGCCCAAGGTTCTTCCAAGAAGCAGAACCGGTAACCCTGATGCGTGGGCTTGCCGGCACACTCAGGGAGTCAGAAAGGAAGCGTCGGCAGATTGTAGGAGCTTGGAAATAATGCTTGATTTTCTGTCTGGGCCCTCTCCACCGGATGGCATTAACAGCAACTTCACCAGTTTCAACTAGCCTGCTCTCCATTCTCCTTTCTCCCTTGCCTCTCTATTCACCGAGACATCTCCCCCCCCCCCCCCCCCCACCTTCTTGCTGCTGCCGTTCATCCCCAGCAGCAGTGTGACAGAGGACTCTCTGACCTGCAGGCTGTTCCCGGGGACGTCCAGAACTGCTAGAAGACCATCAACTTGGTAAAAGATGCCCTTGGGTCTGCCGGAACCCATTGGTCTTCCAGCCCACGGCAATGTCGGTGCGGGAATCCTGCAGAATGGCACATTCTAGGCAGCAGGCGTACGTGCTGAGGGATGCGTTGCGGCCAATGCAAGAGTATTGTGGGGAAGGACCACAGTCTAGAGTCCTCTCATTACCAGGCATAGAGGGGCTGAGGCCGAGGGGAAGTCCCTCAAACAACAGAGAGGGGAGAAGCGACAAGGTGCCACAGGGGTGGTAACGGTATAAATAGAATCGAGGGTAACAAGGCACAGTGACAGGAATGTATGGACAAGATAGTAAAGATGGGAACAAGCTCCAAACAGTTTTTCCTTTGTAAATAGTTTATTGTGAATAAAGTGTATTTTTGCTAAAGACTGCAGGAGCAAGGGTGTAAGGCAGTGTGTTTGAGTCACAAGGTATACATCTCAGGAGGGTGTACTGGATGATAGACTTGTTGAGGGAAAACGACCACACCTTTGAAGTAACCAGCAATGCTAACCTGCGGGATCTTTAATTTCTGTTTGTTTTACGTACCTGTGTAGATGGAGCAAGAGAGAATTTCGAGGCATCTGCACATTGTCTAAGATGATAAGATCTCATCACCTCAGCTCTCTTTCGCGGTCAGCCCCGTATCGTCAAACAACACCTTCGTTTTTGGCTCTCCCACAAAAGACAATATTTGGAGCACCGTGCACAGTTCTGGTCAACCAGCTGTAGGGAAAGATACCATTCAGTTGGAAAAGGTGTAGAAAAGATTCACGAGAATGTTTCTGGAACTGGTGGGCTTGAACTGGAGAGACTTGGACTCTTCTCCACGGAGAGAGGGGAGAACCTTACAGTGGTGCATAAGATCATGAAGGGCCGAGATAACGTGAATGGTCAGCATCTTTCCCCGGGTTGGGGAGTTGAAAAGTTGAGGGCAGAGATTTAAAAGGAGCTGAAGTGCACCTTTTTCCACAGATTGCGCTAAGTACAGTAAAATAGCAGGGGTTGGCACCACGGTTACCACAACACCTTTATAGCATCAGCAATCAGGACTGGGGTTGAATCCTGCGCTGTCTGTAAGGGGTTTGTATATTCTCCCCGAGCCTGCGTGGGTTTTCCCTGGGGAATCCGGTTTCCTCCCACCGTTTGAAAAGTACCAGGGGGTGTAGGCTAATGGGGTGTAAATTAGGCAGTACAGGCTTGTGGGCTAAAATTATTACTGTGCTGTATGTTTAAATTTATAAAAAACTGGAGATGCCGGATAAGCGAGTTTTCCGGTAGCTTCTTACAATGCCTAACTAATAATAAAAGAATTAAGAATAAAAAATTTTAAAGACAAAAAGACTATACTGTACTTAGACAGAACAAATTTCACTTGCATGAATATATAATCCTTAAAGCATTTTACTTTAATTTCAATCACATTCTTTGAAATCATTTAACCGTCACTGCATCTCAAGTTCCTCCCCCTCCACGGACCCGCCCAAAAGATGACCAATAACATTATAGAAAATTAAGCCCCCCTCCCCAAAATCTAAAGATAAAGGCTTACTAATATACCTATTAATATACTAATAAAGATAAAGACTCTTAATGAGCAGGAATAAGGAGACACTTTAAGAGAGTCACCCCAACGGTGAGCGGCATTGACCAGCTCTTCATGGTTTCACACGACTTTATTTAAACAGCTGATTCAAGCAAAGCCTGACCAAGGCACTCCACTGGTTGAATATTTGCTCCCTTCTCCACCAAAGGTTTACGTGTTACTTAAGAGAACATTTAGTTTTACAAATTTAAACTTTTATTAAAATTTTTTATTTATTCTTATTTATTTTAATTTTTAAACTGTATTTATTTTTGATTTTTTTTTGCCGGTTGCTTGAGGTTAACGATTGCTTGAATTTCTGCAAATGGAATGAGCTGCCAGAGGAAATAGCAGAGGCTGGGCAATCGAAATGTTTAAAAGACAGATACATGGACAGGAATGGTTTAGCAGATACGTGCCAAATGCAGGCAAGAGGGACCAGCTTGGAGAGAGAATTTGGTTGACATGGACAAGTTGAGCAAAAGGGCCTGTTTCTACATCTCGATCTTCTCCACATCCATCACGTAAAGGCCCCTTGGGAGTTCTGCCTGGCCCGTAGGAAAAAGAATCTCAGGGAGGTATGTGATGTCATTACGTATATATGCGATGTCATGTACTCTGAAAATAAATCTGAACTTTAAACTTGTATGTTACATCGAAGTCTCCTCTCACTTTTCTCGTGTATATAACAGCCTGTCCTCATGTTACCTTGAAGAAAGGCTCAGGCCCGAAACGTTGGTTATTTATCTTTACCTCCCATGGACGCTGCGAGACTGGCTGACTTCCTCCAGCATTTGTGTTTTTACCCATGATAAAGTTTCTTTTCCCCAATGAACAGTCCACAAAACCTCGGAATTATTTCCAATACAATAACATCCTTCCTTAACTAAAGACACCAATGCTGTACTCAGAGATGGTCTCACTTGTGTTCTATACAACAGAAATGTAACCTCTTTACTTTTGCAATAAAAATAGAACTTTCTGTGAATCCTGGGTAACTGTAATGATGAATATTTGTTTATCTATCTTTTCTTTGTTATTTTCTCCCTTTTCTATATCTTGCATATTGTTGTAACTTAATTTGTGGTGTATCTTCTGTACAGTAAGTAAGAAGGTTGGTATGTTGCAGGTGTATAATTATGCAACAGTTAGCGTGATGCTGTTACAGTGCCAGTGACCTGGGTTTGAATCTAGTTGCTGTCTGGAAGGAGTACGTACATTCTCCCCATATCTGCCTGGGTTTCTTCCAGGTGCTCAGGATGGTTTTCCAGTGGAAAACTCTGCAATTTGATAGATCCTCCACCCCCGTCACCGTCTCCACAGACAGCCCCCTGCAGGCGACATGTGGTCTCTCGACCCTCAGAGTCAACCCTCCCCTCCCCCCCCCCTGCTGTTCACCAATCTCACCCCCTATTGTAAGCTGGTGGCCACCGGGAGTAGACAGTATTGTGTGGCTGACTGGGCGTTGACTGAGGCCGAGGTTCAGCCCTTATTGGGTGGGCTTGGAGGGCCCAGGTCGTTGTGGTAAAGAACAGGGAAAAGAATAGGATGGTCATGGACTACAGCCAGACTATCAACTAGGATACACAGATCGAGGTGTACCCCCTTCTCAGAATATCTGATATGGTCAACCAGATTGCACAATATTGGGCATTCTCCACAACTGACCTGAAGTCAGCGTATCACCAGCTCCCAATTGCCCAGAGGGCAGCCATTTGAGGTGGATGGCCACCTCTACCACTTCCTCTGAGTCCCTTTTGGTGTCACAGAGTCTCCGTGTTCCAATGGGAGATGGACCGCATGGTGAACTGCTACAATCTACAGGCCACTTTCCCATACCTAAATAATCAACTATCTGCGGCCACACAACCAAACATAACACACGTACAGACAAACAATACATATAGAGGACAAGTATTCATATATACAGATACATAAATAATATTATTTTGTAAATACGAGAGGCTCGGATGGTTAGTGCGATCGGTCCCTTTGGTCGTTCAGCATCCTCACTGCCCGTGGGAAGAAGCTGTTCCTCGGCCTGGTGGCGCTGGCTCTGATCCTCCTGTATCTCTTCCCCGATGGGAGCAGCTGAAAGATGCCGTGAGGAGAGGGGTCTTCAATGATTTTGATCTTGAATCTTCACAACGTATTTTCATGTCAGCAACAAACTTAGCAAGCCTGCCATTCATTTCTTTTAAGTTTAATTTTTTTTCTTTAAATGTAGACATACAGCACAGTCACAGGCCATTTTAGCCCACAAGTCCATGCCGCCCAATTAACTCACACCCCTGGTACGTTTTGAACGCTGGGAGGAAACCGATGCCCCCAAAGGAAACCCAGGCAGACACAGGGAGAACATATAAACATCTTACAAACTGCGCAGGATTCGAATCCCAGTCCGGTTCCAATTGCTGGCACTCTAAAGGCGTTGCGCTAACCGCTATGCAAACCGTGCCGCCCCCTCCCCCCACCCTTTGACAAAAGGTTGGGGACCTGGCGCCCATCTCTGTGGTGTGCCGCTCATTATATCTTGCCAGCCAGAAGACGCGTTTATTCCAGCTCTCGGCATGAGCTTGCCCTTGTGAGGGGAAAATAAATAAACCAAAACAAAAAGCCTCGTGTGAGCCGGTTATTGTGAAAAGAGACACATACGGAAGGAAAGAAAGATACAGGAATACAAAAAGCTTTCAGGTCGAGTAAAAATTAAGAGATTGAGTAGAATAAAACAATGAGAAAACAATCTCTTTTGGTCTCTTTATTATTTCTGTTCTCCATCTGTTACCGTTCTCCAGAAAAATAAGTAATAGATTCATTATTGAAGGCATGGACACAAGGATGGGGAGGGGGAAGGGAGAAAGAATCAAGATTCAAAAGTATCTCGCATTTAAACGGAATTTACATATAAATAGATTTGACTGCAGCAGCAGAATTGTAGGGAGAGCCATTGCATTCGCAACAAGTGGTTAGTGTCTGGCAGCCACATCACCTCAAAAAATAAATGCAGTTGGAGAGCAGTGGGTTCAATTCAAAAAAATATCATTTTTGTATGTTACCTTCCTAACTAATTGAAATTTATGTACTTTTTCCAGGTGATCTGTGGTTTATTACTCATTCCATATCTTATACTTTTCTCTATTTTAAAAAAAATTAGCAACATTTGTTTAATCCACCCCCCCCCCCCCCCACCCCCACCCACCAATCTACTTTGGCATAGCAGTTAGTGCAGCACTGTTACAGCACCAGCGATCAGGACCAGGGTTCAAATCCCATGCTGTCTGTAAGGAGTTGGTTCACTCTCCTCGTGTCTGAGTCCCACCACTCAAAACATACCAGGTTTTGTAGGTCAATTGGGTGGCACAGACTCATGGATCAAAAGGGGCAGTTACCGTGCTGTACGACTAAATTTAAAATTTACCGTCTCCTAAAGGCAAAGAGTCTTTGCTCGAAAGCACCCGTTAAAGTTCCTGTCGCTCTCTCTGGCGATCTTGACCCGAGTGGATGTCAAGATGGTTTCACGGTCTTCCAGCAGAAGGAATTGCACACGGGCGGACGACTAGCAGGAGCTACAAAAGCCAGTGATGGAGAAAAACTCTCAGTGGTGCGACATCCCAGTGTGTGCGAATGCCTTTACCCAGGGTGCGAGGTTCTTGTTAAATTATATTCATTACAATTTAAGCTGTTATTAATGCACGACAATAACTGGATGAGATGTATTTACATTGTACTTGCATCTGGGCTTGTATATAATTCTATGAAATAGTTTTTTTTTAAAAAGTCCCTGTAATGGAACGGGCAATAAGTGGGTTGTTTATCTTCAGTGAGTTTCAATATGTGAAATATGGTTTAATTCAAGATTGAAGATTAAAAATTCCTTTATTCTCATGGAATAAAAACAGTGTAATATGACTTGAAGTTTGCTATAAGGCAGACAGATTTGCCATCGACAGGAATTGCCTGAAGCGCCTCTTACAGTCAGAGAAAGAGAAGCAAGAAAGAGCCCCCGTGTGTCTGTAGATTCACCTCTAGGGCTGCCACAGCCAACTAGAGTCCAGTCCAAGCCATCAGCAGACCGAGCTCCAGATCCAAAACTCTGACACAATCAGGAAGCCTTCAGCACCTTCGACACCCTCTCGTATCCTGGTTCCAAGACCTGGTACCCCTTCACCCAGCCTCCAGCCAATCTCCAGCAGTCAAACACTTGGTGCAAATCCCTCAACCGCAGTCACCGGTCTCTCATCCTGAGTCTCCAGCAGCCCCCTCCCCCCCCCGCTGTGCTCACTGCCCCATGGGTCATCTCCTCTGTTTCTCCTTCTCAAATTGAGGGGGAGGTGGTCTCCCTGTTCTCTGGTGCCCTGCACCAGTCCTCTGCTTCCCCAGAGTAGATTTAGAAACTGATAGGTAGACTATAACCACAGTAAGTCCTTGGTGACTCAGAAAACTGATGCTTGGAATGATTAAAAGAAACAACATTCTTCTCAGAATTAACAGGGAGGATTTTTCCAATGACTGAAGCGTGTGGAACTCAGAGCCAAAACTCCAAATAAACCCATTTCAGAGGAGATGGGCAGAAGTTTTCAGATGTGTCAGATGATTGTGAGTAAGACTGGAACATGGGGGTAAGTTGGGGACAAGATCATTAAAACAGGAGGAACAATATTAAGCCAAGAGCTGGGAAGAGTAGATTGAGAGCAACTTTTATTGGCCAAGTCCACATATAACCATTTACAGCACGGAAACAGGCCATGTCGGCCCTTCAAGTCCGTACCGGTTCACTTGAACAACTCCACTTGCTCCTCCGCAAACTCCTGAGGAAGTAGAGGCTTTCTTCATGATGCCATTGGTGTGTTGGTTCCAGGAAAGATCTTTCAAGATACTGACTTCCAAGAACCTACATTTGCTCATCCTCTATTGATGACAATAAAACAATCAAGTCATTAAGGAAAAGTTCCGATAGGTAGGTCGGTGGAGATGAACCTTTTCCCCATATCCCTTAATTCCCTACTTTGTAAATAGCAGAAGATTCTGCCATGAGCCTTGAGGTCTTCTACATGTTTATCGGATGAAACAGAATGTTTGCTTTAACAAAACTGCACTTCAAGCACTTAGTCTCCAATCAGATCAACTTTCCATACTCCCACCCAGGGTTTTGCATCCTTTCTGATCCTGACATTAAATCTCCTAGGAGCATCAATTTGCTTTTCATTAGATTGTGGCTTTCTTCAGTCAGATAAATTTTTCCCTTGGCCTTATCTACAGCTTCCTAAGGTTAGGCAAATGTGACAATAGCCATTGTGTGCTGGTTTCACATTCCAGTGAGTGAGAAAGGTTAATGAGACATTACTTACTTCACAGGATGCTGACACATGGTCCCATGACAACCTTGCTTACCATCTCAACTCTGCCAATATTTTGTGTTGTCTGCATACTTCTAATCGGCCCAACAACATATGCACCCAAATCATTTGTATGTATACAACTTCAGGATTGAAGGGCAGCCACTTAGACCAGCGATGTGTTCGAAATTTCTTTAAAGGATTGTGAATCCGTGGAATTTGTTGCCACAGGCCAGGTCATTGGGTGTATTAAAGGCAGAGATTGATAGGTTCTTGATTAGCCTGGGCATCAAAGGTTATGAGGAGGTTGTCCGACAAGGGATAAAGGACAACTCAGGAGGGGGAGGGGAGATTGGGGTTAAAGAAGTTTTAAATAGGAGAATAGGGAAAATGTTTGATGTTTTAGAAATGTTGTCTTATAAAGTGTTCAAAACAAGAAGCAGAAATGGATAAGAAGGAAAGGTAATGATGGAGAAACGGAAAGGGAAGATAAACAAAGTATAAAATGGCTACGTTGAACTATATGACTAAGTATTAACAGAATACATAACCAAATTAAAAGGAAGAAACTGTTAAATTTACTGAAAAAAGAAAAAATTGATATAGCATTTGTGCAAGAAACAGATTTAACTGAATTGGAGCACAAGAAATTAAAGAGAGATTGGGTAGGACACGTAACAGCAGTGTCGTATAATTCAAAAGCAAGAGGGGTAGCTATATTAATTAGTAAAAATGTGCCAATTAAAATAGAAGAGGAAATAATAGATCCAGCAGGGAGATATGTAATGATAAAATGTCAGATATATTCGGAGTTTTGGAATCGACTCAATGTATATTCACCTAACGAAGAAGATCAAAAGTTTATGCAAGATATTTTTTTGAAGATAGCAGATATGCAAGGGAACATATTAATAGGAGGGGATTTCAACCTGAATTTGGATTCAAATATGGACAAAACTGGGAAAAAAATTAACAGAAAGAACAAAGTAACCAAATTTATAATTAAATCGATGGAAGAAATGCAACTTTTGGATATATGGAGGAAACAACACCCAAAGGAAAAGGAATATTCATATTACTCAGCTAGGCATAAAACATACTCAAGAATAGACCTATTTTTGTTATCAGCTCGTATGCAAGATAGAGTAAGAAAAACAGAATATAAAGCTAGAATATTATCGGACCATTCATATTGACAATAAAGTTAGAGGACATCCCTCCAAGAATGTACAGATGGAGATTAAACTCCATGTTACTCAAAAGGCAGGATTTTAGAGAATTCATTGAAAGACAAATTAAAATGTATTTTGAAATAAACACGGAATCAGTGAAAGATAAGTTTATACTATGGGATGCAATAAAAGTGTTCATTAGAGAGCAAATAATAAGTTATGTAACCAAGATGAAGAAGGACTATAATCAGGAAACAGAGCAGTTGGAAAGGGAAATAGTAAATATAGAAAAAGAATTAGCAATGAAGGAAGATACAACTAAAAGAAGAGAATTGGCAGATAAAAAAATAAAATATGAAACACTACAAACATATAAGGTGGAGAAGAACATAATGAAGACAAAACAGAAATATTATGAACTAGGAGGAAAAAAAACGCACAAAATTCTAGCATGGCAGCTTACGACAGAACAAGCTAAGAAAATGGTATTGCCATCAAGGAAAAAAAAAACAAATCACATACAATCCAAAGGAGATCAAGGAAAATTTTAGAGAATTCTATGAACAATTATACAAAACTGAAAACAAAGGGAAAGAAGGGAAAATAGATGAATTTCTAACTAAAATTGAACTACCAAAACTACAAATAGAGGAACGAAATAAATTAACAGAACCATTTGGAATAGTAGAAATACAAGAGATAATAAAAAAATTACCAAATAATAAGACACCAGGAGAGGATGGATTCCCAATAGAATTCTATAAAACGTTTAAAGATTTATTAATTCCTCCCCTCCTGGAAATAATCAACCAGATTGATAAAACACAAAGCTTACCAGATTCATGTAAAACAGCAATAATTACAGCAATAATTACAGTAATACTAAAGCAAGGGAAAGATCCACTTGCACCAGCGTCACATAGACCAATATCTTTACTTAACACAGATTATAAGATAATAGCTAAACTATTAGCAAACAGATTAGCCGAGTATGTACCGAAAATGGTAAATCTAGACCAAACTGGATTTATTAAAAAAAGACGCACAACAGATAATATTTGTAAATTTATTAACTTAATTCATGCAGTAGAAGGGAGTAAAGCGCCAACAGTAGCAGTTGCTTTAGACGCAGAGAAGGCCTTTGACAGAGTAGAATGGAATTATTTATTCAAAGTATTGCAAAAATTCAGTTTACCAGAGAAGTATATTAATTGGATTAAAGCATTATATAAGGGACCATTGGCGAAAGTGACAGTAAATGGATATGTATCAAAGAAATTTAATTTAAGCAGGTCAACACGGCAGGGATGCCCACTATCACCTTTATTGTTCGCGTTAGCTATAGAACCACTAGCAGAATTGATAAGAACAGAAAATAATATAAAAGGGATAAAAATAAAAGACAAGGAATATAAAATCAGTTTATTTGCGGATGATGTTATAGTATACTTAACAGAACCAGAACTATCAATAAAAGAATTATATAAGAAATTGAAGGAATATGGAGAAGTATCGGGTTACAAGATTAATGTAAATAAAAGTGAAGCAATGCCTATGAATAATGCGGATTTCTCAAAATTTAAGAAGGAATCACCATTCAGATGGCAAATGCAAGCAATAAGATACCTAGGTATACAAATAAATAAAAACCTCGGCCAACTATATAAACTCAATTATTATCCACTAATGAAAAAATTACAGGACGATTTAGAGCATTGGAAAGATTTACCACTAACACTAATAGGAAGGATAAACTGTATTAAAATGAACATTTTTCCAAGGATATTATACCTATTTCAGGCATTGCCAATACACCTGACAGAGAAATTCTTCAAGGAGTTAAAGAAAATAATAAGGAAATTTTTATGGAAAGGGGGGGAAACCGAGGATAGCACTAGATAAATTAACAGAATGGTACAAACAAGGACGCTTACAACTGCCAAACTTTAAAAATTATTATAGAGCCGCACAATTAAGATACCTATCAGATTTTTATCAAACAAGGGAAAAGCCAGATTGGACTAGATTAGAATTAGATAAAATAGGGGAAAAGAACCTGAACACATATTATATAAATGGGATGAAAAATTGGTACAATATAGAAGTTCTCCAGTATTACATCATCTACTCAATATTTGGAAGAAGATTCATGTAGAAAGAAATAAAACAAATTATCAATTACCAAAACTAATATTGACGCAAAACAAGTTACTCCCTTTTACAATAGATAACCTTTCCTTTAGAGAATGGGAGAAAAAAGGGATCAAAAGAATAGAAAATTGTTTTTCAGGAAATAGATTATTATCCTTTGAACAAATGAAAGATAAATACAATATAACTCAAGATACAGTGCTGGCATATTACCAATTGAGATCCTACTTGAAGGACAAATTAGGAAGTAGTCTGAGGTTACCAGAGGGAAGTAACTTTGAATATGTGATTACAGATACAATGATAATCAAAAGATTTATAACAAATATGTATATTAAACTGCAAGAAAAGGAGAATGAGGAAACAAATGGTAAAACTAAACAAAAATGGGAACAAGATTTAAATATAAAGATAAAAAAGGAAACATGGGAGAAGTTATGTTCTGGAATGATGAGAAATACAATAAATACAAGGTTACGTATGATACAATATAACTGGATACACAGGCTATACATAACACCTCAAAAGTTAAATAAATGGGACCCAACAGTATCTGATAGATGTTTTTGATGTAAAAAAGAAATGGGAACAACAATTCATGCAATCTGGACATGTGAGAAAGTAGAAAAATTTTGGGAAGATCTAAACCAAATATTAAATAAAATTACAGAAAACAATATACCAAAGAATCCAGAGATCTTCCTCCTAAGCAACATAAAAAACAAAGAATTTGGAATTGATTTGGAGGATGCACAGAAAGGATTTGTTAAGATAGCTCTAGCCATAGCAAAAAAAATGTATTATGTCAACCTGGAAATCGGAAGATAATTTGAAAATACAACAATGGTATATAGAAGTGAATAAATGTATTCCATTAGAAAAAATAACATATAGTTTAAGAAATAATATTGAAATATTTGAACAAATATGGGAGCCTTACATGAAACACAATAGCAAAAACCTACCGGGGACATTCACTACCTAAATTAACGAAAGGAGAAGGAAATGAAAAGAATTGACTCAGTGGAATTTCTTGTTTATTTTTATTGAATGACAACATTGTTTGACTAGTTTAATGTATCCTAGATTTTGTACTTTAAATGGACGGGAGGGGGGAGGTAGGGAGGGTGGGATGGGAGGGGGGGGGAGAAAATGGCACTGTATATATTTGAAAAGGAATAAGTATGTATCATGGTTAATGTAGTTTATGGTGTGAAAAAAAAAGTCCACCCTGGAAAAAAAAGGTTATGAGGAGAAGGTCAGGGAGTGGGTGTCAGAGAGATCCACCGGGAGGCGGACTGCTGGACAATGACGAGATTGGCTGAAAGGGGTACCAGGTATTGGAACCAGGATGCTAGAGGGTGCCAAGGGCACTGAAAGGTTCCTGATCATGTCGGAGGTTCAGACCTGGGGTTCAGGCTGCTGATGGCTTGGAGTGGACTCTGTGTGGCTGCGGCAGCGCTGGAGGCAAATCCACGGACACTCAGAGACTCTCTTTTGATTCTCTTTGACTGTTGAGTGGGAAAGGTTTTGATTGAATGGGGCGGGAGGGCACACTGAAAGCCAATGGAGGCCCTCAGTTGCAAGGGAGATGGGTCAAAATTTGGAAGTGGAGTAGTGGTGTTTATTTTATTGTAATAAAGGAATGGGTTCTTTAGTATTTTATATTTTATTAACAACTCACGACCGCATAGGACATCCATTTTCATCTCCGACTCCCTCTAGTGGTCAGGAGGATCACCAACTCTCAATCACCACAGTGTTCTAGATGAGTTAAGAACCAGAATTTATTGTCATGAACAGGTCATAGTTTTGGAGCAGCGTCACAGGGCAAACATTTATATAAAATATGTTACCAAATAAATAATGCAAGAAAAATAAATCATTCAGGAATCTGATGACAACAGGGAAGAAGCCATCCTTGTACCTTTTCCCTGATGTTAGCAGAGTGAAGAGGGCAGTGCCTGGATGTTGGGGGTCCTTGAGGATAGAAGCCGCTCTTAAGATGCCACCTCTTGCAGACGCCCTCGATGGAATGAAAGCTGCTGCTTGTGATGTCACAGGCCAAGTTAACAACCCTCTGAAGTTTTTCCCTGTCCTGAGCATTGGCACCTTCGTACCACACAGTGTTGCAACCAGCCAGAATAGTCCTCATACATTGCCTTGAGTGGATAGGCAAGTGAATCTGAGGATTGCAGGTCCTGATGCCCAAGGCCCATCACTGAGCCAACAGGAGCATCCCATAATATTACTGTTTCTGCTGCCAAAGGAAATTCAAATTCATAATTTCATTGTGCAAACAAAAAAAAAAAATCACAACTTAAAACTTGCTCCAACCTCTGTCTATCCTTGGGGATAAACATTGTGCCCCCTTAAGATTTATGGTCTTAAACAGTAAAGGTTTTTGTTTTTTGAATTAGCAGGGTTGTTACTGGTGATGTTGCTGTCGACATCAAGGACTCTAGTACTAAGAATAGCTGTACGTAGACATGGAAGTGACAGTGATTGAAGTCCAGCGGGGAAATGTCAGATCACAGAGCACCTTATGAGCTATAGCAAGTTAAAATGCAGCAAAGTCCAAATCTTCTTCATGGCACTGGAAAACAACTGTTCGAAAACTATCTACATGAGATGTCATTTCCAAAGCTGATTTAATGCAAACTAATGCCCAGCTTAATTAAAGTGGAAACTTCGACCAAGGTTTACTGGGTCGAGGGTATGGTGCATCTGCAAAAGGCAAATAGAACAGTTGTGGCAAAGAGATTCCACGGCCAGCCAGACGCGATCCTGTTGAATGGTGGAGCAGGCTCTGATGGCCAACTCCGGTTCTCTTTTTTTTGAACATTTACATTCAAATTTTTAAATTTAGACATAGCACAGTAACAGGCCCAAGCCGCCCAATTAACCGACAATCCCCGTATGTTTTGAACGGTGGAAGGAAATTAGAGCATCAGAGGAAACCCTCACAGAGATGGGGAAGAACATACAAACTCCTTACAGTGCCAGATTTGAACCCCAGTCCCGATTGCTGGCGCCATAAAGGCATTGCGCTAACTGTTATGCTAACCATGTCACCCTTCAGGATTTAGTTAGTCTTCCTTCCCTGTGGTCGCTCCACTCTTTTCCTCCCCCCCGCCTACTTCCAGAACCTCACCACCTCTTCGACCTTCCCCATCCACTTTTCTTCCCCCCCACCTTCCCCATACCCTCTCCTTTACCCCCCAACCCCCATCCTTTGATACCCCATATCCCTCACTCCAGTCTCCATAAGAGGACCCGATCTGAAAAGCTGGTTGATCCTTCTCTCCACAGACATTGTCTGACCTATTGACCTCCAGCTTCGCTCAAGATTCCTGTGTTTTTTGTGATTCTCAGACCATGTCCTGGTCCTATCAGATGAAACCACAGGACATTGTAGCCCACTGGTCAGGCACCAAAAGGTGCCAAAATTGTGAACTCAAGCCCCTCCAATCCAAGCTAAGAAACCAAAATCATCCATTGGGTGGCACGGTTTGCACCACGCTGTTACAGCGCCAGCAAACAAGGTCCAAATCCCGCGCTGTCTGTAAAGTGTTTTATATGTTCTCCCAGTGTCTGTGGTTTCCTCCAAGTTCTCTGGCTCCCCCCACTTCAAAAATGTAGCGGGGCTGTAAGTCAATTGGGTATAGTTGGGCAGTGCGGGCTTGTGGACTGGAAGGGTCTGTTGCCCTGCTGCATTTATGTCTAAGTTTTGCTGGAAGACCCGAGACGGCGACAAACAATTTTCTCATGCTTGCTGCCAGACTTGTAGGCTTTTTCCTGAATTTACCACAAATATTGGAATTAGAAGGGAGAGGAGCTCCCCCCACCTCCCATCTGTGACTCCTGGGCAAAGTACACGATGAGGGAAGGGGAGTAAACAAAGCCAGTATCACCCGCAGGGCTGACCAACAAGTCTTTGTCAAGCTTATGGTCATCTGATTGTACAACCCGACGAAACAGCGTTCTCCGGTCCTCTGGGCATAACACGCAGCCACACAACCAGACAAATAATACATACACAGGACAAGTATTCATTTATACAAATAAATAAATAATCTTTCATAAATATAAGAGTCTCGGATGGTTAATGTGATCAGTTCCTTTGGTTGTTCAGCATTCTCACTGCCCGTGGGAAGAAGCTGTTCTTCATCTGGTCCTGCTGGCTCTGATACTTCCCCCATAAAACCAGTTAAAGATGCTGTGTGTGGGGTGGAAGGGATCCTCAATGATGTTGCACACCATCTTCAGAGAACAATCCCGGTAGATCACAACAATGGGGGTTGAGGGGGGTGGGGGGGGGGGAGGAGAAAGACTCTCGTGATCCTCTCTGTCACTATTATGGTCCTGTGGATCGACCTCTGATCCATTTCTCTGAAGCGGCTGTACCACACTGATGCAGCCAGCCAGGACGCTCACAATAAGAGCTCCTGTAGAAGGTTGACATGATGGTGGCCGGTCGCCTTGCCAGTTTCTGTCTTCTCAGGAAGTGCAGTCGCTGTTGCACCTTCCTGACAAGTGAGGAGATGTTAGTGAACTCCAAGGAACTTGATCAGTGCCTGCAGTACAGTTCTGAGGGAAAACCAGAAGTAATACCAAGGCAGGCAGGAGGAGAAGCAACAGATTTTGAATTTGCACTATTTGGAACATTACTTGTGCTGCCAATTTAGATAACAGATGAGGAAGCAATGAAGAAAAGGTCAGGGATGATAAAAGACCGTTTGGCTCATTGCAAACTCCCCTCAACTTGATTAACTCTTCTTTCAATGACAACTAATTGTATTTTGAATAACTCAGAGAGTTCTCTCTATTACCTGTATTGGTCAATCATTCAGAGTATTTATCACCCGATAGAGGTGTTTGGGAGATAAACTGGGAAAGGTTAAAAAAGAGAAAAAAAAATCA
This sequence comes from Narcine bancroftii, assembly GCF_036971445.1. NCBI lineage: Eukaryota > Metazoa > Chordata > Chondrichthyes > Torpediniformes > Narcinidae > Narcine > Narcine bancroftii. The sequence continues at coordinate 7,627,469 of NC_091482.1, forward strand.
GAGCATTTATCACCCTTTGAGTCAAGACATTTTCTACAATCTGTTTTAAATAGACGTCTTGCATTTCCATTTATGTCTCAAGGTCCTAACTCACCTTGAAATCCCAGCCTTATTTTATCTCTGTTGTTAAATATTTTACAGACCTTGATGAGCTCCTACCTCCCAGCCTCATTTTATAAATAGCCAAGAGAATACTTGGTCTTTATCTTTAGGGACCCCAATTACATGTCTCATGAATGGCGCTTATCCCCACCTGTGGCATGGGAAAGATGAGTGGGACAATTTGTCCAGGTGAAGTTTGAATACTTCTTCCTATAGCAGCTGTGACACAGTGTCTAGTGTCTTCTGCTCCAGAGACTGTGTTTCAGATTTATTTATTGTTAGAGTACGTACATGACATCACATACAACCCGGAGATTCCTTTTCCTGAGGGCCAGGCAGAATTTCTACTTATTGGGAATGCCAAAAAAAGTACGTGAATATACATATAAACAAATAAGGAAATGTGACTGTGCAATAGAGAAGTAAAAATCAATAAAATGCAAAAGTAAGAGTCCTTAAATGAGTCTCTGATTGAGTTTGGTGTTGAGGAGTCTGATGGTGGAGGGGAAGCAGCTGTTCCTGAACCTGATGGTGAGAGTCTTGTGGCACCTGAGTCTCTCCTGATGACAGCAGCGAGAACAGATCGTGTACTGGGTGGTGTGGATCCTGCTGCCCTGTAAATGGTTTCGATGGTGGGGAGGGTTTTGTATGTGCTGTCCTGGGCTGTGCAAGGCTTTTTGATCAGAGGTTTTGGTGTCCCCATACCAGACCATGATGCAGCGGGTCAGCGCACATCTGTAGAAATTTGCCAGGGTTTCTGGTGTCAAATCATAGCTCTGCAAACTTCTGAGGAGGTAGAGGTGCTGACGAGCTTTCTTCACAATGACATTTATGTGTTAGGTCCAGGAAAAAATATTCGACGATAGTGACTCCCAAGAATTTAAATTTGCTCACCTTCTCCACCTCTGATCACTGGATCCTACTCCCCTGGTTTTCCTTTACTGCAGTCAACAATGAACTCCTTGGTTTTGGTGACATTGAGTGTGAGGTTGTTGTTGGTGCCCCATTCAGCCAAGTTTTCAATCGCCCTCCTGTTCGCTGACTCATCCCCTTTCTTTATCCAACCCTCTACCGTGGTATCGTCAGCAAATTTGTAGATGGTGTTGGTGTAGTGTTCAGCACACTCGTGTGAAAGAGTGTGGAAACAGCTCAGCAGGGTCTTGTTCCAGGACCCCAGGGGTGGTTACCAAGCATATAAAAGGTAGACAGAGGAGAACACAGTGATGAAGATCCCCTCAGAATCCCTGGCCAGCTTCATTGCTTCAAAAAGACTCAGGGCTTAGAGTCAATACCAGCCAAAAGCCAGATTAGATTCCCGGGCAATCTAACCGGTCCTTTCCAGTTTCAGTTCACTTGAAGCTGCTGGGGATTGGATCAGATGTGATGGGCTGCGGAGAGGGCAATGTCTAGGTGAAGGTGGGAGCAGTGCCCCCTCTTGACTGTGGGTAAGAGCAAGTCATCAGGTACAAGGTTTCTTATGGTGTTTCTGTACAAATGTAGCCTACTTCAACGATACAGCACGGCAAGCACACCTTCCAGCCTACACCATCCAAATACATCCATGTGGCCAATTAATCTACAAACTCCATACATCTTTGGAACATGGGTGGAAACCAGGGCACCCAGACATGCAAACTCCTTACAGACAGCGCCAAATTCGAACCGGATCACTGCTGCTGTAATAGCTAACTGTGCTGCCCTAAAAGATGCAGGTGTGGTACAAGAATGGAAACCACGACAGGCAACTGAATCATCTTCCATTTTATCAGGAGATCCAAGTTAGATAACATCCATTGGCATGCAATGCACAAATCTCCAGAGGAACGATGGGGGGGGGGGGGGGGGGAGAAAGGGGTGGTGAGTTAGGAGGAGGAGGGGTGACCTTATAAAGGAGTATAAAATCATAAGGGACATAGATAAAGTGAAGTCTCACTGCCAGGATAGACGACTCTAGAACAAGAGACCAGAGGTTTACAAGAGGGACCCAAAAGGAAACTTTTCACTCAGAGGAGAGTCTACACCTGGAACGAACAGCCAGAGGAAACTATAGAAAGGGGTACAATTACAACATTCAAAAGGCATTTGGATTGGCAAGATTTAGATGGAGTGCAGGTAAATGGGATGAGCCCAGAATGCCAACTTGGTCAGCACGGACAAGTTGGACCAAAAGGCCTGTTCTGTTCTTTCTTTGAGACCTGGTTGAAGTTCCTCTCCAACAGGGGACGATGCCACAAGGCTAATTGTGTGACTATTCAATACTTGCAATGGACGTTGTTCCAATCAGGTTTCTGGAGTGTGATGTGAACTCATAGCCTTCCTACACAAAATCAAGTCACCTCTATTTATTGTTCATACCATGTTCACACAGTAAAGATGAGACAGTGTTTCTCCAGGACCACGCTCCATATTTATGTAAATGCAAGTTAGAATACTTAAACACATGGAGATATTAAAATATTAAGACATACAGTAAAAGACCACAGTACTATCCACACATTCTGGGAATTCAGGAGCTTGATGGCTTGGGGAGTGGTGGGGGTGTGGGGGGTGTGGAAAACTATTGCCAAATCTGGATGTAATGACCTGAATGTTGTGGTACCTCCAACCAGATGGCAGAAGGGAGAACAGTTTACATGAGGGGTGTGTGGTGTCCATCACAATGTTTACTGCCTTTCGCCTGCATCAGGTGTCCTTCATGGTAGGAAGGGAGCCCCCAGTCCTCGGATGCTGACCATTGATGACAGCCGATAACAGGAAGAAAACATTTTGATCGTTTAAATGGAATCCATTTTGTAACCAGTGGGAAAGTTTGAACCAAACGTCAATTTTGTTCTGTTCAATACTTATAATGCAGAGGAAATCAAATATTTTTTAAATCAATTGCTTTCATAGCATCAACATTTTTTAAAGCAAAGACTGGAAAATCTGCTCGAAACTTGAGCATTCAGTGCCCAATAAATAGATTGATGATTTGTTTTAACTCGAATTCTCAGAAATACGACAATTGCCTCAGGGCAACAAAAACATCCACTTCTGCAGCACATAAACCGATCAGAAACTTTGCAAAGTGGTCAATGGGAATAGTGACCCATCCTGGTCCAACTACATTGATGTTACGGCCAAGAAAGCAGCCAACATCATAAAGGACCCTCACCCCTCCCTCCCCCATACCCCCCCACCCAGCCATGGCTACAAACTTCTTCTCACTGCTACCTCTGGGCAGAAGGTACAGAAACCTGAAGACCAGCACCTCTAGCTTCAAGAACAGTTTCTTTCCAACAGCTCTCAGGCTCTTGAACCTCCCCCACTTACTTCCCTAATTATCATCTGCTCCTGCACCCCTCTCCCAACGAAAACCTGTCTGTCTTATTGAAACATCTCTTTTGTTCTTGTGCACTAATGTAACTATGAATAATCATTATTTTATGTTTATTATCTATTTCTATTCTTAGGCAATTTAATGAATACTATTAGAATTTTTTTTTTTTTTTTTTTTTTTAAAAACGGAAGTACCTGTTTGGCTGTACCAAATAAGAATTATGATGCACATGTACATTATCATCCTTGGTTCAGATTGTGAATAGTTGGGTTCCAATCAGCCTGATAGCTTAAGAGGTACAATTTATTCCCAGTCTTTGTTCCATCTGATGATCAACTCTCAATATATTGCTATCATGTCGAAGGAATCACGAAGAAAACTTGCCAGCAACTATATTTCGTTAGGAGTTTGAGGACATTTGGTAATGCCACCAAAGACTCTTGCAAATTTCTACAGGTGTAGATCTGTTCTCGCTGCTGTCATCAGGAGAGACTGAGAGCATTCTGACTGATTGCATCATTGTCTGGTATGGAGATGCCAATGCACAGGATAGGAACAGGCTACAGAGGGCTGTGCTCTTCTGATGGGCACCAGTCTTCACTCCATCGAGGACATCTTTAAGAGGCGGTGTCTCAAGAAAGCAGCCTCCATCATCAAGGACCCTCACCACCTGGGCCATCAAGGCGGCGGTACAGGAGCCTGAAGCCAAACTCCCAAGCTTACAAAAAAAAAAACAGCTTCTTCCCCTCTGCCATCAGATTTCTGAATGGACAATGTACCACAGACTCCAACTCACTCACTCTTCTTTTGCAATAATTATTTTTAAATAGTGCATTTACGGAAATGCAATTCAGGCATCTGAAATGCACAATACTGTTGCCACAAAACAACAAATTTTGTGACATGCTTATGATGATAAACTGGATTCAATGTTCAAAATTTGTTGACTAAGTGAAAATTGCCGGCCTTCCGAAAATTCAAATGCACCATGTCCTCAAAGAAGTTTAGTACCTTCGTCAAACAATGTTCTTTTCATAAATTCATGTTAATTCGACCAAATCCTATTATTCTTCTTTTCAAAGTCTTCTGTGTAATATCCATCAATGTACATCACACCATTTTCTCACTAATTGCACAAGGCAAGCTGTGGTGCGCGGAGGTAGCAGCAAGCACAAAACTCAAAAGACTGTACAACAGGGTTTATTCCAGTAACAGTCTGAACACCAGTTCAAGCCTTGGTGGCTTCCCGTGTGACTGGCTCAGGTTTATATTCAGGTCAGCTGATTGACAGCCGGCCAGGTGGAGTCAGCCCCTGAGGTGGCCTTCCTGCAGGTACAAAGATCGCCCCCTGCAGTAGGCTGGTGGTCGTACCACCACACAGTTTAACATGGAATATTACAGCACAGTATAGGCCCTTCAGCCCTTTTTGTGCCACACCCAAAAAGACCAAACCCTTAAGAAATAGGTACATTCTTCCATTCAAACTGGTCATGCCCTAAAGTGAGGCCTTAATTACTGGAATTCAATACCCTTAGGTACCCGAATTATTTTTATTGGGGAATTTAAGAAGACGCAAGACTCAAAATGAGGTTGTCGAAATATCAATTAAAATTCTTTAAGCTCGCTTTGGCAGGGGCCAGGAAATGTCTAGTAGTAACTTGGAAATCTGATTCCCAACAAGGTTTGGCCCACTGGAAGACAGAAATGCATAATTGTGTTTGCCCGGAGATCACCTAGTACCTCAAAAACAGGTATGATGTATTTTCAAGAATGTGGAATTCATACCTAAAGTACATCGGGGTAAATCTTTAACGATTCCCCTGGTGCTCGCAACCTAGAATAGTCAGATTACTTGTTCCTTGACGGGAGGGGGTTGAGCTGAGGCGAAGACATTCTCTTTTCTTATTTTTTCTTCTTGTTTCTAGTTGGGGTGAAGAGGGGTGGAAGGTTCCTCTTTCTCCATTATCTTTCTATGATCTTTTTCTCCCTTTGGTTCAACATGGACATTGAATTTGTATTTTAGGAGGATTATCGTAATTTTTCTTTCTTTATCATAACTGAATCACATGTTGACTCTTTTTCCTCCCTTTAAATTGACATAGATCTATATTTATATTATTTTGTTATTGATGTCTTTTCTTTATGATTATTCTTCATTTTGACTGGACGTTGATTGAAAATTCTCAAAAATATTAAATGTCATATTGTCTTTAGTCAGATAAAGAGTCACCATTAGCGTTGCCCAGTGCCCCTTACAGCAAGAAAGGGAGAGAGAGAGTCCCCTCAGAGTTGTCCACGGGTTCACCTCCAGTACACAATGGCGAGCATTCTGAAATCTAAATGATCTTTATAGCCACCTGTTTCAAAATGCTTGGATGAAGATCACCAGATCCTTGGTATTTACTGTCCACCACGTCTTTCCAGTCTTAAGTGGGAGACCATGAATAATACTATCACATCAGTGACAAATCATCAAAACATCTCTTGTTCTCTTCCAAAAGCCTCATATGATCTCTTTTCAAGGCCACATAAATAAGCCCTGGGATAAAGAGTTATCTTCTTCTTCTTTAAAACCCACCAAGGGCAAAGTGCGATACTGGGGCAAGATACTTACATGACGCACACCTGATGTCCTCGTGTCACCAGTTGCACACAAAAACATTCAGAATGAGAATCAATTTAGAATTCAGCCATTCTTAACGTGGGCCACAGCCCATTTAAGGGGTGGGGTATGAACTGAAATCATAATTTCAAAAAAAATGTAGTTGCTAGGAGAGAAGTATGGAAGAAACCAACTAAACTTTGCTGCTTCACAGGGAAGGGGCCCCATAAACTGAGCAGGGTCATAAGGGAGCCATAGTCAAAATAACAGGTTAGGAATGGCTGCAGATCATGTTCAACAAGAACAAAATATTGATCAGGGCATTGAGGAGGCTTCAGATTTCAGATTTATTGTCAGAGTACATACATGACATCACATACAACCCCGAGATTCTTTTTCCCCTGCAAGCATGGCAGAATTCCCACCAATTGGTAGTGCGCAAAAATAAACTGTACACAGTGTAAAATGTGTAAACAAACAAAGAACTGTAATCCGTCCAAAGATGTGCCACAAGGGGATTCAACATGGGACTGGGTAACAGTGGCAAAGTTTATGGACAAGTTGAACTTGATGCTAAACCAGTTTGCACACCTTATTTAGCTTTCCGTCTGTGGCCTTCCACAATGAGCTCCACTTGTTGAGTCCCCACCGATAGCTAGAGACACAATTCGCGCAACCTTCCTATTGATTTATGTTGCATTCCAAAAGTACCCTCCAGCACGGTACTAAGACATATTTAAAGAGTCAGCACCACCCACGGATGTGCCAATTTAATGCACATTCACTGATAGTCAAAAGGATTGGAGCCAACTTTTTCTGAACACTCGAAACCAGCACCTACCCTTCATAATCATGTACTCTCTCCAGATAAATTTGATCATTATTTCTCAGAAAACTCATCATACCCATACCAAATCTAAATCATTTCCTAATCAGTGGCCACCAGGAAATTAATGCAACATTTTATGTCATTTACACCAGTCTTGCACCTGGATTTTCCTTCATGTTTTTGGGAGGTTCCACACATCTGCCTACCCTCAATATTTCAATGTAAATGAATAAAACAACGTTCTCGGTTTTGAGGAGCAGGACGAGAAAAAAAGATTTCAGATTTCGTGTTGGAGAGCATACATCACATACAACCTTGAGATTCTTTTTCTTGTGAGCGAGGCAGAATTACCGCTTATTGGTAGTTCAAAAAAATACTGTGTACAACATACACGTGTAAACAAATAATGTAAGCAAACTGCATATATTAAGGTCAAGCTTTTAAAAAAAGACCAAAGCTCATAGCGCTAAGAAAATTAAGGGCACATCCCTCTCACCTCTCTGCCCATCGACTGTGACCAAAGTAATTAGACTTTACCCCATTAACCAAGTTCCTCCGTCTCCAATGCATTTGCCCTGGAGATGAGATATTTCAATGCAGGTGCCTCTCAAGTTTCTTACCTCTTCAATGTAGATTATTCCACCCCTCTTCTGCTGGACAGATATTACTCTGGCCTTCATTATCCACCACCCAAGACTGTGGGGTTTGGTACAATAATCACACCAGATATATAAATTTAACGACTATACCACTGCAGTGGGTTGTATAGAAAGAGGTGATGAGTCAGCACACAGGGAGATTGAAAACTTGGCTGAATGGTGCACCAACAACAACTTCACACTCAAATGTCACCAAAACCAAAGAGCCGATTGTTGACTTGAGGAAGGGAAAACCAAGGGTACGCAATCCAGTGATTATTGGGGCAGAAATCAGAGGTGGAGATGTTGAGCAAATTTAAGTTCTTGGGAGTCACTATCTCAGAGGATCTTTTTCCTGGACCCAGCACACTAATGGCATCATGAAGAAAGCTCGTCAGCACCTCTACTTCCTCAGGAGTTTGCGGAGGTTTGGAACGACACTAGAAATCCGGGCAAATTTTACAGATGTGTGGTGGAAATTATTGACCGGCTGGTATGGAGACACCAATATCCCTTAGCGTAAAGTCCTGCAAAAGGCAGTGAGCACAGCCCAGGTCATCACAGGTAAAACCCTCCACACTATTGAGAACATCTAGAGGGAACACGGCCATCAGCAATCATCAAGGATTCAGTTCACCCAGTACACACACTGGACTCACTGCTCCCATCAGAAAAGAGGTGTAGGTGCCACAAAACTCACACCACCAGGTTCAGGAACAGCTGCTACCCCTCCACCATCAGACGCCTCAACAACACTCAATCAGGGACTCATTTAAGGTCTCTTACTTGTGCATTTTATTGATTTCTTTCCTCTCTGTATTGCAGTTTGTTTACATTTCTTTACATGTATATTTAGTACAGTTTTTTTTCCCACCCGCAGGATAAAGAATCTCAGGGTTGTACGTGATGCAATGCAACAAATTGGAACTTGAGCAAGTGTTGATGGATACCCCTTCCTGACTTTTTCCGGCTCCAGCAAGACTTCAGCATCCCTCTCCCCTTTTCAGCATTTTGCAGTGTCATTGGTACCGTCCAATCCTTGCCATGGAACTTCCCCAAGTGTTCACTTGCCTTTTCACCTCCTCCCTCCCTGGCACCCAAATGGTCTTTCCAGGTGAAGCATCAATTCACCTGCACTCCTTCCAACGTCATGTTCAAGATGGTCTCCTCAATACTGAAGGAGCCAAAAGCAGATTGGTCGCCAACTGCAGGGAGTCTGAAGAGACCACCCTGATACCCTGGTTGTCTGCCATTTTAAATCCCTGCCTCTGACCTGTCTGTTGCAATGAGCCGATGCAAGCTCGGGGAAGCAGACCCCTTCTTCTGTCTGTGTGACATTGAATTCTTCAACTTCAGATCATTCCTTTCTCAATCTGTATCAGAACCAGTCATTGCTGTTGTAAATCATCCATCCATGACCGGCTCAGATTCTCTTTCTATTAGTCCAAGCTGATCTGCTGGACATTCTCCACAGGCCTGATACAGTAAAACCCCCAGTATCCAGCACCTATGGGGACTGGTAGATGCTGGATATGTGCATTTTCCGGTTGCTTGAGACTAAGTCTTACAATGCCTAACTAATACACCTGCATTAAGAATAATCAGTTTAAAAGACAAAAATACCATACTGTACTTACACTGAACAAACTTCACTTGCATGAATATATAAACCTGAAAGCATTTTCCTTTATTTTCAGTCACATTCTTTGAAAACATTCAACCATGGCCGCACCTCCAGGTTCCTCCCCCTCTATGTAGCCGCCCAAAAGGCAAACCATAACATGATAGGTAATTAACCCCAGCCCACCCAAACTTTACAGATAACGCCTCTGACCAGGGTAACTCCCTAAGCAGGGATTAGGACACTTTTAAGAGTGTCACCCCAACAGCGAGCGGCATCAACCAGCTCTTCATCCTGGACAACGCCATTGCCGTTTCACACAACTTTACTCAAAACACCTGCTATGAGCAAAGCCCAACCAAGGCCCTCCTCTGCTGGCTGAATGTTTGCTCCCATTTATGCGTGACTTCAGAGAACATTTACTTTTAAAACTTATTTAATTTTTACCTATTATTTTATTCATTTAAAAATTCTAACTTATTTCCTTTAATTTTTTTTTATGCCAGTTGCTTTTATTCCCTGTTACTTGAATTCTAGATACCTGGAGTTTTACTGCATCTGCAACACAGGACACTAACGACTCTTAATAACTCATTGACCAATGGACCTCCATGACTTAACCTCACAGCAACCCTGGCCTCACCCTGTCACACAAATTCCCTTTGTCCTGTGTATCACTTCTCCCCAACTTAATTATTTTTTTCTCTCTCTTTCCACAGATGCCGCTTGACCTTCTGAATATTTCCACCATTTTCTGTTTTTGGCTCTGATAATCAATGCACCTGCAGTGTTAAATATCAAATGTGAAATGAATCCATACATCATGGGATAAAGTAGGGCAAGATCATAAATGATTCATCAGCAGAAATATCAGCTGCTCCTTCCCCCACCATTTTATGCGGGCACCTGCCTGCTTTTTGCACATGGCTCGTTGAAAGGCTGAAGCCCTTATCTTTATCTTTGCGACATAAATTACACTGTTTGAGCAGCTGAGTTTCTCAAGTGTTGTGCTTTGACTTCATCAGCACAAAACCAAGTGTTAAGGGAATAGCTAATCAAACTTTCTTTCTAAATGTTTAAATTTAGACACGCAGCATGGTAACAGGCCCTTTTGGCCCGTGAACCTGTGCTGCCCCAATTACACCTTGGCGGGGAGGAGGAGGAAGAAACTGGAGCCCCTGGGGAAAACCCACGCAAGCACAGGAAGAACATACAGACTTGTTATGGACAGCGCAGGATTTGAACTCCGGTCGCTGGTGCTGTTACAGTTTTGCACTAACCACTACCCTAGCCAAGATGCCAGCGACGCTAACCGTGCAACCTCATTCCTCCTGTTCTTGCTCTTGTAGATTGAAAATGAACTTCTCAGAAAAAAATCTTCATTTCTTTCGCATCTTTCACAATTTCTCCAAGTGCTTTGCAACCAGTGAAGTGCTGTTACTGTTGCGGCACTGGAAAAGTGGGGCTAATTTGCACCAGCAATCTTTGACAATAGCGAGATGATCTGCCTCAGTAATAGTCATGGCTTGTGGCCCTGCTGCCCCCACAGCTCCACTGGACAATGTTCGACCCTGACCTCAGCAGCTGCTGGTCAAAAGATTGCCCGTTCTGCCGCATCCCATCGGTGGGCTGGGGTTCAGGGTGACTACTGACTGGAAGTATGCGGGCGTCCAGCAGGAGAATCGGGGCAAGTTGATGGATACCCGAGAGAAAGAGATGGGGAATGGGAATCAAAGTTCAGAATTATTGTACACACATGACATCACATACAACCCTGAGGTCCTTTACCCAGCCGGTGAGGCAGGAATACCACTGACTGTAGTGTAAAATACTGTATCCAAGAAGATACGTATCTACGCAAAGTAAGAAAGAAATGTAAACAAACTGACTGCAATACAAAGAGAACAAAATGAATGCCACGTGAGCTGGCACCCGAACAGCCAGCCTAACCCCAACCCTAATGTCCTAATTGGCCAAATGGTCTACAAGGTCATATGAAAAATATGATTTCCCTTGGTCTTTTTCAAAGCAAGTCCATGAAGTCTTTTACATCCACTAGGGTGGGCAGAGAAGGCTAGGTTTAAACATCCTTGCCAAAGAGCAAAATCAGAACTCACTTGGAGAGGCACTACTCTGGGGTCTGAAGACAAAACCTACAATCTCAGAGGTGAAGTGTTACCCACAAACACCCACATCCAGCATCAGGATGACTGCTTGAACCAGGGTATTGACATTGAAAGCTGAGTGTTAAAGCAACCAGTGGAATTTCTTGTGGAAAGTCACCCAACGGTAATAGAACACATCCAACCAAACAAATGTACATTCCACTTTGTACAAAGATGCCCCTTCTGCATTTACACCACGTGCCCACAGACCAGTGCTAGCAGTTCCCTAGATCAATATTTAGAAACATCCTGGTGCATCTCCTCTCCATCATTCCAAGAGGCATGCTACCTTCTACCGTTTCCCCTTGCCTCCCCTAAATCACCCAGCTGCCTGCCTCCCAAAAAATCTTCTCTAACTCTACCTCCCAAATAATCTAGAGTTCACGCAGCTGCAGCTCCAGTTCCCTTACTCCGTTTATCAGGAGCTGCAGCTGGATGCACCTCATACAGGTGTCGTCAGCAGCAACGAATGTGTTGTCCCTGACTTCCCCAATGGACTGGCCTAACTGTTGCCTCCATTACCTAATTCCTCAGTTAATTAACTAGCTTAATTAAAGAAACTGCCCACTCTTACCTTACTGAGAGCAAACTCCTCCTCAGCCACTACTCGACGAAACCACGAGAGACAAACACCACAATGACCCTCTCTGAGCCACTTCATCACTGGCCACTAACACCTGTCCCTCTTTTTCTATGTCCTTATCTCAATGGCTCCCCAGCCCTAATCAATTAACTCAATTGCAGCCTCCTGACTCCAATTCAAAAAGCAGTGAACCCATTAAGGTGACATTGCTAGACTGTAATGCCGTGACTCAGATTCAACCAAGGTGTCTGCAGCCATAGTGCAGATCACTATGCGATCGCGACGAGGTACATGGAACGACTTAAAAATACTTACTTTGTCATTAAGTGTTTTGGATGTATGTGCTTGTGGAAAAACATTACGGCCCGGAAATGCAAACACGCAAATTTATCTCAATGCATAAAAACACAACTGGAGAAACTCAGCAGGTCTAACAGTGGATTTTGTGAAGCAATGGTAAAGATACTTAACCAATGTTTCGGGCTTGAGCCCTTCATCAAGGTATTTTATTCAGGCACCTGCCTACATTTTGCCCACACCTTGATGAAGGGTTCAAGCCCAAAATTTTGGGTACATATCTTTATCTCTGATACATAAAGTCCATGGTTTGACCTGCCGAGTTTCTCCACCATCGTGTTTTTACTTCAGTCATGGAGTCTGCAGACTTTAGTGTTTTACTTCAAACTGTTACAATGCTTTGAGTTCTGAGCAGTAGAATTTCTGCAGCAATACAATTGGATTTTTAAACCAAAAAATAGACTTTATTCATGATAAATTATTTACAGAAGGAAAATCGTTCAAAGTCTCTTTCCTCCCTTAGTTTTGTATCCATACCTTCCTGTCACTACATTAATTTCCATTTACCGCGTTTACCATTTACCATTTGGCGCCTTGTTGTTTCTTCCCCCTTCTGTTGCTTGAGGGGTTTCCCCTCGGTCTCAGCCCCTCAGTGCCCGATAATGGGAGGACTCTAGACAGTGGATCTTCCTCACAGTGCCCTAGCATTGACTGCGCCAAGCCTCAGTGTGTTCCTCAGCATGTGCTCCTGCACCCTGGAATGCACTAATCGGCAGCATTACGGCACCAACTTCTCCGTGTGCTTCAAAGACCAACAGGTTTCAGGCAGACCAAAGTGCGTCTTTTACTGGATGATCTTCCAGCAGTTCTGGATGTGTATCCCAGATCAGCCCGTAAATCAGAGAGTCCTATGTCACTCTGCTAGTGGGGATGAAGCGTGACAAAGAACCTTTGGAAGCCTTTCTTTCTCCCAATACAAGTTCCAGCTTATTGACTGCCCAAAGTAAGAACAGATTTACCATTTACTCTCTCTTTCTATTAAGGTATTTTCTGCTCAGTAGACAATGGTTAGGTGTGCAACAGCTAATTCTCTAATTTATTGTAACCTGTTTGCTATTGTGTTTAACGCAATTCAATTCAACTTAATTTGCAGTGCTTAAATCAATCCGGAGTTGTAATAATCACAGCAGCAAGTCTTTGACACCAATGTCAAAGCAAAGTGCCTAGTTCTTATTAAATGCAGCAGCTCAAGAATCATTCATAGTCTTTTCCTAATCCCTATTGAAGAAATTCACTACTGTGTTTCTTTTGAAGTCAGTTTTCACATTTTTAGGCCTTCGGCACAACAGTTTTATTGTTCTTTAATTCAGGTAATAGATTGGTGACACCTTGGACAGAAACACTAGATTAGGTGACCTCTCTGAACAGAGTAGGCCCTGGCCTCCAGCAAATAATTCTGACAACAACCATTTGCTCCTTAATTTGAAATTCTAGGTGCGAGTAGCATCTTCAGTTTAAATTATTCTCGGGATTTTGGCGACAAATTGCTATCCCCAAAGATCGAAGTCATCCAAGTGTGCATTGACCTTGTCCAAACAATGGTCATCTATCGTGGATTGGCTCTGGCTTCTCGTTAACAGCACCACTGGTTTAAAAATTCTCACCCGTTCCATATGCAAGGCTGCCTCAGCCTTCCCTATCTCCGTGATCTCTAGATTTAAGGTGGCATGGTTAGCGCAATACTATCACACCAGGTTTGAATCCAGCACTGTCTGTAAGGAGTTTGTATGTTCTCCCTGTATCTTGTTAGGTCTGCTTTGTTCATGAATGAGTGAGACAAACACCAGACTGAGTCGAAATCAGGGTTCTTTGTTCTTTATTACCGGATTGTAACACTTGCGACTAACAATGTTAGTCGGAGAATGCATTCTGCCGTTATCAGCAAAATGGTGATTTTTTATACCCTTGGATACGTGCTTAGAACATCATCATATCATTACTTGTCCAATGACTAAAACTGTTGCTATCCTTTCCCTGCTAGCTTCCTGCCTCTCAATCCATCAATGTCTCTCTTATCTTGTAAGTACAAGGATGCATTCACATCTTGTTACAGCCCTGCACAGGGTAACTCCTTACACATTCCCATCTCATGATGTTTTACCTAACAGGAGTACAAGGACACCTCCCCTTCTTGTTACAGCCCTGCACAGGGTAACTCCTTACACATTCCCATCTCATGATGTTTTACCTTACAATCTGCACGAGTCTCCTCCGTGTGCTCTGGTTTCCTCCCACCCTTCAAAACGTACAGGGGTTGTAGGTTAATTGGGGTTTTTGGGCAGCATGGTCTCGTAGGCTGGAAGGGCCTGTTAGTGTGCTCTATGTCTAAAGTTTTTAAAATCATTTTCTGAGATATCGGTCCCCCTCAAATTCTGTCTGTAATATAGTCAAGATAATATGAACTATTTTGTAACTGCATAGGAATACATCCTTCTCACTGTAGTAACTGTATTGCACCACGGTGGGGCATATGTATATGTATAGGAATGTGTGTGAACAGTTTCCTGAGATGGTGGAAGGCATCAGTAAGTAAATGCTCTTCTGTTATTTGAAACTTGCATCTCTAAGTTATTTAACAAGTCTCTCGTGTAACACAGAGACATAACACTGTTCATTCAGAATTGTTGAGTCGAGAGAAGAGAAAGGTATTGGCAAGCAGAGGTGGGAGATTTTGCAGAGGTGGAAATGGGTGGTTTCAATTAGAATCCTTGTCAACAAATAAAACTGCAGATTCTGCAATCCAAAACAAAACTACAGAAACGCTGGAAGAACTCAGCCAGTCAAACAGCATCTCTGGGAAGGGAGGCCAGTTGAAGATTCTAGGACAGTTTCTTCCCTGCTGTTATCAGACTCTTTTAGGATAATTGGGTGTAATTGTGCTGTTTGTCTAAATTAAATTAAATTAAATTAAAATGGATCTCTCACTGATAAAAGTTGACAGCCTTGCACTTTTTAAAAGTAGACTTTTCACTATACCCTGCCCTTGTCTTTGTAACATTATATATACACAATTACACAGATGAATCAAACAGGAGTCTGTGTAGGCTGCAGAGGCTGTGGGAGCGCTCAATGACTACCGCCTTGTGGCGCTGACCTCCACCATTATGAAATGCTTCAAGCATCAATGAACACCTCCCAAGGACATTGGATCCATTTCAATTTGCCTCTAGAAGAAACTATTTCACAAATGATGCTATAGCCTTGTTCCTTCACTCCTTCCTGGCCCTCCTGGAAAACGATGCCAGGCTGATGTTCATTGACTTCAACTCGGTGTTTAATACGATCATTCCCCAGAGGCTGTGGAGGAGCTGTCTTTGCTGGGACTCAACACCCCTTCTCTGTCATTGGAACCTAGACTTCCTAACAGAAAGACCTCAGTCTGTCCAGGTTGGTAGCAGAATATCAAGCACTGGTGCACCTCGGGGCTGTTTGTCGTTGACTTAATCAGGAACAACGATTAGTCACACTCCAGACAACAGGTGGAAAATCTCATGGTGCAACAGTGACTGCACTTCCTGAGAAGTCTGAAATGGGCAAGGCGGTCGCCATTATGTCTACCTTCTTTAGGAGCTCTAGAGAAATGGATCGGAGGTGAATCCACAGGACCATATTAGCGGCAGAGAGGATCGCTGGCGTCTCCCTCCCACCCATTGACGTGATCTATCGAAAATGCAGTTGAAAGTAAAAATACTTAAGTCGTAATTTAAATGGCAGACCAAACTCGATGGGCTGAATGGCCTGATCCTGCTCCTATGTCCTCTGCAGTTCCTTTTTAATTTGATTTTCATGAAACAAATCCCTGGTTGGATTCACCTGGAATATGTTCAGCTCGTCTAGGCATCATAGCAAGGATATTCTGGCCTTGGCAGAAGTATGGAATAAATTTACCTTAACAATATCATGAACTCCAAGACGTAAATAACAAAGAAACATGATTTGCATTCCCTAGAATGTAGCGTAGTGATTTAATCAAACTTTCAAAATATATGGGGAACTGACAGGCTCGACATTTGTGATGGTTCAGGGGAGGAAACTCCCCTCAGGAGTTTCCATACATTGAATGGTCGATGGACGGATCGCAATACACTGCGGGGGCTCTGTGCCCAAAGTGGTGGCGTCTGTCCTCAGCAGGGGCCTCAGCAGGGGCAGAAGACTCCGGCGAATCAGAGGACTAGTGCAGAGCACCTGAAAACGGGGAGACCATCATCCCCCATTTGAGAAGGAGAACCAGAGGACATCTACAAGAGGTGGTATCTTAAGAAGGTGGCCTCTGTCCTCATGGATCCCCGCCACTCTTTTCTCACTGCTACCATCAGAAAGGAGCCTGAAGACTCCTTGCACAAACAGCTTCTTCCCCTCCGCCATCAGATTTCTGAACGGATAAAGAACCGCAGACATGACCTCACTTTCTCTTACTTTGGACTAATTTTTTTCAATATAATTTATAGCAATATTTGTACCTGTAATGCCTCCGCAAATCACCAAATTTCGTGACACTGTTCATGACAATAAATTCTGATTCTGAAGAGTGTTTCTGGAGTGGGACAAATCTGGTTGCTTTTCCAAGGCAGCGGGAGTGAGATGGCGATGGAACATCTGTGGAGAGAGGTACATTCCAGAGTTAACACCTCAAGTCAAAGACCCTTCTTTGGAAGCTGGGCACTGATGAAGGATTACTGACGCGAAATGTTCACTCAGTTTCTCTCCCTACAGACACTGTCACCCCAGAATTTCTGATTTCATTTCTGATTTCCAACGTCCACAGCGCTTTGCTTATCAATTCGCACTGTTTCAAAACTCACGGCGCAATGCTCCTGTCTGAATGAAACCTAACCTACTGTAAACAATGTCACAAGAGATTTGCTACCATGATCAAGAGATGTATTAGGCAGCGCATGCAGCGAAAGTGGAAGAAAAATACAAAATCAATGAAACAATTTAACACATGTTTCTGGCACCGAAGGGAATTGAGCAAATTTGAAAGTGTCCTCAAAACCTATTAAAGTATTCAGTGGTTGATATAATGCCTTTTAAAAGATTTTGAAATTGTGAACATTTCATTTTCACATCAGTGGAATTTGCATTTTGTTTGATCTGCCGTACTTGAGCGTACAAAATTATAACTGGGGCAAGTCCATTCCAGAGGGAAGCCATGTCTCTTTGCCTCAGATCAATTCACTCCTCTTCTTCAGCTCTTCTTAACCAGGCAAATGTCTGTCAATCCTGAGGATTGTGTCCCTCTTCAATGAGGCTCCATTTACTCCTGTTCCCTGACCTGCAGTGAGTCAGGCCCCTGTTCACCTAGATTCAGATTTCAAGTTTATTGTCGGAGTCAATACATAACATCACAACTCTGAGATTCTTTTTCCTGTGGGCCAGGCAGAATTACTATTTATTGGTAGGTCAAAAAAATGTACACAATGTATACATTTAAATAGATAAATAAATGTAAACAAACTGACTGTGCAATACAGAGAGGAGGAAAAACAAACAATAAAGTGCAAAAGTAAGAGTCCTTAAATGAGCTCCTGGTTGAGTTTGTTGTTGAGGAGTCTGATGGTGGAGGGGGAGCAGCTGTTCCTGAACCTGGTGGTGCGAGTCCTGTGGCACCGAGACCTCCTTTCTGATGGCAGCAGCGTGTGTTGGGTGGTGTGGATCCTTGATGATTACTGCTGCTCTCCGACTGCAGCGTTCCCCCGTAGATGTTCTCGATGGCGGGGAGGGGTTTGCCCGTGAGGTCCACGACTTCATGCTCGGGAACATTGGTATCATGTACAGAGAGCCCAGCTCCCTCTCTCTCCTCGCAGCTCCCTCATAATCAGGGCCAGTTTCTTCTGTGGATTGAAAAGCCGGCGCTCGTGTTACAAGGCTCTGCCCTTTCGAATAGCAAAGAAGAATAAAAGAGGAAGCCAGATGCATCAGGAAGTGGTCATTAGGTGACAGCTAACCTTCAGCCTCCTCAGCTCAAAGGCATTGTGGGTGGAAGGATGAGAAGGCTGCTTTGTGATGGAGAGAGAATGAGTTGCCAAGGTGAGACTAACCCTGTGAAAGGAGAAGCATTTAACATCCTGGTTTTTGTAAATGATATGTTAAAAGGAAAAAGACTTGCATTTCTAAAGCACCTTTCATGATATCTCAAGAGGCTTTGTAAATCAGTGAAATAGTTTTTCAGCGTGTGGTTAACAATGATTGGGAGAATAATTGACGGAAGGCATTTTGATGCACTGAGGAATTACTATCTCAGTGGTCGCGCACGACACAGGTAACCACCACAATGCCCTCCTTTCACTCAGCTTGCTCGGATAGGAGACCTCGCCGCTCACATGCTGGGTAGCATGGTTAGCGCAATGCTATTGCAGCGCCAGGCTTTTTTCAGCTGCTGTCTGCAAGGAGTTTGTATGCTCCCCATGTCTGGGTGGGTTTCCTCCAGGTGCTCCTGATTCCTCCCATGTTCCAAAAGGCGTGAGGGGTTAGAAAGCCAATTGGTCGCAGGGGTGCATTTGGATGGCGCGGGCTTGTGGGCTGGAAAGGCCTGTATCTCAAAATTAAAGTAACATCCGACTCCTGGATGCTACATCAAACTCTGGCACAGCAGGAGATTGTACCGATGGTTCAAAAGGTCCTCAAAGCCTCCCCATAAGAACTCTACATTCTCTCCACCAACAAAAAGAGCCAAGTCGGCACTGAGAGCATGCATTCTCCTCATCAGGTGGAAGATTGGGTGGAAGGCTCCACCCCCCACATCTCATCGAGGGTCAAGAACTTCAAATTCCTGGGCGTCAACATCTCTGAGGATCATCCCCGGAGCCTCCGTATCAATGCAGTCACAAAGAAGGCTCGCCAGCGGCTATACTTTGTGAGGTGTTTGAGGAGATTCGTTAGGTCACCAAAGACTCGCAAATTTCTATAGGTGTGTGGTGGAGAGCCTTCTGACTGGTTGCATCACTGTCTGGGATGGAGATGCCAATGCACAGGACAGGAATAAACTAGAGAGAGCTGTTAACTCAACCAGCGCCATCACAGGCATCAGTCTTCACTCATTTGGGGACATCAAGGGACAAGGTTGAAGTAGCAGTTAGGCAGCACCTTTACAGAGCCAGCGATCGGGACTGGGGTTCGAATCCCGCACTGTCTGTAAGGAGTTTGTATGTTCTTCCCCCGTGTTTGTGTGGGTTTTCCCCGCGTGCTCCGGTTTCCTCCTGCCGTTCGAAACGTACTAGGGGCGTAGGTGGTGCGAGTCTTGTGGTGCCTAGACCTCTTTCCTGATGGCAGCAGCGAGAACAGAGCGTGTGGTGGGGATCCTTGATGATCGGTGCTGCCCTCCGACAGCAGCGTTCCCTGTAGATGTTTGTGATGGTGGGCTGTGTCCACTACCTTTTGCAGGGCATTACAGTCAGGGGTATTGATGTTCCCACACCAGATCGCATGCAGCCGGTCAGCACACTTTCCACCACACCTCTGTAGAAATTTGCCAGGGTTTCCAGTGTCATTCCAAACCTCTGCAAACTCCCGAGGAAGTAGAGGTGCTGTATGTATAAGTGTGTGTATGTATGTGAGTACGATGTCCTGTGTTCGTGTGTGCACTGTGGTCTGGAAAAACGCTGTCTTGTCTGCTTATATGTAGTCAAATGATAAAATCGAAAGATATTTTCTTGGCCCTCAAGATCAAGTAGAACATTTATCCAGCCAATTTGTGAATTGCAAGATCCCTTAAACAGTGATCAGATTCAATTTTAATAATGTTGATTGCACATCAGATGGAAAATTATAAGCAGGCCAATTAATTAGACCACAGTTGATGCTTCACTTCAGCACTGTCTTCCTAAACTATTTCCTCAACATCAAAGGCCAATTGACCTCTGTCTTGAAGATTCTCACCCTCTGCCTCCTTCTGCAGAGAGAATTCGAAACATTCACCAACCTTGGGGTGAAATTTCTCCTGGGCTCTGCCCTGAATGTCTGGCATCTTTACCTGGGACTGTGATGGTGGGATAATTATTGGCCTGGCTTAGCCTGACTGGGTAAAAAAAAAGGCAGATTTTCCTCCTTGTGGGAAGAGTGAACCAGGAGACAATGAAACAGCAGTTCAGTAATTCCACAGTGACCATTACAGACAAGATTATTTTAATTCCAGATTTACTCAACTGTATTTAAATTCCTCAGCTACTTTGATGAGAAGTCCCAGGTTGACCTTCCAAATATCAGGATATTTGTTGATAAACCAAGTCATTGAATCTTCTGTAAAAATACAATGCTGGAGAAACTCAACTGGTCTAAAGTGTACTTTATATAGCAAAGATACATAACCAACTTTTCGGGCTAGAGCCCTTCGTCAAGGTAAACATATAATCATTCACAAGCCAGTTTGGCCCTACTAGTCCGTGCTGAACATCTTCTCCCACCTAGTCCCACTGACCCGCATTTGGCCCATAACCATCCACACCTCTTCCGTCCATATACCTATCCAACTTTTCCTTGAATATTAACATCGATCTCACTTCAACCACCTTTGCCAGAAGTTCGTTCCATACTCCACCACCCTCTGCGTGAAGAAATGTCCCCTTATGTTTCTCTTAAACATTCCCCCTTTTACTCTCAATCCATACCCTCTAGTTTGAATCTCCTCCACTCTCAGTGGAAAAAGCCTGTCCACATTGACTCTGTCTGACCCCCTTATAATTTTGAACACCTCTATCAAATCACCCCTCAACCTTCTACGCTCCAGAGAATAAAGTCCCAGCCTGCTCAACCCCAGCAACATTTTCGTAAACCTCCTCTGCCCCCTCTCTGTTTATATCCTTCCTGTAATTCAGCGACAAAAACTGTACACAATATTCCAAATTTGGCCTCAAGCTGGAACATTGGTTAAGTATTTTTATTTTTGCTATATAAAGTACACTGACCAGCTGAGATTCTCCAGCAGTGTGTTTTTAACTTCAACCACAGTGTCTGTAGACTTGCGTTTTTTACTACTAAATCTTCTGATTTGGATTCTAGTTTGGTCCTCTGAATACAGCCAATTTATATTCATGCTTTCTAGGCCTTCCTTTCTTTTTTGATTCACCTCCAGGTCATTAGTTCTCGACTTGAGCACCTCCAGAACACCTGGCGTTGGCTGACAACCAGAATGAAATGAAAACTGTCAACAACGAAGTGGAAATTGCAGGGTCTGTGATCTCACACCCTCTGCCCCCAGAGTCTCCAGTCTGGCTCAAGTTTATTGCCACAAGCATTGGGGTACAGAGAAAGTTTGCTTTGCAAGCAGTTCAGCCGGTCAAAAATTATGTAGTACAGCAATTAAAACCTGAATCTGAATTCATTTTCGTGACCATGTCACGAAATTAGTTGTTTTGTGGCAGCATCACACAGTGCAAACATTCATATAAATTCTTTCCAAAATAAATAGTCCAAGAAAATAGGAAAAAGTGTGGTCATGTCTGTAGTTCATTGTCCCTTCAGGGAAGAAGCTGTCCTTGTGCCACTGGGTGTTCACTCAGGCTCCTGGACCTTTTCCCCAATGGTATCAGAGTGAAGAGGGCATGACCTGAGTGGTGAGGGTCATTGAAAATAGAGGCTGCTTTCTTAGGACAGCACCTCTTGTAGATGTCCTCAGTGGAGTGAGAACTGATGGCCGTGCTGAGTTAACAACTCTCTGTAGTTTTTTCCTGTCTAGTGTACTGGCACTTCAGTGATGCACACGGTCAGACTGCTGTCAACGGTACGTACACCTATAGAAATTTGAGAGACTTTGGTGACATACCAAACCTCCTTAAATACCTCATGAAGTATAGCCGCTGGCGAGCCTTCTTCATGATGGCAGTGACATGGAGGCCCCAGGGCTGATCCTCAGAGATGTTGACACCCTCTCCACTGCTGACCCCTCGATGAGGGGTTCGTGCTCTGCTCCACAAGCAGCTCCAAGATTTTGCTAGGTCGAGTACAAGGTTATGGTTGTGACGCCACTCAATGAGCTGATCTTTCTCCCTCCTGGACGGTCCCTCATTGCCACCTGTAATTTTTCCGAGGACCATGGTGTCATCGGCAAATTTGTAGATGACATCTGAATTGCATTGAAGTAACAGGCCAGGATCAGTTTGAACAGAACCAGGCAACAATATTATGCTGGTGAGCATTTTAAATTTAAATTTAATTTAAGTTTTAAAAACATTTAGACATACAGGGCTATTTCGGCCACGAGTCCGTGCCACCCAATTTACATCCCTGGTACAGTGGGAGGAAACTGGAGCCCCCAGGGAAATCCCACGCAGACATGAGGAGAACGTACAAACTCTTTACAGACAGCGTGGGATTTGAACCCCAGTCCCGATCTCTAGCGCTGTAAAGGCATTGAGCTAACCACTACGCCAACCGCGCTGACTCATCTTTATCTGCTGGCTTGCTCTTCCCCCTGCCGCTTCTTCTCCCCTCCCTCCCCCCACCTTTTTTGTTCAGGCGCCTGCCTGCTTTCTGCTCCAAACTTGATGAAGCGCTTGGGCAGCCACCTCAAGGTCTGCACCGCTGGATGCCATGGCTGCAGTGAAAATGGATGGTAGCATCTTGCCAGCAACATCTCCCAAACCCATGATCTTCACCCCCTGAAAGAAGGGCAGAAGGTTCCCAAACACCAAAGGTCGCCTCCAACTCTCATGTTAGACTGATGGCTCTTTCACCGTCACAGGGTCCAAATCCTGGAACTCTCCCCCCCACCCCCCACCAATACTTTGCAAGTTCCTTTATGTCACCAAGTTCAAAGTACAAATTCATTTCTCAGAGCACATACCTGACCTCACACACAACCCTGAGATTCTTTTTCCAGCAGGCCAGGCTGAATTTCTTCTTATCGGTAATGGTACACAAGAAGAAAAATGTATATAAAAGAAAGAAATCCAAACAAACTGACTGTGCAATAAAGAAAACAAATACTCAGTAATAAATAATGTGGAAAGAGACCTTAAATGACTCCCTGAGTGTTTGTTGTCCAGGAGTCTGATAGTGGAGGGGAAGCAGCTGTTCCTGGACCTAGAGGCACAAATCCTGTGACCCCCCCCCCCATCCCCCCTTCCTGATGGCAGCAGTGAGAACAGGTCCATGTCCTGGGAGGTGTGGATCCTTGATGATTGCTGCTGCTCTCCGATGTGAGCTTTACATGTAGAATTTCTTGATAGTGGGGAGAGATTTGCCTTTGATGCGCTGGCCTGCGTCCACTACCTTTAGCAAGGCTTTCTGCCCAGAGGTACTGCTGCCCCAGACCAGGCAGCGATGCAGCTGGTCAGCACACTTTCCACAACCCATCTGTAGAGGTTACCAAGATTTTTGATGACATACTGAACTTCCGCAAACTCCTGAGGAAGTAGAGGTGCTGACATGAAATTGGGAGAAGGCCTGCATCTTTTCTCCTCACCCCCACTTCTGAACCAGTAATGAAATCATAATTGTGCGTAGTTTTGATGAATTTGATTTCTGAGAAGGAGTCAGAAGGATTTGGATTCACATCCCAATCCAGGAAGACACCGTGTAATCTAAGACGACATTTCATTTCAGTGCAAGGGCAGGAGATGTTGCGGGTATCCAGGCCAACCTCCAACTAACACAGTCAAAATGTTTAATTAAGTCTTTATTTCTATCAGTGTTACCTGCAAAATGTCAGCACCCTCCATGCTTCAAAGTCATTTGCAATAAACAGACGGCTTCCAATGTTCATCTGTGGCTCGGTGGGTTGTCATCTTAATCTGTGTCAAAAGGTTGTAGGATCGAGCAGAGACAAAATAAAAATCTGAAGCGGTACATCAGCACAGTGTAGATCTTCATCAGTGGTTTTCAGACATTTTCTTCCCACTCACATCTGACTTTAAGTCATCCCTATGCCATTGGTGCTCTGTGCTTAAGGTGGGATGTGAGTGGGAAGGGAGGGTTGAGAATCACTGCTCTGGACCTAGTTGTTACTGAATATTTTACTGGAGAAAAATTGTCATTGGCCTATTTCCTTTAGAGTTATGAAACTGCACATAATGAGTCAATTAAGTACAATTAAAACAGTGGTTTTCAAACTTTTTCTTTCCACTCACAGACCACCTTAAGCAATCGCTTAGTAATCACAGAGCACCGATGGCATAGGGAATACTTAAGATGGTCTGTGAGTAGAAAAAAAAGGGTTGAAAAATCACTGATCTGCATCATGTAGTTGTGTTCCGCAAGTAAAAGATCTCACATGAAATCAGGTAGAGTAGGCCATTTGGCCCATCAAATCTATTCCATAACACCAGATATTGGAGCAGAAGTAGGTCATTTCAGCCTGCATTGAGCTGATCCACTCAGCCCCACTTCTCGGCCTTCTCCCTACAACCTTTGATACCATGACTATTCATAGACCCATCAATCTCTGCCTTATAAACGTTCAGCGACCTGAGAGTAAATTCCAGAGGTTCGCCGCCCCCAGGCTAAAGAAATTCCTCCTCATCTCTGTGTTTAAATGGGCGCTCTTCAGTCCTGAAGTTGTGACCTCTTGTCCGCAACTCCCCTACCACGGGAAACAACTTTGTCACGTCTACTCTATCCAGGCCTTTCAACATTCAAAATGATTCTATGAGATTTCTCCCACCCCCGTCCTTCTGAACTTCAAGGAGTACCATCCAAGAGCCGTTAGGACTGTTATACCCATTCTCCTCAATGTCCCTTGAACCGTCAGTCTTGTCCAGAAACTTTCCTCACCTATTTTATAGGTAGTGCTTTCTCTTGTATCCTAAACACCTGTTCAGTAAATAACATCTCAAGTACCTCAGGAATTCTGCCAAGAGAAAAAGTAGAAGCTACATTCTCTTTATAATATACACAGTCATTCTCAGCAGGGGTCCCTGCAGACACCCTGGGCTCCACAGCACATTTAAGGAAAAGCCTTGTTTTCTTTTCACCTCCCGTAAGTAAAGATTTTATATGTGAAAAAGCACACAAATGCTGGAGAAACTCAGCAGGTCAAATAGCGCCTTAATGCAGCAAAGGTAAAGATAATCACCAACGTTTCAGGCTTGAGCCCTTCATCATGGTGTGGGGGAACAGGAGAGATGTCCGAACAGGAGGAGGGGGGAAAGGGAGTGATGAGGGTGGGAGGACTGCAGGGAAGGGAGGGTGGAGGGAGAGAGAGAGAGAGGAATTCGGAACTGGAATAATAGTTAAAAGGGTGGGGGTGGGGGTGGAAAGATTAGTAGTCTGTAGGGGAGAAGTACAGAAGAAACTAAAACTTGACTGCTTCACAGGGAAGGCAGCCATAAACTTTGAGCAGAGTTCTTTGGTGGGTGGGGGGGGGCATTGCTAAAAAAAGTTTGAGAGTGTTGATAATAATTCTTAACATACGACTGTATTCCATTCTGACCGACCGGTCGTTGCTCGAAATGGACGTCAGTTGGAAATTCACTGTTATTGTTTGTCAAATACAGCATGGCGGCCACCAAGGCCAGCTCTCACGAGAGGTTGGCCACCCCTGCCATAGTCGTTATTTTCCATAGATAGGCCCCTTCTTTCACCCACAAAAAATTTTTATATTTACATATTTTTTTCTTATTAAAAAAATTATTTTGGTCATATGAATGGATTGCCGCAAGTCACATAGGTTGTCAGTCGTGGACTACACAATACCGCTGATGTATTCAAGTCAAAAAACATCATTATATGCTTCTCAGCATATTAGCAGAGATAACACTCACCCGTACAGTAAAACCCCTGGTATCCAGTACCTACAGGGATTGGTAGATGCTGGATAAGTGAATTTCCCAGTTGCGTGAATGTTTGGGTGGGGGCAGCCAATTTTAAACTTGCATATTTTTTCCCGACTTATTTGCCGCAATTTCTTTTGCCGGTTGCTTGAATTCCGGATAACAGGGATTTTACTGTACTGGGGTGGAGGAAACTTAAATTGCAGAAGGAATTGTACACATCTGAAGGTCAAGTTGAGATGAGCCTTTAGCAAAATTTCTGTGGATATGTAGTTTCTCTCAGAAAGAAATCAGGTTGCCGAGGTCAGAAAATTACTCGCCTTTGAAGCTATCTACATTTTGCACATTTTCCTTAACAAAATATTCCTGATGCGGTCGTTATGCATTGATAGGATACACTCCAGCCCCTTGACCACTCAAAGTCTTGTTATGTTGGGCCAACATTCCAACTGTTTCTAACCGATCCACAACCTTTCTATGAATTCAGCAGACAAACCCCAAGCTCTTCAAAATTTAGAAAACATTCTGACCCACCATTTTCTGCTGCTAAATCATCATCATTTCCTTATACAGGTATTATTGCAACAGTCTGAATATATGGGTCGATTCTTTCATTGCCATCTTTGATAAGTATGGACGAAAGCTGGGTTCAGCTCCCTTGAAGGTTCACGAGCCACATCATGTCTCATACATACCCATTATACAATCTCTTAATCACAGAACTATACTTCTAAATAATGCACATTGGTCACATTGATAGGTGAACTCCAATTCTATATACCATTAAACCCCAGCACAGAAAAAGGCCCCTCAGCCCTTCTTGTCCACCCAGAACCATTTATTGCACCTTGTCCCATTGACCTGCACCTCCCATCTATGTAACTATCCAATCTCCTCTTAAATGCCAAAATTAAACTCACATTCACCAACTTCACTGGCAGCCCGTCCTACCATGTCAATAGGTGCTCCGTGATTAGTAAGGGATTACTTAAGGTGGCATGTGGGTGGAAAGAAAAAGTTTGAAAACCACTGTTTTAATCGTACTTAATTGACTCATTATGTGCACAGTTTCATAACTCCAAAGGAAATGGGCCAATGACAATTTTTCTCAAGCAAAATATTTCAGTAACAATTGAGGTAGAGCAGCAGTTCTCAACCTTCCCTTCCCACTCATACTACCTTAAGCAATCCCTTACTAATCACAGAGCACCTATGGGGTAGGGATTACTTAAAAGTGGTACATGAGTGGAAAGAAAAAGTTTGAAAACCACTGCTCTAAGTGAAGAATTTCCCCCTATGGAGACTCCTCCACTCTTCCTGAGGAGTTCCGCCATTAAACTCCTCAAAACCAAACTCAATCAGGGACTTAAAGTGTTTGGGACAAAGACACTTTTTCCCTTTATTTGCCCCTGTTCTTCACCATTTTAAATTTGTAATTAAACAATTCACATGTGATTAAAGGGCACATTCCAGATTTTATTCAAGATTATTTGTGTATATTTTGGTTTGACCATGTAGAAGTTGCAGCACTGTTTATACATAGTTCCCCCATTTCAGGACACCAAAATGTTTGGGACATTTGACTTCACAGGTGTTTGTGAGTACTCAGGTATGTTTAATTGCTTCATTGGTGCAGGTATAAGAGAGCTGGGCTTGCTTCTAAGCTTTTGGTCGTCTTTGGAATCTGTAGTTGCCATGTTTCAACATGAGGACTGAAGTTGTGCCAATGAAAGTCAAAGAAACCATTATGAGGCTGAAAAACAAGAATAAAGCAATAAGAAGCATTGCCCAAACCGTACGATGACCAAAATCAACCGCTTGGAACATTACTAAGAAGAAAGAGGGTAGTGCTGAGCTCAGTAATCAAAAAGGAATTGGTCGGCCAAGACGACTACTACTGATGACAGAAGAATTCTCATCAGAATAAAGAAAAATCCCCAAACACCTGTCCAATAGATCAGAAATACTCTTCAGGAGGCAGGT
The DNA here is from genome assembly GCF_036971445.1 of Narcine bancroftii. Taxonomy (NCBI): domain Eukaryota; kingdom Metazoa; phylum Chordata; class Chondrichthyes; order Torpediniformes; family Narcinidae; genus Narcine; species Narcine bancroftii. Next base: position 7,655,374 of record NC_091482.1, read on the forward strand.
GTGGATGTGTCAAGGACTGCTGTCCACAGAAGACTTCATGAACAGAAATTTAGAGGCTACACTGCAAGATGCAAACCACTAGTTGGCCATAGAAACAAGATGGCCAGATTACAGTTTGTTAAGAAATATTGAAAGGAGCTTGGAGAATCAAGAAAAAGGTCTTGAGGACAGATGAGACCTGTATCAGTGTGATGGCAAGGTGTAAAGGAACAGCCCAAGATCCAAAGCATACCACCTCATCTGTGGAACATGGTAGTAGGGCTGTTATGGCTTGGGCACGTATGACTGCGCATCTATCTCCATTGATGATGTAACTGTGATGGCAGTAGCAAAATCAATTCTGAGCTGTATAGAAACCTCTTATCTACTCAAGCATGAGCAAATGTCTCCAAACTCATTGGAGGGAGCTTCATTCTACGTCAGGACAGTGGAGTTTTTCAAAGCTAAAAACTGGAAAATTCTCGAATGGTCAAGTCAGTCACCCGATCTAAATCCAATTGAGCTTGTCTTCCATGTGCTGGAAAAAACCTGAGGGGACAAGCTCCTGAAAGAAGTAGGAGGCTGAAGACGGCTGCAGTAGAGGCCTGGCAGAGCATCACCAGAGAAGATATTCAGCACCTGGTCATGTCTGTGAATCATGGACTTCAAGCAGTCATTGCACACAAGGGATATGCCACAAAGCACGAAACACGATAACTTTAATATATATTATTGCTATGTCCCAAACATTATGGTGCCCTGAAATGAGGAGACCATGTATAAAAAGTGCTGTAATTTCAAAACATACGAGGGGGTTGTGTTAATTGGGTGTATTTGGGTGGCATAGGCTTGTGGGCCGGAAGGGCCTGCTACTGAGCTGTATGCCTCAATTTAAATTTAAAAAGTAAAAATTAAAATTTCTCCAAGAGCAAAAGAGAGTGGTAGAAATGGGAGGGGGGGGGTGCGGTGTGCAAGTTGATGAGAATATGGGGAGAATAAAAACACAATTAACATTGGATGAGCATAATTGGGGATTGGCAATTGTTGCAGTTGTATAAGGCATTGGTGAGGCCAAATTTGGAATATTGTGTGCAGTTTTGGTCACCGAATTAAAGGAAGGATATCAACAGGATAGAGAGAGTGCAGAGGAGATTTACGAGAATTTTGCTGGGGTTTTAGGGTTTGAGTTACAGGGAAAGGTTGAGTAGGCTGGGACTTTATTCCCTGGAGCGTAGAAGATTGAGGGGTGATTTGATAGAGGTCTTTAAAATTATGAGGGGGACAGATAGAGTCAATGTGGACAGGATTTTTCCATTGAGAATGGGGGAGATTCAAACAAGAGGACATGGATTGAGATTAAAGGGGGAAAAATTTAGGGGAAACATGAAGGGGAATTTCTTTACTCAGAGTGGTAGGAATGTGGAAGGAGCTTCCGGCTGAAGTGGTTGATGTGGGTTTGATTTTTAATATTGAAGGAAACGTTGGAGAGGTGCATGGATGAGAGAGGTGTGGAGGGTTATGAGCCAGGTGCATAGGTCAACAGGACCAGGAGGGCGAATATGTTCGGCCTGGATGAGAAGGGCTGAACTGGCCTGTTTCAGTGCTGTAATTGTTATACTGTGTGGACCTAGTGGGTTGAAGAACCCGTTTCTGTGCTGTAATTGTTATACTGTGTGGACCCAGTGGGTTGAAGAACCCATTTCTGTGCTGTAATTGTTATACTGTGTGGACCCAGTGGGTTGAAGAACCCGTTTCTGTGCTGTGTCTCTTGATGTCTTCCGATTTTGTAAAATTAACAATTTGAGTCCTATTAATGATACAAACCTTATTCTGATTCCCAAGGATCCCCACTTGTAAATAAAAATGGGAGATTGCTGCAAGAAAAAAGGCAGAAATTAATCCCCGGTCATTGGAAACAAAAAGTTGCAAGAGTATCATTAATATCTGCTTTGGCCTTTGGATTCAAATTGTGTTTGATAATGATTCCCTCAACTGCTTTGCAATGTTTGTAGAAGGCACTTTATAAAGGAAAACCACTGGGTGTCTACCCTCAGATAAACGGAAGTGTTATACGTCTGTCAGGTAATGTTTTCTAAGAAATATAAATGCAAGTAATATGTTTTAATACACAGTATACTAAGCCATCTACGAGTTAACTATTCTATAACTAGACACTTAATATCTTCTGGCTTCATTGCAGATAGAATTAAAAATAAAGTAGAACAATTGCACAATCACCACAAGGCATCATTTGAACACGGACTGCATTAATTTATAATTATATATTTAAATTCATTCACTCAATCTTCTTTAAGCCTCAGATTGCTTCCACGCAGAACACCACCGAAGCTAATGCTACAATGGCATCCATACCTTTCTCATCCTCTCTTGCTCTTTGCCATGAATGCGTCTTTGGCGTCGGTGCTGTGCCTAAAGCCATGGATCACACCAATGTCCATTTTTCCCATCCATCACCAGATAATGTTTGGTACCATTCCCGGATGCGGATCCTGGCTTGAGATTCACTTGCTCTGAAAACTCCAGGCGTCTTCTGCAGGCCAGTTGTTTTGGGAGGAGATACATCTGTTTGGCCAGCTTCAGGAAGTCACTAAACAGGAAAGGGTTCAGAAAAATTCACGATGATGTCACAGGGGGCATTTTGTAACAAGGACAGACAAGAATAGGGTGGGATCTCTTTCCTCTGGAGCCTTGAAGGTCCTGTGGTGACATTATAGAGGGACACAGATAATGTACAGGTCTAGGCATCTGGCCCGTCAAGCCTGCTCTGCCATTCAGTGGCTGATCTGATGACAGGCTCTTCTCCACCCTTTTCCCCATATCCCTTATTTCCCCTATTTTCTAAACATCTTTCTAACCTTGTCTTAAATGTATTTACTGAGGCTGCCTCCACTACTTCAACGGGCAGCAAATTCCACTGATTTACCACTCCTCTGGGAAAATCCTCATCTCCATCCTCAATCCACTATCCTAAATCTTGAGACTATGTCCCCTGGTTCTCGTCTCCCCAACTAATGGGAACAACTTATCTGCCTCTATCTTAATGGCCAGCCTTTTTCTCAGCGTGGAGTCTAAAACTTCAAACTTTATCTTTCCAAATATCCCACCTTAAGTAATCCCTACGCTATCGGTGCTCTGTGATTAGTAAGGGATTACATAAGGTGGGATATGAGTGGGAAGGGAAGGTTGAGAATCACAAATTTACTGAAATATCTTGCTTGAGAAAAATTGTCATTGGCCCATTTCCTTTGGAGTTATGAAACTGTGCACATAACGAGTCAATTATTCAATTAAAACTGTGGTTTCCAAACTTTTTCTTTCTACTCGCATCCCACCTTAAGCAATCCCTTACTAATCACAGAGCCCCAATGGGATTGCTTAAGGTGGGATGCGAGTGGAAAGAAAAAGTTTGGAAACCACTGCGTTAGAGGGGTGCAGGGCAAGCTAAAGCAAGTGCTAAAAGGTCAGGTGGACAATGTGGTTATCATGGATTTATTGTCGGAGTACATATATATCACATACAACCTTGAGATTCTTTTCCTGTGGGCCAGGAGAATTACCTCTCATTGGTAGTGCAAACAAAAGTTGTTCATGTGTAAACAAATAAAGAAATGTAAACAAATGGATCTATGCAATACAGAGAGAAAAAAAATCAATAAAGTCCTTAAATGAGTCCCTGAGTTTGTCTGATGGTGGAGGGGTAGCAGCTGTTCCTGGTGGGGTGAGTCTAGTGGCATCTATACCTCCTTCCTGATAGTAGCAGTGAGAGCAGAGCGTGTACTGGGTGGTGCGGATCCTTGATTGCTGCTGCTCTCCGACAGCAGCGTTCCCTGTAGATGTTCTCGATGTTGGGGAGGGTTTTGCCTGTGATGTCCTGGGCTGCGTCCATGACCTTTTGCAGGGCTTCATTCTCAGAGGTATCGGTGTTCCAATATCAGACTGTAATCTTTCCTAGACCCAATGTACTCATGGCATCATGAGGAAAGCACGTCAACGTCTCTACTTCCTCGGGAGTTTGTAGAGGTTTGGTATGACATTGGAAACCCTGACAAATTTCCACAGCTGGTCAGCACACTTTCCGCCACACAGCTGTGGAAATTTGCCAGGGTTTCCGATGTCATACCAAACCTCTACAAACTCCCGAGGAAGTAGAGACGTTGACGTGCTTTCTTCATGATGCCATTTGTGTATTGGGTTCTGGAAAGATCTTCCAAGATAGTGACTCCAAAGAACTCAAAAGACAGTTAGCACAATGCCTTTACAGTGCAAGCGATCGGGACCGGGGTTCAAATCCCACGCTGTCCGTAAGGAGTTTGTATGTTCTCCCTGTGTCTGAGTGGGTTTTCCCTGGGGGCTCTGGTTTCCACCTACCGTTCAAAATGTACCAGAAGTATAGGTTAATTGGGTTTAATTGGGCAGCACGGGCTTGTGGGCCAAAATGGCCTGTTTCCGTGCAGTATGCCTAAATTAAAAAAAAATTTAAATTTAAATTTGCTCACCCTCATGGTGAGGCTACAGTGAAGATAAGCCAAAGGGCATGTTTCCGTGCTGTATATAAAAATCATACAAGGGTGCAAACAACAGGAGGAAATGCCCATGTTGTGGTTTCCTATCAGATCCTGGATGGACCAGTCGAATATCACTCGCTTTCCTTCGCAGCAAGGCACAGTGAGGCTGCACAACCCTACAAGATTTGCTTCTGGCCATCACAAGTAATGCAAAATATAATGAATGCCCAGATGGATAATGGACACAAAAGCGCACTGCATCAGCCCAGACAATTCAGTTTAAATAATATAGGCTGATTGAGTTTCACTTCTCCTGATTGAGACCAATTGACTTTTCTGAGGAGGAACGAGTTTCCTGTACGGCAGTGTTGACAGATTTCAGGGTAATTCCTGCCATACTCTGGCTTCATTCTGTTTCAGAGGAAAACAGAAAAACGGGCAGAGAACTCCAGTCCAAAGCAAGACACAGATTCCCTTTCCTTGAGGAAGGTCTCAGGCCCGAAACGTCGGTGATTTATCTTGACCTCCTATGGATGCAACTAAGTTCCTCCAGCATTTCTGTGTGTTTTTACAAATTCCTCTTCGCTTACAGTAGTTCCCCTCAAATCCACAGACCCCGTGGGACGCCTCTCATATCCAACACCCCAATCCGGTGTCCCTGACAGTGTGAAAATCAGATGCCACGAAACACAGAAATGCTGGAGGAACTCAGTCAGTCTCGCAGCATCCACAGGAAGTAAAGATATATTGCCGATGTTTCGGGCCTGAGCCCTTCCTCAAGGAACAAGCAATTTTGGGTAATACGAGGCCGCATTTTTCGGCTTCCTGCCACACTTTGGTTTCATTGTATTTCAGAGAAGGAAGACGAAGTGAAGATGAGGAGAGAGTCCAGTCCAAAGCAAGAAGCAGATTCCCTTTCCTTGAGGAAGGTCTCAGGCCCGAAACGTCGGTGATTTATCTTGACCTCCTATGGATGCAACTAAGTTCCTCCAGCATTTCTGTGTGTTTTTACAAATTCCTCTTCGCTTACAGTAGTTCCCCTCAAATCCACAGACCCCGTGGGACGCCTCTCATATCCAACACCCCAATCCGGTGTCCCTGACAGTGTGAAAATCAGATGCCACGAAACACAGAAATGCTGGAGGAACTCAGTCAGTCTCGCAGCATCCACAGGAAGTAAAGATATATTGCCGATGTTTCGGGCCTGAGCCCTTTCTCAAGGAACAAGCAATTTTGGGTAATACGAGGCCGCATTTTTCGGCTTCCTGCCACACTTTGGTTTCATTGTATTTCAGAGAAGGAAGACGAAGTGAAGATGAGGAGAGAGTCCAGTCCAAAGCAAGAAGCAGATTCCCTTTCCTTGAGGAAGGTCTCAGGCCCGAAACGTCGGTGATTTATCTTGACCTCCTATGGATGCAACTAAGTTCCTCCAGCATTTCTGTGTGTTTTTACAAATTCCTCTTCGCTTACAGTAGTTCCCCTCAAATCCACAGACCCCGTGGGACGCCTCTCATATCCAACACCCCAATCCGGTGTCCCTGACAGTGTGAAAATCAGATGCCACGAAACACAGAAATGCTAGAGGAACTCAGTCAGTCTCGCAGCATCCACAGGAAGTAAAGATATATTGCCGATGTTTCGGGCCTGAGCCCTTCCTCAAGGAACAAGCAATTTTGGGTAATACGAGGCCGCATTTTTCGGCTTCCTGCCACACTTTGGTTTCATTGTATTTCAGAGAAGGAAGACGAAGTGAAGATGAGGAGAGAGTCCAGTCCAAAGCAAGAAGCAGATTCCCTTTCCTTGAGGAAGGTCTCAGGCCCGAAACATCGGTGATTTATCTTGACCTCCTATGGATGCAACTAAGTTCCTCCAGCATTTCTGTGTGTTTTTACAAATTCCTCTTCGCTTACAGTAGTTCCCCTCAAATCCACAGACCCCGTGGGACGCCTCTCATATCCAACACCCCAATCCGGTGTCCCTGACAGTGTGAAAATCAGATGCCACGAAACACAGAAATGCTGGAGGAACTCAGTCAGTCTCGCAGCATCCACAGGAAGTAAAGATATATTGCCGATGTTCGGGCCTGAGCCCTTCCTCAAGGAACAAGCAATTTTGGGTAATACGAGGCCGCATTTTTCGGCTTCCTGCCACACTTTGGTTTCATTGTATTTCAGAGAAGGAAGACGAAGTGAAGATGAGGAGAGAGTCCAGTCCAAAGCAAGAAGCAGATTCCCTTTCCTTGAGGAAGGTCTCAGGCCCGAAACGTCGGTGATTTATCTTGACCTCCTATGGATGCAACTAAGTTCCTCCAGCATTTCTGTGTGTTTTTACAAATTCCTCTTCGCTTACAGTAGTTCCCCTCAAATCCACAGACCCCGTGGGACGCCTCTCATATCCAACACCCCAATCCGGTGTCCCTGACAGTGTGAAAATCAGATGCCACGAAACACAGAAATGCTGGAGGAACTCAGTCAGTCTCGCAGCATCCACAGGAAGTAAAGATATATTGCCGATGTTTCGGGCCTGAGCCCTTCCTCAAGGAACAAGCAATTTTGGGTAATACGAGGCCGCATTTTTCGGCTTCCTGCCACACTTTGGTTTCATTGTATTTCAGAGAAGGAAGACGAAGTGAAGATGAGGAGAGAGTCCAGTCCAAAGCAAGAAGCAGATTCCCTTTCCTTGAGGAAGGTCTCAGGCCCGAAACGTCGGTGATTTATCTTGACCTCCTATGGATGCAACTAAGTTCCTCCAGCATTTCTGTGTGTTTTTACAAATTCCTCTTCGCTTACAGTAGTTCCCCTCAAATCCACAGACCCCGTGGGACGCCTCTCATATCCAACACCCCAATCCGGTGTCCCTGACAGTGTGAAAATCAGATGCCACGAAACACAGAAATGCTGGAGGAACTCAGTCAGTCTCGCAGCATCCACAGGAAGTAAAGATATATTGCCGATGTTTCGGGCCTGAGCCCTTCCTCAAGGAACAAGCAATTTTGGGTAATACGAGGCCGCATTTTTCGGCTTCCTGCCACACTTTGGTTTCATTGTATTTCAGAGAAGGAAGACGAAGTGAAGATGAGGAGAGAGTCCAGTCCAAAGCAAGACACAGATTCCGTTTCCTTGAATATGGGCTCAGGCCCAAAACTTCGACAATATATCTATGGACACTGCAAGACCGTCTGAGTTCCTCCAATGTTTGTGTGTTTTTACCACAATCACAGCATCTGCAGATTTTCATGTTTCACTCTGAAGATCAGACGTACCAACCAGGGAGGGATGCTCTACAATTTAACACTGCCAAGTTTGGAGCGCATTACATTACACACCATTCTCTCCACACCAACGTTCCCCTGTCCATTGTAAGGACAGAATGCCACAAATGTCCATGCACCAATTTTTTAATGTGGCCAGTGTTCAGGTTTCTTATGAACTGAATCAGGACTTATGTACTTCAGTGGGGTCATGGCAGATTAGATTTTGGCTCCTCAACTCCACCTTTCTGGCTGGTCCCTTCTGATTCTCGATTGTCTGAAGCCCAGCAAACGATCTTAGGATCAAGTGTGACTAATGAATCGGTCAGGCAGGTAGCCGAATATTTTCTATATTCTGATCTTGGGCTGGGAAGAGGCATTACAATAAACTCCAATGCTGCATTTTCAGGTCAACAACTAATGGAAATACAGGTATTCATGTGCACACCAAGGAACATGAAGACTCTTGCGTTGGTTATCTTGGTGAAATGTTGGTTATGTTTCTTTATCTTTGCTATATAAAGGATAGTTTGACCAGCTGAGATTCTCCAGCATTGTGTTATTACTTCAACCACGATGTCTGCAGACTTTCGAGTTTTACTCATGAAGACTCTTGCAGTGAGAAAGGCTCACTATACAGCACACAAATGCGCTGGAGAAACTCAGCAGGTCAAGCCTCAACCATAGGAAGTAAAGGGTGACCAAGTTTCGGGCCTGGACTCTTCGACAGGAATGACAAAGCATCAGAAGAAATGACGAATCTCCAATCGTTGGTTACCTTTTACCTCCTGTGGATGCGGCATGACCTGCGGAGTTTCTCCGGCACTTTCATGCACCACCTTCGACCCCAGCAGCTGCAGATTTTCTTGTTTACGATGGAATAGCACAGAAGAGTAGTACAGGCCTTTTAAAGAGTTCTGATGGAACTTTGTATCTACTACAAGTTCTTAACTCTGTTGGCCCGAGCAGATGGTTCTGACCATGGGGTTCTTCCTGAGCCTTTACTATTTAGAAAGATGTGGATCACATTATTCAACGTACACTGATCATCAACCCCATTGACATGGAACTGAAGTTACTCCTGTTCAACCAACCTAAATTGAATAGTTTTCTTCCTGAAGGGAATGCGTAGCTAGGTTTTCTTTTTGACACTCTGACAAATTTTGCAATTTGTAACTTGACCAATATTTTATTTTTAAAAATTAATTCAAAATCTCACTGCACCAATGCTCCATTCTTCACCTGTCAGGCCCCAGGACAATCATGGCAATTCCTCAATCACCCTCTCCCCTACCACCACCCCCCCACCCTACCACTTATGTTCCTACGCTGAGCATTGACTGAGTCACTAAGTACATGCAGGGCAGAGAAACATTGTTAAAACTCAAGGGGAATCAAAGTTAACAGGGGCCAGACATGAAAATAATGTGAAGAGGTAATCAGTCACCATCGATTGAATGTTGGAGAAAGATGAAGGGATGTATGGACATGTCCAACTCCAAGATTCTTGTATTCTTATGAAGTGAAGTACTGCTCGAGGAGACAAAAGGACGTGCAAGTCACCATGGTCATAAATCATTGTGGGTAAATCACTAGAAATATCCTTTGTTCCAAGAATACACCAAGAGTTGCATGGCCAGAAGTGAAATCAATCAGACACATGTTGGATTGATACACTGTTAAGAAACTGGCCAGAATCAGAATTTATTGTCATGAACATGACATGAAATTCATTGTTTTGCAGCAGAATCACAGGTGCAAATATTGCCAATAAATTAAAACATAAAATCAATAAATTAGTGCAAAAAGAAGAGAAGGTGAGGTCATGTCTGTGGTTCATTGTCTATTCAGGAATCTGATGGCGGAGGGGAAGAAGCTATTTTTGTAATTGTCTCCTGTACCTCCTTCCTGATGGTAGCAGTGTGAAGAAGATATGGCCTGGGGGGGATGGGGGTCCTTAAGGATAGAAGCTACTTTCTTAAGATACTGCCTCTATCCTCGATGGAGTGAAGACTGGTGCCCATGCCAAGTTCACAACTCTCTGTCATCTTTTCTTGTCCATACCAGTGATGCAACCAGCCAAAACACTCTCCATGGTACACCTGTAGAAATTTGCAAGAGTCTTTGGTGGCGTGCCTCGTCTCCTTAAATTCCTCATGAAATATTGCCACTGGGGAGCCTTCTTTGTGATTGCATCAACATGAGGGTCTTCAGAGATGTTGACAGCCAGGAATTTGAAGTTTTGAACTCTTACCACTGCTGACTCTTCGATGAAGACTGGGTCGTGTTCTCCTGATTTCCGTGGTGTTACATTGTCAAATTTGTAGGTGGCGCTTGAATGGTGCCTAGTCACAGTCACGGGTGTAGGGCGAGTAGAAGATGTGTAGATTGTCAGTGAGGAGATATTGTTTCCAATTCATACTGATGTGGTCTTCTGATAAGGAAGTCCAGTTGCAGAGGTGGGGGGTGGGGTGCAGAGGCCAAGGTTTTGAGCTGAGGGTATGATGGTGTTGAAAGCTGAGCTTTAGTCGATGAAGAGTGGCCTGATGTACGTGTTGTTGTAGGCGAGGTGATCCAGAGCTGCGTGGAGAGCTAGTGATTGATTATGACGGTAGGTGAAGTGGGGCACAATGCAACTCTTCCTGTAAGAATCTGAAGTAATTTTTAGCCCTGCATAATGTCCCTCTGGTTTGTTCCAACTTCTGATCCAGAATATTCTCTGCTTTTTTTCTGCTCCACCCTCATAATCCCAATGTACCCTTTGTGAATAAAACACCACTGATTTCAGAGTTAAATATGACCTCAGATCCATGGAGGATAAAATCCCAAGGATTAACAACATACCCAATGATTCACTCTTCCATCAGATCCGTTATAAATGAACATAGCCAGAGCAGAATCCGTGGACACTCAGTGACTCTGCGGGGACTCTTTTCAGAATCGGAATCAGAATCTATTATCGTGAAAAGTCCTGAAATTCGGGGTTTGCGGCAGTGTCATAGGGCAAATATTCTTATTCATTATTATAAAAAGTAAAAATAATAGTGTATGAAAAGTAAGGCCGTGTCTTTGATTCATTCAGGAATCCGATGGCAGCGGGGAAGAAGCTGCCCTTGTGTGGCTGAGTGCTCGTCTTTAGGCTCCTGTACCTGTTTCCTGATGGTAGCAGAATGAAGAGGACATGGCCTAGTGGTGGGGTCTTTGAGGACAGAGGCTGCTTTCTTAAGTCACCATCTCTTGTAGATGTCCTTGATGGAGTGATGTCTGGTGCCTGTGATAAAGTAGGTCAAGTTAACAACCATCTGGAGTTTATTCTTGTCCTGAGAGTTGGTGCCTCCATACCAGGCAGTGATGCAACCAGCCAGAATGCTCTCCCCTGTACACCTGTAGAAGTTTACAAGAATCTTCATTGACGCACCCAATCTCCCCAGACACCTCGCAAAGTACAGCAGGAGTGCCTTCTTTGTGATTGTATCAACATGGAGGCTCCAGGTCAGATCCTTGGAGATGCTGATGTCCTCTCCACTATTGAGCCCGCGATGAGGACTCAGTCACATTCCCCCGACTTCCTCCTGAAGACCTTGGTTTTGCTGACGTTGAGCGCAAGGTTGTTGTCGTTACACCATTCAACGAGCTGATCTATCTCCCTCCTGTTTACTTTTCTCTCTCCTGCTCATGGTGAATCTTTGTCTTATGGCAGGCAAAAATTGAAGTTGCTAGACGCCGGATGAGTGAATTTTCTGATTTCTTGACATTGTGTGTTGTGTGATTGCAAACTAATGGCAAGGCGCACCAATTTTAAACGTCTGTATTTTTCACTTATTTATTTTCAGAGATTTTTTTTTTGCCGGTTGCTTGATTTTCAGATAATAGGGGTTTTACAGTATATCATGTATATTACATTTTTATATATTACATGACAATAAAATGAACCTTATACCTTGAACCAGACAGTGGTCTCTCAACCTTGACTTATCAATGTTATCGTCTCTCGTTCTTCTAAATCTCAGTGGAGTCAGGTCAATTTTATTCACTTTGTGTGTGGGAAAGAGCCTTCATTCCAGAAATCTATCTAACGCAGTATTTCTCAGCCTGTGGCCCATAGATCACTAGTGGCCCATGGCAACTGCGAAACCACATGCAAAACAGTTGCAAATTTGAAGACAAAAGAAAGCAAAGATTCTCAAATTGTTTTCCCACCAAGACAAAAAGAATCCCAGTGCTCAGGGAAGGGGCTCGAGGTTCACAGAACCTCACCTTCTTCCTGATCAATGGACCATGGGTCTGTGGTGAGTAAAGGAACATTTTGTTTGGGCTCCTGCCTACATTTTGACCACACCTTGATGAAGGGCAAAAGCCTGAAATGTTGGTTATGTATCTTTATCTTTGCTATATTAAGTACACTTTTTGACCTGCTGAGCTTCTCCAGTGTTTTAAAGGAATATTTAAGGCATGTAAATGAAAGGCTGCGAACCAATTAACTTTTTGTTGGACAAGCTAAGTGTACCCTGACTTGGGTGTGGACAGCAGGTCTGCACCAAGTACTTCAGGATTGGTCTCACCCCAGCCTCTGAGAATCGCAGCAAAACCTGGTGGCTCTCTTACCCCAACTTCCTCCCAATAAAGTTTGAGGAGGAGCAGAGGTGACAGCCCACAGTAACGGGCCGGCAAAGGGCTCTGAGGCCAAAGAACACACAGGCGGCGGGGCTGTCGATGAAGTGAGACGAGGAACCCGCGAAACCCGCGGGCGACTGCGTCCAAGGGACTCACATCAGGTTGCCGGAGGCTGGCTGTATGGGTACCAGGTCTCGGAACCAGGAGGCGAGGGGGTACTGTGTTGGAAGTTCGGATCTGGAGCTCGGGTTGCCAATGGTTTGGACTGGACTCTGTGTGGCAGCGAAGGCTGTGGGAGTGCTGGAGGTGAATCCACGGACACTCATTGACTCTGGAAAGAACTCTCTTTTGCTTCTATTTCTCTGGCTGTAAGGGGCTCTGGGCAATAGCTGCTAGTAGCGAATCTTTGTCTGCCTAAGAGTAGATTAAAGGAAATTTCATGTAATATCACATTTTCTGCTTTATTGCATGACAATAAAATAATCTTGAATCTTAAAGCTGAACATATTAATTGCCTTCTGGACTAATCATTGTACCTGCACATCAACTTCTTGCTATTTACAAACCAGCATGCTTTCAAATTCTTCCATCTGCGTGGCCGGCCTCATCAGCTGCTCCATTTAATGAGAGGTAAAGAGACTGCAACCGTGACTCAGGAATGTATGGCTTGAGGGTCACACTAAGCCTGAAGGTAGGGGACATCTGCAGCTCGCCCTGTGAAGCACTTGACAGCTGGAGCTGTTGTGCCATCTAGTGGCAACGTGCCTGAATGCCATGGCCATCACATCCACCACCAGTCAAAAAACCTTTGCTTAGAGAAACGCAAGCAACTGCTCATGCCATAGGTCTCAGCAGGTCGTGGGCAGAAATGGTCAGTCAACATTTCAGAATGAGACCAAGTAAAACCCATCAAACCTATTCTTGAACACAACAATTATTGATCCCTTTTTTAATATATGGTATCAAATGCCTTCAAAACCTTTATGCGGCGGAGCGTTTAACAGCTTCATTTCTCTGTTACACACGTGTGGCTTACCATCAATGTATTCTCCTTTCAGACTCAAACTTCCCTCAATTACTTGTCAAACAACCCTGGGAAGAGCAAGTATCAGTCAACCCAGGGACAATTTCAAAAATCTATAGCTCTATTCTGTCACTCAAAAGACAGTCACTTTCGAAAGTAAAGCCAGAGTGGGAACAAGAATTGGAATTGAGGAGGAACTGTGGGAAGAGGCTAATGAGAGAATTCCCTCTACCACCTCCTGCGCTCATTTCAAGGGGCTGGACAGGGTCCACTTTCCTCAATTCAAAATTGGCAGCCATCTATCCCGAAATAGATGTAATACCCCACCCTTGCCACCTAAGTCACCTGTTTTATCAGTGCCCCAAAACGGAGCAGAATCTTTAGCACACTATTTGAAATATTTAATTTGTAATCCAGCCCGTCGACTACAATATTTGGAATCTCCAACAACTCCCTAAATTCTCGACAGAAAGAGGTAATAGGCTTGCATCCTTATTAGTCAAGCATCTAATCTTGTTACACTAACAGGTACCCTTCTATTACACAATGGGCATTAGTTTCGTAATTAATTTGGAGAAAATCAAACACACATTAAGAGGGTCCACCAGAAAATTTGTCTATAAATGGCAACCCTTCATGCATTGTTTTTCTGAATTACGAGTGCTTTTGGAGTAAAAGACTAACTGTGAGAGGGTCGTACCAGTACTGTGGGTAATGTACCGATGATACCGTCAGCAAAGGCGCCAAGGTGGTCAGGGAGAGGGGTGTCCAGGCATATATCTGAGGGCGGATGTGAACTTTGTGTTTTTGTTTTTGTGTTTCAAAAAAGGGACACACTGCATACCTGTATGATGTGAACAAAGTTGTTTTTAATGCTCAATAAATATAGTTTAATTTATTTAAACACACAGCATGGTAACAGCCCATTTCGGCCACGAATCCGTGCTGCCCAATTAACCTACACCTCCGATACATTTTTGAACAATGGTAGGAAACCGGAGCCCCCGGGCAAAACCCACGCGGACACGGGGAGAAGGTACAAACCCCTTACGACAGCGCAAGATTTGAATCCCAGTCCCAACTGCTGGCGCTGTAACGGCAATGTACTAACCGCTGCACCAAACGTGCTGCCCACATATATATGAGGAGGAAAAATCCTCTCACCAATAAGATCTGAAGGAATTTGCTTCTGAACCAGCTCATCAGGGGGACGTGAGAGAATAGTCAACCACCAGGATTAGAGGAAAGTTGAGGAGAAATGGGAGAATCCAGCATGATGGTCGAGGCAAAACCCTCGGATTTAAAGTCATGTGAAGTCTTGAGAACTCCCTTCCTAGTTTTTTCATGCCCTGAGACAAATAACTCATTCATTCATACCCTTTAGGCCTCTTTTAATTACAGATGCCTCAATTAACTCTTCCCGATAAAGCTAATTTAGGCAAATTCTTCATGGATCTGAGGGCATATGATCTGTATCCAGAGTGGAGGTGGTGAATCAGGGTCTCTGTTCCTCTTCAATACCGACTTCGGTCATATTTACAATTAAAAGAACACCATCCAATACATTTCCACTCAAAATAACCCCAAGATATTAACAAAACACCAAATTTGATTGATGCATGATTCAATCATTTGTTTTCTCATTTGGTGTTGGAAAGAATATTAGCAGAGAGAGAGAAATTCTTCAAATAATACCTGGGGATTCCAACAATTATCTGCACCACAGGGATCAAACTTGTCAGTCATTTTGGAGCAAGACCAAAAGAATTTGAAAACTCATTTTTCTTAAACACCTTTTTTCAATGTTACTACATTATTGATGTTCTGATGAAGGGCACATTTTAGTTTTCTGTTTGAGTTGAAGGCAATGATAAACAGTCACACGGAGCACAACGTCCGTTCGGCAACACCCGTGGCTCCATAAGATTATAATAGAGTTCAGAAATCCCAATTAGAGAATGGGACGTAGTGGCTTCCCGCATACAAGTATCTCGTACACTAAGCGATTGTGCTGCAGGCGTATAAGGGTACAAGACATAAATACATATGTTGTGACAGTCATAATAAATGTCAACGTAACTAATATGGTGTTCACACATTGTCCAAATCGCAAAATGTTCTATTTCACAGAACAGTAAGCGACGAATGACTGTAGTTATTAGTTATATTATGTAGTGATTATCTTCAACGAGATTCATCAGTAATTAATGCAGGTGTTGAGATTTCATACGAGATGTGGGATGAGGGTATATCAGCCATTCTCAAACTTCTTTTGACTATGTCCCTGCTGAGGCCCCCTTCCCCACAAATCAGTCAAGTTTTGACATATTCTGTACTTCTCTCCAATCGACATTAAAAAAAAACGAGGTGAAAAGAAACGGCTGGGGTAAATCAAAGGTTGGACTGGAAAATCTGGAGAAGTTGGAGAAAAGAAAGGCTAGAAAAGATTTGAAAGCAGTGCCCAGGATTTCAAGAGGTTTAGATCAGGGAGAGAATCGCCTATCTCTTTCCCAACATCTTAAGGTCTTCAGAAGAAATGTCTTCCAAGGTCCAGAGGGCACAGTTTTAAAAACTTGGTCAAAGGATACAAAGCATTGATTGTGTTTCATGTGGAATGCAGGGAGGGGGTGGTCCAAATCAAATGGAAATGATGAAGCCTGAAACGTCGGTTACCCTTTACTTCTGATGGATGCTGCGTAACATGCTGAGTTTCTCCAGAACTTCGTTGTATCACACTTGATCCCAAGCTTGTGCATATTTTCTTGTTTAATGGAAACTGGACAGGCACTTGATACTTTGCAGGGTTATGGAGAAGAGGGCAAGGGAGAGGGACTGAGGATTGCTCGACCAGGTGCTAGCATCAACTTTTTGCATTTCTTGGGAGAGCTTGGGTATGATTTGCAAAAAGTTGGCTTGCAGGTACAGCAGGCTATCAAGAAGGCAGATGGAACATTAGCCTTTCATTGCAAGAAGGATTGAATTTCGGAGCGGGGGGGGGGGGGGTGGGGGGGATATGCTGGAACTGTACAAGTTACTGGTGAGGCTGCATCCAGTATACTGCATGCAGTTCTGGTCTCCTCACTTGAGGATGTACTGGGTTTGGAGACGGTGCAAAGTAGGTTCACCAGGTTGATTCCAGAGATGAGGAGTTGGCCTAGGAGGAGAGATCGAGTCATCTGGGATTATACTCGCTGGAATTTAGAGCATGAAGCTCCTTGGAGTTCATTTAACGAGTAACCTATCGTGAATGCTCAACATCCCCTCACTCGTCAGGAAGGCACAACAGCGACTGCACTTCCTGGGAAGACTGAAGCAGGCAAGGCAACCGGCCACCATTATGTCAGCTTTCTATAGAACCTCTATCAAGAGCATTCTGGCCAGCTACATCACAGTGTAGTACAGTTCCTACATAGAAATGAATCGGAGGTCAATCCACAGGACCAAAAGAGTAGCAGAGAGGATCACTGGCGCCTCCTTCCCCCCATCAACGCGATCTATTGGGATCATTATCTGAAGAGGGCTGCAAAATCATTGAGGACCCCTTCCACCTTTCAGCTGCTCCTGTCATGGAAGAGATACAGGAGTATCAAACCAGCACCACCAGGCTGAGGAACAGCTTCTTCCCACAGGCAGTGAGAATGAACGACCAAAGAAACTGCTTGCACTAACCATCCGAGACTCATTTGTACAAAACAATATTTATTTATTTTTATAGATAATAAAATACTTGCCGACATACGTATAATTTGTCTGTATATGTGTTATGTCTGATTGCACTGAGGACCAGAGAATGCTGTACAACTCGACGCAACAATCAGAGGACAATAAACTTGACTCGAGAAACATATAAAATTATAAAAGGTATAGTCAGGTAGGTATGTTGTTTCCATAGGTAGGGGAGACTAGAACTAGGGGACATAGCCTCGAGCTTCAGGGTAGCAGATTTAGGACGGAGGTAAGGAGGAACTGCTTTTCCCGGATGGTGGTGAATCTGTGGAATTCACTGCCCATTGAAGCAGTAGAGGTGACCTCAGTAAATGTACTTAAGATGAGGATGGATTGATGTTTTCATAGTAGGGGAATTAAGGGGAAAAGGCTAGTAAGTGGAGATGAGCCTCTTATCAGTTCAGCCATGATCTCATTGAATGGCGGAGTAGGCTCGACCGGCCGGAAGGCCGACTCCTGCTCCTATTTCTTCTGTTTTCAGGCTGAATGGCCACCTTGTTATGGCAATTTTATGATTTCACGTTTTGGAGTCATTTTTGTTCAGGGACTTGGTTCAACAACTTGCCTGAAGGATGCTCCCCAGTAAATTAGGGCCTATCCCAACCCAGTCACTCCGTCAGCACCTGCCTTCTAATGAGAGAGCAGATTCTGGAACTAAAAATGGAAATAAATTACAAATTAACCAACAACCTAAAACCTAAAACAGGATCATGGCAATGTGCTACATTTTGCAATTACATATTTCAATCTGGGACCTAAAATGCACTGAGCTTCATGTAACAAATATCTTGCCTTTTGTACTGGACTCACGGATTTATTCAACTGCATCCATTTGATGGAAATTCTGAGCCACTAATTAATAAGACCAAGCTGTTCAGAAAATTGCACCAATTCTGATTCCTATTTCCATTATGTTTAAGTGTTTTGATTGTGGTTGCTTTGAAGGAGAACCATCTGTTATTAAGCAAATAAGTCTGATTATTTCTGATTGCGCAGTACTGAAGATTAAAGAAAAGGCGAGTATTTTTAGTATCCTGGTTGATTCACATGGCATTGCCACAAAGAATACTCCATAAAGCTTCAGAGTGGTAATGAATTGTCTGCCTCTGTCCAGGTAATGAGCACCCATTCATTCAACAGGGAATGATAGGTCTGAGGACCTCAGAAGGGCCCTGGGTAGTTGTCAAAGTTACTGCCATTATATCAAAGAGCAACTGTCCACCGTTCCGACCCAAATGTTGACCATCTCTCTACTCTCAGGTGCTGCCTCACCCTGCCGTGTTTTTACAGCACGTTGCCATTCCTGGATAAATGAAGTGTTTTCGAGGCACAGATTTCACAAATTTCATCCCCAACTTTCCCAAGCACCAGCCCCCCATATTACACAAGTGCACGTGCTTCACAGCAATGGAGGTTGAGTGCCATACTGCCAGCACTGATGCCTTTGAGGCTGCGACATTAAACCAAGGGTAGATTGTTCTCTCAGATAATGACCTGACAGATGTTGAACAAAATTAGGGACTTCATCCACAAATCCCCAAAATGAATGTGGGTGTTTGCTGTGCACAAATTGGTCACCAAGGTTTCATAAGTACAATGCAAATATTTATTTTTAATTTAGGCATTATAGCACAGTAAGAGTCCCTTCCAACCCAAGAGCCTGCGTCACCTGAATACACTAATTAACTTACACCCCCGTACATTTTGAAGGGTGGGAAAAAACTGGGGCGCCTGGAGCAAACCCATGCAGACACATGGAAATCGTACAAACCCCTTACAGACAGCACCCGATTCGAAATAATCAGACTTATTTGTCGCTGGCGCTGTAATGGCATTGCGCTACCTTCTAAGCCAAACGTGACACTTGGTTAAATATAGTCATGCAATAACATCCTTGAAATTTGATTTCTAAAAATTAGGTAATAGAGTAATGCTTGATTTTACACATAAGTATATAAAATTGGGGCAGAGGTGAGGCAGATGAAGTCTGCTTCTCACTGGAGGGAAGTCTAAAACTAGAGTGCACAGGTTTAAGTTGAGAGGAAAGGAGATCTAATTTGGTAAACTATTCACACAAGGAATGGTTGTTTTCTGGAATAAGTTGCCAGAAGAGCTGGTGGAGGGAGGAACAGTAACGTTTAAGAGAAATTTTTGAATAATCAAGGCAGAGGAACATGGAATTATTATAGGCAAGTGGAATTAGCATGGATGCAATGGACCCATTTCGATGCTGTACAATTCAACTCCAGGGGACGGGTCCGTGAGGCGAGTTGCATCGTCGAGCTTTGCTTTGAGGTTTGCCTGGAAGTTTCCTCTCGCTTCGTCTGACTGCAGGTTTCCAACATTGAACCTCTTTCTGGGGGCTTTATTGTTCCTGGGCTTTGGTTTGAAGTGAAGGTTGAGCTTGCAGCGAACCAGCCGGTGGTCAGTGTGGCATTCCGCGCTAGGCATGACCCTGGTGTGGAGCACATCTCGTTTGTCACTTTCTCGCACCAGGATGTAGTCCAGGAGGTGCCAGTGTTTGGATTGGGGATGCATCCAGGTGGTCTTAAGGCTGTCCCACTGCTGAAAAAGGGTGTTTGTAATGACAAGCCGCTGTTCTGCGCAGAGCTCCAACAGGAGGCGCCCATTGTCGTTGCACTTGCCGACGCCATGCTTGCCCAGGATTCCTGGCCAGGTTTCTGAGTCTTTGCCGACACGAGCGTTGAAGTCGCCCAGGATGACAACCTTGTCGGCTGTAGGGGTACGTTGGATGAGGTTGCGCAGGTCAGTGTAGAACTTGTTCTTTTCTGCTGGTTCCGCCTGGAGGGTTGGAGCATAGACACTGATGAGGGTGATGTGACGCTTGTTTTGAAGTGGGAGTCGCATGGACATGATTCGGTCCGAGAGGCCTGTCGGAAGGTTTTCGAGTTTGGAGGCAATGAAGCTCTTGACCATGAAGCCTACACCAGATAGGCATCGTTCATCCGAAGGCTTGCCAGACCAGTAGAGTGTGTAGCCCGCGCCGCGTTCTTGGAGGCTGCCTACATCTGCCAGGCGGACTTCACTGAGAGCGGCTATGTCGATGTCAAGTCTGAGGAGTTCATGTGCAATGAGGGCAGACCGACGTTCAGGTCGGTGGCTGTCAGCCTTGTCTAGCATGGTTCTGATGTTCCAGCATGCTAGCTTGAGTTTGTGAGCATCTTTGGAGGGGGAGGACGTGGAGGGGGAGGACGTGGAGGGGGAGGACGTGGAGGGGGAGGACGTGGAGGGGGAGGACGTGGAGGGGGAGGACGTGGAGGGGGAGGACGTGGAGGGGGAGGACGTGGAGGGGGAGGACGTGGAGGGGGAGGACGTGGAGGGGGAGGACGTGGAGGGGGAGGACGTGGAGGGGGAGGACGTGGAGGGGGAGGACGTGGAGGGGGAGGACGTGGAGGGGGAGGACGTGGAGGGGGAGGACGTGGAGGGGGAGGACGTGGAGGGGGAGGACGTGGAGGGGGAGGACGTGGAGGGGGAGGACGTGGAGGGGGAGGACGTGGAGGGGGAGGACGTGGAGGGGGAGGACGTGGAGGGGGAGGACGTGGAGGGGGAGGACGTGGAGGGGGAGGACGTGGAGGGGGAGGACGTGGAGGGGGAGGACGTGGAGGGGGAGGACGTGGAGGGGGAGGACGTGGAGGGGGAGGACGTGGAGGGGGAGGACGTGGAGGGGGAGGACGTGGAGGGGGAGGACGTGGAGGGGGAGGACGTGGAGGGGGAGGACGTGGAGGGGGAGGACGTGGAGGGGGAGGACGTGGAGGGGGAGGACGTGGAGGGGGAGGACGTGGAGGGGGAGGACGTGGAGGGGGAGGACGTGGACCCTCTGGGATCAGTTGAAGACTACCATACTGCAATCCACTGAAGAGGTACTGGGCTTCTCCTCCAGGAAAAACAAGGACTGGTTTGACGAAAACAGCCAGGAAATCCAGGAGCTGCTGGCAAAGAAGCGAGCTGCCCACCAGGCTCACCTTACAAAGCCGTCCTGTCCAGAGAAGAAACAAGCCTTCCGTCGCGCATGCAGCCATCTTCAGCGCAAACTCCGGGAGATCCAAAATGAGTGGTGGACTAGCCTCGCCAAACGAACACAGCTCAGCGCGGACATTGGCGACTTCAGGGGTTTCTACGAGGCTCTAAAGGCTGTGTACGGCCCCTCACCCCAAGTCCAAAGCCCGCTGCGCAGCTCAGACGGCAAAGTCCTCCTCAGCGACAAGATCTCCATCCTCAACCGATGGTCAGAACACTTCCAATCTCTTTTCAGTGCCAACCACTCAGTCCAAGATTCCGCCCTGCTCCAGCTCCCTCAACAGCCCCTAAGGCTAGAGCTGGATGAGGTTCCCACCCTGGATGAGACATATAAGGCAATCGAACAACTGAAAAGTGGCAAAGCAGCAGGTATGGATGGAATCCCCCCAGAAGTCTGGAAGGCTGGCGGCAAAACTCTGCATGCCAAACTGCATGAGTTTTTCAAGCTTTGTTGGGACCAAGGTAAACTGCCTCAGGATCTTCGTGATGCCACCATCATCACCCTGTACAAAAACAAAGGCGAGAAATCAGACTGCTCAAACTACAGGGGAATCACGTTGCTCTCCATTGCAGGCAAAATCTTCGCTAGGATTCTACTAAATAGAATAATACCTAGTGTCGCCGAGAATATTCTCCCAGAATCACAGTGCGGCTTTCGCGCAAACAGAGGAACCACTGACATGGTCTTTGCCCTCAGACAGCTCCAAGAAAAGTGCAGAGAACAAAACAAAGGACTCTACATCACCTTTGTTGACCTCACCAAAGCCTTCGACACCGTGAGCAGGAAAGGGCTTTGGCAAATACTAGAGCGCATCGGATGTCCCCCAAAGTTCCTCAACATGATTATCCAACTGCACGAAAACCAACAAGGTCGGGTCAGATACAGCAATGAGCTCTCTGAACCCTTCTCCATTAACAATGGCGTGAAGCAAGGCTGTGTTCTCGCACCAACCCTCTTTTCAATCTTCTTCAGCATGATGCTGAACCAAGCCATGAAAGACCCCAACAATGAAGACGCTGTTTACATCCGGTACTGCACGGATGGCAGTCTCTTCAATCTGAGGCGCCTGCAAGCTCACACCAAGACACAAGAGAAACTTGTCCGTGAACTACTCTTTGCAGATGATGCCGCTTTAGTTGCCCATTCAGAGCCAGCTCTTCAGCGCTTGACGTCCTGCTTTGCGGAAACTGCCAAAATGTTTGGCCTGGAAGTCAGCCTGAAGAAAACTGAGGTCCTCCATCAGCCAGCTCCCCACCATGACTACCAGCCCCCCCACATCTCCATCGGGCACACAAAACTCAAAACGGTCAACCAGTTTACCTATCTCGGCTGCACCATTTCATCAGATGCAAGGATCGACAATGAGATAGACAACAGACTCGCCAAGGCAAATAGCGCCTTTGGAAGACTACACAAAAGAGTCTGGAAAATCAACCAACTGAAAAACCTCACAAAGATAAGCGTATACAGAGCCGTTGTCATACCCACACTCCTGTTCGGCTCCGAATCATGGGTCCTCTACCGGCACCACCTACGGCTCCTAGAACGCTTCCACCAACGTTGTCTCCGCTCCATCCTCAACATCTATTGGAGCGCTTACACCCCTAACGTCGAAGTACTCGAGATGGCAGAGGTCGACAGCATCGAGTCCACGCTGCTGAAGATCCAGCTGCGCTGGATGGGTCACGTCTCCAGAATGGAGGACCATCGCCTTCCCAAGATCCTGTTATATGGCGAGCTCTCCACTGGCCACCGTGACAGAGGTGCACCAAAGAAAAGGTACAAGGACTGCCTAAAGAAATCTCTTGGTGCCTGCCACATTGACCACCGCCAGTGGGCTGATAACGCCTCAAACCGTGCATCTTGGCGCCTCACAGTTTGGCGGGCAGCAACCTCCTTTGAAGAAGACCGCAGAGTCCACCTCACTGACAAAAGGCAAAGGAGGAAAAACCCAACACCCAACACCAACCAACAAATTTTCCCTTGCAACCGCTGCAATCGTGTCTGCCTGTCCCGCATCGGACTTGTCAGCCACAAACGAGCCTGCAGCTGACGTGGACTTTTTACCCCCTCCATAAATCTTCGTCCGCGAAGCCAAGCCAAAGAATTCAACTCCATTCTTCACTGCAGGCAAGTAACCCAAAGGCCATTGCAAAGAGAGTCACCCCAAAGGCGAGCGGCATCAACCAGCTCTTCATACTGGGTGATTTCACTTGCATTTGGCAACCACATTTTATCAATCGAACCGTAACATTTCTATAAGACCAAAAAAATCAATTTGTAGTACTGAAAGCACAATTTTTGCACTCTATGTGTTACAGTCAAACCCTGGGTTTCTGGAATTCAAACTGGCAAGCTCAAGCAACCAGCCAAAAAAAATGAGGAAATTAAATAATAAGTTAGGACAAATAAAAATTTAAAATTGTAAAAGTTCTTTGAAGTAACACATAAATATTTGGTGAAGATGGGAGCAAATATTCAGCCAGCTCATAGCAGCTGTTTGAGTAAAGTTGTATGAAACAACAATGGCATCGACCAGGATGAAGAGCTGGTTGATGTCACTCGCCGTTGGACTGACTATCTTAAAAGTGTCTTCTAATCCCTGCTTAGTATCTTTATTAGTATATCATTGCATATATTAGTTAGGCTTCATTTGTAAACTTGGGGAAGGGGGGTTAATTATCTATGTTACTGTTTGTCTTCTGGGGGGCTCTAAGGGGGGGGGGGAGGAACCTGCAGATGCAGCGATGGTTAAATCTTTTCAATGAATGTAACTGAAAATAAAATAAAATGCTTTAAGGTTTATATATTCATGCAAATGAAGTTCATTCAGTATTTTTGCCTTTTAAACTGTTTATTCTTAATGCAAGTATATTGGGTATTTTAAGAGTGAATCTCAAAACAACCAAAAAAATTAACTTATCCAGCATCTACCAATTTCCGTAGGTGCTGGATACTTGGGGGGGGTTTTACTGTATTTAAAAAAAAAAATTCATCATACATTTTTCTATTTGCAGCATCCTAATTAGGTTTGTTTCTGCATTTAATGTAATCAGGACTCTGCAAATCTTTGATTGCATCTATACATTGAGTTTATTGTCATATACTCAAGTACGATGCAAGGTATTTGGCCATTCTCTGCCAGTTTTTCTGCAAGGATGGCATCTCAGCAGTGAAAGAAGTTGCTAATGCTTGGTGTGTCTTCCCTTAATAAATGATAATGTTCCCAATGAAAAGCAATTGGTTGCTATGTATTGATCACATTGATTAGGCAGTCAACTTTTTAGAAGCCTGATACAGAAGGTAACTTTAAGTATACTCTTTACTTTCAAAATCTCATCTTAACCATATAACCATTTACGGAGCGGAAACAGGCCATGTTGGCCTTTCGAGTCCGCACCGGTTCACTGATTTTGTGCGCCCTCTTCAGGCATTGGTCCCGGGAGATCTTCATTCAATAACGATGGGCGAATTCAATTGTGCCAACTTTTCTGTTAAATCAACAATAAAAATAAAATGCACTTATTTGTCAAATGCTTCCAGAAGACACAGGAGCAGAAATGTGCCATCGAGTCTGCCCCACCACTTAATCATGAGCTGATCCATTTTCCCCACTCATCCCCACTGCCCGGTCTTCTCCCCATTACCTTTGAAGCCCTGGCAAATCAAGAACCTATCAAGCTCTGCCTTAAATACATCCAATGACCTGGCCTCCACAACCACCCGTGGCAACAAATTCCACAGATTTACCACCCTCTGGCTGAAGAAATTCCTCTGCATCTGTGCTCTAAGCCGATTACCTTCAATCCTGAAGTTATGCCCTCTTGTCTACGGTTCTCCCACCATAGGAAACAATATTTCTACATCTACTCTGTCCATGTCTTAATTTTAGCCACTTTGACACAAAATGGAATACATGAAGGTCAAATGCAATAAAAAAAATGCCAACCAGCTCATATCTTTCCTAACACAAGCTCTACTTGTGATAGATGCAGCTTCATTGACTCAAGTTTTGGTCACGTCCCATGTTTGTAAAACTTTTGGAAAGATTTAAAAAAAAACCTCTTATCAACAATACTGGTTATTCAATTACAACCTCACCCCTTAACTGCTCTTTTTGGAATTACAGATGCAGGTTGTTTCTGCATATTAAGTTAAAGCTTTTTTTTACACCATTAGATCGAAAAGCCATCTCATTCTCCTACATTATTTGAAGGGCTTTCTCATGCTATGTCTTTCTTAAATCTAGAAAATAAAATCTGGTCATACTTTAGATACGACTACTAAATTTGAAAAAACAAGGAAACCATTTATTGGGGACTTCCATGGGATATAACTGGCATTATTCTATGAATTAATTCTTCCTTTCCAGACGTGGTAGAATTCTTGCCACTTTTGTTATCTGTAGTTGTGGACTGAAGCAAATTGACAGATCCTCAGGATTATGTTTTTTTTTAGTAGTTTTTAAAAAAAAATATTATAATTGTTTCTTTATCTCTGTTTTCTTTGTTAGAATTATTTCTAATATGTTACATTTCAGAATTTATATACAATCCTCATACTATGTAAACTTGGACATTTTAATTGTGTTATTTCTACTCTCTTAATGCTATGTATATTATGAAATGTTAATAAAGATTGAAAAAGAAATTAAAAAGCCGAACTAAATTACACCATTTAATGTCCAGTTCCTCCAACCACAAACCCATTGTGAGAAAAAATCTGTTGGCTCCCTCCTGCATTAGGACCATATATTAATGTTGCTTTTTGTGTGCAGGTTAAAGTTTATGACACACAAATCAGAATTTGCAGTTTATTTCTGTAAAGCATTCTGTTCAGATTTGTCAAGACATTTTGTTCCTGGGTGGACCTCTGCAAATCTAACCGAACAACAATCCACTCAGTGGGGAAATGGCTGCATTAGCAGCCACCTTGCGAGGGAGACAGTAATTACAGCAATCAGACAAATGTCGTGAAACAGGGTGAAGTGGCCACAGGACTTATTCGTGACATTTCAAAATGACCTTCAATGTGAAGTGGTGAAATTCAGATCCATATTTCAAGCAACCCTTGGTTTGTCAGTCGATTTTACTGGCAAAGGTACAAAGTCAGCCTATCAATTGAAACAGGATAATTTCTGACTACACTCTTCAGGAAAAGGTCCTGGCATAACGATTTGGTTACTGTTCTCTTTGAATCAACTTTATTGTCCTCTGATTGCACAAGTACAATCCAATAAAACAGCGTTTTCCAGCCCTCAGTGCAAACCACATGACTAGGCAACACATATGCAGGACGAGTACTCAAATAAATAAAGTTTTGTAAATGTGAGAATCTCGGATGGTGAGTGCGAGCAGTTCCTTTGGTCGTTCAGCGTTCTCACTCCCCGTGGGAAGAAGCTGTTCCTCAGCCTGGTGGAGTTGGCTCTGATCCTCCTATATCGCTTCCCCCAGGAACAGCTGTGTATGGGGGGGGGGGGGGGTGGGGGGAGGTGTGATGTGCCATCAATAACTCCTAAGACTACAAGTTACCTGACTGATAGGCTTTAATTACCAAAAACTGTTGTTGACTCGAGACCCGAGCTTGTTCAGGAGGGAGGGGGTTATGGTGTTGCCACCTTTATGAGGGGAATCAAAAAGGGAGGAGCCACAGGTACAATGAACATGTACAAACAGTAGTCGTTCCCCTTCCAGGTTGGGGGGGGGTCCTCAATGATTTTGTGCACCTTCTTCTAACTACGATCCCAATAGATCCCTCTCCAAGACATTGCTTGTTTTTAATCACCTTCACGAGTCTTTGAAGCAGGGGCAGTGGGATGCAGCTAGTAATGCTCCAATTACACACATCTTTGGGCCACTAAAGCCTGTGCATCAGCTCGAAATGCGTCAATGAATAATAGATGGATTTTTATAAGGTGGAAAAAAGACAATTTACTCCCAAGCCTGTTCTGGTTCTCCATTTGATCATGTATCCACTACATTTCCCCGCTTTCACTCATACAAAATCAACAATTGGTCACTGATCCGAAACATTTTTTTAACCACAGATGTTGAAGGAGCTTGGAGCATTTTAAATATCTTCAATCTTTCTTAAGGTTGAATAGATGAGTGTCGAAGCCTCCAATTCACACACTGTATTCAGCCTTTGGGGAATTAAACTTTTGTTGTCAGACGCCCCTAAATAACCTTGCTCAGACTTTATTATGTTCCCCAGTTCTCAAAACTTCCTTCAATGCAACATGCTATGTTCAATCTGAATGCACAAAAAGGTGTACACAACTGATTTCATGATTGAAAGAAAGGTTCACTCCAGCTGATAAATGCAGATGGCCCTGAAGTGATTGATTTATTTTAAGGAATAATTACTCAGTTACTATTTCCAACTGCAAGCATACTGTACCAGAGCTCAGCAGCTGCATGGGGTCTTACACAGAGCTACAGGACTCCAGGACACCAGCACCAGTCTTGACAGTTGGCATTTATAAAGTTCCATTACCTGCAGAGCACTCACACTGAGCATTTCCTATCTCGGTGCATGGGGAAGGAAGGGGGTGGGAGAAAGAGCGAAAGGGAGGAATATTTTCCACTTCTTTCATTGCCAAACCTACAAAGAATTATATTCAAGCCAGCAAACCCAAGCTCCATTGTCCGAGTCATGTGAATACTTAATTGCAAATCTGTCTCCAGCATAAAATGCCGCCTGTCGATGCACAGCACACTCAATGTAATCAATCCCCTGCCACCTTTCACACAGCGACACAGACCATTTAAAGCTGAAAATCTAATCTGCCTTCTGCAAAGGGTGCTAATTCTGTTTTTGTTTAAGATTGGGATGCTGAATGATTTAGGTGAGGATAAAAAAAAATACAATAACTGAGACTCCGTACGGAGGTTAAGTTTAATGGTTACAATTCAACACGAGATCTGGCAAATTCCACATTGCTCCATTTTAGAAATGATAGATGGCTCCAATCTTTTCTAACACCCATAGTCCTTCCATTGTTAACAATCTAATTCTCAAAGAATCAATATAACAGCGACTTGCAGTGCTAAACTCACACCTCCAATGCTTCTCAAATTTCTGGATCTCCTTTCCACCACAGCCTCTCACCGTTGGCGTAGCGGTTAGCACAATGCCAGCGATCGGGACTGGGGTCTGATCCCGCGGTGTCTGTAAGGAGTTTGTACGTTCTCCCTGCATCTGCGTGGGTTCTCCCCCAGAGGTTCAGTTTCCTCCCACCATTCAAAACATACCGGGGGGGGGGGGGGGGGTGTAGGTTAATGGGGTGTAAATTGGGTGGGACAGATTTGTAGGCCAAAATAGCCTGTTACTGTGCTGTATGTCTAAATTTAAATCCCTGCCAAGACCTCTGTGCTTTTATCCATCCCATCAGTGCCCAACTCAAATGCAGCTGTATTTGAGCCCTTCATTCTTGTTGTCCACCTCCACTCCCAGAAATCCAGTTCCCACACTCCCTTGTGTTTAGAGGAGCTGTCAACCGCCTTTATCACCCACATCCAGCTACCAAATCCTTGCTTAACCCATTACCATGAGTTCATTACAGGCATGACCATACCTTTACCATCAAGTTTGATTCACTTTCAGCTTTTGGCCAATTAGGACACTTACGGAAAGTAGTCACTTGCATGAAACTCCATTTACTCTTTTGCACAACTTTTTTCCCCAAGAGGGATGGCACCTAAGATCCGATTTCCCTCAATTAATGCACAAGGTGTGTAGATAATACAATTTAAATGTTACTTCACATTCTCCATTACAGACAAGTTCAACTATTTACTTTAAAAAAAATAGACTGCTAACAGACCCTTCCAGCTCATGATCCCTGTGTTGCCCAAATAAGCTAATTAACCTCCAGCCACCGCTTGTTTTGAAAGGTGGGAGAAAACCAAATCCCCCTGGGGTAAACCTACGCAGGTCACAGGAAGAACGTTTAGGCACTCCCTTACTTACAATGGTCCAACTTACGATTTTTCGAAGGTTCAAATCCGTACTTTCAATTTTGAATTCCAATCTGTTCCCGCACTTGCGACGTGCGGTATTCTACTCTCTCATGTTGCTGGGCAATGGTAGCATCGCATGAGAATATCGTACAGCATATTCTTCTCACATTGTTTTATCAGTGTGGAATAAAGGTATTCAAAACGTAATTATAAAAAAAATGGGAGGTGTACAATTTTTTCAACCTCTGATTGGCTTTGCCAGAAGGCCCCATTATTCGCTGAGGAGCACCTATACAAACTCCTTACGGGTTTCCAACCTGGATCGCTAGTGCCGTAAAAGTGTTGCGCTAATGCAACTGTGCCACCTCCTATTCCCCAGGCCACTGGTTCAAATAGCACATCTTCAGCTGTGCGCAAGATATTTCAGGCCTGACACGAGTTTGGCTGAAGGAACATGCAACATGGTTTAAGACTTGATTGATGGAAGTTCTCTGAACAAATCTTTACAATCTGAAAAGGCATCCCAGTAAAGGTTCACGGACACGTCAATTGGTCTGTCATAGAGAGGAGACATGGAGAGAAAGGGGCCAGAGCGATGAAATTAAATAGAAACCAAAGGATGGCGGAGATACTCGAGTCAGCGAGAAGCAAAACAGTCAATGTTTCTGCTGAACCTCAGTTACCTAATCAGAATTTAAACATTTTAGATTGTCAAATGTTCAGCATTATTTTTCTTTCACCTTTATTTTGCAAATGGAAATTCAACAACAACATCTTAATTTGTGCAGTGTTAATCAGAAGAGAGAAAGAACTTGTGTTAATCAGAAGGTCGACACCTTCCACAGATATAACCACCTTCTCACGCTGCTTCTCAAAAAAAGTCTGGCCACTATTTCTTGATATATGGGAGACTACGAGATGTATTTGGAATGGGTTGGTACTAGACTGATATTTCTATAGAAATGATTCCTTCTGAGCTGTGCCTGATATCTATGGGGAATTGGTAGATGCCAGTTAAGCACATTTTTCAGATGGTTGAGAGTTACTTTTACAATCCCTAAGAATTAAGAATAAGCAGTTTAAAAAGACAAAAATACCACATTGCACAAACTTGACTTGCATAAATCCTTCAAACATTTTAGTTTATTTTCAGTCACTTTTTAAAAAAACCAGCACTACATCTGCAGGTTCCTCCCCCTCCCTCAAGTTTACAGATAAAGCCTCTGACCAGGGTAACTCTTAACAATTAGGGAAAACAAACTAGATAATTAGGCATCAACCAGCTCTTCATCCTGGGCGACACCATTTTATTCATAAACAACTTTATTCAAACTGGCTGAATATTTGCTCCCATCTTCACAAGGGGTTTTACTGTACCTAGTTTTGTTATGTTATTCAATAATGAAAATAGAGTGTGCCTAAAATTCTGTCTGGATACAAGAAGTTGCAAGAAACTGAACATTTGAGGTCAATAGCCTTGCAGTGAAATGACAAGTAATGTCACAGTAGCCAAGTAATTTGATCAGCAGTTGATCAAATCCCACTAACGCAACTAGGGAATTTAAATTCAGTTAAAAAACTGACAAGAAAGGTGCTTCACTAATCACTAAACTAATCACTAAACTACTGGATTCTTACAATTCACCTGGTTCACTAGCTTTTTTTTTAAAAATAGAAGGATAGAGATTCATGGCACAGAGAGCAGCATGTGACCCACCACATCCACGTGAGTGGAGTATTCGAGTTGATCTCAGTTTGCCTTCTACCTCTTCATGTTTGTCACACAATGCAAATCCAGAACCTCAGCATTGTTCATCCTTAACTCTCCTCTAAACTAGCTATTTGGCTATGTACCCCCTCCCCACCCCCGTCCTGAACTCTGTTCAAAGTTTATGGGCCCCCTTCTTTGGATTTTTCCATATTTTTCTGCTATTGACTGCACGAAAAGCAAAAAATGTGTTATGGGAGGTGAATTTTTTTTTTTAACTTCAATGAGCTGCAACTCCACCCAGGGGTTCTGCAGTGCCCCTCCTGAGAATGGGTGCTCTAAACCAAACTCCTATAATGGTTCTCAACTAATACTACAGAGGGACACTTAGTTAATGGACTTCAGCATAGCTTCTGTTTAAAAAAAAACAGTTTGATGTTAGCTGACAGACACGCAAGGCAAATAAATCTGTAGTACTTAATTTTGAAACTGTAAACCCTTGGTTTCTTAGAAGAACAGACAATAAAGGCCAACATTGCTGGAGGGAATATCATCATAAATCATGAATGTGAGATATAAAACATTTAACATACTCTCTACAGATGTTGCTAATCCAAATACTTTGTTTTTATTCAGTTCAGGAGCAGGTGCAGAATTCAGCTATTAAACAGCAGCTTTAGGGCCTGGTTTTTTTTGGATTGCTGGAGACATTTCACAAGCATTGAACTGCAATTTGTTTGAAGGGGTATATCATACTCTGCCAATAAACAAACACCTCATCTTGCAGTCACTTTAAATTTGTTAGTGGTATAAAAGATGGTTTAAATGGCTGGTACCTGAATCTCAAATGTATATAGTTCAATAATTTAACACAAGTATTCTGTTTGAGAGAATGTTTGATAGTTTAAGGACCAACATCAAATTTATTTTCAGGATTGTACGACAGAGGGAACATTGGTTTATGTGGCAGATGGTTAAAAACGCAAAGAATGGCAAATTTTTATGCAGTTAAGCCCCTAGTATCTGGCACCTTATGGGGATTGGTAGATGGCAGATAAGTGTACTTTGCGGTTGCTTGAGATTTACTCTTACAACGCCAATCAAATACACCTATATAAAGAATAAACAGTTTAAAAGACAAAGACAAAAATACCATACATACCATTACAAGCAGATCTTCATAGCCTGGTGGTTGTTTAAGTGGCATGTGAATGGTGAATTAGCAAAATAACAGCGAGGCATGCTAATTTTAAACAGGTAATTTTTTTGCCGGTTGCTTAAATTCCAGATCCTCAAAGGCTAGCCCACTCATCTCTGGAATCAACCTGGTGAACCTCCTCTGCACCACCTCCAAAGCCTGCTGCACCTGCAAACCAACCATTCAAGATTCATATATAAGCACTCCCAAACCCTTCTGCACAACAGCAAGATGCAATCACTTTCCATTCAAATAATCTGATCTTCCATTTTCCCTTCCAAAGTGGATAATCTCACATTTACCAATATTGTATTTCATGTCAGACCATTGTCCACTCACTTAACCAATATATTTTTCTCCAGATTCTCTGTATCCTTTGCACAAATTGCTTTTCCACTCAGTTGAGTGTCATCAGCAAACTTGGAGACATTATACTCTGTCGCCTCTTCCAGATTATTAATCTCTTCTTTGAGGTTAATTGCGTATTGTCATAAAGTATATGCAACAGATTGCCTGACTGTAAAATCTGAATTTTATGCAAATAAAGCTATTAAAAAAGCCTGGGAAACTTGGAATATAATTTTCAAATTGATTAATACCTCTTCTTTATGTGCACGCCACTCTCTCCTACAATTTAAAATAGTCCATAGGGTTCACACGTCCAAAGTGAAACCATCTCATTTTATGCTGATGTATCTCCTCGTTGTGATAAATGCAACAATGGAGATGCTTCATTAATTCACATTCTGGACACGTCAGGGTCTTGAGAAATATTGAAATGAAGTATTGCAATATTTCTCTGCACTTTTGAAGTTAATTTTAAACCTAATCCCTTAACTGTATTGTTGGAGAGAGTGACATAACTTTAATGGCATCTGATCTGTATGTATTAGCTTTTATTTCTCTTATGGCTAGGCGGGAGGTGTTGCTCAAATGGAGGGACATTACCTTGCCTAATTATGCTCAATGGCTACATGACGTCATCATGTTTAAATTTAGAGAAGATTCGATGCTAAATTTCCAAAATGAATTCAAATTTTCAAACATTTATAATCTTTTATTTTTATGAAGGTAGAAATGTTGACTAATGAGGTAATTTATCCCTCCGATAAGAATTCTGTCTTTCTTTTTGGCCAAACAGCTTCTTTTTTGGTAGTGGGTTGAAATTTAAAAAAAAATATCAGTACAATATAATCCGTTTGTTTAAAATGTGGGGTGCCTTGAACAAAATGATTTAAGTGTATCTTTGACTCTTAACATATCTGTATGTACTCTGTATTTTTAAATGTGAAATTTCAATGTTAATGAAAATATTGAAAAAGCTATTGATCAATGCTGTGGTTCACCTTAGAAAAGTATCACCCAAATCCAGCTAAACCTCAAAAAAATTGTGAGCACACATATTTTTGCACCCAGTTCACAGTGAGCTGGACCGTTAAGAGTAAAAACGAGTCTCAATATGGACAAGACAAAGGAGATGATCGTGGACTTCAGGACCAGAAATGACCACCCTCCACTACACTTCAATAACTCTGTCATAGAGTGGAGAGCACAAAGTTCCTTGGAGTTCACTTAACTAGTGACCTCATTGTGGAAACACATCTCACTTGTCAGGAAGACACAACAGAAGCTAGCAAGGCTACTGGCCACCATTAGGTCAACCTTCTCCAGGAGCTTGATTATTGAAAGATGGTGGCAGGAAAGGGTAGGGGGGGGGGTCGGTCTAAAGTGGTGCATGCTTGCCATAGAAGAACTATTATGACTTATTCTTTATTGCAATACACCTGTAACTAATTGGGGAACCGTGCCTGCCTGTTAGCGAGGTATGATGGGTACTATTTATGCAGCCTTCTCATATCATATACACGTACTAAAGAAAATATCTGGACCCACTGCAATTCACCTATCACTACAATCGCTCCACAGCAGATGCAATATTGCTCATTCTCCACTCTGCTCTAATCACCTCAAAAACAGCAATTCACACATCCAGCTGTTCTTCATCAACGACAGTTCAGCCTTCAGTACCATTATTCCCTCAGTGCTGGTCAAGAAACTCTAGGCCTCTGCACCTACCTCTGCAACTGGATCCTTGACTTCCTCATTGGAAGACCACAATCAGTACGAATTGGAAACAACATCTCCTCTTCCCTGATGAACATAGGCACACCCCAAGGATGCATGCTTAGCCCACTGCTTTACTCATTATACACCCATGACTGTGTGGCCAGGCACAATTCCAAAGCCATCTACAAGTTGCCAGTGACACCACAGTTGTCGGCAGAATCACAAATGGCAATGAGGAAGCGTACAGGAAGGATATAGATCAGTTTGTAGAATGGTGTAACGACAATAACCTTGCACTCAACGTCAGCAAAACCAAGATGATTGTGGACTTCAGGAGGAAGTCAGGGAACATGACCCAGTCCTCATTGATGGCTCAGTGGTGGAGAGGGTCAAGAACTTAATTCCTGGGTGTCAACATCTCCGAGGATCTGTCCTGAAGCTTCCACATTGATGCAAATCATGAAGAAGGCTCGCCAGCAGCTATACTTTGTGAGGTCTAAGGCAGTCCGGTACATTTCCGAAGATTCTTGTAACTTCTACAGATGTACTGTGGAGAGCATTCTGGCTGTTGCATCACTGCCTGGTATGGAGGTGCCAACTCTCAGGACAAGAATAAACTCCAGAGGGTTGTTAACTCAGCCTGCGACATCATAGGCACCAGACTTCACTCCATCAAGGACATGAGGTAGTGTCTTAAAAAAAGCAACCTCTATCCTCAAAGACTTGCACCACCCAGGCCATTCTCTCTTCATTCTACTACCTTCAGGAAAAAGGTACTGGAGCCTGAATACAAGCACTCAGTGTCACAAGGACAGGTTCTTCCCTGCTGCCGTCATATTCCTGAATAATCAATGAACCACAGACACTGTCTTACTTTTCGTGCACTATTATTTTTCTTTTAAAAATAGAAATATCGCAAGATGGTTATATGCATGTTTGCACTTCGACGCTGCCGCAAAACCCCAAATTTCAGGACAATAAATCCTGACAGACAAGTTGTGGCAGGTATTGACTGATTAGCTGCATCCAATGCGTGTGATCTCCTCGTCTCTGTCCCTCGTGTACGCAAATATAGATACTCGATTGTGTTTAGAATCTTCACTTCCTGGACCCATCGAAATCATTCTCCACATCATACAAGGGCAGCATAGTTGGTGTCGCGGTTAGTACAATGCCTTTACAGCATCAGAGATTGGGACCAGAGTTCAATTCCCATACTGTGGGTATTCCCTTGGGGCTCTGGTTTCCTCCCACCTTTTGAAACTTATTGGGGGTTGTAGGTTATTTGGATGTAAATTGGGTGGCACGGGCTTCTGTGCCAAAATAGCCTATTACCATGCTGTATGTCTAAATTTAAATTTCCACATTGACCACTGCCAGTGGGCTGATATCGCCTCCAACCATGCATCTTGGCGCCTCACAGTTCGGCAGGCAGCAACCTCCTTTGAAGAAGACCGCAGAGCCCACCTCACTGACAAAAGACAAAGGAGGAAAAACCCAACACCCAACCCCAACCAACCAATTTTCCCTTGCAACCGCTGCAACCGTGCCTGCCTGTCCCGCATCAGACTTGTCAGTCACCAACGAGCCTGCAGCAGACGTGGACATACCCCTCCATAAATCTTCGTCCGTGAAGCCAAGCCAAAGAAAGAAGAAATTTAAAATTGAAATTTAAGGGCCAGCATTTCAATTAATCTCACACTATTTGATATGCAGCCAATTCAACGCTACTCAATCTCAACATGATCCAACACCAGTCATAATTTTTAAAGGTTATTGAGGAGGAAAGGAAGGAAATTACTGGAATACTTTAGTGATACCAACATCCAGTTCTGGGACAGGAGTGAACTGCTCAGAAAGTGCAGCAGGAAGTAGAGAAGAACAATCATCAGGCTGGCAGAAGTATTTGATGATAAGGAAGGTGACAAGGTGGAAAGTTTAAGAGGAATGAAATTAATAAAAATTACCAGGCAAAAGCGTGGACCCAAGAATTAGAAACAAGGTGATATTTGCACAACTCTAAGGGTTTCCATATCCAGACAGAAATGCAAACGTATGACAAATTTATTTCAATTTTTCAGGTTTCTTCTTTTCAATTAGATCACTGCAGATTTCCATTTCCAACTCATTTACATACTTAAGTCCAAGTTTACCAAGATACCCTTCATTTTGGAAACTCCAGTGCTTTCCAAGCACCCAAAACGCAAACAAATTCCAAATTTCTGTTGCACTCTGCATGGAAAAAAAACCTCCTTGTACTAATGGACAGTTCAAGTTTTACATTAGCTTCCCAGGAAATTGTGTACTGATGCAGAGATCCTATTCCACACAAAAGCATAATCACAAGACTACCAGTTAATCAAGCAAATGGCAAACACTTCAAGGAACAAATTGGTATCATGAAGCTATTTAGCTTTGATCATTCCTTCAGTACCCCGTCTTTGCACATTTTATACATTAGACCTTTAAAAAAGTGCCTGTGACGCAAAGCAAACCTAATTCAGACAAAGTTTAACGTGAAATACTTCTCTGCAGGTTTAGGACTATAAATTGGTGAATCCTCATTAAAAGATTAGAATTATAAATACCACACCTTTTCAAATCCACTTCAGAAAATTCGCACGAAGCCACAGCATTGTGGTGTGGAACTAAAACCCAACTGCAGTCAGAATCCCCATTATCCACAATTCAAGCAATCAGCAAAAAAAAAACCTCAAAATAAATAGGTTAAAAAATATTAAAGTTTAAAATTCGCACCCCTTAGTGGTTTGTTTGCCAGTCCATGCAACATGCAATTTCAAGCCACCGGCAAATACAATTATCCAGCATCTATCAATCCCATGCCGGATACCAGAGGTATGACTGCATTTGGGCATTATTCCATATTTTAATTTAATTACTACAATAAAAAAGGCTTGATAGGTTATTGGTTGAAGAATAAATCTACATGTGTAGGCTGGGTTATGGGCATGACAAGGCAGCAGGATGGCACTCACTTTGAAGCTGAGCAGCTCTGGTTACCCGTGCCAATTAAGGCACAATGGAAAACTGCTGGACTGTTGGTTTTTCAGAAGAAATGATAAGTTACAAAACCTCATATGCTTCAAAACTGTAGCAAACTCTCGGCTCAAACCAGCACGAACAAATTGCAACATTTCTTACAAAGGTTTGAGTTGGTCAAATAGCTTCCCTCCATTACAAGAATAGCTGTACTTTTAGCATTCAGTGGTATGAAATATTTTGAAAAGTTATGATGAATGTTAGAGTTAACTTGTCAGACAGTCCACAGAAAACTCTTCTAATCATGCCAGGTACATGAAATATTATGCCAGAGATTATACAAACACTCATCTTGTTTGGACAAAATTGCATGCATGTTAAAATTCACTAAATTAAAAGGCAGCCGAAACTTCAAAGGACTTCAATCAAATTGGGTTGAAACATGAAACTGTTGAGAAACATCGAATTAGAATAGACGTGTATGTTACAAGTCAGATACTTGAAGCCTGGGGCTGGTGAATGAGTTATTACCTTCAACTATCAAGTAATGTAGTACAAGAGGTGCTAACAGAGCCAGGGCTGTAAAAGCACACTGTTTACAGATTTGTGCTACTATGTACTCACAGAACAATTTGCTTTGTCATGCCACAAAGATTACTCAGAGATGAAGCATGAAGAAATCATAAAAGCAAGAGAATTGGAGGCAATGCATCATGTTTTGAGTCGGTGTATATCAGTACATGTAAACTGGAAAGTGACCCAGGATACAACCTCAAAGCAAATTAGGCTATTTAGACAAACTAATCCCCAAAACATGATGAGACGCATTGAATTACCGTGCCTAGCTACAAGTGCACAAATTAACTGCTAGAATTTGAAGAGTAAACCACAGGTGATGTGGTTTGGGGAGTGAGGGCAGCTAGCAAAGTGAGTGGCTCAACAGCATTGGATAATTTTAGAAAAGGAGTCATCCTAGGAGATGCAGAGATCATTCCTTCAGTCAATCTACCGAAAGTACTAAGAAATCATGGAATTTCTCAAAAAGCACATGTTCCTATTTTGTGAACAATAAAGGCTAACACCAGTGAGATACAAGTTTAATCAGTATCTGATGGTGGGTATTTTGAGGAGGAATTTTGACATTATGGAACTGCAGTTAGTCTCATGGGATTGTCCATCATTTGAATGATGACAAAGCTTTGGTATAACAAACTCTGAAAGACAGCAGTTGCAACAGTGAAATAGAGTCCCCCTGTTGTAATGAACACAATTTCAGATTAAGTGTGAACATCCTGAAGAGAGAGGGACCTGGACTCTCAACATTATATTGAACCATTCATGACTGAGCTGACAAGTCTAGTGTGGATTGTGGAGGGTCATGTGACCTCTCCATCTGGAACTTGGTGGGAATGTGGATTGTTATGTGATTTTTGTCTTGAACCTAGTTGGAAATCTAGACTTCAGACGGGTGGCACAGTTAGCGTAGCAGTTAGTACAATGCCACAATTGGGACAGGGGTTCAAATCCCACGCTGTCTATAAGGAGTTTGTTTGCATGTTCTCCTGGTCTGTGTGGGCTTTCCCTGGACACTCCTGTTTCCACCACACTCTTCAAAACATAGGAGTTTTAGGTTAATTGGGTGTAATTGGACAGCGTGAGTAGCATATTGAAGCCCTTGGCTGTGATGTATGCATAAACAGTTGCCTGTATCAGTAGAATTAAGTCCAATGTGACTCAGTTGTACTGCGCTTGTGAGAGTGTAAGCAGTTACTGGTATCGGTAGTGTTAAATGCACAGTGACTGGTTGCACTGTGTTGTGTGATTGAGAATACTTGCATGTTATCCTTGTTGCGATCCCCTTACATGACCATGTCCAGACCCACTATTCTTTGAAACTACCGAACTTTGCCCTTCTGACAACAAGGAGATGGAAGAGAGAGACAGCTGACATTTGAATCTGGGGCAAAAAAAAAATCTACGGAGAAGCTCAATGGGTCGAACGTCATCTGTGGGGATGAAAGGGATCGTCAATGTTACAGGTCAAGAACCTGAAATGACTGTGCATTAATCCCATACCAGCCTCAGTGGACACCAAACCAGTTTCTAACTCTCAATACTTATTCAAATATAGAAAAACAAAAATGACAAACTCAACAAATGTGAGAAGCTCCAAGCTATAATTTAAAAAAAAAACACCACAAGCTGAATTCTGTCAGTTTTTTTTTGGGTGGAGGGGTACTTTTTACAGGTCTGTACAACCAAGTAGCAAAGAATTCATGGATCACGATTATCATTTCATTCAAGTAAATCTAGCAAAACTATTCTGTACAATGACAATAAGGCTTTTCTTAAATATCAAATTAATCAGACATACATAACTGACAATCACTTACCTATAGATTCCATAATTTTGAAAAATTTCCCTTTATGTACTGTCAGATCTTACAAAATATTAATACAGTGACTTATATACACATCTGCACAGTTAGCAAATGATTGAATTACAATGCAGTGCAAAATGAGATTAGAAAAATGGCTCCCAGCTGCAGGCTAGTAGCTCTCCATCCACTGTGCATGTCCTTTTTCCACTAGAATTTGATTCAAGAACAAGACCTTGGGGAAAAAAGAAAAAACATTATCCTCCATCTAGTGAACAGTGGGTACTTGAAGCAGTTCTCAGATCATTGAGCAACATAGTGGACAACTTAAATTTGCTCAGCTGAATCTGCTCTTCAGTTGGGGTACACTGTCGGTGCAGCGGTTAGCATGTCTTTACAGCACTAGCGATTGGGACTGCTGTCTGTAAGTTTGTACGATCTCCGTGGGTTTTCCTTGGGGGTTCCAGTTTTCTCCCACCGTTCAAAGCATACTGGGGGTTAATTGGGTGTGATTGGGGCAGCACGGGCTCATAGGCCAAATTTTTTAAAGATTAAAAATTAAATTAAATCGAATTGAGCACAAGTATTGCACTTTCTGGTCAAAACACAGACAAGCCACATTTTGCAAACATACTTTCCTAGAAATTATACTAAAAGGTTGCTTCAGGTTCCAAAGTGGTCTTGATTGGGCATTAACCAGACAACTTCCCCCTGCCAGCACAAGTCAGCACGATTTGCCAACAGGATAAATAGGTATCATCCACGCGAAAGAATAGGCAGAACAAATGCAAATTACTTCTACTGCAGACATTTTTTTCCAGCACTCACTTGGGTTGTGCTTTGAAAGCCCACCAGATTTTTTTTACAATTAAAAAGCCCCATTTCTCTGGACAATTTCCCTGCTCTCCCTTGCGTCCATCAATTCCCCTATCTTTTCCCACTAACCAACAGTGACTAATTCACCTACCAACTCTTACAGACGTGAAGAAACAAGACAACCCAGTAGAAACTTCGTCATGAGGAGGGAAGAATTCACAAGTTTCAGAGACCGCTAACTTACGCTTGCGTCTGGAGCTGTGAAGCTGCACCACATTGCGTGACAGAGTATATAGATAGGTTTTTGGGAGATAAATTGGGTAAGGTTTGTTAGAGTAAGTTACATACAAACACTTTAAAACAGATCTTATTTGAAATACTGGAGCTCTGCCCCATGCTAGACATATCGGCTCCACAGCTTTTGCAAGAGCTTTGAAGAGTGCTCAAGTGACTTCACTAATGGATTGTTTACAAAACGAAACAGATGAAAGATCTTGTTGAAGCCGCAGATTGTCTGGAAGAGAACTTGCTGTTCTAAGCGGGTCAAGTGGTTTTCCAAGCAGAGAGAGTCAAATAGGCTTTCTATCACACACACACACACACACACACACACACACACACACAGACCACTTGTGCAGTGTTACAGCCAGCAGACACCAGATGGGACTGGAACAAGACAAGCTGGCAAGCTTATGGAAAGCCCTATTTTGGAAGACGGCCTGGGTCAAAGCCCTCGTGGTTCATGCAAAAGGAGAGAACTGGCTGTCTAATGTTTCACTTGGAATAAGAAACAAAAAGGAACTCTGTGATGACCTGAAAGAAAGAAGTTATCATCTGGAGAGCCCTGAAGGGGCAAGTTTCTTTGGCAAGACACTGAAGTGGCTGATAGAAGTAAATGTACAACAAATCTTTCTCCGAAAACCGACAAGATCCTTTCCGAGCAGTAACTATTTACCTTTCAAGCACTAAAGCCTGGTGAACTTTATGTTAAATTCTGTGCACAGTACAAGAATTGCCTGCAACCAGTGAACTTGGAGGAATGAGAAGTGAGATTGGACTGTGAATCAAAGAACTTTTCTGAATTTACACACACATGTGCTTAGAATTAGAAGGGGTTTAAGTTAGGTTAAGTAGGTCAATAATGACAGGTTTTCACATTTAAAGATAATTAAAAGCAACTTTTGTTTAAGTAACCATTTGACTTAGTGAATATCTATTGGGGTTCGCTGGGCTCGTAACAACTGTCCCTGAGCTATTCTGATTGAGTGCATATTGCAAATATTTTCAAGTATGTAAAACCTCTGGTATCCAGCACTTGTGGGGATTGGAAGATAGGTGAATTTTCTGGTTGCTTGAGATTATGTGTTGTGTGACTGGCGAAATAATGGCGGGATGCGCCAATTGTAAGCTTCCATACTTTTCACCCATTTATTTTCCACATTTTATTTGCCGGTTGCTTGATGCTGCCAGTTACTTGAATTCTGGATAACGTGGGTTTTACCATATTAAAATATCCTAAATGTAATCTTACAGAATTAAAAATAAACTTTTCAAATCTTTAAGAGTACTAAATAGTGTCAGTAGAAGAATCCCAAGCAATAGGAGTGGAAGAGTGGAAGCAGCAGATTAGTGCAGCTGCTTTTGTTTTTTTTTCCCCCAGAGTTCAATTTTGACACCAGTTTGAGCTTGTACATGCTCCTTCTGCTTTGGTTTCCTTATGGACGCTTCATTTCACTCCCACATCCCAAATACATGCTGGTTAACACTGATGCTGGCAGTAAATGATTCCTTTTGAAGGAGAATCATAGGAGAGTTGAAGGGAGTGGACAGTTGATGGGAATAAAGCAAAAAAAAATTGGATAAGCAGGTCAAAGGGACTGCTGAGAGCTGCTACAGATAGGATGGGCTAAATAACCAAAACATTTACTGATGTGATATTAGGTTGCCGTTCCAAAAGACATTAGAGATCCTCTCCATCCAACTGCACCATTTTAGTAATTTCATAAATGAACCTGTATGCAACCCTATTTCTGTGCATGCAACTCAATAAAAGAGACTACAATGAGACCAAGGGAATTTTCTTAAAATGTGTACGAGACCATTTGAAACAGCTTGGATGTTTTATTGAAGGTGTTCAACTCACCTCATCACCAACCAGACTCCACAAATGTATGAGAGGAATACCAATGTTGTTGTAACCAGTCACCTGAAAACAGAAGGTGATCTGTGATTAAATCTTACACAGATTACAATCATCAATTTTCCTGAAATTTTCTCCTTACCACCCTGAAGATCATGGTTCCCATCCCTTTCACATCAGCCATGAAAAATGTCCCAAGAGAAAGGTTAATACAAATTTTGCACCCACAAAGTACAAACATAGATGAGTTGATTTCTCTAAACACTGCACCATTTAATTAATCTGTAGCCAATTTTGTACCTCAGTTTGATTTACTAGCATTTGTTTCATTGCTCTTGACGCACACTCTTTGTATAAATTTCTGACCATGACAGAATAGACTGCACTCAATGCACACCAATGCTTGTCACCAAAATTACCCAACACCTGGAACAGCTAGTTGCATTAAATGTTATGCCCCTTCTTGACAAATCACCTTCTCCCACCACCAGGAAAATCCTGTGGATTCAGAGATAAACTTGTGTCTAGAAACAACGCAAAGCTCATTAGTTGAAACAAAAGAAATAATGACGGGGAATTGAATTGGGCCCACTTTTGGTCTGTGTCACACACCAACCATCAGAGCAAGATGTGGAAACAAAAGTGGACATTGTTTACTGGGTAAGTTATTTCAGGAGATTGCTTACAGAACAATGGATTTCAGCAACATGTTCAAAGTTTCTCCCTTAATTATGTAACGTGACAGATACTCATTAAGGATTTCTATGCTCCACTTTTTTTCTAACCTAGCAAGCCCAATTACTGGATAAAATCATTCACTTCAATGGATAATCAAATGGAGAAGATGCAAGTGGATGATGAAAAAAAAGTAACCAAAGCAACCATATATCCAATAAAAACGGAGGGGAAGCGGCACGAGGTCATATAGCGTGGAA
Organism: Narcine bancroftii; assembly: GCF_036971445.1. Classification (NCBI taxonomy): domain Eukaryota; kingdom Metazoa; phylum Chordata; class Chondrichthyes; order Torpediniformes; family Narcinidae; genus Narcine; species Narcine bancroftii. Next base: position 7,698,735 of record NC_091482.1, read on the forward strand.
AGAGTCCCTTTGGTCCAACTTGGCCATGCCATCCAAAATGTGATTGTGTGTATATAGCAAATATTTTCAAGTACGTAAAACCTCTGGTATCCAGTACTTGTGGGGATTGGAAGATAGGTGAATTTTCTGGTTGCTTGAGATTATGTGTTGTGTGACTGGCGAAATAATGGCGGGGTGCGCCAATTGTAAGCTTCCATACTTTTCACCCATTTATTTTCCACATCTGCCAGCTTTTTTCTTTAACATTGCAATAGTACCTGCATCAACTGAAGAGTTAATATTTTCTCAATTACTCAGCAATCTCTATTCAACATCGACTTAACGTGGCCCTCCAACTCAAGTAAATTGCCATCCAAATGGTCATTGGTCACTTTTACTGTCCAGAAAAATGAGGTGGTTTCAATGAAATGAACAAAGTTCTCATAGGGCTGGCCATTTAATGCAGGAATGATCACTTCTCAGGTATTTAGCAGTGGTCAGAAACTTCAGACAAGAAATTGTTTCATACAAGTTAGTGAACCTTTGAAATTCTCTGTAAAGAAGGCCAAACAAAATCTAAAAACCCCCATGGACTGAAGGAGACCCATGGACTGAAGGAGACCCATGGACTGAAGGAGACCCATGGACTGAAGGAGACCCATGGACTGAAGGAGACCCATGGACTGAAGGAGACCCATGGACTGAAGGAGACCCATGGACTGAAGGAGACCCATGGACTGAAGGAGACCCATGGACTGAAGGAGACCCATGGACTGAAGGAGACCCATGGACTGAAGGAGACCCATGGACTGAAGGAGACCCATGGACTGAAGGAGACCCATGGACTGAAGGAGACCCATGGACTGAAGGAGACCCATGGACTGAAGGAGACCCATGGACTGAAGGAGACCCATGGACTGAAGGAGACCCATGGACTGAAGGAGACCCATGGACTGAAGGAGACCCATGGACTGAAGGAGACCCATGGACTGAAGGAGACCCATGGACTGAAGGAGACCCATGGACTGAAGGAGACCCATGGACTGAAGGAGACCCATGGACTGAAGGAGACCCATGGACTGAAGGAGACCCATGGACTGAAGGAGACCCATGGACTGAAGGAGACCCATGGACTGAAGGAGACCCATGGACTGAAGGAGACCCATGGATTTAAAGAAGCAGAAGAGGCTGCTTCACAATGCATTTGAGAGATAGATTTCTGGAACAGAATCAAGGATTATGCGGAATAGCTTGGTAAGTGGAGCCAAATTCACTGGCAGATCTTACTGCGTGGCAGAGCAGGCTTGACCGCCATATGGTCTACTCCTGCATTCGTTTCTTTTGCATCATGATGAATTGCGAAGATAAAGGATCCACTCCGCTAATACAAGGGCTTAAATGACCATCTTCCACTTCTGCTCCTTGTGTTCGGACAATCAGAATTGGGACAAGGCATGTTGTTATGCAAATCCTCAGCAATTTGGTTTGAAATAAGCTGGGACATAGGATGGCTTTAAAAGGAAATCCATTACTTGAAAAACACTAATCTTTTAAAACCCAGCAACCACCTTCCAAGTAATTCTTACCTGGGCAACTAATGCTGCACCACGAGTCATTTCATCCATTGAAGCATTTGCTGCTTCTGAGAAGTGGTCTTCACCTGTAGAAGCACAAAAAAGTAATTTGAAACATGCACCAATTCATCATCAGTAAAATAGATGGGGCACATGGGATCCAGTCATTGCTGACAGCTCAACATTACCCATTTTTAAGTGCCTTTGAGAACATAGTGAACCATCTTTTTGAACTGTGAGGAAGTCCTCAGTCTTGTTGGGGAGAGTGTTCCAGGATTTAAAACCAGAGACCATAAAGGAACAGGAATGACCAAGTTAACTAAATGTCACCAATAGATTTACAATGAACATAAATAGAACGCAAGTCAAACAAGAAAATCTGCAGATGCTGGATCTAGTGCTGTACACCAGGTGCAGGACAAACTCAGCAGGTCACTCAGCATCCATAGAAAGCAAAAGGCAGACAAAATTTCAGCGGAGCCTTTCAAGTGTGCCACTAATCAAGCAGAAGCTTTAATAAAAGGTGTGGGGGACAGAATTGAGGGAATATAGGCTAACAGACAAGAGAGGTAATAAGTGGATAGAGGTGGGAGGGAAAAGCTGAAACGATAGGGGAGAAAGCAGAAGGCCTCGGTACAGTTCTCTGATAGAAGGAATGGAACATGCTTCTGCAACATTTTTACAACTGGAGATCTTAGTTTGGTCACCCCTGGACAACAGACCCCAGGCCAACTACAGCCTATTGGCCATTTTTTAGTGGCCCAGGGTAAACTTAAAAAATTAAATGGCATATAGACCATCGTCTCTAATAATAAATCACACTGTATACACATTGGACTTCTTAGTCTCGTAGCAATTTTGAACGAGGCTGACTGTTGCAATGTTACGGATAGATGAAAAGGTTTACCCTCATTATTAAACATGATGGAACCAAAAGGAGGGAAAACAGCAAGGGAGAGCCGAAAATTTCAGGCATGGTAGGAAAATAAACACTTTCTCCAGAAGTCGGGGGGGTGGGGGGAGTGTGTTTGTTTGATTTGCAAGGCATCTATTAACTTTAATAGTCTATCGACAGATTTACACATTGCATCATAATCATTAAGGTGGACACTTGGACCATGGACTGCATTCACTGAGAGTCGTGGCGGGATGTTAGAGACGGCCTTATACCTTTCTTGATATGCTCTCATTTTGCACCCAGCTTTTTATTTTACACTGCAAAATGAGAGTTTTATTGTATTCATTTAAATTTAAGAGCAGCAGATACAGAAAATGCCTTCTGTAATATGCAAGTACATCAAAAGGTTTATGTAATGTTAACAGTTAAACTGCTCAGTAATTTGGTATAGATTTTTTTTTCAAATTTAAATTTAAAAAAATTTTTCACACTATGAACGATACTGACCAAAATACACAAACATTCACTTCTTGAATATAGTGTCATTTTCTCCCCTTACCCCCCTCCCTCCTTCACCCCCCTCCCTCCTTCACCCCCCCTCCCTCCTTCACCCCCCTCCCTCCTTCACCCCCCTCCCTCCTTCACCCCCCCTCCCTCCTTCACCCCCCCCCCTCCTTCACCCCCCCCCCTCCTTCACCCCCCCTCCCTCCTTCACCCCCCCTCCCTCCTTCACCCCCCCTCCCTCCTTCACCCCCCCTCCCTCCTTCACCCCCCCCTCCCCACCCATTCAACGTTCAACATATATGATACATTAAACCCATTAAACAGTGTCATCACACAATGAAAATAAACAAGAAATTTGTGTCTTCTACTTTTACATACTGGGTCAGTTCATTTCATCTTCTTCTCCTCCTTCTGTCATTTTAGGGGGTGGAGGTCCACGATAGGACTTCTCTGTTGTCTTCCATGTACAGTTCTCAAATTTGTTCGAATACTGTGATGTTATTTTTTCCAATGGAATACATTTATCCATTTCTATGTACCATTGCTGTATTCTCAGGCTATCTTCTAATTTCCAGGTTGACATGATACATTTTTTTGCTACAGTTAAGGCTATCATAATAAATTTTTTTTGTGCTCCATCCAAATTGAGTCCAAGTTCTTTACTTCTTATATTACTTAGAAGAAAAATCTCTGGATTTTTTGGTATGTTGCTTTTTGTGATTTTATTTAATACCTGGTTTAGATCTTCCCAAAACTTTTCCACTTTCTCACATGCCCAAATTGCATGTACTGTTGTTCCCGTTTCCTTCTTACAGTGAAAACATCTGTCTAATACTGTTGGGTCCCATTTATTTAATTTTTGGGGCGTGGTGTATAGCCTGTGTAACCAATTACAATTAAGATACCTATCAGATTTTTATCAAACAAGGGAAAAACCAGATTGGACCAGATTAGAGCTAGATAAAAGAGGGGAGAAGGTACCTGAAAATATACTATATAAGTGGGATGAAAAGCTGGTGCAACATAGGAATTCACCAGTACTGCACCATCTGCTCAACATTTGGAAGAAGATTTATGTAGAAAGGAATAAAACAAATTATTAACTACCAAAATTAATATTGACGCAAAATTAACTAATCCCATTCACGATAACCTTTCCTTTAGAGAATGGGAGAGAAAAGGGATCAAAAGAATAGAAAATTGTTTTTTGGGAAATAAATTATTATCTTTTGAACAAATGAAGTGCAAATATGGTAGAACTCACGAGACAATGTTTGCATACCACCAACTGAAAACCTACTTGAAGGACAAATTGGGAAGCAGACTGAGGTTACCAGAAGGAAGCAGCTTTGAATATGTGATTACAGACACAATGATAATTAAAAGATTTGTAACAAACATGAACATCAAACTGCAAAAGGAAACAAGCTGTAAACCCAAACAAAAATGGGAACAAGATCTAAACATAAAAATAAAGAATGTAACATGGGAAAAGCTAAGCTCCGGAACTATGAGAAATACAATAAACACGAGGTTACGCATGGTATAGTTATTTTGATAGAAAATTAATTTGATGGTACAGGGAGTTTCTGGTCTAAAAACACCATTTTTCTTGCAATGTAACTGGTTGAAAATTGTCAGCCTTAATACTGTTTGGTCCACAACTCCCTATATTTTTCTGTATATGGCCAACAACCAAAAATGTTTGGCCACCCCTTCCTTAGTGGATTCTTTATGAAGGTTCCCCTCCAAACAATGAAGACTCACCATACTACAGAATGAAATATTGGGAAACTCTAAAGTATTGCCTCTCAGGGCATCAGATTTTCAGATTTATTGTCAGAGTATATACATGAGATCACATGCCCTGAGATTCCTTTTCTTCTGCAAAACGAGGTCATTGTGCAGACCACAGTGCAAAATACACATCAATATTAACTTGTAATTCAAATTTTAATAAAACATTCAAGTTGCAATTTTTCCCCACTTTGAAAGGACTTTCCAGACTGCTTACCTGGGAGAGGCATTATGTTATCCAGTAGGACTTCAGCCCCTTGGAAAGGGAGAGACACAAAGTCAGACCTATTCAAGGAAAGAGTGAAAAGAAATACAATGTTAACATTAAATACCATTCCAAACTCAAGTCTCTTCATTTGGGATTGACATCATTTTGATTCAGAGGTGCATTTTAATGAAATACTTGAACAAACAGAATCTCATCCAGATGGAGAGCACGATCCTAATTTAAAGTCATGACAAGTGGGCAGGCATCATAAACCAGCTGAGGGATCTCACTCACTCTAGCTCTACACGAGTCTATGCAGTAGGATGTGGACTCAGTCAATCTAGTCACTTTATTCACCAGCAATCCCTTGAGCCTAGGTACACCCGTCTCTGACTGGTAAACCAAGCCACGAACACCGATGCAAATTCACCTCCACGCAAGGCCATCCTTGAAGCACGGTGTAGTAGTCTCCCATAATCTACACACGTTGAAATTTGCACCAATGTCAGATTAAAACACAATCCCAACATCAGGTTCTTGGCAAACAAGATGTTCATTCTAAACGATTTCTTCACTGTCTAAGGTCTTGATTTTCTATAGGAGCTCAGTTTGCAGCACCCCAAGGCCCTCCAGATGGGGAGTGAAGGGGTCTAACCATTGTATTTAAAGACTGATTCAACTGCTGCTTGGTAAACCCCGGGGAATTCTCTACCTTTGAGGTCCAACTAACGTGGGCCTGGTCAATCCTACTTTGCTCACCAAAAATACACAAAGACTTCATTATTCAATTCGCCGACTTCCTCTCTAACACTATACAAAACTTTGACCAAGTTCTGATACTTGAAGGCTTTAATATTCATGTTTGTTGCCCATCTAAATCCCTGGTAGGAGAGTTTATTCACCAACTGGAATTCTTCAATTAAGATCTTCTGCCAACTGGACCCACCCACAACCTAGGCCACACACTCAATCTAGTCCCGTTAATTGAACTAATCTTCAGCAATCCAACGTTAATTGACTCAGGTGAATCAGACCTTTGATCTTTACCTGTCCTGCACCCCCCCCCCCCCAACAAATCCCATTCCCCTGTCGCTACTCCCGATGCATTAACTCTTGGACTGCAGGGGAGTTCACAAGAGCCCTCAGCACTGCTCCAGGTACTCCCACGATTGAGGCGCCCCATCCCCACCTCAACACTGAGGAGTTCACTTCCCTGTTCAATGTGATCTGCTCTTTGACACTGTGGCTCCTCTCAAATTGAAAAATCCCAAGCTTTGCAATGTGATCAGGGCCCTAAGGAGAGAATGCAGGAAGGCTGAACAGAGGTGGAAGCTGGACAAACTCCTGGTCTCCCTCAAGATCATAAAATGCAACCCAAACACATACCAGGATGCAGTGAAGGACGAGAACAAAATACCTCGCCAACCTAATTGCCATTAACTCCCATAATCTAAATCCTCTAATACCATAAAGATGGTTGTCGGCCCTCCATCCACTACAAACCTGGACAAAACCCCTGCCAAATGAGTTTTGAAAATTCTTCAACAAGTTGAGAACATAAGGAAGATCATCCCTCCCCCATCACCAGTCACCCAACTGGACTACAGCTCTGTCTACATAACCTGGATGGAACCATCACACTATCCACCCTCAGCAAGGTCCTATTTACCATGAAACCTACAACCTGCCCCCTTAACCCTACCCCCTATCATCCCCCTGAGGGATGCCATCGACATCGTGGGTCTGAGCATCTTCTCCATCATCATCTCCCGAGCCATTGGCTCTGTCCCAACCTGCTTCAAAGATGCAGTGGTTCAGCCCCTCCTGAAACAACCCAACTTTGGCCCCTTAAAGATGCAGCGGTTCAGCCCCTCCTGAAACAACCTAACCTTGGCTCCACTACCTCCAAAAATTACAGACCTATTTCAAAGTTCCCTTTCCTCTCCAAAGTCCTTGAAAAAGTCATTCTTAACCATCTCCCTATCTTCACCAAAAGTTTCAGTCAGGATACAAAGCCCACCACAGCAAGGAGTCAGCCTCAACACAGACGCTGATCCTCCTAGACCTTAGCGCAGCACTCGACACTGTCGATGATGCTATTCTGATAGTCTGGCTGGAACAGGAGGTCGGCATTATTGATGTGCTTGGAGCTGTTTCAAAACATAGAAACTACCTTGTGGATCCGCAAGGATCAGTCCTTGGCGCCATTCTTTTCTCGCTGTACAGGCTCTTCCTTCGGCCATGCAGAAATCTGGTATCTCCTTCTACTGTTATGCTGACAAAACCCAGCTCTACCTCCCCCTAAAACCGAATGACCAGTCAAAAATCACCAACTGTCTGGAAGACATAAAATGCTAGATGGCTGGCAACTTCCTCCAACCTAATGAGACAAAATCTGAAACCATCCTATTGGGCCCTCCTAATTTCCCCTAAAAGTTACACAACTCCCAAGGCAATCTATCCCCTCTTATTAAATTTCTTGGGGGGCTATTCGATCCTGCTATCAAATTTGACAAACAGTTCGCCACTGTGGTGTAGGCCTGCTTTTTCCAGCTCAACATCATTGTTAAAATAAAACCGTACCTTTCACTTAAGGACCTTGAAAGGGTTATTCACGCCCTCATCTTCTCACGTCTGTACTACGCTAACTCTCTATACACTGGGATTAGCCAGTCCTCCCTAATCTGCCTCCAACTGGTTCAGAATGCTACCACTAGGGTGCTGACAGGTGCCATAAAGAGGGACCACATCATCCCAATTCTAGCTTCCCTCAAGTGGCTGCTGGTGTGGCTCAGAGTCTACTTCAAGCTGCTACTATTTACATATAAGGTCCTCAATGACCTTGCGCACCCCCCCACCCCAAAATATCTCCTATCTGCTTACGCCATACTCCGCTCCAAAGCAGCTCCTGCAGTACGTCTGGCCATTCTTCGCACTAAGCGTGCATAAAGGGGAGACTGGGCCTTTGCAGTTGCGGTCCCCAAACTGTGGAACAGCATTTCCCCCTGACCATTAAACTAGCCCCCTCCCTCAACTGCTTTAAATCCAGGTTAAAAAAAAAACATACCTTCCGTCATTAGTGTTCAACGACTGAAACCCTTTATACGTTCCTAATCTACAACAGTGTTGCACTATTCACTGCAATTGTGGTCTATTTATAATGCCTTAATCCATTGTTCTGTAAATAGTTGTACTAGTTTCAATCAATTGTCTTGGTTTGTACAGCACTTGTCAGTGCAAGTTGAAATTTGCTGTCATAAGACTTGTAGTTCATCAAATTTATGTTATGACCATTGAGAGTATGAAACCTGGACCAAAATCATACTCTGACTGTTCTCCAGATGTGAATCAGTTTTCATAAATCACCCATTGTTTCGGACACCAACTTCACATGGTATTTCTATTTGTTCCTACAATGGCAATACAAGAACCTTGATAAGGTAAGTTGACATGGCAAATTCTAATGTTTAGATAACTTGAAGTGTGCACATGCTAAATGACCAATTTGAGTATAGTTGCATTTGTGAATGCAAGTTGACTTGCTTCAAGTCATTGAAATAGCCTCATTTCACACATACAAAAAAGACTGGCTCCAACTCAGAGTTTACCTTTGATTAATCTGTATATTTAAGGGAAGCAGGTACCTCACCTGATTTGTCGCAATAAATCAATTTTAACTCTTTCATAGCCACCGTAGTCGACATAACGGATCTCAACTTCGTTTGTTTCTTCGAAAAAGGCAACAACTTGCGCCCTCCACCATGCCCCATCTACTGCTGGAGCTGTACAAATTATACCAACTGCAGGAGTGAAGAGAAGTACAGCAAGTTCCTTTTGGATCATTATAGTGGCAGGGAAAGTAAGTGTTAGTGAAGTAAACTGAAGCATTTCAAGTTTAACAGGTTATGCCAGTGGAACAAAAATAGGTCTGCAAATAATGGCAAGTACCAAATTGAGAAGCTCTACACAAGTAAAACGTGGAATTTCACCTCCAAAACAGGCCTTTCAGTCAAACCTGTCCATGCATGACATGGCGTTTGATCTCAATGAGTCTGAGGCAGCTCAGAGCCATTTCATTCCAAATTTTCCCTTCCTTTCCTTCCCACACTTCTGTCAACTCCTCCTAGATTTACAGGGGCTAATCTTGCAATTTGCACATCTTTGAGATGTGGCAGGCATCAGGCACACACAGAGGCAGCATGCCTTTCAGCTCAGTGACTCCGCCTTCCATTAGCTCACTGCCTTATAGTAGACGTGCCTGATATACTGTCACTTCCATTCCAGGAAGCTGACTCAAAGGCACTTATTGTTTTTAATTATTTTTTTTATTTTTCACACTATGAGCCAAATCAACCAAAATATGTACAAACGCTTCTCTTTAAAATTACACAGTGGTCTTTTCTCTTTTTTTCCCCTTTCCCTCCCTTCCCCCTACCCACCCCCCTCCAATACCCACATTCAACATATACAATCAATAAAACCATAAAACAATATCTTCACACAAAGGAAAACAAACAAGAAAAATGCGTCATCTATTCATTACACACTGAATCTAGTCGTTTTGTCTTCTTATCATTTTCATTCTCATTTTAGGGGATGGAGGTCGTAGGCAAGCTCTCTCTGATATGTTCCCTGTATGGTTCACAAATTTGTTCAAACATTGTGACTTTATTTTTTTAAATTATGTTATTTTTTCCAATGGAATACATTTATTCATTTCCATGTACCATTGCTGTATTCTCACTCTCTTCCATTTTCCAAGTTGACATTATACATTTTTTTTTGCTATCGCTAAGGCTATCATAATGAATTGTTTTTGCACTTTATCCAATTTGAGGCCTAATTCTCTACTTCTTATGTTACTTAAAAGAAATATCTGTTTTTTTTGGTATGTTATTTTTTGTAATTTTATTTAGTATGTGATTTAATTCTTCCCAAAATGTATTTACTTTCGTCCATGCCCAAGTTGCATGTATTGTTGTTCCCATTTTCTTCTTACAACAAAAACATTTATCTGATAATGTTGAATCCCATTTTTTTTAATTTTTGAGGGGTGATATATACCCCGTGTAACCAATTATACTGTATCATGCGTAACCTTGTGTTTATTGTATCCTTCATAGTTCCAGAACATAACTTTTCCCATATTTCATTTTTTATCTTTATGATTAGATCCTTTTCCCATTTCTGCTTAGGTTTATAGTTTATTTCATTTTCCTTATCTTGCAGCTTAATGTACATGATGGTTATAAATCTTTTGATTATCATTCTGTCTGTAATCACATATTCAAAGCTGCTTCCTTCAAGTAATCTCAAGCTGTTTCCCAATTTATCCTTTAAATAAGCTTTCAATTGATGATATGCAAACATTGTACCATGAGTTATTCCATATTTATACTTCAACTGTTCAAATGTTAATAAATCATTTCCCAAAAAACAATTTTCTATTCTTTTGATTCCTTTTCTCTCCCATTCTCTAAAGGAAAGGTTATCTATTGTAAAAGGGATTAATGGGTTTTGTGTCAATAACAATTTTGGTATTTGGTAATTCATTTTTTCCTTTCTAAATGGATCCTCTTCCTTTCTAAATGGATCTTCCTCCATATATTAAGTAAATGATGGAGAACTGGTGAGTTTTTATCCCACTTATAAAGTACACGTTCCAGTACCTTCTCCCCTATTTTATCTAGTTCTATCTTAGTCCAGTCTGGTCTTATCTGGTAAAAATCTGCTAAATACTTTAATTGTGCGGCTCTATAATAATTTCTAAAATTTGGTAACTGTAAACCACCTTGAATATACCTCTCTGCTAATTTATCTAACACTAGCCTCGGTTTCCCCCCTTTCCACAAGAATTTCCTTATTATTCTCTTTAGTTCATTAAAGAATTTTTCTGTTAAAGGAATTGGTAATGTTTGAAATAAGTATTGTATCCTTGGGAACACATTTATTTTAATGCAGTTTACCCTCCCTATCAACATTAGCGGTAATTCTTTCCAATGTTCTAAGTATTCCTGTAATTTCTTTATTAGTGGCTGATAATTTAGTTTGTACAAGTGGCTTAAGTTATGATCTAACCTGATCCCTAGGTATCGGATTACTTGTGCTTTCCATTTAAATGGTGATTCTTTTTTAAATTCTGTATAATCTGCGTTACTCGTTTGGCATCACTTCACTTTTATTTGCGTTGATCTTGTACCCCGATATTTCTCCATATTCCTTCAATTTCTTATGTAATTCATTTACTGATACCTCTGGTTCTGTTAGGTATACTATGATGTCACCTGCAAATAAGCTGATTTTATACTCCCTCTTATCAGTTCTGCCAAAGGTTCTAGTGCTAAGGTGAACAATGAGGGGGAAAGTGGACATCCCTGTCTTACTTAATTTAAAGTGACTCGATACATATCCATTTACTGTTACATTTGCCAACGGTCCATTATACAATGCTTTAATCCAATTTATATATTTTTCTGGTAGATTAAACTTCTGTAATACTTTAAATAAGTAGTTCCACTTTACTCTGTCAAAGGCTTTTTCTGCGTCTCGAACAACAGCCGCTGTTGGTTTCTTATTTTCTTGAACTGCGTGGATTAGATTAATAAGTTTACAGATATTGTCCGATGTTCATCTTTTCTTAATAAATCCAGTTTGATCTTGTTTTACTATTTTAGGTACACAATCGGCCAATCTGTTTGCTAATAATTTCACTACTATCTTATAGTCTGAGTTAAGTAGAGATATTGGTCTATATGATTCTGGTGTTAATGGATCCTTCCCCGTCTTTGGTATTACTGTAATTATTGCTGTCTTACATGAATCTAGCAAGTTTTGTGTTTCTTCTACCTGGTTCATTACTTCCAGGAGAGGAGGAATTAATAACTCTTTAAATGTTTTATAAAATTCTATTGGAAATTCATCCTCTCCTGGTGTTTTATTGTTTGGCAGCTTTTTTAATATATCCTGTGCTTCCTCTATTTCAAATGGTTTTATTAGTTTGTTTGGTTCCTCTTCTTGCAATTTCGGCACTTTAATTTTAGCTAAAAATTTCTCTATTTTATCATATTTCCCCTTGTTCTCAGTTTGATACAATTGTTCATAAAATTCCTTCAAATTTTCATTAATCTCTGTTGGGTTATATGTAATTTGTTTGTTCTTTTTCCTCATTGCCAGTATCATTCTTTTAGCTTGTTCTGTTTTAAGTTGCCATTTTCATCTTACTTTTTTCTTATTGCACTTAATGAACGACAACACATTAAAGACATAAAGTACCCCCGCAGTTCCCACATCCACTAATACCTTAACCCCAAAAGATCCCCCACCCCTCCTCGAGTTGCCCCATGTCCCTTGACAGGCAACCACAACTCCCCTTTTCATTTAGATTGCGATCTTGTTCGCAGCATCAACTGATTTTGCAGTGACGGTTATTCCCCCTCCACCCAGCCCTCTCCAGAAAACATTTTTTTTCAATATATAAACACAAAGCTCTCTCTCCTTTTCCCCCCCTTACTCCCTTCCTTCCCTTCTCTTTTCCCTCTAGTTCTTTCCATATACATTGTTTTCACATCTTTATATATACTTTAACCGCCATTCTTCATTCTTGTTACATCTCTTCATCTCTTCCCCTGTCTGCAAGCGTTCTGCGAATTCTTGCGCTTTCTCTGAATCCAAGAACAGTTGGTTTTGCTCCCCGGGTATAAATATTTAAAGCACGGCTGGATGTCTTAACATGAATTTATAACCTTTTTTTTTTCCATAAAATCGATTTTGCTGCATTAAACTCTTTTCTCTTCTTTAAGAGTTCAAAACGTATGACTGGGTAAAAAAATATTTTTTGACCCTTGTATTCCAATGGTTTATTATCTTCTCTAACTTTATTCTTTGCCCATTCCAGTATATTTTCTCTTGTCGTGTATCTCAAAAATTTTAGTAAGATAGATCTTGGTTTTTGATGTGTCTATGGTTTCGGAGCTAGTGTTCTGTGTGCCCTTTCTATTTCCATTTCTTCCTGCATTTCTGTCATTCCCAGGACCTTCGGGACCATTCTTTTATAAATTCCTTCATGTCTGTGCCTTCTTCAGGCCCATTAATTTTATGTTTTTTCGCCTACTATAATTTTCCAACATATTAATTTTCTGAGATAACAACTGTGTCTCTAACTTTTTTGTAACTTTCTTCCAATTTTCCTCTTAAGTCATTTACTTCCATTTCTACAGCCGTTTCCCGCTCTTCCACATTCTCTACTCTTTTCCCTATTTGTCATGACCCGTTCTAAACTTTGCATTTCATCTTCTGTTCTTTTCATTTAATTGCACTAAATTCTAATGACAACCATTCTTTTAATGCTCTCATTTGTTCTTGAAAAAAAAAAGCTTTAACTATATTCTATCCATCTGTTTTACCTTCTATTTCTCTGTGAAGATCTTGGTCTTCTTCTTCCACTTCTTCTGTGTCTGTACCTGCATTTGTGTCTTCTTCTCTTCTTTTTGTCTGTGTCTCTTCTGTTTTTCCTGATGAGCTGCTTGTATCTCTTTGTCGGGCCTCTTCTTGCTGGTCCTCCCCTCCTGGGCTGCTCGTCTGTTGTGCTTCCTGACGTTGATCTTCTTGTCGATCATTCCTCCGTCTATCTCCCTCGTCTGTTTCATCGCTCTCTCTTCTGCTGTCTTCTTCATCCTCCAGCTGAGCGCCCTGGAGTCGGGCGTCCCTCAGCTGTTCAGTCTGACAGCCCACTCCTCTGATGAGCCCCCCTCCTGCCGGTGTCCTCTTTCTCCTTTGATTGCACACTTTTGTTTGGCTCCGTGAGCCACCGCCTGGTGGGTCATGACTCCGCAGGGCAGGCACTGACCTCGAAGGTCGGGCGCTCCTCGCCACCACAGCGTCCTGTTCCTTCGTGCAGATAAGGCTTTCTTTCTTCTCTGGCGACTTTTTCCCCCCAGTTGTTTTTACTTTCTCCCTCTTGGAAGCCATCTTCTCTCTCTCCTCTGTATCTTTATCTTCTATTTCTTATATTTTATTTTTGTTATGCTTTGCTTTTTCCTAACTTTTTTCCTATTTTCCTGGAAAGGGCTGTTTTTCCCGACCGGCCACTACTCCATCACGTGACTCCTCCATTCAAAGGCAGAGGTGGAACATACTTATGCCAAACCATGTAAAGGGTTAGGCAAGTGTTTTACACATCCAGAGGCCAAGATTCTGCACTGATTTCAGTGTTCTTGAAACCGGTTGCATTTTAGGGGTGTAGGATAATTTACTGGCATCGAGCGTTTGCCTCTACGTTAGCAAAGAGAAAAAAAATACTTAACTTCTAATGGGGACTTTAGTGTTGGGATTCCTGGCTGAGAGTAAAGGAGATACATTTGTTGATCCATGTTGTGTAGTACATGGCACGTCGGATGTGTGTGTTGTTGCACAAACATGTGCCCCGCGTTGACGATATTCACCACCAGTACATCAACTGTCACACCATCTGGAAGCATGAGCTGTACAAGACAAATACGACCATGTCAGATGCTAGAAGAGTCTCCAAAAAAAAAACAAAAAGGTCAATCCTGGCACATGCATGAATATTTTAATTTCAAGCACAGCAAAGTTTACTGCAACTTAAAACTACAATTTTAAAAACTCCAATAATTCACTTGACAGCTGATCTTCAGAAAACTGTTTCACAGTGTTTGACCTTTTAACATTGCACATTTGAGACCCTTTCCTGCTAAGCAGCTTTCAAAACTGCCTCCTGTTAGTTGTTGACATTCAAGTGCTTTATTGGTTACCACATTTCATGGTTAATTTCTGTAATATTGCAATCAATGCAAGTCAAAAGAAGTATTGTAAATGTGATAAATTCAGCTGCTGAAATACGACTATTTGCCTCACAATCTCAGTCTCGCAAATACAGTAAGACCCATTATGTGGAATTCAAGCAACCGGCAAAAAACTAAGAACACAAGTAAAAATATGGAAGTTTAAAACTGATGTGCCTCACTGTTAGTTTGCCAATCATGCACCACACCACCTCAAGCAAATACACTTATTCAGCATCTACCAACCCCATAGGTGCCGGATACCCAGGGTGGGGGGTGGTCTCTCATTCCTCAAATTTACTCACAATTTCACCATACTGTATTCCACCTCAAGGATGGAAAGCTGGAGATTGTAACCATTTGATGGCAATGCAACATTTACATTTAAACTACAAGATTAACAATTTAAAAAAAACTACCATTTCAGTCAACATGACAAATACTTCCATCAGAGGAGGAAAATCAACCATACCACTTTCTCCCAATTCTTCATCGGCCACAAGCCTACAAATCTGTGGTGCATCGAATGCTGCATTCAGGCAAGTTAGCTGCAGCAGGTTGCCCACTAACGACCAAAGTTTGCAGCTGTGATCTTTTGGATAATATAACAGAATTCCAACCCTGGAGCTGGCAACAAAATAATGTTTCCTATGTCCATGGATGCAAAATGGTGAAACAGAAACTCCAAAAAAAAAAATCTCTGTCACCCATGCCTCCAAATGTGCAGCATTGAACCAACATCTGCTTTCTTCCTGCACAACTTCTTATCCGTGCAAAAACAGTTCTTCAGAAGCACATTTCTGGAACAAGTCTTGTTCCACGTGACTTGTGATTTAAACCATACATGCAAAATCTAATTGATAAATGCTACATCTGAAACATGAAGATTTATGTGCAAGTTTTCCAAGACTAACCTGAAAATACAGAAAAATATTTGATTTTAATTGTAAACTTGCCAACAAATGCCGTCTGTTATCTTATTTTCTTCTTGAACAGAAACTGTACAATTTGAATAAAGTTCTGAAAAAAAGTTCTATCATATCTGACAAGGGACTAAATGTCACAAATTAAGCATTTTAATGAATTTCATTCCCTTCAGCAGTGCCTTAAAACAGCTGGAATAGATTGACAACCTACTGCCAAATACCAAAGTCCATCAGAAACTGTTCATATATCCATAGCAACATAAATACCAGATAATTCTTACCCATGAGGTTATGGACAATGCTGGCAGTGTCAGAGGAGGTGCAGCATACAGATTTGTAAGATCCAGCTCTTTAAACTTCTTTCCAATCAGGTTAAGCGCTTTGTTTACTTGCTGCTGACTACCTGTTTACATGGAAAAACAAACTTATGCCTTTAGGAAATGTGGTAGCTGGATTCTAGTGCATCAGTAATCTGCCACATCCTTGAATAATACAAGACTCCAATAAGCAGCACGACTCGTGTGGCAGTTTGTGCAACGCTATCACAGCGCCAGCGGCCGGGGTTCAAATCTGGTACGGTCTGTATGTTCTCCTTGTGTTTTTGTAGGTTTCCTCCACACGCTCCGGTTTCAAAATGCAAGGGGGTTGCAGCTTGTGGGCCGGAAGGGCCGTTAACGTACTGTATGCCTAAATTTAATATTTAAATGTAGAAAATAATTTCTATAGCATTAAAGGGTCAAACAATGAAAGTTGTAATGCTGCTTTAGTGAGCACATAGCACTCAAGGAAAGGCACCTCACATATTCTAAACAGATAAACAACTTGATTTGCTTTTAACCAATACATTTCAAGCACTGATCAATTACAGAACCCATAAAATGAGACCCAACAACCCAATGCCTCGGTAATCATCAATGAACAGATCAAAACACTTGCCAAGTACAAAACCACTGTCATATTTCACTTGTCAGCCACAAACGAGCCTGCAGCTGACGTGGACTTTTACCCCCTCCATAAATCTTCGTCCGCGAAGCCAAGCCAAAGAAATTTCAAACGAAGGAATCAACAGCTGAACATTTCAATGCAACCTTAACAGAGGAAAGCTTTTGCAGGTTAGTGGTACCATTGCCTGGAACCTACTGATCAAGTAATTGTTTACTCAGCTGTTCAAAGATCTCTCTACCAACTCTCCCACCCAGCCCAAGAACCACAGAGCAGTCGGAACTGTTACTACACTTCCTGAGATCACATTGGTGGCAGAGAAATTTCCCGGAAAACCCACACAGACTGCATAAATATTTCTTCAAGTTTGTCACAATATACCTGGAAGAGTGATAAGGGTTCTTCAGCAAGCAATTTAATAGTCAACTTTAACTTGCAACCATATCAAGTAGAAGAACAAAAGCACAATTACAGCTGCCTACATTTTGCTCAACCCTTGAAGGGCTCAGGCCCGAAACATTGGTCATGTGTTTTTATCTTTGCTTCTTACTGATAAAGCTGAGTTTCTCCAGCATTCTGATTTTACTTCAATCATTGCTTTCGTTTTTCACAGGACAAAGTTACAAAATGATATATTTTTTAAAAAATCAATGAGTACAAGAGGAACAAGAGCAGGACTGGGGTTCATTTGAGCTGGATGGCTGTGTGAAGATACTATTTTTAAGCCTGTTGGTGCACTGATTTTATACTTGACCCTTGCCCCCAATGGGAGAGGGGTGGGTGGGGGGGGGGGGAGAGAAGAGTGTGCCCATGGTGTGATGTGTCCTTCAGTACATTAGCTGTCTTTCCTGGAGCTCTCAGAGGGGAGAGGTTTGTGCAATGTTCGAAGCAGCATCCTCAACCTTCTCCAGCTCCTCCTGGTTTTGAGCAGCTCCCATATCTCAGTCAGTGATGCATCCAGCAACCAAGTGCTTTTTTTGCAGCCACTATAATCACTATTGTAAATGTTCACATGCAGCCAGAAAGATCCCACAAAAAGGGCAACATAATGATCATCTTTTAGACAGATACACAAAATGGAAGGGGGATTGTTTTTATTCTCACCAGAGGATAGTAGATGGTGGGAGAGTCTAGGACAGGGGTGGGCAACTTTTTTTTTTAAATACAACTCACATTCCACTTTAAGTCATCCCTATGCCATAGTGCTCTGTGATTAGTAAGAGATTGATGAAGGTGGTATGTGAGTGGGAAGAAAAAGTTTGAAAAACAGTTTTAATCATCCCTAATGGACTCAATGTCACGGTTTCATAACTCCAAAGGAAAGTCGCCAATAACAATTTTTCTCAAACAAAATATTTCAGTAACAACTGGGCCTAGAGCAGCGGTTCTCAACCTTCCCTTCCGACTCCCACCTTAAGTAATCCCTTACCAATCACAGAGCACTTCTGGCAAAGGGAGTACTAAAGTTGGAATGTGAGTCTAGGACAGGAGGGTACAACTTCAGGATTGAAGAGCATCCGCTAAGAACAGATGCAGAGGAATTTCTTCAGCCAGAGTATGGTCAATCTGTGGATTTTGTTGCCACAGGCCATTGTGGAGGCGAGGTCATTGGGTGTATTTAAGGCAGAAATTGATAAATACCCGATTAGGCAGGGAATCACCGGTTATGGGGGAGAAGGCTGGACAGTGGAAATGAGTGGGAAAATGGAACAGTTCATGATTAAATGGTGAGGCAGACTCAGTGGGGAGAGGAGCCTTTTTTGCTCCTATGTCTTATGGTCTTACAGATGTTGTCTACATGGACTTTAACGATGGCTTCAACAAGGTCCCATGTGGTGGGATGATCACATAGGATCCTGGATGAACAAGCCAATCATGAAAAGGAAAGGGGATATTCAGGTTGATATTCGTGATCCTGAAATATATGCAGAGGGAGGGCCCAGAAGTGATGCATAACAAAAAAATACAGGAATGAACCACCCCAGCCCCATCTGGAGGAAACAAATCTGTGATTCCTGCATGGGACTCATCACTTCAAAACACAAAAAAAATACATGGAAGCCATCCTAATAATGAAGGAAACATCTGAAGTCATTCAAGGCAATTGACAAAAAAAACCCACTGTGGCTAATGTAAGGTAAAACATCATGAGATGGGAATGTGTAGGGAGTTACCCTGTACAGGGCAGTAACAAGAAGGGGAGGTGTCCTTGTACTCCTGTTAGGTAAAACATCATGAGATGGGAATGTACAGGGCTGTAACAAGATGTAAATGCATCCTTGTACTTACAAGATAAGAGAGACATTGATGGATTGAGAGGCAGGAAGCTAGCAGGGAAAGGATAGCAACAGTTTTAGTCATTGGACAAGTAATGATATGATGATGTTCTAAGCATGTATCCAAGGGTATAAAAAATCACCATTTTGCTGATAACGGGAGAATGCATTCTCCGACTAACCTGGTTGGTCGCAAGTGTTACAATCCGGTAATAAAGAACAAAGAACCCTGATTTCGACTCAGCCTGGTGTTTGTCTCACTCATTCATGAACAAAGCAGACCTAACAATTTGGTGACCCCGACGTGATGGGTGAGTGAACACTGGACGACGGTTTCTGTTTTTTCTGACAATCATCTCAGCCGGCTGATAAAAAGGTCCAGAGAAGCCTGTTTTAACAAAATTCTCTTTTTTTTTAAAATCTTTATGATTGTCAGTAAGAACTGGAGATCGGACAAATTAGACGACCACAATTGAAGGTCGCATGCCAGGATTGTAACACGTAAGTGATTACAGACAAGATAAAAGTCCTTAAGGTGTTTGAATGACATTTATTAAGTGCTTCGCAAGAAACTACTAGAGTTTAAAAGTCTTTATTGTGTCGTTGCAAAGTCCAATAGAGTGAGAAGGTGGTCTATAAACAATTGAGGACCTGAGTTTTCTGCCCTAAACTGGTTATTAAGAGGAGAAATCTCCCACGTGAAGGTTGGGCTTTGAAAGAAAACAAAGGTTCAGGCTTATTGGCCTCAATTGTATCTGAGAGACTGACTTATAAATGTCCGGTAGGTATGATAATGTCTGTACACTTGAGAAGTTAAGAATTTATTTCCCCAATTCGCCGTGGTGGAATACCACAGCAGACACTAGAGACCTTGAGACAACAAAAAAAGTACTCAGGGCCGCCTGCCTGGTGAACAAGAACGACGACAGAAGGCTGCGACAGCTGTGTCCGGATCAGGTAGGAGATATTAGTGAAAAAGTTGACAAACTCCTAAGAGACACCCAGTTTATTCGAAATACTTTTGATAAGTTAAATGAGGGTATTCCCAACATCACCAAGGAGATAAAGTTACGTAAATTCATAGATTGGTAAAGGGAAACAGGACAAAAGTATAGCCCAAATATTTGGTTTTCTAGTTGTAATTTAACTTTCAGACCCCTTTGGGAAAACAGAGAGTGGAAAACGAGCAATCAGAGTATACAGGACAGTCTGAAGTCAATTGGAGGACAAGACTTAGAGACTGTTCCTTTAAAAGATATTAGTCATCCAACTTGCAAGGAGACATTTTTAAAAGCAATTTTCGTTGACATAGATCCCCTAAACGGACAAGAACCTAAATTAAAACAGGCATTAGAAAGCGGTCCCGCAGCTATGGCTGTACAGTTGCCTGCTAAGACTTTTGACCAAGTTATTAAGGAAATTAATCAGGAATTAGAGGAGCGAAATACCAGTAATGCGGCATTGGAAAAACAAAAAATGCTCCGAAAATGTGTAGACCGCTGGAGGAAGAGGGGTTGGTTACCTGGGGGGCACTGAGATGTTCCTGACAGGTGAGGGAAACAAAATTTTAAAGCGTAGTGTCTTAGATAAGCTGGAAGAAACAAAACACAGAAGGGAAAGGAAAAGTGCCTGTTTCCAGTTTCCAGCCACGAAGTGTCCGGGTTTGCTCTCTCCCTCCCTCCTTTCACCCTCCCCCCTCTCTCTTCTCTCCCCCTCACTCTCTTCTCCCCCCCCTCCTCTCTCACCCACTCCCCCTCCCAATCCCAATCTGTGGCGGTGCTGCCCTGAAATCTCCAGGTTGGGCAGGGCAGAGAAATACAATTTGGTTTTAATTTTGTGCCCACATTTCCAGCTCCGCATCAAATGGGATCCTGTTTTATCCTCTCTCCCTCCCTTTTTCCCGCACCCCCACCATTGCGGGATCAGGGCAGACATTGTGGGCTGATGTGTAGCTCACTCGAGGTGGGAGGGAAGGAAGGAGTGATAGTTCCCAGTGGTGGGAGACCCAATCTGATCCAGACCAGTGATCACAGGATGAGAACCTTTTAAAACCTTTGAAACGAAAGTGTTAATCTGAAGACTTTTCTCCCAGTGGGGCCAGTGCAAGGCATTTTCTCTCTCTATCTCTTGTGCTCTGTGTATCTGCCTCTCTATCTCTTTCTCTCGCTATGCTCTCTCTCTCTCTCTCTCTCTCTCTCTCTCTCTCTCTCTCTCTCTCTCTCTCTCTCTCTCATAGTCTCTGGATGTATGTGATGTCATGTATGTACTCTGACAATAAATCATTTATAAGTGAGTCTTATACTATTATACAAACGGGACATAGAAAGGAAAATCTTTAATCGCGAGTCAGCAAAAAAGAGGGTGAGAGACAAGGAGATGCAGTACCGCGATGTCCTAGCTCTATTTGAAGAATTTGGTCTCCCTGATAACCCACCTATTATGGCCCCTGTAGAAATAGCTTGTAGACCCCCGCCCTATGCATATGTGGAGTCACAAGGTGCCCCTGGCACCCCAGATGGGATCCTGGAGTCACGTCCCTTATATCCAGATATTGAGACACTGGGGTGTGACAAGAACCTCGGGAATAGGGATACATCAGACGAGGTACAGGCCCCTTTAATAAAAATAGAAGGGGGAGTAATAGATGTAGAGACCCCTCTGGAGTCCAAGAAAATAGAAAAGGAGTTAGAGATACAGAAATGGAACATGAAAAAGGTTCAGGATAACATTAAAAACTTAAACAGAGATATTAATGTGCTGGGGCAGATCAGTGAGGATCAAAAAGAATTAATGGTAGGTGTATTTAAGGAAGTGGAAAAGATAACTACAACACTGTCAGGAGAAATTAAAGCTGAAGGAATGGTAATAGGAGTAAAGGACGAAAAGTGTAGTACAGATGAGGAAACGAGATACGATCCACCATGGGAGGAAAGTAAAAGGAAAAGACTCGGGAGGGAGAAAAATAGACATGCCTACCTGGACATAGTTAGAACAAAAGAGAAAGATGTGAAACAACTAAACTATGGCCGAAAAGATTATCTTAGAGATGAACGTGACCAATATACCTTTGACCCTGAGACATTGGAAGCTGATAGGGACAGTGACAGTGACGAAGAAGAGTCAGAACAAGGTGGGATAAATAAATGCATGCCAAGAGTAAAGAAGGAGCAGAAATCCCCAAAATTGAGATATCAATGCCCATTACTGATCACGGGACGGGGAACTCAAAAATATGTACCCTGGTCACGAATGGACTTAGAGAGTTTAATGAAAAAACTACCTCCGTTGAGTAATGGGGCTAGTCCATGGATTTCTTGTTTTGAGCGAGAAACCTGCCAAGAACAATTAGCACTCGCAGATGTCAGAACTATCATGATAAAATTAAAGGCAGAAGGGGCCCTGAAGCAAATAGAGAGAATTGTAAGAAGCAGTAAATTGGGGGATGAAATAGAATTTAACCCACTTCGGAATAAATTTTGGGAAGCACTTAGAGAAACATTTCCTACACCCTATAGTTTGGATGCCTTGGTAACCCTTCAACTAAAGGAAGGAGAGACTGCACACGAGTATTTCACTCGAGCATGGGACTTATGGGAAACAGGGACTGGAGAAAGACCTGACCACAGCCCCTTAGGAAGGGCTCACTTTCGTAATGGGATAATAAACGGACTACCTGCTACGGTTCAAGCAAAATTAAGGGACATTGTGGGAGTAGAGACAATGTCAGAGGATTTGTGGAAAAGACACCTGACACATGCAATCAAACGACATCGTCAATCAGAGCATGCTAAGTCAGAAAGTGCGTCCCAGAAGGAGGTGGACAAGACAACCGATAAATTGGTGAGAGCCATAGAACATATAGGGGTTAAATTAGCGGCCCAACAGATAGTCCCACAGGTCATGGGGCCAGTGATAAATCCGGGACCCCAAGTAAGAAATGGTTGGGAAAGACAGCTAGGTACAATGTATAGAGGGGAACATGCAGTATGCTGGTACTGCCAAAATCCTGGACACTACCAGCGGAACTGTCCGGAGGCTGGGAGAGCAAGGGGTAGGGGTGGACACATTGATGGGCCCCAGAGAATCGGGGGGTGGCAGAGTGATCAACAAGTCCAGGCACCTCAGTGTAATGACTATATTGAGGAAGGTGCTGAATTTGATTATTGAAGGTGCCCTGGAGAATCAAAAATCACGCCTCCCTGGGAGCCACCAAAAATTTGGGGGACGGTAAATGGAGAAAAAATTGAATTTATGGTTGACACAGGGGCAGCAGTTACGACAGTGATTAAAAAACCCCCAGGGAGCACATTTTCGGGCAAAACATTATCTACAATAGGATTCTCCGGGATAAGGGAAACACAGCCCTATACAGATAACATCGACATGACATTTGGACGACAAAGGGTTAAAACGCCTGTCCTGGTTGTGCCAAGTTGCCCCATTAATTTATTAGCAAGGGACATTCTTACCAAACTAGGAATAACCATACAATGTTCTGAGAAGGGCCTTCGGTTAACATACCCAGGGGATACAATAAGAAGGGGAGGACAGTTTATAGTAATGACCCCATCTAACGCTTCAGAAGACTCTGTGGAGGTTAGTATTTTCTGGAGTCGGCTACTGTATGATGAACCAGGCCCAGGGCTGATTAAATAGTTTTTTGAGTGGAGGGCCAGTATTCCTCGGTATGGGGATTACCATTATCCACTAGATCCTATGCATGTTACATTAAACTACACCATCCACCCGGACCAGGAATATGAGGAGAGGTGGGACTCTCTAAAAGAAGGGAAGACAGAAACGATACATTGTCCATTTATCTTTGTAGGTAAGGAGGGAATAGCTGCTATGGTTGTCATGACAGAAGAACAAATGGAGTGGTTCTGCTTAGGAGTAGAAAGTGTGCCTCATGTGACCTTGGGTATTGACAAAGATCATCACGCTCGACAGCTGGGTCCGATGGTAAAGGAAGCGATAGGGTGTGAATACAGGCAGACAGAAATCCCGGGATATTCCACCTCGGAGGGAGGAAAATTTGTCAGACTGAATATTGAAGCATGGGACCAGGTTGTGAATGAGAAAGTAGAAAGAGACCGAGCCATAGAAGGAGAAAATATTGATCACAGAGACTCAGACAAATATCTTTCTAATCTGAGTCCACATATATGGACAACGGGGCCCTATGATGTGGGAGTAATAAAAGGAGAGGTATTTCTAGAATTGGCCAACCCCGGGCAGAAACCAATATGGAGAAAACTATACCGCTTGTCGCCCAGTCAGGAGGAGGGTATTAAAGGAACGATAGAAGGGTTAATGGAGTCAGGGGTTTTAAGGGCGGCACCTGACAGTATGTGGAACACGCCCATCATGCCTGTTCCCAAACCGGGTAGAAAAGACTGGAGGATGGTACACGACCTCCGGGAGATTAACTTGGCTACCAAGACTATCGGGAGACCAGTCCCAGACCCATATGTAGCACTTAGGGCTCTGAGTCCGGAGCACGAATACTATACTGTCATTGATCTGGCAAACGCATTCTTCTGCTTGAAATTAGCTGAGGAATGCCAAGACTGGTTCACTTTCACTTACCAAGCACATCGGTACACATACACTAGATTACCTCAGGGTTATAAGGACAGTCCAGGACTGTTCAATCAGGCCCTTAGCGAAATCCTAATGAAATTAAAGCTCCCGGAAGATGTTACACTGATTCAGTATGTAGACGACCTACTATTAGCAGGGAAAACGCCACATGGGTGCCTGACAGGGCAGCCAAACAGGTTACTGGTTATCATGAACATATACAGGGGATGATTTTGAGGTCCCATAACAAAAAAAATGAATCTGAAACTAAGGAGACTTGTAGCAGATTGAATGACTACACAGATGAGTTTTGTGGAGGAAGAGTGCTGTACAACTGGCTCCCCGCTAACTGGGATGGTCGGTGTGCTCTAGTAACCCTTAATGCGCCAGTGCTGATTGTCAAAAGGCAGGAGGGAGACGAGGATTCCCTAGAATTGCGCCACACAGAGAGTTGGCTGTGGAGAAAAAGGAGGAGTGTTGGACTCTTGGGGCCGGGAGGAAGGAACCCTGATGGGGTATGGATTGATGCCATTGGCCAAGCCCGGAATATTCCGGACGAATTTAAATTAGCCGATGAGATTGCAGCTGGGTTTGAAAGCTTTCCTGTTTTTAGTGCAATTTTTCCCATCACTGTAAATAAGAATGTTAATAGGATCAACCTTATTCACTATAATGTCCAGCGCCTTGTAAATTTGACCAAGGACGTTGTTGAGGCAATACATCAACAACTGTCAGAAACTTCCCTTATGACACTTCAGAATAGGATAGCGATTGATATGGTCCTGGCAGAGAAAGGTGGAGTGTGTGCTATGTTTGGAGATCTATGCTGCACTTCTATCTCTAATAACACAGGGCCAGATGGATCACTCACTAAGGGGTTAACGAAACTTAGGGCATTGGCGAAAGAATTAAAAGCCCAGTCTGGAGTCTCCAATCCTGTTTTATCCTGATTACAGGGAGTGTTTGGGAGATGGAGCACATTGTTAGGACAACTTTTGCTGGGTTTGTTCATTTCTGTATCAATTTTTATCACTTGTGGCTGTTGTTGTATTCCATGCATTCGAACGCTGGTCACGAGGACCATAGAGAAAGCCTTTGCTGACCGTGATGAACTGCCTCCGAAATATCAAGCTGTGCAGGCTGTGGAGCAAGACTATCTCACATTACAGGAGGCGGAGAAAGTTGCTGAGATCGATCTGGAGTCTGATGGGGAATGTGATGGAAAGGAGGGATTGTGAATTAGATTGTTACACATATAATTTTAACCTTGCTTGTAACCTAAATATTATAACCTTGATTGTAGAACAAATATTATAACATTGATTGTAACACAAACATTATTAATCAGATTGTAGAACAAGTATTATGAATTAGATTGTAGACCATATGTTAACTTGGGAATTTACTAATGTACGGGGGGTTAGCTAGTTTTTTGCTTGGGGGCAAATGGGATGAAACTTGTAAACGGGCAATGGGATCGGGGTGACGGATGGGGGGTGTACGCAAAGGAGGGTTGGGGGAGCCCTCGCCCACCAGCCGAACTACCCTGTGAACAGAACCCGTATAGAGCTTGGCAATAATAGGCGAACTAATGTAACGCGGTGGTAGCATAGTCAGGGTGAGATTGTCCTCTAAAGAGGACAAAGGAGGGATTGTAAGGTAAAACATCATGAGATGGGAATGTGTAGGGAGTTACCCTGTACAGGGCAGTAACAAGAAGGGGAGGTGTCCTTGTACTCCTGTTAGGTAAAACATCATGAGATGGGAATGTACAGGGCTGTAACAAGATGTAAATGCATCCTTGTACTTACAAGATAAGAGAGACATTGATGGATTGAGAGGCAGGAAGCTAGCAGGGAAAGGATAGCAACAGTTTTAGTCATTGGACAAGTAATGATATGATGATGTTCTAAGCATGTATCCAAGGGTATAAAAAAATCACCATTTTGCTGATAACGGGAGAATGCATTCTCCGACTAACCTGGTTGGTCGCAAGTGTTACAATCCGGTAATAAAGAACAAAGAACCCTGATTTCGACTCAGCCTGGTGTTTGTCTCACTCATTCATGAACAAAGCAGACCTAACACTAAAAAAAAAACACCATCCAAAGGCCAAGACATGTGACAGATGGCATTTGATTTACAATATTTGGCCAGTCCAGAATTTTAGGTTCCAGAGTGAGACCTGACTTTCTGATTCACCTCTCCATGGCTGATAGCTTTCAGGCAAATCAGTGGTGCAATCTGCATGCCTATGCACGGCAGACCAAAACAATGAAAATGTCATGTAGTAAGCATTCCTGACCTACCTTCTATATGACAGATTTGGAAATCTTGTGTGTAAGGCAATGTGGAGATGTAAATCTTGGCACCAGAGGTCTGCTTCAAGAAACTCACGTACCGTCCTTGTTTGCCAATTAACCGTCCAACCAGATGCTGTGAACAGAAAACCAGCACACCAATCAGAAAATTGCATGCAGGATATTCTGCCCTTGAGCTTTACCACAAAAATAGCATGGCATTCAAATGAAAACAATGTGTAGAGCATTTCTAAGATCTTGATTTATTGCAATGCAATCACCACACACACACACATCAGGTAATACCCAAGCAGTGTAGTGACTGCCTTCCTATTCACTTATAGACTCGCTAAGTTAGGAATTTGCCTGCAACACGATTCTTGCATAAATCAGTAACAAAGTCCAGTTGAATTTTCTCACAATTTGTAATATTAAACACAAAAGGGTTAGTGTCTATAAAATAATGATTTATCTTTGACAAGCAACTTTCCTGACTAAACATCCCCATGTTGTTCTATTCAACAAGTAACTTGTAATTTAACATTGCGCTGCGTAACAAAACGGTCAACAGAAATTGTCGACCCCGAACTCACCCAACTCCTGTTTCCAATAGCAGTTGCGTGCTGGCGAACCTCATTTTAAGTGTGCGCATAACTTCTGCGCATGCTCCTTTGTGTAGTACGCTGGCCCCGGCTCTAACCACTGTGCTGCTGAGCATGCATGTGTACAACACTCCACATTGCAGCCATTCACTACAAGGCCTGAGCCAAGCGCACAGGCATCAACCCAGTCCATGGCACAGGTGCACTCGTGGACATATTGGCCATGGCTGAAGCCATCACCACTGAGCCAACTGTACACGTGCCACCACGCTCCAGCTCCACAAGTGGTGCCAGCCCTTGCTCAGGTGTCACACGGGAAGAGGCCTACGATCCCGTAAGATACAGCCAATGCCCGTGACCACATCAGTTAAGTAATGAGTCTCTGCCTCTTACACAGCCCGGGATTTTTTTGCATCGTAGGTGAAGTTGCCAAGCCTGTTAGCCCAGACAGGGTTCTAAAGCTCCTGGGCCCACTTAAAACAAGTGGAACTGGATCAGATTTATACAAGCACAAATAGGTACTTGGGCCCACCATGTCTGCCAAATTGTCCAGCACGCACTTAAAGTAATGCTGCTTCATTCTCCCCCACACTGATATCAACCTGGTCAACCCAATATCTACCCAAATGAGCAAATGCCCAAATTTTCAGGCAGGAGCTCACACCATCAATAGATTGCAATTCTAACTTTTGTCCCTCACAGGACATCTGCAGCAATGATATTTATTGCTAATTGCCCAAGAGTTGTAGAGAACTGCTACCCATGGTTTAAAAAAAATGAAGGCTTTACAGCTGTAGTCAAGAGTCCAGTGAGGACAGGATTCAAAGGCTTATCTGTAATAGCAGCTATTTTCCACAAGGTGACCTCAGTGCAGTATTGCAATTAACAGGAGAAAAGCCTTGCAAAACAGATTTTTAATTTAAAAAAACACCAAAAAGTGAATCAAGAGTTTACTTTGAAATGAAGTGGACTAATTGACAACATTGAGCAATTCTCTGCTTAAATATTCTCTGCTATATGAATCTCACAAGAACAAATGGAAACAGATCAGTTTCCTTTCCACGTCCCAAGTAAACTTTTTTTTTAAAATTTTTTATTTTTCACACCATAAATCACATTAGCCATGATATACACTTTTTCTTTTTCACACATATACAGTGACTTTTTCTCCCCCCCACCCTCCCTCCTCCCAAGCCACCCCCCACCCCCCCCCCCTCATCCATTTTAGGTATACAATCTAGGTTGCATTAAGCCAGTCAGACAATGTTGTCATTCAACAAAAATACACCAGAAATTCTACTGAGTCCATTCTTTTCTTTCCTTCTCCTTCCATCAACTTAGGTAATGTTTGTCCCCGGTAGGTTTTCGCTATTGTATTTAATGTAAGGCTCCCATACTTGTTCGAATATTTCAATATTATTTCTTAAACTATATGTTATTTTTTCTAATGGAATACATTTATTCATTTCTATATACCATAGTTGTATTTTCAAATTATCTTCCAATTTCCAGGTTGACATAATATATTTTTTTGCTACGGCTAGGGCTATCTTAACAAATCTTTTTTGTGCATCCTCCAAATCAATTCCAAATTCTTTGTTTGTTATGTTACTTAGGAGAAAGATCTCTGGATTCTTTGGTATATTGTTTTCTGTTATTTTATTTAATATCTGATTGAGATCATCCCAAAATTTTTCTACTCTCTCACATGTCCAGATTGCATGAATTGTTGTCCCCATTTCTTTTTTACATCAAAAACATCTATCAGATACTGTTGGGTCCCATTTATTTAACTTTTGCGGTGTAATGTATAGTCTGTGTAACTAATTATATTGTATCGTCCCAAGTAAACTTGATGTTAATTGGTCAGTTTATCAGGAGACAACAGGAGGATGATCAGGGATTCATAACTTTGTGTTTTACCTTTGGTACCTGTACCTCCCAGATGGTGAGCTCAGTTTTGTCTTTCGTACTGCTTGAAGCTGCTGTATCTTGGTTTTGACCTTCTGCAGCACCTGCAGTACAACCACTGTCACTTGAATCCATGCTATTTACATCGGAACCTGGCAATTAAAAAAAAGCTAACAGGTAGTCCTCTTAATTAGCAAAGTTATGGAACAATTTTAAATTTTCCATATTAAAGTAGCATGCAATTGTGCAGTCCTCCGTATTCAATTAATGACTGTTGAGGTAGCTGCCCAGACTGGTGGAGGAACAGGATTCAGACTGCCACCTTATATTGCTTGATACTTGACGGCTACTATTGACAATCTGTATGAATACACGCCATAGCCTCATGGGGGGGGGGGGGGGGGGGAAGAGAGGGAGCTGTCTATGCTTACCAGAGCTAAAATCTTTAGTTCTGGCCATTTGGAATCAGTCAAGCATTTAGCTGCAGAAGATTTTTTTTTATATACACAAATACACACAGGTTGAAGTGGGTTGTTTCAATTCAAATTCTTGGTCAACAAATGTCACAATCTGAAACAAAATTAGAAATGCTGGGATAAGCAGCATTTGTGAGAATGGAAGCCAGTTCAAGAATGAAGGACAGTTCCTTCCCTGTTAGACTCTAGAAAGGACCTCTCTTTGATACAAGGTGTCATTGCACTGATTAAGTGTTTTTTTATCTATATCCTGCACTTTGACTTGCTGTAACATTATGCCTTTAACTTGTTTAATTATTGCACTGCCTGTCATTCTCAAGTACATGTTGGCTGGCCTGGATAGCACACAAAAAAAGCTTTTCAATGCACCTTTGTACTCGTGCTGGAAGGTGATTAAATTTTAATGAAAGTTGCTCTCACCTGGCAGAAACAGGTTTGTCTTCCAGGTCAGCTGACTGAATGTGTTCATCACTGATCCTTGGTGCAATCAACACAAGGGCTTTGTGGGAAAGGACCAATCTAGGACCTTTTTCTTTACTGTACCTCAAGGGGTTGAAACCGGTGGGGTGGGGAGAGAGTAACCCCAGGGACTATAATTCAAGGGTGGTATACAGTAAAATAGTCAACACTACAAAGTACAGTAAAATGTGTATACAAGTATGATACCAACCTTGCAAAAAGACTATTTTTATTTGTATATATTTTTATTTTATTTATTTTTGAACTAAAACTGAGTTATTAAAGCAGGCAATTTCAATTTTGACAATTCTGATGAACTCTTTTTGGTGCCAGGTGGATCTTAGATGGGTTAGAGATATCTAAAGGGGTTTCTTCAAACTATATTTAGATAGTTGGGATAGACCATCCCAGAGTGAACCGAGTCAAAGAAAAATAAAGGTGAAACCCCAAGGCATTTCATCCATTTATCAGGGAGCAAGAGGGTAACTCAGAGTAGGTACACTCAAGGACAAAGCAGATCATTTATGCATGAAGTGGATGACATGTTGATCTTAAGGGCGTGTTGATATTCAGGTGGTCATGTTGGGCATCTTGAAAAAATATTAAAATAGACAATTCCCCATAATCTAATAGGATCTACTCTAGGATCCTTTAAGACCACTGGGTCCTTTACAGAGATCTGTAACCACAGGCAGAGGGCATGTTTGGAGAACATAATAGTTGTTCCTTAGTTCTAAGAGAAAGGATTTACTCTCTTTAAGAAAAGCATGGGACAATCAGCGTGGCTTTATGCAGAGGTCCTCCCTTAAATTGGATTGTTTTTAAGTGGCAAAAATGATTGATGAGGGTCAGACAGTAGAAGTAATTTTTCCAATATTCAAGGAGCTGGGATGGTCCAGAAGATTACAGTAAATCACATCAGATCCAGTGAGCTGATAAATTGGATTCAAAATTGAATTGGTTGGACAAAGGTAGAGGGGTGCTTTTCTGACTGGAGATTTGCGACCAGCAGTGCAGGTGAAAAAATTGGAATTGTGGGGAGAAAGGAAGGTTGTGAAAAGATACAAATAAGTTGGAAATTATGTGTTAAAACATAACATAACAATTACAGCACGGAAACAGGCCATTAGGCCCTTCTAGTCCGCACCGAACCAAACACCCCCTTCTAGTCCCGCCTCCCTGCACAATGCCCATAACCCTCCATCGTCTTCTCATCCATATACCTGTCCAACCTTTTCTTAAATAATACAATTGACTCCGCCGCCACTATTTCTCCCGGAAGCTCATTCCACACGGCTACCACTCTCTGAGTAAAGAAGTTCCCCCTCATGTTACCTCTAAACCTCTGCCCCTTAATTCTTAACTCATGGTGTTGCAGATGGAATTTAACCCAATCAAGTGATATATTTTGGGACGTCAACTACAAGAGGAAATCAACAGTAAAAGGCAGGACCCTGAGGAGAATGCACAGAAGGATCCAAATATTTACTTTGAAAGTGACAAGTGAATGGAAGAGTAAAGATCTATTACTCATTTGTCCTCATCAAATGAGAGTTGAAAAATAAAAGTTGGGATGTCATGTTTCAACCTCACAAAACTTTGGGTGGCTACAATTAGATTTTATGCAGTTCTGGTTGCCGCAAGATAGGAAGGAAAAAGGCTTGAGAGAGTGCATGAGATATTCATTATGATGTTGCCTGAATTGGAGAGCAACTCAAGAAAGCTGGAACAAATTTGGATTGGTTTATTTGGAGAATCAAGCCCTGATTGATACAAAAACAGAAGAAATGGATAAAGGTGAAGCAATCACTGGCAAGCAAGCTTTGGGGATACTGACCCATGATTCAGTGGAGCAGATTTAAGACCGATGAAGAGGAACTGCTTCTCTCAGAAAGTAGAGAATCTGTGGAATTTTCAGCCTGAAGTAGCAGAGATCACCTCATTATATGCATTTAAGACAAAATAAATATTTGAATAGCAGGGCAATTAAGGGAGATTGGAACCGAGTCCTCATCCAGGTTAACGTGTCAAGTATCAGACAGCACTTTTAAGGCGGGAGGGTAGAGTTTAAAAGGAGATTCATGAGGCAATTTTTTTTTTAAATAAAATTGGAATGTGACTGAAATCCGGTATCAGGAAATGCAGTCAAAACAGATACGACTGCAAATTTAAGAGTAGATAGATAGCCATTCAGGGAGGGAGGAAATGAACCACGAGCAAATGAACCAAGAGCATACAGGTGGGATAAGTTTACAATATCGCAGTTAGCATAAACAATGTGTCCTTTGATTAACTATACATTCTGGTTAACTGAGCTATCTTTTTGCAGCATTTAGTTTTACTTGCGAAAACAGGCTATTAGAAAATAATTGTTATAAATGCACCTAGAGATGGGAGACTGTACAAATGAATCACTTCGAGGATAAAATCCCAAACAACCTCACTTTGTATGAACATATTTTGCAATTAAGAGCAATATGCCATATATTTGCCTGGATTATGAAAATACACAAGGAGAACTGGAGTTTCAACAGTTCAGGGATCACAAGCTCACAGGATTTTCCTCATCTCATGGTTCAATTCCAAAACAAAGTTGATCTTCCAACTAAAAACTCAGGAGTTTAAATTCAACGCCTTCTGGAGAAATTTATCAAATATATACAAAATGTTTGGCTTGAGAATCTTTGATGGGGGGTGTTTGGGAGAGGAAAAAGCTACTTTCTTTTGACTAGGGTGGCACAGTTGGCATAGTGGTAGGTGCAACAGCTTTATGGCACCAGCGATCAGGACGGGGGTTCGAATCCCACTCTCCCCATGTCTGTGTGGGTTTTCCCTGGGGGCTCCAGTTTCTTCCCACCATTCGAAACGTACCAGGGTATAGGTTAATTGGGTGTAAATTGGACAACACAGACTCATGGGGCAAAATGGCCTGTTACCATGCTGCAAGTCTAATTTTTTTTTTTAAAAATAAACACTTCCTTGATTCCAACACAAATTTACTCAAGATTCATGCATGGACTCTCAAACAGTACACCATGAAATTGATATTCCAATTGAAACTAACAGATTCGAAGTGGTTGTGACATTTGTAGTATACATCTTCCTTATATGGCTTGGTCACATCATTCTACATTAGTGTTCTATTAAGACAATTACTTTACCTCCAGAATGATCAAGCTCCATTTCAAGCAGTAAGTGGCCAGCTCTGTGAGCACCTTCTTCTATTTGACCTCCATTGGCACTTAATTTAGTGTCATCCTGCAGTGAAGGGTAATGTTCATGTTTTGGATCTTGTCCCAAGGAACAAACTCCGGCTGCAGACTGATGTAGTGCAACTGTTTTATTTTCTAGTGTACCTTCCATATTCTGTGGCAGATCCTCACCTCCAGTTCCATCTTCTGAATAGCAAACACTACAACCAGAATCCTCTGTCACCACATTCAATTCCTCCGAAGACTTCTCATTAATTGCATTGTGCTGCAACTTCTCAGTGCATGCCTGACTTGTGCTCTGAAGTGTAACTTCAGCACAATCCTTTGAACCAGTTCCTTCCAGGCTTGAGTGGTTTGTTGACATCTTGGGCCCTCGGAGCTTTTCTTTGCCAATCATTTCACTCTGAACATTGGTTGCCTGGCAATTCCTCAACAAGCCCTCACAGATTTCTAGGTTGCACAAATCCACATTGGTTTGGGATAAATATTCCTCACAATCTCCATCTTCCAATTGGCAAGCACTGCAACCAAAATCTTCTACAACTGGATTAGTTTCTTTCAAAGAGTTGTTGCATATTTTGGTGGTGGATAGCTCTTTGGAATGGCCTTGATTTTCATCTTTGCAGATCTCATTCGTGGTGTCTCCAAACACCGTTACCTTTGGAATCATACTCTTTGGTGTTGCTTCTGGCTCATGTACAGTACACTTCTCTTCGTTGACCTTCCTTACCTCAGTAGATGCTTTTGGCACATCTCCAACTGGAGGCAAAACTGCCGTATCAACGGTGGAATTTGCCAGAATGTTACTTTCTACTCCAGTTGTGTACTCACTTGATTCGCAAGGATCAAGCTGTGCAAACAATTCCTCTTTAGCTGCCAATATTACCTTCGAGATCAAACCAGCAGCTGCCTCTTCAATCTCATCCTGGTTAACTCGTTTATCAATGTAATCAATAGACAAACTGTCATCAGTGAAGCAAGTTTCTTGACAGAATTGGGTTTCCTGATCAGATTCTTGGCAAAAACTAGATTGGGCCAAATAAGGGCCAATACCAACATCATTAAGGGCAGTCTTGGAACCGAGGGGTTCGGTTGCATTTCCAGCATTTTCACCTTCAGGTTCAGGCCTTTCCATGGTATGATGGTCAGATGTCAGCTGGTCACATTCTTTAGAAGAGGTGACCGTCATGATTTTTGGTAAAGTTTTCTCAATGTTCCCCTTGGCTGACTGGTTGTCAGAGGACTTTGCAACAGAGAATGGAGAACAAGCAGGTGGCTGGGTCCCCAAAGCATCTTTGCTGGTTTTCTCCACCATTTGATGGAGGTAACCATCCTTCTCAACCTTGGGTGATACCTGAATGGGGCCTTGCACATTGGGCATAAAGAGAACTTCTTGGGGTTTGGTGGATGAGTCCGCCACCAATGTTTGAGCATTATTTTCCACATTATCAGCCAGGAATAAATTTTCTGCAACATCTAGTTCTCCAAAAGCTTCGGCCTGTAAAGTTGGCACCACGTGCATCTTGGCTGCACTTTCATTCTGGTTATATTTTTTTATCTCTGCCTCTGTATCAAAACTCTTGACCTCCACAGCTGCACAATTCTCTTCTCTGACCTTGGTGCTGTGCTCTGATGCAGCAGCAAGCTGTTGTTTATTGTAGCTGCATGCATTGCTTTTCTTTCGTGTGGTGTACCACCACCAGCCAAGAAGTGCCAACACTCCAGAGAGAGTATATGGAAAGACATTACGGAGTCTTAGAACCATTGCGGGACCTGAAAATTCAAAAAAAAAACTTTTGTAACTTTTGAAAAGAAAGAGCACTTCACCAGTTCATCTTAAGTTACACAACTCAAATGCTACACCAAAACTTTGAGCCACTGTTTTATTCAATGATAATGGCATGCTCAGGGCCCAGGGTGCAGAGCTTGACTTTGTGGACCACTGGATTCTCTATTAAAACCACAATCCACACAGTAAAACTCCTTTCTGGAATCAAAGCATCCGGCAAAAAAATGTGGAAAATAGATTAACTATACAGTTTAAAATGAGCACGCCTTGCTGTTAGTTCACCAATCACACACACACGCAATCTCAAGCAACTGGAAAATTCACTTAACCAGTATCACTCAATCTCCATAGGTGCCAGATGCCTTTTTAAAAAAAATCTGTATTTCACTTTTGGATATTATGCAGCTTTGTAAAGAAAGGTACACCAGTAAGTTTAAAGGGAGTACAGTAACCTAAAGAGTGCATGAAAAACACGAGTTGAAAGGATGCGCAGAATTCACCTGGTGGACCAAACCATCAGATTTCCAAATAAATGGATTGGCGATTGATGTATAGTACAATTCCAATTATCCGAATTGGTTGAGACCGAGCCTAGGTCGGATAAACATTTTTTCGTATAACTGGTCATTTTCTTAAAAACAGCCCAGTAGCAATAGCAAATCATTTGTATCAATGTTTAAACAACAAAGGAAGGCTTTTTAAGCATTAAAATGTTTAATTCTCACCAAAAAATCCTGGATGCCACCAATCACCACCAAACCCATCTGCCACTGCCAATTCCCCGACACTTCCTTGCTGATCCCCAGGGAGTCTTCCCTGGTGGAACACCCACTGACAAGTCAGAGGGCTCCTGTCTCCCTGGTCACCAGAGCTCCCAACACTGGAGTCCCGACTCCTCCTCAATGCCTACTACACATGCACACCGGGGAGTCCCTTGTGTGTATGCAGTAGTAGGCCAAGGGTAGGGTTCAGAGTTGGCATCCAGTGTGCCAAGGAAGGGGAGAGGAGGAAGGGGAGGCCACTGAGCCAGAGGTCCCCCTCCTGCCCGGGAGACTGCTCTCCTAGAGGATGCCAGGACAAGAGATTCTTCTGACTGCTTGCAGCTGGGAGACAGTGGCAGGCAAACAGTTTGAGAGGGAGAGTTGGAGAAGCTCAAGAAGAAATGGAATGGGAGAGGGGAGGGAGTTACTTGAAACGAGGATAATCGTTCTAATTTCACTTTAAAGTGAAATTCCCCCCCCCCCCCCCCCCCCACTCAACATGAGGTCAGTTCAGATCCGAAATTAAAACAATTTTGGATAAATGAGGATTTTGGAGAATCCGATTTCAGATAATCGGAGTTGTACTGTACCATAGTTAAAACCTCAAGGGCAGGATTGAGAGAAGCTCATTGGGACCACTTCTCATAGCCCACAACTAACAGATTTATTTGATACAGCAGAAGGAAATTCCTACAACTTGCTCATTAGATTGCTCAAAATATTTAATCAATATTCACTGTGACGCAAGAATCATTTCTTAAAAGATGCACAAGAAAAATTACAAGTAGGTATATTCAGCCAAAATCTAGGTTTAAAGACAAAAAGTGGGCAACTTCAGCAGTTGCCTAATAAAGTAATTTGCCACTGAGTGTTGCCACTCATTGCTAATTGGCTGCCTGCCTATGGAGAAAAGTGAGGTGCTCTGAAGTTACTGAGCACAGTGAAATGCAACAGCTTCAGTATCTTGCAGAGTATTTCCTAGGTGAACATACAGTTGTATGGCAATATTCTATATATTCCAAATACTTACAACTGAAAACTTTCAACCCCTACCATCAGACCATATTTGCTTTAAAGTGCACAAATACATTTAGTCAAATAAAGTTCAAGGTCCCTTTACCTAATTAGACTAACTGCCAGCAATCCACAAGGAACAAGCAACAGAAAATACTATGGTTCAAGACCAAGGCAGCCTCGAACAGACAACCTTTTCTGTGCAAATAGCAACCAACTATGATTTCGCTAGGTCAAAGGATAGTGGAAATAGTCCATTAATTTCAAACTAGTCACTGATTGCCTTCTGGAGTTTTCCAAGCAGAAATAGAAAAGGTTTTAAAAGCAATAAGATAAAAACAAAAAAGTAACTTGAATACAAGTTTGTTATCCTAGGCCTTTTCCAGTTGGTAAAAATCCTCTCCGAAAACCCCAAACTGCAGATTCAAAAAAGTGAGAATCCCACATTTTCATGAAAAATTAAATAGCCAAAATATATCCTACTTTACTGGTTCACAAATAATTGCAACCAGGTCTAAATAACAGGCAGAAAAGAAAGTGGACAGGTTCCTTGACGGAGTGTTCGGGCATTAATGAAACATAATTATATCCTGCTTTGAAGAGTAAACTGTTAAGAATAGTTTTCCATGTAAAAAAAAATCCAAATGAATGCTCAGGGAATGAGTTTTCAGATGCATTTATACTGAAAGGTTCACCTGCCAGTTTCTGTTCAACTACAATTGGTTTAAAAAAAAGGAATGACCCTGTGTTATCTTCCAAAGACATTGTCCCTTCTCTGCCAACCATCAAAGGAATGTATTCTCGTCCAGTTACAAAGATGTAGATTTACACCAGATTTTTGCAAAAAAACCTCGGCGCTGCCAAATTTAAGATGAACCAAATTTCAAACAGAGGGAGAAAACCCACTGAACCCAGTCAAAAGGAATCAATGCAGTTATTCCTAGTATCTTGACTAATATGTTAAAAATAGTAGACATGACATTACATACAACCATGATATTTTTCCTGTGGGGGAGGCAGAATTAACACTCATTTGTAGTGCAAAAAACTTTACACAATGTACACATGTAAACAAGAAATATAAACAACTGACTGTGCAATACAGAGAGGGAAAAAGAGCTATAGTACAATAAAGTAAGAGTCCTTAAATGAGTCCTTGATTGAGTTTATTGTTGAGGAGTTCCATTATTAGCCTGATTATTACACTAAGGTTTGTGGGAGCCGGAGTACAAAATTAGCTGCTGTTGGTACTTATGGTGGTTGTGAAGCACCAAGGTCATGAAAGGTGGATCAATACCAAATGGAAGTCATTTTAATCTCTTGAAATGAGCAGCTCTTAAGCGGAGGTGGCAGGGCACTGGTATTTAGCTGTGGAACCAGCAGGTGCAAGTTTTCGAAAAAAGACTAGCTCCAATTAAAATTTACGCCTTCTTCCCTCCATTGAAGATTTCTTCAACAATCCCATTAGTCAATAAGATCATAAATGTTGGTTCCAGTTAGGGCACATTCCAGAGAAAAAATTTAGATAAATAAAAAATATGGAGATTCATTATTTGAATTTTATTCTGCTTGTCATTTCAACTCCACATAAAAAAGCATACATTTTTAGTCACATAGCAAGACCACTCTCTCTATCTACAGTGACATAGGAAGACTTGACATGAGCCTCAGCTGTAAGACCCTGCTTTTTGTTTTGCACCAAATGAGAAACCAAACTAAGTGCTGA
Organism: Narcine bancroftii; assembly: GCF_036971445.1. Taxonomy (NCBI): domain Eukaryota; kingdom Metazoa; phylum Chordata; class Chondrichthyes; order Torpediniformes; family Narcinidae; genus Narcine; species Narcine bancroftii. The sequence goes on from NC_091482.1 coordinate 7,737,472, forward strand.
AGAAGCAGAGAAACAAGGCTGTGCATTTGTGCACAATTTGCATTGTGGCTTCAAATCCCAAAGCAGAGATTTGAAAAATCTCAGTTAACATACCAGCCAGTGCCACAGAGAGATGATGCTTTAGTTTAACCTTGTCCAAAAATAAGCTTTCAATGCTTAATGAAAGCAGATCGACTGATTGTCCCACAAGGGTTTTTGCTGGGCTGAACTAGATTCCCATATTTCCCCTTTGGAAATACTTGATTGCAAGACATATCTGAATGGGATTGGGAGCCTGGAAGAGAAATACAGTAGGATCCAGAATTGAGAAAGCATGCAAAATCCAGTCTGTTTGTTGACTCATGGTACAGTTGCTGCCGGTCTCAAACAATAGGCCACTTCACAATTTATCTTGGCCATGAGGGAGCCGATCAGCATTGCACAAGGGGAAATTTGTTGATGGATGAGAACCAAACTCAGCCCAGCAACAGCGATTGCATCAGTTCTCAGCACCACAGCAGGGAGATAGTGCACACACAAAATCACTAGTATTGTAGCAGGCCATGGATGGATGACAGGGGCTTGCAGCAGGTTCCCTGCAAAGCAGCACATCTAAATATACTGTTATAATAATCCCTCATGCATATTCCATCAGCATTCTCATTTGTGGGAACCCAGTGCTAAGGTATCAATATATTCATATTTGAAGAAATAAAACTAATTGGATTGAAGTGCAGCACAAAATTACACTTTCTCTGCCCAATCTGTGGTTTTATTCAGTCCAAGGTGAACAGTTCCCATTATTTTATTAATGGAAACTCCTGTTCACTTCTAAAGCAGTCAGCAATAGTCAGCTCAGCAGGCTAAAAAAGGGAAGTGCATTCCTTTCCCTGAAAGGCGAGGGTTGCAGCATTACTCAGTTGAACCAGATGACAGTTTAGCAAGCAGGTTTCAAATTGTTTGTCGAGCATATAATGTATATTAGGTGGCCAGAGACTCCATTCGGTAACAGCCAGGAACTAACATTTTAAGTCTGCAGTTACCGATCAATTTGAGGCAAATTCTGAAGTTTTGCACATTTTCAGCTTTGAATTTTAGTTCTGCATTCCCCTTATTTCTGGGTGAAGTTGGTGATCAGGCATTCGTGTACGAGCTTAAAGGACGGAAATTTAAATTGACTCTCACCAAGATTTTAAAAAACACTTTAAGGTTGAAGACACGTTCCACATTTAAACTTTTCCTGAATCAGTCACACATATGATCAGCCATGTGACAAATAAACAACAATCCTCACTGGATGAATAACCCATCTATATCTTTTAACGATCCAGACCAGCTAATGCTAGGTAAAACTGCATTACTGCCTTTCAGAGACCAGTGTATCCAGTAAGGATGCAGCAACACCAGGCAGCGTGGCTTTCCAACAAAAGTCAAGTAATTGGACTGAAGAGTTCAGCTCAAAGTCAATTCATGGAACACTTGGTTACGAAAGCACATCAATAGAATTCATGAAGACTCAGGGGAAAAGAATAACACCCTGCCATACAGTATAGTGGAGCCATCAAGATGACAAGGAATGGCAGACAAATTTGACGGTCAAAATGATTGCAAATCAGTCACAATCAAATGGAATTCTAGAACAAGGCCACTCAAAATAGTGTTGTCCAGTTTCTATAATAAAACTCACAGCACAAGTGGGTATTTAAAGCATTGCCTCAAGAACATTAGCAGAATGCAAGATTTAGAATGCAAGCCACAATGTTTGAAATGTTCCCCAGCTACACTTTTATCCCCACACTTGCGTCAAATCTTGTTCTCAGCAAGTGCTCCATTCAGAGGTCAAAAATCACCGTGCAAGACGAAGGCAGAAAATGCTGAATGGGTACTTAAAGACAGTTTTATTATGGATGCCAAATAAGCAACGTGAATCAGAAAAATTATTCACAGCTACATGACAAGAGGTGCTGCACTTTAAAAGCAACTGATAAGACAGCAGCACATACTATGTATGATCAGCAAGACACTGCAGAAACAAGTCTCTTTCAGCACCGAGAAAATGAGGGAGGGATGAGCAGTTCAAAAGTATCCCCCAGCAAGGATCCAATCTATTTTAGTCTCTGTGGTCATCCCAACTCATCTGTAATTGTACAATGCTCACATGGTGTAACAATAAAGTTCATTTGAAAGCCTGCAGTGCAAATAAACAAACACCAGTTTCTTTAAGTCCACAGTGAACAAGAAATCTTAGTGAAATGGAACATTTAAAAGCCATGGTAATTTTCTATTGTGCTGCCAAAGTATTATACAGTACAACTCCAATTATCCAAAAATTGGATTATCCAAAATTTAACCCGATAGTGATGTTATTTCACCTCCAAAAAATTTTGATAAATGAGGATATCTGAAACAATTAGAAATCCTCAGTTATCCAAAATTTTTTTTGGAGCCAAATTGACTTGAAAATTGGTGAAAATCAAACATAATTTCATGCTTAAAAAGCCTTCCTTTGTCGTTGTTTAAACACTGTTTCAAGTGATTTGCGGTTGCTACTGGGCTGTTGTTAAAAAAATAACCAGTTGTCCAGAAATATCATTTATCCAAAATAGGCCCAGTTCCAACCATTTTAAATAACCAGAGTTGTACTGAAGTTCCAATTTTCACTCATGACAACTTTAACACTGCTACATGTTCATTTGACTGCATCAAGTTATAAGATTAAAACAAAACTGGACAAAAGTGCAGCACCTCAGCCAGACATGGATACAGTTCTCTCCTCTAAAGCAGCCTTTCACAATCAACAATAACTTGCTTTTTTTTTACTCCTCACTTTCTTTGATGGAGGGATGAGGCCAGTGTGAGAACTGCATGAATTTCCACAGGTGAGGCTTGACAAGGTAGATAGATAGCAATTTCGGAGGTGATGCGCTTCTTCCACAATACGTATCGATGTATAGACTCCAGGTTTTCTGTACCATCCCAAACACAGCCCTAATTTGTGTAGCAATAGGTCAAGATTTCCAATGTTACAAGTATTACTTTTTACAAGAAGGCTGCAACATCTTTAAAATTTTCCCTCCGTCTACAGGATAATATCTTGTAACTACTAACGTTGGAACAGATTATCTGTTCCACAAGTCTGGTTTTAGGTCCATTCCCCATCTGGTTTTGGGCATATCAATGACATGCTCTCCCCAGATATGAATGAGTGCAATAGTTGGCTGCTATTTTAATTCATCTTCCCATTCTGACCTCCAACAAAAGCTCAGCAAACAGCTTACCTTTTTTGGCCTGGGCATAATGCAGGGCAACGTAATGAATTCTCGAATTTGCCAACTTCAAATCACTGGCCATTTGTACTTACCATTCATTATTTGGCACTCATTTGTATATTCCTGCTTGCTCAGTGCATCTCAGTATGCCAGACTACAATCTCAACATTAGCAACATATTACACATACATGACATTAATGAACAGTCCAATGGCTGTTTTACCTTATTGACATTCCCTTTTGCTCCACCCTCTGCCTCCTCACCCTCCCACAGTGCAAACAAGCTGTTTTCAAGTTCAGATGAGAGTCTTCAATCCAAACCAAATGGTTTCTTTCCACAGATCCTGCTTAAATAGCTATTATTCCAGTGTTTGCTTCTGGCATCTGCAATTTTATCTTTACAACTGGAGTGTTTACTGAAGAGTAATCACTGTTGCAGGCACAGGGCAGCACAGACAAAACCTTCCCCACCACTGAGAACATCGACAGGGAACGTTGCCGTTGGAGAGTAGCAGCGACCATCAAGAATCCACACCACATGCTCGGTTCTCGCTGCTACCATCAGGAAAGAGGTGTAGGTGCCACAAGACTCGCACCACCAGGTTCAGGAACAACTGCTCCCCCTCCACCATCAGACTCCTCAACCACAAACTCAAACTCAACTCATTTAAGGACTCTTGCATTTTGATTTTTTTTTCCCTCTGTATTGCAGTTTTACACTTCTTTATTTGTTTAAATGTGTACATTGAGTACAGTTTATTTGCACTACCAATAAGTGGTAATCCTGCCTTGCCCACCAGAAAAAGAATCAGAGTTGTATGTGATGTCATGTACAACAATAAATCTGAAATCTGTTATGTCGGAACTGCAGAAGCCAATAGGTGAAGGAACTTCCTATAAGACAATAACCACATTATCTGTTTAAAATATGTTGATAGAAAGATAAATATTAGCAAAGCAGGATGAATTCCATTAAAAAAAATGCTACATGCTGCACCCACTTGAAATTAACCATAACGATGGCAGCATCCAATAATGCAGAACTGCTTTTGTATTGCACTGGGGAGCTATTGAAGCATCCCAAGCGCTTTGCAGTCAATTACTCTAGAACAGCTACCACTGGAAAGCAGCTTAAATCTAAATTTACATTTAATCTTCCTGTGACTAGACAGCAAGAACTCTTCACGTGCACCATCTCTTTAGCAAGCAATGTTGTTTCAATTTACAAGTGTCTGCGATAACACCTGTTGCTTTTTAAAAAATATTCGGCAGCAAAGAGGATTTAAGAGCAGGATTACCCAGGTTAGTAGCTACACATTTAAAAAAATCTATTTGCAACATTTCAGCTCATCTTTGTTTTTAAAAATATCAATGCAATCACTTTCAACTCAGCACATGACTGACAGCCAGAAATTCAAGTTTAAGAGATTGCATGCAAGAACCATGCTGATAATCGCTATTAAACAAAGCATTTAAAAAAATAATTTACACTTTGCCGTGCCTTGTCCAACTATGGAAATTGGGTTTACTTCAAAAACATACACAATTTACATTATTTATTTCATTCCGTTACCTTCAATGTCTAACAGTTAAAACCTACTTTCAACATGTTTAATTTAATCCAGTACAACACACAAATCTTAACTTGTAAAACTATTAAAAACTAAAACCACAAATTATTAAGGAATTAAAGACTAACCTGGCTGATGCAACCAAAGTTATGTATTCAAGCCAGTAACAAGTCAACCCTCAATAGAAACAACTCCAGTAGAAAATACAAAGTACACACTCACAATGTGAAAGCAAGGTCAAACCTTTGATAACCAGCTTTCAGTGTATTTACTGCAATGAGCAGAGTTCCAACAATTTCTCTTAATATACCTCAGGTCTGATAGAGGTGTACAAAATCATGAGGAATAAATCAAGTGAACAGATTTATTTTTGCACGAAATAGGTAACCAGAGGATATCAATATAATGGTGAGGGGGAGATCATTAGATAGGAATCAGAGAGGTAACTTGTTTTTAATATAGAGTGTATGGAACAAGTTGCTGGAGGAGGTAGTTGAGGCACTGTACATTTTCAAGACTTGATCGTCAACACGACTGTTCTTAATCACCAATAGCAACAACAAACCTCTGGTACAAATTTTGAGAGCCTTTAATATCTGGCCATTTATCTAAATTGATAATCACAGTGGAATAATATGCATTGGCAATGTGGAATATTATTTCACATTGCCCAGTGCAATAGTTTCTCCTATTCCATGAGTACCAAAACCAAGGATAATTTCATGACTGTCTGTTCAAATAACTTGAGTCAAGAAGACTGGAAATAAAGACAAATTACATTCACTAGGTTTCATCAGATTCAACTCGTCACACTGCAGCTCATTAAGAGCAGAGTCTTGTTGCTAAAATATTAGTCAGTTTCAAATAGACCACACATTTCACAAGTTCACAACCCAGTTTGTGTGAAATTATACTGAGTAGCTCAGACTATTCTGAAGTCTGACAGCTCCCTTGTGTACTCAAACAGGTTTAAAATGGAAAAGCCAAATTGAAGAAACCAGAACCCTTTTGCTTCATGTGATCACCACTTTGGCATCCCACCTATTTCTGTGGAAGAACATGGACTTATTGCACACTCAACTAGCATTGTTAAAACACTGGGCTCATTATCTGACCAATTAGGAATGGACAGATTTGGGGCACAAGCACCATTGGCCCCTAGGGCATGAAGTGTTAATCCAACTCCGGCTGCTTTATCCTTCATTCGGCACTTAGTTTTTGCCTACAAAATGAATCCACATCAAGCACAGTTCAAATTACAATAAAAGAATGTTTGGAAAATTGTCAACATTAAATCAGATTTTAGGAAAAGATGAATAGAATTTGTACAGTAAAAATCTCATTATCAGGTACTCAAACAAATGGCAAAAATATAGAGGAAATAAATTAATCAATTTTAACAAATAAGAATGTTTAAAATAAAAGTTTAAAATTGTAAAAGTAAAGATTCTCCAAAGCAATACACAACCACTAGGTTGGAAGCATTCAGCCAGAGGAGTGCCCCAGCTCATGCCCCACCTGCAGCTGCTGTTTGAATCAAGTTGTGATTGAATAAAATGGCGGTGCCAAGGATGAAGAGACGGCCAATGCCACTCACTACCTCTCCCAAAGCATCTTCCTATCCCTGCCTGGTAAAAGTCTTTATTAATTAATAAACCGCACAAAGATAAGCGTATACAGAGCCGTTGTCATACCCACTCCTGTTCGGCTCCGAATCATGGGTCCTCTACCGGCATCACCTACAGCTCCTAGAACGCTTCCACCAGCGTCGTCTCCGCTCCATCCTCAACATTCATAGGAGCGACTTCATCCCTAACACCGAAGTACTCGAGATGGCAGAGGCCGACAGCATCGAATCCACGCTGTTGAAGATCCAACTGCGCTGGGTAGGTCACGTCTCCAGAATGGAGGACCATCGCCTCCCCAAGATCGTGTCAGAGGTGCACCAAAGAAGAGGTACAAGGACTGCCTAAAGAAATCTCTTGGTGCCTGCCCCATTGACCACCGCCAGTGGGCTGATCTCGCCTCAAACCGTGCATCTTGGCGCCTCACAGTTCGGCGGGCAGCAACCTCCTTTGAAGAAGACCGCAGAGCCCACCTCACTGACAAAAGACAAAGGAGGAAAAACCCAACACCCAACCCCAACCAACCAATTTTCCCCTGCAACCGCTGCAACCGTGTCTGCCTGTCCCGCATCGGACTTGTCAGCCACAAACGAGCCTGCAGCTGATGTGGACATTTACCCCTCCATAAATCTTCGTCCGCGAAGCCAAGACAAAGAAAGAAAATTAAGTATATTTGTACTGCTTTATCTGAAAACTTTGGGGGGGGACAGGGAGGGATTATGGAAGCTGCACAGTTAGCGGAGCGACTAGCCCAACACTGTTACAGCACTCGCAAATGGGCTTTGAATTGAAAGGAAGGTGCACCAAGGGCCTGACCAGGACACTTGTGTCAAAGTGTGTCGGGTTGTGCTGAGGGCCTGACCGGGACACTGGCATTGAGGTGAGTCAGGTTGTTAGCACAAGGGGAGGGGGTTAATTATGACAGCTGCATAGTAGCTACTGCAATGCTGTTACAATGCCAGTGACCAGATTCAAATTTAAATTTTGTAAGTTATGGGAATTCGTTACATAATTAAAGACTACAATACTGATTTTTTTTCTCCAAATTACTCTATTTTGCACTGTCTTTTAAAACAGTGCATCCTTAATGCAGGTGTCTTCGTTACGCATTGGAAGAGTGAAATTCAGTCAATCGGAAAATTTGTGTATCCGACACCCACGATCCCAATAAATGCCGGATAATGGGGACTAGGATTATAAATTTCATGTCAAGCAGTAAACAATTAGTCTGCCTAGCAATCTCACTCAGTCAGAAATTGAAAGGACCCAGCTGAAGGTTGCTAGAGAAATGAACTTTCATGAAGCTTGATTATGGGGCATAAATCAAAGTAGTACCTGCTGTGGGATAAGTCAAGTCCGCCAAGCCTCACTAGCATCAGTTTGCTGATTTGAAACAGGATCGTGCTTTTTTAAAGTGAGGCAATGATCCTTAAAGCATAGGCTGCACAAAGCAAAGTCAGCATCATACGTTGTAGGGGGACAATAGAGCAGGTCAAACTTATATTATGCATGCAGTTCACTGTACATTGATGCATTTTGTGTGATGTTTGAAACATGTTTAGTAAACTAGCTGGATCCCATGATATGACATTTCAAAAAGAGACCAGAAACTAAAACTCCAAGCTATTCAAAAGATGAAAACTCTGTCAATGGAAATTGTTTCACCTTGTACTTTCTGGAAAAGTCTTACCAGTCCACCTATATTCCTGATCGAGTCCCTTTTACCTTCAAACGGCACACCAAGCTTCTTGTAAGAAGAAGCTTTCAATGGATAAAAATAGTATTATTAATCCTCATGTAAAATATTTTATTGGCGAGTTGAATCAAGGACATCTTTGAATACAAATGCTTTGAAAAGTTCAACACCAGCAACTTGGGCTTTAAAAACAGACATTGTTGGCAGCTTGCACATTTTCAGGGGATTTCCTCAGTGCTTAAGATTCAGGTAACTGCACTCAATCCGGAAAGAGTCAGACCCGCCAAGTCTGAAATCCGATGAAGACAAATTACACAAGGCAACTTTAGAATGCATTCTGCTGTCTACAGGGAAAACTCAGCTTCCAAAAGTCTCAACTCAATTTAGAATGCCACACTGAAACCGGTTATTCAACTCCTATAAATATTTACCTTCTAGCCATGCTTTTGTCCACTTTTTCTCCTAAATCAATTCATGTTACTCAGAATATCTTCATCCATCGTCACTTCCAGCATCCCCTGGGTAAACACATTACTTTTGTATTCCCCATTTGGTTTCTCAGCAACCGTACTGGATGGATGGCTCCAAGCTTTGCTCTTCCCTCAAATGTTAAACATCAGTCCAAAATTGAGCCCATACCCTGATGTTTCAGCCAGTTAGCCAGCTGGTGATCACATCAGTGCAGACCCCATCTCAGTTTGAAGAACAGCTACAATTCAGTTCCATATGAATTCAATAACAGGAAGTTCCCCCTCCCCCAACAAGGTCAACCGATAATTCCACAAGACAATGAAGATTATGCTTGATCAAATATGAAAATTGTTGCCCCTTTTTGCAGCATGTGCTGGGTAAAAGAATCAGTCTCTGAAGGAATGGTGTAGGAAAATTAAATCACTTGAAACATGTTTAGCTACAAGTACTGAAATGATCAAAATAATAAGCCATGGCCAGTACTGTCAAGTGTTCACTGCAATGGTCAGGTAAATTGTTAACAAATGCATCTACTTCAATGTACATCCATGAGGATGGATGGAGGAACTTGCTGAACCTGCCTGTTAACTTTCTATTTCATTTACATGGAGATTAAACTCTCTTTACTGAAACAATTTTAATCTCAGGCCAGTTGGACAATATACTGCAATTCTCTTCCTCAGTGGAAAGCTGGTTACATAATTTCTCCACCTAAATTTGCGCTCACTCAACTCATCAAAACCCCTTTGCAGATTGTCATTCGTACAACACTTCAGAGTTTCAGAAAGGAATTGCCAAGGGCTGAATCTCCTTAGCATCTAAGTCAGAGAAAGAAATGTTACTACATTATATCTTATGAAGGGACCAGGCTAAAATACAAGTTAAAACACACCAAAATGCTGGAGGAACTCAGCTGGTTTTTCAGCGTCCATGAAAGCTCCCCAATCTGCTCTAAGGCGCCAACTCTAATCCCTCTCTGAGGTAATATCAAGGCGGAGTGCAGCGCTCCGCCTCGCTTCATACATGTACTGCCACTGCAAGAGGCTGGCTAAAAACTGGCTGATGACTTTGCGCTGACATCATCAGCCTGAGACAGGAGTGGGATTTTTGTTAAATGCTGATAGCGCGTAGGATTTCTGCTTGGAACTAAGACTGGTTGCAAACATCGCAATGAACTTTCCTACCTGCTCTGGGGTCGCCTTTTTCTACTACAGGGCTCTTTCCGCACTTGGGATATGTGAATGATGTCAACTCGGTGGGCGGCGCTATCACATTGCCTCCATAGGCTCTGGAGGACACTACGAGGTGCCGCTCTTCATGAAAGCGGCACAAGAGCAGCCTTTTAGGGCTTCTCCATAAAAGGGAGTTTGAATTTTTCTCTGCGAATTTAGTCAGCCTCAAGATGGAGGCTCGACATGAAGCCACCTACAGTGGTGCTCCACAGAGCTCAACCACACGTCCTAACGCCAATGGCTTCACACAGTTTTTAAAGACTTTTTATTTAAAATCCTGCAACCATGGCAGTCTGTACTCAAAATGGCAGCACCCATGCTCAGCAGCAACCTTGAAGGGTTGCAAACTCCGGGGAGCAGCATACCAACGCAGGGCACCAGAAACAGGGAGAACATCCCCATTGCGGAGAAGCAAAAGGGAGGACCCAACAGGATGATAATCATAGCAGCGGACCAGTGAGGGATCAGCAGGTGAAGAATCCACACAAGCTGCAGGTGACTTGTGGTTGGGAACCCACAAACTGCAGTCTGCTGGTGATGGGTTCACGGGAACCAAGTATCTGAACTGAGATTCAAGAGGGTGCTGAGGGTAAGAAGGACTCCCAAAGGGCCTCGGGTGCTGAAGGCTTCCTGATCGTGTCAGAGGTTTGATCTAGAACTGATAGATCGATCAGGATCGATGACTGCAGGAGCACTGGAGGTGAATCCAGGAACACCCACTCTGAAGGACACTTTTTCTTTCTCTTAATGCAAGGGGCGTCATACAATACTAATGGCAACTTTTTGTCTCCCTTGTAGCAGGAAGGTGGCAATTTCAAGTAAAATTACATGACAAGAAAGTAATCTTGAATCAAATGCTGGCCAAATCCAAGAACTTTCTTTGCCCAGGTTCAATTGAATCTAATCAAACCAACTTCAAAAAGTGAAGATCTAGTTTTAAATTCCACACATTATCTATGATCTGCATCCACATAAACACCAGTTATTTTAGCTGGCATCAATTTGCTGATGCACAAACTGCTCGATCTTTTTCTAAAAACTCAAAATTCTCAACTGACCTTCATAGTTAGTGAGTCATCACCTGTTCCCCCACCCCACCTTCTTTGATAAGCGTTTTCAGCTATATCTTGCTTAGTTTTGAACTCCCCTCATGATCAAGTTGTTGCCAGCTCCCCAGTCACCAGAACTCAAAAGGGTTGGGACTTTTGAATTTTCTGAGGTCTAAAGCTACTATAAATTGTCTTCCATTTTAAATGGTCATGACTAAGGGTTAAAAATAAAACAGATTCAAAACACAATCCTGTCTATGGAGTTGCCCAACCCACAAGATATGCACTTAAAATTTTGCCAAGTAGTTACACCCTCTGTCTCAACCAAATTTCAAAGGGGGAAGAAAGGAATCATGGACGAACCAGCCTCTAATTCATTCTAAGGACACAAATCATTGATGACCCACTTTTTTGCAGTCCCCTGGAGTTGCTAGTTAAGGAACGACAGGATTTAGATTTAGCCAAAATAATACTTTCAAGCAAAGGTACCTTATGTGGGGTGGAAACAGCAAGTGGAGTTACTTCCAGCCACCAACCGCTATTGTTATTTATAAATGGGCTTGGGAGGTGCTATTAAGAGTAAGCTTGGGGAAAAATAGCTGTGATTTTTTTTTTAAAAAAAGGTAGAAGGTACTAATGATCAGTATTGGATAGGGTACCAGTGAAGTCTAGTGCTAACGGAACAGCACTCCTTCAGGAAAATGGAGATTTCTTCATAATCATGTGGGAAGTCAGAAGTACAGGTAGTCCCCGACTTATGACCATATTCAGTTCTGACCAACGGGTCATATCTCGAAATGGACGTAGGTCAGCAATTTTATTGTTCATCAAATACAACATGGCAGGCACCAAGCTCACTCTCAAGAGGTTGGCCACTCCTGCCATAGGGGCTATTTTCCATAGATAGGCCCCTACTTTCACCCCAAAAGTGCAAGTTTTATATTTACATATATTCTTTATTTTTTTAATTTATAGGATTCCCCCCCCCCCCCCCCCATTATATGTACGGATGATCACAAATCGCATAGGTTGCAAGTTGAGGACTACTGTAAAAATACTGCAGATCAATCACTCTGAGCTGCTCTTGTATGTAGCTGACCTTGTTGAGTAACTAGACACTGGCAATTCCATAAAGCTCACATGGTTGTGGGTGGTGGGGAACTCAAGAATAGCAATATTAGTGTGGAGAAGATTACCACTTGGAATTTATCATTAGCTATGAACCAATTCACGCCTAGAAGTTATGTATACCCTGTTGCATAAAAGTATGAACGACTTAATTTTGAGCATTTGGAGAGTGAATAATCGGCAAATTATCTTTTGAATTTTTAAAAAAATATAAATGCAGTGGTAGGAGGCTGGAATGCACTGCAGTAATGGTGGAAGCAAATACAATAGTGGCATTAAATGGCTTTGAGATAGAAACATGACTATGCAGCCATTCTCAACCTTTTTTGGCTATGTCCCCCTTGGGACTCTGCTCAAAGTTTCTGGGCCTCCTTCCATGCGAAGCAATCGAGCTTTGTTGGTTTCTTTCATACTTTTCTCCTATTGGCTATGAAAAATATCCTAAAAACCATTAAGACTTCAGTCTGTGACCTTAAATGTGTTGTGGGCCCCAGTTTTTTTTTAAAAAAAGCAGTTACTGAAGATAGTTTTATTAATTTTTAAATATTAGACATATAGCACTGTTTGTGCCCAGAAAACTGCCAAAATTCTGCAGCAATGTTCTGAGCTAGATTGAATAAGTCATCTTTGAAGCTAGATTTGATGTCTTCTATATATGGCTTCCAGCACTGATCCCACATTAATTTCATTGCCTGATTTTCATTAAAATGTATTAGCCAAAGCTTTTAAGAGCTTCCAAGAACAGGGGATGTATTTGCGCTGGAGACCAAGAAAACGCAAGAATCAAGAACATTTGAATCTGCCAATCTTGACAAAGCCACAAAGAACCATACAACCTGGGCATTGGGTACAAGAACAGCCAAGGTCAATTTCAGTAATAGAATCCACATTCCATCACTACCAATATGCCATCAGTGAGGCACGGTCCCAAGTCACGATGTGCAGTCATATCAATACAAATCAAGCAGGATAAAGACCAACTTTCAAAAACAATTACATTTAATTGCATGAGAAACAACAATCAAATTTTTAATAGATAGCTCCAGGTGAGATTGCATACACTGGAAAGTGTTTTTTTTAAAATCTCAGATAGCTGGTGTCAAAGACAACCAAGCTCCAGAAAAAAAATATCAATTAACAGAGACCTCAAGAGAACGCCACGCCTATTATCAGTTGCCCATATTCTTAGCAAGCAGAAAAACCAGAGGCAGCTGAGATCCCCTGGGAACAAGGGAGTAGATGCTCATATACTTTAAACAGTCAGAACAAGTCAGCTCAAAGATAGGCAATGATTTTAAGCCAGGAGGCAGCTCAGTATTCCAAGGGTCACACTCCATCTCCAAAATTATCCAGTAATCAACCCTGAGGAAAATCTAAGTTTCTTTCAACAACTTTCTTAAATGCCTCCAGCTTGTATCTCAAATCTGCCTTGAATGAAACAGTCACTGATCCAAAACATGAAGCATGTTGTTCCACAAATGCTGCCTCACTGGAGCGCTTCCAGCATTGCTTTCCATCACCTGCAGTATTTTGCTCCTGTACATCTTCACCTATACAGCACAAGAAATTGAACAGGTGCCACCTTAATTGTTGAGCCATCTTCAATTTTCAAGCCACACACTTGCAATGTCCAAGGCACCCAACCTTAACAGCCAGGGACAAGCACAGTGCCTCAATCAACTTAGTTCAAAAGGACATGCTAAAGAAAGCATTGTCCATTTACAGATGTTGTATGCTCCATCCTCAACATTCATTGCAATGACTTCATCACCAACATTGAAGTACTCGAGCTGGCAGAGTCCGCAAGCATCGAATCCATGCTGCTGAAGACCCAACTGCTCTGGGTGGGTCACGTCTCCAGAATGGAGGACCATCGCCTTCCCAAGATCGTGTTCTATGGCGAGCTCTCCACTGGCCACCGAGACAGAGGTGCACCAAAGAAGAGGTACAAGGACTGCTTAAAGAAATCTCTTGGTGCCTGCCACATTGACCACTGCCAGTGGGCTGATCTCGCCTCCAACCGTGCATTTTGGCACCTCAAAGTTCGGCGGGCAGCAACCTCCTCTGAAGAAGACCGCAGAGCCCACCTCACTGACAAAAGACAAAGGAGGAAAAACCCAACACCCAACCCCAACCCACCAATTTTCCCTTGCAACCGTGCCTCCCTGTCCCACATCGGACTTGTCAGTCACCAACGAGCCTGCAGCAGACATCATGGACATACCCCTCCATAAATCTTCGTCCGTGAAGCCAAGCCAAAGAAAAGAAAGAAAGAATTTTCAAAACTGGTTAAACACGAGAAAAAAAACCTTAGCCAGTAGTAATTTGTTCCAAGTACTGGTAAATCACAAAAATCTGTAAAAGTAAAAACACAAAATGCAGGAGAAACTCAGCTGGTCAGTGTCCCTCGTGTAGCAACAGTAAAAATACATAACTGACGTTTTGTGTTTGAGCCTTTCGTCAATTTATTCCATCTATTTGAATCAAGATAATATGAACCAATAAAATTCAAGTGCTTAAAAATCAGAGTTGTGTAGTTTAACCATCAGGATGAGTCAGCTAACATTTTCTTTATCATACTTAAAAAGATTACCAATGCAAATATACAGTTGATAATTAAAAGACTTCTTTCCAGTTAAAGACCAAATCATCAAAAGTCAAAAGAAGTACAAGGCTATTGCAGAAAAATACATTTCAAGTCATAATGTGCCCATGAAAGCTCAGTGCGAGAAACTGCCTTTCGGCTTGAATGCGAAAACGTAATGCACACTCCTGGACAGAGTCAAACCTTTGATCCACTGATGTGGATGACATCACATAAACCAACTCTGTAAACAGGAAATTAACATTAGGTTCGGCAAAGTTGTCCACTTTGGAAGAAAATGTCAGTATGAAGTATTTAAACTGTGAAAGATGCTGTTGTGCAGAGCGAATTGGGAATGCTTATGTGTGAATCACAAAGGATTGGTAGGCAGGTACAACAGGTCATCAAGAAGGCAAATGGAATGCCAGAGAATTGAAAGGCCCTTTTGAGAAACCAAAAAAAAAATGAAAGTGAAGCAGAGATTCTCTGTCCAACCTGAACGATGTAAATGGTCCATGAGTGGCTCGAAGGCACCAATTCCAATCCTTCTGTCGGCTTGGGTCAGAGGTGGAGCGAAGCACTCCACAACTGTCCAGCCACTGCAAGAGGCTGGCTCGGGGCGGGCCAGTGATGTGGTGATGATGCCCTTAGCCCATGACCCAGGACTGTTTAGCAAACATATTAAGCCAGAATATACCACGGAACAGTTCATCATTGGTACGGCTGCTGGTGTGGAGCAGGCGGAGGAAGATGCTGTCGGGCAGGGGGGCGACTGCTCCTGCTGATCTGCTACAGAATGATCAGCGTGGGCTTTGTCATCCTGACCCACTGCAGCCAAAAGATTGAGAAGGATGAAGGAGCAGAGTGGGAAGTCCAGGGCCACCAAGGAGTGGTGGCCACACTGATGACGACAGTCACCCCACCTACATCTGCTCCGGTGGTCGCACCGAAGCGCCACTCCGCATAAAAGCAAAAGGCAGACATAAGATGGCTTCCATTAGCAGGTGAGTCAACAACAAGAGGACATAGCCTTTGGATTCATGGGATTGAATGAAGAGTAATTGTTTCCCAAAGAGCAGTGAATCCATGGAATTCTCTGCCCTCTCAGTTGCCTCATTAAATATATTTCAGGTTTGTTTTTGCATAGTAAGGGAAGTTTCCAATGAACATGTAGGTGGAGCTGAGTCCACAGTCACATCAGCTATGATCTTGTTGAATGGTGATGAAGGCTCAACATGCCAGATGGCTTCCTCCTACTCTTATTTCCCACGTTCCAGAAAACTAAATTCAAGAGGCATCATTATCAGGAAATATTAACCTCCTCCCACAAATGGTCTTTCAAATATAAAGTTTTGCAGAAAGAGCACCCCCCAAGAATTAAAAAGCAAGGCAGAACATGTTTTGAAGAAAAATAGCTCAGTAAAAGGGAAGGCAGTAAGGAGTGCAGTCAAACAAAGGGATCTGGAAATTCAGTCACAATTCCCTCAAAGTGGTGTCACAGGTGCTGTAAAGAGCCTATTGACCGAGCCTATTGACCATCAAAGTATTGAGGACAGTGGTTGGGATGCAGTGGGTGGTAAAGTTGCACAAGACATTGCTGAGGCTAGATTTGAAGTACTGTGTACAGTTTTGGTCACCTAATGACAGGAAAAGTATCAAAGAGTACAAAGATTTACTAGAGTCGGGGGGGGGGGACGGGAGGGAGGGGAGGGGGGGGACGGGAGGGAGGGGAGGGGGGGACGGGAGGGAGGGGAGGGGGGGACGGGAGGGAGGGGAGGGGGGGACGGGAGGGAGGGGAGGGGGGGACGGGAGGGGAGGGGGGGACGGGGGGACGGGAGGGAGGGGAGGGGGGGACGGGAGGGAGGGGAGGGGGGGACGGGAGGGAGGGGAGGGGGGGACGGGAGGGAGGGGAGGGGGGGACGGGAGGGAGGGGAGGGGGGGACGGGAGGGAGGGGAGGGGGGGACGGGAGGGAGGGGAGGGGGGGGACGGGAGGGAGGGGAGGGGGGGGACGGGAGGGAGGGGAGGGGGGGGAGGGGGGGGAGGGGAGGGGGGGGAGGGGAGGGAGGGGAGGGAGGGGAGGGAGGGGAGGGGGGGGAGGGGAGGGGGGGGAGGGGAGGGAGGGGAGGGGAGGGGGGGGAGGGGAGGGGGGGGAGGGGGGACGGGAGGGAAGGGAGGGAAGGGAGGGAGGGGAGGGGGGGACGGGAGGGAAGGGAGGGAGGGGAGGGGGGGACGGGAGGGAGGGGAGGGGGGGACGGGAGGGAGGGGAGGGGGGGACGGGAGGGAGGGGAGGGGGGGGACGGGAGGGAGGGGAGGGGGGGACGGGAGGGAGGGGAGGGGGGGGACGGGAGGGAGGGGGTGGGGGGGACGGGAGGGAGGGGGTGGGGGGGACGGGAGGGAGGGGGTGGGGGGGACGGGAGGGAGGGGGTGGGGGGGACGGGAGGGAGGGGGTGGGGGGGACGGGAGGGAGGGGGTGGGGGGGACGGGAGGGAGGGGGTGGGGGGGACGGGAGGGAGGGGGTGGGGGGGACGGGAGGGAGGGGGTGGGGGGGACGGGAGGGAGGGGGTGGGGGGGACGGGAGGGAGGGGGTGGGGGGGACGGGAGGGAGGGGGTGGGGGGGACGGGAGGGAGGGGGTGGGGGGACGGGAGGGAGGGGGTGGGGGGGACGGGAGGGAGGGGGTGGGGGGGACGGGAGGGAGGGGGTGGGGGGGACGGGAGGGAGGGGGTGGGGGGGACGGGAGGGAGGGGGTGGGGGGGACGGGAGGGAGGGGGTGGGGGGGACGGGAGGGAGGGGGTGGGGGGGACGGGAGGGAGGGGGTGGGGGGGACGGGAGGGAGGGGGTGGGGGGGGACGGGAGTGAGGGGGTGGGGGGGGACGGGAGGGAGGGGGTGGGGGGGGACGGGAGGGAGGGGAGGGGGGGACGGGAGGGAGGGGAGGGGGGGGACGGGAGGGAGGGGAGGGGGGGGACGGGAGGGAGGGGAGGGGGGGACGGGAGGGAGGGGAGGGGGGGACGGGAGGGAGGGGAGGGGGGGAGGGGATGGAGGGGAGGGGGGGAGGGGAAGGGGGGGACGGGAGGGAGGGGAGGGGGGGACGGGAGGGAGGGGAGGGGGGGACGGGAGGGAGGGGAGGGGGGGGACGGGAGGGAGGGGAGGGGGGGACGGGAGGGAGGGGAGGGGGGGACGGGAGGGAGGGGAGGGGGGGGACGGGAGGGAGGGGAGGGGGGGGACGGGAGGGAGGGGAGGGGGGGACGGGAGGGAGGTGTTGGGGGGGGACGGGAGGGAGGTGTTGGGGGGGGACGGGAGGGAGGTGTTGGGGGGGGACGGGAGGGAGGTGTTGGGGGGGGACGGGAGGGAGGTGTTGGGGGGGGACGGGAGGGAGGTGTTGGGGGGGGACGGGAGGGAGGTGTTGGGGGGGGACGGGAGGGAGGTGTTGGGGGGGGACGGGAGGGAGGTGTTGGGGGGGGACGGGAGGGAGGTGTTGGGGGGGGACGGGAGGGAGGTGTTGGGGGGGGACGGGAGGGAGGTGTTGGGGGGGGACGGGAGGGAGGTGTTGGGGGGGGACGGGAGGGAGGTGTTGGGGGGGGACGGGAGGGAGGTGTTGGGGGGGGACGGGAGGGAGGTGTTGGGGGGGGACGGGAGGGAGGTGTTGGGGGGGGGACGGGAGGGAGGTGTTGGGGGGGGACGGGAGGGAGGTGTTGGGGGGGGACGGGAGGGAGGTGTTGGGGGGGGACGGGAGGGAGGTGTTGGGGGGGGACGGGAGGGAGGGGGTGGGGGGGGGAAGAGAACTGTTAGGGAAACAGACCACCTGGTGCGGCCTGACCCTACTCAAGCAGCCCCCGCACTCCTTGGCGTCTCCCCTCCAGGCCCCAGACCGACCTTGGATGGAGAAGCCCAGGGTCACTGCGGCACAGGGCGCCGCGGGGCCCTTCAGGCCGCCACGTTCGGCCTGACTCCAGGCGGGCCGCCGGGGAGAGGGTGGCGGCGAAGTGAGGCCGGGACCAGGGCCGAGTGTCAGGCCACGGCAGGGCGCTGAGTAACCGGCCACCCCGGGGGAACGAGTCCCTTCCCTCCGGCAGGAGGACACCGGAGGCCTTCGGTCGACGACCCGCTGCCCCCCTTGTCTTTCCTCACGGGCCGGCGGGGCCCGGGCGCGTTACTCACGAGGCCGCTCCGCTGCCGCAGTCGCGCAGCTCCGTCCCGTGCTCGATCGTCCCGCCGCCGCCGCCGCCCCCACGTGCCCGCGACCTCCTCGAGCCGCCGGCGCTTTCACCGCCTCCTCTCGCGAGAACTTCCCTGCAAGCCACGCCCACCGATTACGAGCACCCCGCCCCCTGCCCTGAACTCCCGCCCCCTCCCCTGCCAGACGTTCTCGGGGGAGGTGACGGCTGGCGGAAACTCTCGCGAGGCCTCATCTGGCGGCTGAGGAGCCTCCCATCTGGCGACCGATTGGATAAGACGCCCGAACTGAGGGACCAATCAGCATTGAGGGTTGGCTCCGGACCAGGTGCCAGGGAAGATGGCACCTCAGCTTTGGCTGCTGCATGAGCGTGGGTCTCCCAGTGGCCACCCATTTCAATTCCCTGGCCCATTCCCTTGTTGACATGTCTGTCCATGGTCTCATGCACTGCCAGACTGAGAGCGCCTGTAAATTGGAGGAACAGCACCTTATCTTCCGACTGGACCCCCTCCAACCGGACGCCATTGTCATCATCCTCCCCGGTTTCTGTTCAACCCCCCCCCCCCCACCCCCAGTCAGCATCGCTCTCTCCGGCTCACGCCATGGATTTACGTCTGAGTCGACCCGCCAACCCCGCGGTGTGAAATGGCGTAACCGGGCAGGCCGAGTCGATTCCAAGCGGGCTCTGATACACGGAGGGAGCAGGCATCAGAGCCTGGCCGCGTTAACAACAACCAGGTACGATCAGTGACGTCAGCGCCTGTGAGCGTGCATCACGGTGTTTACGAGCCCAGAGGACCCCAAAACCCAGCAGCAATAGATATTCGCCAAGACAAATGGATACTTCAACAAAAGTTGCCTTTAATTATCTTTAAACATGAAAACAGAATCACCCTTTAACATCACTATTGATTTAAACCCCTTCTAATTCTAAGCGCACGTGTATGTAATGCGTGTGTAAGTTCAGAAAAGTTCTTTGGTTCACAGTCCAATCTCACTTCTCACTCCTCCAAGTTCACTGGTTGCAGGCAATTCTTAGACTGTGCACAGAATTTAACATTGATAAAGTTCACCAGGCTTTGGTGCTTGAAAGGTAAATGGTTACCACTTAGGAAGGTTTTTGTCGGTTTTCAGAGAGAGATTTGTTGTTCCAGGGCAACTACTACAACTGATTCCTTTTTTAATCAGCCACTTCAATGTCTTGCTGATGAAACTTGCCCCCTCAGGTTTCTTCAGATGATGACCTCTTTCTTTCAGGTCACCACAGAGTGCCTTTTTGTTTCAAGTGAAACATTAGACAGCCAGTCCTCTGCTCTTGCATGAACCACAAGTGTTTTGACCGGCTGAACTAAACACTCACATCCTGCCTTCCAAATGGGGTTTTTCACAAGCCAGTTTGCCCTGTTCCAGTCCTTCAAAGGTGAACAGGTAGATAGTTGTGGGGCAGTGTGCTTCTTCTGACATTTACATAGCACTTCTGCATGGATCATGGACCTAAGGTTTTCAATGCCATTCTTTATGCTCTTTCACCACTTTGAGTAAAAAGTTCCAGGAGTTAGTGGTGATGTTCCATTTGTTTCCCAAAGTGTTATTGAGCAGAGTTTTGAATCTTTACCTCTTTTCAGCTGCTCATCTCATCCTGTGACAAAGCTTGAAATTGTGTGTGTGTTTCAGATTGACAGCAAGTCTTGTCTGCTGAGGATTATACTCGTACTTAGTGATCCAGCCAGCATGAATTGACCTGACCACACACATTGTCTGACTGTACTTAATGGCTCCACATTTTCTAATTAATTGGGGACCATACTCATTGAATCCATCTGGGGTCAGTGGTAGATTTCTCAAATGATCACCTGTTGTCATTCCTTAAACTGAACAGTATTTGTGCTTTTAACACAACTGATCATTAGTTGATCACCATGTTAACAAGGTACATTGATCAGTCTGCTAAATTATTTAAATAAATGATCAAGCATATATCTTCTAAATTAAGCACTGCCCTGAAAATAATAATTAACAGAATTACTCTCATCTGTAATATGCTGCTTCTTTCATTCCATAAAAAGTCTCTTTATTGTTAACAATAGCATTTATGTCAATGGGATCAAAGGTTATCTTAGTACAATTTTTCATAAAACCATATAAAATGTTGAATTACATAGGAGAAGTTATTTAACTCATGCCTGTACTACTTCCATCCAAGGCTTGTGCCCTGTAGCCAAAACAATTTCCTTCCACTTCCCTTTGGAAGGCACAAGTTAATTTGCTTCCATTCTTGATTTTCACTTTCACTGTGTATGGAATTTCTCACTTTATAATATATATATATGACTTTGCACTATTGCCACTGGTATTTTTTTCCGACTTCAAGCTCTGTGTCAAAACCAATGAAGGCAGATGGGGGGAGGCAGTGTCCAAACCCACCTATCTTTCATCTGCCAAGAGGGATACTACCAATGGTGGAACGTAGCGTTCTGCAACTAATTGTCTTGCCGGGTCAAACAGGGAAGGGCTGATGATGTCTTCAGCCCGCGATGAAGGTGCGGGAAATTCAAGATCATTTTGAGTGCGCACGTATGTTTTACATCACAGTTAACATTGCCATCGACGCGATTAAAAATCCCGCCTCCTCTGCTTCGGGAAGCTGTGAAATATCTCATGGTTCCGGCATCTTTGTGCTCAAAAAAAACCATGCAAACCAGCTTCCCCCAAGATGGGTTATGTCTACAGAAATACTGTGGTTTTACAGTCTGAAAAGACTTCTTGATTCACTTACCTCAGCTTTTACTTTCTGTCCTTTTTTATTACCATGCTTTATTATGCAAGAGGCTGATCCATTTACTTCCAATCTCCACTTCAGGATGGCTGATCTCCCCTAGTTTCTCTTTATAATTGTTAATCCTTTCCAATGTTGACCCTTTATTAATTAAATTTTTGTGATATTTCCAATGCCTGCATCATTTTTCACAAGGCTGGAATGAATTTTCAGTGCGTATGATATGAGTATCTTCAATGATGCCATTTGACATGAGGATCTCGTCTTTCTTTTTAAAGCATTCTTGTTAATTTGAGAGAGAGAAATATTACATGTATAGATATTAATTCTATAGCTTTCTACAACAACTAATATTTCCTTCAACCATTCTTTGACAAAGGTCTCAGGGCTGAAGCATTGGTTATATATACAGGGCCCTCCATATTGCTTGGGACAGACATGTTTTTTGTCCTTAATTTGCCCTGGTGCTTCAAAGTTTTAAATTTGTAATTGAACAATTCACATGATTAATTTGTACATTCTAGATTATTAAAGGGTGTTTGTGTACATTTTTGTTTGACCTTGTAGGAATTACAGCACTCTTTATACAGTACATAGTTCCCCATTTCAGGCCACTTCATAATGTTTGGGATATTTGGCTTCATTAGTGTTTGCGATCGCTCAGGTGAATTGTTTGACTGGAAATTTAAAACTGGAGCATAGGGGCAAATAAAAGAGAAAAAAGTTTGTGCCAAACATTATGGAGGGCACTGCATTTGCCTCCTGTGGAGGCTGCGGCACCTGCTGAGTTTCTCCAGCACTTTTGCGTATTTACTACAGTGATAGTGTCTGCAGGCGTTTCTTTTCTTCCCTGAAACCTGCCCCTTCAGGATGCCCTTAACATCTCTCCAACTTTCCTCAAGTCCTCATAAATATCTTGTAACTTGTATATCTCTCCAGCACTTTGGAGTCGAACAGTACAAGGTATTCAAAATCAGCGAATGCTAATAAAGAAGACATTTATTCTCAGCAAACTGAACTCATCAAAAGCAACTGAACTGCAGGGGTAGAGGTTGATGCTAATAAATCAAATCAAACTACTGACGTGACTTAATTCTGCATTGCAAAGTACCAGTGATTATTATCCATGAGGTCATTAAACATTTGGTGGCATTTATCTGTGAATGGATGCCACTCCTGGTTTGAATTTCATTCACCAATTTCAAAGAGAGATCAAACATGTTTTGAATATTAACTAGGATGCCTTTCTCAGTTGAACATTACAGTAATATAACTGACATCTGGAGCCACCATAATACCAGCATCTCATTGGTGTCACTAACATTGAGGTTCCTTTGAACTTCTGATGGATTGAACCCTGTGGGTGGATATTAGACCACTCCCTGCTCACCCAAGGCCTGGTATTTTGCAGCAGGTCAGAACAAATGTTTCAAACAAAACAGAGTAAACAGCTGGAGACACCACAATCTGAGAAAACTGAGCCATGAGTCATCCTCACAGGAACCACATTCTTCGAGGAGAAGTACTTAATCCTCAAAACTTCATGCCTGTAGGCATCTAACCTGTGAAGAAGTTTTTTTCGCTAGCGAGTGGTTTCAGGATCAGATTACCGAGTTGTCTCAGGACCCACGTGTAAATTTATTGAAGAGGTTGTCTTTGAAACGTTTGGCTGTGCCTCTGGCTCAGCTGCTTCAGAATTTGTAACATCGGGGTAGTGATAGTACAGATCTATCACCAATGTATATAGTGTATATAGTTACAGTATCCAGACTGTGCTTATAGCGATTGGCTGAGAGCTAAGCCACGCCTACTGTCTGGTCCTTAAAGGGTTGTGTTCCTAGCCAGGTCGGATCATTCCGGACTGGTCGGCCACCTGTGAAGAGCTCCTGTCTTTTGCTAATAAAAGTCTTGGTTTGCATCAACAAGTCTTTGGTTCTTTCGACGAGCTCTACAGGGGTACATCCATCAGTAGACAAAATTGCCAAAGATATACAAAATGTTGAATTCATGCGTTCACCTGATTAAACTAATCTGGACAGTTTACAAACCAGTCAAGTCCTTTGTTGAGCAGCAGCGAAACGGAAGTTCCCCTAATTCATTAGCGACCTACTCACCAATTCTCCTTTTGGATTATTTAGTTCCAGATCTCATTGCCCCCCAGCCACACCTTCCTCTTCCTAATGGGAAGAAGATTCAAGAGTGGCAGATCATGCACCAGCAGATACAAGGCCAGTTTCTTTCCTGCTGTTATGAGACTCCTAATCAAACCTTGCACCAGAAAAATAATGTTCCCTTTGCTCTAGTCCAACTGATCTCTCGGTAACTCAGTGACTCTGCCCTGCTTTACTCCAAGATTCTGTTATGAGTTGACTTGCTGGGTTGCACACAAAACAAACTTGCTCATTATTACCTCAGTGTCGATGATAATGAACTTGAAAGGGAACACGACAACCTTAGTTCAAAGATGAAAGCGAGGCGATTATGGTAGGCACAGTGGTTAGCACAGCACTCTTCCAGCGCCAGAGATCGGATCCGAGGTTTGAATCTGGCACTGTATGTCAAGAGTTTGTACGTTCTCCCCATTTCTGCGTTGGTTTTCCCCAGGGACTCCAGTTTCTACCCGCTGTTTCAAATATAACAGGGGTTTTAGGTTAATCGGGCAGCAAGAGCTTGTGGGCCGAAAGGGCCTGTTACCCGTGCTGTATATCTTAATTTAAATAAAATGGACAAGAGTTAAATTTGAGAGGTGCGATACGAATTACTGTCATCAACTTAGAGGCCACATTTGATGTGGGGGAAACTGAAATCTTTGGGAGTTTCAGGATAAACATTCCTCTGGTTGGAGTAATATCTCGCTCCAAGGAAGAAAGCTCTGGTCATTGAAGGTCAGTCCTTAGGGAGGTCTTCAGGCCAGTCTTCAATCATCTTCAGCTGATTCTTCCATGGGCTCTTTCCATCATCACACAAAAGCTAGAGGAACTCAATAGGTCTCCAGCATCCCCAGGAGCTAAAGATATTCTGACACTTCGGGCCTGAGTCCTTCTTCGAGTACCATTATATCTTTGTACACATCTTTACATCCTACGGACGCTGCGAGACCTGCCAAGTTCCTTCAGCAATCCGTGTTTTCACCACCATCACAGCATACACAGGCATTGGTGTTTCACCCCCTTTCCAGCCTCAGGATCAACGCGGGGACGCTGAGGACTGTGCAATGTTCACCTCTATTGACAATGCCTCCATGTATCTAAATCCAGACATGGGCAAGGAACATTCACAACTCATGGAATGCTAGGCAATGACCTGGTGGAGGGGTTATCACTGATCAGGAGCCACAAAAATACTAAGGCTACAAGAGCAGATTGGAGCTTGGTACCCTGTGGCAAGAGTCATACCGTCCACATGGCACAGCACTGGCAAAAAAAGATGATATTCAATTCACTGAAAAATAATGGGCATGAGTAGAGGGCTTGGACTGATCATTTTAGCACGGATTTAACCTGACACCAGTTGTTTTGCACAAGGCAACTGATTTATGATCCCTCTGCCCCCCTCTCTCCCCATCCCTTCTCGTCAGGCACCCTGGGGACATGTGTCCAAGGCCCTGGGTCCAGTCAACAGTACTCAGAAGCCAGCAGAGAACCGAGGCAGAGGAACAAAGGAGGAGAGAAATGTCTGCTTTGGATGGGAAGGTCTGCGGATGCTGGGGCCGTGAGCGGTGCGCAGATGCACTGAAGGTCAGTGGGACATGCAGCCAATAAACATACAGAATGGTAACAGGCCCGTACAGCCCACACACCTTTACCACCCAAGTAAAAGCTTGGTGTAAAAAAAACATTCTGGCTTATTGGGCTTCATAAATCAAAGTATTGAGTATCAGTGTTGTGGTAAAGTTGAATAAGACATTGATGAGGCCAAATATTAAACATTGTGTGCAGTTTCAATCACCTAACTACAGGAAATAGATCAGTAAGATTTGAAAGAGTGCAGAGAAGATTTATTAGGATATTGCCGGGACGAGGAACTGAGTTACAGGGAAAAGTTAAACAGGTTATGACTTTATTCCCTGCTGTGGAGAAGAATGGGGAGAGATTTGATAGAGGTATTTAAAATTATGATGAGTATGGATAGAGTAAATGCAAGAAGGCTTTTATCATTGAGGTTGAGTGAGGTATCCCTTAGTCAAGGGATATGGGTTCAGGGTGAAAGGGTTAAGGGGAATGTTGGGGGGAAGAACTTCAGGCAGTGAGCAAGTAGTGAGAATGTGTAATGAGCTGCCAGTTGAAGTGGTGAACGCGGGCTCAATTTTAACCCTGAAGAAAAAATTGGACAGGTACATGGATGGGAGGGGAATGGAAGAATATGGACTGGGTGGGATGAGGCAAAATAATAGTTTAGCATAGACTAGAAGGGTCAAAGGGCCTGTTTCTGTCCTGTAATGTTCTAATTCTTGCAGAACATCAATTTTTTAAATCTCACCGTGTATTTTAATTTAGCTCACTTTTGGGGTATTCACAATTCTGATCTGTACTCTGCAGTCCAAGAACAGACATTGGTCTACATAACTTATTCCTCATCATACAGAGGAAAACAGACTACTGTGGTGGCACAGGCGAACTGGCTCTATGTTTGTTATGGCAATGGAAGTGGAGCAACTGTGTCAAGATGGAGCTGCCGGGTTTGGGCTCCCTCGTGGGCACACGTGCTCTTGGCTGCGTCGTCGTGTCACAGCCGGGGCGGGTCTTGACGGTTGCCTTATAAGGCACAGCGCGGATTTTTGAAAAATGTCGGAAACCTAACTGACTCCAATGTGTGGTCTCTGTTCTCGTTTCTCTTCGTAGCTACCGCTACAATTGGTGACCCTGACGAGCCCAGACGATTCTGCACTCTATACCATGGACACCACAGCAGTTGGCAATGAAACTAGCGTCTTTCTGCACACTTCACCCATGCACTTGGTTCGAGAAAACGGAAGCACAATTCCACTGTTGGCAGATCACCTCCGACTTGACAATGTTCTACCACGTCGTCAGTGCCCTCGACCAAGAGACCGCAGCCAGAGTGGACGACCTGATTTATGACCCCCCCCCCCCCCCGCTCTCAAGAAGCTCCTCAAGTACTTTTGGCCTGTCCAGGCGCCAGCACACCTTCAGGCTCATGCACCTAGATGGTCTGGGAGACAGAGGACCATCCGCCCTCATGGATGAAATGCTTGAGCTGGCAGAGGGCCACAAGCCATGCCTCCTGTTTGAGCAGGCTTTCCTGGAGCAGATGCCGGATGATATTCAGCTGCTACTAGCAGACGAGGATTTCTCGGATCCATGCAAGGTCGCGGCCAGAGCGGATGTCCTGTGGCGCGCGAAAACGAGTCAGCCATGAATCAAGTATTGTGCCCCAGCAAGCCAGAAGAGGCACCGAACACTACCTGGTGCTTTTATCACCAACGCTGGGGGGCACAGGCACGTCCAAGCAGGCAACCCTGCTTGTTTCTGGAAAACGGCCAGGCCAACCGCCGCTAATGGTCCGCCATTAAGTGAGCAAGCCTTATTGTTATTCTGAGGATGGCAGAAGGGGAATTCGGTGAGCTGTTGTCATTTATCATTTACTCGTTCCAAGATTTCCAAGGAGATGCACCAAGAAAATTTGATGTTTTTTTTTAGGATTGGCAGACACAGAATCTTTAAAATAAAAGCAATAAATGACAGAAAGAAATTGGTAACAGGTAGCTGAAGGGAGGGTCTTCATCCAGAAACAAGGTTATTTACACTACATCATAAACAGAATCAAAATCTTTTACATTGAGTCCCAACAAGACTTCTGAGTGACATCAGACAGTGTTTTCTTTTTGATTTTTTTTTAATGACATAAAATGCAACGGAAGGGTAGAGAGAAGTTAACATTACTGACACTAGAATAATCAAATTTCATGTTATACATGTACAGCAACTAACTGCTTTACAAAAAGCCAAATAATATATCATCACATGTATTTACAGTGTAGTAAATATACCTTTGTCAATTTTACACAAAAACTATTTACAGATGAACATACTGCAGTTTTAAAAACAAAATCTGTGGCCAACACTAGCAGTGACTTCTTGCAGTAAGGTCTGTTGCATAACATCATCTGAGAGAAATACCTTTTGAGTTTTAAATCGTGTGCGCATGTGAACATTTGTGGGGTGTGGGCGTGTGACCCGGAAACTAAATCCAAGCCACTCGTGTTAGCCTCAGGCTAACCTGTTCCGAGTTGATCTGCATTTCACTGTGAACAGATCATCTTGAAATCACATCAGAACATTTTGTTGAATGCACAAGATATTGGTGCCATTTTGTTTCGTGTCACAATACGGCATCTACACAATTGTCCCTAAAGGAGTCACATTTTCTGAATACCACAAATTTAATACTAAGGTTTTTTTATTGTAATAATTACCTATTTTGGCAAAGTTCTTGCATATCATGTTTTAATTCATAGTTTTTCCAGGACTGTAAACAAATATAAAAAGAAAGACAAAGTCTTTGCGATTTGTGGAATCAGTAAAATAAATGTTTTGGATATGTACATTTTCCATGATGGCTGCAAATGGACCTAACTTCTGTGTTAAATGTGCTTTAAACATGGTGTTTGGTTACTGTACCTACAGCTTAAAAGGTTTCTTTCTCTAAACACAGAGTATCCTCATCAAAGCAAAAATCACCCATAAACATGATTAATTGCTACCATTAAGCCACTTCTATTGATCGCTGAAAAGTGAACAGTAAACATGTGTTAAGCACTTTTCATTATTGTGTGGAAGGCAAATAAGTTAGGACCTTCCCTTCTGCAATGAATGGCTTCCATGTTTTGACAGCTATTACAGTGTAGATACGAATTTCAGTGCCTTCCCCCCCTTCCCCATCTAAAATAAAGGTGACAGAACAAATAAAGAATTCTCTCTTTGCAACACTGTTCTGTGAACAAGAATATCTGTATAGAAACTGCAGGAAATCCTGGCGGTGCTAAAGAGGAGTATGTGGTCGCCCAATCCTTGCCGGTGAGTTGAGCTGTGCAAGGAAGAGAAAGTCTTTTTGGGGAGGGGAAGGGGCCATGGGGCCGAAGCCTGGCCAGGCTGGGTGGTCAGTCACAAAACGCTTCACACAATCTTCTTAATGCTGGGGCGCTTGAAACTGCTGGCACTGCGTTGCTTCTGCACTTGACTTGCAGACCCATGACGGATTCTCCCGCTGTTGGTGTGTCCCGAAGTTGGCGAGAGTTCCACATTCTCCTTATCAATCCCTAGAAAAGGGCACAAGGAGACGCAATGAAAATTAGTCACCTAAGGCTGCAGCTGTAAGACTCCCTGTGATGACAGGGTGAGGAGTCAGCCAGAGTCGTACAGCACAGAAATGGCCCTTCACCTTGCAAAGCCGAGACAGACCAATTTACCCCTTTAGAATTTAAATTAGATGGGCTGCACGGTAACTGGCTCTTCTGGCCCACGAGCCTGTGTTGCCAATCAACCTACAACCCATTGGACATTTTAAAGAATGGGAGGAAACTGAAGCACCTGGAAGAATCCCACTCAGACACAAAGAGAACATGTAAACTCCTCACAGACAGCACCAGATTCAAACTCAGGTCGCTGGTGCTGTAACATCTTCGCACAAATCGCTATGCTGAACCGTGATGCCCTACAATAATCACATTCGCCCACACCATTTGAGTGTCCATGTCAAACATGGAATTGTATTTGATGTGTACTGTTCATATTCCTACCTTTTAAACCTGTACATTTTTGCTATGACACTCCTTCCATAGAAAAATGGTTCTGACTGAACCTTACCCCTGCCTCTCATCATCTTACACAAGTACTTCCTGGGTTACAAATAGCCTGACTTAAAATCTGACATATCTAAATTTTACAATATATTTTTGAAGCATTTTTTAAGCTGGTAATAACAACAAAAAATGTTTCAAGTTATACATTAATAACCAATTAGTTTACACATGAATAAAGTTAGAGTGAATACATGGAGTGAGTGATAAATAGATCGTTAGAGATAATGGAAATTTCTGACCTTGAGGTCGGTTTACAGATAGTTTTCAAGAAGGGAACATGTGCAACCTGGGGTGTGCCTGCATATTTCTATCAGGTCACCCCTCAGACTCCTTCGCTCCGGGGGATGGTGGAGAAAACAGCCCATCCAATCTCTCCCGATAACAAAAGACCTCCATTCGGATAACATTCTGGTGCTCTCTTCTGCCCACTCTCCAGTGCACATCCTTCCTACAGTACAGTGAGTAGAATCACACACAGTACAGTGTGGCTGAGTCCGTGATAAATTCCAAGTTTTATATTCCATGCCAGACATGCCCCCTTTACCACCTATCCACCTGTGTTGCCACTTTCAGGGTTCTATGATCCCCAAAGTCTCCCTGTTCATCAATATTCCTGAATTTCCCACCACTTTTAGCACTTGTCCTACCCCTATCTGATTTCCTAAAAGGCATTTTCTTGTACTTGTCGGAATTAAATTCTAGCTAAATATAATATACACACAAACACACACACACACACACACACACAAACAGCTATAAATTTCACAGGCTTCTTTAAAGTTCCCTTGTGCATGCTGTTGGAATAAGAGCAAGCCATTCAACTTCCTCCACCATTCATCCAGAACACCACTTTATTTTAAAGCCAACTATTCACCTCCATTACTTATCATGAAATTAACATCTGATTACAAACCCATAGGGTCTTCAGAATGCAACTGGAACCCAGTGACGCCAGTGATGGTACGGGGTTGGTGTTACGCTCCACAGTTGTGGGCCTTGAACTCAAAGGCAAAGTGATGCCAACTTCATTGGGAAGGAGATGGCTGGCACTGGTCTACTCCCTTACACCTCACCTGACATCATGCCTACTTAGGGAAGAGGATCTATTCAGTGCTTTGCATTTTGAAAGGAGAACTGAAAAGACCTTTGATCTCGATTTATCAAAAAAAGTGTGAATGGGGGCAAGGATGGGTGAATGAATCACAGGATCAAGCCAAACTTTGCCCAAATTTATGGGGTAAATGTGAAATTATTTTTGAATATTTTATTTATAAATTTTCAAACTCAAACAGTTTCCAATAATCAATCAGAAATTACTGTTATCAATTATATACAAAATTTGCTATAGCATCCGAGCCATTTCCCCCTTCTCTCCACACTCAACAGACCATAGTTAATGCACAACCTTCAAGACACCCGCCACAAAGGTAGGGAACACATCAGGGGTTTGTCATGGGAAATTGGCAAGCTTGACATGAAGGTAGAAATTAAACGTGACAAACAATTCATTTGCAACGTGAAGGCCTGGGAGCTCCGAGAGGGGACGTGGGGGTGGAGCCAGATAAAAGCCACAATGACCGTTTTGGAGCGAAGAAACATGGCTGCTCTTTGTCGTTTCCAGCCAAGAAGATATTGATTTTTAATTTAGACATACAGCACGGTAAAAGGCCCTTATGGCCCACGAATCCGCACTGCCCAATTACACCCCATTGACCTACAACCCCCCAGTAAGTTTTGAAAGATTGGAGGAAACCGGAGCCCCCGGAGGAAACCCACGGAGACACAGGGAGAATGTAAAAACTCCTTTCAGACAGTGCAGGATTCAAACCCCGATCCCGATTGCGGGCTCTGAAAGAGCATTGCTACAAGAGATGATTGGAGCTTTCCAACTGCTGATTTTATTGAGAAATACTAATTTTTGAGGAGGAGTCGCGTGATGGAGTAGTGGCCGGTCAGGGAACTCCAGCCCTCTCCGGAAAAGTTAAAAAAAAATACACTAAACACAAAGGCACAAGAATAAAAATTAAAACAAAGTGAAAGTAAAGGTGGGAAGAAAATGGCAGCGAAGAAAGAAAAGTCGAAAGCAACAGGAAGAAGAGAAGAAGAAAGAACGTCGGAAGAAGAAGGTGAAGGCCTTACCTGTCCGAGGAGGCCCGCCGCGGAGAGAGAAGCCCGCTCCCTAAGGTCAGTGGAAGTCCCGAGCTCGGGACTACAAAAATGGCTCGCGGAGCCAAGTAAGAGTGCGCAATCGCGCATGACAAAAAAAAACACTGACGGGAGGGGGGACCAGCTGAGGAGTCGATCTCCACAGCTGAGAATGACAGCTACAACACAACAACAGGAAGAGAACACAGAAAACAACAAGAACAAGAAGAGAGTAAAAAGAAAACAAGGAAACAACAGATGACCAACCCAGAGGAAGAAGAAGAAGAAGAACATAGAGAAATGGAAGAAGAAGGGATATATTTTTTTTTAAAGAATATATGGAATCAGTAAAAGAATGGCAATTACAAGAATTAAGTGAAATTAAAAAAAGAATTAAAAGTGCAGAAGAAAAAGTGAATAGATTAGAGATGGTCATGTCAGAGATAGGAAAAAGAGTGGACAAGATGGAAGAACGAGAAACCCGTAGAAATGGAAGTAGAGGACTTAAAAAAGAAATTAGAAGAATCTAATAAAAAAGTTAAAGAGACACAAGAGCTGTTAGCTCAGAAGATAGATATAATGGAAAATTATAATAGAAGAAATAATATAAAGATAGTGGGCCTTAAGGAAGATGAAGAAGGCAAGAATATGAGAGAATTTATAAAAGATTGGATCCCCAGGGTCCTAGGAAGACCAGAATTACAGGAAGAGATGGAAATAGAAAAGGCACATAGAACATTAGCCCCGAACAGCCACAACAAAAACCAAGATCCATTTTAGTAAAATTCTTAAGATATACAACAGGAGAAAATATATTGGAGAAAGCAATGAAAAAAATAAGAGAAGACAAAAAGCCACTGGAATACAAAGGTCAAAAAATTTTTTTCTATCCAGATATAAGTTTTGAACTCCTGAAGAAGAGGAAGGAGTTCAATACAGCAAAAACGATCCTATGGAGAAATACTAATTTTTCGCAAGTTCAACTCTGAGCGTAATTTTATTTTTTTTCCTTTGCTTAATAATAATTGGAACAATTCTGTGGAGTACAGAAATAGATAAAAGACAGGATATATTGTGACACACCAAATAATTAGTTAAAAACAAATGTATTAATTGCACTGCAAGTTCCAGGCAGTAAACAGACATTTGGACCCCCTACAAGAATCGTGTTACCACAGTGACAAGACATTAATTTCTCAAACACCACCAGAACAATAAAAGTGATGACTTGGCTTTTAGCAGCAAGAACAGATGGAACCTCTCTTCACTGAACTACTAAAATATTTAAGTGACACCAAGTCGATCGAGGTTACTGTGCAGTTCATCTGGAATTGGCAGGAAGCCCGAACTCCAGCACCTGTTCTTGCTCACTCGTGTTTTTATAAATGGCGACTGCCTTCGAGTTCAGGACCCTCACTTGAAAATGAGAGGGTGCAGTTTGGGAGATGTGGAGCAGGAAAGAGGAGAGGTGGGGGCCGCAGAACCAAGCGTAAGCAGGAGGTCAATTCATTGGACCTTAAGAGGATCACTGGAACCCCCCCCCCCCCCCATGATATCTACTGGAATTGCTGTCTGAAGAGAGTTTGCAAAATCAATCAGGATGCCTTCCTTCCACCCTGCACATAGCATCGTTCAGCTGCTCCCATTGGGGAAGAGATACAGGAATATCAGAGCCAACGCCACCAGGCTAAGAAGCACCTTCTTCCCACGAGCAGTGAGAATGCTGAACGACCAAAGGAACTGCTCACAATAACTATCTGAGACTCATATTCACACACAATATTTATTTATATAAATAAATACTGCATATATATATTGTTTCTTTGTATGTGTGTTGTGTCTGCATGTTTTGCACCGAGGACTGGAAAAACACTCGTCAGATTGTACTGTGCAATCAGATGATAGTAAACTTGGCCAGTTCGAGGAGGATGGAGAATTCCAGATAGGAGTGAGAATGCCAAGGAGCCCACCAGCAGGGAAATCGCCAGTGGATGTAGCAAAAATTGCTGGGTTTTTTTCTGTTCCTCATCTACGGCTGCCACCATAACCAGACTGAAATGCTGGAACAGACAAACAATGGTTATTTGGGCCGATGGCAGTTTTCCATTGTTGTACCCAGGTGCAGTTTCCAAATAAAGATAAAGATGTGGAGGAATTTCTTTTCTCAACTACATAAAAAAATACTTAAAATTACATGAGGTGAAAAGGCTTTTAATTACTGTAAATGTGCTGTGACCCTGCAGGGTCCCAATGAGAATGGCTGATTTTACAAAATGCCTCTGCTTGATGCCATATAAAATCGTAAGCAAAAACATTTTTTTTAAACTGTAAAGGCTCTTTACCTCTCAGCTGATGGAGCTGAATGCTGATGTAATTCAATTGCACCAAACTTTACCTCCTCATTTTTCACAGACTCCACTAGATGGCAGGAGGAGACTTGTTTTTTTTTCTCCCCCCCCACACAACACACACACACACACACACACACACACAGTTTCTCACCCAAGATACTGCACAGACAGGCTGGAAGTCCATCAGCTTGTGATACCTAACTGATTATTCAATTTGTCCTATTCTCTTACTCCAAAACCTTGCCAATGTCCTCCTTTCAAGCAAAATCCCACCCTCTTCAAAGGTTTCCACTGAATCTCCTACAGACATCCATTTAAGATGCATACTTCACAGCAACAGTTCAACGGCCGATGTTGGAATCTCAAAAGCCTGTCCCCGTGTATCCTTCAATTCACATACCTCTGTCCTCACCCCACCCACCTCCCTCGGACAGAACAAGGTCAGAGTCCCTCATCAACATTTGTGCCAAGTTCATCCTATCACCAGCACCTATGCCTCTCCACCCCAATTCACATTTTGGCGGGATCAGTCTCTGAGACTCGCCGGTCTGATCTTCCCACCCCATCAGGCATTTCCTGTTGGAATCAGACAAAGTGCAAAACATCTCTAATCTCACTTCCTGCAGAGCCACCAACAGAGCTCTCCCTGCACATTGTCCATCCTAATTTATGGCCTTTGGTGTATTCGGTATTGCCTCCTCTACAAAACCACATTGGGTGACCATTTCATCAAACACCAACACACTGTGGTTCGAAGTTTGAACTTCCTGGCGCCAACCATTTCAATTTCACGCCCCATTCCCACACCAACACATCGGTCCTTGGCTTCATCCATTGCCAGAATGAGGCCAAACGTAAATCTGAGGAGCAACACATCACATTCCTCCTGGACCTAAAGGCAGGAACTGGCAGCACCCCAGCAACCTGGGTTTGAATCCGCTGCCTTCTGTCAGGAGTTGTGCACTCTCATTGTCTGCTCCTGTTTCCTCCCACCCTTCAAAAATATATAGGGGTTGTAAGTTATACTGGTGTATGTCGGGGCATGGGCTCGTGGGCTGAAAGGGCTTATAACCGTGCTACGTGTCTAAATTTAAATTTATTTTTCTAATTTTAGGTAACCCCCCCACACCTCTATTTGATTTCACTTTCCATTTCTGCCAACTGCGGTTCCTGCTTTTCTCTAATTCCCCCACCCGTCCCAGTGGTCTCCCTCCCACCAGTACGCTCTCACCTCTTCGTCCTTCCCCACCTTATTTTCCCACTTCAGAAATAAATACCCTCTTTTCACAATTGAAGGGCATCCATTTTTGTTTTAAAGCCAGCGAGTGGGGAACCTCTGTCATTTGCTACCATGGATGGCTGTGGAGGGCAGGACATTGGGTCATTTAAGGGAGAGATTGATAGTTTTCTGAATAGTCAGGATATTCAAGGATATGGGGAGAAGGCAGGGGAATGGGGCTGAGTGGGAGAATTAATTAGCTCATGGTGGAATGGCAGAATGAAAGTGATGGGCTGAATGGCCTACATCTGCTCCCATTTCTTCTGGGTCTTGTCCTGAAAAGACTGACCATTTCTCCCCCTGGATGCTGAGTTGAGTTCCTCCAGTTGCTCAATCCCACCCCCCACCCACCCACCCATCAAGTAGGAACACGTCAAATATGATGAACATTTTTAAAAAATGCACAAAGACAGAACAAGGAGATGCTGAAGTAAACGTGTTCATTTGAGGAGAGATAAAGAGGCTCCACCTGCAGGGAAAATAAGCTGACACTTAGATATCTCACATCTACAAGAGAGGCTAACACTACTACAAGTGCAAGCTACAATGCAGCACATTCTAACTCAACCACTACTTCAATTTACAAACTATACTAAATTCATGGCATTTTGGATGCCGATGCCATAGTTTTCACCTGCACCAGAGCACTTCACCACCAGAAGACCTCATGTGTGGGAATGTTGGGGATCGTTTACACACTGGCAGTAGTGCCCGGCCAGAAGCGGCGAGGGAGGGAAAGGGAACACGAGTTAACTTTAGTGTACACAACAGTGACCGATGAACACGATAATTTAAAAAAAACATGATGCATATCAAAACGATGCTGGATGACCAGATCCGGTAGGAATATCAGAAGTAGGAAAGATTGAACTCCACCCTAACCCCCTCCCCTTGCCACACTGTCCCCCCCTTTTAAAATTCACATGCTTCGGAATAACCAGGGTGTGTGCGAGCCATCCCCCTTGGTCATTCCATCTGAAGGTGCAAGTTAAAATTATTCCACTTCCAAAGAAACCAAGTTTCAGCATTTGTGCATGTCAAACATTGTAGTGATTCCAACAAGCAAGTTAAAATTAACGAAGCATCTTCTCACCACTGTTCTGCTGCTTGCTTAGAAGGGCTCATCAGATGTCAGTAGGAAGAGAACTGAGACACTGACATTTCATCAATTTGTTCAGCCTTCAACCAAATAAGCTAAGAAACAGTCATTAAAACTGCACAGCTTGAATTAATACACAGAGCAGATAAGGGAAAATAAAAATTTTGCATGGAAGGCAATGTTATAGGTTAAATTGCACACTGTTCTCTAAACCCAATGTGTGTCCCCTCATTACACAGACTGCTCGTCTACCAACAATTCTCCACAAGGGGGACAGACTGAAAATTGACACCTCGAAAAGTGGAATCAAAAATCCTGAAACTAATTACACTGGACAACAATTTTTTTTCACAAAAGTTTTGCTTCCTGAACAAAAAATGGATTATGATAGACAACTTCAAACTGAACACAATGAAAATTTCAGACTTGCTGTATCACGTAGGAAGCGTCATTATCTATCAATTAACTTTTATAGATAATGACGCTGACACATTGCGTTAGTTCAACTGACCTAAAATGTTTTGCCGCTGACTTTTGTTTGTACTCAGCATCTGATGCCTCCCGTGTCAGTGTCCAACAATAGTCGGCCAGCATTGATGGATTCAAGTTGCCCTGATACCACTTTTCCATAGTCACAATCTCCTAGTGAGGCATTTCACCGTGTTCGTCACTGACGGCACCGAGATCAGCAGGGAAGACGTCCAAGTGTGAATGCAGAAAATGAATTTTTTTTCAATGACATGTTGTATTTCATTGTTTTGTATGCTTGAAATACTTAAAATATGACAGGAAATCACAAAAATGTTATATCTAAAAAAAACGCTATATGGTAGGAAGATTTTATGGTGATTTCTGTGACCAGCAGCCCAAAATCCATGAAATACACCCAAAAGTGTTCGGGAAGCAAAATCTTTGTTGTCCAGTGTTCTCAATGTATTTTAGCAAGGAAATGAATTCCACAAGATCAAAAGAAGAGAACTTCACTCACCAGGAGAATGCTGGGTGGTTGCCAGTGAGGTCATAGAATTCGAGAGGTTTAAATTGGCAGTAATGCTAAGCTGGCTTTGGACAGGGGGTGGGTAGGGAGAGGTCGGCGTACGCAGAGATTCTTCAGTCGATTCTTCATCTATTCCTGGTAAATAAGTGTCAATTAATGCATCCAGAAACTTCACAATCAGTTCAGCGTAGTCTGGGATCTGAGTTTGCTGTTCAACGGGATAAATGTGAAAAAAAAATTGAAGTTAAATGCTTCAAGGATATCGGTGCAATTCAAACTGAAATTGGAAGTAAAACATCCCTGTAGAGCAATTCAGAATGAAAAGAGATTCTGTTGGCACAATGAAACTCTATTATATCAGAATCAGAATTTATTGTCACGAACATATCATAAAATCCTTTATTTGGTGACAGCATCACAGGTGAAAACAAATATTTATATAAATCACCTTATAAAATAAATTTCATAACACGTTGGAACAAACAAGAGAAAACATTATTTGTTAAGTGGTGCAAGTTAGTCTTGTGGTAGATTCTTTGGACAACAACAAACTCCATCAAAACTTCCTGCCTTGTGGTTACTGTGGTGGCCACACTGACAGAGGGCGGCCGAGAACAATTGGATCAGGTTCAAACCAGGGCAAACTTCAGGGGTGGGCAGGACATGGTTTGCAGTTTGAACCAGGAATCGTTGCACCATCGGTCCACAAGGAGTCACATCAGCTGGGGCTGCCTTGTGGCAAATTCTGCAACATTCATAACTTCATTCTCAGCAACATTAAAATAGACCATCTCATCAACAGTGGTCGGGGCAGAAGCAAACTGATCAGGCCATTGATCTCAGTCAATGACAAAACATCACATGATTGATCTGTGAACTCATCTAATATTACTGCCTCTGTTCCATGTCTCTTTATATTTTTGTAATTTAAAATTAGTTGTCAATATTATTCGTTATTTTTAGAGCTCCAATTTCCATGTGAAACCTGGCTTTACATTTTTCAACTAATTCTAATTTAAGTTTATTGTACCAAGATGCACTGATAAAATTTGTTTTGCAATCAGTCCAACAAAACATCTTCTACATAGAAACAGAAAATCGGAGCAGAAAGCCATTCAGGCCTTCGACCTGGTTTCACCAATCAGATCCATGGAAGATCTTGTGACCTCAGTACTCTATTCCTGCTTTTACTTCATACACCTTGATCCCTTTAGCCCAGTGGTTCTCAACCTTTTTCTTTCCACTCACATAAAGTAATTCCTTACTAACCAAAGAGCACCAATAGGACCACATCCAACTCCCTATTAAAAATATCTGAGGAACTGGCCACTTTCTGGAGCAGTGAGTTCCACAAGTTCACAACTCAAAAGGAAGAATTTTCTCCTCATTTCGATCTTTGCTTTACACTGTGACTCTTTGCTCTGGACTTGCCCAACATCAGGGACATTCTTCCTGCATCTAACCTATCCAGTCTTACCAGAATATTATGTTTCAATGTGATCCCTTCACATTCTTTTAAATTTCAATGACTATATCTGAGTTATCCCAGTCTTCCTTCATCCGTCGGTCCTGCCATCCCAAGAGTCAGTCTGGTGAACCTTTGCTGTCCTCCCTCAGATTAGGAGACCAAAACTACACACAATACTCAAGGAGTGTCCTCTCCAAGGCCTTATACAACTGCCTAAGACTTCTCTGCATCAATATTCAAAACTTCTTGCCATAAAGGCCAATATGCTTCTTCACTGTCTGCTGTACCTGCATCACAACCTTGATTGGCAGATGCCCCACAACATCCACGTCCCATTGCAGTTCCCCTTTTCCTAATCTCTCACATCACACAACAATTAAAACACAGCGACAGAGAGCGATCAGCTGGTACATGAGTGTGAGGTTCGTTCAGGAGGCTAAGAACAGCAGGAAAGAGACTGCCCTTGAATCTGATGGCGGTGCCGTCTTCTTCGTGGTGGGAGGGGTGAAGAGACTGTGGCCAGGTGGGATGAATTTAAATCATTTAATTCCATCTAGGTAATCAGTTCCTTGTAACACCTGAAAGAACTGAACCAAATTAACTTCCAAAATTTAAATTCGAACAGTGGAGGAAACCAGAGCCCCCAGGGAAAGCCCACGCAGACTTGGGGAGAACGTATGGGCAGCACAGGATTCAAACTCTGGTCCCGATCGCTGGCGCTGCAACAGCATTGCACTAGCCGAACCACCCATAAATGGAGGGAATGTAACCCAAGTTTGGGTCAACTCTGCATAAATTAAGCATTGGAGTTTCGGTAACATTCTGTTTGAATGATGGATGCTGTAGATCAGATAACTGCATGATGCGGGCAGATTGGCTGCCATGTTACCCATGTCACAACAGGGACTTCTCTTCGGAAGTGCTGAACTGCCAGGCATCCTCAAGCAACTGGAGATCATGAAATGAATAAACTAAAAACACAACTTTCTTTGAATTCATTTTATATTTTTTCAGTGATGTTTAACTCCAAATTCTCCACTGAAAGCACTAAATATGTAATAAAAACACAGCAATGCTGGAGGAACTCAGCCAGTCTTACTGTGTGCATTAGAGGTAAAGATAGAGAACTGATGTTTCAGGCATGAGGCCTTCCTCAAGGTAACTGAAATGTTGGTTATATATCCTTACCTCTTATGAACGCTGTGAGACCGGCTGAGATCCTCCAGCGTCATTGTGTTTTTACTACAATCACAGTGTCAACCAACTTTCGTCTTTCACTATAATTTCATGTCAGCATATTTTGTCCAATCCAGCCACTTATGCTTAAAGGTACTGACAATTAAATGCAAAGAAAATAAATATAAAAGCTGTTTCAAAGTTGTTTCACTCTCACCTTTGAGAAAGATCCTGCAAATCTCCAAAGTCCATTGAAACCAAAACCTGAAGTAGTGGGGTGAGAAAAAGCAAGAGAATTACAAAGAAAGGCAGAACAATTAAAATAAAACTAGGGAACTAAATCAATCCAGATTATAACACTGAGTGTTGGGGCATTATCCCTGAAAGAGGACTAAAACAATGCCCTACTGGTTCAAACTATCCACTAGGATCATCAATTACACCTCAATACCTTAAATCAAGTTATTTTTGTGGTGAATTTTGCTACACTTTATGTTTCTGGATATTCGATAATAAAATTCATACAACGCTTGATTCAGATTATAGTGGGGTTTTGTGCTCTCTTGCCACACTTCAGAGAGGACTCTAGAAACTGAGAACTATGGTTTGTGTGCTCAAATAATGAGTTCATTTATTGTCAGCTCAAGTGAGAGTACAATGCCTCCAAAGATTTCTGGTGATTGTGGAATATCCTCTGCCTCAGTGCTCCAGCTCCTTCCCACTTGGAGCAAAGCAATCTGGTGCCAGTTTGCTCTGAATGAGCAACTGTTGGCTTCGATGAACCCAATGCAGACTCAAAAACGGGAGAGCGTAGGTTGGAGGCAAGAGAAAGGAGTTTTAAAGGGGATCGGAGGGGTATTTTGGGTTTAAACAGAGAGTGGTTGCTATGTAAATCTTTCAGCTTGAGGTTTAGTGGATTTAAGTCCAATCATTATGTTGAAGGGACATTGAGACATTCACTTTAATAGGACAGGCAGAGAAAGATAAAGTCCTGTTGCAGGCAAATGAGATTGCAGTCGATGGGCCTGTTTCTCTGCGATTTATGACTCTAAAGGATAATTTCTAATAATTCAAGATTATTGTCATGTAATAGTACAGAATGTGTAATATTACATGAAATCGCCTTCCTCCAGAATCAGAATTTATCGTATGAACATATCACAAAATGTGTTGCTTTGCAGCAGCGAGGATAGTGCAAATATTTATATAAACTACCGTATAAAATAAATACAAAAATAGTGTAAGAAAATGTCGAAGTAAAGGCAGCGTCAATGGCTCACTGCCGTAAGGCAGATAAAGAGTCGTCCTTAGTGTCACCTGGCGTTTCTTACAGTATGAGACAAAGAGAAGCAAAAGAGAGTCCCTTCACAATCAGTTACAGTTTTTACACACCCGCTGTGTAAAAATATTTGCAACATTCCTGCAATGCAGGCTGTGTAAAAAGTTTGTAAGGAAAATGAGTGACTCATTCCCGTTCTGAAATTTTTTCCTGCGCCCCCCCCAAGACAGAATTGAGGACTGTTTGCAATTTAAAATGAACTGCAGGACATTTGCAACAATGGGCTTAATGAATAGGATGACGTCAATGCTGTACGTCGCATGCAGGGTCTACATCACGGTCGACGCCGACCCATGTCCAGCCAATTAAATTACTGTCACTCGGGTATTTAGTGTAAACGTCCTTCCTGTGTGAACAGCCACTCCAGAAGGTAACAATAAGCCATTTCAGATCACCAAAAAATTGAGATATAAAGGCGGAAAAACTTCGCCAAAACGCATAATCACTTACCTTTCTGAATGTGCGGAGGAGTTCTCCGAGCCACATATTCTCCGCCGATCAACCTGAATGTACAGCTGCGCTAAGCGGCTGTTTAGGGACGGGCTAACGATGCCGTCAGCCCGTTACCCATCTTTCTCCTCACCCTGCTCTCTCCATCGGGGTAGCAGGGAACCCTCAG
Organism: Narcine bancroftii; assembly: GCF_036971445.1. NCBI lineage: Eukaryota > Metazoa > Chordata > Chondrichthyes > Torpediniformes > Narcinidae > Narcine > Narcine bancroftii. Next base: position 7,779,321 of record NC_091482.1, read on the forward strand.
GGTAACAGGAGCCGACAGCGTGGACTATCGGGGCAGCGGGAGCTGTCAGGGTGGACCGTCGGGGCAGCGGGACCTGTCAGCGGGGTGGCCGGTGTGGGCTGGGACAACCACACCAGGCCGCTTCAGCCTTCAGGGCCGCTCTCTGCGGCTCAAAACACAGCAGAGCAAGTGTTGTCTTCCCTACCCGTAATTCCCCCACGCAGGTGGAACTGTTCTGGGAACTATAGAGCGATTTCAGCCGCGTGGGGAAATTACGGGTAAGGAAGATGACCATTGCTCTCCCACGCATTGATGACAGGTGGCGCTATGGCACCAGTCGCTCCACCTCCATTGGATCTGGAGGGCGCTACGAGGCACCTCTGGATATTAATGGAGCAGCCTTTTACGGCTGCAGTCTGAAAGGTAAGTTCCCATTTTACTATCCACTCCGTAGATGGTCTCAAGGCAGAGGCCTGACATGAAATGGCCTTGTGAAAATTGCCGATGGGAAATTATCACAGTGGCTGTATAAAAACCATAAGTGAGTGTCCATAGATTCACCTCCAGCACTCCCGGAGCCTAATTGACTAGTCTTGAGCTCTATTCCAGATGTTCAAGGCAAAACTTGCTTTTTCTGAGGCATGGCAATTGATAGCATCTACATTTCATTACATTTGAGCTTGTAAATTTCAGCTCAGCAGTTGAGGGTGTGAACCAAACAGTTTCATTCTACATGCTTATGGGGAGCAGGACACTGTGGGGTAGATGAAGAGAGCAATTGAAAGTGTCGGTCCTTTATCCGACTTCCTTGCCTGAAACTTCTGAATATTTAGGTATCATTGATGGAGAATTCCTTTAAACTCTACCTTTATTTTGATAGCAAGATGAAGCTGTGCCGAACCACCCTCTCTCCTCCCCCTATGGTCAAGGTTTCAGGTTTAAAGCAGTAGAGTGATGTTGTGAAGTCCACTTACTTTGTAAATATGCTGGCTGGTACTGAGGTGGCGATTCTTCATGATACACAACACTCTGCACAATCCCGTGGATGGGATTTAACAGATTGGGGTCTTGGCAAAGCGACAGCAAGGTATTAATCTTCGAGTCCAGTAAATTATGTCTAAGTGTCACATTAAAAAAACCCACATTAAATGGGAATCTTCTAACCAAGTCAAAATGGACTTTATAGTTGCAAATTATATCACATTAGAACAAGGTTAATCATCCAACTCTCTATTAGATTACTCCTATAAAAGGAAAATAATTACATTATTTTGAAACACAGCACTTGCTGCTTTTAAACTTTTACTGAAGGGAGAACTTAATGGGATGCAATAGACAAATGTGCTGGAGAAACTCAGTGGGTCAAGCAGGCATCTGTAGGGAGTGAAAGGGAACCAACATTACATGCCAGGGCCCCTTGTCAGGTAGAAGCAAAAAGCATGAGTTACCCTTTACTCCCTGTGGATGCTGTATGACCTGCTGAGTTTCTCCAGCACATTTGTGTACTGTATTCGACCACAGGGTCCGTACACTTTCTTGTTTAACTTTAATGGAATGTTCAAGATTAGATTCTGAACAGAGACATTATCCATTTTATTAAAAAGCTCAATGGTTGAGATTCTCGAGAGCAGTTTTATTTTACAATAACCACATGTTTGTGCTCGATAGATCAGATGTGTTCAGAAAGAGTCCATAAATGTTCATTTCAATGTCCAAAATTTGTATTCTGGTTGAAGATCTAACATGCCACAACAGCACAACTTACACAATGGGAAACACCTTAGGGAAGACGACACTGGCTTCAGCTAAGTACTCATACAAGATGCGTTGATCAAACTCATCCGTAGTGTGTTTCACCAATGTAGCCTTTTGAGAAGAACACAAACTCATTAGTTGGTTATAAATCAGGGAAATATAGAAATGTGTTGGGATGTGACTGATTCACATCAGATTTCATACCCGCACTGCACAGTATTCCGATTGCTGGTTCAAAAATGCGTCCATAAATCTTATTCTCCTCTAAGGTTTAAAAATAAAACTTATCTTGCACTGTACTCATATCTCTAAAATTGTGAAGTAAGAACACAGCTCAGATCACAAAACTTCTTGACAAGACATTTCACTGTAAACATTGCACTCTGGGTTAAATTCAAGACTCACTTGTACACACATGCTGATGTACACAAGGAACTGCATACACTGCCGTGTATATGAAACAACACTTGGTACACAAAAAGATTGAAAGGACCTCCAAAATTGATATTGTTCCATTTCAGGAATGACCTTTACATGAAGATCCCAACTTGTTCAAGATCATTTCTAATTAGGAAAATACAACCATCTTTCAAACTTGAAAATTTAATACTAATACTGAATTCAAGATTCCTTTACCGTCATGTAATAGTACAGAATGTAATATTAAGCGGGATTGCCTTCTGCCTGCCACAAGGCAAAGAGTTGTCACTAGTGTTGCCTTACAGTAAGAGAGAAAGAGAAGCAAAAGAGAGACCCTTCAGAGTCACTGAGTGTCCGTGGATTTGCCTCCAGTGCTCCCACAACCTCTGCAGCTGCAACAACCGCTGTTTGATTCGTCGGTAACCCTAACTCTAGATTCAAACCTTAGATGGGATCAGGAAGTCTTCAGCGCCCGAGGTCTTTCAGGATCCCTTCTTACCCTCAGGCGCAGGTCCAAAGCACAGAAGTCTATTCACAAGCTACACCTCAGATACCCCAATTCAAGTGCCTCTGTTGCTCCACTCTCTGAAATTACAGTCCCTGAGTGGTGATGACATGGTTAGAAAGAATTGTATTATAATCATCATATCATCATCACTGAGACATTAAAAGCAGATTGGCATTTGTTGTATTCCACTTGAGCTTTACATTTACAAATGGCAAGGATGCCATGATCGAATAGATCTCAGAAAGTTTTCTCTTGAAAAGTTGACCTTAATAACTGGAGAGAAAGTAGTTTAAGTGAAAGTACACAAAACTCAGGGCACTTCAAGTAGACCACTTCAGTGACTAAGTTAGCATCCCAGAGACTAAAACAGACCAAAGGTTTCACTGCAGAAGGGAGGAGGACCAAGTGGCAGAGAGGATCACTGGGCCTGAAATGTCAAACTTGGGAATTTAGTGAGCTGAACCCATAACTCGAGTTGTGCACAATTGGTTCACAAAAATGACCTGGGAAGAGGATGACATTTCTTCACCCTGGCTACACACTGGAGCCAGCTCACCAGTGACATGTTGGGGCGATGGAACTCCCAGATGCCCAGAGCACAAGTTTCAGGTGAGATGGGGCGAGATTTAATTTGGACCTCAGGGTCAACGTTTTCCCAGAGGATAGTGTGTATCGAGAACGGGCTAACAGAGGAAGCGAGAGAAGTGGGTCAATTACGACATTCAAAAGACATTTGTCAGATATATGGAAAGAAGGGCTTCAAAGGATATGGACCAAATGGAATTTGCCCAGAATACCAACTTGATTGGCATGGATGAGATGGGCCAAAGGGCACGTTCAGTGCTGCAAGACTCTCTCTCCATATATTCACACACATTAAATATACATTTACACAGTATAAAGTCACAAAACAAATGTATGAACAAAAATAAATACAAACAAATAAACAGTTATATAGAAAAATATCTAGAATTTAAAAAAATGTAGCATGAATACAGTGAAATGATCACAATGTGCCAGAAAGCTAACATTTGCAGAAAATATATTAAGCAGTGAAACTACCTATTCCAACACAGCACAACAGGTTACCAGTATACAGTATAATGGAGCCTAGCGTTTAATAGATCTAATGAACTGTAACTTGTCCAAGATTACTTCCTTCCATTCCTCAAACAACTATAGGAGAATGACTTATTCCTGGTGGAGTGGTGCTACTTTTAAAGAAAATTCTGCGCAACCTGTTTTTAAAAGCCCAACGGAGGGAACACTCGATATAATAAAAAATAGGTATTATGTGTTAGAAAAGCAAGGACACCTACCAGGACAGTGAGGAGCAGGGCCTGGATCTTTGGGTCAGTGAGGACTTCTTCATCCAGAAGCACATTTGATTCAGTCACTGAGACTTTTCGCAAGTGTGAGTGTTGTTGTGAGGATAGCCGCTGTGTTTCTAAGTTAGAGAGAAGACAATCAGATGTCACAAGATGACTTTGCAACTGAGAGTGAGGTCAGGATTTAGCTGGTCATGAATGACAGTGGTAAGAATTGTTTTTAATTTTTATACTTTATTTACAGTACAGTAAAAGACAATTCTGTCCATTAAACCTGTGCCTCCCAATTTAACCTTCAACCTCGTATGCTTTGAAAGGTGAGAGGAAACCAAGCGCTGGAGGAAAGATTTCAGATCAGATTCAGATTTATTGTCAGAGTACATACATGACATCACATACAACCAAAATTCTTTTTCATGCACGCCAGGCAGAATTATCACTTATTGGCAGTGTTAAAAAAAACATCCTGAATGCAAAATACACTGGTAAACAAGAAAGATAAACTGTACAATTCAGAGAGAAAAAAAAAATCAATCAGGTGCACAAGTCAGAACCCTTAAAGGAGTCCCTGATTGAGTTTGTTGTTGAGGAGTCTGATGGTAGAGGGGGAGCGGCTGTTCCTGAACCTGGTGGTGAGAGTCTGGTGGTACCGAGACCTCTTTCCTGATGGCAGCACCGAGAACAGAGCGCACTGGGTGGTGTAGATCCTTCACGATTGCCGCTGTTCTTCGACGGCAGAGTTCCCTGATGGTGCGGGTGGGTTTGCCTGTGACGTCCACTACCACAGACAGTCAAGGGGAGAATGTACAAACTCCTTGCAGAAGCCCCGAATTCAAACCCAGATCGGTGGCAGATAGTGTTGCGCTAACCGTGTCGCCCAAAATCAGACACATACAGGACAACCAACCATACTACGCAGGTTAATGATTTCTCATAGACTATCAGTCTAGTTAAGGTAGCTGATGTACAATGAAGTTAAAAGAATAGGGTTTAGGGGAGATGACTTTTGATCAGCGCTCCTTTGTCTCAATCTGGTAATACAAGTTCAATAACACATGCAAAGAGTCTTGGCCTTGCAGGGGGGATCCCGTGATACCTGTAGATCAAACAATCCATTTGATTCCCCATCCAAGTTAATGGAGCAAGAGTGGTCAGTTGGGGGGATCTCCATTGTCTAAGGGGTAAATTGAGATTAATAAAAAGAATAGAAGAAAGGAATAGTTATGGAAAATAGTAAACCTATCAAATACGTTTGAAGGTTAATTGGATGGGACGGACTTCTGGGCCAAAAAAGCTATATGTCGGAAATAAAATATACTGAAACAGAATTGAGAGCCATTACTATTATCTCAAAATATGGTCCAATTCTGATTTTGTATTTCGTGTAATTAGTCAAAGCAATGAAGTACGTCATTCGTTTTTGCAGCCTTATGGAAGGAAACTTACACCAGCTCAACTCCAACTTGAAAGAAAGGCAAAAAACTGAAAACGTTTAGCTACTTACCCATTTCAAAATCGTGCTCTGCCACACGCCTCATCTTGGGAGGAGTAGTAATCCCTGTCTCTATTTCCTGTCTCTTTGGTGCTTTACTGTCTGAAATTAAGTGGTCAAAACTTTTCCTTGTACCTGAAAGATAACGCGCATTGGCTGTTCAGGTTTAAGCACAAAAAATATGCCACAGGGTGGAAGAATTTATTAATTGGTGCATGAAGATGAAAGCCATTTCAGGGAGTGATCCCTTTGTTGCCTCAGTCAGTATATATACTTTAAATAACAAAAAAAACCCAACGCTCTTAATTTATAACATTGCTGCTTGTTGATTTGAAGGCAGTGTAAAAAGAACATAAGAATTAGGAACAGGAGTAGGCCATTCGGCCTGTCGAGGCTTCTCCACCATTCAGAGATCATGGCTGATCTGATGATAGGCTTATCTCCACTTACCTAGCTTTACCCCATATCCCTGAATTCCATAAGACAATGTAAACATCCATCCAACCTTTTATTAACTATATTCACTGAGGTCGCCTCCACTACTTCAATGGGCAGAGAATTCCAGAGATTCACCACCCTCTGGGAAAAGCAGTTCCTCCTCATCTCCGTCCTAAATCTACTAACCTGAATCTTGAGGCCATGTCCCCTAGTTCTAGTCTCCCCCACCAATGGAAACAACCTAACTACCTCTATCTTATTTGTCTTTCCTAATTTACAAGATCCCCTCTCATTATTCTAAATCCCAGTGAGTACAGCCCCGGACGACTCAATTTATTCTCATAGGCTAATCCCCTCATGTCTGGAATCAACCAGGTGAAGCTCCTCTGCACTATCCCCAAAGCCAGTCCACCCTTCCTCAAGTAAAGAGATCTGTCTGCCGTTCTCCAGATGCAGCCTCACCAGCACCTTTTGCAGTATAACCTCCCTGCTCCAAACTTCAATCCCTCAACAGAATTGGCACAACAAAACGTTATGAGGCAATAAAAAGTGCTGCAGAAATTAAAGTCCATCACATTTCACCGTCACAATGAAATCCTCCAGTAAATGAGAGACGTGGGAACATCAAAACAATACTCCAGGCTCATCATTAGTACATCTTTTAAATTAGTTCACAACTTCAGCATAAAAAGTGTTGAAAGTTGTGTGTGACACTGAAGACCTGTTGTAGAAAGCAGTGGGAGGAGGCTGATATTTCCACAAATGATTCTCTGCTGTTGGCTCCTCTTAATCACAGAAATACTCCAACCCTACCTTAAAAGCTGTTTTCTTCACTGAAATTGGTGATTCTGATAGTAGATCAATATTATGCCATGCTAACTCTGCTTGGTTAAGATTATACTGGCTTTCAGTTACTGAGAGAAGGGAGAGGTGCACAGGTCCACGGGCAGGAGACTACAGGTGGATAAGTGGAAAGAGAGTAGACAAGATTCACAAGGACATTGCTGGGACTTGAGGAACTGAATTACAGGTAAAGGCAAACGGGTTAGGACTTTATTCCCTGGAGCGTAGAAGAATGAAGGAGATCTGATATGATATACAAAATTATGATGGGTACATGTAGAAGAAATGCAAATACAAACCAGTGAACATGGGTGAAAGGGGAGGTTAAGGGGGAATATTAGGGAAAACTTCTGCACAGAGGGTGGTGGGACTATGGAACAAGCTGGCAGCTGAAGTGGTGAATGCGGGCTCAATTTTAACATTTAAGAAAGATTGGACGGGTACGTGGATGGGAGGGATATGGAGGAATATGGTCCGGGTGCAGGTCAGTGAGACTATGTATAAAAATAGTTTGGCATAGTCTAGAAGGGTCAAAGGGCCTGTTTTCTGTGCTGTTATGTTCTTGGTACCATGGGAGGGAGGTTACAAGAGAAAAAAAGCTGACAAGCGACAGAGGGAGGGGATAGTTCTCTGAATGGAGAGGGAAGGAAGTGGAGAGCGAGAGAAAAGGAGTCAGAGGGATGGGCTTGTAGCAGGGATTACTCCACATAGCCAACAAAAAGGCAGGTGTGGCTGGGAGCCACACGGGTACCCTTGGCTACCACGTTCTTGTTTAACTTAAAAAATTCTCTCAGGCTGCCCCTCAACCCCTGACAAACAACCCAAGTTTGTCCAATCCCTCTCAGTTCATTTCCTCTAATCCAAACAACTTCCTTTTGCACTCTTTTGAAAGCCTCCACATTGTTCCTGTAATGGGACAGTCAGAAATGCACACAAATTAACAACTTCAAATCAGAAAATATGAGGCTATCAGTGTGAAGCACCAAATAATGACAAGGCCCATGGGCAAACACAATTTGAAGGTTTTTGCAGCATTTCATCTACGGCAGGCCTAGTAAAATGCCAAATTTCATTGGATATTGTCGTGTGGTCATGGATCCCCGACTATTTGGCAGTAGGAGTGAGTTTTCCCATTTATCTTGCCAAACCAACCAAATAAGAAACATCAATCCTGCAGTTTGTTACTGCTTGCATCTTGAGGCAATCTGATGGACACGACATGGGGCTGCAAAAATGCATGCTCTTAAACTGAGGATTTGCAGCCTCGGAACCAGACGATATCAGCGCCAGCGATCCAAGTTCGAATCCAGCACTGGCTGTAAGGAGTTTGTACGTTCTCCCCATTTCTGCAGGGGTTTCCTCTGGGCACTTGGTCTCTTCCCATCCTTCAAAGCGTTCAGGGGTTGTAGATTAATTGGTGGATCGGTTGGGGGGGGGTGGGGCATGAGCCTGTGGCCCAGAAGGGCCAATTCCACTGCTGTATGTCTATATTAATTAAATCACAGGCCCAATGTTGTCCTTTAGAGAAGGGAAGGTTTCAGGAATAGGTGAAAAGAGGTAGCACTTCAATAAGTGATTGAAAGTTGCTGTTCAGAGGGACCTGACTGTCCTCCACTGAGCAGGTATGGCAAATAACTAAGTGGGTAAATGATTACATTGGCTTTCATCGATGAGGATTGAAGGGAAAGAGTAAAGATATTATGCTCCAAATAATAGAGCACCAGCTGAGACAGCACACAGTTTATATCCCTACCAAAGGAAGGATATACTTAGGATAATGGAGAGCAATAAAGGTTCACCAAAAGATAAAGGATTAGAGGAATGATGTCAGAGATTGCCATTGGTGGGGGATATTGTCCAAGGAAGTGAGGTTAAGCAGGATGGGCCTATTTATAAAAATGAGAGGTGATCTCATTGAAATTTTTTTTTAAAACAGGGCTTGACGGGGCAGACTAGGGATTTAAGTTCCCCTTGGCTGGTCTGTCTCGAATCAGCATACACGGACTAAAAATAAGGGAACAGTCAGTCAGGACTACCCATCAGGGATTTTCTACCCAAGAAGGTTATGGAGACCTGATCACTGAGTAATACAAATTCATTTTAATTCCCAAAATAATCAATCTCAAAGGAAAAGAGAGGTTAATTCGAGAAGACAGCAAAAGGGTAGGTCAACTTTGATCATACTGCACAGCAGAGAGAGCAAGAGGCAAAATGGTACTGGTTCTATTTATTCTTCTTATACTACGTGCAGTGAAAACCAGTTCCCAATGATGGAGAAATAAGGTGCTTGAACAGTCAGCTGCATCTCCATTATGAAGCAGAGTATCTTGGACGCCCATGCAGCAGTGGTACAACTGCAGTACATTTCCTTACCGAGAAGTTTCTTGGTGTTGGCCTGTGAAGGCTGCCCCATGTCCAGACTCATGGACTTGCGTGTCCTGGGGCTAATCTGCCCCATTGTCGGGTAGTTCGCAACCAGATATCTGTCTGAAATCTTCGGTGAAACCCACGGCTGACTTTCTCTTAAAGTTCTGAAAAGTGAGGAAACAAATAATTGAAACTGTACTGGGATGACAAGCTTGAAAATAGCCAACCTGTTCTTTTAATGGTAAGAATATACAAAGATATCTCAGCCTCATATAACAGGGGAAACATGACATTAAACACAGAAGTGAGGCTTGGAGTAGCAAACCAAGATCTTAGTACTGCTTTATATGCTGGGATATGACAATCTCCTACATTCCCATTGCATCTCAGTCATTTCTCAATAAATTCTTTTCACCTTGTAAACGTACACATCAGTGGAGAAGAGGCTGAAATGGGGGAGAAGAATCCAGTGGTTATGGTCCACGGAGGTACTAACAACATAGTTCAGACAAGGAAGGAGGCTCTGTTAGGAAGCCAATGGCAAAATTGAAAAGCAGAACCAGAAAGCTGATGATCTCTGAATGAATACCTGAGCCACGGGTATATGAAATTGGCAGAGGGTAGATTAAATGAGAGGTAGATGTGATTTTTTTTTCCCTCAGCTCTGTTTTCAGAGACAAAAACACCCTCCCTCCCCGATCAATTCTCACCTTTTCTCTCCTGTCCACCTATCCATATCCAATTAACACTTTTTGTCTGTTAGTCTGTGCATCTCCCCCCAGCCCTTTCTCTCCTTATCCCCAGCCTTCCGGGGCCTGTCTGCTTTTTACTCATACCTTGAAGAAGGGTTTGGGTCCAAAACATTGGTTAAATATCTTTCCCTCCTATGGGTGCTGCGAGACCTGCTGATTTCCTCCATCATTTCATTCAAATGTGTGGCTGAAAGCTTGCGATGGGAGAAATAGGCTCGAATCCATGGGACACTGGCATGCGTATTGGGGAAGGAGACAGATGTTCTGCTGGGACAGGCTCCACCTTAACCATGCTAGAATCCACACCATGGCCAATGGCATAACTTCAACTGAAGCTAGGGCTTTGAACCAACTTGGAGTGGTGAAAACTCCAAGAACAGAAGGCTTAATAAAAGACCAGTGGCATGGGATTGTGAAGGGGAAGCTGACAGTAAGATTCACCAGGGCGGAAGAAGTGGACAAAAAGATGCAAGACAGGAAATCCAGCGTTAGGAGTATGGATAAAAAATTGCAAGCTTCTTGCACATAGTACTTCCAGCAAGGGAGTCAAGTCAATAGTAGAGGTAACAATATGGATGATGTTACAGCTGTCACAGAAATATGGTGGTAGACGTACCAGGAGTCGGTCTGCAATGTACCAGGTTGTACTGTCCAAAAGGACAGGCCAATGGAAATGGAGATGGAGTGGTGTAATTCAACAATGAGATCCCTTTGTTCAAAAAACAGGAAAAAGGCCAAAAGCAAGCTGTGAAATCAACTGGCAAGGTGCTTCTCAAAAGGGAACAGGAAATTTTTTAGCAAAGCTGAACATAATTAAATCTAGCAAACCTAATTTAATGAAAGGCAAATCATGTGTAATAAATTTGCTTAAATTATTTGAGGATGTTGAGAGAGAAGGACTTGTAGATGAGGGTATTTAGATTTCTGACAGGAACTGAGCGATGCCCATGTTATCAGAGGAAATATGTTAGCGTGGGCTGAGAACTGTCAGAAAACAGAAGGAAGAGATGGGTTATTTTCAAAATGGAAATAGATAACTGGTAGAGTGCCACAGGGATCAGTTCTTGGCCTACAATTGTTCACAATTCACACAACCTGGAGGAAGAGGATGCAGGGCAAACAGCAGTTTGGCTTTCACTGCAAAGAAGTTCAGAGTTTAAAATCGGAAGATTTTGTTGCAATTGTGAAAAGTTTTGCTGAGGCCGCACCTGAAACATTACATACAGCTGTGGTCCCATTCCCTTAAAAATACTGGACCGCAGAAAGGAGATTCACCAGGCTAATTCCTGGGAAGAGAGGATCATCCCAACAAAAGAGGCTAAATAGTTTGGCTCTGTATTCTTTGGAGGTTAGAAGAATGGGATAGGGGTGAGGGGTCGGAATGGGTGACCTTATTCAAATATTTTAAATTCTAAGCAAGAGTATTGCACAGAAGGTCGAAAATACAAGCTAAGAGGCCAGTCATTTAAAACAGAGGTCTATAGACATTTCTTCCTGCAGAGGGTGGGGAATCTCTGGAATTCTCTGGCCTGGTAGGTGGTGGAAGCTGGACTGTTAGACGCATTTAAAGTACAGCTGGATAATTGTCTGATAGATTGAGGACGAGAAAGGTATGGAAAAATGGCACAGAAAGGGATCCGAGGGCTCATCAGATCAGCTATAGCCAAATGAAATGGTGAGGCTAGCTTTCATGGCCCAATGGCCTGCGCCTGCTCCTGCCTTCTCATCTTCTTGGGGAAATTGAAGCAGCAAGGCTCTACACTTGTTTCACCTGCAATGGTTCTGAGTTCTAGTATGCAGGCAAGAGGCCAATCTTTCAGGCTGAAATGGAATACAGGCCAATGTCTGTGCTTTCCAGGAGCTGCCCAACATCATGGAATGCACGGTACAAGCCACTTGGTCAAAAGGTCTGTGCATTCACTTGTGCTACGTCTTTATTCTTCGTCTAATCATATCGACATTTGTCCTTTCCGCAGCCCTGCCTTGTTTATTCAACTTCCCTCTGTAATCAGTTAACAGAGAGAGAGAGGAATTCTCTATCCACACGAAACATGAGCACATTAAGTCAATCTAGCAAGAGAGACTATTTATGGAATTACACCAAAAGATGTGGAGTCATGTTTCTCAGCTACTCCCAGATATCAGTAAAAGATCAAGAGCCAAAGCAATAACACATTGTAAACAATGTAGGAAAAAGCTGTATATAAACCTGGAGCTTGGATCACCATGGTGCATTGCATATGTGTCCATTGGCACATTCTCCATGGAAACGTCAGACATCAAAAGAGATTTCCTGTGTTTCAGGCTGCACCGACTCCTCACCTCCTCTGAAACAGTCAGCAGGGCTGCAGAGAAAATTGTTATTGTTAAAGAACAAAAATTATGATCCCTATTCTCATTGCCTCACATCCTGATCCTTAATTCTTAAGATCAACGACGATCAAGATGGGTTTGCAACATTAACATTTTAGATTGCAACATGACAGACTCAGAGTTGTACAGCAGAGAAGTAAAACCACTTGGCCCATCACTTCCTTGTCTGGAAGTCTTCTAAATTATGAGGGTATTGGTTCCTTCCACAGGCAGCATTTTGCAGATTCTAACCACTCTGTGTGGGGAAAAAAATCTCTTTGGGTTCCCTCTGTATCTCCGATCTTGCTCCTTGATCCAACGTCCTCTTGTTAACATCATCCTCATGAGAGAGAGATTCTCACCCTTCAATCTCTGGTCATGCCCAAGCCCCCTCCACTCCATGGAAAACAAACTCAAGCCTTTCCAATCTCCCTTCATAATGGGAATGCTCCAATCGAAGGCACGTCCTGGTGATCCCACTGCAATTTCTCCAGTGCACTTATATCCTTCCCACTGTGTGGTAGCCACAATCCGTTTCTACTTGGCACTGGAGATGTGGATGAGGAGAACTACCCTCCCGCGTCGTGTATATGTCCTATGTGTTATACTCAGCAATCTACCCTGAACATTAGCAGGCCATTTGCCTGCAGATGCAAAGATAATTATACAGGAGGCTCCCAGATTATGGAAGACCTGACTTCCTCCATATTCTGTCAAACTCTGCTCTCACATATCGTGCATCAATCTCTTCCCCGGGAAACAATGAGAGAGCTACCGCACAGCCAAACTCTCCTTCAGCCAAGATCAATCGTCAGGGACCTCAAGCCAGCTCTTGTTAGTGCACGCCTTCCTTTGAATAAAGCACTGGTGGTTTTCTCATTGATTTGTTTCCTTCCACCCCGTCAAGTCATCCGGGGCAGTATTCAGGCAAACATTTGGGGTGCCATGGTTAGCACAATGCTGTTACAGGTTTGAATCTGGCACAGTCTGTAAGGAGTTTCTACGTTCTCCCCATGTCTGCGTGGGTTTCCTCTGGTGCTCCGGTTTCCTCCCACCCTTCAATCGAACTGTGGTTGTAATTGGGCTGCACGTGCTCGTGGGTCGGAAGGGCCTATTATTGTGCCAAGAGTTTAAATTTAGAATTTGTCATTGTTCACCTGCACTAACCTTCCCTGGTCTACTCTTTGCAAATCAGTCTCCAAGGGCTGTCAAGGCCAAAGATTTGACATGACTCTTTTGGAAGAAAACTTCGTTTCCACCGTATAGAAAATTCAGTTCACAGTCATTCTTAGGAACGGAACCATCACATGACCAGCAACTGATTTTCCGGAGAAATATGAAAGATAGCGTCAAGGTAAATATTTCCCCTAGTCCCTCACTTCCGATCGAGGTAATAACCACATACCGCTGCCTAGGCAAATGACTGAGATTAGGGAAGGAATCTGGCATCTTGAACATTTTGGAAACATTACCCCACTTATTCACATTTGGCAAAACACCCACTCCCCATGGATTGTCTTAAACATTCAGCCATGCTGGAACGTCCCTGGGACGGAGAGCTGCTCTGTGACCGTGGAGGTTTGCACGCCAACTTTTTATTTATTTGTGAAATTTCTAATTAAATACCCGATAACTTCCCACCTCCCCACCCAGGAATATTTGACCAGAAGAGGGACTTGCGCATACCAGTTCTGTCATCAGGTCAGTGAGGCAAACACTGGGTTAATCTGTCTGCCCAATTTGTTTATTTTGATTCAGTGGCTTTTGACCTGCATGCTACAGTGGCAGTGGGTAGAATTCACCTCACCCTTATTTGTTCTGGCACTATACAACTAGCCAGCACATAATGGGAGGAATCTCAGCTGTTAAGTTTTCTTTCGATAAGTCAAAAGCAAACAACATTTCTTCTCACCAGCCAGATAAGCCACACTTTGAGTGTTAACTTCAAATTTGTCACAGTTCCTATGCTTTCCAACCAAGGCTAGTAGGGTATGTAATATCCTCACTGTTCTGGCCACCGTGGTGGGAGATGGATGCCTGTATCCTGGGAAAAAAGGTGGGGGGGGTGGAGAGGGAAAGAGGAACAAGAGTTTAACAGTTAGAACATAACTCGCTAAATTTTAAAAAAAATTAAACGTGGTTTTTCATCAGAATTTTTTTAAAAAATCCTGAGTCACAAAGAGAATATAAATAAATGCACGCTTAGGTATTTAGATAGGTAGCAAAATAGGAAAGAGAGTCAGTTGTAAGCATTCTGTCTCAAGCCTCCAGACCACAGTCCTCACATGCAGATAGGACTCCTTGGATGGCAAGGGGCCAATCCTTGATGCAAGTGCTCCTAACTCAATCCCACAATGGCCACCTTAGCCCAGCCTTGCAGAAACCCATTAACAGAGATAAAAAAATAACCCGGTGCCAGGATCAGCTAACATTTCCTGCTGAAGTTTTAAAAATTAATGGTGAAGAACCCAACTCCACAATTTCTTGATCATTATATTTGGAAGAGCAGGATCTACCAGGGAATTTTGCAGGTGCCATTATCATGACCACCTTCAAGAGAGAAAGCAATTCTGACCCCAGTAACTACAGACGAGTCTCCCCCATGATGCAGGGTGAATGATCACTCGGCTCCTCATCAATGTCAACCTCATGGTTGAGGAGTTACACCTAGAATTATGAAGTAGGTTTCATCTATCGAGAGGCACAGCAGACACAGTAGTCTTTATGATATAGATACGAAGGGGGCAGCACCGTTTGCACAATATTATGACATCAGGTTCAAATCCGGCACTGGCTGGAAGGAGTTTGCACGTTCTCCCCGTGTCGGGGTGGGTTTCTTCCAGGTGCTCTGGAAGCCTCTCACCGTTTAAAATGTAGGAGGGTTCCAGGTTAATTGGTGGCCAGAAGGTCCTTTTATAGTGCTGCATTTCTAAATTTTAAAAAACTTCTGCAAAGAGTACCATCAGCCACATTGAACCCTCAGATTTGATCATTACTTCTTTCCGTCGCCTTTCCACATGTCTCTCCCTTCCATCTCCTTTGCACAACATGATAAATTTTTACCTCATCCCTTATCATATCCAATTAACACCTTTTGTGGGTCTGGATTCCTCCCCCATCCAGTATTGTCTGAATTCTGAGACTTGCTGAGATTTCCTGCATCTGGCTCGTTCTGCTTCTTCCTTGAAGAAGAACTTAGGCCCGAAACATCAGCAATATATCATTGTCTCCTATGGATGCTGAAAAGACCGGCTAAGTTCCTCCAGCATTTCAGTGTGTTTTATTTCAGATTTGATCAATTAGGAGGAATTGTGGACCATTCTTCTCAACATTCCCTGGAGCTCTTGTGTTCATTATATTTGTCCAATCTTCCAAAGTGCTTCACCTAGCACTTGTAAAGATTAAATTTGATCTGCCACGGCTTTGCTCTATCTTACCAATTCACCACTGTTGTTGTGGTCCAAGATTACCCTCACTATCCAAGATATCGCCACCTTTTATCATCTGCAAATCTTTAATGTCCATGTCAACCTTTAAGGGTCACAGCACCAATCCTGGTGGTACACACACCACTGGTCAAAAGCTCCCAATCACCAAAACAAACCTTCCACCATCACCTGTATTACTAAGTTACTTATTCCAAGCCAACTTTGAATGAAATTGCCCTGGATCTCATGCAGTCTCCTATATGAGTTAGGGTCCTATATGGGGTCTTGTCAAAGGCCCTACTGAAGTGGACTTTCAACTATACTAACCTTTACCTTAAACAAGGAGGTCCAATCATTCTTGAAGCTTATTATCTTCCCTCACCTCATGAAATGCCTCAGTGTTTTTGTTAAATTTATAGTCATGCATTGGTATTGCTGTTGGCATTTCATAACTGATCTCACCTCTGTTTCCCTACCCCAAGTCAAGTTTCTTGTGCATATAGATTCCAAGAAAGCAAGAACTGAAAAGTTAAATTATTGTTTCTACATAAACAATATGTAGCAAGCAGGTAGAGGAAGGAAATCAATAGTCTGCAAAATTTTAAACGGCAAATAGATAAGAAGCACTCTCCTCCTCTTCTGTAAACAAATTTTGGGAACTTGCAGAAAGAAGCTGGTGATGAATTAACATTCCTCACCTTTCATCAGGTGCCCCACTAAAGCAAAGTTGAAGTTCGAGTTGAAATTGAGCCCAACAAAATGATCCATCTGCTTGCAATGCCATTCCAAAGGCCTTCTAATCTCCATGAATACCTCCTCTGGACTCTGAAGGGAAAAGCAAAAAGGCTTCAAGAAGCAGCAAGCAGTGGTCTAAATCATGGTGGCTGGCTCCACAAACTGAGATATTTAAAATTATGAGGGATACGAATAGGGTGGAACAGCCATTCTCAACCTTTCTTCAATATGCCTACACCCCCAGGGCACTGCTAAAGTTTATGAGCCCTCTTCCCTGTGAAGCAGTTGCTTTGGTTTCATCCGCACTTCTCTCCAACCGACTACAAAATAAACGTTACCTGAGGTGAAAAGAAAACGAGGCTTTTACTTAAATGTGCTGTGGCTTTGGTGGGGGGTGTGGGGGAGAGCGAGAACATAGGGCCCTTGTTGAGAATAAGAACACAAGTAGGAGGAGGAGTCCATTGAGCCTCCTCCACCATTCAATGAGATCATGGCTGATCTGAAGATAGGCTCATCTCTACCTACCTATCTTTTCCCAATATCCCCTAACTCCCCTCCTATGCAAAAATCTATGCAATTTTGTCTTAAAAACTTTTACTGAGGTCGCCTCCACTGCTTCCATGGGCGGAGAATTATATGGATTCATCACTCTCTGCAAAAAGCAGTTCCTCTCCATTTCTATATCCCCTCTCATTCTTCTGAATTCCAGTGAGTCTCAGATGATTCAATCCCTCATCATCTCTGGAATCAATCAATGGAACCTCTTCTGCACTGCCTCCAAGGCCAGTATATCCTGAATGTGGTAGAGTACAGGCAAATGTTCTCCTCATCACAGGTGAATATAACTGGAAGACATGGGTTGAAAGCAAAGGGGATGAAATTTGGAGGGGATTCGAGGAGGGTCTTCTTTAAAAATATTTTATTTTACAGCTCATGCAAATGCAAACAATCTGTGGATTTTTCTCCTGCACAATATCATTTACAGAGTCCAGCATTTCCCCCTCTCCCTTCCCCTATTCTCTCTTCTCCCATAACTTATACAGATACACAATTACATAAGAAAGACCCGTGCTACCGAACCCCTGGTATTAAATAAACAATAAAGGGTAGGGGATAAACAATGAAAATTAAAACACACGTCATCTGCACCACACCCCCAAATTGACTCTCTCCTTTATTTACTTGGTGGGATGGCTTATTTCTTCTCTCATTACTCAAGGCTCGAGGTGGGGGGACGGGGGGGGGGGGGGAGGGGATGAAAGAGGGGTGGACATGGATCATATCCGCGCATCTAGGGGCTTCAGATACGGTTGCCACACTTCAATGAATGTGTCATACTTCTTCCTTAAGATTACTTCTTATACGTAATTTTCTCCAGGGGAATGCAACCCTGCATTTCTGCATTCCATCATGCTTTACTAAGCTGTGGTTTGGACTTCCATGCAACTGCTATACACTTCATGGCTACCGACAAGGCAACCTTCACAAACTGAATTTGGTGCTTGGACAGTCTAAACCGTATTTCCCCAATATCCTCCAGAAGGTACAAGAGGAGGGTCTTTTTCACTCAGAAACTGACAACTACCTGGAACAGACTACGAGAGAGCACGGTTGAAGCTGGGTCACTGACAGGATTTACAAAATGCCTAGATGAGTCCTTGAATTACTGAGGAAAGAGGGCAGCAGACCAGGTGATCAGCGATGGGATTAGTTCAGAATGGTTTCCAGCGGTCAGCGAGGATGATTTGGCTGAATGGCCTGTCTGCATACTGCACAATTCAACAAGTTGCTGCCATTTATTGTGCCATACCAATGAGCACAATTGAAGGCGTTTTGGAATTGCAGTGTGAGACAGCGATTGCTTCTCCCGACTGTTGCCATTTTCAATCAAATGTCAACAAAAAGATCAAAAGCCACTGGTTGCCAATAAAATCTCCACTGGTCTGTCAGTACCACGTCGGCAACCTGAGAATGACAAATGAACAAACAAAAGCTTTCCTTTCCATTTCAGAAATTTTTCTAAAAAACTCTTCTGAGCTCAGAAATGGAATTTTCTGCAAGTGGCAATCTCTAATTTTATATCAGAGACAGAGATTTCTAAAATTGAGTGCTGTATTAAGAAATGTAGGGCAAAGAGAGGTACATGATGTATATAGCTCATGGATTAGCCATGATTTTATTGTCAAGAGGCAGTATGGCCTACTGCTGTTCCCAAGTTTCTCATTGCAGCTTGTTCTCTTCACCCTTGTACATGTGTCAAACTTAATGTTCCTAAGAGCAAAGCAGTGCCTAATTTTTAAACACATTTGGATACTGCAATGTAAATTTCAACGCAACTTGCCTTGTATTTTTTTGAAAGACAGCAGGCCCAATAATATTTCAATTCAAAGGAAGTGGTTAGAGCAAAGCTGTTACAGCGCCTGCGATCAGGATGGGGTTCGAAGCCCGCGCTGTCTGAAAGGAGTTAGTGCGTTCTCCCCATGTCTGTGTGGGTTTTCCCTGGGAGTTCTGGTTTCCCCCCACCCTTCAAAACGAACCACAAGTTATTGGTTAATTGGGCGGCACGAGCTCCTAGACTAAAATGGCCTGTTACCATGCTGTATTTCAAAAAACACAAAACTGCTATTTCTTGAGAAAAGCAGAGTGCCTTTTTTCAACCTATTATAAAATGCACCTTTTTCCAGACAGGTTAACAATTTTTCCTGATACTTCTCGAGGTTCTGTCCCACTTTGAAGACCTTTGTAGCCCCCTTACCTTGTCGTTGAAGACTTTAAGGCTATCCAATGTATGGAGATTTTGTTCAAGCAACGCTGTGCCAGCAGAGTACAGGTTGACTTCGTCCAGCTGCAACACTGCAACTGCTACCCAAAAAAGCGCCTTGTGCATGTTTGAGTCCTTCAAGGGGAAGGTGTGATGGTCAGGAAAACAAAGGTTTTACATTGTGAATTCACTTGTACAGAAACTGATGAACATTAGAAATGTAAATTAGCTTAAGATTATTAATCAAGCTCAATGAGATAGACAACAGACTCGCCAAGGCAAATAGCGCCTTTGGAAGACTACACAAAAGAGTCTGGAAAAACAACCATCTGAAAAACCTCACAAAGATAAGCGTATACAGAGCCGTTGTCATACCCGCACTCCTGTTCGGCTCCGAATCATGGGTCCTCTACCGGCACCACCTACGGCTCCTAGAACGCTTCCACCAGCGTTGTCTCCGCTCCATCCTCAACATCCATTGGAGCGCTTACATCCCTAACGTCGAAGTACTCGAGATGGCAGAGGTCGACAGCATCGAGTCCACGCTGCTGAAGATCCAGCTGCGCTGGATGGGTCACGTCTCCAGAATGGAGGACCATCGCCTTCCCAAGATCGTGTTATATGGCGAGCTCTCCACTGGCCACCGTGACAGAGGTGCACCAAAGAAAAGGTACAAGGACTGCCTAAAGAAATCTCTTGGTGCCTGCCACATTGACCACCGCCAGTGGGCTGATATCGCCTCAAACCGTGCATCTTGGCGCCTCACAGTTTGGCGGGCAGCAACCTCTTTTGAAGAAGACCGCAGAGCCTACCTCACTGACAAAAGGCAAAGGAGGAAAAACCCAACACCCAACCCCAACCCACCAATTTTCCCCTGCAACCGCTGCAATCGTGTCTGCCTGTCCCGCATCGGACTTGTCAGCCACAAACGAGCCTGCAGCTGACGTGGACTTTTTACCCCCTCCATAAATCTTCGTCCGCGAAGCCAAGCCAAAGAATTAATCAAGCATTGCAACAACAGGAGGCATGAATAGTACAACACTGTTATAGCGCCGGCGATTGGAAACAGGGTTCAAAACCCACGCTGTCTGTAAGGAGTTTGTACATTCTCCCCATGTCTGCGTGGGTTTTCTCCCACCATTTGAAACATACAGGGGTTGTCGGTTAATTGAGTGTAATTGGGCCGCACGGTCTGGTGGGCTGAAATGGCCCATTACCATGCTGACTGTCTACATTTAAAAACAAATTAAAATACAAATTAACACATTTAGAGTTGTAATTGCATTAATTTGACAGCTTGCTTTCCTTTCCCTGCATTTATCTGGTCAGTACATGGGGTCCCTGGGTCATGGATGACCTGACTGATAGTAATCTGACAATGCAAATCCTCCCATACATTTTTTAAACTTGTGATAATAAAATGTTTTGTGGATATATGAATTAAACTATGGTTAAGGTGATTATTAGTGGAATGAAAGAATTACAGCAAGTGTATGCAGAGTGAAATGATTTAAGAGAATTAAGCTGAAGACCAGCTCCCAGGATTGGAACCCTCGTGTGACCCAGAAATTGCCTGTAATAATCCAGCTCAACTCAGAGTAGAATGGCAAGCAGCGACTTTTAAGTAATAATTCTCTGCTTCTTTATTAAACTAATGTTATTTAACAACCCCCCTACCTCTGCCTCTGTGTTTAGCTCAACACTTAACCTGAAAGACTGCTTCTTCGACAATGCCGCAGCCCTTTAGAACTTAAGTCTTAACCTGGATTTTTGAAATTTTAGAATGCGAGCCCACAATCTTCCATTTCTTCAACAATGTTACCCTGTTCCAAGTCTGGCAATCATATTTAAATTTTATTTACAGCACAGTAGAAACCACTTCCGGTCAGTTAAATTACACCCATATTAAACCTACAAACCCCAAGTGTTTTGGGAGGGAAACACAGTGCCTGGAGGAAGCCCACGCAGACATGAGGAGAACTCCTTACAGACAGCGCTGGATTCAAACACTGGTTTCTGGTGCTGTAATAGC
Organism: Narcine bancroftii; assembly: GCF_036971445.1. Taxonomy (NCBI): domain Eukaryota; kingdom Metazoa; phylum Chordata; class Chondrichthyes; order Torpediniformes; family Narcinidae; genus Narcine; species Narcine bancroftii. Next base: position 7,800,511 of record NC_091482.1, read on the forward strand.
GTGGCACTCATTGCTATGCTCACCATGCCACCTAATTAATTGGAATTGACGTGTGTTTTGCTCCAGTTCTCGCACATCTACAGTCTCCCATGCACCCACAGCTTACCTTGTTGAGCAGCGGTTGAAGCTTGGTCAAGGCTATGACAGTAGCTTCTATCAAAACTTGGCTGTTATGGTTATCAGGACCTTTCAAGCAACTTTCCAGACCCTGTGTGTGAAGTAAAAAGGCCACAACAGTTAATTGTATGCTCTTCGTGGTGAAGTCTTCACCAAAGTGACCATTGGGGAATTTGCATTCCACATCCATCCCCTCTTTGAGCCTGCCCGTCATTGCCAGACATTATTGAGTGTTTTCTCTCCTGTGACTAGACGACGTTGAACAATGTTTACTCAGACTTTCAGACGACAATGACTGAAAGATCGTGACCACCATCACTTTCACTAGAAACTCCACAGGATGGCAACACGCCAGTCAGCACTTTCCTTCAAATACTTAGCGATAACTCAAAAATTATTTCCTACCAACTCAGAAATTGCTGACAGGGAATCCATAATCATCAAAAACTGTATCCCCAACTTAGTACCTATAGCTCAGGAAGCAAGTTCATTCAAGTCAGATTTCAGTCAGGTCCACGCCTCTTCAAAGTTTGACTTGGCCATGAAACACCTGAATTGCTCGTAATGGACTTTTGTGTCTATTAATCAATTTCCATGGACATTCAAATTCAGCCAGAATTATAGCCTGTCATGTTTTGAATTCTTCACATTACAAAAATATGGCCTCAGCCTTTTGCATGTTCAGGGAGGTAACTCTGTAATCCTATTTGCCCTGTCAATTGACATGATCATCGGGCATTAGTGAGAAAAGATCATACATGGTCAAATTATATTTGGTGCAGGCCTGTCAAAGGATTATCGCAGCCCGACACTGGAAGCAACAAGCCAATGGCCCATTCAATTAATAATTCACGTTTTGGGTCATTTATTATACCAAATCGAGTTGGGATTGCAGATGCCAACAGCTCAAACTAAATCATTGAACCCTATTATTTTAGCTAAGGCTCAGAACATAGAACACAACAACACAGTACAGGGCCTTTGGCCCATGACGTTGTGCCATCTGAGAGAAACCAACTCCAACATACTAAACCTTCTCCACCTTACACCCATAACTCTCTATTTTTCTTGTAGCCAAGTTCCTGTCTAACAGTCTTTTAAAAGTCCCCATTGTACCAGCCTCCACCACCAACCTGGCAATGCATTCCAGGCACCCACAGCACTGAGTAATAAACTTATTCCTGACATCTCCCCTAAATGTTCCTCCCCTCATCTTGTGCAGATACCCTCTGGTGATAAAGGTACAAGGCTGGAGAAACTCCGCAGGGTCCTTTATGGAGCAAAAGTAAAGATACAGAACCAATGTTTTGGGCTTGAGCCCTTCATCTGCTGTTTGCTACTCTTGTCCTGAGAAAAAGGTGCCGGCTGCCCACCATGTCTCTGCCTTTGACAAGCGTGAAGATCTCTATTAAGTCACCTCCCATTCTTCTTCAGTCCAAAGAGAAAAGCCCTAGATCTGTTAACTTTGCCTCATAAGACATGCTCTCTAAGCTAGGGAACATCCTGGTAAATCTCCTCTGCACCCTTCCCTTAGCTGCCGCATCCTTTCTGTCACGAGGCAACCAGAACTGAACACAATATTCCAAGCAAGTCTTGCTCATTTTTTTTTCAGATTTGGAAATAAAAATGTAAGGATTTTGTTTGATTTCCAAGAGTCACCTCAAAACAAACCAATGAATTCAATTCCAGTAACAAAGGCTTTTCTGCAGATTCTGAAATGAAGTAAAATGCAAACATCTGGTGATACTTGAATTGTCTTCCTGTAGATGGCTGATTATCTGATGCTGAATGCCAGTGATAATAGGATACAAGCTCCATCAAAAACAACATTTATCAGTTCTATATCTCTTTCAAATAAAAAGCATGTAATTTCAAATTAAATTGCCAAAAAACATCAGGAGAAGAGACAGAAAATTCCCGTTTGGAAGGAGCTTTTGAAACTGCACTGTGATGTAGGAAATGTAGAAGAGGGCCGCTGCTGTAAAAGATTACATACAATTTATTGTCACATAATAAAACAGAAATATCACACAAAACGTTGGCCACTGAGGCAGTGCTTGTTGGCTAAGAAAAATTAAGCCTCAGGTTCAGGTAGCAAGGACCATGAGCTGGTGGCTACTGCAAAAAAAAAGGGACACCAAGAAATCATGGAGGTTTCTGAAAAGTAAAAGAATGCTGAAGGAGCAGAAGGTCAATGAAAGATGCAAGAGATTCACCCCATACCACAGAGCAATCTGTGCTCCATATAGTAAAATCATTGTATCCAGAATTCAAGCAGTAACCCAAACTACTTCCAAAACAAATGAAATAAATAAATTATATTAAATAAAAGTTTAATATTGTAACATTAAATGTCCTCCGAAGCAACATGCACCCTTTGGTGAAGGTGGGAGCAAACCTTCTGCCAGTGGAGTGCCCTGGTCGTGTCTTGGTCCCTGCAGCAGCTGTTTCAATAAAGTTGTGCTTGAATAAAATGGTGGCACCCCAGGATGATGAGCTGGCAATGCCGCTCGCTGCTGGAACAACTCTCCCAAAGTGTCTCCCTGTTCCTGCCTGGTAAGAGTCTCTATCTGTAAACTTCAGGGGGGGGGGGGGGGGGGGGGGGGGAAGGGGTGTTCATTTATGATGGTGGAAACGTTAGAGTAGTGGTTTGTTCAATGCTGTAAAGGTGCCAGCGACCAGGGTTTGAAATTAATTTTAAATTTTGTAATTATGTGAATTACCTGATTAAAGTGAACTTAAGGACTACAATACTGATTTGTTTCAAATTACTTTACATTTTGGACTGTCTTTTGTTTTTTAAACTGTTTATTCTTAATGCACATGTATTAATTAGGCATTGCAAGTGTGTCTCTCTCTCTCAGGCAACCAGAAAATTCACATATCTGGCATCTGCAATCCCTGTAGGGGCCCAATACCGGGCATTTTACTGCACATTGAAACAAACATGAACTACTACTGGAGCATTACCAGCTCAGTGAAACAAGCCCCCTGATTTGCATGCGAAAAGAGCAGTCTATGTCAGATACAGCAAATTGCATGGTCCAGGTCTCCAATCACCTCAAGGGGAAAAGGCAATAATTTAAGGCCACATTTTCCTTGTACGTTGAGAGGGAGGAATCCATGCGGAATCCTCACAGATTTAGCATTTTTGGTATACACCCAAAAGAAAAATAGATGTCATACCAATGCAGTGTCCTTGGAATGCTGCATTATACAGACACACTGGAAAAAAAGATACTGGAGTCACTGCAAAGCACAAGGAAACCAGGATGGAGGAACATCTGGGTTTTTCATTTCCCTGAGAGACAACTTTAATTTCTTTTCAACAGACTCGGGAGCTATCGGGGATTGCAAGTGTCTGAAGTAGAAGACTTTCTTTCTCCTGACATTAGAAGATTTATTTACTTTTTAAAGAAAATAAATTTGCTCAAAGATTTACAGGATGAGGGATAGAACGAATTCACAAATATTTATGTAACAATCAGTAGCAGGTTCCAAGGAAATAAAAAGCCGATGACTCAAAATTCAACACAGATGATCATTGTTTAAGAACGACAATGGGACACAAATCGCTCCAAGGCTCCACATCATCCTTATTTGCAAATGAAGAATGAACGGTTAAAAAAAAGCAATGCATTTCTTCGATCACAGAAAGAAAGATTGCCAACACTCAGTAAAGATTAATTGAGTTGATCTGATAGATTAATTGACGATACTGCCATTGTTTGGGGACCTGACCAAGAGGATGTGACCTGACTGGGCGTAGTCTGGAAGATCACTTCATTGAGCACCTCGGCTCTGTCTGCTGCAATAACGTGGATCTCCCGTTGGCCACCCATTTCAATTCCCCGTCCCATTCCCTTGCTGACATGTCTGTCCATGATCTCATGCATTGCCAGACCAGAAATTGAGGACAACACCTCATCTTCTTTCTAGGCACCCTCCAACCAGACGGCATTAGCATTGGCTTCTCTGGGTTTCATTAAACCCTCCATTCTTCAAAAGGAAGAATTTCTGTTTCTCGAGAAATTCCTCATCCCTGCAGCCAGTCCAGGAAATCCATTTGGTTCCTCCCTCTTCAACCCCTGTGTCTAGAGATTGCCGTGACATAACCACAATGTCTACAGATCTTCGTGACTTCAACCACGATGTCTACAGATCTTCGTGACTTCAGCCACGGTATCTACAGATCTTCGTGTTACATAAAGGACACTGTTTGACTTGCTGAACTTTTGCAGCATTTTGCGTTTTCACTTCAACCATGTTGTCTACAGATTTTCGTGATTTACTCAGTGTACTTCCTAAACTGCAGTGACCAGAACACAATGTGATAGTACAGTTGTGGTCCGACCAGATGACCCTACTCCTTGACATCCCATGTCAATTTCACCCCAGCAAACTAGTCAGTTTTGTCGTGGAACTACAGTAAAACCCATTATCCGGAATTCAAGCAACTGGCAGTCTCAATCAACTGGCAAAAAAAATACACTGAAAATAAATACGTAAAAAATTCAGAAGTTTAAAATTGGATCAAATCTAGGGAACTTCTGCTGGCCCACATAATATTGATATTTTCATTTCAAATAAAACACACAAAAATCTTTTGAGGATGTTTGCAGTTAGACGACACAACAAAAGATCTGTACAATTCTATTAACTGCACCAAGACAGATTCAATTGTTAATATCCCATATTGATAACTGATTTAATTGACAAGCCTCAAACAAATATTAATTCTTTCAACGAGAAACTGGGAAACTAAAATTCAGGGTAATCAAGCACCTATCAACCATTCATGGCATCAAAATTCCAGATTTATCACCCTCTGGCAGAAGAAATTCCTGAGGCTCTCTGTTCTGAGCGGATGCCCTTCAATCCTGAAGTTGTGCCCTCTTGTTCTAGATTTTCCGACCAGGTGAAGTAATCTTTCTACGTCTGCTCTGTCCACACCTTTCAACATTTGAAAGGTTTCAATGAGTTTACTAACTACTCCAGGACAAAAGATCTGTGTGCACTATTGCAACATCACAATTTTTTGTAGTAAATGCAACTGAATATTTATACATCTTTTCATATCATCTGTGTCCCCGGTTGTAAGTTAATTTATATTTATTGTTTGTTCATGTATTTTATGCAGCTAAAGCAACAAGAATTCCAGTGCATTTGTACTTACGTGTACGATAATAAACTCCAACTGGTTGGAGAGGATTGTGCGCAAAAGTCAACTATCTAATAACTGATATCTTCAAAGATAAACTGAGCATAAGGCAGCAAGGTGCAAATATGAAGTTGTTTCAGAGTATAGTCCTTCAAAAGGAATTGCAAGTGAGGTAAGACAATCCTGACAATTTTAGTAGAAAATGCTGAAGTGAAAAGACAATTCTACTATTTACACTGACCGCTGAAGAGGAATTTTGCATCTTCCACATGAGCGAGCAGCAAAATTCTAAAAGGGAGATAATTCTATTGTTGTGGGCCCAGAGGACCCTAAAACCCAGCAGCAATAGAGATTCACCTAAACAAATGGTTACTTAAACAAAAGTTACTTCTAATTATCTTTAAACATGAAAACAGGATCAAACTTAAACTTATTACTATTAACTTAATCCCCTTCTAATTCTAAGCACGTGTATATAATGTGTACACAAGTTCAGAAAAATTCTTTGATTCACAGTCCAATCTCACTTCTCCAAGTTCAGTGGTATCAGGCAATTCTTATACTGTGCAGAGAATTTAACATTTATGCATCTTCACCAGGCTTTGGTGCTTGAAAGATAAATGGTTACCGGTCAGGAAGGCTCTTGTCGGTTTTCAGAGAGAGATTTATTGCTCGCTGGACATAAAGTGATTCCTTGTAACCAGCCACTTCAGTGTCTTGCCAAAGAAACTTGCCCCATCAGGGTTTTCCAGATGATAACCTCTTTCAGGTCACCAGAGTTCCTTTTCTGTTTCCCTTATTTCAAGTGAAACATTATGCAGCCAGCCACCTCCTCTTGTATGAACAGGCTGAACCAAGAACTCACAACCCGTCTTCAAAATGGGATTTTTCCACAAGCTTGCCAGCTTGTCCTGTTCCAGTCCCAGATGCTGCTGTTGAGAACTGAAGAACTGAATTCTCTCTCTCACTCAGAAAACCACATGATCTTCCTCGAACAGCAAACTGCATTCAGACCGCGGCCTCAGACCCGAGCTTCTGATTTAGTTCATCTGTTGTTTTCCAAACAATAATCCATTACTCCACAGCATGTCCAATTAACACCAACTTGTGAAATTCTTCAGTTTTTGCAAGGGCATTCAGTGCCTGGACTGTCTGGCTTGAGCAGAGCTCTGGCATTTTAAATGAGATCTGTGTTGTGTAGTATTGCTTGAATTCTGTGAAGTTTAAATAAAAACCTGCCAAAATGTATCTCCTTTAAAACATATCTATATACAACATAAAATATAACATAATCCGTCACACTATTATTTTCCAAAAGAAGGCAGAAGTTATTGCCTGTGTTCAAATGGGGCTTTGCAAGAGAATGAGTCCATCATTGATTGAGGACATCACTGCCCTTTTTAATGAAACCTTCTGGTGCTCCCCAGTGAGGTGCAAGACCAAATTACAGCTCAAGGGTGAATGGCAGAAATCAGAAAGCACCCTCTGAATACAATCGTTATAACTTGATGCTGTACTTTCACATCCTCCTCCCCCACTTCACCTTCTTCAACACCCTGCAGCCAAGTCAGAGCTATCAGACTTTGAAGATTAATGTAAGTCATTGGTGACAGAGACAAAGTATCCCTCCTCCATCAACATAGCAAAAACAAATTGTTCTTACTCTATGTGCAAGGTGTGGAAGTACAGACAGCTTGTAAAGGTGCCTTGGCAGGTATGTGTAAAGGTAACGGTTCCATTATTGTCACATAATACTACATTTAGAATATAACATACATGAATTTCTTTAACTTTGTCTACCAAAAGGAAGACAAGCGGCCCTCACGTGTGTGGGGACTATGCTGGACAAAAGTAGTCCGATTGAGGAGCATCGCATCAGCAATACTACCATGAAGCAATGGAGAATTGAAAGAGCTGGCTATTGATAAATGCACCGCAAAAGAGTTTAAAATTGAAGGTTGTTTATGTGTGTTCTGGTCCTTCAGACATAAATTTCTGAAGCCTGACATAAACTTTTCCACAAGTTCATTTCTTCTCAGGATTTGGACAACTGTGGTAACAGCACTCTACTGAAAGGCATGGGAAGACACTCAAGAATGGGTGAAATGCAGAACGAAGGCTGGGGTTAGCATGTTTATGAATCTGTTTGCTTTTCATGTGTATACTTTGTTCGACAGCCACATTCATTTGGTTTTACAACGTGCTGTGGTGGATCTTGAACTTAGTACAATAACTACAAGACCCCTTTACCATAACACAACAGCTCTGTACAGAGAAATAACAGCCTCTAAAAGAGGATGTCACTGAGTTATCTTGAAGCGAGCTTCCGTGACCAACGTGATAACCTGCTTGGTCTAGAACAAACACATCTTGACTAATCTGAACCTCAGTTCATGATATTTCAGCTTTTTAAGTATTGGAACCAATCCTTTAAGTTTTGAAAATTAGCTGACATTTCCCATGAGGCAGAATATAGTTTTATAAACTAGCATTTATAAGGTAGCAGGGAAAATATTTCAACACTCACCTTGCTGAGGATACGAATGATCTGCTTAATTTGCCCATGAATTACTTTCTTGCTGATGCAGCCAAAGACAACAAGAGCTCTCGGCTGAAGAGATGGGTTATACTGAAAAGCAAATCTATAGAGAACAAAAAGGAGATAAAGTTGAAATGATACCAAGCAACATGTTGCACATGTAACAGAAACTGAAAGAGGAATCAATTGTACACCAGATGTCTTAAATTAGCAATGTCTGATTCAATCCTCAGTAACATCCAAGTTGGTTGATTTCCCTCAAGGTGGCAGTAAAAAGGTATAACTGATCATAAGCTGGGAGAAATAAAATGAAGGCTCAGATTCTTCTCCAGTTCCCATTGTATCCATTACTCCTGCTGCAAAGGGAATCCTAGGAATGCAAAAATGGAACAGACAATTGGTATTTCAAGTGGACAAAGCCATCTTTTCTGGTGAGAAACACGAAAAAGTGCAAGCGCTGTGATTGTCGTAAAAACACAAAAAAGCTCAGCTGATTTTTGCAGTGTCCAGACATTTTGGGCCTGAGCCCTTCTTCAAGATAGGGGTAAAAAGCAGGCAGGTGCCTGAATAAAAAAGGCTGAGAAGAAGGATAGAAAGGGCAGGGGGAGGAGCACAGACCAACAGACAAAAAGTGTTAACTGGATATGGATAGGAGAGAGGAAGGGGAGAATTGATTTGGGGGTGGAGAGGAGCGGTTGGCTCGATGTCAAAACCCCTGTGTTGGCTTGAGCTGGGGGGGGAGGAGGGGGATGGGGAGGAAGGGAGAAGGATACACGTTAGAAGCCAATGTCAGCATTGTAAAAAAGATTCCCTGTGCACTAACTCAACACAGTGTATTGAAGTCAGATTTTTGTCACCCCAAACATGCTTTCAACTCCTAGCTAAACCATGGTCAGAGATGCTGTGGTGTCACTAGAAACACTGAAAATGTATCTCATTCGAACGAATCATCAGTCTCAATGGCATCTCACTCTCCATCAAGGACAGATCTGCTTCAAAGAGAAACATTCTGCTCCCCAAAATGAAGGGAGAAGGCAGGGAAAGATTCCCATGCATGAAGCTGACCTGTGAGAAAGTTCTGATACCTTCTGAGAGCAGGTCTGAATTCCTGTGATCTCAGAATCCCAATTATATATTTGTGGTATAATCTATCCTTCAATCAAGAGGTCATAAGCAATGACAATCAGAAGCACTATTGTCTTATCGCACGAATGACATCAATCCTTGGTTGTTTAAATTGAAATTAGTCCAGCTGCAGACTAGGAGTGGATCACCAAATGGTGCCATCTACTTTTATCTCCTTGCCCTGCTCATTTCACCAATTTGGTCAATAATGAAAAGAGAAGGCTGTGGTTGTGAGGTAGGGAAAAATTAGGTTGTGGCAGAGAACGTTTACATGGGTTGCTGAAGGACCCGTGTTGTGCTATAATGCTCTACGTTCAATCGGAAGGAATTTAACCTTCAATCTTCCTTGCAGCCAATTTAGATGCGGCCTTGATCAAGGTCCACTTTCCCAATCCTTCATGGTCTGGTGTTGCAGGCAAATCTGGTTGGTGGGGGGGGGAGGGTAGTGGGTAAGGGGTGTAGGGAGAAACATTTAGGAATTGAAAAACTGAAAACAGAAAGAAACAGAAGAAAAAGTAAAATTCTATAGACTACGGACACTACTTTTCTTTCTTTCTTTCTTTGGCTTGGCTTCGCGGACGAAGATTTATGGAGGGGTAACGTCCACGTCAGCTGCAGGCTCGTTGGTGGCTGACAAGTCCGATGCGGGACAGGCAGACACGGTTGCACATAACCAACATTTCGGGCTTGAGCCCTCCGTCAAGGTATGAGTGAAAGGTAGGCAGGTGCCGGAAACAGAAGCAATTTTTTGTATAAAGTGCAGGTTAACAACACCTACTTCTGTGCTAAATCTTTCCATTGGTCCAGCCACTTGCAGGTAGGTATATCTCTCATACAGGCCTGGAGGGGAGGGAAAAAAAAAAGTCTTAATATGGCAACTTAAAAGCAAAATAAAATAATGCAGATACTGGGAACCTGACACAAAACAAAAATAAATACTGGAAGTACTCAGCAGGTCAGATAGCATCTGTGAAAAGCAAACCAGAGTGAACATTTCAGTTTCACGTCTTGATGAGTTAAAACTGTTTTTTTTCTCTCCACGGATGCTGCCCTCACCGGCTGTTTATTTACTTTCTGTTTTTATTTCATGGATAATTACCAAAATCAAATTCTGTTCACATATATAGAAATAAATTATAACTTTTCCTGTTGAGCTTCAGTAACCTGGAAACAATTCTAAATGTGGACAAATAACCGAGGGTGTCCAACATCGCACCCAATTCTCTAATGCTTATCTCTCTTTCACAAGAGGTCACAGGAGAAACCAACATTTTACATTCCTGACAAGAGTGCAGAGAAGAGTTTGAAAAGGATGTTGCAAAGACCAGAGGAGCCGAGCAATATGGTGTAAGGAAGAACAATAGTTCAGCATAGACTAGATGGCTGAAGGGCCGGTTTCTGTGCTGCAGTATTCTATGGTTCTACCAATGAAATAGTAGCCAGTTATGTTAGGTACTGAACACTTTCAAGGATTGGAAAAACACAAATAAGTCTATAAAGTGGCATGAATTATTCGCCCTGATATACTTTGTATTCAATACTTTGTATTCAAAAGATATCCTTCGGTAATTATGCTTGACATAAAATGCAATTGGAACCTAATAAATAAAGTTGTTTTGATCCATAGCTGACAGTTGATTGCATCATTTCCAGCAGCAAATTCACAATTGAAAATTACTGTCGAATGACCACAACAAATTATTTCAAAATATATTTCATAAAATTGCAATCAGCCCCACTGTACCAGACATTTCAATGGTGACAAAATGGCGTTTAGACTTTCTCTCCTTTGGTGTCTCATGTGAAGTGAAGTGAACTCATCTCTTAAGTGGGGCCTGGATTAAATTTGCTCATTATTTATTACTGAATATTTCTACTTAACACAAGACATAGGAGCAGAAGCAGGCCATTCAACCCATCAAGTCAGCTCTGCCAATCCATCATGAGTTGAACAATTCTGCCACTCAACTCCACTCCTCTGCCTTCTCCCCATAACCACTGACACCTGGAAAAGACACCAGGATCAGATATCCATCAAGCTCTGCCTTAAATGCACCCAACAACTTGGCCTCTATAGCCTCCCATGGAAGCAAATTTCAGGAGTTCTCCACTCTCTGGATACAGAAAGTCCTCCACATCTCCCTTTTAAATGGACGGCCTTCAATCGTGAAGTTGTGCCCTCTTGTCCTTGACTACCCTACCATGGGAAACAACTTTGCCACATCTACTCTGTCCACACCTTTCAGCATTTCAAATGCTTCTACGAGATCATCCCCCTCATTCTTCTGAACTCCAAGGAGTACAAGTCCATGGGCCATCAAATGTTCCTCATATGTTAATCCCTTCATTCCAGGAATCATTCTTGTGAATCTTCTCTGATCCCTCTCCATTGCCAGCACATCTTTACATTTGTGCAGTTTGCTTAAATTTCTTTTTTTTTGTTAACATTTCTTTCTTTTTGAGTACAGTTACCAGTCATCAGAAACTCTGCCTGGCCTGCAGGTAAAAAGAATCTCAGGATTGTATGTGATGTCTGTCTGTATTCTGGCAATAAATCTGAACTTTGAAATTTCCAGATATTCCATTCTCAAATCAAGGTCCCAAAAATTCTTGAAGGGTTTTGACCTGACACATTGTCGATTCCTTCCCCCACCCCACGCACAGATACCACTTCACATGTTGAGCTCCTACAGCAGTAAGGCTTGTTTTTAAGCTCCAAATCTGAATATCATCAGACTCTTGTGCCTCCAATTTTAAAAAATCTGCTTTCTGTGTTACCATTTTGGCGATATTAAATCCACAGTGGAGGGAACAAATAATGGGGAGTGACAGCGGAAGCTGAGACTGCAAAATCAAGATTCCCTTTAAGGGGTATGTGGTGCCCCAAAACTACTGCATGCCTGAAGGGAATTCATTATACTTTTGGACAACATGGAAAAACACAAGTTATTCACTACTATAAAATATGACTACTCCCTCCTCCCATTAGGGAGAAGGCAGAAGAGAATGAAAATAGCACCAACAGGCTTTAAGACAATTTCTTCCCTATAGACATCAGGCTCCTGAATGATCCCCACAAAGTATGACAATGATGTCTTTATTTGATGCCAACTGATCTTCATTGCAACCCTATACTTTTTACAGGTCTGTATGTTAGAGATAACCCATTTGTCTGTTCACAGAAGAACCCTTCTCACTGTTCCAAATATTTTGCAAGAAATAAACATTAAAAGAAAAATCTTTTCCAAGCAAGCTAAGTTATATATACAGGGAGTCTGGTTTCGAACTGTATGTACCTCTTCCGACTTATCTACAAACTCGACTTAAAGACAAAGTAGGAACAAATCTCTTCGATAACCTGGGGACTCCCTGAACTTGTTGTTTGAAGTTTCAAGAAAATCTGCAGATGCTGGGATTGAGTGCAGTACCTATAAGTGTTGGAGAAACTCAAAGGGTCATACAGTATTCATGGGAAGTAAAAGGTTACAAACGGTATCTGCAGAAACACCAATCCATCTTGGACATCACCTTCCAAACCCACACATTTCACCAGCTAGAAGGACACTTACAGCAAAAACATGGGGTCACCACAACTTGGAAGATGCCTTCCCAGCCACATACCATCCTGACTTAGAAATATATCACAACACTATTACAGCACCAGCGGCCCAGGTTTGAATCTACCACTATTTGTAAGGAGTTTGTAAGTTGTCCCCAGATCTGCGCGTGTTTCCTCCGGGTGTTCCGGTTTCCTCCCACCCTTCAAAACCCGTGAGGTTTGTAGGTTCATTAGTGTATTTGGGCTGCACAGGCTCATGGGCTGGAAGATCCTGTTACCGGGCTGTTTTTTTTTAAATTTAACGTTTCAGGGTTGAGCCCTTTGTCAGGAATGGAAGAGCTCAAGGCCAAAACATTGGCTACTTTTTACTTCTGTTGACTATCTCCAACACTTTTGTGTTTTATGTCTCTTCTGTGAACAAACCAACTTTTTTTGTATGTGACTCTTACCTCCATTATCTCCAACAGGGCTTCAGTTACAGTTTCTAGGGAGGTCAGAGCAAAGGTCTCCCTCTCGTAGGATCCAGGTGAAAAGGAACGATCACGATAGCTGGATCTGAATGCAATCACAGCAGCCGATTTGACTTTACTGATTCCGAAGAGCAGGTAGAACTTTGGCAACGAAAACTCCGTCAGGCTGAGCCGCAAAACTTGCTTTGTTTCTTCTGTTGGGAAGGGGGGACAAAAGGTTCTTCTTAGACAAGCTCATGCATTCTCCAATGTGCATCAACAAATAAATATAAGACACAATTTTCTTGTTTATTCTCATTGTGTGATGACATTGTTTCATGGATTTATTGTATTGTATATGTTGAACGTTTAGTGGGTAGGGAGGGGGTGGAATGGAGGGGGTGGAATGGAGGGAGGGAAAAGGGGAGGAAATGACACTGTGTATATTCAAGAGGGAAATGTTTGCATGTATTTTGGTTAATATCGTTCATAGTGTGAAAAATTAAAAATTAAAAATAAAACAAATAAATATAAGCATGTAACAGAAGTTGTCACTGGCTGCGTTATTTGTAGCGTTATTTCTAGGTGTCTATACATGTTTACATTACGAAATGAAGGACAGGAGTACCTTCAATAACTCTCTAGAAGTTCAAGACCATCCAGGACTGTTTGATCGACATCCATCCACAAACATTCACAACAGGAACAGGAACCATCTACACCAGTGGCTTTCAAATGTTTTCTTTCCACTCTCATGCCACTTTAAGTAATACCTATGCCATAGGTGCTCTGTGATTAGTAAGGGATTGCTTAAGGTGGTATGTGAATGGGGGAAAAAAAAGTTGAGAACCATTGCTCAAGACCCAATTGTTACTGAAATATTTTGCTTGAGAAAAATTGTCATTGGCCCATTTCCTTTGGAGTTATGAAACCGTGTACATAACCAATCAATTAGGTACAATTTGTTTTAAACTCCTTTCCACTCACATCCCACGTTAAGCAATCCCTTACTAATCACAGAGCACCGATGGCATAGGGAATACTTAAGGTGGAATGCGAGTGGAAGGAAAGTTTGAAAATCACTGATCTACAGGATGCTCTGCAGCATCTCACCAAGGCATCTTGGACATCACCTTCCAAACCCACAACCTCCACCAGCTGGAAGGAGAATACATGATGTCACCACCACTTGGAAGATGTCTTCCAACCCACACCATCTTGACTTGGAAATATATCAGCATTCCTTCGCTGCTAAATAACATGGGTAAATCCACACCTCAAGAACTTCAGCAGTTCAGGAAGGTACAATAAATCTTCTCAAGGACAATTTGGGAAAGGCAATTAAGTGCTAGCCAGTCTTTGAAGACCACGTCCCTCAAATGTAAGGACTTCCTCACTTTAGCTTTGAACTTTAAGTGATAAGAAGTAATACTCAAGATTCAAGATACCTTATTGTTATGTGATAGTACAAAACGTGCAACCTTACATGAAATTTCCTTCCACCTGCTAGAAGGCAGACAAAGAGTCAACATTAATGTCGCCTGGTAAGAGAGAAAGAGAAGTGAATGGAAACCCTTTCAGAGTCACTGTGGATTCATCTCCAACACTCCCGCAGCATCGGCAGCTGCACTGAGCCCCTCTGCAAGCTTTCCTAAATACTTGAAGCCTACAAAGTAGCTGGGAGAGCAAACAGTCATGAAATAATTATTCCATGAGCTCACATCAGGAAGGAGGAAAATTATGTCAAGTGCAAAGGTAAAACACCAGAACACCTCTTTCTTTGGCTTGGCTTCATGGACGAAGATTTATGGAGGGGTAATGTCCACGTCTGCTGCAGGTTCGTTGGTGACTGACAAGTCCGACGCAGGACAGGCAGGCCCGGTTGCAGCGGTTGAAAGGGAAAATTGGTGGGTTGGGGTTGGGTGTTGGGTTTTTCCTCCTTTGTCTTTTGTCAGTGAGGTGGGCTCTGCGGTCTTCTTCAAAGAAGGATACCTACTAAACAAATAAAAGGATTGAAGGCAGCATGGCTCTCTGAAAGAGAGAGCATGCTCAACTTTGGAGTGGCACAGTTGGCATAGTGGTCAGTGCAATGCTGTTACAGTGCCAGCGATCAGGACCAGGGTTCAAATCCTGTGCTGTCTATGAGGAGTTTGCACATTCTCCCCGTGTCTGCATGGGTTTTCCACGGGGGCTCAGGTTTCCTCCCACTGTTCGAGCGTATCAGACTGTAGGTTAATTGGGTGGCACGGACTCATGGGCCGAAATGGCCTGTTACCATGTTGTATTTAAATTTAAACTTTTTAAAAATGTAGTTGGTGATATAACCATATAACCATTTACGGAGCGGAAACAGGCCATGTTGGCCTTTCGAGTCCGCACCGGTTCACTAGAACAGCTCCACTAGCTCAAATCTCCCGCTCTCTGCCAATAACCCTCCAACCCCCTCACCTCCATGTCTGGAGTTGCTTAGTATTAATTAAGTATAATTTGACGTCTTCCCATTTGTCTCCCATGTGTTCAATAAAGTTACCTCTGAATGTAATCTGGAAGTTATCCAGTTATGTTATACAGACTATCTTATTTCATTTATAAAACTGTCCATACTATATTGTTAAATTGTACTCTTTTTGTTTGTATATTCTTTATTAAAATCAATAAAAATATTTTAAAAAGTGTAACATTAATCTTTTTAAATCAAATGGAGGTCAAGAAAGATACACAAAACCTCATCAGAAGACTTTAAATAGAATCCCCCACAGAAGGGTATTCAATAAGTTTAGACCACTGAATTTGGTGGGGGGAGTGTGGGTGGAGAGAGATGAGGGGTAATCCACAAGAATGGATTGAGAACTTTTTTTTAAAACCAATTTTAGTTTTCGTGTGTAAAAGGTTCTTTCTTCAGGTGTAAGGCTGTGGATACTGGTTCAGTTAAATGTTCTGAGAATGGAGAAAAGAGATGAAGGCAAACAGGGCAAAATGAAAAAGTAGTGTGAGCAATGCTTCATGACTGCTTTTCCTTTGAGAGACAGGCTGTGCTGCAGGGATCAGTGTTTGGATTTGCCAGCTATTCTGTCTATGCACATTGTGGTAACTTTATTTATACTGCTGCTGTCGGCATTTCTCAAAAAAACTGCAGGGCTTCAGCAAATAAGAAATTTGGGTGGACTGATACATTGCACTTGCACACATGTCACATTCCAGACTCAAATTCAATCTTTATCATCGATCTGGCCTCATGGGTGAAAGTAAACTGGGGGGACTGAGGAGGAGGAGGATGTAAAGAGACTCCGAGGAAATTTAAATAAGCTAAAGTGGGCAAGATACAATGGAAATTGTGAGATCATCCATTTTCTCACACAAAACAAAGAAGTATCTTTAAATTGTGACAGATCAAAAGGAAGTGGGCGAACGAAAGATAACTTGAGAGGGCAGCAAGCAATTATGATGAGAAATTATAGGATGGCTTTGACGATAAAATTTAAGTAGAAAAACAAGGACACCTCACTTCATAGATCTCTGGTGATGTTACCACTGGAATATGCTGGACAGCTGGAGGTTCCTCTATTACTTAATATACCCTAAGACCCTATTATTTGTTACATCCTACCCTCATTAGTTCTCCTCTAATGTGCATAATCTCACACTTAACAGGATTAAATTCTATCTGCCATGATGCCAGCATCTTAACAACTCATCAATATCATCCTGTTGCTGAAGACTTCCCGCAACAGTGCCCACAATCTTAGCGATTTTTACATCAGCTGCCAACATACTAATCAAACCACCTACATGCTGATTGTGGACTTCAGAAAGGGGAAAATCAGATCACCAACCAGTCCTCATCGAGGGGTCAGCAGCGGAAAGGATTAAGAGCTTCATGTTCCTGTGGATCTGTCCTGGGGGCTCTGTGTCAATGCCATCATGAAGAAGGCTCACCAGCAGCTACACTTGGTTAGGAGCTTGAGGAGACTCGGTACGTCACCAAAGACTCTTCCACAGGGGTACCTTGGAGAGCATTCTGACCGGTCGCACCTCTGTCTAGTATAGGTGCCAATGCACAAGGCAAGAAAAGTCTATAGAGAGGTGTGAACTCAGCTAGCGCCATCACACTCCACTCCACTGAGGACATCTATAAGAGGTGATGCTTTAAGAAAGCAGCCTCTATCCTCAAGGATCCCCACCACCCATCCATGCCCTCTTCACACTGCTAACAACAGTAAGGAGGTGCAGGAGCCTGAGGGTGAACACCCAGCAGCTCACGGAGAGTTTCTTCCACACCACCATCATATTTCTGGACAGACACTACCTCATTTCCTCTTATTTTTGCAATAATCTATTTTTTTTTAAACGTAATCTTATAGAGATATGTTTGCACTGTAACGCTACCGCTTAACAACAAATTTTGTGACATGTTCATGACAATAAATTCTGATTCCAACTCCACATTCAAATCTTTAATGTACATACCAAGGAGTTGGATCCAGGCACTGATTCTTGTGATACACTAATGACCACAGGCTTCCAATCCCAAAATTGCCCTCCACCATCACCCTCGACATCCTTGGGTGAAGCCAATTTTGGACCCGATTTGCCAATGTGCCCTGTAGCCAATTGGTTCAACTTTTTGAACCAGTCTCTCTTTGTTAGACAAAGGCTTTATTGATATCCATGTCTAATGAAACCAGATCGTCCTCATCCATACACTTTGCTCTCTCTGAAAACTTCAATCAAATTGGCCAAATGGAATCTCCTCCTAACAAAACCAGTTTATTCAAAACATCTTGCACAATACAGTGGTGCCTGCTTCCACTATTTCTTCTCGTGGCTTCTTCAATATACTCACCAACTTCGTGAAGAGGGTGGCCTTCAGGTGCCTTTTTCATAGCTCTCCCCCCTCACCTTCAACCAATGCCCTCTAGTTTTTGATTCCACTACACAGTGAGAAAAAGGCTATAGGTATTTATCTATACCACTAAGCCTCAGTATCAGGCAGCAGTGGTTAGAGCAATGCCTTTTCACCACCAGCGATCAAGACCAGAGTTTGAATCCCACGCTGTCTGTAAGGAGTTTGTACATTCTTCCCGTTTGTGTGGGTTTTCCCCAGATGCTCCAGTTTCCTCCCATCAAAATGTACTGGGGCTTGAAGGTTAATTGGGTGGCACGGGCTCATGGGCCGAAATGACCTGTTATCATGCTGTATGTCGAAATAAATAAAGATATTTCATAGATTTCAGTATATTAATTTGAAGATATCACAGGAAAACGGTTCACAGGTACAAGATCAATGTGATCTTTTTGAATGGTGGAACTGGCTTGAAAGACCAGAGGGCCTACGACTGTTCCTACGTCTTGTGTTCTTACTGAATTCTTACAAAATGTAGCTTTCTGATTTCACACCTAAATAGCCCGGCTCGAGCTTATTTTAGATTTCCCAAACAAGCGTTTCTTTTAATCCTTTTTAGTTTTCCCTAATTTTACATATCTTTGAAACTCAAAATACGTTTAATCTTCTACAACAGACCTTTTCCTTACTCCACATTTGAAGGATCAATTTTTAATAGACACACAAAGCAGAGAGAAGTCATTGATGTTTGTAGATGGAGTGTATGGACATTTAAACTGTCAGCGCAGAACCAGACTGAAGCTTAATTCACAAGCTAAACAGTCAAATTGCAGCAGATGGATCTTTAAAATATTTCATTTGAAAACTTTGTCTGAACAAATTGCAATAATTCTGAAAGCTCCTTATGAGCTGGAATACAAATGTTGTAATCATTTCTCATCTGTTGTGCAATCCAATTTACTGTTGAAGTTAAATAAACATGACCATCGTGTTCCAACAGCAAACGCAAGACAACATTGTGCAAATATCCTCAATATGCAAACTGATTTAGAACAACTTTTCCAAGAAGTAGACTATATGGGAAAGCAACAATGTTGGTGAACTTTGCTTCGATGTACAGTAAAATCCTTGTTATCTGGAATTCAAGCAACCAGCAAAAAAAATCAGAGAAAATAAACTGGAAAAAATACAGTTTAAAAATAGCACGCCTCGCAGTTAGTTATCACGCAACGTGCAGTCACAAGCAACCCGAAAATTCACTTATTTGGCATCTACTAATCCCCATAGATGCTAGTTACGAGGGGTTTTACTGTCTAATGTTACACACTTCTATCATACTAAGTGCAACATTAAAAGTGAAATTTTCCACATCTGTCTTTCAGGTTAAAAAGCTTGTATTTATTAATTACTCTCAGTTAAAAAAAAGACTGAAGCTGCTTCTCAGAAGCATAAATGTGAAATGAAAGAATGTGCAATACAATAGTGTGAAATCAAAGATGATTTTAGACGAAGTTTAGATGAGATCTCAAAACAGGAAGTGAAATTGCAGTGATCTTGGGAGGCACCCAGAAAAAAGAGGGTGTTGACCATAAGACAAGCAAGGGGATGAGAAGTTGTGGTCAATTCTGTCTGAATTGACAATTTTTTGGGTGATAAAGGGCAGAAAAACAAGATAATGGCAAAGACGATTAAAGTATATAGAAATATCAAAAAGAGGCCATTTTAAATATCTTGAAGTACATTTTTGTGATGGAGGTAACATCGACCTGAATCTCATATCTGGTTCCAACAGAACGGATGAAACGGAAGTCTATGGTTCAGTTCAAAACTGGAACTCAGTTGCAAATGCAATCACTAAAGTTCAGAGGTATTTAGACTCTTCATCAGGGAAGATGTCGAAGGCTCCAGACTTTGTGTGCGAAAATGGATGGAGAAGCACAAAAAGGTCATCGTGGACGTGATGGCTGAAGCTCCTCTTTCCGAGCCGCACAAGTCTGGATGGACTTTAAAGCAAGTATATCCAATCCCTTGCGAGTTCTGGACGGTTAAAAATAACCAGAGCTTCTCCATCACAGTCCCAATAGGTATCAGTAGAACCACATAAGGAAAAGCCTGCGAATAGAGGCTAGAAGATGCTGGAAAAACAATGGAGGGTGATCATCGGGGAAGCTTGAAGCAAAGAGCATTTCACACAGGGTCTTGCTGAATTCTCTGAGGAGCAATGATAAACACACTATTAGCCCTAATCAACATTCAAACTCATATATTCAAGACAGGCATTTTATGAGGCAAAAGAAAGACCAAGCAAGGGCGTTGCCAAGATTCAGAAGCCAAATAAAATCTCCCTCCAACGTGAGACACTGATGTCAAAACTTTCTGAATTGAAGTAACATACGGTTTTTAAAAAAAAAATCACACACAGAGAAGAGTGAAACCAAGTCTGGCAAAAAATTCATTAAAAATGGAAAAGTAGAAATAAAAAGTTTTTTCACATTTTCACTCGTTTAGACAAAAGGTCAAATCTCTGGAGCTTACCACTGAAATTAAGTTGAGAACAAGTGCAGAGTGAATGAATAATGTTGATGACTAAACCGTGGGTGGAAGCCCGAAGGGACAGAGGGCCCGTGGCCACCAGCAGAGTCACCACGTGGAAGAGGTAAGGGAGATGCGCCGCCACGTCCAGTGAATTGTTGAAAGACAACATCAGCATGTATCGGGCGAGGATGGCAATATCGTCCCACATCAGGTGCTGTTCGAGAGTCGGGGTTGGAGACAGGCAGGTTTTGTCGATTATTTTGCACATTCTTCCAATCACCTGCAAGGGAGGAACAACAAGGCAAGGGTCACGTGCTGCACAAGTGGACATTTTTGCAATAAATGTGGTGGAGCATGCTCAGTGGGCTCAATAGCCTATTTCATGCATATGTCGCACACAGTTTTTTTTGGCACGACCAATTCTGCCTTGCCCTCAGAAGAAAGAATCTCAGGGTTGTATGTGATGTCATGCATGTACTCTGACCATAAATCTGAAATCTGCTCCAATGTCTTATGGTTTAAGGTAAAGATACAAAACCAACATTGAGCTTGAGCCTTTTGTCAAGGTATGAGCAATAGGGAATGCCTTGGCGAAGATGGTGGCCATCATTAGGCAGCTCAGTGATGCTGGAAATACCATTGGAAAAGCTTCAACATTTATAACAAACTTAAAAAAATAAGCAATTACTTCATAATTCTCATGCCAAACCTGCAACTTCATCTTCTCACTTAGCTTCAGTGCTTTTGTCATCACAAGACATAAATTCTCAGGAGAGAACATGACAGCATAGAGAGAGGCCTTTTCGCCCCTTCTAGTCTGTGCCGAAGTATTATTCTGCCCAATCCCACTGACCTGCACCCAGTCCATATCCTTTCATACCCCTCCCATCCATGTACCTGTCCAATTTTGAGCCCACCTTCATTACTTCAATTGGCAGTTTGTTACACACTCGCATCACTCTCTGTGTGAAGAAATCCCCCCCCACCAAATGTTCCCCTAAAACTTCTCTCCTTTTGCCCTCTGGTTTGTATCTCACCTAACCTCAATGAAGAAAACCTAGTTGGATTTTAATTTTGTGTACCTCAATCAACTTTTTCCTATAACTCAGTTCCTCAAGTCCAAGCAACGACCTTGTATATCTTCTCTGCACTCCTTCTGCCTTATTGATTTATTTCCTGTAGTTAGGTGACCAAAACTGCACACAATAGTCCAAATATAGCCTCACTGATGTCTTACACAGCTTTACCATAATATCCCAACTCCTATACTCAATATTTTGATTTACGAAGATCGATGTGCCAAAAAGCTCTCTTTACAACCCTACCTATCTGTGAAGCCACTTTCAGGGAATTTCAGTATAGATTCGTATTCCTGGACTCCTCTGTTCTACCGCACTCCTCAATGCCCTACCATTTATGTGCATGTCCTATCTTGGTTCATCCTTCCAATAAATTCTATCTGCAAAAATACACAAGCCAAGTGAGGGGAGGAAGTGACAGAAGTAAAACACTAAAAGGCACCACTATCATCAAGTATGATGAGGAGATGAAACTTTAGCAAAAATTATGTAGGAGTTGATCTTTAAAAAGTTTGTTCTGAGCATTGAAGCTTTCCCAATGGCTTTTCTTGCAACACTGAGGCACAAGAGACCTTAAATGCTGAAACCTAGAACATCCAGCGACACAAGGCCAGCTTCATCCCCTCTGCTATTAGATTTCCAAATTGACAATAAAGATCGTGACATAAATTCTGATTCTGAAAACACAACCTGTTGGAGGGAGTCAAGCAGCATCAATGGGAGAAAAAGAATAGCCAATAGTTTGAGTCCGAGCCCTTCATCGAGACTGAATTCTCTGGTTGATGGAGGACTTCCATTTATCAACCATGACCTCAGGCACCACATCTCAGATGAGAAACAGAAA
Source organism: Narcine bancroftii (assembly GCF_036971445.1). Taxonomy (NCBI): domain Eukaryota; kingdom Metazoa; phylum Chordata; class Chondrichthyes; order Torpediniformes; family Narcinidae; genus Narcine; species Narcine bancroftii. The sequence goes on from NC_091482.1 coordinate 7,822,762, forward strand.
AGGAAGCGAGCATATATCTGTGCTCATTTTCCAGCCAGGTTCTTGAGATCAATACAAAAATAAAGCCAGACTCAATTGCCCTCGAGTCCAATGAGGCCTGCACTCCAAATGCTTCACTAACCTGGTCAGCCAATGGAGACTAGGAGTCAAACCAGTGACCTCTGCCTTCCCCTTCTCATCTTCAATGACTCTCCTCTGATATTTGAGGTTTCTTATTGTGGGGAAAAAGATTCTGACTGTGCACCCATCAATACCTTTCAAATATTTCCTCCACAGAACACAACTCAAGTTGGCCCAACACAGATACTGCATGACCTGCTGAGTTTCTCTAGCAGTTTGCATTTTTCTTCATGAGACGATTTACATTGGTTCAATACACAAAAGTGATGTAGGTCAAGCAGCATTGTTTACATAGCGAAATGATGTAACCATCGTTTTAGCCATGAGCCCTTCATCAAGGAATTAGCAAAATGCAGGCAGGTTCCTAAATAAAATGGTGGGGGGATGGGGGGGGGGTCAAGGGGAGGAGCCCAGGCCCACAGGGTGGGAGGGCAGATGGGGAAAAAAGCCGAGAAGTGAGGGGATAGCTCTCCAATGGAGAGGGAAGCTGGAGGAAAGGAGAACAATGGACTGGGAAAGAGACATTGAGCCTAATGGAAACCAGAGAAGTTGATGTTAATGCCATCTGGCTGGGGGGGGGGGGGGGGGGGGGTGCTCAGACATTAATATTGGGTGTCAATCCTCCGATTTGCAAGTGGCCTCGTTTTGGCTATACACGAGGCCACGGCCAGACATCAGCGAGGGAGTGGGGTGTGAAATTTACTTTGGGCATCACTCATTGCCAGCAAAAATTACTAAAAGGAAATGCGAAGAAATTGCTCAATACCTTGCTTGAAACAAGTTTCACATTTCCTGATGCAAGGGCGACCGCAGTATCAGCCATGACCTCTGCTTTGATGGAGCCCAAGCCACCTGTAGCACTTGTCTTTATGAAGCTATCGAGAACAACATCAAGCAGGTCTGTGATCTGCGGAAAAAAACAAGGGAAAAGGCAAGTAAATCTATCAAATCAAAAAAAAGAAAATTAGGTCAAACTGGAGACAGGTATCAATAGGATTAATGCCTCAAAATGAATTTTAACAAACACGACTACACTCCAGAAAGAATTTAACTCTCTTTCTAAATCTGGCTCTGGAACATTTAGTTTTTCGAATTCCAAATATCAACCTGCAATGCAAAGTTGGAATGTGGCAATCAGTTTCAACCATCTTCAATACAATGTTGGGTTTTGCACAGTTGAAATAACAGCTTAAAAAAAAAAGAGGACATGGATTAATTTTATTATGGAGTCCTTTATGGAGCCACTTTCAGGGAATTACAGTAAACATTTGTATTCCTAGACTCCTATGTTCTACCTCACTCCTCAATGCCCTACCATTGCTTCAATTCATTTTTTTCTGATTTAATCTGCCTTGCACTTGTAAAGGAGAGTACAAGCAAGTTCAAAAGAACAGAGGCAGCTGGTAGTCTTGATGGATTCAACAATATATAATTTTGTCTATTTTCATTGAAAATGAAAAGCCACAATTTTTCGAAAGCTTGAAAACAAATCTCACAAGAATAAAGGGTAATTTTCTCCCTCCAAATATTAAAAATCAAAGTTGGTTATGTTCCTTTGTTTTATCCTACTGAACTATCCAATATAAAAGGGCTTTAATATGGCACGAACTGGAAAATTTTATGCATAATTAAATCCAGAGATAGCAATTAATTGTGCAACATGATCAAGACTCATCAGCTGGTGGATTGTTCACTTTCAATTGAAACTTTTGCAACTTTCTATGGATTTCTATTCCATTAAAACAATCCTGGGGGAAAAATTCATCATATTAACATAATCAAATTTTAATCTGAGAATTGCCTGATCACAATATATTACCAAAAGGACTACCAATATTTTTTCTGGATTATCAATGTAATTTTACCTTTGTAATAAAATCTGGTATCCAATGATTTTCCTCATTCCTTACCTCTCTTTTCCAATCTCGCTAGATGCCTGAATTTTCCAACAGACCCTAGGCTGTAAAGAGCTGAAAACCCTGGGTTGTCTCCACCACAAGCAACTATCTCAGCACTTTGGTGCGCCTTCACACCAAATAAATGCACTTAATCACGGTCAGCTGATTAGAATGGATGAACTGAAACGAGCATTTTTCTTCACTGAAAGGCCAATAACAGGGAGCAGAGTTAATTGGCAGAAGGGTAGAGGGGATTTGAGGAAAAAAAAATTCATCCAAGGAGTGGTGGGAATTGAGAATTGACAGCCTGGAAGAGAATGCTGTCAGAAACTCTCAATGGATATCTGGGTGAGCATTTAAAGAGCTATAACTTGCAGGGATAAGAATGAGAGTATGTTTGATCATGTTAACCTGAGGGATCAATCCAAATTCCATTTTCTTTTGGCATAGAAATGATGTACCGAATGGCCTTCCACCATGCAATACTGATGAGGGTAGAAAGCTAGTCGGCAGGCAGGAGCAGAGAATGGAAATAAACAATTGATATCTTTTTGGCAAAGTATAGTGACCAGTTGTATGGGAGCCTTGAGGAGGCCACACCTTGAGACTTTTGTACAATTTTAGTCTCCGAATCCAAAGAAGGAGATTTTTGTTATTGAGTATAGTGGAGGTTCATCAGACTGACTCCTGAGATGGCAGAACATGTGAAGAAAGACTGTAAAAAACACAATGCTGAGATAAAAACACAATGCAAAGGTAAAAATACAGAACTGACATTTTGGGCTTGAGAAAATGGCAGCAGGCGTCTGAATAAAAGAGTAGGGGGAGGAGGCATGGATCCAAAGGTAGGAGAAGGGAGGGCACAGCAGCAAGTAAGGGGAGGAGGGATGGTTGGGTAAATAGAGAGGGAGGGAGGGGAGTTGGGAGGAGAGGAGAGCAGATTAGCAGAATCCCAAAAAGTTTATGTTAATGCCATCTGGCAAGACAGTGCCCAGACTGAAAAATCAGGTGTTGCTCCTCCAATTTACGGGCAGTCTTGGTGGGACCGTACACAAAGCCATGGAGAGGTATGGGAGTATGGGAGTGTGACACAAAACTGATGATCACTTGTGGAACTCATGGCCACAGGAAGTTGATGAAGCCAATTCATTGGATAATATTCAAAAGGGATACGTCCCTTATAGCTGAGAGCATCAGGGAAGCAGGAATAAAGTACTGATTGCATTGAATGATGATGCAATGAACAGAGCTGAATGTCTTCCTCCTGCATCGACTTTCTATGTTCTATAATCCTGTGAAGTTGATAGCAGAAGATCATGGCCTTGAGGCTCTGGGCAACCAAAATGCGTTGCCACATAACCCCAGATTGGGTGTGCAGTGAGGAGAGGTGGGAAGCTATACATGTTCCTGAGAGATGGGGGGCCTGCAATGTTATTGATTGAGTGGTGATTTTCACTATTTATTCCAAAGTAGTCAAGATCAGAGCTAATGGGTGAACTTAGTGGCTTTTCCAAAAAAATCAGTCATACCTGGCCAAGGCTACCCCAGATTTTTGCCTGGATAGAAGGGTACATTTGCTTCTCATTAATTGTCATCGTGATCAACTTATCCAGGATGGCAGTAACTCGCTGACGTTTGCCATCGTCATTGTGCTTGCAGAAGCGAACCAAGTTCAACAGCCAGGGCGTCATGTACTCCAGGCAAAGATGCTTCAGTTCGATACCTGTAATGGGAAGAGCCTGTTCAACTTGGAGAGCTTGACATCACGATCATGAGCATCTTTAATGCGAAGGACGACACCCCATTCTGCCTTCAGTAGCAGAGGATTCTGTTTCTGCAGCTTGTTATCTTGTTGACTCACATGCGTACAATTCTCTTGAGTTATAGTTCCTATGTGGAAACCTTGTCTTCAGATCCCAATTTTGCTCAATATTTTTACAGACTGAAGGATATAATCGGATAAATGAAAACGGCGGCTTATGAAACAATATTTATTGCAGAATAATATTAATTTGTATATGTGAATACTTGCCCTGCAGATGTATTGTTTGCCTGTATGTATTATGTCTGGTTATATGTCTGCGTGTTTTGCACTGAGGACTGGAGAACATTGTTTGTTAGGACAGGAGAACGTTGTTTGTTTGGGTTGAACTTGTGCAATCAGATGACAATAAACCTGACAGGCAGGTTGGTAACACATTCAGAATGGGTCATCCTCATATTTCCAAAAGCACAGGGTGTGGCGTGAGTCACGTGACATCTCTGCCTGAAACCTGGTCAGAATGTAGATTGTAGAGGGTCATGTGGCCTCTTTGGGTGGAACACAGTCAGAAGTCACCTCACCTGCCAATCAAGGGTTAGAGCTGCCCATGTGAGGCGGATGTGGATTGCCCCTTGCAAATGATGTGATTGGTTCCCTCAGGTGCCAATCAATGGTTAGATCGGCCCGCAGGTGGGGCTGATGTGCGATTGGTCCTCGCAGGTCACGTGAATGTGCCCTGCATTGAAAAAGCCTAGCAGGTGGAGTCTTGCTCTCTCTGTTCTTTTGCTGCTGCCTCAAGACCATCACTGAAGTCCAGGCTGCCAGCCAAGGGCAGGCACCAGAGAGCCCGTCCCAGATCTCAAGCAGTGGTTGATGCTGGAAACCAGATTAGTTTGATATACTTGTTAGTTGCAATTAATCTACTGTTCATTAGTGTGCTGTGCCTGTGGGTGGAGGGGCATTGTGTGTTTAACCCTTGCATTCCCAATCAGGAGTTGAGAATAATTAGCAGTGATTTATTTGCACCTGATGTGTAGTTATTTGTGTATTATTCCGGGCAAGTCTGTGTGAACGTGTGCCCTTTGGTGAATTTCCCTGTGCGTAAATAAAGACTGCTGTTTGTTGATAACACACGTCCAGCCTTGATTGTCTGTGTACCCGTCAAACCTATTCTGAACACACCATAGGGAAACAATATATTTTTTAAAAAATGAAGGGGTATTGCAAGCAAATAAAGTTGTACCAGTCTGGCCTTCAGGTAGAAGCCCAATATAATCCACTAAAAGGGAGTTAAGTCTCCAAAGCAAAAGCAGACCTACTGGATTTACTGAAGCCTGAGATGCACTCTTCAAGGAACTCCAGTGTCAGGTGGGGTTCATTTGCTGCCAATGTTTTACTGATGGAGACAATAAATAGCGTGTTGTTTGCAGGTATGCAGAGTCCAGACGTCTCCAGCAACTGACCCTCAATTTTCAGATTGAAGGTGCATGTTAAGGCACACAGGAGATTATAGGCAGCAGATCTAAGGAAAACCAGAAACATTAATGTGAAATTAAAACTGGGCCAAAAGAAAATATTGCTTGTGTACATGAGTTCAACATTCATTGTCGCCATTTTTATCCTCATTTGAGAATATTCATTCTATACCTACTGGAAACAACAAATCTACACCATTTAGAATGGTAGGTTATAAGAGTTAAAGATGTTGGTGCTGTATTCTCATCTAAAATTACGATGATGGGATCACCTCTGTAAGTATCAAAACATACTTTCATGTACCAACTCACAAATATAAATAAGGTAATTTTACATCTACCAAACTAGCCTAGATTCTGTTCACTCCAAATCAAGCACACAGAATAATCTTTACTTGAAAAATGTATATCCCGGAACAACATGAGCTCCACTTCCTCCTTCTCAACTCTTCCTCTCTTTATGGAGTCTTGACAAACTATGACCAACAATTATGCTACGTGGCTACATTACTTAGCTCCCATCCCACAAACTATAGTCAAGAGGGTCTCAGGCGCTAAATACTTCCTGATTGTGTCAAAGGCTTGGATGTTGTCAATAAATCAAACAGGAGCCTGTGCAGCTGCAGAAGGAGACAGAGGCAAATCCAGGGACACTCAGTGGCTCTGAAGGGACCAACTTTTGCTTCTCTTTCTCCTATTGTGAGGGCGCTGGGCTCATGGTGACTCTTACGGCAAACAAAACATAATGTCATGTGTGTTACATTTGAATGTATTATTCTTTTTCTTCTTTGGCTTGGCTTCGCGGACGAAGATTTATGGAGGGGGTAAAAAGTCCACGTCAGCCATAAACTGGTTGACCGTTTGTGGCTGACGAGTCCGATGCGGGACAGGCAGACACGATTGCAGCGGTTGCAAGGGAAAATTGGTTGGTTGGGGTTGGGTGTTGGGTTTTTCCTCCTTTGCCTTTTGTCAGTGAGGTGGGCTCTGCGGTCTTCTTCAAAGGAGGTTGCTGCCCGCCAAACTGTGAGGCGCCAAGATGCACGGTTTGAGGCGTTATCAGCCCACTGGCGGTGGTCAATGTGGCAGGCACCAAGAGATTTCTTTAGGCAGTCCTTGTACCTTTTCTTTGGTGCACCTCTGTCACGGTGGCCAGTGGAGAGCTCGCCATATAACACGATCTTGGGAAGGCGATGGTCCTCCATTCTGGAGACGTGACCCATCCAGCGCAGCTGGATCTTCAGCAGCGTGGACTCGATGCTGTCGACCTCTGCCATCTCGAGTACTTCGACGTTAGGGATGAAAGCGCTCCAATGGATGTTGAAGATGGAGCGGAGACAACGCTGGTGGAAGCGTTCTAGGAGCCGTAGGTGGTGCCGGTAGAGGACCCATGATTCGGAGCCGAACAGGAGTGTGGGTATGACAACGGCTCTGTATACGCTTATCTTTGTGAGGTTTATCAGTTGGTTGTTTTTCCAGACTCTTTTGTGTAGTCTTCCAAAGGCGCTATTTGCCTTGGCGAGTCTGTTGTCTATCTCATTGTCGATCCTTGCATCTGATGAAATGGTGCAGCCGAGATAGGTAAACTGGTTGACCGTTTTGAGTTTTGTGTGCCCGATGGAGATGTGGGGGGGCTGGTAGTCATGGTGGGGAGCTGGCTGATGGAGGACCTCAGTTTTCTTCAGGCTGACTTCCAGGCCAAACATTTTGGCAGTTTCCGCAAAGCAGGACGTCAAGCGCTGAAGAGCTGGCTCTGAATGGGCAACTAAAGCGGCATCATCTGCAAAGAGTAGTTCACGGACAAGTTTCTCTTGTGTCTTGGTGTGAGCTTGCAGGCGCCTCAGATTGAAGAGACTGCCATCCGTGCGGTACCGGATGTAAACAGCGTCTTCATTGTTGGGGTCTTTCATGGCTTGGTTCAGCATCATGCTGAAGAAGATTGAAAAGAGGGTTGGTGCGAGAACACAGCCTTGCTTCACGCCATTGTTAATGGAGAAGGGTTCAAAGAGCTCATTGCTGTATCTGACCCGACCTTGTTGGTTTTCGTGCAGTTGGATAATCATGTTGAGGAACTTTGGGGGACATCCGATGCGCTCTAGTATTTGCCAAAGCCCTTTCCTGCTCACGGTGTCGAAGGCTTTGGTGAGGTCAACAAAGGTGATGTAGAGTCCTTTGTTTTGTTCTCTGCACTTTTCTTGGAGCTGTCTGAGGGCAAAGACCATGTCAGTGGTTCCTCTGTTTGCGCGAAAGCCGCACTGTGATTCTGGGAGAATATTCTCGGCGACACTAGGTATTATTCTATTTAGTAGAATCCTAGCGAAGATTTTGCCTGCAATGGAGAGCAACGTGATTCCCCTGTAGTTTGAGCAGTCTGATTTCTCGCCTTTGTTTTTGTACAGGGTGATGATGGTGGCATCACGAAGATCCTGAGGCAGTTTACCTTGGTCCCAACAAAGCCTGAAAAACTCATGCAGTTTGGCATGCAGAGTTTTGCCGCCAGCCTTCCAGACTTCTGGGGGGATTCCATCCATACCTGCTGCTTTGCCACTTTTCAGTTGTTCGATTGCCTTATATGTCTCATCCAGGGTGGGAACCTCATCCAGCTCTAGCCTTAGGGGCTGTTGAGGGAGCTGGAGCAGGGCGGAATCTTGGACTGAGCGGTTGGCACTGAAAAGAGATTGGAAGTGTTCTGACCATCGGTTGAGGATGGAGATCTTGTCGCTGAGGAGGACTTTGCCGTCTGAGCTGCGCAGCGGGCTTTGGACTTGGGGTGAGGGGCCGTACACAGCCTTTAGAGCCTCGTAGAAACCCCTGAAGTCGCCAATGTCCGCGCTGAGCTGTGTTCGTTTGGTGAGGCTAGTCCACCACTCATTTTGGATCTCCCGGAGTTTGCGCTGAAGATGGCTGCATGCGCGACGGAAGGCTTGTTTCTTCTCTGGACAGGACGGCTTTGTAAGGTGAGCCTGGTGGGCAGCTCGCTTCTTTGCCAGCAGCTCCTGGATTTCCTGGCTGTTTTCGTCAAACCAGTCCTTGTTTTTCCTGGAGGAGAAGCCCAGTACCTCTTCAGTGGATTGCAGTATGGTAGTCTTCAACTGATCCCAGAGGGTTTCAGGGGACGGGTCCGTGAGGCGGGTTGCAACGTCGAGCTTTGCTTTGAGGTTTGCCTGGAAGTTTCCTCTCGCTTCGTCTGACTGCAGGTTTCCAACATTGAACCTCTTTCTGGGGGCTTTATTGTTCCTGGGCTTTGGCTTGAAGTGAAGGTTGAGCTTGCAGCGAACCAGCCGGTGGTCAGTGTGGCATTCCGCGCTAACAATAAAAGGAACAATAAACCTTGAAGAAATACAGTGGACTCATGATTTCCACTACCTCTTGAAATCATTGTTTCTGTGGTCAATATAGTTTACACTGTTGAAAGCCAACAAACCATAACCACCGAATCAGCTGCAATTATCTGTATTTAAACATGCAGATTAAATGACATGCAATCAGATGGATAGTTGATTTAAGAATACTTTGCACTGTTGGGAATCAATGACATGGTCTCCACAACAAATTCCACAGATTTACCACCTTCTGGCTAAAAAAATTTCTCCACATCTCTCTTCTAAGTGGATGTCCTTAATTTAATACTCATAAAAGTCAGGCTCAAAAGAACCCGAGTTCAAGTCTTTGCATTTGCTGTTTTGAGATTGGGAATGATAACTGCTAATGAATATGTAAGAGCTGGTTGATTCAAATTCAACTGACGTGTAACTTCAGTTAATAAACTAATTGTCAAAAATACACTTTTATACATGCATATGAAATAGAAATTATAGATTTGAGAGGTGCAAAAGAGCAGCCTTGAATAAAGAAAATAACATGCAGTTCCACCAGTACAAAATTGGCTTGTTACAATTGAAGTTATCCAATCAATTTACACTTCCATTGCAGAGAAACTTACAAACTTTCTGAAATTTACTCCAATCTTTTAAGGATATGTTTTGAACATAAGGGAGTTGGGAATGTAGAATGAGCTGCCAGACGAGCTTCATCAGTATGGACGAGTTGGGCCAAAGGGTCTGCTCCTGCACTGTGTAGCACAATGAAAGGTAGAAGCCAGACAAAAGTCGTTGCCAGTTCTTCAGAAAGACCGACTTTTACCTCCGTACCCAACAACCCAACTGATACACATTGCACGCTTCTTTCTCCTTTCCCAAATGCAGCATCTCATTCCCTTGCAATATTTCACATGAACTGTGCATTCCTTTCTCTTCTACTTCGAGCTTAACAGGAAAGAGGGCCATTTCCTGGCTGGAATTAGAGATGACATCACAGAAAAACACAAAAATTCACACAGCTTTTCCCTTTTTTGTCATTTCCAATCATCTTTGGGGGTTCCTGTCCCAACTGCACTGAAATCTAACCTGTGTTTTCTTACTTTGATTTTATTGTTCAGACAGAAGAAATCGCCAATTGTCTATCTTCTGTCCATTCATTATCCATTTCCTGCCAGGACCTGTTTGCATTATTTGCTGGGCTATTTTTAATGTGGCATCACATTATTAGCAGGTGAGCTTTAATTTCATCCCTCTAATATAAACATTATTACTATCACGTGCTTTTTTAAAAAAAAACTTGCAGATTTGCTTCTTCAGCTGAGTTGAGGGAAGTGTTCTGCCCAAGACCTTACTGAGTTTTGAGTGCAGTTCATGCAAACTAACCTCTCCCACACTGACTCTCCACAGCTGATGTCTTGGGAAAGCTGCTAACATAATAAAAGGCACATTCCATCCCACTCCCTTTTCCCCACTTCTGCCAGGAAGAAGATACACCTAAAAACGCGAGCCTCCAGATTCAAGGGCAGTTTCTTTTCTGCTGTTATCAAACTCTGTACCTCATTCACTTTTTGTTGGACTTTTCTCAACACCCTGCACTATTTGACTTACGATAACACTCCTTCCCTACATTATTGTTCTAATTATTTATTACTTGTTATTAAGGCACAAAGCTGTTGTATAAGTTTAGTTGGCTGGATAGAACACAAAATGAAGCTTTTTACTGTATCTCAGTGCATGTTAATCATTTCAATTCATCTTTAGCTCCCTAATGACGATGGTGGAATAGGAACGACTGTCTCAGGATTAGAAGAAGTCCATTAACAACCACCATACTTGTGCTCTTTTAAACTCTGCATTTATTGGTCTTGAAACTCGACGGAGGTTTCACAGTTAAGAACATGTACACATGCTGAATCAAGTTACCAACTTCTTACTGCAAGATTCACGATGTAGCATCTAGGTTACACAAAAGCATTGGAGAAGCCCAGCAAGTTAAGCAGTGTTTTTATGTAGCAAAGATGCGTAAGCAATGTTTCAGGCCTGAGCCCTTCATCAATGTAGGAGCAAGAGCATGCAGATACCTGAATGCAATGGTGAGGGGAGGGGCAGAGGAAGGGGCACAGGTCCATAGGGCAAGAGTTCAAAGGTGGATATGGGTGGGAGGGCACAAGAGTAAAAAGCTAGAAAGTGATAAGGGGAGGGGATAGCTCTCTGAATGGAGAAGGGCGTGGAGAGCTGGAAGAAAGGAGGTAGAGGGACTGGAAAAAGAGGGAGAGAGCAGAGGGGACTAATGGAAAGTGGAGGTCAATATTAATGCCATCCAGTTGGAAAGTACCCAGACGGACCATTAGGTGTTGTCCCTCCCTTTGCAGGTGACCATCACATCCTACCCTTTTTCTCTTATGCCCTCCATCCCTTATCCACCTACTACCTCTTACCTGTGCTCCTCCCCTTGCCCCCCCCCCACCATTTTATTTGGGTGGCCATGTGCATTTTGCTCATATCTTGATGAAGTACTCAGGCTTGAAACATTGGATATATATCATTATCTCTGCTACATAATGAACGTTGCTGGATTTGGTGAATTTCCACAGCATCTCTGTGTAAACTACAATCACAGCCTCTGCAGGCTTTCTTGTTTAACTCGTCTGGTATCCAATTGGGTGAGACAATTTGGCACTTGTCACAATTATACAAAATGAGTTAGGAAAGATGTACGATGTCAAACATTGTATTTTTCTCCTCCAAAAAGCCAGCGTCCCATCTCTTCCTTTTTGTGTTGCCTGGACTGGCCTTAGCCTCAGGCAAACATCCACCAGTGGGATCTGTCCAATGGATTTATATTATCTGACAATGGAGCAGAAAAAGAACTGACTCTTCTGTCAGTCAGATGAAGGTCAGTAGCTGAAGGGACTTCTGCACCAAGTTCCTGAAAAATTTCCAGCTCTGCCTCCTCACCAGAACTCACTGGCATGTGCACTTGATTTTTCAATGTAAAAAGGCAAAACTTGGTATTTATAAACATTAGAAAATGAAGATTTTGCTCCCTGAGCACTTATGGGTGTATTTTATGAATTTTGGGCTGCTGTTCACGAAAATCACCTTAACATCTTCCTATCACACACTGCTTTTTCGATTTTATCTATTTTTATGATTTCCTGTCATATTTTTAAAATGCTTCATGCATACAAAACCATGACATGCCACACATCGTTGAAAATTAATTTTCTGCATTTACACTTGGACGTCTTCCCAGCTGATCTTGGCACAGTAAGTGACGAATACGGTGAAAGGTTTCACTAGGACATTGCGACCATGGAAAAATGATATCAGGGAAACTGGAATCCATCAATTGTTAGGACTATTGTTAGGACAGTGACACAAGAGGCATCAGATGCTGAGTACAAATGAAAATCAGCGGCAAAACATTTTTAGGTCAGTTGAACTAATGCAATGTGCCAGCGTTCTTATGCAGTTAAACATGCTAAATTCAATAAAAGGTAATTTGATGTTTCTCCAAATTCCTATGTGGTACAGCAAATCCGAAATTATATTTGTTTTCAGCTTGAAGTTGTCTATCATAATCTCCAATTTCTTTCAGGAAGCAAAGCTTTTGGGAAAAAAAAATTGTTGTCCAGTGAAATCAGAGAATTCAAAAATGGCTTACCGTAAGCTTGGATCTGAGCTTCCAAGATTCAGAAGTGCTATGTTTAGCAATGTTCCTGGAACATCCTTTGGTCTTATTTTTGTGTGTTGCGGGATGGAGTCTGGCTGTGACAATTCCCAACGTGTCCTTATGTGGAAAATGGATTGCACTATCGCCTCACATTCTTGGTGCATGAATGTTAAAGGTGTACCTTGATTGGCGATTGTCAACGTAAATTGGCTCTCGTCGACCATGCAGATTTCCTCAATCTCTGAAGCATAGTAAATGTCATTCAGAAACACCGACTGCCCAAGCACCCGAGTCCGCTCTGCTGACGTCACCTGAACCGCAGTGGATCCCACCTAATTAATGAAGGAAAAGATGGAGCTAAAATTCAGGACCACAAACATTGGGAGTAGAATATTATCAACACTTGGCTTTTCAATAGTGTTTCAAGTTATTAAAGAAAGACCACTTCCATCATAAGAAAAAATAACTTGGAAACAGGGAGTCATTCAAAGCTCACAGCTGTAAAAAACCAACTAATTTGCTTCTAATGTAACCATATTTACAGATGTGGACAGCATTTACTACCCATCCCTAATGGCTCCTGAATGGAGCGACAACCACTTGTGAGGCTGAAGTCACATATTGGACAGATTGGTAAACAGTTTTTCTCCCTGAAGGACATTTGTGAACCAAATCCTGTACACTGGTAGTATATTGCTATTACAAAACCAGCGACATGGGTTCGAATCCAGCGCCATCTGTAAGGAGTTTATACGTTCTCCCCATGTGGCGAGGGTTTCCTTCAAGTGCTCCGGTTTCCTCCCACCTTTCAAAATATGCAGGGTTTGTAGGTTATAATTGGTGTTCCAAGGGAGCACAGACTCACGGGCCGGAAGGGGCTGCACGATAGAAAAAAATCCACAGAAATGCTGGAGGAACTCGGCAGGTCTCGCAGACAGCATTGATTTTCATTTTCACCTCTGTATACTGGTTGCACAAGAGAGAATGCAGATGCAAGAATATTGAGAAAGGAGAGAGAGAGAAGTCAGCGTCAAGTCTCGATAATGGGTTCAGACCCGAGACGTTGTCCATCTTTTTTCTTTCTACTGATGCTGCTCGAATGACCTGGTGAGTTGCTCCAGCAGATTTTTTAAAGTCCTGTACACTGGTAGCTTGCTGAGCACACAGAACATGCCCCAGGAATAACAATGCCATCAGAATCAGTGCTAAAAGTGATCTTTAGAGCAATCATGGTGCTGTTATTGTACCAGAATCTCTGGCCGAGCCCCTGGCCCCCAACGAGAGTCCAGCAACAATGAATCAGCCAATAGCACGGTGAGGAGAAGGAGATTACGTGACGAGTGCAGCTGCTCAGAGCAGAGGGATACAAAGCAGCATCTAGTAGTGCAAGCCATTGCTGGGAACTAGTGGTGGCTGCTCTACCTGGATCTTGTGATCACTTTCATCCATTTTTGTATGCAATAAAAGTGGTTTTCTCTTTCTCTCTCTGCACACGTTTTCCTCACTGGTCTTCCTGGCCCAGAGATTTCACCATAGCAACAGACGCAGTGGCTATGTTTGCTGCATGCAATTTCCTGGCACAGCAGCACACAGCCTTCTGCCGATTACTTTCTTAATGGCTTGCCCAGATTTCAGCAGAAGATATTGAATGTTTTTTTTTACACAAACAACCAGGATCCAAAACCTATTATGAAGTGGACGCTGCATGACTTCAATCTATTACAAAGAGGATTTTGACCCAAGTGTTCAGGCGAGGACATGAAAATGCCTCATGCAAATAGTGAGCTGTTGGAAGAACCGAGCAGGTCAGGCAGCATCAATGGGTAGAAACGGTCAAGGCCTCGCCCAATTTTCCTGGACAAACACTATGGAAGGAAACCTATCGAGGAATAAGGGATCTTGTAGCACCAGGGTGTTGATCTTGAATTCAGGTCACAGAGTGGGATAAAAGGTATTTCAATCGCTCGATTTCTACTTGATGGTCCAATGGCATCTATCCCCACACTATGACCCGAACTCATGATCCAGTTTGATGCCCTTACTCAATCCGGAAAACTTAAGTCCCATTCCCTTTTCATCTGGCATTAAAAATGCTCATCATGTGAAATTTACATATGCACGTTAGTTTTGGTGACTTTTGTCACCAAAATGCCAATGTCGAGAGAGAAAAATAGTGATTTCACCTACATTTTTAACAAGTTTTCAGCTTTTCAGCTTTCTACAGTACAAACATCAGTATGAAACAGCTGGTGGTTGGATATAAAATCAGTCCCAGAAAATGGGAACACGAAGTACAAGACACCATATTTGACGACATATAAGACCCATGAGCATACAAGAACCAAGTCAAACACCCCCACCCCCCCATTTCAAAAGGGAATATTAAGAATAATTTTTAGGGTATGATGCTCTTCACCGTGTTGGACTGAGGCAGATAGGCACCCAGGCTTGCTTGTAGCCTGGTGCCAGCCTCCTCACACATGAGCAACATGTCCTCCTCCCCACTGAAGCTTAGGCAGCTCCCACCATGCAAACGCCAATGGATTGACTTGCACTGGGACCCGCGAGGGAGGGGCGGAGAGAAGCCGGTTACCAGGGCAATGGGCATGGTGCACCATTGCAGTGAGAAAGTGATCGATCACTTGGTTTCAGGGAAGCGCTGGGCCTTGGTGATCAGGCTCCCCTCAAAGTAAGTGATTCATGTACCATCAGCATGTACTACAAACATAGTCGTTGCATTGCTGGCGAGGGCTACCGTAGTCAACCTCCTCACTGGGGGAAGTGAGCGGCGGCTCTGGAAAGAACAGGCCACACGAGGGAAGGTGGGCCATAAAGCTGTAGGTCCACTTCCTGGACAGCCACAGCACCTCAGCAGGGTTCTTGAATTTGGGTGAGTAGCCAGTGACTTGCTAAATTTCAACTTCGCATATATACCCCAGGTAGTATTTTTTGAGCCAATTTTTTGGGGGAAAAAAAGTGGGTCTTCTATGCCGTTGAATATGGTATTGTGGCGGCTCACCACAAGGCAGACGAACTGGCCCCGCTTGTAAGCCATACGGCGGGGCAGCCAGCCAAAATGGCGCTATTGGGGGAGGGGGGTTCTCAGCGAGGTTCTCAGCCAGGTCTGGACTGGGAGAATAAGTGCAGCCCAGCAGCCTGCAATAAACTAGTCTGCTCACTGAGTTCAACCCGTCTGGTTGTGTGTGTTATTGCAGGAGCAGTGTAGTCGTTGCTACAATTGGTGACCCCGACTGGTTCAAATATTTTTGAACCCATCGTGAGCGAGCCTGGGATCAGCGCTATAGCCGTAAAACTGCCTGAATTCTGGGTTCAGGAGCCAGAGACCTGGCTTGGCCATGCAGAGGCCCAGTTTCATCTCAGCCAGATTTTGTCTGACATGACCAAATTCTAACATGTGGTCGCTGCCCTGGACCAGGCCACCGCCAGATGTGTGCTGCACCTCGTTCAGCACCCACCCGCTGAAGACAAATATGAGACCATCAAGCGAATGCTTAACGGTTCCCTCAGACTATCCAGACACCAGCGTGCCGCTCGGGTGCTGCACCTCGATGCCCTGGGGTCAGGTCCCCGATGGAGCTGATGGACAAGATGCTCGCGCTCATGGGTGAGCACACCAACTGCCCACTCTTCGAGCGCATCTTCCTCAAACATATGCCCGGGGACATCCGGCCGCTGCTGGTCCAGGAGAGCTTCACTGACCTGAAGAAGGTCGCCCAGAGGGCCCAAGAGCTATGGCTTGCACGATTCTCAGAAGGCTCAATGGACCAGCAGGTCATGAGACACAGGCACGACCACCCCAAGCCTGCCCCAAGCGCTGCGGTAGAGCACTCGGCCCCTGCAGGGGCCCCCAAGAGCATAACCAAGGCCACAGCATCCACTCCGGGCCTCTGCTTCTACCACTGGCGCTGAGGAGCCAAGGCTCGGAAGTGTCGTCAGCCCTGCTCGTTCCAGGGAAACGATCAGGCCGGCTGCTGTTAATGGCTGTGGCGGCTGGCCAAGGACACAGCCTTCTCTACCTGGGGGACTCA
Organism: Narcine bancroftii; assembly: GCF_036971445.1. Classification (NCBI taxonomy): domain Eukaryota; kingdom Metazoa; phylum Chordata; class Chondrichthyes; order Torpediniformes; family Narcinidae; genus Narcine; species Narcine bancroftii. Next base: position 7,839,059 of record NC_091482.1, read on the forward strand.
GTCAGCGGCCGACAGTTTCTCGTTGTCACTGGAGCCCAGATCAGCGTCATTCCGGCCAAGGCCAACGAATCCAGGAACCGACCTCGTGGACCTCCCCTCCGTGCGGCCAACGCAACGGCAATCCGGACGTATGGAGACAAGACAGTCCACTTCCAGATCGGCCAACAGAATTTCGCGTGGAGGTTCACTGTCTCGTCCCTCCCAACTGCCATCCTGGGTGCAGACTTCTTCCTCGCATACGGGATTCTGGTGGACATTCGAGGTACGCACCTGATAGACGCCTGTACCTTCCAAGCTGTTCGTCTCGAAGCCTCCCGCTCAGAGCAACCGCAGATGGCCACAATCAGCATGCCCAGAGATGAGTTCCAGCGGATCCAGGACGAGTTCCCGACACTCCTCAAGCCACAGTTCTCTGCTGCCTACAGCACATCCCCACCCAGGGCCCGTCGGTTCACGTCAAGGCACACCGGCTCCCACTCCTAACAAGCTCCAGGTAGTGAAGGAGGAGTTTTCACACCTATTGGAGCTGGGGATCATTCAGCGGTCCAACAGCCCGTGGGCCTTGCCGCTCCACCTGGTCCCGAAAGCCTCCAGCGGCTGGCATCCCTGCGGAGACTATCGACGGATCAACAAAGCAACCGTTCTTGACCGTTACCCCCATCCCTCACATCCAAGACTTTACGGCCAACCTGCACAGTGCGAGGGTCTTCTCCAAGGTTAACCTGGTGCGCGGATATCACCAGATCCTGGTGCACCGAGGACATACCCAAAATGGCAATCTTCACCCCCTTTGGCTTGTTCGAATTCCTGTGCATGCCATTCAGTCTCAAGAACGCCGCTCAGACCTTCCAGTGCCTCATGGAATCTGTGGGCAAGGACTTGGATTTCGTCTTTATTTATTTGGATGACATTCTCGTCGCCAGCAAGGACCGGGCACAACACAAGCCCCATCTACGTGCCCTTTTCTCCCAGCTGGCCAACTTCAGCCTGACCATCAACCCGGCCAAGTGCCAGTTCAGGAAAGAGTCCATGCAGTTCCTGGGCCATACCATCACGGCCAAAGGAGCCACGCCCGCCGCTGCGAAGGTCACCGCTATCAGGGTGTTCCCACGTCTGGACAGCCTCAAGGGGCTGCAGGAGTTCGCGGGTATGGTCAACTTTTACAACTGCTTCATCCTGGGAGCGGCACGCATCATGCAGCCGCTGTTCGCCCTCATAGCAGTCAGCCAAGCACAAAACGCTTACTTGGAACCCAGAAGCTTGCACGACATTCAAGGCCACCAAGGATGCCCTCGCCAAGGCTGCCATGCTCACCCACATGCACACCGACGTGCACATGGCACACTCTGTCGATGCCTCTGCCACAGCCGTCGGTGCCATCCTGGAGCAGTAGGTAAATGGACATTGGAAGCCGCTGGCATTCTTCAGCCGCCTGCTCCGCCTGCCGGAATGCAAGTATAGTGCCTTCGACTGCGCGTTACTGGCCTTGTACCTGGCAGTGCGACATTTCTGCTATTTTTTTGAAGGGGAGGACTTTTACAATTTTCACCGACCAAAAACCCCTCACCCAGGAGCTGGTGATGGCAAAGGATCCCTGGTCGGCCCACCAGCAGCGTCACCTCTCCTTCGACATTCGGCACAAGGCGGGGAAGGGCAATGTGGTTGCCGAAGCACTCTCACGACCGGCCATCTGCGCGCTGACGCTCAGCCTCAACTTTGACCAGCTCGCCCGGGACCAGGAAGCTGATGAGGAGACGAGGGCTTCAAGACTGCCATCACCGGTCTGCGGTTCCGAGACCTCCCGACTCTGAGCGGCGAAGGCACCATCCTGTGCGATATCTCCTTGGGCACCCCATGGCCAGTGGTCCCTCAGCAGTGGAACAGGCAGGTCTTCCGTCACATCCACGACATTCCACATCCGTCCATCAGGTCCACGGTCCGGATGGTGGCAGAACGTTTCGTATGGCATGGGCTGCGGAAGCAGATCGCGGGTTGGACCAGAATATGCACCCATTGCCAGACATCCAAGGTGCGCAGGCACACGTCCAGGAACGGTTCAGCCGCATTCACATGGACATCGTCGGGCCCTTACCAGTTTCCTGGGGCAACCGTTGCCTGTTTACAGTGGTGGACTGCACCACTTGCTAGCCCGAAGTGATCCCGATGCCAGATGCCTCCACCGACTCCTGCTGCCGAGCACTGTTGCATTGTTGGGTCGCCCGGTTCAGCGTCCCGGCTCACCTCACCAGCGATTGGGGCGCCCAGTTCACATCTGTGCTCTGGGCACAACTCGCCAACAGGTTGAGGATCCAGCTACACTGCATCACAGCCTACCACCCACAGGCCAAAGGACTGATCGAACGTCTGCACTGCCACCTTAAGTCGGCGCTCATGGCCCACCTCACCGGTCCTGACTGGACAGAGGAACTAGCTTGGGTGCTGCTGGGCATCCGCTCCACTCCCAAGCAAGATCTGCAGGTGTCATCAGTTGAGATGGTGTACGGTGCACCGTTGCCACTACTTGGTGAGTTCGTCAACCAGAGGTTGCCCCAGTGGTCGCCGCACGAACTACTTACCTCAGGGCATGCTTGGACTCCTTCGAATCCCCACCGCCGCCCAGGCATGGTACCCGCCCGTCTCACATTCCCGGTGAACTGCTTTCCGCGAGGTACGTTTTCGTTCGGCAGGGCCCGACCGCGGCACCTCTGCAGCGACAGTACGAGGGTTGTACAGCGTTCCAGCTCAACGTTCACGCTGGACATGGGCGGTAGACGGGAGCTGTTTACCATGGACAGGCTGAAGCCAGCGCACCTCGATCCCACTGAACCTGTGGTCGTTGCCCAGCCCAAGAAGCAAGGCCGCCCGGCAAAAAAGGACAATTGGCGCCAGTTCTGGGGGGGGGGGGGGGTCTGTGTGGCGGCTCACCACAAGGCAGGCAAACTGGCCCTGCTTTCCGGCACGGGGCTCAGAAACCCGCGTGACACCCAGATGACATCAGCCCCCTCCAGCGTGGTTCTCAGCCAGGTCCAGGCTGGGAGAATAAGTGCAGCCCAGCAGCCTGCAATAAACGAGTCTGCTCACTGAGCAGTTGTGTGTGTTATTGCAGGAGCAGAGTAGCCCCCGCTACAGAATATGCCTTTATTGGTAGTCCCTGAAAACTGAACCACAGGAGACCACAAGGCTAAGCCGATAAGTTCCAATTGAACAGTAATAACATCCTGCAGTTGTTGCAGTGTAGAACCCTCTGATTGAAGTAGAGGACCAATTCCTACCAAGAATGCACTTTTTTGGAGCTTTGAAGGAAGAACTTCCTACCTTGATGGAGACTTTCGTGTCTTTGTGAGCTAACTTCAGGGCATTGTGAAAAACTTTGAGGTCTTCCTCCAGAGCGAGAGTGGCTGCAGGAAGTTTCTGATGATCTGGCTCAATATGTTCCACGAGCTTCCCAGGTGAGTCAATGAAGATGAGTTTCTTGCTTCCTTTGAGCCCGGTCAGAAGCCGCTCGTGATATTTTGTGTATTCGCGCACCCAAGAGTTGCAGTTGTAGATGTAGACGGCGGCTACATTCTCATAGGCAGCCCCAGGGAACACCACAAACCACTTGGAGAGGAAGTCCGTTTTGAAGCGATTGCTTGGCCCTGCATGGGTGAGGTCCACGACAATCTCGTATGGCTTGGCATAGTATGGCTTCAGTGTGAGGAGCACGTGATAGATGAGCAAGTCACCATTTATCTGTCCAGTCTTAAACCTGTACAAGGAAAAAGAAAAGGCAATAAATTAATTAGGTTGGGGAAAACCCTCAAGCAAACAAGGAAATCACATACCCGCAAAGTTTGCATCGGCATGGTTG